>NC_072447.2:88980000-91675000 GCF_028878055.3 Symphalangus syndactylus | reverse complement strand
CAAATAGAGGGTGAAATCATTGAAGATTGGAGGAAACAAACTCTCAAATTCTGGCAATAAAAGTCACCAAGATTTTGGTAATCTGGCTTGAAAAGTTTTGATAGTATTAATGAACCACAATACTAAAGGACAATAAAATATGCTGTCAATTAAATTTAAAATTATGATAAATACAAGGTGCTAATTGAATCATCTGGAGGAATATTCATAGAATGGGAAATCATTTTAAACTCTACCTTTTCCCTATTGATCTCAAGTTGTTAAAATAAACAAAGCCTTCAGGGTATATTTGGAATTCATTTTTCAAAACTCCAGAAATTGAATTTCCAAAAGAGTCTTTAGAAAGAATTCAGCTAGATGAATGAAATTGCTGGGGAATTCTATCTCTACTCACGTGGTGAGATTGAGTAAGTCAACCTTTCCATGGCCCTGAATGCAGGATACTGTCATCAGTGTATGGAGCAGCTGAGATAGAACGTATTGCCCCACAAGCCCTGACTTGACCTTGGAGAAGATACAGCTATAGATCTTTCTAACACCTCTAAAAGAGAGAAGAGTATGGATTATTTTACCTCATGTGTCAACTCCTTTCTTTTTCCACTACTCCTGTGCTAACTCTTTTTTTCACAAAAGGAGGAAAAATAGGCACTAATAATGCTCTTAGATGCCTATAATATAGACACTTGCATAATCTTGCTAAAAAAAATGGACATGAATTCTTGAAGTTCTTTCTCTTTTCACTAACTCTTTTTCATTATGCAATATTTACATATATCAAATCATCACATCATACACCAAGCTTGTCCAACCCATGGCCCTTGGGCCACATGCAGCCCAGGATGGCTTTGAATGCAGCCCAATACAAATTCATAAACTTCCTTAAAACATTATGCGATTTTTTGCAATTTTTTTTTAGCTCATCAGCTATGGTTAGTGTATTTTATGTGTGGCCCAAGACAACTCTTCTTCCAATGTGGCCCACTGAGGCCAAAAGATTGGACACCCCTGTCATACACTTTGAATATATATAATCCTTATTTGTCAATTAAATATTAAACATTTTTAAATTAAAAAAGAAAGAAGACAATAAAAAACAATTACATGAGTAAAATTTCTTAGAAAAGCATAGTGAAAACTCAGTTTGCAGGTAAATTGAGCTGAAATCTCAGTTAAGAACTTGTATATTTTCTAGAAACCAGGCACGTCTGGAGGGATGATGGAGGTGGATTGGCTCTGCATCTATTATATGTAAGTCCTGGGGGGAGGGGAAAATTTAAACCAAAAGAAGAGGGAATCAAAACACACAAGGGCAGTACTAGGGCATGGATAAAATGGCATAATTCTGAATAGAGCCTGTAACTTGCCATTCAACTTGGTCCCCCGACTCAACTCCTGTGGACCCATGGTTGAAGTTTCATACATGGAGAATGCAATAAAATAATAAAAAGTAAAAGAACTGATTCAATAAACTTTTTGTAAATCCTTAAGAGTAACACTACTCAGGCCGGGTGTGGAGGCTCATGCCTATAATCCCAGAACTTTGGGAGGCTGAGGCCCGTGGATCACTTGAGGCCAAGAGTATGAGACTAGCCTGGCCAGCATGGTGAAACCCCGTCTCTACTAAAAATACTGAAAAATAAGCGAGCGTGATGGCGGGCGCCTGTAATCCCAGCTATTCGAGATGCTGAGGCAGGAGAATCTCTTGAACCCGGGAGACGGAGGTTGCACTGAGCAGAGATCTCGCCACTGCACTCCAGCCTGGGCAACAGACTGAGACTCCATGTTAAAAAAAAAAAGCAGCACTACTTAGCACCCCACTTAGTAAGGTGTCACACCAGTGGAAGTAAAGAGAAATTTTCTCCATTGCGGTTAACTGCTGAACCACAGGATGGGTGACAAAATATTGGTGCTTCGATGGGTTCATGAGTGCGGGAGACTGTGGCAGACATCAGGGCAACCTTATGTGTAGGAGATGTGCATATAAAATACTTAATACTGTTTCTGACACAAAACTAACACTGTTTCTAACACTGTTTTTGAGCATAAAATATGTGCTCAAAAATGGTTGCTTACTAATATGGTTATTACTAAGAGCAGCACCCTTAGGAGTTATGAGCTGGATTATGTCTTCCCCAAAATTTATATGTCGAACTCCTAACTCCTAGTATCTCAGAATGTGACTGTATTTGAAGATAGACTCTTTAAAGAGGTAATCAAGTAAAATTGGATTCACTAGGGTGGGCCCCAATCCGATATAGCTGATGTCATTGCAAGAAGAGGAAATGTGGACATAGACATGTCCAAAGGGAAGATGATGACACAGGGAGAAGACAGACTTCTACAAAACAGGGAAAGAGGTCTGAAACAGATTCTTTCTACACAGCCTTCAGAAGGAACCAACCCTGCCAACACTTTCATCTCAGACTTCTAGTTTCCAGAGCAGTGAGAAAATAAATTTCTATTTGTTTTTTAAAAACAACCAGTCTGCTGTACTTCGTTATGCAGCCCTATCAAACTAACACAGTGATCATTAGCTGCAACAGAGTATATTATCCTACCAATCTAGGGGAAAAGACAAAAATGGTCATAGCTGTTATGACTAGTTCCTAAGCATTCGTTCACTTATATATGTTAATTCAATCAATACTGGTTGGTCATTACTATGTACCAGACACTGTGCTAAGTGCTAGAAATTCAAAGCCCAGTAAAGCATAGTCTTTGTTCATGAGGAACTCATGGTCTTGTGTACGGGTGTGAGATTGGGAGTGAGAAAAAAGGAAGAGAGGAGAAAATAGAGGAGCAAAATGATAGAAAGATCATAGGACAGCTAATAAGTAACCCAATGGTTATAATTCCATAATCAGTACTGTGAAAAGCAGGAAACAGGCACAGGGTTTTATGAATGTGTAGAGATGGGCTATCTAAATAGAATGTGGGTTAAGAAAGGCTTTCCAAAGAAACCGTCTCTTGAGCTAGGCATTGATACATGAATAGGAGTTAGCTAGACAAAAATAGAAATAAAAGACATTTCTATTTAAGAGACACCACCTCTTTCCTTTCTTTCTGTACTTCTTGAATTAAATAGAGAAGTCCTGTAATAGCGATACAAGAAGTGTCAGAAAAATTTAGTTTTGTTGCTCTTCTGTTGATATGACTTCTTTCCTCAGACTGAATGAACTAAAAAATGTAGAGTTTTTATACATGTGCAACAAAGTTCAGTTTTGTATTCAAACTAAAAATTGAAAGCTACACACACACACACACACACACATTTGTGAACACTAAGAAGCCCCAGTTCATGAAGTGTCATCCTTGCTTTATAATTAGCATATCAAACCTTGAGAATAAGAGACTAAAAATACATTTCTACTCATATTCCAGTAATGTAAGTTATTATGGTGCTTTTGCAAATCTCTATCTAATATTTCATTTATTGTCCTCTTATTTTCAGCAACTAATTTGTATCTAGCTTGAATGACTATTCAAGATACTCTTTCATTAGTTTAGTGATGAAGTCTGAAGTTACACAGAACAGTACATACATTATTTCCTGATATTTCATTTTGTGTACAAGCAGCACTCCTATGTGCTGTGGAATGAACTAATACCTCTGTATATCAGTTCTCTGTTTATAAGAAAGTTGATAATCTTTTCTCCCATTAAAAATGGTGAAATATATTTCAGCACAAATAGCTGTTCTAGTGTTATATTATATTTGAACAGTAAATAATGTAGGCCTATGAACTGAAAAGAATGATAATAGCATATTTGAATGGTTCCGAGGCTAAAGAAAGCAAATTTTAAAAAGGAAAGCATTACAATAAAGAACTAAGATGACATGTAAAATATACTAACATTCTCTTCCAAATAAGGCATTTAGGCTTACAAAGATCATGGTGATGATGATGACGATAATTACATTCAGTGAAAATATCAAGTACAGTCACATTTTAATTTACCGATTTTCTTTTACAAGTAAAAAAATCATATTTCTTTCTCTTCCTAAAAGAAATGTATCCATTTAAAAATAGGTCTTCTTGCCAGCCTCCTTTTTTATTTTTATTTATTTATTTTTTTGAGACAGGGTCTCATTCTGTCACCCAGGTTGGAGTGCGGTGGCGTGATCATGGCTCACTACGGTCTTGAACTGCTGAGCTCAGTTGATCCTCCCACCTCAGCTTCCCAAGTGGCTGGGACTACAGGTGTATACCACTGTGCCTGGCTAATTTTGTATGGTTTGTAGAGACAGCGTTTTTCCATGTTGCCTGGACTGGTCTTGAACTCCTGGGCTCAAGCAATCCACACACCTCGGCCTCCCAAAGTGCTGGGATTACAGGTATAAGCCACCATGCCCAGCAAACCTCCTTCTTATAACCTGCTTCAGAATGAAGAATTCAATAGACATTCTTTCAGTGTCAGAATTTTCATTGGATGCTTTGACTTTTGCGGAAGACTAGGAATACAGGCTGCATGACATGCTGTCCTTCCAACCACTGGAATTAGGCTTGTGGTTCATTTGAATACATATTCTAGATATAACCTTGCAAGATTTTTTTCTAATGCTATTAAGATTCTAACCTATCATAATAACTTGGCCTTTTTTGGGGGGCAGATGCTATTCATTATGACAGGATAGAGTATGAAAACTGCTGAACTCGAAAGGCTTTCAGACAAAACTTTGGCAGCTTGGGAACTTCTAGACTCTGCCAAAAACCTAACAACAAAATAAAGGCTGCTCCCAAATCTGATTATGGAGACCAGATTTAGCATCTCAAACAAAAATATATATTAAAAAAGAACTATAGTAAAATGCTAAATCATGTAAGGTTAAAAAAAGACTACTTATGAAAATATCTCCCTTACCAACTCAAGTGATGAGAGGATAGACTTTGTGATATCCAAAGAAATGCAAACAAAATTCAAATCAAAGAATATAAAATGAATTTTGAGGAAAAAATCCTATGTGCTCTCAAAGAGTTAACTTTTAAAGTGCACTTCCCCAAACCATGAAATAAAAATCTTGTTTTCATAGCTAAATTGGAAATATTGGGAGAGAGTCCAAAATGGTGAGCTTTGTCTTACTGTTTGTTATAAAAAGCAAACACACAAATGCCTGGCATGAAAGAAAAACTTGTTTCTGTCAAATACATTCTGTTCAGGAAGAGTGCATCCGTGTGAAAATATGACCCCTATAATGGTGCCAAGTTTAGCAAAATCTAAGGTGATCTGTTGAGGAAGTGCTAAAAGCAGCTTTAACTTACACACCCAGTGTTTAAAAGCTTTCAAAAACAATCTAAAGGAGAACACTGATAACATGCTTTTTTGGTAATTCACCTCTCCTTTTTACTTCCTTTGTCTCAATTTAGAAACTAGATAAATATATTGTTCCTGAAAGAACTGGAAACATGATGTTTAATATGGAACCCACGTTTATCATCATTCTGGTTTGCATGTCCTGAGTACTAAAGTTTTATATTTATTTATATCTCTTACGAGTTTAAAATAATTATCTTCTTCAACAATCCACATTTGTAAGAGCTCAGTTCATATGATGTCTTTATGGCTTTTTAAAAGTTGTTTCTCTTTAAAAAGTCCAAGTTAAAATATTGCATATGGGAGACATTAATGCTTTGGCTTTATGAAACATTGTGATAAAATGTATGGTAAAATTCCTAAAGGAGTTTTGCTAATTTTAAAAGTTTGGGAATTGTCAATTCTTTTTGTTAATTTTAATTTTAATTTTCAAGATTATAGAAAGGTTGTATTTTTAAACAAATTTCCCCTAAGTTTTTCATGTCTTAGAAAACAGAGCCAACACCACTGCTGCTAATATGCATACGCAAGGATGGAACTCTCTGCCATTACCCCATCAGAGTGTTCTTGCCAGTGTACCAGGAACACCTAGGCCCTTCCAGCACAGCAGGTTCCTAATCTCGAGGGGCCAGAGAACAAAGCCAGGGGCCCAGTTGTAACCTGCCCAGGGTTACAACATGAAGGCCAGGACTGCTGAGCTGGGCCTTGGGCCCCTGAAATCTTCAAAAAAAAAATAAAACCAGTCGACTGAATCCACCTTATACCACAATCAAGCCCTCAAGGGCAGCAAAGAAGATAAAACCAAAAAACACCATCCAAAGGAGAGCACCTTCAAAGATTAAAGGAACATCACCCCACACAGATGACAATGATCCAGCACAAGACCTCTGGCAACTCAAAAGTCCAGAGTGTCTTCTTACCTCCAAATGACCACACTGGTCCCCAACAATAGTTCTTAACCAGCTGAAATGGCTGAAATGAAAGACATAGAACTTAGAATCTGCATAGGAACAAAGATCATCGAGAGTTAGGAGAAAGTCGAAACCCAATACAAGGATTCTAAGGAATCCAATAAAATGATACAGGAGCTGAAAGATGAAATAGCCATTTTGAGAATGAGCCAAACTGATCTGACAGAGCTGAAAAACTCACTACAAGAACTTCATAATGCAATCACAAGTTTATTGAATTATTTATTTATTATTATTATTATTATTATTTTGAGACAGAGTTTCACTCTTGTCACCCAGGCTGGAGTGCAATGGCGCAATCTCAGCTCACTGTAACCTCTGCCTCCTGGGTTCAAGGGATTCTCCTGCCTCAGCCTCCCAAGTAGCTGGGATTACAGGCGCCCACCACCACGCCCAGCTAATTTTTGTATTTTTGGTAGACACAGGGTTTCACCATGTTGGCCAGGCTGGTCTCAAACTCCTGACTTCAGGGGAGCTGCCCACTTCAGCCTCCCAAAGTGCTGGTATTACAGGCATGAGCCCCCATGCCCGGCCTATTTAATTCTTTAAAAATATTATTTCTATCATTTTTGGAGAATAAGTGGTGTTTGATTACATAGACAATTCTTTAGTGGTGATTTCTGAGACTTTGGTGTACCCATCACTCAAGCAGTGTACACTGTACCCAACGTGTAGCCTTTTATCCCTCGGCCCCCTTGATTGTCTTGGGTCTGTGTCCCCACCCAAATCTCATTTCAAATTGTAATCCCCAGATGTTGAGCAAGGGACTTGTAATCTCCGTATGTCGACGGAGGGGGTTGATTGAATTATAAGGGCAGTTTCCCCAATGCTGTTCTCATGATAGCAAGTAAGTTCTCATGAGATCTGATGGTTTATAAGGCAGTTTTTCCTGCTCTCTCTCACATACTCTCTCTCTCTCGCCTGCTGCCACATAAGATGTGCCTGCTTCCCCTTCTGCCCTGATTGTAAGTTTCCTGAGGCCTCCCCAGTCATGTGGAACTGAGAGTCAATTAAACTTCTTTTCTTTATAAATTACCAGTCTCAGGCAGTTCTTTATAGCAGTGTGAGAACAGAGTAATACACCCCTTCCACCCTTTCCCCCGAGTCCCCAACATCTATTGCAATATTCTTATGCCTTTGCATCCTCATAGCTTAGCTCCCATCTATAAGTGAGAACATACAATATTTGGTTTTCCATACCTGAGTTACTTCACTTAGAATAATGGTCTCCAACCCCATCCAGGTTGCTGTGAATGCTATTATTTCTTTCCTTTTTATGGCTGAGTAGTATTCCATGGTGTCTGTGTGTGTGTGTGTGTGTGTGTGTGTGTGTGTGTGTATGGTATGGTGTGTGTATATATATCTATATATATATATATGGTATGGTGTATATATATATATATATAGTATGGTGTGTGTATATACATATATATAGTATAGTATATATATATATATATATATATATATATATATATATATATCAAAATTTCTTTATCCACTCATTGAATGATGGGAATTTGGGCTGGTTCCTAATTTTTGCAATTGCAAATTGTGCTGCTATAAACATGCATGTGCAAGTGGCTTTTTCATATAATGGCTTCTTTTTCTCTGGGTAGATACCCAGTAGTGGGATTGCTGGATCAAACTGTAGATCTACTTTTAGTTCTTTAAGGAATGTTGATACTGTTTTCCATAGTGGTTGTACTAGTTTACATTCCCATCAGCAGTGTAAAAGTGTTCCCTTTTCACCACATCCATTCTTTTTTTTATTTTTTAATTGTGGCCATTCTTACAGGAGTAAGGCAGTATCACATTGTGGTTCCGATGTGCATTTTCCTGATCATTAGTAATGTTAAGCATTTTTTATATCTTTGTTGGCCATTTGTACATCCTCTTTTGAGAATTGTCTATTCATGTCCTCAGCCCACTTTTTGATGTGATTATTATTTTTTCTTGCTCGTTTGACTTCCTTGTAGATTCTGGATATTATTAGTCCTTTGTCAGATGCATACTTTGTAAATAATTTCTCCCACTCTGTGGGTTGTCTGTTTACTCTGTTGATTATTTCTTTTGCTGTGAAGAAGCTTTTTAATTTAATAAGGTCTTATCTATTTATCTTTGTTTTGGTTGCATTTGCTTTTGGGTTCTTGGTCATGAACTCTCTGCCTAAACGAATGTCTAGAAGAGTTTTTTCTATGTTATATTCTAGAATTTAGATGGTTTGAGGTCACCGATTTGAGTCTTTAATACATCTTGTGTTGGTTTCTTTAATAAGGTGAGAGATGACCCTGCAGTTTCATTCTCCTACATGTGGCTTGCCAATTATCCTAGCATCATTTGTTGAAAGGGTAGTCCTTTTCCCACTTTATGCTTTGGTTTGCTTTGTCAAAGATCAGTTGGCTGTAAGTATTTGGCTTTATTTCTGGATTCTCTGTTCTGTTCCATTGGTCTATGTGCCTATTTTTATACCAATACCATGTTGTTTTGGTGACTAGAGCCTTGTAGTATAGTTTGAAGTCAGGTAATGTGATGCCTCCAGATTTGTTCTTTGTGCTTAGACTTGCTTTGGCTATGCAGGCTCTTTTTTTGGTTCCATATGCAATTTAGGATTTTTTTCTAGTTCTGTGAAGAGTGATGATGGTATTTTGATGGAAATTGCATTAAATTTGTAGATTGCTTTTGGCAGTATAGTTATTTTCACAGCATTGATTCTACGCATTCATGAGCATGGGATGTGTTTGCATTTGTTTGTGTCATCTATGATTTCTTTCAGCAGTGTTTTGCAGTTTTCCTTGCAGAAATCTTTCACCTCCTTGGTTAGGTGTATTCCTAAGTATTTTATATATTTTTTGCAGCTATTGTAAAAGAGAGTTAGTTTTTGATTTGATTCTTGGCTTGATCGCTATTGGTGTATAGCAGTGCGAGTAACGTGTGTACATTGATTTTGTGTCCTGAAACTTTACTGAATTCATTTATCACACCTAGAAGCCTTTTGGATGAGTATTTAGGGTTTTTCAGGTATATAATCATATCATCAGTGAACAGTGACAGTTTATCTCTTTACCAATTTGGATGCCCTTTATTTCTTTCTTTTGTCTGAGGAATCCCAGTACTATGTTAAATATAAGTGGTGAAAGTGGGCATCTTTGTCTTGTTCCAGTTCTCACAGGGGATGCTTTCAACTTTTCCCCATTCAGTATAATGTTGGCTGTGGGTTTACCATAGGTGGCTTTTATTACTTTAAGGTATGTCCCTTCTATGCCAATTTTGCTGAGAGTTTTAAGCATAAAGTGATGCAGGATTTTGTCAGATGCATTTTCTGCATATATTGAGTTGATTATATGATATTTGTTTTAATTCTGTTTATGTGGTTTATCTCATTTACTGGCTCTTGTATTTTAAACCATTCCTGCATCCCTAGTGTAAAATACACTTGATTATGGTGGAATATATTTTGTATACGCTGTTGGAATCAGTTAGCTAGTATTTTGTTGAGGATTTCTGCATCTATGTTCATCAGAGATATTGGTCTATAGTTTCCTTTCTTTGTTATGTCTTTCCTGGTTTTGGTATTAGGGTGATACTGGCTTCATAGAATGATTTGGAGAGAACTCCCTAAATCTGTATCTTTTGAAATGGTTTCAGCACTGTTGGTACCAATCTTTAATTGAATGTCTGATAGACTGCAGCTGGAAATGCATCTGGTCCTGGATTTTTTTTTTTGGCAGTTTTTTTTTAATTACAATTTCAATCTCGCTGCTTGTTATTGGTCAGTTCAGAGTTTCTATTTCTTCTTGGTTTATCTATTTCCAGGAATTTATTATTATTAAATTATTATTTATTATTACTACATTATTATTATTATTATTATTATTATTATTATTATTATTATTGAGACAGAGTTTTGCTCTGTCGCCCAGGCTGGAGTGTAGTGGTATGATCTTGGCTGACTGCAGCCTCCACCTCCCAGGTTCAAGCAATTCTCCTGCCTCAGCCTCCCAAGTAATCGGGACTACAGGCACGAACCACCATGCTCGGTTAATTTTTGCATTTTTAGTAAAGATGGGGTTTCACCATTCTGGCTAGGATGGTCTTTATCTGCAGACCTCGTGATCTGCATGGGTTTTTCTTTTCTGTTGCATTGTCAGGCTGCAAATTTTTTAAGCTTATATGTTCTTCTTCCTCTTGAACGCTTTACCACTTAGACATTTCTTTCACCAATACCCTAAATCATCTCTTTCAAGGTCAAAGTTCCACAGATCTCTAAAGCAGGGGCAAAATGCCGCCAGTCTCTTTGCTAAAGCATAGCAAGAGTGACCTTTACTCCAGTTTCCCATAAGTTCCTCATCTCCATCTGAGACCAATTCAGCTTGGACTTAATTGTCCATATCACTATCAGCATTTTGGTCAAAGCCATTCAACAAATCTCTGGGAAGTTCCAAACTTTCCCACATCTTCCTGTCTTTGGAGCCCTCCAAGTCTCTAGGAAGTTCCAAACTTTCCCACACTTTCCTGTCTTCTTCTGAGCCCTCCAAACTGTTCCAACCTCTGCCTGTTACCCACTTGCAAAGTTGCTTCCACATTTTCGGGTATCCATATAGCAGCACCCCACTACCTCAGAACCAATTTACTGTATTAGTTCCTTCTCACACTGCTATGAAGAAATACCAGAAACTGGGTTGGGAACACGGAGCGGACAGATTCGATTCAGTGGGGTTCCGGGCAGCGCTGTGCTATGAAGCAGGTCATTGAGCTGAAAGAGAAGGGCAACAAGGCCCTGGGCATGGGCAACATGGACAATGCCTTACAGTACTACTCCGAAGCCATTAAGCTGGATCCCCACAACCACGTGCTCTACAGCAACTGTTCTGCCGCCTATGCCAAGAAAGGAGACTACCAGAAGGCTTACAAGAATGGCTGCAAGACCGTCGACCTAAAAGCTTGACTGGGGCAAGGGCTATTCACGAAAAGCAGCAGCTCTAGCGTTCTTAAACAGATTTGAAGAAGCCAAACGAACCTACAAGGAGTGCTTAAAACACAAAGCAAATAACCCTCAACCGAAAGAGGGTTTACAGAATATGGAGGCCAGGTTGGCAGAGAGAAAATTTATGAATGCTTTCAACATGCCCAATCGGTATCAGAAGTTGGAGAGTGATCCCAGAACAAGGACACTGCTCAGCGATCCTACCTACTGGGAGCTGATAGAGCAACTACAAAACAAGCCTTCTGATCTGGGCACAAAACTACAAGATCCCCGGATCATGACCACTCTCAGTGTACTCCTTGAGGTCGATCTGGGCAGTATGGATGAGGAGGAAGAGATTGTAACACCTTCACCACCACCCCTTCCCAAAAAGGAGACCAAGCCAGAGCCAATGGAAGATCTTCCAGAGAATAAGAAGCAGGCACTGAAAGAAAAAGAGCTCAGGAACGATGCCTACAAGAAGAAAGACTGACACAGCCTTGAAGCATTATGACAAAGCCAAGGAGCTGGACCCCAGCAACATAACTTACATTACCAATCAAGCAGCGGTATACTTTGAAAAGGGCGACTACAATAAGTGCCAGAGCTTTGTGAGAAGTCCATTGAAGTGGGGAGAGAAAACAGAGAAGACTATCTACAGATTGCCAAAGTGTATGCTCGAATTGGCAACTCCTACTTCAAAGAAGAAAAGTACAAGGATGCCATCCATTTCTATAACAAGTCTCTGGCAGAGCACCGAACTCCAAATGTGCTCAAGAAATGACAGCAGGCAGAGAAAATCCTGAAGGAGCAAGAACGGCTGGCATACATAAACCCCGACCTGGCTTTGGAGGAGAAGAACAAAGGCAATGAGTGTTTTCAGAAAGCGGACTATCTCCACGCTGTGTAGCATTATACAGAAGCCATTAAAAGGAACCCAAAAGATGCCAAATTATACAACAATCGAGCTGCCTGTTACACCAAACTCCTGGATTCCAGCTGGTACTCAAGGACTGTGAGGAATGTATCCAGCTGGAGCCGACCTTCATCAAGGGTTATACACGGAAAGCCGCTGCTCTGGAAGCGATGAAGGACTACACCAAAGCCATGGATGTGTACCGGAAGGTGCTAGACCTGGACTCCAGCTGTAAGGAGGCGGCAGACCGCGACCAATTCTGTATGATGGTGCAGTACAACCGGCACCACAGCCCCGAAGATGTGAAGCGATGAGCCATGGCAGACCCCGAGGTGCAGCAGATCATGAGTGACATAGCTATGCACCTTATCCTGGAACAGATGCAGAAGGACCCCCAGGCACTCAGCATACACTTACAGAATCCTGTAATCGCACAGAAGATCCAGAAGCTGATGGATGTGGGTCTGATTGCAATTCGGCGATGACTTGTTCATCCCCGCTTCCCTTCGCCCTCATGTGGAAAGAGGAGTGGGGACCGCGGCAAGCAGCACGGAGCGGAAGGGAGAGCAGGGGGAGAGAAGGCCTCATCTCTCTGTATTTATACATAAGCCCGGGGAAGACACAGAGATTTGTACCTGTGCTGTTCGTGCCGCTGCTGCCTCTGGGTCCTCCCAGCACATGCATGATCTCTTCACCGCTGCTGTTCAGTTCCGTGTCTTCTTCCCCTGCCCCCAGTGGCTGTCTCAGCTGCTCTCCCATAGTTGGTTATTTTTTATTTGGGGCAGTGGGCATGTATAGGGAGGGGAGGGGGTTCTTCCCAGCCTCAGGTCCCAGCTGTCTCACGTTGTTTATTCCGCGTCCCCTTCTGCAATAAAACAAACCAGTTGGGTGAGGTTATAAAAGAAGAAGAAAAAAGAAGAAAGAAGAAAGAAAGAGAAAGAAAGAAAGAAAGAAAGAAAGAAAGAAAGAAAGAAAGAAAAAAGAAAGAAGAAAGAAAGAAAGAAAGAAAGAAAGAAAGAAAGAAAGAAAGAAGAAAGAAAGAAAAGACCAGAGACCGAGTAACTTATAAAGAAAAGAGCTTTAATTGGCTCACAATTCTGCATTGCTGGGAAGGCCTTGGGAAACTAACAGCCATGGCAGAAGGCAAAGCAGAAGCAGGAACGTTCTTTACAAGGCAGCAGGACAGAGTGAGTGCAAGCAGGGGAAATACTAGATGCTTATAAAACCATCAGAACTAATAAGACTCACTCACTATCATGAGAACAGCATGGAGGAAACTGCCCTCATAATCCAATTACCACTACTTGGTCCTGTCCTTGTGAGGATTACGGGAATTATAATTCAAAATGAGATTTAGACTGGGGTCACAGCCAAATCATATCAGAGTACCCTACTTATTACCTGGTGATGAAATAATGTGTACTCCTAAGACCCTGTAACACTGAATTTACCTATGTAACAAACCTGCACATGTACCTCTTAACATAAAAGTTATTTAGAAAAAAAAAAGAGACAAAAACGCTGGGCATGGTACCTCACACCTGTAATCCCAGCACTTTAGGAGGCCAAGGTGGGTAGATCACGAGGTCAAGAGATTGAGACCGTCCTGGCCAACATGGTGAAATCCCATCTCTATTAAAAATACAAAAATTAGCCAGACGTGGTGGCACGTGCCTGTAGTCCCAGCTACTTGGGAGGCTGAGGCAAGAAAATAACTTGAGCCTGGGAGGCGGAGGATGCAGTGAGCAGAGATGGCACCACTGCACTCCAGCCTGGTGACAGAATGAGACTCCGAAAAAAAAAAAAGACAAAAACAACTACAGACTACAGACAATGTAAGCTTTAAATTGGAGCTCAGCTATGCACTGACACAAAGCTTTCAACACATCAAAAGTAATTGCATGTTGATTGGGTAAATGGGAATTGACTACCAAGGGTGGGTTTAACACTAGTGATGAGATTTCTGGTATACCTGCTATGATAGGTTGGAGAATATATCTATATATATACAGCAGAAGTCTCAAGCTCATGTTCTCACAGGTACCTGGCAGGTAATATAAATGAGTGAAACTGTCTGATGTAGGAAGAGATATCTTGACATGGAAACAATAGTTGATATGGTTTGCCTCTGTGTCCCCTCCCAAATCTCATCTTGAATTGGATTCCCATAATTTCCACATGTTGTGGAAGGGATCTGGTGGGAGATCACTTGAATCACGTGGGCAGTTTCCCCCATACTGTTCTCATGGTAGTGAATAAGTCTCATGAGGTTTGATGGTTTTTCATGGGTTTCTGCTTATGAATTCCTCTCGTTTTCTCTTGCCACCACCATGTAAGAAGTGCCTTTCACTTTCTGCCATGATTCTAAGGCCTCTCCAGTCATGTGGAACTGTAAGTCCAATGAAATCCCTTTTTCTTCCCAGTCTTGGGTATGTCTTTATCAGCAGTGTGAAAATGGACTCATAGAGTAAATTTTTATCAGTAGAGTGGGGCGCTGCTGAAAAGACACCCAAAAATGTGGAAGTGACTTTGGAACTGGGTAACAAGCAGAGGTTGAAACAGTTTGGAGGGCTCAGAAGAAGACAGGAAAATGTGGGAAAGTTTGGAACTTCTATAGAGACTTGTTGAATAGCTTTGCCCAGAATCCTGTAGCAATATGGGCAAAAAGGTCCAGATTGAGGTGGTCTCAGATGGAGATGAGGAACTTTTTGGGAACTGGAACAACGGTGACTCTTGTTATGTTTTAGCAAGGAGACTGGTGGCATTTTGCCTCTGTCCTCGAGATTTGTGGAACTTTGAACTTGAGAGAGATGATTTAGGGTGTCTGGCGGAAGAAATTTCTAAGCAGCAATGCATTCAAGAGGTGACTTGGGTGCTGTTAAATGCATTCAGTTTTAAAAGGGAAACAGTGCATAAGAGTTCAGAAAATTTGCAGCCTGACAATGTGATAGAAAATAAAAACCCATTTTCTGAAAACAAATTCAAGCTGGCTGCAGAAATTTGCGTAAGTCATGAGGAGCCAAATGTTAATCCCTAAGTCAATGGGGAAAATGTCTCTAGGGCATGTCAGAGATCTTCCTGGCAGCCCCTCCCATCACAGGCCTGCAGGCCTAGGAGAATATGATTTCTTGGGCCGGGCCCAGGGTCCCCATGCTGTGTGCAGTCTAGCAACTTGGTGTCCTGTGTCCCAGTCACTCCAGCCATGAGTGAAAGGGGCCAAGGCACAGCTAGGGCTGTTGCTTCAGAGGGTGGAAGCCCCAAGCCATGGCAGCGTCCATGTGGTGTTGAGTCTATGGGTGCACAGAAGTCAAGAACTGAGGTTTGGGAAACTCTGCCTAGAATTCAGAAGATGTATGGAAATGCCTGGATGCCCAGGCAAAAGTTTGCTGCAGGGGTGAAGCCCTTGTGGAAAACCTCTGCTAGGGCAGTGCAGAAGGGAAATGTGAGATCAGAGCCCTGACACAGTATCCCTATTAGAGCACCACTTAGCAAAGCTGTGAGAAGAGGGCCACCATCCTCCAGACCCAGAATGGTAGATCCATCAACAGCTTACACTGTGCACCTGAAAAAGCCTCAGACAAGAAACACCAGCCCATGAAAGCAGACAGGAGGGGTGATATACTCTACAAAGCCACAGGGCAGAGCTGCCCAAGACCATGGGAACCCACTTCTTACATCAGCGTGACCTGAACATGAGACCTGGTGTCAAAGGAGATCATTTTGGAGCTTTAAAATTTGGCTGCCCCACTGGATTTTGGACTTCCATGAGCCCTGTAAACCCATTGTTTTGGCCAATTTCTCCCCTTTGGAATGGCTTTATTTACCTAATGCCTGTACCCCCAATGTATCTAGCAGGTAGCTAGCTTGCTTTGATTTTACAGGCTCATAGGTGGAAGGGACTTGCCTTGTCTCAGATGAGACTTTGGACTGTGGACTTTTGGGTTAATGCTGAAATAAGACTTTGGGGCACTGTTGGGAAAGCATGATTGCTTTTGTAACATGAGGACAGGAAATTTGGAGGGGCCAGGGTTGGAATGATATGGTTTGGCTCTGTGTCCCCACTCAAATCTCATCTTGAATTGTACTCCCATAATTGTCATATGTTGTGGGAGGGACCTGGCGGGAGATAATTTGAATGATGGGGGCAGTTTCTCTCATGCTGTTCTCATGGTAGTGAGTAAGTCTCATGAAATCTGATGGTTTTTTCAGGGGTTTCCGCATTTGCATTCCTCTCATTTTCTCTTGCTGCTGCCATATAAGAAGTGCCTTTTGCCTCTCACCATGATTCTGAGGCTTCCCTAGGCATGTAGAACTGTAAGTCCAATTAAACCTGTTTTTCTTCCCAGTCTCGGGTATGTCTTTATCAGCAGCATGAAAATGGACTACTGTGAAAGTGATCTTCCATTTTCCTGCTTTTGACTGAGATACAGCTACAGAAAATTATTATTTTTTATTTTCCTTTCAATTACTATAGGAAAAACAATTGTGCAAGAAAAACAAGAATTAACAACTGACACTTAAATTCAAATGTGTTTATGTGAAAGATTTGGCTATGTGTTGTCAGTTTGTGCACCATCTGTGAAGTACTGTTCCCAGGAAATTGAAGCTGAGTGTAATTAAGCCCCCAGAGTTAACTTTCATTTATAAAAATAAGGAAGACAGAGAAACTAAGAAGGACATAGACAAATCCAGAAAGTGGGATATTCCGTAAGAACAACTGTTGTGGTTTCTCTAACTAGTCAATGGCAGGGAAAATAAAGGTGAGAGAAGATACTGTTCTAGATTCACAAAGAACAAAGACGTATCATTAAGTGGAATTTATAAATTTTGTTTCAATCCTAATTAGAGCACACATTTTTAAATAACCAGGAATATTTACTTGTGGACAAGATATTAGATTATTTATTGATACAAAATAATATACATATTTGTGAAGTATATGTGATATTTTGATACATGCATACAGTATGTAATGATCAAATCAGGGTATTTACACTATCCATCACCTGAAACATTTCACACTTGATCTTAGCCAAAAGGCCAAGAAGCGATGCACCTCAAACATTTATCATTCTTTTTGTGTTGGGAACACTTAAATCTTCTCTTCTAGCTGTTTTGAAATATACAATAAATTATTATTAATGATAGTAATCCTGCTGTGCTGTTAAAAGTTAGAACGTATTCCTTTTATCTAACTGTATGTTTGTACCCATTAACCAACCTTTTTTCATCTACCCTACCCTTCCCAGCCTCTGACAACTGTCACTCTACATTCTAACTCCACGAGATCAACTTTTCTAGCTCCCACATATGAGTGAAAATGTGTGATATTTGTCTTTTTATTCCTGGCTTATTTTATTTAACATAATGACCTCTAGTTCCATCAATATTGCTGCAAATGACAGGATTTCATTGTTTTCTAATGGCTGAATAGATTCCTGCGTATGTATACAAAATTTTCTTTATCCATTCATATATTGATGGACTCTTAAATTAATTCCATATCTTGGCCATGGGAATACCGCTGCAACAAATATGGGTGAAGCACTGTATTGTATGGAAGTTCTATTTTTAATTTTAGAGAGCCTTCCATACTGTTTTCCATAATGACCATACTCATTTACATTCTCACTAACCATAAATAAGGGTTATGTAACAGAGTATCCATGATTGTATGTAGAGGTGAAATTGTGTGATGTCTGAGACTTGTCTTAAATACTTGTGAAAAATGAGAAAGAACAAAAACAGATAGATGTGGCAAGTGAGGCAAATCTTGATAATGACTGAGTCTGGTGATTGGTATACATGGGTCCATTGTACAATTTTCTATTTTTGTTAATGTTTGGAAGTATTCATTTAAAAAATTTAAACTACAGAGAATTTCACTTCTAGGTATGGTATATTATTACCGTACCTGACAACTCTCTCCTCCATCCCACTGAAGAAAACAAATATAAAACTCAGGCATAAACCAAAAAGTGAATACTTGAATATAGTGGAGAGTGGTCAGAAGTGTGTGTTGGATGGGAAGTACATGTTTACTTGGTGGAAGGGAGATAAGTACATTCCCATCTCTGCAATTGTTAGCCAGCAGCTAAGTGCACTCCACACTTAGATTTTTCTGACTCGACTACCAACCTTTTATTCTGAAAATTGATATACAAAGAAACACTTTTTTTTCTGAATAAACCTTATTTCAGGGAACACAAATAGTTGACTGGAGAAATTCCTTCTTTGTAGGCAAATACAAGCTTTTAAAAGTAGAAGAATGATAGAATTAAGAAATCATTTTGTTTTGTTTTATTATGTTTCATTTTGCAACATCTAGTGAAATAATGGATCTTGGTAACAATCATCAGCGGATGCTAAAACCATTAGGAGAAAGGCTATGGGGATTACACAATGGACGAATTGGACTGATAACACAGGAACTCACTCATCAATCTTAATGACCATCATTAACAGGGGACGACGAGATAGCATAGCACAATGCAGAGGAAATACACAGCACTCCCTCTGAAGCATCATGCCCAAGGAATTCAAGCTCAATTTACGCAAGTCTCTGGATCTGACTTTCAGTTTGATAGGCAATGTGGTGGATAGAAAAACAAGTTAGATGACACCAAGTCAACAGTGTAGGACATTCTACAAGTCAACTGATCTAATTTCTCCAATAACTTAATGAAATGACATGAAAACTAGGTGAGGGAAGGTGGCAATTGTAGAAGTAAGATACTTTTGTGGTAGAATCTCTGAAAGTCAGAAGTGGACTTTGTTTGGATCCTGAAACAAATACAACAATTAAAAGCTATTTTTGATATAGCGTAGGAAACTTAGAATATAGAACAGATATTAAATGATGATGGAATAATTATTAATTTATTTATTTGTAATGATGAATAAATAGTAAGATAAACAAGAAAAAATGTTTATTGGTTTTAGACACATATAGGAGTCTGAAGTATTTAGGATAAAGTGATACGATAGCTTGGATTTCTCTAGAAATATTCCAGTAAAAGAAAAAGAAAAATGAAACATAATTGGGAAGTTATGGTAATTTTTTTATGCTGAATAGAGGGACTCATGAGTTCATTGCACTTTTTTTATCTTGCAGAGATGGGGTCTTGCTCTGTCATAGCTCTTGGGCTCAAGCAATCATCCCACCTCAGCCTCTCAAGTAGCTAAGACTACAGGTGTGCACACCATGCTTGGCTCATTTGTTTGTTTGTTTTGTTTTGTTTTTTTATTATGATGTTCCGTAAAGAACAAATTTCTATTTGGTTTTCATTACATAATTTGACACATCTTGGGTTTATAATTTATAGGAACAGAAAGACCAGTAGTTTGTCTGCAATGGAAAAATTTTATGATCTAAACTCTGGTGGAACATAATTTATGGACCAAATATCAGGAGAAGGCCTCACATTTCATATGTATTCAAAATTTCATTTACATATTTCAGTTAAATTCTCAAGTTTTCAGAGGAGTCAACAAAAGTTGTTTTTATCTTTCAGCCTAGTAGGCTGGAAAATATAGCATCTTTTCAGATGTTGGAAACATTCTTCTCAGTGTTCAGGAATGCCACCGCTGCTCCTTTCAGCACAATCCCCATATCCCTGGGCTTTTCTGATCCATTTGAATTAGTTCCTGGTGCACAAGGATTGCTATCTGTGCCATGCTATGGTTCCTGTTCCATAATCGAGATTAGCAGTGGGTAAATGTGTGAGGTACAGATCATAGGCAACAGGAGAAGACAGTCAGATCTCCCCAACTTGGCTCCCTCTATGCCTTCTTCTCACATGCAGTTGGGTTGATGTCTGCTTCACAAGAGAGAAAGAGACTTTCATGCCTCTGTCTGGAAAAGACTGATTCAGCCCAACCTTCCTCTCCTGAGCCAACCAGATAGGTATGCTCTGTAATCAATGTATGCAAAGTTTCAAAGGGAAAACATAAGTTAATTCATGACAGATGTGATCACTTTCCTTCTTGCGTGTGTTCTGAATGTTTTTTTATTTTGGTCGTTTGTTCCCTACTTTTTTTCCCTACTTTTATTTTAAGTTCAGGTGGTCCATATGCAGGTTTGTTACATGGGTAAATTCTGTGTGGCTCAGGCTTGGTGTATGAATTGGCTAGGATTTATCTTCTGACTTGTGAAACCAAAAAATTGAATCCAATAGACTGAATGCTGAAGCCATGGGGAGAATCCTACCTGAGAAAGAACCAGAGAACACACATCCAAATTCTGTCTACCCACATTTTTTAGTGATCTCTGAATCAGGCATTTGTAGAACAGACTAAAGGCATCTCAATTAAAGACCATAACATTCTAATATAGAGGTTGCAAACTGACAATTCATGGGTAATTCCTGCACACAGACATATTTAAATTCAGTCTGAACAGATAATGGAGATGCTGCCCAAAAAGTAACGTTTGAAGTTCAAGCCCAGCCCCACCTCTCACTGAAAAAAATCACCTGCTAAAACAAAAGAAACAACACTCATCAGAGAAAAATAAGAGAATCCCAAATCTTCATAATTTAACATTCATTGTGTCCAAGATATAGCAGAAAATTGCTAGGCATATAAAGAACTAAGAAAATAGAACATAACCTAAAGAGAAAAAATAATCAGTTGAGCCTGACCCCAAGATAAAGCAACTGTTGGAATTATTAAACAAATATTTTAAAGTGGCTATAATGACCACCCTCAATGAAATAAACAAAATATGGTTTTAATAAGTAAAAGTCTCAGCAAAAATATAAGAAATCTCAATAGAGGAGGAGAAAATAAAATCAAACTAAATGGAAATTCTAAAATTAAAAGATATACTTTCTGAAATTAAAAATTCACAATAGACTAAGCCAAATGAAACGACAGAGGAACAAGTAAATATACTTGAAGACACATCAATCAAAATTACCTTATGGGAGGCCGGACACGGTGGCTCACGCCTGTATTCCCAGCACTTTGGGGGGCCGAGGCAAGCAGATCACCTGAGGTCAGGAGTTCGAGACCAGCCTGACCAACAAGGAGAAACCCCGTCTCTACTGAAAATACAAAATTAGCGCAGTGGCATGTGCCTAAAATTCCAGCTACTCGGGAGGCTGAGGCAGAAGAATCTCTTGAACCTGGGAGGCAGAGGTTGCAGTGAGCCAAGATTGCACCACTGCACTCCAGTCTGGGCAACAAGAGTGAAACTCCGTTTCAAAAAAAAAAAAAAAAAACCTTATGTGACATGCAGAGAGAAAAACAATAGACTGAGACTCAGATAACTCTTAGGTGTTATCAAATGATTTGACGTATGTGTAAATGGAATATCAAAAGATGATGCAAGAGAATGGGGCAGAAAAAAATTTTCAGAAATAGTAGCTCAAAATTTTCCAAATTTGATGAAAAACAGAAATTGGAAGATTCGAGATACTCAATGAATACCATGCAGAGTAAACAAAAAAGAAGTTCACGCCAAGGAGTATCACAGTCAAACTATTGAAAGTCAAAGATGTTTCTAGGAATACTATGTAGCCATAAAAAAGAATGAGATCATGTTCCTTGCAGCAATATGAATGAGGTGGAGTCCATTATCTTAAGAGAACTAACACAGGAACAAAAAACAAATACCCTGTGTTCTCATGTATAAGTGGGAGCTAAACAATGAGAACACATGGACACAAAGACAGGAACAACAGACACTAGGGCCTACTTGATGGTGAAGGTGGGAAAAGGGGTGAGAGTCGAAAATCTACCTATCAGGTACTATGCTTATTACCTGGGTGGCAAAGTAATCTGTACACCAAGCCTTTACAACACCCAATTTACCCATATGATAATCCTGCATATGTACCCCCTGCACCTAAAATATGAGTTGGAAAGAAAAAAAGAAATTCAAAGATAAAGAGCAAATCTTGAAAGCAGAAAGAGCAAGATGCAATGGGAAGAAACAGGGGCGGGGGCGGCTGGGGATGGGAGACGGTGGGGGTGGGGGACAGAGACAGTGGGGGACAGATCTACTTAACACCCAATTTCATCAGAAACAAGGGAGGCCACAAGATAATGAAGCAGAAATATTTAAGTGTTAAAATAAAACTATAAACCTATAGTTCTATATTCAGCAAAACAACTCTTTAAAAATGAGAGAAAAATAAAGACATTTTCAGGTAAAAGAAAACAAAGATAATGCCAGGTCTGCATTACAAGAAATGCTAAAGGTAATTCTTCAGGTTAAAGGGAAATAATTCCAGATGGAAATTTAGATCATTAGAAAAGAATAAACTGCATCAGAACAGTAACTATCTGGCTAAATACAAGGACTAGTTGTTTTAAAAAAATTTGCTCTTTTATTCTTAATTGCTTTATGAACCACATAACTGTTCGGTGCAAAATAACATTGTCTTGTATTGTAATGTATATAGATACAATACATATGACAACGATAGCAAAGAATACATTATTAACTATAAACAGACTATAGAATTAGGGATTAATAACATAAGCTCTAGGGAAATCATTAAGAAATAAAATGCAGGCAGGTCACAGTGGCTCACACCAGTAATCCCAACACTTCTGGGAGGCCAAGGTGAGAACTTAAGGGACTGCAAGACCAGCATGGGCAACAAAGTGAGAACCCCATCTCTACAAAAAATAAAAATTAGCAGTGTGTGGTAGCATGCACCTGTAGTCCCAGCTACTTGGGAGCTGAGGTGGGAGGATCATGTGAACCCAGGAGGTAGAGGCTGCAGTGAGCTATTATTTTACCACTGCATTCCAGCCTGGCCTGGGTAGCAGAGTGAGACCTCATCTCTATAAACAAACAAACAAACAAATGAAAATAAAAATAAATAAATGCAAAGAATTTTAAGTAAACATTTATCAGGAAATAAAAATGTAATTCTAATAAAATTAAGTCAATAAAAGGCAAGAAAGGAAGAAAAGAGGAACAAAAAGCAGAGGATGCAAACTAAAAACACACAAAAAATTGGTGGACTCAAACATACGTCAATAATTTTACCTTAAAAATTACTTACCTAAATATTCCAAATAAATTGTCGAAATGGGTAAAAAGGAAACAAGACTCAACTGTTTACCATCTAAAAGAGATGCACTTTAAAAAAAGGTATAGGTTGATAGGTTGAAAGTAAATGGATATAAAAATATACTTTACGAATAATAAGCATTAGAAGATGAGAATGGTCATATTGATCAGATGAAAGAGATTTCAAGATGAAATATAAGAGATGAAGAAGAACATTTCATAACGATAAAAATTCATCAGGAAGATGTAACAATCATAAATGTGTGTCCCACGAGAGCTTCAAAATACATGAGGCAGTAGTTGACAAAATTTAAAGGCAAAATAGATAATTCCACAAGCATAGTTGGAGAATTTAATAGTCCGTATTAGTTATCTATTCTATGTAACAAATTACCTCACAATAATTGACTTAAAACCACAAACATTTATTTCAGTTTCTAGGCCCAGCTTAACTAGATCCTCTGGCTCTGGGTCTCTCATAAGGCTGCACTCAAGGTATTGCTTGGGGCTACAGCCGTCACAATGTTTCACTGGAAGAAGATCCAGTTCTAAGCTCACTCACATGGCTGCTGACAGGCATTAGAAGTTCCAGGTCAAAGTTCACTCATGTGGCTATTGGTGGGCCTTAGGTCTCTTCAATGGCTGTAGGTCACTAAAAACATTGTTTCTTGCTACATGTGCCTCTCTAAAGGCTATTCACAATATATTAGCTTGCTTTCTCAAGTGCAAGGGGAGGGAGAGAGAAAGAGAGAAGTACTTAATGAGCACTTCTTCATGTGCTGCTCTGTGAACGAATTATTTCCTTTGAATGTATTTTGACTTTCCAAATTTTTGTCTTTCCATATTGTAAATTCCTCAGTAGAAGAAACCACGGCCTTTTCTTTATTACATCCATTTCCCTGTTCTACCCTCCAGTGTTAACTTCATGGTTCTACAATGTCACAAAATTTATAGCAGTTAACATGTTTAGTGTTACTCATGGCCTCAGGAAGGGCATACTGGCATGTGCAAAGCCATCCAAATAGAACACCAATGGGGAATTTTTAAAAAATGTAAACTACGCATAGCTAACCATTGTACAGCCAGTTCATGAAGTTTAGAATTTGTACAGTGGTAGCTTAAACATCTTAGGATATATTTCTAAGAATAACATAGGAAGTGATATTTGAATTAACAGCTCCAGGATTTTTGACTTCTTGTCTTTTGTACATTTTTGTTATAGAAGGGAACTAAGGGCATCTAGCAATTTTAAAAAAGGTGGTAAATTCTTATCCAGCTCTACTCATTGGAAGTTGCAGAATGGCAATACAAAGGTACTTGAGTCTCGGTTGCTAAGGAAAAATAGAAATACAATTTCTGGAGCTAACCCCTCCATTCTATTAATGGGTTCTCTTTAACAGAATTTCTTTTTTTTTAATTTCCAACTTTTATTTTAAGTTCAGGGGTACCTGTGCAGGATAGGCAGGTTTGTTACATAGGTAAATATGTGCCATGGTGGTTTTCTGTACAGATCATCCCATCACCTAGGTATTAAGCCCAGTATCCATTAGCTATTCTTCTTGATGCTCTCCCTCCTCCCAGCCCCACCCTCCAACAGTCCTCAGTGTGTGTTGTTCCCCACCATGTGTCCATGTGATCTCAACATTCAGCTCTCACTTATAAGTAAGAACATATGGTATTTGGTTTTCTGTTTCTTCATTAGTTTGCTGAGGATAATGGCTTCCAGCTCTATCTATGTCCCTAGAAAGGACATGATCTCATTCTTTTTTATGGCTACATAGTATTCCATGGTGCATATGTACCACATTTTCTTTATCCAGTCTATCATTGATGGGCATTTAGGTTGATTCCATGTCTTTGCTATTGGGAATAGTCCTGCAATGAACACATGTGTCCATGTATCTTTATAATAGAATAATTCCTATTCCTTTGAGTATATACCCAGTAATGGGATTGCTGGATCAAATGGTATTTCTCCCTCTATGTCTTTGAGGAATTGCCACCCCGTCTTTGACAATTGTTGAACTAATTTACACTCCCACCAACAGTGTAAAAGCATTCCTTTTTCTCCACAACTTTGCCAGCATCTGCTGTTTCTTTGCTTTTAATAATCCCCATTCTGACTGGTGTGAGATGGTATCTCATTGTGGTTTTGATGTGCATTTCTCTAATGATCAATGATGTTGAGATTTTTTTCACGTTTGTTGGCTGCATGTATATCTTCTTTTGAGAAGTGTCTGTTCATGTCCTTTGCCCACTTTTTAATGGAGTTGTTTGTTTTTTTTCTTGTAAATTTGTTTAAGTTCCTTGTAGATCCTCGATATTAGCCCCTTGTCAGATGGACAGATTGCAAAAATGTTCTCCCATTCTGTATGTTGTCTGTTCACTCTGATGATAGTTCCTTTTGCTGTGCTCTTTAGTTTAATTAGATACCATTTGTTAATGTTTGCTTTTCTTGCAATTGCTCTTGGCATCTTCATTATGAAATATTTGCCCATGTCTATGTCCTGAATGGCATTGCCTAGATTTTCTTCTGGGTTTTTTATAGTTTGGGGTTTTGCATTTGTTTGAAATGCTTGTTCCCCAGTGCCATAAAGAAATAGCACTTGAAGATAAATTTAATTTCCTCAGCAAGGCCATTTTTATACTTTCTGCAGAAAGGGTACACTCACCAGCAGTTTTGCCACAAGAGTACACCAAACAAAGGAGACAGGGTCATTTATAACCTGACATGTCTATCCTACTGCTGTGTCCAGTTTCCATTGGCTGGAACAGGACCTCACATTCTGTATTTGTCCTGATTGGCTAGCAACTTAGAACGTTTTAAAAGAGGCATAGGCAGAGGAGAACAAAGGAAGGAGAAAGTAACTTGTGGAATGCTGAGAAAGGTAAAAACACCTGCAAATAAGGAAGAGGAACAGGCTATGACCTAATGCTTGCTTGGACCAGTATAAGCATTCCAGGGCAAATATTTAGGCTAAATTGTGGGGGCAAAGAACATAAAGTACGTTGATTTCTTTATTACGGCTAGCAGATATTTAAGAATGTTAGCACAGGTCACTGGGCACGGTGGCTCAGGCCTGTAATCCCAGCACTTTGGGAGGCTGAGGAGGGCGGATCACGAGGTCAGGAGATTGAGACCATCCTGGCTGACACGGTGAAACCCTGTCTCTACTAAAAATGCAAAAAAAATTAGCTAGGTGTGGCGGTAGGCACCTGTAGTCCCAGCTACTCGGGAGGCTGAGGCAGGAGAATGTTGTGAACCCAGGAGGCGGAGCTTGCAGTGAGCAGAGATCGTGCCACTGCACTCCAACCTGGGTGACAGAGCAAGACTCCGTCTCAAAAAAAAAAAAAAAAAAAAAAAGAATGTTAGCACTGGTCTTTGAATAAATTTTGCTTCTAAGAGAAGTTATTATTTATTCCTAGATGGGGAGGAAAGTCTTTGAAGAGGAACCTCTACTTTACTTTTTTTTTACACATTTAAGCCTTTAATCCATCTTGAGTTAATTTTTGTATATGGTGTAAGGAAGGGGTCCAGTTTCAGTTTTCTGCATATAGCTAGCCAGTTCTCCCAGCACCATTTATTACACAAGGAATCCTTTCCCCATTGCTTGTTTTATCATGTTTGTCAAAGGTCAGATGGTTGTAGGTGTGCAGTCTTATTTCTGGGTTCTGTATTCTGTTCCATTGGTCTATGTGTCTGTTCTTGTACCAGTACTATTGCTATTTTGGTTACTGTGGCCAAGTAGTATATAGTTTGAAGTTAGGTAGCATAATGCCTCCAGCTTTGTTCTTTTGCTTAGGACTGTCTTGGCTATTCAGGCTTGTTTTTGTTGTTCAATACGAATTTTAAAATAGCTTTTTTTTTCTGGTTATGTGAAGAATGTCAATGGTAGTTTAACGGGAATAGCACTGAATCTATAAGTTGCTTTGGGCAGTATGGCCATTTTCATGATATTGATTCTTTGTATCCATGAGCGTGGAATGTTTTTTCCATTTGTTTGTGTCATCTCTGATTTGATTGAACAACGGTTTATAGTTCTCCTTGAAGAGGTCCTCCTTCACTTCCCTTGTTAGCTGTATTCCTAGGCACTTTATTCTTTTTGTGGCAATTGTGAAGGGGAGATCATTCTGATTTGACTCTCAGCTTGCCTGTTGTTGGTGTATAGGAATGCTAGCAATTTCTGTACAATGATTTTGTATCCTGAGACTGCTGAACTTGCTTATCAACTTAAGAAGCTTTTGGGCTGAGATGATGGGGTTTTCTGGATATAGGATCATGTCATCTGCAAACAAAGATAGCTTGACGTCTTCTCTTCCTATTTGAATATGCTTTATTTCTTTCTCTTGCCTGATTTCCCTGGCCAGAACTTCCAATACTGTGTTGAATAGGACAGACTTTCTTAACCTGGGACTATTGATAACTAGGTCTGGATAATTTTTTGATGTTGGGGGGTGGAGGAGACATGGGCTGACTTGTGCATTGAGGTTTAATAGTATCCATAGCCTCTGCCCACTAGATGCCAGTAGCTCTCTGCCCTCCCCCACCCCAGCCCCTACCATTTGTGAGAACCAAAAATGCTTCTAGATATTGCCAAATGTCCACTGGGGGGCAAAATCACCTCTTTTTAAGAACCACTTCCGTGGACAGTATTTTTCAAACTGAAGGTCACACCAGTTACTGGGATATCGGGTACTGAAATAAGTTCAGTGGGTAACAGCATTTTTAAATGAAATTGAATTCAATAGAAAGTATCAGAGCACTTAGACTGTAATTAGAGTAAGCGTGTTTCTTGAAATGTAGACATAATACATCATGTGTTTATTGCGTTGCTATTTAAAATCCATTTCTTACTGTGTATTGCTGCCAAAAAAGTGTCTGAAAGCAACTGTTCCTAGAGCCCAGCTGAGAGCATTCAACCAGAATGGCTGCTATAAGGTCATAAACTTTCTCGTAGCTAATCTAACAGTCCGTGATTGCCAGTATTAACCTTCCTCTAAGGTGGACCAGGCACCACCGTTCCCTCCGTTAACAGGCTCATGCCTTCCTCTCTTGATGCCTTTTCTCCTACAGCTCTCCCTGAACTCTCATACCTTTCAATATTACCTATCTTTCAGGGTCTCCCCAAGTCCTTTATAACGTATTATCTGCCATTCCAGTACAAAATGGTCTCTCCCTTCTCTGAACACCTTTTGTGCTTTTTGTCTATACTGTAGAAGCTGCCTTTAAAAATGTGATTAGAAACCATACTTGATAATTTACTTTTAAAAATTAGTAAAAGAATGATTGGTTGTATGTGAGAGTTCACAAGAGAGGTTAAGAATATTGTACACAAAGATGTTTGATGTTCCTGAGAAAATGCCTAAAAATGCCACATATAGAAGCCCAATATTTGATGACTTCAGGGTGGCCAAATAAAAGAGGTGATTTTTTTCAGTGTGAAGATGAACTAAGTCTGGTGAGAAAAATTATGCAAAGGTAACCATGGGCATTGTTAATGGAAGCGCCTCCTGACAATTAGTGGAAATAGACAAAATCATCGTCATTAAATGACCGTGGTGGGTTGATGGGAAACTGATGTAATTAAATGTTCTGTTATATTAAAAATATTTTGGGCCTGGCACAGTGGCTCATGCCTGTAATCCCAGCACTTTGGGAGGCTGAGGCGGGTGGATCACCTGAGGTCAGGAGTTTGAGACCAGTCTGGTCAACATGGGGAAACCCTGTCTCTACTAAAAATACAAAAAAAATTATCTGGGCTAGGTGGCACATACCTGTAATCCCAGCTACTCAGGAGGCTGAGGCAGGAGAATCGCTTGAACTGGGAGGCAGAGGTTGCAGTGAGCCGAGATCGTGCCACTGCACTCCAGCCTGGATGACAAGAGTGAAATTGGAAACAAATACAACTGACTCTTGGTAAATACAGAACTTCTAGAGCAGGGCTATGTAGGTGTCGCAGAGTATTCTAGCTGTCAGCATTCAGTGTGCCATAGGCATCAATCATTATGTGGGGGAAATGAATGGCAGGAGAAGGACAAGCACTTGTAGCAATCAATATCCTTTTCTTTACCGGCCTCTTACTATCCCACAATTGCCGCAAAGTAGAAGCATGGCTAGAGAGGAAGCAGGGTAAGTGGTTGCTTTTGCTTGAGCTTTGTCCTCCAAAGTAGCACCTTATCAACACTTTTCAAGGTGGTCTAAATATCGCTTAGACCAGTGATTCTCAAGCCATCTGTTACAAAATAACTTTTTTAAAATTTTGGAATCAATTGCAGACTGGTACTTTGTAAAGTGTAATAAGATTGATTACTAGAAAAATGAAATGAAAAAAGACATAAAATACAGGCTCCAGTTTTTTGTTTTTGTTTATTTTAGCTTTATTAAGGTATAACTGACAAATAAGAATCGTATATATTTAAGACATACAACTTCATTTTTTGATACATGTGTACATTGTGAAATGATCACCACTATCAAGCTAATCAACATATCCATCAACTAACTCACACAGTTACCATTTGGGTTTTGCTTTTGTTTTTTGGTAAGAACGCAGGATCTACTCTCTTAGCAAATTGCAAGTATACAATACAGTATTGTTAACTGTAGCTACTACGTCATATATTAGATCTTCCACATGTATTTGTCTTAGATAACTGAAATTAGGAAATGAAATCAGTATCTCAAAGAGATTTGTGTTCCCACATTCATTGCAGCATTATTTATAATAGGCAAGATATGGAAATATCTTAAATTTCCATTGACAGATGAATGGATAAAGAAAATGTTATATATGTATATACACCATTATCTTCTAAGACTACTCAAAACTTAGAATATTTCATTACATATATAATGGAATGTAATTCAACCTTAAAAAAGAAGGAAATCCTGCCATTTGCTACAGCATGGATGAAAATGAAGGACATTATACCAAGTGAAATAAGTCAGACATAGAAAGACAAATACTGTATGATCTCACTTAAATATGGAATCTAAACTAGAACCCACAGAAGCACAGAGAAGAATGGTGGTTGCCAGGAGTTAGGGGGTGGGGGAAATGGGAAGACGTTGGTCAAGTTCCAGCTTTTATTATTATATTCAACATACTTAAAATTACTCTGTTAAATTGCTATAAAAGTTTCTAAATGTTTACAGTCAGTTTCTGTACTTAGACCAGGAACAGTTTGGGGACCTTACTGTGAGTAGTCCTAGAATATAATGGCAAGAACTTAGAGGAAGTAATGTAAATTTTGCAGTTTAAAAATTAGTAGTAAGACCCTGAGAAGAGTGTAAAATTGTTACGATAGGTAGCGAGTCAGCCATGAGCAGGCAGGAGAGAGCTCCCCACCACTCCCCACCAGGAAAGTCAGGAGATCATCAGGTGATGATCAGGCAGTTGTCACACTGCCTCTCTAAAATAATCATTGGTTGCAGCCAGCACCAGGAAAAGGTGGTATCCCTGTAGATAGAAAACACCTGAAATTGGTGATCTATAGCTTCTCAATAAGACTTCAGGAAATGCGTGAGTGGGCTCGAGCATGGGGCACTCCACCAGAAGAGGGAAGAACGCCTCAGGTGAGCATGCATATGACTCCAGTAAACCCTCTGCGCGTGCTCATCTCCCAAGTGCTAGAAAGCCACCGCACATGCAGGCAGGTCACCCTAAGGAAAGAATCAAGGAAAAGGGATGCAAGACCCTGGAAGTATGCCAACATATAAAACTGTAAGTCAAAGGTCAAACACCACACATGACCTCCAAGATGCCCTCTTGGATCTCATCCAAGTGTACTTTCCTTTCTTTCCTGCTGTAAAGCTTTTTTTAAAAAATATATTTCATGACTTATACATATATATTTTTTTATTACACTTTAAGTTCTAGGGTATATGTGCACAACGTGCAGGTTTGTTATATATGTACGTATACATGTGCCATGAAAGACCAAAGATAGATAAAACCACAAAGATGGGGAAAAACAGAACAGAAAAACTGAAAATTCTAAAGCTTTTTAATAAACTTCCACTCCTGCTCTGAAACTTGCCTCAGTCTGTTTTTCTGCCTTATGCCCCTCAGTTGAATTCTTTCTTCTGAGGAAGCAAGAATGGAAGTTGCTACAGACTCATACAGATTTGCCACTGGTAACCCGGATACCTTCCACCACTAACAAAAGGATATTACTTTTACATGTCCTCACCCACCCACCAACCAAAACGCAGAGACTCTTGTCCATTCCCACATCCCTGTCGGAACCTGGCAAGTGCTGGCAGACAAGAGAGTGGAGACAGAGAGGTGCCTTGGTTACAGCCCAGAGGCAACATTGATGTTCATGTCAAGCTTCCTTAAAATCCCACTCATCCTCATCTCCTTTGCCTACTTCTGAAATACCTACTATATCTAAGGCTAATTGCTGATTAAATAGTTGCTTCTTTAAAATGTGTCACTCTGTATAAAAGAAACCAGGATAATTGACAAAACTAAGCTATGTTAAAAAGCTTTCTTCTTGACATTAACATGTATTTACTCTTTCTGCTAAACCGTAAATATTTTAAGCACCTTTTGACCTCTTTCCTTGAAGTCTGTTTTCTCCCAGATGGCACAAGTTTTTCTTCTTTAAAAACACACACAAAGTGAAGCGAATGAACTCTGTATCCAGAAATGAGGAAACATTAACCTAAGGAGCAGTACAAGCCCACACTATTTCTAAATTTGAAGACATATGGTATAGGAGAGAGCCAGATAGACAGTAATTATAACTACACTAAATACTTGCAGTAAACATATTAAATATATAGTAAATGTCAACAGATATAAATAATTTTGATAATTACAATATTCCACTGTGCTCCAGGGCTTATAAAGATAATTATTAGGATTTTTTTCATTATTTGAGTTTTTAAAACAATTATGATATTTGCTGCTAGTGTATTTGCAGAATCGCTTAAGTTAAATTATTCACATTACAGTTACTTCTTTTATTTAAAATTGTGTAAGCTCCAAGAAGGCAAGGAATGTGTTTTTCTGGTTCACCACTGTATCCCCTGCATCTGTCACAGTTCTTGATATACAGGAAGTACTTAAAAAATAGTTATTGAATGAATAATACCACATAATTTTCCTGGGATGACTATAATTGTATTTGGAATGTACGTTCTTAAAAGATGGGGTCTGTGGGTTTTAGGGTATGTAGAGTATCTTATATTATGCACATATCAGCACTCAATATCACTTGTAGGCAGCGGTGTGCTGGTGAATAAGTGTGGTTTAAATCTCCCACCAAGGCTGAATTCAAGTTACCCACTTGATATCACTGAACTTGGAGCTGGGAAGAGATGTGGACATTGGCTCATGGGAGCTAGTATGAGCAGGCTCCAGCACACCACTGCTCAGATGTCAGTTCCCACTTACTCTGCCCTATCAAGTTTTAGATTTTGTGAACTTCAAACTGTAGATTTAATCTCTCCCCCTCCTAAAACAGGAGGGGGAGACCAAGCCTGGCATTTTACCGGGGGCTCTGTTTCTACCAGAAGAATGGAGTTTGTAACTAGTCTTGTTGCCATAATCTATTAGTTCTCAAAATGAAGACCCAAGAACAGCAGCATCAACGTTACTTGGGAACTTTGTAGAAAAAATTTCAGGCAAATTATTAGTCCCCACCCCAGATTTACCAAATGAGGAATCTTTATGTATTTTTTAATTTAATAATTTTTAAATTCACATGTAATAATTGCACATATTTATGGAGTATAGAGTGATATTTCAACACGTGTATACAATACGTAATGATCAAATCAGAGTAATTAGCATATCCATCACCTGAAACATTTACCCTTTCTTTGTATTGTGAACATTCAAAATCCTCCCTTCTAGCTATTTGAAATATACAATAAATTATTGTAATTTTGTATACATTAACCAACTTCTCCCTATCCTCTCTTCCTCTTTACCCTTCCCAGCCTCTAATAACCAGAATTCTATTCTACTCTCTTCTATGAGCTCAACTTTTTTAGCTCCCAGATATGAGTGAGAGCATGCACTATTTATATCTTTCTGTTCCTGACTTGTTTCATTTAACATAATATCCTCCAAACTCTTCCATGTTGCCACAAATGACAGAATTGCATTCTTTTTCATGGCTGAATAGTATTCCACTGTGTATACACACCACATTTTCTTTATACAAGGAATCTTTGTTTTAACAAGTTCTCCAGGTGATTTTGATGTGTGCTTAAGCTTGAGCACTCTTACCTTAAAACCAGAGTTCAGCAGGCCTGAAGCAAGATTCGCAGGGACCTGCATTTTCATTTTATCAGCTGCATTCTTTTTCTCTTAAATCCACACGTAATTTCAGTTTGACTTGGTTTCTGGCTCCTTTTCTGAATCTTATTCCACTTTCCTGAAGAAACTAGCATCTTGGCCTACGACTACAAATAGAACCCTTGAGAATTAGATACAGATTCTAGCTGATTTGGAACCAGTTACCCATACCCAGGAGAGCAATATTAGTCATCCTAGCTCAGTTGTAACTCTTTCCCCAGTAGCCCTCCAGTAAGCTTTCTGCCTAAACCCCACAGATTTTGGTTTTAGGCTCAAAGATATGGAAAATTTAAATGATAAGCACGATAGTATTTTTTTCCTGTTCTCTACTTTTTCTCACAAACACCATAAAAATGTGGTTTAGGTATGATTTTAGTTTTGAGAACCTCTAAAGCAAAATGTAGGCTTTAAAGGTGTACCCTAAGGCAGCTGTAGAAATAGTAAAATATAAGAAGCCAATCTCCAATTATGACTTTCTTATTTGTCATGTTATTTAAGCACTAAGTCCTAGGCCTTCTTCCTGGGAAAGGCCCTTCCCAGGGGCTCCTTCCTTTATCCTATCCAGGTCTACCACAGGAGTATAGAAAATATGTCACAGAAATTATGAATATAAAGCACTGAGAAAAATGAAAACAAGGTTCTTTCTAAATCGTCAGAAACCACAAAAATAATGTAAATTAATAAAGACCTTGAATTTTGAGATGTGAAAGAAATTATATGTAACTTTAAAGTAATGATAAAAATGTAACCCAACATATTTTCCTACTATCAAAATGTTTTAGTGGATATCTATTACTTATGTTGCTGAAGAATCATTCAACAGTTGGTTTGTGACAAAATGTACAATAATTTCTCTTGGGGAACTATCCTTTATTCTACTCTCAGTTTATGTGCTTAGGGTGGAGTTGAGCCTATACCAAACTCCAGGGGAAGAGACTTATGCCACTTGATCCTTGCCATCCAGAACTTTACATCTCCACAATGATCAGTTCAGAGATGGGCACATGACCCAGTTAGAGCTAGTAAGATTCACTGAGTTGATTGGAAGAAAAGCAAGTAATTCACCCTGTTGGAAGTTTGTTTGCCTGAGAGGGTCAAGCTCCTCCAACCATCTCACCAGTAGAAGGGGAGAGCCTAGAATTGCTGGGGGCCACCACAGACTGAAAAGGAGTGGACACAGCAGAAGGTAGTGGTGAAAAATAGAATGAAGTGGACTTCTAATGACATTGTTTGTGGACTTCTAATGACGTTGACATTGATTCGGTTATACAAGTCAATAAATTCTCCTTTAGACTTCAAGGAGTCTGAGTTTGATTTTCTGTCTGATAGAAATGCATCATCATAAAGTCTGTGAGAACAGTAAGTTGTGAGCTTACATCTTACTCCACTCACCATAATGTTCGTTTTTCTTTTTCAACATAATGTTCTGAAGGAAGAGTCCTAGAAAACAAGGCACTCAGTAAGGTGCGCAGAACGAAATAAGATGTCTCCACAGAACATGCTGAAAAAATAAGCTGACAGATTTAAGAGCTGAAAGAAATTAGGGGCAAGTGAAAAATGACTCTTCTGAGGAAAATTTTCAGGGGAGGTAAGTGGACATCATGTTTTCCTCTTTCTTGAAGATTTTGGAAAGCAAAGCCCTTTGGGAAGGATTCAAACAATTAGGAAGTCCTATTGATAAATAATAGAGAACATTTTTGTGAATTTTATAAACCTATGTTAGAGGTTTATTTTTGCTTTATGGAGACAAGTTTTTTACCTCCAAATTTCAAAAATAATCACAAAATAGATAAAATGTACATTTCTTGATGAGCTATTGTTTCATTCTGTCAAAGAATAGATAGCTATCTCAACATAAGGTTTGCGTGTATGTGTGTGTGTGTAAAGAAGAAATTATAAACTCAAACACTACAGAAGTCTGTCTGTCAGGTAATGTAAATGAAGGAAGTGGGCTACTTGAGACAAAAGACCAGTGGGGACTGTGATGAACTGGAAAGCAAATATGCTATTCAATTCAGATGTCACATGGGAATACAGATCCAGTGTTACCATACCTCCCCAGTTTTCTTTTTTTTAATTATTATTATTATACTTTAGGTTTTAGGGTACATGTGCACAATGTGCAGGTTTGTTACATATGTATCCATGTGCCATGTTGTTTTGCTGCACCCATTAACTTGTCATTTAGCATTAGGTATATCTCCTAATGCTGTCCCTCCCCACTACCCCCACCCCACAACAGTCCCTGGAGTGTGATGTTCCCCTTCCTGTGTCCATGAGTTCTCATTGTTCAATTCCCACCTATGAGTGAGAACATGCGGTGTTTGGTTTTTTGTCCTTGTGATAATTTACTGAGAATGATGTTTTCCAGTTTCATCCATGTCCCTACAAAGGGCATGAACTCATCATTTTTTATGGCTGCATAGCATTCCATGGTGTATATGTGCCACATTTTCTTAATCCAGTCTATCGTTGTTGGACATTTGGGTTGGTTCCAACTCTTTGCTATTGTGAATAGTGCCGCAATAAACATACGTGTGCATGTGTCTTTATAGCAGCATGCTTTATAGTCCTTTGGGTATATACCCAGTAATGGGATGGCTGGGTCAAATGGTATTTCTAGTTCTAGATCCCTGAGGAATCGCAACACTGACTTCCACAATGGTTGAACTAGTTTACAGTCCCAACAACAGCGTAAAAGTGTTCCTATTTCTCCACAACCTCTCCAGCACCTGTTGTTTCCTGACTTTTTAATGATGGCCATTCTAACTGGTGTGAGATGGTATCTCACTGTGGTTTTGATTTGCATTTCTCTGATGGTCAGTGATGATGAGCATTTTTTCATGTGTTTTTTGGCTGCACAAATGTCTTCTTTTGAGAAGTGTCTGTTCATGTCCTTTGCCTACTTTTTGACGGGGTTGTTTGTTTTTTTCTTGTAAATTAGCTTGAGTTCATTGTAGATTCTGGATATTAGCCCTTTGTCAGATGAGTAGGTTGCAAAAATTTTCTCCCATTCTGTAGGTTTCCTGTTCACTCTGATGGTAGTTTCTTTTGCTGTGCAGAAGCTCTTTAGTTTAATGAGATCCCATTTGTCAATTTTGGCTTTTGTTGCCATTGCTTTTGGTGTTTTAGACATAAAGTCCTTGCCCATGCCTATGTCCTGAATGGTATTGCCTAGGTTTTCTCGTAGGATTTTAATGGTTTTAGGACTAACATTTAAGTCTTTAATCCATCTTGAATTAATTTTTGTATCAGGTGTAAGGAAGGGATCCAGTTTCAGCTTTCTACATATGGCTAGCCAGTTTTCCCAGCACCATTTATTAAATAGGGAATCCTTTCCCCATTTCTTGTTTTTGTCAGGTTTGTCAAAGATCAGATAGTTGTAGATATGCGGCATCATTTCTGACGCCTCTGTTCTGTTCCATTGATCTATGTCTCTGTTGTGGTACCAGTACCATGCTGTTTTGGTTACTGTAGCCCTGTAGTATAGTTTGAAGTCAGGTAGTGTGATGCCTCCAGCTTTGTTATTTTGGCTTAGGATTGACTTGGCGATGCGGGCTCTTTTTTGGTTCCATATGAACTTTAAAGTAGTTTTTTCCAATTCTGTGAAGAAAGTCATTGGTAGCTTGATGGGGACGGCATTGAATCTATAAATGACCTTGGGCAGTATGGCCATTTTCACAATATTGATTCTTCCAACCCATGAGCATGGAATGTTCTTCCATTTGTTTGTATCCTCTTTTATTTCATTGAGCAGTGGTTTGTAGTTCTCCTTGAAGAGGTCCTTCACATCCCTTGTAAATTGGATTCCTAGGTATTTTATTCTCTTTGAAGCAATTGTGAATGGGAGTTCACTCATGATTTGGCTCTCTGTTTGTCTGTGATTGGTGTACAAGAATGCTTGTGATTTTTGTACATTGATTTTGTATCCTGAGACTTTGCTGAAGTTGCTAATCAGCTTAAGGAGATTTTGGGCTGAGACAATGGGGTTTTCTAGATATACAATCATGTCATCTGCAGACAGGGACAATTTGACTTCCTCTTTTCCTAATTGAATACCCTTTATTTCCTTCTCCTGCCTGATTGCTCTGGCCAGAACTTCCAGCACTATATTGAATAGGAGTGGTGAGAGAGGGCATCCCTGTCTTGTGCCAGTTTTCAAAGGGAATGCTTCCAGTTTTTGCCCATTCAGTATGATATTGGCTGTGGGTTTGTTATAGATAGCTCTCATTATTTTGAGATACATCCCATCAATACCTAATTTATTGAGTTTTTAGCATGAAGGATTGTTGAATTTTGTCAAAGGCCTTCTCTGCATCTATTGAGATAGTCATGTGGTTTTTGTCTTTGGTTCTGTTTATATGCTGGATTACATTTATTGATTTGCGTATGTTGAACCAGCCTTGCATCCCAGGGATGAAGCCCACTTGATCTTGGTGTATAAGCTTTTTGATGTGCTGCTGGATTCGGTTTGCCAGTATTTTATTAAGGATTTTTGCATCGATGTTCACCAAGGATATTGGTCTGAAATTCTCTTTTTTGGTTGTGTCTCTGCCAGGCTTTGGTATCAGGAGGATGCTGGCTTCATAAAATGTGTTAGGGAGGATTCCCTCTTTTTCTATCGATTGGAATAGTTTCAGAAGGAATGATACCAGTTCCTCCTTGTACCTCTGGTAGAATTCGGCTGTGAATCCATCAGGTCCTGGACTCTTTTTGGTTGGTAAGCTATTGATTATTGCCACAATTTCAGAACCTGTTGTTGGTCTATTCAGAGATTCAACTTCTTCCTGGTTTAGTCTTGGGAGGGTGTATTTGTCAAGGAATTTATCCACTTCTTCTAGATTTTCTAGTTTATTTGCGTAGAGGTGTTTGTAGTATTCTCTGGTGGTAGATTGTATTTCTGTGGGATTGGTGGTGATATCCCCTTTTTCATTTTTTATTGCATCTATTTGATTCTTCTCTCTTTTCTTCTTTATTAGTCTTGCTAGCGGTCTATCAATTTTGTTGATCTTTTCAAAAAACCAGCTCCTGGATTCATTAATTTTTTGAAGGGTTTTTTGTGTCTCTATTTCCTTCAGTTCTGCTCTGATTTTAGTTATTTCTAGCCTTCTGCTAGCTTTTGAATGTGTTTGCTCTTGCTTTTCTAGTTCTTTTAATTGTGATGTTAGGGTGTCAATTTTGGATCTTTCCTGCTTTCTCTTGTGGGCATTTAGTGCTATAAATTTCCCTCTACACACTGCTTTGAATGTGTCCCAGAGTTGTGTCTTTGTTCTCGTTGGTTTCAAAGAACATCTTTATTTCTGCCTTCATTTAATTGTGTACCCAATAGTCATTCAGGAGCAGGTTGTTCAGTTTCCATGTAGTTGAGCGGTTTTGAGTGAGTTTCTTAATTCTGAGTTCTAGTTTGATTGCACTGTGTTCTGAGAGACAGTTTGGTATAATTTCTGTTCTTTTACATTTGCTGAGGAGAGCTTTACTTCCAACTATGTGGTCAATTTTGGAATAGGTGTGGTGTGGTACTGAAAAAAATGTATATTCCGTTGATTTGGGGTGGAGAGTTCTGTAGATGTCTATTAGGTCCACTTTGTGCAGAGCTGGGTTCAATTCCTGGGTATCCTTGTTAACTTTCTGTCTTGTTGATCTGTCTAATGTTGACAGTGAGGTGTTAAAATCTCCCATTATTATCGTGTGGGAGTTTAAGTCCCTATGTAGGTCACTGAGGACTTGCTTTATGAATCTGGGTGCTCTTGTGTTGGGTGCATATATATTTAGGATAGTTAGCTCTTCTTGTTGAATTGATCTCTTTACCATTATGTAATGGCCTTCTTTGTCTCCTTTGATCTTTTTTGGTTTAAAATCTGTTTTATCAGAGACTAGGATTGCAACCCCTGCCTTTTTTTGCTTTCCATTTGCTTGGTAGATCTTCCTCCATCCCTTTATTTTGAGTCTATGTGTGTCTCTGCACATGAGATGTGTTTCCTGAATACAGCACATTGATGGGTCCTGACTCCTTATCCAGTTTGCCAATCTGTGTCTTTTAATTGGAGCATTTAGCCCATTTACATTTAAAGTTAATATTGTTATGTGTGAATCTGATCCTGTCATTATGATGTTAGTTGGTTATTTTGCTCGTTAGTTGATGCAGTTTCTTCCTAGCTTCGATGGTCTTTACAATTTGGCATGTTTTTGCAGGGGCTGGTACCGGTTGTTCCTTTCCATGTTTAGTGCTTCCTTCAGGAGCTCTTTTAGGGCAGGCCTGGTGTTGACAAAATCACTCAGCGTTTGCTTGTCTGTAAAGTATTTTATTTCTCCTTCACTTATGAAGCTTAGTTTGGCTGGATATGAAATTCTGGGTTGAAAATTCTTTTCTTTAAGAATGTTGAATATCGGCCCCCACTCTCTTCTGGCTTGTAGAGTTTCTGCCGAGAGATCAGCTGTTAGTCTGATGCGCTTCTATTTGTGGGTAACCCAACCTTTCTCTCTGGCTGCCCTTAACATTTTTTCCTTCATTTCAACTTTGGTGAATCTGACAATTATGTGTCTTGGAGTTGCTCTTCTCAAGGAGTATCTTTGTGGCGTTGTCTGTATTTCCTGAATCTGAATGTTGGCCTGCCTTGCTAGATTGGGGAAGTTCTCCTGGATAATATCTTGCAGAGTGTTTTCCAACTTGGTTCCATTCTCCCCGTCATTTTCAGGTACACCAATCAGATGTAGGTTTGGTCTTTTCACATAGTCCCAAATTTCTTGGAGGCTTTGTTCATTTCTTTTTATTCTTTTTTCTCTAAACTTCCCTTCTCACTTCATTTCATTCATTTCATCTTCCATCAGCGATACCCTTTCTTCCAGTTGATCACATCTGCTACCAAGGCTTCTGCAATCTTCCCGTCGTTCTCGATACTTGGCTTTCAGCTCCATCAGCTCCTTTAAGCCCTTCTCTCCATTGGTTATTCTAGTTATCCATTCATCTAATTTTTTTTCAAAGTTTTTAACTTCTTTGCTATTGTTTTGAATTTCATCCCGTAGCTCGGAGTAGTTTGATCGTCTGAAGTCTTCTTCTCTCAACTCGTCAAAGTCATCCTCCATCCAGCTTTGTTCCGTTGCTGGTGAGGAACTGCCTTCCTTTGGAGGAGGAGAGGTGCTCTGCTTTTTAGAGTTTCCAGTTTTTCTGCTCTGTTTTTTCCCCATCTTTGTGGTTTTTTCTACTTTTGGTCTTTGATGATGGTGATGTACAGATGGGTTTTTGGTGTGGATGTCCTTTCTGTTTGTTAGTTTTCCTTCTACCAGACAGGACCCTCAGGTACAGGTCTGTTGGAGTTTACCGGGCTGGGTGTCAGCAGCGGTGGCTGCAGAACAGCGGATTTTTGTGAGACCACAAAGTCAGCTGTCTGATAGTTCCTCTGGAAGTTTTGTCTCAGAGGAGTACCCGGCCGAGTGAGGTGTCAGTCTGTCCCTACTGGGGGGTGCCTCCCAGTTAGGCTGCTTGGGGGTCAGGGACCCACTTTAGGAGGCAGTCTGTCCGTTCTCAGATCTCCAGCTGCGTGCTGGGAGAACCACTACTCTCTTCAAAGCTGTCAGTCAGACAGGGACATTTAAGTCTGCAGAGTTTCCTGCTGAATTTTTGTTTGTCTGTGCCCTGCCCCCAGAGGTAGAGCCTACAGAGGCAGGCAAGCCTCCTTGAGCTGTGGTGGGCTCCCCCCAGTTCGAGCTTCCTGGCTGTTTTGTTTACCTAAGCAAGCCTGGGCAATGGCAGGCGCCCCTCCCCCAGCCTCGCTGCTGCCTTGCAGTTTGATCTCAGACTGCTGTGCTAGCAATCAGCGAGACTCCGTGGGCATAGGACCCTCTGAGCCAGGTGCGGGACACAATCTCCTAGTGTGCCTTTTTCCAGGCCCGTTGGAAAAGCACAGTATTAGGGTGGGACTGCCCCGATTTTCCAGGTGCTGTCTGTTACCCCTTTCTTTGACTAGGAAAGGGAACTCCCTGACCCCTTGCACTTCCCAAGTGAGGCAATGCCTCGCCCTGCTTCGGCTTGCACACAGTGCGCTTCACCGACTGTCCTGCACCCACTGTTTGGCACTCCCTAGTGACATGAAACCGGTACCTCAAACAGAAATGCAGAAATCACCCGTCTTCTGTGTCACTCAGGCTGGGAGCTGTAGACCAGAGCTGTTCCTATTCGGCCATCTTGGCTCCACCCTTGCCCAATAGTCACCCCCCAGTTTTCAATAAGGCAACAAAATCTATATTTTTACATGAAATGCCCAAATTTAATATTATTGGCAACTACTCGTTTGTCATTGGTAGTGGTAGTGTTGCTGTTGTTTTCTAAACTGTGTGGGGCAAACAAATTATAATCCAGGTTATTAGCTATCAATTTAAATTCCAGTATTAATGCATGCAACAAATATTTATTGACTTCTTACTATTTCCAGACTCTATTCTCATCAACAAGGATTAAAAACAGTGAAAAAAAAACAGACAAAATATTTGCCCTCATGGAGCTTACATTCTAGGAGCATAGAATAGGCAACACAATTTATACTAATGTTTCTCAAGGCCTTGTTCATAAAAGTGGACAAATATGGAGAGTTTCAATGGAACACATATGGAAATGTACATGCATTTCCACACATATAATTTTTGTTCTCTCCAGTAAATAAATATCACTTCAAGTTATGTCTCAATATTATTATTATATTATTCTGTGAACAGGAACGATGATTATTTTTTCTAATTTTCCACTCCTTTCTAGGGAGAGTGAATACTGAATTTAGGGATCTTTATTTGTTGAGCTCCTGCGTATGTGCATGTAAAATATTGTGAGCTAATATTTTGAGATGTTTCATCTTCACTGCCCCTCTTTCTTTATTCATTGCTCTTTCCCAATAACCAGGCAACAAAAATAACTTTCTATGTGTCTACATGCCCTGCCTTTGCTTGAAGGATGGCCATATTTTAGAACAAAGAAGTCAACTGAGTTGCTGAATGGATTTTAAAACATAGCAGACACAATAATCTCAGGATCTATGCATTTCAATTTATAAGAGCCAAATATGACTGCTGAAGATACGTTTTCTTGGAATTCTAAAATTTCTGTATGAAACCAAAGCTGAGAACATAAGTTTGTATCTTCAGCCATTAAGTAAGGGATTTTTTGGAGGGTAGGACCCAGAGCACAGGAGACCACTGTCTAGCTTCCCAAGGTGTGCTATCCTGAAGACTAAGTCTCATAGGGATGTACCTTGGCAGATTAGCAATGGCAGTGGGAGATATTTAGGAAGGTGGACCTCAAGGTAGTCTGAATATGTCATGCATACCTCAACGTGGTGCATGGAAAGCAGCTAAGTGCTCCAGAACCCCCAGGAAGGTGTCAAGACAATGCTAATGGAATCAGTTTTGAAGATAAAAGGGGAAGGAGAAAGTGATAAGTTCAAATCTTACACTGATCACATTTACAAACTAGTGGTGATTGACTTACATCGAATTGACTTGTTTCAGTTTTTTTGCCAGGTGAAAAAATGTGATTCATGAGCTAATTTGAGTTATAGTAAAATAAAAGTTTTGAAGTTTCATGCCTGACTTTTGGGACAATGCAGCTTATATCTGTTGCAAAAGTTTGGAAGAACTGAGGCTGACTTCAGACGTACTGCTTAAGAAAGGAGTGAGATTTAAAGATCCAAGGCTAAAGATCTTGGATCGAAGGAGATCCAAGTCAGTAAGAGTAGACACTAAGAAGAAAGACTGAAAGTGAGATGGAAAGAGGGAATATAAGAACCCTCCCCCACCCCATGCTCCCCTCCCCACATGCACACACATTGATGGTGCAACCAGGGAAACTTGTAAGGAGACACATGCCCACTGGTGATTTTTGTCACTAAATATTATGCAGTGTATAATGTGAACTTTCCTGTGTTTCCATAAATGCACAGTAAAATTCAAAACCAAAAAAGTAAACAAAGACAAACAACAATGATATGTGTGGTATAACTGGAATTCTGTGAAAGCCAGTGCAAGAGTTGAGTTTTGCTTCAAATGTTTTGGGAGGCCAAAATATATTCAAACTGTACAGATGGGGTGGGTAGTAAATAAACAACCTTTTAAACGTTAGTTATATACGATGGAGTTCAACATGGAAAACATATTTCAAATGCCTTTGGACCTCTCTGAATCTCAACTACCTAATCTGTAAAATGAAGATATTTTCCTTGCAAAGTTGTTCAAAGGATTAGCGATAATATATTTAAAATACCTAACATAGTGTCTAACACAATAACCCCCAAGAAATGGTGTCAATTATAATATTATTAATATACTTCATTGCATTTAGTTTTAAAAATTAATGTACATTCAAAATTAAACATTATTCTACCATGCATTTAGCCTATGTGTTACAGCCCAAATGCCACTATCTCCTAGATGCCTTCTCCTATCCTTTTTGGCAGAATAAATCACTTTTTATTCTGTAGACTCATACTATTTTATTTATATGTTTTATCATACTCTTTATATCTGGTATTATAAAACATCTCTGTGTGCCCATCTTTTCCATTGTCACTTCTCATCTCTATTCATCTTTGTATGTAATAGGGTCTCAAAAAATGTTCAGTGAATGGGAGGAAAAAGAAATGTGCCATGAGCCTGGGGAAAGATAAAATGAGAAACAGAAGAAAAGGAAGAGCTGAATAAAGACATTATAAAATATTTTAGGAAGTTGCAGGTCAAATATAATTAATGCAAACAAAGCAAAACATTATAAGAAAATATACTGAAGAAGCCGAAGGCCTACTGTAAGTTGGACCTGTTAAACAACAACTCAGAAAACCTAGGAGTTTGTATCATAGGAAAAATATGAGTGATGATTCATGGTTCACATTAAAAAAATTTTTGTAGAAACTGTTTGATGGTTTCTGTTTTAATCAGTATTCTCAAAGAAACAGAAACAACAGAAGGCACATGTAGGTAGGTAAGTATATAGACAAATAGATCAAGATATTTATCCTAAGTTGGTATTGGTTCATGCCATTATGGAAGCTAAGAAGTTTCACTATCTGGAAACCCAGGAAAGCTGATGGTGTCGTACAAAGGCTGGAGAGCTGCAGTGCTTACAGTGTAGATTCCAGCTAGAGTATGAAGGCCTGAAAACCAGGAGCTCTGAGGGTAGTATAAGACTGACATTTCAGCTCAAGTAATCAAGCAGAGGGAGGGTGAATCCAACCTTCCTCTACCTTTCTGTTCTATTCAGACCCTCAATGGATTGGATGATGGCTACACTCATTGAGGAGGGCCATCTGCTTTACATAGTCCTCCAATTCAAATGCTAGTCTCATCCAAAAACACATTGACAGACGCACCTAGAAATAATGTTAAATCAGATATCTGGGCATCCCTTAACCTGGTTATGTTGATACAGATAATTAACCATCACAGTTTATCAAATAGAAAAAAAGGGCTTACAATAGAAAATATAAGATAGGAGTATGTGCACGTATGAAATCGGGATACATAAAGAGTAACTTTGAGAGCATTTCTAAACCGAAGTGTATTTCTTTCTTTCTTTTCGTTTTAGTTGTGGCATATCCAATGTTAGGCTCACTATATCTGTGCTTGCATACTTTCTCACAATTATAATTTGCACGATTGTTGTTACAAACATTTCCCATATTATTCATACCTCAACTACCATGACACTAGTTCTTATTCTATTAATAGGTCTAATGGAGTCAAACAGCTTACAAATGAAAGGCAATGACCAACTTGTAATTTTACTTACAAAAATTGGTGTCATCTTTTGGTGATATTAAACTAATATTTATTAGATTATATACAAAATTCTGTCAGCATAACATTTCAGCAAGTGAAACCATGCCATTAATATGAAACTTGTACAGATCTGTTACATTATTATAGTAAAAGTATATTTCTAGTATAATTAAGGAAATTATTTTCCAGTTAACCAATACTTTTTTCCACATAAGTTTATGTAATTTAAACATTTCAAGGTTCTATTAGGAGAAATGTCATTTGGTATGTGGTATATTTCATCTCTCTCAACTTCATTACTATTTAACACCCATGGCAAAGATCAAACCAACTTTCTAGTAGGCCTAAATGCTTAGAAACAGGGGGCCATAAATACATGAAGCTAAGCTTCCATGTATATGCAGGAAATGTACCTTGTAGGGTCAGGCCTTGCAGCTGAGAAAACCTGACAGATGGTTAATCCTAACCTCAAGTGACTCTAAGAAAAGGGCATCTGTTTCTAAGAGGCAAGTTCTGGTATAACTTATTGTAAGAGGAAAAATCAAGCAACCAACTACCATTTCTGTGGATTTTAAAAAGATATCTCTGAGCCAACTTGGAACATATAAAACTTTTAAAAATAGAATGAAAATAAGAGTTTTACTTTATATCTCCATTAACTGTACTCAAAATACATAAAAAATACATTTCAACTGAATATTCATTAACTTTATTTAAGAATCATCATGCTCCTAGTATTATGATAGGTGCTGCGGGGGACTCAAAGATGAGAAAACATAAGTTATATTCTCTAGAAGCTTTCAATCTGGCAAGTGAGATAAATGAAGTCAGAAGTAACTACAATTTAAGACAGAATTCAATAAGTGTTCCCCAAAAAAGGTCTAAATCAGCATTGGGCTTGCCCTAAACATACTCTTTTATATAGCATCACTTCTCTTAGGGTACTACTCCTGTGCCAATCTACAGTTCTGAAAGTTTTGTTAATTATTGTGTCACCTGGCCCCACCTCTGCCCCTACCCCTTGAGTGACCATGTGATGCAAACTGGCCAATCAGACTAGCCTGTCCTGTACCACAGTGATTAGCTTATAGATAGGCACATGACCCAAGGAGAGTGTCCTGGAAATTTTTCCTTTGTTCTTCCAGATGTATTACCTACTCTTTTCTACTCTGATCTCTGGGAGGCTGACCTTTACAAAATACATCAGTGGGTTCCTTTTCTCTGCTTTCTTGTTGCATTTGGCCAATGGGGAGCCTTGGAGAGAGAATAAAAGAAGGGAGGACAATAAGGCCAGGTAATTTATTCCTGCAGTTATTTTCTTGCACAGCTGCTGTAAATTGGTTACGTCCTTTTACTGAAGTCACAACACCTATGAGGTGGCCTCCTCCTCCACAAAGCTACCCTCTCTGGGCTCAGATAAGTGTTTCCACCCCTTCCCCTTCTGGCCTAGGGGTGATAACAGTTCTCTTTTGTTGTTATTGATGCACAACTCTCTGCCGGATTCCCCAAACTCTGCCAACAAATTACTCAGGTTGAGTGTGCCCTCAATTCCTGCTGGGACCCTGGTAGGATCAATTAGTGTTCCCTGATATATTGACCTGGAAAGAGAGGCTCTCTAGTTATTGAACAACAAACTGTAGTGTGTGTTTCTAGCAGCTATTTTCTCTGACAAATAGAGAGACTGCCTATGGAATGAAGCCTATAGGATGAAGCCTATGAGATGAAGACAGTGTTTGAGACTCAGAATCCAGTCAGGCTTAAGCCATCTCCACACCTGGATATCCCAGTTATGTGATCCAATAAAATAAATTCCCTTTTTGTTTGAGCTAGTTCGAGTTGGGATTGTCACTTGCAGTGAAAATAATCCTAGCAAATAATGGGCTTAAAACGAAGAAGAAATACACAGTTTGTGAGATCAGTAAAGCTCGCATAAAAAAAAATGGCAGCTAAGGGGGATTTTGAAGGAAGTAGATGATTTTTGCATGGAAAAGAATGCTTTTCAGTCAGAAGAAACAATTTGAACAAAGACATGGAGACATACAAATAATCAGGGAATGGTGAAAGCTCAGTTTTGCTGGACCCTAGAGTATAGGTAGGGGAGTAGTAGTGGTAAATAAAGCTGGAAAGGTGAGATTAAGCCTTGACTTAATTAAAACAGTTGAGATGACGTAGGGACATAGATTTATTGGATATGGCAGTGGTTATTCTCTACTTGAAACAACATGATTGGAATGTCTGCTTCAGGTAGATTATAATGGTTTTATTTTTTCTACAAGTTATCTGTTGCTGAATAAGAAATCATTCTAAAACTTAGTGTCTTAAAATAATAAACATTTATTATCTCAGTTTATGTGGGTCAGAAATTTAGGAGCAACTCAGCTGAATGGTTCCGTCTTAGGGTCTCTCATGAAGTTATAGTCAAGATGTTGGCTAAAGCTGCAGTCATCTGAAGGCTTAACTGTGGCTGGATGATCTGCTTCCAAGATGGCTCACATGTCTGGCTGTTGGCAGAAAGCCTTGGTTCTTTGCTGCATGTAGATAGAAGGTCTTGCCACACAAACCTCTCCAAAGAGTTACTTCAGTGTCCTCATGAACTGGCAGCTGGCTTTTTCCAGAGTAAATGGTCCCAGAATGAGCAAGGTGGAAACTACAATGTCTTAAGTTACATGCCCTCTGAAGACTCACTCCATCATTTCCATGAAATCCTATTTGTACACAGGTCAGCTGGTTTGATATGGGAAGGGACTGTGTAAAGGCATTAATGCCAGGATGTGTGGATCGTGGACACTGGCTGTCACAGTTTCTATTTTTCTATCTTAATGAGAATTTCTAATTCATATACTGCTGTAGGGAAATTAAGACTACAACTGACATTTTACTACTAATGCGTTTTGTGTTTTCACGTGTTTTGATACTCCTATAACATTTCTCACATTGACATTTTCTTTTCCTCTCTGCAAAGCCAAGGGAGCCCATGATTTCTCCTTAGTTGACTCCTTATGATAGCATAATTTTTAATTTCATGATGCAATATTAATATAATACTAATGTGTCACTTAGAACTCTACATTTAATAATAAAAATTATAGAAACCAATATTTCAGTGGTAGAGTTTCCTAACAGTGAAGAAATGGGCAAAAAAGAATAAAATATACTTCTCCAGAGGTCTTCAAAATAAGATAGATTTTTCTAACTGCCTGGAATAATTTGGCTATGAAATGGACGGAAGGCAAGGTATAGACAGATCACTTCTTAAGATCTGTCCTCGAGGAGGTTCCAAGATGGCCACATAGGAACAGCTCCAGTCTACAGATCCCAGCATGAGTGACGCAGAAGACGGGTAATTTCTGCATTTCCAACTGAGGTACTGCGTTCATTTCACCGGGGATTGTCGGACAGTGGGTGCAGCCCTTGGAGCATGAGCTGAAGCAGGGCAGGGCATTGCCTCACCTGGGAAGCACAAGGGGTCAGGGAATTCCCTTTCCTAGCCAAGGGAAGCTGTGACAGACAGTACCTGGAAAATCGGGACACTCCCACTCTAATATTGTGCTTTTACAGCTGTCTTAGCAAATGGCACACGAGGAGATTATATCCTGCCCCTGGCTTGGAGGGTCCCATGCCCACAGAGCCTTGCTCACTGCTAGCACAGCAGTCTGAGATCGAACTGCAAGGTGGCAGCGAGGCTGGGGGAGGGGCGTCCACCATTGCTGAGGCTTGAGTAGGTAAACAAAGCGGCCTGGAAGCTCAAACTGGGTGGAGCCCACTGCAGCTCAAGGAGGCCTGCCTGCCTCTGTAGACTCCACCTCTGGGGGCAGGGCATAGCTGAGCAAATGCTCACCATCACTGGTCATCAGAGAAATGCAAATCAAAACCACAGTGAGATACCACCTCATGCCAGTTAGAATGGCCATCATTAAAAGGTCAGGAAACAACAGGTGCTGGAGAGGATGTGGAGAAATAGGAACACTTTTACACTGTTGGTGGGAGTGTAAACTAGTTCAACTATTGTGGAAGTCGGTGTGGCGATTCCTCAGGGATCTAGAACTAGAAATACCATTTGACCCAGCCATCCCATTACTGGGTGTATACCCAAAGGATTATAAATCATGCTGCTATAAAGACACATGCACACGTATGTTTATTGTGGCACTATTCACAATAGCAAAGACTTAGAACCAACCCAAATGTCCATCAATGATAGACTGGATTAAGAAAATGTGGCACATATACACCATGGAATACTATGCAGCCATAAAAAATGATGAGTTCATGTCCTTTGTAGGGACATGGATGAAGCTGGAAACCATCATTCTCAGCAAACTATTGCAAGGACAGAAAACCAAGCACCGCATGTTCTCACTCATAGGTGGGAATTGAACAATGAGAACACTCAGACACAGGATAGGGAACATGACATACCAGGGCCTGTCATGGGTGGGGGCCTGGGGGAGGGATAGCATTACGAGATATATCTAATGTAAATGACGAGTTAATGGGTGCAGCACACCAACATGGCACATGTATACATATATAACAAACCTGCACGTGGTGCACATGTACCCTAGAGCTTAAAGTATAATTAAAAAAAAAATCTGTCCTCAACCTATGATTTCCAGATAAATATTTAGATTTGAATCAATATTTCTAGTATTTGAATAGTAATTTCTTAAAATGTTTTACAGTTTTAATTTTTAGGTAGAGCAACAGTTTGTAGAGAATCATCTGTGTGCCTGGCTATATGCATGTTTTAAAACCTTTTAATCAAAATTCCTTTGCTTGCAATGCTCACCCTAGCTAGCTAAGAAAAGGAGGTGTTGTTATAAGGACACTCAGAGTTTGCACGAATTAAAGCACAGAAAATAAAACACAAGCAGATTTCATGAACTGAGACCACAGCTCTTTTTTTCACAAGTATAAACTTGCTTTTGCACTCATGACAAATATACATGTCTCTGCAGGTCTACTGTATTATCCTTTCTCTCTACCAGTTGACTTTCTCTGGTAGTCATCTTGAGTGTGGCCCATACACCAGATGGATGCTGCATATCATGGCTGCTCTACCCTACTTTACATCAAGACAAATCTCAATTCATTTCTTTCAGCTTCTGTTATACTGCATCTTTTATCTATGTCATTTTTAGAGAATTTCCTGGAAAGGAAATCTGATTGGCCCAGGTTATCTTTTTAAAACAGGCCACAAGTCTAGGCATAAATTTGGACAAGCCATGGACTCCCTTGGATCAGCTTTCTTTTTTGCTCTCCTTTTGGCATGGCTGTAAGAAGGTATTGTGGCAATGGTAGACATTGATATTACAGAAATACAGAGACAATCCCTGTTTTTAGTAGGCATGTCATCTATTTCTTTCCAAACTCCTATTCAGTACCTATGTAGAATAAAAAATACAGTTGAAGTGACCTCATTATATTCAAAATTATCACAAAGTTAGTCCAAATATGAAGTGGTTCTTCCTATTCTTAATGCTTTGAGTCATATATAGAATTAATAAAACATTATTTTTGAGGATTAGAGAGAATAGAAAGCCCTGAATCTTGGGTTATTCAGCCATTTCTTGATAAAAATAAATGTAAAAATGCTTTTGCATTGAAATAAAACATTACAGTAAAAACAAACTGAAATAATAAGACATAAATAATAGGAGAAACTACTTGTACAAAAATAGTAAACTATTTTTAAATTTGACTATGAATAGCCATGTAATAAATTCTGGGGTGAAGTTTTGTCAGCAAATTTAGTGGAAATAGCTCACCCTTTGAGATTAAAATATGTCTTTGAATAAGATTCTTATATCAAAAATGAAAAATTAAATACAATTAATTGCAAAATAACACAATATTGCCAATTTCAATGTGTTTGAACTTTTCATTTGTGCAATCATACTGAAAATTTACTATATTCAAACTTTGGGGATAAAAAAACAGAAGAAAACAAACTAATCTATTGAATTATAAATTTAAATGAGTAGTATCTATACTTAATCTTTTCTATGTGTGTGCTTGAATATGTATAGGCAATTTTAATTAACTGGATGTTAGTTTGATAAAATATTGGGAAACTTTGCAATCAGGCCACTGAATATTCAGTTTAATTATGTTGGTATGCACTTTTATTTGCTTCTAATGCCAAGGATCCATTGGTAAAATGAATGCCCATTTTGTGGTCTGTTATGCAGAAAATGTTTAATCCAGTGTTTGATTTACTCTGTTAAATCTTCCTTATTGAATGTGTTTATTCATCCATGCAAAATTGGGTATGCTGCTTTCTGTTACTATGACATTACAATTAAACAGCTAAAAGAAGAATAGCAAGACTTTCTATAAAGGTTGGTGAAATTCCCACAAAATTATTCAGCCTCTTTGTTTTGTTTTGTTTTGTTTTGTTTTGTTTTGCAGGGACTATGAAAAATGTAAATGTGTTCTGAATATTTCTGTATTGAAGAAGCTGACAAATACAATAGTTAGTACAAATAATCATTTTGTTACTAAAACTAACACTTAAAAAATATTTCTAATATACGGAAATAATTGCTGTCATGACATTGATTATCTTTTAAAGATGGAATTGAACATGAACTCGAAGACCTCAATTTTATAAACAAAAATGGTATGATAGAATAGGATTTATACACATCTGAAATGGAAAACTTTAAGTTAACTTCATCTGGATATATTGTAAAACTCCTCAAGGGGGTTGTATACTCACAACAGCACTACTTCATGTAATTTGAGGATATTCTCCAGTAGACTGGACTTTCTTTATTTTTAGCTATGTTTTATTGTCCAGAGTATTTGTACTGGTGAATTTTTACCACCGCTACAACTACAGGCTTGGAGACAAATTTTTAAATTCAAAATTAGCTTTAATACTAGTTCTGAATTGAAAAAAAATCTTTATAAGTCTGGAACTTATAATAAGATGTAATAATCTACTTCCTGAATTATTATTGCTTATTTTTCATGGTGTTAAGAGATACACATTCATACAAACACAACTGTTTTCTAAGAATCTCTTTTAAATTGAAATGTCTGAAATAAGACAAAGAATTCAGAAACTGGATGTCAAGGATGCTCAATGAGACCCAAGAGAAAGTTGAAATTCAATCCAAGGAAGTCAGAAAAATGATCCAAGACTTGATAGATGAAGTAGTCATATTAATAAATAACCAAACTGAACTTCTGAAATTGGAAAATTCACTATAGGAATTTCAAAATACAGTTGAATGCCTTAACAACAGACTAGACAACGCAGAGGAAAGAATTTTGGTGCTTGAAGACTGGTTATTCTAATCAACCTACACAGACAAAGAAAAAGAAAAAAGAGTTTCAAAAAAATGAATGAAGCCTCAGAGAGATATGGGATTATGTAAAGTGACCAAACCTGCAACTCATTGGAATTCCTGAGGGAAAAGAAGTGACAGTAAGCAACTTGGAAAACATATTTCGGGATATAATACGTGAAAAATTCCTCAGTCTTGCAAGAGAGGTCGACATGTAAATTCAAGAAATTCAGAGAATCTCTGAGAGATATTATACAAGATGACTACCTCCAATGTACATAGTCTTCAGACTTTCCAATGCAAGAAAAAATCTTAAAGGCAGCTAACAAAGAGGGGTATATCACCTATAAAGGGAATCTCTTCAGGCTAACAGCAGACTTCTCAGCCGAAACCTTACAAGCCAGGAAAAATTAGGGGCCTACTTTTAGCATTCTTAAAGAAAAGAAATTCCAGTTGAGTATTTCATACCCTGCTAAACGAACCTTCATAAGCAACGGAGAAATAAAATGTTTCCCGGAACTAAAAGAATTTGTTGAGACTAAACTTACAAGAGATACTTAAGGAGCTCTAAACTTGGAAACGAAAGAAACATACCTGCTATCACAAAAACACACTTAAATGCATAACCCACAGACCTCATAAAGCAACTAAACTAACAAGATTACAAAGAAACCAGCTAACATCATCACAACAGAAACAAAACCTCACTTATCAATATTAATCTTCAATGTAAATGGTGTAAACAGCCCACTTAAAAGACACAGGGTGGCACGTTGGATAAAAAAACAAGATCCAACATTCTGCTGTCTTTAAGAGACTCATCTCACATGTAGTGACACCCATAGGCTCAAAGTAAAGAAACAGAGAAGGATCTATCATGCAAATGAAAAAAAAAAAAGAGCAGGGCTTGCTATTCCTGTATTACATAAAACAGACTTTAATCCAATAACAGTAAAAAAGGACAAAGTGGGCCATCATATAATAACAAATGGTTCAATTCAGCACGAAGACTTAACTCTCCTAAATATAAATGCACCCAGATTCATAAAATGAGTACTTTCAGACCCATGAAAAGACTTAGACAGCCACACAATAATAGTGGAAGACTTCAATATCGCACTGATAGCATTAGATAGAACATCAAGGCAAAACAATAATAAAGAAATTCTGGATGTGAATTTGACACTTGACCAATTTGACTCAATAAACACCTACAGAATACTCCACTGAACAACCACAGAATATATGTCCTTCTCATCTGCACATGATACATACTCTAAGAATGACCACATGCTCGGCTATAAGGCAAGTCTCAATAAATTTTTGAAAAATGGAAATCATACCAAGCATATTCTTGGACCACAGTGGAATAAAAATAGAAATCAATACCAAGAGAAACTCTCAGCAGACATTTTTGAGTGACTATTTGTACCAGGTATTGGACTGGGTTCTGGGAATATAATGATGGCCAGTATGGGCGTAGTCCTTGCCTTTGTGGATCTTACCTTCTAACAAGATGAAACAAGTAATTCCATAAGTAATTGGATATTTCCAATCATAAGTTCAACAAAGAGGGAATATAGGGTGATAGGGGACCTAAGCTAGATTGATGACTCAACAAAGACTTGCCAGATTATGTGACATTTCGAATTAACTGTAAAGTATGAGAAGCTACACTGAAGTGGGGCAGAAGGATAAAGGTGCAATTCTGGCACATGGAAGGGCATCAGTGAAGGCCCTAAAGTGGGGAGAAGCATGAGCACTCGAGGAAATGAAGGAGAGCTAATATGGCTGGATCCTAGAGAGAGAAGGTTAAGAGGCATGAGATGAGACTGAAGAGTTAGGCAGGGCCTCTTAGGCTATGTTTATAATTTTGGAGTGTATTTTAAAAACAATGAGAAGTCATGAAGTGTTGTAGGTAGAGAAAGGCATAATCAGATTTGAGTTTTAAAATGTTTACTCTGCCTTCAGTGTGGAGAGTGGACTGGAGAGAAGCAAGCATTAATGAGGGGTCCACCTACAACCAATTGTAGTAGTTCAGGCTAGAGATTATGTGGGCATTCCATATTCAGATTAATTGATATAGTTACAATATATTTTTGAGGTAAATACGGCAAGTGTTGCTGATGGATTGGTTTAAAGGTGAAAGACAGTGATGTGTCAAGGATGATTCTTGGGTTTTTGACTTGAACAGCAGAGTAGAAGGTGGTACTATTTCCAAGATAGGGAATGCTGGATGAAGAGAAGATTTGGGAGTAGGATTCAGATGTTCAGTAGTTCAGCACTGGACATGTTTGGAAGAGATGTTGAGTAAGAGGTTGGTTATATGGGTCTGGAACACAAAGGAAAGGCCCCAGGGATAGAGACCATTAAATTATGGTTTGTATAAAGATAACAGTCAGATTTCATAGTTGAGTAACTGTCTGAATACCAGGTAAGTGTTCAAGGAATCATGCTTTTTCAACTCAGGAAATAATTAAGTACAGAATTAGTGCCATAGTGATTTTAATAGGGTGGTCAATTTTTAGGTATCTATTATCTCATTATACTGTGACTTATCCAAATAAAATACTTAAGCTCTCAATAATAGATGTCCTTGGCTGAGTGGGGTGGCTCACGCCTGTAATCCCAGCACTTTGGGAGGCCGAGGTGGGCAGATCACGAGGTCAGGAGATGGAGACCATCTTGGCTAACATGGTGAAACCCCGTCTCTACTAAAAACACAAAAAATTAGCCGCGTGTGGTGGCGGGCGCCTGTAGTCCCAGCTACTCGGGAGGCTGAGGCAGGAGAATGGCGTGAACCCAGGAGGTGGAGCTTGCAGTGAGCAGAGATCGCGCCACTGCACTCCAGCCTGGGCGACAGAGCGAGACTCCATCTCAAAAAAAAAAAAAAAAAAAAAAAAGATGTCCTTAGAATAACAGAATAGATGCAATTCAGCTGTTTTGCTTTACGCTTTTTTACTGCAATTATTAACTCCTATATTCATCTTTACTTTGCATAAAGTCTACAAAAATACATTTGAAATAAAAGGTATTTGGAGCATTTTCTCCATGCACTCCATGCCCAGAAAAGGGCATGAATAAGTCCCATAATAACTTTAGAGAAAGGACAGCAAAATATAAGTTGGTAATATTATCCTTCTGAGGATTGTGCTTTCTATCCTTAGGGGAAAAAAAGAAGGTTTCAAACTAAGGGCAGCACAGATTGGAAAATCTATGCTATGGAGTAATTACTTGTTTATTTTGTTTTACCCTACTAAATGTAAACTTCATGAAGACAGGGGTTCTTGTCTGTTTTGTTCATTGCTCTAATCTCAGCATCCAAAATAGTGTCTTGCACATAGCAGGTGCTGAATGAATGTTTGAGGAATAAACAAATTAATGAATTCCATCTTCATGGTGTGATTGTCAGAAAATTTCTGAATCCCTAGAAAGTCAGCGATACTTATACTGAAAAGTATATGTATGTGGTTTATATATCTCATATACATGAACAAATGTATATAAGTATATATCCAGAGTGTGGTAGAAATACTTTTATCAGGTTTTTAACCATCCATCTGTGGCTTCTCATTATTAGAGAAGAGTTTGGAAAGTTTCCTGTATTTACTCTGAGAAATCCATTTGTTTCCATTTTCTACTGTCATATCAAGAGTCTCACAAATAATATCTATTTCACTTCTGATAATACTAAAAACTTGCTTTACATACCAAAGCAAATGACAAAGTGGTTTACTGAACAGTACATTATACTTCTCAGGGGAATCTCTTTTACAGGAAATACTAATCAAAGACCATATCATAAGAGAGTTGTGTAATACAACTGGATGATCTATAAAAGAAATTAATGAAACACGTACATTGTTGCTAATGATTACGGTAAAATGCAAGAGAAATGCAGTAAAAAACCTATCAAAATACATTTTAAAGCATTTTCATGTAAATATTTACAATTAATGGACATTGAACATCTTTTAAATATAAGACACATGATAGTGGTGGGCAGATATAAAGGCGAAGATGGTAAGCACTATGAGGACAGGGACTCATCTCATCCATCTATTAGGGGAGTCAAAATCAAGTTTGGTTTAGCAAACATTTATTAAATTCCTACTATGCACTGGGCTTAGGTTAGATGCAGGAGTGAAAAAGATAAACGCGACTTGGTGTCTGTTATGCTGTACAGGGGTTTATAATTACGGTATTGCATGCCTGGGTGTGTATTTTTGTGTGGATATATGGCGATATGTGTACTCTATAGGAATCGACATAAATGCAGTACGGCAGGTTAAGCCAAAGTCTAGCACCATGTAGGGAAACAGCCCACACACGGAGATGAAAGGAGGAGGAGGTGGAAGCCCAACGACATCCTGGGAGTAACTGTTAGCTAGAGAATGGGAAGATCATTCCATGCTGAAAGAACAGCATGAGCGTGGTCAGAAACTGGAAAGAAAACAATGTCTGGGGAACCACAAGCATCTTAGAGGATAGGTGGTGTCAGGGAAGGCCCACTACTGCACACTATCTTTGATTTATTTTGAAACTCTTGTAAAATAACTACACAAGAAATTTCTGTGGTCAAAAAAGTATCCTCCTTCATTCCCAGCATCCTTCCCCTTTTGCTTTGGTGTTGTCAGACAGCGGAGTATTAAATAATCGGGGGCAGGGTTGGGGGCGGATGGAGGGAAGCGGTGGGAGGCGACAGACCTTGAAGATACTTATGAGAACTATGTTAGCTGTTAGACGACCTAAAGCCCCTCATCAGACACAATCACTTTAATATAAAGGCCATTTTACCTTAATTATTTCTACGGTAGCTTATGGAAACTAATAGATTGGAAACTAAATGTAAACTAAGGAGAGTCTTACATGAACTTGTCTAGTTCGTGCGGAAAACCAAATTCAGACTCAACAAACGCTTATCCAGCGCAACTATGCTTTCATATATTTTTTCCCTCCTGTAAAGCAAAGCTAATTTATTGCCCGAGTGGCTGTCTGGACTAATTGGAACAAATACGGACGCGGTGACAGTTCCATTCTGGCGAAACTAGGGTGAGAGGTTTTTTGTGGGTTTTCATTGAGGAGACATGGAAACGAAAAAGATATGGAATATATTCTGAAAGTATTGGTGTGAAAAACCATGCCTCGAGGGCCAACACGAAAGTACAGACACGATGGCGGGAAACAGTTTTTTAGGCTGGAATGAAAGTCTCCTTTGTTCACAGAGCAAACCCCTTTCAATTTCACTCCGCTCTCCGTGTCTCCTAACAATTCTTGCTTCAGTATTGTCAAGGGGTATCCAAGTCTCCCACATTCATCCTAGCTAACGGAATAAAAATCTACATTTCTTTCCTACTTCAACCCTCCAGGCTAAATGAGCTACAGCATTCAGCCTGAAAAATGAGTCGAGCTTTTAACTTACGTGTAAACATTTTAAATATAATACTGTAGTCGCCTGCCTGGACCTTCCATCCAAGAACTACAACACCCAGAATGCATTGTTTTCCTTTCCGCCTTCCACCGAGGGAATGCCTAACTTGATCTCATTTCCACAAGTAATAGTCACATGACACGTTTCCCGTCAAGATGGCGGATACTCTCCCTTCGGAGTTTGATGTGATCGTAATAGGGACGGGTATGTGTAGCCTGGTACTTCCTGGACAAAGTTTAGGAAGACTGTCTTGTTTCTGTTTTTTCTGTCAGTGGCAAGTTGTGGGACAAGCATCGTGGGTCGAGCGTGGGAAGGAGAACAGAAAGGAAGTGAGGTAGTCCGGAGTCAGCGCGGGAATTGGCAGTTACAGGGAGGGGCTTGGACCCGCAGTGCTTATCGCCATTTGAGTAGGGGTTGATCTGGTCGATGCTGATTGCTGAGGTTGGTTGCTGCGGTGATTCCTGTTAATTTCCTTAGAGGGAAGTGGATGTGCAGTGTCATGAAATGGAGGGTCGGGATTTTATCAACGCAGACGACTTTGGCAAGACATTATGATTCCTTCCTTATTGATTTCAAGGTGATATTCCCCATCATTTTGTCTCGCCATTTCATAGGACTTTTTCATAGATTTGTATGATCTTAGGGTACATCGCAGCTCAGACACAGCTTAATCCTCAGTTTTACAAGAAAGATGCTCAATTATTGCCCATGTGCGTATGAATTTACTAGGGAAAGCAAACGGATTCTATTTTGTTGAGAAACCTAGGGAATTGTATTTTGTTGAGGTAGCCATTACTCCTGCTTTATGGTGCTTAAAGCATCTTGCTTTCTACCATCAATAACTAAATGTGCTGAGAATAAGGTCCTGAGTTCCAGTTCAGGTGTGTGACCTTATCTAACTCTTGTTTTCCCGTCGTTTGTTCTTCATGTTTTGGGTGGAACCAGAAACTCCTCTGCAATTTCTAGTTGACATATTCAGTGTACAAAACGTAGCAGAAGACATGTGGCAGCAATTTCAATTTTTTTTAATAGTGTAAGGGATGATCATTTTAGATGGAATGAAATAGGTTGATGGGGTTTTCTACTGTTTGTAGAATGTGGTAGGCCAGAGTAGCTCTGGTGGATGGGACCCTGTCCATTGTGTTAATGAATTCAGTTCGTTGTCTTCTCAAACAGCCATGATTAGGAGGAGCCATGTTTTCAGGTTGGGAGTAAAAATAATAGCTACCTGTTTTCGAATGCTTAAAATTTCCTAATCACTGTGCTAAGCACTTTACAAGCCGAACATAATCCTCACAACCTTGTTAGAGTAGTAGGTACTCTCTGTATTTTGTAGGAGAGGAAAAGGGGACTTGGAAAAGTTGTAATTTGCTCAGGATCACACAGCTGGTAAATTTCCAAAGGCCCATTCCATCCCAGAAAAACAGTCAGTAGTTCTGATCCTCAGAGTTGACCCATATTCGTAGAAACAATTGAGAAAACTTGGTTTTAGGCCTTGCTTAGTGCTAGTATGAATTGCTTGAGTTGGGAGGGCCAGGCACTAAATCTCTCTGAGCCTCAGTTTCCTTGTTTTTGAATATAGGGAAGGTGAAATAGATGGTCTTTATGTTGTCTAACAAAAAATGCCTGGGTAACAGTTCTCAGAACAGCACGGACATGTTTATTCTTAGCCTGAAAATAACTGCATGGCTGCAAATAACCTGGTTGTAGTTGCTGTGAACAGATGTTGGATGAGAGCTGGAAAGAGCCAATGGACTATTCGTTTTTTTTTTTTCAGTCTATACTAAAACTGAGAACAGCATCCATTTTGGAATGGTTGTTATACCATACTTGAATTTTATAATCTTGCTTTTTTTGTGTAGGAACTTGAGGTGTTTTTAACAATTTTTTTAATCAATTTTTTTTTTCAGGTCTGGGTTCAAATTTTAATTGATGAATGTTAATTCTTATGAATGATGCTAATGCTTTTCACAAATATTTTGCCTTCTGTACAGTTCAGAATTGGAATACATCCATCCTGATGGAGTCTGTTATGGTAGAGGTAGGAAGTTACAGTGAGTGAGCCAGAGAATTGCATCAGGTGACATAGCTTATATTTGGAAAAATACTCATTTTATACTTATCCCAGTGAGTGCAATGTTATTTTTCAGTGTTTGGGAAGAACTTATTTGAAGTTAATCTTAAAACTTAGATTTTTCATATTGTTTATTGGTGACACATTCTAGGTTTTATCAAGCACATTGCTTAAATTTATGATATGTAATTTTGTTTTTAGGTACATCAAAAGTATAAAAATTGAATAAAAGAGTCATTCCCCAAATAATTGATTCCAACAATTCCAATCATGATTTAATTTGATTTATTTTTTAGTGTGCTTGGGATATTTCTCTTGTGAAATAGTTTGCTGAAAGTAGCCTTCAAAATGTTTGTTTTATTAAATGTATTACATTGAGTAAATCATAGAAAAAGCAGTGTTTCATAGATTCAGTTGTATTAACAAAAGTAGAAGCAATAATGCATGCATCAGAAACATGAAGAAATAGGCTATTAGGTATACTTTTTAGCAGATTTATTCCTAGTTAAAATGTCATAAAGGAACAATTGCTTTATCAAGTATAATCATGTGAAGATAATATTTTATAATCCCTTTGACCTTGATTAACTTGCATTCTCATTTTCTGTAATGCAAGATGGAAATTTTTCCTTAAGATCATATTTTCGGGAGATTATGGAAAAAAATAAACTTTGTATTAGTTAAGCCCATTTTCTTCTGATTAGAAAATACAGTAAATATCTCTTGAACATCCAAAGACAGAAGAGTAAGATAAAGTGAATTGTGGAAAAAATAGAAGAAAATGGAATAAAGAAGGAGGGCCAACTGGAGTCTCAAGAGAGAGGATAAAAATAGATATATGTGGTAAGGGTCTAGAAAGTGTTCTTCAGCTTGGGTACAGAATTGTCATTTTCAGGGTATTTTGCCATTTAAAAAGTCATTTAAATGACAGTTTTGTGGATTATAGACAAGTACCATTGGTTTCAGGTTAAAAATAGTCCCAGTAACATTACATCTCACTGGACGTGACTTATCTGGAAGCCTGTGTAATCTGCAGCACAGCAGAGCCAAGAACTCAACAGAAGAGCAGTCAAGATGGAAGTTATAAGATCTATATGATAATATTGACATGCTTCATACATAGGGGAATCCCTGAGATCATCACTTGGAACATATTCATCCTCATTTTAAAAATAATTCTAGCAAGCTCAGCATATTAGAACCACCCCCTTAGAAGATACAAGGAATGTTATCAACTTCTGCAAAGACTATGTTTGGTGGGGGTTGCTATTAGACATATAAATGACAGTTTATATCTGTATAGGAAAGGGAAGAGAAAAACACCTAAAATGCAAACTTACATCAAACATCACAAAGGCCTGATAACATTTAGTGTAGTGACAAATACTCATTTTTCAGGTCATTCAACCCACATTTATTGAGAACCTAGTGCCTTCCCTTGTGAAGTTTACTGGATTGCCTATTCTGAGGAACTTTCTGGCCTTCCTAACAGTCATATCCCCAAAGCTGTTCTTAAGACAATGTAGGCTTTTCATTGCACCCTTCTTTCTTTTTGAAGATCATGTAGAGATTCAGCCTGCATTTTTTCTTTTTAAAAGCACACTGCTCACATCTTTTGGAGTTCTTCCCCTAAGATGGGCTGCAGAGTAGGTTAGCTTAATTTTTCTACTGCATAGGATAAACACATAGATTCTTTTAAGAGTTTTATTGTTAGCCAAGCATGGTGGCATGGGCCTGTAATCCCCATTACTCCATAGGCTGAGGCACAGGCATCCCTTGATCCTAGAAGGCGGAGGTTGCAGTGAGCTTAGATGGCGCCACTGCACTCTAGTCAGAAAAACAGAGTGAGACTGTCTCAAAAAAAAAAAAAAAAAAAAGTTTCATTGGCCAGGTGCAGTGGCTCAGGCCTTTAATCCCAGCACTTGGGGAAGCCGAGACAGGTGGATTGCTTGAGCTCAGGAGTTTGAAACCTCAGCCTCCCAAGTAGCTGAAATGGGTGATACAGCAAAACTGTATTTCTACAAAAAAAATACAAAAATTAATTAGGTATGGTGACACATGCCTGTAGTCCCAGCTACTTGGAAGGCTGAGGTGGGAGGATTGCCTAAAACTGGGAGTTTGAGGCTACAGTGAGCTATAGTTGTGTCACTGCATTTCAGCCTGGGCAACAGAGCAAGACCCTGTCTCAAAAAAAAGTTTTATTGCTGAAGATTATGGGGAAAGAGAAGGGATAGCAAAGATAAACATGGGGGAAATTATAAGGAGTACTGCCCCTAAATCCTGATTATCTTGCTAGATAGTGTTTCGCACCATACAGTAGTAGATGTGGCAGCATGGTGTATGATAATCACATGACCATCCTATTGTGTGATTTTGGGAAAATTACAGAATTTCTTGTGACATCATTTAGTTTATCTGTAAAGTGAGAAATTTCAATAGTTGATCTCCAAGGTAGGGATCTACCAGCTCTAAAATTACCATTGTGTATGTCTATTTATGACACCATGTCCTTGAGAAAAGGCTAAATTGTGTTCTGTGTAATCTTTTTAAGAAGGAAAGTCAGTGTTTCATGTACTTCAGAAATTTTCCTATAAAAATGGCTGATATGGTTTAGATATTTGTCCTGCCCAAATCTCATGTTGAAATGTTATCCTCATTGTTGGAGGTGGGGCCTGATGGGAGGTGTTTGGGTCATGGGAGTGGACCCTCATGGCTTGGTACTCTTCTTGTAATAGTGAGTTCGTTCTTGCAGGCTCTGGTGGTTTATTTTTAAAAAATTTTTTTTTTTTTGAGACAGGGTCTTGCTCTGTCACCCTAGTTGGAGTGCAGTGGCACAATCATGGCCCACTGCAGCCTTAACCTCCTGGGCCCAAGCAATCCTCCCACCTCAGACTCCCGAGTAGCTGAGATCACAGACATGCACCACCATGCCTGGCTAATTTTTTTTTTTTATTTTTGTAGAGATGGGGTCTCCCTTTGTCGCCCAGGCTGGTTTTGCACTTCTGAACTCAAGCAATCTACCTGCCTTGGTGGCCCAAATTGCTGGGATTACAGATGGGAGCCACTGTGCCTGGTCGACTGGTTGTTTAAAAGTGTGTGGCATCTCCCCACACTCACTTGCCTTGCCTCTCACCAAGGGAGATGCCTGCTTCCCCTTTGCCTTCTGCTATGACTAAAAGCTCCCTCAGGCCTCCCCAGAAGCTGAGCAGATGCCTGTACCATGCTTGTGCAGCCTGCAGAACCCTGAGCCAATTAAGCCTCTTTTCTTTATAAATTACCCAGTTTCGGGCATTCCTTTATGGCAACACAGGAACAGCCTAATACAGTGACTGATTAGAAAAGGCATTTTCTTAAAAATGATAGGCTGCTTTTTTCAGAAAAGGTCACGTAAGTAGCACAGTCCCATTCTTGATGTTGGTGAATTTAAACATTAAGGTAGTTAACCTTGACTGGCAGCTCATTGACTTATGATGATGTTGGAATAGCATCACTTCTGTAAGCCTTGGGGGATAGTAATATTGCAGGAGGAGTTGTGAAAACTGATATTTACCAAATAACTGTTTGTGCCAGCCTTACCACAAGTGATTTCCTACATATCTAACTTAATCTTCTCCCAGGATGCCTGAATGTGATTCTCACATCACAGGATGTCCATAGTCCTCCCTGTGTATTTCCAAAATCTTCACATCTGTTGTCTACAGTGGATTTTTAAAAATTGTAAGATGGATTGTGGATCATGGAGTGAATTCCAGCATTATAAAAATGAGGTAGAATATATCAGAATGCATGTAGTAAGGATGAATGTTTTATATATATATATATATACACACACACACCATATATATAACATATATATATATACACACACACACACACACCATATATATAACATATATATATATATATACTTACACACACATACACACATATGTTTTTGGAGAGGGCAGAGTCAAAAAATTTAAAGCCTAGAGTATATTGATCAGCTGAATGACATAGTGAGTGGGAGTGAAATGGTATTTCAGAAGTCCTTTAGTTTTATGAATGCTGTACATTACATATTTTTTTTTTACTTTGACATACGTGTATCTCATTTGAGCAGTATAGTGTAGAGATTGACAGTGTGGCTCTGGAATCAGACACTCTGGGTTTGAATTCTAGCTATTCCTCTTGTGTCATCTTAGACATTTTCCTTAATCTCTTTATGTTTCAATTTTCTTATCTCTAGGATAAACTTCACAAGACTGTTGAGGATTCAATGAAATAATTCCTATAAAAAAGCTTAGTAGGTGCTCACAAAATGCAGTTAATTTGTGTGGTTGTAATGCCTTACTGAGGTGCTTTTACTAGTACTATTATTTCGTGAATGCTTTCCAGGAAGGGGTCACGATTTTCGTGAAGAATGGTGGAAGGATTCAGTTGTCTGATTTATGTTTCTTGTCTTCTCATTGGCTGCTTGGTGGGAAAGACCTTTATGTGTCTATTATCACTGTTTCTATCAGATTTCTTACCTAGTGGCTTACTGGTTTTATTTTTTTCTTTCTTTTTTGTCCTCTCTTTTGTTCAGCAGCTTGCATTATTTATCATTTGTTTTCCTCATAGTTTTTGGAACAGATGTAGCATCGGTCTTATTTGAGTTATAGTATGAAACACTGTTGTCAATGTAAGAGATGCTGTAGGAGTGAAAGATAGCCTGCAGATTTTGCTGTTCTGAAAAATGCTTTGCACTTCTTCAGGCATTCATTGATGGAAAAGTATGTTTTTGTTTGCTTCCAATACCTAGAAAAGTAAAGAGTTATCTAACTCTGGAGAAGACTCTCTGGGAGATGCTTACCCTTCTCTGTAAATCATGAATTTGAGCCAATACCTCAGAGAGAGCCACATCTGTTACCATAATTTCCTCTGCAGCATCATTTTCATCTCCCATGCCTCATGTCATTTTTCTCATTTTCTCCAGTGTTTTCATGATGTTTTGGATAACAGGCTACAGCAATTAAATTCAAATATGGCAGCTCACTATTACATTCTCATGTTTAACATAAAATCCCAATGCACAGAAACAATTATAATTCCATATAATTGACCTGTTAACTCATGCTAAATCATCTGCTAGTCAGTCTCAGTGCATTCTTTAAATAAAAAGCTAGTCTGTGCCTGTTCTGTATGTAAATATATTTAAAAGTAAAATAGGCTAAAAGTCACTGTTGGTGCTCATTGGAAACATTTTGGGGGCGTTTAATTGTGGCCAGCAAAATAGGGATACATTGAAAGGTTGATATTTTGTTTTTGCTTTTCTAATACTTTCATTTAAGGTTTGGTGTAAAAAGAGTTGATAATTTATCACAGATATTGCTTTTTTAGAGTGTGATTATGAGAGCTAGCATGTTATCATATGGAGGGTGTTTTTGAAAAGAACAGTTTGCAAATAGACAGGAGAAGAGACCAGAGGCAGCTTGGCCAGTACGGTGCTTATTGTAAGTGTTTCATCTCATACTGGATTTTATCAAGAGCTGAAGTTGGTAATGTATTCCTTGACTGATTTGGTTTTTATCACATTTTAAAAAGTACTGGTGAAGCAGGATATTTTCCTGACCCCTTCGCGGGACTTGTGAAGGGGGCACCCTGTTTACTCAGCCCACTGCTTTCAACTCCTCATAGGAGGGAGCATGTGAGTGAACAAGGCAGGAACTGGAGTACATGAGTGCTGGAGGCAGCCTGCCACTCTTGTGCCAGGAGGAGTGAACTCCACTCACTCGGACCTGCTGTGTTTCACCCCTCACAAGAGGGGATGTGCAGTTTAGTGGGTGCGGGAGCCAGGGTGAGTGCTTTTGGGCACTGGCAGAAGTCAACTCTGTGCTGGCCCCATGGTAGCATCTCAGGGGGTGGTGCCTGCAACCCCTGAAGCTCCAGAGGGAATGTTACAGTGCTCTTTTAGCTCTGCTGTCCGCAGACGGCTTAAGGGTTAACAGCTCAGTGGGCCCTCTGCCTTTTTGTGTTAATTGGCTGCCTTCTACCAGTGAGGGCAAAGGGCAAGTGTGACAGCCTTTTTGTGTCCACACTCGTCGTTCCCAAGCTCTTGTCCGGCATCCAGGAGGAATGAGGTCACATGAATGAGTTGAAGGATGGTAAATGTAGGGGATCTTATTGCTGATGGAGATGGCTCTCAGTGGGAAGGGGAGCTGAAAAGGGGATGGGGCAGGAAGGTAATCTTCCCCTGAATTCCAGCTGTCTCTGGCCAGATTCTTCTTTGAAGTTACCCTGTCAAGGTGTTCCTCTGAAGTCGAGCCACTTCTCTCTGATGTCCAACTGTAGTCTCTAATGTCCAACTGCTTCTCCTCTCTCTGCTGGCTGAACCTGGGGTTTTTATGTACACAGGATGGGGTGTGGGGTGGGCCATAAGTGGTTTCGGAAAAGGCAACATTCGCACGGGAAAACAGGGAAGTTCTCACTTTGTGCCATGGTTTCAGGCTTGAGGGTGGGGTTTTCTCAGGGACCTGCCCTTTTCTGCCTAGAATTTCCCTACCTCCTGTCCCTATCACTAACTTATACTCTTTCTTTTGAGTATTCTCATGTGTCTTTTTTTTTTTTTTTTTTTTTTTTTGGGTCCAGGCCAGTGTTCTCATTGAGTTATTATGGCTATTAGTTAATGGCAGTTTTAATCATTTTATATTGCTTTGAAATGTTTTGAATCATGTTTCTGTTATCTGACTTGCACATTTGTTAAACTAGTCTTATTTATGTGGATTTAAAATCATCCTGAGAAAATTTACACAAGCTAAAGTATAGAGAAAATAAAGTTTTATACATGGATATCAGGCATATTAAGATGCTGAACTGTGAGTTCAAATCCTTATTTTCTACACCTGTGTTACTTTGGTTTAAGCTATGTAAGCAAAATCAATGATGATTAGAAAATTGTTTTTAGTACCTATAACACACTGTCAAACACATGAAAAATATTGTCTAACATTTGTTATATGCCAAGCACTGTGATAAGCCCCTACAATGCATTGTATCATTTTCACAGTAACCCTGCGGTAGATACTATATCATCTCCATTTTTCAAATGTGAAGCCTGAGGCTTAGCTAAGTTTGACTTAGGTGAAACAGTTAAGACCAAAGTTTTTCTGACTAAGGTTGAGGTATTAGATTAAGCTTGCTAGAATCTTTCAATTGAAAAAATAGCCCATTGTATCAAGAGTAGATTATTTTGCCCTGGGTTTGTGGTTGGCAGTTGTTTTATTTTGGAGAGTTACCATTGTTGACATTAAAATCCTGATTCCAGCAGTAGCCTCATGATGTCAACTTCTTATTATTTTTTTTTTTATTTTTATTTTTTATTATACTTTAGGGTTTTAGGGTACATGTGCACAATGTGCAGGTTTGTTACATATGTATCCATGTGCCATGTTGATTTCCTGCACCCATTAACTCGTCATTTAGCATTAGGTGTATCTCCTAATGCTGTCCCTCCCCCCTCCCCCCACCCCACAACAGTCCCCGGAGCGTGATGTTCCCCTTCCTGTGTCCATGAGTTCTCATTGTTCAATTCCCACCTATGAGTGAGAACATGCGGTGTTTGGTTTTTTGTCCTTGCGATAGTTTACTGAGAATGATGTTTTCCAGTTTCATCCATGTCCCTACAAAGGACACGAACTCATCATTTTTTATGGCTGCATAGTATTCTTTACACTGTTGGTGGGGCTGTAAACTAGTTCAACCATTGTGGAAGTCAGTGTGGCGATTCCTCAGGGATCTAGAACTAGAAATACCATTTGACCCAGCCATCCCATTACTGGGTATATACCCAAAGGACTATAAATCATGCTGCTATAAAGACACATGCACACGTATGTTTATTGCGGCTCTATTCACAATAGCAAAGAGTTGGAACCAACCCAAATGTCCAACAACTTCTTATTATTGACAGCATCATGACATCTGTGTCAGCTTGCAAACCTTCTTTTGATGAAGGTGAACAGAATGACCTGGTTGTGTTTATCCCTTAAAACTGAAGAGAGAATCAACCACTAAAGCAATGGCCAGAAATGGGATCAGAGATTACAGTTACATTTTAAGACATGATTTGCTTCAGTAGGAATTCTTCATTGATCCTGTAAACCAAAAGATCTCAATTAATTTAGAAAGTTTATTTTACCAAGGTTAAGGATGCGCCTGTGGCACAGCCTCAGGTCCTGATGACGTGCCCCAGGCGGTAGGGGCACAGCTTGATTTTACACGTTTTAGGGAGACATGAAACATTAATCCATGTTTGTAAGATGTATAATTCATTGGTTCCATCAGGAAAGGCCAGACAACTCAAAGTGGGGAGGAGGCTTCTGGGTCATAGTTAGTTAAGAGACAAATGAGGAATAGTCACTTATGCCTTAGTCTGTAGTGAAACAGTAGGGCAGAGGAAGCCATCAGATACGTATTTGTCTCATGGGAACAGAGGAATGACTTTGAGTTCTGCCTGTCCTTTGGTTGTCCACAAAGAATTTCCTTATGGGCAAATTGTGAGGGAGGTATGTAGCTTTTTAAAAATCTTTGTAGTGATCTTATTTAGGAATAGAATGGGAGACAGGTTTGCCTAACACAGTTCCCATCTTGACTTTTCCTTTTGGCTTAGTGATTTTGGGGAGATTTGTTTTCCTTTCACAATCTCAAGGTATATAATTTCCCACTGAAATATTTGTGCATGTGCTGGGGTTTGCCATTTTGTGTCTTTTTTAGTGTTCTTCCAAATTAAATTTTCAAGATCAAATATGGGACTCATTGTCCTGTTTATGGAGCTTTTTTTCTTTTGGTTGACTCTTCTTTTGTTTCCTACAGTCTTCAACAACCGTCAGTGCTTAGAATGGATACATCACGCATCTTAATTGACAGGATGGATATGGTAATACCTTTTTTGGTCCAAGGGCCCGCTCATTAAAAAAAGTAGTTTATAAAGCTGAAAAGTTTTTATTTCTATTTTTTGTAAAATGATTTTCATGATAGGATTTTATATAAAGGGGAAAGGTTTTTTTGTATCATTTTTATAACATTCTTGAAATGAGTACTCATTCTCTTTCATCATCTATTTTAGACTCACAGCTTTCTGGGTAATGCAGTAAAGGTCATGTTTCTTCTGTGGCACATTAGTAAAATATGTTCTGAACACAGAAACTATTTTCCTTATCACAAATTAAATATTATGTTAAGTTTGAAGAGCACTGGCCTGGGGTATGCTTTGCTGTGAAAAGATCATTTTGGTCACTTAAATTACAATAGAAATATTTGTGTTAATAAAATTAAGTAAAAATTAAGCTGGGCACAGTGGCTCACACCTGTAATTCCAGGACTTTGGGAGGCCTAGGCAAGTGGATCACCTGAGGTCAGGAGTTCAAGACTAGCCCGACCAACATGGTGAAACCCCGTCTGTACTAAAAATACAAAAATTATCCTCGTGTAGTGGCAGGTGCCTGTAATCCCAGCTACTTGGGAAGCTGAGGCAGGAGAATCGCTTGAACCCGGGAGGCAGAGGTTGCAGTGAGCCGAGACCGTGCCATTGTACCCCAGCCTGGGTGACAAGAGTGAAACTCTGTCTCAAAAAAAAAAAAAAAAAAAAAAAAAGAAAAGTAAAAATTAGTTGTAGTGGAGACTATTTCCTGGCAAGGATAAGGTCTTCAGCAAACATTTACATTTATTTAACAAAACTTTAAGAGATTTTGAGTTGATGTAGTTTTCTCCATTTAGATAACAAACGGGATGCTACATCCATTTTTAAGCTTTTTTACAATGTGAAATTTCAAACATAAAAAAGTAGAATAAAGTAACCCTCCACATACCAGTCTCCCAGTTTCAACACTTATCAACTCATGGCCAGTCTTGTTTTCTTTGTAATGAGGACTAAGCTCTGATTTTTTACCTTGCCCAAATTCCTACCTAAGGGGTCTAGGGAGTTATGCCCTACAAGCCATAAATTCTCATCAGATGGGTTTTATTTGACCCTATATATTGTGACTTATTTTTCATTCTGACTCTGGCATAACATTATGAGACAAGGAAAAGATATTTAACCCCAAAATATATTTCCTTGCCGTACCTTGAAATTGCCCTGCAAAGTCTCTTGTGGGAAAAATCCACATTCTGTAGAGAATCTTCTCCCCCCTTTATTTTGCTTCCTTTCTTTCCAGATCCAGGGGTAATCAACTAAGAGCCAGGCACCCTTTTAGGTCCAATAGGAAACATTTTACAACCTGCTCTGTCTCTGAGGTCTGCTACCTGAGAGATTCCTCTGCACAATAAAATTTGGTCCCCACAATCCTTTATTTTAACCTGAACATTCCTTTCCATTAATCCCAGGTCTTGAGATAAACTCAACAAATTGTCAGCCAGAAAATGTTGAAATTTACCTATAGCCTGGAAGCACCTCCCCCCCCCGCCCCACCAGCTTTGAGTTGTCTCGCCTTTCTGAACCAAACCAATGTATTTCTTAAATGTATTTGATTGATGTCTCATGCCTCCCTAAAATATATAAAACCAAGCTGTACCCCAGCCACCTTGGGCACATGTTCTCAGGACCTCCTGAGGGCTGTGTCACAGGCTGTGGTCGCTCATATTTGGCTCAGAATAAATCTCTTCAAATATTTTACAGAGTTGGCCGGGCATGGTCTCACACCTGTAATCCCAGCACTTTGGGAGGCCGAGGCGGGCGGATCACGAGGTTAGGAGATTCAGACCATCCTGGTTAACACAGTGAAACCCCGTCTTTACTAAAAATACAAAAAATTAGCCGGGCATGGTGGCAGATACTTGTAGTCCCAGCTACTTGGGAGGCTGAGGCAGGAGAATGGCGTGAACCCAGGAGGCGGAAGTTGCAGTGGGCCGAGATCGCGCTACTGCACTCCAGCCTGGGCGACAGAGCGAGACTCCATCTCAAAAAAAAAAAAAAAATAAAATATATCTATATATATATATATTTTTTTTCAGAGTTGAACTCTTTTTGTTGACAGTATCTTCCACTGTTTCTCTCATTTCACTATCCAACCCTGTTATTTTGAAGCAAATCCTAAATATCATATCATTCTATCTGTATGTATTCCAACATATATCAAAAAGTATGAGGGCTCTACTTTTTAAACATAACTACTGTTTTGTTTAACATGTGCTTAACACTTATATCACATGCCTTCCTTTGCATCTGAAGTTTTTTCTAAGGCATCTATCCATTTTGTTTCTTTGGTCTTTGTGCTCTTCCTAGTTTAGTTTTCATATCTGAAATGATTTTTTCTTTAATTTTTTAACTCCATTTTTTACAAATGTTCCTGTTCTCTAATCACCTTTTGAGTTTTTCTAATTTTGATTCATGTTGTTCTCTCAGAGCTGCCACCATTTTGTTAATTTCTTTTAGCACATAATACCATAATTAGCTATGTTTTTCATCTAATTTGTGAGGCTTTCTGACATTCTTTTGTTGTCTATTGGGATGTTATTTTGTTCCTTATTCCCTTTTTTCCAATGTACGTTGAATGTGGTTCAACTGAAATCCTTTTGCGTTGCTCATTTTTAAGTGAAAAATGTTTTCCCTTTGTTTTCAATAGGAAGGATGGGCCAGTAAAACTATTCAAACTGTTTTGCTGTAGGCCTCTCTACTGTGTTTTCAGGAAGTAATCAAACATGTAGCCTGAAATCTGCTGGCTCTGTTACCCTCCCCTAGTTTCGTGTAGACCTTCTCTTTCCTTTGCCTCTATTTTCCCGGCTGAATTTGGATTAGGTTCCCAGCAGTTACTCCTCAATGCAGGACTATCCCCTCATTCACAAGGTGAAGTCTGCAAAACCCCTTCCCAGTTTCTGCTGCTGTTCTCAGAATGGTCTGCCAAGCTTCCAGTGAGTGCCTGATAGCACTTTTGGGGTTTTCTGGCTCTTGGGGCTGTAACAGTTTTTTTGATCTTCTCTTTATTTCCTTTTGCACACTTTCTTTTTTTTTGTTTGTTTTAAGACGAAGTCTCCCTCTTGTTGCCCAGGCTGGAGTGCAATGGCGCGATCTTGGCTCACTGCAACCTCCGCCTGCCAGGTTCAAACGATCCTCCTGCTTCAGCCTCCCGAGTACCTGGGATTACAGGCGCCTGCTACCATGCCTGGCTAATTTTTGTATTTTTAGTAGAGACGGGGTTTCACTATGTTGGCCAGGCTAGTCTTGAACTTCTGACCTCAGGCGATCTGCTCACCTCAGCCTCCCAAAGTGCTGGGATTACAGGTGTGAGCCACTGCACCCGGCCTGTACACTTTCTAATACCATGTGGGTGTTACAGCTATTGGTGGCTTGTAACTACCCACTTCTATTTTGGGGTTCATGATTATATTGTATCACCTTGCTTTGTTATGGATGTTGTCCCTGGGAGTTTGGTTTGGGTATCCTGATTGTACTGTCTGTTTTTATGGGAGTTGTGGGGGAGATTCAACAACTGCTGCCATCTTTACAGATCTTTTTATCTTTCACTTTATCATTTGCTCAAGAATAGAGGTCAAGTTGTTGACCTAGCATAAACATTCACTTTTCAGAACTTGAAACAAACCTTTGGGTCACTTATTCCAAGCCCTTTATTTTATCTAATAAGGATATCTATAAGGAATCTGAATTCCAGAGGTTAAGTGACTTTCCTGAGGTCATAGCTATTTAGTATCCACCTAAAAACAGGAAGCCAGTCCTTCTGATTCTTAATTCAGTACTCTTGAATACTGAAACTCTTTTTATTAGCCATTTCTAAAGGCTCACACCATAGTGAATTTTTAAAAATTAAAATAAATTTTCCAAGTTAATGTTTTAATGGGTAGTATATTTTTCAAAAAATTCTAAAAATTACATGGCTGTAAATACACATTTTGTTCCATGAGGAAGAAGTTCAGAGATTTTAAATTACATTTACTAATGTTTAGTATTTTGTGGGGAGGTTAGAGTGAATAAAAATAATTGTCAATTTAAAAATGATATTTTTATCTTTATGTTGTGGTAGTTCCCTAGGCTACTTCATTTGCAATTTTTCTCTTTTTATGGTAGCCACTAAAAAGTAGACTTAAGATGTAAATATTTAATATAGAATTTAAGATAGGAATCAACAAAACTACTTAAACCTGGGTTGAAATTCAGTTTCTGCTTAATTTTGTGATGTCATTATTTTGAGTGGCTACAACATGAATTAAGTATGTAGTTTCACCTTTGCATTCATTGCTCAATCAAGTTTTCCTTGCCAGCAATTCTGTTTTTCCTAAAAAAGAACTTACTCTTTATTAAAGCAGTCACAGTAAATTTTCTAGTTCTATGTAATTTTCTTTCCATTCTGGTCTTCACTGGTTATAAATAACACATGGAATGACTTTCAAGGTAGAAAGCAGAAATCCATTTTGAAATGTTCTATAAAATAAAGAGTGATTTATGGTTTCATATGATTTGAGCTGAAAGTACTTGGGCTTTGCCAGGTCATCAAAGTCCTGTCAGGGGAATCTATTATTTATTGTTCGATATGCTGGGAGTGGTGTAAGTACTTTATTTTATGTTTATCTTGTGTAAGCATAGTGTTAGGAAAAATCAATCCCAGATACTAATACATTTTAAGAATATATCATGGGGAACTAACCTAAATGTTATAGTTGTAAATGATGAGATTTGACATTAAGAATTTGGATTAAAGGGGGATTTTGAAAAATGGATGAATAGTGGTTTTATCCCTGTAAAATATTTTAGGTGAGGTTCTTGGGTCCTAATTTTAGCCTAGCTCCTTCATTTGATAATGAAACATCTCTATTTCATCTAGACAGGTTTTTAGAAAATTGCAGAAAGCTGGTACCATACATATTAGTGTATGATGATATAACATTCCATAAGCTTCTAATTTTTTTTCTAGCTGCCACCTTTGTAACAGAACCTCAACTGTGAAAGTCATGATGGAGGAAACCTCAGTTTCCCCCACTACAGCTGTTATGAAATGCTAATTTAATACCTAATATTTACCTGTGTTTAATAAAAATGACTTGCCAAAGTTGTTGTCTTGCATCAGAATTATACATGTTTGCTTATAATACTGTGGCAGAGCAAGTTGTTTGGTACAGCCTCTCTAATGAATGTAATATTATATTTAATAATGTGAAATGTTTAAATGGTATTAAATGTTTGATGAACCTCTATAGTTTACATAAAGAAAAGGTTATTGGACTTTTTTAAAAATGATTTTAAGTTGCTAGATCTTTGAAGGTAACTAAAGTAAATAGTAAGCAAGTGATACCTTTTATTTCCTTCAGATAACTAATCTTATTGAAGGGGAAGGAAGAAGAGGGAAGAGAAGCAACATTTATTGAATGTCAGTGACATGCCAAGAGCCACTGTGTATAGTGTTTGATGTCATTTTGTACCTGTTCCTCCCTGCACCCATATGAGATGTATTATTAACCCCATCTTACAGTTGAAAACATTGTACTTGTATATTTGTGCTCACACATTTTACAGAGTGGTTCCAGTGGAATGCTGTATGATTTGACCTTCATCTAGGTTATCTGTTTCTAACTCATGTCTGGCTTTTCCTCATGGGAGAGACTGTATAGTTCAAAATCAGCACATACATGTTTCATCTGAATGCCTCACAAATATATTGTGTGAACTTGAGTAGTTGTTCACTTTTTTTAGCGTTGAACAGGTGTTATTTTGAAATTAATCTAGAGTTTAAGTGCTATTAAAATTGAGCTTAGAAATATTAATTTAAACAAAACAGTCATTATTTTACTAAATTAGCAATAAGACCAAAAACTTTTAAGTATGCACTTAGAAATATTAATTTAAACAAAACAAGCAGTCATTTTATTATTTTGCCAAATTAGCAATAAGTCCAAAAAGTTTTAAGTATGTTAACTTTTCCTAAATAAATTTTTTTTTTTTTTTTGAGACGGAGTTTTTCTCTTGTTGCCCAGGCTGGAGTGCAATGGTGCGATCTCGGCTCACTGCAACCTTTGCCTTCTGGGTTCAAGTGATTCTCCTGCCTCAGCCTTCCGAGTAGCTGGGATTATGGGCACGCGCCACCAAGCCTGGCTAATTTTGCATTTTTAGTAGAGATGGGGTTTCTCCATGTTGGTCAGGCTGGTCTCAAACTCCCTTCCTCAGGTGATCTGCCCACCTCGGCCTCCCAAAGTGCTGGGATTACAGATGTGAGCCACCGTGCCCAGCCCTAAATAATTTTTAAAAACCATGAAGCATAAAGCTCCAGTTTTATACAAGTTTATCCTCCTTGCTTTGACTACAGTTTTTATTTTTATTTTTTGAAATCCTGATTTGACCATGATCTGGCTAAAGTCCTTTCAAGACTCCCTATTCCTCAGAGGTTCAAGTTCAGATACTATAATTTGGCTTCAACCTCTTGGAAATCTTTTTAAATTTTGTTTTACGTTGGTAAGAAGACTTGACATGAGATCTCTGCTCTTAACAAATTTTTAAGAGTACAATACAGTGTTGTTAACTATAGGTACAATGTTGTAGAGCAGTTCTTTAGAAATTATTCTTCTTTCATAACTGATACTTCATGCTAGTTGATTAGCAACTCCCCATTTCCCTCTCCCCCAAATCCATGGCAACCACCATTCCACTTTTTGATTCTGTAAATTTGCCTATTTTTAAATACCTCATACAGGTGGAATCATGCAGCATTTGTCCTTCTGTGACTGGCTTTATGTTTGTTGCAGCATGTTCACAACGGGTAACATGTGAAAACAACCTAAATGTCCATCGACAGAAGAATGGACAGAGAAATGTGGTATATCCTTATAAGGGAATATTACTTGGTTATAAAAAAAAGTAATGAAGTACTGATCCATGCTGCAACATGGATAACCCTTGAAAACTTTATGCTAATGAAGTAGGCCAGTCCAAACACTTTTTTTAAAGCATCACTTTTTGGTTCTCCCTTCCTTTAACTTTGCCAGGAATGCTCCTTTCCACTTTCCTTTTTCCATCTTCTGCACTCCTCAGTTAGGGTTGTTAGAGACCCTGAAAGACCCAGCTAATTTCTCCTGTTCTTTGGAGCTTTCCATTGTGTTTCTATGACAGTTTTAAATACACTTATTATTTTAATCTCTTTAAATTCTTGTTACATAGACTCTGAGCTCTAACAGGCTAGGGATTATCTTGCAAAAAACGTATGGCAACCTCTCACTACCTAGCACAGTTTGTTCTCTCTCTCCCTTCCTCTCCTCTTTCCCGATTTTCTTTTTCTCTTTTTCTTTTCTTCAGCACATATCTATAGAGAACCTACTACGTGCCTCCTGTATCCTGGAAATTCTGTTTATTGAATGGGTGGGAAGAAATATAAAATCTTGGCCAAGAAGACATTGTTAACTGTATTATTAGTTTGCTATTTTAGTCATTCTAAGCGTGAAGATAATAGGCCCTTGCCATTTAACATTAGAATAGCTTATGAATTTCACAAACTTATGGGAATGTTTGGATGGAAGTATTAAGGAAAAACACAAATGATAGTCATTTTGGCTTTATGTAATTTGGACTCAAATCATGTTCAGTAGTGAAATCCATTCTTGGCTTTGCTTTAATAGCAGAGATTTGACTTCTGACATTGTTGATCACAGCCATGGAAATAACCACATGTGTAACTGCCTACCCTAAGTAACAGTTATTTTTGGGCCAAATGGAGGCGAGTAATTTTATTATTGTTCACCATTGGAGTTGGCATCTGGTGAAAATAGGTATATGTTTGGGGTAGTGTTAGATGGAAATATAATGCTTCTAAAATATCATTCTGAAGGATAATAAGAGTAGATAGTGTTCATAGGGCAAGTACCCTTGCTAACAACAGAACTGAATTCTATGAGGTACATCATGATATTCTCATTGATAGATGAAGAAACAAAGGCTCAGAGAAGTCAAGTGACTTATCTGAGGTTGTGCAGCTAGGTGAGTAGCAAAACTAAGATTCAAGTCTAAGTCTGTCTGATTGAGACCATGCCTGTTTCATTTTGTTGCTATATTGTCCTTAAATCTTCATTTTCAAACTTGCATCCAAGTTGGAGATAGTGAATTATCATGGTAATTTGAATTGGGGATACGGAATTACCAAATTACTTGGTATTTGGCAAGTTATTTAACCTTTCTTAACCTATTTCCTCACATAGATAATACTTCCTGCCTCCTAGGATTATAATGAGGAATAAATAAGATGATGTATGTGAAAATACAGTTTGAAGGATAAAATCTTATACTAATATTTGGTGGCATTGTTATTAATGCTGTGATTATTACACATAAGAGCATTAATCTTTAACATACTCATTCTGCCTCCTGAGTATTTCTTTGCCATTATCCTTTTAACTAAGCTGCTTATCAGCTTTTAAAGTGCCATAATGACTACATTTCAGTAAAAAGGAACGTTATTTCTTTAAGTGTAGCAAAAAGTTCAGATGGTCTTAAGATTTCAATAAAGGTTTTAACTTAAAAACTGCATTTAGCTATTTAAAACTTTCTCCTATTTCCCTCTACTCCAGAAATTCTTATTTTGTTTACTTGAATTATATCTGAAGTTAAGCTTGGAACATTTACTTGAATTATATCTGAAGTTAAGCTTGGAACTTTATGATGGCTTGTTTTCAATGATTGATATTTAATGGTTATTTTCAGTACATTTGTTAGAACTTCTTTTGTTTTGAACCGAGCATTATATGCCCACAAAATGTTCAACACTGGAAAACTAGTTCCTCTGTGAAGGCAGGCTGGAGCTTGTGTTTAATAGGATTTTAGCTAGAGATTAACTATTTCAATTGTTTCCATATGCATATTGCTTTTTATATACAGAAGATGACTTTCCCCTTTCCTGAAATCCTTGATGCTTAGTGTGTAGTTTAAACCCTTGCCAAAAGACTGGTGCTGTTTTTTTTCCTCTAAGTAAAAACATGAGAGGATCAGGATGTTTCATCATGGTGAAGGAGTTCGTAGTAGCACTATAGAATTGCACTAAACTTTTAAAGCATGCTTTATTTTTATAACTAATATAAAAAATACTAGCTTCTATCAACATGGTAGATCATATGACAAAAATTATTGAAGAGTCTGGAACTTACAGGGTATTAACTATCAAATAGAAAACTTGATTTTTTAAAATCATAAAACATTATCTTTGGCAATTTTTAATTTTTTGTTGGTGCTGGTAGAAGTAATATATATATGTCTTTTTATGATAATCAGCTTTATGGTATGATTAAGTTTGATTCCAAAGCAGTAATGTTTTGTTTTTATACTGCTATCTTGGTCAAAAGCAAAATAATGTATCTTGTAAGCGGCCCCTTTCTAAACTAGCTGACATATTTCTTAAGCTAAAAAATGCGTGCCATTCCCTCTCAGAGGCATTGTGGCTTCAGAGTTATATCTGGGTTTAAATTTCAACTCTAGAACTTTTTTTTTTGTTTTAAGCATTGGGCAGAAAGTTAAGATATTCATGTCCTGGTTCTTTTTCTTCTCTAAAATGCATATGCATATGGTTATCTCTCAGTGCAATTGGGAGACTCAGATGAGCTAATGTGTGAACATGGTTTTTAACTGAACAATATATAGTAGTTACAGTTGCTCATTGATGGTAATTTACATACAAAAAGATTGTAAGTACTTTTAAAAATTATTTTTTCTTGCCAAATTAAGCAGAACTGCTTTTTAAAAAATATCTCTGGCCGGGCGCGGTGGCTCATGCCTGTAATCCCAGCACTTTGGGAGGCCGAGGTGGGGGGATCACAAGGTCAGGAGATTGAGACCATCCTGGCCAACATGGTGAAACCCTGTTTCTACTAAAAATACAAAAATTAGCTGGGTGTGCGGCGCATGCCTGTAATCCCAGCTACTCGGGAGGCTGAGGCAGGAGAATCGCTTGAACCAGGGAGTTGGAGGTTGCAGTGAGCCGAGATCGCGCCACTGCACTCCAGCCTGGTGACAGAGTGAGACTCCGTCTCAAAAAAAAAAAAAAAGTCTTCCACATAATAAAATTTTCAGTATGAGTGGTATATGTTTAAGAAACATCTTACAGTATAATTAATATAAACTTTATAATTCTGAATACAAGCAAGGATGGATCTCTTTGGTTAAACTATTCTATACAGCAATGGCATGAATTGAACATTTTATGTAAAATGTATATATTTCTACATTCTAAATGATAACAGATATGTGTTTTTGTAGGTTTGCCTGAATCCATCATTGCAGCTGCATGTTCAAGAAGTGGCCGGAGAGTTCTGCATGTTGATTCGTAAGTTTATCAACGATAGCATTTAATACTTCCTAAACATGTCTATACAAGATTAAAATTTACATAAACACATATATGTCTGTACATATGTACATGTATGTGTATATCATACATAAACTTAAGTTAGAAAAAAGATTGGAGTTGTTTAATTTTAACCACTAATATGTGAAATATATAGCATACAAGTTTTACTATTCTGTGAAATAGTGATCTTTCCTTTGAGAATAAACCAAATGCATCATTTTATTTTTCTCATGAGTGATTTTGTTTAAAATAACAAATAATTCTCCAAGAGGCTTGGAAACCTCATGCCTGCCCCTTTTCCTACATATGTGTGTGGATATATACAACCTATATATGCTATTGTATTTTAGGCTTCATATTCGATGGTTGTAAAAGTCAGCCAATAGATTTTGAGTATTATTTTCTTAAACTTCATCAAAATTTAAACTTAGGAAGTCTTAACTAGGAAAAATATCTACAATTATGTTTTTCCCTTTTTTTCTTAAATGTGATGATAAACAGGAGGTTGATGGAAAACTCAAGTTTAAGATAAAGCATAGGTTAAATCTCTCCATTTCTATATCTGCCCAAAACAAACCCCTAATCTCCCACCTTTCTATTAAGTGCTTTTGACTATTATATCTTGGCACTTTAATTCTTCATTGAATAGGAATAGAAAGAAGAAACACACTTTTTATTTTCTGTTAGATATTAACTACAGTGTTTTTCAGAATGCTACAATATAAAAAAATTAGATTTGTCATAGCTTATAGTGTCTTCCCATATGTTATCTCATTGTAAATATGTAGGAATCCAAAAAGTGGCATGAGTTAATCTTCTTTTAACCTGTTCTAAATTCATTTTGAAAGGATATTCTGTTACAATAGCTAAGATTTGCGAGCAACTGGATGGAATTTCTAAATTGGATTCAGTTTTCATACATGCCCTGCCTTTGTAATTCGCTTTTACTATTTCACTATTGTATGCACGACTGCTTGTGTTAATCTCTCAATTCAGTCTTTTTGACATATCATGGATTTACATGTCAGAAAATCTGCTACCTTGGGCCAGGTGTGGTGGCTCATGCCTGCAACCCGGCACTTTGGGAGGCTGAGGTGGGCGGATCACTTGAGGTCAGTCAGGAAGTCAGGAGTTTGAGACCAGCCTGGCCAACATGGTGAAACTCCATCTCTACTAAAAATACAAAACTTAGCTGGGCGTGGTGGTGCATGCTTGTAATCCCAGCTTCTTGGGAGGCTGAGGCAGGAGAATTGCTTGAACTTGGTCTGGAGGTGGAGGTTGCAGTGAGCCGAGATTGCGCTACTGCACTACAACCTGGGCGACAGAGAAAGACTGTCTCAAAAAAAAAAAAAAAAAAAAAATCTGCTACCTTGAAAGCCCAGGCACTGAGACAGTATGCTTTAAAATATTAATTCAGATATATGTTCATGACCTTTTTTAACCTAAAATAAAAAATAAAATACTTGCTTCTCATTTCTTAAAGGTAGAATGATAGTAAAAGTTATTATTTGTTGAGCTTGCACTACGTGCTAGTCAACATATTAGGTTCTTTACACATGTTATGTAACTTAATTCTCATCACAGCCAAGTAAGGTAGGTGGTGGTATCCCAGTTTGACAAATGGAATGTGGGACATGGAGACATTAAGTAATTTTTCTAAATTTACCTTCCTAGCATATGTATAATTTTAGTTTCAAATTTACTTTGTGTGTAGTATGTGTTTTTTCTTCTTTCTCTTTTTCTTTCTTTCTTTTTTTTTTTTGACACAGGATCTCACTCTGTTGCCTACACTATAGTACGGCGGCATGGTAATAGCTCACTGTAACCTCAAACTCCTGGGCTCAAGTTATCCTCCTGCCTCAGCCTCCTGGGTAACTAGGACTACGGGTGCATGCCATTGCACCCAGCTAACTTTGAACATTTTCTGTAGAGATGGAATCTCGCTATGCTACCCAGGCTGGTCTTGAACTCTTGGCCTCAAAGGATCCTCCCAAAATGCTGGGATTACAGGCGTGAGCTATCGTACCTGGCCTATTTTGTGTTTTCTTATTCCAGAACATGAGGTCTTCCCAGAACGAAGACTATTTTACAAATCAAATTGGGTTTACTCATATTCCAAAAATAAAGTTTGATTAAAAATATAAGAGCCTAGATCTTATTTTGACAAGCAGTGAATCAATTAGAAAAGCTTGATAATATGGTTGTCTTAAGACATTATAGTATAATAAAAAGGCATTTCAAAGTGACAAAACTTTTCTTCTTTTGTACATCCTCAGACTTGGTGGCTTTTGAAAGTTTAGATACATCTAGATATTGATTCTCCCACATCTTAAGCTTAGATTTGGGGGCTTCTTTGGCACCATTATCTGAGGGTAATGGTTGTCTGCATACTGTTGATATCTCCTGATCTGAATCTGTTCTGAGCCCCAGTTTGATATAGCCTATCATCTGATATCTTCATCTAGATGTTCCACAGACACCTTAACATGGCTAATATTAAGCCATGAATTCATCCTCCCCATTCTCACCTCAAAATGTACAGAACCCAAAAAACAGCATCCTGCTCCCAGTCTTTTGGAATGATAACATCGTCTACCCAGTTGCTCACCTTAACGAAACTTGGAAACTTCTGTTGATTTTCTTGCTTTATCCTCCAGATTTATTCAGATGATTTTGATAGTAATAGAACACATTTATCGATCTCTTCTAGGTACTATGATACATACTTTGAAAACATAATTTCACTTATATCCCCTAACTTTAATAGCTCTCCATATCTCTTTTTCTTTATGCCACTGTCATTTCCCTAGTTCAAACCTTTGTCATTTCTCAGCTGAGTGAGCTCATAACCTCCTGACTTTATCTCCAGCTCTCTAGTTTATTTATCACACTGCCGCCAGTCACATCACTCTGCTGCATGAAATCCTTCAGTGTTTCTCTGCTGCCTATGTTAGTGATTTTCCAAGTTTAAAAAAAGACTTAATGAGGGAACTGAAACAACTTAAAAAGATGAAAACAGAGCTGCTGTGGTTGAAATGAGTGGGTCTGGGTCAGTGTAGATATCACTGGCTTTTAGGAGAAAGTCCAAATTTTCTGTATGTCATACAGTGCCATCTATGATGTGGCCTTGCTTACACCTTCAGCCTCATCTCTTGCCACTTCCATCTTTAGGCGTAGACACCAGCAATGCTGAAATTTGCAGTAGCTGAACATATTGTAGTCTTTACTTCATCTTCCCACTTTTTTTCTGGGATTTGCATAAGGTATCCCCTCAGCCTGGATTGCCTGTCTCTACCCCTCAGCCTGGCTAACCTCTATTTGTCTTTCAGTGTTTAGCTTACATACCACCTCCTCAGGGAAGTCCCACTTCCTTAAACCCCACTGGCTATGTGTCACAACTATGCCCAGGTTTTTATAACACTGTATAAGAGTGCCATGGCATTTATCATACTCTTAATCATTCACTTCCCTGTCTTCCCCACTACCTTTTAAGCTCTTATATCATAGGTCTTATTCATCTTTGTATCTCCAGCACCTAGCACAGTTGCTGGTATACATTAGATATTTGATGGATACATAAGTACTAATACATATTTGTGTGTATGATTTTTTTTTGTCAATGGTTAGTTTGATGATGTATAATCTTTATGTCACACACATTTTGGATAAATAGCTGTTGTTAGAGATGTAATCTGTGGCTAAAAATTAAAGTATGCAGTCAGTAACCTTGACTTTTAGTGTCATCAAGTTTTTACACTATCACCATTCATTTTTATTGAGAATCTTTGTGCAAGGAATTGTGCTAGATGTTAAGAATGCAAAGATAAATAAAAATACACTGACTCACAATCTAGTAAGGGAAGTAAAGAAATAGACACACATGCTATGCTATTTGTTGGAGGTATATATAAGGTGCTATAGGGGGACAACTAACTCAGTAAGAGGGCTCCCCATAGGAATAGGTAACTTATCTAAGGTTCTAAGGACAGGTATGATTTCATCGGATGAGATGTACTAGTAGGGGTTGGAGCTGGGAATAACATCTTGGACAGATGGAGCAACATGTACAAAGACTTGAGAGATGAAAGAGAATGACAAGTTTGGGAAACTACACGTAGTTCAGTATGACAGGCGCAGAGAATATACAATTAAGTACAGGTTGGGGTGGAAAGTTGAGGGTACAAAGGTAGGGCTCAGGTCAAACAATTACTTTATCTTATAGACATTAAAGAGCTACTAAATGCTCTTAAGCAAGGGAATTAAATGATCAGATGTGTGTTTTAGTACTCCACAGTAGAGAGTTGGTTGGAGAAAGGTAGGCAGACTTGCTAGGTGGCTGTTTGCAATGGTCTAGTTTACGGATGATGAACTGAATATGCTATTGGCAATCAGAATGAATGAAAGGTAGAAGGATTTGAGGTTATAGCAAGAATTTTTGGTGGTGGATCAGATAAAGTAGGTGAGGGAATGGAAGGAATTACAGATGACACCCAAGATTCTGGTTTGAGCCATTTGGTGGATGGTGGTGACAATTTCATTTACTTACGTGAGGAATTCAAGAGAATGTTCAGACTTAGGGATAGAACTGGGGAAGGGAAGATAATGTGTTCAGAATTGAAGATGTTGAGTTTGAGGTACCAGTGACATACCTTGGTGAAGAGATCCATTCACCTAGGGATGTGTGTGTGTTTGTGTATGTGGGTATGTGTATAAGGAGCCTGAGTGGAAGATCTAGAGCTGGAGATAAGAGATTTGGGCATTATTTGTGAATAAATGGCCGTTAAAACCAAAGAAGTGAATAGAATCATCCTGAAAATGCATATAGTGAAACACAAAACAGGCAAGTATAGAAATCTGGGCAAGAGCAACTTTTAAGGCATGGGTAAAAGGAGAAAAGCCATCAAAGGAGATTGAAAGGAAACAATCAGAGGTTGAGAAGAAAAGCAGGAGGGTGTAGATTTTCATATATGGCGACTTCACTCCTTGAAAACCTTAGTATCTCTCTACCCATAGAGGAGAAAGTCTGAAGGAAAGGAACATTTATGTAATGTTTTCCTGCTCTGGGCCAGGATTAAATATTTTATCATTTAAAATTCATTTTATCATTTAAGACTCTCCATCAGGTTGAGTCTACTTCTCCAGCTCTATCTGTCATGTCTGCTTTATATGTAAAATTGTACCATATATCTGTGTTCTGTGGACATGCCTTTATTTGCTTTTCTAAAAATAATTTTTTAAAAATTGTCGTTTAAACATGTAGTTTACCATCATAACCATTTTTAAGCATAGAATTCAGTAGCATTCAGTACGTTCACATTGTTGTGCAACAGATCTCCAGAGCTCTTTTGATCTTGCAGAACTGAAACTGTACCCATTCAACAATAATTCCCTATTTTTCTACTGCTCTTCCAGCCACTAGCAACCACTACTCCTCTTTCTGTCTATGATTTTGACTACTCTGGATGCCTCATTCATATAAGTGTACTTATGCAGCACTGTATTTGTCTTTTTTGTGACTGGCTTATTTCACTTAGCACAGTGTCCTCAAGGCTTATCCATTTTGTTGCATACTGCAGGATTTCCTTCCTTTCTAGGCCTGGATAATATCCCACTGTGTGTATATGCCACATTTTGTTTGTCTCTTCATCTGCTGATAGATATTTGAGCTGCTTCCACTTCTTGGCTATTGTGAATAATGCTGCTGTGAACATGGCTGTGCAAATGTTTTTTCAAGATCCTGATTTCTATTTTTTGGATAAATTAAAGTGAGATTGCTGGACCATATGGTAGTTCCACTAAATTTTTTAGGAAGTGCCATACTGTTTTGTATAGTGGCTATACTGTTTCACATTCCCACCAACTTCCTATTCTTTGGCTTTATTGGGAAGTTGTATGTGAGCTTTTAAGCCAGAATGCGTACGTTCAGATCTTGGTTTCTCCACTTACTAGGTGTGTAACCTTTGGCAAGTTATTTAATTGTTCTGTACCTTAGTTCCTTTATAAAAATGACATAATATTGGTACTAATGTTGGCAAAAGAAAAAAGGGCATAATAATATTTAATATCTAAGATTGTTGATGGGATTAAATCAGCTAATCTATGTAATGGATTTATAACAATGCTTCATAGTAAGCCCTCAGTAATGTTAGCATCTACTGCTCTTAACAATGCTGCTTCTGCCACTACAGGTGAATAGCCCTTATCTGAAATGCTTGAGACCAGAAGTGTTTTGGATTTCATATATATGTGTGTGTGTGTGTGTGTGTGTGTATATGTACACACATATATACATATGTACACACATACATATATATACACATATATACATATATACACACATATATACATATATACACACACATATATACACATATATATGTATATATACACACATATATATACACACACATAAATATCTGGGATTCAGATGTGTATATACACACATCATATATCTGATATATAATGATATATATCTCTGATATATAAGATATATATATCAGATGTCTGTATCTATCATATATATCAGATATATATGATAAATATATATGCTATATGGTAAATATATACAAATATGATATATATGATGTATCATATATCAGAGAGATATATAAGAGCATGTACTGCTCTTAACAAATGCTGCTTCTGCCGCTACAGGTGAATGAATAGCCCTTATCTGAAATGCTTGGGACCAGAAGTGTTTCGGATTTCAGGTACATATATATATATATATCGGAGATATATATGTATATATATATTGGAGATATATATCAGATGTATATCATATATATTGGAGATATATGTCAGATGTATATTATATATAAATTTATATATATGTTTGCAATATATATAGTAATATTTGCTATGTATACATATATTTGTAATATATGCGGTATACATACTAGCTGAGTGTCTCTAATCTGGAAATCTGAAATGCTCCAAGGAGCATTTCTTTTGAGCATCATGTTGGCCTCAAAAAGTTTTAGACTTTGAAGCATTTCAGATTTTGGATTTTCTGATTTGAGATGCTCAACAGGTACTAATACTGCTGCTACTATTAGATAAGAATAGTGGGAAGCCAGATTAAAGGAGTGACTAATTATGCCTGTGAGATTTGTGGAAAGCTTCACAGAGGTGACATTTCAGCTGAGTCTTGAAAGATGATGTGGGATTTAATGAGGAATTGGAGCATTTCAGAAAGAGGGAACATACTGAAAGAGCATGGGATGCTAGGTGAATGGTGAGAATTTTAGTAGGACTGGAAGGTAAGCTAAGTGAATTGGGTTCATGATAGTTGAAATTAGAAGAATTAAACTGGAATCATTCTGAAGACCTTGTATGCTGAGGTAGGAAGTACTGAATTTTGTCTTTAATAATTATCTTTAATCTCATTCTGTCTTTCTTTCAAACCCATATTTCATGCTTCCGCATATCCTGTCAACTCTACTTCCAAAAACAACCTAAATCTGTTTTCTCTGTCTCCACTCTTCCTCACCGTCATTGCCATTGGACTACTCTGATAACCTCCTTATTGCTCTTTCTGTTTCTGCTACCACCCCAATTTTTGGCCTTTTCCTCATTTCTAACTGCATCATTTATGATTCTCTTTCTTGCTTACTATACTGTGCTATTGCTGTAACTATGCGCTCATTTTTTATTTTTATTTTTTAGGCTAGTCAAGTGAAGCAGTGGGAGTTGAAAAGGAGAAGGAACAAAGAAATCTGTAACTAATTATGATCAATTAGTTGTAAATACCACTGTACTTGGACCAGCCTCTGGACATTTTTTCATTGTTAATATTATTTATTCCTCTTCTCTGTTTCTTTCTTCTTGATCTTTTGTGCCAGATATTTGTTAGTTTTATTAGTCTTTTCAAATAACCAGCTTTAGCTTTGTTGACTCCTTCAGTGTTATCTTTAATATGTACTTTTATCTTTATTTCCTTTCTTTGGCTTGGAATCCCTGTTGTGCTTTTTCTAACTTTTTGAATTAAATTCTTAGCTCTTTATTTTTAAGCCTTCTTTTTTGCTTAATATAATCATTTGTGACTATATGGTTTCCCCTTAAGGACCACATTAGCTCTCTCCCATGAGTTCTATGTATTTTCTAATAGCTGTTATGATTTCTTCTTTGCTCTATTGGTTATTTAGAGGTTATCTTTTTAAATTTCCAAATATATTTTTAAATTTCAACATCTTTATTGACTTTTAAATTCCAACACTCATGACAGAACATGCAAATGACACACAAAAAGTAAAAAAGTTCGTGTGTGCCTCCTCTTCCTGCCTGCATCCCACCCAGTCTGTCCGCTGTCCCACCTCCCAGAAGCAGCCACTGTTACCTTTTGTGCGTTCTCCAGAGAAGTAAGTTACAGAAAAATATGTATTTATAATGTGTATTTTAGATTTAGTGTAGAAAAATTATAAGATACTGAGCAGTTAACACCAAGGATCTCTCATGTTGCCTTTTTATAACCATATCTACCTCCCTCCTCTGCCACTCCCCTGCCTTCAATTCCTAACCCCAGTGACCACTAATCTGTTCTTCATCTCTATTATTTTGTCATTTCATGTCTAGAACTGTAGAGCTTGTAAACTTTTGGCATTGGCCTTTTTCACTCAGCCTAATTCCCCGGAGATCCATCCAGGTTGTTGCATATATCAGTAGTTCGTTTATTTTTATTGCTGAGTGATATTTCATATTATGTATGTATCACAGTTTGTATAAGCATTCCTTTGTTGAAGGGTACCTGGAGTGATTCTGTTTTTTGGCTATTACAGATAAAATTGCTATGTGAACATTTATTTAGTTGTTTTGGTTTGTGTGAACATAAGTTTTTATTTCTCTGGGACAAATTTCTAGGAATACAATTGCTGGGTCATATGATAATTATATATATTTAGCTTTTTAAGAAATTGCCAAGCTGTTTTCCAGAGTTCCTATACTATTTCCCATTAACAGTGTTTGAGTGATCCAGTTCGTCTGCATCTTTGCCAGAATTTGGTGTTGTCACCTTTTTTTGTATTTTTGGTAATTCTGATAGGTGTGTAGTGATATCTCATTATTTTAATTCACATTTTCTTAATGGCTAATGATCTTGAACATTTTTCATGTGCTTATTTGCCATCTGTATATCTTTTATGATAAAATGTCTTCATGTATTTTGACTATTTTCTAATTGGATTGTTTATTTTACTGTTGGGTTTTGAGATCTTTATGCGTTCTAACCAAATACATTTTTTACTTTAGTTTTTTTTTTGATAATTGGTTTCCAATTTAATTACACTATTGTCAGAGAATGAGCTCTGCATGATATCAATTATTTGGTATTTTTTAGAATTGCTTCAGGGTTTGGAAGTATATGGCTTCATATGGCTTATTGTGTTTTCTTTAATTGTTGGATATACAGCTCTATATGTTAGATCAAATTTGTTAATGTTATTGTTTGAAATTTATGTTACCTATTAATTGAGGAGTATATTAAAATCTCCTATCCTGATTGTGGAATTCTTATTTTTCCTTGCAATTCCAATTTTTGCTTTATATATTCTGAATATAAATAGGGGCATACAGGTTTAGAATTGTGATATCCTTATGTAATTACTCCATTTGCCTATATTTTATCTTTTTTCCAGCTTTTTCGTAGCTTTTTTCTTTAAAGACTATTTTGTATGATGTTAATATAATGACATTAGGTTTCCCTGTTGTATTAGTCTGTTTTCACAGTGCTGATACATACCTGAGACCAGGAAGAAAAAGAGGTTTAATTGGACTTACAGTTCCTCATGGCAAGGGAGGCCTCAGAATCATGGTGGGAGGCAAAAGGCGCTTCCTATATGGTGGCAGCAAGAGAAAATGAGGAAGATGCAAAAGTGGGAACCCCTGATAAAACCATCAGATCTCGTGAGACTTATTCATTACCATGAGAACAGTATGGGGAAAACCATCCCCATAATTCAAATTATCTCCCACTGGGTCCCTCCCACAACATATAGGAATTATGGGAGTACAATTCAAGATGAGATTTGGATGGGGACACAGAGCCAAACCATATCATTCTGCCCTTGGCCCCTCCAAATCTCATGTCCTCCCATTTCAAAAGCAATCATGCCTTCCCAACAGTCTCCCAAAGTCTTAACTCATTTCAGCATTAATCCAAAAGTCCACGGTCCAAAGTCTCGTCTGAGACAAGGCAAGTCCCTTCTACCTATGAGCCTGTAAAATCAAAAGCAAGCTAGTTACTTCCTAGATACAATAGGGGTACAGGTATTGGGTAAATAAAGCCATTCCAAATGGAAGAAATGTGCCATAGCAAAATGGCTATAGGGCCCATGCAAGTCCGAAATCTAGTAGGGCAGTCAAATTTTAAAGCTCCAGAATGATCTCCTTTGACTCCAGGTCTCACATCCAGGTCACGCTGATACAAGAGGTTGGTTCCCATGGTTTTGGGCAGCTCCGCCCCTGTGACTCTGCGGGGTACAGCCTCCCTCCTGGCTGCTTTTACGAGCTGTTGTTGAGTGTCTGCAGCTTTTCCAGGTGAATGGGTGGGGCTGCTGTGAAGACTTCCGACATGCCCTGGAGACATTTTCCCCATTGTCTTGGGGATTAACACTGGGCTCCTAGTTACTTATGCAAATTTCTGCAGCTGGCTTCAATTTCTCCTCAGAATTTTTTTTTTCTATCACATTGTCCGGCTGCAAATTTTCCGAACTTTTATGCCCCTGCTTCCCTTGTAAAACTGAATGCCTTTAAGGGCACCCGAGTCACCTTTTTTTTTATTTTTATTTTTTGAGACAAGGGCTCACTGTGTCTCCTAGGCGGGAGTGCAGTGGTGTGATCTCGGCTCACTGCAAACTCTGCCTCTCCGGTTCAAGGGATTCTCGTGCCTCAGCCTCCTGAGTAGATAGGATTACAAGCGCCCGCCACCATGCCTGGATAATTTTTGTATTTTCAGTAGAGACTGGGTTTCACCATGTTGGCCAGGCTGGTCTCAAACTCCTTACCTCAGGTGATCCACTCGCCTCGGCCTCCCAAAGTGCTGGGATTACAGGCGTGAGCCACCGCACCTGGCCCCAAGTCACCTCTTGAATGCTTTGCCACTCAGACATTTCTTCTTCCAGATACCCTAAATCATGTTTCTCAAGTTCAAAGTTCCACAGATCTCTAGGGCATGGGCAAAATGCCACCAGTCTCTTTGCTAACACATAAAAAGAGTCACTTTTGTTCCAGTTCCCAACGGGTTCCTCATCTCCATGTGAGGCCACCTCCGCCCAGACCTTATTGTCCATATCACTATCAGGCTTTTGATCAAAGTCATTCAACAAGTCTCTAAGAAGTTCCAAACTTTCCCACATTTTCCTGTCTTCTTCTGAGCCCTCCAAACTGTTCCAACCTCTGCCTGTTACCCTGTTCCAAAGTCACTTCCACATTTTCGAGTATCTTTCAGCAACGCCCCACTCTACCGGTACCAATTTACTGTATTGGTCTGTTTTCACGCTACTGATAAAGTCATACCCGAGACTGAGATGAAAAAGATGTTTAATTGGACTTACAGTTCCACATGGCTGGGGAGGCCTCAAAATCATTGTGGGACACTTCTTACATGGCAGCAGCAAGAGAAAATGAGGAAGATGCAAAAGTGGAAACCCCTGATAAAACCATCAGATCTTGTGAGACTTATTCACTATCGCAAGTACAGCATGGGTAAAACCCGCCCCCATGATTCAGTTACCTCCCACTGGGTCCCTCCCACAACACACGGGAATTCAAGATGAGATTTGAGTGGGGACACTGTCAAACCACATCAGAGTGATACATGAAGAAGTTTCTATTCCTTTAGAATAAAAAAAAAACTTTTTCATGTATATATTGAAACTAAACTTCTAATCAAAGTGTTTTCTCAAGCAATGCAAGGCCCACCCCTCATGTTTTTTGTTATGTAGCATTTTGGTGACACTTTGACTTTATACCTCTTTTAATCATTATTGTTATTATGTTTGATTTTGTAAGTCAATGCTTATCTAGATTTGCCTTTTTGTACCAGTTTCTTTGCTTGCTCTTCATTCTGGCACGAATGTCCTGCTTCCTGAAGTTCTTTCACCCTGAGTCTGTTGTTTCACACTGTCTTTGTGATCCGCCCGCCTTGGCCACACAAAGTGCTGGGATTACAGGTGTGAGCCACTGTGCCTGGCCTATTTCATTGTTTTAAAACATGTAAAGCATACTTGTTTTATAGTGACACAGGATTTTTCTTGGCCACTTTGCCAACCAGGGACCTCCACAGCCGGGAACACCCCCACTGCCTGGGCCTCGCCTGGTCTTGGCAGTGTCTTGATTTCACCTTTAGTCTCAAATTACAGTTTAGTTAGTTCTGTAATTCATAGTGTTTTCCATCAGCACTTTGTCCTCTGGCTTCTTTTATTGCTTTTGAGAAGTCTGCTGTTAGTCTGTCATTCTTTTGTAGATGAATTCTCTTTTCCTTCCGATAACTTTAACATTCTCTTGTTTGTGTTTATAGTCAGGCAGTCTTGCTCTTAGCTGTCTAGGTTTGGGCTTTGTTTTTATTTATCCTGATCAGGACTTGTTTTGCCACTTGAAATCAGATATTTTATGCCTTTTATTGGTAGGAAAGTGCCGATATGTGTTTTTTAATGTTGCCTGTCTCTTATTCTTCCTTTTGGAAATTCTTAGAAATATATTGGATCTTCTCATTCTTTTATTCCTCATAACATCTCTCCCATTTCTTGTCTTTTTACTTTTGATGCTGTATTCTGAGTAATTTCCTCAGCTTTATCTTCTGGTTTTGAGTTTGCAAACTATGGCCCACTGGCCACTTGGTTTTATAAGTAAAATCTTATTGGAACGCATATTTACACATTAACTATGGCAGGTTTCACACTACAAAGGCAGAATTAAGTAACTGCAACAGAGGCTGTGTGGCCTGCAAAGCCTAAAATATTTACTGTCTGGACCTTTATAAACATTGCAGACCTCTTTGCCGGTTCTTCAATTCTCCCTTAAGATGTGTCTGATTTTAACTTAGCTATCATTTTTATCTCAATGACTTTTAGAAGTTCTGTTTGGTTATGTTTTTTAAAGCTGTCATGTTCTTTGTGTTTCAATTTATTACATTGTTTTTCTTTTCTTTTTTTTTTTTTTTGAGACGAAGTCTCGTTCCGTTGCCAGGCTGGAGTGCAGTGGCACAATCTCGGCTCACTGCAACCTCCGCCTCCTGGGTTCAAGCAGTTCTCCTGCCTCAGCCTCCTGAGTAGCTGGGACTACAGGCATGTGCCACCATGCCTAGTTAATTTTTGTATTTTTAGTAAAGACGGGGTTTCAAAACATCTTGGCCAGGATGGTCTCAAACTCCTGACCTCATGATCCGCCTGTCTCGGCCACCCAAATTGCTGGGATTACAGGCGTGAGCCACCGTTCCCTGGCCTATTTCATTGTTTTAAAATATGTAAAGCATACTTGTTTTATAGTGACGCAGGATTTTTCTTGGCCACTTTGCCAACCAGGGACCTCCACAGCCAGCAACATCCCCACTGCCTGGGCCTCACCTAGTCCTGGGCCTTCCGCTGGAGGTGACCCGCCCACTCAGCCTGCCTGTGTTGTAGATTGTATTCGAGTTTGGTGGTTCCCCGAGCTCTTTTCCTGCGTTCAGGAAGAATGAGGATACACTGACAATTAGAAGGGTCTGGATGGGCAGAGAAGAATTTTATTGAGCAATGGAAGAGGAGAGGGGACCCCGGGTGGTTTCTCTCTCTCAGTATGGCTGCGTCTGGGGCTTTTTATGGGCTCAGAATAGGGGAGTGTGTGCCGATTGCTGAGTATCCAAAGAAAGGCTAAAGCAAAGGCACCACTCAAAGTTGGGCGTTGCAGTGTAGAAAAGCAATTAGGAAAGGGTAGATATAAATAAAATAGGTGAAGGGTGGGGATCAGTCAGAGGAAAGCACGCCAGACAGGAAGACAGGTTTTCAATCCGATCTGTGGATTTGACTTCTAGCTTGGCTTTCAGGCTTTAAACTGTCTTCAGCTTGGAGGTGGGGTTTCACTGCGGACCTGCCGCTGTCTGCCTAGGCCTTTGTCTGCTTCCTGCCACTATCGGTAGCCTCTTTCACATATTTCTATTATATTGCCAGGTGAGGTATCAGAGCCCCGGCACTGGGAAGTGGTCAACTCGTGGGTTGGTAAAAAGAATTTGCCAACAACAGTATAGGTTTGAAAAAGGAAAGTTTATTACGAAGAACTCTGCAAAAGGTTCCAGCGGGGTGCCTCAATGAGAGGACTGAGTGTTCAGCCGTGGTTTTTTCCTTAGGGGCATTTATGGACCTTAAAGTGGGAGCTTAGGGTTGTAAAATGAGTTTCAACATGGCATTCCAGAGATGTATAGAAATTTTAGTTACTTATAAAAGTTGAAAGAGGCCTGGAATCAGATGTCAACTTTATATACCAGGGAAGTTTAATTATTTCTAAATTCCCTAGATAAGGAGTTTATCCTCCAAATGGCCTGTTTGATGGCCACCAGGTGGTCTTTGCTCCCTTTTAAATTCCTCAGATAAGGAGTTTTTGTCTCTGGGGCCTGTTCAATTGCCACCAGGTGATTTTCACTTTCCTCATATATAATATTTTTGGAGGATTTAATATGATTTGTTATTTTCTCTCCAGCTTTAGGGTCAGTATTTTTCCTTCCTTTTCCCCCGAAATGTTGAATTTTGAATTTCTCCTAAGTGGCACTTTGCCTGGAGGATCCCTATGTTTCTACTGAGTGGTTTTGCATTTCCTCTGCCTCATCACTTACTGCTATTACTAGTGGTCTTAGTTTCCTATTACTGCTGTTATAAATTACCACAATTGTAGTGGCTAAAACCAATACAGACTTATTCTTTTACAGTTCTGTAGGTCAGAAGTCCAAAATGAGTCTTACGGGGACGAAGTCAAGGTGTAGGCAGTGCTGCATTAGTTTTGGAGGTTCCAGGGGAAAATCGGTTTCCTTACCCTTTCCGGTTTCTAGAGGTCACCTGAATCCTTTGGCTCATGGCCCTTCCTCCAACTTCAGAGTGCATCACTTCAGACTCTGCTTCTCATTCCATCTCCTTCTTCTCCCTTTGAATTTTTTACCTCCCCATTTTAAGGAACTTTGTGATTACATTAGGGCCTACCTGGATAATCCAGGATAATCTTCGCATGTAAAGATCCTTAGTTGCATTAACAAAATCCTTTTTGCCATATAAGATAATATATTCATAGCTTCTGGGTATTAGGACTTGAGCATCTTTGGGGAGCCATTGTCTACCACCTTGGGCCAAAGCAATGTTTATGTTTATTTCTAGAATTGAGGGTTCCTGTTGTATGTGAGTAGTATAAATTAGAGCACTATGTTTACTTGGGCTCCAAGTTTACAGTTATATATGATTCTCAGGAAAATTTCCCCTCCCTCTGCAGTCATGCTTCAGCAGCATGACACCATGCACCTTGCTGTCTGAATATATATTCTCTCATACCTTTATGCCTTTTTTATGCTGGTCCCCATTGTACGTGAACAATTCTTTCTCCTCCTTCAGGACCCATCTAAAATACTGCTTTCTAGTGATGGCTTATTTGATAATCCCGGTAGTATCAATTTTTTTCTTTGTGCTTTCAAGTACCATGCATGTTTTTGTAATGTAACATTTTTCATACTGTATTATTGTTTATAGATCTGTTGGCCCTATTAGACTCTTAAAGATCAGGGATCATGTCTTATACGTCTATATATTGTCAGTGCCTAAGAGTGCCTGGAATATAACAATCCCTCAATAAACCTTTGCTAAATGAATAAAGTTTAAGAATATGTATATGTGCCAAGCCACTGTGCTGTTGGTAGTAATTTACAATTGCCTAGTACAGTTGCCTAGTATAAGGGAAGCATTGAGCCCTTGCTGATCATCTGTAGATTTATAAATTTATGCTAGTTCAGATGGAAGTCATCTGTTGATGAGAAAGTTGAGGTGAACCCAGTGTCAAATGGACAGATCACAGCAGGACTGGTGCCAAAATTAAGATCTTCTTGTTCTTATTCCAGCATTCTTTGAAATATACCACACTAACTTTGCTGTTGATGATTTGTATTACTCAAACTAATTATAATTTATAGACAAAATACAACATCATTGCCTTATATTTTTGGATATTCCTCAATTACGTTCCGCTTTTGAATGGGCTAGAAGCATGCTTCTAAGAAAATGTAGTTGTATTCTGGTATTTGGTGGGGTGGTGGTGGAATATAAAGCCACAGGGTAAACACTGGAGCATCTGCCTGGTATATACATTTTATTAAATTGAAAAATAGTTTTTATTGGTCTAAGTTTAGACTTACAGGAAAGTTGTGAAATTAGTACAGATAGTTTTTGAATATACTTAATTTTACTTTCCCTAATGCTAATATCTTATATATCCATAGTATAATTATAAAAACTCAGGGATTAATATTGATAGAATACTATTAACTACAGACCTTATTTGAATTTCACCAATTTTTTTTCTTTTTTTTTTTTAATTATCCTTTAAGTTCTAGGGTACATGTGCGCAATGTGCAGGTTTGTTACATAGGTATACATGTGCCATGTTGGTTTGCTGCACCCATCAACTCATCATTTACTTTAGGTATTTCTCGTAACGCTATCCGTCCCCCAGCCCCCCAGCCCCCCACCCCCCTACAGGCCCTGGTGTGTGATGTCCCCCTCCCTGTGCCCATGTGTTCTCATTGTTCAACTCCCATTTATGAGTGAGAACATGCAATGTTTGGTTTTCTGTCCTTATGATAGTTTGCTGAGAATGATGGTTTCCAGTTTCATCCATGTCCCTGCAAAGGAAATGAGCTCATCCTTTTTATTGCTGCATAGTATTCCATGGTGTATATGTGCCACATTTTCTTTATCCAGTCTATCATTGATGGACTTTAAAATTATTATTATTGATGGATTTTTAAGAAAATATTACTCTGTTCCAGGATCTGGTCTAGGATACTACCTTGTATTTAGTTGTTAATAGTCTCGGATCTTCTTCCTCATGATACACTGTGGTGTTTTCCTATGCTGATTTTCAATTTTTCCTTTCTCAGCTTCATATATCTATTGCAATTATTTTGTAAAGAAGAGCTGAGCCTTCTGCCCCATTTATTTATTTACTTATTTATATCAATATGGGCTCATGGATATTTATATTATTCTACTGTTTATAATCCAATACTACCATTGTTTAGTTTGTTGCTCAAATTGTTCTAGCTTTGGTCACTCTGAGTTCTTTCCTTTTGATTCCTATGTACTTTTGAATGTCCCATCGTTGCTTGAGTACTTTCTGATACCACAAGATGCTCCATGTTCATTTGTTATTTTTCTTGCTCTTGCTATAGAATCAACCACTTACCTCTATGAAAGAGGTTTACATTAGGTATTTCTACAAGAGCCTTGCCTCTGTGTATTTGAGAGTGATATTTAGAAACCAAGATCTGAGCAATGGGTGTGCTCATTTCTACTAGGCGGTATTGTTTCTAGGTCCTCTGAGCTGGTTAATATATTTATGTATATTGACCTATTCATACATATATATCTACATTCTGTACCTATCTACTTCTCTCTCTCTCTCTCTCTCTCTCTATATATATATATATACACACACACACACTAAAAACCATAAATCTGTGTTGATACTTTCAATTAAATAGAATACATTTAAGAATATTATTTAAAACATAGATATATAGTGGAATAAGATGCAAAATATACCAGATTTTTTTGTTAGGATGACCCATGAAAATTAAACGTGTTGTGTTTGTATAGGACGACTGTAAGCTCTCTCCTGGCTTCCCCCAGCATAAGCTTTCCCTTAAGCCATGAGAGCTGCTTTGAAGGAAATGTTGGAAGCCTTGTGTTAGTGTACACTTTGTCTGCTCTGAGCTGGTTGGCACATAGTAGGTACTCAGTAAATACTTTCTGGATGTATGACTCGGTATAATAGTATATGACTGGTGGGACCAGAAACTTACATTGTTCCATGATCGTGGTCAGAATTTGTAACCCTGGTCATCTTGCCAGATGTATGTCATTGACCATATGGGAGATTTGATAAATAAATTAACCCTTTCAATTCACCATCACAGCTAGAACAACAGCAGTTAGCACACATCCTGGCATCATCTTGTCATATGAAGGACCCTCCTTATCTTTGTTACTTGGCAGAGCACCATCTGAGGGTAGACACTTCACAAATGCTATTTGGTAATAGTGTAGTGTTGAAGAAAGCTTACTGTTCATTTCTATGAGGATTAGTGTACGAAAGTTTTCACAGAACTTGTTTGATTTGCTTTTCACCTTTTCAGTTTTTTAAGATTTTTCCATTCATGGAGAATGAATGCTACTTGATATTTTCTTTAATGTTTTAGAACAATCTAAACTATAAAAATAGTACAATAAGGACTATGTTCTGAAAGGGTTGGCAAATTGTGGCCCACAGTCCAGTTGCTTTTGTGAATAAAATTTTTCGGAAAACAGGTATGTCCATTCATTTTTGTATTGCCTGTGTCTGCTTTTGTTAGACAATGGCAGTGTTGAGTAGTTCCAACAGAGACCGTATGGCTTAAAATATTTACTGTCTCATCCTTTACAGAAAATGTTTGCTGACCCTCCACTAGAAAATTTTTTTTAGCCGATATAAACGTATATATTGTATATTTAACTGTACAATAGCTGTTTATTAAGGGAAGACAGCAAAGTGAGGATCAGAGAATAATCAAATAATGATTCATATTTTAAAATTTATTAAAATGTTGCTTTTTAAGTTTATTGCAAAATAATACATGTGTACAATATCATGAAGACAACAATAAAAAGCATACTGCTCTCACTTTTTAAAATATAGATGCCATGAACATTAGTCATGGCAGTTTTTTTTTATTATACTTAAAGTTCTAGGGTACATGTATATATACAACATGCAGGTTTAGATACATAGGTATACATGTGCCATGTTGGTGTGCTACTCCCATCAACTCGTCATTTACATTAGGTATTTCTCCTAATGCTATTCTTCCCCCAGCCCCCCACCTGCCGACAAGCCCCAGTGTGTGATGTTCCTCGCCCTGTGTCCAAGTGATCTCATTGTGCAGTTCCCACCTATGAGTGAGAACTTGTGATAGTTTGCTAAGAATGATGGTTTCCAGCTTCATCCATGTCCCTGCAAAGGACATGAACTCATCCTTTTTTATGGCTGCATAGTATTCCATGGTGTATATGTGCCACATTTTCTTAATCCAGTCTATCATTGTTGGACATTTGGCTTGGTTCCAAGTCTTTGCTATTGTGAATAGTGTCACAATAAACATACGTGTGCATGTGTCTTTATAATAGCATGATTTATAATCCTTTGGGTATATACCCAGTAATGGGATGGCTGGGTCAAATGGTATTTCTAGTTCTAGATCCTTGAGGGATTGCCACACTGTCTTCCACAATGGTTGAACTAGTTTATACTCCCATCAACAGTGTAAAAGCATTCCTATTTCTCCACATCCTCTCCAGCACCTATCGTTTCTGACTTTTTAATGATTGCCCTTCTAACTGGTAAGAGATGCTACCTCATTGTGGTTTTGATTTGCATTTCTCTGATGACCAGTGATGATGAGTATTTTTTCATGTATCTATTGGCTGCATAGATGTCTTCTTCTGATAGACACTTTTGAGAAGTGTCTATTAATATCCTTTGCCCACTTTTTGATGGAGTGGTTTTTTTCTTGTAAATCTGTTTGAGTTCTTTGTAGATTCTGGATATTAGCCCTTTGTCAGATGGGTAGATTGCAAAAATTTTCTCCCATTCTGTAGGTGGCCTGTTCACTCTGATGGTAGTTTATGTTGCTGTGCAGAAGTTCTTTAGTTTAATTAGATCGCATTTGTCAATTTTGGCTTTTGTTGCCATTGCTTTTGGTGTTTTAGATAGACATGAAGTCCTTGCCCATGCCTATGTCCTGAATGGTATTGCCTAGGTTTTCTTCTAGGGTTTTTATGGTTTTAGGTCTAACATGTAAGTATTTAATCCATCTTGAATTAATTTTTGTATAAGGTGTAGGGAAGGGATCCAGTTTCAGCTTTCTACATATGGCTAGCCAGTTTTCCCAGCACCATTTATTAAATAGGGAATCCTTTCCCCATTTCTTGTTTTTGTCAGGTTTGTCAAAGATCAGATAGTTTTAGATATGTGGCATTATTTCTGAGGGCTCTGTTCTGTTCCATTGATCTGTATCTCTGTTTTGGTACCAGTACCATGCTGTTTTGGTTACTGTAGCCTTGTAGTATAGTTTGAAGTCAGGTAGCGTGATGCCTCCAGCTTTGTTCTTTTGGCTTAGGATTGACTTGGCGATGCGGGCTCTTTTTTGGTTCCATATGAACTTTAAAGTAGTTTTTTCCAATTCTGTGAAGAAAGTCATTGTAGCTTGATGGGGATGGCATTGAATCTTTAAATTACCTTGGGCAGTATGGCCATTTTTATGATATTGATTCTTCCTATCCATGTGAATGGAATGTTCTTCCATTTGTTTGTATCCTCTTTTATTTCCTTGAGCAGTGGTTTGTTGTTCTCTTTGAAGAGGTCTTTCACATCCCTTGTAAGTTGTATTCTTAGGTATTTTATTCTCTTTGTAGCAGTTACGAATGGGAGTTCACTCACGATTTGGCTCTCTGTTTGTCTGTTATTGGTGTATAGGAATGCTTGTGATTTTTGCACATTAATTTTGTATCCTGAGACTTTGCTGAAGTTGTTTATCAGCTTAAGGAGATTTTGGGCTGAGAAGATGGAGTTTTCTAAATATACAATCACATCATCTGCAGACAGGGACAATTTGACTTCTTCTATTCCTAATTGAATACCCTTTATTTCTTTCTCTTACCTGATTGCCCTGACCAGAACATCCAGCACTGTGTTGAATAGGCGTGGTGAGAGAGGGCATCTTTGTCTTGTGCCAGTTTTCAAAGGGAATGCTTCCAGTTTGTGCCCGTTCAGTATGACACTGACTGTGGGTTTGTCATAAATAGCTTAATATTTTGAGATATGTTCCGTCAATACCTAGTTTATTGAGAGTATTTAGCATGAAGGGCTGTTAGATTTTGTCAAAGGCCTTTTCTGCGTCTATTGAGATAATCATGTGGTTTTTGTCATTGGTCCTGTTTATATGCTGGATTACGTTTATTGATTTGCATATGTTGAACCAGCCTTGCATCCCAGGGATGAAGCCGACCTGATCGTGGTGGATAAGCTTTTTGATGTGCTGCTGGGTTTGGTTTCCCAGTATTTTATTGAGGATTTTTCATCGATGTTCATCAGGGATATTGGTTTAATATTCTCTTTTTTTGTTGTGTCTCTGCCAGGCTTTGGTATCAGGATGATGTTGGCCTCACAAAATGAGTTAGGGAGGATTCCTTCTTTTTCTATTGATTGGAATAGTTTCAGAAGGATTGCTACCAGGTCCTCTTTGTACCTCTGGTAGAATTCGGCTGTGAATCCATCTGGTCCTGGACTCTTTTTGGTTGGTAAGCTATTAATTATTGCCCCAATTTCAGAGGCTGTTACTGGTCTATTCGGAGATTCAAGTTCTTCCTGGTTTAGTCTTGGGAGAGTGTATGTGTTGAGGAATTTATCCATTTCTTCTAGATTTTCTAATTTATTTGCATAGAGGTGTTTGTAGTATTCTCTGATGGTAGATTGTATTTCTGTGGGATCGGTGGTGATGTCCCCTTTATCATTTTTTATTGCGTCTATTTGATTCTTCTCTCTTCTTCTTTATTAGTCTTGCTAGCTATCTATCAATTTTGTTGATCTTTTAAAAAAACCAGCTCCTGGATTCATTGATTTTTTTTGAAGGGTTTTTTGTGTCTCTGTCTCTTTCAGTTCTGCTCTGATCTTAGTTATTTCTTGCCTTCTGCTAGCTTTCGAACGTGTTTGCTCTTGCTTCTCTAGTTCTTTTAATTGTGATGTTAGGTTGTCAATTTTAGATCTTTCCTGCTTTCTCTTGTGGGCATTTAGTGCTATAAGTTTCCCTCTACACACTGCTTTGAATGTGTCCTAGAGATTCTGGTATGTTGTGTCTTTGTTCTCGTTGGTTTCAAAGAACATCTTTATTTCTGCCTTCATTTCGTTATGTACCCAGTAGTCATTCAGGAGCAGGTTGTTCAGTTTCCATGTAGTTGAGCGGTTTTGAGTGAGTTTCTTAATCCTGAGTTCTAGTTTGATTGCACTGTGGTCTGAGAGACAGTTTGTTGTGATTTCTGTTCTTTTACATTTGCTGAGGAGTGCTTTACTTCCAGTTATGTGGTCAATTTTAGAATAAGCGCGATGTGGTGCTGAGAAGAATGTATATTCTGTTGATTTTGGGTGGAGAGTTCTTTAGATGTCTATTAGGTCTCCTTGATGCAGAGCTGAGTTCAATTCCTGGATATCCTTGTTAACCTTCTGTCTCATTGATCTGTCTAATGTTGACAGTGGGGTGTTAAAGTCTCCCATTATTATTGTGTGGGAGTCTACGTCTCTTTGTAGGTCTCTAAGGACTTGCTTTATACATCTGAGTCCTCCTGTGTTTGGTGCATATATATTTAGGATAGTTAGCTCTTCTTGTTGATTTGATCCCTTTACCATTATGTAATGGCCTTCTTTCTCTCTTTTGATCTTTGTTGGTTCAAAGTCTGTTTTATCAGAGACTAGAGTTGCAACCCCTGCTTTTTTTTATGCTTTCCATTTGCTTGGTAGACCTTCCTCCATCCTTTTATTTTGAGTCTATGTGCGTCTTTGCATGTGAGATTGGTCTTCTGAATACAGCACACTGATGGGTCTTGACTCTATCCAGTTTGCCAGTCTGTGTCTTTTAATTGGAGCATTTAGCCCATTTACATTTAAGGTTAATATTGTTATGTGTGAATTTGATCCTGTCATTATGATGTTTGCTGGTTATTTTGCCCGTTAATTGATGCAGTTTCTTTATAGTATCGATGGTCTTTACAATTTGGCATGTTTTTGCAGTGGCTGGTACCGGTTGTTTCTTTCCATGTTTAGTGCTTGTTTCAGGAGCTCTTGTAAGGCAGGCCTGGTGGTGACAAAATCTCTCAGCATTTGCTTGTCTGTAAAGTATTTTATTTCTCCTTCACTTACGAAGCTTAGTTTGGCTGGATATGAAATTCTGGGTTGAAAATTCTTTTCTTTAAGAATGTTGAATATTGGCCCCCACTCTCTTGTGGCTTGTAAGATTTCTGCCGAGAGATCTGCTGTTAGTCTGATGGGCTTCCCTTTGTGGGTAACTTGACCTTTCTCTCTGGCTGCCCTTAACATTTTTTCTTTCATTTCAACCTTGGTGATTCTGACAATTATATGTCTTGGGATTGTTCTTCTTGAGGATTATCTTTGTGGCGTTCTCTGTATTTCCTGAATTTGAATGTTGGCCTGTCTTTCTAGGTTGGGGAAGTTTTCCTGGACAATATCCTCAAGCGTGTTTTCCGATTTGTTTCCATTCTCTCCATCACTTTCAGATACAGCAGTCAAATGTAGATTTGGTCTTTTCACATAGCCCCATATTTCTTGGAGGCTTTGTTTCTTTTTACTCTTTTTTCTCTAACCTTGTCTTCTCGCTTTATTTCATTAATTTGATCTTCAGTCACTGATACCCTTTCTTTCATTTGAGCAAATCGGTTATTGAAGCTTGTGCATGCATCACGAAGGTCTCGTGTCATGGTTTGCAGCTCCATCAGGTCATTTAAGGTCTTCTCTACACTGTTTATTCTAGTTAACCATTCGTCTAACCTTTTTTCAAGGTTTTTAGCTTCTTTGCGATGGGTTCGAACATGCTCCTTTAGCTGGGAGAAGTTTGTTATTACCGACCTTCTGAAGTCTACTTCTGCCAACTCGTCAAAGTCATTCTCCGTCCAGGTTTTGTTCCATTGCTGGCGAGGAGCTGCAATCCTTTGGAGGAGAAGAGGCACTGTTATTTTTAGAATTTTCAGCTTTTCTCCTCTGCTTTCTCCCCATCTTTGTGGTTTTATCTACCTTTGGTCTTAGATCTTGGTGACCTACAGATGGGGTTTTGGTGTAGATGTCCTTTTTGTTGATGTTGATGCTATTCCTTTCTGTTTGTCAGTTTTCCTTCTAACAGTCAGGTCCCTCAGCTGCAGGTCTGTTGAAGTTTGCTGGAGGTCCACTCCAGACCCTGTTTGCCTGGGTATCACCAGCGGAGGCTGCAGAACGGCAATTATTGTAGAACAGCAAATATTGCTGCCTGATCCTTTCTCTGTAAGCTTTGTCCCAGAGGAGCACCTGCCTATATGAGGTGTCTGTCGGCCCCTACTGGGAGGTGTCTCCCAGTTAGGCTACACGGGGGTCAGGGACCCACTTAAGGAGGCAGTCTGTTCGTTGTCATAGCTGAAACCCCATGTTGCAAGAACCACTGCTCTCTTCAGAGCTGTCAGACAGGGACGTTTAAGTCTGCAGAAGTTGTCTGCTGCCTTTTGTTCAGCTAAGGCCTTCCCACAGAGTTGGAGTCTAGAGGCAGTAGGCCTTGCTGAGCTGTGGTCAGTTCCGCCCAGTTCAAGCTACCTGGCCACTTTGTTTACCTACTCATGCTTCAGCAATGGCGATGCCGCTCCCCCAGCTAGGCTGCCTCCTCACAGTTCTCCCTTGGCTAGGAAAGGGAAATACCCCACCCCTTGCGCTTCCCAGGTGAGGCGACGCCCCACCCTGCTTCAGCTCGCCCTCCGTGGGCTGCACCCATTGTCCAACCTATCCCAGTGAGATGAACCAGGTACCTCAGTTGGAAATGCAGAAATCACCTATCTTCTACGTTGATCACACTGGGAGCTGCAGACCAGAGCTGTTCCTATTTGGCCATCTTGGAACAGTTATGGCATTTTTCTATGTTGTACTACGTTAGTTAGAATGAAAGAATAAGAAGCTGTAATAAAAAGACCCAGACACAATGGCTTGAAAACAATAACTTGAAATATTTTGCGGTTAAAACAAATGTGAAGAGTCCATGAGGACTCTGATTCCTTTTATCTCATTTTCTTTACCACTCCCTAGGGTTTTCTTTGTTAGCACAGTCTAAAATGGGTCACAGGTTTGCCCAGGTTCCAGCTTTCAGAGAGGAGATAGAGAGTGGATAGACCTTTATTCTTTTAAGTCCTGGGCCTAGAGTGGCATATATCATCTTTGCTCGTAGTTCCTAGACAAAAACTAGTCATAATCCACATACAGTTTTCTGGAATTATAAAACTCATCGCTAGCTTGATTGCCATATGTCTACATCCACCTGTGGGAGATGGGAGATTTGGTAGAGAGGTAGTGGTCTTTGCTTGTAATTGCATGCAATTTTCAGAGTCCAGAGTGTTGACCATTACACCATGGGGCTGGCTTAATTGCATGCAGTTTTCTTACGGAAGATGTACTTGTTTTTTTTTTTTTTTTTAAACAGCACTTTAACATGTCAAAAATCGTTTTTCAGTTGATTGTAATGGGCTGTGATATGGCTCGGATATTTGTCCCCTCCAAATTTCATGTTGAAATGTAATCCCTAGTTTAGTAGGTGGGGCCTGGTTGGAGATGTTTGGATCAAGGGAGTGCATCCCTCGTGAATGGTTTAGCACCATCCCCTTGATGATAAGTTAGTTCTCACTCAGTTCACGTGAGTTCTGGTTGTTTAAAAGTGTGTAGCACCTCCCCCTTGTTCTTTTGCTTCCACTCTCATCATGTGTAGGGCCTGCTTTCCCTTCACCTTCTGCCATGATTGTTAGCTTCCTAACTAAGACCCTTTCCAGAAGCGGATGTTAGCACCTCACTTTTTGTCCTGTCTGGAGAACCTTGAGCCAACTAAACCTCTTTTCTTTATAAATTACCCAGCCTCAGATATTTCTGTATAGCAATGCAAGAACTCCCTAATACTGGCAGTATAGTATTTTTTTTTATGCAGATGAACATGTCATGATTTATTTAGCCATTTCTCTGCTATTGCATATTAAGCTGTTCCCAATTTCTTGTTATGAACAAAATGTAAACATTCATATATGCATGTCATTTCTATTTATAACTGTCCAATATTTAGAAAAAGGGCATTGTCCCACATCTTTATCACATTTGTGTGTTTGTAAAATGGACTTATGATATTTTTCTTATTTATTTGTATTTTTAAACAATTGATACACCATAGTTGTATGTATTTTTGGGGTATATGTGATATTTTCATACACGTATACAATGTGTAATGATGAAGTCAAGCTAATTGGGAAGTATATCATCCTAAACATTTGTCTTTTTGTTGGAAACATTAAAATTCTTCTCTTTTAGCTATTTTGAAATATATAATTATTTTAAACTGTAATTTCCCTACTATACTATCAAATACCATAACTTATTTTATCTACCTGTATTTTTATACCCATTAACCAACTTTACTTCATGCCCTCTGCTCCCCTTTCCTTCCCAGCCTCTGTTAACTATCATTCTACTCTCTACCACCATGACATCCACTGTTTTAGCTCTGACATATGAGTGAGAACCTGAGATATTTGTCTTTTTGTGCTTGGCTTATTTCACTAAACATAATGACCTCCAGTTCCATCCATGTTGCTGAAAATGACAGGACTTAATTCTTTTTAAGGCTGAATAATATTCCATTGTGTATATATACAATATTTCTTTATCCATTAAACCATTAATGGACATTAAAGTTGATTCCATATCTTTGCTGTTGTGAGTAGTGCTGCAGTAAACATAGGAGTGTAGATATCTCTTTGATATACTGATTTCCTCTTTTTTTTTTTTTTTTTGAATATATTCCCAGTAGTGTTGCTGGATCATATGCTAGTTCTACTTGTAGTTTTTTGAGGACCCTCCATACTGTTTTCCATAATGGCTATACTACTTTACTGATCTTTTTCTTTTTTCTCTAATTTAAACAACTGTCACAAAGTCAGTTTGACTTACTGAACTTGTATAACTTCTGCGCCTCAGTAAAACTGAATGTTACAGTAAGGAATTAGGTAAAAATTTACTTTTTTTTTTTTTTTTTTCAGGAAGACTTAGGTAGCTAGTAGAATAATAACCTGAACTCAAGAAATATAATTTCATCCTGATAAAACTGCTGAGTAGGGTTATCTTTCTCATTTTCATTAAATATTTCTTACTTGGAAACATTGAATATTAAATGAGACAAAAACTGTAAGACTAACAGCAAACAAAAATATACTTTGACTTTTTTATGTGCATGTATTATATCATGACTTTGTGAAGATCATCTTAGTACTTGTAATCTTTTGCCATTGTTTGCATGTATATTCCATTCAAATGATGTTGGTTGATGATTCTGGAGTGCCCCACTCTAAATATCAAGTACAACCTCTGTTGATTTATAAACACTGTCTGTCATTATCAAGAGCAGCTAATCTTATTCAAAATAGTCACTTCATTGTTGTGTTGCCATAAATTTCTGTAGACATATTTTAAACTAAAGTTAACTTCTGCTATATTGTAATTGAGGGAGCTCTATTTTTGTGTGCCAGCTATCTGTCTCAGTAAATGTAAAATCTGTAGTTTTTTTTCAGAGGCCTACAATTACTGTAAATATTAATGAGCTGCGGACATGTGAAATTTAAAAAATAGATGTGATTTAAAAGAGCAATTTGCAATTCTTAAATGTAGAGATTGGCATTTACTTTAAACTGGAAGTTGTTAAAGGGAGGTGTGGTAAGCACAGAAGTTTATACTTGAACAAAATCTACTTCTACCAATAATTGTTCATTTACATGACCTCAATTGATCCTTTTTTCTGATCATTTATGTCATTTGGTTTTATATTTTTTTAATATCCGTCTTCATGTTCTGTTATATACTACCTTCATATATATGCGAACTGAATTCATTTAGATTCAGTTTTTCTTAGTCATTATTAAAAAGAATACTTAATATTTGGGGTCTTTAAATCTCATTATACTAAGTGTTTGGTGAATTTATGTCATGGGTCCAAATAATTGTCAGAAATACAGTTGTTGATTTTTAAATCTTATATAATAACCATATTATTCCTATAAGTTGAAAACATTGGTATGTTTTAATAATTTCACCAAGTAATTATATTCATCTAAATAGTATTATGTTAGATTAAGAATTGATGATGTCACTGAAAACATTGTTATATTTTAATAATTTCACCAAGTAAGCATGTTCATCTAAATATATTATCTTAGATTAAGAATTGATGGCCGGGCGCGGTGGCTCATGCTTGTAATCCCAGCACTTTGGGAGGCCAAGGCGGGTGGATCACGAGGTCAGGAGATCGAGACCATGGTGAAACCCCATCTCTAGTAAAAAATACAAAAAATTAGCCGGGCGTGGTGGCGGGCGCCTGTAGTCCCAGCTACTCGGAGAGGCTGAGGCAGGAGAATGGCGTGCCCTGGGAGGCGGAGCTTGCAGTGAGCCGAGATCGCGCCACTGCACTGCAGCCTGGGTGACAGAGCGAGACTCTGTCTCAAAAGAAAAAAAAAAAGAATTGATGATGTCATTGTTATATGTCTGTCAGTCCCTGGACTAGATTTCTCTTTGACTTGACAAATGAATTTTTTTTTTTCTAAGTAGGAGTTGTGACTATTTAGGAATTGTGATAAAGAAAAATGACCAATTATCTTTGTTTCTGGAGTTGTTTTTTGTTTCTTGGTTTGAAAAAAACCTTTTTTTCTGTAATTATAAAAATATACATACGCTTGTCATAAGAATTCAAGCAACGTATATATCTATATATTACAAGCATATATGCATACATACATGAAAGATATACATGTCATCCTTCCCTTATACCATTCCCAATAGGCCATCAATATAGATTGTCCCTAACTTCTGATGGTTTAACTTACGGTTTTTCAACTTTGTGATGTTACAAAAGCCATACTTATTCAGTAGGAATCATATCTCAAATTTTAAAATTTGATCTTGGGCTAACAGTATGCAATAGGATACTCTCCTGTATGCTGGGCAGTGACAGCCAGTCACAGCTTCCAGGCAGCCATGTGATCTTGAGAGTAAATAGCTGATACTCTGCAGTGTTGCCTGATGATTTTGTCCAACTGTAGTCCAATGTAAGGTATGCTTACATGTTTAAGGTAGGCTAGTCTAAGCTATGGTGTTAGGTAGGCTAAGTATATTAAATGCATTTTTGATTCATGATATTTTTAACTTATTGTGGGTTCATCAGGATGTTATATCATAAGTCAAGGCACATCTGTATACATGAAAAATGAAAAATATGCATTATCCTTCCCACATACCACTCCCAAGAGACTCATTATAGTTTTTTTATGTTCTGTCTGGGGGACTTAAGAGAGAAAGTTTCATGACAGATGAAGGAGTGTATGAGTGAAAGGATAAAATGAAGTTAATTGATGTAGTGAAAATATGCCATGATAGTATCTCACCATCACCTCTGTATTTACTCATTTTTTTCACATTTGAGAGTATTATTTAGTAATATTATGCTGTAGTACTAATAGTGAAAGAACAATAAAAAATTAATTTTTTTTTACAAATAAATATTTGACAAAAGCTACAAAACAAAATGAGATCATATGGGAATGTATAAAGAAAATTCGTCCCAATAGATTTCTTGGGAGCTGTAGAGCTATGGCCAACAGTCATTTCAAAGTGTAGCTTGAAGTCTCTATTGTGCTACTGAAGATTATCAGGATTTCTTGTAGCTTCTTCACTTTTTTTTTTAGACAGAGTCTCGCTCTGTTGCCCAAGCTGGAGTGCAGTGGTGCCATCTCAGCTCACTGCAACCTCCGTCTCTTGGGTTCAAGCAATTCTCCTGCCTCAGCCTCCCCAGTAGCTAGGATTACAAGCATGTGCCACCACGCCTGGCTAAAATTTGTATTTTTAGTAGAGACGGGATTTCACCATGTTGGCCAGCCTGGTCTCAAACTCCTGATCTCAAGTGATTTACCCGTCGGCCAAAGTGCTGGGATTACAGGTGCGAGCCACCGCCCCCAGCCAGCTTCTTCACTTTTAAGGGAGAGTTAGAATTTCTTCCTTCAGGGCTTTGTAAGGTAGGGTAGGTAGTAGTGGTGGGGAAAGTGGAGTAGGGACTTTTTGTGCTCACTTTTTCTCCAGCATTGACTTGACATTGTATTGGCATCCGTTTTCCTACATGTCATTGTTGGCTATGTTGTGGCACTCAAGTGGGAGACCCTAAAACTTGTCAATAATTGTCACTTCTCAAGAAATATAGAAATTATACTATAATTAGAAAGCAGTTGTAAAACTGATTGAGGTTATGTTCTTTTCTACTTCCTGGGTATGGAGGTGAACAATAAAACAGACTATGACCCCTGCCCTTGTGATGGACCTTGGACCCTAGGGGATATAGACATTAAACATGCTCAAATTTTATATTATAAACTGTACTATTAAAGGAAAAAGGGGAGTACTACTAAAGAATAATAGGGGCATCATTTAGATTTGGTGGTAGGAGGTTGGAGTGAATTGGAGTGGCCACAATGCAGTAATCCCTTATTGACTTCTCACTGTGGATATGACACTCTGAAAATGTTTGAAATATAAATGAAAGAAAATGACAGAGGCAAGTCTTAATCATATTAGGTTTATTTGCCAACATTAAGGACATGTGCCTGGGAGGTAGGTCTATGCCTTTCTCCAAAGATGCTTTTGAGGGCTTCAGTATTTGAAAGGGAAAGGGCAGATGTTGAGGGAAGAAAAATCTTTAAAAACTGTGTCAATAGATAAAAAGATGAAAGAGTTGCATCCTTTTGAATCTTTGATCAGCCTTCACTGAATACACAATTTTCACGTGAGTCGGGGTAGAGGAAATAGCCACTCATACCTTCATCTGGCTAAGCGAATCTGCATTTTTACATGAGGTAGTGTAGACAATAGGGCGGAGGAAGCAGATACTCATTTGTCTTAGGTGACCAGAAGGGTGACTTTGAGTTGTCTTTCCTTTGTCCAGCACCTGTGAAGATAAGCTATCAATTTACATTGTTAGGGTGAAATGCTGCAGAACTGTTTTAGGGTAAAGATATAGGGGCCCACAAGGAATTTCCTTGTGGGCAAATTGTGAGGGAGGTATGTTGCTTTTTATCTTCATAGCCATCTTATTTAGCAACCAAATGGGGAGCAGATCTGCATGACCCAGTTCCCAGCTTGACTTTTCCCTTGGGCTTAGTGAGTTTGGGGTCCCAAGATTTATTTTCCTTTCACAGGGAACCAGCATTATTTTCCTCTGTAATCCTTTTATAGAACTAGTTGATTTTTTAGTAGAGCCGGATTTTTTGTGGCTTGAAAAAGCTCTACCTCATTGACTTACTTCAGAAATTGCATCTGTATTCGTCAAGTCAATTTTATGCTATTTTTTCTGCCTTGGAAATTAACTGTACATATGTAGAATTAGGTGAGAAATTTAGTTGTGATGCCCTTTCAGTAATGACAGGACAAAAATACTTTGTGTAGATGCTCAATTATTATTTGCTCTTAAGAAAACAGTATTGATTCAACAGCTATTCATGTGAGGTTTCTTTTTAGTGGCTTGTTTGGAAATTAAAGTTGGTTAGTTTATATTTTCTTTACAGCAAAAGTAAAATAAAATGACTCTTCTACCAACATAATCATATATATGTGAATAAGGTAACTCAAAGATAAGTAGTTTAAAGGTTTTAGATTCAAGACTACCATAAAGGGATAGGGGAATAAAGTAAACGTAACTTCACTTAGAAGAAATTATCTATTTAGATAAATAAAACAGTGCAACCCTGTAAGAGTGTGAAAAATGAACAAGTATCAAAGAATCAGTATTACCCTAGTTTTCTCCTTTCCTTTTTCCCCCATGTTGAGGACAGATTTTATGATGTCTGTGGAACTAATTTATGAATGACAGTGATTGTCATTTGTTCAAACTAATCTAGTATTCAAGATGTATGCTGTTGAAGCCAACATGATGTAATAATAGCTACCATTTACTGAACAGTTACTTGGTGCTCCACTAGGTATTTTACAAGTGTTTTAACATTTAATTATTACATTTCTCTAAAATAAGTATAATTTCCCTCCTTTTGCAGATGAGGAAACAAACTCAGAGAATTGAAATAACTTGTCCAGTGTCACATGCATATTAAGGGAAGAACTAGGTTTTAAATCTAGGTCCATTTGACAACAAAGCTTGTGCTCTTTTCTCTAAGATAAGCTGTAGGGTTGGAAAAGACACAAATACTGGATTTGATGGTCAGGAGATCTGTTTCAAGTTATGACTCTGTCACTGATTAGTTATGTGACTTGTCTTGTTTTCCTCAACTGTGAAATGGGTCTAGTGCAAAACCTCCTTTGAAGAGTCACTGTGAGGGTCCAGTGAGTTACCTGTAAAAAGGTGAGGTGTGGCTGCCAAGGCCTGATAATAAAATGTAGCAGGTTCCACAAAAACTTTTTTTTTTTTTTTTTTTTTTGAATAATAAGGAATGTTTTCACCCTTTACTTTGGAGGGCAGAATGGGAAAAATATTTAAAAGTAATTCATGTATTTGTGTGATCTTAAACCAAATGTCATTATATTTTTAGGTCACTGAAATCCGTATTGACATTTGCAAATTTCAGGAGCTTCATTTGCAAATGATATTATAGTTTTTGCATGAGGAGAGAATTTTTTTCCCATAGAGCTCAGAGGCTAGATTGAGACAGCTCTTAATGTAGAAATTGTGAAACATCAGCTTCTCTCTAGATACTACTTTGACTTGTTTATTCAGTGGATTTGAATTAGGACAGCTTTCATATGACTAGAAAAATACAAGCAAAGATAATTGAATGTACTGCTTCTACGTAAAACTCCCTTCTCCCCTTGAGCAATTTCTTTACTATCCTTCCTCTTTCGAAAATAAAGAGAAAGGTTTTTCTCTTATATTTTTCCTCCTTATTTTTTTGTTTGGTTTTAGTTTTATTGTTTCGTTGGCTTGCTTTGACTTTGAAATGGCAACTATGCTTACAAGCATTGGGTGGGGGTGGTAGTTGAAGAATGTCAGTCAGTTTCGCAGCTGAAAGTATGCTCTGCAGCAATAAAGCTTTAAGCTTTTTTCTGACATTCTAATTTTGCTATTTTTCCTATTAATGAAAATAGAGTTTAATTTTCCCTTCCAAGACAAAGGAAGGGCTAAATTTAAGGAACCATAAATACTCTGAAGTAGAGGATAGGGAGAAAGGAAGAGGGAATCAGCAGTCCTTAACCCTTCGATCTGTCATTTCTGTCCTCTCCTCTGTGTCCGCATTCTTGTTTCTGTTTGTCTTCTTCCTTCCCAGAGTTGTCAGTGAATGTAGCAATGCCTGACTGGCACTGACTGTGTTAATTGCTTGCAAAGGGTGCTGGCTGTGGGTATATTCTTCTGTGTTCACATTTTGCAAGGAGAGGAGGATAGTGATGATGCTGTTGATAACTTACTATGTGCTATGCATTGCTTTAAATACTTTCATTTCTATGTTATAGGTAAAGAAAATGAGTTTTAGAGTAACTTCTGTAAAATTACTGACTGAGGTCATGCTGCTAGTAAAAGGCACGACTACAATTTGAATCCAGATTTGTCTGGTGCCAAAGGCTTGATTAATATCATTGCATTAATTGTAATAATTCCCTTAGTTAACTATAATTATGCATTAAGGATTCAGAGATGACTAAGCTACTGTCCTTGCCCTTAAGTTGCTCTCAGTCTAGTCACAGGAAGCATTCATATAATCTGATTATAAGACAGCATGACAAAACTCTAATGGAAGTATGTGCAAAGCTATGGAAGCACAGGGATCGGTTCTTTTTGAAGAGTTGAAAGCTTCACAGAAGAGATGATACTGGATTTGAGTAGTTCTGTCTGTTTTTACTAGTTCCATCATTAGTTTTATGGTGGAATAGCATTTGGGGCATAGGCAATAGCACTAATAAAAGCAGAGAGATATGCAAGCACTTGGCTCCCTCAAACAATGTTGAGTGTGCAGTTGTGGCTGATGCATGGCAGAGAAAGGCAATGTCCAGAGATAAGACTGGGGAGTTAGGTTGGCACTAAGTTTTGAAGGGTCTTATAGCAATGCTAAGAATTTTGGACTCTACTGTAGAAACATTAGTGAGCCATTAAACATCTTTAAGCCAGGAATGGCATAATATGGTTTGCCAACACCTGATCACAATGGCAGTAGTGTGAAGATTGAATTGGAAGGGGAAGAAACTACAGGCAGGGAAACCTTTGATAAGACTAATGCAATAGATAGATAAGAGGGAGTGAGGGCCTGAAATAATGCAGCAGTGGTAGGGATAGCAAGGATAGAAGGGGCTTAAGAAATTAACTAGAATGGATATGTGAGGAAGGAATGATGAATGAGTTTAAGATTTTTTTTTTCAGCATAGGAGGCTGTAAGGATAGTGTTGCCATTTATTGAGATAGGGAAACTGAATGGATGACCAAGTTGGGGGTGTGGGACAGATAATAAATTTGTCTTTTGGACATGTAGAGATTAAAGTACATCTGGGACTTTTAGTGAAAGGAGGTGTCCAATAAGTTCATGACTCATGATCTGTGTTTTCAACCAACTAGAAGTAGATTTGAGTCTGGAGCTCACCAGAGGGGCCCAGATTGGAGATGCCAATTAGTGAGTCATCAACAGAGAAGCGATAATTGAATCAGCGGAAACAGATGAGATCACAGAGGGAAACAAAAATTGAGGGCAACCTTTGTGTATTATTTGTTCCTCTACCTGCCTTGGTTGTCTATAAATGGATTTGAATGGGTGGACTAATGTGGAATGACTAATAACTCAAACACAGGAAGATCTCTCTCCAGCCCTAATGACTGCGAACACGATCTGGTATTTCTTTCTGGCAGGCTGATCTGATTGCCAAAACAACTTCTTGTAGATTCATAGGGCTCTCTTAAAACCAAGTAACATTTCAAAACAACATGTTGTACGTGAGAAATATATATACACTTTTTGCTTGTCAATTAATAAAAGCAAATAAGATCCTGGTCTTCCTCTCTGACATTAGAATTGCTTCTGCATACCCTATCATAGAGGCCCACTTTTCTTGGTCTTGGAATGAGGAGATGGTGAAAGGAGCTCAGCTTTCTTGTGTAGCAAGTATGTGGAACTTACAGTAAGTGAGAATTTGTGTAGGGAGTGAGTCCGGTATATTTTCTAGCCTATTCTGTTGTCACCAGGGAGATGTCATGACTCTTTGTAGTACTTCAACCAAATTTAAATGAAATAGAGCCTCTTTTAATGTCCATAGTATATTGTACTCAATAATATCTGGCAAATCAATACTAGTAGACATGCCAGACTATTATTTTCCTATTCTTATCATATGTGTGAAGATATTTGTGCACATTAAATGTGAGATAAGCAATAAAATTGGTTGTATTTTAGGTCCTAGAAATGAATAGTTTCCCCAGCTCTGACATTAGAGTAATCATAGCTGTGGAATTATTATCCCGATGAATTGGGGTAACAAAATAAAAACTAGATTTCATTCCATCTACTGTTTGTGAATAGATGCCACTGTCTTTACTTATAGTAAGTCAGATTCCAGGATTTGTATTATATGCTTATATTTATAATTTAAATATTCTAATCTTGTAAATTATAGGAGACAGTGTATTTAGTGGAAAGAGCAGAGGCTTTGGTGCCTGATAGTCCCTGGTCCTAAATCTGGGTTTTGCCATTTCCTAGCTGAGTGAATTAGACAATATTCAGCTTCACAGTTGTTGTTGTTTTCTCCCTAATTGTAAAACGGGGATAATTGTAGCACCAATCTCTGGATTCTTGTGAGAATAGTGAATGTAAAATGCCGAACTCAACGTATTTAGTACCCTATTTTTCTTGTTCTACTTAACATGGATTAAGCCAGCGTTTCTCAACATATGCTCTATTAATCCCTAATCCTTCAATATACTTTAAAAAAAAAACATGTTTGTTGGTTAACTGAATTTGAGAAATTCTGCCTACTGCTATAATTCCCTCTTGGAGAGCTATAACAGACATTAACATATTTAATTGTGCTGAGAAGTCATCACATAAATCTTTTTTTGTTGTTGTTTAAATTTTTCAACCTAGCATTTTCCAAGTTTATTTTGTCACTGTGCATTTTTTTTTTCCTTGGAAGACCTGTTAATAATAGCTCATTTTGATGGGGTACATTTTAGAAAAGGTTAATTTAGTGATCAGGACCAGGCACTACTCAATTAAGTGTTTGACTTCATTGAACCACAGCTACCATTATATCTTGTGGACTAAATGGTGCTAGCCAGCTTAAAAGTTTGGGAATTTGTATGTTGTAATGGACAGGATTAGAGTTCAGGAGAACCGAGTTTCAATTGCAGTTCTGCAAATTGTAACTGTGTGACCCTGACTAGTGACTAAACTCTACACAGACAAGTCGTAGTGTCCTCATCTATGAAATACCACCCTTTCTATCTGCCTCACAAGATTGCCAGAAGAATCTATGAGGAAATAGTTGTAAAAGCAAGTTGGGAAATTAAAACTGCCGTCAATGGAAGATAGTATTACTACTACTCTAAGAAAAGGAATTGTAGGAGCGGTGAATGAATAATAGGACAGTCTGAGGTTGAGCTATGCTGCTCTTGCTCCCATCGAGCAACCTTGCATCCCATTAGCTACCTGCCTGAAAACGTTTTCAACTCCTAATTTCTTAATAATTAGAATGGTTCCCAGATGAATATGCTTGAATGTCAGTAGCTTCATCTTTTGTTACTGTTCTTGGACTTGCTTACAGAAGCCATTTCACAGTACAATATGTAGTTTAGTAGCATTTAGCTATGCCTGCTGCTGAATATTCAACACTGAATTGTAATTATGATGCACAATGGAAAAGAAGATTGTTAGGATTTAATTAATAAGCTCTAGTTAATGGGTTTAATGCTCAGCCTTCTCATATAGTTCAACTATCTTTGAGTCTACCTGTAATATTTCTTTTCTGTTAAGAGATGTTAAGCAAACTGATATTGCTTTAACATTAAACACCATATGAAGGATGAGAAAGATCTTCGTTTAGTTTCAGTATTATTTTTTTCTATTATCTTCTTGATTAGTGTTAAGGGAGGGTTGTATAACTTTTTTCCTTATTGTTTCTGGAAAACCTTAGGTGGCACTCTGAATAAGCCATGCGAAGCTTTCAAAAGATTACAACCATGTTTTCTACAATTTTTTTTTAAACTTTTATGTCTGCAGGTACATGTGAAGGTTTGTTACATAGGTAAACTTGTGTGATGGGGGTTCGTTGTACACATTATCTCAGCAACCAGGTATTAAGCGCAGTATCCAAAAGTTATATTTTCTGCTTCTCTTCCTCCTCTCACCCTCAAGTAGACCCCAGTGTTTGCTGTTGCCTTCTTTGTGTTCATAAGTTCTCATGATTTAGCTCCCACTTATAAGTGAAAACACTTGGTATTTGGTTTTCTGTTCCTGCATTAGTTTGCTAAGGATAATAACCTCCAGCTCCATCTGTGTTCCCACAAAAGACACAATCTTGTTCTTTTTTATGGCTGCATAGTATTCCATGGTGTATATATACCACATTTTCTTTATCCAGTCCATCATTGATGCACATTTAAGTTGATTCTATGTCTTAGCTATTGGGAATAGTGCTACAGTGAACATTTGCATGCATGTGTCTTTATGGTAGAATTATTTATATTCCTTTGGGTATATACCCACTACTGGGATTGCTGGATTGGATGGTAGCTCTGCTTTTAGCTCTTTGAAGAATTGCCACAATGCTTTCCACAGTGGTGAAATTTACACTCCCACCAACAGTGTACAAGTGTTCCCTTTTCTCTGCAAGCTTGCCAGCATCTGTTATTTTTTCACTTTTTAGTAATGGCCATTTTGACTAATGTGAGATGGTATCTCATTGTGGTTTTGATTTTCATTTCTCTAATGATTAGTAATATTGAGTTTTTTTCCCATATGCTATTGACTACATGTATGTTTTCTTTTGAAAAGTGTTCATGTACTTTGTCCATTTTTTAATGGGATTGTTTTTCTCTTGTAAATTTGTTGAAGTTCTTTTTAGATGTTGGATATTAGACCCTTGTCAGATGCATGGTTTGCAAAAATTTTCTCCCATTCTATAGGTTGTGTGTTTACTCTGTTGACAGTTTCTTTTGCTGTGCAGAAAGTCTTAAGTTTAATTAGATTCCACTTGTCAATTTTTACTTTTGTTGTGATTGCTTTTGGTATCTTTGTTATGAAGTCTTTGCCCATTCCTATGTCCAGGATGGTAGTGCCTAGGTAGTCTTCCAACGATTTAATAGTTTTGGGTTTTGCATTTAAGTCTTTAATCCATCTTGAGTTGATTTTTGTATATGGTATAAGGAAGGGCTCCAGATACGGTCTTCTACGTATGGCTAGCCTGTTATCCCAGCACCATTTATTGAATAGGGAGACTTTTCCCCATTGCTTGTTTTTGTCAGCTTTGTCGAAGATCAGGTGGTCATAGGTGGGCAACCTTATTTCTGGGCTCTCTACTCAGTTCCATTGGTCTATGTGCCTGGTTTTGTACCAGTACCATACTGTTTTGGTCACTGTAGCCTTGTATAGTTTGAAATCTGGTAACGTGATGCCTCCAGCTTTGTTCTTTTTGCTTAGGATTGCCTTGGCTATTTGGGTATTTTTTGGTTACATATAAATTTTAAAGTCTTTTCTAGTTCTGTGAACAGTGTTGTTGGTAGTTTGATAGGGATTGCATTTAATCTGTAAATTTGGGCAGTATGGCCATTTTAATGATATTGATTCTTCCTATTCATGAGCATGGGCTGTTTTTACATTTGTTTGTGTCTTTTGATTTCTTTGAGCAGTGGTTTCTAATTCTTATTGTGGAGAACTTTTACTTCCCTGGTTAGCTGTATTCCTAGGTGTTTCATTCTTTTTGTGGCAATTGTGAATGAGATTGGCTTTCTGATTTGGCTCTTAGCTTGCTATTGTCCATGCATGGGAATGGTAGGGATTTTTGAACATTGATTTTGTATCCTGAAACTTTGCTGAAGTTGTTTATCAGCTGAAGGAGCTTTTGGGCCGAGACTGTGAGGTTTTCTAGATATAGAATCGTGTAGACTGCAAACCAAGACGGTTTGACTTCCTCTTTTTCTTTTGGATGCCCTTTATCTCTTTCTCTTGCCTAATTGATCTGGCTAGGACTTCCAATACTATGTTGAATAGGAGTGGTGAGAGAGGGCATTCTTGTCTTGTGCCAGTTTTCAAGGTGAATCCTAGCTTTAGCCCATTCAGCATGATGTTGTCTGTGGGTTTGTCATAGATGGTTCTTATTATTTTGAGATGTATTCCTTTAATACTTAGTGTGCTGAGAGTTTTTAACATGAATGAGTGTTGAATTTTATCAAAAGTCTTTTCTGCATCTATTGAGATAAACATGGTTTTCGTCTTCAGTTCCGTTTTTGCGATGAATCACATTTATTGATTTATGTATGTTGAAGTAACCTTGCATCCCAGGGATGAAGCCTGCTTGATGGTGGTGAATTAGCCTTTTGATTTGCTGCTGGATTCCATTTGCAAGTATTTTGTTGAGGATTTTTGCATCAATATTCAATCAAGGATATTGGCCCTAAGTTTTCTTTTTCTGTTGTATCCCTGTGAGGTTTTTGTTTCAGGATGATGCTGGCCTCATAGAATGAGTTGGGGAGGAGTCCCTCAGTTTTTTGGAATAGTTTCAGTAGGAATGGTACCAGCTCTTCTTTTGTGAATCTGGTAGAATTCGGCTGTGAATCCATCTGGTCCTGGGCCTTTTTGGTTGGCAGGCTATTTATTTCTGATTCCATTTCAAAGCTTGTTATTGGTCTGTTCAGAGAATCAGTTTATTCCTAGTTCAGTCTTGGGAGGGTGTATGTGTCCAGGAATTTATCCATTTCTTTTATGTTTTCTAGTTTGTATGCATAGTGGTGTTAATAGTAGCTTCTGATGGTTATTTATATTTCTGTGGGGTCAGTGGCAACATTCCCTTCGTCATTTGTAATTGTGTTTATTTGTGTCTTCTTTCTTTTCTTCTTTAAGTCTAGCTAACGTCCTATCTATCTTATTAATTTTTTCAAAAAGCCAACTCCTGGATTCATGGATCTTTTGAATAGTTTTTCCTGTCTTCATTGAAATTCTTGGTTGCAAATCTTTTTCTTTAAGAATGTTGAATATGGGTTCCCAATCTTTTGTTGCTTGGGTGGTTTCAGCTGAGAGGACCACTTTTAGCCTGATGGGGTGCCCTTTCTCTCTAGCTGCCCTTAATGTTGTTTCTTTCATTTTGCCCTTGGAACATCTGAAGATTACGTGTTTTGGGGATGATATTCTTGTGTAGAATCTTGCAGGGGTTTTATGTATTTTCTGTATTTGACTGTTGGCCTCTCTAGCAAGGTTGGGAAAATTATCATGGAAGATATCCTGAAATATGTTTTCCAAGTTGTTTGCTTTTCCCCTGTCTCTTTCAGGGATGCCAGATTTTGCCTGTTTACAGAATCCCATACCTCTCAGTCATATTGTTTATATCTTTTTATTCTTTTTTATTTTTGTCTGTCTTATTTTAGAGAACCAGTTTTCAAGTTGTGAGATTCTTTCCTCAGGTTGGTTTATTCTGCTGTTAATACTTGTGATTGCATTGTGATATCCTTGTATTGTGTTATTCCGCTTTGTCAGATTTGTTAGTTTTTTTTTTTTTTTCATTTTCCAGCTATTTCATCCTTCAGCTCTTATATTGTTTTATTGTGATTCTTAGCTTCTTTGGTTTGGGTTTCTCCATCCTCCTGAATCTCAAAGATTTTCATTTCTTTCCATATTCTGAATTGCATTTCTGTCATTTCAGGCGGCTCAGTCTGGTCAAGAACTCTTGTTGGAGAACTGGTGTGGTTGTTTGAAGGACGTACAACACTGGCCATTTGAGTTACCGGAGTTCGTGCATTGATTCTTTCTCATATCTGCCTGTGGGTATTCCTTTAACTAAAGTGTAGAGTGAATACAGTCACTAGACTTCTTTTCTGGTTATTTTCACAGGACCGAGGCTTTGTGCAGGGTCTTTATTGGAAGCTGACTTCTTGTCTTTGGTTTAAGAGAGGTACGTATGTTAGTGAGTATTTTTGGTCTTGAAGCTTTGGCGTGTCATCCAGTAGGTGGCACTTAAGTGTACTGGTTAGTTGATAGATTCTTGCTTGGCTGTGTGCCTCCGCTATGTTTCCTCACAGTTGCAGCCATGTTCCCTATCAATGCTCTGAAAGTGTGGGTTCCTCTCCCCCTTGAGTGCTGGCTGCAGGCCATAGCTTGGTGCTCCTGGGCTGCCCACTGAAACTCTGGGGTGATCTCAGCATTTATGTTTTTTCCACAACTCGGAGGCAGCAGAGTAAGGGACCTTAGTAGTGATTTTGGCCAAGGGTCTTTTACTTGTATCCTGGGGGCTCCACCCCAGAGAGATGCAGGTCAGCAGTTGCTCAGTGAGAGCAGTCCAGGATTCAGGATCTGTGCTCTGGGCCCAACCTGGGTGTTCTCTAGTGGTGAGCAGTCGGGGGTGGGTGTGACCTATGGGAAATGGACTGACCCCTTTTTCTGTTGACTACAGTTAGTTGGAGGTTTGGGTAAGGTACTTAGGGTCTTTGCTTCTTCGTTAGTCCGAGGGTAGCAAGGGAAGTCCGCTGCAGAGGCAGTGGCAGAGAGGCTTTCAGTTGCTCCTGGGGGCTCTGTCCAGGGAGTTGCCGAGCTGCTACTGGCTTAATAGCTCTGGTGAGGGTAGCTGGTGACCCAGACCTGGAGGACCTGCCTGGTGTGGAGTTATGGGAACGGGCTCCCATGTAACAGTCTGGCTGCTTTTCTGTAGGGCTGCTATGGTATGCTGGGTGCCTGCTCCAGTTGCTAATGACCTTGGATTTTCCAGTACCTCAAAATATCAACATTGAAGGCTGTGAAGCAGCAAAGTTGGTGGCCTGCCCCTCCCTCTGGGAGATCCATCCAAGGAAGATGTGGACTTGTTGCCAGCCTTAAGGCACCTGTAGAATATGGCTGGAGACTTTGGTTGGGAGGTCCTGCCTCACGAGGAGGAATGGGATTGAGGTTCCACTTAAGAAATGCTGTCCTGGCCATGTTTTTGTAGAGTAGCTGTGCTGTGCTGGCGGACCGCTTCTGTCCCTGGTTGGCTTGGACTCTCTGAAGCCTGAAGGCTGGAATGGCTATGTCACCCAAAGAGCAAAGATGGTGGCCCACCCCTCCCTCTGGGAGCTTCCTTCCAGGGAGGTTTCAAATCTCTTTTGGCCAGAGAACACTGGCAAGGGCTGCTGGTCCCAGTTGGGACATCCCACCTAGTGAGGAGGAGTGGAATCAGGGACCACTTATAAAAGCAGTTTGGTCACGTTTTTATAGAGCCACTGTGCTGGGCTTGGGGGACTGGTTCTGACCTGCGATGGCTTGGACTCTCCAAAGTCCAAAGGCTGGAAAGACTAAGTTGCCCAAATAGCAAAAATGGCAGCCCGCCTCTCCCGCTGGGAGCTCTGTCCCAGAGAGGTGCAATGCTGCTCCCTTTGGCTGGCTAGACTTCCAAGCCAGTGGTTCTTATCCTGTGAGGTGCCATGGAAGTGGGGCCTGCAGATTGTTGCTGCCCAGTCCCCTGAATTCAGCCCCTTTCCTAGGGGTGCGTATGGGGGTCTAACCTCCCACTTCTTTGGAGTCACAGCTTCTTTAGCCAGGTTGCCTGGAAAGTCACAGTCAAGTCCTGACCCCACTCCCAGTCTTGTGATATTTTTCATCATAGATTAACTTTTTCCATAATTTTATATAAATGGTAGCATACAGTATGTACTCTTTGGCTAAGGCTTTCAGTCAGCATAATGCTTTTGAGATTCATTTATGTTGTATATAGCAGGTGATTATTCCTTTCTATTGGTGAATAGTACCCCATTTTATGGATATACAACAGTTTGTTTATTCATTCTCCTGTTGATGGATACTTGGATTATTATCAGTTTGGGGCTATTAATAAAGCTGCTGTGGAAAGACTTGTACAAGTATTTTTGTCAGTACATGCTTTTCTCATGTGTAATTGCCTAGAAATTGAAATTACTCGATCATAAGGTGGGTATATATTTATCTATTAAAAAACTACCAGATATTTTTAGAAAGCGCTTGTACCATTTTATATGTTCACCAAAATATATGAGTATTCTGGCCATCCACATCAATACCAGATATTGACAATCTTTTTAATTATTTTGGTGGCTACGTACTGGTATCTCATATGCTCATTTGTAATGCTATTATAATAGGCACTTACCTAATGATATTGCGTACTTTTTCATGTGCTCATTAACCACGTTCTTTTGTGAAGTGTCTCTTCAAACCCTTTGCCCATTTTTACCTTTTAATATCTGTCTTATTAAGTTGAAAGAGTTCTTTATATATCCTGGATAACAAGCCTTTATTTTTATTTTTATTTTTATTTTTTATTGTTTTTTTTTTTGAGACAGAGTTTTGCTCTTGTCGCCCAGGCTGGAGTGCAGTGGCACGATCTCGGCTCACTGTAGCCTCTGCCTCCTGGGTTCAAGCAATTCTCCTACCTCAGCCTCCTGAGTAGCTGGGACTACAGGTGTGTGCCACTATGCCTGGCTAATTTTTTTCTGTTTAGTAGAGACGGGGTTTCACCATTTTGGCCAGTCTAGTCTCGACCTCCTTACCTCAGGTGATCCGCCCACCTCGGCCTCCCAAAGTGCTAGGATTACAGGCGTGAACCACCGTGCCTGATCAATAACAAGCCTTTATTAGATATGTTTTGTGAATATTTGTGTCTGGCCCATTCATTTATTAAAATAATTTATTTTGTAGGGAAGTTTTTCATTTTGAGGAAGCCTAATTTATCAATAGTTTTAATTGCTTTTTGTGTCCGAAGAAACTTTTGTCTGTCCCCAACGTTAGATTTTTGATATATATTTATTACTTATATATTGGTATATCCATTCAAATAAATTTTACTTTGATCTTGAAGCTTTCACCCATTAGCCAGTGCTGCTCACTTACGACTTTATGTTGATTGCAAATAAATCTAAATATCTCAACAAAAAAGTATAGTGTCAGTAGTTTCAGGTTTTTTTCCCCTCCTTCAAAACCTAGGATATTTTCTAGTTTTGTTGAGTATTATATTTGGAGGATAGGAAGAAATAGCAGAATTGTGTTCTTCTCAGGCAAAAGGGATGGAAGTATAAATTGCTATGGGAAAACCTCAAATTCTAACATTCTTCTGTCTTCTCTGTACCTGCCATCACCCACCTTCTCCTTCCTTTCACTGTTCTCTCTGATGCAAGGGGTCACTACTTGTAGGTTTCCTGATTCCAACATTTTGGTAAAGGGTGACCATCTAGAATTGCTACTATAGCTGAAATTCTAGCTAAATTTTAAAGACCATTGGAGATTCTGGACAGTATATGAATTTACATTATTTCCGAAGAGACTGTCAGATGTAAGTACGATATGATCTATATTAATAAAGCTACTTTCACAGGCATTTTATTTAACCCTTTTCTGTGTTAGAGAAAAGCAGTACTTGTTTGGTAAAATGCTTGAGCCTAAAATCTGCTTACTTTTCAGACCTATGTCAACAGTTGATTTAGGAAACATGAGTCAGAATTGGGAGATGATCTCCAGTAGCATTATGGAAGAGTTATTTTATATTTTATTTTATTTCATTTCATTATTTTATGATAGGGTCTTGCTATTTTGCACAGGCTGGTATTGAACTCCTGGGCTCAAGGACTCCTCTCTCTTCAGCCACCCAAGTAGCTGGGATTACAGCTGTGTGCCACTGTGCCTGGCTGGAAGAGTAATTTTAGATATCACATTATAGGTTTTATTTTTTGTTTAATTGTTTAAAAACCTTTCATGGATTTTTATTTTATTAGAGAAGCAGAGAAGCAAAAATGAAAATGGAAACAAAACCAAGAATCCCTCCCAACCAGAACCAGAATGGGTGTTGTAGGTGGGATCAAGTGTACTTGGGGGCTCATCATACAGAGTCAGTAAGTGCAAATCTGTTTACAAGGATCCGGAGGCCCAATATGCAGTGAAGAATTAAAGAGTTCTGGTTGCAAAAAATCCCCACTTAATGGTCTGATGTCTACAAGGTTTACCTGATCCTAGTTAGGAGACCTCTGGGTTGTTCAAAACAGCAATCTTCACAGGTCTGAGTAATGAAGAATAATAGCTCACCTGGTTATTAGTGATAATTTTGTTTCTATTTTACTTATTGCAAATGTCTTGGTGTGATGTGAATAACTATTTCCCAGGATCTCCTTGTATTTTTGGCCCTAAAGGCTAAGAACAGCACAGGGTCTTCCACTTTATCTAGAGTAGCCAATTGTGTGTCTGTGTGTATGTGTATGTTTTGTGTTGGAGATGGGTTTGATGGTGGTGGTGGTGGTGGTGGAGGTGGCGGAGGTGGTGGTAGAGGAGGAGGGGATTTAAGTACTTACAGAAAACTTAGCAGTTTTTCAGTAGCTTTCTTTGAGATCTATCAAGGTTTTCTTCCTTGCCACATTTGTTAACCCAAGAGTCATATATATTCATGTTACCTGCTAAATGCCCATGTCAGGCAGTTCACATAATCAGTGGAGAAAGCTTTAAAGAAGCCAAACATGTTTTTTAACTCCTTATGTGATGAAAAATTTCTTTTGGGATCTGAGAGGCCCACTTTTAGCCTACCAATTCCACTTATTTGAGCCTTCCAATTATGTGTACTTTTGAACTCTTGAGGCAGTAATATTAAAAAGTGAAGTAAGTTTAAGGGTTAAAGATGGTTTGTTGATGAAGATCAGTGAATTGATTTTTATACCATTTTCTTTACTCTTTTTTTTTTTTTTTAATTGTTACAGAAGAAGTTACTATGGAGGAAACTGGGCCAGTTTTAGCTTTTCAGGACTATTGTCCTGGCTAAAGGAATACCAGGTAAAGTTTGTATCTGACCTATTAATTTGCTTTGTTTTATTGTATGTTACATAGTAACCCTGCGTTGAAGAAAACCCTAAGCTTCACCTGTAATACAGGATTGATTCTTTATTTTTATTCACTTATTTTACAAAAAATATGTAAAGTCACCTTTTCAGCTAATATTTTCCCAATGTCTTTAACCCTTTTTAAATATAAATGGAGGTCGGGTGCGATGGCTCATGCCTGTAATTCCAGCGCTTTGGGAGGCCAAGGTGGGCAGATCACCTCAGGTCAGGAGTTCAAGACCAGCCTGGCTAACATGGCGAAATCCCGTTTCTACTAAAAATGCAAAAGTTATCTGGGCATGGTGGTACGTGCCTGTAGTCCCAGCTACTCAGGAGGCTGAGGCAGGAGAATCACTTGAACCTTGGAGGTGGAGGTTTCAGTGAGCCGAGATTGCACCTTTACGCTCCAGCCTGGGCAACAGAGTGAGACTCTGTCTCAAAAAAAAAAAAAAACAAACAAACATATATATATATATATATATATATAAAACAATATAAATAAACGTGTTGGCTCAAGAGTAAACTGTTTGTACTTAATAACTATTTCCTAATTATTTATGTGCCCAAATATGAGACAATAAGTTTTTCCCCAAAATCATCTTTAGAAAAAATATCCTAGTCCTTATGAAATCTCACATTTGCTGGTTGCTCTTAGAGTCAGTATATTTTGAACAAAAACCAAAAAAAAAAAAAAACCTAACAATTTGGGGAAGATACATTAATTTGAAATGATCTCAGTGGTGATTTTGTATTTTATAGAGGTTACCTGACAGAATCAACCAAAAGAAAAATCAAAGAAATTTAGTATGAATTCAGTAATTTTTTTCTAAGGGTAGGATCTCAATACTAAGCTGTTGAATACCGTTATAAAGAAACTGTTTAGGGATCACGTATAGCATAATATGGAGAGTCAGCTATGGAGTTTGTCAACTTTTATAAGATGGATTTAAAAAAAACTGTCCTACTCTTATGCAGATTGGTACATGTGGCTTGAAATGAAATTTCTGCTGAGAGCATCATACAGAAGATCAGAGACTGCTGTATCGCAAAAGAATTTAGATGTTTGGAAAGGAGGGTGATGTAGTCCAGAAAATTGTATTCAGTTAGCTAAGACTTGTTAAGCATTTATCATGTGCCAAGCACCATTGCATTGATTGATTGATTTAATCAATGTGCATGACTTAATCAGTATACGTGACTCAAAAAGTGCTTCTCATGATGACAAAGACACTGATATTGAAGATGCAGTGAAAATTCAGTTTGAATATTGTTGCATGAAATGAGTATAGAGAAACAAGCAATATTTGTAAAGTAGCATTTCATATAATAATTCAAACTGTGTAAGTCAAGAGAGTAAATAAGTAGATATTTAACTGTTTAGTCTGTGTGCTTAAATATTCATGTATTTACTTTGATCAGAAACTCTTTTTTGCACCTTATTTTTGGGAAGTGTATGTGAGGGTCACCTTATATTTAGGCATATTTAGTACTTCCATGAGAAAATGTAGTGTAGATTCTCAAAACAAAAATAACAAAATATACCCCAATAGTCTGAATGGAAATTTAAAAAAATAAATTTGGTAATGTTTAATATTTATTCAAATAAAAATGTTTTTTTTGAAGTTTAGTTTATTTTAATGATTGTTTTACTCCAGGATCTTCACCCTGCCACTGTCTTTGTCTCTCCACTCCCTTTCCCTGGTCCACAGTTCTTTTCTTAGGCTGGTAACCTCATGTCTACACATTCAAAAATCTTGTATTTCACCTTCTCTTCTACTTATGTTTGGATGTTTAGTACTATCTAATATTATACTTGATAATAAGAGCTGTATGTCACTACTTTTCTTCAGTTTAAAATGTTAAACTCAGGACAACAAAGCCTTTTAAAAATATTTATTGCCTTTATGACATTTGTAAGTTTAAAAGTTTTCTGAGATGAATTTACTTAAAAGATATTGTAATTCTATTTTCCTACTAGTTCCTTCAGTATGTATAATACAATTTCAAAAAGTTTTCTCTCAGAAAGATGTGTATTAAACAGCTTAAGATTTTAAACAGATTAAAAATTGATCCTTGACATTTGAAAAAGGTGTATCTTGACACCTTCAAAAATACTCTGTATTCAAATTCTCCATAAAATATAATGAGGAATTACTGAACATTTTAAGGGACCACTTTCAACCCTTAGTCAGAGTTTACATGCTTTAGTACACATTCTTGTTTTTTATTGTCTTTCTTGTTTTATAAGGTATTCAGTGACTAATTATTATAAAGCCCTTAGTTATACTGGGCTGAATATTTTTCAGAAGTACTTTTATATGTAATCAAAATTTGATATGACTAGCGACCAGCCTTCAAAGATCTAAAATAAATAGAATGAAGTTATTTTGACTGTGCTGTTTTGACCAAAAAATGTTTAAAAAAACCCCTGTTTTTATTAATAAGTAATGTATATAACAGATATACTTGATTCTCAGCAGATAGAGGGTTAGTTGTCCTAGTTCTTAAGCAATGTCTAAACAGCCATGTCTGAATGACTTTTTCAGAATTTCATATACCCTGATAGAAATCTGTAAATCAGGTCTAGTTTTTGATAGTATAGATTTTACACATTGTTTTTCTCTCCTTCCTTTGAAGTTGAAACACTTGTTGGACTTTCTTTGGTGACTCTGAGGTGATATCCTTTGAGTTTTGGTAAGAAGAAATAAGCATGAATTTAGACAAGATGTAAATTTTCTCAGAAAATTACATGTTTCACACTGCCCACTTTGATTAAAACTCCTTATCTGCGTTTTGTTTAGGAAAACAGTGACATTGTAAATGACAGTCCAGTGTGGCAAGACCAGATCCTTGAAAATGAAGAAGCCATTGCTCTTAGCAGGAAGGACAAAACTATTCAACATGTGGAAGTATTTTGTTATGCCAGGTATGAAAAGTATTTACTGCAGGTAAACTAAGTTAATGACTTTTTCACTCTTCTTCAGAAGAAGCCAACAACAAAGATTTATGTGGCACTGGTTGCTACAAGTCACATTAATATGCTGGTTTTGCCTGTTTTTAAATGGAACTTTCAGTTTTCTGTGTTTAGGTAATAATAACATCTTACCTTAATGCCTCCAAATTTACCAAGCTGTTTTAAATATATTATCTCATTTGATCATTAAAACAATTGTGTGCTAGGGTAGGGCAGATAGTAGTATTAATAGTTGGATTTTTTACAGAATCCTCAATGGAACTTAAGGAGATTAAGTAGTTGCAGAAGGTCATGTGGCTTGGTAAATGGCAGGGCCACACTTAAGTTCCAGAGTGGTAGAGCTCAAGATTAAATTCCAGAGTTTTTCCTACTGCTCCAGTGTTCTTCCAACTATATCATCTTTCTTAGATAATACTCAGTGTAGCAAAATGGAAGATTATAATTTTTGAATAAATAAATTTTGTGGGCATAATATTTGGGTACATATTTTGGTAAATTAGGATAGAACAGTGGGAAGTAATAATGTTTTAAGTATCTCCCTCTGAGTGAGAGATTCACTGTTTAAAAACAATTGGCTTAGTTTACTTTTTTCAAATGATATATGATTGACAGGTTGAAAGGTAATAATCACATAGTTAAGCCATTCAAGTAGTTATAAAGTCCAGAGGCTTAGAATATCAGTCTGCCAGGCACTTTAATAGTAATTAAAACTTAAAATTCAATATATCAGAGATTCTTCAGGATACGCTTTGTCATCTTACATATCATTGTTGTGGCAGAGTGTTAAGCATGAGCCTGTGAAAAGTTTGGTAACATGTGCTTGACTTCTTTTTTTTTTTTTTTTTTTTTTTTGAGACGGAGTCTTGCTCTATCACCCAGGCTGGAGTGCAGTGGCCCGATCTCGGCTCACTGCAAGCTCCGCCTCCCGGGTTCACGCCATTCTCCTGCCTCAGCCTCTCCGAGTAGCTGGGACTACAGGCGCCCGCCACCACGCCCGGCTAATTTTTTTTGTATTTTTAGTAGAGACGGGGTTTCACTGTGGTCTCGATCTCCTGACCTCGTGATCCATCCGCCTCGGCCTCCCAAAGTGCTGGGATTACAAGCGTGAGCCACCGCGCCCGGCCCATGTGCTTGACTTCTTAACCTATGTTCATATCTTTCATGTAAGTAGCATTCTTTCTCCATAATATATAGTCTGTGTTCTGTGATTTTCTTTTTTTTTTTTTTTTTTGAGACGGAGTCTAGCTCTCTCTCCCAGGCTGGAGTGCAGTGGCGCGATCTCGGCTCACTGCAAGCTCTGCCTCCGGGGTTCACGCCATTCTCCTGCCTCAGCCTCTCCGAGTAGCTGGGACTACAGGCGCCCGCCACCACACCCGGCTAATTTTTTGTATTTTTAGTAGAGACGGGGTTTCACCGTGGTCTCGATCCCCTGACCTCGTGATCCGCCCGCCTTGGCCTCCCAAAGTGCTGGGATTACAAGCGTGAGCCACCGCGCCCAGCCTGTTCTGTGATTTTCTGTAAAAGCACAGCCTTTGAAATGTCTAGTATAGATTATAATTTGTATAATGCTAAATGCCATTTGGTATGAAAAGGTACAGCTCACTAGATATTGTTCAGAGCCAGTGCTGAAAGATTTAAAACAGAAGATGATTTCAACTGAAAAGACATATGCTTTAATGAAATGAGGAATAAATATTTGGTAACTTTCTTGTGTGCTTTTGTGTGCCCATGAATATTACTTGACTACAATATAGTGACAGTCACACTGGCCTTCTGAGAGGTATTATACTTTAGTTACTTCAAGGCCACTGATGACTTTTTATGATAATTGAGGTTAATAGTTTCTAATGGCCGAGTTGATACATTTTGAGTGCAAAGAAAATTATCTCATTTTCAGTTCCTGATCTCTTCAGTTTCATTTGTATAACTTCTCAAAGTGAGAAACTAAATGGTTGTTGGTGGAAGGTTTGTTTGAAGACAATGAAATATAACTCTGTTATATGTTCCTCTTGCCAGTTAGAGCGTGGAGCATAAAGTGAACTGGGATAATGTTTTATATGTCTTAATTCACTTGGAAAAGTTAGCTGGTTATTAATGTCATAGTAGTAAGCAGGAAAAGCCTTGAGAACATCAGGAAAGTAGAGAAAGTACAGAAAATCCATTTGTAAGGGCTATCTATAGTAAGTGCTGGCAACATGGGTAAATAGGACTAAAAATATCTCACTTAGCCCCAACAAGACTGGCATCCTTAATCTTTTGGATCATGTTCACAAACTTGAAATTATATGAAAGGGGCAAGGGCCAAAATAGTTGTCACAAAGTTTTACATTATACAGGAGGTTATCATCAGCACTCACTGACTTAAAAGCCTTATTTATTTAATACATATTTCTGACAACCTCATTTTCTTTCTGGGTGTGGGTGTGTGTGTGTGTGTGTGTGTGTGTGTGTGTGTGTGTTTTCCCCCTAGCATTGTAGTTTAAAGCAGCAAATAGGAAAGGGGTATCTGCTAGAGGCAAGCAAACTGAGAACCACATGGAGACTAGGGTTATAGTCCTTAACTTGCTATGTGATACTAAGCAAGAGATGTCTCTATTTTGAGTCTATGTTTTGCCATTAATAAAACGTGTTTGGAAGGGTTTGGACTAGGCGATCTCAGAAGTCTCTCTGGGCTCTAACATGCTACTATTTTTTTTTTTTTTTTTGAGACGGAATCTCACTCTGCTACCCAAGCTGGAGTGCGGTGGTGCGCGGTCTCTGCTCACTGCAAGCTCCGCCTCCCAGGTTCACGCCATTCTCCTGCCTCAGCCTCCCAAGTAGCTGGGACTGCAGGCGCCTGCCACCACATCCGGCTAATTTTTTGTATTTTTAGTAGAGACGGGGTTTCACCGTGTTAGGCAGGATGGTCTCGGTCTCCTGACCTCGTGATCCACCTGCCTTGGCCTCACAAAGTGCTGGGATTACAGGCGTGAGCCACTGCGCCCGGCTCTAACATGCTACTATTTTAAGTGCTACTTGGTAGAATAATAAAGGAGAAGACAGCATCGGCAAACTGAAAGCAGACTTTGGGCCATTTAGTGTATGGGTAAGTGGCTTTTCATATCAGAAGATCCCTCAAGGCCGTCACTGTATTATAGTACAGTATAACAGTTGATGATCACAGTTGTATCCCAGTGTCTTCAGGCAAAAGTTAAATAATGTTCTTTATCTGCCACTTGAAAAAGTAGAGGATTTGAAGTACGTTTTAGAAAGATGAGTATTAAAAACGATTAGAATAAAAATTGTACCCTTCTAAGAGACGAGGTTTTGTTATCTAGAAAATTCTCTTATTTCCTCCTAAGTAAGAGTATCGCTATATAGTAGATCTTTAACATTCTTAAAGGATACATTGCAAAATCTTCATGGATACCCTTTTGTAAATAATGAAAAATATGTCACAGGTTTCTGGCTTTTTGTCATTGCTTTTTGAAACATATGTCTTAGTGATGCTAATGTTATGGAGTTTGTGTGTATTTAGTTCCATACAATTTTATCCCATTTGTGGGTTCATGTATTCACTATCACAGTCAAGTTACAGAGCAGAACAGTTCTATTACCACAAGGACCCCTACTATTATTTTTCTGTAAGTACATCTGATCTACTTCTTACTCACCCCTACCATTCATAACTCCTGACAATCACTAATCTGTTTTCCAGCTCTATAATCTTGTCATTTTAAGAATATTATGTAAATGGAACCGTATAGTATGTAATGTTTTGGCATGGGCTTTTTTTTACGCAGCATAATTCCCTGGAGATTCATCCAGGTCATTGTGTACATTAGTAGTTTGTTCATTTTTCATCACTGAATAGTATTCCACAGTAATGGGTTTACCACAGTTTGTTTAATCATTCACCCGTTGGAAAACATCTGTTTCTAGTTTTTGCTGTTATAAATAAAGCTGTTATGCAATTTCGTGCATTGGTTTTAATGTGACTTTCTCTGGGATAAATACCCAAGTGTATAATTGCTGGGTCATATGGTAATTGCATATTTAGTTTTAAAAGAAACTGCAGAGCTATTTCAGAGGAGCTGAAATACTATTTTACATTCCCACCAGAAATGTTTAAGTAATCCAGTTTCTCCACATGCCTTAATTTGGTGTTGTCACTTTCTTATTTTAGCTATTTTGATGGCTCATTTTGAATATTTTTTCATGTTCTCTTATTTGCCATCCATATACCATTTTTGGTGAAGTGTCTGTTCATGTCTTTTGCTTGTTTTTAAAATTGGAGTAGTTTTTTACTGTTGAGTTTTCAGAGTTAAAAAAAATCCATTCTAAATATGTGTCCTTTGTCAGATATGTGGTTGGAGAATATTTTCCCCAAGTCTCTAGCTTGTCTTTTCATCCTCTTTAAATAGGATATTTTGCAGAGCAAATATTTTTAATCTTGATGAGGTCTAATTTATCAGTTATTATTATTTTGATTATTTTGGTGTGAAGTCTAAGAACTTTTTGCCTACCTATAGGTATAGATTTTCTCTTTTTTTTTGTTAATTATAGTTTTATGTTGTACATTTAGGTCCGTGTTCTTTTTTGTTTTTCCATCTAAGCATATCCAGTTGCTTCAACACCATTTATTGAAAAGGCTATTCTTCCTCCATTGAATTACTTTTATACCTTTGTCAAAAATCAGTTGATTGTACTTGGATGGGTCTATTTTGAAGTTCTTTATTCTGTTCGATCTATATGTTTTTTCCTCCACCAGTACCACATTATCTTTATTACTGAAGCTATGTGATAGGCTTTACTATCAGGTAAATTCCCCCCAATTTATTTTTCTTTGTCAAGATTGTTTTAGATATTCTAGAGTTTGTGCCTTTCCATATAAATGTTTAAATAAGCTTGTCTGTATCTAAAGAAAAATCTTGCTGAGATTTTGATAACAATTGCTTTAATACTATAGATTAGTTTGGGAGGATTGACCTCTTTATTATTTTGAGTCTTCCAATCTATGAACATGGTATGTCTCTCTACTTATGAAGCTCATCTTTGATTTTCTTCAATAGAATTTTGTAATTTTCAGCATACTGATCCTGTACATGTTTTATTAATTGCATACCTAAGTATTTAATTTTCTTTGGAACAATTATAAATGGTATTGTCTTTTTAATTTTGGTTTTCACATATTCATTGCTACTATCTAGCAATGCACTTGCCTTTTATGTTTTGATTTTGGATATTTCTTGAAATCTTGCTGAATTTACTTCCCAGTTCTAGAAGCTTTTTTGTAGATTGCTTGGGATTTTCTACCTAGATAATTTTGTGTTCAGTAAAGAGGAAAAGTTTTATGCCTTTCTTTTCATGGGCTGCTTTTTTGTTTGTTGGTTTTGTTTTGTTTTTAAGAACCTGTTTTCTGTTGTGAGTCATGTGTTTTCCCTCCACAGCCATATGGCACAGGTTAATTGTGTTTTCTACTTATCCTTAGGCTCACTTAATAAGCCCTACTTTGTTCTTTTTTCCCCAGAAAGGAAGTTCTCATCACTTCCTGAGGACATTTTAATTATACACTAATGCTGGGCAATCATTTGATGTCTCTCATTTGCTGAATATATTGTTCTTGCACATGGTGTCTCAGCATATGCAATTCAAATCCATAATCTGGCCAAATGACAAATTACCAAAAGTACTACCCTTAAATGATCGTTCATGCCAAGAGTTTACTGTATTTGCTTGTATCAAGCAAGTAAATAGATATAAGTCAAACTTGAATCATTGGTGCACTATATATGTGGGATATTGTTTTAAATGTTTTTGTAAATTTCTAAAACATCATGTAAAAATGACTTTATAATGATATGAAGGCTAAAATATTATGACCTGTCTTGTCACTTTAGACCAGATGACTTAGCTTATTTATAGAGTTGGTGTATATTAGGGTAGAATCTGTGGTTTGATTTTTCTTTCTTTCTTTCTTTCTTTCTTTCTTTCTTTCTTTCTTTCTTTCTTTCTTTCTTTTTTTGTTGAGACAGAGTCTCACTCTGTCACTACGCTGGAGTGCAGTGGCGCGATCTTGGCTCATTGCAACCTCTGCCTCCTGGGTTCAAGCGATTCTCCTGCCTCAGCCTCCCAAGTAGCTGGGACTACAGGCACGTGCCACCATGCCCAGCTAATTTTTCTATTTTTAGTAGAGACGGAGTTTCACCATGTTGGCCAAGATGGTTTCGATCTCTTGATCTCATGATCTGCCCGCCTTGGCCTCCCAAAGTGCTGGGATTACAGGCATGAGCCACCGCGTCCAGCCTATGGTTTGATTTTCATATATACCACTTGATTATTTAACATTAAGGAAGAGTAAAATGTATATTTCTTGGTCATAAACAATGTTATAGCCATACTGATAGCCTTCTAATATTTTATCTTTGATTGCAAGGAGGATTGGGCGAGAATTCAAATGGATTAGTGCAAACCCATTACCACTGCCTGGAAAATACCTCAAAGTATTTGGGCAATATAATTCTAATATATGTATTCTAATATAAATATATAGGGTGTATTCATATATTATGTATTGTAATATAAATATATAGGATAGTTATTTTTTGATTACCATGACTTATTTAAAAAAATTCTGAAGTATTATTCAACTTAAAGGTTTTCATGATCATTTCAACATTAAATTTAATACGCTGGATATTGCAAAACAGGCTAAATACTGAAATGTAAATTGTAGTAATTATTCTATCATTCAAGCATCATAGACTGTAAAGAACTATCCAGATTGTTTTATCAGAGCTTTGTTTTCCTGATTCTTCCTTACAATAAGTGGGCTACTTAATACTTTGGACCTAAAATATTTTTGCTATACAAAGATTGTTTTTCATTGAAGTGATTTTTTGTGATTACACAATCGAGTTACGGAAGGGAAATGAAAAAGGACTAGCGTTTATTGGATATTATCTTTGTAGCAACTGCTGTAACCTGTTGCTTTACATATTAATTTCATTTATTCATTTATAGGTACATCTTACTGACAAACAGAAGCTCAAGGAATGCTAGAGATAGCAGAGCCAAATTTGAACTTGTGTTTTTCTAACTCAAAAACCTGTACTATTTCCATTGTATCATGTTGTATTTCAGTCATCAGGTTAACACATGTATGCACATCAAGGGAACCAACCGTTCCACCACGTGAATAAAGTATTTCCTTTGTGAAGACTAGCACCTAAGAAAGTGCTTCTTTAATTTACTGGAATACTATATAGTATTGTAATGTAGTTATATCTATAATGAAAAATTAAAGTGCCTAACTCCCAGTGTTAGGAAGCTATGGGAAGAATCCAGTATTCTTTAGTTGTTGAGACCAGTTTATATGCCATGGGATTTTTTAAATTGATACATAATAATTGTATATATTCATGGGATACGATATGTTTTGATACATACAAACATTGTGGAATGATCAAATGATCAAATCAGGCTAATTAGCATATCCATCACCTTAAACCTTTATTATTTTTTGTGAGAACATTCAGAATCATCTCTTCTAGCTATTTGAAATATACAATGCATTACTGTTAGCTATACTCACCTTACTGTGTGATAGAGTACCAGAATGTATTCCTCCTACCTAACTGTAACATTATACCCATTGACCAACCTCTCCTCATCTTCCCCTCCCTCCTGTTCTCCCCAGTCTCTGGTAACCACTATCAAGTTTTTTAGATTTCACATATGAGTGAGATCATTCAGTATTTTTCTTTCTGTTCTCAGCTTATTTCACTTAATGTAATGTTCTCCAGGCTCATCCATGTTGCCACAAATGACACAATTTAATTTTTTTATGGCTGTGTAGTATTCTATTGTGTATATATGCCACATTTTTGTTATTCATTTGTTGATGGGCATTTAAGTTGATTCCATATTTTGGCAATTGTGAATAGTGCTCCAATAAACATGGGAGTGCAGATGTCTCTTCAACCTACTGATTTCATTTCCTTTGGCTGTATACCCAGTAGTGAGGATGAAGATTGCTGGATCATATGATAGATTTATTTTTAATTTTTTGAGGAACTTCTATACAGTTTTCCATAATGGCTGCACTGATTTGCATTCCTACCAACAGTGTATGAGAGTTCTTCTTTCTTACCATGTAATAGTTTCATAGTTTATGTGGGGAAATAAAAGTAGCTATTGTTTCTAGTTTTAGATCTTGAACAGACTATAAAAAGGTGCAATATATTAATTCACACTTAAGTCACACAAACTCAAGTTATTCTTAGGTAAAATATTGTTACTTGTTAATTGCATAAAGTCATCTAGTTTCTTTAGTGAGAAGAGATTTTATCTTTCTAAAATATTAACAATAACTTTATACATTTTCTGCATTTTACTGAACATTGTTTCCCTTTTTCTGGTATAATATTAAAGCAGGATGAAAACTTATTTGTTACCTTCAAATGAACCAACTAATGTATTCATACCAAAAATAAAGATTTTTTTGTAATAGGAATCTAAAATTCTACTGATTTATTTTGAATTCGTAAATTTCCACTTAAAAATTATACAAGCAACAGGAGCTTCTTGAACACTAATACTTCTAATTTGGATGAAAGAAATACAAATAAAATGTAAAATCACCTGTAATTTTTACACTTTAGAGGAAATTACTCATCACTGTCTATAGTTAAGTGTGTTTTAGGCCAGAATTGAAACACTGCCCAACTAAATGTGGTTTAAACAAGTCCATAGGTAAGTGGGTGGGTGGGTAGGTAGAGGATTTGTAATTGTGCTGCTTCAGCCCATCAGAGCCCTGGGGCAGCACTCCACACTTCTCTTAGCCTTCCATTTGGAGTTACAAGATGTTTGCCAGGATTTCAAAGAGGTTCTCACATAACAAAAAAACCTCTAAACATGAGGAAAAGGGGGAAGAGGTTTTCTTAACATGTTTATGCTTTTTTATTTTACTGGAAAGTCTTCAACAAGGGCCCCCAGCAGGCTCATCATTATCTTATTGGCTAAAACTGGATAATGTACTCACTTCTAAATCAATCACCAGCAAAGGGAGGTAAAATTATCATAATTGGTTTTGATCTGTCATGATCCATCCCCAAGGACTGAGCAGCTTCTCTCTAATATTGGAACAAAATTGGAGCTCTTGAAGCAAGGAGAAAAAGGGTAGTTTTGTTCTTGGGTAAACATGACAAGAGGTTGATATTTCACCTGTATTCTATAGTATGTGTTAACGTTTTAGGTTGGTAACAAACTGGGAAATATATATCTACCAATGTATCATATTGCAGCAATTCAAAATTGATTTCACTTTTTATATTGCTATTTTGTAGAACAACAATTTCTGAATAGTCTGATTTTTGTAATTCTTATGAATAGCCATTAAACATTTATTTTCGGAGTAAACAGCTGGGTAGCAGTATAATATATACTGTGAAAATCAGAACTAAATGGCCTTAGAACAAAGTATAAACATCAAAGTAAAAGAATACAATGTCTGCAGCAAGTTGTATTGGGTAAGAAAAGGTGCAAATGGCTGAAAAATAAATGGTGAACACCTGTGCTGCATAAATTAAACACCTGTTTCTCAGTTTTTCATTTGATTCCTCTAAAAGGCTGTTACAAGGTATTCATAAGACACATTTACTTTGAGGCGTTTCTTTGTTATTACTATTAATTGGGAAGCAGTACTAGATGATACCAGAATTTATACCTCCAAACTCTCAGAGTAATATATGAATTTTGGCAATTAGTGAAAAATGCACTTACAAAAAGCAGTGTTAAGCAGTTTTTATTAAGAAAAATTGCTCACGCTTGTAATCCCAGCACTTTGGGAGGCCGAGGCGGGCGGATCACGAGGTCAGGAGATCGAGACCACTGTGAAACCCCGTCTCTACTAAAAATACAAAAAATTAGCTGGGTGTGGTGGTGGGCGCCTGTAGTCCCAGCTACTCGGAGAGGCTGAGGCAGGAGAATGGCGTGAACCCGGGAGGCAGAGCTTGCAGTGAGCCGAGATTGAGCCACTGCACTCCAGCCTGGGTGAAAAAGCGAGACTCCGTCTCAAAAAAAAAAAAAAAAAAAAAATTATCTCAAAAATATTGTTATATTATAAATGACCTTTGGAATTAAAGCTAGCAATGTAAATGACACTAAATTAATTTGTGAAATCAATTTTGATAGTGAACATTTTTATAAGAACTAATGATGCAGATTGTTTTCCTTTATCAACAGTCTGCAGCTTAAGATGGTTCGACTTAATGATTTTTCAACTTTGTAATGGTTTTATTGGGGTATTCAATGCATTTTGTCTAACTATATTGGGTTTATCAGGACGTAACCCCGTCATAAGTCAAGGAGCGCCTGTGTATGTTAAAATCATTGTAATATCTTAGAACTCCAAGGTTCATTTGAAGGCTTATAATGCAGCTACGTTGTTTTGTAATTGGTAAATGTGTTTTTATAGTTTTATAGTTTTATAGTAATTTAAAACTTAAATTAATAGAATTGAACTATTACTGGATTCTGAGGTTTTCTCTGAAAGGTTGAATATCTTTTTAAGGAAATGTCTTTTACCATAGTGTAAAGTTTTAAATTTGGGGGAAGATAACCCTTTTAGATGAACAGAATTTTGCTTTCTGAGGATGTAAGTGGAGTTTTAAGGGCTTTTGGGTGTCTTTATATTTTCTCATTAGGTATTAACTTCAACCTTGGCAGAACTCCAAAAATACTGTGGTTGCTTTTAATGGAAAGTGAGGACAGTGTCGTGTTTTTATTGCTCGTGTTTTCCGTCGTTCTAGGAATCTCACCGAATTACAATGTTGAGAACAGTAAAACGATAGTTTATTGATGCAGAAAAAATTTCTGAAGAATAATTTCTTCTCTTCGCTTATACCTTTAATTAAGTATTTTGACTTATATCTTCCAGGTTGTCCAGTGCTGGTTAATGTATTTCATTCACTCTATAAGGCCCCCATCACAGAATGTAATAGAGAACCACTGACTAGATTATTTGCTATGCTCAGTTTTCACAGTGTCATCATCATAGTCTGTAATAAGAGAAGTTGCCATATTCTGTCTTATCTGTAAAGTGTAATTAATTATCCTTTCATTTCTTAAAATTAAAGGCATGGAACTTTTGCTTTAAGAGTTAGGCATGGAACTTTTACTGAAAAAAAAAAAAAAAATTAGGCATGGAACTTTTGCTGAAAATTGTCCCCTTAGATCCCTCATGGAACACACTTTAGTTTTGTTGGTTTTCAAAATAATAAAAGTGAATACGGAGTGTGAACAATTCTGTAGAAAATATATAAATCACCTTTCATATTATCACTCTTCATTCTTAATGCTGTTAATAGCGATGCTATCGTATGCCTATATGGCCAATGAGCTTTCGTCATGTGAATGCGGAAAACCTAGGTATACAGGTTTTGAGTTGACTGTTGAGCTGTGGACAGTTTAACAATATCTTATTTTTGATTAGTTTTTTTTTTTTTTTAGACGGAGTTTTGCTCTTGTTGCCCAGGCTGGAGTGCAATGGGACGATCTTGGCTCACTGCTACCTCTGCCTCCCGGGTTCAAGCGATTCTCTGGACTCAGCCTCCCAGGTAGCTGAGATTACAGGTGCCCACCACCACGCCCAGCTAATTTTTGTATTTTAGTAGAGACCGGGTTTCACCATGTTGGTCAGGCTGGTCTTGAACTCTTGACCTCAAGTGATCCACCCACCTCAGCCTACCACAGTGCTGGGATTACAGGTGTGAGCCATCGTGCTCAGCCTGATTAGTATCTTATATTTGATTAACCTTTTAGAGTTTATAAACTACTTTTCATGTATCTTAGCTTTCTTATCTCACAACAGTTTCACAAAAGGTAAGGCAGATGGACTGATCCCCATTTTATATGTGGTGAATCAGAGAGATTAAATGACTTGCCAAGTATTTCCTAAGTGATGAATCTAGGATAGAACGTGGGTGTTTTCCTCACTTTGGTTTCCTAGATCTCAAAATATTCATGTAACATTAATGATATCAATTTGTTTTTCATTAGATTTTATTAGAATTACTCTAACAGTAAATATGGCATTTTATTTCTTGACATTTGAGTGTTATTCTTTCATTGTCCCTCTTTTTTTTTTGTGGTGTTCATTGTGTTATTTTTAATAAGGCACTTATTTTTTTTCACTTAACTCAGACTTTCTAATTCACAATACAGTGTTTTTTTCTTGGCCTTATTTTTTGTGTTTTTTTGCAACAAGTTTGTTTCACATTTGAAACAAAAATAGCCTTTGCACATATAAACCATTATTAATCAAGCATTTATCGGATACCACATCTATAGAGCAGTGTGGTAGGTGTTGTGAGGGGCACAGAAGGAGCGGTGCTAAGATATTCCCTCAAGGAATTACAGTATGATTCGGAAGATAAAGGATATACTGGAAAACCAAAGGACTATTAAAAAGGAATGGATAAATACATGCAAGGTAAACTGCATATGTGTATTATGGGAGCATGGTATAATAGAGTGATGAGTGTAATTGGACTAAGGAAGACTAATTGGAAGTTAAATTTAAACTTTTTCTTAAAGTAGTTTGTTAAAGTATGTGATTATGTTTGAGAATGGAAGAATTGTGATATTATGCAGAGTGGGAAGAAAAGGACAGAAGAAACAAATTATATGAACCAAACTGTCATGATTTGACAATTAGAATTGATAAATTCGGAGTTAGAGATGCCATGTTGGAAAGTAGGTGGAGATGAAACCAGAAGATTAGTAAATAAGGAAGGTGGTTTGGTTTAGAGACAGGAAGAGGAAGATGTTTTTGTGGGGTATTTGATATAAGGAAGGGCTGCTGTTAGTTCTTGATCAGTCAACTAGCAGATTTTTACTTGCCAAGACCAATCACATACAAGGCATTGTGCCAGGTATTGAGCAGTGTGGCAACTCAGTGAAAATAGTGGGTTCTGTGGAGGATAAAATATCATACAGAAATTCATAAAGCAGGCAGACTGAATGGGAGCCTGTTCTATAAATCAAGACAATGGTGGACTGAGAATGTTAAGTCCAATAATAAATTTGGAAATGGGGCTTCGACTAGAGTAATAGACATCAGTACTAAAATAGGCAGGAAATTATACAGAAAGGTCCTATTAGATACCACATTGTGATAGGCCAACTTAATCTCTTCAAGGCAGATTTTTTTTCCCTTTATTGAAGGTCTTCTGTCATATCACCAAGTCAGGAATTCCTCAATAATAATCATCTTTGATAACTACCACTGTTGAGTATTTACTGTGTCCCAGGCACTGTGTCAGGCTCTTTGTATGCAGTACTTACTTTAATCTTCAAAACAACCTTGTGAGGTAGGTGGTATTATCTCTGTGTCATAGATGGGTAATTTAGGTGGTCTCAGAGAGGTTACATAACTAGTCTAAGTTCAGAGAGCTTACTAGTCATATGGTCAGGGATTGAACCAAGATCTGTTATTCTGAAGACTGTGTTCTTTATCACTGTGGTAATTTGCTTCCAGTACAATTCCCCTGTCTGCCTTAAATTCTCAAAAATGTGCATGTGACATGAAATCTTTATATTTTTCAAATCTTAATTTTGTTTCATATTTTACTGAAACATTAACAGATGAATGTTTAATATCTGAGTCACATAAGCAAAACGTACACTGAACTTGATAAAAGGGGTAAGGGAATAAAAGTTGCTGTGAAAAGTTAAAGCAATATAAAAATGTAGCAGAGTAGAATTATCAAAAGCCTGGTGTTTATTATTATATTTTTCATTAGTCAGGATTTGCATGAAGATGTCGAAGAAGCTGGTGCACTGCAGAAAAATCATGCTCTTGTGACATCTGCAAACTCCACAGAAGCTGCAGATTCTGCCTTCCTGCCTACGGAGGATGAGTCATTAAGCACTATGAGCTGTGAAATGCTCACAGAACAAACTCCAAGCCGTGGTCCAGAGAATGCGCTAGAAGTAAATGGTGCTGAAGTGACAGGGGAAAAAGAAAACCATTGTGATGATAAAACTTGTGTGCCATCAACTTCAGCAGAAGACATGAGTGAAAATGTGCCTATAGCAGAAGATACCACAGAGCAACCAAAGAAAAACAGAATTACTTACTCGCAAATTATTAAAGAAGGCAGGAGATTTAATATCGATTTAGTATCAAAGGTAAGTACTAATTTTACCCATCTTTGCATTGAAAACAGTATCTGGGCCCAGAAACCCGGTTTTTGTACTTCTCTGAGATGCAGAACATTTGTTTTGTAAAGAGATAGTAGCCAGGTGTTTGTAATTCATTTAAAATATTCCTTAAGTACAAATTAAAAATACATTTAAAGTACTCACATTAAAATGCTTTAATTATGTTTTTAATCTATACCTGAAGAATACTTTTGTACTTGAGCACATACTACAACCTAATATTCTCTGGACACTATGAATTCTATCAAAAGAAAAATTCCAATGAACCTGTTTAGAAATCCATGTTATTTACAGTCAATTTCCATCAATTCTTTTAGCCTTTATGTATAGTAACTATTTTCACAACTGTATGATGATGAATACGCAGAATAAACCAATGCATTTTTAAAAATCATGTGTTCACATGGACACAGGGAGGGGAACATCACACACCAGGGCCTGTCGGGGTTGGGGGTTAGGAAAGGGATAGCATTAGGAGAAACACCTAGGTAGATGACGGGTATGTAGATGACGGGTTGATGGGTGCAGCAAAATACCGTGGCGTGTGTATACCTGTGTAACAAATCTGCACTTTCTGCACATGTATCCCAGAACTTAAAGTATAATTTAAAAAAAAAGTCTCAAAAAAATCATGTGTTCAGGTTTGAAAACTTCAGAGGAAAATTTAATAGTGATGGAGGCAGGAAGGCTGGGAAGAAAGCTATTTTCTTCAGTTATGTTCCTGAACATAACTAACTTGAACGTTAGTTCACTGTAACTTCACAGGAGGTCCCTCCATCTTAGAAGGGTACAATATTGCTTTTGGTTTATAGGAAGCAAGACTATTTTTAGTGCAAAAGAATAGAAAATCAGTAAGATAAAGGATTATGGCCTTAAAGGGTTACAATACAGGACAGGGTAAAAGTAGAGAAAAACAGAGACTAAATCCTGTAAGTTGAGAGCTAACAGTAAGTAATTGAAAAGAAGTAGGAGAGGATAGTGAATAGCACCAGACTTGCCACAGAACTAGCACAGAACTAGGCTTTTCAATTTAATGTACTTTCTTCAAGTTCCAAGTGAGAGGGGACAGAGAGGGACCAAAACATTTCCCTTGACAAGTTGTTTCTGCAAATCCCATATCCTCATACTCTTGCTCCCTTTGAACTTGATGTCTGAAAATATAAATATCTTTTTACTACCCATTTTTCTTTCTGTCTGTCGTGTAGCACCCTGTGTCTGATTTTGCATAGTTGGCTATTGCACTGGTTCTACTTCATACTTCTGTGCTATCTCTCCCACCTTCTCCATCTACTTTGACCCTGTCATGATTTGAAATCTAGCATTTTTTCCACATTACCTTGGCTGTTCATCTGTGGATGGAAATTTAATCCTAGCTCACTAATAACCTTCCTGGTCCCATGAGCAGTACTCTATGAAATAGGTTAAACAAAACATAAAAACTGAACAAGTCAAATAACAAATGGGCTTTGTGTGACAGTTCCATTTTGAAGTAGTTACTTGGAATTTGGAATGTTTTACCTAAATAAATGATGATGTAAATGTGGTTAAGAATCAAGACCATTTCATAAAAGTCTGTAACTTTTATGTTAGCTGAAATTTAGTATATATCTTGCAAAGGGAAATGATAGAAGACGGTGCTGTTTCAGTTGTAGGAATTGGAGTTTCATGGGTTCATACATTCTACAAAATAACTAATAATCATTTAATGTACTCATTTTCAAAACCAGAAGTATCTTAATCACATATAACCATAGCAATACGGGAGATTAATTGTCCGTTTTAAAAATGTAAGTCATTTAATACATATTCAGTGCATACTAGATGGAAAGCAATATATTCCATGTTATTGGGGCAATTGGTCACTCCTTAGACATTTCATCTGTTCTAATAATTGCAGTTAATAACCATCTAAGTTTAGGGTGATTGCCAAATGTCTATCTTAAAGCCCCACCTCTTTTTTTTTTATTATTATTATACTTTAAGTTTTAGGGTACATGTGCACAATGTGCAGGATTGTTACATATGTATCCATGTGCCATGTTGGTGTTCTGCACCCATTAACTCGTCATTTAGCATTAGGTATATCTCCTAATGCTGTCCCTCCCCCCTCCCCTCACCCCACAACAGTCCCCGGAGTGTGATGTTCCCCTTCCTGTGTCCATGTGTTCTCATTGTTCAGTTCCCACCTATGAGTGAGAACATGCGTTGTTTGCTTTTTTGTCCTTGGGATAGTTTACTGAGAATGATGGTTTCCAGTTTCATCCATGTCCCTACAAAGGACATGAACTCATCATTTTTTATGGCTGCATAGTATTCCATGGTGTATATGTGCCACATTTTCTTAATCCAGTCTATCGTTGTTGGACATTTGGGTTGGTTCCAAGTCTTTGCTTTTGTGAATAGTGCCACAATAAACATACGTGTGCATGTGTCTTTATAGCAGCATGATTTATGATTGCCATTCTAACTGGTGTGAGATGGTATCTCATTGTGGTTTTGATTTGCATTTCTCTGATGGCCAGTGATGATGAGCATTTTTTCATGTGTTTTTTGGCTGCATAAATGTCTTCTTTTGAGAAGTGTCTGTTCATGTCCTTCACCCACTTTTTGATGTGGTTGTGTTTTTCTTGTAAATTGGTTTGAATTCACTGTAGATTCTGGATATTAGCCCTTTGTCAGGTGAGTAGGTTGCGAAAATTTTCTCCCATTTTGTAGGTTGCCTGTTCACTCTGATGTTAGTTTCTTTTGCTGTGCAGAAGCTCTTGAGTTTAATGAGATCCCATTTGTCAATTTTGGCTTTTGTTGCCATTGCTTTTGGTGTTTTAGACATGAAGTCCTTGCCCATGCCTATTTTTTTTTTGGAGATGGAGTCTTGCTCTGTTGCCAGGCTGGAGTGCAGTGGCACCATCTTGGCTCACTGCAACCTCCGCCTCCTGGGTTCAAGTGATTCTCCTGCCTCAGCCGCCCGAGTAGCTAGGACTACAGGCGCGTGCCACTACGCCTGGCTAATTTTTGCATTTTTAGTAGAGATGGGGTTTCACCGTGTTGGCCAGGATGGTCTCGATCTCTTGACCCCGTGACCTGCCTGCCTCGGCCTTCCAAAGTACTGGGATTACAGGCGTGAGCCACCGTGCTCGTCCAAAGACCTACCTCTTTATTCTAAAGTCCAACTCAGTATCTCCAAACTACTTGACATTTCTATATGAGTTCGACCTCAAAGACATCATGATATAATTAACAAATACTGTGGGGCTTTACAGTTGACAATACACATTCATGTATACAGCCTTTTAAAAAGTAATAGCTCAAGGGTAGGTTAGTTAAATAAAATACGTATAGTGTCATACTGCTCAGACTAATAGAGAAGATCGAAGGTGAAATTCTTAAAATGAAAGCTCATTTCTAAGTAAGTCCATACTCTTAATAATTATGGAACCAACATGCTAAGTGAAGGAAAAATTATTAATTATTAAATCTAATTTCCATTATTGTAATCAAATTGCACTGCTCTTTAGCCCCTCATCACTGTGGTAGATCACTTAGAGGGTAGTAAAAAAGAGGCTTATGCTGAACGTGGTGGCTCATGCCTGTAATCCCAGCACTTTGGGAGGCTAAAGTGGGCGGATCGCCTAAGGTCAGGGGTTCGAGACCAGCCTGACCAACATGGTGAAACCCTGTATTCTACTAAAAATACAAAAAATTAGCTGGGCGTGGTGGTGCATGCCTGTAATCCCAGCTACTCGGGAGGCTGAGGCAGGAGAATCGCTTGAACCTAGGAGACGGAGGTTGCAGTGAGCTAGGATTGAGCCACTGGGCTCCAGCCTGGGCAGCAGAGTGAGACTCTGTCTCAACAGAAAAAAGAAAAAGAGGCTTAGATTCTAATATGGTACACATTTATTATTTGTGAGCTTCAGAAACAAAAATCTAGTATAATTTTAATTGAAATTTGTTTTTGTTCTTCTGTGATATCTTAAATGCATTATTTTTCAAGCTGGCATTAAACCTTAAGCTTTATTGGATCTTATTAAATAAAAATGCATTTTCATGTTTTATATCTTAATGTTTGTGAAATTATTATGGCTATTCAGGGATCCTTGAATCTCAAATGTGTATCTTTCTAAACAAATGATTTTTGAAGTAACTATTTTTTGTCATTATTATAGAGTTAAGAATTGGCAATATATTCTTTAAAACATGATCTCTTTCAGTAATGTAGTGTGTTAGGAAGTGAGTAATGAAGTAACATGCCATATTTAATCAGGATGATCAGATTAGTTTCAAAAAAGTGATGTCAATTTTGTTTTGCAGGATGCTGAACTATTAGTTTATAAAATTTTACTTGAATGGTATTGATTTACTGATAGTCTTTACTGACTTATTAGTTGCTCAGACTAATGGTTTAGATTGATTTCTGAGATTCCTTTTTCTTTGTATAGTAAAGCTAATTTTCCCATTTATTTATTATAGATGTAACATATTCATTTTTAATACTTATTGAGTTACAGGCATTAAGAGTATCTTAATATAGGAAATAGTCAAATCTGTTGCATTTAACCATATGGTTAACATACTAGGTAATACTGTTTACATTATTGATTTTACCTCTCTGATATTACTTATGAGATGTTGAAAGATTAAATCAATTTCTCCCATATATGCCAGCAATAACCATCATCTTCACTTTTTGAGAAAGACATATCTCATATAAACCCAGACTTCTAGAATTACAGAGGGACTTATAATTTGACTCTTTCAGTGTAAATGCATCACAAATACTTTTTTCTTTTTTTGATGGGGTAGGGAGGTTCACTGGACTGATTTCTTCTTATAACTACCTGGCTTTATGTAAGACTGTAGATTCTTATCCAAAACCCTCAGGGCCTGGTGTGCTCTGTCATTAAGATAAAAAAAAATTTTAGAAAGTAATGAATTACATATGCTGATATGTTATATGTTAGGTTAAATTATTAGCAGGGTCTGAGGAGGAACTCTAACTAAACACATTATTTCTGCAGTGAAATATATGAATATTTATGTTAATTTGGACAAAGCCAGAGTACCTTCTCAGTATGGATCAGGTTTTGCTGCTAAACATGTTATGTAAGAACTTATGGATTGCAAAGTTTTTGAGTTTTGAATTTCAGCTAATCAATTCTGAATCTGTAATAGATTGTGTTATGTATTATAATATTAATAGGTATGATTCTTTCTACAAATAATCAAAAATATAGCAAAATTATGTATCTTTATTGTTTTCCAATTTTTCTACTATTTCAACTTTTATCCTGTAAAATATTTTCTTTGTACAGCTGCTGTATTCTCGAGGATTACTAATTGATCTTCTAATCAAATCTAATGTTAGTCGATATGCAGAGTTTAAAAATATTACCAGGATTCTTGCATTTCGAGAAGGACGAGTGGAACAGGTACTGTGCTGATCAAGAATTGTAACTGGGCATCAGCTTAAGTTATTATGGTTTGTTTTGGAAAGATAAGCAAATAAGATTGTTATTTTCCTCATAAAGCAGTAAATTCCAGTCCTCCATGGTGATTTACAAATGTAAATGCTTAATTAAAATTTCTAGGGCTAATTTTCTCATGGCTTACTTTGCAGCTTGGTGTTGGTACCAAAAAGCACACAAAAAAACAAAGAGCACACCAGAGTCACTATACCCAAGACTAGTCACACAAATCCTTTTCTCCCATTAATCAAGATTTTGGAGAGGGAAAAGAAAGAAACGGTGATTTTTACTGTCCACTTGATCAGATTCCACACAGAGGAGGAGGCCCGGAGCCTGGTTGGGAAAAAATTCTTACCCTTATGACAGCTGATCAGATCCTGGGTTCTTCACTGCAGCTTCTAGAAGAGCAGAGCTTTGCTATCCTGCTCACAGCACCAAAACTGTAGGGGCCAAGGGAAACACTCCCTCTTAAGCCTCTGAAGTTTCACTGAAAAATCAACTCACAAAAGACAGATTAATTGGAGAAAAGGCATAAAAATGTACTAACATGTACATGGGGAGAACCACAGTGTTTGTTTTAGATAGCACTGCTAAATTTTTCTCTGTTAGGATGACATGCTATTGGCCTTTTAATAGCCTGAGGAGTAGCTTGGCAGAATTAAGTAAGAAAGCTCACAATTAGCTCTGAAGTTTAGCAGAGATGCCATTAGTACTGATGGAAGGTGACGTGAAAAAGCCTGGCTAGAATGGAAACGATAATCCTATTATATGTAAAGAGGAAAAAAGTGTAATTTGGAATACTTATATCATTCGGAAGCAGTTTCTTAACTTAAAATCATAATACTTTTCAGGTTCCGTGTTCCAGAGCAGATGTCTTTAATAGCAAACAACTTACTATGGTAGAAAAGCGAATGCTAATGAAATTTCTTACATTTTGTATGGAATATGAGAAATATCCTGATGAATATAAAGGTATTTTTTTCATTAAGTTGTGTTCTCCAATTATTTGACATTTCTTACTATTTTAATATGCTTGCTCTGATTTAGTGAGCCACTTACTACTGTTTTAAAATGCATTCTAACTGCAAAATCAATAGGTTAGCCATTAGTAACATGTAGCTATTTAAATTTAAATTAATTAAAATGAAATAAAATAAAAAGTTCAGTTTCTCAGTCTTATTAGCTATATTTCAAGGGCTCCATAGCCCCATGTGGCTACAGTGCAGATATTTTCATTATTGCTGAAGTGGCATGCTAGATTTTAATTTTTATTCTTATTATTTAAATACTACTGTCAACTGGCTCTTCATAGATGATAATCCCTTTTCATGATTCCATTATTTTTTCTCATAAGTAAAAGTACTATATATTTTGTCATTTTCCAGGATTGCTTTTGCATAGAATCTTGAACTATTTTGTTTGAAAAAAAAGGCTAGATGGTATATGGGGAAAAATACTGGATTCAGAAAAGGCATGGTTTCTATTCTTGGCTTTGACCTATTTCATTGTGTGATCTGGGGCCAGTTACTGCACTGTCTGTTAAAAATTGAATATGCCATTTTAGTGTCAGAGCTATATACTTTAAGTCCATTGGTCTGAAAATGTTATCCAAAATTGGAATATACTATTGATAATTTATTTATAAAGTTACAATAAGAAGTGCAGTGATATTTTTTTTCCTCTGTGAAATAATGAAAGTCTAATCCTTGCTCTTAAAGTTTCAAGTCTACTAGGTACTGTCATGTTGTTATCTACAGTGGTTGTGTAAAATTCAATTCTCTCAATAAATTTTTATAATTTTTATTTATGTAAATTATTTCCGTAAATTTTTTGTGTTTTATCATGGGATTTATTTCCCACCACTAACAGTCCAATTACATTATATTCTGTTCTTGGTTTAAAGGAGTAACTTCTGGGGGTCCCATATGTTTTGATGTGATTATGTGGCCATAAGACTGATTCTAGTAGCCACACGGAAATTCATTTCATTATTTTTTAGTTTGTTTTCTGAGTATTAGTGAGAAGTATACGTTTTACAAAACTCACATATTTATCATCTTAAATCAGTACATTCCCATGTTGTCATAGTTGTTTAATATTTTCAGTACCATTATTGGCATTATCCTGCAGGTTTCATGACAATAAAGTGAGATTATTGCCAACTATGGCAACCCATTGAGTTATTTAATATTTTCTAGTTTTTTTTAAATCCATGAAATGCTCAATCGTAATTCATCATTTAAAGCTTAAAAATTGTGCCATTACTCCAAATAAGAGAGCGAGATTGTTTCCATTTTTTTCTAAGATCAACCATCAGTGTCCAAAGTGTAATACCACCTATGTCCTTTGTGAGGTCTTTGAACCACACTTCATCTCCTTTTTGTGGGGTGGTTTTAAATAGAAGTTTAGTTCTGATTTTAAGTGATAAAATTTCATCTTTTCATAGGATATGAAGAGATTACATTTTATGAATATTTAAAGACTCAAAAATTAACCCCCAACCTCCAATATATTGTCCTGCATTCAATTGCAATGACATCAGGGACAGCCAGCAGTACCATAGATGGTCTCAAAGCTACCAAAAACTTCCTTCACTGTCTTGGGCGGTATGGCAACACTCCGTTTTTGTTTCCTTTATATGGGCAAGGAGAACTCCCCCAGTGTTTCTGCAGGTAAGTTTGCCATTGGTTTTCTTGTCCCTTCTAAAGGTGATACTTGAATAACAGATGAAAATTAGGCAGGCAAAAATGAGATTTATTCAAGATTTAGTATATGCAAATATATACTTTATTCTTTTTTTTTTTAATAATCTATTTACCTGCCTATCTACCCACCTAAGTGATATATTCAGTGTGGCCTGTTTTTGAGCTTGATAAAAATACTATAAATTCCTTTCTCCACTCAATAGCATGATGGAAAGTATTGTCATTGCATATAATTTTAGTTAATTTTTATTACTATATAGTATGTTATTGTGAACACACCGCAATCTATTTTTTCATTTTTCTGTTGGTGAACACAGGATGTTTCCAGTTTTTTGCAGTTAACACCCTTGTGTATGTTTCAAGTTATATATTTTCAAGCATTTCTCTCAGAAACATATCCAGGAGTGGAATTCCCAAGTCCTGAGACACATGAATGTTAACACTTTACAACATCGTGTTCATTTATTTCTCTAGAGGGCTGTACCAATTATAACCTTTTAGCAGTATATAAGAATACCCAAAGCTTTACATATTTGCCAATATTTAAAATTTTTTTGTCACTCTAACTCACATAAATTATCATTGCATTGGATTTTTATTTTTCATTTCTCTAATTACCTATGAAGTTGAACCTCTTCTCATATGTTTACTGACCATTCATGTTTTATCTTCAGGGAATATTTGTTTGTGTCTTTTTTTGTTTGTTTTACACATTTTTAAAAATTTTTATTTTTTGTGGGTACGTAGGAGGCATATATGTTTGTGGGGTACATGAGATACTTTAATACAGGCATGCAAAGTGTAATCCATCATGGTAAATGGAGTATCCATCCCCTCACGCGTTTATCCTTTGTGTTGAAAACAATCCAATTATACTCTTCATTTTAACATGTACAATTAAATCATTATTGACTGTAGTCACTCTGTTGTGATATCAAATACTAGATTTTATTCATTCTTTCTAACTAGATTTTGTACCTATTGACCATTCCCACTTACCCACTGCCCCCTCAAAACCCTCCCCAGGCTCTGATAACCATCCTTTTACTCTCTGTCTCCATATGTTTAATTGTTTTAATTTTTAACTCCCACAAATAAGTGAGGATGTGCATTGTTTGTCTTTCTGTGGCTGGCTTATTTCACTTAATATAATGACCTCCAGTTTCATCCATGTTGTCATGTTGTTGCAAATGTCAGGATCTCATTCTTTTTTTTTTTGAGATGGAGTCTTGCTCTGTCACCCAGGATGGAGTGCAGTGGTGCGATCTCGGCTCGCTGCAACCTCTGCCACCCGGGTTCAAGTGATTCTCCTGCCTCAGCCTCCTGAGTAGCTGGGATTACAGGTGCGTGCCACCATGCCTGGCTAATTTTTGTATTTTTAGTAGAGATGGAGTTTCAGCATCTTGGCCAAAGTGCTGGTATTAACAGGCGTGAGCCACCCCACCCAGCCAGGATCTCATTCTTTTTATGGCTGAATATTACTCCATGGTGTAACTGTACTGCATTTTCTTTATCCATTTATCTGTTGCTGGGCACTGAGGTTGCTTCCAAATCTTGGTTATTGTGAACAGTGCTGCAACAAATGTGGTATGTAGCTATCCCTTTGATATACTGATTTCCTTTCTTTTGGGTATATACCTAGCAGTGGGATTGCTGGATTGTATGGTAGCTCTATTTTTACTTTTCTGAGGAACTTCCAAACGGTTCTCCACAGTGGTTGTACTAATTTACACTCACACCCACAGTGTTCAAGAGTTCCCTTTTCTCCATATCTTTGCCAGCATTTGCTAGTGCCTTTCTTTTGAATAAAAGTTATTTTAACTGGGGTAATAAAATATCTCATTGTAGTTTTGATGTGCATTTCTCTGATGATCAGTGATGTTGAGCACCTTTTTATATGTCTCCTTGTCATTTGTATGTCTTCTTTTGAAAAATGTCTATTCAGATCTTTTGTCCATTTTTTAGTCATATCATTAGATTTTTTTCCTGTAGAGTTGTTTGAGCTACTTCTATATTCTGGTCATTAATTCCTTGTCAGATGGGTAGTTTGCAAATATTCTCTTTCATTCTGTGGGTTGTCTTTTCACTTTGTTTATGGTTTCTTTTGCTGTGCAGAAACTTTTTAACTTCATGTGTTTCCGTTTGTCCATTTTTGCTTTAGTTGCCTGTGCTTGTGGGGCATTGCTTAAGAAATATTTGCCCAGACCAGTGTCTTGGAGGTTTTCTCCAATGTTTTCTTATAGTAGTTTCATAGTTTGAGGCATTAGATTTAATTCTTTAATTCATTTTTATTTGCTTTTTATATACTGCAAAAGATAGGGGTCTAGTTTCATTTTTCTGCATATGGATATCCAGTTACCCCAACACTCTTTATGGAAAAGACTGTCTTTTACCCAGTGTATATTCTTGGCTCCTTTTTCCAAAATGAGTTCACTGTAGGTGTGTGGATTTGTTTTTGGGTTCTCTATTCTGTTTTTTTGGTTTATGTGTCTGTTTTTACGCCAGTACCATGCTGTTTTGGTGACTATAGTTGTGTAGTATAATTTGAAGTAAGGTAATGTGATTCCTCTAGTTTTATTATTTTTGCTCAGGATAGCTTTGGCTATTCTGGGTCTTTTGTGGCTCCATATACATTTTAGGATTGTTTTTATTTCTCTGAAGAATGCCATAGATATTTTGATATAGATTGCATTAAATCTGTAGATTGCTTAGCATAGTATGGACATTTTAACAATATTGATTCTTCCAGACCATGAAAATGGAATAGTTTTCCATTTCTTTGTGTCCTCTTCAATATCTTTCATCAGTGTTTTATAGATTTCATTGTAGGAATCGTACACTTCTTTGATTAAGCTAATTCCTAGGTATTTAATTGCATTTGTGGGTATTCTAATTGAGATTACTTTTTAAAATTTCTTTTTCGGATTTTTCAGTGTTGACATATATAAATGCTACTAATTTTGTATGTTGATTTTATTTTTTATTTTATTTTATTTTATTTTTTTGAAACGGAGTCTCACTGTCGCCCAGGCTGGAGTACAGTGGCGCGATCTCCGCTCACTGCAGGCTCCGCCCCCCAGGGTTCACGCCATTCTCCTGCCTCAGCCTCCCGCGTAGCTGGGACTACAGGACCCCGCCACCTTGCCTGGCTAATTTTTTGTATTTTTAGTAGAGATGGGGTTTCACCATGTCAGCCCGGATGGTCTCGATCTCGATCTCCTGACCTCGGGATCCGCCTGCCTCGGCCTCCCAAAGTGCTGGGATTACAGGCATGAGCCACCGCGCCTGGCCTGTATGTTGATTTTATACCCTGCAACTTTACTGAATTTGTCAGTCTAATAGTTTTTTGATGGGGTCTTTAGGTTTCTCCAAATATAAAATTATATCATCTGCAAACAAGAATAATTTGACTTCTCCCAGCCTCTCCCAGTGGCCACCACAGCCACTGGTCCACTGGGAGTTCTGCCAGGCCACCCCTGATGTTCACTTAAACCCCAGTACTCTTCAGTAAGCTTGTGTTGAATGCTTCCAGGCCTGGGCCTTACCCTTCATGGCAATGGGCTCCCCTCTGGCTGAGGGTAGGTCCAGAAAGGCTTTCTAAGAGCCTAGGCCTCGACTTGGGTCCCCAAGAGCCTGCTTGGTGCTCTGCACCCCTGTGGCTGAGTTGGTGTTTAACACACAACACAAAGTCCCCTTTACTTTTCTCTCTGCTTTTCTCAAGCAGAAGTCTTTTGCCGTGGACACCACAGCTGGGAATGTACTGGGTCTCACCTGAAGCCAGCATGTCTCAGAATCTCACCCAAGGCTCATGGCATACTTCCTGGGTATTACTGTTGATTATTTTGTAGCCAAGGGCTTTTAACTAGCAGGTGATGAGCCCTGCCAGGATTGGGTCCTTCCTTTGAAGGCAACGGGTTCCCTTATGGTCCATGGTATGTCTAGAAATGTTTTCTGGGAGTTAGGGTCTAGAATGGTGGCCTCATGACTCTGCCTGGTGTCCTATGTTATTGTGGCTGAGCTGCTATCCAAGATGAAAGACAAAGTCCTTGTACTCTTTGCTCTCCTCTTATCAAGCAGAAGGAATTAGTCACCTTTGTTGCTGTGAGCTGCATGGCCTAGGGTTTGGCAAGGGGTGGCATAAGCACTCCCTTAGCTGTCCAGGCTGGTTTCTCCCTAGGTCATGTGCTGCCCTAGTCCATGGGCTCTAAGCCCAGCCCAGCATTAGCACTTGCCTGGGAATTACAGTCCTCGTGTCCTAGATTGCCTTTCAAGTTTATCTAGAACTCCAGAGCACTTTAGCCCATTGTGACAAGGCTTGCCGAGACACTCGAGTTCCAGCTGCTGGAATGGGCCATTCCTTTCTTGCTAGGGCTGGTCCAAATGTTCCTCAGTGCCAACTGAGCCTAGCATAGCTTTGCTCTACACTGACAGGGCAGCACCGAGTTCAATGCTACATCCCCCAGTTGCTATGCTCTCACTCTCTCAAATGCATCGATTTCTCTCTCCACACCACATGGCCACTGCCATGGAATTGGGGAGGGGTGGCATTGACGATTCAAGACTGTCTTCAGTGCCTCCTTCAGTGATAGGAAGTTGCAGCCTGGTACTGTTATTGCTTACCTGATTTTTGCTTCTTATGATGGTGCTTTTCTTGTGTGTAGTTGGTTGTTAAAATTTGGTGTTCCTGTGGGAGGGGTGATCACTAGAGGCATCTGTTTGACCATCTTGCTCCACCCTCTCATTTTTGACTTTTGCCCATTTGTCTATTGGGTTGTTGTCTTTTTCTTACTGATTTGTAGGAGTTTTAAAATATATTCTGATTAGTGATCTTTTTTCAGTTATATGTGTTGGATGTATTTTGTCTTATGGTTTTTATGATACGTAAAGGTCATGAAGATTAATATAGTCAGATAGAGCAATCTTTTTTTTTTATGCTTAGCTTTTTTTGGGAGGTCATATAGTACACCTGAAGTATAGAGACAAGACTGCTTAGATTTAAGTCCTGACTTTTCTGTTTATTAGCCATGTAACTTTGGGCAAGTTTTACTCCCTCTCTCTGTTTTTCAGGAATCAAATTTGGGATTTTTTTATTCAGTTGTAGCTTTGTGTCCTAATTCGTTATTTTCTGCTCTTTATTATCTCCTTTATTTTGCTTTCTCTGGATTATATTTAGATCATCTCTCCCCTCCCCTGCCCTTGGCAATTATTAGGCTGAAGTTCCATGAATTAAGTATTCATCTTTTAAATATTTTTTAATATAAGCATTTAAGAATAGTTCCTCTAGTTTACATCTACTGGTGGCAAATGATTCCTCCTTTTGTGTATCTGAAAATAACTTTTTCTTCTTTTTTCTCTTGAGTGGAAGTTTACTGAGTAAACAATGCTAGGGTGACAATTTTTTTTCGATACTTTAAAATTTTATTCCATTGTCATTTGTGTTCCATTTTTGCTGCTGAAAAGTTCAGTGTCAGCCTACTTTGTCATTTTTTTATTATGACAAGTTACAAAGATATATTTTTTTCTCTCACATTGTTTTTAATGTAGTTTGTCTTTTGTATTCTATATTTTTACTACAGTGAATCTTAGGTGTTAATTTCTTTGTATTTATCTTGCTTAGTATAGGTTGAAACATATGAAATTAACATTATTCAACCATTTTAGATCTACATTGTCCTGTGGTTCAAATAAATACGTTGTGCTTTTTCTGTCTGTAAATTTATGTTGTTTATTGTTTTGGAAATTTATCAGCCAATATCTTTATAAGTATTGCTTTTTCTTCCTTTTCTCTTCTCGCCTTTTTGGAACCCTAAGTAGGTATGTTTTAGAACTTAGCATTCTCTCTTCTATATCTCTCAATCTCTTTTTCATTATTTGCTATCTTCTTGTCTTCATGGCTTCATTCTGGGTACATAATTAAGATCTGTATTCCAGCATATTAATTCTCTTCACCTGTAACCCATTCATTTTCTTTCTTCAATATTATCTTTCATTTGTAGAAGTTCTACTCACCATCTTCCTTGTCACTCTTGATATATTTTTTTACTTGTTCATTTTTGAAATTATTTATTCTATTTAATCATTTCATATATAGATATTTTACATTCCCTTTCTGATAACTCTAATATTTAAACTTCATAACGATATAATATTGCCATGTATTGCTTCTACTGATTCATCTCAATGATTTGTATGTGTGTGTGTGCAATGCTTTTCCTTAGCTGAGAGTTTATATTTGGTTGATTTTAATCTGGGGACCCAAATTGGGAGTGCCTTTCTTCAGGGATTATTTGTGTTTGCTTCATCTTCAAGGCACTACAGAATTAGGATAATTTTGGTTCCCTTTGGAGGTCATCACTTAATAATGCAATACAACCTCCAGATAGTGATAATGTCACAAGATTTTTTTTTTTTTTAATTTCAGTGTTTATTGCTCAAAGCTTTTATTTCAAGTTAGGGTTTGTATTGTATGTACATGGGGATCGGTGTTTCCCATGGACATTCCCCTTCCTTCAGTGTCATTGGTTCAATAACAATTATTTCATCTAAGACCTAGTTTTGGTATTAATTGGAAGTCTCTTCACAGTGTCTAGTTTGGTTTACCACTGGAAGTAGGTAATTCTCAAATTCTCAAATTTGCATTTCCTAAATATGTGATTTTATGACTTTAGGTGGGAATGTTATAAATTTGGAAGTAACTTATTTCCGAATATGATAGATCTGTGTATTTCTAGACAAGCTCTTCCTCTTCTGATTACTTGTCAAAGTAGGAATAAATGGGGAGTGCCATGTTCCCTAGGAACCAGAGGTCCTTCTATCAACTTAATACAAGTGGGGGAGTTCTATGGTTTTCTTAGTTACTCTTTCCCTCTTCCTGTGTCATTGCCTGATTCAAAGGAGACACACCATGTTTTCTCTTATGTTGCCACTTGCTACTCACTCCTGTGGAGCTTAGGGCAAGGAACAGAAACAGAATGAACAGATCGCTGGGAAGTGATCTAAAGCTCACTGGCCTCCTTACTAGTGTTTTACAAAAATGGAATGTTTAACCCTATTTCTCTTTTTTCCACTAAATCCCTCTATTTCTAATTCATACATTAAAAAATGCATTTTGTTTTTGTTTATTTCTTTTGAAGGGAAAAGACATTAACAAGTTTTGTTTGTCGTGTACAGATATAAAATTTCAGAATGTGATCTTATGTATTGAATCTTAGACAAGGAAAACATTTTTCTCCAAAGATGGTTGTAATCTTAAGGCTGAGATTGGCAGCCTTACATATATTTTTATTCTCTGCAGAGCCTACATGTGGCTCAGATTGAATGTTTTTTATAAAAATTATACCTCATCCTGCCGGGCGCGGTGGCTCACGCCTGTAATTCCAGCACTTTGGGATTAAATATATTAAACTTCTGGGTAATTCTCTTGAGTTCTTATATTTTATATACATGAGTCTGTCTGTGAATTATAATAAACATGCATTTCCTTGACCTACAGATATTAACTTTTAATTTTATATTAGATTCTCTCCATAATGCTTTATAATTCCATATAAATATTGTTTTACTTTTATCCTAAAGTAGTAACACTATTACCATCTATACATCATAGCCTACACTTTTTATCACCAGGTTATCAGAATAAGGTGTCACCTGTTTTGTGATTTCTAACCACCATTCTATATTCTGTTTTAATATAAGCCTCTTAAGCATTTCTCACAGCCAGTTACAGCATGTTCTCATCAAGGCTACTATTATAAATGGTATGCATGCATATTTATGTGAAGGATTCAAAGACATTTGGAAGTCATATCCTTGCATTCTAAATGATTTCTGCATGTGACATTTTAACTACTAGAGATAACTTTCATGAATAAATGTCCTTTGAGGCTTTTATCAATCTAAATAGGTAGATTTTTTTTGGTAAAGAAAATGAAACATATTTATGTTGCTACCTAGTATCCATTAATATGTCAGGATATGATAATTGGAACATATTGGAAGAAAAGTCATTAAAACCTGTATATTTTTCTAATCTAGCAAGCTTTACAGTTTTCCCTAATGTAAATTAATTGGTTGATACATTTTCTGGCACATTGCACAGGATATATATGCAGTTTATAGACTTTAAAACTCTCACAATATATCTTCCAAACGGAAGTCCTTTTTAAGCCCTAACTGACCTATTTGTTTATCTGTGCGGTTGGTAACATAGTAGCCTTTATAACTACATTCTAGTTCGGAGTAAGTTTTATATACTACATCATGTATTTATAACCTGTTAATTGGAGCAGTATCAGTGGGAACAAACTTCACATTTTTTTATATGTAGATGTGAACTGCCCAGAGATTGTTACTTAATTTTGTTAAAAGAGGGCATTTAACTGTCAACCTTCTAGATAATTCAGCCTTTCATTATTCTGTGGCCTAGATTTGATCTAATTTTTTCCTTTAATGTAGTAGAATTGTTAAAAGATGAAGGATGAATATGTTTCAATTTTAGCATGTGATATAAATTTATGTATATAAATAAATCATGTAAATTATCACCACCAAACACTTTTTTTACCAATTGTTGAACCTCAGATGAAATTTTCCTGACTATTGTATGTGGAAAATTGAAGATGTGAGATTTATAGGAAATTGTGTAACACAAGCTGATCTCTAGCTTATAGCTTTCATTTATTTATTTATTTATTTTTAACTTTTAGTTTCAGGGGTAGATGTGCAGGTTTGTTCTATAGATAAATTGCTGTGTGTAGTAGGCCATTCTTGCATTGCTATAAAGAAATACCTGAGACTGGCTAATTTATAATGAAAGGAGGTGTAATTGGCTCATGGTTCTGCAGGTTTACAGGGAGCATGGTACTGGCATCTGCTCAACTTCTGGAAAGGCCTCAAGAAGCTTACAATCATGGTGGAAGGCGAAAGAGCAGCAGACATGTCACATGACCAGAGCAGGAGCAAGATAGAGGGAGGTGCCGCACACTTTTTAACAGCCAGAACTCATGAGAACTCACTCATTATCATGAGGGCAGCACCAAGGTGATGGTGCTAAACCATCATGAGAAATTCACCTCCATGATACAATCACCTCCAAATAGGCTTCACACCTCCAATACTGGGAACTACAATTCAATATGATATTTGGGCAGGGACAAATGTACAAACTTATTCTGTCCCTGGCCCTTCCCAAATCTCATTTCCTTATCACATTTCAAAATACAAGCATCCCTTTTCAGTAATCCCCACCAAAATCTTAACTCATTCCAGCATTAACTCAAAATTCTCAAGTCCCAAATTCAAATTCTTTTCTGGAAATAAGTTCCTTCCACCTCTGGGCCTATAAAATCAAAACAAGTTATTTACTTCCAAGATACAATGGGGTTTAAGTATTGGGTAAACATTTCCATTCCAAAAGGGAGAAATTGTCCAAAAAAGGGGGGCTACAGGCCTCATGCAAGTCCTGTAAGGAGTGGGCTCCCAAGGCCTTGGGCAGCTCTGCCCTTGTGGCTTTGTAGAGTTCAGCCCCTGTGGCTGCTCTCACAGGTTGTTGAGTGCCTGTGGCTTTTTCAGGTGCAGGGTGCAAGCTGCCTGTGCCTCTACCATTCTGGGGCCTGGAGTATTGTGGCTCCCTTCCCACAGCTCCACTATGCAGTGCCTTAGTAGGGACTCTGCATGGGGCCTCTGACCCCACATTTTCCCTATGTACTGTCCTAATACAGGTTCTGTGTGGGGGTTCCATCTGTGCAGTAGGTTTCTGCCTGGACACCCAGGCTTTCCCATATATTCTCTGAAATCCAGGTGGAGGCTGCCAAGCCCCCACCACTCTTATACTCTGTGTGCCTGGAGCCTTAACACAATGTGGAAGCCACCAAGGCTTATGACTTGCACCCTCTGAAGTAGCCACCAGAGCCAAACCTGAGGTCGTCTGAGCTGAGGCTGGAGCTGGAGTGGCCTGGATATGGAATGCTTTGCTGCTTAGAAATTTCTTTAACCAGATACCCTAAATCATCACTCTCAAGTCAAGCTTCCACAGATCCCCCGGACATGAACAGAATGCAGCCAAGGTCTTTGCTTAGGCATAACATGGGTGGCCTTTGCTCCAGTTCCCAATAAGTTCCTCCTTTCCATCTGAGTCCTCCTCACCCTGGACTTCATTGTCCATATAACTGTCAGCATTTTGATCAGAGCCATTTATCCTGTCTGAGAAATTTTAAACTTTCCCTCATCTTTCTATCTTCTTCTGGGTCCTCTAATTTCTTCCAACCTTTGCTCATTGTGCAGTTCCAAAGTCGCTTCCATATTTTATGTATCTTTATAGCAATGCCCGATTCCTCTGTACTAGTTTTCTGTATTAGTCAGTTCTTGCACTCCTATAAATAAATACCTGACACTGGGCTGTTTATAAAAGTAAGAGGTTTAATTGGCTCACAGTTCTGCAGCCTTTAGGAAGGATGCAGCACCATAGGAAGCATGGTGCCGTCATCTGCTTGGCTTCTGGGGAGGCCTCAGCAAGCTTACAATTATGGCAGAACCTGAAGGTGGAGCAGGCACACCACATGGCAAGAGCAGGAACGAGAGAGAGAGAGAGGGGGGGGGAGATGCCACACATTTTTATACAACCAAATCTTGCGAGAACTCACTATAGTGAGAACAGCACCAAGAGGATGATGCTAAACAATTCATGAGAAATCCACACTCATGATTCAGTCACCTCCCACCAGGCCCTACCACCAATACTGGGGATTACAATTCAACTTGAGATTTCGACAGGGACAAATATGTAAACTATATCACAGGGCTTTGGTGTACATATTATTTTGTTAGCTAGATAATAAGCATAGGACCTGATAGGTAGTTTTTCTAGTTTTTCAGTCCTCACCCTTCTCCCATCCTGCACCTTCAGATAAGTCCCAGCATCTATTTTTTCCCTGTATGTGTCCATGTGTTCCTGTCATTTAGCTTCCACTTATAAGTGAGAATGTGTGGCATTTGGTTTTCTCTTCCTGCGTTAGTTTGCTAAGGATAATGTCCTCCAATTCCATCCATGTTCCTGCAAAGGACATGATCTCATTCCTTTTTATGGCTGCATAGTATTCCCTGGTGTAGATGTACCACGTTTTCCTTATCAAGTCTTCCATTGATGAGCATTTGGGTTGATTCCATAGCTTTGCTATTGTAAATAGTCCTGCAGTGAACATACTGGTGCATGTGTTTTTATGGTTGAATGATTTGTATTCCTTTGTGTTTGTAACCAATAATGGGATTGCTAGGTCAAATGGTAGTTGTGTTTTAAGTTCTTTGAGAAATCACCAAACTGCTTTTCTTAGTGGCTGAGCTAATTTACATACCCACCAGCAGTGTATAAGCTTCCCTTTTCTCTGCAGTCTCACCAGCAGCTGTCTAACTTACAGCTTTTAAAAAGAGATTTAGAGAAGACCAAAAGTTACAAATATATAAATGGATGTATGTATCTTTAAGCAGCTTGCTCAAAATTATAGGCGCAACATGGAGGGAATGGAAAAGGAATCTCCCATTTAATGAACTTATTCAGTGATGACAAAAAGGACTATGCCCAAAATGGGACAACATGCTACTGTGATTCTGTCATAACCATGGTATTTGTGCATTTATATAGACCATAAGGTATTTTATATTGTTTTATCTTTTCCCCCTACTTTTAAAAATCCCCTTCCTCAGTCCAGAGTCAATGCATTTTACTAAGTGTTTTTTAGTTCTCTTTGGATAAATCATAAGATAAAGCATCTCTTAGACCAAAGGAACTACCTTCTTTTATTCGATGATAACCATTGTGTTTTTCTTCAGAGAGTTTTCAGAAATCTAAGAAACATTTCCTATCCTGGATCAACCTATTAGAAAACCAAGAGAAGTCTTAAAATTGGCCAAGGAGTATACTGTTGGAAAATTTAAAGAGTTTATATATTCAACTGCATCTGAAGTCAGAGCAACATTGAGATGGAATTTTAGTGTCTGCCCCTGATGTTGTTGCTCCTCTACCTTAACAAGTTGGAGTTAGATTATAGATGTAGATTCTTCAACAGTACATTATTTTTTTTTCTTCCATAGTATTCTCCTTAATCTCTTTTCTTGTAAAAATCTACCTACTATTCTGGTAGCAGCAAAAAAAAAAATTAAAGTTGATAGAACTCTTTTATATTGTTTTGACTGGTGTCTAATTTTTACAAACGAACAAAGTTAAGGTAAAAAGAGGCTGAGGCTAGAAACCATATTTTCTAATATGCATTTTTCTTGACTCACCTATTATATAATTTTTAAACAACTTTTTTGAAAAAAATTAAGACATAATTTGCAAAAATATTGTGTTATTTTCTGGAACTTGTTATATTTATGGTATTTCTTAACTTTTAACAACGTGTAATTTGCTATGACTTATTTATTTTCTCATTATGGATGCATATTCAGCTTTCAGAAAAAATTGGAGAGAATAAGGGGCCTTCTTACAGTGTTCTAGAAACATGTTCCAATTCTGTGCCCAATACAAAATGCCAGTTTAGGTAAATAAATAATTTATTTCAACTTTCCATATTTTAATTAATTGATAAAGGTAAAAGGAAAAACAAGCCATGAGCAAATTATCTCCTCCTTACCCCTCCAACTTGAATTTGTGCATTTGATAAGCACTAATGCTGAGGAGCCCAGTAGCGGTTAGAATAGTTAGCATTGATCTGTTTCATGTCCCCATCCCCATTGGTTTCCTCCCACAGTGTCATAGAACCATGTGATATAGCTAAATCTAGGTGCAGAAACTGACTCTATGTCAAGTGGGTAAATTTGACTAGTCCAAATGTGTGTGTGTAAAGCTTGATTATTGAATCACAACATACTATCCTTTTGCAGCACTGCAGCTGAGGAGAACTGCATTGAGATATGCAAAATGTTCTTGATCTGGCGTCCATAAGACCTTGAAATTTATTTACAAAATGTTTTATGTTTCTTCATAAAAGGAGTCCATAGTTTTGTCACATTTCACAGGCATCCATGACTTAAAAACAAGGATTGAGAACCATTGTTAAGAATTTTTATTATTTTTTAAAACTCAGGTAAACATTCCTTAAGAGCTTATAAAAGGAAGAGGTCCTAAAGAGTGAATACAAGAGTGCTTCTGGGATGTAAAAACTCGGGGTTGGGGGTTAGGGGTTGGGGGCTAAGGGAGGGGGAAATTGGAAAATGTTGCTGTTAGTACTATGATATATAGGCACCTCTTCATATAACATGCAAGTAGATGATATCTATGCCTTAGTCATATGGGACAGAAATATTATAATAAGTGTAGAATAGTGAATAAGAAGGTATATTTTGGAGCCAGACCAGTGGGATCATCTCCTGATTCTGCTATTTATTAACTGTGTATCCTTGGGCAAATTATTTAACTTTTCTGTGCTCCTCATTTTTGGGGGGATGATAGTACATACCTCATAGGTTGTGAGGATTAAAATGAGCTAATATGTAGAAGAAAGTGCTTTTAATATTGCTTGCCCAAGTACTACGTAAGTGTTAGCTGTTATTACTATTACTGTTGTTACTGTGATTGTTTTTAACCATTGCTGCTGCTGCTGCTGCTGCTGTTACAGAATGCCAGCAGGGCAAATATGAGGCAGTTAGAGACTTAGCTAGATTTAGTAATCTAAGTTAGGAATCAGCGATTTTTTTTTTTCGTAAATAGACAAATATTATAGTACATAGTTTAGGTATTGCAGGCCACATGGTCTCCATTGAAACCATTTGTAGCCATAGACAATGTGTTAACAAATAGATATGGCTGTATTCTAAAAAAATTATTTCTAAAAATAGGTGGCAGGTTTTTCCAACTTCAGTTGAATAGTCTTTTCTTCCAAAAAATGATAATTTAAAAAAACCCCAGTATTAAGAGATTATACAGGAATGTCTCAGTGCAATGCCTAGTGTATATTAGTCATGCACTAAGTATTTGACGGATTAATGAATGAATAGCAGATGATGTATAACTGAGGAAATTGTATATTAAGGAAATGATAGAGCAGTGTTTTTCCAAGCTTTCAGGTGTGTCAGAAATTAAGATTACTGAGCTCCATCTCCAGCATTTCTTACTTGTAGATCTGGGTGGAGCATGAAAATGTGAAATTTTAACAGATTCCCAGGTGTTGCTCATGCTGCTATAGAAGAAGCAATCACAAGAGTTGTTCTCTGGGTCTAATTCTAATGAACAAGAAAGAAAGGGTTTAGTTAAAATGACCAAAGTCTTTTGAAGAAGCATCTGTGTCTTTATTGTAAATGTGATTTTTTTCATTTCTTTCCATTTAATTCCACAACAACTTTTTAAAGCATCTATTCTCTGCATAATACTCTTCTAGGTATAGTGGATGTACAGTATATGAAAAAGAATATGACATAGACCTTGATATCAGTGTCAAGAAGCATCTAGTTAAAGACAGATGGTATGCACTTGTGGACCAATTAGAGAATTAGAAAATGTATTTTATCGGGTTCCAAAATTTTCAATAGAGGTGTGAAGGCTATCAGTACTCAGAAATGATCAGAAGGGGCCTAAACAGTTATGACATGAAAGTAATCAAAGTAGGCTGACTACTTTGCTGAAGTTATAGGAATCTCAGACTACTGTTAACCCATCTATTCTCAGAAAAGAGCAACCAGATTGGGCTCCACTCTAAGCCAATAACCATCAGTGGTCTGATCATACCTATCTTTAACATGGTGCATATATGTCATATATATTTTTTTTGTTTTTTTTTGAGACAGAGTCTCGCTGTCGCCCAGGCTGGAGTGCAGTGGCACGATCTCAGCTTACTGCAGACTCCGCCCCCCGGGGTTCACGCCATTCTCCTGCCTCAGCCTCCTGAGTAGCTGGGACTACAGGCACCCACCACCTCGCCCGGCTAGTTTTTTGTATTTTTAGTAGAGACGGGGTTTCACTGCGTTAGCCAGGATGGTCTCGATCTCCTGACCTCGTGATCCGCCCGCCTCGGCCTCCCAAAATGCTGGGATTACAGGCGTGAGCCACCGCGCCCGGCCAACATGGTGCATATATGTTTGAGATACTTAATTGTTGCAGAGACTCATGGTTTAGACCAGAGTTTCTCAATCTCAGCACTATTTACATTTTTTTGCCAGGATAATTTTCTCTGTGTTGGGGAAAGGGCTGTCTTGTGCATTGTAAAATGTTATCAACATACCTGGATTCTACCCACTAGATGCCACTACCTTCACCCAACCCACTTGTGACAGACAAAAATGTCTCTAAACATTGCCAAATGCCCTATAGAGGCAAAACCATAACCGCTTGAAAAATACTGGTTTGCTCCAACTCAGTGTATATTGAATTGTTGTAGTCTTTACAATAATATGATAAATATGTGATTTTCTTTCTCTTTAACAAGTGACCTCAAACTAGTTCAGTGTTGAAAGGCAGTGATGTGGTTTGGCTCTGTGTCCCCACTCAAATCTCATGTCAAATTGTAATTCCCAGTGTTGGGGGAGGGACCTGGTAGGAGGTGATTGGATGAGAGTGGATTTCCCCCTTGTTGTTCTTGTGATAGTGAGTGAGTTTGTAAGAGATCTGGTGTTTAAAAGTGTGTAGCACTTCCCCCTTTGCTCTCTCCTGCTTCGTCATGGTAAGATGGGCTTGTTCCCCATCACCTTCTGCCATGGTTGTAAAGTTTCCTGAGGCCTCCCAGCCATGCTTCCTGTATAGCCTGCAGAACTGTGAGACAGTTAAACCTCCTTTCTTCATAAAGTACCCAGTCTCATGTAGTTCTTTATAGTAGTGTGAAAATGGACTAATAGAGGCAGGAGGAACAAAATTTTCTTGCAGTCCTTTCTTTGAATCTTATTACTCATTTTTTGATTCTGTAATCTGGAACAAAGTAAAATCTATTTAAGGAACAGGACAGTTTTAGATGTGTTGGCATTTGAACCAATGGACTAATTTGTGAAGGTTATTTAGCAAGGTGCCAAAGCATATAGGAGATACTGAGTAGCCATTGACGAGCAAATTCTTATATACCATATCTTAGTAGTTAGAAAAAGAATAAGAATATGGGGGGGATAATGTGCACATACGCATATCCTCCTCAATTTTATAAAGAAATAGAAGCACCATTCCTCACCTTCAAATTCCACCCTTAATCATTGTTAAGTTGGTTGCATGTCTTCCTACCTTTTGCATGTTTGTACAGGTAACTGTGTATAAATGAGTACATATATGCTTACTTTAAAGAAATTTAGTTGGCTGTATTGTCTGGTATGAGGATGTATATGACATAATTTAATCATTTTCCTTGTTGGTGTAAGCATTAAAATTATGTCTTTGATATGAAAGAAATATCTCATATCCAGAAATTTTAGAAAATAACATAAGTATTATTTTTTGTTATAAGAATTAACTGAAATCCCATCACCTGTTAACAATAGCACACTGAATATTTTGGTGTATTTTCTTCTATCTTTTTTAGTCCACACATTTAAAAAAGTATATAGCTTCATGCATCACTTAACAACAGGGATACATTCTGAGAAATGCATCATTAGGTGATTCCATAGTTGTGCAAACATCATAAAGTGTTCTTACATAAACCTAGATGGTACAGCCTACTATGCGCCTAGACTGTATGATATAGTCTATTGCTTCTAGGCTACAAACCTGTACAGCGTGTGACTGCACTAAATACTGTAGGCAATTGTGTAACATAACGGTAAGTATTTGTATATTTAAACATACCTAAACATAGGAAAGGTACAGTAAAAATACAGTATTAGAATCTTATGGGACTTTCCTCATATATGTGGTCGATTTTTCTCTGAAATATTGTTATGTGGCGCATGGTTATAATCTCAATATTTTTTGTATTTGGGCATCTTCAACTATAGAATAAGCAAACTTACAGCCATCATTAAAAAAAACACACACACATATATCAGCTTAAAATAGCAACGGAAGGCTAGGTAGATTAAGAGGAGGTCTTTAAATTCAGGAGGCCTTAACCTGATATTCAATGTCTGTAATCAGTTACTTGGGTTTCAGGAATTTAGGGGGTAAATACCCTGAAATTCCATGCCAAATATTGTGCGTATAATGTGCATAGCTACATTTTTCTGGGAAGGAAGTTCATAGTGTCTCTATTAGTGTCTCAGAGGAGTGTGTGGCTGCCCCCTGCAACCCCACCACCAAAAAAAAAAAAAAAAAAGATTAGGAACCACTGAGATATACTATCTCAATTGAGAACTGTCTTTACTAAATTAGAAGAGTAGTGTGCAGTAGATTGACAAAAAGCTTCTATCCCAAAAGTTTGAAGGTTGCTATTTGAATAGAATTCTTATAAACTGTTGAATTTTGGAGGATAAAATAAGGACAGCAACATACTTTATTTTCAGAAAAATTTGTATATGATTTTAAAGACAATTTCCTTTCTAGTTGATAGTTTATATTAGCATGGAGATGATACATGATTATGTTTGTATGATCATTTATTTGTTTTTCCCTTGAGGAAAGAGTGTTTCTTGGGATAAACAGAAGGGGATGGTGAGATAATCCATCATTTTGAAACCTGTTCTCTGGTGATGGATGGATATATTGGTAAAGTAACTCAATAATCTTCATTTTTTTCCAGGTTATTCACTGATCACTGAACATTGTCATTAATAAAGCAATGGAATGCTTTTGTGTCCTTGCCTGCATTATTCCTTAGGTTTTGACAGAAAAATATTTCCCATTTGGGAATAACCTCTTTTAAAACTTACATTTAAGTATATTTTGTGGAGGAATTATTGTGACTCTAATGAGTATATTGGAATTACATTGGCTATACAGATTATAGAGTTTGATTTCCTTCTTTTTTAAACCTTTCCTGTGGTGCGGATACAGTTTAATTTCTTTTTCTATTTTTTTTTTTTTTTTGAGACAGAGTCTTGCTCTGTTTCCCAGGCTGGAGTGCAGTGGCAAGATCTCGACTCACTGCAACCTCTGCCTCAGGGGTTCAAGTGATTCTCCTGCCTCAGCCTTCTGAGTAGCTGGGATTACAGGTGTGCACCACTACGCCATGCTAATTTTTGTATTTTTAGTGGAGATGGGGTTTCACCATGTTGCCCAGGCTGATCTCAAACTCCTGACCTCAAGTGGTCTGCCCACCTCAGCCTCCCAAAGTGCTGGGATTACAGGCTTGAGACATGAGCCACTGTGCCCAGCCTGATTTTCTATTTTAATAATAGCCCCCTTCAGTGCTAACTAACTTAGATACTAGATTACTCTCATAGGTAGATACAAAACTTTCCCAGTCCAGTTTTCTCTCTATGTTATATATGTATACTACTCCAGCTCTTAAAATAATTTTAATAGTTTGTATTAGAATAAAAGGTGGTTGACTCATAATAGGGCAAGGCTGATATTTGAATTAAGGCAAGTGTTTAGAGCTGAAATCTTAGTTTGATTAAACTGAAAGATAGTATTAGTATTATTACACAGACTAACTGGTTTTTTTTTTTTTTTTTGACGGAGTCTCACTCTGTCACCAGGCTGGAGTGCAGTGGCACAATCTCGGCTTACTGCAACCTCTGCGTCCCAGGTTCAAGTGATTCTCCTGCCTCAGCCTCCTGAGTAGCTGGGACTACAGGTGCCCGCTACCACACCCGGCTAATTTTTTGTATTTTTAGTAGAGACGGGGTTTCACTGTGTTAGGCAGGATGGTCTCGATCTCTTGACCTCATGATCCACCCGCCTCAGCCTCCCAAAGTGCTGGGATTACAGGCTTGAGCCACCGCACCCGGCCTGCACACACTAATTTTTTAAAGATTGTTCAAGATAATTCTTGACCCATCTCTTTGGAACCAGTATACTGTTACCCAGTTGTGATAGAAATAATATGTCAAATGTGTTTATTTGCTAGCTAAATTTAAGATTGCCATTCAATAAAAAGTGTAACACAAAACAAAGACAAACAAAACAAAGGCAGCCAGATCTAAGGCTTTATTTGCTAGGTTTCTGTGTGTTCTCTACTATTCCCCAGTGTAAATTTGTTTTTGTTCTAGATTAAAATAATCCAGTTAATGTGATTGGTATAAATTGTAGCAAAGCTATTTATTTCTGATTCTTCTTCATCAATTTACCTTCTACTTTGGAAGGGAATACTCAAAAACTGAGTCTTTTTATTAAATCTTTGTTACATCTTATGAACTTTATAAGGTTTCCCATGTGCTACAGAAATATCAATCTCAGAAATGGGTTTTGATTCTAGCTTTGTCATGTTGTTATTTAGGTGGACTTGAACGTATCATTTAAATTCGCAAAGCCTCAGTTGTCTTACCTGTATTATGGAAAAGGCCATAGTCTAGTCTTACCTCCTGCCTTTGGCTACTTTGAGACTTGTGTGTGATAATGTAAGGAAAAGTGTGTTGAATTTTATGCCACACTAATGCAGAGTGTTATTACATAAAAGTTGCATGACTTTGCAGTCTTGGTGTTTAGAATGAATGTTTTGTTGATTACTGAAAGATTAATTTATATATTATAGATGATTCAGTTTATACAGACTAGATTTGGTATTAACAATTATGTAATTAAATTAGCTAATAATTTATGTCTGTTGATAGATGTATTTGCTTTATAAAAGTCATCTTCATCTCTCCCATAGTTCTGAGCGTATTGCCTTCTACAAAATGGGTACTCCATAATTTTTTCTTATCAAATTCTGTGTTTTACTCATACACAGTTAATTGCCTAGAACTTTGGTAGGCACATAGTAGGTGCTTAGTAAATTGACTTTTAAAAATTTAATTAGTAATTACCATAAAATGAAATTAAATATTATGGGACAGAAACTTTTCCTTTCATGTACTAGATAAATAATTTGTAAAAAGAACTGTGTTAGGACTGAAATAATTAATGTAGCTTTTACTCTTCCTCCTTTTTATTTCTCGATCTCTTCGTGCTCCATCCTCTGCCCTCCTTCCAAATTAGGCAGTAGATTCACGCTTGCTTAATATAATAAAATAGTATGAAAGTTTTGACAAAAACTTTTACAGTCATGTGCTGCATAATGACATTTCAGTCAACAACAGACCACATATATGATGGTGTTCCTATAAGATTCTATTACTGTATTTTGACTGTACCTTTTCTATGTAGTTTAGATATGTTGAGATACACAAATACCATTGTGTTACAGTTGTCTACGGTATTCAGTACAGTCATACATTGTACAGGTTTGTAGCCTAGGAACAATAGGCTATATAGCATGTAGCCTAGGCATGTCATAGGTTATATCATCTAGGTTTGTGTCAGTACACTCTATGATGGTCACACAACAATGAAATTGCCTAATGGTGCATTTCTCAGACCTGTTGTTAAGCGGTGGATGGCTGTTGACATGGTTTAGATATTTATCCCCTCCAAATTTCATGTTGAAATTTGATCCTGCGGTGTTGGAGTTGGGACCTAGTGGGCGAAGTGTTAGGGACATGGGGGTGGATTCCTTATGAATGGCTTGGTGTGATCCTTGAGGTAGTAAGTGAGTTCTCACTCTATTTCACATGAAAAGTGTTAAAGAACCTGGCCTCCTCTCCTCCCTTCCTTGCTTCGTCCTCTTCTACCATGTGACACATCTACTCCCTCTTTGCCTTCCACCATTATTGGAAGCTTCCTGAAGCTCTCACCAGAAGTAGATGCTGGCACCATGTTTCTTGAACAGCCTGTGGAACTGGGAGCCAAACAAACTGCTTTATAAATTACTCAGCCTGAGGTATTCCTTTATATCAGTGCAAACAGACTAAGACAGTTGTATTTGGTAAAACTTCTCTGATTTTAATCTCACCAAATTAGAATTTATAACAAAACATTCATAACAATTTTAATGTTTTTACCTCCTACTCTGTATGTAAACAGTTTGCTGAACAAATGAATAGCATGAACAGGAAGGTATATTACCTTCTTATTATACCTACTCAAGAAACCAAACATTACTGGATATATACCCAAAGGATTATAAATCATGCTGCTATAAAGACACATGCACATGTATGTTTATTGCAGCACTATTCACAATAGCAAAACTTGGAACCAACCCAAATGTCCATCAGTGATAGACTGGATTGAGGAAATGTGGCACATATACACTGTGGAATACTATGCAGCCATAAAAAAGGATGAGTTCATGTCCTTTGTAGGGACATTGATGAAGCTGGAAACCATCATTCTGAGCAAACTATTGCAACGACAGAAAACCAAACACCGCATGTTCTCACTCATAGGTGGGAATTGAACAATGAGAACACTTGGACACAGGATGAGGAACATCACACACCAGGACCTGTCATGGGGTTGGGGGAGGGAGGAGGGATAACATTAGGAGAAATACCTAATGTAAATGATGAGTTAATGGATGCAGCACACAACCATGGCACATGTATACATATGTAACAAACTTGCACGTTGTGCACATGTGCCCTAGAACTTAAAGTATAAAAAAAAAAAAAAAAAACACCGAGTGCAGTGGCTCATGCCTGTAATCCCAGCACTTTGGGAGGCCGAGGTGGGCAGATCACAGGGTCAGGAGATCGAGACCATCCTGCCTAACATGGTGAAACCCCGTCTCTACTAAAAATACAAAAAATTAAACTGGTGTAGTGGCGGGCGCTTGTAGTCCCAGCTACTCAGGAGGCTGAGGCAGGAGGATGGCGTGAACCCGAGAGGCGGAGGTTGCAGTGAGCCGAGATCGCGCCACTGCACGCCAGCCTGGGCAACAGAGCGAGACTCCATCTCAAAGGAAAAAAAAAACAAAACTAGTTTCAACCATTTTGTACATGACTCCTGCAATCTTGAATTCATGTACTGAGTGGCAACACTTGAATTTAATAAACCTATATTTTATAATATGCATCCTTCAGTTATTTCATAGAAATTAAATTTTGCCATACAGATACACACATGTTTGTAAACAGCCATACCTATTAAATGTTTTGCTTTTCCATCTGGAGTTTTTAAAAGAAAAATATGATTCTGTGTGGCTGTTTTTCTTAAGTAAATCTCTTTTGATCCTATTAGAATGTAAAATATTCCTTCTTGATCCCCACAGTCTTTAATTGTGGTCCTATCTGCATAGAGTCTTATTCTTCAGGTATATTTAAAGGAGAAATTCACTCTAAAATAACCCTTTTAAATAGCACACATTTATTGAACAAATAACTTTGATCCTAACTTTGTGTTTTAACTTCTTGTATTATAAAAGTCTGCAAAGTGTATATAGGCATAGTGTGGTGGTCAAGAGCACAGACTTTGGAGTCAGACTTTGTGAGTTAGAATCCTACTGTTTAACCTCTCTGTTTTACAATTTCTTCCTTTATAAAAAAGGAATAATACCTATATCATGGGGTTATTATGAGGATTAGGAAATTGATATTTGCAAAGCTCTTAGAATGATACCTGGCACATGATTAGCACTGTATGAGCCATTGTTAGTTAAAATAATTTCCAAACTGTGTTAAGTTGTGAATATATGAATTCAGATTTTTTTCTTATTTATTTATTTTATTTTATTTTATTTTTTTGAGACAGAGTCTCACTAAATCCCATGCTGGAGTGCAATGGCTATTCAGAGGTGCGATCTTGGTGCACTGCAGCCTCAAACTCCTGAGCTCAAGCGATCCTCCTGCCTTAGCCTCCCAAGTAACTGCGACTACAAGCACACCACTGTGCCTGGCTTTGAGTTTAGGTTCTTAGGTATAGTAGACTGGTCTCAAATGCCTAAGAAATTGAGAGACAAACTTCTGACTGGAGTGTTTCTACCTTCCATGCTATTTTCATAATCAACACTTAACTGCCAGGCTGTAGTGATCCTATAACAAGTGTAAATGTACCAAGATTAGAGCTGCTACTGTCACACATCTTGTGTAGTACCTACTTGTCCCTCACTGAATTAACTTTCTTGCTTGTCTTTTTTTGTGAGGTTAGGCCTCACTCTTTTCCATGCATTGTGGTGGGGCGGTAGCGTATGCCATGATGTACTTCTTTCCTAGAATATACAGATGAAAACAAGCATTAGTTTTCTTTGTGCTCCAAAAGGAGAAATAAAAAGTGCTGTTTAATGTCTAATTAGGACATGAAAGTTTTAATGTTTGAAATGGGCTCTTTAAGGTCTGCAAACTAAGGCAATCACTGTACTGTACAGATAAATCAAGTGCGACTCAGAAGTGTTTTGTCATATGTTTTTATATGTTCAGTATTCTAGCCACGATGAGACTGCACTACTCATGTCCAGTGCAGTTTCTGTTTTATAATAGAGATTTAATAATATCACAACTTATATGAGAAAATAAATATTGCTTTATTTCTGAATAGTTACTGGGGTAGAAAATAATTTTCCTTGGACATGTAAACTTTGAAAGTGGTATTTTAAGACCCTAATAAACACATTGATGCTTGTTGATATTCACAGCCGATTGAACAAACCAAATATTTCTGCTGTTCACTTTAGCCATTCTTTAGAGAGATAGTCTTAATCCTAGAAATTTACTAATAAAATTGGCCTATTGCATTCAGAAAGGTTTTAGGAGTACCCTTATATAGTGAAGTTAAGAAATATGAATCTGTCAACCTTGCAGATTAAGTTAGAGCTTCTGTGCAGTTTGCTCCCCCTGGAAGATATCAAAGGAGCTATGGGTAACTTATCTCCATAAGTAGGGAAATTTTCTGTAGTGATACAAAGCTGAGTTTGCCAAATTAAGTTGAGTTCAATTCCTTAATGTCAGTTTGGAGCATATTGTTTGTATGTTGAAATGGCATGAGGAAAAGATACTATCTATCAGAAATCAAGCTAGTAAAAATGAAGACACTGAAAGCAGCAAAGCACAAAAGCATAGTGCAAGGTACTTTGAGGTCCTCTCTGGCAGGATGCCCTCTTGTTCTGCTAAGAATTGAATACTTAAATAATCATTAGTTCTTTAAACCCATTTATATGTCAACATACATGGTGGATGCATTTTCACATGTGACTCATTCCCAGGGATGTACCTAGAGTTTTTACAGGCTTTGGCATAGATGAGAGGCTATAGCCTCTGCATGGGTCCCACCGTGACACCATTTTTTTCTCCTATGGGATTTGGGTACAATACTGTCAGATCATCAAGGTTAAGACCACTATATTATAAAACTAAGCATGAAATTCATAGTAGATCCGTAAGTCATCTAGGAGTGATAGCTTTTATTGATCTTGTTAGATGGAAGTTGGTTTATTAACAACTGATATGTGTATTTCCTTATGTTTTAAGGAAAAAAGAAAACACAATTTTAAATTTCTTGTTTAGATGAAAAAAATAGTATCTAAGATATGTGAACTATATCTCTTTGTGGGTCTGGATTTTTACGCATTTTTAGTCCCATAAAGCAAATCGAACTGGTCTATTTTTGGCAGTGCATATATTAGGTAAGGATAGCATTCTGTTTATTTTTTTGCTATCCTTTTTCCCTCACTTACTGCTGTTCTGTTTTTGGTTGTGCCTCATAGCAAGTTGACCTTTTTTTTCCCCTGAAATAAAGTATTTTTTTCTTATGAAAATAATACATGGCTATGATTAGGAATTTGGATAGGAAAGAAGGTATTAAGAACATAAAAATTAAATTAATAATTATTTTTATCAGAATTACCTTGATTCATTTTGGTTTGTTTTAAAAATGGCTTGTATAGGTTTATCTTTACTTTGACCATCCTGTTACTTAGTATCCTAGCCTTAATTTATGCATAGTGTCAATACTACTGGAATACTTGAAAACTAAAAAGAGTTCTTTCATATTGCTCAATATGGTATCATTTTGTAAACAAGTTTGTTGTTGAAGTTTGAAAATTCTCAGGCTTTTTTCGCTCTTCTGTGGCTTCCAGTGTTGCAAATATGTTTTGCCTTTTTAATATTTACACGATTTACTGGCAAAGGAAGAAACTCTGATCCTCCTACAAATAACTCGATAAAGACTTGAATTTCTCATGAGGGGAAGAGTTACAAGACATAATAAACTTGAATCCATAAGTTGGAGAAATTAAGTTATGGGAAAGCGTCTGTCTCTTTGTGTGTGTGTGTTTTTTTTTTTTTTTTGCTTTTTATTAGTAGTTTTATTGGAACACAGCTGCTGTGATTTAAATGTGTCCTCACCAAAAATTCAGGTGTTGCCAATGTGATAATATTAACAGCTGGGGCCTTTAAGAGGTGATTAGGCCATGAGGGCTCCTCTCTCCTGAATGGGATTAAGGCCCTTATTTTAAAAGGCTGTGTGCATTTGGTTAGCTTGCCCTTCCACCTTCTGCCATGTTAGGATACGGTGTTCCTCCCTTCCAGAAGATGCATTCCCTCATCAGACAACCAAACGTGTGGGTGCCTTGATTTTGGACTTCCAAACCTCCAGAACTGTGAGAAAATACATTTCTATTCTTAATTAATTACTCTTTGTGTGTTTTGTAAAAATGGTATTATCACAAAGTTTCTGTGAGGACTGGGAATAAGAGAGTAGACTTCAGACATCCATCCATCAAAGTTGAGGCATTTTTCCCTAGAATGTAGGAATAGAAAACAGTATATATGTTTATATGCTACTTTTTGCAAGACTAAAGTATGCCAGTTATTATGACTGTTAAATTAGAAACTGGACATTTCAATAAAATCAGCCTTTTCTACATTGGAGGTTTTTTAAAAACAAAACTGTAAAAGAAATTTAAATAGGAACTTTGACCTTGGGGACTTGTACTAGTTTTGATCTCATTTTCTTCTACCCATTGACTATGTCCTCTTTGAAAACAGACTGCTTCCCTGTCCAAAGATTGAGGCCCTAAACCTGTCTTGCAAGTATGTACTCTTGGTCACAAGAGGGACCTCTTAAGAGTAGGAATGGTTCATGTGTCTGTTACGACCAGTACATTAGTGAATTTCTAACATTCTTTGATAGCCATATGAGTTTTGTCTATGTATGCATACACAGACACACTTTAAGGCATGTTAGGTATGGGTTAATTGTTATGGAATTTCTTTCTTTTTTTTAAAACTTTTTTTTTTTTTTTTAATTTTCTATTTTGAGACAGAGTCTCTGTTGCCCAGGCTGGAGTGCAATGGTGTGATCTCGGCTCACTGCAACCTCCGCCTCCCTGGTTCAAGGGATTCTCATGCCTCAGCCTCCTGAGTAGCTGGGACTACAGGTGCATGCCACCACACCTGGCTAATTTTTGTATTATTAGTAGAAACGGGGTTTCACCATGTTGGCCAGGCTGGTCTCGAACTCCTGACCTCAAGTGATCCACCTGCCTTGCCCTCCCAAATTGCTGGGATTACAGGCATGAGCCACCACACCTGGCCTAGTTATGGAATTTCTTACCAAAGACCTAAAACTAATATTTTATTAAATGAAAACTTAAGGGAGGAATTGACTATAAATTTGGGCTGTTTTATCATATGCATATTTAGAATAAAAGGACCTAAAACTAATATTTTATTAAATGAAGGGAGGAATTGACTATAAATTCGGGCTGTTTTATCATATGCATATTTAGAATAAAAATTAGGATTCATTTAGTAAATATATACTAAATGTATTTATCGCAGCTCTTTTGTAGATATTTATAATACACTGCTGAAAACAGAAACTCTCTGGTTGTGGAAGATGTTGAAGGCTCTTCCCAGAGAGACAGTAGACAAATAAAATTTGCGAGAGTGAATGTGCTATGAAGAAAAGAAAAAAAAAATAGGGTGATAGGCCAGGGAGTAACAGTTGGCAGGAACAGGGAGGAATTCCTCTTTAGAGGGCATAATGGTCAACGAAGGCCACTAAGGAGGGTGGCATTTGAGTGTGTAATGATACCAGAATATGATGGGAATGGATGAGTTTTTGAATATTTGAGGCAAGAGCTGTCTAGTCAGAAGGAACTGTGTCAGAGGATCTTTTGATATGCAGAAAGGTTGAGTGAGGGAGTTAATCAGGAGTGTGTTTGTGACAATACCAATGGAGGCTTGCTTTTTTGCTGCATCACTGTGCTTCCCTAATTTCTTACGTTCAAGCTTTCTGTCTTTTGGTATATGATTTTCTGAGTTTGAGACTTTTTACTTCTTTTGGAAAATATGCATCATATTTAATTTGCTTTATTGCTTTTAAATAGTTGTATGACTCAACAGCTTTGATGATAGAACCTTAGCTGAATGGCTGGGGAACTTTAAAAAACACAATAAAATGAAGCATTAAATTCAGGACACAGAATGTTCTGTGTATAAAAATAGATTAAATAATAATAATATATCAATGTCCCTTGACATTTTTTCCTCTGATCTCCCTCCAACCTGTCATGGCCTTGTGCCCAGTGTTTATCTTAAGGGGCAGAAATGGCCTCTTGTCACCTTAAGGGAAAACTCCGGTTAAGGCAAAGACCTACTGTTCATTTTTCATATATAGAATCCCACATGCATAATTTTAGAAATGAAAACATTGCCTTACATATTGCACTTATGAATTTGGAAGCTATTTTCAAAGATTCTTTTATGTTTTCAATTTCTAAAGCATTAATACAATTCAGTTATTATAATTTTTTTTAATTTTTTTTTTTTTTGAAACAGAGTCTCGCTCTGTAGCCAGGCTGGAGTGTAGTGGCGCGATCTCGGCTCACTGCAACCTCTGCCTCTTGAGTTCAAGTGATTCTCCTGCCTCAGCCTCTCGAGTAGCTGGGAGTACAGGTGCCCACCACCACGCCCAGCTAAGTTTTGTATTTTTAGTAGAGATGGGGTTTCACCATGCTGGCCAGGATGGTCTCAAACTCCTGACCTCAGATTATCCGCCTGCCTCGGCCTCCCAAAGGGCTGGGACTACAGGCCTGAGCCACTGCACCCGGCCCTATTTTTATAATTTTAAAATTAGTATGAATGCATATGTATATAATAGTTCTTATGTTTTGACAATAAAGATACTGAATAAAGAGACACTTTCATTGTGTCCATGCAGTATATTTCTCCCTTAACATTAGATTCACTAACCCTGAAGCCTGTCTTCTTTCTTGCTATACACATTAGTTTTTAATTAAAGAAAACTAGTTGGATGCAGCTACTTTCTGTGAAATGAAGATTTATTTTGGAAGTGACCTTCACTTTATTAGCTGAAGCAGTAATCAGAAGAATTAATAGAATAATCAAATTATATACAAACTCATAAATCATCTTGAATAGTGCTGTCAAAAGTTCAGCTATTAATGGGTCATGCTGTTTTGCAGCTATGATTAAGAAAATTACAACTGCTGATTTGTACCTTGATAGGAATCAAAATTGCTTTTGTAAAGCGTATGTAGAAGGGGGGCTACCAACCAAAAATTTTCACAACTCTTAGTTTATCTGTAGTACAATTTGATGTCACCAGGGCAAAGTTGAAATTCAGTATATGTTGATATGCTCTCTTTCAGTAAAATCTGACTCATTGGTTATGATATACTCAATTAGAGTTATATTGATTTAAATGTCTGTTGTTTGGGGTTAATAACATCAAAGAATTAGATTATACTCCAGATATACACAATTATCTGAATAATATACTGTGAAGATATTAAGTTGCTTTTGTGAATGTTTCTCGAGCTTGTAAACAAGTAATTGAAGTGGCAGTTTAATAATTGAAACTTAAGCAGGAAAAATATCTCATTAGACTCAGTACTTCACATTACTCAAACTATTTACATGGATTCCCATATTCTTTTTAACTTCAATTAAGATGGGACAAATAGGTAATTCCTTGCTGCTGAGCTTTGTATTTTTTTACAGTTGCATATACAGGAATTGTATGGGAATCGTGATACTAGCTGGTGATACTAACCACAAGTTTCAGCCACAGCTTTGTACAGTCAAACGTTATACTCTTGTCAGAGCCTATTAAAGTAAATTTATTTAAAAAAAAAAATCCAAGACTGTATTAACTTAGAAAACAATTTTTAAATTACTGGGCAGTATAATTTTATGTTGTATACTTGAAAGTGACATTTTCTTTTTTTGTAACTAATTTTTTACAAAAGAAAACCATGCTTACAAGTGAGGAAAATTGTCTTTACTCTCAGTCAGTAGTCAGACCCAGGTATTAATTTCAAATAAATGCCCGTTTTTTCAAATTAGTATTCCCATTGTGTTAATTTCAGAACTCTCCAAAACTTCTGAAAAGTATGAAGATGATCTTGGTGTTAAATGGCAAATAACTGTTATGTAAAACGTAAGAGCATTCTATGTAAGAATAACCCAGAATAAGGCTTAAACTTTCATTTATCACTGGCTCTCATCTCAGAGAGAGATATTTTTATTTTAAATTAAATTTTAATTATTAAAAAATCTCTATTAAAAATGGAAGTATTACAAATAAGGCCAGAGTGCCCTTAAGGCATTTATCCTCCTCAATTTCATCCTTAGCCCCCTAACCCTCTATTGGAAGGAATAGCTCTTGCCAGTTTGTGGTGTATGTTTCCTGATCTTTTGCTGTGCATTGAAATATATATTTTTTTCTCATCAGAGGAAATATATAGTATTCTGTAGTTTTTTTTTTTCCTTCTGAAGTTTCAAGAAACAGGCCAGAAACCACAGAGAAGTAAGGCTAACTATTACCGTGGCATGACAGTCAATTTTGTGAAAAATAGCTAAAGGGTGAAATTCTTGAACATATAACCCACAGGAGGGAAGAACATGTTTTTTGTGAGGTAATTATATCTCAACCATCTGACAGAGTTCTTTGAGAGGGGTAAATAAGGTATGAACAAGGGGGAGCCAGTGAACATTTGAATTTCCAAACAGCCTCTGAGAAGATTTTATACCAAAGACTGCTTTAAAAAATAAATGTTCTCCCACCATGGGGTTGGGAATAATGTTTAGTTATGCATAAAGATCTAGTTTAAACACAATATGGAAGGAAGGGGGTGGTTTATTTGAGCTCTTAGTTGCATGGGGAGATTTTTACAGTAGGCTTTGCCAAGAATCAATGTTTAGGGTTTTTTTTTTTTTTAACATTTTTATAAATGATTTAAGAGTCAGCATAGTAACACACTTCCAACCCACCTTCCAGTTTATTGTTGATGCTGAGAGCTTATAGATAGTAAAATAAAATGCTAAGCTGAAGAGTATTTGCTAACGGACTATTTCACAAGGACCCTGTGAAAAAGCAGGAAAATGGCATGAGTGGCCATGTTTCTAAGAAGATGGTCTCTGTACGTTTTTCAACCCGTGAAAGAGATCTAGGAGTTGTTATGCAGGGTTCCCTAAAGACATTCACTTTTGATATTTTTGTTTCTACATTCAGAAAAACTGACATAATACTGAACATAGCCATGAAGAGCATTAGAAGTAAAAGAAGTATATTCTTATCTGGATTCAAAATGGATGTCTCTTTACCTTTATGTTATTTGTACAATTTGAATTTTCAAGACTAGGCAGCAAAATGGAACAATGATTTAAATAAGGATTATTCAAAACAGAAATGAACATATGTCATACAGGACATTAAACCAGAGAAAGAGCCCAAGAAAGGAGATTGAGCAAGATAAATCTTAGAGAGAGTCTAAGTAGGATTGCTATAGGCTAGTTTGCTACACCCCAAAAGTTTGAACCAAAGGCTTTCTTTTGAATTTAAAAAACCTATTTTTGAATGAATTTGCTTAGGTATCTCTGTGGCAGATAATAAAGATGGGGCAAATAGCATGGGTGTTCAGACTGAAAAATGCAATTTTATTAAGAGCTTAGTTTAAATTATGATGTGTTTAAAGAGTAGTCAGGAAACACCAGTGCTTTTCCATCAAAAGTTCCATTGACATGATTGTGATAAGCTGTATTGAGGAATCATTGAGTTGGCTCAGTGGTTCTGGCCCTTGTACAAACCAGGTAGTCACTGTACTTATGAAACATAGATATGGAGGCTAGGTTTTGACCCAAACATATAAGTTGACCCTCAATATTTTAGAAGGCTTTATGTTTTAAAGATTGAGTGATCACTTGTAGTCTATAATTTGTGCTAATTTATTCTGGACCCCTGGTACAATTACTAATACAGATCCGTTTTTGTCATCCAATACATAGTTTTATTGTGACTGTCCTATAGAAGGTTAAATTTAAGGACAGCTGGAAAAACTGAAAGATAATGGATATATCATCTACAGTCTCATCAAGAATAGAGGAAGCTACATAAATGGCTAAGATTTATAAAAAGGAGGCACTTTTTGGGAGCAAGTTTTCTGAAGGCTATGTGTTGTTTTTTTTGACAGCTTTTTCTAGATTAAGCATGATGATTATGCCTTCCAAGATTGACAGCAGTTCCTAAAGGGCAGTACATCTGCCCACAGCCTTTTCCTTGAGTGGGAAATCTACACCAGAAGCCCCACTAGACTCAGATACTTGTACTAAATAATTTCTTGAATTAGCAGCAGTGCTGTTATTCCAGGTCCATGATGACTCCTTAAGGCACAGAAACTAACCTGTTCCTTGTGCCCTTCTATATAGAAATTAGTACCCAGAGTATTAAGTTGTAATCTTGATGAATGGCCAAGAGTAGTACTGGTTTTTGAGGTTAGTAACAATTTGCTGTCTCTAATAATCACCCCACAGGTGGAGTAAGAGTGCTTTCTGGGTATTCCTTCACAGCAATACTTGTATAGGAAGACTACCAGGCTTGAGCAGTTGCATTTGATTGCTTCACATTTCATGGGGGAGACTGCTTTCATGAATATGCACATTACCTTATACTTGTTCTGAGGAAGACACCTCCCTTCTACCTCCAGTCTATTAGCAATTCTTGTCAGCTTTATGTCTTATATATGTCCCCAGCCTCTCCACGTCTTCATCTGCACTGCCGTTACCTTGCTTTAGGTCACCATCTTCTCTTACTTGGTCTATGGCAGACATAACTGGCCTCCTCTCTTTCACTCTTGCCCCTTTGAGAATTCTCCACAGAGCAGCCAGACCCATTTTTAAAATAATACAAATCTGATCACGTTGCTACCTTGCTCAAAACTTGCTGGTTGTACTACTCATTGTACTTAAGAGTAAAGTTTAAGATCTTTACCCTGGCCTTGAAAGCCTTGCATGATTAGGCCCCCAACTATATGCATCCTCGTTTCCTACTATATTCCTCCCTATTCACTGTGATCCAGCTCCATTAGCCATCTCTCTTCTTCCTCAAATACACTGAGCTAGACTGCACTTCAAGTTTTGAAATTTCATTTTCTTTCTGCTTGGAGTGTTCTTCCACCCTTTCATGTGGTCAGTTTCTTCTGATCATTCAGGTCTCAGCTCAGATATCAGTTCCTCAAAGAGACTGTCCCTGAATACCTGTCTAATGTTCCAACCCCTATATCACCTTCACCTTATCCTGTTTTATTATCTTCAGAACACTTACCACTATCTACTCTTATCTTATTTCTTGTTTGTTGTCTCTCTCTTGTACTAGATAAGTTATATGACAGCAGGGACAGCATTTGTCTCGCATACTTTTGTATCCCCAGTGCCCAGAATTACACCTGGTACATAGTAGGCCTAGTTCTACAAATATTTGTGCATAAAGGTGTAAATGTTGTTGCTTGTTGCCATCAGCATTAACACTTCTCTTAAAACTGTCACAAGTCCCTCTTTAGAAGGTAGTCAAATTGACCAGGTCCCCAAGTTGCTTGAATTCTGTTAGAAACTACAGGGCTTGAACACCTGGAGGTGGACTCTCACACAGTCAATAAGAGCAATGTAGCCTACAAACCCCACGTTGGTGGTACAATCTGTAATCATTATCTCCTTTGCTACAGGAGGTGATAGCTAACAAAAGCTATGATGTATTTAACATTTACCATGCACCAGCCAGATAGTAAGCACTTTACATGTATTAACCCATTTAATCCTTGTGGCAAGTCTATGCAATAGATACCATTATCCCCATTTTATAGTCTTGAGAACTGAAGCACTGTCACACAGCTGGTAAGTGGGGGGAATCGGGAAAGGAACCTAGGCAGTCTGACTCAAGAGTTAGAATGTCCACATTAATTTCACAATCACCCCCACGAGTTGATCTCTTTGCAATTTGCACATCATTACTAAAGTTATACACTTGACTTCTAGTGACCTGGTAATTTTGATTTTGGTGATCACTGCTTGCTAAACAAGCCCACTCAACTTCTGTCATCATGACTCGTATCAGGTCACGCTTGCTATTTTGGCAATACTGGATCATTGTGAATGAGGCTATGTTGTAGTGGAACATTCATTTGAAGGCTTTTTTGATGGCCTTGCTGAATAGAGTAAAACCTTATAGATAATGAGTTTCAAGAGCTTATAGCAGAGGATAAGGCCTGGCTTGGGATTGTTTTGAACGTAACTGTTTCCTGAGGCTGCAGGAGTCATTGCCTATGACAGATCATCCCCGACTTGGTTTGACTTAAGGTTTTTTTGACATTAAAATGGTATGAAAGTGATACACATTCAGTACACTCCTCAACTTATGATGGAGTTGTGTCCTATTATACCCATTGATATTTTCAATTTACAAGGCAAGGAGCATCTGTATTTAGCTACTGCTCTTGAGGAAGCATTCTGTTTCAGGCCAATAGGAAGTCTGTGCTGAGTTGGATTCCAATAGCTTGAGTCCTAGCAGGGATCTTGGGGAGAGATGATGCTATGGCATATGCCATCCAATTTTGCCTTCCCAGGAGCCAGACCCACTACAGCAAAATGCAGCATTTACTTCTGACACCCACCATAGAAATATTCTCCTTCCCTCTACTTCCTGCTCAAAGAAAGATACCAAATACCAAGAAAGGAAGAAAAGAAAAGGGGGGATGTTAGCATAAGTGAACACTCTGATAATTTACTTTATACTGTAGATCAGATAGCATGTTTGTGGGTTACATACTTATATTGCATATTTATATCATATTACTACTACATGATTTAGTCATATAAATATGCAATATAAGTATGTAACCCACAAACATGCTATCTGATCTACAGTATATAGTAAAACTGCATTTATAGTGCATGAACATGTGTGTAAACAGCACTAAGACCATCCTGTGTAAAAACTGCATTTATAGTTCATGCACATATGTGCAAATACCACTAAGACTTTTGGGATCCTCTTCCCGTGTGTGTGTATATAAAAATAAATACATGCATTTAGGTTTCCCTACATGTATTTTTTCAGACTGGCAGCCACCAACCAGGTCAACATTACAACATGACAGAAAACTCAATATGTTGTTTTAAATATAGTGTTATGATAAATGCATATGTATGAATATAGTTACAAGAAACAAAGCTGAACTTTATAGATAGATTCAATCACTGAAGCCTTATAGTATCTCGTGACATGTAGACATGCCTACTTACTGTTGGAATGGAACTTCTGCTTTTTAGTTTACGGTTTTAGTTGGGGTGTCACTAAAGCACATTGATGATCAATGGTCACTCTAATTTTTCTCTTGTAACAGACCTTTTTGTTTGGTTTGTTTTTAATGGAATTTGATAAAGAGTTCAAATGTATTTTTGTAGTGACTTTTTTGGGGACAGCCCTACCTACCGCGTTTAGTAGATTTCTTTTTTAGATAAGTCCTGCAAAATTTATGCTTGCTTGCCTCTAGGCTGCATACTACCCTTTGGAAGGGAGGTGTACAGAGCTGTCTTGCCAGGCGTTATGTTAGGCATTAGGATGGCTGCTATAAACTGCACCAAAGCTGGAGCCTACCTGACATCTCAGAGATGTTTGCCCTCTTTGGTTGCTTAATTGTCCTTCACTAAGGCGTGTTAACCTTTGGGTTGTTAGGCTGCCATTTAATGCACTGGAAGAAAACGTGTCATGTGGAAACTTATTACCTCCCCCAAAATCATGGTAAAGTATTTACCTTCTACTCACAGCATTTTCTTTATTTAAAAATGTCTAGCTTACCAGTATACTTTATACATCACTTTTTAAAATATGGATTACAAGATAGTCATAATTTGCTAGGTACCCTGAAGACCACTATTCCCGTGGTTATACTTCCTTTGAGTTTTTGCACTATCTAAAATGAAGTCATACATAATCCATTTAACATGTACAGACAGAATAAACATGTACTTCCTTGAGAGAAAATAATGTGTAGAAGTTGAGGGATTATTTTACTCTTTGTAATAATTTTTGCAATTCAACAGGAATTAGAACAAGTCTTAGAGTAACTTTGATCATCTGATTCTGTTGCTTTCCTTCATAATCCCAAGAAAGATAACACTGACAATGGGGCAGGTTGGTATTATGGTTAACAGAGAAACCTCTGAGACCAAATCACTTGGATTTTTACCCCAGCAATACCATTTCCTAAATGACCTCAAGCAAGTCACTTGTCCTCTTCCTCAGTTTCCAAATCTGTGAAACCCTGGTTTATAGGATTATTGTAGGATACAATGTGTTAATACATGTAAAACATCTGTTGTGTAGTAAGCACTCAATGCTAGTTGTGATTATTATTTGTATGGTTGTTGTTGTTGGCTGTGTGCCCCAAAGAACAGTATGTAGCCAATAGTTATTTCCCCACATGTAATTCCCTACTTATCATGTAAATGCCTCCTATTTGGGTTTTGAATACAGCTCTCAAGAACTCCCTACTATTGCTTCTTACCCACTTATAAAAGATTTCAACTATTGGGCCGGGCACGGTGGCTCACGCCTGTAATCCCAGCACTTTGGGAGGCTGAGGCGGGCGGATCATGAGGTCAGGAGATGGAGACTATCCTGGCTAACATGGTGAAACTCCATCTCTACTGAAAAATAGAAAAAATTAGCCGGGTGTGGTGGCGGGTGCCTGTGGTCCCAGCTACTTGGGAGGCTGAAGCAGGAGAATGGCGTGAACCTGGGAGGCGGAGCTTGCAGTGAGCCGAGATTGCGCCACTGCACTCCAGCCTGGGCGACAGAGCGAGACTCAATCTCAAAAAAAAAAAAAAAAAAAAAACCAAAAAAGATTTCCACTATTGCTCATTGACACCAAGTAATCCTCACACCCCCAACCAAAACTTATTTTTTTAAAGACTATCAGAATGACTGATAAGAATAGCATACAGAGGAGTCTTTATATCAATACTCATTTTGTGTGGCACTTCTTAGAAATCACTGTTTTTTTTTTCACTTGGGCATAAAATACATGAAGAAAATACAGAGGTGACAGAGAACAAATGCTGCCATTATGAGCTACACATAGCTTCTCTTTCTAACAAAGACTGGTATGGGGGAAAAACAAATGAGAAGCAGTATGAAAAATGTATGTGCACATGTAACCATATACCTTTCCAAGAGCACAAAATACTTATGTTCTCATTTAAAATTAAGAGGATATTTAAATGAATTATCACAATTCTGTCTCATTATTAAACTTCTTCTATAATATTTCCCATCATTCACACTAACTAGTTCTTAACATTCTTTACATTCTTGTGGTTTTTTTCCATATTAGTATATATCCACTGTTAATAAATCATATTGTTGAAAATCAGGTAATTTTTTGATGATTTACTGTAAGTAGTTATAGATGTCCCCATATCTCGGCATCTATAACTGCATTTAAATGTATTTGAGGCCCCATTTAGCCTAAAAATACTTTATAAAATTAATTTTCAAGGAAAAGGATACTTAACATTATAAAGTAATAGTATATTTCATAAACATTATACTATTTCATAAAAGGAGGTCTTTATAGAAAATTACATTTAATTTTGGTTAAGTGGATTATTTAGGCTTTTGATAATGTAATAGCCTGTGGCATATTGTTTTATATATTTTTAACCTTATACAGCTTCCAGTGGGTTCTGAATTTATTCCTTTGTATTTCTTGTAATGTGGAAAGACATTTAAAAGTTATTTTTCTTCAGTGGAGAATTGATTCAATAATACTAAGTTTTATCTAATGCTCTTTTTCTGTGTGTGTATGTGTATATGTAAACATGGTCCATCTGACTGAAATGGAAAATTCAGTAGGTTGATAATAACTCATGTATAGCTGCTTACGAAGAGCTTGGAAACACAGGTGCTACCATTCATGTGGCATAAGATATCCTCAGGCAAATTGGAACACTGATTATGTGGTCTACTATACATTTCTGCAATTGCAAAGGTATATAGCTACATATGCCTATACATTTTTCATACTGCTTCTGATTATTTTTCTTCCCCATACCAGTCTTGACTGTTAGAAAGGGGAGATATGTGTAGTTCACAATGGTGGCATTTGTTCCCTCTCTCACCTCTGTATTTTCTTCATGTATCTTATGCCCAACTGACAGGTTTTTTTCCTTGTCTTTTTGGGGGCCTTAACCTAACTCAGCCTATTGATGTGGAATGGGCCTGTAATATTTCATGTACATATGGGCTCTTTCAGTATCAATAGAAAATTGACGATGAAGATTGGGCTGATTGTCTCGATTGCATCAGTTTCCCCTGTATCAGTATTCCCCTATCAACAACAGGAGGCAGACTGCCACTTGGGCATATTTATTAATCACATTTATTGATTTGCATATGTTGAACCAACCTTGCATCCCAGGAATAAAGTCTACTTGATTATGGTGGATTAGTTTTTATGCTGCTGGATTCAGTTTACTCGTATTTTTTTGAGGGTTTTTGCATCTGTGTTCATGAAGGATATTGGCCTGAAGTTTTCTTTTTTCATTGTGTCTCTGACAAGTTTTGGTATCAGAAAGACCCTGGCTTCATAGAATTAGTTAGGGAAAAGACCCTCCTCCTCGATTTTTTGAGATAGTTTCAGTGGGATTGGTACCAGCTGTTTGTACGTCTAGTAAGATTTGGCTGTGACTCTGTGTGGCCCAGGGCATTTTCTGGTTGGTAGACTTTATTACTGATTCAATTTTAGAACTTATTATTAGTCTGTTCAGTATTTCAGTTTCTTCCTTGTTCAGTCTTGGGGATTGTAGGTTTCTAGGAATTTATCCATTTCTTCTAGAATTTCTAGTTTGTGTACATGCAGGTGTTCATAATAGTCTCCGAGGGTGTTTTGTATTTTAGTGGGGTCGGTGATATGTCACCTTGTCATTTCTGATTGTGTTTATTTGGACCTTCTCTGTTTTTTTTCATTAGTCTAGCTAGTAGTCTACCCATCTGTTTATTCTTTCAAAGACCCACATTTTGGTTTCATTGATATTTTGTGTGGATTTTTGCATCTCAGTTTTGTTCAATTTAGCTCTGATCCTGGTTATTTCTTGTCTTGGTAGCTTTGGGGTTGGTTTGCTCTTGTTTTTTTTTTTTTTTTTTTTTTTTTTAGTTCTTTTAGGTGTGATGTTATGTCATTAAATTGAGGCATTTCTAACTTCTTGATAAAGACATTTAGCACTATAAGCTTTCCTCTTAATTCTGTGTTAGCTATGTCCAAGAGTTTCTGGTATGTCGTATCTTCGTTTTTGTTCATTTCAAAGCATTTTTAAAAAATTTCTGCCTTAATTTCATTATTTCCCTAAAAGTCATTCAGTAGCAGGTTGTTTAATTTCCATGTAATTGTGTGGTTTTGAGTGATATTTTTGGTATTGACTTCTATTTTTATTCTGTATTCTGAGTTTAGTTGGTTTGATTAAAAAATTGTTGAGAATTGCTTTATGGTTGAACATGTGGTCGATTTTAGAGTATTTGCTATGTGCAGATGAGAATATTGTATATTCTGTCATTGTTGGATAGGGTGTTCTGAATTCGGGTCCTCAATATCTTGGTTATTTTTCTGCCTCAGTAATCTAACACTATCAGTAGGGTATTGAAGTCTCCCACTATTATTGTGTGGTTATCTAAGTCTCTTTGTAGGTCACTGAGAAGTTGTTTTATGAATCTGGGTGCTCCTGTGTTGGGTGCATTTAGGATAGTTAAGTCTTTTTATTGAATTGAAACCTTTATCATTATGTAATGCCCTTGTTTGTCTTTTTTGATCATTTTTGGCTTAAAGTCTGTTTTGTCTGAAATAAGAATAGCATCCCCTGCTCTTTGTTGTTTTCCATTTGCTTGATGGATCTTTTTCCAGCTGTTTACTTTGAGCCTCTGGGTGTCACAGCATGTTAGATGAGCCTCTTGAAGACAGCATACTGTTGGGTCTTGCTTCTGTATCCAACTTGCCACTCTGCCTTTTAAGTGGGACGTTTATCTTGTTTACTTTCAAGGTCCGTATTGATATGTGAAGATTTGATCCTGTCATCATATTGTTAGCTGGTTGTTTTGTAGACTTGGTTGTGTGGTTGCTTTATAGTGGCAGTGGTCTATGTACTTTAGCATGTTTTTCTGCTGGCAAGTATCTTTCTTTTCCATATTTAGGTCCCTTGAGGACCTCTTTTAAGGTAGGTGTGGTGGTAACAAATTCCCTTAGCATTTGCTTGTCTAAAAGTATTTTATTTCTCCTTTGCTCATGACACTTAGGCTACATATGAAATTTTGCGTTGGGATTTCTTTTTTTAAGAATGCTGTTTATAGGCCCGTAATCTCTTCGGCTTGTAATGTTTCTGCTGAAAGGTCTGTTGTTAGCCTGATGGGGTTCCCTTTGTACCTGATCTGCCCCTTCTCTCTAGCAGCTCTCAAGACTTTTTCTTTCAAGTTGACCTTGGAGAATCTGATGACTGTGTTTTGGGGATTGTCATCTTGCATACTATCTCACAGGGGTTCTTGGAATTTCCTGAATTTGTATGTTGACCTCCCTAGCAAGGTTGGGGAAATTTTTATGGATAATATCCTCAAATATGTTTTCCAAGTTGCTTGCTCTATCTCCATCTCTTTCAGGAATGCTGATGTGTTACAGGTTTGGTCTCTTTATATAGTCCCATATTTCTCAGAGGTTTTGTTCAGTTTTTCAATTCTTTTAAAAATTTTTGTCTGTGTTGATTCGAAACATCAGTCCTCAAATTCTGAGGGTTCTTTTTTTCCCTCAGATTGGTTTATTTTGTTATTTATGCTTCCAATTGCATTATGAAATTCCTGTAGTGAATTTTTTTATTTCCAGAAGTTCTGTTTGGTTCTTTCTTAAAATGGCTAAGTCATCTTTCAACTCTTGGATCATTTTACTGCTTTACTTGGATGCGTTTCAACCTTCTCCTGTATCTCATTGAGCTTTCTTCTCATCCAGGTTCTGAAATATATGTCTGTCATTTCAGCCATTTCAATCTGGTTAAGAACCACTGCTATAGAGCTAGTGTGGTTGTGTGGAGGTAAGAAGACACTCTGCCTTTTAGGGTCGCCAGAATTGTATTTTGTTTGTTTTTTTCTTTTTTAAAAAACTTTGATTTTAAGTTCAGGGCTACATTTGCAGGTTTGTTACATAGCTAAACTTGTGTCATGGTGATTTGTTGTATAGATTATTTCATCACCCAGGTATTAAGCCTAGTACCCAACAGTTATTTTTCCTGATCCTCTCCCTCCTCCCAGCCTCCCTTGACCCATAGGCCCCAGTGTATGTTGTTCCCCTCTATATGACCATGTATTCTCATCATTTAGCTCCCACTTATAAGTGAGAACAGGTGGTATTTGGTTTTCTGTTCCTGTGTTAGTTTGCTAACGATAATGGCCCTCAGCTCCATCCATGTCCCTGTGAAGGACATGAGCTCATCTTTCTTTATGGCTGCATAGTATTCCACAGTGTATATGTACCACATTTTCTTTATCCATTCTGTCATTGATGGACATTTAGGTTGATTCTGTGTCTTTGCTGTTGTGAAGAGTGCTGCAATAAACATTCATGTGTATGTTGTCTTTACAATAGAATGATTTATATTCCTTTGGGTATATACCCAGTGATGGGATTGCTGAGTTGAATGATATTTCTGTCTTTAGGTCCTTGAGGAATCTCCACAGTCATCCATAATGGTTGAACTAATTTACACTCCCACCGACAGTGTATAAGCATTCCTTTTTCACCACAACCTTGCCAGTGTCTGTTATTTTTTGATGTTTTTATAATAGCCATTCTGACTGGTGCTAGATGGTATCTCATTGTGGTTTTGATTTACATTTATGATCACTGATGTTGAACTTTTTTCCATATGCTTGTTGGCTGTGTGTATGTCTTTTGAAAAGTGTGTGTGTTCATATTCTTTGCCCACTTTTTTAATGGGGTGATTTTTTTTCTTTTAAATTACTCTAAGTTCCTTATAGATGCTGGATATTAGATCTTTGTCAGATAGATAGATTGTAAAAATTTTCTCCCATTCTGTAGGTTGGCTACTCTGTTGATAGTTTCTTTTGCTGTGTAGAAGCTCTTTAGTTTAATTAGCTCCCATTTTTCAATGTTTGCTTTTGTTGCAATTGGTTTTGGCATCTTCATCATGAAATCTTTGCCCATGCCTATGTCCAGAATGGTATTTCCTAGATTGTCTTCCAGGGTTTTTATAGTTTGGGGTTTTACATTTAAGTTGTTAATCTATCTTGAGTTAATTTAGATATATATATGCTGTAAGGAAGGGGTCCAGTTTTGATCTTCTGCATGTGGCTAAGCCAGTTATCCTAGCACCATTTATTGAATAGGGAATCCTTTCCCCATTGCTTGTTTTTGTCAGGTTTGTCAAAGGTCAGATAGTTGTAGGTGTGTAGTCTTTTTTCTGGGTTCTGTATTCTGTTCCATTGGTCTATGTGTCTGTTTTTGTACTGGTACCATACTGCTTTGGTTACTGTAACCCTGTAGTATAGTTTGAGGTCAGGTAGCCTGATGCCTCCAGCCTAGTTCTTTTTGCATAGGATTGCCTTGGCTATTCAGGCTGTTTTATGGTTCCATATAAATTTTAAAATAGTTTTTTTTCTAGTCCTTTGAAGAATGTCAGTGGTAGTTTAATGGAAATAGCATTGAATCTATAAACTGCTTTGAGCAGTATGGCCATTTTAACAATATTGATTTTTCATATCCATGAGCATGAATGTTTTTCCATTTGTTTGTGTCATCTCCGATTTCTTTCAGCAGCGGTTTGTAGTTCTCCTTGGAGAGATCTTTCACCTCCTTAGTTAGCTGTATTCCTAGGTAGTTTATTCATTTTGTGGCAATTGTGTATGGGTGGTCTTTCCTGATTTGCCTCTTGGCTTGACAGTTGTTGGTGTATAGGAATGCTAGTGATTTTTGCACATTGATTTTGTATTCTGAGACTTTGCTCAAGTTATTTATTAGCTTAAGAAACTTTTGGCTGAGACTATGGGGTTTCTAGATATAGGATCATGTCATCTGCAGACAAGATAGTTTGACTTCCTCTGTTAATATTTTGATGCACTTTATTTCTTTCTCTTGCCTGATTGCCCTGGCCAGAATTTCCAATACTGTGTTGAATAGGAGTGGTGAGAGAGGGCATCCTTGTCTTCTGCCAGTATTCAAGGGGAATGCTTCTAGCTTTTGCCCATTCAGCATGATATTGACTGTGGGTGTGTCATAGATGGCTCTTATTATTTTGAGGTATGTTCCTTCAATACCTAACTTATTGAGCATTTTAAACATGAATGGATTTTGAATTTTATTGAAAGTCTTTTCTACATCTATTGAAATAATCAAGGATATTGGCCCGAGGTTTTCTTCTTCAGTTACATCTCTGCCAGGTTCTGGTATCTGGATGATGCCAGGGTTTCCAGAATTCTTACGGTGGTTCTTTCTCATCTGTGTGAGCTGGTGTTTAACCTCTGAAGTTGCTGGGGTTTTTTTTATATGGGTTTTTTGCTTTTATATTTTGTTATTTCCTTGAAGGTTTGTTTGTGGTATAAGTTGGGTTTCTTTCATTGGCTTCCTTTCTGGGTACTTTCAGGTGGCCAAGGCTCAGCTCACCTGTCCTGGGCTGCATACTCTAACCCTAGGTGGCTGGGACCAGGCCTGCTGCTTTGTTCTGGTTTATTGAGGTCAAGCACCTGCTGTGCTGGAGAAGGTGAAGTGCTCCCATTCCAATGGCAACAATTCTTTAACAGGGGCTGCCAGCAAAAGTGCTGCAATTGGGCGTGGGAGGCACAGAATGGGTGCTGTGGCAGCTGGGGCACAGGCAGGTGTACACTAGCAGGGCAGTGTTGGGCTCCATGGGTGACTGCAGCAATGGTATCGCTGAGGGAAGGGCTCCCAGTGTGTCAGTGGGACTGTGGTTGGTTTGTGTGTGCATGGGTGCTGATGTGGTGGTGGTGGATTCTTATGCATGTGGGCCCTGGCAGCGTGGCTTGGGGAGGCTGTAGCTGAGTGTGCACCGTTGAGGGGAGGCTGCAAGTAGTTGCTCACTGGTGGAGGTTTGTCTTCAAAAATACTCTGATGGGAAGGTGGAGACTGTCAGTCAATGATCTATGACAGTGAACTCTGGCAAGGGTTTTATCAGGGCCGCTGAGGCTGTGCTGCAAGCAGGTGTGGCCAGAGGAGATATCAGCACATGGGCGTTTGTTTAGATCACACCAGCCCAATCCTGCAGGTAAGATAGCCTTGCAATCTCCAGGTCCAGTTGTTCACAAAGGGTAAAACCACCTAGAGGAGCATGGCGAGCCTTGGGGGATGGGCTCCCTTGGTTGTGCTCCACTGCAACTCTTCCCATGCCAAACCTTCTAGGCTCCAAGTATACTGGATTTCTGTTTCTACCAACTCTCCGAGCAATTCTCCTTGCTATCTCAAGTGTCCATGGGGCTCATAGGGGCTCCTGCAGCTAGCATTCCAGAGGTCCATGACAAAGGTGAACCATTCTATGCCTATTTCACTCACCCCTTCTTTAGGAGCCGCTAGTGGCCAGGAACAAGCTTTGGTGTTTGGCAACCCCATGGAGTATTCTCGGCCTCCTTCCTTTTCAGCCCTGTAGCCTGCATTCTTTCTCCCTATATCCACTCTCAGTGCCTTCTTCCTGAAGATCTGTTCGCAGTATGCTTGTCTACTTGATTGTCTGGTCTCTCTTGGTGGGAGAAGCTTTTATTGGCTGTGTCTAGTGTGCCATCTTGGCTCTTCTTCCAAATCATTTTTTCAAGGTTCTATTCTTTCCCCACTGTTTTGTAATGCCACTTCTGTCATCACTTCCTTACATTCATGGATCTTTTTATTACTTTCCTATTGGTGCCATAACAAACTTAGTAGCTTATAACAACACAAATTTATTATCTTACCATCCTGGAGGTCAGAAGTTTAAAACTGGTTGGCAGGGCTGCATTTCTTTTCGGGCCTCTAGGAGAATCTGTTCCTTGTCTTTTCTAGCATATAGAAGCTGCCTGCATTCCTTGGTTTGTGCCCCACTTCCAACAGTGGGATCATTCTGATGTCTACTCCTGTCTTCACATCATCTTCTTTGACTTTGGCCTTCCTGCCTTCTCCGCTCCCCTCCCCTCCCCTCCCCAGTCTCCTCTCCCATCTCCTTTCTCCTTTCCTTTTCTTTTTTCTTTCTTTTTTTTTTGACAGAGTCTTGGTCTGTCGCCCAGGCTGGAGTGCAGTGGCACAATCTCAGCTCACTGCAACCTCCGCCTTCCAGGTTCAAGTGATTCTCCTGCCTCAGCCTCCCGAGTAGCTGGGATTACAGGCGTGTGCCACCACGCCCAGCTAATTTTTGTATTTTTAGTAGAGACAAGGTTTCACCATGTTGGCCGGGCTGGTCTTGAACTCCTGACCTCTGGTGGTCTGCCTGCCTTGGCCTCCCAAAGTGCTAGGATTACAGGCGTGAGCCACCGCTCCCGGCCCTGCCTCTTTCTTTCCTTTTTTTTTTTTTTTTTTTTTTTTTTTTTTTTTTTTAAGATGGAGTCTCACTCTGTCACCCAGGCTGGAGTGCAGTGGCGCGATCTTGGCTCACTGCAATCTCTGCTTCCCAGATTCAAGCAATTCTCCTGCCTCAGCCTCCCGTGTAGCTGGGATGACAGGCATGCACCACCATACTTGGCTAATTTTGTATTTTTAGTAGAGACGGGGTTTCGCCATGTTAGCCAAGCTGGTCTTAGAACTCCTGACCTCAGGTGATCCACCTGCCTCGGCCTCCCAAAGTGCTGGGGTTACAGGTGTGAGCCTCTGCTGCCCGGCCACCTCTTTCTTTTAAAGACACTTGTGATTATGTTGCACCCACCAGAATAATCTCCCAGTCTCAAGATCAGTGCATTAATCACCACTGTAAAGTCCTTCTTGCCAGGTATGGTAATATATTCACAGGAGCCAGAGATTAAAATGTGAACATCTTAATGGGAGAGTGCATTTTTCAGCCTACCATAGTCGTCTTTCTGGACATTCCATTATTATTTTCTTGTGTTTTTGATTCATTCACCCTAAGCATACCCATTTTATAATCTCAATCAGATAGTTACACTATCCGAATAACATTTTGGGGAGTTTAATCCTGCTATTTCTTTTGTCTGCTCACTCAAAGTAAGATGTGTTTCCTCATGTGTTGTATAATTTTAAATTATAAACTCATCATCTAGGGACTCTATCTGTGGCAATCTCATGTGGCCTTGGTTAGTCTTATTCCACCAGAAAGCTTTAGCCATTGCTTCCCCTAAGTGTCCAGGAGTCTACTCACTGACCCAGAGCCACTTCTCATGATGTTTTATATTTTATTGGCTAAGAGTTTCTTGTATCATATAGTGGTATAATTTCAAACCCCTAACATGTATGAGGGCAGACTACTGATAATATTAATAAATACGCAGTGTAATCTTCCTCCATTCAGGGATCCACCCAAACAAAAATGGGTTTTTTTGCTTGTTTTCTCCCTCTTTTTGTACGTGGATTTCTTTTCTTGGTTACCCTTTAACTGAGGCATAACTCTTTAATAATCCAGATATTATAAGAAAATATCTCCTTTTCTACTTACTGCCTTGTTTGGATCTTAAGGCCTCTCCTCTCCTTATGTGTGCATTAAAACTTACGCACTTAGATTACTACTGAGATAGACACACTCCCTAGGGCTTCTGCTGCATTTACTCATGTTTACTGCTCTAGCTTTCAGTTCCCAGTTTAGTTTTGGCTACTGGAGATTTTGTTTACATTTATTGTAAGTAAAATATCTAGGAGTTTTCCAGAGTCTTCCCTGCTTAATTCCTGTTTAACACTTCTCAATGGTGATGTCTCTTGGTTGTGTCATACATGCATTATCTCTTGAAGCTGTTTGTGTTCTTTGTACCTTAGGTAGGCAGGAGCTGATTTTCGGGGGATAATTGGCTCTTGCTTAGGGACACTTTTGGTTTGGTCACAGTTCTAAGTGTCAGCATTGTATTATTATCAGTAGCACCTCTACTGTGTCAAGATATTACTAATCTTACCTCTGAGAGATTTTTAATACTATGAAAGAGAAAATAATAGATTATCAAAATGTTTTTTCTGTAACACCAGTTATGAAGTGTAAAATACTTAAAAGAAAATACTTTTACCTTTATTTTCAACCCAATTACCCTAATTCTTATTTTCCTGTTCTCTTTCTAGGATGTGTGCTGTGTTTGGTGGAATTTATTGTCTTCGCCATTCAGTACAGTGCCTTGTAGTGGACAAAGAATCCAGAAAGTAAGGATGATATAAGTAACCTTCATATATATATATATATATATATATATATATATATATATATATCCCAAACACAAGTGAAAAATGCTGAAGTCAATTTTTAAAAAAAGATTCTTCAAAGATCCTCCTTGGTATTAATAACATATCAACCTTGATTAAAAGTAATTTGTGTTTAGGTCCTCCAGAACAAGAATAGTGAGTTCAGAATATAGAAACTAAATTAATTTCCCTGCAATATGCCTATAGCTCCTGGTCATCCAAGCTTGGAAGACAAATCATTTCAGCTGCCAGAGGGTGGGTGATGAGTGATGTTAGTTTTCCTTGTGGCCTTACCTCCTCTAATTGATTTTCATCAGATGACAACAAAGCCCTCTGTTATTGCATTTTTAAAAATGGAATTCACCTGAAGACTCATCAGATTAATCTCTGCTGATAATGTATGTCACTCCAAGAGAAAAGACTTTAATGAGTTTTTAGGTAGATTGTTGTCATAAACTATGCTGCCCTCTTATCAGAGGATAAATTTTTTACAATAGTATCAGGCCTATAGGCTGCTTTAGGATTGAAATAAGAATTTACCTGTTCTTTAAAAGAGCTGAACACCATCTGTTTACTGTGTATTTTATATTTCACTTATAATCACTGGTCTGAATTACACTGGATAAAATATTCTCTGATTTCTGCCTTCTCACTGAAACTTAAATATTTCAGATCCAGTTTTAGAAACTATCTAAATTGCAATGTGTTTTTCTTTTTTGTTACATGTTCTCAACAATCTACTGACCTGTATTTCTTAGATGATTGTTTTTAGGAGTATATAGTTAAATAGTATTTTTGAGGTTATAAACCATTTTAATATTTGAACTGGAAGCTTAAATAATATAAATTTTAAGCTGTTTCTTTCATTTTACAAAAGTTTTGTATCATTTAAGTGGCGTACAATGTCTATTAACTTCTTATAGACTAATTGTAGTGAAAAAACTAGTATTTTGAGTTAAGGTGAAGAAAATCCTCAACTCTAGAAATATGTAATGCTTAGATAGTAAATTTGCTTTAGAAGAGTAATTCTGTAGTATAAGATAACATTGATACATATTTTAAAAGGCTTGTAAAGTACCTTTAGCACTTTTATAGAAGGATAGTACAAAATGAAATATGATAGTTTGCAGAGAAAAATTAATCCCTAAAGGCCCAGGATGTTAACATCTTGATTCATGAAGAACTCTATGGAAGTTAAGGAATAGTTGTCTTTAGACTTCTAGAATCATTTTTCTTTGTGCATTCATTTTGCTACAAGAGTATGTTCCCATGAAAGAAAGCCAGATAATGAATTGCTTATTTGGTGTTTATTTGCTTAGATTCTTTTACCCTTGGGGTCCCATTTCAGTCCCATGTGACATGAATAATTTGCATAGCTCATGTTTGTTTGTTTGTTTTTTAAAGGTATGCTAGTATAGTAATTGCCTTTGTTGAACTAAAGGCTACCTTTTCTTTACCTTCGACTTAGTTTTTGTGACATGCTCTAAACAGAGGAGCTCTTTTTTATGATCCGGTACAGATTCCAGTTGCAACAGATAGCTGAAAGCTAATGGTCTAGAGACCAAATGAATCTCTAGATTGGTGGTTTTCAAACTTTAATGTGCCTAAAATTTACCAGGTAATCTTGGCAAAAATGCAGATTTCTGTTCTTCACCCTCAGAAAGTGAAATTGGTTAATATGCTTAGGGAGAATGCAGTAATTTGCAGTTTTAAAGAAAACCCCAAGTGAATTCTAGTATAGGAAGTCCTTAGATGACACTGAGAAACACTGATCTGTAAGGTAAAATTGAGGATTTAGTAAAGGGTACTGTGTTCCATGACAAACTGGGGGCTCTAGGTCTCAATTCAGTCTAAGGCCGTATCAATATGAAACTGCCAGATATACTGACAATCAAATGTGAATTTTAAATAGCAGGCAGACTGCTTCTAAGAATATCTTCATAGAAAGACATGTCTTGTTTTGTAACTTCTAAGGCATGAGTAAAGGTTGTGTAGCCCTTGAATGAGAGGAGACTTGGATTTCCACTAGTGCCATGAATGACAGTGGGCAAATCCTTTCCTCTGTACCGGATCCTTTATCTGTCAGATGAATGACATGGACTCTGCAGTAATCTCTGGATCTCTTTCTAGATTTGACATGCCTTGGTTGAGTTCTTAGACAGTTCTTTGGTAATGTTCTTAGAAAGTACTTGGCTTTTCCTTATTTAGAAATAAATTATCTTAAAATATTTTATATGCTCAAATGTAAGCCATTCTCACATAATGCATAATCTTCAGTCCCAGTGAGAAATTTAAAAAAGTTGAACAACTTGGATGTGCCTGCTTTTATGAATATAAATTAAATAGCACACAGTCTTCTTGTGCTATTAATTATATTGTTATATTACTAGAACCCCAGTTTTCCAGTGAACATCATCTTCTTGTCCATCTTGTTTTTTCAGAATGCAACGATTTTGGATTCTGTATATGAATCTCTTCCTGGAAAATTTATTCTAAGCTATAATTATTTGTTTCTGTAACTTGACAGTTTTTAAAACTTGACCTGTAATCATAATATTACTGTCATCTACAATATTCTCAGTATACTAAATTGCCTAAGTGATCTTTAAAAGTTTTAAGACTCAAGCAATGCTTGAAAAGTGTAAGTTCATATTTATACCTTCAGTAATAATTACCATATTTATATTAAATTTTTCCTCTTTAAACTAGCAAGTCAAATAGTCTCTATAAATACCTAAAGCTAGCATTGACTGAAGTTGGCTCAGGTCAGTATATCTTTACCAAACACAGCTTTGCCATTCAAAATCATATATACAAGAGAGATAACCAGTAATAGGAGATATTTTGTTAGGAATTGTATATAAAGTGAGGGATAGTTTTTTGGGGGAAAAACCTTGACATTGTATTAGGCAAATCCAACATACATTTCTTTTTAAGGATTCAAGGCTGGCTTAAACAATTGTTATATTCTAAGTATAATTAGGGTACTAACTAAGGAATCTGCAAAGATTTGCATTTGTCTCCTTATGGTTTTAGTTTGCCTTTCTTTTCCTACTTTTCTATATGGACATCCTCTCTCCTCTTTAGGACAGTTAAGAACTACTTATACTTTGAGTCAAAGTTCTGAGTTTATTCTGTGATCTCACAGAATAAACTTATGGTTTTAGTTTGCCTTTCTTTTCCTAGTTTTCTATATGGACATCCTCTCTCCTCTTTAGGACAGTTAAGAACTACTTATACTTTGAGTCACAGTTCTGAGTTTATTCTGTGATCCCACAGACTACTCTGTCAGTCTCCACTCCCCACTGTCACGTCCCCTCGTATGATCATTTTATAAGTTCTCTATAAGAAAAGGCAGGATCTCACTGTTGTATCTCCAGAACCAAGGCAGGTTCCTAGTAGCCATTATACTGAATAACTTTGAGTTAAATAAATGATTAAAGATTAAAGACTGACTATAACCCTTTTTTGTGCTTTTCTTTGCACTCTCCATTTAGGAAAACTGAGAGAGACATAAGTGATCACAGCATTGAGTTTAATGTGATTATACATCAAAACACTGTACAAACTTTGACAGAAGAAATAGGGCATTGAGGAGGCACACTAAATCATGGTATATGGAATATGTAACCAAGTGCATACCTATTTTCAGCCAGATTTTATTTTTCATTTTTGTTTGATTGGTTCTGCTTTCTTATGTGAGAGGACATAGGTATGCATCAGTAGTTCTTTTCTAAACCTTTTCACTAAATTCTAATACTGCATGCTTCTGCTGACTGTTTTTAGAAAAACTGAATGTTCTAGTTGAACAGTTTTCTTTTCCTTTGCAGCTATGCTGACCAGGTAAAACTCCTGTAAATGAGATCTGGCCATTTAGTAGTATAGTATTTGATATTTCGGTAGGGTAGAGATGACCTTGGACCAGGACCAGATACATCTATAACCAATAGTTGTAATTAATTACTTCAGCTGCTGTTTCCTATGTACTTTACCTGTCTCACCAGCTTTCCTACTGTGACTCTTTCTTGATGTCAGGAATATATATTTTCTGATGTCAGATATATTTTTCTGATGTCTATGCCTTTTCTTTTCTTTTTTTCCATTTTTGAGACAGAGTTTCGCTTTGTTTCCCAGGCTGGAGTGCAGTGGTGCAGTCTCGGCTCACTGCAACCTCTGCCTCCCAGGTTCAAGTGATTCTCCTGCCTCAGCCCCCCTAGTAGCTGGGATTACAGGCACGTGACCACGCTTGGCTAATTTTTGTATTTTTAGTAGAGACGGTGTTTCGCCATGTTGCCAGGCTGGTCTCGAACTCCTGACCTCAGGTGATCAGCCGACCTCGGCCTCCCAGAGTGCTGGGATTACAGGCGTGAGCCACCACGTCTGGCTGTCTATGCCTTTTCTAGATACTTGGAAGTTAGTAATGAATAGAATGTTAGACCAAGTTTGAGGTGACTGACTGTTAATACCATTTGTCATTACTGAAGCACTGATTTTAGCATGGCCTGATTGCAAAATGGTAGTGGTCATATTCTAGATACTTAACGTCTGCCAACCCCCGTGCTAGTTGTTATGGGGATAAAGAAGTGAATGAAACATGGACCCTGCCCTTGTATACAAGGAGACTTCAGTAAAGAGTACAGCTCTAAAGTTAGATAGATTGGATTTGGATCCTGACTTTGTCACTAGCTGTGTGTACTTGAGCAATTGTTTAACTCTCTATGACCCAGTTTCTTTATCTAGAAACTTGGACAATTGACTACACCTACCTCATAGGGTTATTATAAGTATTAACTAAATAGATAAAAGTTGTAGAACCATTTGTTACACATTGTAAGTGCTAGCTATGTTAGCTAACAATAACTATTAATATAATTGGAGACTTTGGAATCTAGTGGTGGGGGAGACCTATTGTGAAGATTCTTCTGTGCTATGCCAATAAGGAATTTGGACTATAATCAGAGGTAGTTTTAAACAAGATTAAATTTGCTACTTTTAAGTTAGTAATTCTGGCAATGATTTGGAAGAAGCACTGTGATGGAAAGTGATTCTTTTCCTCCTAAATCAGAGATTCTGTATCGTTTTTTTCCTGTCTCTACACTATTCACAAAGTACGGAATACTTCATTAACCATCCATCCATTCACCCATCCATGCAACAAGTATTATTTGTTTTCTTTTTGCCAGGCACTGGGGATACAACAGAGAATAAGACAATCAGGGTCTTTGTTCTAAGGAACTTACAGTCTACTGGGGGACATTACAGAACAACTAAATTTATAAGATAATTGCACATTGAGATCTGGTCAGTATGCAGATCTGGCCCCCTCCTTATTTAAAAAGCTTCAATGCCTTTATATAATCTCAGAATAAAGTGTAAGACCTTTTTACATGACACATGACGGGTGAGACCGTAATCTGGCCTCTGTCTCCTTGTCCAGGCTCATCTCTCTTCTCTATTTGCTTTTCATTTTATTGCCACATAATACTGAACTGTTCATGGGTCTCTGTACCTGCTCCTCTCTTACTTGCCTTTGTAGCCCTGCAAATTCTGCCCTTCTACCTGAGATATCTGTATCCTTATTTGCTTGCTTAACTGTATGTTATCCTTTAAAAGCAACAAATGTGTCACTTCCTCCAAAGAGCATTCCCTGATAACTCCACCCCTCCACCATAAGATGACTTAGGTACCTCTTCTACTACTGTGTAATTCCCTATCCTTATCTTTTATTACTGGACTTTGCTATTGTCTTAAAATTGCCTCTGCCTGAATCGTCAAAAATTGTCTCTCTGAATCTTGTCCTTTAGGGCAAAACATTTTTATTCTTATCTCTTAGAACAGTGCTTGGCACATGGTTGTTATGCTATACGTTTATGTTGAACAAATGAACTACCAATTTGCTAGCAGGTCATTATCGTATTAGACATTGTAAGAGTCTAAGGCAGTATCAGTGGAGATGGAGAGAAGAGGCTAGTTTCAGGAAGTATTTATAAAGTGGAATCAAAATGTTATAGCAGACTAGATATAAAAAGAGATTTGAGGTAGGAAAACTACTGATTATGCCATTGCCTGACATAGGGATTCCAAGGGAGTGGGAGCAGGTGAGGAGCCATGATAAACTCAGTTTGCAGCATGCTAGTTTTAAAAAAACGCTTGGCTAATAATACTGTATTATTTCCTTGAGATTTGGTAAGAGCAGGTTTTAAGTTCCTCATGACACCCACAGATGGTAACGATGGGTGGCAATAGATGTGTTAATTAATTTGTGGTAATCATTACACAGTGTATATCAAGTCATTACATTATACACATTGACTATATACAATTTTTGTTTTTCAATTAAGTATTTATTAAAAGGAAGCTTGGAGTCTATCCAGAAAGTAGTAGATAATAGACAATTACAAATATGGATACAGAGCTTAGCAGAGGTCAGAGCCTGAAACTATAGATTTGAAGTTATTTGCCTGTTAATGGTGTTTAGAACTAGTAGAGTGTTTTTCACCCAAGAAAAATGAGTGGGAAGCATTTGAAATGGTTTTATGGATGAGGTGGCATTTGAACTAATGTGTTTGAGAAAGCTCAGAAGGGCATAGTGACTAGGGAAAATTATTTTGTTTTCTTCAGTGATTGAGAATCTTCTAATTTCCTTAGTACATTTTCCTTTAAATTATTCCATATGTGATTTCTGCTTTCTTTATCATAAAATTATTTGGTATATTCATTCTGAAGATCACAGAGATCAAATACTTGTTTTAGTGTTATTTTTCTCTTCTGGGCCAAATTCCAGATTTTGAGTTTTCATCTTACTATTTTCTTCCTCATCATCATTTTGCTATCTACACACTTATATCATTGAAGCAAGAACTGAATAACTTGTGATTTGTTAATTTAGAAAGCTTAGCTCTAGAAATGTTCTGTCTGGCGTGAGTGTTTTGTATGATCAGCTTGGTCATTGTGTCCCTGTAACTGGGGACACCTGTTATGTTCCTCCTCAAGTTACTATTTATGAGGCTCAGCAAGGCCCTCAACTAAATCTTATGTGGTTTAATCTTTCCTGGCTTCCTCAGGTTTATGTGGGAGGGGTATTTTCATGACTCTGGCAGCACTGTTTTATTTTGCTGCTTTCTGTTAATTAAGTGTAATCTAATTTTTTATATGAATCTTTATAATACAAAGACTAAATTTAGATCTAAAATCAATGTTTTCATATTCATTGTTTTCCCAATTATGCTGAATATATGACAGTAAGTTAAATGTCTGAGAGGAAAACAAATCTTATCACTTGCTTAAACATGTCTTGATTTGAGCAGCTTTGCTTAAGCCTAGAGCCTTAGTACTTCAGCGTGATATTATCAGGTGAGTCATGTTATTATCATCTACCAGACTGAGACTTGGGCATATGTGACCATCACCTCAATTTCTGCAGAAACAGATATTTTATCTGTACCAATAGCCCTTGACTTTTCTCCACCTAGCACAACATAAGAGATACAACAGTAGCAGTGGCACGCTTGACAGTGATTCTTTCCTGGGATTTGGGAGCTTATCAGAATCTCCAGGGGTACTTTATAATTTCAAAAAGTCCCCCAGGTGTGATTCTGATTTGCTTCCTTTTCCTCCTCCTGCTCTGAGAATCACCGTTTCATTAGAAGCCTCAGCATAAATAGGCACATGTATTAGTATCTTCTCCTGGTATGGTTGAGCTCCCTAACTCCCAAACCCCCATACTTGCCTTTTGAGTGATCTCCATTAGTTCTTTCTAATATCATAACTTTTGAAACAAATGTCTGTCACCAAAGGTGTGGCTACCACCAAAACAACCTTGTTCATGTTTAGAAGCCTACAAAGCTTGAGGGCCAGGTTTAATAATACAGTTTAAATGGGAACCCTTTGTAAAGACTTACACTCAAGTCTGAGATTTATATTAACACTGGCCCCCTCCCCCAGTTTTATTTTAACATTTTATGATGAACATTTTCAAACTTACACTGACATGGAAGGAATTTCAAGAGAACACCTGTATATCCACCTCCTGGATTCTATAATTAACATTTTAATAAACTTGTTTAGTCACATGTCTACCCAAATATTAACCCCTCTATCCATGTATCGAGTCATCTTTTTAATGCATTTGACTGTAAATTGCAGATGTCAGTAAAATTTCCCCTAAATACTTCAGCTTGCATATTATTACCTGGAGCTCAGTATTTGTTAAGTGTTTTTCTTTTGATGTAAATTTACATACAGTGAAGGGTCCAAATCTTAAGTGCTTCTTAACTGAGTTTTAACAAATGATAAATCTGTATAACCTAAGCCCCTATTAAGATATAGAAATTTAACAACCCCTTTTTTCTGCCCAGTTATTTCCTCTTGACTTTACATAGTCTCTGAATTAAAGGTAAGAAAAAGGCTTTTCAGTGCTTACAGGACAAACAGAGATTGATGTTTAATGACAGCAGATTTCTCTTCTCAATTGCCTGAAGTACTTTGTGTTTCAAATGGTATATGAGTGTTTTAAAATAGAACACTGAGTGAATTACTTATATTTTCAGTTTTTAAAACATTATTTTGGAGACTATCAGATGTAAATACTTAAGATCTATTTTGTTAAGTATTTTATAAGGCAAGAGCTCTAGTTCAATGAAATATGAGGAGGTATGTATAGAAACAGAAGTGTAGAAGAGAAAGAAGGTGGAGATGAGATGGAAAAAAATCATGCAAATATTAACGTAATATAACAAATGTTATATTAAAAGGTGGTTAATTGGTTAAAATATGTATTATGTACATGTAACATCACTAGACATCATAGACTATCCTTACAACAGTGGGATGCCATTTATAAAAAAATACCAGCATATTATAATCTGCCTTTAGGAAATACAAATTAAATTCCTCTCAGTATTGGTCTTGAGTGTTAGTCATTTTATTTTTAATGCCTTTATTCCTGGAAAATATCACTTGCATGGCTTATTTTTAGAGTGATTGAACAGATTTTAACTTATACCAGTATATTTTACAGTATGCTTTTGGAATTAATTTGCTTGCATTTTATGAGGGGCAACACATAAGTTCATTTCTAATAAAATCTGTTCCCCAAAGGAGAAGCTGTGACACAAATAAATTGATATTTCCATAATCAAAAGATATAGCAAACACACAGTCATTTGCATATAGTTCCTGAAATATTGCATACTGGCTTTGTCAGTGCTGGTAAGTCCATTTCAAGGATGTTGCCCTTAGTCCATTAGTTTGGATAATGAGCCCTATAAAGTACATTTATAACTTGTGGCACTGCAAGGAGATGGATTCTGATTTTCATCCTTTTATCTAGATACATTGAAAGAAGGTCAATGGAGGGTTCTATATGATTCATTGTCCCAACACATATCAGATGACAGAGACCTGATAATGTCCGTGCATAAGTGTTTTCCTTATTTGGAAACAGCACTTCAAAGAAATCTTTCTATGATCATCCTTTGAAGTAAAGTGGAAACAGATATTAAAAGAAGCTCTATCACATTTTTCTGTTTCAAACATTATCCAACACGTGACCATATAGCTATTCTTGGACAAAAGAGAAGCCAACATTTAACAGAAAAATAAAAACCCTGTAAAAGGCCTTTACAGGCTCTGAATGGTATAGCAAGGTATTTAATCAATTTTTCTCTCTTTCTTTTCTTAGAGCTGTGAAGGGAAAAAAAAAAGCCTGTTTTCTAAACAAAGGAAATGCTTTTATGTTCCTAAATATTACGAAACTTATGGTTTACTATAATTCTTATCCTGACTTTATTCTTATTAATGGCATTCAAAATACATGTTTAAGTTGTATTCCATGTTCATTTTGTACTTTAAAAGCCCTCAAAACAGCAACAAGAATATATATTCTGTCATTTAGTGTCAGTTTTGTGTCACAAAACGTGGAATTGTAGGCAAGTTTTAAATCTTGTCTTCAGGAGAAATTCATTTTAGATTCAAAATTGGTAGCCAATTATGTTGTTTTTCTCAATTATTTAATCATTAATGTGAACTTTTATGGTATGCTTATCTTCTTTATAGATGTAAAGCAATTATAGATCAGTTTGGTCAGAGAATAATCTCTGAGCATTTCCTCGTGGAGGACAGTTACTTTTCTGAGAACATGTGCTCACGTGTGCAATACAGGTAAGGCCGCCTCCACCCATTAGCAAGCGAAGGTAATTTTATTGACATTCCTGTATAATTCTGTTCTTCAGGTAACATGCAAATCAATGCCAAACCAAAGAAATATTCAATATCTTACTTCACTTACAGGGTCTGGTTTTAGGGAAGCCTAGCGTAATTTCAACTCCTTTGCTTCAGCTGGGGTTTGTCTGTAGGTCAGGCATTCTTCTTTCATGAGCCAAGAAAAGATTAAAGCCGAACTTGACTTGGTTTTGGGAGGTGACACTTTTATCCTGACTTAAATCTTTGAAACGTGCCTTCTGGTGGTTATATAACTATAAACGAAACTTATCCATGGAATCAGAATTACTGCTTCACTGTTTTGTGCATTACAGGCAGATCTCCAGGGCAGTGCTGATTACAGATAGATCTGTCCTAAAAACAGATTCAGATCAACAGGTAAATTCAGTCCTATATATTTTTAATAAAAGTTGTATATATGAAGATGTTTCAGTATATATATATACATGGTGAACTAATCACTACACTCAAGCTAATTAACATATGTCTTTACATAGTTACCTTTTTTTGTGGTGAGAACACTTAAGATCTACTTTCAGCAAATTTTAAATATATAATACCATATTATTAACTGTAGTCTTGTGCTGTACATTAGATCTCTAAAACTTATTCTTTTTGTGTAACTGAAAGTTTGTACCCTTTGACCTATGTCTCCCCATTTTGCCTAGCTCCTGGCAAGCACCATTTTACTCTCTGCTTCTATGAATTTGAAGCTTTTCGTATTTCACATATAAGTGCAATCATGCAGTATTTTCCTTTTTGTGTCTGGCTTATTTCACTTAGCATAATGTCCTCCAGCTTCATCTATGTTGTTGCAAATGGTAGAACTTTCTTCTTTTTTAAAGATTGAATAATATTCCATTGTTTACACATACACACACCCCATTTTTAAAAAACCCATTCTTCCGTTGATGAACACTTAGGTTGTTTCCAAATCTTCGCTGCAATGAATAATGCTGCATTGAACATGGGAGTGGTGGATCATAGGATAATTCTATTTTTAATTTTTTTGTGGAACCTCCATACTGTTTTCTATAATGTTTGTATAGATTTGATTTGCATTCCAACCAACAGTGTAAAGGGTCTGCTTTTTTCTACATCGTCGTCAACACTTGTTATCACGTCTTGTTGATAATAGCCATCCTAACAGGTGTGAGATGAAACCTCATTGAGTCCTGTGCTAATAGCGTTGTTACTAACTTAATCTACATGGTAACATGTATAAATCAATACTGGCAAAATACAGCGTATTAAGCTATATGTACTAAAGTTTGAGTATCCCTTCTCCGAAATGCTTGGGGTCAGAAGTGCTTGGATTTTAAGGTTTTTTTGGTGGGGGTGGGGGTTTAGAGCATTTTGGATTTCGGATTTTTGGATTAGGGTACTCAGCTTGTAGTATTTTTTAAATGTGTTTTTAAAAAATACATGATGGCAATAATGTAATGGCATTGGTTTCTTAAGGATTTCCATCCAGGGGAACAAATAGTTGCATCTTACATAACAGATTTATTTTAGGAAAATCAGACTAAATACTAGATTTTGACGATTATTTCTGTGAAATTGAAAATACATTGTTATGCGGAGCAAAAGAGAATCCCCAGAGAATGCATTTAAAAATCTGGTAGGAAAAGACAGTAGCCAACCCTATGGCAGTGACTGTAAGTCCACTGTTAGGCCTGGTTTGAATGTATTTCCACATATATCCCCGGTTATGGTATTTCCTTACCACCATTGTTCATTTCAGTACCCTCTTCTTTCTCCTTACCCCCAGTTCCATAGAGGAATGTCATTATGCCTCTGATTTCTCCTCAGTCAGACCTCTTAAATTCCAGGGTACCAGTTCTCCTTCTGACCATATTTTATAGTGATTGATGAAATCACCTTACTCAGTAGGTGTGACTGTCAGTTCTGTATGCCACTGCTAAAAGTAGGCTCCTATAGTTCCTTAAGTTGAAAGCTTCTTCTTATATAAAAGAAATATGTGAGTGGATAAAGTCAATTCATTTGTAACAATTTTTATTGCTAATAAATGAACGTTATATACAAAAAAGTCCCCCAAATATACTTGTTATATGTGTAAGTATAAATACTTTCATTAAGCCATTCAGCAAACAATGAGTGCCTTTTACCTTCCAGCCAGTGTTGCTGGGTTCTAAGGAGATACAGTGGTCACTATGATAGCATCTCTGCTCTCAAATAGCTTACAGTCTGGAGAATACAGATACTGATAAGTAGCAACTGTAGTTCAGTGTGGCAAGTATGAGCATGGGCGTGTAGAAGAAATAGTACAGCAGCTATTATATTACTTACTCTACTGTCCTACAATTACTGGTTTATTGTCTATATCTCCCAGTAAGCTATGAGGTTTGTGAGTGGATCAAAGAGTGCCAGGGAGGCAGAAGAGTGAAGAGAGCAAATAAAGATAACTCTGGGAGGAAACTAAGCTGTGAAGAGTAAGAGAGAGGAACTGGTCTTTGAAGAGGGATGTGGAGGTGAAGAGGGTGTTTCTTTACTTTAAAAGAGTAGTATATATTTCAGCTGATGGGATGAAGCCAGTAGAGAGGGAGAGGTTGAAGATACTGAAGTAAGAAGGAGGATAATTGACAGATCAAGGTCCAGGCAAAGGCTGGGGAGGCTAAAATTCAGAGAACGGGCAAAAATGTTGCCCTTGGATGGGATAGGAGACACGTTGAAACCAGGGGGTGAATGCATTTGTAGATTTGGGAATTCCCATCTTATGGGTTACATTTATTCTTTAAATTATAAACAAGGTGAGTTCATCTTTTGAGAATGGGGGTGTGCAAATGTGGATGAATAGAAGCTCAAGGAAAGATGTAAAATAATCACCATAAGGAGTTGGAGAGTGTACTGTCTCGTGGTCAAATTGCTGGGCAATATTAATGGCCCAGTTGAGTCTGAAGGTCATGGATCTATAGTGGCATTAATCTGCTCCTATCCTTCCAGCTCTTTCATTCTCTTACCCCCACCCAGTCTGTTAAGAGACGTACAATTCCTCATTCCCTGTTTCTTTTCAGTTTATCATCTCCTTTCTGCCCTTTTCCTTTTCCCTGTGCTAGACCCCATAGTAAATCTTCTGAATTGCTCTTTGTCTGACACTCTCAGTACCCATGTTGTCATGTCCTTCCACTACACCCACAGAGGAAGATCACATCCCTGAGTCAGGCTGTAATCTTCATCTGGATCACTGATGGCTGCTTAAGAAAGCCATGCAACCAGACAGACTAACCATGCCACAGACACACGGGTGCCAGTGTTATTCAGCTGGACCTTCAGCACACACCACATCAGTTCTTCCACTGGCCTCAGACAGCCCTTTTCCTTTCCCTTCTCCCTCAGTGCCTAATCCAAGTCTTCATGATTTTACCCACCCTGCTTATCCCCTGCTCCTCTCAACCCGCTGCCCCCCCGCCCCCCAACCTTGCTTCACTGAAAATAGTGAGGCTGTCCACCACGCACAGTAGTCCTTGACTTCCTGCCCCACCACCACGTGTGTACTTCAGCCCAGGAATGAATCAGGAGGCTTCCCTCCTTGTTCAAAGCCAGCCCCTTTGACAAGTGCCCTTGACACACACACACACCACCCTTTATTGCCTGCTCTCTCTCTTGTATCTTCAGCCTCTCCCCACTGCTGCTGGTACCATTTTTTTTTTTTAAACAGACACAGACACACATACACACACACACACACACGCACACACACACACACAAGTATTTTCTATTTCATATATGCTAGTATATATATATACACAACTTTCTATTTCATATATGCTAGTATATATATACTTTCATATATGCTAGTATATATATACTTTCATATATGCTAGTATATGTATAATATACTATATTATACAATATATAATATATACAATATATAATATATATTATACATATACTAGCATATATGAAAGTATATATATATACTAGCATATATGAAATAGAAAATGTATATATGTGTGTGTATGTATATATATATACATGTACTAGCATTTTCTGTTCTAAAAATAGAAATGAAAAGGAACCACTCCCTTGATTCTGTCCCCATCTCTAGCTATCTTCCCTCTTCTTATCAACATTTTCAAGACAGTGTCTATACTTGCTGCCACCAGTTCCTTACCTCCCATTCATTTCTGTAACACTCCAACCTGGCTTCTACCCTCATATTTCTGCCACATCTTTTTCTTGCTAAATTCATTAATAACTTCTCAAAAGTCAGAGCTAGGGGATATTTTTTGGTTGTCTACTGGGACTTTTCTGGTACATTTGACAATGTTATTATTCCCTTTCTCTTGAAAGTCTGTACTCTTGGCTTCCATGAAACTGCTCTTGTGGTTCCCCTCATGACTCTGGCTGTTTCCTCTCTACTTCTTGAGTGGTCTCTTGTTCCTTTACCCAGTCCTTAAATATCAGGGCTACTCAGTGTTTTTCCCTCAGCCCACAGTATGTCTTGCTCTGGGCATACTCACTAGATGACTCTGTGTAGTCTCATGATATCAATTCTCCATAAATCTTGGTGACAGACACTTCTATATCTCCCAGGAGTGTCTGGCCCACCTGCTAAGCTTCCTGCGGGACATCTGTCAAATGGAATACACTCAAAACTGAACTCACCATCTTCCCTCCGCAAACTGCTCCTCATCCAATATTCCCTACTTCTGGGAATAGTTCTGACATCCTTTCAATGGCAACTTCTTCCTTCCCTGTCTGACATCTTATCAACTTCACGTCCTTCAATGTACTTCCTAAAAGTTGCTTTGATCTGCCTTTTCTCACTGTTCCAGTTACCGGACTCATCACCTCTGACTTGTAATTGGTCAGCCTGTCTCTCGTCTACTTCAAATCTGCCTTCTACATATCCTTCAGTCTAAAGTGTGTGTCCTGCTTGTCTTTCTTTGTTTCCTGTAGAGAATTTTCTTTTTTCATCTTCTCTCTTTTTCCTTTTTCTTTTTTTTTTTTTTTTTTGAGTTGTGCAGTATAGATAGAATGATGAGACTTAGAGGGAAGAATAGGTGTGGGTCCAGGTAAATTTTATGGAAGTGATATTAGAGGATTGAGGGAGTTCTTTTTTGATGGTTTTTATCATCTCTATGAGGTTTGAGACAGTTAACTTCTCAGAGTTCAGGTGACGGAGGTACTGTAGTAGGAGGTTACTAATTGCATCTCAGTTAAAAAAAAAAGTGACAGTCATAGAAATCAAAAGATGTCCTTACATGTTATTGCAGTCATTAAGATACTTTTCCAATTATGGTCATGTTTTTAGTTGTACTCATTTAACTATTCAATGTCTTAGTGGCTTCTATCTCTTTAATGCCAAAGTACATTTTCTATCATGAACAAAGGGAGTTGAGAGGAACATGGAGAAACAAATTTTTGAGACATTTTGAGGCCAGAAATGCACATAAAAGTAGGATAGTCATGGTTATCAAAATAATTTCTATTGTAAAATTTGTTTTAGGTGTTTCCTCTTTGGGCCATCACTGTGACATTCTCAGTCAAAATGTAGCATAGCACTTATAGGGCAAAGTGCAAATGGGCTTTTCCCTTTTGACAAGTATTTTCTATGTGAGAGGATAAAATTTCCTCAGATGAATATTAGATTGAGGATTAGTATTGAAACGTTAGGATCTGCAAAGAAACATTGACCTGGGCCCGGCACAGTGGCTCAAGCCTATAGTCTCAATACTTTGGGAAGCTGAGGTGGCTGGATTGCTTGAGGTCATGAGTTGGAGATCAGCCTGGCCAACATGGTGAAGCCCCATCTCTACAAAAAATACAAAAAAAAAAAAAAAAAAAATAGCCAGGTGTGGTAATGCATGCCTGTAATCCTAGCTACTTGGGAGGCTGAGGCACAAGAATTACTTGAACCCAGGAGCCGGGGGTTGCAGTGAGCCGAGATTGCACCACTGTACACCAGCCTGGGCAACAGAGTGAGACTCCGTCTCAAAAAAAAAAAAAAAAAAAAAGAAACATTGACCTGAAGGTCATTTAAAGTTTTTAAATATAAAGCCATCTAGCATATCATTAATGCCTAGGATAGCATACTACATATAATTAAATAGTACTTAAGAATAATTTTACATTTTACCTTTGATTCTGAATTTCTAGTTTTATTAATGGAGTCTTTAAAAATCGTTCGTTTTTAAATGTTTTGACATATATTTAGTTTGACTGTTTGCTTCAATATGATTGGAATGGGTAATATCTTTAATTATTAGTGCTAACTGCTGTTTTTAGCCATTATGAGTAATCAAGATTGATTTAATATGGTCTGATTTCAAACAGCAAAGTACACATATTTCAGAACTAAGAAGTCATAACTGTATCCTTTGAAAATACAGATTGAGTATCACTTATCTGAAATGCTTGAAACCAGAAGTATTTAGGATTTCAGATTTTTTCAGATTTTGGAGTGTACCAGTTGAATGTCCCTAATCTGAAAATCTAAAATGTAACATGCTCCAGTGAGCATTTCCTTAGAGCATCATGTCGGTGCTAAATTTTGGATTTTGGAGTATTTTGGAATTTAGATAATGGTTACTCAACCTATAGTAAGTTTATAGTAAGAAACCTATAGTAAGTAAGGATTTAATAAATATTAAAGATATTTAAAATAGTTATTATCTATGAGAATTATGAAAATGATACATAAATATGTTTCAATTTCTGTTCCAAAATTAAATCCTTACAAGCCATATTTTTTTCAGACATCAAGAGATGTTTGAAAAAGATACTCAGTTTAGAAGTTAACAGCATTTTAACGTTAGAAGAATGAAAATGAGATCTAACAGCTGTGTCTGATACTTTATTTTTGCTTTTTAGATTTCCATTTTGACAGTGCCAGCAGAGGAACCAGGGACTTTTGCTGTTCGGGTCATTGAGTTATGTTCTTCAACGATGACATGCATGAAAGGCACCTGTAAGCATAGTAGAGTGGTTATTTGTATTTTGTGTTTGTTTAGGGGGTAAAGGGGGCAGTTATTACAGTTGTCAAGGTTGTATTTGTAGAGATTTTCTCACTTTTTTATTATTCACAGTTTTTGTTTATATAAAATATGGTTATAGAGTAAGTCATTTCATACCATCCCCTTACCTGTAAACATTTCAGTGGCTAAATCTTCACAAGCATAATGTTTTAGTTCTCCAGTTAAGGAATTTTATGACTTTCTAATTTTTATTTAGCTTATTGAAAACCTGGTTGCATAACTTTTTTTTATTGCTAATTTTTTTTTCTTTACTTTCTTAGTCCATTTGGGCTGCTATGAAAAAAGACCTTAGACTGGGTAACTTATAATAAACAATAGAAATTTATTGCTCACAATTCTAGAGGCTGGAAAGTCCAAAATCAAGGTGCCAGCAGATTCAGTGTCTGATGAGGACCTGTTCCTCATAAGTGGCATCTTCTGTGTGTCCTCATACAGGCAAGGGGATAAAAAAGCTTCCTTGAACCCTTTTTTAAGAGCACTAATCCCATTTATGAGGGCAGAGCTCTTGTGACCTAACCATCTTCCAAAGCCCCTACCTCTTAATAACTTTTGCATTGTGGGCCGGCTTGAGGTATTAAAAGGTAATACTTTTGTATTGCGTATGTCAACATATGAATTGTGGGGAGACACAAACATTCAAACCATAGCACCTTGAATTCTAAATTCTAAATCCTATTACTGAACTTTTTTCATGTATAAATTTTCAATTTATTTTGTTTACTTATGAGACTAAAGTTAAGGACTACTTTACCTGTTCTTTCACTTATATGTTTCAAACTTTTTGTTTCCAGCAGCATTAGATATCATGCATTCTACAACATATTTCTTGAGGATATTTCAGTAAATAGGAGTCAATAAGTATACATTATACATCACTGTGCCTAGACCTAAGCTATGTACTATAAGTATTAGAAGCAGAAGGTGAGATGCCTGATTTGAAATGCTCATAATCTTACTGCTCACCTAATGGAACAAGACAATTTATTTATTAACCGGGTACAACATATTGTGCTAGGCATTTCATGGTACATAAAGATGAATAAGATATCCCCTGACCATAGGAGATTCACAGTCTAGTTGAACAGATAAGCACAGAAGTAGCTGGAAGACGCAAAATATGAGAGGTACCAACAAACAGTGTACTCTAGGGATTCATAGGAGTGAGTCATAACATCATTAACTAGAAAAATATTTTTTGTAAAAAAAATTTGAGTAAACGTAAGTGTTACTTAGATTGTTATGTGAGTTCTGAGAAGCAAAAAAACTAATATGGTTTTGCATAGTCACAAGGAAAAGTTCAGTGGGGAAATGCAGAGCTACTACTTAAAAATGGGAACATGTGGTCAGGCAGAAAAGTGGGAAGTCTGATGCCAGCAGAGAGGGTTAAGAAAACTTTTCAACATTGCTATAATCCTAAATTTCCTTTGGAAAAGTAGCTCAGAGGACCATTTCTCCTTTTATAGTGTATTAGTCCGTTTTCATGCTGTTAATAAAAACATACCCGAAATTGAGAAGGAAAAGAGGTTTAATTGGAATCACAGTTCCACATGGCTGGGGAGGTCTCAGAATCATGGCAGGAGGCAAAAGGCACTTCTTAACATGGCGGTGGCAAGAAAAAAATGAGGAAGAAGCAAAAGCGGAAACCCCTGATAAACCCATCAGATTTTGTAAGACTTACACACTATCATGAGAATAGCACGAGAAAGACCGGCCCCCATGATTCAGTTACCTCCCCCTGGGTCCCTCCCACAACACGGGAGATACAATTCAAGTTGAGATTTCAGTGGGGACACAGCCAAACCATATCATTCTGCCCCCGGCCCCTCCAAATCTCATGTCCTCACATTTCAAAAGTAATCATGCCTTCCCAACAGTCCCCCAAAATCTTATTTCAGCATTAACCCAAAAGTCCACAGTCCAAAGTCTCATCTGAAACAAGGCAAGTCCCATCTGCCTATGAGCCTGTAAAATCAAAAGCAAGTTAGTTAACTTCCTAGATACAATGGCGGTCCAGGTATTGGATAAATACAGCCATTACAAATGGGAGAAATTGGCCAAAACAAAGGGTTTACAGGCCCCATGCAAGTCCAAAATCCAGCGGGGCAGTCAAATTTTAAAGCTCCAAAATGATCTCTTTTGACTCCAGGTCTCACATCCAGGTCACACTGATACAAGAGGTGGGTTCCCATGGTCTTGGGCAGCTCCACCCTTGTGGCTTTGCAGGTTATATCCTGCCTCCCGGCTGCTTTCACAGGCTGGTGTTGAGTGTCTGCAGCTTTTTCTGGCGCAACCTGTTGATGGATCTGTCATCATTCTGGGGTCTGGAGGACAGTGGCCCTCTTCTCACAGCTCCACTAGGCAGTGCCAGAATAGGGACTCTGTATGGGGCCTCCAACCCCACATTTCCCTTCCACAGTGCCCTAGCAGAGGTTCTCCATGGAGGCCCCACCCCTGCAGCAGTCTTTTGCCTGGTCATCCAGGCATTTCCATACTTCTTCTGAAATCTAGGTGGAGGTTCCCAAACCCCAGTTCTTAACTTCTATGCACCCACAGGGTCAACACCACGTGGAAGCTGCCAAGGCTTGGGGCTTGCACCTTTTGAAGCCACAGCCTGAGCTCTATGTTGGGCCCTTTCAGCCACTGCTGGAGTGGCTGGGACACAGGGCACCAAGTTCCTAGGCTGCACACAATATGGGGGGACTGGCCCATGAAACCACTTTTTCCTCCTGGGCCTCTAGGCCTATGATGAGAGAGCTACAGTGAAGGTCTCTGACGTGGCCTGGAGACATTTTCCTCATGGTCTTGGGGATTAACATTAGGTTCCTTGCTACTTATGCAAATTTCTGCAACATGCTTGAATTTCTCCTCAAAAAATGTGTTTTCTTTTCTACTGCATCGTCAAACTGCAAATTTTCTGAACTTTTATGCTCTGTTTCCCTTTTAAAATGGAATGCTTTTAACAGCACCCAACTCACCTTTTGAATGCTTTGCTGCTTAGAAATTTCTTCTGCCAGATACCTTAAATAATCTCTCTCAAGTTGAAAGTTCCACAAATCTGTGGGGCAGGGCCAAAGTGCTGCCAGTCTCTTTGCTAAAACATAACAAGAGTCACCTTTACTCCAGTTCCCAACAAGTTCCTCAGCTCCATCTGAGACCACCTCAGCCTGGACCTTATTGTTCATATCGCTATCAGCATTTTTGTCAATGCCATTCAACAGGTCTCTAGGAGGTTCCAAACTTTCCCACATTTTCCTGTCTTCTTCTGAGCCCTCCAGATTGTTCCAACCCTCTGCCTGTTAACCAGTTCCAAAGTCGCTTTCACATTTTCAGGTATCTTTTCTACAATGCCCCACTCTACGGGGACCAATTTACTGTATTGGTCTGTTTTCATGCTGCTGATAAAGACATACCCGAAACTGGAAAGAAAAAGAGGTTTAATTGGACTTAAGTTCCATAGGTTGAGGATGCTTCAGAATCATGGCAGGAGGCAAAAGGCACTTCTTATGTGGCAGCAGCAAGAGAAAAATGAGGAAGAAGCAAAAGCAGAAACCCCTAATAAACCTATCAGATCTCTTGAGACTTACTCACTATCACGAGAATAGCATGGGAAACACCAGCCCCCATGATTCAATTACCTCCCACTGGGTCCTTCCCACAACACATGGGAATTCTGGGAGATAAAATTCAAGTTGAGATTTGGCTGTGGACACAGCCAAACCCTATCATACAGTGATTGGTGCTACAAGAAAATCTTGACCATGACAGTTGTTGTTATTTTCTATTATTACTTTAACTATTTTTCATGTCTTTTTATCTGTGTTAGCTTCTTAGATATAAAATAAAACTGCACATATTATGGTTTTTGTAATTTGTATTTATTTTATGTTTGTGAATATTCTTTTTCAAATTTCCATTTTTAGTTTAGATTCACGGAGTATATGCACAGGTTCGTTACAAGGGTATATCGCATGATGCTGAGGTTTGGTCTTCTATTTATCCTGTCACTCAGATAGTGAACATAGTACCCCATAGGAAGTTTTTCAGCCATTTCCTCCCTCCCTCCCTCCTTTTAGAGTCTCCAGTGTCTGTTGTTCCCATCTTTATGTCCTTGTGTACGCCAGATTTAGCTCCCACTTGTAAGTGAGTTCATGTAATATTTGGATTTCTATTTCTGTGTTAATTCACTTGGGATAATGGCCTCCAGCTGCATCCATGTTGCTGCAAAGGACATGATTTTCTTTGATTTTATGGCTGCATAGTATCCCATGCTGTATATGTACCACATTTTTTTAATCCAGTCCACCATTGATTAGCACCTAGGTTCCATGTCTTTGCTATCATGAATAGTGCTGTGACAGACATGGGAGTGCATTTTTTTTCTTTGTACAGTGATTTCTTTTCTTTTGGATATATACCCAGTAATGGGATTGCTTGGTTGAATGGTAGCTCTGTTCTAAGTTTTTAGAGAAATCTCCAAACTGCTTTCCACAGTGGCTGAACTAATTCACATTCCTGCCAACAGTGTATAAGCATTTCCTTTTTTCTGCAGCCTGGACAGCATCTGTTATTTTTTGAATTTTTAATAATAGCCATTCTGACTGGGGTGAGATGATGTCTCTTTGTGGTTTGATTTGCATTTCTCTGATTAGTGATGTTGAGCATTTTTTCATATGTTTGTTGGCTACTTATGTATCTTTTGAGAAGCATCTGTTCAAATCTTTGTCTACTTTTTAATGGGATGGTTTTATTCTCGTTGATTTAAGTTTTTTATATATTTCGGGTATTAGTTGTTTGTTGGATGCATAGTTTGTGAATATTCTCTCCCATTCTATAGTTTGTTTGTTCACTCTGTCGATAATTTCTTTTGCTGTGTACACGCTTTTTAGTTTAATGAGGTCCCATTTGTCAATTTTTGTTTTTGTTGCAATTGCTTTTGAGGACTTGGTTATAAATTGTAAATAGTCTTCATAAATTGTTTTGTAAATTATTTTTCCATTTGCCATATTTTAATATCCCCAGTCTAATAATTCATGTTCACTGTTGACAATTTGGAAGATATAAAAAAGAAAAGTTACTATAATCCCTCTACCAAATAATGATAAATACCCTTGGTGTATGATTCTTTGTCCTTTTTTCTTTGTATGGGCATGCACATATATTTTCATAAAATGCAATATTGTTTTATATACTGTTTTATAATATGTTTTTTAATAAATGTAGTATGAAAATGTTTTTTACATGTCTGTGATAGCATTTTCAGTGATTTTGGTTATGCCATTTAAACTGAAGTGAGACCTCAGTTTTTTCAGTGATGCTTGGCAGGAGTAGAGCAATTATTGTCTCAAAGTTTTCTATCTTGCTAAGATATGGTCTTTTGCTAGAGAGTGTAGGTTTTTATTGGGCCTTTTAAAATCTGAGTCCATTGGTGTTTCCAGTTGTCAGTTTCTATGGCTCTTACTTGGAGATATATGATACAAAAAGAAAACCCAGGGGACTCTGCCATTTTGCTCTTTTGGTCCCAAGTTCTCTAGCCAGTCTGCTTTCTTTGTTCCAGCTTTCAGAGTCTTGCTATGTTGGTTTTATATATGTCTAAGATTTTTAGCTGTACTCAGGAAAAATCGGGATAACCTCCTTTATTCTTTCTGGATGTGGAAGTCTCAAAGTGGTGCCCCCAAAGTTATACCAACTTACACATCCAATGGCAGTTTATAAACAAGCATGTCTGTTTTCTTCAAAGCCTCAAGAGCACTGAATATTATCTTATCAAAACTCTTTTGCCAATTTGAAAATTGAAATATAGTGTTTAAACTTGCATTTAATAACTCATAAAGTTATGAGTTATGAGCTATACCTTGGCCCCTTTTAGCCATGGCTAGAGCAGCTGGGATGCAGGGCACCACATCCTTAGGCTTCACACAGCAGAGGGGCCCTGGGTCTGGCCCATGAAGCCATTTTTTCCTCTTAGGCCTCCAGGTATGTGACGGGAGGGGCTGCTGCAAAGGTCTCTGACGTGGCCTAGAGACATTTCACCATTGTCTTGGTGATTAACATTTGGCTCCTCATTACATAGACAAATTTCTACAACTAGCTTGAATTTCTCCTCAGGAAATGGATTTTTCTTTTCAATCTCATTGTCAGGCTGCAAATTTTCCAAACTTTTATGCGCTGTTTCCCTTTCAAAACTGGATGCCTTTAACAGCACCCAAGTCACCTCTTGAATGCTTTGCTGCTTAGAAATTTCTTCCACCAGATACCATAAATCATCTCCCTTAAGTTCAGAGTTCCACAGATCTGTAGGGCAGAGGCAAAATGCTGCCAGTCTCTTTGCTAAAACATAACAAGAGTCAATTTTACTCCAGTTCCCAACAAGTTCCTCATCTCCGTCTGAGACCATCTCAGCCTGGATTTCATTGTCCATATCATTATCAACATTTTGGTCAAAGCCATTAAACAACTATCTATGGAGTTCCAAACTTTCCCACATTTTCCTATCTTCTTCTGAACCCACCAAACTGTTCCAACCTCTCCCTATTGCCCAGTTCCAAAGTCGCTTTCACGCTTTCAGGTATCTTTTCGGCAGCACCCCACTCTGATGGTACCAATTTACTGTATTAGTTCATTTTCATGCTGCTGATAAAGACATACCAGAAACCAGGCAATTTACCAAAGAAAGAGGTTTATAATGGACTTACAGTTCCACGTGGCTGGGGAAGCCTCACAGTCATGGCGGGAATCAAGGAGGGGCAAGTCGTGTGTTACATGGATGGAAGCAGGCAAAGAGAGTGAGCTTGTGCAGGGAAACTCCCCCTTATAAAACCATCAGATGTCATAGACTTATTCACTGTCACAAGAACAGCATGGGAAAGACCTGTCAACATTATTCAGTTACCTCCCACTGGGTCAGTCCCACAACATGTGGGAATTCAAGATGAGATTTGAGTGGGGACACAGCCAAACCATATCACCATAGTTTAATCAGTTTATCAGTACAAAACTAGACAAATGGACTGGGTTTGGGTTTTTTAGTCTTAATAGTATGGCTTACACCAGGAAGGTTGACTGAGAAAGTTAAGTTTCAATTTATTATTTATACTATGCCTTGTTCTCAATAAAAAGAGAAGTTAATGTTCATTTAAAAATCTTGTATGCATTCTTTTTAAAATAGCATTAATTACTGTAGTAGTGCTATAATAGAGTTAATGTGTAATATATAACAAGACTTAAGAAATACACTGAGATAGAAACTGATATTTTTATCATTCACTTGTTCTTATTAAAGCTTAGATTCTTTTTTTCTCCTTCTTTTTTAATGCTTTTGGCCTGTTCATAGACATTCAGGAGCAATTTGTAACTTGGACATTAAAGGACCTTAATGGTGTATTTTCCTGCTGCTGCCCTAATTGAGAGTCATTGACGTCACAAATAGTTGCAAGTTGTTCTGTTCTCAGTCTGTCTTCTGAAACAACTAGCCTTATAATCTCATAGAAGGCTTTAAACCACCTTTTTCTTTTCTGTTGATTTCTTTCTGTTTCAAGTCAGAGAAAAGAAAAAGAAGCAAATATACCCTGTGTTTATTTTATGTATTCAAACCTGTTTGTAACTCATTTATTTTTCTCTTTTTAAGCTCCCCAATTATGGGCAAATTATGTAGTTTAGAATGTTATATAGTCATTCTCTTTCGTAACTACTTTTACTTCCAAATCTCTTTTAAGGGTTTTGACTTTCCTATACCTTTTGAATAAAGCATATCCTGAGCACAATAGAACATGTTTTAAAATTCACATAATTGTTTCTTTACAGAATAATTTAGAAACATAATTTCATTATTTACCAGGTCAAGCACCAAAAACTGAAAATGCTAAACATGCTTATTGTGCCATAACATCCCACTTTTAGGGGGAAGGATGTGTGGAATTTGACATTACTCATAATTGGATAGAAATGTATATTCAGAAGAATTTGCTTCAAATAGAATTCTTGGTGGAAGGCTTTTTACCATTCTAGCTGAATGTTGTTATTTATATATGTCTACATTAGCTATGTGGTGGAATTCTCATATTTGTAGTAATTATGATGTTGAAATGTTTGTGATCATCCATTTGATCACGGTTTTGTAGAAATCAAACAATAAAATCGTGTTTAAGAAGAATAAATTTTAAATGTAAATTTTGTGTTTTTAAAAAATCATTAACTCTAAATGGATTTTGTTGTGACTTATTTTCCCTTCAAACAATTACTTAAAATAAGTGTACAAACACATCTATACATGTAAACTTTGGTTCCATTGTATAAGTGACAGACATGTAATCAGTATTGCTAAATGAGTGGAACCAAGTGCCTTCCCTTGCCCTAAAACTTGATGCTGTAATAGTGAAATCATGAAGTAAACTTATTGTTCTTCCTCTTGGAAGAATCATTTGACAAATATTGGCAAGCACTGTAACTGATTTAGTTATACTTAAATAAATCAAATATAATAAAAATATCTACCAATGAGACTTTGTGACTTGTATCCATACCTCAAAGTTTATAAAATGAATTTTATAGAAAGTAAATGATGTAAACTTTGGTGATTTAATTAGAGTTCAATTGTTTAACAGAGAATGTATTTTAAAGATATATTAGTCATGAGCAAATTAACTTGGACACACTTATTACAAAATTATGGCTTTTAGAGAAATTATGGGAATTCTTCAGTAAAAATTTAAGCCTTTTTGTAGTTTTAAACACTCGATTTCATTTATGTCTAATCCAGTATGTCCATTATTCATTAGCCATAACAATCTATATGTGAAGATGTATTTTTCTTTGAAAAATATTACTGATTTTAAAGGTATTTTCCCCACATACATAAATCCAAGCAGATGAGAAAGTTTAAATTTGTCACGGGTACTCTACTCTTAACTAGTGAAGGTTTTATGTTGTTGTCTTTAAGTACATATTAAGTATTCACTTGTTAACTAATTCTGATACTCATTTTATCTTTACTTCTCTTCAGTATCTACTACTGAAATTCATCCATTCTTAAATGAGCACAAGCTTTTACTTCCCATTGAGCATGGAGTAGAAATTTGCGAATTTTTAGTGTCGACTAATCAGGTTTGACTAATACTGTGGCACTTTATATTAAACATTATTTAATTACTGTGTCACTTTCAGTGGTGTATAATATATAAAACATTAAATCTTAATGTTTTAGACATCATGTAATAAGATAAAATGTATAATTCTCAGTGTTTTCAACTTCTAAACCACTTTTTTCTTTATACAAATCACACTTTTTATACTTTTTATTTTTAATCCTGTGCTATGCAAATGCTATACTGTATGTACTCTTTTTTTTTATTATACTTTAGGTTTTAGGGTACATGTGTACAATGTGCAGGTTTGTTACATGTGTATCCATGTGCTGTGTTGGTTTGCTGCACCCATTAACTCGTCATTTAGCATTAGGTATATCTCCTAATGCTGTCCCTCCCCCCTACCCCCACCCCACAACAGTCCCCAGAGTGTGATGTTCCCCTTCCTGTGTCCATGAGTTCTCGTTGTTCAATTCCCACCTATGAGTGAGAACATGTGGTGTTTGGTTTTTTGTCCTTGTGATAGTTTACTGAGAATGATGTTTTCCAGTTTCATCCATGTCCCTACAAAGGACATGAACTCATCATTTTTTATGGCTGCATAGTATTCCATGGTGTATATGTGCCACATTTTCTTAATCCAGTCTATCGTTGTTGGACATTTGGGTTGGTTCCAACTCTTTGCTATTGTGAATAGTGCCACAATAAACATATGTGTGCATGTGTCTTTATAGCAGCATGATTTGTAGTCCTTTGGGTATATACCCAGTAATGGGATGGCTGGGTCAAATGGTATTTCTAGTTCTAGATCCCTGAGGAATCGCCACACTGACTTCCACAATGGTTGAACTAGTTTACAGTCCCACCAACAGTGTAAAAGTGTTCCTATTTCTCCACATCCTCTCCAGCACCTGTTGTTTCCTGACTTTTTAATGATGGCCATTCTAACTGGCATGAGATGGTATCTCATTGTGGTTTTGATTTGCATTTCTCTGATGGCCAGTGATGATGAGCATTTTTTCATGTGCTTTTTGGCTGCATAAATGTCTTCTTTTCAGAAGTGTCTGTTCATGTCCTTGGCCCACTTTTTGATGGGGTTGTTTTTTTCTTGTAAATTTGTTTGAGTTCATTGTAGATTCTGGATATTAGCCCTTTGTCAGATGAGTAGGTTGCAAAAATTTCCTCCATTCTGTAGGTTGCCTGTTCACTCTGATGGTAGTTTCTTTTGCTGTGCAGAAGCTCTTGAGTTTAATGAGATCCCATTTGTCAATTTTGGCTTTTGTTGCCATTGCTTTTGGTGTTTTAGACATGAAGTCCTTGCACACGCCTATGTCCTGAATGGTATTGCCTAGGCTTTCTTCTAGGGTTTTTATGGTTTTAGGTCTAACATGTAAGTCTTTAATCCATCTTGAATTAATTTTTGTATAAGGTGTAAGGAAGGGATCCAGTTTCAGCTTTCTACATATGGCTAGCCAGTTTTCCCAGCACCATTTATTAAATAGGGAATCCTTTCCCCATTTCTTGTTTTTGTCAGGTTTGTCAAAGATCTGATAGTTGTAGATTTGTGGCGTTATTTCTGAGGGCTCTGTTCTGTTCCATTGATCTATGTCTCTGTTGTGGTACCAGTACTATGCTGTATTGGTTACTGTAGCCTTGTAGTATAGTTTGAAGTCAGGTAGCGTGATGCCTCCAGCTTTGTTCTTTTGGCTTAGGATTGACTTGGTGATGCGGGCTCTTTTTTGGTTCCATATGAACTTTAAAGTAGTTTTTTCCAATTCTGTGAAGAAAGTCATTGGTAGCTTGATGGGGATGGCATTGAATCTATAAATTACCTTGGGCAATATGGCCATTTTCACGATATTGATTCTTCCAACCCATGAGCATGGAATGTTCTTCCATTTGTTTGTATCCTCTTTTATTTCATTGAGCAGTGGTTTGTAGTTCTCCTTGAAGAGGTCCTTCACATCCCTTGTAAGTTGGATTCCTACGTATTTTATTCTCTTTGAAGCAATTGTGAATGGGAGTTCACTCATGATTTGGCTGTTTGTCTGTTATTGGTGTACAAGAATGCTTGTGATTTTTGTACATTGATTTTGTATCTTGAGACTTTGCTGAAGTTGCTAATCCGCTTAAGGAGATTTTGGGCTGAGACAATGGGATTTTCTAGATATACAATCCTGTCATCTGCAAACAGGGACAATTTGACTTACTCTTTTCCTAATTGAATACCCTTTATTTCCTTCTCCTGCCTGATTGCCCTGGCCAGAACTTCCAGCACTATGTTGAATAGGAGTGGTGAGAGAGGGCATCCCTGTCTTGTGCCAGTTTTCAAAGGGAATGCTTCCAGTTTTTGCCCATTCAGTATGATATTGGCTGTGGGTTTGTCATAGATAGCTCTTATTATTTCGAGATACATCCCATCAATACCTAATTTATTGAGAGTTTTTAGCATGAAGAGTTGTTGAATTTTGTCAAAGGCCTTTTCTGCATCTATTGAGATAATCATGTGGTTTTTGTCTTTGGTTCTGTTTATATGCTGGATTACATTTATTGATTTGCATATGTTGAACCAGCCTTGCATCCCAGGGATGAAGCCCACTTGATCATGGTGGATAAGCTTTTTGATGTGCTGCTGGATTCGGTTTGCCAGTATTTTATTGAGGATTTTTGCATCAATGTTCATCAAGGATATTGGTCTGAAATTCTCTTTTTTGGTTATGTCTCTGCCAGGCTTTGGTATCAGGACGATGCTGGCCTCATAAAATGTGTTAGGGAGGATTCCCTCTTTTTCTGTCGACTGGAATAGTTTCAGAAGGAATGGTACCAGTTCCTCCTTGTACCTCTGGTAGAATTCGGCTGTGAATCCATCAGGTCCTGGACTCTTTTTGGTTGGTAAGCTATTGATAATTGCCACAATTTCAGAGCCTGTTATTGGTCTATTCAGAGATTCAACTTCTTCCTGGTTTAGTCTTGGGAGGGTGTATTTGTCGAGGAATTTATCCATTTCTTCTAGATTTTCTAGTTTATTTGCGTAGAGGTGTTTGTAGTATTCTCTGATGGTAGATTGTATTTCTGAGGGATCGGTGGTGATATCCCCTTTTTCATTTTTTATTGCATCTATTTGATTCTTCTCTCTTTTCTTCTTTATTAGTCTTGCTAGCAGTCTATCAATTTTGTTGATCTTTTCAAAAAACCAGCTCCTGCATTCATTAATTTTTTGAAGGGTTTTTTGTGTCTCTATTTCCTTCAGTTTTGCTCTGATTTTAGTTATTTCTAGCCTTCTGCTAGCTTTTGAATGTGTTTGCTCTTGCTTTTCTAGTTCTTTTAATTGTGATGTTAGGGTGTCAATTTTGGATCTTTCCTGCTTTCTCTTGTGGGCATTTAGTGCTATAAATTTCCCTCTACACACTGCTTTGAATGTGTCCCAGAGATTCTGGTATGTTGTGCCTTTGTTCTCATTGGTTTCAAAGAACATCTTTATTTCTGCCATCATTTAATTATGAACCCAGTAGTCATTCAGGAGCAGGTTGTTCAGTTTCCATGTAGTTGAGCAGTTTTGAGTGAGTTTCTTAATCCTGAGTTCTAGTTTGATTGCACTGTGGTCTGAGAGACAGTTTGTTATAATTTCTGTTCTTTTACATTTGCTGAGGAGAGCTTTACTTCCAACTATGTGGTCAATTTTGGAATAGGTGTGGTGTGGTGCTGAAAAAAATGTATATTCTGTTGATTTGGGGTGGAGAGTTCTGTAGATGTCTATTAGGTCCACTTTATATAGAGCTGAGTTCAATTCCTGGATATCCTTGTTAACTTTCTGTCTCGTTGATCTGTCTAATGCTGACAGTGGGGTGTTAAAATCTCCCATTATTATTGTGTGGGAGTTTAAGTCCCTTTGTAGGTCACTCAGGACTTGCTTTATGAATCTGGGTGCTCCTGTGTTGGGTGCATATGTACTTAGGATAGTTAGCTCTTCTTGTTGAATTGATCCCTTTACCATTATGTAATGGACTTCTTTGTCTCTTTTGATCTTTGTTGGTTTAAAGTCTATTTTATCAGAGACTAGGATTGCAACCCCTGCCTTTTCTTGTTTTCCATTTGCTTGATAGATCTTCCTCCATCCCTTTATTTTGAGTCTATGTGTGTCTCTGCACGTGAGATGAGTTTCCTGAATACAGCACACTGATGGGTCTTGACTCCTTATCCAGTTTGCCAGTCTGTGTCTTTTAATTGGAGTATTTAGCCCATTTACATTTAAAGTTAATATTGTTATGTGTGAATCTGATCCTGTCATTATGATGTTAGTTGGTTATTTTGCTCGTTAGTTGATGCAGTTTCTTCCTAGCCTCGATGGTCTTTACAATTTGGCATGTTTTTGCAGTGGCTGGTAACCGTTGTTCCTTTCCATGTTTAGTGCTTCCTTCAGGAGCTCTTTTAGGGCAGGCCTGGTGGTGACAAAATCACTCAGCATTTGCTTGTCTGTAAAGTATTTTATTTCTCCTTCACTTACGAAGCTTAGTTTGGCGGGATATGAAATTCTGGGTTGAAAATTCTTTTCTTTAAGAATGTTGAATATCGGCCCCCACTCTCTTCTGGCTTGTAGAGTTTCTGCCAAGAGATCAGCTGTTAGTCTGATGGGCTTTCCTTTGTGGGTAACCCTACCTTTCTCTCTGGCCGCCCTTAACATTTTTTCCTTCATTTCAACTTTGGTGAATCTGACAATTATGTGTCTTGGAGTTGCTCTTCTCGAGGAGTATCTTTGTGGCGTTCTCTGTATTTCCTGAATCTGAATGTTGGCCTGCCTTGCTAGATTGGGGAAGTTCTCCTGGATAATATCTTTCAGAGTGTTTTCCAACTTGGTTCCATTCTCCCCATCATTTTCAGGTACACCAATCAGATGTAGGTTTGGTCTTTTCACATAGTCCCAAATTTCTTGGAGGCTTTGTGCGTTTCTTTTTATCCATTTTTCTGTAAACTTCCCTCCTCACTTCATTTCATTCATTTCATCTTCCATCACTGATACCCTTTCTTCCAGTTGATCACATCAGCTCCCGAGGGTTCTGCAATCTTCACGTAGTTCTCGAAACTTGGCTTTCAGCTCCATCAGCTCCTTTAAGCCCTTCTCTCCATTGGTTATTCTAGTTATCCATTTGTCTAATTTTTTTTCAAAGTTTTTAACTTCTTTGCTGTTGTTTTGAATTTCCTCCTGTAGCTCGGAGTAGTTTGATCTTCTGAAGCCTTCTTCTCTCAACTCGTCAAAGTCATTCTCCATCCAGCTTTGTTCCGTGGCTGCTGAGGAACTGCCTTCCTTCGGAGGAGGAGAGATGCTCTGCTTTTTAGAGTTTCCAGTTTTTCTGCTCTGTTTTTTCCCCATCTTTGTGGTTTTTTCTACTTTTGGTCTTTGATGATGGTGATGTACAGATGGGTTTTTGGTGTGGATGTCCTTTCTGTTTATTAATTTTCCTTCTACCAGACAGGACCCTCAGCTGCAAGTCTGTTGGAGTTTGCTAGAGGTCCACTCCAGACCCTGTTTGGCTGAGTGTCAGCAGCAGTGGCTGCAGAACAGTGGATTTTCGTGTGACCACAAATTCAGCTGTCTGATAGTTCCTCTGGAAGTTTTGTCTCAGAGGAGTACCTGGCCAAGTGAGGTGTCAGTCTGTCCCTACTGGGGGGTGCCTCCCAGTTAGGCTGCTCGGGGGTCAGGACCCACTTTAGGAGGCAGTCTGTCTGTTCTCAGATCTCCAGCTGCATGCTGGGAGAACCACTACTCTCTTCAAAGCTGTCAGAGGGACATTTAAGTCTGCAGAGTTTCCTGCTGAATTTTTGTTTGTCTGTGCCCTGCCCCCAGAGGTGGAGCCTACAGAGGCAGGCAGGCCTCCTTGAGCTGTGGTGGGCTCCACCCAGTTCCAGCTTCCTGGCTGCTTTGTTTACCTAAGCAAGCCTGGGCAATGGCGGGCGCCCCTCCCCCAGCCTCGCTGCCACCTTGCAGTTTGATCTCAGACTGCTGTGCTAGCAATCAGCGAGACTCCGTGGGCATAGGACCCTCTGAGCCAGGTGCGGGACACAATCTCCTGGTGTGCCGTTTTCCAAGCCCATTGGAAAAGCGCATTATTAGGGTTGGACTGACCCGATTTTCCAGGTGCTGTCTGTTACCCCTTTCTTTGACTAGGAAAGGGAACTCCCTGACCCCTTGCGCTTCCTGAGTGAGGCAATGCCTCGCCCTGCTTTGGCTCGCGCACAGTGTGCTACACCAACTGTCCTGCACCCACTGTTTGGCACTCCCTAGTGAGATGAACCCGGTACCTTAAACGGAAATGCAGAAATCACCCGTCTTCTGTGCCGCTCACGCTGGGAGCTGTAGACTGGAGCTGTTCCTCTTTGGCCATCTTGGCTCCACCCCCTGTATGTAGTCTTAAGTGTGTGCTCAAGAATGTGCTTAAGACATAAAACTACCTCAGAGTTCACTTATACTTTTTATTTTCTTTAATGACTTTTCATAGATGTCACATTGCCTTAAATTTGGTTTGATTTAGAATTTGTAAAACCATACGTATGCCACTGAAGTTTACCTTCACATCATATGGGAATAGTATATATGAAAGGTTCTTGAAAGGCAAATAAATAGTGCAGTAAACAAGGGAGATACATTTCATTAACACACTACCATATAGTGGTGGAGAACATAGGCTAGGTTCAAATCCCAGTTTTTACTAACTACTTGACTAACCTTAGGCAAGTTACTTAATTTCTCTGTGCCTCAGCTTTCCTATCTGTGAAATAGGAATAATGATACTGTCTACCTCAGGACTGTTAATAGTATCAATGTTACTTAAGCTGATATTTTGATAGACTGATAGGAAATCATCGTTATCTAGTAATGCAGGAGTTTTTCTAAGCAACTTTGGGCTAGCATCGTTATTGCATCTTTTTTTAAAGTAGTAGAGTTATGTTTTGTAAAATCTATAAGTCCGCTTAAATTTTCCTCCCCTCAGCTAATTTGGTTCAAGTTACTGGGATTGTTAAATAACTGAAATGTATTTGTTTATTATGTTTTTCAAAGCTAAACAAGCCATATTTTTTTTCACAGAGTTCATCTTTCAGGACATACCTAATATATTTATTTCTATTCATCTTATATCCTAAGTGAATTTAATATGAGATTTACTTTCTTTTAAAGTCATTTGTAAATGAACAAAACATTATCTTTGCAGCCCTTCCATTCGACATTCATTTTTGTGTTCTTTGCAGTACTTATTCATACACTAGACATTTTGAATTTTTTTCGTACATACTAATCAGGCAATAACAGCTGTTTTATTCTGAGATTTGATGTTACAGGATGTTATTTATCTGTGATATGATTATATATTTTTGAATATATAATGTGAAATATATATATGATATATGTAATAATCCAGAATTTCATGTAGGTACTGGTTTATATACTTTTTCTGCTTTTGTGACCCTAGTTTTAAAATGCTATATACCTTTTATAAAAATGAGTTAGATATTGATTTAAAACAATTATCAGTGCCTTTTTCATTTGCTTTTTGAAAATGTGACATTTCAAATTATTATTATTAGTATTATCACAGAACAAAGATTTGATTTTATTATATGTAAACTAATTTTTCTTCCTGATCTTAAGGTGACGTTCTGGAGTTTTTTTCTTAAATTCTACTGAGAAAGTATAAGCTGACTATAAACTTTTTCATAGTTGAATTAAAAAATTAAATTGTGTGTCATATATCATCAAACTCAGTTCCTTACTTGCTACCATAGAGAAAGTGTGTCTCTGAGGTTCTCAGTTTTATTGATACAGTCATATCCTCATTTGTGCTATATTACATAAATTACATGTGGCCTTTATAGTTATATGAAAGATATGTTACCAGCCACATTGATCTCTATGTAAATTAATTACATATTTCTAGTTAGGTTACACAACAAAGCCTACTTGCTGACTAGCCTATAAATAAAGATTCTTTAAATGCATTTGGAACAATTTTGCCTGCTTGTATAGAGTGAATGACTGCTGTATGTGGTAACCTCAGAAGCTTGAGGGATAGATTTCCTACCTTTTACAGCAAGCATTTACTTAGGTTTTACATTCACATTTGTAATGCCATCCGTTTTGATTTAAAATCTATCATCATTGAAAGAATCGTAGCTGGTGAGTAAGGACTTACCTTCGTAAATTTGAGACTAGAAGAGGTCTTATAGATGGACTAATTGCACCCCTTCATTTTAATTATGAGGACACTGAAGCCAGAGAGAAAAACTGACTTGGCCAAGTAGATATAGAGAGCTGAAGTAATACCAGACCCACGTAATCATCCTATACCATGTCACTCTGCTACTGTACGTTGGACTTGTTACTTTTAAATGTGCTCATTATTATACTTGTGCACATTCTGAGTAGAACTCCTACTTCTCATGTGTTTCAAAACAAGTCGTAAGAGTGATCAGCATTCCAAAGGCAGTTTTGGAGAACTGAAAGTGTGTTGTTATTTCTAGTTTTGTGTTGAGTTACTTCTCACTTCTAAATTAAAACTGATTTTGCACTAAGATTTCTTTAATGCCAATACAAATCTAAGTATATTGCCAAAAGAGGGATTATGATAGAAAACACATTTTTTCATTAAGTCTTTGGCCATTTTTAGCTCATTAAGCCTTTAAGCAGTTGCTAAATGAAGTCAAAGGAGCATAGTTTATAAAAAGATATTAAATTTTTTTTGTTCAGTTATAATCTCACATGGTGCCTGTGGGAAATGTTTCCACTTGTATTGCATCTTCCACAATCTTAGTAATAGTTGTCAATTAGTACTAATGAAACTAATACTTTTAGGAAAGCATTTGCCTTGTATGATCTAATTTGTGGTCATTGTTGGCCTGTATTGAGCAAGTTCATTATTTGGAGAAGAATTAAAGTCACATAGATGCAAAGAAGTATTTTACATAATTGAATTTTAGTAGAAATGTGATAGCATGTTCTACATGTTTGGTTTTGAGTTTGCCTTATACCCTTAAGGTCTTCAGACTTTTTGCTCATTTGTCCCTTGAACCCTTTACAAGTTGACATACACAGTTTTTCATCAGAAGAGTCAAATAATTGCAAAGAATATAATTTCTAACATCGTAAATATTGACTTATAGTAAAACTATAACATCAGTCATTTAAATATATTCAGTGGAATCTAAGTACCAGGGATATTTGATACCCATCACCCATTTAAAAAAATAAACGGAAGTAGAATTTTTTTTTGAAACTTTCTAGGGCAATAAGCTTCTAATTAATCTAAAATTTTCTTCTGGATTTAGTAATTAATGCAATTATTATTTCTACAGAATCTGTCATAAATGTATTACAGTTTTGGTAAATATTAAACAAAATAAGTAAAATTTGTTGAAATGTGTCACTGAATGAAGTAGGAGAGGTGGAGCTGAGCATCTGCATGAGAACCCCCTTGTAGGTGATATAATTTGTGAAAAGTCCTCTTGTATCCTCACACACATCCCAGTTTGAATGCTGCTGACTTAAGTGACTGACTGTGCCTTCTGCAGGAGATTATTAGAATCACATAATATAATTTAGTGACTAAAGGCAGACACTGCAGGCAGGCCATATGGGCTTCAATTCGAGCTCTGAGTCCCAGCTCTTCCTTCTACTAATTGCATGACTTTAGGAAATCTGCATAGCCCCCCATCCCTCTGTTTTCTCATCTGTAAAATGAGAATAACAGTTTGCTGTTGCACAAGTGAAATAATACTTGTAGCATGCTTAAAATAGTGCCTAACACATGCATGTTAGTTGTACAGTCAACTCTAGATACTCTCTTAAATGTATTTTGAGAATTTTATAGATATATCTTAATGTGTTTATAAGTATTTCTCAGACAGATTTAAATAATTTGAGATTATCAATTGGTACCTCCCTTTCCTCTTTCCTGGTAAATCAGATAATTTCCCACATTTTATACAAGAAACTAATCAGAATTTCCCCATGAATATGTACACATAGATCTATTGGTATGGAAATGCATATCTATTTAAACACAGGAATACTTAATGTTTGTCCGTAACAGTGAGACAAATTATAATTAACAAACATTTATTGAATACCCACTCTAAGTAAAAGTTGTATTTAACAAAAAGGAGAAAGATCGACTCTAAAGCTTGCCCCTGCAAAGGACTTACAAGATACATTAAGATTAATAAACAAATATTGACAATCAATGAATTTTAAAAATAGCACAATCAGCAATCTCTGATTTGAAGAGAACCAAAATGAATTCAGTAATCTATACTAGAAGGTGACCTAGGTAACAGGAAAAGCAGGAAGGATAAGGGGAAAAAGTAGTTATTCATACCTTAAATTTGTATTAATAGATCAATTAACAATGTAGCCTCTAAGCAAAGTCAAGGTATAGGGATTATAATTTAGCTTATGAATGTCTTTGTAAGAATTGTTATAAAACTCATTAATCATGAGATGATAATCTTACTTCACTACTAGACATTTTTCCTAGCATAACCTGAACTCTCTGTTATGTTGCTGAGAAATATAATGATATACTAACTTGTGTATCTCTTTAAAATATATGTCCTGTTTAACAGAACCAATAGTTTACCCATTAAGATATTTTTCAAAATATACTTATTTATATCCAGGTTCATCAGCTTTTTCCCTAATAAACATTAACAAACAAAAAAAAAACTGGAAAATTTAGAACTTTGGGCATTGGTATTTCATGAGATTTTGAAATAAGAGACAATAAGGATAGATTCTCTCCTGTGGATTGCTGACCTTTGTAATTGCATACCCTGTTTACTTCAGTAATTATCTAGGAGGATTAAGTCTCATCCCAACTAATGCTATACAGCATTTGAAAAAAGTTAACCAAAATAATTTTTGTTATGAAGCTCATTATATCGTTGGAAATAATTAGTACCATACATCCTACAGTATCCCAGAATCAATGAGAATCATTGTTAAATTCATGTAAAAACAATGCTTAAATAAGGTAGACCTATTATTAGGCCATAAGTAATTCAGGAACCATCCGAAAATACACTTCTTTTAGTGGACCTGGGAGGGAAAAATATACAACATTTGAGTTCCATGGTTATTAGAGTCCCTCAATTTATGCTTAGATATATTTTACAGTAGTTGAATGTAGAATAAATTTTGATAATGAGAATCTTATTCTGATGTTGGCTTTCATGATAAAATTTGAACTATCTTCCTGGAGTTTAAAAAAAAAAATTCTAGTAGTCTGAAATAAACTATTGGAAGACAAGTGGGTGTATCTTTCTCCCCCTACTAATATAGTAGGGGGAGGAATTTCTCAGTACTTACTGTTCTCTAGTATATTCTTTCTGCCATTATTGTATCTCATCCCAAATAACAGGACCATAAGAACTTCTCTCATTTGGAGATCCCTTTACTCCTTTATTGCAAAACACGGAGCTCTTTATTCTTTCTTCACCTTTGTGCATAGGCCTTTAGGAGTTTTAACGGAGTTAGGCTACAATATTTTACTTCCATGAAGGGCCTTGTTTGTACATGATTTTCTCTAACATAAACATTCTCCAAGATTCAGGCCCCATAACTCTGTAAATGCAAAAGGAAAGTAATTTGAAATTTCTGAAAATATTATAGACTGTTTTAACCTGTGCCGTTTTATGTGCTTTCAAGTATATGTGTGATTCTAACTAAGTCAGCAGTGTTCTCCCAAAAGGTTTTTAGAGAACCCTATACTTAGTAGATAATTTGTTGTTAACTTATCAGCAAAACATGTATAAATGGGTTTTTCTGTCTGCAGTATATGAAGTGTGTTCTCTTAGGCAAATACATACCTCACTTTCAGCCTTTTTTTTACCCAGTTATTCTTTAGGAATGTCATAAGTGTAACAAGCTCTTTTCTGTGAATAAATGATTGTCTAAGATTTTCTACTCTGTTTTATCAAATTAACATCAACTGGTACTTCTTGGGTACTTGTTGGGTACTTCCTTTAGCTGTTAGTTAACAAATGTTGTAACTACCATGACTTGCTCAGCTCTCTATTATCCATAATACCAGCTTAATGCCTTAAGTATGAGTAAAATAGATTTGTGATGAGAAGGAACTCAAACGTGTTTTTTTTTTTTTTTTTAACAGATTTGGTTCATTTGACTTGCACATCTTCTAAAACAGCAAGAGAAGATTTAGAACCAGTTGTGCAGAAATTGTTTATTCCATATACTGAAATGGAGATAGGTAAGAAAAATAATTGATGACTCATGATGGAAAGGTAATGTAACCATCATAATCTTCTTAGATATATCATGAAAGTTTCTGCAACCTGAACTGAAATGGGATGTATTCAACAACAATTCACATGTTTTGGTAAGATGGCTGAGCACAGTGTCTGCCTAAACGTGGGAAAATGTTCACCCTACAATGTTAAAGGAAATATATACATCATACACACACACACACACAAAAAGTTAAGCACAAAAATATAAATGTATATGTATAGTTACACAGAAAAAGGATTGTTAGAAAATCAGTTAATTTTGGTGGGATTATGGGCAATTTTCCTTATAATTTTTTTTATTTTACAAGTGTTATACAAAAAGCATATATTCCTTTATCAGAAAAATGTATCTTCCTTTAAGGAAAAAAGATTCAACTAACAGATTAAAATATTAATTGGCAGATGTAGAAATCCTTTCGTATCTAATAGTCTTTTTTTTTGTTGTTTGAGACAGAGTCTCACTCTGTTGCGCAGGTTGGAGTGCAGTGGCGTGATCTCGGCTCACTGCAGCCTCCACCTCCCAGGTTCAAGCAATTCTCCTCCCTCAGCCTCCCGAGTAGCTGGGACTACAGGCGAGTGCCACCACACCCAGCTGATTTTTGTATTTATAGTAGAGACGGGGTTTTCCCGTGTTGGCCAGGGTAGTCTGGAATGCCTGACCTCAGGTGATCCGCCCACCTCGGCCTCCCAAAGTGCTGGAATTAAAGGCGTGAGCCACTGCATCTGGCCTCTAATAGTCTTTTAATACATAGTGTGCTAGTGATTTAATATTTAACTCCCAAAAGTGTATATTGCTACTTATTCATAGGGGAAACACATTTTAAAACTTTCCCCCTACATAACAGTGTAGCACTTGCAGCTGTGAATGGAGAAAATATGCCATATTTTCCTCTGTAAATGATCAAAGAAGCCTTTTGCATTTTCTTTTATATGAAGTGAAGGTGATTTTTATTGTAGGATTTGCATGTGCACTTGAATCTTGATCATTTTCTTCCACTGATTTATATATCTTTATTTTCTTTGCATGTTACTTTTGTTCGTGCAACTATTTATTTACTCATATGTATTGTTTCCTTGCAGCTCATTTCCTATGTGGGTTGCTTATTTTCTTAATGCAGAGATAGTGCATAGAGGGGGGTTTATTTACATAAGAAGACAAACTGTTCTTTAATTTTTTTTTAATTTTATGGGTACATACTAGGTGTATATATTTATTGAGTACATGAGATATATTGATACAGGCATACAATGTGGAGTAATCACGTCGTGGTAAATGGGATACCCATCACTTTAAGCATGTATCATTTCTCAGTGTTACAATCATTCCAGTTCTACTTTTTTAGATATTTTTAAAATTCACTGTAAATGACTGTACTCACCCTGTTGTGCTATCAAATGCTAGATCTTATTCATTCTATTTATGTTCTGCACCCTTTAACCATCCCCACTTTTCCCTCTTCCTTCTCCATTACCCATCCCAGCCTCTGATAACCATCATTGTACACTCTACCTCCGTGAATTACATTGTTTTAATTTTTAGCTCCCACAAATGAGTGAGAACACGTTAAGTTTGTCTTTCTGTGCCTGGCTTATTTCACTTAACATAATGAACCTGTTATGTTCTCAGAGGCTAATATCAATTATGTTTTTTGGGAGCTACCCAAATAAAGTCTTTGAAAACTTCACTTTAGGTTGGGAGTTAATTTACAAATTAAATTATTTTAGTTATAATTTATTAATTTGTAAGTTTTGTATTTTCTTTATTGGAAAGTATCATATAAATGTTTAGATTATTAAAAATTTGATTGCCAAGGTAAAATACATGGTAATATTCCTAAATCTAATATGGAGTCATAGTTTTTTCTTTTGGCTTTAACTACAACTATACTTTGTGTGGAAACCCTGAGTTTCTTAATTATTTCTGAAATTTTAAATAATTCTTATGTTGTAATTTCATTGTGTAGTAGTCTCAATGCACTAAATATGAATCATATCATTACTCTTCACTTTTTAAATGCATTTAATTTTCTTTAAAAAAAATCAAGCTGGGGGAAATTACATGTTCATCACTTAGCATCCTCTATCCATTTTAGATTTTGAAACATTAATCTTAATAGTTAAAGTGCTCCCATTTTGAAATGATGTATTGTTTAGAACCTGAGAGGAATTCTTTGGTAAGAACTATGTGCTCAGAAGGGTCTTCAGGTGCACTGAGGCACTGAAAAGCTACTTTTCACTGACACATAGGCCTTTTTATCATCAGGATGAGGTAGTGGTCATATTTTAATTAAAATGTCAGAACAAATACTGTTGGAGTTATTGAAAATGAATCACCAGATAAAGTGAGCACTGGGCCATGGCAGGTCAAAGAGGCAAAGTCACCTGGAGAAGAGAACTCAATTCATTTTCCTGCCTAAATGAGGAAGAAGGAACTTTATGAGCAATATGAACTTTTAATACATTAAAGTACATTCTTCTCTGTAGGAGAAGCCCCTATTTTCACAGTTTGATGGCTTTTAGTATTATGTTTTGATTATTTGACATTCATATAATACCTTATGCTTTACTGCATTGTAAATATTTTAGTTTAAAACATGTACCAAAGGAATAACATTATTTGGGCTTATTTTCTTTTTGTTTGTATTTGAATTCTACATTCTCTGTGCTTCATAATCCTCAATGAAAGTCAGCCTAGTCACCTTTTAAAAAAAATCTATATAATAGCCATCCTAGTACGTGTGAAGTAGTATCTCATTGTAGTCTTGCTTTGCTTTTCCCCCAGCGATTAGTGATGTTCAACATCTTTTCTTCTCTGGAGAAATATCTATTCATTTCCTTTGCACATTTTTTAATTGGATTTGTTGTTGTTGAGTTGTAGGAGTTCTTTACATATTCTGGATATTAATCCCTTATCAGATACATGACTTGTAAATATTTGTTGTGGCATTGTAAATGGGATTGCATTCTTGACTTAGCTCTCTGCTTGATTGTTATTAGTGTATAGAAATCCTACTGATTTTTGTGTCCTAAAACTTTACTGAAGTCGTTTATCAATTCAAGGAGCCTTTTGATGGCATCTTTAGAATTCTCTAGGTATAGAATCATATTGTCAGTGAAGCGTCTCACTCATTTTCTATCTGAAAGAGCAGCACTGCCTAAAAAAACAGAAATTTCCCGTATAGGTGTAGTTTAAAGTCCATAGCTAGTGTGTTAAGTAATTGTTGGGCTGTGAAAGCAAATGTCTTAATTAATTCCTTTCTGTGTGTGCTCTATCCAGACTCAGTCAGGGATATGACAGTCTCCACCACTCTGCTGGTATTACTGACATAGTTTACTCTATCCCTAAACATGGCATGCAGCTGTAGACGCCATTTTTTGCTTTCTTGTTATTGTTATGCTATAGTTGCTTTTCTTCTACCTACCCTATTCTACACTTACTCCAGTTTAATTTGCCCAAGATCCTATTCTAAATTACCTATTACATCTTTAGTCCTTCTTACTATCAAATTGAATGAAATGAGCTACTGCAGAAAACCAGTAGTTTTACCAGTAGTTCTACCCCTGGCACCTTGTGATGCACTCTTAGCCAAAGCTCAGCAACTTTAATATTTTTTGACAGTTTTGCACTTCACAACTGCATATTAGTTTTCTAGCTATCTCTTTGCCTTCCAGCTGACCTCAAAGAAAGATGAAGCAATTATATATCTCTTTAAAGTTTTAAGGTCAAAGCCTGATAATGCCCTTGTATCCAGAGCATTTATCTTCAGCCTATGTCAGTTTTTCACCTCCCTCATGGTTTCTTTTCAAAGGCGCAACCTCTATGAAATTAGTTTAAATCTGTTGGATTATTCATTTCCTCCAACGTTTATTAAGTGAAGTGTTCCTTTGAGCTGGATGTTTAATGAGATACAAGATAAGCTCTCCTAGTATATGCTTAGAAATGGGCTGGGCAATATTAAAGAAAGACTTTCCAGACCTTAGCCCACTTGTTAGCAGTGCTCCCCAAGTCTGGTATCCCAAATCATAGGAGATACATTTAAGTATCTTCCCATGAGATTCGTGTAACTAAACTCATTAATCAGTTTACTAAGAGCCATATGATGTTAGCTATAAAATATGAATTCCTTATTGTTCCTTTGTTTTGTCAATAGATTTAGCCACCTAATATGTTCCTACATGAAGTTAGTGATATCTTAGACGACTCATAGATCTTAGCACTAGAAAGGGGCACCTTAGGAGATCACGTCTTCCACTCAGTTTCTTCATCCTATTCCACTAATAATTATGGATTATTCAGGATGAACTAGGAAAATAACTTATTTGGTGTTCTTATAGTGGAGATACCGTAAATTAAATGTAATAAAATCCTGTTTATCCTGATGTGGGAAATAGGGCTTTCTTGTTAATTGAATACTGCTATTAGGTGAAGATTTCTCTATATTGATTACCAATTAAATAATAGTAATTAATGAGATAATTATGCCTTTAGCATTTTCTTTATTATTCATGAGGTGCCTCATGGTCTTGGGCAATCTTCATAAACATTCCTTATTATTGTACAAAATTTGAACTTCTGTTCAGATTCAGGCTAAAGAAAACTCTCTAGTCAATGAATGTATCAACAGCAATATCTTATGTTTTCAAACAAAGAAAATTTAATTATAACAATTTTAAAGAGGAGAGGCAAATAAATGATTATCAAATTAGCAAGAAATAGGCTTTATGCATTGAGATTAATAATGTTGGACCTTTTTATAAGCACATCGTACTTTGATCATACCTGAAAATACAATAACATCAATTCAGAAATTATTTACTGAGCATCTGTCGTGTGCTAGGCCCTATATTAGGGAACCAAAAACAAGGAAGGAGAGTAAGAACTAAGTCTAGTTCATGTGTATATCCCCAGCTCCTAGCTCAATGCCTAACACCCATGATAGACACATGCTCTTAAATGAGAGAACATGTGCTCAGAATGGCATTCACTGTTATGACTTCATTTTTGATATTTATTGGTTGTCGTTAATTTTTTAATAAGACAAAGCGTTAGGATGTGAGTTAGGACAACAAAGTTTTAATCGTGTATTTACTATTTTTTAAATAATAACTTTATTGAGATACCATTCATATACCATATGATTCACCCATTTGAAGTGTACAATTCATTGTCTCTTAGCATATTTGTAGAATTGTCCAAACATCACCACCATCAGTTTTAGAACATTTCCATCACCCCAAAAGAAACGTCATACCACTTAGTGATCACCTCCCATTTGCCCCCAGTTTCCTTCAGCCCTAGGTAACCTACTAACCCACTTCCTGCTTATCCTGGATATGTGTATATACTATTGAATTACTATATAATTTATCAAGTTGGTTTGTCCACTTGAAACATAAGGAAATCAATTTATGTTACCTTCTCTCTTTATAGGGAAAATTTAAGGATGAATGTGATCATAAACCCTTTGATACTAGTGAGAAGAAGTAATAGAAGTCCAAAGGAGCACGATTGGAGTAAAATCTAACTTACTAATCAAAATAGAGTGTGCAGATGCAAATTTACTAATTGTTTACATACGAAGCTCTGATTTACTACAATATCTAGTCATGGCTTAATCGGTAATAGGCTACACAGTGTAGTAATTGACAAGCATGTTGTATTTTAGAATGTAAATACAATTTATTTCTATATTTAGAAAATGAACAAGTAGAAAAGCCAAGAATTCTGTGGGCTCTTTACTTCAATATGAGAGATTCGTCAGATATCAGCAGGAGCTGTTATAATGATTTACCATCCAACGTTTATGTCTGCTCTGGCCCAGATTGTGGTTTAGGAAATGATAATGCAGTCAAACAGGTAAGGCTCTTGATGTTTCTCAGTTTTGTATTAAGATGTTGGTGTGGTTGGGAAATATTTTTTCCTCTGGGAGGAGAGAAAAGTCTAGAAAAGCATCTCTCAGTAATACCATTTCTGTAATTTGCACTAAAAGTTTTTTCTATGACCTACAAAGCTACTTTAAATATACTTTAAATACAGGATCAGATATTTTCACTTTCTTGAATAAAATGTTGAGTTACAGAGATTTTTTATGAGTTCCATCGTGGGAATGAGGATAGAAGATGCTAAAAATACATATTCATAAATAAGAATTTATAATGCCAATATTTTAAAGAAACATTGTTTCTAACTTAAACATTTGGACGATTGCTATATTATTTTGAAATACATAAATTATTTTTCTTGGTAAACAGTCATTTCAAGAAAGTTGTAACTACTAAGGCTTATAAAATTAATTTTACAGTAGTCAATGCATTTTTTAATCATAGAAAAGAAGTTATAGCGTAGTTTTACATAGTTAACATGATTCCATTTATGTTTTCACACAAATTCCTGTCCCAGGAGCTACCATTACTGCTGCTGAGGTCTATTGTAAAGTAAGGTGGAAGTTTGTGATAGCCATCCTGGTCAGGGCTATGAAGAGGCACAGTTTGATACAAGCTGCTAAAAGTGAGCCATGATTCCATTAAGCTGAATATTGATATGTATATATAAATATACTTCTTTGCCTTGGACAGGACGAAAACAAACAGAAAATATTTTTTGAGACACATTTCTAAAAACTTTTCACGGGTAGAACTGGCACATCTGTCCATTAAGTCAATAAATGGGTAATTTAACATTGTTCTGAGACCACAGATGGAATTTCATTCCCACCAGTGGCAAGGATCTTATAGTAGCAAATGTCCTGGTTGAGCCTGTAATCTAATTTTGAGTCATAGTAGCAAAGCTATGTCTATCATGAGGATACAGACATCTGCGGTTTTTTTCTAGAATTCTTGTGTATTTTCTTCAGTGCCTGATGGTGATCCTGGATAATCATATTCAGCCAGTGACACCAAATGAAAGTAGGAAGTCACATCTCTCATCCATCATTCATTCTGTTAGTTTAGTAAGAACCCAAGATGGCTGAAGATCTGCATTTATAGCTTGAAATGATCAAGTCATTTTTACTTTAATGTTCTAATTTTTGCAAGTAGAAATAGCCAACAAATTTTTAGCCAGGTACCTTAGGTCATTTTTATCCCTGAATGAACTTTAATATTTTTTAACCAAAAAAATTTAAGTAAGGGCTTATAATACAAGTACTAATGTAATCTAAACATCTAAACTGCATGCTAGAAGATTATAATTGAGGGATAATTTTATCATGAGGTAATTTGCTTCTCAAGAAGATAATCTTCAGAGGTAACATGCTATAACAGTAGAAAACAGTATAGTGCTAATTTTGGTACTAATTAATACATGCTATTAAATGTAAGCAGTTTTAAATTTGTTGTATAGCTTTTAATCTCATCAATTTTGGGGAAAATATTATAATGCCTACTTTAAAGAGCATTGACAATATTTATAAATAGCTTGTGTATTCAGGTAAACTGCATGCTAATTCCTGTGTATCAGCCTGTAATTATGTCAATCACTAATTGGTGATTTCTGGTGATTGGTATTTTCCAAATGAAGATTATCCATAAAAGCTCTCAGAATATCACCTAGACTTTGCTTATGTAGACAACACAAGCCCATGCAGATTTCTTCTTCTTTTTTTTTTTTTTTTTTTTTTTGAGACAAACAGAGTCTCACTCTGTCAGTCACCCACCCAGGCTGGAGTGCAGTGGCGCAATCTCGGCTCACTGCAAACTCTGCCTCCTGGGTTAATGCCATTCTCCTGCCTCAGCCTCCCAGGTAGCTGGGAGGCACCTGCCACCACGCCCAGCTAATTTTTTGTATTTTTAGTAGAGATGGGGTTTCACTGTATTAGCCAGGATGGTCTCGATCTCCTGACCTCAAGATCCGCCCGCCTCGGCCTCCCAAAGTGGTGGGATTACAGGCGTGAGCCACCACGCCCGGCCCGATTTCTTCATTTTTAAAAAACAAATGAAATACTTCATTTTACCAGTTGGCAGGTTTACATCTTTTCTTATTTGTAAAATGTATAGAGGTTGAGTAATGTAAACTTGACACTCTTGTGTTCATAGGGAACTATTTATGATTTGAAGATGCACCGAAAACATAAAGTGATCTGTCATTAATACCCACAAGTTCAAATTGTGTGCTCCTGGCCTCCAAGACATTCTCTATTGCCACCGCAATACCAACCTAAGTGATAGTTGTGATTCTTTCTATGACTTGCTCATTTTTGTATTTCAGTTTTGTTTTTATTTTTCTGAAACTGACATCTGATATATCTCTTTTCTTGGTAGATGTTGTGTACCATTTACCCAAATGTATTGATGGGCAGTTCCATAGTCCTCATTCCCAAGACATTGATAGCTCACTCCTTTAGGAGCCCCACCCTCTAGGAGATGTCACTACCATGGGAATAAGAATAAATAGTACCATACTCTTTGTATTTTACTTCAAGTATAAAATGAGTTAAATTGGCTGATGCTGGGCTGGGCTGGCAACTTAACCACCATTTAGAACATTGCTTTATGGACAGATTAGCCAGTCACTTACGACATTTGATATACAGCCCATTATTAAGTTGAGAGCTAGCTGCATAGATTGAACTATCAGATTGTTCACATACTGTAGTGCCATTTGTTTTCTCATGCCTTTGAGAGAGAGAGGGCAATTTTAGATGTCATATTTTCTGTAGCTGCCATTCATTTGAGCACTTTCTGTGTGTCAGATTCTATCCTTAGCATCCCATATATATTATCTTATTTGGTCCTCAAAACAGTCTTATGAGATAAGTAAGTATTTGTGATATCCCCATTTATAGATAAGGAAGCTAAGTCCAAAAGGGGCTAAATAACTTGTCCAGAGGTCCCATAGCTAGTAAGTTCTTGAGCCAAGAATTAAACTCAACTCTTTTGGATCCCAGTGTTTGTACACTCACCCAGTGTTATATGCTACTTTCAGCTTATGAGTAGGCATACATCCTAAAAACATTAAAGTTTAACTATATTGATGAAATGTTTGTTTTTGTTTTGTGTTGATGTATGTTAACTAAACATAGAAATATTTTAAATAATTCACTTTATTATCTCTGTACTTCCCAGTGTGAGCACACCAAGTCACAATATAATTAGCCCTTTCCAATGTTTTAACCACCTGAAATTTTTTACCCTTTGAGCTAACTTCTGGCTTAAAAAAGGTGAAGAGGATGAAAAGTTGCCAATCAACTATTCTGTGCTTAGAACTAGGTTTAGTTGGCAAACAAAATGCAGCAGACCAAGAAGCATTAGATACACTTTCCAGAGCATGGCAGTTGACCCTAAGAGGTTCCAGCAGTTAGAGGGAGGAGAGATTTGGGAAGGGCTGGAGTCTGGCTATTGGAAATTGGCATCAACAAGGGCCAGGGCAGATGGGCTATAGGTGGGACTTTCATAAGCAGGTAGAACACAAGGAAGAGTGGTGTGACAACCTGCAACTGGTGCTAATCTTAGGAGGCAGCTGGTGCATGACAAGATATATGGAAGTATATGGTGTGGGATCCAGCCACAGAGACTGGAGTTCAGGGTAAAAGCTGTTCTATGGGGAGGAGGCAAAAGGGAGACAAGGTGTCAAACACAGAGGAACTAGCATAGAAGAAGTAAAAGAATTAGTAGTAATAATAATTATTATTATATTTATACTTAATATTTGTATTAAATGTTACTGACATTCTATTTTATGCCAAGGCACTAAGGATCCAGAGTTGACTAAAAGTATTTGTCATCCTGGAGGAATCACTGTCAGGTAAAGGAGAAAAGCATGTAAACTAATGACAGTGTAGTGTGGTATATGTACTAATATATCCAAAGTCTAGAAATAACACAAAGGAGCAATGAGCCCAATCTAGGAGTCAGAGAACCTTACAGAGAGGGGTATAATAGAAGAGTAGCAATTCTCCATCTAAATCAAAGACAGTAGAATTGAAACATTCTGGGTGTGAAGAATAACGTTGGTACCAGCCCAGGATGTAAAAGATAAATATCATGGTGTATTATTTCATACAAATAAACAGGTATTAGTAAATCAAGAAGTCTGAGAGATGGAGGCTAGATGAAGTGGTATATGATAAGATCAGAGAAGGTAAGCCTGAAGGGTTTTATTTTCTATAGTAGGGATCTTGGATTTTATCCTATTGGTGATGGGGAGTCATTGAAGAATTTTAAGCCAAAAATGGAATAAACAGAATTTTATTTTCCATGGACCCATCTGAAGGTGGCATGGAGATGGATTATATGGGGGAACTCTAGAGGCAAGGAGACCAGTCCAATTCTGAGGCTATTGTAGTTGTCTAGTTGAAAGATGGTGCATGTCTGGGCTATGTCAGTGGGGGAAGGAGCAGATGAAGTTAAGAGATAGAAGATAAAATTGATAGAATTTGATGATTGTTTGCATGCCAAGGATAAAAGGGAGGGAGAACTTTTACAGATAGTAAAGATAGAGATGTAAGACAAAAAGACCATTAGGGGAACGGAAGTATGAGGTAATGGCTTTGTCTGACCTAGGTCCTGCTTCTACAAGGATTGCGTGTCTCTAGCAAAGGAGTATGGTGAGTTCCCGGAATGGAGAGCAAAGACAGGCATCTGTAATGTTTAATTTCCAAATAGCCATAATAAAAAATGCAGTTAGCTATAGTTACCATGCTGTACATTAGATCCCCAGAACTTATAGCTGAAAGTTCATACCCTTAAACCAACAGCTCTTCACTCCCTAGCCCCTGGCAACCACCCTCAACTTTTTTAGATTCTACATGTAAGTGAGATCATGTGGTATTTGTCTTTCTGTGCTTGGCTTATTTCATTTAGCATAATGTCCTCCGGGTTCATTTATCTTGTCATAAATGACAGGATTCTTCAATTCAAATTTGACAAGAGAGCAGATTTTAAGTATTCTTACTACAAACACACACACATACACACGCACAGTGGTAACTATTAGTAGTGATGGACGTGTTAACTTAATTGTGGTAATCATTACACAGTGTATATCAACTGACCTTGTACACCTTAAATATATATAATTTTTGTCAATTAAGCATTTAAAAACTTAAAAGAAATTGTCTATAGTAATTGGCGTGTCCAAAAACATACCCTTGAAGTTTTTTTATTCTGTTACCCTGTCATACTAATAAGTTCAGCTTAAATCTTGACATTTTTACTTATGTTATTATTAGTAATAATGAAAGTAGCTACCATATATGTCAGCTTAATCTCTGATATTTTATAGGTAAGGAAGCCAAAGCTCAGAAATTGAGAAAGCATTCCACAAATCACATAGCTGCTAAATCATAGAGCCAGTATTTTTACTGAGGCTGTCTTTTCAAAACCCATGAGCTTAAACAAGTGCTATAGTCCTTAAAGTCCAGGGAATGGGAATTATATCAAAAAGCAAATAGTTGAACAAACAGTGAAGAGTTTTCTTCATTTGGACAGTAACTTGTTAAAATTACTATATGCTAAATTAGACTATACCAGTATCACATGTAGGCTTGTATTAGTCTGTCCTCACACTGCTATAAAGATACCACCTGATACTGTGTAATTTATAAACAAAAGAGGTTTTATTGACTGACAGTTCCTCATAGCTGGGGAGGCCTAAGGAAATGTAAAATCATGGTGGAAGACAAAGGGGAAGCAAGGTATGTCTTACATGGCGGCAGGAGAGAGAAAGCAAAGAGGGAACTGCCAAAAACTTTTAAACCGTCAGATCTTGTGAGAAGTCACTATCACGAGAACAGCATGGGGAAAACTGCCCCCATAATCCATTCACCTCCCACCAGTCCCTCCCTAATACTTGTGGATTACAATTGCAAATGAGATTTGGGTGGGGACACAGAGCCAAACCATATCATTCTGCCCCTGGCCCTTCCCAAATCTCATATCCTTTTCACATTTCAAAACCAATCATCCCTTCCCAACAGCCCTCCAAAGTCTTTTAAAACTCACATTCCAGCATTAACTCAAAAGTCCATGTCCAAAGTCTCATCTGAGACAAGTCAAGTCCCTTCTGCCTATGAACCTGTAAAATCAAAAGCAAGTTAGTTACTTCCAAGATACGATGGGGTATAGGCATTGGGTAAATGTCCCCATTCCAAATTGGAGAAATTGGACAAAACAAGGGGGCCATAGGCCCCATTCAAGTCCAAAACCCAGCCAGGCAGTCACTAAATCTTAAAGCTCCAAAATCTCCTTTGACTCCATGTCTCACATCCAGGCCATGCTGATACAAGGGCTAGGCTCCCACAGCCTTGGGCAGTTGCAACCCCGTGGCTCTGCAGGGCATAGGCACTGTGCCTGCTTTCACGGGCTGGCATTGAGTGCCTGTGACTTCTCCAGGTGCATGGTGCAAGCTGTCAGTGGAGCTACCAGTCTGGGGTCTAGAGGACAGTGGCCCTCTTCTTCTTACAGCTCCACTAAACAGTTCCCTAGTGATGACTCTTTGTGGGGGCTCCAAGCCCACATTTCCCTTCAGCACTGCCCTAGCAGAGGTTCTCCATGAGGGCTCTACCCCTGCAGCAGACTTCTGCCTGGCCATCTAGGCGTTTCCTAACATCCTCTGAAATCTATGCAGAGGCTCCCAAACCTCAACTCTTGTCTTTTGTGCACCCTCAGGCCCAACATCACATGGAAGCTGGCAATGCTCGGGGCTTGCACCCTCTGAAGCAACAGCCCAAGCTGTACCTTTATTCCTTTTAGCCATGGCTGGAGCTGGAGCAGCTGGGATGTAGGGTACCATGTTCCAGGGCTGCACGGAGCAGTGGGGCCCACTCAGCCCACAAAACCATTTTTTCCTCCTAGGGAAGATCTCTGACATGCCCTGGAGACATTTTCCCCATTGTCTTGTCTATTGACATTTGGCTCATCATTGCTTATGCAAATTGCTATAGCCAGCTTGAATTCCTCCCCAGAAAATGGATTTTTCTTTTCTCCTACATGGTCAGGCTGCAAATTTTCCAAACCTTTATGCTCTGCTTCCCTTTTAAACATAAGAAGTTCCAATATCAAGCCATCTCTTTGTGAACACACACACTGAGTGCTTTCAGAATCAGCCAGGTCACCTCTTGAATGCATTGCTGCTTAGAAATTTTTTCTGCCACATACCCTAAATCATCTTTCTCAAGTTCACAGTTTCACAGATCTCTAGGGCAGGGAGAAAATGCCACTAGTCTCTTTGCTAAAGCATAGCAAGAGTCACCTTTGCTCTAGTTCCCAATAAGTTCCTCATCTCCATCTGAGGCCACCTCAGCCTGGACATCATTGTTCATATCACTATCAGCATTTTGGCCAAAACCATTCAACAAGTCTCCAGAAAGTTCCAAATTTTCCCACATTTACCTGTCTTCTTCTGAGCCCTCCAAACTGTTCTAACCTCTTCCTGTTACCCAATTCCATAGTCACTTCCACATTTTCAGGTTATCTTTTAGTAGTACCCCACTCCTGGTACCAATTCTCAGTGTTAGTGCCTCTTACACTGCCATAAAGATACTACCTGAGACTAGGTAATTTGTAAACAAAAAAGGTTTAATTGACTCACAAGGCCACATGGCTGGGGAGGCCTCAGGAAAGTTACAATCATAGCGGAGGGTGAAGGGGAAGCAAGGCACATCTTACATGGTGGCAGGAAAAAGAGAAAAGGGGGAACTGCTAAATACTTTTAAACCATCAGATCTTCTGAGAACTCACTATCACAAGAACAACATGGGAACAGCCACCCCCATAATCTAATCACCCCCTAACACGTGGGGATAACAATTTGAGATGAGATTTGGGTGAGGACTCAGAACCAAACCATATCAAGGCTCTATAAGAAATCATATAAATAATGTTAAAGAAATTATATTTCTCTTGATATATAGAATGTGTTTCAGTTCTCAACAATCTGAACACTTGATAATGAACCTGATGAGGTACTGCCATCCTTGAAGAGTGGACCTGAATACATGTACAGAATTAAAGGGAGAAGTCATAGAATTCTGAAAACAGACTTACAGTTCATGTATTCTGATAAAGTACTGTAACCTGTTTAAGCAAATTTTTAAGGATAAAACAATTTTTTTTAGTTAATGCCAGAAATGCACACACATTTTAAACTGATTTCCAAAAACGATTTTATCTTTTCCTCCTTGGCCAGGCTGAAACACTTTTCCAGGAAATCTGCCCCAATGAAGATTTCTGTCCCCCTCCACCAAATCCTGAAGACATTGTCCTTGATGGAGACAGTTTACAGCCAGAGGCTTCAGAATCCAGTGCCATACCAGAGGCTAACTCAGAGACTTTCAAGGAAAGCACAAACCTTGGAAACCTAGAGGAGTCCTCTGAATAATGGATATACACCAAACTGGATACCCAACTTTGGAAATTTCGACTGGTCTCAGAGTCTACTTGATAGAAGGACTGTTTGAAAAATGTTAGAAAGCAGCAGCAATTATAAGGCAAAATAGATAATAGAAATCCAAAAGGGGATTTTCCTTACAGAGGACATTCCAAGAACACACAACACTTATAAAGCACATTGACTTGCTCATGTTAAATACCAAACTTGCGTGACTAGCAGATGAAAATTATAAAACAATTGATTCTCAGGAATGTAACTGTGGATATGAAAGTGATCCTATGCATTGTTAATAATTCCATGGTCTTAGGACAATTTTGCTTACTACTTTGGATCTTTGTTTGAAAGCCACATTTTCAGAACCAGGTCACGTATTTTCTTTGGTTATTTGAATTATATTTTCTTTATGGACAAGAACATCATAACATAATGATAAAAACATATAGAAAAACTAAAGTATCATGATCTAGATAGAAGCCTGTATTTGGAATACAGGTTTGTTTTGCTTTCTATGTTGAGAAGCATGGAAAATGCTAATATGAAGGTGTTTAGACATTTTTACGAACAAGTCAGTAATGTTTTTTAGTATCAGTGGTGATAATTTGTTTGTAAATTATTTACATATTGGGAGAGGTCAGTAATGAAGAAATGAAAGAATGGAAGGAAAGGTGTGGATAGGCTCATTGGTATTTGGATGTTCTGTCTGTCAAGTAACTAGAGTATTAGGCTAATTGTCTACAGACCTAATTTAATCCTGGCTGTCCTACTGATGACATTTGGTAAATTGTTTAACTTCTGAGCCTACGTTTCTCCATATATAAAGTGGAAATAGTATTACTATGCCTACTATATGAGAATGGTTATGAAGACAAATGCAATGCCATGTTTAGAATGGGTTTGCCAGAAGAAAATTGTTTTAGAATTTTCCCATTGACTTGATGAATCTCAAAAGTCTCACGCAGGAAATAATTGCTTGCTGTCAGTCAACTTCCAAACAAAATAGATCACAGCGTTTTTATTGCATTAAGCTTTTTAAATGAAAATTTCTTTTTTAAAGTAGTATTTTATAGTCTTACAGACCAGTAAAAGTAGTAACAAGTAGAATTGTGGTTTTGAAATATTACTAAGGAAAACACTCTATAAATTGTTTTATTCCTTTTCTGGTAGGTAAACCTGCAACCACCAAGGACTCCGAATTGTGTATGACAGTTGGTAAGCCCTAGTATATACTCTACATAAAAACATTAGGGTTGCCTGTAATCCCAGCACTTTGGGAGGCTGAGGTGGGTAGATCGCTTGAGGTCAGGAGTTCGAGACCAGCCTGGCCAACATGGCAAAACCCTGTCTCTACTAAAAATACAAAATTTTAGCTGGGTGTTAGGGTGGGCACCTGTAATCCCAGCTACTTTGGAGGCTGAAGTAGCAGACTCACTTGAACCAGGGAGGCGGAGGTTGCAGTGAGCCAAGATTTTGCCACTGCACTCCAGCCTGGGTGACAGAGCAAGACTCTGTCTAAAAAAAAAAAAAAAAGTTAGGGCTGTACATAGGCAGCAAACCAAGCTGCTGCGACGTTGCCTATATTTAAATTTTCTCAAATGGCCAAGCTCTGATGGTCTACTTTATTTGAGCAATAGTTTAGACTTATAATTGCCTATAAATAAACAAATGAACTCTGTTTTTTTGTTTTTTTTTTTTTCACAACATCTGGCTTATATTGTCTGTCAGGAAGCCATGGCTCCAATGTAAAGTACATAGTTTTTACATACTTCAACTGCAGCTGGTCCCTGACCTCACCAGGTTTCAGAGATGTTCTTAAAGGAAGCCAGCTGTGGCAGGTCACAGATTCATGGGAAATGGAAAGAACCAAGGAATGTAGCTCTTGCCTCACCTTTCTACCCACTGCAGATACAGTTCAAGCCAGAATAATGGAAGAACTTAACTTTCTAGCCTCTCAGGCTGCTCCTATCCCTACCTCCCAATGTACAGCCCCTCCCCATCTCTTTAGTCCCCTTTCTCTCGCTTTCCCTTTTATAGTGTCACATAAATCAGGGACAGTAGGATCACATTATAACCTACTTTGTCACAGGGATTCGATTTTTCTTACATCAAATCATGTTTCCTGAAACCCAGCTGGGGCGTATGCACTCAATGTCTAATACGTACCTATTAATGTACCAGGTATTGGCCTTGCCCCTGGATATCAGCAATATATTATAAAAGGTTCCAGTAGATGAGACGATTGAGTCTGAATACAATTGCACTAAATTGTGCCAATGAAGATATTGTACTGTTACGGTCTTAGAGTTAAGGCTGCTTGAATGCAGCATGCACATTCATGTAAACAGACAATCAGGGTAGGCCTAGAATAACCACAAAAATGTTTAAAAGTTCCTGAACATGATTCGTGATGATTAAAATATCATATAACTGATAAAAGACTTTAAGAACTTTAGATATTTCCTGTTGCCTCAAAATGTAACAGAAATTATTCTTAGAGCTTTCTTTTTAGCTATCCTAATTACTGCAAATAAATATTTGTTCTTATAGTTTTAAATCAAAAAGAAAAATCTTTTGTTATAAAACCTTAAGCTTGAAGTCATATTAATAAAATTAATATGTTGTACATAGTGGAAAATTTTCAGTAACTAAAATTTCAAAAAATGCTATTAAAGAATTTTGATTCATGTATTTAAACTACTTAGTTATGCATGCTTCTTATTAACCAAAAGTGATAATACCATTCAGTTTAGTGATCAGTATGAGAACCAATACCTAATCCTATGTTGCTATTGTATTTTTTCCTAGTTGGTGTGCCTGCTCAGAAAAACATATAGTGTATGTGTATACATACCTGTGTATATATAAAAGGTCAATTTATATATTTTTCTATAGGAAAATGGAGTAACAAGTTCCCTATCTCCCATAATATTTATTCGTCCATAGTAAAATGGCCACATTGATGATAATTTCTAGAACTAGTTTCTGAGATTGTCAGCCCTTTGTCTAAAATAATGGCAGTATTAATGATTGACTTCTGTCACTGCCATAGTTACCTGGATTGGCAGCCTTGGTAGCCTTTGTCTAAAGTCCTAAAGAGTTCCAAAAAAAATGTGTTGAAATTTAATTGCTAAATAGTGGTTGGTGATTCTTATACAGTAGGAATTGTAATAATTTTCTTGCAAATAAGTTATTTACTGCTATTGATATTGAATAATTTGTCTTTTACTCAGATGTATTTCAAAAAGCATGAATATATGATTATTCATAAATTGTACACTTTAACAGTAAGTTTTCAGAGGAAATAAAGACTTTTAAATCCTTTTCAGTCATGGTGTCATATTTTGTAGTACTTGCATCTTTTATATATGCCAACAATTTGAAGATTGCCTTTAACCTGATTTATGTTTTAATATTAGTCTAGTATGTAAATAGTTAATTGTCAAGCTGTATATTTGGTTTTGTTTTTAGGCATCTGCCAACTGTGCTAAGTTTGTGAGAAACGCAATGAAATAATATAGGGGCATGAGCTACTTTGCAAACTGTTCTAAATGCCAACATTAGTGCCAATATCAAACAAAAGTGGATGAGACCTTTTTCTGTTTGGAATCAGTGCTATAGAGGCTGTGCAGCATGGGCTATGAATTTATAGTACATTGATTGCCTACAGACTGTTTTCACATCTCACATGATGAGAATCTGAAAAGTTTTTCATATCTGCTTGGTAAATGCGAACCTGAAATGTTTTTCTTAAAGGGGTTTGAGTCCCCAGCAACTCATTTGCAACAGACAAGAGACTGCTGATGTTCTTTTTATGCAGAAATTATTCACTAAACTATGATTTGCTATTGAGTCAAATAATTAAAGCAGACTGACACTTTCTGTCAATTTCAAGTAGTTTCTAAAGTTCCTCAGTAAGGAGACATTAAAAAGATAACAGGACTCTGAAAACTGGCAGCTTATCTGTGAGATTATTAATCAATTTTAAGAAAGATAAGATTAATTGAATTTTTAAATAAATAGCTGTATTATCCTTCAAGCACCTTGAAACTCACACAATATTCACACTTAAAAAAAAATGGTTCCAAATGTTTGAATTTTCTTTAACGATGGCTGTTTAAAAATACTGGTTAAGTGGTTTAACACTTACTTAGTATCCCAAGTCACATTTTGAAGGCCACTTTTCTTTCCATTGACGCACAATTTAGCTTTGGGGCTGCAATGAGATGCCCTTGTGGTATAAGTTGCCACGTCTGCTCTTTCTGGTGATGATGACTCCTAGGACAGTATGACAGGTAATCATTAGAACCTGGATCCTGGTAGACTGTAGGGTCTTTTTGGTCTATCGTTGCAGGGGGATTTATGCTTGTAACTCCTATTAATGTTAATAGGACTTGCAGGTGTAAATCTTCCTCCTGTCAATGAGACAGTTGACTCCTAAAAGAAACATTCTTTATTTTTTTATTTTTTTGGGGGGGGGGGTCTTCTTCATTTTATTTTATTTATTTATTGTTTTCTCATAGTTTTTTTTTTTAATTATACTTTAGGTTTTAGGGTATATGTGCACAATGTGCAGGTTTGTTACATATGTATCCATGTGCCATGTTGATTTCCTGCACCCATTAACTCGTCATTTACCATTAGGTATATCTCCTAATGCTGTCCCTCCCCCCTCCCCCCACCCCACAACAGTCCCCGGAGTGTGATATTCCCCTTCCTGTGTCCATGTTTTTCTCATTGTTCAATTCCCACCTATGAGTGAGAACATGCAGTGTTTGGTTTTTTGTCCTTGCGATGGTTTGCTGAGAATGATGGTTTCCAGTTTCATCCATATCCCTACAAAGGACATGAACTATCATTTTTTATGGCTGCATAGTATTTCATGGTGTATATGTGCCACATTTTCTTAATCCAGTCTATCGTTGTTGGACATTTGACTTGGTTCCAAGTCTTTCCTATTGTGAATACTGCTGCAATAAACCATACGTGTGCATGTGTCTTTATAGCAGCATGATTTATAATCCTTTGGGTGTATACCCAGTAATGGGGTGGCTGGGTCAAATGGTATTTCCAGTTCTAGATCCCTGAGGAATCGCCACACTGACTTCCACAATGGTTGAACAGTCCCACCAACAGTGTAAAAGTGTTCCTATTTCTCCACATCCTCTCCAGCACCTGTTGTTTCCTGATTTTTTAATGATGGCCATTCTAACTGGTGTGAGATGGTATCTCACTGTGGTTTTGATTTGCATTTCTCTGATGGCCAGTGATGATGAGCATTTCTTCATGTGTTTTTTGGCTGCATAAATGTCTTCTTTTGAGAAGTGTCTGTTCATGTCCTTTGCCCACTTTTTGATGGGATTTTTTTTTCTTGTAAATTTGAAGAGACATTCTTTAGAGGTGGACACTGTAACTGATCTAGAAGCCTCAGTGAATTGTCCTATTCAGGATTTTTATGTGTGGGGGAAAAAATAGAATGAGTATATCAACTTAGCTGAGCATTTTCTCCAGAGCTTGAAAAGATGAAATACTGGCACTTAATTTTCTATTTCCATTTCTAAAATATGTTAGAAACTACTGCTCTATGTGTACTATTAACATAGCATTTTTTCTCTTATTTTTAAAAGTAAAATAAGTTTGCCCAAGGTTGTGTTGAAATCACATTTTAATATGTCAATACTATCCTGACAGTTCTGGAAATTAACATCTTAAAGCTTATAATAAAATCCAGTCTCATAACAATCAAGGAAACGCAGACAAACCCAGGAGATATGTTTTGTTTATCAAGTTGGCAGAATCCCAAATATTGATAATAGCCAGAGTGGTAAGGATGTAGGGGAAAAGACACTCATACATTGTGAGTAAGAAAGTACATAAGTAGGTTACAGCCTATTCAAAGGGCAATTTGGCAGAACCTGTCAAAACTTTTTTGCAGATTATTAAAATGACATTATTTTTAATATTTACAAATTTTTTCATTGCCACTTTTAGCTTCAGGCAGAACATATGAAGGAGTATTACATGGGAATATTGCATGATGCTGAGGTTTGGGATATGAATCCCATCACCCAGATAACAGTACCCAGTAAGTAGTTGTTGTTTTTTTTATTTATTGTACTTTAAGTTTTAGGGTACATGTGCACAACGTGCAGGTTAGTTACATATGTATATATGTGCCATGTTGGTGTGCTGCACCCCAGTAAGTAGTTTTACAACGCATGTCCCCCTCCCTCCCTCCCTCCCTCCTCTAGTAGGCTACATTGTCTGTTATTACCATGTTTATGTCTACATGTTCCCAGCGTTAGACCACTATGGGTTAGATAATAAATTGCTACACTGTAACAGAAGTGAAGAAGAATTTATAGGTGTTTAATTCCTAATCATTACTCCAGAATATCTTTGAGAATAACAACTTAATTAAAAGATACTTACACATTTTAAATGGAAGATAGAAACCATTAGGGCTTAGAGGAAGGTATCCTGATGAACATCAATTTAGGACACTCTACTATATTAATATAAATAAAGTTGTAGAATGAAAATGTAGTATTTGGATAGATTTGCCAAAAAAAATTTGACATTTAATGTAATATGAAAAAAATTCAAATCATGTTGAAAAAATCATTTGGGCAATTCTCTAAACCAGTTTTAATACATTGCTTTCTGAGAATGATGGTTTCCAGTTTCATCCATGTCCCTACAAAGGACACGAACTCATCATTTTTTATGGCTGCATAGTATTCCATGGTGTATATGTGCCACATTTTCTTAATCCAGTCTATCGTTGTTGGACATTTGGGTTGGTTCCAACTCTTTGCTATTGTGAATAGTGCCACAATAAACATACGTGTGCATGTGTCTTTATAGCAGCATGATTTATAGTCCTTTGGGTATACACCCAGTAATGGGATGGCTGGGTCAAATGGTATTTCTAGTTCTAGATCCCTGAGGAATCGCCACACTGACTTCCACAATGGTTGAACTAGTTTACAGTCCCACCAACAGTGTAAAAGTGTTCCTATTTCTCCACATCCTCTCCAGCACCTGTTGTTTCCTGATTTTTTAATGATGGCCATTCTAACTGGTGTGAGATGGTATCTCACTGTGGTTTTGATTTGCATTTCTCTGATGGCCAGTGATGAGGAGCATTTCTTCATGTGTTTTTTGGCTGCATAAATGTCTTCTTTTGAGAAGTGTCTGTTCATGTCCTCTGCCCACTTTTTGATAGGACAAAAAACCAAACACCGCATGTTCTCACTCATAGGTGGGAATTGAACAATGAGAACTCATGGACACAGGAAGGGGAACATCACGCTCCGGGGACTGTTGTGGGGTGGGGGGAGGGGGGAGGGACAGCATTAGGAGATACACCTAATGCTAAATGACGAGTTAATGGGTGCAGGAAATCAACATGGCACATGGATACATATGTAACAAACCTGCACATTGTGCACATGTACCCTAAAACCCTAAAGTATAATAAAAAAAAAAAAAAAAAAAAAAGAAGCCAGTCACAAAAAAAAAAAAAAAAAAAAAAAAAAAGATGTTGGCTTCAGACAGATCTAGGATCTGGGTGTGAGTATCAGCTCTGTGTGTGGGGCCTGAAGCTGTCTAAACACGTCTTCATAAGCTGAAGTGATTAAATAAAATCATATTGATAAACCAAAAAAAAAATAAAGAAACAAGACATTCAAGTTTACCAGGTAAAAAAAAAAAAAAAAAAAAAAAAAAAAAAAAAAAAAAATACATTGCTTTGTGTTTTTTGTGGCAAAAAGATTTATTTTAAATGCCCAAAATTGTCCAATCTGGTGAATGTCTAAATTTCAAGTGATCTAAAAATGCCTGCCTCTCTCCTAAATTTATAAACCTTTTTACCATCCATTTACTACTACATATTTCCATCTGATGACCTAGCAGGTAATTAAACTCATATGTCCAAATTTTTTTAAAAAATAAAAATAAATTATTATTGACTCTAGTCACCCTGTTGTGCTATCAAATACTAGGTCTTATTCATTATATTTTTTGTCCCCACCTCCTTCCCACACCCCCATTACCCTTCCCAGCCTCTGGTAACCATCCTTCTACTCTCTATGTCCATGAGTTCAATTGTTTACATTTTTAGATTTCATAAATAAGTGAGAACATATGATGTTTGTCTTTCTGTGCCTGGCTAATTTCAGTTAACATAATGACCTTCAGTTGCCTCCATGTTGCTGCAGATGACAGGATTTCATTCTTTTTATGGCTGAATAATATTCCATTGTGTACCACATTTTCTTTATCCATTTATCTGCTGATGGACACTTAGGTTGATTCCATATCATGACTATTGTGAATAGTGCTAAAATAAACATGGGAGTATAGATACCTCTTCAATATACTGATTACCATGTTTTTGGATATATACCCAGCAGTGGGATTGCTGGATCATGGTAGCTCTATTTTTATTTTTTTGAGGAACCTCCAAATTGTTCTCCATCGTAGTTGTACTAATTTACATTCCCACCAACAGTATACGAGTGTTTCCTTTACTCCACCTCCTTGCCAGCATTTGTTTGTTTGTTTGTTTGTTTTGTTTTATTATACTTTAAGTTCTGGGATACATGTGCAGAACACGCAGGTTTGTTACATAGGTATACATGTGTCATGGTGGTTTGCTGTACCCATCAACCCATCATCTACATTAGGTATTTTTCTTAATGCTATCCCTCCCTTAGCCTCCCCCTGACAGGCCCCAGTGTGTGATGTTCCCCTCCCTGTGTCCATGTGTTCTCATTGTTCAACTGCCACTTATGAGTGAGAACATGTGATGTTTGGTTTTCTGTTCCTGTGTTAGTTTGCTGAGAGTGATGGTTTTCAGCTTCATCCATGTCCCTGCAAAGAACATGAACTCATCCTTTTTTATGACTGCATAGTATTCCGTAGTATTCCATGGTATATATGTGCCATATTTTCTTTATCCAGTCTATCATTGATGGGCATTTGAGTTGGTTCCAAGTCTTTGCTATTGTGAATAGTGCTGCAGTAGACATACATGTGCATGTGTCTTTATAGTAGAATGATTTATAATCCTTTGGGTATATACCCAGTAATGGGATTGCTGGATCAAATGGTATTTCTGGTTTTAGATCCTTGAGGAATCACCACACTGTCTTCCACAATGGTTGAACTAATTTACACTCCCACCAACAGTATCAAAGCGTTCCTATTTCTCCACATCCTCTCCAGCATCTATTGTTTCCTGACTTTTTAATGATCGCCATTCTAACTGGTGTGAGATAGTATCTCATTGTGATTTTGATTTGCTTTTTTTCCAATGTTTGTTGGCCACATAAATGTCTTCTTTTGAGAAGTGTCTGTTCATATCCTTCTCCCACTTTCTGATGGGGTTGTTTTTTTCTTGTAAATTGGTTTAAGTTCCTTATAGATTCTGGATATAAGCCCTTTGTCAGATGGACGGATTGCAAAATTTTTCTCCTATTCTGTAGGTTGTCTATTCACCCTGATGATGGTTTCTTTTGCTGTTCAGAAGCTCTTTAGTTTAATTAGATCCCATTTGTCAATTTTGGCTTTTGTTTCCATTGCTTTTGGTGTTTTAGTCATGAAATTTTTGCCCATGCCTATGTCCTGAATGGTATTGCCTAGGTTTTCTTTTAGAATTTTTATGGTTTTATGTCTTATGTTTAAGTCTTTAATCCATCTTGAGTTAATTTTTGTATAAGATGTAAGGAAGGGGTCCAGTTTCAGTTTTCTGCATATGGCTAGTCGAGGGCTTATAGATAAAACTCCCATCTCCCTGGGACAGAGCACTTGGGGGAAGCGGCAGCTGTGGGCGCAGCTTCAGCAGACTTAAATGTTCCTGCCTGCTGGCTCTGAAGAGAGCAGTAGATCTCCCATCACAGCGCTCAAGCTCTGCTAAGGGACCGACTGCCTCCTCAAGTGGGTCCCTGACCCCTGTGCCTCCTGACTGGGAGACACCTCCCGGCAGCGGTCAACAGATATCTCATATAGGAGAGCTCCAGCTGGCATCTGGTGGGTGCCTTTCTGGGACGAAGTTTCCAGAGGAAGGAACAGGTAGCAATCTTTGCTGTTCTGCAGCTTCTGCTGGTGATACTGAGCTTTTATTATTGCCTGTCTTTGGTATTGCTTTTTCAGTTAGTTTCTTAGTGCTGTGTAGAAATGCTGTTGATTTCTGTATGTTTATTCTGTATCCTAAAATTTTACTCAGTTTCTTTCTCTATCCTAAGAGCTTTTTGTGGAACCTTCAGGTTTTGCCATACATATGATTATGTCATCCACAAAGAGGGAACAGTGTGTTCCTTTTTTTCCTATTTGGATACCTTTCATTTCTTTCTATTTCCTGTTTGCTTTGGCCAGGACTTCTAGTAGTATGTTGAATAGGACTGGTGAAAGTGGGTATCCTTGTCTTGCTCCCATTTTTAGAGGAAAGGCTTTCAGGTTTTCCCCATTCAGTATGTTGTTAGCTGTGGTTTTGTCATAAATGGCCTTTATGCTGTTGAGGTATGATCCTTCAGTGTGTAGCTTGTTGTGAGTTTTTACCACGGAGGGATGCTGAATTTTGTCAATGCTTTTTGTGCATCGATTTATATAATCACATTGTTTTGTTCTTCATTCTGTTGATTATTACATCAACATTTATTGATTTCCATATCTTGAAACATCCTTGCATCCTGGGGATAAATCCCACTTGATCATAGCATATTATCTATTTGATGTGCTGTTAGATTCAGTTTGTTAGTATTTTGGAGAGAATTTTGTGTCCATCTTCATCGGTAATATTGGCCTAGAGGGGGTGGAGCCAAGATGGCCGAATAGGAACAGCTCCGATCTCCAGCTCCCAGCCCCAGCGACACAGAAGACGGGTGATTTCTGCATTTCTGCTTGAGGTACCGGTTTCATCTCACTAGGGAGTGCCTAACAGTGGGTGCAGGACAGTCAGTGAAGCGCACTGTGTGCAAGCCGAAGCAGGGTGAGGCATTGCCTCACTCGGGAAGCGCAAGGGGTCAGGGAGTTCCCTTTCCTAGTCAAAGAAAGGGGAAACAGACGGCACCTGGAATATCGGGTCAGTCCCATCCTAATACTGCGCTTTTCCAACGGGCCTGGAAAACGGCACACTAGGAGATTGTGTCCCACACCTGGCTCGGAGGGTCCTATGCCCACGGAGTCTCGCTGATTGCTAGCACAGCAGTCTGAGATCAAGCTGCAAGGCGGCAGCGAGGCTGGGGGAGGGGCGCCCGCCATTGCCCAGACTTGCTTAGGTAAACAAAGCAGCCAGGAAGCTCGAACTGGGTGGAGCCCACCACAGCTCAAGGAGGCCTGCCTGCCTCTGTAGGCTTCACCTCTGGGGGCAGGGCACAGACAAACAAAAACTCAGCAAGAACCTCCACAGACTTAAATGTCCCTGTCTGACTGACAGCTTTGAAGAGAGTAGTGGTTCTCCCAGCATGCAGCTGGAGATCTGAGAACGGACAGACTGCCTCCTAAAGTGGGTCCCTCACCCCTGAGCAGCCTAACTGGGAGGCACCCCCCAAGTAGGGACAGACTGACACCTCATTCAGCTGGGTACTCCTCTGAGACAAAACTTTCAGAGGAACTATCAGACAGCTGAATTTGTAGTCTCACGAAAATCCGCTGTTCTGCAGCCACTGCTGCTGACACCCAGCCAAACAGGGTCTGGAGTGGACCTCTAGTAAACTCCAATAGACCTGCAGCTGAGGCTCCTGTCTGGTAGAAGGAAAACTAACAAACAGAAAGGACATCCACACCAAAAACCCATCTGTACATCACCATCATCAAAGACAAAAAGTAGATAAAACCACAAAGATGGGGAAAAAACAGAGCACAAAAACTGGAAACTCTAAAAAACAGAGCACCTCTCCTCCTCCAAAGGAACGCAGTTCCTCACCAGCAACGGAACAAAGCTGGATGGAGGATGACTTTGACGAGTTGAGAGAAGAAGGCTTCAGATGATCAAACTACTCTGAGCTACGAGAGGAAATTCAAAACAATAGCAAAGAAGTTAAAAACTTTGAAAAAAAATTAGAAGAATGGATAACTAGAATAACCAATGGAGAGAAGGGCTTAAAGGAGATGATGGAGCTGAAAGCCAAGTTTCGAGAACTACGTGAAGATTGCAGAAGCCTCAGTAGCAGATGCGATCAACTGGAAGAAAGGGTATCGCTGATGGAAGATGAAATGAATGAAATGAAGAGAGAAGGGAAGTTTAGAGAAAAAAGAATACAAAGAAATGAACAAAGCCTCCAAGAAATTTGGGACTATGTGAAAAGACCAAACCTACGTCTGATTGGTGTACCTGAAAATGATGGGGAGAATGGAACCAAGTTGGAAAACACTCTGCAAGATATTATCCAGGAGAACTTCCCCAATCTAGCAAGGCAGGCCAGCATTCAGATTCAGGAAATACAGAGAACACCACAAAGATACTCCTTGAGAAGAGCAACTCCAAGACACATAATTGTCAGATTCACTAAAGTTGAAATGAAGGAAAAAATGTTAAGGGCAGCCAGAGAGAAAGGTCGGGTTACCCACAAAGGGAAGCCCATCAGACTAACAGCTGATCTCTCAGCAGAAACTCTACAAGCCAGAAGAGAGTGGGGGCCGATATTCAACATTCTTAAAGAAAAAAATTTTCAACCCAGAATTTCCTATCCCGCCAAACTAAGCTTCATAAGTGAAGGAGAAATAAAATACTTTACAGACAAGCAAACGCTGAGTGATTTTGTCACCACCAGGCCTGCCCTAAAAGAGCTCCTGAAGGAAGCACTAAACATGGAAAGGAACAACCGGTACCAGCCACTGCAAAAACACGCCAAATTCTAAAGACCATCAAGGCTAGGAAGAAACTATAGCAACTAACGAGCAAAATAACCAACTAACATCATAATGACAGGATCAGATTCACACATAACAATATTAACGTTAAATGTAAATGGGCTAAATGCTCCAATCAAAAGACACAGACTGGCAAACTGGATAAGGAGTCAGGACCCATCAGTGTGCTGTATTCAGGAAACCCATCTCACATGCAGAGACACACATAGACTCAAAATAAAGGGATGGAGGAAGATCTATCAAGCAAATGGAAAACAAAAAAAGGCAGGGGTTGCAATCCTAGTCTCTGATAAAATAGACTTCAACAAAGATCAAAAGAGACAAAGAAGGCCATTACATAATGGTAAAGGGATCAATTCAACAAGAAGAGCTAACTATCCTAAATATATATGCACCCAACACAGGAGCACCCAGATTCATAAAGCAAGTCCTCAGTGACCTACAAAGGGACTTAAACTCCCACACAATAATAATGGGAGATTTTAACACCCCACTGTCAACATTAGACAGATCAATGAGACAGAAAGTTAACAAGGGTATCCAGGAATTGAACTCAGCTCTACATAAAGTGGACCTAATAGACATCTACAGAACTCTGCACCCCAAGTCAACAGAATATACATTTTTTTCAGCACCACACCACACCTATTCCAAAATTGACCACATAGTTGGAAGTAAAGCACTCCTCAGCAAATGTAAAAGAACAGAAATTATAACAAACGGTCTCTCAGACCACAGTGCAATCAAACTAGAACTCAGGATTAAGAAACTCACTCAAAACCACTCAACTACATGGAAACTGAACAACCTGCTCCTGAATGACTATTGGGTACATAATGAAATGAAGGCAGAGATAAAGATGTTCTTTGAAACCAATGAGAACAAAGACACAACATACCAGAATCTCTAGGACACGTTCAAAGCAGTGTGTAGAGGGAAATTTATAGCACTAAATGCCCACAAGAGAAAGCCGGAAAGATCCAAAATTGACACCCTAACATCACAATTAAAAGAACTAGAAAAGCAAGAGCAAACACATTCAAAAGCTAGCAGAAGGCTAGAAATAACTACAATCAGAGCAGAACTGAAGGAAATAGAGACACAAAAAACCCTTCAAAAAATTAATGAATCCAGGAGCTGGTTTTTTGAAAAGATCAACAAAATTGATAGACTGCTAGCAAGACTAATAAAGAAGAAAAGAGAGAAGAATCAAATAGATGCAATAAAAAACGAAAAAGGGGATATCACCACCGATCCCACAGAAATACAATCTACCATCAGAGAATACTACAAACACCTCTATGCAAATAAACTAGAAAATCTAGAAGAAATGGATAAATTCCTCAACAAATACACCCTCCCAAGACTAAACCAGGAAGAAGTTGAATCTCTGAATAGACCAATAACAGGCTCTGAAATTGTGGCAATAATCAATAGCTTACCAACCAAAAAGAGTCCAGGACCTGATGGATTCACAGCTGAATTCTACCAGAGGTACAAGGAGGAACTGGTACCATTCCTTCTGAAACTATTCCAATCGATAGAAAAAGAGGGAATCCTCCCTAACACATTTTATGAGGCCAGCATCGTCCTGATGCCAAAGCCTGGCAGAGACATAACCAAAAAAGAGAATTTCAGACCAATATCCTTGATGAACATTGATGCAAAAATCCTCAATAAAATACTGGCAAACCAAATCCAGCAGCACATCAAAAAGCTTATCCACCATAATCAAGTGGGCTTCATCCCTGGGATGCAAGGCTGGTTCAACATACGCAAATCAATAAATGTAATCCAGCATATAAACAGAACCAAAGACAAAAACCACATGATTATCTCAATAGATGCAGAAAAGGCCTTTGACAAAATTCAACAACCCTTCATGCTAAAAACTCTCAATAAATTAGGTATTGATGGGATGTATCTCAAAATAATAAGAGCTATCTATGACAAACCCACAGCCAATATCATACTGAATGGGCAAAAACTGGAAGCATTCCCTCTGAAAACTGGCACAAGACAGGGATGCCCTCTCTCACCACTCCTATTCAACATAGTGCTGGAAGTTCTGGCCAGAGCAAGCAGGCAGGAGAAGGAAATAAAGGGTATTCAATTAGTAAAAGAGGAAGTCAAATTGTCCCTGTTTGCAGATGACATGATTGTATATCTAGAAAACCCCACTGTGTCAGCCCAAAATCTCCTTAAGCTGATTAGCAACTTCAGCAAAGTCTCAGGATACAAAATTAATGTACAAAAATCACAAGCATTCTTGTACACCAATAACAGACAAACAGAGAGCCAAATCATGAGTGAACTCCCATTCACAATTGCTTCAAGGAGAATCAAATACCTAGGAATCCAACTTACAAGGGATGTGAAGGACCTCTTCAAGGAGAACTACAAACCACTGCTCAATGAAATAAAAGAGGATACAAACAAATGGAAGAACATTCCATGCTCATGGGTTGGAAGAATCAATATCGTGAAAATGGTCATACTGCCCAAGGTAATTTATAGATTCAATGCCATCCCCATCAAGCTACCAATGACTTTCTTTACAGAATTGGAAAAAACTACTTTAAAGTTCATATGGAACCAAAAAAGAGCCCGCATCGCCAAGTCAATCCTAAGCCAAAAGAACAAAGCTGGAGGCATCACGCTACCTGACTTTCAACTATACTACAAGGCTACAGTAACCAAAACAGCATGGTACTGGTACCACAACAGAGACATAGATCAATGGAACAGAACAGAGCCCTCAGAAATGATGCCGCATATCTACAACTATCTGATCTTTGAGAAACCTGACAAAAACAAGAAATGGGGAAAGGATTCCCTATTTAATAAATGGTGCTGGGAAAACTGGCTAGCCATATGTAGAAAGCTGAAAGTGGATCCCTTCCTTACACCTTATACAAAAATTAATTCAAGATGTATTAAAGACTTATATGTTAGACCTAAAACCATTAAAATCCTACAAGAAAACCTAGGCAATACCATTCAGGACATAGGCGTGGGCAAGGACTTCATGTCTAAAACACCAAAAGCAATGGCAACAAAAGCCAAAATTGACAAATGGGATCTCATTAAACTAAAGAGCTTCTGCACAGCAAAAGAAACTACCATCAGAGTGAACAGGCAACCTACAGAATGGGAGAACATTTTTGCAACCTACTCATCTCACAAAGGGCTAATATCCAGAATCTAGAATGAACTCAAACAAATTTACAAGAAAAAAACAAACAACCCCATCAAAAAGTGGGCAAAGGACATGAACAGACACTTCTCAAAAGAAGACATTTATGCAGCCAAAAAACACATGAAGAAATGCTCATCATCACTGGCCATCAGAGAAATGCAAATCAAAACCACAGTGAGATACCATCTCACACCAGTTAGAATGGCCATCATTAAAAAATCAGGAAACAACAGGTGCTGGAGAGGATGTGGAGAAATAGGAACACTTTTACACTGTTGGTGGGACTGGAAACTAGTTCAACTATTGTGGAAGTCAGTGTGGCGATTCCTCTGGGATCTCGAACTAGAAATACCATTTGACCCAGCCATCCCATTACTGGGTATATACCCAAAGGACTATAAATCATGCTGCTATAAAGACACATGCACACGTATGTTTATTGCGGCACTATTCACAATAGCAAAGAGTTGGAACCAACCCAAATGTCCAACAACAATAGACTGGATTAAGAAAATGTGGCACATATACACCATGGAATACTATGCAGCCATAAAAAATGATGAGTTCGTGTCGTTTGTAGGGACATGGATGAAACTGGAAAACATCATTCTCAGTAAACTATTGCAAGGACAAAAAACCAAACACCGCATGTTCTCACTCATAGGTGGGAATTGAACAATGAGAACTCATGGACACAGGAAGAGGAACATCACACTCCGGGGACTGTTGTGGGGTGGGGGGAGGGGGGAGGGACAGCATTAGGAGATATACCTAATGCTAAATGACGAGTTGATGGGTGCAGGAAATCAACATGGCACATGGATACATATATAACAAACCTGCACATTGTGCACATGTACCCTAAAACCCTAAAGTATAATTAAAAAAAAAAAAAAAAGAGTAACAGCAAAAAAAAAAAAAAAAAAAAATATTGGCCTATAATTTCTTTTTTGTTACATTATTTTCTGGTTTTGGTATAGGGTATTTCTGGTCTTGTAGAATGCGTTAGAAAGAATTCCCTCCTTTTAAAATTTTTGGAATAGTTCAAGAATAAATGGTGTGAGTTCTTCTTTGTAATTTTGGTAGAATTCAGCAGTAAAGCCAGTCCTGGGCTTTTCTTTGTTGGGAGACTTTTTATTACTTATTCAATCTCATTATTCATTATTGTTCTATTCAGGTTTGCTATTTATTCTGCATTCAATCTTGGTAGATTGTAAGTATCCAGGAATTTATTCATTTCCTGAGATTTTCCAGTTTATTACCATATAATTGTTCATAATAGTCTCTAATGAGCTTTTGTATTTCTGTGGTATCAGTTATAATGTCTCATTTTTAATGTTTGATTTTATTTGTTTGGGTCTTCTCGCCTTTTTTTTAGTTAGTCTAGCTAGCAGTTCAGCAATTTTGTTTATCTTTCACAAAACCAACTTTTTGTTTTGTTGGTCCTATATATATATACATATACACACACACACACATATAGTATATATGTATTTTTGTAGTACATATGCATTTGTATATATGTAAAACATATGTATTTTTTTCTTCTGAATTTTGCTTAGTTCTCTGTTCTTTGTTTTGTTTTTCCATCTGCCAGTTTTAGGTTTAATTTATTATTGCTTTTCTAGCTCCTTGAGGCACATTGGTAAGTTGTTTATTTGAAATCTTTCTACTTTTTTGATATGGTGTTTATTGCTATAAACTTCCTTGTTAGCACTGCTTTTGCTGTATTCCATAGGTTTTGATATGCTTGTATATTGTTTCTCCTTTCCCTCCCTCCCTTCTTTCCTCCCTTCTTTCCTTCCTTCCTTCCTTCCTTCCTCCCTTCCTTCCTTCCTTCCTTCCTTCCTCTCTTCCTTCCTTCCTCTCTTCGTTCCTTCCTCTTTTCCTTTCTTTCCTTTTATTCCCTTTCTTTCAACAGGGTGTTGCTCTGTCACCCAGGCTTGAGTGCCGTCGCATGATCAGACCTCAGCTCATTGCAGCCTCAAATTCCTGGACTCAGGTGATCCTCCTACCTCAGCCTCCAGAGGTGCTAGAACTACAGGCATGTGTCACCATACCTGTCTATTTTTTATTTTTTTTTGTAGAGACAAGGTCTCACTATATTGCCTAGTATGGTCTCAAACTCCTGGCCTCAAGTGATTCTCCTGTCTCAGCCTCCCAAAGTGCTAGGATTACAGGCATGAGCCACTGAACCTAGCCTCCATTTTCATTTATTTCAAGAAATTTTTGATTTCCTTCTTTATTTCTTCCTTGACACAATGGTTATTCAAGAGCATGTTGTTTCATTTCCATGTATTTGTAGTGTTTCCAGAGTTCCTCTTGTCATTGATTTCTACTTTTATGTAATCGTGGCCTGAGAAGATACATAATATTTTTTTGAGAGAGAGAGAGAGAAAGAGAAGGGAGTCTTGCTTTGTTGCTCAGGCCGGAGAGCAGTGGTGTGAGCGTGGTTCACTGCATCCTCAACCTCCTGGGCTCAAGCAGTCTTCCTACCTTAGCCTCCTAAGTAGCTGGGACTACAGGTGCATGCTGCCACACCTGATTTATTTATTAATTTTTGTGTAGCAACAGCGTCTTGCTTTGTTGCCCAGGCTATTCTCAAACTCCTGGCTTCAAGCAATCCTCAAGCAATCACACCTCAGTCTCCCAAAGTGTTGGAATTATAGGCATGAGCCACCGCACCTGACCATGATATGATTTTAATTTTTAAAAATGTGTTGAGGCTTGTTTTGTGTCCTAATATATGGTCTATCTTGGAGAATGTTCCATGTGTTAATGAGAAGAATGTATCTTGCAGTTATTGAATGAAATGTTCTGTAAATATTTGTTAGGTCCATTTTAGTCTAAAGTGCAATTGTTTCCTTGTTAATTTTCTTTATAGATGACCTGTCCAATCCTAAGTGTGTGGTGTTGAAGTCCCCAACTATTATTGTATTTGAATCAATCTCTCCCTTTATATCTAAAAATATTTGCTATATATATCTGGGTTATCTGAGTTTTGGTGCAAACATATTTAGAATTTTTATATTCTTTTGATGAATTGATCCCTTTATCATTATATAGTGACCTTCTTTATCTCTATTTACTATTTTTGACTTGCAGTTTCTTTTATATGATAGAAGTATAGCTATTCCTGCTTACCTTTGTTTCTGTTTGTGTGGAATATCTTTTCTATCCCTTTACTTTCAGTGTATGCATGTCTTTACAGGGAACTAAGTTTCTTGTAGGTAGCATATAATTGGGTCATATTTTTAAAAATCCATTTTAACCTGTCTATATCTTTTAGGGGAATTTAATTTGTTTACATTCATGGTTATTATTGATAGGTGAGGACTTATTTCTGTCATTTTGCTAATTATTTTCTGATTGTTTTGTACAACTTATAATAAGAAACATGAAAAACAAGGAACTGTGACAACTCCAAAGAACTTAATAATTTTCTAGCAATAGATTCCAATGAAAAATCCATAAAATTCCTGAAAAGAATGTAAAATAATGATATTACAGAAGCTCAATAATATGCAAAATAACACAAATAATGCAAAGAAATCAGAAAAAAAATGATTTATAATCTCAATAGAAATTCATCAAAGGATATCAACTGTCCTTATGTTGATATCTGCATGTCTGATGTAACAGTCACTTCTTTTATTTTATGGATTGGATTTTGTAGGTAAATACTGTTTCTTATGGATGTATCTATAGTGTTGGTTGGGTAAGGCACTTTTGCTTTGATTCTGGGTGCATGCTTTTGTGTAGTCTCTGTGCGATTTCTTTGGCTGTAATCAGCATAAGTGGTGTCTGAGTCCTTCCTTCCTTTCTTAGTTCCTTTGTTTCTTCCTTCCTTCCATCCATTCATCATTATGGTTTTGTGGTTTTCTGTAATGGTAATATTTGAGTTGTTTCTCTTTCTCATTTGTGTGTCTCCTTTATACTATTGTGTGTGTGTTTGTGATAATAGGTATTGTCCTTTTGCTTCCAGATGTAGGACTCCCTTAAGTATTTCTTGGATGTCTGGTCTAGTGTTGATGAATTCCCTCAGTTTTTGCCTGTGGGGGAAAGAGTTTATATCTCCATTTTTGAAGACGAACTTTGCTTGTTATATTACCCTTGACTGGCCTCTTTTTTTTTTTTCCTTTCAGCACTTTGAGTACCTCATCCCATTCTCTCCCTTTCTATAAGGTTTCTGTTGAGAAATCCATTCTTAGTCTGATGGAGATTCACTTATATGTGACTTGACACTTTTCTCTTACTGTTTTTAGAATTCTCTTTGTCTTTGACTTTTGACAGTTTGACTATAATATGCCTTGGAAAAGACCATTCTAGGTTGAATCTCTTTGGGGATCTTTGAGCTTCCTGTGACTAGATGTCTGTATCTCTTGTGAGACTTCGAAGTTTTCATCTTCAAATAGATTTCTGTGCCTTTGCCCATGTCTTCTTCTGGAACACCCACAGTTTCAATATTTGCTTGCTTTATGATGTTCCATATGCAACATAGGCTTTCTTTATTCTTTTTTATTTTTCCTCTTTTTTGTCTGATTGGGTTATTTCAAAAGACCTGCCTTCAAGTTTAAAAATTCTTTTTTTGCTTGATCTAGTCTACTGTTGAAACTCAGTTGTATGTTTTATTTCATTTCATCCATTGAATTCCTCAGTTACAAGACTTCTGTTTGATTTTTTTTTATGATAGCTATCGTTGTTGAATTTCTCATTGAGATTATAAATCTTTTTTTCTGATTTCTTTGTATTGTTTATCTGTGTTCTTTTGCATCTCACTGAGCTTCTCTAAAATCATTTTGCATTTTTTCAGGCATTTTATGGATTTCTTTTTCAGTGGAATCTATTGCTGGAGAATTATGTTCTTTGGAGGTGTCATAGTTCCTTGTTTTTTCATGTTTCTTGTGTTCTTATGTTGATATTTGCATGTCTGATGTAGCAGTCACTTCTTTTATGGATAGGATTTTGTAGGTAAAGACTGTTTCTTATAGATGTATCTATAGTTCTGGTTGGATTGGGTGATTTTCCATTGATTCTGGGTGCATGCTTTTCTGTAGTCTCTGTATGATTTATTTGACTGCAATCAGCATAAATGGTGTCTGTGAGTTCTTCAGTGGCTTAGGCTGAAGTTGTTAGTGGGGGCTGTGGTAGGGCCTTACTGGAGACAGGGATGCCAGATGGGCTGATCCTTGGGCCCTAGTGGTGGCAGCAGTGGGCCAAACATGCCAGTCGTTGGGCCCCCACGGAGGTGTATGTGAGATCTGGTGGTAGTGGGTCAAGGCAGGTTGATCCTTGGGCCTCCAGGTATCTTGTTCATGTGCCAGCAGTGGAGTGGTAACAGTAAGTCAAGTGTGTCTTTGGGTCCCTGGATGGTGTGTGTAGCAATTGACAATGGTGGCAGTAGCTATGGCAGGCCAGCTCTTGGCCCTTCATGTGGTATGCACAAACATCAGCAGTGGCAGCTGCAAAGTGGGTGGGCCAATCCCCAGGTTACCAGGTGGTTTATGCAAGTAGGTGCTGGCAGTGGTGGTGGTAGCAGGACAGGTGGGCACGTCCTCAGACCCCCAGGAGGAGTTTCTGGATACCACTGGCAGCAGGTGAGGCAATCCAATCCCCAGAACCCTCAAAGACATATATGGGCACTGGAGGAGGTGGTGCCAGGGAGAGCTGGCCTGTCCTCAGGCTCCTGATGGTGCACACGGATGCAGGCTGTGGCAGGTGTGGCTGGTTGATCTCCAGGCTCTCAGCTGATGTGCATAGGCACCAGCAGGCTGGAATGGCTTGTCCTCAGGTTTCTGAAACATGTGGGTGGACACTGATGGCATTGAGCTGGTGGGTCGATCCCCAGGCCCCTTGTCCACATGCATGGGCACTCATGGGTGTGGTGCTGGGCTGTTAGCTGTAACTCTTAGCAAATCATTTCAATCTTTCTAGTTATCAGTTTCCTTGTTTGTTAAACAAGAATAATGATAGTACCTACTTCACAGGATGTTTGTAAGAGTCAATATGTCAAAATCCATGTGAAGCACTCAGCAAAGTACCTGACATGTAGAATAGAACTCAATAAAAGATAGCATTACTGTTTTCATGATTAAGGACAGAGCCAGGATTAGGAGCCAGGTTTTCTAATTACCAGGTCACTCTTCTCTCCACTATGACTATAACAGCAGATGTGCTGGAGAATTTTTAGTGAACTTGAACCGAGGTTTTCTAGTATAATCAGACTAGAGTCCTTCTCATTACTTGGTGTTAGTGGTTTTAGATACTTAAACCTGCAAGTTGAAAAGTGACATCATCTATAAGAGTACATTCAAAGAGGCAATGAAGTCTAAATATTCAGGTTTAATCCCAAGAGAAATGGCCCATCTCTTATCTCCAAATGACACTTTATCAAACAAACTTTCCAAATACCTGAAATTTGGTCATGAGACACAGGAAATTTAGGAGGTGTGTGAAATTCAAGCTTTTATTGTGAGAAAAGCATCTGTTATGGATTCCATCACTATATTTATTAACAGGCTTTTTGCCCATATTCTAATCGTGATTAGTGCTATACAGGCTGAAATGGAAATACTATAAATCACTGTGGCAAACGGGACTTGTCTTGAAAAAAAAAAAAAAAAAAATCCAAGCAGTTGCAGTGGCTACCAGCATGGGAGGTCTAATCAAAGGAAGCTTGTGTCAGAGCTACTTGACTGGTAATTCTATTTGTGGTTTAAAAAAATTACTTGGATGTATAACAAAAATGTGCTGTGTATATGAATAGAGTTTTTTAAAAAGAGTCATTAACTTTCTTCTCTCTTCATGTTGCAGTCCAGATCCAAATAACATTTTCCAGGTATTCTCTAGAAAGGCCTCAACCTGTGAATGGAAGGTCCTCTGAAAATTATCTCAGTTCCATTACAGTGATAGGCACTCTTTCCTTATTTCTCCTTCATATATCAAAATACTTGTCTGAATGATTAATGTTGATGTTACATACACAAATGATAATGCTTTTACAGCAGTAACAATAATACCTTTAAAAATCATTGAAAGAATTCAGATTTATGTATATGTATGGTATTTGGGAAAGTGCCTGGAATATAGTATGCACTATAAGTTATTGTTAAATAAATAAAATAGGCAATTAATGTCATGAAAAAATCCACAGTGTATGGTTAAACAAAAAAGCAAGTTATGAAAGTAGCATGTATGTGGGATCCCACGTTGTGTAAAAGAGAGCTAGAGATATCTATGTGCATATATGTATGTGTGTGTACACAGAAGGGTAACAATAGTTAGCTCTGAATTGAGGGAATTTGTGAACAGTCTTTTTTCTTTCTACTTTTGAATTTTCTACATTTTTTGAAATATTCCTTTACCACCATTTATAATATAACTTCTTCCCAGATGTAAAACTGCTGTTTGGTGTGTTCTTTCAGATATTTTTCTCCACATATGCATGTATATACAAACACACACACACACACACACACACACACACACACACACACTGAGTATAAGGGTATAGGGCCTTTTTGAATGTTTTCTAAAAACATAAGTTGGCTCACATCATAGTTCTGTAACTGGCTTATTTCAACAACTATATCTTAGACATCATAAAATACTAGCACATAAGAATGTTCTTCCCTCTTATGTATTGCTGCATAGCATTCCATGGTATGAAATCTATTTATCTGACAATTATTAATGAATATTTGGTTGTTTTCAGTTTTATTGTTCTTTTAAGTAATGATTCAACAAACATCTCATACATATATCTCTGTTCACATGCATATCTCTGGTAGATAGAGTCTTAGTGGTTGAATTACTGGTTTAAAGGGTATGTACACTTTACATTTTGATGGACTGCCAAATGGTACTTTAAAAAAGCTGATTTCCACTCATTGATACTAGATATTATTACTTTTTAAATGTCTGCCAATCTAATGAGCTAAAAAATATGGTATCATACTGTTATACTATGCATTTCCCTCCTTCTACATTGAAGCATATGTTCACTGCCAATTTTGAGTTACCTCTTCTGTGATTTCTCAGTTTATGCCCTTGCCACTATTATAACTTGAAAAAATTCTTTTTATATTTTCATATTAATACTTCATTACACAGATTGCAAATCTTTTTTTCATTCTAGATTTTAACTTTTATGGTGTGATTCATTACCTAGAAATTTTAAATTTTGATATAGACAATTCACTTAATATTTTCTTTTATGGCTCTGGACTTTGTGTCTTGTTTAGAAGAGTTTTTCTCAATTCATTAGTAGGAGAATATGTCCCATATGTTGCTAAAACACCTGTGATGGTTAATATTGAGTGTCAACTTGATTAGATTGAAGGATGCAGAGTATTATTCCTGGGCCTGTCTGTGAGAGTGTTGCCAAAGGAGATTAACATTTGAGTCAGTGGACTGGGAGAGGCAAACCCACCCTCAATCTGGGTGGGCACCCTCTAATCAGCTGCCAGCATGGCTAGAATAAAGCAGGCAGAAGAAAGTGGAATGAGGAGACTTGCTGAGTCTTCTGGCCTTCATCTTTCTCCTGTGCTGGATGCTTCCTGCCCTCGAACATCAGACTCCAAGTTCTTCAGCTTTTGGGCTCTTGGACTTACACCAGTGATTTGTGGCTCTCGGGCCTTTGGCCACAGACCAAAGGCTGCACTGTCGGCTTCCCTACTTTTGAGGTTTTCGGACTCTGACTGACTTCCTTGCTCCTCAGCTTGCAGATGGCCTATTGTGGAACTTCACCTTGTGATCGTGTGAATCAATTTTCCTAATAAACTCCCCTTCATATACATATACATATATGCTAATAATAGTTCTGTTCCTTTATAAAACCCTAATACAATACCTTTTTTTAAAAAAAACCTTTAGCTCTTTAATTGACCTGAAATTTATTTGGGGTATTTATGTGAGATAGAAATCTAACATAACTTTTCATATATGAATATCCAATTTTCCTCATGCCATTTTTTGAGATCATCTTTTTCACACTAATCTGAAATATTGCCATTATCAATTATTAAATTCTTATACATTAAATCTGTTTCTGGACTACATTCAATGTTATTGCTATTTTGTCCATTCCTATACTAATATGATGTTATTTTAATTACTGTAGCTTTGGAACATGTTTTGATACCTGGTAGAGTCAGCCTTTCTGCCTCATTTTTTTTGTCTTAGTTATGCTTGGCCCTTTGCTCTTTCATATACGTTTCGGAATCATTTTGTCAAGTTCCACACACATACACATGAAAATCCTTGTTGCAAGTTTGATTGGAATTGCATTCAATATTATTTCACTTTCCCATCCATGAATGGGAGGGTATATCACTCCTTTTATTTAATTTTTTACTATGTTTTCTAAATAATATTATACTTTTTGGCAGACACTGATAGTGTCCACCAAATATCCATGTTCAGATCTGCATTTCCCACTCTGCTTTGAAGATAAGTTCAGTTAGCTGGGCAGTTAAGAGCCAGTTTGCCTCTTGCATTCCTTTTTCTCCTTTCTACAACTAAGTAGTCCAGATGGCATTGCCACAGTTTGGAAGCTTTCAGGAATCTTGAGTCAGCTCTTAAAAGGAAGCTGTGCCAGAGAGCCACCTGAGTCACATTAACTGTAACTGGAGCAAGAAATAAATTGGTGTTGTGTTACAACATGGATATTTCAGGGATTATGTGTTACCACAGCATAGCGAACATTACCCTGACTAATTAAAAAGTCTTGACCATCTTTTATGTATTCCAAGGCATCATATACTGTTTCTTAAACTTTTCTTTTATAATAATTTGCTGTTGATGTATAGGAAAACAATTAATGTTATATGTTGATCTTGTAGCTAATAACCTTGCTAAACTCTCTTACTAATAATATATCTATAATTCTTTTCAGTTTTCTATGTTGATAATTATATAATCTGTGCTCAATGACAGTTTTATTTTTCCTTTTCAATCCTATACATTTTAACTCTTCACCTTGTCTTACTGAACTGCCAAGGACCTCCAATACAATGCTAAACAGAAGTGGTGATACTAGACATGCTTCTAATTTTCCTGGCTGTGAAAAAGGAAAGGTTAAAACAGTTCACCGTTAGGTGTATGTTTATTGTAGGTTTTATTAAGTTAAGGGAGTTGACTTCTATTTCTAGTTTGCTAAGGAGCTTTTATCATGAATGGGTCTAGAATTTTGACCAAAGCCTTTTCTGCATCTATTTATTGATTGCCTATTATGGGCTAAGCACTGATCATGTTTTTCACTCCTTTCATCTATTAATGTAATAAACTATATTAATAGTTTTTAAATGTTAAATCATCCTTAAATTTCTCCTGGTGACATAGATGCTCCCACCTCTGGGTTCACTGTAAGCCTGTGTGTGTTGCCAGTGCATAGCATAGCTGCTGGCATAATATAGGCAAAATGTTTTACTCATGTTCCTTATTATTTTACTTAATAAATGATATATTTTATTACTGTATTTGTAATATTTCCAGTAGCAGAATACTATAAAACACATATCTTAAATAAATTTGAGTTAAAATAAGGCAGACATGTTTAACCAATCCCAAGAATCATATTGTATATTGTTCCACAAGAAGAGCTAACAAAAAATATTTAGTGATTAGGAAAATTATATCAGTATCTCAGGTGGTTTTCTTAATTTCTTCATTATACCGTCTTAACTGGGATTTTAGATTTCATTAATATAAACTCATAGGGAGCAGTAAATAGCGGGAAGAAGAGAGATTTCAAAGTCAGACAGACTTAGGCTTGAATCCTGTGTCTTTAACTTTCTTAACTATATATCTTTGAACACATTCACCTCCCTGAGTTTATTTCCTTATTTGTAAAACAGGGATAATAATACTTGCTTCATAATGTTGCTATATTTGCATTAAGTAATCAAAAAATAATATAAAATATCCAGCATATTGTGGACCTTAAATAAATGTTAGTTCAAAAATGAGTATGAATAAATGAATATACATTTTTTCCTCAGAAAAATTTAATATGTCAAGAATTCTAAAAATAGAAAATCTATGAATGAAGTGTGCCCAGCTTTACACATCTCTGAATAAATTGGGTTTCTTTGTTGGTGACTATTTATCCGTGGTTGATAACTGTTCCCATTTAGAAATATATTATTAATGTCACAATGCAGCAATTTGTGACATTTATGTTATTAGTCTATATATTCTTACGTTTAGAACTACTGTTAATCCCAAATAGGTATCTCAGCTCTATTTTCAAATATTTATATAACAAAACTATCAGTAAATATTGTTCAGGGTTTAATTACATTACATTTTTCCTCCAAATAAAAAGTTATTCTAATCCACTATATGTTCAGGCATTCTCTCTCTCTCTCTCTCTCTTCCCTCCCCCTCTTCTCTCTTGTTCATTTTTGAAGTAATAGAATTATCATTTTGAGGGAGAAACTTGATGTTCTCAAATGTGTTTGGAATAATAATGTTCTAATAAATAAATTTGAGTTTCCCAAACTTTTACATGAGAGTAAAGCACTAGAACCAAGGTCTCTATAGAGAAGATGAAGCAAAAAGAGGAGAGTGTAGAGAAAGGATGAAAAAGGAAAAGGAGGAGAAGAGGGAGGAGGAGCAGCAAGGTTTCAATTAAGTAACTCAAGTGTAATGCGTGCCCCTCTCAGTTTCCTGTCTGCTGCCAAATCTAGGGAGTTGCTAAACTTCAGTGGTCTACCCCTGAAAATTTTTATTAGAACCATCATTTTCAGTGAGTGGAATGAAGTTAGAAGCTATGTGGTCTCTATATTACCTGGAAAATATGTCATTTGGCACTCCTCAATGGCATTAGACAGTACATTTCTAGATTGATCTGCACAGTTCTTGTCAATTGGTAGGGATACAATCTATGTTGAGTTAAACCAACTGAGATAAACTGCATTAAACCCTTTAATTTTACATAACACACCCACAACAGAAAAAATTTAATGGTAGTCCTTATCCCCAAATAATTTTCAAAATAAAGCAACAACAAAAACAGTCACTGAAGGGTAACTTATTGAAGGTATGAGAAGTTTTCATGGAAAATGCTCCCAAGTGACAGGCTTACAGTTCATAAATAAAGATAGACAATGCAATGGCCCAGTATTTTAAAATCTTAAACACTTTTTTAATGAAGGCCTGTGAGATCATGTGAGCTAATATGACAGACACTGAATATTTACTACTCAAAAGCCATTCAGAATCCACCTCTCCCTTGCCTTCATCTACTATGGACGCTGTCTCACATGCAGATAAGAGTGATTATGTGACGTGAAAGTAGCCAATACTGAGTATTCTCCACTCCCAGTTGCAATTTGCTTTGGTGATATGAAAAAGGTTTCTAGGTTCATTGTAATATATTAGCATAAAGCTCTTGTCTTGTTTGTTCCTGGAAAAAGTCTTTACAGTCCATAAGTGCTGTTTTCCAAATAGGTCCCTGTAAGCAAATCAAAGAAAACCAACCAAAATGACAATGTACATACTTTAATGTTAAATACAAAAAATCAGAATAAAAAATTATTAGTATACTTTTTTTGTATTTTTAGTAGAGACGGGGTTTCACTGTGGGCTTGGAAAACGGCACACCAGGAGATTGTGTCCCGCACCTGGCTCGGAGGGTCCTATGCCCACGGAATCTCCCTGATTGCTAGCACAGCAGTCTGAGATCAAACTGCAAGGTGGCAGCGAGGCTTGGGGAGGGGTGCCCGCCATTGCACAGGCTTGCTTAGGTAAACAAAGCAGCCAGGAAGCTGGAACTGGGTGGAGCTCACCACAGCTCAAGGAGGCCTGCCTGCCTCTGTAGGCTCCACCTCTGGGGGCAGGGCACAGACAAACAAAAAGTCAGCAGTAACCTCCGCAGACTTAAATGTCCCTGTCTGACAGCTCTGAAGAGAGTAGTGGTTATCCCAGCACGCAGCTGGAGATCTGAGAACGGGCAGACTGCCTCCTAAAGTGGGTCCCTGACCCCCGAGCAGCCCAGCCTAACTGGGAGGCACCCCCCAGTAGGGACAGACAGACATCTCACTTGGCCGGGTACTCCTCTGAAACAAAACTTTCAGAGGAACGATCAGACAGCTGAATTTGTGGTTCACAAAAATCCACTGTTCTGCAGCCACCACTGCTGAGACTCAGGCAAACAGGGTCTGGAGTGGACCTCTAGCAAACTCCAACAGACCTGCAGCTGAGGGTCCTGTCTGGTAGAAGAAAAAATAACAAACAGAAAGGACATCCACACCAAAAACCCATCTGTACATCACCATCATCAAAGACCAAAAGTAGAAAAAACTACAAAGATGGGGAGAAAACAGAGCAGAAAAACTGGAAACTCTAAAAAGCAGAGCACCTCTCCTACTCCAAAGGAATGCAGTTCCTCACCAGCAACGGAACAAAGCTGGACGGAGAACGACTTTGACGAGTTGAGAGAAGAAGGCTTCAGACGATCAAACTACTCTGAGCTACAGGAAGAAATTCGAACCAATGGCAAAGAAGTTAAAAACTTTGAAAAAAAAATTAGACGAATATATAACTAAAATTACCAATGCAGAGAAGTGCTTATAGGAGCTGATGGAGCTGAAAGCCAAGTTTCAAGAACTACATAAAGAACACAGAAGCCTCAGTAGCCAATGTGATCAACTGGAAGAAAGGGTACCAGTAATGGAAGATGAAATGAATGAAATGAAGCGAGAAGGGAAGTTTAGAGAAAAAAGAATAAAACGAAATGAACAAAGCCTCCAAGAAATATGGGACTATGTGAAAAGACCAAACCTACGTCTGATTGGCGTACCTGAAAGTGACGGGGAGAATGGAACCAAGTTGGAAAACACTTTGCAAGATATAATCCAGGAGAACTTCCCCAATCTAGCAAGGCAGGCCAACATTCAGATTCAGGAAATACAGAGAATGCCATAAAGAGACTCCTTGAGAAGAGCAACCCCAAGACATATAATTGTCAGATTCACGAAAGTTGAAATGAAGGAAAAAATGTTAAGGGCGGCCAGAGAGAAAGGTCGGGTTACCCACAAATAGAAGCCCATCAGACTAACAGCTGATCTCTTGGCAGAAACTCTACAAGCCAGAAGAGAGTGGGGGCCGATATTCAACATTCTTAAAGAAAAGAATTTTCAACCCAGAATTTCATATCCAGCCAAACTAAGCTTCATAAGTGAAGGAGAAATAAAATACTTTACAGAGAAGCAAATGCTGAGAGATTTTATCACCACCAGGCCTGCCCTAAAAGAGCTCCTGAAGGAAGCACTAAACATGGAAAGGAACAACGGTTACCAGCCACTGCAAAAACATGCCAAATTGTGAAGACCATCGAGGCTAGGAAGAAACTGCATCAACTAATGAGCCAAATAACCAGCTAAAATCATAATGACAGAATCAAATTCACACATAACAATATTAACTTTAAATGTAAATGGGCTAAATGCTCCAATTAAAAGACACAGACTGGCAAATTGGATAAGGAGTCAAGACCCATCAGTGTGCTGTATTCAGGAAACCCATCTCACGTGCAGAGACACACATAGACTCAAAATAAAGTGATGGAGGAAGATCTACCAAGTAAATGGAAAACAAAAAAAGGCAGGGGTTGCAATCCTAGTCTCTGATAAAATAGACTTTAAACCAAAAAAGATCAAAAGAGACAAAGAAGGCCATTGCATCATGGTAAAGGGATCAATTCAACAAGAAGAGCTAACTATCCTAAATATATATGCTCCCAATACAGGAGCACCCAGATTCATAAAGCAAGTCCTGAGTGACCTACAAAGAGACTTAGACTCCGACACAGTAATAATGGGAGATTTTAACACCCCACTGTCAACTTTAGACAGATCAATGAGACAGAAAGTTAACAAGGATACCCAGGAATTGAACTCAGCTCTGCACCAAGCGGACCTAATAGACATCCACAGAACTCTCCACCCCAAATCAACAGAATATACATTTTTTTCACACCACACCACACCTATTCCAAAATTGACCACATAATTGGAAGTAAAGCACTCCTCAGCAAATGTAAAAAGACAGAAATTATAACAAACTGTCTCTCAGACCACAGTGCAATCAAACTAGAACTCAGGATTAAGAAATTCACTCGAAACCGCTCAACTACATGGAAACTGAACAACTTGCTCCTGAATGACTACTGGGTACATAACGAAATGAAGGCAGAAATAAAGATGTTCTTTGAAACCAATGAGAACAAAGATACAACATACCAGAATCTCTGGGACACATTCAAAGCAGTGTGTAGAGGGAAATGTAGAGCACTAAATGCCCACAAGAGAAAGCAGGAAAGATCCAAAATTGACACCCTCACATCACAATTAAAAGAACTAGAAAAGCAAGAGCAAACACATTCAAAAGCTGGCAGAAGGCAAGAAATACCTAAAATCAGAGCAGAACTGAAGGAAATAGAGACACAAAAAACCCTTCAAAAAATTAATGAGTCCAGGAGCTGGTTTTTTGAAAAGATCAACAAAATTGATAGACTGCTAGCAAGACTAATAAAGAAGAAAAGAGAGAAGAATCAAATAGATACAATAAAAAATGATAAAGGGGATATCACCACCGATCCCACAGAAATACAATTTACCATCAGAGAATACTACAAACACCTCTACACAAATAAACTAGAAAATCTAGAAGAAATGGATAAATTTCTCAACAAATACACCCTCCCAAGACTAAACCAGGAAGAAGTTGAATATCTGAATAGACCAATAACAGGTTCTGAAATTGTGGCAATAATCAATAGCTTACCAACCAAAAAGAGTCCAGGACCTGATGGATTCACAGCCAAATTCTACCAGAGGTACAAGGAGGAACTGGTACCATTCCTTCTGAAACTATTCCAATCAATAGAAAAAGAGGGATTCCTCCCTAAGACATTTTATGAGGCCAACATCATCCTGATACCAAAGCCTGGCAGAAACACAACAAAAAAAGAGAATTTCAGACCAATATCCTTGATAAACATCGATGCAAAAATCCTCAATAAAATACTGGCAAACCGAATCCAGCAGCACATCAAAAAGCTTATCCACCATGATCAAGTGGGCTTCATCCCTGGGATGCAAGGCTGGTTCAACATATGCAAATCAATAAATGTAATCCAGCATATAAACAGAACCAAAGACAAAAACCACATGATTATCTCAATAGATGCAGAAAAGGCCTTTGACAAAATTCAACAACCTTCATGCTAAAAACTATCAATAAATTAGGTATTGATGGGACGTATCTCGAAATAATAAGAGCTATCTATGACAAACCCACAGCCAATATCATACTGAATGGGCAAAAACTGGAAGCATTCCCTTTGAAAACTGGCACAAGACAGGGATGCCCTCTCTCACCACTCCTATTCAACATAGTGTTGGAATTTCTGTCCAGGGCAATCAGGCAGGAGAAGGAAATAAAGGGTATTCAATTAGGAAAAGAGGAAGTCAAATTGTCCCTGTCTGCAGATGACAGAATTGTATATCTAGAAAATCCCATTGTCTCAGCCCAAAATCTCCTTAAGCTGATAAGCAACTTCAGCAAAGTCTCAGGATACAAAATCAATGTACAAAAATCACAAGCATTCTTGTACACCAATAACAGACAAACAGAGAGCCAAATCATGAGTGAACTCCCATTCACAATTGCTTCAAAGAGAATAAAATACCTAGGAATCCAACTTACAAGGGATGTTAAGGACCTCTTCAAGGAGAACTTCAAACCACTGCTCAATGAAATAAAAGAGGATACAAACAAATGGAACATTCCATGCTCATGGGTTGGAAGAATCAATGTCGTGAAAACGGCCATACTGCCCAAGGTCATTTATAGATTCAATGCCATCCCCACTAAGCTACCAATGACTTTCTTCACAGAATTGGAAAAAACTACTTTAAAGTTCATATGGAACCAAAAAAGGGCCCGCATCGCCAAGTCAATCCTAAGCCAAAAGAACAAAGCTGTAGGCATCACGCTACCTGACTTCAAACTATACTACAAGGCTACAGTAACCAAAACAGCATGGTACTGGTACCACAACAGAGACATAGATCAATGGAACAGAACAGAGCCCTCAGAAATAATGCCGCATATCTACAACTATCTGATCTTTGACAAACCAGACAAAAACAAGCAATGGGATAAGGATTCCCTATTTAATAAATGGTGCTGGGAAAACTGGATAGCCATATGTAGAAAGCTGAAACTGGATCCCTTCCTTACACCTTATACAAAAATTAATCCAAGATGGATTAAAGACTTACAGGTTAAACCTAAAACCATAAAAACCCTAGAAGAAAACCTAGGCAATACCATTCAGGACATAGACATGGGGAAGGACTTCATGTCTAAAACACCAAAAGCAATGGCAACAAAAGCCAAAATTGACAAATGGGATCTAATTAAACTAAAGAGCTTCTGCATAGCAAAAGAAACTGCCATCAGAGTGAACAGGCAACCTACAAAATGGGAGAAAATTTTCACAACCTACTCATCTGACAAAGGGCTAACATCCAGAATCTACAATGAACTCAAACAAATTTACAAGAAAAACACAAACAACCCCATCAAAAAGTGGGCAAAGGACAGGAACAGACACTTCTCAAAAGAAGACATTTATGCAGCCAAAAAACACATGAAAAAATGCTCATCATTACTGGCCATCAGAGAAATACAAATCAAAACCACAATGAGATACCATCTCACACCAGTTAGAATGGCCATCATTAAAAAGTCAGGAAACAACAGGTGCTAGAGAGGATGTGGAGAAATAGGAACACTTTTACACTGTTGGTGGGACTGTAAACTAGTTCAACCATTGTGGAAGTCAGTGTGGCGATTCCTCAGGGATCTAGAACTAGAAATACCATTTGACCCAGCCATCCCATTACTGGGTATATACCCAAAGGATTATAAATCATGCTGCTATAAAGACACATGCACACGTATGTTTATTGCAGCAGTATTCACAATAGCAAAGACTTAGAACCAACCCAAATGTCCAACAATGATAGACTGGATTAAGAAAATGTGGCACATGTACACCATGGAATACTATGCAGCCATAAAAAATGATGAGTTCATGTCCTTTGTAGGGACATGGGTGAAACTGGAAACCATCATTCTCAGTAAACTATCGCAAGGACAAAAAACCAAACACCACATGTTCTCACTCATAGGTGGGAATTGAACAATGAGAACACATGGACACAGGAAGGGGAACATCACACTCTGGAGACTGTTGTGGGGTTGGGGGAGGGAGAAGGGACAGCATTAGGCGATATACCTAATGCTAAATGACGAGTTAATGGGTGCAGCACACCAAAATGGCACATGGATACATATGTAACAAACCTGCACATTGTGCACATGTACCCTAAAACTTAAAGTATAATAATAATAAAAAAATTAAAAAAAATTATTAGTATGTGTCTCCTAATTTTGTTCACATACACATGAGCAAAGAAAAAATACTTGATTGAAATGAGGCTTATAGGAAACATATTAAAGTAGTAAACTCAAGGTAGGATTTGAAGTGATTTTTATTTTGTTAATTAGAAAATTTTTAATTGACAATTATATATATTTATGGGGTACAATGTGATGTTTTGATATATGTACACATTATGCAATTTTGAAATCTAGCTGATTCCTATATTTGTCACCTCATCTTAACTTTTTTTTTTTGTGGTGTGTATTAGTTCATTCTCATGTTGCTGCAAAGATAGTATGCAAGACCAGGTAATTATAAAGGAAAGAGGTTTAATTGACTCACGGTTTAGCATGGCTGGGAGGCCTCAGGAAACTCACAATTGCGGTGAAAGGGGAAGCAAACACTTCCTTCTTCACAGGGCTACAGGAAGGAGAATGAGTGAGTGCCCAGTGAACAGGGAACCCCCTTATAAAACCATCGGATCTCGTGAGAACTAACTCATTATCAGGAGAACAGGATGAGGGAAACCGCCCCCATGATTCAATGATCTCTGTGGGGACACAGCCAAACCATATCATGGTGCCAGCATTTAAAATCTATTCTCTTAAGAATTTTGAAATATTCATTATTTTATTAATAACGGTTGTCACCATTCTGTGCATTAGATCTCAGGAACTTAGTCCTGTTATCTAACTGATATTTTGTACCCTCTCACCAACATGTCTCCATTCCCCTCTCACCAACATGTCTCCATTCCCCTCTCACCCACCTCCCAAGGCCCTGGCAACCACCATTCTACCCTTTTACTTCTATGAATTTGACTTCTTTAGATTCCACATATAAGTGGAATCACGCAATATTTGTCTTTCTGTGCCTGGCTCATTTCACTTAGCATAATGTCCTCCAGGTTCATACATGTTGTTGAAAATGACAAAATTTCCTCTGTTTTAAGGCCAAATAGTATTCCACTGTACATATATAGCACATTATCTTTATCCACTCATCCATTGACAGACACATTTTGCTAATACTTTTTACATTTAACAGATATTAAAAATAAGTCTTATTAATTTTATCATTGTAAAAACATACGTCTTGATCTTTCCTGTAATGAGTTAATGCTTTTAATTTAGATTTTATGTGTATTTTAATGTGAAGGGTTATGTGTTTAAGTCTCTTGGAACTATTGTGTATTAATATACAATAGGACACCATGTGTGAAAGTTTTTTGAAATCCCTATATGATCACTCATTGGGTAACTTAACAGGCCTACACCAGAACCAGTGTTTCAAAAGTCATCTTTTCCCAAGATAATTTTAAACGCCATGGCTAACCTACAAACCCAGAAATCAGCCCACTCTACAAACAAGGAATTGGAAGGGTGACAATTATACATAATGTTAGATCTCTTCATCTCTGTTCTTCTTCCCTATGCCCTCTTCTCAATCTACACACTCTCCTGGGGTAATTGCATCTTCTCCCATGGCTTCAGGTATCCTCTCTTTGCTCAGGACTCATATTTGACTGTCTATGGAACATCTCCACTTAAATGTCCCTGGGAAGCACTCACACTTAACTCATCAAAAATAGAAAGCAACATCTCACAGCTTCGTACTCTCAGATTTTCTCTTCCTTCAGTTACTCCTTATTTTTTAGTAAATGACACCCACATGAAGCCAACCTATTGACCAAAACCAGAATCCTAGGAATAATCCTGTCATTCTTTGTATCTTTCCCTACCCTGTATCAATTTTTAGTAACCAATCCTTGTGGTTTCTACTTCTGAAATTTCTCTTGAATATGTCTCCCTATTTCCATCCCAACTCTCTGATCCAAGACATTATCATCACTCAGCTTGACCCCTAGAATAGCTTGCTAACTGGTCTGCTTTGCTTGCCTCCCCTTTTGGTTCCCTATAATCCTTTTAACACAGTACAATCAGAACAATCTTTCTTAAAAAGATATGTAAATATAATCACATCATTTCTCTACTAAAAATATTTTAATGTCTTTTCAATCACTACTCCACCTAGGGTACCCCACTACAATACCCTAGGTACCCTACCCCACTGCAGCCTATGCTCCAATCATTTAGAATTATTTGCAGTTCATTGAAGATGCCATGCTTTGTCTTGCCTCTGTGTGTTTGCACATACTATTCTTACTTTCTTGAATGCCCTTCTCTGCCTGGATATCTCTTACGTAGACACTCACAGGTTAGCCAGGCACGGTGACTCATGCCTGTAATCCTAATGCTTTGAGAGGCTAAGGCAGGAGGATTGTGTGAGGCCAGTAGTTTGAGTTCAGCCTGAGCAACATAGTGAGGCCCTGTCTCTACAAAAAATTAAAATTAAAAAATTAGCTGAGCATGATGGAATGTGCCTGCAGTCCCAGCTACTCAGGAGGCTGAGGCGGGGAGATTGCTTGAGCCCAGGCGTTTGAGGTTATAGTGAGCTATGATTGCACCACTGCACTCCAGCCTGGGCAACAGAGTAAACCTTGTCTCAAAAACCAACAAGCAAACAAACAAACAAAACCAAAACAACAACAACAACAAAAACAAAACCTCTCAAGCATCACCTCTCCCAAAAGCCTTCCTTGTTACCCCCAGTCCAGGTTAAGTGCCAAATTAGGGTACATTCTCCATACCTCCATTACATTGCTTAACATTGGCACTGCCTAGTTTTACAGGTTACTCTAATAGACTGGTGAGCTATTTGAGAGCAGAAACTGTGTCTCGGTCATCTCAGAGTTTCAGAATTTTGTTCTTTTAAGTTTTTGGTTATGCATGTTTTACAATAATATATCTGCTCTTCTCAGCAAAGCTTCAGTTTCAGGCTTTTTCAATATCTTGCATCCTACAGTTTTCCTTCTATGGCAACACAAAATCAGTTAAAAACTATCATTCTCTGGCTGGGCGCGGTGGCTCACGCTTGTAATCCCAGCACTTTGGGAGGCCGAGGCGGGTGGATCACGAGGTCAGGAGATCGAGACCACGGTGAAACCCTGTCTCTACTAAAAATACAAAAAAATTAGCCGGGCGTGGTGGCGGGCGCCTGTAGTCCCAGCTACTCAGAGAGGCTGAGGCAGGAGAATGGCGTGAACCCGGGAGGCGGAGCTTGCAGTGAGCCGAGATTGAGCCACTGCACTCCAGCCTGGGCGACAGAGCAAGACTCCGTCTCAAAAAAAAAAAAAAAAAAAAAAAAAAACAAACTACCATTCTCTGAAAAATGTTGCTCAGAACTCAGAATACAGAAGTTTGTCTCCTTTCTGGGAATGAGAAAGAGAAAATTTCTACAAGCTATGAGAACAAACCCAAATTCATATGTCAATAAATGACTTTGTGATAGAATAGAGATGCCACTTAAGGAAAATAAACTGCTACTATGAGAAAAGCCTTGAGAGGTTCTCAGTTTTGACTTCTTTATTATCCTAAAGCAGGTCAAAATTCTCTATTATTTTCCCTAAAGCACAAAACACATTTGGTAGTAATTAAATTGTGCATTCAGAATTCAGTTCAAAATTAAGTAATTATAATAAAATAAAAATTATTTTGTTAAATTAAAATGGTTTGAATAGAAATGAAGTTTATTTATGCTATACGGGGCCTGGATTTGAAACATCTAACATAACGGTTTTTGATTAAGAAATCTTAGAATTATAGGACTAATAAAAATACTCTTTTTCAGATAAGGAACCATTTCAGGATTGGTGTGGTGGCAAAAAAAATTACATACATTTACAATTTGGAAAATTACAGGATTCTAACTCATACATTTTGTCAGCTGGGAAATGTCTACTTACTCTGCTTTCTGTTTCTGCTGTATTGTTAAGACTGAAAGGCTTTAAGAAGAAGACAGCTGCTTAAAATTGAACATCAAAGTGCTTCCAAATTGCACTTGGAGCTTTCAGCGTGGACCCAAGTTAATGAGTCAAGGGCAGGATATTACAAATGCTGCTCTCATTCTGCTTTAACATGCTCAGAGGTAGATATAAGATACCTGTTAAAATGGGAGTTTTGTTTTCTGGACAATCTCAACCTGAGAGCAGGAAAGGGGTCAGAAGAAATATCGAACAATTGAACAAATGAGATCAATAGGAAAAGCACAACAAGCAAAAGAAACTTCTTAGAATGGCAAGTGTGTGTGTGTTTAAAAAACAGGCTTAACTTTTATTAATTAGATTTTATCATTTACTAAGACTAATTAATAATTAGCTAATAGCTAACACCCACATAGCACATACTCTGGAACAGGCATTGTTTTAGATGCTTTATATACATTAGTTCAGCCAGGAATGCAGACACTATTAATCCTCATTTTTATAGATGAGGAAACTGAGTCACAGAGAGGTTAAATAAATTGCCCAATATCACATATTCAGTGGCAAAGCCAAGGTGTAAATCCAAGCAATCTGATTCCAAAGCTAGGGAAATTAAAACACGTGGAGTTTTGGTTATTTGGATCTTGTAAAAGCAATAAATAAATCTGAATGCATAGTAGCGACATTCCCTGCCCACATTCCCCTACTAACTTTGCATTGTCTCTTTCATTTGATGGTAGTTTAGGGGGTTAAACTAAAAAAGAGAGAGCAGTAGCCAAATGTTTGATTCTGATGCAAATCTCTCACTTATTTAAAGTACAACATACTGGACAATTTTAGTAGCTCAATTTATGTGGAATTTTTTACCCAACAACTTTAGAGTAGAAATGCCGTGATAGGCCATCTATAACCTCAACATGGCAGAGTTTTCTTATTTGACCTCCATTAAGAGAAAGTAACATATTTCATATTTAGAATCTTCCAGTCTAATAATGTAGTCTGCTGAGAAATAGTTTTACAGGCATAGTTTTCACTAGCAGAGAGAAGTGCAGAGTTTACTACACCATCAGATAAATGAATGCCTGGTCTAATATTTCAACAAAATTAAATGAACCTCATCTTAAGCAGGCCATCTTGCCCAGGAAAACTGGGCCCTGACAGGAAAGCTGGATCAATCAGGCCCAAGTTGTTTGCTAAGGAGACTGGATTATATCCAAGATGTGAAAGACAGATTACATTCTTCCTCACCTAATGCAAGATATATGGCCCTGTTCAATTCTTAAAAGACACTAGGCAGTGAGCAAAAAATAAGATTTGAGCTAAGTGGCACTGCTCAAGCTTAATTGGTGGTGTCAAAACAATTGTATGAAGATCATGTTTTTCAAATGGCTCTAAATTTTAATCAGATATAATGTGGCAGTAAAATGTTGCCATTGCTGTCAGTGTATCCTCGAAAGTGTATTGTCTCAGTATGCAACTCAAATTATTTATTCTGCCTGATTTAATTATATAGCCTGATTGACAACACTAAGTGCAAACAGTCCATTCTAATGCCTTTTGACTGCAATACCTGCGTGCAGGTTCATAAGCGCTGCCAGAACAGTGATAAATGGCTAAATAATCTTCTTCTGACATGTATAGCAGCACAGTGTGAAATGTTGTTTAGCAGAGAAAATAGGGAGTGTTAACGATAAGCCAAGAATATGTGCTGGAAAAAAAATGCTAACGACAGGTGCAAACAATTTTCTGTGTGGAAAATCAAATATAGTTGTAATAATACATGATGGAACAGCAGATGTTTCCCAGACCAAGTACGACTTCCATAACTAATATTTATTTTTTTGAGTCACTTTTATTGACCCACAAAACATTGCTTTGTTTGGAGTTTAATCAAAGCAGAAGCAATCAAAGTATAACACAAAATGACATTTTATTAAAATATATTTTACTTCTGCACATGATTTGCTAGCAGAGTAAATGTTAATGTCAGCATGTTCTTGCTTGATAAGGCTGTGAACTTTTCTTTTATGACCAGGTGCTGAAAAAGGTCATATTTACAAACTAACATTTTTCCAACTCTAAAATACATATTTTAAATTTTTCAAAAAATATTCATTTTATGCATATTTGAAATGAATTGGCATTCTTTTTATGTTTTATAATTTTTTTTCTAACTTTTAGATTCAGGAATACATGTGCAGGTTTGTTATATAAGCAAATTGCATGTCACAGGGGTTTGGTTTACAGATTATTTCACCTCCCTGGTAATAAGCATAGTACCTGATAGGTAGATATTTGATCCTCACCCTTCTTTCGCACTTCACCCTCAAGTAGGCCCCAGTGACTGTTGTTCCGTTCTTTGTGTCTATGTGTACTCAGTGTTTAGGCTTTAAGTGAGAACATGTAGTATTTGATTTTCTGTTCCTGTGTTAGTTTGCTTAGAATAATGGCCTTCTCCTGCATCCATGTTGTTGCAAAGGGCATGATTTCATCCTTTCTATGGCTGCATAATATTCCAGGATATATATGTACCGCATTTTCTTTATCCAGTCTACCACTGATGGGCATTTAGGTTGATTCCATGTCTTCAGTATTGTGATTAGTGCTGTAAAGAACGTATGTGTGCATATGTCTTTACGACAGAGTGATTTATGTTCCTTTGATTATGTACCCAGTAATGGGATTGCTGGGTTAAATGGTAGTTTTGTTATTAGGTATTTGAGGAATTGCCACGCTGTTTTCCACAACGGATGAACTAACTTATACTCCCACCAACAGTGTATAAAAGTCTTCCTTTTTTTCCACAGCCTCGCCAGCCCGTTATTTTTTGACTTTTAAATAATAGACATTCTGATGGGTGTGAGATAGTATTACATTGTGGTTTTGATTTGCATTTCTCTAATGATCAGTGATATTGTTTTTGATATACTTGTTGTCCAATGTATGTCTTCTTTTGAAAAGTGTCTGTCCATGTCCTTTGTGCATTTTTAATGGGGTTATAGTCTTTTTTAATTTTTTATATTTTCATAGGTTATTGGGGAACAGATGGTGTTTGGTTACATGAGTAAATTATTTAGTGGTGATTTGTGAGATTTTGGTGCACCCATCACCTGAGCAGTATATACACTGGACTCAATTTATAGTCTTTTATTCCTTAACCCCTTCCCATCCTTTCCTCCTGAGTCCCGGAAGTCCACTGTGTCATTGTTATATCTTTGCATCCTCATAGCTTAGCTCCCACTTATGAGTTAGAACATGCAATGTTTGGTTTTCCATTCCTGAGTTACTTCACTTAGAATAATAGTCTCCAATCTCATCCAGGTTGCTGTGAATGCCATTAATTTATTCCTTTTTATGGCTAAGCAGTATTCCATCATATATGTCACATTTTCTTTATACACTCATTAATTGATGGGCATTTGTGTTGGTTCTACATTTTTGCAATTGTGAATTGTGCTGCCATAAACACGTGTGCAAGCATCTTTTTTGTGTAATGACTCATTTTTCTCTGGGTAGATACCCGGTAGTAGGATTGCTGGATCAAATGGTAGTTCTACTTTTAGTTCTTTAAAGAATCTCCACACTGTTTTCCATAGTGGCTGGACTAGTTTACACTCCCACCAACGGTGTAGAAGTGTTCCCTGATCACTGTGTCCATGCCCACATCTATTATTTTTTGATTTTTTTGACTATGACCAGAGTAAGGTGGTATGGCATTGTGGTTTTGATTTGCATTTCCCTAGTCATCAGTGATGTTGAGCATTTTTTCATATGCTTGTTGGCCATTTGTATATTTTCTTTTGAGAATTGTCTATTCATGCCCTTAGCCCACTTTTTGATAGGATTGTTTGTTTTATTCTTGCTAATTTATTTGAGTTAGTTGTAGGTTCTGGATATTAGTTTTTTTTGTCAGATGTATAGATTGTGAAGATTTTCTCTCACTCTGTGGGCTGTCTGTTTACTCTGCTGACTGTTGCTTTTGCCATGCAAAAGCTCTTTAGTTTAATCAAGTCCCAGCTATTTATCTTTGTTTTTATTGCATTTGCTTTTGGTTTCTTGGTCATGAAATCCTTGCCTAAGCCAATGTCTAGAGGGTTTTTCTGATGTTATCTTCTAGAGTTTTTATAGTTCCTGGTCTTAGATTTAAGTCCTTGATCCATCTTGAGTTGATTTTTGTAAAGGTGAGAGATGAGGATCCAGTTTTATTCTCCTAAACGTGGCTAGCCAATTTTTCCCAGCACCATTTGTTGAATAGAATGTCCTTTCCCCACTTTATGTTTTTGTTTGCTTTGTCAAAAATCAGTTAAGTATATGGGTTTATGTCTAGGTTCTCTATTCTGTTCCATTGGTCTATGTGCCTATTTTTATATCAGTATCATGCTGTTTTTGTGACTATGGCCTTATAGTATAGTTTGAAATCAGGTGATGTGATGCCTCCAGATTTGTTATTTTTACTTAGTCTTGCTTTGGCTATGTGGGCTCTTATTTGGTTCCATATGAATTTTAGGATTGGTTTTTCTAGTTCTGTGAAGAATGATGGTGACATTTTGATGAAAATTGCATTGAATTTGTAGATTGCTTTTGGCAGTATGATCATTTTCACAATATTGATTCTACTGATCCATGAGCATGGAATGTGTTTCCATTTGTTTGTGTCATTGGTGATCTCTTTTAGCAGTGTTTTTAGTTTTCCTTGTAGAGGTCTTTCATCTCCTTGGTTAGGTATATTTCTAAGTTTTTATTTATTTATTTATTTGCAGCTATTGTAAAAGAGGTTGAGTTCTCAATTTGATTCTCCGCTTGGTCACTGTTGGTGTATAGCGCAGCTACTGATTTGTGTACATTAATTTTGTATCTGGAAACTTTGCCAAATTATTTTATCAGTTCTAGGAGCTTTTTGGAGGAGTCTTTAGGGTTTTCTAGGTATACAATCATATCATCAGCAAACAGCGAAAATTTGACTTCTTCATTACCAATTTGGATGACCTTTATTTCTTTCTCTTGTCTGATTGCTCTGGCTAGGATTTCTGGTACTATGTTGAAGAGAAGTGGTGAGAGTGGGCATCCTTGTGTTGTTGCAGTTCTCATAGGGAATGCTTAAACTCTTCCCCATTCAATATTATGTTGGTTGTGGGTTTGTCATAGATGATTTTATTACATTGAGTTATGTCCCTTGTATGCTGATTTTGCTGAGAGTTTTAATCATAAAGCGATGCTGGATTCTGTTGAATGGTTTTTCTGCATCTATTGAGATGATCATGTGATTTTTGTTTTTAATTCTGTTTGTGTGGTGTATCACATTTATTGACTTGCGTATGTTAAACCATCCCTGCATCCCTGATATGAAACCCACTTGATCATGGTGGATTATCTTTTTGATATGTTGTTGGATTCAGTTGGCTAGTATTTTGTTAAGGATTTTTACATCTATGTTCATCAGGGATATTGGTCTGTAGTTCTCCTTTTTGGCTATGTCTTTTCTTGGTTTTGGTATTAGGGTAACACTGGCTTCATAGAATGATTTAGGGAGGATTCTCTTTCTCTATCTTGTAGAATAGTGTCAGTAGGATTGGAAGCAATTTTCTTTGAATGTCTGGTAGAATTCAGCTGTGAATCCAGCTGGTCCTAGAATTTTTTTGTTGGTAATTTTTTTATTACTATTTCAATCTTGCTGCTTATTATTGGTCTGTTCAGGGTATCTAATTCTTTCTGATTTAAGCTAGGAAGGTTGTAAATCTTTCCACAAATTTATTCATCTCCTCTAGGTTTTCTAGTTTATGTGCATAAAGGTGTTTATAGTAGCCTTGAATTATCTTTTGTAGCTCAGTGGTGTCAGTTGTATTATTTCCTGTTTCATTTCTTAATGAGGTTATTTGGATTTTCTCTCTTCTTTTCTTGGTTAATCTTGCTAATAATGTTCTATCAACTTTATTTATCCTTTCCAAGAACCAGCTTTTTGTTTCATTTATTTTTTGCATTGTTGCTTTTTGTTTGTTTCAATTTCATTTAGTTCTGCTCTGATCTTGGTTATTTCCTTTCTTCTGCCAGGGTTGGGTTTGGTTTGTTCTTGTTTCTCTAGTTCCTTGAGGTGTGACCTTAGATAGTTTGTGCTCTTTTAGACTGATGTAGGCATTTAGGGCTATGAACTTTCCTGTTAGCACTGCCTTTGCTATATTCCAGAGGTTTTGATAGGTTGTGTCACTATTGTCATTCATTTCAAAGAATTTTTTAACTTTCATCTTCATTTCATTGTTGACCCAATAATCATTCAGGAGCAGGTTATTTATTTTCCATGTACTTGTGTGGTTTTGAATGTTCCTTTTGGAGTTGATTTCCAGTTTTATTCCACTGTGGTCTGAGAGAGTGCCTGATAAAATTTCAACATTCTTAAATTTATTGAGACTTGTTTTGTGGCCCATCATATGGTCTATCTTGGAGACTGTTTTATGTGCTGATGGATAGAATATATATTCTGCAGTTGTTGGATAGAACGTTCTGTAAATATCTGTTACGTTCATTTGTTCTAGGGTATAGTTTAAGTCCATTGATTCTTTGTTGACTTTGTGTCTGGATTACCTGTCTAGTGCTGTCAGTGGGGTATCGAAGTTCCCCAGTATTATTGTGTTTCTGTCTATCTCATTTCTTAGGTCTAGTAGTAGTTTTTTTAATAAATTTGACAGCTCCAGTGTTAGGTGCATATACATTTAGGATTGTGATATTTTGCTTTTGGACGAGGTCTTTTATCATTATGTAATGTCCCTCTTTGTTTTTTTTAATTGCTGTTGCTTTAAAGTTTGTTTCGCCTGATATAAGAATAGCTACTCCTCCTCGATTTTGATGTCCATTTGCATGGAATGTCTTTTTCCACCCCTTTACCTTAAGTTTGTGTGAGTCTTTATGTGTTAGCTGAGTCTCTTGAAGGAAGCAGATAGTTGGTTCATGAATTCTTATTCATTCTGCAATTCTGTATCTTTTAAGTGAAGCATTTAGGACATTTACATTCAATGTTAGTATTGAGATGTGAGGTACTATTTCATTCATCCTGCTATTTGTTGCCTGTATACCTTGTTTTGTTGTGTGTGTGGTTGTTTAATTTGTATTTTTGTTTTATGAGTCCTGTGAGATTTATGCTTGAAAGAGGTTCCGTTTTAATGTGTCTCCAAGATTTGTTTCAAGATTTAGGGCTCCTTTTAGCAGGTCTTTTAGTGCTTGCTTGGTAGTGGCAAATTCTCTCTGTATTTGTTTGTCTGATAAAGACTGTATCTTTCCTTCATTTATAAAACATAGTTTCACTGGATACAAAATTCTTGGCTGATAATTTTTTTTTAAGGAGGCTGAAGATAGGACCCCAATCCCTTCTAGATTGTAATGTTTCTGCTGAGAAATCTGCTGCTAATCTGATAGGTTTTTCTTATAGGTTACCTGGTGCTTTTGCCTCACATCTCTTAAGATTCTTTCCTTCACGTTAATTTTAGATAACCTGATAACAATGTGCCTATGTGATGATCTTTTTGTGATGAATTTCCCAGGTGTTCTTTGAGCTTCTTGTATTTGGATGTGTAGGTCTCTAGCAATGCCAGGGAAGTTTTCCCTGATTATTTCCCCAAATATGTTTTCCAAACTTTTAGATTTCTCTTCTTCCTCAGGAACACCAATTATTCTTAGGTTTGGTGGTTTAATATAATCCCAGCCTTTTTGGAAGCTTTGTTCATATTTTCTTATTCTTTTTTATTTGTCTTTGTTGGATTGGATTAATTCAAACACCTTGTCTTCAAGCTCTGAATTTCTTTCTTCTGTTTGTTCAATTCTATTACTGAAGCTTTTCAGAGTATTTTGCATTTCTATAAGTGTGTCCTTTGTTTCCTGAAGTTTTTATTGTTTTTTAAATTTATGCTATTTATTTCACTTAAGATTTCCCCCCTCATTTCTTGTATTATTATTTTTATTTCCTTAAATTGGGCTTCACTTTTCTCTGGTGCCTCCTTGATTATCTTCATAACTGACATTCTGAATTCTCTTTCAGGTAAATCAGGGATTTCTTCTTGGTTTGGATCCATTGCTTGTGAGCTAGTGTGATATTTTGGGGGTGTTAAATAACCTTGTTTTGTCATATTACCAGAGTTGGTTTTCTGGTTCCTTCTCATTTGGGGAAACTCTGTCAGAGGAAAGCTATAGGGCTCAAGGCTGTTGTTCAGATTCTTTTGTCTGATGGGGTGTTCCCTTGATATAGTACTCTTCTCCTTTTCCTAGGGATATGGTTTCCTGACAGATGAGCTATAGTGATTGTTATCTCTATTCAGGATCTAGCCACCCAGCAGGTCTACCAGGCCCTGGGCTGGTGCTGGTGGTTGTCTGTACAGAGTCCTGTGATGTGAACTGTCTGTGGGTCTCTCAGCTGTAGATACCAGCACCTGCTACAGTGGAGGTGGCAGGGAGGTGAAATTGACTCTGTGAGGGTCCTTAGTTTTTGGTTGCTTAATGCACCATTTTTGTGCTTGTTGGCCTCCTGCTGGGAGGTGACACTTTCAGGAGACTATCAGCTGTGGTACTATGGGGAGGATTAGATGGTGGACAGGGCCTTAAAACTCCCAAGAGTATATGCCTTTTGTCTTCAGCTACCAGAGTGGGTAGGGAAGGACCATCAGGTTGGGGCAGGGATAGGCATGTCTGAGCTCAGACTCTCCTTGGGCAGGACTTGGTGTGGCTGCTGTGGGGGATGGAGGTGTGGTTCTGAGGTCAATGGAGTTGTATTTCTAGCAGGATTATGGCTGCCTCTGCTGTGTCATTCAGGTTGTCAGGGAAATGGGGGAAAACTGACAGTCACAGGTCTCACCCAGCTCCCACAAGAACACGAAGGCCAGTCTCACCATGATTCCCCCAACAGCACCGAGTCTGTTTCCAGGCAGTGGGCAAGAAGGGCTGAGAACTTGTCCCAGGCTACCTGCCTCCCAGCTGCAAAAGCAAGTAGGGCTTTGTGCTTCCCTGCCAGTGGAGACTGCACACCAGATTCATGCCCTCCCCCAAGTTCTGGCCAGGAGATTTCTTGTATGGTTGGAATTGTTACAAAGTTCAGCTGGAGGTTTCCTTCTCCTTGTAGCCTTTTCCCAGTTCCACTGGCAGCCCTCTCTAGGTAGCTCTGTGAGACAAGTCAGAAATGGCTTCCCTGGGAACCCAGAGATCCCACAGGGCTTTTACTGCTGGTTTCTCTACCCCGTTTTTCACTTGGCTGTCTAAATTGACTTAGTTCCAGGTAAGGTCAGAATCTTCTCCTGTGATCTAGACCTTCAGGTTCCCCAGTGAGGGTGTGTGTTCAGGGGCAGATAATCCCACTTTCTTATTTCCATAGTTTGGGCACTCACAGTATTTGGGTTATCTCTCAGGTCCTGCAGGAGCAATCCACTTCCTTCAGAGAGTCTGTGGGTTCTCTCAGCTTTCCTGAATTATTCCTGCAGTAGTCCTGGAGCAAAAGTTCATGATGTGAGACTCCATAAGCTGCTCTTTCCATCTGAGTAGGAGCTGCAGTCTAGTCCTGCCTCCTGTCTGTCATGATCTTCAGGACTCTATTGTCTTGTATATTAAAGTTCCTTATAGATTATTGATATTAGATCTTTGTCAGATGTATAGTTTGCAAATACATTCTCCCTTTCTGTAAGTTGTCTGTTTACTCTGCTGATAGTTTCTTTTGCTGTGAAGAAGCTTTTTGATGTAATTAGCTTTCACTTGTCAATTTTTGTTTCTGTTGTGATTGCTTTCTTTGCAGTTTTCATCATGAAATCTTTGAGAGGTCCTATGTCCAGAATAGTGTTTCCTAGGTTGTTTTCCAAGGGTTTTATAGATTTAGGTTTTACATTTAAGTCTTTAATTCATTTTGAGTTGATTTTTGTATATGGTATAAGGAAGGGGTCCAGTTTCACTTTTCTGCATATGGCTAATGCCAGTTATCCCAACACCATTGACTGAATACAGAATCTTTTAAGCATCGCTTGCTTTTGTCAATTTTGTCAAAGGAAAGATGATTGCAGGTGTATGGAATTATTTCTGGCCTCTCTATTCTATTCCATTGGTCTATGTGCCTGTTTTTGTACCACTACCATACTACGTTGTTTCTTTTACTGAAGCCTTATAGTATAGTTTGAAGTTGAGTAATGTAATGCCTTCAGATTTGTTCTTTTTGCTTAGGATTCCCTTAACTATTCTGACTGTCTTTTGATTCTATATGAATTTTAACATACTTTTTTTCTAATTCTGTGAATAATGTCATTGGTAGTAAAGTGGCTACATTTTCTAGGGTGTATACCATGGGGTTTGTCGTCTCATGCCAGGAAAACTTAGGACACAGAAATGCAGGAGGAGTTTAGGAGCAGAGGTTTAATAAGCAGAAGAGAAGAGAACGATAAACAGCTCTTTCTAGAGAGAGGGAGTCTCCAAGTGGAAAGGACCGGCAGACAGTGGATGCACTGGATTTTATAGTCAGGTTTGAGGAGGTGGTGTCTGATTTACATAGGATTCACAGATTGGTTTGATCAGGTATGACATTTACATAGCGTGTGGGGAAGGCTGGCTGCTCCAGCCTAATATTGTTAAGCAAATAAACTGTCCCATTGACTGGCACCACCTTGTCTGCTTCTTACTGTACACATGACTGATAAAGAGAAGGGAAGATGGCGCCACCATTTTGAACATGATTACCACAGCTGCCAGCATCTATGTCTGCAGCTCAATTTTATAGGCTGCTCTTTGTTAAAAAGGAGAATGATTTGGGGCTGCTTTTCATTAAGAGGAAAACCTTATGAGGGCATTCGTACCCTCAGTATCTGCCTAAGTAATTTCTTCTTAACTCCTGTATCATTGCCCCCTGTGGAGTGCTAACCCTAACTGCTGTGAGAGGTATTGGATGACAATTCTTTCTGCCTACTTCCTGCTGAAAAGAGGCATTATGTGGGGAACAGCAGCTATGGCTCCTCCTGTGGTCAATCTAAGGGTCCTAAGGAGAAAGGCATGGTCATGTGTGGTTCTGTCTGCTGCACCATTTGGAGTTTGATTGCTTTCAGCCATTCCAATGAGTTGTAACACTAGTGTGCCTCCACCAGATGTTGCTGAAACATTAATATAAAAGTAACATTTCTTTTAGGATAAGTAAGTGGCATTGGATTTGGGTGGCTAAAGTAACTTTAGTGTTAACCTTGGCTAAATCTTTCCTACAATTATTAATCCCTTCATGACTTCCATAGACAATTGAAAACATGCTTAAACTTTCCAACTTGTCCTAAACATCCTTCTTTTTAAACAACCAACTATTCTGTTTGGGGCAAGTATCTGCCATGCAAGATTCTTTCTTATATAAACTCTGTTTCCTTTATAACCTTCTTTGCATAGCCAGGGTGTGACATATTACCAAACCCAGTAAAAAGTCCTAGCAGGCTCAGTGATAGAAAAACTTTCACGCTTCCTTTATGTTGGTAACTATTATCCCTGCTATTAAGATGATAATTAAGCAAAATACTACAGCAACGGAAACTCTCTGTTTGATATTTCAGTTAGAAGATGCAATAGTATATCGTCTCACTGCAAATAGAGTGAGTATAGCCATTCCCACAAGTGTGACATCATTACCTGGCAGAACTTGCAAGATAATTGCTCAGAATTAGCATATTGATCCAGATATTTACATTACCCATCCCTTTTTTGTTTCTCCCAAGCTGCAGGAGATCACCATTAATTCACAGGAATAAGAAGGTTAGTCTAAAATGTAGGCAAAAAGCTTAAAAACAATTAATGAGACTAGGATTTAATGACAAATGTATGATAATCTTTGGAGCATAATTTCTCTCTCAAGTCCTCATTTTTGGTAAAAGAACAATTATGATAGGACTGTGTTGTTTGTAGAATAAACTTCAGTCTTATACTTGGTCTGGTTATTTGCATAATGCGCAGCAGGAATAATTATCTCTAAATGGGCTTTTTGGGTTGGCTTTGATGGAACTCTGTTCCACAAGGAATCTCAGATAAAACCTTTTAAAGTGGAGCTCAGCCATGGGTTTGTATCCTCAAATACCTGTGAGTTGCGTGAGGCTTTTAAGATCCCAAGGTAAATTTGGAGCTCCTGGACCTGTTAGAAAGTGACATTCTTTACTGACCACAGGTCAGAAACTCTGTACAGGGACTGTAGATAAGATATGGTGCCAGTCTTCCCCAAGGGGATTTTATTGGCTTTATATGTCAAGATTGATTCCTTAAAGGGGAACACACACTTCCAGTCAAAGCCTTGGTAAAATATTCAGTTTCTCTTTCCAACTGTGTCCTGTTGCAAAAGAAAAATGTATTCTTATTGCACTGATGCAAAAATTATATTGCCATAAGTTAAGAATACTCACAGATCTTTTCCAAATTCTAGAGGAACTAGGCAGAGCGAAACAAACATGCTCCAAATTTTGTTCACATAAGCATAGTTTACTTAATTAGTAAAGGCTTTAAATAGTTCAAAATAAGTTTCCTTGACTCTGAAAAACAAAACAAAGATCAGCAATATTCCAATGAAAAGTCAAAAGAGGTTGCTTTAACTTTCTGAGTGCAGTCTATTCAATTGACTCTTGTTTTGCTCTATATTTGTGAACACTTCAGCTCTTCATGAGTCTTATATGTTTTCTCTATTCCAGTGTTACAATCTTCAAAGCTATTAGAAACCTGCATTTGAGAACACCTTTAAAGTCTTATAGCTTGATTATAAACCATCTTTTGAGAAGGAACAAAGAGAGACAACAATTGTGTGTGAATGACAAAATTCCCAGGATAGTTACAGTTAAAAATATGACAGACAAATAAATTTAACTATCTCCATGGTTTACAATAACTTTACCCTTAATTATGATTGATAGTATATACTTAGACATTAGAATTTTAGAAGTCCCATACGATTTTGGAACATATATTAGTATTATTCACTAAAATATAACTTAAGTTTGGACATCATTTTGACAATCCCATGTAACTAAACATGTCAAATAATCCTGTTCACCTCTTTTCTGGATGTTTCAGGGGCCCTCTGGACAGTCTAGAAAAACAGACATCAGGAAAGACAATTTTGAAGTTTGATTTTGGGGAGCCTGTTAAATGTTAGAGGTTTAAAACACTTGATGTTATGAAGTAGAACTCCAGATTTCCATAATTTATTTATTTTGCCAAAATGATGACTCGAGAGAAAAAAACCTTTTATTAGCCTTTACTATTATGTAAAAATCCTGCTTAAAGCCACATTTTATCCTTGCATTAGTTTATTAATGTTAACCCCAATTTTTAATGAAACCTCATAGAAAATTCCATCTAATTTTAACCAATTTGACCATGAAGTGAAATCTTTACAAATCTATTATAACCCCTTTTGCTAAAGGGCAGATTAGCATCTTAAGACAACATTGCTGTGTTTTTATTTCAATACTAAATTTATGACAAGACCATATAATACCCGTTTGAGTTTAATGTTTACAAACAGGATTTTGTGAGATTAATTTTTATAATCTTTCTGTAACTTGCTTAAGCCTCTAGCTTTATCTTATTAAATCTAAGATAATCCCTCATCCCTTGGAAAAATTTACATTTCCATGCTTTCTTATAATCTTTTACTAAAAAAAACACATTTTCCTGTTTTTATATGCCTTGCATGTAAACCTGTTTGGTGGTCTCAAATACATGTTGCACTGTTAACTCTTAGTAAATTTTATTTTTGATTAAAAACCTGGTTAGTGAGCTATTTCAATTATGTACCAGGTGTGGAGTCTAGAACCCAGACAGAAGTGCAGGTAAGGTCTGACTCTTTCCAACGTCTAACCCCACATGTCCCAGGCCTTACCTATCTGTAAAATAGGCAGTATACAACCTTGGAACATTTAGCAAACCTAGTATCTAAGTTGTATGATTTAGACCACCTATTTGCATTTTGACAACACTTGAATTTTACAAATAATCCTTAAGACTATTTTTATTTCTTAAAGATGAAAGTAATGGGAACTAAAATATATTTCATTTAAGCACTTATTTTTCTTTAAGCCAATCAATTAGAGCTCTTTTTACAGACATTACACACAACACATATATAGCAACACAAACAGAAGATTCAGCACTTGTAAGATGTTTCATTTGCCAATTTCTTAATTGGATTACTGGCTTCAGGGTGGAGCCCTTGGAGGAACAGGGCCAGAATATCATGCATTTTTAGGGCCTAATAAGCAGACATAGCTGAAAGCAAAAGACAGATCCCCAAAATTAAGGGTACTATTCTATACTGGATCTTGGATCCCCAAAAGGAGGGAGATACCATGGGAGAAGACAGTGTAGTGCTTCTACCATGCATTTCATTGCAAGGCAACCCAAAACCAGTTTGGCTTATTTTGTAATCAGCCCATCCCCTATGGGAGTCTCATCTCTTAGTGTGGGGTGGGATGTTTCCATATCCTCTGGTGACCAAGAGCATGCTTCTCTGATTTAAATGTGCAAAGAGTTAAGTATTCCTCCATAACTACTATTAGCTATCCTTAAGGTATATTACCTACCTAGTTATTACACACCAAAGCTCTCTCATAATGTGAAGTAATTAGATATCCCCCAAACTCAAAACTGTCAGATAACACAATGCAACACAGAACAGAGCCTTTAAATTTGAGAATGAACTATCTGCTTCTAATTCCTGGGGTTTCATTAGGAAAATAGGGTTTTGTTTCTCAAGGAGTCCCAGGCTACCAGAAGTTATCTTAGGGCCTCTCTTGTGTGCATTACGAGTGGCAAGACAAAGAATGGAGAAAAATAATTCAATTGATTGAAAATTAAAAAAAAAAAAACACTTTTTCCAGAAAAACAAGATCCAAGAAGAGAAAAACATAAAGGCCTTTTAAATATACCTATAACTTGAATATACACTTTTAATTAAGCTGAGCACTCTTTAAGAAAATCCTTTTAAATCCCTTGTTACTCTACTTTAGCCATGCCAAGAGTTAAGATTTTTGGCTTTTGAGCTTTACAAAAAGTAACCTAATGGGTGAAAACAACAAGCCATAATTAGGTTATGACTTAACCACGAATGTATGAGGTATTTTCAAAGGGGTGATAAGAAGCTTTTGAAACCATCATTGCAAAATTGTGACTGAGAAAGTGAAAGAGATTCAGACCAAACCAATTCCATTTTGTTTTCAGCCCCCAAGCTTGCCCATCCCTGGACATAGGCCAAACCAACGTTGGGAGGAGCCTGGTTTACAGTTTATAGTCCAAAACAAAGGTGATAACAGCCCCTTCCCAAGACAGCTTCCCTTTTGCCTGGGGAATAGACCAAGAAACTTGCCATGAGATTAGAAACCATGGCTTAGGAATCACGTAGGTGGAGGCTACAAGATTTTGACTCTCCCTTAACTGCTCTCAAGATCAGTGCTTAAGATATTTTGTAAACCCTGCCTTTGATGGATTAGCTGGCCCCACCCCTATTGATAAACTGGCTTATCTGATTTTGTGGTCCTCACCCAGGAACTGACTTAGCACAAGAAGACAGCCACCATTGTAAAATGGCGGAGACTAAAATAAAATATTGCCACGTGGTTATAGGTCATTTTGCCAAGAATATGTAACAAGATGGAGACCTGTTGCCAGGTTTGTTATTGACTATTTTGTTGGGCTGGCTTGTTTGAACAGCAGGTTTATGGGGTCCTATGCCTGTATCCTAACCTAAGGTATCCTTTCTTTTGACAGAACCATACAGAAAGACACACAAAAGTACACCAGATTGGCTACAGCTTAAGAACAACCTCACAAATACTTTTTCATCAATTAAAACTTAAGAATATAAACAATGATCCTTCTTATTTCTTTTACCAATTTTCACAGGGAGAGAGAAACCAAAAGGCCAACTGGTAAGAAATTTTTACCCTTTTGCTGGCATGTCAGGCTTCTGGGTTCCCTTCCCCATAGCTCAACTCTAAGCCAAGCATTTTAAGGTTTGGAAATTTAACTTTTCCAAGGTTGGAAGAGCATTATAAAAGGAGATAAAGCCATTTTAAACCATGAAAGAAGGAAAAATGCCATACAAAATTCTGGAGGTTTCAATTAGGGTTGTCAAGACTTCCTCTCTTCCTATTGGGAATGTGTTTCCCCTATTTCTTTGCCTTCCCTATTTTCTCTTTTCCCTTTTGTCCTACTATAGGAGAGATATCACTCATCTCCAAAATTCTCTCCTGATTTCAGAGCTGCCTGTTTTTCAGCTGCAGTTAGGGTTTGGCTTAGGAGCATCCTAACATCCCTTCATGAGAGATCAAAAACCTGAGTTAAATTTTGGAAAGCTTCTATATACTTATCCGCATCATTAGAAAATTGGTCTAAATATCCCTTTATTTGAACAAGGTCCTGTAATGAGAAGGGAACTCAAGGGGGCCCCAAATAAGGGGGATCCTCAGATCGTGCCCCTGGAAGTTGTTTCTCTAATTTGGGAGAATCATTCTTTATAGGCCTGCCTGATATGGCTGCTAAAAGAGCTGGGTTGATTGTGCAATGCTTACAAAGGTCTAGTAAGAAGGCCATGCCCTTGTGCAAAAGAAAGTGAGCTACTTTTTCTTCAAAGTCTCAGGGTCAAGGAGCTCCTGTGCTTCAGAATGCACTCCAGGAGTGCAAGCTGAAGATGGCCTGTTACCCATCTAGAAAGAGAGGTGAGAAAAAGGCGTCCCTTTAGTCTCCTTCCTTTTGGTGTGACCCAGGGTGAAGAGGAAGACAGTGGGGGCATCCTCCCTGCTGTCTCCCCTCCATGGTTCCTGGGTACTGGCACCTTGTTAAATGTGCTGCCCACGGCTGCAGGCATGAACCCCAGCGATGGAACCAGAGGAACTAAGTGATTAAGATTAGTCACACTCACTCATGTGGCTCTGGTCATCTGCCTGTGATCTCCCTTTGACTTCTTAGACTTGTGTGACCTGCCTGACTCCCTGAAAAATGGATCTCAGGAGAGACTATGTGACAGTTGCGTTTCCCTCCTTAATGGATGAAGTGTGCTGGTTTGAGCTCTATATCCTGCTTTTATGGCCCATGCTAAAGCATTTACCCTTGGAGAATGGTCCTGGTTAACTTCTGAACTTTAAATCCCCTTACTAATTAAGTACCATTGAAATTGGAGGCAGAATAGATACCTTAAAAATGTAGGGACTGAATGGCCATTTTCCTGCTGATGGGACAGTATCAAGACTAAAATTTGGTTCCAGAGGACATTTTTCTCCTAATTATTGAAGGTAGAGTTTTCCTGTTCACAGAAGCAGCATAAAACCTGGTCTCTGGTAGAGAGGCAAAAAAAAAGGGAGAATTGGGAAGCTCGAGTGTTTCAGTAAAGGACCAAAAATGTGCCTCATGGAGAGGATCTCTATTCCACTAGGTGGGGTTGTTGACCTTGAAATGCCATGTGCTCTCCAGACCAAGGGCAGAGAGTGATGCTCACTGTGGTGGGTGGGGACCCTCTGTTCCTAGAAAATCACAAAGGTGCCTTCCCTTGAACTATATCCCCAGTTACTATGACATTCCCTGATCTTGCCAAACAAGATTACTTCCCTGAACTGTAAAACTTCCTGCACATTGCATACACAGAAAGGATAAGAGATATGGCAGTTGCAAACAGGAAAGGAGGTAATTATGATAGGAAAGTTGGAGATCCTATTGCCAACATCCCATCAGGCAGTTGGAGGCAGGGGCCAGTCCAGAAGCCTTTGGATTAACACTGGGGGTAGCCTCAGCCAGAAATCCTCAGTTACCTCAGGACTTCTTCCAGCTCCACATGACAGCTAATTCCTCTATGAAAGGAAACTGGTTCAAACATGGCCAACATGGCCAGCAACCCATGGGTGCTGGGGAATTCTCCATGTTCTCCCCAGTAAGCCTGTCCCCCAAATCTTGTAAGGCTGGCAGCCACACTAATCATTTTTAAATGACTGAAAGGGGATCAGTATTTGGTTTGATTTTGTTCTAAAATGGAAGCCAAGAGCCTCAAAATGAAAGGACAGAGTTGGAGTCTACTCTTCTACTCACCATTTTGATGAATGTTGTACCTTGGTATCCTGGACGAGCCCCCAGTAGGAAGTGGCTATGTTGTCTGGGGTATATACCCTGGGTTTGTTGTCTCACACCAGGAAAATTTAGGACACAGAGACACATGAGGAGTTTAGGAGCAGAGGTTTAATAGGCATAAGAGAAGAGAAAGAGAAAGAGAAACAGCTCTCTCTATAGAGAGAGGTCTCCAAGGAGAAAGGACCAGTGGGCAGTGGATGTGCTGGATCTTATAGTTAGGTTTGAGGAGGTGGTGTCTGATTTACATAGGACTACAGATTGGTTTGATCAGGTATGATGTTTACATAGTGTGTGGGGAAGGCTGGCTGCCCCACCCTATTTTTATTATGCAAATGAACTCTCCCATTGACCAGTGCTATCTATTCTGCTCCTTACTGTACACATGGCTGATAAAGAGAAGGGAAGTTGAGGCCACCATTTTGAACATGATTAGCACAGCTGCTGGCATCTATGGCTGCAGCTCGATTTTATAGGCTGCTCTTTAATAGAAAGGACAATGATTTGGGGCTGCTTTTCATTAAAAGGAAACATTACTGAGGACATTTGTACCCACACTATCTGCCTAAGTAATTTTTTCTTAAGTCCTGTATCAGTAGTTTGATACAAATAACATTGAATCTATAGATTGCTTTTGGCAGTATGGCCATTTTAAACATATTGATTCTTTACCAGTGAACATAGAATGGTTTTCCATTTGTGTTAACTCTGATTTCTTGTAGCAGTGTTTTCTAATTCTCATTATAGAGATTTTTCACTTTCCTGTTTAACTGTATTCCTAGGTATTTTATCCTTTTTGTGTCTTTTGTGAATGGAATTGTGTTCTTGATTTGGCTTTCCCAGCTTGGATATTGTTGCTATATAGATGTGATACTGATTTTTCCACATGAACTTTCTATCCTGAAACTTTGCCAAACTTATTTATTAGATCAAGGAGCTTTTGGGCAGAGATTATGGTGTTTTCTAAGTATATAATTATATAATCTGCAGAGATATTTTGACTTCTGGTATTCCAATTTGGTTGTGTTTTCTTTCTTTTTCTTGCCTGATTTCTCTGGCTAGGACTTCCAGCACTATGTTGAATAGGACTGGTAAGAGAGGGCAATCTTGTCTTTTGCTAGTTTTCAAGGGGAATTCCTCCATCTTTTGCCCATTCAGTATGATGATTGTTGTGGGTTTGTCATAGATGGCTCTCATTAATTTGAAGTATGATGAACTGAAATTCACATGAGAATGAAGGCTATTGAATGTCATTTATTTTTCTATTATTGTAAACATGCAAAATAGCAAATCTTAGAGACAAATGGTCTTATTTCTAAAACTTTGTTTCTGTAAGAATGGAGGGAGAGTAAGAGAAATGAAATGAAGCACATGGCTATGTAAATGTATAACTGCAAAGATTGGTGAAGAAGAGACACTGGTTCTGTAATCAGCATGTTACCACTAAGAGGGGTTTTTTATGGATGAATGGGAGAAGCCTTCCCAGGTTCTAGGATTAGGGAGGAGTCATGCCTTTTTAATAAGGAAACAATGCAAGAAGAAAGAAATTACAATTTTGTTCCTTCTCTTCCAGAGTTAGGGTATTGTAAGCAGAGTATCGTAGTGTGAACTAAGGCACTCAGAATAGATGAGGATGTGCCAGAATCCAGAAGGATATCCTCAGGTTCTGAAATGGCTGCTGGAAACAAAAACAACTAGAGCTTTAAGAAAAGTGAGAGAGTTTGGAACACTAGGAATGGTATAGAATGGTGGGGAGCTGAAACAAGTGTGTTCCCTAACTTTTCAGTTATTAAGGTTGAGATAATGAGCATTCAAAAGAGTAGGGTTTGGATTAAAATGTGGAATTTTAATCTTTCATAAATTATATATGGACATTACTTGTTATAGCTTATTTTTGTTAAAATTATATTTTTTATAAATTTGTATAAAGATCTAAGAAAGGGAGATTCAATATGTCTTTTTTAAATAGAAGCTATTTCCAGAACTACTGAAAGGGATGTGTGTATGTGTGCGTGTGTGCGTGTGTGTGTGTGTGTGTCCCGGAGCATAGGTCTGGTAGTGTGAGTGAATCAGATAGAAATGTTAGTCAAAGGTAAGGTATGTTATGACAATTTCAGTTTCATGAAAGATAAACCAACTCAGACTATTTAAAGAAGAGAGAAATCTTGTTTTGTGGAGTTGGAAAGTTCACAGCTTCAAGAAGAACTGATGCCAGACCCTCAAGGAAGGGCTTTCTCTTTCTCTCCTTTATTCTGATTTCCTCTGTGTGCTTCATCCTCTGGAAAAATCTCCTCCCACAGTAATAGCAGGTACAAGCTTACATTATATCTCTCAAATTGCAAAGATAGGAAGAAATTTATTAAGATCCAAGAAGAGTCCTAGAATCTTCCCTTATTGAGAAAGTTAGGTCACTTGCTCATTCTTGGACTAAACATTTTGTCCAAGAAGATTGGACACTCCTATTTGAAAAGTGTAAGTCATCTTACTACTCCTACGGTCACAGAGAGCAGTCAGCCCAACAACAAGTTTCGGTTGCCAGAGGAGGAATGGGGTGGGAGAGGAGCATATTGAGCAGACAAAACTATAGCTAACACAAAAGACTACCAGCAACATTTCCAAAATGATGATATAGGGGCACACACGAATGTAACAAAACCCAAAGTAAATAACTTCAATCATAATTGTCTGGATATTTTGTGTAAAAGTATAGCTGGGATGTTTGCCCATTTTTAAAGAAAACAGCCTTCTTTCTTATATTAAGCTTTCTTCATTGTAGTCTTTGGACAAACTGTATCAGAATTATTTCAGGATGCTTGTTTAATAATGTAATCTCCTGGGCTCTACCCCAAACCTCTTGAAGCAGAATCTGGATTGTTGGCTAGGAATCTAGACCACCTTAGGTAATTATTAAGTGCATTAAAGTTCCAGAATAATGTCCATTTGTTATTTAGACACATGGAATTTTTTTTTTTTTGAGACAAGGTCTCACTTGGTCACTGGAGTGCAGTGGTGTGATCTTGGCTCATTGCCTCCACCTCACAGACTCAAGCGATCCTCCTGCCTCAGCTCCCCAAGGAGGTGGGAATACAGGCTGGCTAATTTTTGTATTTTTGTAGAGATGAGGTTTCACCATGTTTCCCAGGCTGGTCTCAGACTCCTGAGCTCAGGCAATTCTCCTGCTTTGGCCTCTCATAGTGCTAGGATTACAGGAGTGTGCCACCATGCCTGGCCTAGACATCTTGAATTTTAATACCAGGAGAAGCCATTATGTTTGGGTTTGTAATTAGGGTTGTAATCCAGTCAATATCATTGTTGTTGCTCAACAGACACTTGATTTATTGAATAATCATATCCTACTAGTTTAGACTAATTAGTTGGAAGCCCCAAGACTTATTGAAAATTCAAAGCTATAAGTCATTTTTAAAAAGAAATGGGAGATGGCTGCGTAGATACAGCCAGGTGGAAAAGCTGCCACTGAGAAACCAAGATGACTGGTACACTCCTAACAGATATTCAGAGAGAAAGCATGGAGAATAAATAGAGGGAACACATAGCAGCTGGTCTGAAGGGGGAGGAAGCTGGGAACCTGCATCGGGCTATCCCACACCAGGACTTGTTTCTGGCCCCCAATGACCCTTGGGAATGGGTGAGTTGAACTGGCAAGGAGCAATCTACTCTTGCCATGGGCCTCTGGAATTCCAGCAGTAGGAGACCCCTCAACCACCATGAACACTTGAGTTGGCAGGGAGAGGTGCTTAGAGAAGTGGTAGGGGCAGCATGCCAGTTGAGATGGAGCCAAGAGTGTTTTGTGTGGGAGCATCTGTAGTGGAGTAAGGCCAGGAGAGCCCATCTCCCTAGGCTCTATTTGCTCCTTTCACTTTAGGGAAACTGTTACACCTGAACTCTTCAGGGCCATCTTGTGGGGTCACTCCCACCTGAGCACCCCTTGATCTGCTGGCCTCTCCCTGGGCCCAAGCCTGGCAGAGCCGGCTTACAGGGAAGCCTTGAGTGTCCTCGGGGCCTGTATCACAGCTTCTGTGCTGGTGGACTGTTTCTGACTAGTGAAGAGCTCCAGCAGGATGGCCCCCACAGCCATATGCCAGCCTGCCTGCTCATTTCCCACACTACAGCTTCCTCTGAGCTCACAGGAATTCCCCACATCACTTTGCTGGTGCGTGTGTCCACAGGCAGGTTTTGCCTTCCTTGCCCCACCAGCATGCATGTGTGTGGTCACGTTCCCTTGCCACTGCTGTGGTGGATTCACTCCACTTCCCCCTACCCCGGCTGGACCATTATTGCAGTCACAGCCTTGGCAGGCACACAGCCAGCCAGCCCTGCCCCCTCCAGTGCCACTCCCTTGCATCAACACTGCCATGCCAGTGAAACTGGGCACAGAGAACAGCAGACACTCCCCCACCCTGAGCAACCACCCCTGCCTGTGTCACAGAGAGTGCACACAGAACTGTGCCCACCAGTGCTTCACCCCTGTGCTAACACCACCACCAGGGTGACTGTGTGCACACTTGACAGCAGCCCCTCTCCATCACCCCCAAGCCGTGCTGCCTTTGCCACCGTGGTGAATTCTGGGAAAGAGGCAGCCATGCTGGCACCCACTAGCACCTTCCTGCAGCTGAAGAGTATGCACCCTGCTGGGCTGCCACTCCCACTGCTGCTGGCACATGTGAATGGAGGATGGATTTTGCTGCCACCCCACTATGAAATGGTTTGACTGACAACACCCATCAGAGTGTAGTGATTAATGGTTGAGGAGCAACTTGGCCACTCCAACACAGTGGTTTCCTAAACTTGAGAGACAGAAAACAAAGTTGAGGACCAATACAAGTCTCTCAGTATTAGAGAATACAGTCCAGGAGTTGGAAGTGGAGCATTGCCTCCCCCACCACCCCATTCAAAGTCATCCAGAAATGAAGCCAGTTGGCTGAATCCACCTTATACCACAATAAAACCCTCAAGGTCACTAAACGGGATAAAAGAAAACAAAATCTGAAGCTCAACAACTTCAAAGATTGAAGAAACTGCAGCCCACAAAGATGATAAAACCGACACAAGAACTCTGACAACTCAAAAAGCCAGGATACCTTCTTTCCTCCAAACAAACACACCACCTCTCCAGCAAGGGTTCTGAATCAGGCTGAGATGGCTGAAATGACAGAAATAGAATTCATGATATGGACAGGAATGATGACCACTGAGATGCAGAAATATGTTGAAACATAATCCAAGAAAGCTAATAATCACAATAAAATGATACAGGAGATGACAGGCAAGATAACCAGTATAGAAAAGAATGTAACCAACCTCATAGAGCTGAGAAACATGCTACAAGAAGTTCACAATGCAATCACAAGTATTAATAGGAGAATAGACCAAGCTAAGTAAAGAATCTCAGAGATTGAAGACTGGCTTTCTGACATAAGACAGTCAGACACAAATAGGGAAAAAATAGTGAAAATGAACAAATGGAACCTTCAAGAAATATGATATTATGTACATCTAGGACTCATTGGTATTCCTGAAAGAGATAGGGAGAATGGAACCAACTTAAGAAACAGTTAAGAATATCATCCATGAGAACTTCCCCAACCTAGCTAGAGAGGCCAACATTCAAATTCAGGAAATGCAGAGAACCCAAGTAAGATACTTCACAAAAAGATCATCCCTAAGACACAAAGTCATCAGATTCTTCAAAGTCAAAATGATAGAAAAAATGTTAAAGGCAGCTAGAGAGAAAGTTCAGGTCACTTACAAAGGAAGCACCTCAGACTAATAGTGGACCTTTCAGAAGAAACCATACAAGCCAGAATAGATTGGGGCCTATATTCAACATTTTTAAAGAAAAGAAATTCCAACCCAGAATCTCATATCAGGCCCAACTAAGCTTCATAAGTGAGGGAGAAATAAGATTCTTTTCAGACAAGCAAATTCTGAGGGAATCCATTACCACCAGACCTGACTTACAAGAACTCCTGAAGGAAGCACTAAATTTGGAAAGAAAAGACCATTACCAGCCACTACAAAGCACACTAAAATACACAGACCAGTGACACCATAAGGCAACCACACAAACAAGTCTGCATAATCCCAAGCTAACATCATGATGACAGGATCAAATACACACATGTCAATACTAACCTTGAATGTAAATGGGCTAAATGCTCCCAATTAAAAGGCACAGAATGGCAAGCTTGATAAAGAACCAAGACCCATTGCTATGCTGCCTTTAAGAGACCCATCTCGTGTGCAATGACACCCATAGACTCAAAATAAAGGGATAGGAAAAAAAGCAAATAGAAAACAGAAAATAGCAGGGGTTGCAATCCTAATTTCAGACAAAAGAGACTTCAAGCCAACAAAGATCAAAAAAGACAAAGGAGAGCATTGTATAATGGTAAATAATTCAATTCAACAAGACCTAACTATCCTAAATATATATGCGCCAACACAGGAGCATTCAGATTCACAAAGTAAGTCTTTAGAGATCTTCAAAGAGACTTAGATTCCATACAATAATTGTGGGAGACTTCAATATTCCACTGACAGTATTAGATAGATCATCCAGGCAGAAAATTAACAAAGATATTCAGTACCTCAACACAGCACTGTATCAAATAGACCTGATAGACATCCACAGAACTCTCTATCCAAAAGCAACAGAACATACAATCTTCTCCCGACCACATGGCACATACTCTAAAATTGACCACATAATCAGACACAAAACACTCCTCAGCAAAGCAAAAGAACTGAAATCCTAACAATCTCTCTTTCAGAACACAGTGCAATATTATTAGAAATCAAGACTAAGAAATTGGCTAAAAATTATACAATTACACAAAAATTGAATAACCCCCTCCTAAATTACCTTTGGGTAAATAATGAAATTAAGGCAGAAATCAAGAAGTTCTTTGAAACAAATGAGAAAAAGATATAATCTAACAGAATCTCTGGGACACAGCTAAGGTAGTGTTAAGAGGGAAATTTATAGCACTAAATGCCCACATAAAAAGTTAGAAAGATCTCAATTTAACAAACTAACATCACAACCAAAAAAAAAAAAACAAAAAACCCCTAGAGAACCAAGAGCAAACCAACCTCAAAGCTAGCAGAAGAAAGGAAATAACCAAAATGAGAGCTGAACTATAGGAGGTTGAGGCACAGAAAACCAAAAGTTCAATAAATCCAGGAGTTGGTTTTTAGAAAAAATTAATAAAGTAGAACACTGCTAGACTAATACAGAAGAAGAGCAAGAAGATCCAAATAAACACAATTAGAAATGACAAAGAGGATATTACCAATGACCCCACAGAAATACAAATAACCATCAGAATATATTATGAACACCTCTATGCACATAAACTAGAAAATCTAGGAGAAATGAATAAGTTCCTGGACATATACACCCTCCCAAGACTGAACCAGGAATAATTTGAATCCCTAAATACACCAATAATGAGCCCCCAAATTGAATCAGTAATAGATAGCTGACCAACCAAAAAAAGCCCAGGACCAGACAGATTCACAGCTGAATTCTACCAGATTTACAAAGAAGAACTGATACCATTTCTACTGAAACTGTTACAAAAAATTGAGGAGGAAAGACTCTTCCCTAATACATTTTATGAGTCCAGCACCATGCTGAGTAAAAAAAAAAAAAAAAAAAAACTGGCAGAGACACAACAGGAAAAGTTCAGGCCAATATTCTTGAACATTGATGGAAAAATCCTCAACAAAATACTGGCAAACTGAATCTAGCCACATATCAAAAACCTTATCCACTATGATCAATTTATTATCCCTGGCATGCAAGCTTGTTTCAACATACAAAAATCAATAAATGTGATTAATCACATAAACATAAAGATATGATTATCTCAATAGAGACAGAAAAGGCTTTCAATAAAATTCAACACCACTTCATGTTAAAAAATCTCAATAAGTAGGTACTGAGGGAACGTACCTCAAAATAATAAGAGCTACCTGTGATGACAAACTCACAGCTAACATCATACTGAATGGACAAAAGCTGGAAGCATTCTCCTTGAAAACTGGCACAGGACAAGGATGCCTTCTCTCACCACTCCCATTAACATAGTATTGGAATATCTGGCAGAGCAAGGAGGCAAGAGATAGAAATAAAGGGCATCAAAATAGGATGAGAGGAAGTCAAACTATCCTTATTTGCAGATGACATGATCCTATACCTAGAAAACCCCATAGTCTTGGCCTGAAAGCCCCTTAAGCTAATAAACAATTTCAGCAGTCTCAGAATATGACATCAACATTCATTAGTAGTTTGACAGGAATAACATTGAAGCTATAACTATCTGATCTTTTGACAAAGCTGACAAAAACAAGCAATAGGAAAAAAAAAGGCCCTTCCTATTAAATAAATGGTGCTGGGATAACTGGCTAGCCATAGGCAGAAAATTGAAACTGGATCTTTTCCTTACATATACACAAATCAACTCAAGATGGGTTAAAGAGTTAAATGTAAAACCTCAAATTATAAAAGCCCTGGAGGACAACCTCGGCAATACCATTCTGGACATAGGAATGGGCAAATATTTTATAACAAACACACCAAAAACAATCACAATGAAAGCAAAAATTGGCAAATGAAATCTAATTAAACTAAGGAGAATGGGAGAAAATTTTTGCAAACTATGCATCTGACAAAGGTCTAATATCCAGCATCTCTAAGGAACTTAAACAAATTTACAAGAAAAACAAAACAACCCCATGAAAAAGTGGGCAAACGACATGAACAGCACTTTTCAAAAGAAGACATACATGCTGCCAACAAGCATGTGAAAAAATGCTCAACATCATGATCATCAGAGAAATGCAAATCAAAACCGTGATGAGATACCATCTCATACCAGTCAGAAAGGCTATTATAAAAAGCAAAAACAACAACAACAACAACAACAACAACAACAACAAACAGATGTTGGGGAGGTTGGGGAGGAAAGGGAATGCTTATACATTGTTGGTGGGAGTGTAAATTATTTCAACCATTGTGGAAGGCATTGTGGTAATTCCTCAAAAAGCCAAAAACAAAACTACCTGTGTGACCTGACAATCATGACTGGGTATGTACCCCAAAGGAATATTAATCATTCTGTCATAAAGACACATGCATTTGTATGTTCATTTCAGCACTATTCACAAAAGTAAAGGCATGGAATCAACCGAAATGCCCATCAGGGGTACACTGGATAAAGAAAATGTGGCATATATACACCATAGAATACTATGCAACCATTAAAAAGAATGAGATCATGTTCTTTGAAAGAACATGGATGTGGCTGGAGGCCATTATTCTTTGCAAACTAACACAGGAACAAAAAGTAAATACCGTATGTTCTCACTTATAGGTGAGAGCTTAAAGATGAGAACACATGGACACATAGAGGAAAACAAAAAACACTGGGGCCCACCAGAAGGTGGAGGATGGGAGGAGGGAGAGGATCAGGAAAAAGAACTAATGGGTACTAGACATAATTCTTGGGTGACGAAATAATCTGTACAACTAACTCCCATGACATGAGTTTACCTATATAATTAACCTGCACATGCACCCCTGAACTTAAAAGATTTAAAAAAAGAATTTATCTGTGGTGATGGACTGTAGCTTGTTCTATGTTGATTTCTATTTGTTTTTAACATCTGACTAAAAGCATCAGCCAAAACAAATTGTGGCAAGTTATTGATTCTAAATAAATGATTCACCTTAAAAAAAAATTGGGACTTCTGGCTATGGTATAGTGAAAAGGACAGCAAAAATCCTCTGCTCGCAAATAACTATAAAATGAGATAATACTGTTTTTGAAAAAACCCACCACTGTTTTAGGGCCGTGGCAATGAACAATGGCAAAGAAAAAAATTGAGAGGCATTTATTCATGAGTAATTGAATTTTAGGGAAGAACAATGAGAGTCTGTGGCATTCTTTTCTGAGGCTGCTCTTATTCCACCACCATATTAGTAGGTGAGGGAATTCTAACACAGCAGAGTGGCAGTGAAAATCAACAGCTTCCCTGAAATGGGAGGCTAACTTGATTTGGAGCAGTGGATGGAAACTCTATGTCCAGTGACACTGTCAGTAAAAGTAGCAAACTTGGTAGAAAATAAGCAGGGAAAGCCAGCAGCAATGGTAGTCTAGGGTGCAACCCTGGTTGGGGTCAATGGCAGACCAACCAATTATCTAAAATGACCAACCAATTATCTAAAATTTAACAGGAAGTTCTGGGTATGAAAGAACCATAGAGGAGCTATTCTTGGCATTTAGAAGGCTGTATGGATGTACAGGGAGATCTAAAACGGCCTGGCAGACATTAAAAGCTGGGAGTATTTGAGCATTGCCTGAAAACCACACACAATTTTATCAGAAATGGGTGGATGCTTTCTGTTGTTTGGATATTTTTGTTCCCCAAATATGCTGAAATTTGATTCCAAATGTTGGAGGTGAGGAATAATGGGGAGGTGTTTGGGTCATGGGGGCAGATCCCTCATGAATAGATTTATTCCCTCCTTGGAGGGGGCTAAGAAGATTGAGTTCTCAATATTACTTCCCATGAGAGCTGGTTCTTAAAAATAGCCTCCTCCTCTCTCTTGCTTCCTCTCTTGCCATGTGATCTCCGCACATGCCAACTTCACATCAGCTTCCACCATGAGTGGAAACAGTATGAGGCTTTCACCAGATACCTGATCTTCCAGCCAGCAGAATTATGAGCCAAATAATTTTTTTTATTTATAAATTATCCAGCCACATATATTTCTTTATACCAACACTAACATTAAGTCAATGCTTTCCTGACTCAAGTTATTGGAGTAAAACCTCTTACCATCATTTGCTGACCAATCATTTACTGACCGTTAAATTGTGTAAACACAAGGGTGACCCCTAGGAAGCCAGGTTAAAAATAAAAAATAAAAAATTACAAAAGGCTTTGTCTCTCTGCCACTGAGCTCATGGTCCTGCCTTCCCTACTAGTCTTCTCTGCTCTGAGGAGCTCCAGGTGGCTCTGTCACAGCCTCTGTTGCCCTATGACCTGCAGGTACTGGGAGATTCAGAAGGAGGATATTTGGGCACCCCAGAAGCTGAGTAATAATGGCTGACTAAGGATATTAAATGCCAGTTCTCCTCAGAAAGAAGGTCAAAGTTACAGGTGAATGGTCATAATCTGAATGGAAAGCTGAAGGAAGAAGGTCAGGACTTGAAGAGTCCATAGGAAGAAGCTGGGACACAAAAAAGTAATGCAGTAAGAGTAAGGCAGAAATTTACCGCCAAGAAACAGAGTCTCATGTATAGGATAGGTGGTGGTGCTTCTCTGCTCCCCTCACCCCTGCAACATGATGCTGACTTCCAAATTGTCAGGGAGACCCTCTGCCCTTGTGACCGTGGGAGAATGCTGTTGGTGGCAATCTGAGAACTTTCCAGGGACAGAACACTGAATGGCCAGCTTGTGCTGGTGCACCTGCAACTCCCTTTAGGCCTCAACTGAGATAGCTGGTGCCATACTGATTATGCACCTGTTGTGGGCCACTATTTTGCCCAGGGAACCTTAGCCCTTGTGTTGCCAAACTACCTGATCTCCCACAAACATACCCAAGAACCTCTTCTGACTTTGGCAACCACAAGAGACCAGTGGTTCCCTGGGGAACTGCAGGGTCCCTGGAAACCTAGCCCTGGTGCAGATCGCCCCTGGGAGAAGGGGAAGCACAGCTTGCCAAAGCCCCTGTTGAGACAAAGAAAATGTAGGTACAGTGCCAATTGCTAAAGGGGGTGGTACCAGTGGCCAGGCATAGACATTGAGAGGTTGTCATCTCTAACTCCCCCATCTACCATTGTGGATACAGCAGAGGCTTTCCTCACTGAGGACTGTTGTGAATGCACTCGGAGAGAGCCTTTCCATAATTTTTGTAGTAGCTGCACCCCTGTGAAAAGTGAGCTCGTGAGCCACAGAGCTCTCTGCTCTAAACTGGGAGAAAAGGTTTTGCTCTAAGTCCATTTTGGTGGTTGCTGCCAGAGGGACGTTTCTGCAGGCTTCGGTTGCACCAGGAGCGAAAGGACAATGTCTTTATGAACTGAAGTTGATCAGCGCTGAGAGAGAGGCATGATAGGGAAGCTGACCACATTCTTGCCTGCAGAAGATGAGGAGCTGGTGCAGCCTCCCTCCTCACACCAGAGACCTCAGTGCACCCCAACATTATTGTCCCCACCACCCCATCATCAACAATTGGTTGACTCCCCTCATTTCTGTGCCACCAGAGAGCAATCTAGCTCTTACCCTTAAGTGCTACCTACTGGACTGGAGACTGAACTGTATATGAAAAAAAAAAAAACAACAACAACCTGCCATTAGAAAGGCAAGGTGCTAGTGCATGAGATAACCTTACTGAGACCTCCACACTCCCAGTCCTGCAGATGATAGTGTGTTGGTTCATATACTCGGCACAATGCAACAACAAGCAGCATTTGAGAAAGCCACCACACGAGAGCTGTCCGTAACCAAGAAACCAACACAGAGCCTTGGCCCTCTGAAAGCACGAAGAAAGGAAGCTGAACAATCATACATACACCACATACACCACAGTCAAACCCTCAAAGGAAACAGGAATAGAAAATTTTAAAGTCTCATCCAAATGATGGAAAATTCAAATATGGCTGGGCGCAGTGGCTCACACCTGTAATCCCAGCACTTTGGGAGGCCGAGGTGGGTGGATCACAAGGTCAAGAGATTGAGACCATCCTGGCCAACATGGTGAAACCCTGTCTCTACTAATAATACAAAAATTAGCTGGACGTGGTGGTGCACACCTGTAGTCCCAGCTTCTTAGGAGGCTGAGGCAGGAGAATTGCTTGAACAGGAGAGGTGGAGGTTGCAGTGAGCTGAGATTGCCCCACTGTACTCCAGCCTGGTGACAGAGCAAGACTCCATCTCAAACAAACAAAATTCAAATATAAGAAGTGACAGCTCCTTCATATGAAAAGGAATCAGGGCAAAAACTCTGGCATTACAAAAAGAGTGTTTTGATACCTCCAAAGGATCACACTAGGTTTCTAGCAATGGATCCTAACCAAAGTGAAAATTCTGAAATGAGAGATAAAGAATCAAAATATTGATGGCAAGGACATTCAATGAGATCCCAGAGAAAGCTGAAAACCAATGCAAAGAAACCAGAAAAACAATTCAGTATATAAAATACGAGATAGCTATATCAAAAAAAAAAAAAAAAAACAGAACTTCTGGAAATGTAAACTTCGCAAAAGGAATTTCAAAATTATTTCTTCTTCTTGGTCTAGTCTAGTGGTAAAGCTTTTAACTTTTCTAAGAAGAAAGAATTTAAGAGCTTGAAGACTAGTCTTTTGAATTAACTCAGACAAAAACAAAGAATTTTCAAAAATTAACAAAACCTTTGAGAAATAGGGGATTATGATTTATAGGCATTCCTGAAATAAGAGAATAAAAAAGTAATCAATCTGGAAAACATATGTGGGGGAATAATTCAGGAAAATTTTCCTAACCTTGCTAGAGAGACCAAAGAAATCTGCATCCACATAAAAGAAATTCAGAGAACACCTACAACGCACTATACAAGATGAACATCACCAAGGCATATACTCATGAGACTATCCAGGGTCAACACTAAAGAAAAAATCTTACAGGCAGCTAAATAAATGGGCCAAATTTCTTATAAGGGAAAACCTATCAGACTAACAGCAGACATCTCAGCAGAAATCTTACAGGCCAGAAAAATTGGGAGCCTATTTTTAGTCTTCCAAAGCAAAACATAAGCCAGCTAAGAATTTTACGTTCTACCAAACTAAGCTTCATAAACAAAGGAGAAATAGTCTTTCCAGATAAGCAAATGCTAAGAGAATTTGTCCTCACTATACCAGTCCTACAAGAAATAATCAAAGAAGTTCTGAAGATAGAAACAAAAGGATGACCCTCGCTACCATAAAAGTACACATAAATATGAAGTGTATAGGTCCTATAAAGCAAGCACAATTGAGAATACAAAGCAAGTAGCTAGGAACACTATGACAGGAATAAAAACCCTCACATATTAATATTAACCTTGAACATAAACTGCCTAAATGCTCCAGTTAAAATATAGGTTGGCAAACTGGATGAAAAAACGAGACCATCTACTGCCTACGAGAAACCCACCTAATGTGTAAAGACACACAGAAGTTCAAAGTAAAAGGACACAAAAAGATATCTCATCAAATAAAAAACAAAAGGGAACACAGGTTACTATTCTTATATCAGATAAAGCAGACTTTAAATCAAAAACAGTAAAAAAAAAAGACAAAAAAGGGCATTATATAATGATAAAGAGTTTAATTCCAAAAGGTGGCTTAACTATCATATATATATTTTATATATATATATATATATACATATAACACCAGAGCATTCATATTTATAAAACAAATATTACTAGATCTAAGAAAGTAGATAGCAGTCATAAAGTAATAGTAGGGAACTTCAGTACTCCACTGACAGCATGGACAGATCATTAAGGGAGAAAACTAACAAACTCTGGACTTAAGTGGAGTTCTTGACTGAATGGAGCTAATAGACATACAAGGAACATACCACTCAACAAAGGCAGAATATATATTTTCTCATCTGCTTATGTAACATTCTCTAAAATTCACCATATAATTTGCCATAAAGCGAGTCTCAATAAATTCAAAAAAAATCAAAATCATATCAAGTGTCTTCTTAGACCACAGTGGAATAAAATTAGAGATCAGTAGTAAGAGGAACTCTCAAAACCACACAAAGATACAGATACCTCCCAATATGGGATCCAGCCACATACTGCAGGTGCGTTTGACTGGACAACAGATCTATACCTCTCTGAAATGGAGCTCCCAGAGGGAGGGGCAGGGCAAGGTTGCCATCTTTGCTGTTCCACAGTCTTCACTGGTGATAACTCCAGGTACTGGAAAATTTGAGGCAACTAGGGACTGAAATGGGCCCCTAGCATACCACAGCAGCCTTATGGAAAAGTCACCAGACTGTTATGTGGGTGCCCATTCCCAAATCTCCTCACTGAGAAGGTCCTCCAGGCCTGGGTCTCCAGCCACCTTCCACCAGAGATATTGAGCCACTAGCAACGCAGCAACCCCCTGGACAGAGCTTCCAGGGGCAACTGAAAGCCTCTCTGTTACTGCCTCTGCAGTGGAAGGAACTGCCCTTGCTACCATTAGACAAATGAAGAAGCAAAGACCCTAAATGCTTTATCCACACCTCCAGAAAGCTGAAGTTGACCCAAGGAGAGGAGGCCAATGTATCTCCCACAGGTCCCACGCAGTCCACACTGCTTGTCACCAGACAGAGAACCCCTGGCTTGGGCCCAAAGCACAGGCCACCTATCCTGGGTTGATTGCACTGAGCAATTGCTGATCTGCATCTGTCTTGGGTGGAGCCCACAGGAGACAAGCAAAATGTCCTTGGCCACAACCAATATTAAGGTCCCATTCTCTGCACTGCCAAGCTGGAGAAGGAATAAAAACATTGAGATCTCCCCAGAGCTGCAGTAGGCAGCTCCAGAGTGCCAAGCCACAATCTACAGCCAATACTCAAGAGGGAAAGAAACCCACACACTTCCAGAGCATTGAGAGAAAACATGACTGTAACTTTGAGGAAACATAGGGGAGCCACACAACCAAGCAAGAATCTACCAACTAACCAATAAGCTTAAGTGCTACCTACTGAATCATACCCCAAAGCTTTAACACTAAAAATACCTCACTAACATTCTCCCCTCTGAAACTAGAGACAAGAAGTAAGTTTCAAATAGAGACCCAGCACTAAGCCTTGCCCCAGTGAAAACTAGAAAATAAATCTATTGACTGTACTCAATCTACACTGCAGTTAAAGGAATATCCACATGCAGAGATGAGAAAGAACTATAGTAACTTAAATGGCCACAGAGTCATATGTCCTTTGAACAACAGCACCAGATCTCCAACAAGAGTTCTTAACCAGGCCGAACTGGCTGGAATGGCAGAAATAGAATTAAGAATATGAATAGGAATGAAGATCATCAAGATTCAGGAGGATGACAAAACCAAATCCAAGGAAAATAAGAATCACAATAAAACAATGCAGGAGTTGAGGGTGAAATAGCCAGTATAAAAAAGAATTTAACAAATCTGACAGAACCGAATAGCACAGTACAAGAATTTCACAGTGCAATCACAAGTATTAACAACAGAATAGACCAAGCTTGGGAAAGAATCTCAGAACTTGAGGGCTAGTTCTCTGAAATAAGACAGACAAAAATAAAGAAAAAAATAAATAAAAAGGAAGAAACAAAACCTCCAAGATGTATGGGTTTACGTAAAGAGGCCAAATATATGAATCATTGGCAACCCTGAAAGACAGGGGAGAAAGCAAACAACTTAGAAAACATATTTCAGCATATTGTCCATGAAAACTTCCCCAACCTTGCTTGAGAGGCCAACAGTCAAATTCGGGTCATACAGACATGTCTTGCGAGATTCTACACGAGATCATTTCCAACACACATAATTGCCAGATTTTCCAAGTTTGAAATGAAAGAAAGAATGTTAAAGGCAGCTAGAGAGAAAGGACAGGTCATCTATAGAGGGAACATCATCAGGCTGATAGTGAACCTCTTAGCTAAAACCCCACAAGTCACAAGGGACTGGGGGCCTATATTCAACATTCTTAAAGAAAATAAAATTCAACCAAGAATTTCATATCCAGTCAATCTTCCTAAGCAAAGGAGAAATAAGATCCTCCTAAATAATCAAATTTTGAGGGAGTTTGTTATCACCAGACTTGCCATACAAAAGATCTTGAAAGAAGCACTAAATACATAAAGGAAAGACTGCTACCAGTTAATACAAAAACACACTCAAACACACAGACCAGTGTTACTATAAAGCAACCACACAAACAAACCAACATAATAACCAGCTAACAGCACAATGACAGGATCAAATCCACAGGTATCAATAATAACCTTGAATTTAAACAGACTAAAGGTCCCACTTTTTTTTTTGAGACAGGGTCTAACTCTGTTACTGAGGCTAGAGTGCAATGTGTGATCTCAGTTCACTCCAACCTCTGCCTCCCAGGCTCAAGCCATCCTCCCACCTCAGCCTCCTGAGTAATTGGGACTACAGGCATGCACCACCATCATGCCTGGCTAATTTTTGTATTTTTTGTAGAGATGGGGTTATACCATGTTGCCCAGGCTGGTCTCAAACTCCTAAACTTGGCCTCCCATCAGCACTTGGCCTCCCAAAGCGCTGGGATTATATGTGTAAGCCACGGCATCTGGTCTAAATGTCCCATTTAAAAGGCACAGAGTGGCAAGCTGGATAAAAAAGCAAGACCCAATGGTATGCTTCCTTCGGGAGAACCATCTTACATGGAATGAAACCCATGGGCTCAAAATAAAGGAATGGAGGGAAATCTATGAAGCAAATGAAAAAAAGAAAACAGCAGGGGGTGCAATTCTAGTTTCAGACAAAATAGTCTTTAAACCAACAAAAATCAAGAAGGACAAAGAAGGACATTACAGAATGGTAAAGGGTTCAATTCAACAAGAAGCTCTAACTATTTTAAATATATATGCACCCAACACAGGAGCACCCAGAGTTATAGAGTAAGTTCTCAGAGACCCATAAAGAGACATAAACATCCACACAATAATAGTGGGAGACTTCAACAGTCCACTGACAGCATTAGACAGAACATTGAGGCAGAAAATTAACAAAGATATTCAGGACTTGAACTCAACATTGGACCAAATGAATCTGATAAACTTCTAGGAACTCTCCACACAAAAACAACAGAATTTACATTTTTCACATTGCCACATGGCACATACTCTAAAATTGAGCACATACTTGGACATATAACAATCCTCAGCAGAGGCAAAAAAACTTAAATTATACCAAGCATACTCTCAAACCAACATGCAATAAAAATAGAAATCAAGATTAAGAAATTCACTCAAAACTATGCAATTAAATGGAAATTAAACAACACGCTCCTAAATGACTCTTGGGTAAATAATGGCATTGAGGCAGAAATCAGGAAGTTCTTTGAAACTAATGAGAACAAAGATACAACATACCAGTATCTCTTAGACACAGTTATGGCAGTGTTAGGAGGGGACTTCCTAGCACTAAATGATCACATTAAAAAGTTAGAAAGATCTCAAATTAACAACCTAATTTCACAACTGAATGAATTAGACAAGCAAGAATAAATCAGCCCCAATGCTAGCCGAAGACAAGAAATAACCAAAATCAGAGCTGAACTGAAGGAAATCGAGACACAAAACAACATTCAAAAGATCAATGAAACCAGTTGTTTTTTAGAAGAAATTAATAAGATAGGTCACTAGCTAGACTAATAAAGAAGAAAAGAAAGAAGATGCAAATAAACACAATTAGAACTGAGGAAGGGAATGTTACCACTGACTCCACAGAAATAAAAATAACCACCAGAAACTACTATGAACAACTTTATGCACATAAACTAGAAAACCAAGAAGAGATGTATAGATTCCTGGCACATACACCCTCCCAGGACTGAACCAGGAAGAAACTGATTCCCCAAACAGGTTAATAATGAGCTCCAAAATTGAACCAGTAATAAATAGCCTACCAATCAACAAAATGCCCAAGACCAGATGGACTCACAGCCAAATTCTACCAGATGTGCAAAGAAGAGTTGTTACCATTCCTACTAAAACTATTCCAAAAAAGTTGACTAGGAGGGACTCCTCCCCAACTCATTCTATGAGGCCAGCATCATCCTGATACCAAAACCTGTCAGAGAAATGAAAAAAAAAAAAAAAAAAAAAAAAAAAAAAACCAACAACAAAAAAAAAACTTCAGGCCAATATCCTTGATGAACATTCATGCAAAAATCCTCAATAAAATACTTGCAAACTGAATCCAGCAACACATCAAAAATCAAAAAGCTTATCCACCAAGATCAAGTCAGCTCCAACCCCAAGATGCAGAGTTGGTTCAGCATATGCAAATCAATAAATATGATTCATCACATAAACAGAACTAAAGACAAAAACTACATGATTATCTCAATAGAGGCAGAAAAAGCTTTCATTAAAATTCAACACCCCTTCATGTTAAAAACTCTCAATAAACTGGATATTGAAAAATATATTTCAAAATAATAAGAGACATTTATGACACTCCCACAGCCAACATCATACTGAATCAGAAAAAGCTGGAAGCATTAGCCTGGAAAACTGGTAAAACACAAGGTTGCCCTCTCTTACCACTCCTATTCAACATAGTATGGGAAGTCCTAGCTAATCAGGCAAGAGAAAGAAATAAAGGTTATCCACATAGGAAGAGAGGAAGTCAAATTATCTCTGTTTGCAGCTGACATGATTCTATATCTCGAAATCTTGCAGTCTTGGCCCAAAAGCTCCATTAGCTGGTAAACAACTTCAGCAAAGTTTCAGAATACAAAATCAATGTATAAAAGTTCATAGCATTTCTATGCACCAATAGCAGCCAAGCCAAGAACCAAATCAGAAAGGCAGAACCATTCACAATTGCCACAAAGATGAATAAAATACCTAGGAATACAGCTAACCAGGGAGGTAAAATATTTCTACAATGAGAATTACAAAACACTACTCAAAGAAATCAGGAAAGACACAAATAAATTGAAAATTATTCCATGCTCATGGATAGAAAGAATCAATATCATTAAAATGGCCACACTCCCCAAAGCAATTGACAGATTCAATGCTATTCCTATTAAACTATCAATGACATTCTTCACAGAAGTAGAATACTTAAAAAAATCCACATGGAACCAAAAAGGAACCTGAATAGTTAAGGCAATCTTAAGCAAAAAGAACAAAGCTAGAGCCATTGTTACCCAACTTCAAACTATACTACAGGGCTACAGAAACCAAAACATCATGCCATTTTTACAAAAACAGGCACATAGACCAATGGAACAGAATACAGAGCCCAAAAATAAGGCTGCACACCTATAACCACGTGATCTTCGACAAAGCTGACAAAAACAAGCAATGGGGAAAGGACTCATTCAATAAATGGTGGTGGGATAACTGTCTAGCCATATGCAGAAGATTGAAGCTGAACTCCTCCCTTACAGCATATAAAATATCAACTCAAGATAGATTAAACACTTAAATGTAACACTAAAAACTATAAAAGCTCTGGAAAACAATCTAGACAATACCATTCTGGACATAGACACAGGCAAATATTATATGACAAAGACACCAAAACCAATAATAACAAAAGCAATAATTGACAAGTAGAATCTAATTAAACTTAGGAGTTTCTGTGCAGCAAAAGAAACCTACAGAATGAGAGAAAATTTTTTCAAATTATGCATTTGACAAAGGTTTAATATCTAGAACCTATAAAGAACTTCAACAAATTTACAAGAGAAAAACAACCCCATTAAAAAGTGCGGCATGAACAGAGTTTTTAAAAGAAGGCATAAATGTGGCCAACAAGCACATAAAAAAAAAAGCTCAACATCACTGATTGTTAAAGAAATGCAAATTAAAATCACGATGAGATACCATCTCACACCAGTCAGAATGGCTATTATTTAAAAGTCAAAAAATAACAGATACTGGCAAGTTTTCAGAGAAAAGGGAACACGTGTACACAGTTGGTGGGAGTGTAAATCAGTTTAATCATTGTGGAAAGCAGTATGGTGATTCCTCAAAGAGCTAAAAGCAGAACTACCATTCCACCCAGCAATCCCAGTATTGTGTACATACCCAGAGGAATATAAGTTATTCCACCATAAAGACACATGCATTACAGCACTATTCACAATAGCAAAGACAATGAATCAATCTAAATGCCCGTCATTGACAGATTGGATAAAGAAAATGTAGTACATTTACCCATGGAATACTAGGCAGCCATAAAAAAATAGTGAGATCATGTCTTTTTCAGGAACATGGATGCAGCTGGAGGCTATTATCCTCCTCAAACAAACACAGGGACAGAAAATCAAATACCACATGTTTTTACTTATAAGCGGGAGCTAAATGATAAGAACTTATGAACATAATGAAGGAAACAACAGACCTGGCATCTACTTGAGGATGGAGGTTGGAAGGAGGGAGAGAAAAAGAAAAGAAAAGATTACTACTGGGTGCAGGGCTTAATTTCCGGGTGATGAAATAATCTGTACAATAAACCCCCATGACATGAGTTTACCTATGTATCAAATCTTCACATGTACCCTCAAACCCAAAAAGTTAAAAGAAAGAATAAAAGAGAGAAGATTCAAATAAACATAATCAGAAATGATAAAGGCAACATTACGACTGATACCACAGAAACACAACAGATTACTAAGAACATCTCTATGTGCACAGCCAGAAAACCTAGAGAAAATGGATAAATTCCTGGAAACATACAACCTCCCAAGATTGAACCAGAACAAAATAAAAATACTGAACAGAGCAATAACGAGTAATGAAATTGAATCAGTAATGAAAAAATACCAACAAATAAAAGCCCAGGCCAGATAGATTCACAAAATCTGCATTTGTATCTCCTAAATATATTTTAAAACAACACAGAGCAAAACTAAGCAGCTGCTATTAAACTACTGCCACTTCAGGCAATATGGTTTTCACATGCAGAGATGAATGCTCATGGTTGCTAAATGCTCTGACTTTGTAAGAGTAGCTAGACATTCAAATTTTAATATGAACTCTCCTGAGTTTTAACTGTTGGCAAGTAATTCAGTTTTAAAAATTATGAAACACTGTATGGGCCAACGAAACACGCCAATGAACTGGAGAAAGATTATGGGACTCTCCTTTGCCACTTCTATTAAAAAAATGCTTACATATCTCAGAATACAAATAGCTTCAATTTACAGAGTTCACAGAATTAAAAATCTTAAATCAATTGCTTAGGCAACATAAGAAATCAGTATGCCAGTTCACCTAAAAGCATACCTTTTGTTTTTCATCTTATGTTTAACCTGCTTCTTATCTGAGTGTACCTTGTCTTTATGCAGTTGTTTCTTCAAGCAGTTGGGTTGGGTTTTATTAGATATACTTTAAGAAAGAAATTTTATGTTACACTTCTCTTTGTTAGACCTCTTGCAAATAAGTGGTCTTATAATGTAACAATGTTTAATCCTAAAATGTTATGGAAATAGCAATGTAGCAATATGCTTATTGATGTGGGCAACCATTACAATTATATTTGTGTTTTAAAAGCTTTCATATTAAGAAAAATCTGAAATTTCTATTTTTCCATTAATTTTTTGAACAAATATGAATTTTTCAGATAATGTAAATAAGGTATTTTTCTGTATTTGTATTATTTACTTCAATTTTTCTTTTAGATACAGGAAGTATTATGCACAGATTTGTTACATGGGAATATTGCATGTTGCTGAAGTTTGGAGCACAGATCCCACCATCTAGGTAGTGAGCATAGTATCTAATAGGTAGGTTTTTAGCACTCCCCCCCACCCTCTAGTAGTCCACGGTATCTAATATTCCCATGTTTATGTCCATGTGTACTCAGGGTTTAGCTCTCACTCATAAGTGAAAACATGCAGTATTTGGTTTTCTGTTCCTGTGTTAATTTGCTTAGGGTTATAGCCTCAAGCTCCATCCATGTTGCTGCAGAGGACATAATCCCATTCTTTTTTATTGTCATGTAGTATTTCATGGTATACATGTGCCACATTTTCTTTATCCAGTCTGCTGTTGATGGATATTTAGGTTGATTCCATGTATTTGTTATTGTGAATAGCGCTGTGATGAAAATACACATGCATGCATGTGTATTTTTGGTAGAATGATTCATTTTCTTTGGGGTATATACCCAGTAATGGGATTGCTAGGTTGAATGGTACTTCTATTTTTTTGGTTTTTTTTTGTTTTTTTGTTTTTGTTTTGTTTTGTTTTGTTTTGACAGTCTCACTCCCATTACCCAGGCTGGAATGCAGTGTTGTGCTTATGGCACCATTGAAGCTTTGACTTCCCAAGCTCAAGTGATTCTCCCACCTTGGCCTTTCAAGCAGCTGTGATTACAGGTATGCACCACCATTCCTAGCTAATTTTTTGTTTTTTGTATTTTTGGTAGAGACGGGGCTTTGTCTTGGTGTCCAGGCTGGTCTTGAACTCCTGGATTCAAGCGATCCACCTGCTTTCAGCCTCCCAACGTGCTAGGATTACAGATGTGAGCCACCACACTTGGCCTGTTTTAAGTTCTTTGAGAAATCAGACACAGAGAAATCTCCAGACTGCTTTCCACAGTCGCTTGACTAATTTACATTCCCACCAACAGTGTGTAAGTGCAGCCTCACAAATATCTCTTGTTTTTCGACATTTTAGTGATGCACATTCTGACTGATATGAAACAGTAACTCATTATGGCTCTGATTTGCATTTCTCTAGTAATTACTAATGTGGAGCATTTTTTATATGTTTGTTGACTGGTTGCATGTCTTCTTTTGAGATGTATATGTTCATAATAGGGTTATTTGTTTTTTTGTTGTTGATTTGTTTAAGTTCCCCATAGATCCTGCATATTAGGCCTTTGTCAGATGCATAGTTTGCAAATATCTTCTCCCACTCTGTAGATTGTCTGTTTGCTCTGTTGATAGTTTCCTTTGCTGTGCAGAAGCTCTTTAGTTTAATTAGGTCCCATTTGTCTATTTTTGTTTTTGTTGTAATTGCTTGTGGGGGCTTAGCCAAAAATCTTTACCAAGACCAATGTCCAAAAGATAATTTCCTAGGTTATCTTCCAGGATTTTTATAGTTTGAGGTCTTATATTTAAATCTTTAATCAATCTTGGGTTAATTTTAATATATGATAAAGCGTAGGGGTCCACCTTCAATCTGCATATGGTTGGCCAGTTATCCCAGCACCATTTATTGAATAGAGTCCTTTCCCCATTCCTTGTTTTTGTTGCACATGTCAAAGATCAAATGGTGATAGATGTGTGGCTTTATTTCTTGGTTTTCTGAGTTTATTTCTGGGTTTTCTATTCTGTTCCATTGGTCTATGTGTCTGTTTTTGTATCAGTACTAAACTGTTTTGGTTAATGTGGCTCTGTAGTATAGTTTGAAGTCAGGTAGTGTGATGTCTCCAGCTTTGTTCTTTTCGCTTAGGATTGCTTTGGATATTTGGGCTGTTTTTTTTTTTTTTTTTTTTTTTTTTTTGGTTTTATATGAATTTTGGAACAGTTTTTTTTTTCTAGTTTTGAGAATTACTTTGGTAGTTTGATAGGAGTAGCATTGAATCTGTAGATTTCTTTGGGCAGTATGACCATTTTTATGATATTAATTCTTCCAATTTATGAGCATGGAATGTTTTTCCATTTATTTGTGTCATCTCTGATTTACTTTCAGCAGTGTTTTTTAGTTCTCCTTGAAGAGTTCTTTCACCTCCTTAGCTGTATTCATGAGTGTTTCATTTTTTTGTGGCTCTTGGAAGTGGGATTTTGTTCTTGATTTCACTCTCAGCATGGACATTGTTGCTGTTCAGAAATGCTACTAATATTTGTACATTGATTTTGTATCCTGAAACTTTACTAACATCATTTATCAATTCTAGGAGCCTTTTGACAAAGTCTTTAGAGTTTTCTAGGTACAGAATCATATAATCAGTGTGTATTCTTGTTTTCCTATGTAGATGCCTTTTATTTCTTTCTCTTCCCTGATTGCTCTGGCTTGAATTTCCAGTAACATGTTGAATAGGAGTGGTGAGAGTGGGCATCCTTGCTTGGATCCAGTTCTCTGGGGGAAGGCTTCCATCTTTTGCTCATTCAGTATGCTATTGGCTGTGAGTTTGTTATATATTGCTCTTATTATTTTAAGGTATGTTCTTCTATGCCTAGTCTGCTGAAGATTTTTATCATGAAGGAATGTTGGATTTTATCAAAAGCTTGTTCTGAATTTATTGAGATAATCCTATAGATTTTGCTTTTGGTTCTGAATGTTTATGTGATGAAACACATTTATTGATTTGCATATGTTGAACCAGCCTTGCATCCTTTGAATAAAGCCTATCTGATTGTGGTATTAAATTTTGGATGTTCTACTGGATTCAATTTTCTAGTATTTTGTTGAGGCTTCTTGCATCTATATTCATGAAGGATATGGGCTTCTGATTTTCTTTTTAATTGCATCTCTGCTGGATTTGGTATTGGATTGGCTTCATGGAATAAGAGAGAAGCCCTTCTTCCTCAACTTGTTGGAATAGTTTCAGTAGGATTGGTATTAATTTTTTGTTTGTATGTCTGGTATAATTCAGCTGGGAATCCATCTGGTCCAGGGATTTTTTGGTTGGTAAGCTCTTTATCACTAACTCAACTTCAAAAGTTGAAATGTCTGTTCAAAATTTCAATTTCTTTCTGATTCAATCTTGGTAGGTTGTGTGTTTCTGGGAATTTATTCATTTCCTCTACATTTTCTAATTTGTGTGCATAGAATTGCTTCTAGTAGTCTCTGAGGATCTTTTGTATTTCTGTGGGATCGGTTGTAATTTCTGATTCTGTTTATTTGGATTTTCTCTTTCTTTTTCTTTGTTAAGCTAGCTAGGGGTCTTATCAGTTATTTCAAAAACCAGCTCTTTGTTTTATTGATCTTTAGGATAAATGTTTACATCTCCATTTTATTAAGTTCTCTAATTTTCATTATTTATTTTATTTTGCTAGCTTTGGGTTTGGTTTGTTCTTCTTTTCCTAGTTCCCTTAGGTGAAAAGTTAGATTGTAAATTTGAGACCTTTCTGACTTCTTGATGAAGGTGTTTAGGGGTATAAACTTTCCTCCTAACACTGCTTTGGCTGCATTCCAGATATTTTGGTAAGTTGTGTCCCTATTTTCATTAATATAACTTTTTCCTGCATTAATTTCAATGTTCACCAAGGAGTTATTCAGAAGTAAGTTGTTTAATTTCCATGTATTTGAGTAGTGTTGAGAGATGTTCTAGGTATTGATTTCTATTTTTCTTGCACTGTGGTTCAAGAGTGTGCTTGGTATGATTTTAATTTTTTTAAGTTACTGAGACTTGTTTTATGGCCAAGCATGTGGTTGATCTCTGAGGATGTTCTGTGTGCAGATGAGAAGAATGTATAGTCTGTGGTTTGGGGATGAAATGTTCTATAGATGTCTATTAGGTCCAACTAGTCAAGTGTTGAAGTTAAGTCCATCATTTATTTATTAGTATTTTTTGCTTTGATGATCTAACACTGTCAGTAGCATGTTGAAGTCTCTCATTATTATTGTGTGGTTGTCTAAGTCTTTTTGTAGGCCAAGAAGTTGTTTTATGAATCTAGGTGCTCCAATGTGTGTGCACAAATCTTTAGAATAGTTATGGCTTCTTTTTGGATTGTACTCTTTATCATTATGTAATGCCCTTCATTGTCCTTCTCATTTTTTATTGGCTTAAAGTGTCTTTTATCTGACATAAGAATAGTGACTCCTGCTCTTTTTTTGTTTTTCATTTGCATGGTAGATCTTACACTTCACCCTTTTACTTTGAGTGTGTGGGTGTTGTTACATGTGAGCTGGGTCCCTTGAAGACAACAGATGGTTCAATCTTATCTTTTTGTCCAGTTGGAGACCCTGTGTCTTTTACATGGGGTAGTTATCCCATTTACAGTCAAGGTTAGTATTGATATTTGAGATTTTTATCCTGGCATCATGTTGTTAGCTGGTTGTTACGTAGACTTAACTGCACTGTTGTTTTATAGTGTCAGTAGGCTATATACTTACGTGTACTTTTGTGGTAGCAGGTGTCATTCTTTTGCATCCATATTCAGCATTCCCTTAAGGACCTCTTGTGAGGCTGGTCTAGTTGAAATGTATTCCCTCAGCATTTGTTTGTCAGAGAATAATTTTATTTTTCCTTCACATATGAAGCTTAGTTTGACAGGATATAAAATGCTTGGTTGAAATATCTTTTTTATGGACACTGAAAACAGGCCGCCAAACTTTTCTGGCTTCTAAGGTTTCTGCTGACAAGTCTGCTGCTAGCTGATGGGGTTCCCTCTCTAGGTGACCTTACCCTTCTCTCTAGCTGACTTTAAGATTTTTTCTTTTGTGTTGACCTTGGCGGATCTGATTACTATATGCCTTGTGAATGATTGTCTTGTATAGTATCTGGCTGGGGTTCTCTGTATTCCTTGTATTTGCATATTTACCTCTCTAATGGCATTAGGGAAATTTTCATGGATATATCCTCAAATATATTTTCCAAGTTGCTTATTCTCTCTTCCTTTCTCGCAGGGATGCTAATTAGTTGTAGATCAGCTCTCTTTATGGAATTCATATTTCTTGGAGGTTTTGTTCATTTTCTCTTAATTCTTTTTTCTTTAGTTTTTGTCTGTGCTGTTTCAAAGACCCAGTTTTTTAGTTCTAAGATTCTTTCCTCAGCTTGGTCTATTCTGCTAACCCTTCTGATTGCATTATAAAATTCTTATAGTAAATTTTTCAGCTCAGTAAGTAGTCTTTCTTAAAATGAGCATTTAATCTTTTAGCTCTCGAATAATTTTACTAGATTGCTTGGCTTCCTGGGATTGAGTCTCAAGTTTTTCCTAGATCTCGATGAGCTTCCTTGCCATCCAGATTGTGAATTCCATTTCTGTTATTTCAGACAATTCACACTGGTTAAGAATCTTTGCTGGGGAAGCTGTGGGCTCATGTGGAGGTATGGTGACACTGACTTTTTGAATAGCCAGAGTTCTTGCACTGATTCTTTTTCATCTTAGAGGGCTGTTTTTTTTTTTTTTTTTTTTTTTTTTTGAGGGAGTCTCGCTTTGTCGTCCAGGCTGGAGTGCAGTGGCATGATCTCGGCCCACTGCAAGATCCGCCTCCCGGGTTCACTCTCCTGCTTCAGCCTCCCGAGTAGCTGGGAATACAGGCGCCCACCACCACGCCCGGCTAATTATTATTATTATTATTATTTTTGTATTTTTAGTAGAGACGGGGTTTCACCGTGTTAGCCAGGATGGTCTCGATCTACTGACCAGATGGGCCCACCTCGGCCTCCCAAAGTGCTGGGATGGGATTACAGGCTTGAGCCACCGCGCTCGGCCTGAGGGCTGGTATTCTTTTAATTTTGGTGTAAATTGAGTATATTCATTGGCTTTGTTTCTAGAAGTTTTCAGAAGATTAAGGTCTGTACAGAGTCTTTGTTCAATGCTTGCTCTTGGTTTTGCAGGGGGCAGAATTAGTAATTATTTGTGTTGTAGTTTGAGCTGCAATCCAGTAGATGGCATTTGAGGGCAATAAGCCGTAGACAAATTCCTACAAGTGGTTTCTTTGTGCTTGCAGCTGTGTTCCCTTCCCCAGGCACTGGTCAGAAATGGAAACCTGCCCTAATGTTTAGGCACCCCACGCGGGGTTCCCAGCTTCCTCTCTCTCCAGCCTCAGCAACTGTGTCTTTTCTCCATCCACATTCAGCACTTTCTCTCCAAAGATCTGTTCAAATTAGACTGGTGTAGTTAAAATTGTGGTCTCTGTCCATGGGAGTGGCACTTCTGGCTGCATCTAATTGACCATCCTGTCATTGTGATACCATGTCTACACGAGATACCAGCTTCCTGACTTGTATCGCATTTTGATTTCTTACTGACCAGCAAAAGGCCAGGTTCTTCTCACAGTCTGCTTGGGGTAGCCACAGTCACACGCGCCCTCCAGGAGCTCAGGACACTGCCTTTTTATTCATTAATTATTTTATATATTCTACTTTAGATTCAAGGGGTACATATGCAAGCTTGCTACCTGGGCATGCTGCACGATGCTGATATTTGGGGTATGATTGATTCTATCACCCAAGTAGTGAGCACAGTACGCAGTAGTTTTTCAACCTTTGTCCCTCTCCCTACCTCCCTCCTCAGTAGTCCCCAGTGTCTACTTATTGCCATTTTTATGTCCAAAAATACCCATTGTTTAGCTCCCACTTGCAAGTGAGAACATGTCATATTTGGTTTTATGTTCCTGCATTAATTTGCTTAGAATAATGTCCTCCAGCTGCATCCATGTTTGGCAAAGGACATGATGATTTGGTCTTTTTTATGGCTGTGTAGTATTCCCTAATATATATACCACATTTCGTTTATCCAATCCATGATTGATGTGCACCTGGGATGGTTCCATGTCTTTTCTACTGTGAATAGTTCTGTGATGGACATATGTGTGCATGTGTCTTTTTGGTAGACTTATTTTCTTTTGGTTATATGCCCAGTAATGGGATTGCTGGGTTGAATGGTAGTTCTGCTTTAAGTTCTTTGAGAAATCACCAGACTGCTTTCCACTGTGCTGAACTAATTTACATTAGAACCAACAGTGCATAAACATTCTCTTTTCTGCAAAGCTACACCAGGCTCTGTCATTATTTGACTTTTTAAAATACCCATTCTGACTGTTGTGAGATGGTATTTCATTTTGGTTTTGATTTGCATTTCTCTGATGATTAGTGATGATGAACGTTTTTTCATGTGTCCATTGGCCACTTATATATCTTCTTTTGAGAAATGTCTGTTCATGTCTTTTGTCTCTTTTTAAAAGGGTAATTTGTTTTTGGCTTGATGAACTGTTTAAATTCCTTATAGATTCCAGATATTAGACCTTTGTTGAATGCATACTTTATGACTATAATGTTTTTATTATGTATTCAATGTGTAATTCTTAGAAATATTGCTTTGAATATGCTTTATATTTTGATAAGTATTTATTTGCATTTCTTGAAAAATACATGTTTCTCCTTTTCTTAATAGAAAATGACCCAGAATGCCAGAAGTCAGAATAGAATCTAAATGAGGAACCTGGAACACAACACTTTTAACATAAATTATTTAACATCAACAATTTTAACACTTTTAACAATTTATGACCATGTTTGATACATCACTACCTGAATGGGATACCCCTTTTTGTATAATTTATTATGTTGCTCTGATATTGTTTGTCCTAATGGGGTAGGAACCTGTTTGTGTGACTGATTTCTTCATGGGAGCATTATTGGACTTTTTCATTGAATTACAAATTCCTACATGTAAAAGCGTGTTTTTCATTTTAAAATACATTTTATTTTCCTTTTTTTTTTATAAAATTAAAGTCTCCTAGTTGAAGAGTTAATTATTGTTTTTTAACTTTTAAGTTCAGGGGTACATGTGCAGGATGTGCAGGTTTATTACATAGATAAATGTATGCCATCGTGGTTTACTGCACAGATCATCCCATCACCCAGATATTAAGCCCAGTATCCATTAGCTATTATTCCTGATGCTCTCGCTCCCCACACACCCCCTGCAGGTGCCAGTGTGTGTTGTTTCCCCCCACATGAGTCCATGTGTTCTCATCGATCAGCTTCCATTATAAGTGACAACACGTGGTGTTTGGTTGTCTGTTCCTGCATTAGTCTGCTGAGACTAATGCCTTCCAACTCCATTCATGTCCCTGCAAAGGACATGATCTCATTCCTTTTTATGACTGCATAGTGTGCCGTGGTGTATATGTACCATGTTGTCTTTATCCAGTCCATAATTGATAGGCATTTAGATTGATTCCATGACTTTGCTATTGCAAATAATGCTGCAGTGAACACACACGTGCATGTATCTTTATAATAGAATGATTTATATTCCTATGGGTATCTATCCAGTAATGGGATTGCTGAGTCAAATGGTATTTCTGCCTCTAGGTCTTTGAGGAATTGCCACATTATCTTCTACAATGGTTGAACTAATTTGCATTCCCACCAACCGTGTAAAAGTGTTCATTTTTCTCCACAACCTTGCCAGCATCTTTTTTTTTTTGACTTTTTATTAATAGTCATTCTGATTGATGTGAGGTGGTGTATGAGTCCATTTTCATGCTGCTATGAAGAAATACTTGAGACTGGGTATTTTATACAGAAAAGATGTTTCATTGATTCATAAATTCTGCACGGCTGGAAAGGCCTCAGGAAACTTACAAATATGGCAGAAGGCACCACTTCCCAGGGGAGAAGGAGAGAGAATGAGTGCTGAGTGATGGGGGAAGCCCCTTATAAAACAATCAGATCTCATGAGAATTCACTTGCTATCATGAAAACAGCATGGGTGAAACCACCCCCATGATTCAGTTAGCTCCACCTAGTCCAGCCCTTGACACGTGGGAATTATTACAATTCAAGGTGAGATTTTGGTGGGGACATAGAGCCAAACCGTTTCAGATGTTATCTCATTGTGGTTTGATTTGCATTTCTCTAATGATCGGTGATGTTGAACTTTCTTTATATGTTTGTTGGCTGCACGTATGCCTTCTTTTGAGAAGTGTCTGTTCATGTCCTTTGCCCAATTTTTAATGGGGTTGTTTGTTTTTTTCTTGTAAATTTGATTAAATTCCGTAAAAAATAAAATAAAGTACATTTTAAATTGGCATTTTTAAAAATAAGTAATGATGCTTATTTGCATCTAAATATAGATCTAGGGAGAAGCTTGTAATAAAGCAAATGTAGAGAAGCAATGAGGTGACCATAACTCAAAATACCCTCGAGAATTCTGTAACTTAGCATAAAGCTTACATTACCTGACAGATCACTGAAATGATACTAATTTTTATTAGAACCATTTTTACGTATTCTTACTTGTATTACTATTGATCTTGTCTTAATGAGCCAGACTTTGTTTTTCTGTCATTTGTAAGTAGGGCTAATGTTCTCTGAAAGCATGCAAGAGCATTTTTAGCTCAGACTTTCCACTTTTAAGATGGTCGTTTCAGAAAGCTCATTTTAGTGCATGTGTCATAATTTTAATTCTAGAGTTTGCCATTGATCTTCAACACACAATATCTGAAAATTAGTCATGTCTATTAAGTTGGTAAAATTTTTTTCAAGATCTATTATATAATAATTCAGTATTTCTTTGAGCTCTCTTCACCAACACTTTTAGGAGTTCAAGGCTACTAACCTAGCAAGGTATGAGCACCAATTTCTCACTTACTTCCTTTCATGATTGCTCATTGTATAATATTGATTCTACAAGCTGAACTGTTTTACTTTTCTTTCAGCATTTCCTTTTCAATATAGGTTATTTTTCATTGACCACTTCATCTTCTTAGAAGTTATATATCTTAAATATTTAGGAAAAGATGTCCTACTTCATGAAGTTTCCTACTGCTAGACAATTCTCTCTTCTTGACATTTTTAATGAGGTTTTTAAACAAAGGACAATTTTTATTCCTAGTCCTGCTTTGGGATTATATGACATACAAACAGCAGATACACATCTGCCTTAATGAAGCAAAGATGTGACTGTGGAAATTTACATCTTTCTTTGTTTGCTCCAAATAAATAAGCCAATATAAAGGTTGCTTTCCCATTCCTAACCAACCAACAGCTGCTCCAGCAGTAGTTGGCACGAATTGACATCCTTGCTGACATTTTTAAAGGCATAGCCAAAGGGTAAATGAACCTACAATTTAGCCTAGACTGTTTCCATGACAGGTGTGCCTACAAAAGAAGTTCAGGATCATTTTAAAGGATTTGTGTAGAAAATACAACACAGCTGCTGAGACCTGTTAGTTCTGTGTAAAGCCTCTCCTATTTCCAAGACAGTTAATTTGATCATTTTTTGAGCATCACAATCTACATGGCATGAACAATAGGTTCTTTCTGAGAGAGTTTAAAATAAAATATAATATAATTTTTAAAGGCTGGTGTTGCTACTACAAAATAGAAAAGCTCTTTCTTTCCAGTGAGGTGAATTACCATGCTGTACCTGTACTATGCATATGAATAGAGCAATTTATGTATAAAGATAGCTTTAAAACATGAGGCTGTCTTGTGAAAGGAATATCATTTTTAAAGTATAAGCATGAAGGATTTTTCAAAGATGAGTCTTTTTCTCAGAGTAATGTTGCATACAAACTGAAGATTGCCTATTCTATTGGATTGTATAATGAAAAATCAATCAGTTTAATGGTTGACAAACTTTGACATTCAAATAAAAATGTTGCTGCTATTTTCATAAAGACCTGTAGGCAAAACGAGATTCCATGACTTTAATTTATGCAACAGCAAATGTCTGCCAAAACATTGTACAAATGACTGTATAATGAGGCAATAATAACTGAAGGAATCAAGGGAAAGGGAACAGACACCAAACTTTTCCACTTTTTGCAGATTACAGAACTGCTTTGACAAAACAAAATGAGGTAAGCTAAAAATGTCCCTCTTCTCTGTCATTACACCAGTGGATTTTGTTTGTGGAGAAATTCTTTTAAATTCTTTGCTATGGCTTTGGCTATACTGCCCCTACTTTTTCCTCTTTCACAAAATAGATCATTTAAAACTTCCTTTCTTACATTTAAAATTTATTCTTTCTCTCCTGTGTCTTAGATGAACTTACATGTGATCTTTTTAAACCAAGCCTTAAGGCAACAAAAGAAAACACTAGAGGTCCTAATTAATAAAATTGCCAATATTATTAGTCTCAGACATTACCAGTTGCTTTGATGCTGACAGTATAAGAAATCTCAGTATATGCTCTTTGTGTAGTCTGAATGAGACTGTTTCTATTTTATCCAGATGTCACATAGGGCTTAAGAATATTTGCAAAGGAGAGACTATAGAGATGTCAATGAATTTAAGCTGAGTGAGTAGGGATGAACAGAAATAGGGAGGGCTGTTTAGTGAAAAAATGGTTAGGTACTTAGTGTAGAGGCTCAATGAGTTTGAAGAAATAATGGTGTGGGGGTAATTAAGTAATTGAACAAAAAAGTGAGGAATTTGGGGTTAGAGTAGAATGCTTAAATTTAATACTTTGGAGGCAATGCAATGATTGTTGATGGATAGAGTGTAACAATGGGGTTTAGTGGTTAAGGTGGACGGGAGGAAGAAATCATTAAAGGGAGAATATATCAACACTTAAAAGCAAGAATTTTGTATATATTAGCTAAACGAATGATGTAGTTATCAATAATGCTAATAGTATTCATGATGGAGAGGAAGAAAATGAGCCAAGTGCTGAAGATGGAAACGAATGGTGAGAAGTAAACAGCATTTTAGTGGTTAACGATGACAAGGAAATGCAGCAGATGGCATAGCTATTGGCATAAACTCCATAGGATATTCAAAGGAAAAAGGAGAAATGGTTTTGAAGCGGCAATGTGGAGCAAGGAAGATATATATTTTACCTCAGACTCTAGGTTACATGGGTGTGAAAGTTAAAATAATCACCATTTGAAAGGACTTCAGGGAAAGTAGTATCCCCATTGGATATCTAGGTTTAGGTTAGAGCAAGAAGGTGAAAGGAATGTTAAGAAATTTAAAACATTGTGAAGAGTAATATCAAAAAATGTCAGACTAAGAAGTTCTAGGCTCTTGTTGCACCACAGAAACATCAGGAAGTAATAAGAAACTGACTAAAATAAACTTATAGAATTGTTGGAAAATAGTCAAGGAGCTACAGCAACCAAGTAAACGTCCAATAAAAAAAGCCATATTCAAAATGGTAAGATGTTTTGCGGCATTTTTACCTCATTTGTCCCACCCCATCCCAGGTACAGCACAGTCTTGGTTTGGTGGAGGAAGCAGCCCAACTTTCAGTTCCATCTTTTGACTGAAGGAAGTTTATCCAACTTTATATGTGAACTTTTAACCACTCTAGGGGCTGCATGAAGGACCAGTTTCTGTTTCACCATCTCAGATCTCAGGTGGAAAAAGCAGCAGGCACAGTTTGGGAAATGTGTAGATGGACTGTAAATGTGCAGACCCCTACGGCAAATAATTATTGATGGAAACATCTAACAAACCATCTAAAGCCCTGAAAAGAAGCTAGGGTGAGACTTTTGGGAAATTAGCACATTGAAAAGCAACCACATGTCTGTGGGACTCAAAAAAGCCACACACAGGCCCAGGCAGAATGCATGCTCAGAAAAGACCTGAGAAGAACTTAAGTTTTCACCTCAGAATAATTGCAAGACCCATAATACACTCAGCTAATTAGTGAAGGACTGCTTTGGCACAGAAACAGTCTGCAAAGACTGAGAAAGATGACTTTTTTTAAATGCTAAATTTTTAATAAAAAATTTACAATGCATAAAAGAAATAGAAAAATGTAGCCCATTGAAAGGAAAACAAATGTCAAAAACCATCCCAGAAGAATGACAGGCATCGGATTTACCAGACAAATACATGAAAACAACTATTTCAAATATCCTCTATGTGCTAAAGAAAAACACAATATCTAAACTAAATAAGAGAATGATAATATGTTAAAATGAAACTAATGACAAAAGATAAAAATTATAAAAAGGAGCCAAACGTCATTGGATTGGAAGAAATATTTTTTGTTACTATGACAATATGACTGAGAACAATGCATAGGTTCAATTAATCACTATCAAAATTCCAGTGGCATTTTTGGGGGAGCAGAAATAGAAAAACCTATCCTAAAACTTACATGAAATTCCAAGGGATGCTGAATATATAAAACATTTTTTAGAAAGAAAAACAAAATTGGATGACTCACATTTCCTGACTTCAAAACTTATTACAAAGCTACAGTAATAAAAAATGTGTGGTATTGACAAAAGCACAGGTATATAGACTAATGGAATATAATAAATAATTCAAAAATAAACCTTTCTATATATGGTCAAATGATTTTCAATGAGGATGCTAAGACCATCCAATGGAGAAAAAGATAGTGCTTTCAACAAATGGTGGTGGGAAAACTGGATATGTATATGGAAAAGAATAAAACTGGATTCTTACCTTACACCATATACAAATATTAAGAGAAAATTAATTGAAGACCTAAACGTAAGTGCTAAAACTGTAAAGCTCTTAGACAAAAAATAAGGACAAATCTTATATGTTCCTGCTTCCCCTTAACCTTTCACCATAATTGTAAGTTTCCTGAGGCCTCCCCAGGAGAAGCCTGTACAACCTGCAGATCTATAAGCTGATTAAACCTTTTCTTAAAAAATAAATTACCCAGTTTCAGATATTTCTTTATAGCAATGTAAGAATGGACTAGTACAGACAATATCAAGAGAATGAACTAAGGCAACATGTAGAATATGAGAAAATATATCTGTTAAGGGATTAAAGTTCAGAATACATTAATATAAATAATGCTTACAACTCGACAACAAAAACCACCCATTGGAATGGGTAAAAGATTTTGATAGACATTTTTCTGAAGAAGATATGCAAATGGCCAATAAGCATACAAAACAATGCTCAACATCACTAATCCTTAGGAAAATGCAAATCAAAGACACAATAAGATACCACCTCAGAAGGATTAGAACTGCTATTTAAAAAAACAAAACAACAACAAAAAATAACAGACATTTTTGAGAATGTAAAGAAATGGAAACCCTTGTACATTGTTGCCGGGAATGTAAAATGGTGCAGCTACTATAGAAAATGGTACAGTAATTCCTCAAAAAATTAAACATAATTTTCATGTGATCCAGCATTTCTACGTCTCCTTCTCCCTCTTTCTATCTCTCTCATTCTCTATTTCTCTCTCTCTCTATGTGTGTATATATATATACATATATATGTATATATATGTATATGTATATACATATATGTATATGTATATACATATATGTATATATATATGTATATGTATATACATATATGTATATATATGTATATGTATATACATATATGTATATATGTATATGTATATACATATATGTATATATGTATATGTATATACATATATGTGTATATATGTATATGTATATACATATATGTGTATATATGTATATGTATATACATATATGTGTATATATGTATATGTATATACATATATATATGTATATATATATACCAAAAATATTTGAAAGCAGTGACTTGAATAGACATCTGTACAACAATGTTTATAGCAGTATTATTCACAATAGCCAAAATGTAGAAATGACCTAATTTTCCACCAAAGATAAATGGATAAACAAAATATGACAATACATAAAATGGAATAATATTCAACCTTGAAAAGGAATGAAATTCTTACCAATGCTATAACATAGATGAACCTTGAAAACATTATGGTGATATAAGACAGACACACAGGAGAAGTACTTTAAGATTCCAGTTATACTAGGCACCTATGATGGTCATCCATAAAGACAAAAAGTAGAATGGTGATTTCCAAGGCATGAAGAGAAGGGTAAATGGAGACTTACTGCTTAATGGGCATAGAATTTTTAGTTTTGGAGGATGAAAATATTCTGGAGGTAGTGGTGATGGTTGCACAACAATGTGAATGTAATTAATGCCACTGAACTGTACTTTTAAAAACTATACAAATGATAATTTTAATGTTATGTATATTTTACAACAGTGAAGAATAAAAATTTAAAGACAAAAAGTAGTTTTTAATTTTAATTTGAAATGTACATTTTTTTTCCCTAATTATAGATTGTGAGTTGCCAGAGGATATCGTGAGTAAACTCAGGGTGGGAAAGGGGTGTGAGATTGGTACAGACTGGGAGCAGCATAGAGACAAGAGGTAAGTGGTTGAGAGATGACCTGGGAACCGAGGATTCCTGTGGTGACTGAAGAAAGATGTAGGCAACTCAAAATTGGGAGGTGATCTGGGTATGGAGAGATTTCATGAAGAAGGTACTGCAAAAGCCTTAGAATATCTACTTTTTATTAGATCATGATTGTCTAATAAAGGCAATATAGAAGAATTGTTTCCTTTATAAAATTTAGGCTTCTAACAGAAAGAGAATTGAATCATGTTTCTACCACTTACCATCAGTATAGTCCTTTGGCTAAACTTTTAGAACTTATTTTTTCAACTGTGAAATAACAATGATAAGACCTACCTGAAGGAACTGTGTGACTCCAAAGCAATTACATAGTTAGATGCAGTTAAGTGCTGAATACATTGTCAATACTCAACACTGTTGGGAAAAGGCCCCAAAATCTGGCCATAAACTGGCCCCAAAACTGGCCATAAACAAAATCTCTGCAGCACTGTGACATGCTCATGATGGCCTTGACACCCATGCTGGAAGGTTGTCGGTTTACCAAATGAGGGCAAGGAACACCTGGCCCACCCTGGGCAGAAAACCACTTAAGGCGTTCTTAAACCACAAACAATAGCATGAACAATCTGTGCCATGAGGACATGTTCCTGCCGCAGATAACTAGCCAGAGCCCATCCCTTTATTTTGGCCCATCCCTTTATTTCCCATAAGGAATACTTTTAGTAAATCTTATGACTGGCTTGCTGTCAACAAATATGTGCGTAAGTCTCTGTTCAAGGCTCTCAGCTCTGAAGGCTGTGAGACCCCTGATTTCCCACTCCACACATGATATTTGTGTGTGTGTGTCTTTAATTCCTCTAGCACCGCAGGGTTAGGGTCTCCCCGACTGAGCTGGTCTCGGCAAAACACAATAGTTAACTTTGTTTTGATTGTTGTAATTATTCTTATATCTGTTATTATCATCATCCTTCTATTTTTCTGAAGAACTGTAATAGGATAGAAGGCCTGGAAATCTTAAAGGAAAGAGAGAGGGGCATAGGTGAGAAATTGCTTCAGATGAAACTAAGCTCATCTTTCCATTTTGATATGCACTGGCTCTGTTAATGTAATTGATGAAGAAAGAATGCTCATGAGAAAGTTTAGAAAACATTAACAGAAGAATTATGATAGTTTAAGGCTGTAGGTCCATGCAATTGAAGATTCTATTACATCAAAACAATAAAAATGTATTTTTGTTTATTAATATAAACTTCAATGCATCTGAATATTCTAAAATCATTTTTTCTTATTTCATCAGAACTACATTTCCACTGTTGAAAATTATAAATTTCAGGTAAGCAGAGACAAAGTAAGAATGACACATGAGCTCCTAAAACCCACAGATAACCACTATTTACCTTTATGCATAGCATCAGAGTTTTTTTCAACTCATATATAATCTTTTAAATAAAAATAAGATCCAACTCCATATATACTAATTTAAACTTGAATGTTTTACTTAATACAAAATCTTGAACATATTCTCATGTCAATAAATACAAGGTTACTCTGTTACATTTTAGGTATATAGTATTCTGTTGTATGAAAATACCATAATTTATTCAAAAGTTTTATTGTTGTATATTTAGTTTATTTTCATTTTTCACTATCAAGGCACAATAGTGAACACACTTTTAAGTAGATTTTCTATCCATCCTATATAATTTTCTTTACATAAGTTGTTGGGGAGAGATTCCTGAACCAAAAGTTATGTAAGGTGGTAAGGTGTACATAAATAAAGAGGAATGTCATTGTGATACCTGGAATCAGAAAGGCATGAGTTAGAATTACAGCACCTAAATTTACTAGCTGTGTGATCTTGGGGAAGTTTCTTAACTTACTATTATTCTGTTTTCTCAGTGTGCTATTTATTCTCAATCTCTGTAATAATATAAATAAATATTTGCCTGTCACATAGGTTGGTGTGAGAAAATATATGTGAACTGCTCAGCAAAGTGCCAGGCATATAGCAAGACTTGTTGAAATATATGTTAATATATTTAAGCTGTATATATTATTCAACACAAGCCACAATAAACACTACAATCCAAGTGGTCCTAGAAATAACAATGGGGCCCCTTCACAGTTCTGAGTTATGCTAATAAAGGCAACACACAGAGGAGTGGAGGCAAGATGGCCAAATAAGAACAGCTCCAGTCTACAACTCCCAGTGTGGGCGACGCAGAAAACGAATGATTTCTGCATTTCCAACTGAGGTACCAGGTTCATCTCACTGGGGATTGTTGGACAGTGGGTGCAGGACAGTGTGTGCAGCACACTGGGCCTGAGCCAAAGCATGGGGAGACATTACCTCACCTGGGAAGTACAAGGGGTCAGGGAATTCCCTTTCCTAGACAAGGAAAGGGGTGACAGATGGCTCCTGGAAAACTGGATCACTCCTACCCTAATACTGCACTTTTCCAACAGTCTTAGCAAATGGCACACCAGGAGATTGTATCCCGTGCCTGGCTCAGAGGGTCCTATGTCCACAGAGCCTCGCTCATTGCTAGCACAGCAGTCTGAGACCAAACTGCAAGGCAGCAGCAAGGCTGGGGGATGGGCGCCCACCATTGCTGAGTCTTGAGTAGGTAAACAAAGTGACCGGGAAGCTAGAACTGGGTGAAGCCCACTGCAGCTCAAGGAGGTCTGCTTGCCTCTGTAGACTCCACCTATGGGGGCAGGGCACAGCCAAACAAAAGGCAGCAGGAACCTCTGCAGACTTAAATGTCCCTGTCTGATAGCTTTGAAGAGAGTAATGGTTCTCCCAGCATGGAGTTTGAGATCTGAGAATGGACAGACTGCCTCCTCAAGTGGGTCCCTGACCCCTGAGTAGCCTAACTGGGAGGCACCCCCAGTAGGGGCAGACTGACACCTCACATGGCCGGGTACTCCTCTGAGACAAAACTTCCAGAGGAACGATCAGGCAGCAGCATTTGTGGTTCACCAATATCCGCTGTTCTACAGCCACTGCTGTTCTGCAGCCACTGCTGCTGATATCCAGGCAAACAGGGTCTGGAGTGGACCTCCAGTAAACTCCAACAGACCTGCAGCTGAGGGTCCTGACTGTTAGAAGGAAAACTAACAAACAGAAAGGACATTCACACCAAAACCCCATCTGTACGTCACCATCATCAAAGACAAAAAGTAGATAAAACCACAAAGATAGGGAAAAATCATAGCAGAAAAACTGAAAATTCTAAAAATCAGAGCGCCTCTCCTCCTCCAAAGGAATGCAGCTCCTAACCAGCAACAGAACAAAGCTGGACAAAGAATGACTTTGACGAGTGTAAAGAAGAAGGCTTTAGACAATCAAACTATTCCAAGCTAAAGGAGGAAGTTCGAACCTATGGCAAAGAAGTTAAAAACCTTGAAAAAAGATTAGACTAATGGCTAACTAGAATAACCAATGCAGAGAAGTCCTTAAAGGACATGATGGAGATGAAAACCATGGCACGAGAACTACATGACAAATGCACAAGCCCCAGTAGCCAACTTGATCAACTGGAAAAAAGGGTATCAGTGATGGAAGATCAAATGAATGAAATGAAGCAAGAAGAGAAGTTTAGAGAAAAAAGAATACAAAGAAATGAATAAAGCCTCCAAGAAATATGGGACTATGTGAAAAGAACAAATCAACGTCTGATTGGTGTACCTGAAAGTGACAGGGAGAATGGAACCAAGTTGGAAAACACTCTGCAGGATATTATCCAGGAGAACTTCCCCAATCTAGCAAGGCAGGCCAACATTCAGATTCAGGAAATACAGAGAATGCCACAAAGATACTCCTCGAGAAGAGCAACTCCAAGACACATAATCGTCAGATTCACCAAAGTTGAAATGAAAGAAAAAATGTTAAGGGAAGCCAGTGAGAAAGGTCGGGTTACCCACAAACAGAAGCCCATCAGACTAACAGCTGATCTCTCGGCAGAAACTCTACAAGCCAGAAGAGAGTTGGGGCCAATATTGAACATTCTTATAGAAAAGAATTTTCAACCCAGAATTTCATATCCAGCCAAATTAAACTTCATATATGAAGGAGAAATAAAATCCTTTACAGACAAACAAATGCTTGAGAGATTTTGTCACCACCAGGCCTGCCCTAAAAGAGCTCCTGAAGGAAGCACTAAACACGGAAAGGAAAAACTGGTACCCGCCACTGCAAAAACATGCCAAATTGTAAAGACCATCAAGGCTAGGAAGAAACTGCATCAACTAATGAGCAAAATAACCAGCTAACATCATAATGACAGGATCAAATTCACACATAACATATTAACCTTAAATGTAAATGGGCTAAATGCTCCAATTAAAAGACACAGACTGGCAAATTGGATAAAGAGTCAAGACCCACCAGTGTGCTGTATTCAGGAAATCCATCTCACGTGCAGAGACACACATAGGTTCAAAATAAAAGGATAGAGGAAGATCTACCAAGCAAATGGAAAACAAAAAAAGGCAGAGGTTGCAATCCTAGTCTCTGATAAAACAGACTTTAAACCAACAAAGATCAAAAGAGACAAAGAAGGCCATTACATAATGGTAAAGGGATCAATTCAACAAGAATAGCTAACTATCCTAAATATATATGCACCCAATACAATACAGGAGCACCCAGATTCATAAAGTAAGTCCTTAGAGACCTACAAAGAGACTTAGACTCCCACACAATAATAATGGGAGACTTTAACACCCCACTGTCAACATTAGACAGATCAACGAGACAGAAAGTTAACAAGGATATCCAGGAATTGAACTTGGCTCTGAACCAAGTGGACCTAACAGACATCTACAGAACTCTCCACCCCAAATCAACAGAATATATATTCTGTTCAGCACCACACTACACCTATTCCAAAATTGACCACATGGTTGGAAGTAAAGCACTCCTCAGCAAATGTAAAAGAACAGAAATTATAACAAACTGTCTCTCAGATCAGAGTGCAATAAAACTAGAACTCAGGATTAAGAAACTCATTCAAAACAACTCAACTACATGGAAACTGAACAACCTGCTCCTGAATGACTACTGGGTACATAACGAAATGAAGGCAGAAATAAAGATGTTCTTGGAAACCAATGAGAACAAAGACACAACATACCAGAATCTCTGGGACACATTCAAAGCAGAGTGTAGAGGGAAAATTATAGCACTAAATGACCCAAGAGAAAGCAGGAAAGATCTAAAATTGACATCCTAACATCACAATTAAAATAACTAGAGAAGCAAGAGCAAACACATTCAAAAGCTAGCAGAAGGCAAGAAATAACTAAGATCAGACAGAACTGAAGGAAATAGAGACACAAAAAACCCTTCAAAAAATCATTGAATCCAGGAGCTGGTTTTTTGAAAAGATCAACAAAATTGATAGACCACTAGCAAGACTAATAAAGAAGAAAAGAGAAGAATCAAATAGATGCAATAAAAAATGATAAAGAGAATATCACCACCAATCCTACAGAAATACAAACTACCATCAGAGAATACTATAAACACCTCTATGCAAATAAACTAGAAAATCTAGAAGAAATGGATAAATTCCTCGACACATACACTCTCCCAAGACTAAACCAGGAAGAAGTGGAATCTCTGAATAGACCAATAACAGGTCGGAAATTGAGGCAATAATTAATAGCTTACCAGCCAAAAAAAGTCCAGGACCAGATGGATTCACAGCCGAATTCTACCAGAGGTACAAGGAGGAGCTGGTACCATTCCTTCTGAAATTATTCCAATCAACAGAAAAAGAGAGAATCCTCCCTAACTCATTTTATGAGGCCAGCATCATCCTGATACCAAAGACTGGCAGAGACACAACAAAAAAAGAGAATTTTAGACCAATATCCCTGATGAACATCGATGCAAAAATCCTCAATAAAATACTGGCAAACCAAATCCAGCAGCACATCAAAAAGCTTACCCACCATGATCAAGTGGGCTTCATCCCTGGGATGCAAGGCTGGTTCGACATATGCAAATCAACAAACATAATGCAGCATACAAACAGAACCAACAACAAAAACCACATGATTACCTCAAAAGATGCAGAAAAGGCCTTTGACAAAATTCAACAGCCCTTCATTCTAAAAACTCTCAATAAATTAGGTATTGATGGGACGTATCTCAAAATAATAAGAGCTATCTATGACAAACCCACAGCCAATATCATACTGAATGGGCAAAAACTGGAAGCATTCTCTTTGAAAACTGGGACAAGGGAGGGATGCCCTCTCTCAGCACTCCTATTCAACATAGTGTTGGAAGTTCTGGCCTGGGCAATCAGGCAGGAGAAGGAAGTAAAGGGTATTCAATTATGAAAAGAGGAAGTCAAATTGTCCTTGTTTGCAGATGACATGATTGTATATTTTGAACACGCCATCGTCTCAGCCCAAAATCTCCTTAAGCTGAGAAGCAACTTCAGCAAAGTCTCAGGATACAAAATCTATGTGCAAAAATCACAAGCATTCTTATATACCAGTAACAGACAGAGACCAAATCATGAGTGAACTCCCATTCACAATTGCTTCAAAGAGAATAAAACACCTAGAAATTCAACTTACAAGGGATATGAAGGACCTCTTCAAGGAGAACAACAAATCACTGCTCAAGGAAATAAAGGAGGATACAAAGAAATGCAAGAACATTCCATGCTCATGGATAGGAAGAATCAATATCATGAAAATGGCCATACTTCCCAAGGTAATTTATAGATTCAATGCCATCCCCATCAAGCTACCAATGACTTTCTTCACAGAATTGGAAAAAACTACTTTAAAGTTCATATGGAACCAAAAAAAGAGCTTGCATTGCCAAGTAAATCCTAAGCTAAAAGAACAAAGCTGGAGGCATCACGCTACCTGACTTCAAACTATACTACAAGACTACAGTAACCAAAACAGCATGGTACTGGTACCAAAACAGAGATATAGACCAATGGAACAGAACAGAGCCCTCAGAAATAATGCCGCATATCTACAACTATCTGATCTTTGACAAACTTGACAAAAACAAGCAATGGGGAAAGGATTCCATATTTAATAAATGGTGCTGGGAAAACTGGCTAGCCATATGTAGAAAGCTGAAACTGGATCCCTTCCTTACACCTTATACAAAAATTAATTCAAGATGGATTAAAGACTTACATGTTAGACTGAAAATCATAAAAAGCCTAGAAGAAAACCTAGGCAATACTATTCAGGACATAGGCATGGGCAAGGACTTCATGTCTAAAACACCAAAAGCAATGGCAACAAAAGCCAAAACTGACAAATGGGATCTAATTAAACTAAAGAGCTTTTGCACAGCAAAAGAAACTACCATCAGAGTGAACAGGCAACCTACAGAGTGGGAGAAAATTTTTGCAATCTACTCATCTGACAAAGGGCTAATATCCAGAATCTGCAAAGAACTCAGATTTACAAGAAAAAAACAAACAACCCCATCAAAAAGTGGGCAAATGATTTGAACAGGCACTTCTCAAAAGAAGACATTTATGCAGCCAATAGACACATGAAAAAATGCTCATCATCACTGGCCATCGGAAAAATGCAAATCAAAACCACAATGAGATACCATCTCACACCAGTTAGAATGGCCATCATTAAAAAGTCAGGAAAAAACAGGTGCTGGAGAGGATGTGGAGAAATAGGAACACTTTTACACTGTTGGTGGGAATGTAAACTAGTTCAACCATTGTGGAAGACATTGTGGCGATTCCTCAGGGATCTAGAACTAGAAATACCATTTGACCCAGCCATCTCATTACTTGGTATATACCCAAAGGATTATAAATCATGCTGCTATAAAGACACATGCACACGTATGTTTATTGTGGCACTATTCACAAGAGCAAAGAGTTGGAACCAACCCAAATGTCCAAAAATGATAGACTGGATTAAGAAAATGTGGCACATATACATCATGAAATACTATGCAGCCACAAAAAATGATGAGTTCATCTCCTTTGTAGGGACATGGATGAAGCTGGAAAATATCATTCTCGGCAAACTACTGCAAGGACAAAAAACCAAACACTGCATGTTCTCACTCATAGGTGGGAATTGAACAATGAGAACACATGGACAGAGGAAGGGGAACATCACAAACTGGGGCCTGTTGTGGGGTGGGGGAAGGAGGGAGGGATAGCATTAGGAGATATACCTAATGTTAAATGTCGAGTTAATGGGTGCAGCACATCAACATGGCAGATGTATACATATGTAACAAACCTGCATGTTGTGCACATGTACCCTAAAACTTAAAGTATAATTAAAAATGCAGTTGATTAAATTTAATAAAAGTCATTATCAAAAGTTTTTTAAGAAAAAAAAAAGGCAACACACAATGGATGGTCTCAGGTACATGCAAATATCACAAGAGAAAGAGTGTCTTCCAACCCAAACAGTGGAAGAGAGTGCTAGACTGCAGCCTAATCAATGGTATTGAGAAGACCATATATTCTAATAACAGAAAAGAATTTGTCAATTTTGAAATAAAATACATTTATTTAGGGTGGGTATTATAGGGGCATGATCCACGAGAAAATGTATCAGTGAACTAACATGAATGTTTTTTCAGTTGGTCTATCTTTCCAGTGGAGATGGATTAATTACTCTCCTGGCTGGAAGACAGGAGCCATGAAAATCATCCAGCTCATTCCCTTGCTGTATTACCGGGCTTATTTGATCACCTTCTGATTATAATGTGGCTTTCCATGTAAACTTTCCTATAGAGAAGAGAATGTATGTATGTAAGAGAATAAATGCATCTATGTATCCCAGCCCTTGTGACAATTGTACTCTAAGAGTAACTTAGTAAATCAGTATTCAATTTCATATCTCAGTATTTTTGTGAATTTGGTGGGAAAGAACTATTCCCAAAAACTTTTATTATCTTAGAGGCAGTATACAAGACTCAGTTTCTAGCCCTAAAAAGCTACATCAATTTAGCAAACCCATCTCTCTCTGTCCTCTCTGCTCTCAAAGCTGTTTTCAGTCAAAGAGGTTAATTTTCCCAGAGATGAGTGTCATCAAAGGTATCAAATGGCTGTGTTTCTATACTATTATGTATGACATAAACCCTATGCCCTGAGTTCTAGACTTCCAATTCAAAAATATTTTAATCAAAGAACTATTTGAATCTGTCCTGAGTTTCAAATGTCTATATTAAAACATAAAAAACAATGATTGTCTTTTTCCTCCTCTGGTTCTATTGTAATGACACTTTCTTGTTAGGCCTATAATTCCAAAATCCTTCCAAACAAAGGCAGTTTTGTCCTGGAAAGTAGTATTGCATAGCACTTTAGAGGCTGGGTGTAGCTCAGTCAAGACCAGAGGAAAGTGCTCTCCATTGACCTCCAATATTGCCCCAGATCACTGGAGGCATTCCTGTTTCTTATACAACACATGATGGCTTTGGTGACCTTTGTATGACACCTTGATAATTCATTCACCCTGCACCACAATTTCTGTCCTCCCTTGTGTTCTATTTTGACTCCTTATTGATCGGATATTCTCTAACTGCTCTCTATTGAGATAAAGATAGGTAAATGCCAACTTCTCGGTATGGATTATGTGGGTTACTTTGAAGTTCTAGTAGACAAGCATAGCTATTTTGGTACCATCGATATTTCTCTCTGGCAAAATCATCCTCTTTGATTTAAATCAGCTTTGGGAGCAAGGAGGGTAGAGAGAGATGGGTTTGCTAAATTAATCCTAATGATCAATGGAATGGCAAACCTGACAACAAGCTTACTCTCCTATTCAAGTACAACTTCTCTAATGGAAAAAAATAACTGAGATGCAGAGCACACTCGCGGAGAGTCAATAATATCTTCTTCCTACTCAAAATTATAGGGCCCATACTGGAATACCTTTTTTAAAACTAAATTACATTCATTTTTTGAAATAGCTAATAGATATACATGGTATAAAAGACAAAACAAATAAATAGGTATAGAATTAAAATTGTCTTCCTTTTACTTAGACACCCAGTTTCCTTCTTCATAGGCAATTGTTAACAATTCTTTGAGTATAGTTTCTGACATATTTTATGCATATTTAAATTCTTTTTATACAAATAGTAAGGTAATGTAATGCCTTGCTTCCTTAACTAAAACTATCACGGGGATTGTTGAATATCAGTAGAGAGCTGCATCATCTTTTTGATGGCTGCATGTTATTCATTAACAATATATCACAATTCATTTAACCAGTCCCTCTGATGGTAGATATATAAGCCTCATTCAAAGAATTCATATTGTACCACTGGGATCTTCTTTTTCTTCCTCACTCTTCTTGGCCCCAAAGGCATTCAATGCTTTTTTGCTGCTCTCTGGGTGCTGAAAATTCTGCATTTTCTGCCCCAAATTTTCTTACCTTTAGTAGAAATATCCTTTTTCTAATTTTACAATTACATTTATAGCATAGTATCTGTCACCAAGTGCTCCATAAATACTAGATTTGTTTCTTCAGACTGCTTATATGAATTGCTATGTGCCACAAAGAAAATAGTCTGATTAACCAAATGACACTAATGATCAATCATACATCATCTTGTAATCTGGTTAGATATGTTTGCATTTTAAAAGAAGACTTTAAAAATCAGAGATGAATTTCCAGAGATTTAAATTGAAAATTAATGTGAATAAATCAAATCAAATAATCTAAATAAATCAAGTAAATCAAATACAAGTATCTGGAGGGTCACCTTCTCAGAATCTCTTAAACATCATTAGACTAGCTCTTGTCTGGTTTATTTATAACTCTTGGCCTTCAAAGGCTGGCTGTGGATTAGATAATCTCTAAGGTATTATTCAGTTCTAACTTTCTGTGATTCCTAACTCCATTATGGAGAAACCACATTTGTAAACATGCTTTTAACATAAAAATTAAGCCAATTACAATCTTAGTTGTTTAATTTTTGCCAATTCCATGCTGATTTAACTATACTTGAATATCACCTTTAAAATATATATCAAAGTTTTATATTATCAATATATTAATAATGAAAATGTTTAATCACTACTTTGCTAAATTAGACAATGGTAACTGTTTGTTCAACAGCAGAAACACCATGATACTTGGACAAACATAAGAATAAGTGCTTCTTTAAATTTTGTACCCTAGGACCACACTTGCTTCACCCTATTTCCAGTCCTGGTTTCAGCTGTGAGCTAAACTTAACTCTAAGGACTAAAAGGAGACCTGTCTCTCCTAAGTCCTGTGCCAGTGATTTTCAACTCGTGTGTGCATCAGAATCACTGAAGGGCTTGTTAAAATACATATGTCTGGGCCCCAACTGCAGAGTTTCTGCTTAAGTAATTCTGGAGTAGGGCCTGAGTATTAGCATTTCTAACAAGCTTCCAGGTGATGCCAATGATGCTTGTGCTCCTTTGGAGGAGTGTGGGAGGAACACACTTTGAGGACCACCATCCTAATCGCAAATGCCTAAGAGTGTCCTGCCCTGTAAACTTCATGCTCTAAAATTTACAAGTGCAAGCTCTATCCCTGTTGGAGGAAGTCTGTCTCAGTTCACTGCTGTTGATGACTGAGCTGCTAATTTTATTTCCAGGGTTAGTATTAGGAGGGCTGTTTGCCTGCAGATTTATCACATGCTTCAATATGAGCTTTATTAGTACAGGAAAATTTTAGACTCCCATATTCTGACTCTTCTTAATTGGTTCGGAACACCTGTAAGAAAATGTGTAGCTGTTCTACCCCCAAACCCTAAAATATAATAAACAATATCAGACACATGAATCTCTTATAGAGTATCTTTATTATGTCTCAGTGGATACATTCCAGAGTCCGAAAATATACTCAGGTACCTGGATGAGAAAATCTGCCAGGAGTAGGGGTGGAATTATTCTAAGCAAAACCATGTTTGCTAGGTGAAATGTTATTCATTTATATGTTTACTCAGTAGCTAATCAATCAGTATTTTTATCAAAAAAATTATTAAGTATATTATACGTGGCAGACATTTTTATCTGCTGAGGAAAAGTGTTGAAAAATAGACAAGGTCCCTACTCTTGTGGAACTTACATTGAAATAAACACGCACACACACACAAATAACAAAATATTAACTGGTTATAAGTACTACAATGGACTGAGAAAAAGTGATTCATAAGAGTGAGTTAACACAGGAACAGAATACTAAATACCACATGTTTTCACTTATGAGTGTGGGCTAAATTTTGAGTACACATGTATACAAAGAAGGCAACAGTGGATACTGGGGACCACTAAAGGAGGGAGGGAGAGAGGGATAAAGATTGAAAAAGTAACTATTTGGTAATGTACTAAATACCTGGGTGAGGGGCTCAATCATAATCCATACCTCAGCATCACACAGTGTATCCATGTAACAAACATACACCTGTACCCCCTGAATCTAAAGTAGAAACTGAAATTATAAAATAAGTAAATAAATAAATAAAAATAAATAAAATTTGAAAACAACTTGCTTGGTGAGATATATTAAATCAATAAAATACTCACTAAAGAGTTAAACTTTAGACTTTAGACTGAGCTCTGAATAATGAATAGAAAAGAAAGAGCAAATCAAAGTTCTGGAAAAAGTGAAGCAGGAAGATAACTTAGAAGATTATTAAAGTAATCCAATGAGAAACTCTGTTAACTAGGACTGTGCAGGTATCAGAGGATAGCAAAAGAGGGATGACTTCAAAAACCATTTAGGAAGCCAACCTATGATGGATTGTATATAGCATCAAAGGGATGAAAGTATACCTAGTTTCTGGCTTTGGTCACTGGATTGTTGGTGGTGCCATGCTCTAAGACAAGTAAGAGAAGAAGAGAAGCAACTTTGGGGGAAAAGAAGAGATCAAACTATTGGAGATATAGATAGATTTAGATTAGATAGATAGACAGATCTGGAGTTCAAGGAAAAAGTCTGAGCTAGAGCTGGGAGTTGTCAACATGGTAAATAATCATTTAAAAAACGGGAATGAATGAGATAGTTAATAAGTGTGTAGGAAAAGAAAAGGGCCCAGGGCAGAACTTGCACATTACTAGAGTGGTTAATTAAAGATTGAGTCTCAAATACCATTTAACTATGTGAATGTTCATACTCTTCACTTATAAATTGCCTTAAAGCAATGACACACAAAGCAGAAATAAAATATTGCCTATAATTAAACATTCCAAATATCACTTGAAATCTGATAGTTATTATTTTCCCCAAAAAACGTATGTCTATGTGTGTGTATGTGTTTACAGTTTGGCTATTTGACTATATGATTTTATTTTTATTTTAAATCATCCAAGTAATTCTTTGTCTGAAAATTTTCTCACTATCAAAAAACAATTCACAAATTAGGTATGCTGGTACCATTTTTCCCTCATGTGTAGTTCAGATATACTTAAAGGCTGACACCAAAATGGAACTAGATGTACAAGAGATTTATTGGGAGAGGAAGCAGGAGAAGAATGAGAGAAATTTTAGACCACAATTCAGATATGACACTAATGGAAGAAGAGATGAAAGGAAAAAAGATTGGCTGAAAAGAGTCTTGAAATGCAGCAGAACAAGCCAATGGGAAGTCCTCAAGCCTAAGTCTCCCACTGAAAAAATCTCACATCTCTCAAGAATTATCTTGTTATTTTATCTCCCCAGTGCTTAGTCTTTGTCTGGGAGCAACTCACAGGAAGCATAGCATCATAAATGCAGTGGAAGTCTCTCTCTCTTTGCCTGCCTCATCCGTGTAAGATGTGACTTGCTTCCTTGCCTCCTGCCATGATGGTGAGGCCTCCTTAGCCACATGAAACTTTATTCTGGATCATGATGGTGGAAGGGAGGCAGAACTAGATTGCAGCCCCAACTCACATGGACAAAGCCAAGTGTGGAGGCTTGCATCATGAATTTTAGCTCCAGAAGGACTGCAAGAACAAACCCAGAATCCCAAGAGGACCCACAGACCCTCTGAAAGAAGTGGACTGTTACTTCAAGACCCAGAAGACATCCCACATACTATGAGTACCCAAACTGTGGAAGTGGGAAAGGGAGATCTTCTGCTCCTGAACACACATCACCACTAGGAAAATTGAAGGTCTAATTTGCAGGAGAAGTTTCTGACCTTACCTGCAGCTGAGTCAATTTAGAGAGCCAAGTGAAATACGGGGGAAGAGAAAGCAGCAGGAAAGGCCCTGGGAGCTCACTGAGTCCCTAAGTGGGCCACTCCTGGCTGGCACCACAGGGATCTTTTGGGAGGGAGGCCAGAGGTGTGAGGGAAAATGCCACAGGGAAAAGAAAAAGTCTCCGGTTAAATTTTGTAACAACTTGAACCAGGATAGAAACCTCCTGGCCAGAACTCAGGGGAGGGTGCAAATCCAGTGTGCAGGCTCCATAGGTGGGGGAAGAACCAAAACCCTTTACTTCTGCAGTTGGGAGGTGGGTAGCCCTGCTCACCCACTGCATGAAAATAGACTGAGGGCTGTTGGGAGGGGGCACGGTGGTAGTGAGACCAGTCCTTCAAATTGTGTGGGAGCTGTGTGAGGCCTGTAACTGCCAGCTTTCCTCACTTCCCTGACAACCTGCATGACACAGCAGAGGCAGCCATAATCCTCCAAGGTACACAACTCCATTGACCTGGGAAACTCACCCCCATCCACCACAGTAGCAGCAACAAAACCTACACAAGCAGAGTCTGGGCTCAGACACACCAGTCCTGCACCAACCTAATGGGCCTTCCCTATCCACCCTGGTAGCTGAAGACAAAGGGTATATACTCATGGGAGTTCTAGGGCCCCACCCATCACCAGTTCCTCTCCATACTGCCACAGCTGATGCTCTCTGGAAAGCACCGTCTCATGGCAGGAGGCCAACCAGCACAAAAATTGAACACTAAACCACCAAAACAAAGAACCCTCACAGAGACCATTTCACCGCCTTCCCATCTCCACCAGAACAGGTGCTGGGTATCCATAGCTGAGAGACCCACAGATGGTTCACATCACAGGACTCTGTGCAGACAATCCCAGTACCAGCTCAGAACTGGGTAGAATTTCTGAGTGGCTAGACCCAGAAGAGAGACAACAATCACTGCAGTTCAGCTCACAGGAAGTCACATCCATAGGAAAAGGGGGAGACTACTACATCAAGGGAACACTCCGTGGGACAAAAGAGTCTGAACAACAGTCTTCAGCCCTAGACATTCCCTCTGACAGAGCCTACCAAAATGAGAAGAAACTGGAAAACCACTCTGGTAATATGACAAAACAAGGCTGTTTAGCACCCTCCAAAAATCACACTAGATCACCAGCAATAGATGCAAACCAAGAAGTCCCTGATTTACCTGAAAAAGAATTCAGGGGTTAGTTATTAATATAATCAGGAAGGCACGAGAGAAAGGTAAAATCTAATGCAAGAATATCCAAAAAATGATACAAGAAGTGAAGGGAGAAATATTCAAGGAAATAGATAGCATAAAATAAAAACAATCAAAATGTCAGGAAACATTGGACACATTTATAGAAATGCAAAATGCTTTGGAAAGTCTCAGCAATAGAATTGAACAAGTAGAAAAAAGAAATTCGGAACTAGAATACAAGGTCTTCAAATTAACCCAGTCCAAGAAAGACAAAGAAAAAACAATAAGAAAATATGAACAAAGCCTCCAAGAAGTCTGGAATTATGTTGAATGACAAAACCTAAGAATAATTGGTGTTCCTGAGGAAGAAAAGAAATCTAAAACTTTGGAAAACATATTTGGGGGAATATGCTCCTGAATGAGCAATGGGTCAAAAACGAAATCAAGATGGAAATTTAGATATTCTTTGAACTGAATGAGAATGAAGAAAAAACCTGTCAAAACCTCTGGGATACAGCAATGGCAGTGCTAAGAGAAAAGTTTACAGCCTTAAATGACTACATCAAAAAGACTGAAAGAGCGCAAACTGACATTCTAAGGTAACACCTCAAGGAACTAGAGAAACGAGAACAAATCAAACCCAAACCCAGCAGAAGAAAGGAAATAACCAAAATTAGAGCAGAAGTAAATGGAATTGAAAAAAAAATACAAAGGTAAATGAAACAGAAAGCTGGCTCTTTGAAAAAATAAATAAAATTGATGGACCATTAGCAAGATTCATCAAGAAAAGAAGAGAGAAAATCCAAATAGCCTCAATAAGAAATGAAATGGGAGATATTACAACTGACAACGTTGAAATACAAAAGATCATTCAAGGCTACTATGAACACCTTTTCAAACATAAACTGAAAAACCTAGAAGTGATGAATAAATTCCTTAAAAAATACAACCCTCCTAGCTTAAATCAGGAAGAATTAGATACTGTGAACAGACCAATAATAAGCAGAGAGATGGAAATGGTAATTAAAAAATTACCAACAAAAAAAAGTCCAGGACCAGATAGATTCACACCAGAATTCTACCAAGCATTCAAAGAAGAATTAGTACCAATCCTTTTGACACTATTCTACAAGACAGAAAGAGAGAATCCTCTCTAATTCATTCTATGAAGCCAGCATCACCCTAATACCAAAACTAGGAAAGGACATAACAAAAAAAGAAAATTACAGATTGATATCCCTGATGAACATGCTAAAATCCTTAACAAAATACTAGCTAACTGAATCCAACAACATATCAAAAAGATAATCCACCATGATCAAGTGGCTTTCATATGGGGAATGCAGGGATGGCTTAATACACCTAAGTGAATAAATGCGATACATAACATAAACAGAATTAAAAACAAAAATCATACGATCATCTCAATAGATGCAGAAAAAGCACTTGACAAACTCCAGCATCACTTCAGCATTAAAACTCTCAGCAAAATTGGCATACAAGGGTCATACCTCAATGTAATAAAAGCCATCTGTGACAAACCCATAGCCAACATAATACTGAATGGGGAAAAGTTGAACGCATTCCCTCTGAGAACCGGAATAAGACAAGAATGCCCATTCTTACCACTCCTCTTCAACTTAGTACTCGAAGTCCTAGCCAGAGCAGTCAGACAAGAGAAAGAAATAAACAGCATACTAGTCAGTAAAGTGGAAGTAAAACGATCATTGTTTGCTGATAATATGATCATTAAACTTGAAAACCCTAAAGACTCCTCCAAAAAACTGCTAGAATTGTTAAAAAAATTCAGCAGAGTTTCTGGATACAAGATTAATGTACACAAATCAGTAGCTCTTCTATATACCAAGAGCAACCAAGCTGAGAATCAAATCGAGAACTCAGGCTGGGCGCGGTGGCTCACGCCCGTAATCCCAGCATTTTGGGAGGCTGAGGCGGGCAGATCACGAGGTCAGGAGATTGAGACCAGCCTGGCCAACATGGTGAAAACCCGTCTCTACTAAAAATACAAAAAAAAAAAAAAATTAGCCAGGCATGGTGGCACACACCTGTAGTCCCAGCTACTCAGGAGGCTGAGGCAGGAGAATTGCTTGAAATTGGGAGATGGAGTTACAGTGAGCTGAGATCACATCACTGCACTCCAGCCTGGGCGACAGAGTGAGACTCTGTCTCAAAACAAAAAAAAACAAAAAAAACAAAAAACAAAAACAAAACAACAACAACAACAAAAAAACCTTAGGATCATACCTAAACAAGGAGGCAAAAGACCTCTACAAGGAAAACTACAAAACACTGCTGACAGAAATCATAGATGACACAAACAAATGGAAACACATCCCATGCTCATAAATGGGTAGAATCAATATTGTGAAAATGACCATAGTGCCAAAAGCAATCTACAAATTAACCTATGAAAATAGGCATATAGACCAATGGTACAGAATAGAGAACCCAGAAATCAACCCAAATGTTTGTAGCCAACTGGTCTTTGACAAAGCAAACAAAAACATGAAGTGGGGAAAGGACACCCTTTTCAACAAATGGTGTTGGGATAATTGGCTAGCCATATGTAGAAGAACGAAACTGAATCATCATCTCTCATCTTATACAAACATCAACTCAAGATGGATTAAGGACTTAAATCTAATATTAGAAAGCTATAAAAATTCTAGAAGATAACATGGGAAGACCCTTCTAGACACTGGCTTAGGTTAGGATTTCATGACCAGGAACCAAAAAGCAAGTGCAATAAACAAAGATAAATAGATGGAACTTAATTAAACTAATGAGCTTTTCACAGCAAAAGGAACAGTCAGCAGAGTAAACAGACAACCCATAGAGTGGGAGAAAATCTTCACAATCTATATATCTGACAAAGGACTAATATCCAGAAGCTACAATGAACACAAATCCATCAAAAATGGGCTAAAGACATGAATAGACAACTCTCAAAAGAAGATATAAATGGCCAACAAACATATGAAAACATGCTCAACATCACTAATGATCAGGGAAATGCAAATCCAAAGCACAATGCAATATCAATGCGATACCTGCAAGAATGGCCATAATAAAAAATCTAAAAACAGTACACGTTGGCATGGATGTGGTGATCATGGAACACTTCTACACCGCTGGTGGGAATGTAAACTAGTATAACCACTGTGGAAAACAGTGTGGAGATTCCTTAAAGAACTAAAAGTAGAACTACCATTTGACCCAGCAATTCCACTACTGGGTAGTTACCCAGAGAAAAAGAAGTCATTATCCAAAAAAGACACACTCACACACATGTTTATAGCAGCACAATTTGCAAATGCAAAATTGTGAAACCAACCCAAATTAGTTTGCTAAGAATGATGGTTTCCAGCTTCATCCATGTCCCTGCAAAGGACATAAACTCATCCTTTTTATGGCTGCATAGTTTTCCATTGTGTATATGTGCCACATTTTCTTTTTCCAGTCTATCATTGATGGGCATTTGGGTTGGTTCCAAGTCTTTGCTATTTTGAATAGTGCTGCAATAAACATATGTGTGCCTGTGTCTTTAAAGTAGAATGATTTATAATCCTTTGGGTACATACCGAGTAATGGGATTGCTGAGTCAAATGGTATTTCTGGCTCTAGATCCTTGAGGAATTGCCACACTATCTTCCACAATGGTTGAACTAATTTACACTCCCACCAACAGTGTAAAAGCATTCCTATTTTTCCACATCCTCTCCAGCATCTGTTGTTTCTTGACTTTTTAATAATCACCCTTTTAACTGGTGTGAGATGGTATCTCATTGAGGTTTTGATTTGCATTTCTCCAATGACCAGAGATGATGAGCATTTTTTAAAATGTTTGTTGGCTGCATATATGTCTTCTTTCAGGAAGTGTTTGTCCATATCCTTTGCCCACTTTTGATTGGGTTACTGTTGTTTTTTTGTAAAGTTTTTTTTGTAAATTTTTTAAGTACCTTGTAGATTCTGGATATTAGCCCTTTGTCAAGTGGATAGATTGCAAAAATTTTCTCCCATTCCGTAGGTTGCCTATTAACTCTGATGATAGTTTATTTTGCTGTGCAGAAGCTCTTCAGTTTAATTAGATCCCATTTGTCAATTTTGGCTTTTGTTGCCATTGCTTTTGGTGTTTTAGTCATCAAGTCTTTCATGTCCTCAATGGTATTGCCTAGGTTTTCTTCTAAGTTTTGTATGGTTTTAGGTCTTACATTTAAGTCTTTAATCCATCTTGAGTTAATTTTTGTATAAGGTGTAAGGAAGGGGTCAAGTTTCATTTTTCTGCTTATGGCTAGCCAGTTTTCCCAACACCATTTATTAAATAGAGAATCCTTTCCCCATTGCTTGTTTTTGTTAGGTTTGTCAAAGATCAGATGGTTGTAGATGTGTGGCATTATTTCTGAGACCTCCATTCTGTTCCACTGGTCTATATATGTGTTTTGGTACCAGTACCATGCTGTTTTGGTTATGGTAGCCTTGTAGTATAGTTTGAGGTCAGGTAGTGTGATGTCTCCAGCTTTGTTATTTTTGCTTTGGATTGTCTTGGCTATAGAGGCTCTTTTTTTATTCCATATGAAATTTAAAGAAGTTTTTTTCTAGTTCTGTGAAGAAAATCAATGGTAGCTTCATGGGGATAGCATTGAATCTATAAATTACTTTGAGCAGTGTGGCCATTTTCATGATACTGGTTATTTCTAACCATGAGCATGGAATGTTTTTTTCATTTGTTTGTGTCCTCTCTTATTTCCTTAAGCAGTGGTTTGTAGCTTTCCTTGAGGAGGTCCTTCCCATTTCTTGTAAGTTGTATTCCTGGGAATTTTATTGACTTTGTAGCAATTGTAAATGGGAGTTCACTCATGATTTGGCTCTTTGTTTGTCTGTTCTTGGTGTATAGGAATGCTTGCAATTTTTAAATAGATTTTGTATTCTGAGACTTTGCTGAAGTTGCTTATCAGCTTAAGGAGATTTTGGGCAGAGATGATGGGGTTTTCTAAATATAAAATCATGTCACCTGCAAACAGAGACAATTTGACTTCCTCTTTTCCTATTTGAATTCCTTTTATTTCTTTCTCTTGTCTGATTGTCCTGGCCAGAACTTCCAATACTATGTCGAATAGGAGTGGTGACAGAGGGCATCCTTGTCTCGTGCATCCAGAGAGAAAGGTCGGGTTACCCACAAAGCAAAGCCCATCAGATTAATGACAGATCTCTCTGCAGAAACCCTACAAGCCAGAAGAGAGTGGGGGCCAATATTCAACATTCTTAAACAAAAGAATTTTCAACCCAGTGTTTCATATCCAGCCAAACTAAGCTTCATAAGTGAAGGAGAAATAAAATCCTTTACAGACAAGTAAATGTTGAGAGATTTTGTCACAATCAGGCCTCCCTTACAAGAATTCCTGAAGGAAGTACTACATATGGAAAGGAAAACAGGTACCAGCCACTACAAAAACATACCAAATTGTAAAGACCATGGATGCTATGAAGAAGCTGCATCAACTAATGGGCAAAATAACCAGCTAGCATCATAATGACAGGATCAAATTCACACATAAAAATATTAACCTTATATGTAAATGAGTTGTGTCCCAATTAAAAGATACAGACTGGCAAATTGGACAAAGATTCAAGATCCATTGGTGTGCTGTGTTCAGGAGACCCATCTCACATGCAAAGACCCACATAGGCTCAAAATAAAAGGATGGAGGAATATTTACTGAGCAAATAGAAAGCAACAATAGCAGGGGGTTCAATCCTACTCTCTGATAAAACAGACTTTAAACAAACAAAGAGCAAAAAAGACAAAGGGAGACATTACATAATGGTAAAGGGATCAAAGCAGCAAGAAGACCTAACTATCCTAAATATATATGTACCCAATACAGGAGGACCCAGATTTATAAAGCAAGTTCTTAGAGACCTACAAAGAGACTTAGACTCCCACACAATAATAGTGGGAGACTTTAACACTGCACTGTCAGTATTAGACAGATCAACAAGACAGAAAATTAACAAGGATATTCAGGACTTGAACTCAGCTCTGGACCAAGCAGAACTAATAGACATCTACAGAACTCTCCACCCTAATCAACAGAATATACATTCTTCTCAGCACCACATTACAATTATTCTAAAATAGACCACATAATTAAAAATAAAACACTCCTTAGCAAATGCAAAAGAACAGAAATCATAACAGTCAGACCACAGTGCAATCAAATTAGAACTCAAGATTAAGAAACTCAAAAGCACACAACTACACAGAAACTGAACAACCTGCTCCTGAATCACTACTGGGTAAATAATGAAATTAAGGCAGAAATAAATAAGTTCTTTGAAACCAATGAGAACAAGGACACAATGTACCGGAATCGCTGGGACACAGCTAAGGCAGTGTTTAGAGGGAAATTTATAGCACTAGATGCCCACAGGAGAAAGTGGAAAAGGTCTCAAATTCACACCCTAATATCACAATTAAAAGAACTAGAGAAGCAAGAGCAAACAAATTCAAAAGCTAGCAGAAGACAAAAAATAAGTAAGAACAAAGCAACACTGAAGAAGGTAGAGACACGAAAAACCCTTAAAAAAAATCAACGAAGTGAGGAGCTTGTTTTTTGAAAAGATTAACAAAATAGATAGATCACTAGCCAGACTAATAAAAAAGAGAAGAATAAAATAGACACAATAAAAATGATAAAGAGGATATCACCACTGATCTCACAGAAATACAAACTATCATCAGAAAATGCTCTAAACACCTCTATGCAAATAAACTAGAAAATCTAGAAGAAATGGATAAATTCCTGAACACATACACCCTCCCAAGAATATACTAGGAAGAAGTGGAATCCCTGAATAGACCAATAGCAAGCTCTGAAATTGAGGCAGTAATTAATAGTCTACCAACCAAGAAAAGCCCAGGACCAGATGGATTCACAGTGGAGTTCTACCAGAGGTACAAATAGGAGTTGGTACCATTCCTTCTGAAAACATTCCAAGCAATAGAAAAAGAGGGAATCCTCCCTAACTCTTTTTATGAGGTCAGAATCATCCTGATACCCAAACCTGGCAGAGACATATCAAAAAAAGAAAATTTCAGGCCAACATCCCTGATGAATATCAATGCAAAAATCCTCAGTAAAATGCTGGCAAATCAAATCCAGCAGCACATGAAAAAGCTTATCCACCATGATCAAGTGGCTTCATCCCTGGGATACAAGGTTGGTTCAACATATGCAAATCAATAAACATAATCCATTGCATAAACAGAACCAATGACAAAAAACACATGATTATTTCAATAGTTGCAGAACAGGCCTTTGATAAAATTCTACATCCCTTCATGCTAAAAACTCTCAATAAACTAGTTATTGATGGAACGTATCTCAAAATAATAAGAGCTATTTATGACAAACTCACAGCCAATATCATACTGAATGGGCAAAAGCTGGAAGCATTCCCTTTGAAAATCAACAAAATATTTGCAAATCAAATTCTTCAGCACATTAAAAGGATCATACACCAATATGCAGTGGGATTCATCCCTGAGACACAAGGATGGTTTAAAATATGCAAGTCAACATATGTAACACATTACATTAACAGAAGAATAAACATTATATAATCATCTCAAAAGTTGCTGAAAAAGTATTTAACAAAATTTAACATCATTTCATGTTAAAAACTTTCAATAAATTAGGTACAGAAAAATAAATACCTCAACACAATAAAGTCCATATATGAGAAGCCCACATCTAACATCATACTCACAATGAAAAGCTGAAAGTTTTTCCTCTAAGATCAGGAACAAAGCAAAGATGCCCACTCTTGCCACTTCTATTAAATATAGTACTGAAAGTCCTTGCCAGAGCAATAAGGCAGGGAAAAGAAAAAAAAGCTATCTAAAGTAAAAAGTCAGAAGTGAAATTATCTCTGTTTGCAGAGGACATCATCTTATATGTAGACAACTCTAAAGATCCCAAAACAACAAGCTATTCGAACTAATAAATGAACTTGGTAAAGTTGGAGGATACAAAATCAACATAGAAAAATCAGTAGTGTTTCTACACATTAACAATAAACTCCCCAAATAGAAATTAAGTAAATAGTCCAATTTACTGTAGCATCCAAAGAAGCAAAATACACAGGACTAAACATAACCAAGGAGGTGAAAGACTTGTACAATAAAAATTACAAAACGAAGATGAAATAAATTACAGAATACATAAATAAATGGAAAGACATATCTTGCTCATAAATTGAAATATTATTAAAATAGCCATATTACCAAAAGCAGTGTACATGTTCAATGTTATCTCCATCAATATTCTAAAAGCATTTTTAAACAGAAATAGAACAAACAATATTACAATTTGTATAAATTCAAAAATGATCTCAAATAGCAAAAGCAATCTTGAGAAAGAAGAATAAAGCTGGAGGTAACACACTTCCTAATTGTCAAATATATTACAAACTTACAGTAATTAAAACCATATGATACAGACATAAAAGCAGACATATAGACAAATGAAACAAGTTAAAGAGCCCAGAAATAAACAAACACATGTACAATCAACTAAAACTTGATAAGAGTGCAAAGATAACTGCACAATGGGCAAAGGATAGTCTCTTGAACAAACAGTGCTGGGAAAATTGGATCTCAACATGCAAAACGATAAAAGTCAACCCTTATCACATACCATACACAAAAATCAACTCAAACTGGATTAAAAACTTAAACTTGTAACCTGAAACGAAAACTTTTACAAGAAAACGGGGAAAAATCATCTTGACCTTGGTCTTAGCAGTATTTTATTTGGATATGACACCAAAAGCACAAGCAACAAAAACAAAAATAAACAAGTGGGACAACATGAACTAAAACTTCTACACAGTAAAAGAAACAACAAACAGAGTGAGAAGGTAACTAACGGAATGGGGGAAAATATTTGCAAAATATATAACTGATGAGTGGTTAATATCTGACATATATATGGAGTTGCTACAACTCAATAGCAAAAGAAAAAATAAACATGATTAAAAAGCGGGCAAAGGACTTGAACAGACATTTCTGCAAAGAAGAAATACAAATCACCAACAGATATATGAAAAAGTCCTGAATGGTATTGCCTAGGTTTTCTTCTAGGGTTTCCATGGTTTTAGGTCTAACATTTAAGTCTTTAATCCATCTTGAATTAATTTTTGTATAAGGTGTAAGGAAGGGATCCAGTTTCAGCTTTCTATATATGGCTAGCCAGTTTTCCCAGCACAATTTATTAAATAGAGAATCCTTTCCCCATTTCTTTTTTTTGTCAGGTTTGTCAAAGATTAGGTGGTTGTAGACATGTGGTATTATTTCTGAGTGCTCTGTACTGTTCCATTGGTCTATATCTCTGTTTTGCTACCAGTACCATGCTGTTTTGATTACTGTAGCCTTGTAGTCTAGTTTGAAGTCAGGTAGCACGATGCCTCCAGCTTTGTTCTTTTGGCTTACGATTCTCTTGGCAATGCAGGCTCTTTTTTGGTTCCATATGAGCTTTAAAGTAGTTTTTTCCAATTCTGTGAAGAAAGTCATTGGTAGCTTGATGGGGATGGCATTGAATCTATAAATTACTTTGGGCAGCATGGTCATTTTCACGATATTGATTATTCCTATCCATGAGCATGGAACGTTCTTCCATTTGTTGGTATCCTCTTTTATTTCATTGAGCAGTGGTTTGTAGTTCTCCTTGAAGAGGTCCTTCACATCCCTTGTAAGTTGGATTCCTAGGTATTTTATTCTCTTTGAAGCAATTGTGAATGGGAGTTCACTCATGATTTGGCTCTTTGTCTGTTATTGGTGTATAGGAATACTTGTGATTTTTGCACATTCATTTTGTATCCTGAGACTTTGCTGAAGTTGCTAATCAGCTTAAGGAGATTTTGGGCTGAGACGATGGGGTTTTCAAAATATACAATCATGTCATCTGCAAACAGGGACAATTTGACTTCCTCTTTTCCTAATTAAATACCCTTTATTTCTTTCTCCTGCCTGATTGCCTTGGCCAGAACTTCTAACACTATGTTGAATAGGAGTGGTGAGAAAGGGCATCCCTGTCTTGTGCCAGTTTTCAAAGGGAATGCTTCCAGTTTTTGCCCATTTAGTATGATATTCTCTGTGGATTTGTCATAAACGGCTCTTATTATTTTGAGATACGTCTTCAGGGCATAGGCACGGGCAAGGACTTCATGACTAAAATACCAAAAGCAATCGCAACAAAAGCCAAAATTGACAAATGGGATCTAATTAAACTAAAGAGCTTCTGCATAGCAAAAGAAACTACCACCAGAGTGAACAGGCAACCTACAGAATGGGAGAATATTTTTACAATCTACCCATCTGACAAAGGGCTAATATCCAGAATCTACAAAGAACTTAAACAAATTTACAAGAAAAAATCAAACAATCCCATCAAAAAGTGGGAAAAGTATATGAACAGACACTTCTCAAAAGAAGACATTTATGCAGCCAACAGACATATGAAAAAATGCTCCTCATCACTGGCCATCAGAGAAATTCAAATCAAAACCACAATGAGATACCATCTCACACTGGTTAGAAAGGCAATCATCAAAAAGTCAGGAAACAACAGATGCTGGAGAGGATGTGGAGAAATAGGTACACTTTTACACTGTTGGTGGGAGTGTAAACTACTTCAACCATTGTGGAAGACAGTGTGGCAATTCCTCAAGGATCTAGAACTAGAAATACCATTTGACCCAGCCATCCCATTACTGGATATATACCCAAAGGACTATAAATCATGCTGCTATAAAGACACATGCACACGTATGTTTGTTGTGGCACTATTCACAATAGCAAAGACTTGGAACCAACCCAAATGTTCATCAATGATAGACTGGATTAAGAAAATGTGGCACATATACACCATGGAATACCATGCAGCCATTAAAAAGGATGAGTTCATGTCTTTGGAGGGACATGGATGAAGCTGGAAACCATCATTCTGAGCAAAATATCGCCAAGGACAGAAAACCAAACACCACATATTCTCACTCTTAGGTGGGAACTGAACAATGAGAACACTTGGACACAGGGTGGGGAACATCACACACTGGGGCCTGTTGTGGGGTGGGGGGAGGGGGAGGGATAGCATTAGGAGATATACCTAATGTAAATGATGAGTTAATGGGTGCAGCACAACAACATGGCACATGGATACATATGTAACAAACCTGCACATTGTGCACATGTATGCTAGATCTTAAAGGATAATAATAATAATAATAATAATAATAATAATAAAAAGATATATGAAAAGGTGCTCAACATCACTAATCATCAGGGAAATGCAAATAAAACCACAGTCAAATATTACTTCACACCCATTAAGGTGGCAACTATTATGAAAAAGGAAAACAAAACTAGGAAATAACAATCATTGAAGAGGACGTGGAGAAATTGGAGCCCTTGTGCACTGTTGGTGGGAAGGTGAAATGGTGCAGCCACTATGAAAAACATATGGAGGTTCTTCAAAAAATTAAAAATGGAACCACCATATAATCCAGCAAGCCCACTTCTGGGTATATATCCAAAGTGTTTGACATCAATATGTTGAAGAGATACCTGCACCTCCCAGGTCAATAAAGTATTATTCACAGTATTTATGGTAGCCAAGATATGGAATCAATCTAACAGTCCACTGATGGATGAGTGGATAAAGAAAATGCATTACATATATACGATGGAATATCATTTAAATTTTAAAAAGAAGAAAATCTTGCTATATGTGACAGTGTGGTTAATCTGGAAGACATTACGCTAGATGAAATAAGTCAGTCATGGGCAAATATTACATGATTCCACTTATAGGAGGTATCTAAAATAGCCAAATTCAGAAATGAAAAGTACACTAGTGGTTTCCAGAGACTGGTGGAAGAGGAGTCCTTGTTCAACAGTAGGATATTTCAGTTATGCAAGATAAATAAAGTCTTACAAATCTGTTGTACAGCATAGTAACTAATTTAACAATACTGTATTGTTTTATATTTTTAATTTTTGTCAGTACAAAGTAGGTGTATACTTATGGGATAGGTGGGTTGTTTTAATAAATGCTTGAAATGTGAAATAAGCACATCATAGTGAATTGGGTATCCATCCCCTCAAGGATTTATACTTTGAGTTACAAAGAATTCAAGTATATTCTTTAAGTTATTTTAAAGCGTATAATTATTACTGACTATAGTCCCCCTATTGTGCTATCAAAGAGTAGGTCTTATTCATTATTTCTATTATTTGTACCCATTAGCTATCTCTACCTCCCCCCAGACCCCAACTACCTTCATCAGCCTCTGATAGACATCTCTCTATGTCGACGGGTTCAATTGTTTTCATTTTTAGATCCCACAAACATGTGAGAATATGTGATGTTTGTCTTTCTGTGCCTGGCTTATTTCACTTAACATTATGATCTCCAGTTCCATCCATGTTGTTGCAAATGAATGCATCTCATTTTTTTATGGCTACCATTTATCTGTTGAAAACTTACATTGCTTCCAAGTCTTACAGTGCTGCAACAAACATAGGACTGCAGATATCTCTACAACATACTGATTTTCTTTCTTTTGGGCATATACCCAGCAGTGGGATTTCTGGATCATATGGTTGCTCAATTTTTACTTTTTGAGGAACCCCCAAACTGTTCTCCAAGGTGGTTGTACTAGTTTACATTACTACCAACAGTGAATGAGGGTTCTCTTTACTCCACATCCTTGCCAGCATTTGTTATTGCCTGTATTTTGGATGAAAGTTATTTTAACTGGAGTGAGATTATATCTCATTTCAGCTTTGATTTGCATTTCTCAGATGATTAATGATGTTGAACACCTTTTCATACGCCTACTTACCATTTTTATTTCTTCATTAGAGAAATGACTGTTCAGATCTTTTACCTATTTTTGATCAGATTATTATATTTTTCCTATAGTGTTGTTTAAGACTCATATATTCTGGTTATTAATCCCTTGTCAGATGGGTAGTTTGAAAATACTTTCTCCCATTCTGTGGGTTGTCTCTTCACTTTATTTATTGTATCCTGCACTGGACAGAAGATTTTTAACTTGATATGATCCCATTTGTCCATTTTTGCTTTGGTTCTCTGTGTTCGTGGGGAAGTGCTCAAGAAATTTTTGCCGAGACCAATATCCTAGAGTTTCTTCAATGTTTTCTTGCAGAAGTTTCATAGTTTGAGGTGTGAGATTTAAGTCTTTGATTTATGTATATGGTGATATAGGGGTTTAGTTTCTTTCTTCTGCACATGGATATTTAGTTTTCCCGCATAATTTATTAAAGAGGGTGTTTTTTCCCACAATGTATTTTCTTGCCACCTTTGTAAAAAATGAGTTCACTGTAGGTATGTGAATTTGTTTCTGAGTTCTTCATTCTATTTCATTAATCTATATGTCTGTTTTTATGTCAGTATCATGCTGCTTTGGTTATTATAGCTCTTTAGTATAATTTCAAGTCAGGTAATGTTATTCCTCTAGTTTTGTTCTTTTTGCTTACGATAGTGTTGGCTATTCTGGATCTTTTATGGTTCCATAAGAACTTTAGATTTTATTTTCTATTTCTGTGAAGAACATCTTTGATTTTTCGATAGGGATTGCATTGAATCTGTAGCTTACTTTGTGTAGTATGGACCTTTTAACAATATTGATTCTTCCAATCCATGAACATGGAGGTTTTTTTTTTTTCATTTCTTTTATGTCCTCTTCAATTTTCTTCATCAGTGTTTTATACTTTTCATTATAGAGTTCTTTTACTTCTTTGGTTAGTTCCTAGGTATTTAATTTTATGTGTAGGTATTGTAAATAAATTACTTTTTAAATTTATTTTTCACATTGTTCAATGTTGGCATATAAAAATGCAACTGATTTTTTTAATGTTGATTTTGTATCCTGCAAATTTACTGAACCTGTTCATAAATTCTAATAGTTTTCTTGTGGAGTCATATGTTTTTCTGAATATAAGATCATATCATCTGCAAACATGAATAATTTGATTTCTTCCTTTCCAATGTGGTTTTTAAAAAATATCTTTCTCTTATCTGATTGCTTTAGCTAGAACTTCCAGTACTATATTGAATAACATTAGTGACTGTGGGCATCTTGGTTGTGTTCCAGATCTTAGAGGAAAGGCTGTCAGTTTTTCCTCATTCAGTACGATATTAGCTGTGGGTCTGTCATATATAGCTTTTATCAAGTTGAGATATGCTCCTTCTATGCCTAATTTTTGAAGGTTTTTATTACGAAGGGATGTTGAGTTCTATCAAGTGCTTTTTCTGCACCAATTAAAGTGATCATATGGTTTTTATCCTTCCTTCTGCTGATGTGATATATCACATTGATTTATTTGCATATTTTGAATCATCCTAGCTTCCAAGAAATAAATGCTAAAAGGTCATAATCAAGGATTTTTCTAATGTATTGTTGAATTCAGTTTGCTAGTATTTTGTTGAGAATTTACACATCACTATTTATCAGAGATATTAGCCTGTAGTTATATATTTTTTGACATATCTTTATCTGGTTTTGTGTCAGGGTAACACTGGCCTTTTAGGAGTTTGCAAGTATTCTCCCCTCCTCCTTTTTTTCCAGAAGAGTTTGAGTAGAATTGGTATTAGTTCATCTTTAAATGTTTTGTAGAACTCAGCAGTGAAGCCATCAGGTCCCGGACTTTTCTTTACTGGGAGACTGTTTCTTATGGCATTGATCTCGTTACTTGTTATTGGTTTGTTCAGGTTTTGGATTTCTTCCTTGTTCAATCTTGGTAGTTTGTATGTGTGTAGCAATTTATGCATTTCATCTAGATTTTCCAATTTATTGGCATAAAGTTGCTCATAGTAGCCACTAATGACTTTTTGAATTTCTGCAGTATCCATTGTAATGTCTCCTTTTTCATTTCTGATTTAATTTATTTGGATCTTGTCTCTTTTTTTCATAGTTGCTCTGGCTAAAGGTTTGTCAATTTTGCTTACATTTTGAAAAAAACAATTTATTGTTTCATTGATTTTTTTGTATTGCTTTTTCTTAGTAGCACATCTTTTTTAAAATTTTTTTAACTTTAAGTTTGGGAGTACATTTGCAGGATGAGCAGGTTTGTTACATAGGTAAATGTGTGTCATGAGGGTTGATTGTACAGATTATTTCATCACCCAGGTATTAAGCCTAGCGACCATTAGCAATTTTTTTCTGCTTCTCTCTCTTCTCCCACCTCCAACACTCCAATAGGCCCCAGTGTGTGTTGTTCCCCTCTATGTGTTCATGTGTTCTTATCATTTAGCTCCCACTTATAAGTAAGAACATGAGGTATTTGGTTTTCTGTTCCTGCATTAGCTTGGTAAAGGTAATGACCTCCAGTTGCATCCATGTCCCTGCAAAGGACATAAACATTATTTTTATGGCTGAACAATATTCCATGGTGTACATGTACCGCATTTTCTTTATCCAGTCTATTATTGATGGGCATTTGGGTTGATTCCATGTCTTTACTATTGTGAATAGTGTTGCAACAAACATATGCATGCATGTGTTTTTATAATAACGATATATATTCCTTTGGGTATATACCCAGATTGCTGGGTCAAATGGTAGTTCTGTCCTTAGGTCTTTGAGAAATTGCCACACTGCCTTTCACAATGACTGAATTTACAGTCCCACCAACAGTGTAAAAGTGTTTTTAATAATAGCTATTCTGATGGGTGTGAGATGGTATCTCATTGTGGTTTTGATTTGCGTTTCTCTAATGATCTGTGATGTTCAGCTTTATTCATATGATTGTTGGTCACATGTATGTCTTCTTTTGAGAAGTGTCCGTTCATGTCATTTGCTCACTTTTTAATGGTTTTTTTCTTTTAAATTTGTTTAAAGTCCTTATAGATGCTGGATATTAGACCTTCATCAGATGAATAGTTTGCAAAAATTTTCACCTATTCTGTAGGTTGTCTGTTTACGCTGTTGATAATATCTTTTGCTGTACAGAAGCTCTTTAGTTTAATTAGATCCCATTTGTCAATTTTTGCTTTTGTTGCAATTGCTTTTGGCATCTTCATCATGAAATCTTTGTCCATGCCTATCTCCTGAATGGTATTATCTAGGTTGTCTTCCAGGGTTTTTGTGGTTTTGGGTTGTACACTTAAGACTTTAATTCAGCTCGAGTTGATTTTTGTATATTGTGTAAGGAAGGGATCCAATATTTTTTTGTTTTTTTATTTCAATTTTATTTATCTCTGCTTTTACATATATATATTTTTCTACTCATTTTGGTTTTGGTTTGCTCTTGCTTTTCTAATTCTTTAAGATGTATTATTAGATTGTTCACTTTAAATTTTCCCACTTTTTTGATGTAGGCACTTATAGCTATAAACTTCCCTCTTACTACTGCTTTTGCTGAATCCCATGGGTTTTGGTACGTTGTGTTTCTATTATCATTCGTTTCAAAAAATTTTTCACTTTCCTGCTTAATTCCTTCATATCTAGCAGATATCTAGCAGCAGTATGTCCGAGCAGAAAGTACACTTGTTTTGGAGTTCAAATCTTGTTTGTGTCTTATTAGCTGTGTAGATTTAATATATTTACTTAATTTCTCTGAAATTCAGTTTCTTTATCTGATAAGTGGAAGTAAATTTGCTTGCCTTGCCAATGCTTAAGATTGTTGTAAAATCAAATAAGGGAGTATGTAAATCCAAAATTTGTAAATTTGAGTAAAGGCACTTAATAAACTACAAATGGGTAGATCCACACCAGAGATAATTTTTTGATAAATTTTTCCAGTCCTTACTACCTAACAGTGATCAAGTTACTGCTATTCATTTTTTGCTTAAACACTGTAGATGAGAGGCAATATAACATGATTATTAAAAGCACAGATTCTGAAATCAGATTGCCTGTTTGAATCCTAGCATCACCACCTACTGGCTGTGTGACCTTAGAAAAGTCATTCAACTTCTCTAAACCTGTGTCCTCACCTGTAAAAGTGGAGACAATAATGGTATCTATCTCATGGGGTGGTTGTGAGAGATAAATGAGAAAGATGCTTAACAAAGTGTTTGGTATGTAGTAAGCACTCTATATATGTTGACTTTTATCTATTATATATATAACATATATATATATAAAACATATATCTATATGAAGATTAGTAACCAGAGATTCAAGAATTTCTCCTCCTATCCTTACGCTACACTTACAGATCAAAATCAATGCAAAGGGTGAGAAAACTCAACAAAAGAATGGAGTAAAGTTCACATTACTCACATTTCATTTATTGAATTTCCATTTAGTTGTTTTCCAAACGCCCTTACCCTAGTTTGAGTACAAACTACAGACTGTATCATAAACAGGCGAATATCATTGTATCCTCTCTTTTATCTGGAGGGCAGGTTGCTTTCTCAGCAGCAAAATGGAACCTGCTTTCTGTGCTTCAGTATTTGTGCCAGCAGCAAAATTGAAAGTATTTTTTGTCACCTGCACTGCTGTCATCAGGAAAAAAAAAGAAAGTCGGAGAACATAATTTTAGCACTAACACAAGTATCAGAATGATTTACCTGCCTGTTCTGCTTCACTTTCATCTTAGCTTTCAGAGGTTCATTCATCGATATTTTGTCTACACACGCATATCTCATTTTTATGCTGTTTCTCTCCCCACTGCCAGATGGCTATGTTGTGTCCAGTGTCCCTAGTGTTCATCAAGGAGGATGAGGAAGATACGCAGATACATCTTATTGGCATTTGGGTGGGGCTCCCATAACCACACTTTCTAGTGTGAATCTCCCATGAATAATGGGTCAGACGAAAGCAAACATTTGTTTGCCATTGAAGAAATACTGGAAATGACTAAACAAATGTGAAACTAGAATCAAAAGAAATCAAATATTAAGGTATCTATTAAAAATTAAACATTGAAAGATTATGAGGTCAATCTCCTTGCTCACATTAAATTGTTTCAGATGGTACATGACCCAGTGCTCTGCATCCTCCACTTAAAATATCAAGGGCATGAAGTTGTGACCACATCCAGTGACAGGTAATTTCACAGTCTAATAGATCTGACTTGAGCATTTTTCCTAATATTTAGCCTGAATGTGTCTTACAAAAGAAAAATGACACAGTAAGTAAGTTTGAATAAGTGTAGGTAATTCCTTTTTTAGTCATAACAAATTTTCTTTAAAGAAAACAACAACCAATTCTGTCAGAAAGGCTTTCTAGCAGTGGTTAAGAGTGAATTGTAGTCAGGCAAGCCTGAGAATTCCAGCTCTGCCACTTACTTGTGAAAACTTAGGTAAGTCTCTTAACTTCTCTAAGCCTCATTTTGTTCATCTGTAACTGGGAACAACAACTTCAATAACAATAACAAAAATGTCATTATATTGAAGAAATTTATTGTGAGAAATAAATGATAAGATAGAAATAATTACACAGTATAGTGCCTGGCATTAACACTAAATAAGTGGTAGTTATTTTTGTGGGAGGATCAGATTTGAAGATAACTAAAGTTTTTCTTTCCTGCATTTTCCTGCTTCTGTGAGACCCTTCGCCTACTGAATCATTGGTTTTCAAATTATCTGGAGAAAGTTTTCACCCAAAGGAATCCCTCAAGAACAAAATCACTTGCGTTTCTAAACAGATTTTTAAAAACTCAGAAAAGATAAGGATTTTGAAAGTGAAGGCACTTTTGAATTGCAAAAGTTAAACTTTCTGAGAAGAAAGAGTTGTTTTCTTTTCGTTTTAGTTTTAAAAACTTGATTTTGAATTAAAAGTCTACAGATACTTGCAGGCTAACGCAGTAAAAGTTTATTCTAAAGTGTAAGCATTTTACACTAATATACTGTAGCGTATAGCATTGGTTCACAAAGCGTGGTTCCTGTACTAGAGGTATTAGTATCACCTGAGAGTTTGTTAGAAGTACAACATCTTAGTTCCTAAGACACTGAATCAGAAACTGTGGTGTGGCCCAACAATCTGACTTTTAACAAGTCCTCTAGGTTTTCCTCATGCATGCTCAAGTTTGAGATATACCGGTATATAGTATTAGTATAGATTAGGGATGCCTGCGTGATAAAGTTAGAGCTAGCTTTTCAACCTACAACGAGCCAAAGCTGGCAAATACAGAATTGAGAGATGTCTTACTCTACTTTTGATAACAAAGTAGCAAAGCCTGAATGACTTAAACAACAGGAATTTATTTTCTCACAGTTCTGGAAGCTGGAAAAGCCTAAGATCAAGGTTCATGCAGGGTTCTATTTGTGGTTTGGTCTTGCTTCCTGTTTTGTAGACAGCAGATTTGTTCTCATATGATCCTTCTTCTGAAAAAGCATGGAGAGAGAAAGAGTGAGCTCTCTTGTGTCTCTTCTTACAGAGACACTAAGTCTACTGGATTATGGCCTCACTGTTATTATTATTATTATACTTTAAGTTCTAGGGTACATGTGTACAACGTGCTGGTTTTTTACATAGGTATACATGTGCCATGTTGGTTTGCTGCACTCCTCAACTCGTCATTTACATTAGGTATTTCTCCTAATGCTGTCCCTCCACCATAATGCCCCGGTGTGTGATATTCCCCTCCCTGTGTCCATGTGTTCTCATTGTTTAACTTCTGCTTATGAGAGCATGTGGTGTTTGGTTTTCTTTCATTGTGATATTTTGCTGAGAATAATGGTTTCCAGATTCATCCATGTCCCAGCAAAGACAGGAACCCATCCTTTTTTATGGCTGCATAGTATTCCATGATGTATATGTGCCACATTTTGTTTATCTAGTCTATTATTGATGGACATTTGGGTTAGTTCCAAGTCTTTGCTATTGTGAATAGTGCTGCAATAAACATATGTGTGCATGTGTCTTTACAGTAGCATGATTTATAATCCTTTGGGTATAAACCCAGTAATGGGATGGCTGGGTCAAATGGTATTTCTAGTTCTAGATCCTTGAGGAATCACCACACTGTCTTCCACAATGGTTGAACTAGTTTACAGTCCCACCAACAGTGTAAAAGCATTCCTATTTCTCCACATCCTCTCCAGCATCTATTGTTTCCCGACTTTTTAATGATCGCCATTCTAACTGGTGAGATGGTATTTCAGTGTGGTTTTGATTTGCATTTCTCTGATGACCAGTGATGATGAGCCTTTTTTCATATGTCTATTGGCTGCATAAATGTCTTCTTTTGAGAAGTGTCTGTTCATATCCTTTGCCCACATTTTGATGGGGTTTTTTTTTTTTTTTTTGTAAATTTGTTTAAGTTCTTTGTAGATTCTGGATATTAGCCCTTTGTCAGATGGATAGATTGCAAAAACTTTCTCCCATTCTGCAGGTTGCCTTTTCACTCTAATGATAGCTTCTATTGTTGTGCAGAAGTTCTTTAATTAGATCCCATTTGTCAATTTTGGCTTTTGTGGCCATTGCTTTTGGTGTTTTAGTAATGAAGTCTTTGTCCATGCCTATGTCCTGAATGGTATTGCCTAGGTTTTCTTCTAGGGTTCTTATGGTTTTAGGTCTTAAATTTAAGTCTTTAATCCTTTTTGGGTTAATTTTTGTATAATGTGTAAGGAAGGGATCCAGCTTCAGCTTTCTACATATGGTTAGCCAGTTTTCCCAGCACCATTTAATAAATAGGGAATCTTTTCCCCAGTGCTTGTTTTTGCCAGGTTTGTCAAAGATCAGACGGTGGTAGATATGTGATGTTATTTCTGAGGCCTCTGTTCTGTTCCATTGGTGTATATATGTATTTTGGTATCAGTACCATGCTGTTTTGGTTACTGTAGCCTTGTAATATTGTTTGAAGTCAGGTAGTGTGATGCCTCCAGCTTTGTTCTTTTTTCTTTGGATTGTCTTGGCTATGCAGGCTCTTTTTGGTTCCATATGAACTTTAAAGTAGTTTTTTCCAATTCTGTAAAGAAAGTTATTGGTAGCTTGATGGGGATGGCATTGAATCTATAAATTACCTTGGGAAGTATGGCCAATTTCACGATATTGATTCTTCCAACCCATGAACACGGAATGTTCTTCCATTTGGGAACTGAACAATGAAAACTCATGGACATAGGAAGGGGAACATCACACTCCGGGGACTGTTGTGGGGTGGGGGGAGGGACAGCATTAGGAGATATACCTAATGCTAAATGACGAGTTAATGGGTGCAGGAAATCAACATGGCACATGGATACATATGTAACAAACCTGCACATTGTGCACATGTACCCTAAAACCTAAAGTATAATAAAAAAAAAAAGAAAGTCATTGGTAGCTTGATGGGGATGGTATTGAATCTATAAATTACCTTGGGCATTATGGCCATTTTCACGATATTGTTTCTTCCTATCCATGTGCATAGAATGTTCTTCCATTTGTTTGTGTCCTCTTTTATTTCATTGAGCCATGGTTTGTAGTTCTCCTTGAAGAGGTTCTTCACATTCCTTGTAAGTTGGATTCCTAGGTATTTTATCGACTTTGTAGCAATTGTGAATGGGAGTTCACTCATGATTTGGCTCTCTGTTTGTCTGTTCTTGGTGTATAGGAATGTGTGTGATTTTTGCACATTGATTTTCTATTCTGAGACTTTGCTAAAGTTGCTTATCAGCTTAAGGAGATTTTGGGCTGTGACGATGGAGTTTTCTAAATGTACAATCACATCATCTGCAAACAGAGAAAATTAGGCCTCATTTTTTCCTAATCGAATACCCTTTATTTCTTTCTCTTGACTGATTGCCCTGGCCATAACTTCCAATACTATGTTGAATAGGAGTGATGACAGAAGGCATCCTTGTCTTGTGCTGGTTTTCAAAGGGAATGCTTCCTGTTTTTGCCCATTCAGTATGATATTGGCTGTGGATGTGTCATAAATATCTCTTAGTATTTTGAGATACATTCCATCAGTACCTAGTTTATTGAGAGTTTTTAGCATGAAGTGTTGTTGAATTTTGTCAAAAGCCTTTTCTGCATCTGTTGAGATAATCATTTGGTTTTTGTCATTGGTTCTGTTTATGTGATGGACTACATTTACTGATTTGCGTATGTTGTCCCAGCTTTGCATCCCAGGGATGAAGCTGACTTGATCGTGGTGGATAAGCTTTTTCATGTGCTGCTGGATTCAGTTTGCCAGTATTTTATTGAGAATTTTCACATCGATGTTCATCAGGGATATTGGGCCTCACTCTTATAACCTAATTATCCTTGATTACCTCCATAAAGGCTATCTTCAAATACAGTCACATTAGGGGTTGGGGCTTCAACATATGAATTGTGGGGAAACGCAAAGCTTCAGTCTATAAAAGAAGATTAACAAATTAATACTGGTCTTAGTCTCTCACAAGAGGTTATTTGCCCTATCTCCTGCTTCTGGGTTGAAACCTCGCTTGGGAGTGTTTGTGGCCATAGTGGAATAAAATAGGGAAAAACCAAAATATATTTGGGGTAGGAGAGAACTCAGATCAGAGGACAGCTATATGTTGCTTCATAGAATGTAGCCCAAGGGGACTGAAGTCTTGTAGTGAGGCCCCAGGTTCAGCTTGGAATAGGAACAGTAGAGTAATAATGATTTAGTGAATTACCTATTTACTCCAGTAGCAGGGAGAGGGATTGAGAGATCATATGTTCTACTCACCCAGCACATACACACATGAGACATATAAGGTCCAAGAGAGAGCCAATGAACCTTAAAGGGACTCACTGTTGGGGAGAGAAAGATGAAGAGTGAACAGGCCTGTCAGCAAAACAAAAGGGTGTCACCACTGGCATCCCAGACCATAGTAACGAGAAGGTGTATGTGTGAATATACCTGAGGAATATACCCTCAAGTTTCTCAGTGGAAGCCAGCATTACACAGAAATCCACGGACAACCAAATATGCTCACCCACCATAATATGTAAGCTCTACCACTTCTACACTTTATAACATCTCTCAGGGAGAAGGAGGAGGGCAGCAACCTTAGCTGATTATGTTTAAATCCTAAATCGAATGAGCTTGGTAATGACTAGATGATGATGATGATGATGATGATGATGATGATGATAATGATGATGATGATTTTTCCCTTAGGCAGAATAAAAGCCCAGAGTCATTAAAATGAGTTGTAGCAAATGAAAGAAGGAGTAATGTTTGCACACCTGAATTTATGGCTGAGAATCATCAACTGCTAGATTATTATTATTATTACTACTAATAGTAGCAGCAGTAGCAGCTAGAATATTTGTCTCTATATAAGGTGGGAAACCACTGGGCTTCATGAGCAACTGAAATAGATGCCACACTAATATATAGTGGCAAATCACTACTATTTTTTCCATACATAACACTATTTGAACATGCAATTGCAACAGTTTTCTCTCAGTTTTGCTTCTCACCTAGGACATTATCAGCAAGTTTAGTTTTCAGAAGTAGTTACTGTATTGCACTTCATTTTTTGGTTGCCAGGCATTTACCAGATGAATATACTAACATTACATACACATTTGTGATTTCCTATTTGTATCCAGTAGTAGTCCCCCCTTGTCTGTGGTTTCATTTTCCACAGTTTCATTTATCCACAGTCAGCCATGTTCTGAAAATAAGTAAGTACAGTACAATAAGATATTTGAGAGAGAGAGGGACCACATTCACATAACTTGTATTATAGTATGTTGTTTTAATTGTTTTGTTTTGTTATTAGCTACTGTTATCTCCTGCTGTGTCTAATATATAAATTAAACTTTATCATAGGTATCAATGCATAGGAGAAAACTTAGTATATATAGGTTCTGTACTATCCACAGTTTCAGTCGTTTACTGGGGGCCTTGGAATATATCCCCTGAGGATAAGCAGGGAGTAGAGTGTGTGTGTGTGTGTGTGTGTGTGTAATTTATAACTTACATAAATTGTTTATATGTGCCCATGTATGTGTGTTTGGCATATATACATATGGCATATATACATATATACATATGGCATATGTATATGTTTACATATACATATATACATATATACATATGCCATATGTATATGTTTACATATACATATATACATATCCTGCAATGATTTCTAAGCAATATCTTATTAACCATAGTTTTGAATTTTCAACAATAAATTAAAACCTATCAACATTTCTTTCAGCTAAATTCCAAGGCTTCCAGAGGCTACCCAAGCCTTTGCAACTTAGGATGTGAAATCACCTTTGACTTATCTTCAGGCCACAGTGCTAAGCCACTGCAGATCTTATTGGCCTTCATCTATTTATACCTAAGTGGCAAACCAACCATCAAAATGGAAGGGGAAATCATATTGGCTTACTAGAGTTTCCTATTAGGAACCCATTTTTATTTGAAAATAAATTCACATTTAAATAAAATAAAAAATAAAAATAGTACAAAGAACTTTTGTATACCTTTTATGCAGCTGTATCTATTGTTAATATTTTACTCCTGGGGGTGGAGTCAAGATGGCTGACTAGAAGCAGCAGCTTTCGGAAGCTCCTACTGAAAAAAAAAAACAACGTGTGTGAATCTTTCACCAGCAACCAAAGGATCCGGGTTCTCTCATCAAAGTTGTCTGGAAGGCTGGCGTGATTCACGGAGAGAAGGAAGAACAGTGGGGTGCGGCGGCCCACCTGATAGCCATGAGCCACATGGGAAAGCTTCCTCCCCCTAGCCAAGGGAGGTGGTGAGTGAGTGTGCTATCCAGCTGGGGAAACTGTTATTTTTCCACTATACTCTGCAACCCATGGACCGGATGATCCCACTTGTGAACCCATGCCACCGGGGCCTAGTGTTCCAAGCCCAGAATGCACAGTTTCTTACAGCCTCTCAGCTGGAATCTGCTTAAGCCTACTGAACTCCTTGGGAGAAAGGTGACCAGCACCAGCTACAGCTGCCTGCTGTTTAAGCCATTTGAGCTCCTTGGGAGAGGGGCAGCAGCCAGCACTGGGACTCACAACTGCCTAACACGCTAAGCTCCCTGAGTGGGGGAAGGGCGACACCCATTTCTATAGCTCCAGGCTGTGCTTTTCCCCTGCTGGAGCCAAGTGGGATGGACTACTTGGTCCCAAGACTTGTCCCCACAGCCCAACACACCAGCTGTGGCAGTCTTCAGCCAGAGTGCCTCTTCAGGCCTAAACCTGAACCATCCTTCTTCTTTGGGAGGGGCTTCCCTGCAGGATCTCCAATAACTCCCTCCAGAGGCTCAGGGACAGAATTCAGATCTTCCTGGGCCTGAGCCCCTAGGGAGAGGAGTGGCTGCAGTCTCTGCAGACAAGCAGACTTAGCCTTTTCTCCTAGTAGTTCTGAGGAATCCAGGCAGCCCAGACAAGTGGGTTTCCCCACAGCAAAGCACACCCCTTCCACCAAGGGACAAAGTGCTTCATTAAATGGGTCCTGTTCCTCGTGCCACCCAACTGGGTGAGATCCTCCAACAGGGGTTGTCGGGCAGGAAAGATCATTCTGGCATCAGGTTAGTGCCCGTAGAGGTCAGAGGTCCCAGAAGGAACAGGCACCCATCTTTGCTGTTCTCCAGTCTCCTTGAGAGACATCTTCAGGCACAGGAGTGAATCAGATGAATACAGCCTGAAGTGAACCCTCAGCAAACTGCAGCAGCCCTACAGAAGTGGGACCTGACTATTGAAAGAAAAACAATCAGAAAGTGACAGCAACAATATAAACAACAACAGCAAAAAAGGCCCACACAAAAGCCCCATCCAAGGATCAGCAGCCTCAAAAACCAAAATTAGACAAACACGAAGATGAGAAAGAGTCAACAAAAAAAAAAATGCTGAAAATTCAAAAGGCCAAAGTGCTTCTTCTCCTCCAAATGATTGCAACATCTCTCCATCAAGGGCACAAAACTGGATGAAGGATTAGATAGACAAATGGACAGAATTAGGCTTCAGAAAGTGTGTAATAGAAAACTACACTAAGCTAAAAAGGTATGTTCTAACCCAATGCAAGAAGCTAAAAACCTTGATAAAAGGTTACAGGAATTGCTAGCTAGAATAACCAGTTTAGAGAGGAACATAAACCACCTGCTGGAGCTGAAAAACACAGCATGAGAACTTCGTGAAGCATACACAAGTATCAATAGGCAAATCAACCAAGCAGAAGAAAGGATATCAGAGTTTGAAGACCTCCTTACTGAAATAAGACATGCAGACAAGAATAGAGAAAAAAGAATGAAAAGGAAAAAATAAAGTCTTCAAGAAATATGATCCTTCATAAAAAGGACCTAATCATACTCCTATGATTGATTGGAGTACCAGAAGGAGACAGGGAGAATGGAAACAAGCTGGAAAACACACTTCAAGATATTATCCAGGAGAACTTCCCCAACCTAGCAAGACAGACTAAAATGCAAGTTCAGGAAATACAGAGAACACCATTAAGATAATCCATGAGAAGATCAACCACAAAGCACATAATCATCAGATTTTCCAAGTTTGGAATGAAGGAAGCACTGTTAAGGGAAATCAGAGAGAAAGGCCAGGTCACCTACAAAGGGAAGCCCATCAGAGTAACAGCAGACCTCTCAGCAGAAACTCTACAAGCCAGAAGAGATTGGGAGCCAATATTCCACGTTCTTAAAGAAAAGAATTTTGGACTCAGAATTTTATATCCAACAAAACTAAGCTTCATAAGCCAAGGAGAAATAAAATCCTTTCCAGACAAGCAAATGATGAGGGATTTCATTACTACCAGGCCTTCCCTGCAAAAGCTCCTGAACGAAGCACTAAATATGGAGAGGAAAAAGCAGTATGATCCACTGCAAAAACACACCAAAATATAAAGACCAATGACACTATGAAGAAATTGCATCTACTAGTGTGCAAAATAACCAAATAGTATCATGGTGACAGGATTAAATTCACACATAACAATACTAATGTTAAATGTAAATAGGCTAAATGCCCCAATTAAAAGACACAGACTGGAAAATTGGATAATGAGTCAAGATCCATCAATGTGCTGTATTCAGGAGATCATCTTATGTACAAAGACACACACAGGCTCAAAATAAAGGGATGGAAGAAATTTTCCCAAATAAGTGGAAAGCAAAAGAAAGCAGGGGTTGCAATCCTAGTTGCTGATAAAACAGACTTTAAACCAAGAAAGATCAAAAAAGACAAAATAGGGCATTACATAATGGTAAAGGGAACAATTCCACAAGAAGAACTAACTATTCTAAATATGTATGCACCCAATACAGGAGCACCCATATTCATAAAACAAGTTCTTAGAGACCTATACAGAGATGTAGACTCCCACACAATAATAGTGGAAGACTTTGACACTGCACTGTCGGTATTAGACAGATCAATGACAGAGAAAATTAACAAGAATATTCAGGACTTGAACTCAGCTCTGGATCAAGTGAACCTGGTATACGTCTACAGAACTCTCTACCACAAATCAATATAATATACATTCTTCTCAGTGCCACATGGCACTTATTCTAAAATTGAGCACATAATTGTAAGTAAAATGCTCCTCAGCAAATTCAAAAGAATTGAAATCATAACAAACAGTCCCTCAGACCACAGTACAATCAAATTAGAACTCAGGATTAAGAAATTCACTCAAAACCACACAATTTCTTGGAAATTGAGCAACCTACTTATGACTGACTCCTGGGTAAATAATGAAATTCAGGCAAACATCAAGAAGTTCTTTGAAACCATTGAGAATAAAGAGAAAAGGTACCAGTATCTCTGGGACACAGCTAAAGAAGTGTTAAGACAGAAATTTATGGCACTAAATGTGAACATCAGAAAGCTAGAAAGATCTCAAATTGACACACTAGCATCACAATTAAAAGAGCTAGAGGGGCAAGAACAACCTAATCCAAAAACTAAGAGATGACAAGAAATAACTAAGATCAGAGAATAATCAAAGCAGATAGAGACATGAAAAACCCTCCAAAAAAGTCAATGAATCCAGGAGCTGTTTTTTTGTAAAACTTAACAAAATAGATAGACTGCTAGCTAGACTAATAAAGAAGAATACAGGGAAGAATCAAACGGACACAATAAAAAATGGTAAAGGGGATATCACCAGTGACCCCACAGAAATACAAACTACCATCAAAGAATGCTATAAACACCTCTACATGGAAAAACTAGAAAATCTAGAGGAAATCGATAAATTCCTGAATGCACACAGCCTACCAAGACTAAAACAGAAAGAAGTCGAATCCCTGAATAGACTAATAACAAGCTCTGAAATTGAGGCAGTAATTAGTAATCTACCAACAGAAAAAAAAAAGAGCCCAGAACCAGATGGATTCACAGCTGAATTCTACCAGAAATACAAAGAGGAGTTGGTATTATTTCTTCTGAAACTATTCCAAACAATGGAAAAGGATGGACTTCTCCCTAACTCATTTTATGAAGCCAGCATCATCCTGATACCCAAACCAGGAAGAGACAAACAAAAAAAGAAAACTTCAGGCCAATATCCCTGATGAACATCGATGTGAAAATACTCAATAAAATACTGGCAAACCAAATCCAGCAGCACATCAGAAAACTTATCCACCACGATCAAGTCAGCTTTATTCCTGAGATGCAAGGCTGTTTCAACATATGCAAATATATAAATGTAATCCATCACATAAACAGAATCAAAGACAAAAACTACACGATTATCTCAATAAATGCAGAAAAGGCCTTTGATAAAATTCAACATCCCTTCATGTTAAAAACTCTCAATAAACCAGATATTGATGGAACATATCTCAAAATAATAAGAGCTATTTATGACAAACCCACAGCCAATATCATATTAAATGGGCAAAAACTGGAAGCATTCCCTTTGAAAACCAGTACGAGACAAGGATGCCCTCTCTCAGCACTCTTATTCAACATAGTATTGGAAGTACTGGCCAGGGAAATCAGGGAAGAGAAAGAAATAAAGGTATTTAAAATGGAAGAGATGAAGTAAAGTTGTCTCTGTTTGCAGACAACATGATTTTATATTTAGAAATTCCCATGATCTCAGCCCAAAAACTTCTTGAACTGATAAGCAACTTCAGCAAAGTCTCAGGACACAAAATCAATGTGCAAAAATCACAAGCATTTCTTGACACCAACAATAGGTAAGCAGAGAGCCAAATCACGAATGAACTGCCATTCACAATCGCTACAAAGAGAATAAAATACCTAGGAATACAGCTAACAAGGGATGTGAAGGACCTCTTCAAGGAGAACTACAAACCACTGCTAAAGGAAATAAGAGAAAATTTAAACAAATGGAAAAACATTCCATCCTCATGGATAAGAAGAATCAATACTGTGAAAGTGCCCATACTGCCCAAAGTTATTTGTAGATTCAATGCTATTCCAATAAAACTACAACTGACAGTTTTTACAGAATTAGAAAAAATTATTTTAAATTTCATATGGAATCAAAGAAGATCCTGTACAGTCAAGATAATCCTAAGCAAAAAGAACAAAGCTGGAGGCATCAGGCTACCTGACTTCAAACTATACTACAAGGCTGCAGTAACCAAAACAGCATGGTACTGGTATCAAAGCAAACATGGAGCAGAATAGAGACCTCAGAAATAACAACACGAATCTATAACCATCAGATCTTTGACAAACCTGGCAATAACAAGCAATCAGTAAAGGATCTCCTATTCAGTAAATGGTGCTGGGAAAACTGGCTAGCCTTATGCAGAAAACTGAAACTGGACTCCTTCCTTACACCTTATACAAAAAGTAACTCTAGATGGATTAAAGACTTAAATGTAAAACCCAAAACCATAAAAACCCTAGAAGAAAACCTAGGTAATACCATTCAGGACATAAGCATGGGCAAAGACATTATGACAAAAATGCCAAAAGCAATGCCAACAAAAGCCAAAATTGACAAATGGGATCTAGTAACTAAAGTTAACTAAAGAGCTTCTGCACAGCAAAAGAAACTATCATAAGAGAGAACAGGCAACTTACAGAATTAAAGAAAATTTTTGCAATCTACCCATGTAACAAAGGTCTAATATTCAGAATTCACAAGGAACTTAAACATATTTACAAGAAAAAGACAAACAACCCCATCGCAAAGTGGGCAAAGGATATGAACAGACACTTTTCAAAAGAAGACATTTACGTGACCAACAAACATGAAAAAAAGCTCAACATTACTGATCATCAGAGAAATGCAAATCAAAACCACAATGAGATAACATCTCATGCCAGTCAGAATGGCAATTATTAAAAAGCCAGAAAACAATAGATGCTGGCGAGGCTGTGGAGAAATAGGAACACTTTTTACCATTGGTGAGAATGTAAATTATTTCAACCATTGTAGAAGACAGTATGGTGATTCCTCAAGGATGTAGAACCAGAAATACCATTTGACCCAACAATCACATTATTGAGTATATACCAAAAGGAATATAAATCATTCTACTATAAAGACACATGGACATGTATGTTTATTGCAGCACTATTTACAATAACAAAAACATGGAACCAACCTGAATGCCCATCAATTATAGACTGGATAAAGAAAATGCTGTACATATACACCATGGAATACTATGCAGCCATAAAAAGGAATGAGATCATGTCCTTTGCAGGGACATGGATGAAGCATCATCTTCAGCAAACTAACACAGGGACAGGAAACCAAATACTGCCTGTTCTCACTCATAAGTGGGAGTTGAACATTGAGAACACATGGACACAGAGAGGGGAACAACACACACCAGGGCCTCTTGGGGGGTATAGGGTGAGTGGAGGGAACTTAGAGGATGGGTCAATAGATGCAGCAAATCACCATGGCATACGTATACCTATGTAACAAACCTGCACTATCTGCACATGTATCCCCTTTTTTAGAAGATAAAAAAGAACATAAAAATAAAATATTTTACTCCTTTTGCTCTCTGTCTCCTCACACACACGCATAATTTTACAATATTTTTCTGAACCATTCATGAGTGAGCCATGTGCATCATGATCCTAAGAATATGATAAAATACTTTTATCTAACGTATCTCTTATATTCCAAATATGTCAGTTGACCCAATAGTGTCCTTTACAGCATTTTCTCCTTGAATTGAGAATCCAGTCTAGAACCTGATAGCACATATAATCATCATATCTCGCTAGGATTCTTTAATCTGGGACAGGTCCACAGCCTTTTCTTGCCATTTGATCATCCAGTCAAGGTGCTGCCCAAATTCTTTGATGTATAATTACTGGTTATATTACTTTTTTGTAACTAATAAGTAGTCTGTGGGAAGTCACTTGGAGACTATGCACAATTTCCCCCAAGATTCAGCCTCCATTTATCACATTTTATTAATTTAGTCTTTATTATGATGATTGTTAAATAATTATTTTTTAGCTCCAGTACTTCCTTCATACTTATCAGCAACCTATTTCAAGGAAAAACCCTTCCCCCATGTTTATTTATATATTTATCTATTACTGTCAGTGTGGACTCATGAATTCTTATTTTTTCAGTGGTTTACTCAATAATTTTCGTGCTTATATTGTCTCAGATTTTTCCAGCAGGAGTTTTTTTCAGTTTGTTAAGTGCATTTTGTGGCATGCTCCCAATAAAATAAAAATTTCTGTTATGTTTTTGGTATAACAAAACATAATATGTTTTGTTACATTTCAGGCTCATTTTGTGTCTACCCTACCCTAGCCCTGGCATCAGTCATTTCTCCAAATATCCCTAAGAATCAGGTTTTTTTTTTGCTCTAATTGTGCTACATGTTTTGAGCAGGGTTAGGATTTACTTATTATATTGTCTGTTTTCTTTCATCTTTTTACATTTTGATGACATTCAAGCAAGAATGAGTCTCTCCTACTGGTGGAAAAAGAAATTAAATTGGAACTTCCTCTCCAAAATTCTTCTCCCAATATATTAAATAGATATAATTAGTACCATATCTAATTTGTGGGTGCAAGGCTGGGTGTATCAAAATGGAGAAAGACTATTTCACTTCCAGCTTCAGTATCTGTACAGTACTGTGTATGCATGCCTATTGAATAGAAATATATATAAAAATGTATATAATGCAAGAATACAGCAGTTAAATTAAGCTCTTTCCTGTTTTATCCAAATTGCATGGGAGAAATTTCAATCCTTGGAAAGGAACACAAGACAAAAGCAAATGAAAGAGTATAATTTTAAATGTTTACAAATATTTTTCAGTGTAATTCTTACATAAACAAATAAATGAATAACATGGATGTTTTGCAGTACCGCCTACAGCTCTGGGTTTGTTGTGCAACCCCATATTGGAAGAGAAAAACTTGTTACAAGCCAAAGCCATAGACAAGTAAAGATTCTGTATGAAACCATTTAGTTATAGTGAACTTTTTTTCTTCGAGCAATCTAATAGGATGTGAGGATGGCAGAGCATCACTTATAGGAAGGCAGAACAACTGTGATTTGGTTGATGAAGTGCCCTAACCACAGCATTTCTGGCTCCAAGAATAGTCCAGGCTAACAATAACTATCCTTTCTGAAGCTATCAGAGGCTGAGAAAATGAATATGAGCTCTTTGCCGCATAGAGATGAGGAAGTCTCATTTCTAGGGAATCATTTTTCTCCGTTCTGGAAGAGAATGGCCAGGCTATTCAGAAGGCAATGAAAAAGAGGATATTTGAAAGTTGCATGCACACTGACATGTGCTCTGGCTTTCTAATCTTGGGGAGGAGTACAGTGTCATTCACAGAAAATTAAAATTCCAAAGGATGAATTTAGCTATATAGTAGAGAATGTGCTTCAATCAAAAAAAACTATTGCCACCTGGCTGAAAATATTTTTATTCTTTCTTTCTTTTTGGTTTAGGACTTCTTGTATAAAACAATGCAAGACAAAATTCATAGGAACCCCCCCTCCCCCAGTATTTGTTGGTGTTATTTCTTCTGCCAATAGCATCATCATTGCTTCAGACTGAACACAAGCATGGAGGAGAACCCCTAAAATCCCATGACCCCACCCCAAAGAAGGTGGCCTTTGGGAGAGGGTACATCTATCTGCCTTTGACTTATGAGAAACAATAGTATCTCTCAAAGCAACTTCAAACCTAGGAAGTTAGGTTGTGAGAACCATAACGAAGAAATAACTTCAGCATTGTCTAAGATATTAGGTGGTGACATTGTACCTATTATAGAGGTCCTGAATAATTATGGAATCCTAACAGCCAACATTGAGTTCATATAGACATAAAGATGGGAACAGTAGACTCTGGGGACTACTAGTGGCAGGATCCTAATATCTCATAATGGAGTCACTCAGGTTAAGTGTTATAAAGCCCATACTGAAGTTGTTTACTGCTCAAATTGATAAGCATATGTGTACTTGAATGAGCATTATGTTCAAGTAAAATTGTTTTTCCTCAAAGTTATAAACATATATGTAATAGGCTGAGCATTAATCTCACAGTAAAGTTGGTTTCCTTTAAAGGAAGAAACATATGCGTAATAGGTGAGATAAAACTGCCTGTGGTATGATACCACCTGAGAGCCAGAATGAGCCAATAGAAAATTGAGCCAAAATGTTAATGAGATAATGGTAACGGGCACACTTGTAGAATATCATTAAAACAGTAAAGAACTGACCATGCACGAGGCACCTTTAGAATTTCTGCCTGCAAGATTTCTGAAGCCTACTCCAGGCTTTGACAATTGCTACCCAGAGGTTCTGTCTTATAGGAGCAGATATTCCCCCACTGACCAGCTACTGAGGGACTTCCAGATCTGCTCCAGTTTTCTGTTAGTGTGCTGGCTTTCCCAGCCATCACTGTGGTTTGTCATCCTCCCTAATTACTGGCTTTAACAATTGAATTATATTGTGAATGTTTGCTCAGTTGATCGTGTATGTGAATCTCTTGCATGAATTTGAGCATTAGAAAAAAGACCTGATATTAGTATTTTTCCTCTTTTTCTTTATCTGATCATTTTTCCATATCTTAATTGACTGCATGTATGTCTTCTTTGAAGAAGTGTCTGTTCGTGTCCTTTGCCCATTTTTAATGAGGTTGTTTTTTGCTTGTGAATTAAGTTCCTTATAGATTCTAGATATTATAACTTTGTCTGATGCATAGTTTGCAAATATTTTCTCTCATTCTGTAGGTTGTCTGTTTACTCTGTTGATAGTTTCTAGTGCTGTGCAGAAGCTCATTAGTTTAAGTCCCATTTGTCTATCTTATGTTTTTATTGCATTTGCTTTTGAAGTCTTAGTCATAAATTCTTTGCCTAGGCCAAAGTCCAGAATAGTTTTTCCTAGGTTTCCTTCTAAGACTCTGATAGTTTGAGGTCTTACATTTAAGTCTTCAATTCATCTTGGTCAATTTTTGTATAGGGTGAGAGATTGGGATCCAGTCTTATTCATTTGCATATGGCTAGCCAGTTTTCACAGCATCATTTATTGGAGAGGGTGTGTGTTACTCCAGTCTTACACTGCTATAAAGAACTACCTGAGTCTGAGTAATGTATGAAGAAAAGGTGTTTAGTTGACTCACAGTTTCACAGGCTGCACAGGAAGCATGGCTGGGAGGCCTCAGGAAATTTACAATCATGGTGGAAAGGTGAAGGGGAAGCAAGCACATCTTACCATGGCAGAGCAGGAGAGAGAGAGAGTGAAGACAGGAGTGCCACACACTTTTAAACCATCAGATCTCATGAGGACTCACAAACTGTCACAAGAACAGCAAGGGGAAAATCTGCCCCAATGATCCAGTCACCTTTAACCAGGTCCCTCCCCCAACATTAGGGAATTAAAATTCAACATGACGTTCAGGTGTGGACAAAGTGGCAAACCATATCAGGGTGTCCTGCCCTATGGTTTATTTTTGTTGATGTTGTCAAAGATCAGTTGGTTGTAAGTATGTGGCTTTATATCCAGGTTCTCCATTCTGTTCCATTGTTTGATATATCTATTTTTTTATACCATTACAATGCCATTTTGGTTACTGTGGCCTTGATCATTATTGGTGTATCAAAATGCTATTGATTTTTGTATGCTTACTTTGAATCCTTAGACTTTACTGAATTTAAATTTAGGAGTCCTTTGGAGGAGTCTTTAGGATTTTATAGGTATTATCAACAAACAGAAAATTTGACTTCCTCTTTTCCAATTTGGATACTTTTTATTCTTTCTCTTCCCTGATTGCTCTGGCTAGGACTTCCAGTATTATGTTGAATAGAAATGGTGAAAGTGGGTGTCCTTCTCTTGTTCAACATCTTAAGAGGAATGTTTTCAGCTTTTTCCCATTTGGTATGATGTTGGCTGTGGGTTTCTCATATATAGCTTCTATTATTTTGAGATATGCCCCTTCTACACCTAGTTTTTTGGAGGTTTTTGTCATAAAGAGATGCTAAATTTTACCAACTGCTTTTTCTGCATCTGTTGAGATTATAACATGGTTTTTTGTTATTGATTCTCTTTATGTGGTGAATCACATTTATTGATATGCATAGGTTGAACCATTCTTGCATCCCTGGAATAAATCCCACTTGATCACGGTGTATTATTTTTTTGATGTGGATGTTGAATTTGGTTTGCTAGTATTTTGTTGAGAATTTTTCAATCTATGTTAATCCAGGATATTGGTGTGTAGTTTTCCTTTTTGTTGTGTCATTCTTTGACTTTGTTATCAGGGTGATACTGGCTTTGTAGAGTGAGTTAAGGAGGATTTCCTCCTCCTTGATTTTGGAACATTTTCTGTAGGATTGGTATTAGTTCTTTTTTATACATTCACGTAGCATTTGGCTGTGAATTCGTGTGATCTCGGGCTTTTTTTGTTGAGAGATTCTTATTGCTGACTCAATCTCACTCACTATTGTTCTGTTCAGGATTTCTATTTCTTCCTGGTTCAATTTTGGAAGTTTGCATATTTCCAGAAATTTATCCATTTCCTCTAGGTTTCCTAGTTTTTGAGCATAGAGTTGTTCATAGTAGAGAAGGCTTAATATTGTTAAAATGTTTATACTACCAGAGTTAGAGTTTTCCAGAGAAACAGAAGCAATAGAATACATACCTGTATACATTTAACTATTATGTGGAATTGGCTCATGTGATTATGGAGGCCTAGAAATCTCCAAATCTGCAGTTGCCAAGCTAAAAACCCAAGAGAGCCAGTGGTAGTACAAAGGCCTAAGAACTAAGAAAGCTGATGATGTAGCTAGTCTGAGTCCAACAGGCTCAAGACCCAGGAAGAGCCAATGTTTCAGTTTGAGTCTAAAGGCAGGAAAAAGAACCCAGATGTCCCAGCTTGAAGGCGATCAGGTCTGATAAACTCCCTCGTACTCAGCCTTTTTGTTCCATTCAGGCTTTCAACTGATTGGATGAGGCCTATCCAAATTAGGGAAGTCAATCTGCTTTACTTAGTCTACAGATTCAAATCTTCATTCAGAAAGACCCTCTTAGACATATCCAGAATAATGCTTTGACTAAATATCTGGGCACCCAATGACTAATCAAGTTGACACATAAAATTAGCCATCATACTATACAAAGAAATCTACAGACTCAATGCAATCTCTATCAAAATTCCAATGTACTTTTTGCAGCAATAAAAACAATAACTTAAAATTTATATGGAATCTCAAATGACCCTAATAGCCAAAACAGTCTTGAAAAAGAAGAATAAATTTGGAGACCTCATGCTTTCTGGTTTCAAATTTACTACAAAGCTATAGTAAACAAAACATACAGTGTGGTGATAGCATAAAGACAGACATATAGACCAATGAAAAAGAATAGAGAGCCCAGAAATAAACCCTTCAGTAAAGAGTCAAATGATGTTTGATGAGAATGCAAAGACCACACAATGGAAAAAAGGCAGTTTCTCCAATAAGTGATGTTGGGAATACTGGATAGTCACATGAAAAAGAATAAATTTGACTGCTACTTTACATCACATACAAAAAGTATTTTAAAATGTATTAAAGGAGGCTTAGAGATCATCATGGCAGATGGAAGGCAGGACTAGATTGCAGCTCCGGACAAAGCAGCTTGCGGAAGCTCACATTGTGAATTTTAGCTCCAGATCGACGGCAAGAAAAAACCAGCAATCCCAACAAGATCCACGGACCCTCTGAAGGAAGCAGACTGCTCCTGCAGTACCTGGGAGACACCCCAAATACTGTGAGTGCCCCAACTGCAGAAGTGGGAAAGGGAGACCCTTCTCTCCTGAACACACACCCCCACTGGAGAAGTTGAAGGTTTGTTTGCCGGAGAAGTTTCCCACCTTACCTGTAGCTGAGCCAATTTAGAGAGCCAAGTGAAATACAGGGGTAGAGGAAGGAGCAGAAAGGTCCTGGGAGCTTGCTGCATCTCCTAGCAGGCCATTCCTGCCTGGCACCACAGAGATCCATTGGGTGGGTGACCAGAGGAGCAGCGGGTATAACTCCACAGAGAAAAGGAAATCTCTAGCTGAACTTTGCAATAATTTGAACAGAGCAAGATGCCTCCTGGCCAGAACTCGGGGGAGGGTGCAAATCTGGTGTGCAGACTACATAAGTGGGGAAGAACCAAGCCCTTCTCTCTGGCAGCTGGGAGAAGGGTAGCCCAGGGCAAATTTTCAACCCCATCATGCCCTCCACCTGGAAACAGACTCAGGGCTGTTGTGGGGGCACGGTGGGAATGAGACCAGCCCTTCATTTTGCGTCGGAGCTGGATGAGGCCTGTGACTGATGGCATTAGCCCACTTCCCTAACAACCTGCAGAGGTAGCTATAATCCTCCTAGGTACACAACTCCGATGACCTGTGAATCTCGCCCCCATCCCTCACAGCAGCTGCAGCAAGACCCACCTAAGGAGATTCTGAGCTCAGACGCATCTAGCCCCACCACCACTTGATGATCCTTCCCTATCCACCCTGGTAGCAGAAGACAACGGGCATATAATCTTGGGAGTTCTAGGGCCCCGTCCACCACCAGTCCCTCTCTATACTACTACAGCTGGTGCTTTCTGGAAAGCACCACCTCCTGGCAGGAAGCCAACCAGCACAAAAATAGAGCATTACACCAAAGCTAAGAACACTCACGAAGTCCATTGAACTCCCCCACCACCTCCACCGAAACAGGCACTGGTATCCATGGCTGAGAGACACATAGATAGTTCACATCATAGGACTATGCAGACAATCCCCAGTACCAGCCTGGAGCTGGTAGACTTGCTGGGTGGCTAGACCCAGAAGAGAGGCAACAATCACTGCAGTTCAGCTCACAGGAAGCCACATCCATAGGAAAATGGGAGACTACTATATCAAGGGAACATCCCCTTCTGAACAACACCTTCAGCCCTAGACCTTCCCTCTGACAAAGCCTACCCAAATGAGAAGGAACCAGAAAACCAGTCCTGGTAATGTGACAAGGCTCTTTAACACCCCCCAAAAATCATGCTAGCTCACCAGCAATGGATCCAAACCAAGAGGAAATCCCTGATTTACCTAGGTCCCAGCTATTTTATCTTTGTTTTTATTGCATTTGCTTTTGGATTCTTGGTCATGAAATCTTTGCCTAAGCCAATGTCTACAAGGGTTTTTCCAATATTATCTTCTAGAATTTTTATAGTTTCAGATTTTAGGTTTAAGTCCTTAATCTATCTTTAGTTGATTTTTATATAAGGAGAGAGATGACTATCCAGTTACATTCTCCAACATGTGGCTTGCCAATTATCCCAGCACCATTTGTTGAAAAGGGTGTCCCTTCCCCACTTTATGTTTTTGTTTGCTTTGTTGTAGATCAGTTAGCTATAAGTATTTGGGTTTATTACCAGGTTCTCTATTCTGTTCCATTGGCCCATGTGCCTATTTCTATACCACTACCATGCTATTTTAGTGACTATAACATAATAGTATAGCTTGAAATCAGGTAGTGAGATAATAGATGAGACTAGATTAAATTAAAAAGCTTCTTCACAGCAAAAGAGATAATCAACAGAGTAAACAGAAAACCCACAGAGTGGAAGAAAACCTTCCCAATCTATACATCTGACAAAGGACTAATATCCAGAATTTACAACGAACTCAAACAAATCAGTAAGAAGAAAATAAACAATCCCATCAAAAAGTGGGCCAAGGATAAGAATAGACAATACTCAAAAGAAGTTACACAAATAGCCAACAAGCAAAAATGCTCAACATCACTAATGATAAGGGAAACGCAAATCAAAACCACCATGTGATACCACCTTACTCTTGCAAGAATGGCCATAATCAAAAAATCTAAAAACAGTAGATGTTGGCATGGACACAGTGAACAGGTGAGAATGTAAATTAGTATAGCCACTATGGAAAGAGTGTGGAGATTCCTTAAAGAACCAAAAAGAAAACTACTATTTGATCCAGCAATCCCACTACTGGGTATCTAACCAGAGGAAAATAAGTCATTATTCAAAAAAGATACTTGTACACGCATGTTTATAATTGCACAATTCGCAGTAGCAAAATCATGGAAACAACCCATATGCCCATCAATCAATGAGTGGATAAAGAAACTGTGGTATATATGTACAATGGAATACTATGCATCCATAAAAAGAAATGAATTAACAGCATTTGCTGTGACCTGGATGGGACTGGAGACTATTATTCTAAGTGAAGTAACTCAGGAATGAAAAACCAAACATTGTATGTTCTCACTGATATGGGGGAGCTAAGCTATGAGGACACAAAGGCATAAGAATGATACAATGGACTTTGGGGACTTTGGGGGAAGGGTGGGAAGAGAGTGAGGGATAAAAGACTACAAATATGGTGCAGCGTATACTGCTTGGGTGATGGATACACAAAAATCTCACAAATCTACACTGAAGAACTTATTCATGTAACCAAATACCACCCTCACCCCAATAACTTTTGGAAAAAAGTAATTAATTAATTTTTAAAAATGTGTTAAAGATCTAAAGATAAGAGCTAAAACTATTTTTTTTCAAGTTGGTGAATTAGAGGCTTTCAGCATGACTCAGGCACCTGGAAATAAAAATATACTGTATAAAGATAGACTCTGAGCTTTAATTCAAGAAAGAAAAAAGGGAATCCATCAGATTGTGAAGAATAACCCAGATCTTGGAAAGGAGAATGCTGATAAACTGTCCCCATGATGGTATTTGGCTGATAAAAGTGAGTGAAACCCCAGTACATGAGAGAGGAAGAGATCCACCCTCTGTGACTCACTTTTCCATTAGAGATCCAAGCAAACCAGGCCAATGGAGAGCATTTTGCTTCTCCCAAGCCCTGGAGTTAACCTGGGGACAAGCTTGCAGATGCTGTGAGGGAAAGAAACCAGGGAAAGCTTCAAGCATTGTCCCAGACCCAGGACTGAGAGCAGGATACCACCTTTAACCCAGGTGCATCCGAAGTCAGCAATTCTTTGGCAACCTGGCAGTATGGCCAAGCAGGCATTTAGTCTTGGGTCAGAGATTGGAGTTCCTGCTCTGGAGTGGAGTAGTGGCCTCCATAGCCAGAACTGTGAAAAGTGCCTGAACAGTAGGTGCTATAACTGTGCTCATTCCCTTCCCATGCCTGGGGTGGGATGAGAGCTGCTATAGCTGCAGTTTCTTTTGGGCAAAACATCTTGCACCCAGGGCTAGCTTGGCAACATTGAACTGATCTGCATGTACCATTGCTGGGTTCCCCACCCTGCTTCTCTGATATCACAGTACAGGGGGGCCCTTTCTGCTCCACCCCGAGGCAGAAATCCAGGCATTGGAGGACCCACTTGTCTGGATCAGCAGCCTGAGCCACCCATCCTTCCTGGACATACATTGTGGTGCAGGGGTGTGCTCTCTGCTCCACACTCAAGCAGATCTCCAAGAATTTGGAGCATCCACTCACCTGGCTTAGCAGCCTGAGCCACCCCACCCTTGCCACACATAGTTCTTGATGCAGTTTTCTCTGCTCCATGCCCAGGCTGACCTTCAGCCACTGGAGCACCTGTTCTCTTGGTTCAACAGCCTGAGCCACCCCACCCTTCCTGCACATAGTTCTTGGTGCAGTTCTCTCTGCTTCATGCCCAATCAGATCTCCAGATATTTGGAACACCTGCTCACCAGAATCTGCAGCAAGACCAACCCCACCCCTCTTGTGCAGAGATTTTGGTGCAGGAGGACCCTTTCTGACACACTCAAGCAGATCTCCAGGCATTCAGAGAACGTGCTTGCTTGGTCAAGCAGCCTGAGATGCCCCATCCCTTCTGTGCAGAGATCTTGCAGGGTGTCATCTCTGCTCCACACCTAGGCAGATGTCCAGGCACATGGAGCACTTGTTTGCCTGTTTCAGCAGCCTGAGATGCCCAACCCCCTTTGTGCAGAGATCTTGTTGCAGGGGGGCCCTCTCTGCTCCACACCCAGGCATATCTCCAGGCATCTGGAGAACCCACTCTCCTGGATTATAAGCTTAAGATGCCCCCGATCCCAGTGTAGAGAACTTGGAGCTGAGGAGGTTTGCCAGCTCCAAGCCTAGGCATGCCATTGGGTGCCTGATGACCACCCACTGGATTATCCCTTGGCACTGGTGTTTGTGCCTGCCATCAGAGGACCTGCAGGTGGACATACCCAGTCTGGCCCCTCCTTTTGTGGCTCCTGCTCTCCCATGCCTGAGGAAAGAGCTCTGACCACTGTGCATTCTATAAATCATCCCATTGCCTGAGGCAACAGAGAGCTTCTGCCAATAACAATGATCAAGTATATACCCACATATGTTGCTCACAGCCAGCTCATAACTATAAATGTCATTTACACACTTGTTGGATAAACTGCACAGCCTAATATAAACTGTGCCAAAAGAAGTGCATAGTGCTACAGAAGCTAAGCCAAGAGACTCTACCAAGCGTTCTCTAGTCACACCCCATAGGAGGGGAGTGAAAGGGAAATAAAAAATATTAATAATGAAATAATAACAACATTATAAGAAAAGAAAGAAAAATAAAAAAATCCTACCTGCACAGAAGTATTTACAGAAATTAGAAGTGCCAGCATCTCCAAATCAGAAGGAACCAGCACAATAATTCTGGCACCATAAAAAATCTGAATGAAGTTATACCACCAAAGGATCACACTAGCTCTCCAGCAATAATCCCTAAACAAAATGGAAATTCAGAAATGATTGATAAAGAATTCAAAGCATGGATAGCAAAGAAGCTCAATGAAATTCAAGACAAAGTTAAAAATCAACATGAATAAATTTCTAAAGCAACCTAGGAAAGAAAGGAAGAGATAAATATCTTAAAAAGAAATCAATCAGAGTTTCTGTAATTGAAAACTCACTTAAAAATTGTTAAGGCACAATTTAAAACTTTATTAGTAAACGGTAAAGCAGAAGAAATAATATTAGGGTTTGAAGACTGTTTTTTTGAGCTAAACCAGTCTGACAAAAATAAAGAGAAAAGAATTTTAATAAATGAGGAGGGTCTTCAAGAAATATCGTGTTATGTAAGGTGACAAAACATACAAATTATTGGCAATCCTGAGAGAGGTGGGGGAAAAACAAACAAACAGGAAAAATATATTTTAGGGAATAATTCAAGAAAACTTCCCAATCTTGCTAGAAAAATAGACATCCATATACAAGAAATCCAGAGTACACCTGTGAGATACTATACAAAATGAACTTCACCAAGGCATATAGTCACCAGACTGTCCAAGGTCAATGCAAAAGAAAAAAATCTTAAAGACTGCTGTAGAGAAAGGACAGATCAAATACAAAGGGAGTGACATCAGGCTAACACTAAATTTTTCAGCAGAAGCTTTACAATCCAGGAGATATTGGGGGACTATTTTGAGCATTGTTTAAAAAAAACTAAATTTCAACGAAGAATTTATATCTTGCCAAACTAAGCTTCATAAGTGAAGGAGAAATGAAATATTTTCCAGACAAGCAAATGCTAAAGGAATTTGTTAACATTAGACCAGCATTACAAGAGATTTTTCAGGGAGTTCTAAACATGGAAACAAAAGAATGATACTGACTACCACAAAAACACACTTAAGTTAATAGTCCATAGACCCTATAAAAAGCATAAACAAAATAGAAACTACAAAGCAAAGAGCTAACAAATTCACAATAGAATCAAAACCTCATGTATCAATATTAACCTTGAACACAAATGGTCTAAACACCTCATGTAAAAGGTGAAGAATGGCAAGTTGGATAAAATATCAAAATCCATTCATCTGCTGTCTTTGAGAGACCTATCTCACACAAAATGGAACCCACAGGCCCCGAGTAAAGGATTGGATGAAGAAACACCAATGCAAACAAAAAACAAAAAAGAGCAGGGGTCACTCCTCTTATATCAGATAAAACAGACTTTAGACCCACAACAGTAAAAAAGGTCAAAGGAAGGCATTATATAATGACAAATTAAAGAAGATGACTTAATGATTCTAAAGATATATACATGCAACGTTGGTTCACCCAGATTCACAAAATAAGTACTTTTAGACATACAAAAAGACTTAGAATGATGGTTTCCAGCGTCATCCATGTCCCTACAAAGGACATTAACTCATCATTTTTTATGGCTGCATAGTATTTCATGGTGTATACGTGCCACATTTTCTTAATCCAGTCTATCGTTGTTGGACATTTGACTTGGTTCCAACTCTTTGCTATTGTGAATAGTGCCACAATAAACATACATGTGCATGTGTCTTTATAGCAGCATGATTTATAGTCCTTTGGGTATATACCCAGTAATGGGATGGCTTGGTCAAATGGTATTTCTAGTTCTAGATCCCTGAGGAATCGCCACACTGACTTCCACAATGGTTGAACTAGTTTACAGTCCCACCAACAGTGTAAAAGTGTTCCTACTTCTCCACATCCTCTCCAGCACCTGTTGTTTCCTGACCTTTTAGTGATGGCCATTCTAACTGGTGTGAGATGGTATCTCACTGTGGTTTTGATTTGCATATCTCTGATGGCCATTCTAACTGGTGTGAGATGGTATCTCACTGTGGTTTTGATTTGTATTTCTCTGATGGCCAGTGATGATGAGCATTTTTTCATGTGTTTTTTGGCTGCATAAATGTCTTCTTTTGAGAAGTGTCTATTCATGTCCTTCGCCCACTTTTTGATGGGGTTGTTTTTTTTTTCTTGTAAATTTGTTTGAGTTCATTGAAGATTCTGGATATTAGCCCTTTGTCAGATGAGTAGGTTGCAAAAATTTTCTCCCATTCTGTAGGTTGTCTGTTCACTCTGATGGTAGTTTCTTTTGCTGTGCAGAAGCTCTTTAGTTTAATTAGATTCCATTTGTCAATTTTGGGTTTTGTTGCCATTGCTTTTGGTGTTTTAGACATGAAGTCCTTGCCCACACCTATGTCCTGAATGGTATTGCCTAGGTTTTCTTCTAGGATTTTAATGGTTTTAGGTCTAACATTTAAGTCTTTAATCCATCCTGAATTAATTTTTGTATAAGGTGTAAGGAAGGGATCCAGTTTCAGCTTTCTACATATGGCTAGCCAGTTTTCTCAGCACCATTTATTAAATAGGGAATCCTTTCCCCATTTCTTGTTTTTGTCAGGTTTGTCAAAGATCAGATAGTTGTAGATATGCGGCATTATTTCTGAGGGCTCTGTTCTGTTCCATTGATCTATGTCTCTGTTGTGGTACCAGTACCATGCTGTTTTGGTTACTGTAGGCTTGTAGTATAGTTTGAAGTCAGGTAGCATGATGCCTCCAGCTTTGTTCTTTAGGCTTAGGATTGACTTGGCGATGTGGGCTCTTTTTTGGTTCCATATGAACTTTAAAGTAGTTTTTTCCAATTCTGTGAAGAAAGTTATTGGTAGCTTGATGGGGATGGCATTGAATCTATAAATGACCTTGGGCAGTATGGCCATTTTCACGATATTGATTGTTCCAACCCATGAGCATGGAATGTTCTTCCATTTGGGAACTGAACAATGAGAACTCATGGACATAGGAAGGGGAACATCACACTCCAGGGACTGTTGTGGGGTGGGGGGAGGGGGGAGGGACAGCACTAGGAGATATACCTAATGCTAAATGACGAGTTAATGGATGCAGCAAAACAACATGGCACAAGGTTAGCAGGGCAACTCTTGAGGAATGGGGATGAACTAGAGATACATTGGATCTTACTAAAATGGTAACACAAGCACAATTGATATTAATTTCCTCTTACAGTATTTACATAATTAACCTCTTACACTATCTGTTAAGGAAAGCGATAATCTTCTCTGAAGGAAGATGTCATCTGATTCTTTTTACATTATTTATATTTTATATTTTATTTTTATTTTATTTTATTATTATTATACTTTAAGTTTTAGGGTACATGTGGACAATGTGCAGGTTTGTTACATAGGTATCCATGTGCCATGTTGGTGTGCTGCACCCATTAACTCATCATTTAGCATTAGGTATATCTCCTAATGCTATCCCTCCCCCCTCCTCCCACCCCACAACAGTCCCTGGTGTGCGATGTTCCCCTTCCAGCATCCAGGTGTTCTCATTGTTCAATTCCCACCTATGAATGAGAACATGCGGTGTTTCTTTTTTTGTCCTTGTGATAGTTTGCAGAGAATGATGGTTTCCACTTCACCCATGTCCCTACAAAGGACATGAACTCATCATTTTTTATGGTGGCATAGTATTCCATGGTGTCTATGTGCCACATTTTCTTAATCCAGTCTATCATTGTTGGACATTTGGGTTGGCTCCAAGTCTTTGCTATTGTGAACAGTGCCTCAATAAACATACGTGTGCATGTGTCTTTATAGCAGCATGATTTATAATCCTTTGGGTTTATACCCAGTAATGGGATGGCTGGGTCAAATGGTATTTCTAGTTCTGGATCCCTGAGGAATTGCCACACTGACTTCCACAATGGTTGAACTAGTTTACAGTCCCACCAACAGTGTAAAAGTGTTCCTATTTCTCCACATCCTCTCCAGCAAGTGTTGTTTCCTGACTTTTTAATGATGGCCATTCTAACTGGTATGAGATGGTATCTCATTGTGGTTTTGATTTGCATTTCTCTGATGGCCAGTGATGATGAGCATTTTTTCATGTGTTTTTTGGATGCATAAATGTCTTCTTTTGAGAAGGGTCTATTCATATCCTTCACCCACATTTTGATGGGGTTGTTTTTTTCTTGTAAATTTGTTTGAGTTCATTGTAGATTCTGGATATTAGCCCTCTGTCAGATGAGTAGGTTGCAAAAATGTTCTCCCATTCTGTAGGTTGCCTGTTCACTCTGATAGTAGTTTCTTTTGCTGTGCAGAAGCTCTTGAGTTTAATTAGATCCCATTTGTCAATTTTGGCTTTTGTTGCCATTGCTTTTGGTGTTTTAGACATGAAGTCCTTGCCCATGCCTCTGTCCTGAATGGTATTGCCTAGGTTTTCCTCTAGAGTTTTTATGGTTTTAGGTCTAACATTTAAGTCTTTAATCCATCTTGAATTAATTTTTGTGTAAGGTGTAAGGAAGGGATCCAATTTCAGCTTTCTACATATGGCTAGCCAGTTTTCCCAGCACCATTTATTAAATAGGGAATATTTTCCCCATTGCTTGTTTTTCTCAGGTTTGTCAAAGATCAGATAGTTGTAGATATGCGGCATTATTTCTGAGGGCTCTGTTCTGTTCCATTGGTCTATATCTCTGTTTTGGTACCGGTACCATGCTGTTTTGGTTACTGTAGCCTTGTAGTATAGTTTGAAGTCAGGTAGCGTGATGCCTCCAGCTTTGTTCTTTTGGCTTAGGATTGACTTGGCGATGCGGGCTCTTTTTGGTTCCATATGAACTTTAAAGTAGTTTTTTCTAATTCTGTGAAGAAAGTCATTGGTAGCTTGATGGGAATGGCATTGAATCTATAAATTACCTTGGGCAGTATGGCCACATTCACGATATTGATTCTTCCAACTCATGAGCATGGAATGTTCTTCCATTTTTTTGTATCCTCTTTTATTTCATTGAACAGTGGTTTGTAGCTCTCCTTGAAGAGGTCCTTCACATCCCTTCTAAGTTGGATTCCTAGGTATTTTATTCTCTTTGAAGCAATTGTGAATGGGAGTTCACTCATGATTTGGCTCTCTGTTTGTCTGCTATTGGTGTATAAGAATGCTTGTGATTTTTGCACACTGATTTTGTGTCCTGAGACTTTGTCATTTTGTATTGCATCTATTTGATTCTTCTCTCTTTTCTTCTTTATTGGTCTTGCTAGCAGTCTATCAATTTTGTTGATCTTTTCAAAAAACCAGCTCCTGGATTCATTGATTTTTTGAAGGGTTTTTTGTCTCTCTATTTCCTTCAGTTCTGCTCTGATCTTAGTTATTTCTTGCCTTCTGCCAGCTTTTGAATGTGTTTGCTCTTGATTCTCTAGTTCTTTTAATTGTGATGCTAGCGTGTCAATTTTGGATCTTTCCTGCTTTCTCTTGTGGTCATTTAGTGCTATAAATTTCCCTCTAAACACTGCTTTCAATGTGTCCCAGAGATTCTGGTATGTTGTGTCTTTGTTCTCGTTGGTTTCAAAGAACATCTTTATTTCTGCCTTCATTTCGTTATGTACCCAGTAGTCATTCAGGAGCAGGTTGTTCAGTTTCCATGTAGTTGAGTGGTTTTGAGTGAGTTTCTTAATCCTGAGTTCCAGTTTGATTGCATTGTGGTCTGAGAGATAGTTTGTTATAATTTCTGTTCTTTTACATCTGCTGAGGAGAGCTTTACTTCCAACTATGTGGTCAACTTTGGAATAGGTGTGGTGTGCTGCTGAAAAGAATGTATATTCTGTTGACTTGGGGTGGAGAGTTCTGTAGATGTCTATTAGGTCAGCTTGTTGCAGAGCTGAGTTCAATTCCTGGATATCCTTGTTAACTTTCTGTCTCATTGATCTGTCTAATGTTGACAGTGGGGTGTTAAAGTCTCCCATTATTATTGTGCGGTAGTCTAAGTCTCCTTGTAGGTCACTCAGGACTTGCTTTATGAATCTCGGTGCTCCTGTATTGGGTGCATAGATATTTAGGATAGTTAGTTTTTCTTGTTGAATTGATCCCTTTACCATTATGTAATGGCCTTCTTTGTCTCTTTTCATGTTTGTTGCTTTAAAGTCTGTTTTATCCGAGACTAGGATTGCAACCCTTGCCATTTTTTGTTTTCCATTTGCTTGGTAGATCTTCCTCCATCCCTTTGTTTTGAGCCTATGTGTGTCTCTGCACGTGAGATGGGTTTCCTGAATACAGCACACTGATGGGTCTTGACTCTTTATCCAATTTGCCAGTCTGTGCCTTTTAATTGGAGCATTTAGCCCATTTACATTTAAGGTTAGTATTGTTATGTGTGAATTTGATCCTGTCATTATGATGTTAGCTGGTGATTTTGCTCGTTAGTTGATGCAGTTTCCTCCTAGCCTTGACGGTCTTTACAATTTGGCATGCTTTTGCAGTGGCTGGTACCGGTTATTCCTTTCCATGTTTACTGCTTCCTTCAGGAGCTCTTTTAGGGCAGGCCTGGTGGTGACAAAATCTCTCAGCATTTGCTTGTCTATAAAGTATTTTATTTCTCTTTCACTTATGAAGCTTAATTTTCCTGGATATGAAATTCTGCGCTGAAAATTCTTTTCTTTAAGAATGTTGAATATTGGTCCCCACTCTCTTCTGGCTTGTAGAGTTTCTGCCGAGAGATCAGCTGTTAATCTGATGGACTTCCCTTTGTGGGTAACCTGACCTTTCTCTCTGGCTGCCCTTAATATTTTTTCCTTCATTTCAACTTTGGTGAATTTGACAATTATGTGTCTTGGAGTTGCTCTTCTCAAGGAGTATCTTTGTGGCATTCTCTGTATTTCCTGAATTTGAATGTTGGCCTGCCTTTCTAGATTGGGGAAGTTCTCCTAGATAATATCCTGCACAGTGTTTTCCAACTTGGTTCCATTCTTCCCGTCACTTTCAGGTACATCAATTAGACATAGATTTGGTCTTTTCACATAGTCCCATATTTCTTGGATGCTTTGTTTGTTTCTTTTTATTCCTTTTTCTCTAAACTTCTCTTCATGCTTCATTTCATTCATTTCATCTTCCATCGCTGATACCCTTTCTTCCAGTTGATCACATTGGTTACTGAGGCTTGTGAATTCGTCACATAGTTCTCGTGCCATGGATTTCAGCTCCATCAGGTCCTTTAAGGACTTCTCTGCATTGGTTATTCTAGTTATCCATTTGTCTAACTTTTTTTTCAAAGTTTTTAACTTCTTTGCCATTGGTTCGAACTTCCTCCTTTAGCTCGGAGTACTTTGATCTTCTGAAGCCTTCTTCTCTCAACTCGTCGAAATCATTCTCCATCCAGCTTTGTTCCATTGCTGGTGAGGAGCTGCGTTTCTTTGGAGAAGGAGAGGTACTCTGATTTTTAGAGTTTCCGGTTTTTCTGCTCTGTTTTTTTCCCATCTTTGTGGTTTTATCTACCTTTGGTCTTTGATGATGGTGACGTGCAGATGGGTTTTTGGTGTGGATGTCCTTTCTGTTTGTTAGTTTTCCTTCTAACAGTCAGGACCCTCAGCTGCAGGTCTGTTGGAGTTTACTGGAGGTCCACTCCAGACCCTGTTTGCCTGGATATCAGCAGCGGTGGCTGCAGAACAGCAGATATTGGTGAACCACAAATGCTGCTGCCTGATTGTTGCTCTGGAAGTTTTGTCTCAGAGGAGTACCCAGCTGTGTGAGGTGTCAGTCCGCCCCTACTGGGGGCTTCCTCCCAGTTAGGCTACTCAGGTGTCAGGAATCCACTGGAGGAGGCAGTCTGCCTGTTCTCAGATCTCAAGCTGCATGCTGGGAGAACCACTACTCTCTTCAAAGCTGTTAGACAGGGACATTTAAGTCTGCAGAGGTTACTGCTGTCTTTTGTTTTTCTGTGCCCTGCCCCCAGAGGTGGAGCCTACAGAGGCAGGCAGGCCTCCTTGAGCTGTGGTAGGCTCCACCCAGTTCAAGCTTCCCAGCCGCTTTGTTTACCTACTCAAGCCTGAGCAATGGCGGGCACCCCTCCCCCAGCCTCGCTGCTGCCTTGCAGTTTGATCTCAGACTGCTGTGCTAGCAATGAGTGAGGCTCTGTGGGCGTAGGATCCTCTGAGCCAGGTGCAGGATATAATCTCCTGGTATGCCATTTGATAAGCCCGTTGGAAAAGTGTGGTATTAGGGTTGGAGTGACCCGATTTTCCAGGTGCCATATGTCACCCCTTTCTTTGACTAGGAAAGGGAATTCCCTGACCCCTTGTACCTCCCAGGTGAGGCGATGCCTCGCCTTGCTTCAGCTCATGCTTGGTGTGCTGCACCCACTGTCCTGCACCCACTGTCTGGCACTCCCCAGTGAGATGAACCCAGTACCTCAGTTGGAAATACAGAAATCACCCATCTTCTGCGTCGCTCACGCTGGGAGCTGTAGACTGCCTTTACTTATTTTTTAAAAATTTATTTTTAAATAAATACCACCTGCGAGGAGCAGTGGTGTTTGGTTACATAAATAAGTTCTTTATTGGTGATTTCTGAGATTTTGGTGCCCCATCACACAAGCAGTGTACACCGTACCCAATGCATAATATTTTTACCTCACCCCCCTCCCACCCTTTCCCGTGTCTCCAGAGTTCATTGTATCATTCTTATGCCTTTGCGACCTCATAGCTTAGCTCCCACTTATGAGTGAGAACACATGATGTTTGGTTTTCTATTTCTGAGTTACTTCACTTAGAATAAGAATCTCCAATTCCATCCAGATTACTGCAAATGCCATTATTTTGTTGTCTTTAATGGCTGACTAGCATTCAATGGTGTATATATACCATATTTTCTTTATCCACCCATTGATTGATGGGCATTTGGGCTGGTTCCATATTTTTGCAATTGCAAATTGTGCTGTGATAAACATGCATGTGCAAGTATCTTTTTTGTATAATGACTTATTTCACCTGGTTAGATACCTAGTAGTGGGATTCCTGGATCAAATGGTAGTATACTTTTATTTCTTTAAGGAATCTCCACACTGTTTTTTCATAGTGATTGTACCAGTTTACATTTCTACCAACAGTGTAAAAGTGCTCTCTTTTCACCACATCCATGGCAACATGTATTATTTTTTAATTTTTAATTTTGGCCATTCTTGCAGGAGTAAGGTGGTTGATTCTTTACAGTTTTTTTATACACACTGCCTGATATACAATAAAACATTACTAGACCTGTGAATGAGGCAGAAAAAGTTGACTTTCAATCATTACAAAAATAAACAACTGATGCATAACCACAGATACAAATATTGGAGTTAGTAGACAAAGGCTATAAAATAATTATAGCTAGGGTAAAAAAAAAATATGAACAAAAGGAACAAAAAGATGGGAAAATTCAGCAGAGAATCAGAATCTATCAAAAAAATTAACATTCTAGGCAAAGCAATCCCAAGCAAAAAGAATAAAAGTGAAGGCATCACACTACCCAACTTGAAACTATACCATAAAGTCACAGTAACCAAAACAGCTTGACACTGGTACAATAACAGACATACAGACCAATAAAACAGAATAGAAAACTCAGAAATAAAGCCACAAACCTACAACCATCTGATCTTTGGCAAGGCTGACAAAAACCAGCAATGGAAAAAGGACTCCTTATTCAGTAAATGGTGTTAGGATAACTAGCCATATGCAGAAGATAGAAGCTGGACACCTACATTTTACCATTTACAAAAATTAACTCATAATGGATTAAAGATTTAAATGGAAGACCTCAAACTACAAGAAATCCTGAAAGACAATCTGAGAATACTCTTTTGGACATTGATATTGGCAACGGCTTCTTGGCTAAGTCTCCAAAAGCAATTGTAACAAAACCAAAAATAGACAAGTGGAATATAATTAAACTAAAGAGTTTCTGCAGAAGAAAAGAAACTATCAACAGAGGAAATAGACAACCTACAGAAAGGGAAAAGATAATCACAAACTATGCGTCTGACAAAAGCCTAATATTCAGAATCTAGAGGGAACTTAAATCAAAAGCAAAACACAGATAATCCAACTAAAACATTGCCAAAAGGCATGAAGAGACACTTCTCAAAAGAAGACATGGAAGTGGTCAATGAACATGTGAAAAAATGCTCAATATCATCAATCATCAGAGAAATGCAAATCAAAACCACACTGAGATACCATCTTGTACCTGTCAAAATGGCAATTTTAAAAAAGTCAAAAAAATAAGAATGAAAACAGATGATGGCCAGACTGTGAAGAAAAGGGCACACATATACACTTGGTGGGAATGCGAATAAGTCAAGCCACTGTGGAAAGCAGTCTGGAAATTTTTTAAAGAATTTTAAACAAAACTACAAGTAAACCCAGCAATATCGTTACTGTGTATATACTCTCCCAAAATAAATCATTCTACCAAAAAGACACATATACTCGTATGTTCATCACTGCACTATTCTCAATAGCAAAAACATGGAAGCAAGTCAGGTACCCATCAGTGGTAGCTTGGATAATGAAAATATGGTACCTATGCACTTTGGGATACTACACAGCCATAAAAGAGAATGAAACCATGTCCTTTTCAGCTACATGGATAGAGTTGGAGGCTGTAACCTAAGCAAATTAATGCAGGAAGTGAAAACCAAATATAGCATGTTCTCATTTACAAGTGGGAGCTAAGCATTAAGTGCAAATGAACATAAATATGGGACAAATAGACACCGTGTACTACTAGAGGGTGAAAGGAGGGAAAATAGGTTTAAAAACTACCTATGAAGTACTATGCTCACTACCAAGGTGAAAATATCCATACTCCAAACCTCAGCATCCCTCAATATTTCCATGTAACAAATCTGCACATGTACCTTCTACACCTAAAATAAAAGTTGAAATAAAAATAAATTAACATTCTAGATCTAGAAAAACTTGATACTTGAAATTAATAATTCACTGGACAGGAATAGTAGCAAACAGAACAAAACAGAAAATACAACCAGTAGACTTTACAGACAAATATCCAATGTGAAATACAGTGGAAAAAAATAAAAAGAAAAGTGCAGAGTGAAAGAAAAATATGCCACAAAATTTCTAATATACCTGTAAGGAGAGAGAGAATGTAATAGAAGGAATCTTTAAATAGAGTATGGCTAAAAATTTTCTAAAACTGAAGACATTATCTAACATTTTCTAGAAGCTCAGCAAACCCCAGAGGAAAGCAATACTGAGGCACAAATAATCAAACTGTAAAAAGTAATAAAAAATGAAAAAAAAATGAAAGGAACCAGGGAAAAAGACACATTCTCTTCAAAAGAACATCAATATAACTAATAGTTGTTACATTACAAAACTATATACTCAAAACAACATATTGGCATAAAAAGTGGCACATAGACCAATGGAAGAGATTAGAGAGTTCAGAAATAATTCCATGCATTTACAGTCAATTGATTTTTTACAAACATATCAGGAACACACAATGTGGAAAGGACAGTCTCGTCAATAAATGATGTTGTGAGAACAGGGTATCTACATAAAGAATAAAATTAGACTCTCATCTCACACTATATGCAAATACAAACTCAAAATAGATTATAAACTTAAATGTAAGGTATAAACTGTAAAGCTACTAGAAAAAACAGAGAAAAAGTTCCATGGCATTGGTCTGAGCAACTCTTATTTGAATATCAACCCAAAACCACAGACAACAAAAGCAAAACTAGACAAATGTGAGTACATCAAACTAGAGTTTCGGCACAGCCAAGAAAACAAACAATTGAGTGAAGAGACAACATACAGAATGGGATAAAGTATTTGCAAACTGTATCTCTGATAAGGGCTTAATATCCAAAATACATAAGGAACTTGAATGACTCAACAGGAAGAAAAAGTGGGCAAAGGATCTTAATAGACATTTCTCAAAAGAAGACATAGAAATGGCCAACGGGAAGAATCAGTATTATTCAAATGTCCATTCTACCCCAAACAATTAACAGATTCAAAGCAATTCCTATCAAAAGATCAATGACATTCTTTACAGAAATAGAAAGCCAATCTTAAAATTTATATGTAACCACAGAAGACCCAAAATAGCCAAAGCTATTTTAAGCAAAAAGAGCAAATCTGGAGGAATTACATTATCTGACTTCAAACTATACTACAGAGCTATAGGAACAAAAACAGCATGGTACTGGCATAAAAGCAGACACATAGATCAGTGGAACAGAATTGAGAACTCAGAAAAAAATTCACACATTTACAGTGAACTCATTATCCCCAAAGGTGCCCAGATATATGCTTTAGAAAAGATAGTCTCTTCAATAAATGGTGCTGGGAAAACTGGGTATACATATTCAGAAAAAAGAAACTAGACCCTTATTTCATACCATATACAAATATCAAATCAAAATGGATCTAAGACTTAAACCTAAGACCTCAGGCTATTAAACTACTACAAGAAAACATTGGGGAAACTCTAGGACATCAGTCTGGGCAAAGATTTCTTGAGTAATGCCTCACAAGCACAGGCAACCAAAGCAAAAATGGACAAATGGGATCACATCAAATTAAAAAGCTACTGCACAGCAAAGGAAATTAGAAACAAAAATAAAAGACAACCCACAGAATGGGAGAAAATATTTGCAAACTACTCATCTGACAAAAGGTTAATAACAAGAATGTATAAGTGATTCAAACAACTCTATAGGAAAAATCTAATGATAGGATTAAAAATGTGCAAAAGATTTGAATAGACATCTCTCAAAAGGAGACATACAAATGGCAAACAGGCAAATGAAAAGGTGCTCAACAACATTGATCATCAGAGAAATGCAAAGAAAAACTATGGTAAGATATTCCACACTCCAGTTAAAATGACTTATATCCAATAGACAGGCAATAACAAATGCTGGCGAGAATGTAGAGAAAAAAGAACCCTTGTGCACTGTTGGTGGGAATGTAAGTTAGTACAACCACTATGGAGAATAGTTTGGAGGTTCCTCAAAATAACTAAAAATTGAGCTACCATATGATCCAGCAATCCCACTGCTGGGTATATACCCCAAAGAAAGAGAATCAGCATATCAAAGAGATATCTCCACTCTCATGTTTGTTGCAGCACTGTATACAATAGCCAAGATTTAGAAGTAACCTAAGTGTTCATCAACAGATGAACGGATAAAGAAAATATGATGCATACACACAATGGAATATTACTCAGCCATAAAAATAATAATATCCTGTCATTTGCAACAAGATAAATGGACCTAGAGGTCATTATGTTAAGTGAAGTAAGTCAGGCATAGAAAGACAAACATCGCATGTTCTCACTTATTTGTGAGATCTGAAAATTAAAACAATTGAACTCATGAACATAGAGAGTAGAAAGATGGGTACTAGAGACTGCTAAGAGTAGTGACATGGCAGAGTGGGGGAAGTGAGGATGGGTAACAGGTACAAAAATAGAAAGAATGAATAAGACCTGCTATTTGATAGCACAACAGGGTGGCTATAGTCAATAACAGCTGAATTGTACATTTTAAAATAACTAAAATACTATAATTGGTTTGTTTGTAACACAAAGTATAAATGCTTGAGAGGATGGATATCCCATTCCATGACGTGATTATTACACATTACATGTCTGTATCGAAACATCTCATGTACCCTGTAAATATATACATCACTAGGCACCCACAAATATTAAAAACAAAAAATTTAAATTAAAAAAGGAGATGGGTATAGAAACGAATGAGGAGTAAGTAAAGGAATTGCAAGAAAAAAACCCAGCTATAAAAATACACACATAGGGTGAATGAAAATACCTTTAAGTTTACTATGACTTTTGCTTAAAACAGTGCTTCTTGATTAAATATTCAGTAAAGTGCCTCTGTGGTAGATTTCAAAGTTTTTCTTATCTTGCTGTCAAGTTGTAGCAGTCATGGAGACTTTTGAAATAGTCTCCTAATTGATTGTACTACCATTACGTGGGACAATGTTCTACCTCCAATCGGCTGAGGCTTAAGAGGGGAACTTACCAACTTGCATAATGGAGATTTGTGGTGGTTTCAGGTACGACTGGATCAGGGACGGCAAATAATATTGTCAGGGCTCAATTTCTCTACCTCTCAGCTCTGCTTATTGCTGCTTGACCTCAGTTGGCCTGCCATGCTATGCAAGATGATTGCTAGTAGCTCCAAATTTACATCCCAATAGCTGAACAATCCCAGTGGAAATAGACAAGAGTTGACATAGCTCTGGCAAAAAAAAAAAAAAAAAAAAAAAAAGTCCTGGGGAACATTCTCATTAGCTTAGCTTGAGGTATACTCCCAACTCTGTACTAATCACTGGGCCGGAGGCATAGATATTCGGAAAAAAAGAAACAGGTTTTGCGTCCAAGTAAGAAGGCCTTCTGGGCAACTAATAGCAAATGGCCACGGCTCTGGAAACCTCACTGCTTTCACCCCTTTGTACCAACAGAGTCACTGTTCTAAGGCATGAATAAAACCTCATAAGACCTCCAAAAACAAAAACCAAGAAACAAATGGCGAACCCGTATATGGGGAGGAAAAAAAAGCTTAACATCACTAATCATCAGAGCAATGCAAATTAACATAGTTAGAAATAAAGAATTGCATTTCATGACAAAATGTCTGTACCAACAGGCAGCACAATAGTCCTAAATTTATCTATCTTCAAAATATATAAACCAAAAATCAACAAAACAAGAAGAGCCATAGGCAAATCCTGAGTCATTGTTGGTGATGTTAACACATATCCCCCAGTAAATGATAGAACAATCAGTCCAAAAGCAAAAGAGAGGGCGGGGGACGTGTTTGGCAGCGGACACCGTTTCAGTTGCGTTCTTGGTTCAATTTGTGTCTCGGCGATGTTTCCTAGACTCTTGACGTTCCTATCTCCTCGCCCCTTTTCCCGCCACCCTTTGTCCTCCAGAAGCCCGGAGACATCAGCCGCTGCGATTGTGCTACTGGCTGTTCGGCACGGAACGGTCAAGATAAAAAATAAATCCAAAGATATTTTGGCACTAACAGCGTGATCTGTAGCAAGAAAGATGAGCAGTCTGTTCAAACCGATGAGACTTCCAAGGAGACTTCAGAGAGCCAAGACAGTGAAAAGGAAAATATGAGAAAGACTTGTTAAACATTATTAAGGGCATGAAAGTTGGATTAAGCACAGTAAATGTACAAATAACAAAGCCCCCCAACAGAAGACCACTTAAAAGTTTGGAAGCTACACTTGGCAGACTTCAAAGAGCTACAGAACATGCTCCGAAGAAGAGAATTGGAGCCCCTGAGTCTCGAGTTGGTGGCAGCTGCATCTGGTGTGGCAGATTCTCTCTCTTTTGACAAGCAAACAACCAAGTCGGAGCTGCTGAGGCAGCTCCAGCAGCATTAGGAAGAGTCAAGGGCACAGAGAGATGCAGACAGACCTAAAATTAGTTTCAGTAACATAATATAGATAAGAAAGTTGCCAGGTTTGCTACAGCTAGAGTTCGTTCAAGACCAGAGCATCGGATTCAGTTTGACGAAGCCTATGACAATTATCCTGGCCAGGAGAAGACCTATGATCATAGAAAAAGATGTAGGAAAGATATATTCAAGTGGAAAAGACTTAATATTTTTGACATGACGGCAGTTACTAAACAAGCACCTGAAACAGACACATCACCTTCACTTTGGGATGTGGAATTTGCTAAGCATTTAGCCACAGTAAATGAACAACCCCTTCAGAATGGGTTTGAAAAGCTGATCCAGTGGACAAAAGAGGGGAAATTGTGGGAGTTCCCAATTAACAATGAAGCAGGTTTTGATGATGATGGTTCAGAATTTCATTAACATATATTTCTGGAGAAACACCTGAAGGGCTTTCCAAAACAAGGACCAATTCACCACTTCATGGAGGTGATGACTTGTGGCCTTTCCAAAAACTCATGTCTTAGTGTTAAACAGAATGTTGAGCACATAGAGTGGTTTAAAAATTATTTTAATGAAAAAAAGGACGTTCTAAAAGAAAGTAATGTACAGTTCAATTAAGACCATGGAAATTTTTATTTCAAACAATTAGAGATGGATATTAAAACTAAATAAAATAATTTTACTAAAAAAAGCAAAGTAAGGATATAGAAGATTCAAACAATATAATTATAAAACTCAACCTAATTAGAGTATACAGAACATTACACGAAGCAACTGCAGAATATATGTTTTTTCAAGTTTATATGGAATATTTACCAAGACGAATCAAATACTAGGGTGTAATGCAAGATCATACATTTCAGGGACTGAAATCATACAGAATATGTTCTCTGTATACAGTAGAATTAATATAGAAGACAATAACAGAAAGATAGAGAAAATATATTCAAATGTTTAGAAATTAAGATATACACTTTCAAATAACCCATGGGTCAAATAAGAAATTATAATGGAAAGCAGACAATATTTTGAACTAAGTAATAACAAAAATATGGTATATCAAAATCTGTGGGAGGCAGATAAAGCAGCTCTGGAGGGCTATTTATATCTTTAAATGCATATATGAGAAAAAATAAAGTGTTAAAAATCAATTACCTAAACTTCCATATCAAAGACTAGGAAAAGAATGACAAATTAAACCAAAAGAAAGCAGAAGTGATGGAACAATACATATATAAGAAAAGAAATCAATGAGATAAAACACAGATGTGAGATACAGACAATTAAAAAAATAAAAATTGGTCCTTTGAAATGTTTCACAAAATTAATAAGCCTCTAGCAAAGACTGATTCCGAAAAAAAAGGAGCACAACAGAAATTGCTAATGTCAGGAATGAAAAGGAAACATCAATACAGATCCTAAAGACATTGTAAAGAAAATGAGAGGATGCTCTAAATAACTAAGGCCAATGAATTTTTTAAGTTAAATGAAATGGACAAATTTATTTAAAAATGCAACTTTCCAAAATGAAAGAAGAAGAAATTTAAAAATGTAATGTTCTATGAGTATTAAAATCCTTCAATTCATCAATAAAAACCTTACCGCAGGAAAATTCTAGATCCATATGCCTTACCAGGTGAATTCATCTGGACAGTTAAGTAAGAAACAATGCCAATTTTATAAGAACTCTTAACATACAAGAAAGGGAGAGTATTAAAAAATTTACTCTGTGAGGCCATCATAAACCTGATACCAAAACCTGATAAGAACCACAAAAAAGGAAAACTACAAAAACATGAATTTAAAATCCCAAACAAAATATTATCAAATTGAATCCAGCAATATATAAAAAGAATAATAGATAATTACTAAGTGAGGTTTATCCCGGTGTAAAAATATTTTTTAGCAATAAAAATTTATCAATTAATGATATTAACAGATTATATAAGAAAAAAATCACATCTTTATCTCAGTAGATGCAGAAAAAGCATTTGATAAAGGTGAAGAGTTATTGATGATATCAACTCCCAGCAAACTAGTAAGAAGTGCAAACTACCTTAGTCTTATAAAGGACACTTAGAGCTAGACTACTGAGTTGGAAAATATTGAATGCTTTCCTCTTGACATAGAGAACAAAACATGGATGACCACTATTACCACTTCTAATCAACATTGTGCTTCAGATACTGCTCACTATAACATGGCAGAGTAAATAAGTAAAATCTGGTCAACCTAATAAGCAAGAAAAATAAGTAAAATGTATAAAGAGTAGAAAAGATAAACAAAATTGTCTTCATTCACAAATGACATAATTATGTACAAAGACCAAAAATAATCTACAAAGAAACTTTTGGAATTATTAAACAAATTTAGCAAGACCTCTGGATAGAAAATTAATATACACATTCAGTTGTATATCTATATTAGCAAGAAACAATTGGAAAATGAAACAACTTTTACCATGGCTTCAAACCACCTTAAGCACCTATAAAATATCTGATAAAATGTGCAAGACCTTTATACTGAAACTATGAAACCTTGATGAGGGAATTTTAAAAGACCTAAACAAATTGAGACATATGTCACAATTATGGATCAGTAAGCTCAATAATGTTAAGATGTCAGTTGCCCCCAAATTGAGCAATAGGTTCAATGCTATACCAATAAAAATACCAGTAGCATTTTCCATGGAAAACTGACAAGCTAATTCTAAAATTTACAGGGAACTGCAATGGATTTAGAATAGCCAAGAATTCTTGAAGAAAAAGAACAAACTTCTTATGGAGTTACAGTAATTAAGAGAATGTGGTATTAGTGTGAAGATAAACCAGTTGTACAGAAAAGATAATTCAAAAATATATCTACACATATGTAGTGTCCTGATTTATAATATATCTCTACCACAATTCAATAAAGTAAAAGATGATCTTTTCTCTCTCTTATTTATTTATTTATTTATTTATTTATTTATTTATTTATTTTGGGACAGAGTTTCACTCTGTCACTCAGGCTGGAGTGCAGTGGTGGGATCACACTGCAGCCTCTAATCCCTGGGGCTCAAGCAATCCTCCTGTCAGTCTGCAAACTAGCTGAGACTACAGGCTTGTGCCACCATGCCCATCTATTTTTTATATTTATTTATTTATTTATTTTTTTGAGATGGAGTTTTGCTCTGTCACCCAGGCTGGAGTGCAGTGGCTTGATCTTGACTCACTGCAGGCTCTGCCTCCTGGGTTCACGCCATTCTCCTGCCTAAGCCTCCCGAGTAGCTGGGACTACAGGCGCCCACCACCACGCCTGGCTAATTTTTTGTATCTTTAATAGAGACAGGGTTTCACCGTGTTAGCCAGGATGGTCTCGATCTCCTGACCTCGTGATCCACGGGCCTCGGCCTCCCAAAGTTCTGGGATTACAGGCATGAGCCACCGTGCCTGGCCATGCCCGCCTATATTTTAAAAAAAATTTGTGGAGACATGATCCTGCTGTGTTGCCCAGGCAGGTCTCAAACTCCTGGCCTCAAGCAATACTCCAACCTCAGCCACACAAAGCGTTGGTATTGCAGGCATCACCCACTGCCTCCAGCCACATTTTACTTAATGTTTTTGGATCAATCGTATATACATAGGGATGAAGTGAGCCTTGACCCCATACTTTACACTGAACCAAAAATTAATTCAAAATGGACAATAGAGATAATTGTAAAAACAAAATATATAAAGATTCTAGAGGAAACTATAAGAAAATATTTTCATGAACTTGAGGCAGGTAAAAATTTATTAAACATGATAGAAAAGAATTAACCATAAGAGATTGATACATTAAAATTAAGAACTTTTCTTCACCAAAAGACTATTATGAGAGTAAAACGGCAACCACAGAATGGAGGAAACACTTGTAAAACATAACATCTAATAACAAACTCATATGCAGAATGTACAAATAATTACTACAAATGAATAAAGAAAATACCTACCCAATTAAAAATTGGCAAAATATTTAAATAGACCATTCACAAATTTCTAAATGGCTAATAAGAATTTGAAAATGTTCTCAGTATCATTAATTAGAGGAAAAAAATTGAATTAAAGCCACAATGTAACAGTTTTATATGTTGATTATGATGGTGGTTACACAAGTCTACACATGGAATAAAATTGCATAGAGCTATACACACGTACACACACATGCACAAAGGAATGCATGTAAGAACTGGTGAAATCTGAGTAAGGTCTCTAGTTGACAGTATTATATCGATGTGAATTTCCCGGTTTTGCTATTGTACTATAGTTATATAAGATATTATGACTGGAAGGAAATGGTGAAAAAAACAGAGTTGTCACTTTGGGAGGCTGAAGTGGGCGGATCACGAGGTCAGGATATGGAGACCATCCTGGCTAACACGGTGAAACTCCGTCTCTATTAAAAATACAAAAAAAAAAAAAAAAAAAAAATCAGCCAGGCGTGGTGGCTTTAATTCCTTCCCAGATAATGGGTTTTTCTTTTCTACCACATTGTCAGGCTGTGAATTTTCCAAACTTTTATGCTCTGCTTCCCTTTTAAATGTAAATCCCAATTTCAGACCATCTCTTTGTGAGAGCATATTACTGCATGATGTAAGGAGCAACCAGACCACATCTTGAACACTTTGCTGCTTAGAAATTTCTTCTGCCAGATACCCTAAATCATCTCTCTCAGCTTCAAAGTTCCAACAGATCTCTATAGCAGAGGAAAAATGCCACCAGTCTCTTCGGGAAAACATAGCAAGAGTGACCTTTACTCCAGTTCCCAATAAGTTCCTCATCTCCATCTGAGACCAACTCAGCCTGGATTTCATTGTCCACATCACTATCAGCATTTTGGTCAAAACCATTCAACAATTCTCTACAAGGTTCCAAACTTTCCCACATCTTCATGTCTTCTGCTGACCCCTCTAAACTGTACCAGTCTCTGGCCTACTCCCAAAGTGACTTCCACATTTTCAGTTATCTTTATAGCAGTGCCTCACTCTTTTGGTCCCAATTTTCTGCATTAGTTTGTTATCACATTGCCATAAAGAACTACTTGAGACTGGGTAATTTATGAAGAAAAGAGGTTTAATTTACTCACGGTTATGCAGGCTGTATAGAAAAAATGGCTGGGAGGCCTCAGAAAACTTACAATCACAGCAGAAGGTGAAGGGAAACAAGCATGGCAGGGCAGGAGAGTGAGATAGCAAAGGGAGAAGTGCCACACACTTTTAAACCATTAGATATTGTGAGAACTCACTCACCTTCACAAGAAAAATAAGAAGGAAATCACCGCCATGATCCATTTACCTCCCACCAAGCCCCTCCTCTGATACATGGGGATTACAATTTGACATGAGATTTGGGTGGGAACACAGAGCCAAACCATATCAATACAATTTTTAGTAATGGATAGATCATCCATACAAAAAATTAATGAGGAAAAATTGGACTTGAACTATACTTTAGATCAAATGGACTTCACATATACAGAACATTCTATCCAACAGTAGCAGAATTCACAAATGTCCAAAGTACACATGGAACATTCTTCATGATAGATCATGTTAGGCCACACAAGTCTTAACAAATTTAAGAAGTTTGAAATCATATCAAACATCTTTTTCAACAACAAGTATGTAAAACTAGAAGTTAATAACAGGAAGTAAACTGAAAATGAACAAATATATAGAAATTAAAATCACACTCCTTAACAACCAATGGGTCAAGGAAGAAATTTTAAAAAGGGAAGTTAAAAGATATCCTGAAACAGGTGAAAATGGAAATACAACATACCAAATCTTATGGAATGCAGTGAAAGCAGTCTTAAGAGGGAAGTTGATAGTGATAAATGGTTACATTAAGAAAAGAAGGAGACCTTAAATAAACAATCTAACTTTATACTTCTGAGAACAAAAAAGAACAAGCTTAGCCTAAAGTTAGTAGAAAGAAGGAATTAACAAAGATCAATGCCAAAAATAAAGGAAAGACTAGTAAAACAATTTACAAAACATTAATAAATCTAAGCATTGATTTTATAAGGAAAAAAATTGATAAACCTTTAGCTAAATTAAGAAAAAAAGGACTCAAATGAGATCATAAATGAAAGAGAAGACATTACAACTGATAGCACGGAAATATGAAGTATCACAAGAAACTACTATGAACAATTATTTGCCAATAAATTATATAACTTAGTAGAAGTGAATAAATTCTTAGAAACATACAACCTACCAAGACTGAATCATGAAGAAATAGAAAATCTCAACAGACCAACATCAAGTAAGGAGATTGACTCAGTAACCAAAATTTCTTATAAAATAAAAGCCCAGGACCTGATGGCTTCACCGGTGAATTCTACCAAACATTTAAATAAGAGCTAGTATTGATTCTCAAACTCTTCTAAAAATTGAAAAGGAGGGGCCACTTACAAACTCATTTTACAAGGCCACCATTATTCTTATACCAAAGCCAGACAAGCACATTCCAAGAAAAGAGGATTACAAGCCAATATCTCTGATAAACATAGGTGCCAAAAAACCTCAACAAAATACTAGCAAAGTGAATTCAGCAACACATTAAAAGGATCACACAACATGATAAATTTGAATTTACTCCTGTGTTGAGGGAAGTCAGGGACTCCAAACGGAAGGACCGGCTGAAGCCATGGCAGAAGAACGTGGATTGTGAAGATTTTATGGACATTTATTAGTTCCCCAAATTGATACTTTTGTAATTTCTTACGCCTGTCTTTACTGCAATCTCTAAACATAAATTGTAAAGATTTCATGGACACTTATCACTTCCCCAATCAATACCCTTGTGATTTCCTATGCCTGTCTTTACTTTAATCTCTTAATCCTGTCAGCTAAGAAGGATGTATATCGTTCCAGGACCCTGTAATAATTGCGTTAACTACAAAAATTGTACAGCATTGTGTGTTTGAGCAATATGAAATGTGGGCACCCTGAAAAAGGAACAGGATAACAGCAATTGTTCAAGGAATAAGAGAGATAACCTTAAACTCTGACTGCCGGTGAGCCGGGCAGAACAGAGCCATATTTCTCTTCTTTCAAAAGCAAATGGGAGAAATATCGCTGAATTCCTTTTCTCAGCAAGGCATGTCCCTGAGAAAGAGAATGCACACCTAGGGGTAGGTCTCTGAACTGGCCCCCCTGGGGCATACCTGTCTCTTATAGTCGAGATTGCAGAGGTGAAATAAACTCCAGTCTCCCACAGCACTCCCAGGCTTATTTGGAAGAGGAAATTCCCACTTAATAAATTTTAGTCAAACCGGTTGATCTCAAAACCTAGTCTCCTGATAAGATGTTATCAATGACAGTGGTGCCCAAAACTTCATTAGCAATTTTAAATTCACCTCGGTCCTGTAGTCCTGTGATCTCGCCCTGCTTCCACTTGCCTTGTGATATTCTATTACCCTGTTAAGTACTTGATGTCTGTCACCCACACCTATTCGTATACTCCCTGCCCTTTTAAAACTCCCTAATAAAAACTTGCTGGTTTTTGTGGCTTGTGGGGATCACGAATCCTACCAATGTGTAATGTCTCCCCCGGATGCCCAGCTTTAAAATTTCTCTCTTTTGTACTCTGTCCCTTTGTTTCTCAAGCCAGCCAACGCTTAGGAAAATAGAAGAGAACCTACGTGATTATCAGGGCAGGTCCCCCAATACTCCTGGGATGTAAGTATGTTTCAACATACACAAATCAGTAAATGTGATACGTCACATAAACAGAATGAAGGACAAAAGCCTTATTATTAAATCAATAGATGCAGAAAGAAGAATTTAACAAAATTCAGCACTCTTTTATGATATAAAGTCTCAAAATATTAGGTATAGAAGGAACGTACCTCAAAATAATAGACACCAAATATGACAAACCCACAGCTAACATAATATTTAACAGTGTAAAGTTGAAAGCCTTTGCTCTAAGATCAGGAACAAAACAAGGATACCCACTCTCACAACTTTTATTCAACATAGAACTAGAAATCTTAGCCAGAGCAATTAGGAAAGGAAAAGAAATGAAAGTCACTCAAATATAAAGGAAATAATTAAAATTGTATCTTCAGATTACATAATCTTATATAAAGATAACCCTAAAGACTCCATCTAAAACTATAAGAACTAATGAACAAATTCAGTAAAGATACAAGATGCAAAATGAACATACCAAAATCAATTGTATTCCTATACACTAATAACAAACTAATTGAAAAAAATTAAGCAAACAAGCTCATTTACAATAGCATACAAAAATAAAATACTTTTAGAAGCAGGTTTAACCAAGGAAGTGGAAGATCTGTACTATGAAAATTACAAAGCATTGATGAAATAAATTGAAAAAGACACCAATAATTGAAAAGATATTGTGTGTCCATGGATCAGAAGAATCAATATTTTCAAAATGTTTATACTACCCAAAGCAATCTATAGATCAATTCAATCTTAATCAAAATTGCAATGGCATGTTTTACAGAAATAGAAAAAACAATCCTAAAATTCATCTAAAACCATGAAAGATTCCAAGTAGCTAAAGAAATCTTGAGCAAAAAAAGCAAAGCAGGTGGCATCATACTTGCTTATTTTAAATTATATTACAAAGCTACAACAATAAAACAGTATGGTACCAGCATAAAAACAAACACATAGACCAATGGAACAGAACAGAAAGTCCAGAAATACATCCATGCATATTCAGTCAACTAATCTTCGACAAAAGTGCCAAGAATATAAAATGAGGAAAGAGTAGTCTCTCCCATAAATGATGCTGGGAAAACTGAATATCCATATGCAAGAAAAATAAAATTGGATAATTTTCTTACTCCATACACAAAAATAAACTAAAATGGATTAAAGACTTGAAATCATAAAACTTCTAGAAAAAAAACATAGAGTAAAAGTTCCCTAACATTTATCTTAACAATAATTTCTTAGATAAGACAGCAAAAACACAGACAATAAAAGCAGAAATAAACAAGTAAAACTACTTCAAACTACGAAGTTTCTGCACAAAAATGAAACAATAAACAGAATAAAAAGCAACCTATGGAAGAGGAAAAATATTTGCAAACTATCTTATAAGAGGTTAATGCTCAAAATATATAAGCAACTCTTACAACTCAATAGCAAAAAAACAAACAAAGGAAAACAAAAACAAAATAGCCGGATTTTATATGGGCAAAGGTACTGAATAGACATTATTCCAAAGCAGACATACAAATGGCCAACAGGTATATGAAAAGGTGCTGAACATCACTAACCATCAAGAAAATGCATATCAAAACCACAAGCTATCATTTCACACCTGTTTGAAAGGCTTTTACCACAAAAAGATAACAAGTATTGGTGAGGATGTGGAGAAAAATGAACTCTTATGCATTGCTAGTGGGAATGTGAATTGGTACAGCCATTATGGAAACAGTATGGGGGCTTCTCAAAAAATTAAAAATGAACTATCATATGATGCAGCAATCCCACTTCTGGTTGCATATTGAAAAGAAATAAAAATCACTATCTCAAAGAGATACCTTCACTGCCATGTTCATTTCATCATTATTTACAATAGCTTACAAACTAAGTGCCTGTTTACAGATGAACAGATAAAGAAAATATGGAATATATACACAATGAAATATTGTTCAGCTTTTAAAAAGAATGAAATCCTGCCATTTGCAAAAACATGGATGAAACTGGATGACATTATGCTAAGTGAAATAAGTCAGACAGAAAGACAAATACACATTATCTCATTTATATGTGGAATCTGAAAAACTCAAACTCAAAAAAAAAAAGTAGAAGGGTAACTACCAGGGGCTGGGGGGTGAGGGACATAAGGAGGTATTAGTCAAAGGGAACAAACTCTCAGTTATAAGGTAAATAAGTTCTGGAGACCTAATGTATATCATGGTGACTATAGTAAATAATATTGTATTGTATACTTGAAATTTGCTAGGAGAGTAGCTCTTAAATACACTAATCACACACACACACCAAAAAAGTAACTACATGAGGTGATAGATGTGTTAATTGACTTGATTGTGGTAATCATTTTACAATGTATATGTATCTCAAAACATGAAATTGTACCCCTTAACATAATTTTTATTATACTTTAAGTTTTAGGGTACATGTGCACAATGTGCAGGTTTGTTACATATGTATACATGTGCCATGTTGGTGTGCTGCACCCATTAACTCGTCATTTAGCATTAGGTATAACTCCTAATGCTATCCCTCCCCTCTCCCCCCACCCCACAACAGTCCCCGGTGTGTGATGTTCCCCTTCCTGTGTCCATGTGTTCTCATTGTTCAATTCCCACCTATGAGTGAGAACATGTGGTGTTTGAAAACCAGAATTATTTTGAGACGTAGGAGGGGGGCATTGAAATAAAGGTCATACTGAGGACAAAGAACAGATTCAGTAGGAATGAGTAAGTAGAATAATTAGAACAACAAAGAATTAAGGTCAGAAAGAAAGAAATTTCCATTAGAACCTGAGTTTACACAGGTCCCACCGGCCTATGGGTATAAATAATTCATATTAACAACACTACTTGAATCTCCTGGCTTTTGTCCCCATATACTCATGCATGGCCTCAGTCCCCTCTAATGTGCCACCACCACCTCTTCCAAGTATTTCTAGAAGTCTGTCAGTAGTGTCTCACATGGTGCTCATAAGCGCATATGCTCCCTCTTAGCACCACTGCTAATTAGCTATTTTGATGAGCTGAACTGAGTACTGCAGTCTCTACTGTGGCCCTGTGGTATCTGCTAGGTGACACTGTTACCCTATTAAGCACCAAAGCTTCCCTTAGCCACCATCACTGAAAAAATGCAGCACACCTGGTGCCAAAGCTTTACAGAAGTCTGCCATGAGATGGAAAAGAATGCGTCTCTCTTCCTCCTATGTTATACTTTCAAAAGGAAGGAACAGTGCTGCTTTTGCCCCAGTACTTTCAGGGGTTTTAGTGAAACAGCCTTTTCAGTTTTATTTGCATCCCTACTGCATTCCATAGACCCAGAAATGAGTATTTTAGGGGCCAACCTAAAAGACAAATCAGAATTAGAAGCACCATATTATACTCAGAATTAAACTTCCTTTCCAAGGCTTAAGGATTCACCCTAGGTCGAGGAATCATGCCAAGTTTTCTCTTCTGGTAGGCAGTTACCAAATACACTCCACAGATCCCCTGCAAATGTATTTCCATCAGGTCATCCCACCATTTCAACAAATATAAACAGAAAAATCTGAATTGCAGTTTAATTTTAAAATCTTGTCTGTGTCTCCTCTCTTTCTTGTAGTTGGGCTGGAGTTAGCCCTTTAGGCATCTTGTTAGGACAGAAACAGTGGTTGTTGTGAAAAAGGGCCCTGGGATGGAAGGGCACAACCAAAGCAGTGGTGGATGACCTTGTAAGAAGGGCAAGCTAAGCCTCAAACCATACAGAAAATAATCTGCAGTCCAAGAGAATAAGAAAGTATACCGTATCAAGGAGGGGCCAAAGAGAGGTGTGATGGTTAGTATTGAGTGTCAACATGATTGGATTGAAGGATGCAAAGTATTGTTCCTGGGCGTGTCTGTGAGGGTGTTGCCAAAGGAAATTAACATTTGAGTCAGTGGACTGGGAGAGTCAGATCCACCGTCTGTCTGACTAGGCACCATCTAATCAGCTGCCAGCATGCCTAGAATAAAGCAGGCAGAAGAAGGTGAAATGAGCAGACTTGCTGAATCTCTTGGTCTTCGTCTTTCTCCCATGCTGGATGCTTCCTGCCCTTGAACAGCATACTCCAAGTTCTTCAGGTTTGGGGTTCTTGGACTTACACTAGTGTTTTGCTAGGGGCTCTTGGAATTTCAACCACAGGCTGAAGGCTGCATCTTGGCTTCACTACTTTTGGGGTTTTGGAACTTGGACTCATGCACTACTGGCTTCCTTTCTCCTCAACTTGCAGACAGCCTATTGTGGGACTTTACCTTGTCATCATGTGAGTCAATTCTCCTAAATAAACTCCCTTTCATATGTAGATATACCCTATTATTTATGTCCCTCTAGAGAACCCTGACTAATACAAGATGTTTTGAAGTCAGGATAAAGACAGAGACATGAGTCTGGCAACAGAGAGAAGACAGCAAGTGCAGGCAGACCCAACTCAAACAAGGGAGTTCCTGAGCAATTACCTAGTGTTAGTTAATGTTCGATGCTTTGTTTTGGGGTCCAGCAAAGGCAAGATTAGTGGGTACATCAGCCTGATTTGAAGGGCCAGAAGTGAGACCACATTGCCTATTACTCCATGAATCCTTCTTGGATAAATTGGTGTGAGGTTTCCCTGTATTCACTTGGTGAAAATCCCTGACATATTTTGGGGCATTAAAAACAATTCCACAATATATTAGAATATTTTAAAATAAAGAGAAAGAAAAGAAGCAAACAAAACCAAACAAAATGGGCCGTAATCTCTCTGCCAAGCTAACTCCGTTGACCAATTTTTAATGTAACACATGAATTAAGTTAGTAAGTTTAAACAGTACAGAATAATATAAAATAAAATTACTGTCTTACCTTCCAAACTTTCTCACCAAAGGTAACCATTGTTAACAGTTTCTTTAATTCCAGATAAAGACATAAATATATACATATATATGTGTATGTATATATTATATATAGTTTTATAATCTCAACTTTTCTTTTGGATTCAGGGGGTGCATGTGCAGGCTTGTTACCTGGCTATATTGTGTGATGGTGAAGTTTGGGGTAAAATTGATCCTGTCACCTTGGTACTCAGCATAGCACCAAATAGTAAGTTTTTCAGGCCTTGTCCCCATCCCTCTGTCCTCCCTCTAGTAGTCCCCAGTGTCTATTCTTGCCATCTTTAAGTCCACATGTTATTTAATGTTTAGCTCCTACTTATAAGTGAGAACACCCAGTATTTGGTTTTCTGTTCCTGCATTAATTCACTTACAACAACAGCCTCCAGCTACTACATCCATGTTGCTGAAAATGAGACAATTTTTTTTTTATGGCTACATAGTATTCTATTGCGTTTATGTACCACAGTTTCTTTAGCCAATCCACCATTGATAGGCACATAAGTTGATTCAATTATGTTTGTTATTGTGAATACTGCTACACTGAACATATGGGTGCATGTGTCTCTTTGGTAGAACAATTTATTTTCTTCTGGATACATACCCAGTAATGAGATTCCTGTGTTGAATGGTAGTTCTAAGTTCTTTGAGAACTCTCTAAACTGCTTTCCAAAGTTGGTGAACTAATTTACATTCCCACCAACAACATATAAGTGTTCTCTTTTCTCCGCAGCCTTGCCAGCTGGCATCTGTTGTTTTTTTTTTTGACTTTTGAATAATATCTATTCTGACTTGTGTGAGATGGTATCCCACTGTCATTTTGATTTGCATTTCTCTAATGACTAGTGATGTTGAGCACTTTTTTATGTTTGTTGGTTGCTTGTATGTCTTCTTTAGAGAAGTGCCTGTTCATGCCTTTTGCCCATTTTCTTTAAGGTTGCTTGTTCTTTGCATGCTCAATTGTTTAAATTCCTTATGAATTTTGTATATTACACCTTTGTTGAATTCATAGATTCTGCATAATGTCTCCAATTCTGTAGGTTGTCTTCATACTCTGTTAATAGTTTCTTCTGCTATGCAGAAGCTCTTTAGTTTGATTAGGTCCCCTTTGTCAATTTTTATTTCACTTGCAATTGCTTTTGAAGATTTAGTAATAAATTATTTCCCAAGGCCAAAGTCTAGAATACAATCTCCCAAATTTTCTTCTGGAAATCTTATAGTTTGAGGTCTTAAACTTAAGTCTTTAATACATCTTGTTAATTATTGTGTCTGGTGAATGGCAGGGGTCTACTTTCATTCTTCTGCATATGGCTTTCCAGCTATCCTTATGCCATTTATTGAATAGGGAGTCCTTTTCTCTTGCTTCTTTTTATCAACTTTATCAAAGTTTAGATGGTAAGTATACAGTTTTATTTCTGGGTTCTCTATTCTGTTTCATTTATCTATGTGTCTCTTTTTGTACCAGTACCATGCTGTTTGGGTTACTGTATCCTTATAGTGTAGTTTCAACTCAGGTAATATGATGTCTACAGCTTTCTTCTTTTTGTTCTAAGCAAAAGAACAATTTTCTAGCCAATTACTTTGGCTATTTGTGATCTTTTATGCCTTCACATGAATTGTAGAATAGTTTTTTCTAGTTCTGTGAAAAATGATGTTCACAGCTTGATAGAAAGAGTTAAATCTGTAGATTGCTCTGGGCAGTATGGTCCTTTTAACAATATTGATTATTTCAGTCCATGAGCATGGGATGTTTTTCCAATTGTTTGTGTCATCTGTGATTTCTTCCAGCAGTGTTTTGTAGTTCTTCTTTAAATATCTTTCACTGCCTTGATTAGATATATTTGTAGGTATTAAAGTTTTTGCTGCTATTTCAAGTGGGATTGCATTTTTGATTTGAATATTATTGTTGTATAGAAATGCTACTGATTTTTCTATATTTACATTCCCACCAACAACATATAAGTGTTCTCTTTTCTCCACAGCCTTGCCAGCTGGCATCTGTTGTTGGTTTTTTTTTTTTTTTTTTTTTTTTGACTTTTGAATAATATCTATTTTGACTGGTGTGACTTTTGCATCCTGAAACTTTATTGAAGTTATTCATCAGTTCCAGGAGACTTTTGTTGGAGTCTTTAGGGTTATAATTTTTTTTTAGTATATAACATTTGTGAAGAGAAGTAGTTTGACTTTTTCTTATTTCTTTTCTTTTTTTTTTTTGACGGAGTCTCACTCTGTTGCCAGGCTGGAGTGCAGTGGCATGATCTGGGCTCACTGCAACCTCTGCCTGCTGGGTTCAAGCAATTCTCCTGGCTCAGCCTTCCAAGTAGCTGGGACCACAGGTGTGCACCACCACGCCCAGCTAATTTTTGTATTTTTTAGTAGAGACAGGGTTACACCATATTGGCTAGGATGGTCTTGATCTCTTGATCTCATGATCTGCCTGCCTCGGTCTCCCAAAGTGCTGGGATTACAGGGGTGAGCCACTGCACCAGGCCAATTTTTTCATTTTATATTTGGATAACTTTTATTTCTCTTGCCTGATTATTCTGGAATGTATTTTCAGTACTATGTTGAATAAGAGAGGTGAGAGTGGGCACCCTTGTCTTATTCCCTTTCTCAAGGGAAATACTTCCAGCTTTTGTTCCTTCAGTATGATGTTGGCTGTGGGTTTCTCATAAATGGCACTTATTATTTTAAGGTGCATTCCTTCAATGCCTAGTTTGCTGAGGATTTTTATCATGAAGGAATGTTGGATTATATAAAAAGCTTTACCCATAACTATTAAAATGATCAATGGTTTTGGTTTTTAATTACAAAAACATTTATTACATTTATTACATTTATTGAATTGTGTATTTATGAATTACATTTATTGAATTGTGTATGTTGAACCAACCTTGCATCCTGGGAAAGAATCATAGTTAATCTTGGTGAATTAACTTTTTGATGTGTTTGCTTTGGTTTGCCAGTATTTTGTTGAGGATTTTTGCGTCTATGTTTAGCATGGATATTGGCCTGTAATTGTCTTTTTTCTGTGTGATTTTGCCAAGTTTTGGTATCAAGGTGATGCTTACTTTATAGAATGTTAGGGAGAAGTACCTCTTCCTTGAGTTTTTGGAATAATTTCAGTGGTATTGGTACCACCTCTTCTTTGCATGTCTGATAGAATTTGACTGTGAAACCATCTGGCCCAAGGCCTTTTGGTTGGTAATTTGTTTGTTTGTTTGTTTCTTTAATTATGAATACAACTTAAGAACTCAATATTGGTCTGTTGAGGGCTTCAATTTCTTCCTGATTCAATCTTGAGAGATTGGGTGTTTCTGGGAATTTGTTGGTTTCCTCCAGATTTTCTGTTTTTGTGCACTGAGGTGTTCATAATAGTATTTGAGGATCTTTTGTATTTCTGTGGAATCAGTATTAATGTCACCATAGTTATTTCTGATTGTGCTCATTTATATCTTCTCTCTTTTTTCTTTTTAATCTAGCTAGCTGTCTATTGGTCTTGTTCATCCTTTTAATGAACCAACTTTTGGTTTCATTGGTTCTTTGTATAGGATTTTTGGTCTCACTTCTATTTAGTTGTCCTCTGATTTTAGTTATTCATTTTTTTCTGCTAAATTTGGGGTTAGTTTTTGTTTTGTTTTGTTTTTCTAATTCCCTTGGGTGTGATTTTAGATCATTAATTTGAATCTAGTTTTTTGAGGTAGGTGCTTAGCACTATAAACTTCCCTTTTAATACCACTTTTGCTGCATCCAGAAAGTTTTTGTATGTCATGTCTCTGTTTTCATTTATTTCAAATAATTTTTTATTTCTGTCTTAATTTTATTGTTTACCCCAAAGTCATTAAGAGCAAGTTGCTTAATTTCCTTGTAATTGTGTGGTTTTCATAGCTCTTCTTGGTATTGATTTTAGTTTTCATTTCACTGTGTTCTAAGAGTATGGCTGGTATAATTTCAATTTTTATTATTTATTTTAGACTTGCTTTATGGCTGAGCATGTGGTTAATCTTGGTGTATGCTCTTTGTGCAGATGAGAAGAATGTTTTTTCTGGGGTTGATGGATGAAGTATTCTGTAGATGTCTGTTTTGACCAATTGGCCAAGACTTGAATTTATGTCCAGAACGTCTTTGTTAGTTTTCTGTCTTGATGATCTGTCAATGCTTTTAGCAGGGATTTAAAGTGCCCTGTTATTATTGTGTGGCTGTGTAAGTCTTTTTTTCTAAAGTCTAGAAGTACTTGTTTTATAAATCTGGGTGCTCCAATATTTAGTGTATACATATTTAGGATAGTTAGGTCTCCTTGTTGAATTGAACCCTTTATCTTTATGCAATGCTTTTCTTTTTCCTATTTTTTAATTGTTGTTGCTTTAAAGTCTGTTTTGTCTCTTATAACAATATTGACCCCTGCTCTTTTTTGTGTTCAATTTGCGTGATAGATTTTTCTTCAATCCTTTACATTGAGCCTTGTGTCAAATGGGTCTCTCAAAGACAGCAGATGAATGGATCTTGTTTTTTGTTTCTTTGTTTGTTTATACAACTTGCCAGCCTGTGACATGTAACTGTGGCATTTAGATGATTTACATTCAAGGTTAATATTGATATGTGAGGTTATAATCCTACTGTAAAGTTGTTACCTGGTTGCTTTGTAGTTTCTATTGTGTGGTTGCTTTATAGGGTCTGTGGGCTGTGTACTTAAGCATGTTTTTGTGGTAGCAGGTATCTTTCTCTTCTTTCCATATGTGGAACTCCCTTAAGGAACTCTTGCAAGGCTGATCTAGTGATAATAAATTTCCTTAGTACTTGCTTGTCTGGAGTAGGTTTTATTTATCCTTTGCTTATGTAGTGTGTATATATATATATATATATATATATATATATAATTCTATTATAAAGATACATGCACATGTATGTTCATTGCAGCATTATTCACAATAGCAAAGACATAAATTGTCTTCGGAGGGATATGAAATTCTTGGTTGAAATTTCTGTTCTTTAAGAATGCTAAAAATAGGCCTCACAATTACTCCCGGCTTGAAAGGTTCCTGCTAACTAGTCCTCTCTTAGCCTGATTGGGGTACATTTGTATGTGATCTGACATTTTTCTCTAGCTACCTTTAAGAATTTTTCTTAGTGTTGACATTGGACAGTCTGGTGGCTATATGTGTTGGTGAATTTCACTTTGCATAGTATTTCATAGGTGTTCTCTTGATTTCTTGAATCCAGATTCAAGTATACCTATTTAGCGTTCATGTATACCTATTTAGCAAGATTGGGTAAGTTTTCTTGAATTACTGCCTCAAATATATTTTTCCGTTTGTTTGCCTTTTCTCTTTCTCTCTCAGGCATGCCAGTCATTGGCAGGTTTGGTTGCCTTCTACAGTGTCATATTTCTCAAAGACATTGCTCATGTTTTATTATTTTTTCTTCTTTATATTTGTCTGATTGGGTTAGTTCAAAAGACTGAACTTCAAGCTCAGAAATTATTTTTTCAAAGATGAGATTTTCAACAAGCCTGGCAAAAACAAACAATAGGGAAATAATTTTCTATTTAATAAATGCTGCTGGGGGAACAGGTTAGCCATATGCAGAAAATTGAAACTGGATCCCTTCTTATCACCTTATACAAAAATTAACTTAAGATGGATTAAAGACTTAAATGTAAAAGCCAAAACTATAAAAGTCTTAGAAGAAAATCTAGGCAATACCATTCAGGACATAGGCACGGGCAAATATTTCATGACAAAATTGCCAAAAGCAATTGCAACAAAAGAAAAAATTGACAAATGGGAATTAATTAAACTAAAGAGCTGAAAGAGCTGCTGCACAACAAAATAAACCATCATCAGGGCGAACAGAGAACCTACAGAATGGGATAAAATTTTTACAATCTATTAATCTGACAAAGGTCTAATATCCAGAGTCTATAAGAAACTCAAACAAATTTACAAGAAAAGACCAACCAACCCCATTAGAAAGTGGCAAAATACATGAACAGACACTTCTCAAAAGACAACATTCATGCGGCCAACAAACATATATAAAAAAGCTTAACATCACTGATCATTCACTGATCATTCACTGGCTGGGGGCATCGGCAAGACTCCTGTCTCAAGAGCCAAGCTCCCTGAGTGAGCAATTCCTGTCCCTTTTAAGGGCTCACAATTCTAAGGGGGTGCACGTGACAGGGTCATGATTGATTAAACAAGCAGGGGATATGTGACTGGCGGCTGCATGCACTGGTAATTAGATCAGAACAAAACAGGATAGGGATTTTCACAGTGCTTTTCTATACAATGTCTGTAATCTATAGATAACATAACCGATTAGGTCAGGGGTCGATCTTTAACTACCAGGACCAGGGTGTGGCACCGGGCTGCCTGCTTGTGGATTTCATTTCTGCCTTTTAGTTTTTACTTTTTCTTTCTTTGGAGGCAGAAATTGGACATAAGACAATATGAGGGGTGGTCTCCTCCCTTAACAGTAGATCAGATTTTTAATGGGTTGCTGGATTCAGTTTGCTAGTATTTTGTTGAAGATTTTTGCAACTATATTCATCAGGAATATTGGCCTGAAGTTTTCTGGTTTTTGGAATTTTCAGCCTTTTTGCACTGGTTCCTCCCCATCTTCGTGGATTTATCTACCTTTGGTCTTTGAAGTCAGTGACCTTCAGATGGGGCCTCTGAGTGGACGTCCTTTTTGTTGATGTTGATACTATGGCTTTCTGTATGTTAGTTTTCTTTCTAACAGTCAGGCCTCTCTGCTGCAGGTCTGCTGGAGTTTGCTGGAGGTCTGCTCCACACCCTATTTGCTTGGGTGTCACCAGCAGAGGCTGCAGACCAACAAAGATTGCTGCCTGTTTCTTCCTCTGGGAGCTTCATCCCAGGGGGTCACCTGCCGGATGCCAGCCCAGCTCTTTTGTATAAGGTGTCTGTCGGCCCCTACTGGGAAGTGTCTCCCAGTCAAGATACACAGGGGTCAGGGATCCACTTGAGGAGGCAGTATATCCCTTATCAGAGTTTGAACGGTGTGCTGGTAGATCTGCTGCTCTCTTCAGAGCTGCCAGGTAGGGACATTTAAGTCTGCTGAAGCTGCACCCACAACCACCCCTTCCCCCAGGTGCTCTGTTCCAAGGAGGTGGGGGTTTTATCTCTAAGTTACTGGGGCTGTTGCTTTTTTTTCAGAGATGCCCTGCCCAGAGAGGAGACAGTCTGTCTGCAGTGGCCTTGCTGAGCTGGGGTGGGCTCCGCCCCTCACCCCACCAAGCTCAAGCATCCCAGGTAGAGCTCAGATTTGCTGTGCTGGCAGCAAGGATTTCAAGCCAGTGGATCTTAGCTTGCTGGGCTCTGTGGGGATGGGACCCACAGAGCCAGACTACTTGGCTCCCTGGTTTCAGCCTCCTTTTCAGGGGAGTGAATGGTTCTGCCTTGCTGGCATTCCAGACCCCACTGGATTACGAAAAAAAAACTCCTGCTGCTAGCTTGGTGTCTGCCCAAACAGCCACCCAGTTTTGTGCTGGAAACCCAGGGCCCTGGTGTTGTATGCACTGGAAGGAATCTCCTGGTCTGTGAGTTGTGAAGACTGTGGGCAAATCACAGTATCTGGGCTGGAGTGCATGGTACAGTCCCTAATGGCTTCCCTTGGCTCAGAGATGGAGTTCCTCGACCCCTTGTGCTTCCCAGGTGAGGCGATGCCCCACCCTGCTTTGGCTCACCCTCCTTGGGCTATAACCACTGTCCAACCAGTCCCAATGAGATGAAGTGGGTACCTCAGTTGGAAATGCAGAAATCACTTGCCTTCTGCATCCATCTCGCTGGGAGCTACAGACCGGAGCTGTTCCTATTCAGCCATCTTGCCAGCAACCTGGCCTGAAGTTTTCTTTTTTTGTTGTGTCTTTTGCTTTATAGTGTGGGTATACTATGTACTTAAGTGTATTTTTGTGGTGCCAGATAACGATCTTTTGTTTCCATGTTTAGCAATCCCTTAAGAACCTCTTGTAAGGCAGGCCGGGTGGTAATGAATTCTCTTAGCATCTGCTTGTCTGAAAAGGATACTGTTTCTTCCTGGCTTCTGAAACTTAGTTTGGCTGGATATAAAATTCTTGGTTGGCATTTCTTTTCTTGAAAGATGCTGAATGTATGCCCCTAATCTCTTCTGGCTTGTAGGGTTTCTGCTGAAATGTCTACTGTTAGCCTGATGGAGTTCCCTTTGTATGCGACCTGCCCTTTCTCTCTAGTTGCCTTTAATATTTTTTATTTCATGTTGACCTTGGAAAATCTGATGACTATGTGTCTTGGGGATGGTCATCTTGCAAAGTATCTCACAGGAGTTCTTTGAATTTCTTGAATTTGTATGTCGACCTCTCTAGCAAGGTTGGGGAAATTTTTGTGAACAGTATAACTCAAGCATGTTTTCCAAGTGGCTTGCTCTCTCTACTTCTCTTTTAGGGATGCCAATAAGTCATATATGTGCTATCTTTACATAATCTCGTATTTCACCGAGGCTTTGTTCATTTTTTAAAAAATATTTATTTTTAGGCCAGGCGCAGTGGCTCACGCTTGTAATCCCAGCACTTTGGGAGGCCGAGGCAGGCGGATCACGAGGTCAGGAGATCGAGACCATGGTTAAACTCCGTGTCTACTAAAAATACAAAAAAATTAGCCGGGCGTTGTGGCGGGCACCTGTAGTCCCAGCTACTCGGAGAGGCTGAGGCAGGAGAATGGCGTGAACCCGGGAGGCGGAGCTTGCAGTGAGCCGAGATTGCGCCACTGCACTCCAGCCTGGGTGACAGAGCGAGACTCCGTCTCAAAAAAAAAGAAAAAAAAATATTTATTTTTGTCTTGCTAATTCAAAGAACCAGTCCTCAAGCTCTGAGATTCTCTTCTCAGCCTTGTCTATTCAGCTGCTAATACTTCCGCATAGTGAATTATTCATCTCTATCAGCTTGGTTTGGTTCTTTCTTAAAATGGCCATTTCAGTTTTCATTTCTTGAATTGTTTTACTAGATTCCCTGGAATGGGTTACAACTTTCTCCTGCATCTCAATAATCTTCCTTGCCACCTAAATTCTGAATTCTGTCTTTCACTTCAGCCATTTTATTCTGGTTAGAATACATTGCTGGGGAGGTAGTGTGGTCATTAGGAGGTAAGGAGATTCTCCGGCGTTTATGGTTGCTAGAATTTTTGCACTGGTTCTTTCTCATATATGTGGGCTGATTTTCCTTTAACTGTGGTGTAATTTGAGTATAGTCAATTGACTTCATTTCCGGATGTTTTCAGAGGGCTTTGGCTTTGTGTGAGGTCATTATTTGTGGCTTAATTCTTGTCCTTGGCTTCACAGGGGGTCATATTAAGAAAGTATTTTTGGTGTTGAAGTTTGGGGTGTGATCCAGTAGATGACACTTAAGCATAATGGCTGCTAGGCAGACTTGCTGAGCCATGTCACTCCTCTGTATTTCCTCACAATTACAGCTGTGCTCCCTTTCAGTACTCTGAGAGTGTGGGCTCTTCTCCTACTCAAATGTTGGCTGCAGATCATGGCTTGGCACTCCTGGGCTGCACATTGCAGCCTTAGGGTGTGCTCAGGCTTTATGTTACCATCCACACTTGGGAGCAGCAGGGGCAGAAATCTTGGCAATGACAATGGCAGATGGCCTTTTATTTGTTTCTTGGTGATCTACCCAAGAGAAATACAGAGCCATGGCAAATCACAATGATCATCCCAGGGTGGGGCAGCTGTATTGCTGGCCCAAGCTGGGGGATGGGGGAGGCCTTGCCTGGTGACTAGCAGGGAGTAGGGGGCAGGCTTACAAAGAGACAGACTGGCCTTTTTTCCTTAGGGTGGCTGTAGCATGTTGGGGGTGTGAATAAAGAAACCAGGCTATTGGTTCTTTCCCGAATCTGAGGGCAACAAGGACAGTACCACTGCAGTGGCAGTGGCAGAGGAGTTTCAGTTGCTTCTGGGAACTCTACCAAAGAGAAACGCAAAATTGCTGCCAATGAGAATTTTCAGCTGGGGGATGGGGCAGCTGCACTGTGGGCCCAAGCCTGGGGCCCTGCCTGATAATGAGCAGGGGGTCAGGGACTCACAGGGCAGAGAGGATGAGTGAGCTCACCTCTGTGGCATGCTGGAGGTGTGAGTAAGGCATTCAGGCTCCTTGTTCCTTCTTCAGTCTGAGTACAGCAAAGGCAGTACCACTGCAGTGGTAGTGTCAGAGGGTTTGTCAGTTGCCTCTGGAAGCTCCACTACAGGGAAACACAGAGCCACTGCCAGTAGGAATGTTTAGCTGAGAGTGGGACAGCTGCTCTGTGAGTCTGAACCAGGAGCTCTGCCTGTTGATGTGTAGGGGGTGGGGACTCACAGAGAAGAAAAACGGAGATACTCTCCATGGGAGGTTGTGGCATGCTGGATGTTCCAGAAAAGCAACCAGACTCTTTGTTTCTTCCCCAGGCCAATAGCAGTAAGGGTGGTACTGCTGCAGCTGCAATGGCAGAGGGGCTATGGGTTGTCTCTGGTATTTCATTTTCATAGAAATGCAGAGCTCCCACCAACAGAAATGTTCAGGTGGGTACAGGGCAGTTGTGCTGGGGGCCCAGGTAGAGAGGTCACGCCCAGTGAAGAATAAAAAAGGCAGGAACCCATATGGAAAGCAGTCTGGCGACTTTTCCATGGGGCAGCTGTACTGTGCTAGAGGCCTACAGTAGTCCTAAGCTCTTCGCTCCCTCCTGAGCCTAACGGAAGCAGGGATGGGGGCTACAGAGTGGTAAAAATAGCAAGCCTGCTTGCTACCTCTGGGATCTCTGTCCCAGGGAAATGCAGAGCTTATACTGGCTCAAGAGCTCAAGTGGGGGTGAGGTGTCTGGGCTCCCAGGCCAGGAGGTCCCACCCAGTGAGAAATAGTGGAGACAGGGACCCATGTGGAAAATAGTCTGATTACTTTTCCATAAGGCAGGTACACTGTGCTAGAGGCCCATGATTGTCCCTAAGCTCCTCACTTCCTCCTAAGCCTGAGGTCAGCAGGAGTGGAGGCTGCCTGAGAAAAGAATTTAAAACATGAACAAAGTCTTTGTGCAATATGGGATTATGTAAAGTGACCAAACCTATGAATTATTTACATTCCTGAAAGAGAAGGAGAAAAGGTAAACAAATTGGAAAACGTATTTGAGGAAATAATTCAAGAACATTTTCCTAATCTTTCCAGAGTGATAGACATTGAGATATAAGAAATACAGAGAACCCCTTTGAGATATTATAAAAATCTATTATCACCAAGACATATAGTCAGTATACCGTCTAAGGTCAATGCCAAAGAAAATCTTAAAGGCAGCTAGAGAAAAAGGTCAGATCACATACAAAAGGAATCTGATAAGGCAAACAGGATGATTCAGCAGAAAACTTACAAGCTAGAAGAGATTGTGGGCCTATTTTCAGCATTCTTAAAAAGAAGAAATTTCAATCCAGAATTTAATATCCTTCCAAACTAAGCTGCATAAGCAAAAGATAAAGAAAACCTGCTCTAGACAAGCAAGCACTAAGGGAATTTGTTACCATTAATCCAGCCTTACAAAAGACCCTTAAGGGAGTTCTAACATGGAATTGAAAGATCCCTGCTACACGGACCCTATAAAGCAACCACTAATAGGAACCCAAAGCAATCATCTAGCAACTTCATGATACTATCAAAACCTCACATATCAGTAATAACCCTTATTGTAAAGAGTCTAAATTACCCAGTTAAAAGACACAGTGGTAAATTGGACAAACAAACAAGACTTATTTGTCTATTATCATCAAGAGACTCGTCTCACAAGTTACAACACCCATAAGGTCAAACTAAAGAGATGGAAAAAGATCTATCATGCAAACCAAAAACAAAAAGGAGAAAGAGTTTCCGCTCTTATATAAGATAAGGTATAAATGCAGCCAACATTTGGTCACCCAGATTCATAAAACAAGTACTTCTACACCCACAAAACACTCAGACAATCAAGAGAGTAAAACAATAATAGTGAGGGCTTCAACACTTCACTGATAGGGTAGCACAGATTGTTGAGGCAGAAAACTACCAAAAATTTCTGGACAAAACTATGACACTTGACCAATTGGACATAATAGACAGCTACAGAATACACCACCCATCAACCACAGAATATACATTCTTCTCATCTGCACACAGAACATACTCCCAGATCAACCACATGCTCAGCCATAAAGGAAGTCCAAAAAATTTTTTAAAAATGTTAAATCATACCAACTATATTCTCAGTCTGCAGTGGAGTAAAAATAGAATTCAGTTCCAAAAATATCTCTCAAAACCCCACAATTACATAGAAATTAAACAACTTGCTGCTGAATGACTTTTGGGTAAACAATAAAATTAAGGCAGAAATAAAAAAAATCTTTAAAATAAATGAAAACAGAGACACAACATAGCAAAATCTCTGAAAGTCAGCAAAAGCATGTTAAGGTAAAAGTTTATAGCGTAAAAGCCTACCTAAAGAAGTTGGATAAGTCTCAAATTAACCGTTAACCATCTAACATCCCACCTAGAGGAACAACAACAAACAAAACCCTGATTTCAAAGCTAGCAGAAAATGTTAGAAAGATTTCGAGTTAACAGCCTAACGTGACAACAAAAAGAACTAGAGAACCAAGACAGAACAAACACCAAAGCTAGCAGAACACAAGAAATAAGCAAAATCAGAGCTGAACTGAAGGAGATAGAGACCCACACAAAAAAACTATTCAAAAATTGAAGAAATCAAGAGCTGGCTTTTTGAGAAAATTAATAAAATAGATAGACTGCTAGTTAGGCTAATAAAAAAGAGAGAAAATTCTAATAAGCACTATCAGAAATGATAAAACAGATATTACCACTGACACACAAAAAATACAATTATCAGAGAATATTATAAACACTTCTATGCACATAAACTAGAAAATCTACAAGATATTGATAAACCTGGACAAATATACCCTTCCAAGACTGAACCAGGAAAAAATTGAATCCCTGACCAGACCAGTTCTGAAATTTATGTGGTGATAAATCGCTTACCAACGAACAAACGCCTAGGACCAGACAGAGTCACAGCTGAATTCTACCATACGTAGAGAGAAGAGACGGCACCATTCCTACTGAAACTATTCCACAAAATTGAAAAGCAGGGACTCCTCCCTAACCTGGCAGAGATAAAACAGAAAAGAAAATCTCCAAGCCAATATCATTGATGAATATTGATGCAAAAATCCTCAACAAAATACTGGCAAATTGAATACAGCCACACATCAAAAAGCTTATCCACCGTGATAAAGTAGGCTTCATTCTTGAGATGCAAGGTTCGTTCAACATACACAAATCAATAAATGTGATTCATCACATAAACAGAACTAAAGACAAAAACCACGTGATTATCTCAATAGATGCAGAAAAGGCTTACTAAAAAGTTCAGCATTTCTTTATGTTAAAAATTCCCAATAAACTAGGGTATTGAAAAAACATACCTCAAAATAATAAGAGTCATGTATGCCAAACCCACAGCCCACATTATACTGAATGGTCAGAAGGTGGAAGCACTCCCTTTGAAAACTGGCACAAGACAGAGATGCCCTCTCTCACCATTCCTATTCAACATAGTATTGGAAGTTCTCATCAGGGCAATCAGGCAAGAGAAAGAAATAAAAGGCATCCAAATAGAAAGAGGGGAATTCAAACTATCCCTATTTGTGGAAAACATGATTCTATATCTAGAAAATCCCATCATCTGAGCCCCAAATCTTCTTAAGCTAATAAGCAACTTCAGTAAAGTCTCAGGATAGAAAATCAATGTGCATAAATTGCTAGCATTCCTATACACCAACAACAGCCAAGCTGAGCACAAAATTAAGAATGAACTCCCATTCACAACCGACACAGAAAGAATAAAATACTTAGGAATACAGCTAACAAGGGAGGTGAAAGATCTCTACAAGGGGAACTACAAACCACTGCTCAAAGAAATCAGAGATTTCCACAAACAAATGGAAAAACATTCCATGCTCATGGATATGAAGAATCAATATCATGAAAATGGTCATACAGCCCAAATTAATTTATAGATTCAATGCTATTTCTATTAAACTGCCATTGACATTCTTCACACAACTAGAAAAACTATTTTAAAATTCCCATGAAACCAAAAGAGCCCAAATATCCAAGGCAATCCTAAATAAAAAGAACAAAGCTGGAAGCATCACTCTACCTGACTTCAAACTATACTACAGGGCCACAGTAACCAAAACAACATGATACTGGTATAAGAACAGACACATAGACCAATGGAGCAGTATAGAGAAACCAAAAATAAGACCACACACCTACAAGGATCTGATCTTCAACAGACGTTACAAAAACAAGCAATGGGGAAAAGATTCCCTATTCAATAAATAGTGCTGGAATAACTGACTAGCCATGTGCAGAAGGTTGAACCTCGACCCCTTCCTTACACCATATACAAAAATTAACTCAAAATACATTAATGACTTAAATATAAATCCCAAACTATAAAAATTCTGAAAACAATCTAATCTAGACAATACCATTCAGGATGCAGGCACAGGCAATTATTTCATGATGAAGATGCCAAAAGCAAATGCAACAAAAGCAAACATTGAAAAATGGAATATAGTTAAAGCTAACAAGCTTCTGCACAGCAAAAGAAACTCTCAACAGAGTAAACAGACAACTACAGAATGGGAAAAAAGTTTTTCAAACTATGCATCTGAGAGAGGTCTAATATCCATTATCGATAAGGGACTTAACCACATTTACAAGAAAAAAAACAAACCACCCCTTTAAAAAGTCGGAAATGATATGAACAGACACTTCTTAAAAGAAGACATACATGAGGCAAACAAGCATATGAAAAAAAGCTCAACATCACTCATCATTAGAGAAACGCAAGTCAAAACCATAATGAGATACCATCTCACATCAGTCAGAATGACTATTATTAAAAAGTCAAAAAATAACAGCTGCTGGTAAGGTTGTGGAGAAAAAGGAACACTTATACACTGTTGGTGGGAGTGTAAATTAGTACAGCCATTGTAAAATAGAGTGTGGTGATTCCTCAAAGACCTTAGAGGCTGAAATACCATTCAACTCAGCAATCCAATTACTGGGTATATATCCAAAGGAATATAAGTTGTTCTATTATGAAAACACATGCTTGCATATGCTCATTGCAGCACTATTCACAATAACAAAGACATAGAATCAACCTAAGTGTCCACCAGTGATAGACTGGATAAAGAAATTGTGGCATATATACACCATGGGATAGTATGCAGACATAAAAAAGAATGAAATCATGTCCTTTTCAGGGACATGGATGAAGCTGGAGGCCATTATCTTCCACAAACTACCGCAGCAACAGAAAACCAAATACTGCATGTTCTCACTTATAAGTGGGAGCTAAATGATGAGAACACATAGAGGGCAACAACACACAGTGGGTCCTATCAGAGGGTGGAAGGTGGGAGGAGAGAGAGGATCAGGAAAAATAACTAATGGGTACTAGTCATAATACGTGGGTGATGTAATAATCTGTACAAAAAATACTCATGACACGTTTACCTACGTAACAAACCTGCACATGTAACTCTGACATTTAAATTTAGAAGTTAAAAAAAGAAAGAAAAGAACCAACCATATATAATAATCACAGAAAAAAAGCAATAAATGTTAATATGGTGAAAGCCTAATGGCATCTGAAGAGAAAAAATGAAAGCATCCTAACTGGGAAAAAAAAAAAAAAAAGAAGAAATCTATTATCTCTTCACTGAAAGTCTCATTCTATACCTAGAAAACACTAATGACTGCCAGAAGACTCCTGGAACTGATGGAACAGATAAACGACCTCTGTAAAATTTTGGAACACAAAATCAACGTACAAAAATCGGTAGTATTTTTATACACCAACAACATTCAAGCTGAGACCGAAATCGATAACAATGAAAGCAATCCCATTTACAGTAGCCACAAAAAAAAAAAAAAAAAAAAAGCCTGGGAATACATCTAACCAAGGAATTGAAAGGACTGTACAAGCTGAACCAAAGAAAACTGCTGAAGAAAATTATAGATGGCACAAATAGAAAAGCATTCCATGATCATGGATATGAAGAATCAATATCATTAAAATAACAACATTGCCCAAAGCAATCTACAGATTTAATGCTATTTTTATCAAACCACCAACATCATTTTCACAGAATCAGAAAAACCTGGTCTATAATTCATATGGAACCGAAAAAGAGCCTGAAAAGCCAAGGCAACTCCCAGCAAAGAGAACAAAGCCAGAGGCATCCCATTACATGACTTCAAACTATACTATAAGGCCACAGTAACCAACTCAGCATGATCCTGCTATGAAAACAGACACATAGATCAATGAAAAAGAATAGAGAACCCAGAAATAAAGCTGAACACCTATAGCCACATGATCATAGTCAAAGTTGGGGAAAAGTAAGCTATGGGGAAAGGACTCTCCATTTAATAAATGGTACTGGGATAGCTAGCTGGTCATATGCAGAAGAATAAAACTGGATCCTTATCTTTCACCATATACAAAAATTAACTCAATATGGATTAATTATTTAAACATAAGACCTCAAACTATAACAATTCTAGTGAAAATCTAGGAGACACCATTCTGGACATTGGCCTTGGGAAAGAATTTATAACTAAATACTCAAAAGCAATTGCAAGAAAAACAAAAATTGGCAAGTGAGACCTAATTAAACTAAAGAGCTTCTCACCGCAAAAGAAACAATCAACAGAATAAACAGACAACCTACATCATGGGAGAAAATATTTTTAAACTATGCATCTGACAAAGGTCTAATATCCGGAATCTATAAGGAACTTAAACAATTCAACAATCAAAAAACCCCAATAACCCTATTAAAAATGACATGAATAGCCATGAATAGACGCTTCTCTGAAGAACACATACAAGTGGCCGAAAACCACATGAAAACAATGCTTTAACATTGCTAATCATCAGAGAAATGCAAATCAAAGCCACAATGAAATACCATCTCACACCTGTCAGAATGGCTACTATTAAATAGTAAAAGAAAAAGACAAAAAAAGATGTTGGTGGGGATGCAAAGATAATGGAATACTTATGCACTGTTGGTTGGAATGTGAATTAGTTCAGCCACTGTGGAAAGCAGTTTAGAAATTTCTCAAAGAACTTATAGTAGAACTACCATTTGACCCAACAATCCCATTACTACATATATGCCCAAAGGAAAATAAATCATTCTACCAAAAAGACACATAAACTTGTATTGTCATTGCAGCACTATTCACAATAGCAAATACATGGAATTAACCTAGGGGACCATCAACACTGGATTGAGTAAAGAAAATGTGGTACATATACACCATGGAATACTATGCAGCCATAAAAAGAACAAAACCATGTCCTTTGCAGCAACATGGATGCACCTGAAGGCCATTATCCTGAGCTAATTAACAGAGGAAAGGAAATCTAAATACCACATGTTCCCACTTATAAGTGGGAACTAAATGTTAGTTACTCATGGACATAACGATGGCAACAATAGACACTAGGAACTAATAGAGGGGGAAATAAAGAAGGGGGCGAGGGTAAAAAAATTAACTGTTGGGTCTGTGCTCACTCTCTGGGTGACGGAATCATTAGTATCCCAAACCTCAGCATTACACAATATACCAATGTAGCAAACCTGCACATGTATCCTCTGAATCTAAAATACAACTGGAATTATTTTTAGAAATACTACAAAGAAAAAAAAGTTGGATGTCATTATGAACTCGGTGCACGTCTACTCACGTATAATAACTTTAGAGCCTTCCTCTGAAAATTTAAATCATCTCACTGTTAATTTAACCACAAACTATTGACTTCTTAGAAGTGTTTACAACAAAGTTTACAGGATGTATTTTGTATCACTATTTCTTTTAAAATGCCATATAGCCATTGCCTACTAAATCTCACAGTGGTGACCTATGTTAATTTGTCACATCAGTGCCTGTTGTTTTTATACAAGTTTTAGTTGCATGGTTGTGTCTTAAAACTAGACTTATGCAATGAAACATTGCATTTTTAAATCTAATTTTCAAGTCCCTTTGAATTCAGACCTTCCTTATACTGCCATCTCCTGGAAATGTCTGGTCTTGAACAACTTCTCAATTTATTTAGTCATGTCTTGCTAGTCTGTTAGTGATGAGTTTCTAGGTGTAAGTTTTGCCCTCCCCAGTGTCTTTTCTTACAGACTACACTCTGAGTAATCACCTGTCAAAAAGCATGCAGATTTTCTATAGTGCCTCATGACTTCATCTTTGGTCAGTGGGATCAACAGAGGCATTGTGAAAGAAAATGGCCAATATTTACCTTTTTTTTTTTCTATAGTCATTTCGAGACTGGTTATAACCAGGTTATAACCTGGTTATAAGGCTAAGTGAAGCAGACATAATTTTATGTACTGTCAAACGTAATGCAGCTAAAATCTGATAAATATCTCATAAATAATTTTTAGAGGATCATAAAGGAAAAACTCAATGAAAATGGGAAAATAAATATTCATTTCTTCAGGCTTGGTTTTAGATGATAGTCTCTAGCAGTGTGGCAAAGTAGAAGAATATCAAGTCCGGGAGTCCAGAGACAGGGCTTTTAAGTCTTATGTTAACTGTGTAGCCCTGTACAAGCCAATTCTCTCTGGGCCTCAGCTTCCACATATGTAAAATAAGAGAGCAGAACTAGGTGATCTATAAATTCACTACAGACTCTCACATTCTGTAGTTTTCTGAAAGGTAAAGATGGCATTGTGATTAATCCTATCCAGTGAAAGTAGGCTGTTTTATCACCAGAGTATCAGGAACAATAGAGATGACCCCAATTTTTAAAGTCATCAGGCCCTAAGATCTTTACAGTCATCCAACCCCACAATGTAACCTGGGCAGGAGACCAATAAATCTATGTAAGACTACATAGCTGAGATTCAGTAACCAGAGGTCAGCACTGAGAAGACATGTGCTGGATGTTAACAGGCTGCTTTGTGTCCAAGCTAGCCAGATCTGCAGCTGAGTACATCCACTAGGAAGTGCAGTCACTGCCTTTGGACACTGCACTGCATTCAAAGAATTGAATATAATCCATCGGGACTTTTGATGGCTCTATGTACAGATTAGGTATTTCTAATTCAAAAATCTGAAATCTGAAATGCTGCAAAATCTGGAATTTTTGGAGCACCAACATGATGCTCAAAGGAAATGCTCATTGGAACATTTTGGATTTCAGATATTTGGATTAGTAATACTCAACCAGTGTAATTATTCCAATATCCAAAAAAATTGAAATTCTAAACATTTCTGGTCACAAGCATTTTGGATAAGAGATACTCAACCTATATTAATAGTTTCCTAGAGCAGCTATAACAAAGTACCACAAACTGGGTAGCTTAAAACAATAAAAATATTCTATTACAATTCTGGAGGGTAAATATTCAAAATCAAAGGGACTGCAAGGATATGCTCCCTTTGAGACTCCAGATAGAATTCCTTTTTTGCCTCTTCCTATTTTCTGGTGATAGGATCAATCATCTGTTTTCCTTGGCTTGCAGCTGCATCACTCCAATTTCTGTCTGTCATCACATGACATTCTCCATGTGTACCTTTCTCTGTGTCTTCTCTTCTAATAAGGACACCAATCATACTGTATAAAGGGCCTGACATACTCCAGTATGACCTCATCTTAACTAATTACATTTGCAATGACCTTATTTTCCAATAAGATCACACTCTGAGTTACTAGGGTTTAGGATTTCAAGATATCTTTTTGAGGGACACAATTCAATCCCTAACACCCTCCATCAAACAAGGTACTCTCCAATAGGAGACTATTTGCAGAAAAAGATTGGCTTCTTCATCTACTGGACTCTCAGTGTTTTGGGAACATATCATGGGTCTAGATTTGATGCCTGACTTGTCAGGTTGGCCTCATCAACCCACCCATTTTCCCCACATACTTGTATACAAAACTGTCCATTAAGGGTGGTTGATGCCCTCATACAAAAGGCAAACTTCATCCCGTACACTGACTCCTGGTCTTCACTAGCCACCACCATCCTACTTCTCGATACATTGCCACCATTTGTATTCTAGTTTTGGAGGGCATGATTTAAGTTCCTAAAGTCCAAGTACACATAAAGTCCACCGATCACACACAGACCTATGCTCAAACAGAATGTATACTTGAGAAATACTTCCTATGTGCCATCTCCCGCTGAAAACACTGCTGTTGTCTTTATCTAATCTAACCGCAGAAAAATTCATGTCTAAGACTTGCCTGTATTTCTCCACCCAGATGACCTCCTACTGCAATAACCATGGATTTCATTCCCACTGCTTCCTCCATATTCCTGACCATATTTACACCCAAGAAGCTAGTCAGTACTTAAGAAAGCTGTAGCTATTCAGCAGTCTAGAAGAAAGTCTTGGATACTATCAGAGGCTATTTTAAGGGTTTTATGACATAATGGATATAAAACACCTAGTACCTTACTTTGCGCACATGGTAGAAATTAAACAAATAGTCATTTTAAAGATATTATTGTTTTTCTACTTTCGTATTAAAAGAACTCCCTCTGAAAATCATGTTATCTAATTATACTACCTCTAATCTCTCCTCATTACTGTCTTCCTTAGACTTTCTGGGCAATTTCCACATTCACTGAGGACATTAGTACCTGGGATCATCAAATCTCTCTCCACATCTTTTGTAGACATCATCCAGGACAAACTCAATATTTATGTAATTATTCCAATTAACAATTTAGCTTTACCAGTACCCTTGATCACCTCAACACCAAAGATTTTCATTTTCAAAGTCATAAATTTCTATTACTATACCTTAAATCTTGAAAATTCATCTCTGTAAATTTAAGCTCCAGTACTCCATATTCAGACTATGATTTTTTATTCTTCCGGTCATCTCCTTCATTTATTATCACCTCATCTAAGCTTCTACTGGGACCCCCTTTCCCTGGACATGGGTCACTATTGATCAGCTCACTTGCACATTCACTTCCTTCTCTATCTGGTCTAAATCCAATAATCTATTATTTATTGATTAAACAAATATTTTAAGTGTGACTACTATCTATATGGTAAGCACTGTTTGTACATAGCAGTGAAGGTAAAAATCCACACCTTCATAGAGCTTGCATTCTTATGAAAAGAAACAAACAATTAAAACATAAACAAATGACAATATATCAGGAAATGCTAAGTGCTGTGGAGAAAACCAGAGACAGAGGTATACGGAGTGCCGGTACTGGGAGAATGTACTCCTAAAAAGAGATTTTTGATAAGGTGACATTTAAGGATGACTTAAAGGAAGTAAGAGAGTAGTGATTTCAAATTCCTGATACATATTAGTCTTTGGAGTCCAGATGAATAAATTGAAATTCCTGGGGATTCTCAGAAATTCAAAAAATCATAAGATAGTATTTTTCATAACACTTTTCTTGTGTGTTTTTCATGAATTACCATAATAATGTATAAATCATTTTTCTCTGATACTAAAAATTTCAGAGCTTTTATGCAAAATAAAAACCAATATAATCATACATGCATGGGTTATTATTATTATTATGAACCAATATATTGTGTAAAGTTTATATATTTCAAATAGATAATTGGTAATATTAAAAGAAGGGACCATTAACACGAAAAATGTCAAATAAAAATTATTTAAAGACTTGAAAGATGATGACACAAATATTTAGTACTTTAAAGATAGCATTTTTAAAATAAATTACAAACATAGATTAACTACTCTGTCTTGATTTTTGTTTTATGACAAATATTCCAGAAATAGAAAAATGTCATGCTTTGATATCGGTCAAATTTTTAAGAGTGCATCTAAAAAGATCTTCAAGTAGGCATCAGATACATGTTGATTCATATAAACTCATTTCCTTTTTCAATGACCAGTGTATTTTGTCTGTTTGCCTGATTTTGGTTTTGCCATTGAGATCAACATTAATTTTGCTATTTCAGATTTTAGTCAAGTTTCTTCTCCCTGTATCTCTTCTGTTGAAGTATTGACCAAAACACCTATACTCTGTGGCAAATATCCCAATACTGGAAAATGCCAGTGAAGATTATTGGGTAATAGTTGAATGGCATGGCATTCAGGTCCACCTAGCAATGTTAGCAGCACTACACAGAATCACATGTTGAAATTGCCAGGTATAAACTTATGTTGCTTGTAAGACTAGTTATTTATTGGAATTCCACCAATAGGATCTGTACATGTTTAAACTTATTAATATTTATTTTATTTGCTGGAATGACCAACCATTTGCTGTAGACAGGGCCACAAACACAATTATGACAACAGCCATAAGCAAGACTGACTGATTAGACTGTGGCTTTTTTTTCTCTTATGTGCTCTTGTCCTGTACTGAGAAATGTCAGCATTAACCTTCAACTCCACATATCAGCATTTCCTGCTTTTGCCTTGATATCAGTGTATTTCTCCCTACCAGTTATGTCTCTTTATTTCATTAAGCTTTAATTGTCACAGGGGAATTAAATATTTTCTCACCCTTCTCAACTTCTTGACTATTTTTTTCTCAGAATTAAGAATTTTGAAAAAACATGCAAATATCCTGAGACATTAAGAGAAGGAATTGCTATACGGAAAAGCTATGAGGGAGCAATCCATGAGCATGTCTGTGGGAAGAGTGCTCCAGCGAGAGGGAACAGAAAGTTTAACGGTACTGCAATAGGAACATTCCTAACATGTTCAAAGAACAGAGAAAAGATATTCTAGCTGGAGTGTAGTAAGTACGAGGGAAAATAGTGGGAGATGGTGTTAGAGACATAATGTATGTGACAGAAACCTAGAGACTTAATCATAAAGAGAATGTATGAGGGAGAAAGGAAGGGAGGGAGATAGAGAATATAAATTTGGGTTGTGGGAAAATGTAGTCAAGAACTATAAATAGGTGTTGGTCTGGAACAGGAATAACAGCATTGCCATTAACTGAGATGCAAAAGACTGTTGATGGAGCAAGAATTTGAGGGAAGGTAAAAGTGTTAAGAGCCTCTGGAACTGTTTTAGAATACGTTAATTTTAAACTACTTACTTATAGAGTTTGGATGTTTGTCCCCTCCAAATCTCATGTTGAAATGTGATTACCAACATTGGAGGTGGGGATTGGTAGGAAGTGATTGGATCATGGGGTGGATCCCTCATGAATAGCTTAGCACTATCCCCTTAGTGACAAGTGAATTCTCACTCAGTTAACATGAGATCCGGTTGCTTAAAAGAGTCTGAGAACTTACCCCTCTCTGTCTTGCTCCCTCTCTTGCCATGTAACATGCTAGCTCCCTTTCATCTTCTGCCATGATTGAAGCCTTCCTGAGGCCGTCACCAGAATCATATGCTGGCACCATGCTTTCCATATAGCTTGCAGAACCATGAGCCAAAATAAACCTTTTTTTCTTATAAATTACCCAGGCTCAGGTATTTCTATATAGAAACACGAAGTTGCCTAACACAGAAAATTCATACCAAGGAGTGAAGCATGGCTATAAAGTTACCTGAAAATGTAGAAGCAGCTTTGGAACTGGGTAATGTACAGAGGCTGGAAGAGTTTACAGTTCACAGAAGAATACAGGAACATGAGGGAAAGCAAGGAACTTCTTAGAGACTGGTTAAATGGTTGTGACCAAAGTGCTAATAGAGATATGGACAGTGAAGGCCAGACTAAAGAGGTCTCAGATGGAAATGAGGAAGTTATTGGGAATGGGAGTAAAGGTCACCTTTGTTATGCCCTATCAAAGAACTTGGCTTCATTGTGTTTATATTGTAGGGGCCTGTGAAGTTTGAACTTAAGAGTGATGACCTGCGGTATCTGGCAGAAGAAATTTCTAAGCAGCAAAGCATTCAAGATGTGGCCTGGATGATTCTAACAACCTAGATAAGACATGGGAGCAAATAATAACTTATATTTGGAACTTATATTTAAAAGATAAGCAGAGCATAAAAGCTTGAAAGATGTGCAGCCTGGCCCTGTGGTAGGGAAAGAATTCAAGCATCCTGTGGAGCAACCACTTGCTGGAAAGATTAGTATAACTAAAAGGGAGCCAAATACTAATATCCAGGAAAATGGGAAAAGACCTCAAAGCCATTTCAGAAATCTTGGGGACAACCCCTCCCATTACACACTCAGAGGCCTAGAAGGAAATAATTGTTTCAGGGGCAAGGCCAAGGTCCCTCCATTCTTGTGCAGCCTCAGGACACTACTTCCCCCACCCTGACCACTCTGGTTCCAGCCTTGGTTCAAATGGGCCCAAGTATAGGTTTGGCCATTACTCTGGAGGGTGCAAGCCTTGGTGGCTTCCACATGGTGTTAAACCTTCAGGTACACAGAATGCGGGAGTAAAACAGGCTTGACAGCTTCCACCTAGATTTCAAGGATGTATTGGAAAGCCTGCATGTGCAGGCAGAAGCCTGTCTCAGGGGCAGAGCCCCCACAGAGAGCATCTACTAGGGCAATGTGGAGGGGAAAGGTGTTGGAGCCCATATACAGTGTCCCAACCAGGGCACTGCCTAGTGGAGCTATGGGTAGAGGGCTGCCACGATCTAGGCCCAAGAATGGTAGAGCCAATGGCAGCGTGCATCCTCAGCCTGGATAAGATACAGGCACTGGACTCCAACCCATAGTAGCAGCTGCATAGGCTGCTTCCAGCAAAGCCATGGGGATGGAGCTGCCCAATGCCTTGGGAGCCCAGCCCTTACACCAATGTGCCCTGGATGTGGGACATGGAATAAAAAGTTACTTTGGAGCTTTATGATTTAATGACTTCTCTGCTAGGTTTCAGACTTGTGTGAGGCCTATTTCTCATTTCTCGTGGGTGATTTATCCTTTTTGGAATGGGAATATTTACCCAAAGCCTATATCACCATTGTATCTTGGGAATAAATAACTTGTTTGCAATTTCATAGGCTCTCAGGTGGAAGGGAATTATCTTTAGATGAGACTCTAGACTTGAGACATTTGAGTTAATGCTTGGATGAGTTAAGACTTTTGAGGTCTATTGAGAAGTCATGATTGTATTTTGCAATATGAGAAGGACATGAGATTTGGGGAGCCAGAGGCAAGATATTATGGTTTGGATGTTTGTCCTTTCCAAATCTCATGTTGAAATATGATTCCCACTGTAGGAGCTGAGGCCTAATGGGAGGTTATTGGATCATGGGGGTAGATCCCTCATGAATTGCTTAGCACCATCCATTTGGTGATAAGTGAGTTCTCACTCAGTTAGTTCACATGAGATCTGGTTGTTTAAACGAGTCTGGGACCTCCTCTTCTCTCTCTTCCTCCTTCTCTCACTGTATGACATGCTGGTTCCTCTTTGCTTGCCACTATGATTTTAAGCTTCCTGAGGTCCTCACCAGAAGCAGATGCTGGCATCATGCTTCCTGTACATCCTGCAGAACCATGAACTAAAATTAACCTTTTTTCCTTATAAGTTATCAGCCTCAGTTATTTTTTATAGCAATGCAAAAATGCCCTAACACACCTATAATATATCCAAGTGGAGATGTTTAACGGTAAACTGGATATTTAAGTCTGGAATTCAGGGAAGAGGTGTAGGCTAGAGATATAAATTTGAGAATCATAAGGATATAGATGATATTTAAAGCCATGCAACTGGATGAGCTCTCCAAGGAAACAGATATAAATAGAAAAGAGAAGATGTTCCAGGACCTAGGACTCTGAAAAATTTAGAGGTCAGGGTCATAAATAAGAGTGTCTAGCAAAGTTGAAGGAAAACCAGGAGAACCTGGTTTCTGGGAGAAGCTGGGAGCAACATGAAGAAAGTATGTCAAAAAGGAGGGATTGAACAAATATACCCAATGGTATTAACTTGTTATGTAAATTGGGGAATGAATATTGATTATTGGGTTTAACCATATGGTGACCTTGACAAGAGCAGTTCAGTGAGTGGGTAGGGACAAAAGGCCTATTGGAGAAGGTTTAAGGGAGAATTGAAAGAGAGGAAATGAAGACAGTGAGTATAGACAATTCATTCAAGAATTTTTGCTGAAACGGGAGCAGAGAAATGGGACTATTTTATACCACCATTCTTTCCCATTTACCCCAATGAAAAAACTAAAATCTTGAAAAAAATCAAACTATTCAAACTCTGTTCTTATTCCTGAGCTGCTAGACCCCATTGGAGGAAAGCATGCAGTCATGCTGATTGATACCACCAGATATTCATGGTCTTCGACTTTAACTGGGCCCCAAACACATCAAGGCATCCTTTATGCACAACCTAAACAGTTTTTACTCACATGAAATTTTACTTTTTCTTTCAAACTCCCCCAATCTTGATTTTCCACTCTCACTTAATTCCCATAAGTAATCAATTACCAAATATTGTTGATTCAACAATTACAGCTCCATTGTCACCTCCTTAATGAGTTAGATCATGCTAATGAAGTGACATACTTGTCTGGGGTAAATACCCAGGGTTCATATTCTCACGCCAAGAAGATGAAAGACATGAACACGTGTAGGAGGTTAAGGAGTAAAAAGTTTAATAGGCAGAAGAAAGGAGAGAGGAGAGCAGCCTGCGGCATACTGCAGCAGATTCTATAGGCAGGCTTCAGGAGGTGGTGTCTGATTTATATAGGGCCTACAGATTGGTTCAACCAGGTGTGAAGTTTACATAGCATGTTGGGGAGGCTGGTTGCCCCATCCTAATCTTATTATGCAAATGGGCTTTCCACTTGGCCAGTGCCAACTTGTCTGCTCCTTACTGTACACATGGCTAGCAAAGAGAGGGGAAGATGGAGCCGCCATTTTTATCATGCCTAGTTCCAGGTAGTCTTTTCCTATTGGCACAACTGCCAGCATTCATCTGTGCAAGCTTCCAGCTTGTTTGTGTATGTCTGCAGCTCAATTTTACAGATTTCTCTTTGTTAGAAAAGAAAATGATTTGGGGACTGCTTTTCATTAAAAGGAAAACCTTACCAAGGACTTTCTTACCCTCATCTGCCTAAATAATTTCTTTTTAACTCCTATAGCCCTAGTTTATTAATTGAATTATAACAGTAACATATCTGCCTTTAGTTTATCTCCTCTGTAATGCATTTGTCCCACTGCTGCCAGAGTGGGATTTCTAAAACACAAATGTAATCATATCACTCTATTTTTTTTTTTTATAAATTGAGGGTGTACGGTGAAGTTTTGTTACATGAATGTATTGCATAGTGGTGAAGTCTGGGCTTTTAGTGTAACCAACACCCAAATAATGTACATTGTATCCATTAAGTAATTTCTCATCCCTCATCCTCCCACTTGCTCACCCTTCTGAATTTCCAATGTCTATTATTCTACACTCTATATCCATGTGTACACATTATTTAGCTCCCACTTATAAGTGAGAATATGCATTATCTGATTTTCTCTGTCTGAGTTATTTTACTTAAGACAATGGACTCCCTTTCCATCAATGTTGCTGCAAAAGACATTATTTTATTCTTTTTTTATGGCTAAGTAGTATTCCATGGTATTTATGTGTGTGTGTGTGTGTGTGTGTATATATATATATATTTATTTATATATAAACATATATATGTATACATTTGTGTGTGTGTGTGTGTGTACATTACATTTCCAGTCATCTTTTTATGAACATGTACATTGATTCCACATCTTTGCATTGTGAATAGTACTGCTATAAACATAGCAGGTACTTTTTGATATAATGATCAGGTACAGGTATCTTTTTGATATAATGATTTCTTTTTATTTGGGTATAAAAGCTCTCAAATTTAACATCTAAGGTGCTTTGTGTATAACACATGCTGTTCATTAATTTATCCATTCAAAAATATTTCCTGGGGCCCTATTCTGCTCCAGGTTCTGTATTGGTTGCTGAGGGCACTGAAGTAGGTACATCTTGATGTCATCTTCAGGGATCTCATAACCCACTTTTATTTCTGTGTATTACTCTTGAATACCCATAAATTTTTATAGTCAGACCTTATTACTTGGGGTTCTTAAAATATATTTTACTGTTTCAACTACTTTAGCTTTTCTCTACCTAAAATATCCTCTCTGTTTCTTCAGATCCTGTTTATTTTCTTTAATATTCAACTGAAACATCACATCCTCATGAAAAACATTTTCATTTACTTGTCCTTTCTCTGTCTTCCTGTAGCACTCTGTGTTTACCTCTATCATAATGTTCATCTTACTGTACTGACAAAATTTATTTATCTGCTTCCCTTAGTGAGACTGTGAGCTCCTTGGGGAACTGGGTCTTTTTTTTTCTTTGTATCCCCACCACTTAGCCTAGTGCCTAATATATAATACATGATCCATAAATGTTTAAAAACATGAATACATCAAGGAAAATGTAGCATGCTTTGCTTAATTTCATTAAACTTCATCTGTTCCACCTGTAGAGTAGCTTTTTGAATCCTAATTCTTTCATTCTGCCTTTTGGCTTTCTTTCCAAGTCTTTCGTAAGTCTGACCTCTATGCCTTCTAGTATACCTTACTCTAGATTTAACCAATCCATGAATCACCACTTTTTGGTAATGGTCTTCCAGTTATTAACCTACTAGGCAATGATATTATCCAGATCAGGTTATCCCAGGACCTTATCAAACACCTTGATGAAATCTAGGTATTCTTTATCTATAACATATGTATCACCAACCTGTGCAGTGACCCTGTCAAAAAGGAAATGATGTTTTATTGACCTCGAAATTTGTCACCCTTATTAAAATATACATTGCTTTTCCACATTTTATTCTCATTGGAGTCTCTCTCATCTATTTCTAAACACAGCGAAGATCATGTTTTCCCAGCAATGCCTCATATTTGTGCCTTTTTTAACACTGTTCCCTCTGTCAATAAAACTCAGTTCAAAATTCAAAATTATTGTTCAAAATTCAACTTCCTCCCTGAACACTTTCAAGAACCTGATCCCTTATTTCACCTATTATGATGAGGTAAAATGGTATTGTCCTTGACATTTTTTTCTGTAGTTTAGGAAATAAAATGAGGGATTTGGGAGAAGCAATTGCTCCTGGCTTCTCTCACTGTCAATTACAGAGCAGGAATAGACAAAGATCTTTTAGTATAACAAAGTCAGAATTAATAGTTCATCTAATGTTTAAAATATTCAAATATGTCATACAAGCCAAGTGGGACTTAGGAAAAAATGGTTCATTCTAAGGTGTCAAATATGTTGTACACTAATTAGGAAACAACATGCTTATATTCCTACTCCTACCCCTACCCATACCCACAGGAGATATTAAGAGAAAACACCTTGAAAGACAGAAAGAGAAGAGGGGATAGAAATCTATCACATGGATTATAATCTTGCATCATATAACGTGTAAACTACTTTGTAATATAGTAAGTTATTTTAATGTTAATTGCACACCCCAACTCCCCACACACAGTAGAATTTACAATGCTTGAGTTGCAATATTGTGTCATAATCACTGTTATGGCATTATTTCATTCCTGAACATGCTTCTAAGATAATTTAATTTCTACGTGATTCTTTGAGTTTACAGTTTAAAAATTGGATGCAAGCTTTCAGTCTGGAAGTTTCAATACTATTGTGTCTGCTGTACAAGTGGCAATGTCAACATTCATGAAAGAAAGCCACTAGAAAAAAAATCCAAGATGTTTCATAAAGCTTTAGGAAAGTTTCTACTTGATGATACTACTTTAATATACGCTTACAGATTAATGTAATACCTTGACCTTTCTTCTTCTAAATTTAAATCCTGGTTCTGTCACTTACTAGCTGTGCGCTCTCTGGCAAATTATTTATACTTTCCCAATGTTGGTTTCTTTATCAATTTAAGTGGTATCAAACTTCTTCCCTCAAAATATTGTGATAATAATTGAATGAGATAATGTATGTGTAGCAGAGTGAGCAAATTATTTAAACAAATTATTTAAACTCCACCTCGAATATAGCCCCTGCCTCCTAAGGTATGTATAATGAGGGAGGGGGTTGGTGGTAGTATAAGTTCCTATCAGTTAAAGATTTTGTTTTTATTCTCTTCCCATCGGTATTAGTTTCCTGTTACTTCTATAACAAATTATCACAAACTTGGTAGATTAAAACAACACACATTTATTCTCTTGCAATTCTGGAGATCAGAAGTCTAAAATCAGTATATCTGGGCTGAAATCAAGGTGTTAGCAGGGCTTCCTCCTTTCGCAGGCTTCAGGAGAGAATTCTTTTCTTGGCTCTTTCAGTTTCTTGTGGCTGTTGGTATTCTTTTGAATGTGGCTATATCACTTCAATCTTCAACTGTTTTTCATTTATTTCAATAGGTTTTTGGGGAACAGGTGGTGTTTGCTTACATGGATAAGTTCTTTAGTGGCTATTTCTGGGATTTTGGTGCACCCATCACCGGAGCAGTGTACACTGTACCCAATGTGTAATCGTTTATCCTTCTCTCCTCCCCCACCCTTCCCCCCGCCGAGTCCCCACAATCCATTGTATCATTCTTATGCCTTTGCATTCTCATAGTTTAGCTCCCACTCATAAGTGAGAACATACAATGTTTGGTTTTCCATTTCTGAATTACTTCATGTAGAATAATGATTTCCAACTCCATCAGAGTTGCTGTGAATGCCATTAATTCATTCCTTTTAATGACTAAGTAGTATTCCATGGTGTATATATCCACTGGTTGACCAATGGGCATTTGGGCTGGTTCCATATGTCTGCAACTGTGAATTGTGCTGCTATAACATTTTCATGTATTGATTTCTTTTCCTCTGGGTAAATATCCAAGAGTGGGATTGCTGGAACAAATGGCAGGTCTACTTTTAGTTCTTTAAGAAATCTCCACACTGTTTTCCATAGTAGTTGTACTAGTTTACTTTCCACAAGCAATGTAAAAGTGTTCCCTTTTTACCACATCCATGCCAACATCTACTACTCCTTGATGTTTTTAAATTATGGTCACTCCTGCAGGAGTAAGGTGGTATCACATTCTGGTTTTCATTTACATTTCCCTGATAATTAGTGATGTTGAGCCTTTTTTTCATATGTTTAGTGGTCATTTGTATATCTGCTTTTGAGAATTGTCTATTCATGTCCTTATCCCACATTTGATGGGATTTTTTTTTCTTGCTAATTTGTTTGAGTTCCTTGTAGATTCTGGATATTACTCCTTTGTTGGATGAATAGTTTGCAAAGATTTTCTCCCACTCTGTGGGTTGTCTGCTTATTCTGCTGATTATTTCTTTTGCTGTACAGAAGTTTTTAGTTTAACTAAGTTCTATTTATTTTTGTTTTTGTTGAATTTGCTTTTGGGGTTTTGGTCATGAAATCTTTGCCTTAGCCAATGTCTAGAAGGGCTTTTCTGATGTTGTCTTCCAGAATTTTTATGGTTCCAGGTCTTAGATTTAAGGCTTTGATGCATCTTGATTTTTGTATAAAGTGAGAGATGAGGATCTAATTTCATTCTTCTACATGTGGCTTGCCAATTATCCAAGCACCATTTGTTGAATAGGGTGTTCTTTCCCCACTTTATGTTTTTGTTTGCTTTGTCAACAATCAGTTAGGTGTAAGTATTTGGCTTTATTTCTGGGTTCTGTATTCTGTTCCATTGATCTAGGTGCTTATTTTTATGCAGTGCCATGCTGTTTTGGTGACTATAGCCTTGTAGTATAGTTTGAAGTCTGGTAATGTGATGCCTCTAGATTTGTTCATTTTGCTTAGAATTGCCTTGGCTATGTGGGCTCTATTAGGGTTCCACATGAATTTTAGGAATTTTTTTCTAGTTCTGTGAAGAATGAAGATGCTATTTTGATGGGAATTGCATTACATTTGTAGTTGGTTTTGGCAGTATGACCATTTTCACAATATTGATTCTACCCTTTTATGAGCATGGGATGTGTTTCCTTTGTTTGTACCATCTATAATTTCTTTTAGCAGCGTTTTGTAGTTTTTCTTTTAGAGGTCTTTCACCTCCTTGGTTAGGTATATTTTTAAATATTTTATTATATTCTTTGTAGCCATTGTAAAAGAGTTGAGTTTCTATTTATTTATTTGTTTATTGAGACGGAGTCTTGCTCTGTCACCCAGGCTGGAGTGTAGTGGTGCAATCTCGGCTCACTGCAAGCTCCACCTTCAGGGTTCATGCCATTCTCCTGCCTCAGCCTCCCGAGTAGCTGGGACTACAGGTGCCCACCACCACATTTGGCTAATTTTTTGTATTATTAGTAGAGACGGGGTTTCACCATGTTAGCCAGGATGGTCTCAATCTCCTCACCTGGTGATCCGCCTACCTCAGCCTCCCAAAGTGCTGGGATTACAGGCATGAGCCACCACGCCTGGCCAAGAGGTTGAGTTATTAATTTAAGTCTCAGCTTGGTCACTGTTGGTGTATAGCAGGGCTACTGATTTTTGTACATTAATTGTGTATCCTGAAACTATGCTGAATTCACTTTATCAGTTATAGGAGTTTTTTGGATGAGTCTTCAGGGTTTTCTAGGTATACAATCATATCATCAGTGAACAGCGACAGTTTGACTTCCTCTTTACTGATTTGGATGACCTTTATTTCTTTCTCCTGTCTGATTGCTTTAGCTAGGACTTCCAGTACTATGTTGAATAGAAGTGGTGAAAGTGGGCATCCTTGTCTTGTTCCAGCTGTCAGGGAGAATGCTTTCAACTTTTCCCTATTCAGTATTTTGGCTGTGGGTTTGCCATAGATGGCTTTTATTACCTTAAGGTATGCCCCTTCAACACAGATTTTTCTGAGGGTTTTAATCATAAAGGGATGCTGAATTTTTGTCAAATGCCTTTCCTGCATGTATTGAGATAATCATATATTTGTTTTAAATTCTCTTTATGTGGTGTATCACATTTATTGACTTGTATGTGTTAAGCCATCCCTGCATCCCTTGTATGAAACCCACTTGATCATGGTGGATTGTCTTTTTAATATGCTGTTGGATTCAGTTAGCTAGTATTTTATTGAGAATTTTTGCACTTATGTTCATCAGGGATATTGGTTTGTAGTTTTCTTTTTTTATGTCTTTTCCTGGTTTTGGTATTAGTGTGATACTGGCTTCATAGTATGATTTAGGGAGAAGTCCCTCTTACTCTGTCTTTTGGAATGGTGTCAACAGGATTGGTACCAATTTTTTTTTAAATCTCTGCTAGAATTCAGCTGTTAATCCATCTTGTCTTGGACTTTTTTGTTGTTGGCAATTTTTTTTATTAGCATTACATTCTCACTGCTTGTTATTGGTTTCTTCAGAGTTTCTATTTCTTTCTGGTTTAATCTAGGAGAGTTGTATGTTTCCATGAATTTATTCATCTCCTCTAGGTTTTCTAGTTTGTGTGCATTAAGTTGTTAATAGTAGCCTTGAATGATCTTTTGTATTTCTGCAGTATCAGTTGTAATATCTCCTGTTTTATTTCCAATTGAGTTTATTTGGATTTACTCTCTTCTTTTCTTAGTTAATCTTGCTAATGGTCTATCAATTTTATTTACCTTTTCAAAGAACAAGTTTTTGCTTCATTTATCTTCTTTTTTAGTTTTAATTTTATTTAGTTCTGCTCTGATCTTGGTTATTTCTTTTCTTCTGCTGAGTTTGGATTTGGTTTGTTCTTGTTTCTCTAGATCCTTGAGGTGTGACCTTAGATTATCAATTTATGCTCTTTAGACTTTTTGATGTAAGCATTTGATGCTATGAACTCTCCTCTTAGCACTGCTTTTGCTGTATCCCTAAGGTTTTGATATGTTGTGTCACTGTTGTCATTCATTCCAAATAATTTTTACTTTTCATCTTGATTTCATTGTTGACCCAATGATCATTCAGGAGCAGGCTATTTAATTTCCATCTGTTTATATGGTTTTGAGAGTTCCTTTTGGAGTTGATTGCCAGTTTTATTCCACTGTGGTCTGAGAGAGTACTTGCTATAATTTCGATTTTCTTAAATTTGTTGAGATTTATTTTGTGGCCTATCATATGGTCTACCTTAGAGAATGTTTCATGTGCTGATGAATAGAATGCATATTCTGTAGTTGTTGGGTAGAATGCTGCGTAAATATCTGTTAAATCCATTTGTTCTAGGGTATAGTTTACGTCTATGATTTCTTTGTTGACTTTCTGTCTTGATGACTTGTCGAGTGCTGTCAGTGGAATATTGAAGTCTCCCACCATCATTGTGTTGCCATCTATCTCATTTCCTAGGTCTAGTAGTAACTGTTTTATAAATTTGGGAGCTCCAGTGTTTGGTGCATATATATTTAGAATTGTGATATTTTCCTGTTGGACTAGATATTTTATTATTACATAATGTCTCTGTCTTTTTAAACTGTTGTTACTTTAAAATCTGTTTTGTCTGATATAAGAATAGCTACTCCTGCTCACTTTTGGTGTCTATTTTCATGGAGTATCTTTTTCCACCACTTTAAGGTTATATGTGCCTTGTCAGGTGAGGCTCTTGAAGATAACAGATACTTAGTTGATAAACTTTTATCTATTCTGCCATTATGTATATTTTAAGTAGAGCATTTGGGCCACTTACATTCTGCATTAGTATTGAGAAGTGAGGTACTATTCTATTCATCTTGCTATTTGTTACCTGAAAACCTTGTTTTTTTAAATTGTGTTATTGTTTTATAGGTCCTGTGAGATTTATACTCTAAGAAGATTTTGTTTTGGTGTATTTCAAAGTTTTGTTTCAAGACTTAGAGCTCCTTTTATCAGCTCTTGTAGTGCTAACTTGGTAGTGGTGAATTCTCTCAGTATTTATTTGCCTAAAAAGACTGTATATTTTCTTCTTTACTTATGAAGCTTACTTTCACTGGATAGAAAATTCCTAGCTGATAATTGTTTAGTTTAAGGAGGCTAAAGATAAGACCCCAAGCCAGGCATGGTGGCTCATGCCTGTAATCTCAGCACTTTGGGAGGCTGAGGCAGGTGGATCACTTGAGGCCAGAAATTCAAGACCAGCCTGCCCAACATGTTGAAAACATATCTCTGCTAAAAAATACAAAAATCAGCCAGGCGTGGTGGTGCACACTTGCAATCCCAGCTACTCTGGAGGCAGGGGCATGAGAATCCCTTGAATCCAGGAGGTGGAGGATGCAGTGAACCAAGATCATGCCACTGCACTCCAGCTTGGGCAACAGAGCAAGACTCTGCTAAAAAGGTAAATATATAAAATAAATAATTTAAAAATAAAGATAGGACCCCCAATCCCTTCTAGTTTATAGGGTTTCTGATGAAAAATCTGCTGTTAATTTGATTGATTTTTTTAATAGGTTACCTGATGAATTTTCCTCACAGCTTTTAAGATTCTTTCCTTCATCTTGACTTTGGATAACCTGATGACTATGTGCCTAGGCGATGATCTTTTTGTGACAAATTTCTAGGGTGTTCTTTGAGATTCTTGTATTTAGTTGTCTACATCTCTAGCAAAGCCAAGGACGTTTTCCTCAATTATTTCCTCAAATGTTTTTCAAACATTTAGATTTTTCTTCTTCCTCAGGGACACCAATTATTCTGGCTTGGTCATTATCATAATCCCAAGATTTTTGGAGGCTTTTTTCATTTTAAAAAAATTCTTTTTTTCTTTGTCTGTTTTGAATTGGGTTAATTCAAAAGTCCTGTCTTTGAGCTGGGAAGTTCTTTCTTCTACTTGTTTAATTCTATTGTTGAGACTTTCTAGCATATTTCACATTTCTCTAAGTGTGTCCTTCTTTTCCAGAGGTTTTTAATTGTTTTTTATTTATGTTATCTATTTCTCTAGAGATTTTTCCATTCATACCCTGTAACATTTAAAAAATTTCTTTAACCTGGTATTCACCTTTCTCTGCTGTCTCCTTAAGCAGTTTAATAATTGAGCTGATTTTTTTTTCTAACCATTCAGAGATGTCTTCTTGACTTGGATCCATTGCTAGTGAGCTAGTGTAATATTTCGGTGGTGTTAAATAATCTTGTTTCATAATATTATCAGAATTGTATTTCTGGTTTCTTCTAATTTGGGTAGACTATGTCAGAGCAAACATCTGAGGACAAGGGCTGCTATTTAGATTCTTTTGTCACAAGGGTGTTCCCTTGATGTGGTGTTCTCCTCCTTCCCCTAGGGATGTGGCGTTCTCCTCCTTCCCCTAGGGATGTGGCTTCCTACAAGCAGGACTGCAGTGATTATTATTTCTCTCCTCGGTCTAGCCATCCAGCAGAGCTTATGGGCTCTGGGCTGGTACTGGGGAGTGTCTGCAAAGAGTCCTGTAATGTGATCCGTCTTCAGGTCTCTCAGCTGTGGATACCAGCACCTGCTGCAGTGGAGGTAATGGGACTGAGGTAGACTGTGTGTAGGATCTTGGTTGTTGTTCTATTTAGTGTGCTGGTTTTCTTGAATGCTGGTTGTGCTGGCAGTAAAGTTGTCACATTGACAGACAGACTCAGGACCTCTGGTTAGCCAGGATGTTACAAGCAGAGGAGTTAGCTGTTGTTTTCTCCTTTCTTGTGGCAAGGTTGCTCTTTTATGAGGTGCTGTAATGGTTTGTATTGGCTGGCCTGTAGCCAGGAGGTGGCACTTTCAAGAGAGCATCTGCTGATGTAGCATAGAGAAGATACAAGCTTGCCTTAGGATCACCTGGATAAGTACTCTGGTTTCTCAGGCACTGGGTGGAGCCATAGAGCTACCAAGAAATTATGTCTTTTTTCTTTGGCTACCAGGGTGCATAGAGAAAGAACATTAGGTGGGGGCAGGTTTAGGTGTGTCTGAGCTCAGATTCTCCTTGGATGAGTCTAGCTGTGGCCACTGTGGGGGATGGGAGTGTGTTTCTCAGACCAATGGAGTTATGTTCCCAGGGGAATTATGGCTGCCTCTGCTGCATCATACAGGTCACCAGGGAAATGTGGTAAAGATGGCAGTGACAGACCTCACCCAGCTCTCACACAGCCAACAAGGCCAGTCTCACTCCCACTGTGCTCCCCCAACAGCACTGAGTTTATATCCAGGCAGCTGGTGAGCCGGGCTGGGAACTTGCCCCAGGCTACAAACTTACCTTCAAGAAAGCAAGCAGAGCTTTCAGGTTTTGCCCTCCTGGTCGAAGCTTCTATGCTCCTATCTGCACTTTCTGTTTGCCCCCATGCCCCCAGATTCTGCCCTGGAAAATTTATGCTCAGTCAAAATTACTACAAAGTTCAGCTGGAATTTTCCTTCTCTCTGTGGTCTTTTCCCAGTTCCACTGGCCGCCCTCCTCAAGGACCCCTGTGAGATAAAGTCAGAAATAGTTCCTTGGGCTTCCTTAGGGGCCAGGAGTGCCTAAAGGGCTCTTCCCACAGCTTCTTCTACTTTTATATTTCATTTGGCTGTCTAAATTTGTTTCGGCTCTAGGTAAAGTTAAATCCTTCTCCTGTGATCTGGATTTTCAGGCTCCTCAGTGAGGTTAAGGATTGGTATTTTGGGGTGGCCATTATTCAGCCTATTATGCTATATCCAAAATGAAGAGAGAGAGACAGAGAGAGAAAAAGAGAGAGGGAGATAGAGATTGAAATCTCAAAGTGTCTACTAATCTGTGCTTCTGAAAGGTCAGCCCCCAACATACGTGAACCTATGTTTTGCAGAGTATATTAATTTGAATTTAAATACAAAATAGTAGGCCTTAAAATGAGTGTCATGGAATAAATTGTATTTACATATTTTAATCCCTAACTGATAAAGTCATTCTATTTTGAGATAAGGCCTTCAAGGGGGTAATTAAGGTTAAATGAAGTCGTAAGGGCGAGGCCCTAATTGAATGGGACTGGCATCCGTATTAGAAGAGAAAGAGACTTCAGGAGCATGTGCACAGAGAAAAAGCCACTGAAGATACAGTGACAAAGAGGCTGTAAGCAAACCAAGGAGAGAGGCCTCAAGAAAATCAACAATGCCAGCACCTTGATCTTGTACTTCAGACCTCCAGACAGTGAGAAATAAGCGACTGTTTTATAAGCCACCCATTCTGTGACATTTTGTTATTTCAGCCTGAGCAGACTAATACAATGAATAAAGGGAAAGGGAACTAAATTGCTTTGTAATAATAGAATGAGAAGAATTACATTTGGGGAAAGTAACACTGGAGGGGTCTGGCACACAGAGGAGCAGGGAGTTATAAGGAGAGCCTTGAGGGAGAGAGGTCTAAGCAATCTAGAAGCATGTTGGAGCATATCGAAGAAGATGATCAGCAAAAAATTCCATATGGCAGTATGGCCAAAAGACTTGCAAGAAGAACCATGTCTAAAATTCAGTTCTAAATTGCACATTTTGTATCAGCATACAATCTTTCCTTGGTTCCAAATTGCAAGTAGAGTGTTCTCTCTGCTACTCATTGCTTGTATGAGCACTTTGGGACAAAACTAAGGAAAAGAAACAGTTCCCTGGCTGAGTGGGTGTCAGACAGAAAAAGAAAAAAACTGTGATATAGATTAGTGGAAGCATGAACTCAAAACCAGATGTAATTATGAGATCATAATTCCCTGAGGATTCATAAATCATAGGGAGAACATTGAAATTCTTCACAATGTGAGCTAGAGAGTTTGTGCCAGATTTTTTTAAATCTCAAAACACAAGGTAACATTAGCTGACATCTGGGAAACATATAAACATTGCTGAGTGTAATGCCTGATATTTGATATCCACCCACAAAATAGTTTTACCCTTTTCTTCTTTTACTACTGGTAAGGGGAGGTGGGTGTGTGTGAGATAAAATAAAACAAACTGTTCAGTAAGGCATGAATGAATTAATATTCAGCTGAATCCTTTGTAGACTCTTCACTACTCTAGTGTTCAGAAAGAAGAAAGAATATTATATATAAAAATAGTGAGGCACAGAAGCCCTAAAACAGCAGTGTGTAAGCTAAGTAGATAATCTTTTATGGATTTTATGAAAACCGGCAAAAGAAAACAAATACTCTTCATTTTGGCATGGTAATTAAGAACCCCAAATTTTAGAAGCCACTCAAAAACCATAAAATGAAGGTCTGTCACTGGTAAATTCTCCCAATTTTCTCTCTTTAATAGCCCAGCTCCATGCCACAGGGGAAGAAATAGGAATGTGTCTTTTTCTAATTTGGAAAAACTTGAAGCATCTCCAAATATGATATAAATCAATTACATGCATTAAGCTCTTTGAAGTTCAGCAGCCATGAAAGCACCACAAACTTACTGATTGTGGAAGTTAATAGACTCCAGAAGCCTTAGGTCTTCTCTAGAATTCTTTTGAATTGGAAGACATTTGAAGTATGTCATACAAAGAAAGACAGTCTGTGATTTGGGGAATGTTTCTCTAGCAAAGCCCCAGGCAATAATAGTCAGCATACCAGAAGCCCGAATCATGTCAGTACAGGTAATTAACTCCTCCCAAAGAGCCTAGGTCTTCTGTGGGCAGTTACATGGTTGTCATTCAGCACTTCAGACATTTCAGAGGCCCCAGCTTCTCCCTACCTCCATCCCCACAGAAGTGCAAATTCCTCTAGCTATTTCAAAGTGAAGTCTTACTACAGAGCAGAAAATTATAATGAGCACCTCCAACGTAACTACGGATGAAAAACATGTTTCTTAACTGCCGCTAAAGTGGCAAAGCAAATTTTATTTCTTTATGCTTACTTTTGAAAGTTATTTTAGGATTGCTGAGGGCAGCATAAAGATCACTTAAACTTAGGGGGCTCATACTCTCTCAATAGTTAGATTTCTAATTTGATAAAAATCAGCTCTATAGTGGCCCCCTAGTTAAGTAGCATAATTGGCTGATTGCAGATATTGCAGCTGATGCAAGAATGCTTGACATATGCAGGCATTAGGAAGAGAATACTCCAAATTAAAATGCTGCATGAAAAAAAGTTGTATTGGAAAGTAACTTTATTAAAGTAAGCTTTAAAGATGCTTAAAAATTTTATCATAAAAAGATATTCTAGATGTAAGTGAAAAATAACATAGAAACATGAATAATATATCCCATTTTGTTAAAATATATTTATATGTATTTATTTATTCATCATAAACACACACAAGTGCATACATACTATGCCTGGAAGTACATATACCAAACTGCTGATAGGGGTAAGTGCTTGGTCAAGGAACTTGTTTTTGCTTATTTGTATGTTGTATATTTTCAATAATAAATGTGGATTATACATGTAATAATAGAATCATAATAATATCTTTAAAGAAAGAACGAAATCCAGTTATTCAAATCCATTTTCAATTTCAGGTTCAGGGTTTTATTAATACCACAAATTTATGACTATTTTTTATAAGATTTGTATATCTTTTTTTTACAGAAAACCACATTCTTCCAACTCTTGGCTCCTTTCACTGCTTTAAAAAATAAATGTGGGTGGTCAGTCAAAAAATACTCACTGAGGACCCAGTCCGCAATCTTGGTCCAAAATATAGAGTAACTCCCCTACTCTCATTGCCTTAAAAATGGAAAGTTTTGGCCGGGCGCGGTGGCTCACGCTTGTAATCCCAGCACTTTGGGGTTTTAAAACGAGAACTTCCTTTTGTCAGTAGGGTAGGGCTGTGCACTAAATACTTTGAGAGCTATTGTCTAAGTCTCTAGAAGAAAATTTTCAACTAGAATTTTGAACTCGTTTTTGACTTCGAATTTTGACTAGAATTTCAAAACAATATCTAGCCTTTGTCTAGAAATTTGACTAGAATTTTTAATTTTCAAAATAATGAATGATGTATTTGAATAATGATAAGTAACATTAATTGAACATCTACCATGTGCCAGGAACTTTTTATGGTTTATCTTATATAATCCTGCAAATAATGCTATTGAGGTAAATGCAATCTTTCCTATTTTCTAGATTAGGAATTATGGTTTAGAGAGATCAAGTCACTTGTCTAAATTGACACAATTAGCAAATGGGGGAACTTGGGACTCCAACACAGATTTTTTTTAAATTTATATATTTACTTTTTTATTATACTTAAGTTATAGGGTACACGTTCACAAGGTGCAGGTTTGTTACATATGTATACACGTGTCATGTTGGTGTGCTGCACCCATTAACTAGTCATTTACATTAGGTATATCTCCTAATGCTATCCCTCCCCCATTCCCCCATCCCACAACATGCCCCAGTGTGTGATATTCCCCTCCCTGTGTCTATGTGTTCTCATTGTTCAGTTCCCACCTATGAGAGAGAACATGCAGTGTTTGGTGTTCCATCCTTGTGATAGTTTGCTGAGAATGATGGTTTCCAGCTTCATCCATGTCCCTACAAAGGACATGAGCTCATCCGTTTTTATGGCTGCATAGTATTCCATGGTGTATATGTGCCACATTTTCTTAATACAGTCTATCATTGATGGACATTTGGGTTGGTTCCAAGTCTTTGCTATTGTGAATAGTGTCGCAATAAACATATGTGAGCATGTGTCTTTATAGCAGCATGATTTATAATCTTTTGGGTATATACCCAGTAATGGGATGGCTGGGTCAAATGGTGTTTCTAGTTCCAGATCCTTGAGGAATTGCCACACTATCTTCCACAATGGGTGAACTAGTTTACAGTCCCACCAACAGCATAAAAGTGTTCTTATTTCTCCACATCCTCTCCAGCACCTGTTGTTTCCTGACTTTTTAATGATGGCCATTCTAATTGGTGTGAGATGGTATCTCATTGTGGTTTTGATTTGCATTTCTCTTATGGCCAGTGATGATTAGCATTTTTTCATGTGTCTGTTGGCTGCATAAATGTCTTCTTTTGAGAAGTGTCTGTTCATATCCTTTGCCCACTTTCTGATGGGGTTGTTTTTTTCTTCTAAATTTGAGTTCTTTGTAGATTCTGGATATTAGCCCTTTGTCAGATGGATAGATTGCAAAAATTTTCTCCCATTCTGTAGGTTGCCTGTTCACTCTGATGGTAGTTTCTTTTGCTGTGCAGAAGCTCTTTAGTTAAATAAGATCCCATTTGTCAATTTTGGATTTTGTTACCATTGCTTTTGGTGTTTTAGACATGAAGTCCTTGCCCATGCCTATGTCCTGAATGGTGTTGCCTAGGTTTTCTTCTAGGGTTTTTTATGGTTTTAGGTCTAACATTTAAGTCTTTAATCCATCTTGAATTAATTTTTGTATAAGGTGTAAGGAAGGGATCCAGTTTCAGCTTTCTACATATGGCTAGCCAGTTTTCTCAGCACCATTTACTAAATAGGTAATCCTTTCCCCACTGCTTGTTTTTGTTAGGTTTGTCAAACATCAGGTAGTTGTAGATGTGTAGTATTATTTCTGAGGGCTCTGTTTTGTTCCATTGGTCTATATCTCTGTTTTGGTACCAGTACCATGCTGTTTCGGTTACTGTAGCCTTGTAGTATAGTTTGAAGTCAGGTAGCGTGATGCCTCCAGCTTTGTTCTTTTGGCTTAGGATTGACTTGGCGATGCGGGCTCTTTTTTGGTTCCATATGAACTTTAAAGTAGTTTTTTCTAATTCTGTGAAGAAAGTCATTGGTAGCTTGATGGGGATGGCATTGAATCAATAAATTACCTTGGGCAGTATGGCCATTTTCATGATATTGATTCTTCCTATCCATGAGCATGGAATGTTCTTCCATTTGTTTGTGTCCTCTTTTATTTCATTGAGCAGTGGTTTGTAGTTCTCCTTGAAGAGGTCCTTCACATCCCTTGTAGGTTGGATTCCTAGGTATTTTACTCTCTTTGAAGCAATTGTGAATGGGAGTTCACTCACGATTTGGCTCTCTGTTTGTCTGTTATTTGTTTATAGGAATGCTTGTGGTTTTTGTACATTGATTTTGTATCCTGAGACTTTGCTGAAGTTGCTTATCAGCTTAAGGAGATTTTGGGCTGAGATGATGGGGTTTTCAAAATATACAATCATGTCATCTACAAACAGGGACAATTTGACTTCCTCTTTTCCTAATTGAATACCCTTTATTTCCTTCTCCTACCTGATTGCCCTGGCCAGAACTTCCAACACTATGTTGAATAGGAGTGGTGAGAGAGGGCATCTCTGTCTTGTGCCAGTTTTCAAAGGGAATCCTTCCAGTTTTTGCCCATTCAGTAGGATATTTGCTGTGGGTTTGTCATAAATAGCTCATATTATTTTGAGATACATCCCATCAATACCTAATTTATTGAGAGTTTTTAGCATGAAGGGCCGTTGAATTTTGTCAAAGGCCTTTTCTGCATCTATTGAGATAATTATGCGGTTTTTGTCTTGGTTCTGTTTATATGCTGGATTACGTTTATTGATTTTTGTATGTTGAACCAGCCTTACATCCCAGAGATGAAGCCCACTTGATCATGGTGGATAAGCTTTTTGATGTGCTGCTGGATTCAGTTTGCCACTATGTATTGAGGATTTTTGCATCAATGTTCATCAAGGATATTGGTCTAAAATTCTCTTTTTTTGTTGTGTCTCTGCCAGGCTTTGGCATCAGGATGATGCTGGCCTCATAAAATGAGTTAGGGAGGATTCCCTCTTTTTCTGTTGATTGGAGTAGTTTCAGAAGGAATGGTACCAGCTCCTCCTTGTACCTCTGGTAGAATTCGGCTGTGAATCTGTCTGGTCCTGGACTTTCTTTTGGTTGGTAAGTTATTAATTACTGCCTCAATTTCAGAGCCTGTTACTGGTATATTCAGGGATTCAACTTCTTCCTGGTTTAGTCTTGGGAGGGTCCAGGAATTTATCCATGTCTTCTAGATTTTCTAGTTTATTTGCATAGAGGTGTTTATAGTATTCTCTGATGATAGTTTGTATTTCTGGGGGATCGGTGGTGATATCCCCTTTGTCATTTTTTATTGCATCTATTTGATTCTTCTCTCTTTTCTTCTTTATTAGCCTTGCTAGCGGTCTATCAATTTTGCTGATCTTTTCAAAAAACCAGCTCCTGGATTCATTGATTTTTTGAAGGTTTTTTTGTGTCTCTATCTCCTTCAGTTCTGCTCTGATCTTAGTTATTTCTTGCCTTCTGCCAGCTTTTGAATTTGTTTGCTCTTGCTTCTCTAGTTCTTTTAATTGTGATGTTAGGGTGTCAATTTTAGATATTTCCTGCTTTCTCTTGTGGGCATTTAGTGCTATAAATTTCCCTCTACACACTGCTTTAAATGTGTCCCAGAGATTCTGCTATGTTGTTCTCATTGGTTTCAAAGAACATCTTTATTTCTGCCTTCATTTCATTATGTACCCAGGAGTCATACAGGAGCAGGTTGTTCAGTTTCGATGTAGTCGAGTGGTTTGGAATGAGTTTCTTAATCCTGAGTTCTAGTTTGATTGCACTGTGGTCTGAGAGACAGTTTGTTATAATTTCTGTTCTTTTACATTTGCTGAGGAGTGCTTTACTTCCAACTATGTGGTCAATTTTGGAATAAGTGCTATGTGGTGTTGAGAAGAATGTATATTCTGTTGATTTGGGGTACAGAGTTCTGTATATGTCTATTAGGTCCACTTGGTGTAGAGCTGAGTTCAATTCCTGGATATCCTTGTTAACTTTCTGTCTCGTTGATCTGTCTAATGTTGACAATGGGGTGTTAAAGTCTCCCATTATTATTGTGTGGGAGTCTAAGCCTTTTTCTAGGTCTCTAAGGACTTACTTTATGAATCTGGGTGCTCCTGTATTGGGTGCATATATATTTAGGATAGTTAGCTCTTCTTGTTGAATTGATCCCTTTACCATTGTGTAATGGCTTTCTTTGTCTCTTTTGATCTTTGTTGGTTTAAAGTCTGTCTTATCAGAGACTAGGATTGGAACCCCTGCTTTTTTTTGTTTGTTTTCCATTTGCTTGGTAGATCTTCCTCCATCCCTTTATTTTGAGCCTATTTGTGTCTCTGCATGCGAGATGGGTCTCCTGAATACAGCACACTGATGGGTCTTGACTCTTTATCCAATTTGCCAGTCTGTGTCTTTTCATTGGAGCATTTAGCCCATTTACATTTAAGGTTAATATTGTTATGTGTGAATTTGACCCTGTTGTTTTGATGCTAGCTCGTTATTTTGCCCATTAATTGATGCAATTTCTTCATGTCGATGGTCTTTACAATTCAGTATGTTTTTGCAGTGGCTGGTACCGGTTTTTCCTTTCCATATTTTGTGTTTCCTTCAGTAACTCTTGTAAGGCAGGCCTGGTGGTGACAAAATCTCTCAACATTTGCTTGTCTGTAAAGTATTTTATTTCTCCTTCACTTATGAAGCTTAGTTTGGCTGGATATGAAATTCTGAGTTGAAAATTTTTTCTTTAAGAATGTTGAATATTGGCCCCCACTCTCTTCTGGCTTGTAGAGTTTCTGCTGAGAGATCAGCTGTTAGTCTGATGGGCTTCCCTTTGTGGGTAACCCGACCTCTCTCTCTGGCTGCCCTTAATAGTTTTTCCTTCATTTCGACTTTGGTGAATCTGAAAATTATGTGTCTTGGGGTTGCTCTTCTCAAGGAGTATCTTTGTGGCATTGTCTGTATTTCCTGAATTTGAATGTTGGCCTGCCTTGTTAGGTTGGGGAAGTTCTGCTGGATAATATCCTGCAGAGTGTTTTCCAACTTGGTTCCATTCTCCCCGTCACTTTCAGGTACAACAATCAGACATAGATTTGGTCTTTTCACATTGTCCCATATTTCTTGGAGGCTTTGTTCGTTTGTTTTTACTCTTTTTCCTCTAAACTTCTCTTCTCACTTCATTTCATTCATTTGACCTTCAATCACTGATACTCTTTCTTCCAGTTGATCAAATTGGCTACTGAAGCTTGTGCATTTGTCACATAGTTCTCCTGCCATGATTTTCAGCTCCATCAGGTGATTTAAAGACTTGTCTACACTGGTTATTCTAGTTAGCCATTAGTCTAATCTTTTTTCAAGGTTTTTAGCTTCTTTGCGATGGGTTCGAACTTCCTCCTTTAGCTCAGAGAAGTTTGATCGTTTGAAGCCTTCTTCTTCAACTTGTCAAAGTCATTCTCCATCCAGCTTTGTTCTGTTGCTGGTGAGGAGCTGTGTTCCTTTGGAGGGGGAGAGGCTCTCTGATTTTTAGAATTTTTAGCTTTTCTGCTCTGTTTTTTGTTTTTTTTCCCCATCTTTGTGGTTTTAACTACCTTTGGTCTTTGATGATGGTGACATACAGATGGGGTTTTGGTGTGGATGTCCTTTCTGTTTGTTAGTTTTCCTTCTGATAGTCAGGACCCTCAGCTGCAGGTCTGTTGGAGTTTGCTGGAGGTCCACTCCAGACCCTGTTTGCCTGGATATCAGCAGCAGAGGCTGCAGAACAGCGGATATTGGTGAACAGCAAATGTTGCTCCCTGATCATTCCTCTGGAAGTTTTGTCTCAGAGGGGTACCTGGCTGTGTGAGGTGTCAGTCTGCCCCTACTGGGGGGTGCCTCCCAGTTAGGCTACTCGGGGGTCAGGGACCCACTTGAGGAGGCAGTCTGTCCATTCTCAGTTCTCAAACTCCGTGCTGGGAGAACCACTACTCTCTTAAAAGCTGTCAGACAGGGACACTGAAGTCTGCAGAGGTTTCTGTTGCCTTTTGTTCAGCTATGCCTTGCCCTCAGAGATGGAGTCTACAGAGGCAGGCAGGCCTTCTTGAGCTGCAGTGGGCTCCATGCAGTTTGAGTTTCCAGCCACTTTGTTTACCTACTCAAGTCTCAGCAATGGTGGGCACCCCTCCCCTAGCCTTGCTGCCGCCTTGCAGTTCAATCTCAGACTGCTGTGCTAGCAATGAGCGAGGGTCTGTGGGCATGGGAGCCTCTGAGCCAGGAGTGGGATATAATCTCCTGGTGTGCCGTTGGCTAAGACTATTGGAAAAGTGCAGTATTAGGGTGGGAGTGACATGATTTTCCAGGTGCCGTCTGTCACAACTTTGCTTGGCTAGGAAAGGGAATTCCCTGACCCTTTGTGCTTCCTGGGTGAGGCAATGCCTCACCCTGCTTCAGCTCACACTCAGTGCACTGTACCCACTGTCCTGCACACACTGTCTAACAAGCCCCAGTGAGATGAACCCGGTACCTCACTTGGAAATGCAGAAATCACCCGTCTTCTGCATTGCTGATGCTGGGAGCTGTAAACTGGAGCTGTTCCTATTTGGCCATCTTGTAACCGCCCCCTGTCCCACACAGTTTTTTACTACTCCAAAGACTTTTTATCACTGTGTTACATTTCATTCTTTGACCAAATATATCTAGAGCAAAATTATTTACACTGAGAAAAAACAGTGGAAAAATCTAGATATCTTACATATGTTTTATGTATGTCATCTCATTTCATCCACACAATAATCCTATGAGGAAGTTACTTCTAACAATCTTATTTTACAGATAATAAAATTGAGGCTCAGACTCACTAAGTAAATTAACTGATGCCACATGGTTGTTAAGTGGTGGATCCAGGATTCAAATATAGATCTGTTTAATTTAAAAACTTCAAAGACACAAAAACATTAATATAAATAGATAATGTTTGCTAAGCACTAAACTGTGTTCTCCCCAAATTTATATGTGAGACATTAACCCTCAATGTGATGATATTTGAAGATGGGGCTTCTGGGAAATAATTAGGTTTAGATGAATTCATGATGATGGGATCTTTATGATGGGATTAGTGAGTGCCCTTATAAGAGGAGACACCAGAGAGTTTGCTCTATCTTGCCTTTCCTGCTATGTGGGCTAACAGTAAAGAGTAGACTTCTACAAGCCATGAAAATAGCCCACACAAAAAAACCAACCATACTGGTATCTTGATCTTTGACTTTGCAGCCTCTACAACTGTAAGAAAATAAATTTCTCTTATTTAAGCCATCAAGTGCAAAGTATTTTGCTATGGCAGCCTGAACTGACTAGGACACACCTGTTGAATATGTATTACACACCAAGCACTGTGCTAAATACTTCAAATGTATTATCTCATTAAACCCTCACAAGAATCATCTTATGAGGCAGATAATTTTATTATTCCCATTCTACAAGTAGAAAAACTGAGGATTAGAATATTGAGTAACATATCTAAAGTTGCATCAACAGTTAATTGGTAGAGCCAGAGATCGAGCTCCAGTCTTTTTATTTCAAAGTCAGAAATATAACACTTTTAGGCACTGTAATACAGTGATCAAGATTGCATGGGTTCAAATCTTTGTTTAGCACTTACTAGCTGTGTGATCCTGGGCAAGTTGGTTGCCATCTCCAGGCTTCAATCCTCTTCTTCAAAAATGAAGATAATGGTAAAACCTAACTAATAGGTTAACTTATATAATGTGCTTAGAACAGTGCCTGACAAGTTGCTATATTACATGCCAAATATATATATATAAGCTTGAACCTGGCAGGGGGAGGTTGCAGTGGGCCAAGATCATGCCATTGCACTCCAGCTTAGGTGACGAGAGTGAAACCCCATCTCAAACATATATATAAACATATATTATAAAAACACAAATAAACTAACAAAGAAAATTGATACTATGGAGTGAAATTTGTACTATTGCTATAAAGATAACTGAAAATACGGACGCAGATTTGGAAATGGGTAATGAGCAGAGTTTGGAAGTGTATTGAGGGCTTGGAAGAAGACAAGAAGATGAGGGAAAGTTTGAAACTTCTTAGAGACTGGTTAAATGGTTGTGATCAAGCTGATAGAAATATGGACAATGAAGGCCAGGCTGATGAGATCTCAGATGGAAATGACGAAGTTATTGGGGACAGGAGTAAATGTGACTCTTGTTACACCTTAGCAAAGGATTTGGCTGCATGGTCCTTGCCCTAAGTGTTTAAGAAAGTTTGAACTTAAGGGAGACGACCTAGAGTATCTAGTGGAAAAAATTTCTAATCAGCAAAGCATTCAAGAAGTGACCTGGCTGCTTCTCACAGCCTATTATAAGATACAGGAGCAAAGAAATGACTTAAAGTTGAAACTTATATTTAAAAAGGAAACAGAGTGTAGAAGGAAAGAACACTTTCAGAGGAGGAATACAAGCAGGTTGAGGAACAACCACTTGCTGGAGAGATTTGCATGACTGAAAGGAAGCCAGGTGCTAATATCCAGGACAATGGGAAAAGGCCTTGAAGGCATTTCAGAAATCTCTGAGGAAGCTCCTCCCATCAAAGCTCCAGAGGCCTCAGAGAAAAGGATGGTTTCAGTGGCCAGGCCTGGGATACCACTGCCCTGCTCAGCCTTGGGACACTGCTGCCCACATCCCTGCTGCTCCAGCTCCAGCTATGGCTCAAAGAGCCCCAGGTACAGCTCAGGGTGCTACTACAGAGAGTGTAAGCTGTAAGCCTTGTTGGCTTCCAGGAGATGTTAAGCCTGAAGGTGTGCAGAATGCAAGACTGAAGGTTTGGCATCTTCCACCTATATTTCAGGGGATGTATGAAAAAGCCTGGTGTCTAGGCAAAAGGCTGCTGCAGGAGCAGAGCCTTCACAAAGAGCCTCTACTAGGGCAGTGTGGAAGGGAAATGTGGAGGTTGGAGCCCATAAATGGAGTTCTTACTGGGGCATTGCCTAGTAGAGCTGTGGGAAGGGAGCTGCTACCCTCCAGACCCCAGAACTGTAGAGCCACTGGCAGCTTGCACTCTGAGCCTGGAAAAGCTGCAGGCACTCAACTGCAACCTCTGAGACCAGCCATAGGGGAAGCACCATGCAAAGCCACAGAAGCAGAGCTACCCAAGGCCTTGGGAGCCCAGCCTTCACACTAGTGTGCCCTGGAGTAAAAGGAGATTATGAAGCTTCAAGATTTAATGACTGTCCAGCTTGGGTTCAGACTTGTGTGGGGACTCTTGCTCCTTTCTTTTGATCAATTTTACATTTTTTGAATCAGAATATTTACTGACTGCCTGTAACACTATTGTTGGAATTTTGAAAGTAAACAACTTGGTTTGATTATACAGTCTCGTAGGTGAAAGGAACATGCCTTGAGATCAGAAGAGACTTTGTATTTTGGACTTTTGATTGAGTTGATGCTGAAATGAGTTAAAACTTTTGCAGAGTATTGGGAAGGCATGATTATATTTTGCAGTGTGAGAAAGACATGAGATTTCCAGGGCCAGGACAAAATGATATTGTTTGGATGTTTGTCTCCTCCAAATCTTATGTTGAAATTTGACCTCCAGCATTGGAAGTGGGGCCTCATAGGAGGTGTTTCAGTCCTGGGGGTGGATTCCTCCTTAATGGCTTGGTGCCTTCTTCATGGCAATGAGTGAGTTCTCACTCTGGGATCATGTGAGAACTGGTTGTTTAAGGAGCCTGGAACCTACCCCTTCTCTCTCTTACTCCATCTCTTACCATGTAACATGCATGCTCCCCCTTCACTTTCTGGCATAAATGGAAGCTTCCTGAGGCCCTCACCTGAAGCAGATACTGGCACCATGCTTCTTGTACAGCCTGCAGAACTGTGAGCCAAATAAACTTCTTTTCTTTATAAATTACGCAATCTCAGATGTTTCTTTATAGCAATGCAAATAGAGAAACACACAGGGTCAAATTTCACTTTGCAAAGTCTGTAGCAAGTTTTCTGGACACAACCAAATATAAATAGGAAGATAAATAAATTCTGAGATAAATGTACATGCTTTATCTTCAAAATTAGGCTATTGAGGTAGGTAACTTTTTTTCTAATTTTCAGGTTAGAAATTATAACATAGGCTAAGTCACTGGATAAATAAAATAAAAGAAGAAAGAATGCAATTAATACATAAAATAAAATATATATATTTTTCTTTTTCAACTTTTATTCTAGGTTCAGTGGGTACATATGCAGATTTGTATGTGGGCAAACTGTGTGTTCCTGGGGTTTGATACACAAATGATTTTGTCACTCAGGTAGTGAGTATAGTACCCTATGGGTAGTTTTTTTACCCTCACCCTCCTCTCACCATCTTTCCACCCTTCATCCACAAGTAGGCCCCAGTGTCTATTGTTTTCCACTTTGTATCCATGTGTACTCAAGTTTTAGCTTCCACTTATAAGTGAGAACATGCAGTATTTTATTTTCTGTTCTTTTTTTAAATACTCTTGGGATAATGGCCTCCAGCTGAATTCACATTCCTGCAAATGACATTCTTTCATTATTTTTTATGGCTGCATAGTATTTCATGGAGTGTATGTACCACATATTTTCTATCCCATATGCCGTTGATGGACATCTAGGCTGGTTCCATATCTTTGCTATTGTGAATGGTGCTGCAAAGAACATACAAGTGTATATGACTTTTTGTTACAATGATTTATATTCTTTTGGGTATATACACAGTAATTAGATTCCTGGGTTGAATGGTAGTTCTCTTTTAAGGTATTTGAGAAATCTCCATACTGCTTTCCACAGTGACTGAACTAATTTACGTTCCCACCAGCAGTATATAAGCATTCCCTTTTCTCTGCAACATCACCAGAATCTGTTATTTTATGGCCAAGTGTGTGGTTGATCTTAGAGTATATGCTATGTACAGTTAAGAAAAGCATATATTTTGTTGTTGTTGGGTGGAGTATTCTATAGATGTCTTTTAGGTCCATTTGGTCAACCATTAAGTTTAGGCCCTGAATATCTTTGGTAGTTTTCTGCCTTGATGATCTGTTTAACACTAGGATGGTGACATGACCAGGAAGAGCATAAAAGGTTCACATCCCTTCCCACATACCTCACCCTATGTATATCTTCTTCTGTATCCTTTATAATAAACAAAAAATAAATCAACTATACAATCAAGTCTATATGACAACTTAACAAAGCTAACAGTGTGATGACAAGATCCCCCTAACACCATCTGTTAGGGGGGTATTGTAGTCTTCCACTATTACTGTGCCACTATCTCAGTTTCTTTATAGGTCTCTAAGAAGTTGTTTTATGAATCTGGGTGCTCCCATGTTGGGTGCCTATATATTTAGTATATTAAGTCTTCTTGTTAACTCAAGTCTTTTATCATTATTTAATGGCCTTCCTTGTCCTTTTTGATCATTGTTGGACTAACGTCTGTTTTTTCTGAAATAAGAATAGAAATCCCTGCTTTTTGGGGGTTTTCTTTTGTTTGACAGATCTTTTTCATTCCCTTTACTTTGAGCCTATGAGTGTCATTGGAGGACAGACAGGCTTTTTGAAGATGGATCTTTCTTCTTTACCCAACTTGCCATTTTGTGTCTTTTAAGTGGGGTGTTTAGCCCATTTATATTCAAGGTTAGTATTAGTATTTGAAGATTTGATCTTGTCATCACACTGTTAGCTGGTTGTTATGTAGACTTGACTGTACAGTTGTTTTATTTTTTGTTTACATTTACTGGTTTATTATAAAAGATATCACAAAGGATACAGATGAAGATATACACAGGGTGAGTTACGTGGAAAGGGATGTGAACTTTCTGTGTGCTTCCTGGTCATGTCACTATCCAGGAGGCTCCATGTTTTCAGCTTTTACAACTCATTGAACCTTATTATCTTGGGTTTTTGTGGAAGCTTCATTATACAAGCATTACTTGTCTCAGGGTATAGGGTGGAACCCTCTCATGGGCTGGTCTTAACACCCACAATCAGAAAGGTGGGGGAAGGAGGGAAGGAGACATTCAGTGGCCTGCCCCTGAGGCCTAACACACTCAACATTATAACAAAATACTTTAATAAGTGTAATAGGAGTTATAAGCCACAAACCAATGATGAAAACCAATATATATCATAACACCACAGGCCACTCCCTGGCTTTCAACCACAGATCATTTACATTAAAATATATATATATTATATAAAATCATTATTAATTATTCTAGTCCATCATGTTATATAAATGTCTCCCAGGATGAGGCCACTCAGGTTTGTAGGTTTCCTCTCAATCTTGTCAGCTTCCAAAAGCAGGAGTGGCCTCAGTAAATATACAGCATTACCCTTTCTGGCATCTGGAATAATTGCACTAAGAGACAATATCATCTCTTGCTTTGAGAATATTTTAAGTTGTTAATGTAATTTTGAATTTTATTTCAGTTAATAACCCAGTTATTCACTTCTTTAATCTCAGCTAGTATTTCTCCTTCTCCATTAATACCCAAACCTTTTTCAACTTTGGAAGAGACATTAGAAGTGCCACTGTGCTGGTCTAGATTGCAGGTAGCAATACAAGTCTGGCAAGTAGCTCCTCCTCAATCCACTTCCATTCAGATAGAGTAAGGTTACATAGGTGCAGAACTAGTGAGTTATTTTTACCATCAGGCAATATAGCTGCATTCACTGTTAGCCCCAATTTTTCTAGATGGGGTGAAGGCACAACCCACCTCCATAGTGCCCTTAGGAATTCTGACATAAGGTTTAAAAATACAGTTTTACATTTTGCTTAGAAATCACCCCTGCTATTTAAACTTGTAGTTGCTTTCCAGGTTCTAGGACCACTGCATCAGTTAGAAAAAATAAAATATTTTATTTTTGAGGTAATTTGAGAAAGAAAGAAAGAATTATAGTTGTTATATAAACATGTAAGCCAGCCCTTCATGCTTTTATCTTTGCCTGTTTTAGACAACCAATGTTTCAATTGCCTGTTCCACTTCTCTGTCAAGCTATTACTCTTAGCAGGATATCATTCTACCCATTGTTGGACATTATGAGCTGTACAGTGCGTTATTTCATCTGAAGAAATTATGAGTGGTCATGCAAATCCATGCAATATCTTCTGTTCTATACTTTTTATGGCACTCTGAATATTATCATCTTCAGCTGGATAAGCAAAGCCCACTTTAAAGTCAGTGTCTATTCCTGTCAAGACCCATTTTTAGCCCTCTAGGGCTACTGGCATTAGTCTCACTTGCCAGCTATGTTCAGGGCCTTTCAACCAGAGAATCTGCCCCATAGCCATCAGCAGTCTCTGTCGCTCTTGATGAAAAACAGGACAATTCTTTCTGAGATTTCGTGCCTAAGAAAGTGAAAAAGGAACCTGTCTTGATTCATCCCATTTCTGTACTGCTACAATACTCCCATATCCAACTGTTTCACTGATGCAGGTGGCCACGTCAAGGGAGCACATGGGGATATCTGCTTTTCAATTCCAATTACCTTCTGAATCCAGAAGGGAGTTCTTCTGTTGGTCATTGACTTGTTGGTCATTGACTTGTTCTGCTTTAATTCACCCATTAAATCTCCATAGGGGCCTGCTCTATAGAAGCATTCTTCTAATAGGACAGGTTTCCATCACCCTCTTGCCTGAGTGTGTGGCCAGGCCATTGGTCACTGCCCATGAGCCAGTAAAAACCCGAACACAGGGGCTTCTATCATTGTTCAATTTTTTCTATCACTGTTAGAAAAACAGCATGCAATTCATCCCATTGAGCAAATCTGTTTTTACCTTCTTCTATCAAAGTAGCAGAAAATGATGTCCATTTACCTTGGAATTACCGTTCCCAAATCAAGCAACTCGTGTTCAGTCAGTTGAGAGCTGTTTCCTGAACATTGAAGAATCCAGCAGCTTCTTACACAGTTCCACAGTCAGTCCTATGGGAAAAGAAATACATAACATTTCATAGCAAGGGAGTACATGCCCCTCAAATGGAAATTCTCTAGTTTAAAATCCCAATAGTTGTTGCTGGGAGGTGCTCAAGGTTTTCACCATAAGCCCCAGGAAGTGCTCCACAGAGGGTTATCAAGGGGAACATTTGTCCCTACCTGCACTCTAGCCTCTACTTTGCAGTGTGTGGGCTTGGGCAGTCTTACTGGTTCACATTTAGCATATCCAATTAATACTGCTTGAAGAGCAGATTTACATGCCTTCTGTTTTATAGTACCAAGTAGAGGAAACATTCCCCAATCAGATACAATGTTCATTCTCATGATACAATCAGGTAAAAGAGATGCAACCACTTCAAATGAAGTGTTTAAATATGCCAACTTTCATACTCCTATCAGGCCTTGCATTTTTATGTTCTAGTTTCAGGAACTTCTTTCTCCATTCCCAGACTGTTTTACCCTCTCTTGTGCAAAAGGCTTTGGGTCCCCAAGCAAAGGTTGAGCCAAAGGACCCTGGCCTTTTTGTCAATCTTTATCTTGATTAGTCTGCCCTACTATTGACCCAGGTAATTTCAGATCAGATTTTTCATTGTAATCTCTGCCTTCCAGCCTTTAAAATTTCTCCAAACTGGGAGAAATGCAGCAAACTGGTTTGAAGCCCTTTAATGTTGGGGAATAAGAAGGGGCTCCCTTTGATCCACCCAACTTTGGATAGTATTCTATTAAGACCTTTGTTTTAACCCCATCAATTTTTATTGTATTCATTTCATTTCTTAGAACCATATAAAGATTTCCACCCTGATGGGATGAGTCCCATAAGTCTCTCCCTTCTTTTTATTCTTAGCTTCGCCCCATCAACATTTTCTTTGTTCACCTTGTTTCCTAATAATTATTTTAAAATTTCCACATTCCTAGTATAAGTCCTTTGAAGGTCACTTTTGCCTTTCCCCATTCTCTTGTTAATTAACCTGATGCTTATATTAGCATCTGTAAGACCCATGAGGGGAAGCTGATATTGCAAATTTGATACAACTTCTCAAATTGTTTGATTATGCAGGAGTAACATCACATGGGGTGCCCATGTAGAATGGCCCCCCACTTAAAACAGCATTTACTATGACCTGGATAACAGGCATATTCAGGGAGTGAATATCCCTGTCATCATAAAGCCAGTCTCACATGGCTTGCATACAAAGCATAACAGCTACCTCATCTGTGGTGTTTTACTTAACATTTATAGGTGGATTTGGACAGTCCACTTTTCAGGGTAAACAGACTTACAGTGGCTTTTTCCCAGTCTGTCAGGCTGGCTGTTTCCTCAGGAATAACCTCCTGCATGTCTGGATCACACACACCCATTTGCAATTATTCAGTATTGAGCTGTGGGTCCTGCATCAACCCAAACATGCTCTACCACTCTGAAGGTACTGCCCCAACATTAGTCGATCTTCTAATGCATGTTAGCAAAGGTTCTTCAGGAAGCTGATAATACTGATTTATACAATGAAAGAATTCCTTCACACTATACGCTCTGGTTTCAATAGTTACTTGGTTTTTCCCATCCCCCACATTGACTACCTACTTTGTAACCACAGATCTTAGAGGTACATTGTGTTGCCCCTGCATACTTGGGTGGTGGCTTTGAGGCTGGTGGCCTAAGCTCAGACTTACTAAAATGTGAGCTTTGTCTAGCATCAAAGTCAGACCAAGCATTCTCTCTTAGTTTCATTTTAGCTATTACAGATAACAATAACTGAAGGATTGAATGTTTCACCTTTCTCATATTCATTTACATTTCCTTACACATCTAACATACCAATTCCTGGGGAGTTGGATTCATCTCTAAATTACACTGGTAATTTTCAGTTTTAGTAACTGATGTCAATGCAACTGTGTCTTCATACCATGAGTGATCACATGGCCACCCAGGAATCAAAGGTTCCTCATCTCCCCACCCATTTGTCCTTTCTATATCCAAATCACATGCTTCTGTGAGCCAAGGCCTTTCCAGCAAATACTGCTTCACTGACACTATGTACCTAAAGATAGCGTCAGATCCCACAGATCGAGGGCTCAGTCCCCAAGACTGTCTCCCCTTCACACCAGTCACATGCCCAGACCCCCAGAAATTCTGACTAATCAGCTTCAAGTTGGGGTTCCCATGATCTCCTCTTTGGGTTTGATTAATTTGCTGGAGTGACTCACAGAATTCAGGGGAGCACTTATATTTACTGGTTTATTATAAAGTATATTGCAAAGGATACAGATGCAGAGATGCATAGGGTGAGGTGTGGAGGTGTCATGCTCTCCCTGGGCATGCCACCCCCAGAAATCTCCATGTGTTCAGCTATTCAGAAGCTCCTACAGTTGCTTTATAGTGTTAATGGGTTATGCAGTTACATGTGTTTTTGTGGTGGCCAGTTACAGCTTTTGTTTCCGAGTTTAACACTCCCTTCAGGACCTCTTGTAAGGCAGGTCTGGTGATAATGAATTCTCTTAGTATTTCCTTGTCTGAAAAGAATACTATTTCTTCTTTGCTTGTGAAGTTTAGTTTGGCTACATATGAAATTCTTGGTGGGAATTTCCTTTCTTTTGTTTTATTTTCCTTTTTTTCTTTTATTTTCTTTTCTTTACATTTTTGGAGACAGGGTCTTGCTCTGTTGCCCAGGCTGGAGGGCAGTGGTGTGATCACAGCTCACTGCAACCTCAAACTCCCGAGCTCAAGCAATCCTCCTGTCTCAGCCTCCAGCATAGCTGGGACAACAGGCACAAACCACCATGCCTGGCTGGAATTTCTTTTCTTTAAGGATGCTGAATATAGGTCCCAAGTCTCTTCTGGCTTGTAAGGTTTCTGCTGAAAAAACCGCTATTAGCCTATGGGGTTTCCTTTGTAGGTGACCTGCACCTTCTCTCTAGCTGCCTTTAACATTTTTTTCTTTTGCACTGACATTGGAGAATCTGAAAACTATGTCTTGGGGATAGTCATCTTGTATACTATCTCACAAGAGTTCTCTGAATTTCCTGAATTTGCATGTTGACCTCTCTAGTGAGGTTGGGGACATTTTGATGGACAATATCCTTTCATATGTTTTCCAAGTTCCTTTCTCTCTTTCAATCTCTCTCAAGAATGTCAGTGAGTTGTAGGTTTTGTCTTTTTACATAATACTATATTTCTCAAAGGTTTTATTCATTTTTTATATTCTGCTTTCTCTATTTTTGTTCGTCTGTATTGAATCAAAGGATTGGTTTTTCAGGTAAGAGATTCTTTCCTCAGCTTAGTCTATTCTGTTATTAATCCTTCCAATTGCATTCTGAAATTTCTGTAGTGAACTTTTTATTTCCAGAAATTGTTTGGTTCTTTCTTAAAATGGCTATGTCATCTTTCAACTCTTGTACTGTTTTACTGTTTTCCTTGGATTGGCTTTCAACCTTCTCCTGTATCTTAAGGAGCTTCTTTGCCATCCAGATTCTTAATTCTATGTCTGTTCATTTCAGCTATTTTACTCATATTAAGAACCATTGCTAGGGAGCTAATGTGGTAGTTTGGAGGTAAGAAGATGCTTATGCTTTTAGAGTTGCCAGAGTTCGTGCACTAGTTCTTTCTCATCTGTGTGGGCTGATGTTCCTTTGATCTTTGATATTGCTGTCTTTTCGATGGGCTTTTTTGCTTTCATTTTCTTTGATACTATTGAGGGTTTGACTGTGGCACAAGTTGAGTGTAGTCCATTGGCTTCCTTTCTGTATTATTTTAGTGGCCTAAAGCTCAGCTCAGCACTCCTGGACTGTATGCTGTAACCCTGGGTAGGGGGCTGTGACCAGGCCTAGGGCTTTGTTGTCTGGCCCCATGAGTTTAAGCACCACTGTGCTGGGGAGGCCAAGGGGTCCCCAGTTCACTGGCACCAACACTCCCATGAGACTGCTGGCAAAAGTGCCCCAGCAGGGTGGTGATGGGCCCCCGCATGTGTGCATGCTGGTGGGGCAGCTTCGGGTTCATATTTGCATGCATGCCAGTTATATGTCATGCATGCATAACACAGAAATAAAATTTTAAAAAATAAAAATAAAAAGGAATTGATAACATCAAAAGATGAGAAGAGAGATCTATAGCCTCAGATGTTAATGTAGTCTTCCTCCAAGATTAATTCCATTCACAAGCAAAATTTTCTGATAGATAAAAATGAGGTAATAAATATATAATAATGTTTTATATTTATTAAGCACTTTTCCTCCTGAGAGTTCAAAGTGCTTCCAAATCCATTCTCTTCCACCCTGCACTGCAACCTGAGAAGTAAGCAAGTATATGTTTATAAGAAGTTGTAGAGATAAAGAAGACAATTAAAACAATAAAGTTAATAATTCCAACACAAGTTAACTCCAACAGGAGTTAGTAATGCTGTGGTTTCATTTTAAGCTTAATAAAACTATTTTGAATTTTTCCCATAAACTTTACCAAAGTGATATAGTTGGCTCAAATGAATCTCCTTTAATTATACCCATAATCACAAATTGTCATCTGGGAGATTCGTAGGGTAAGAGCTCTTAGCTGTTCCTATTACCTTGCATAAGGCAAGCAAGTGAGGCCAGGAGCTACTATATTCAGTAGTATTGTACAGATGCTCTTGGACTCACTATGGGGTTATGTCCCAATAAACTCATTGTAAGTTGAAAATATACCAAGTTGAAAATGCATTTGATACACTTAATCTACTGAACATGACAGCTTAGCCAAACTTACGTGAAACATGCTCAGAACACTTACATTAGCCTACAAATAGGCAAAATCATCTAATACAAAGTCTATTTTATTACAAAGTGTTGAATATCTTATGTAATTTATTGAATAACGTACTGAAAGTGAAAAGCAGAATGGTTGTATGAGTACTTGAAGTATTGTTTCTACTGATTATGTATCATTTTGACACTATCATAAAGTTTAAAATTCCTCTGTTTTTTTGAGGAAAGGGCATTATCATAAGTAACAAGAACTATTGGAACTTGTCATTCATTCATTAATCTGGTTTGAATCTAAAGCTAGCCACACCTAGCCTAAATTATGTATATCAGGGGATACTCTAATTCTCTGCTAACCCCCACCCCTCCTCACGCATGCTTAGTTGTGCTACAGTGATTTAAGATGGGTTCAACCTATCACAGTTTCAGTTCAGTTGAAGGACAATTTGTTCAAAACCTGCATCTCTTTGCTTGCTTCCCCAGTCTTTGCTTGTAACCACTAGCTAACCCAACACAAACACCTTACAATCAATCTAAGATAGACTGTGGTTTTGGGGTTGGAGGAGGTGGAGGTAGAAGATGGTATTGGAAAGGTCTTAGTTCTTATTGTTTAAAAAGTGGCGTTTGACTTTCTGCCAAAAGGGGCCCCTATCTCAGGATAAATGTTTTGATAAAGCTCTGTACAAATGTTGGAAATGGTAGGGAAAACTTGCTCTCTGCCAAGACATAGTAAGTACATAACAAGTAGGGCTAACACTGAAGCTGCAACATGGTAGTTTTTGGGAGGTTAACCTGGACCTCTCTGGGTCCAAGCACACTCTGGAGTGAGCAGCACAATCGATGCTTATATAAAAGCAGAGAGAGATTTATTATTTATGTAAATCCATGCAAATGAGTATATGAGTGATTTTCCAAGCATATAAAGTGAAAGGCTTCAGATGGTAATATGGACTTTGAGAGGGCATTTGGTTCACCTTTCTGTCTCTAGCCATATAGAAAATTTATCTTACAAAGCTAAAGCAATTGTTTCTTCTTCCTTTAAAACAAATCTCCATACAAAGAGATGTCACAAACACTTGATGATATGTACCAGCCTTATGCTTCTTATGCAAATGACTTAACCATAATAGAGACAGGGTTACCATAGTAAATAATTTCGTTTTCCATCACTTTGTGCAGTGAGCAGGGCAAACAAAGCCAGCAACAAGAGGCCTTGCACATGGCATGCACAGCTGCTAACCAGAGAACAGATTATATGCATATTTAGCACAGAAAGGATTCTAAACCGTGGAACAATCTTCTCTCTCTCTCTCTCTCTCTGTCTTTCTCTCTTTCTCTCTCTCTCTCTCACACACACACACACACACACACGTACGCACATCAAAGCAATCAGTTAATAATACAGAAGCTAACCAAAAGGATTATGTGGGAGTTGTTTGCATTTATAATGTCTAACAATGTAGCATTTGTCTAAGGAAATGTTCCTTGTTATAATAAAAAATAATGAGGCTCAGTTCTTACTTTTTCTTGCAAAAAATCCATATTTCACGGAAAGGATACAGCCTCTATCAGCCAAGTTTCACCTAAAACAAGTTTTAAAGCCATTTCTCCTAATGTATCTGCAAAGATTAAATCCATCTTAACACTGCTAAATAAAAGATTGCTCAGAAGCTACCACAGTCAGGGCCACTGCTGCTGCTCGACTTAAGACCACCATTGTTGGTCCATTTTATGCCATTGGGACTGTCATTCCCTTACACCTCCAGGCTTCTAGGGCAGTTGCTACCTTCTCCACTGACCATGTTTCCTCAGATCAATGAAGTTAAGAGCCTTAACACCACCACAACTGCTCTTTTCATATGCTGATACTAGGCACTACTGAACCAGAGCTGCTCCAGCTAGAATTTGGTCTTTACTAGGATTTTTTAGTTTTTTCCTTTAACTGCCAGACAGAGGCTTTTCCTCTCATAACTGCTATTCCTCAGTTAACACATATTCCTCACAAAGTAGCCCTCTGAATCATAGTTACTTCTATTAAGGATATAGACCCCAGAGATCCACACAAGTTGTGGAAGAGATTTCTGAAAGGGTGTGTTGTGGGTGCTTGCATAAATGCTCTTCTCTTCATAATGCCCATATATTGTGCCTGTGGCTACTAATTCCAGTTAGGCCCAAGGCTGACATTTGGTCTCACAATTAAGAGAGCTAGAGAGTCAGGAGCAAACTAATCCAAAAGCTGGCAGAAGACAAGAAAAAACTAGGATCAGAACAGAATTAAAGGAGATAGAGACATGAAAAATGCTCCAAAAAAATCAATGAATCCAGAAGCTGGTTTTTTGAAATAATTAACAAAATATACCATTAGCTAAACTAATAAAAAAGAAAAGAGAGAAGATCAAATAGACACAATAAAAAATGATAAGTGAGATGTCACCACGGACCCCACAGAAATACAAACTACCATCAAATAATACTATAAACACCTCTATGTAAATAAACTGGAAAATCTAGAAGAAATGGATAAATTTCTGGACACATACACTCTCCCAAGACTAAACCAGGAAGAAGTCAAATCCCTGAATGGACCAATAACAAGTTCTGAAATTGAGGCAGCAATTACTAGCCTACCAACCAAAAAACCCTAGGACCAGATTGATTCACAGCCAAATTCTACCAGAGGTACAAAGAAGAGCTGGTACCATTCTTTCTGAAACTATTCCAAAGAATTGAAAAGGAGGGACTCTTCCCTGAATCATTTTATGAAGCCAGCATTATCCTGATACCAAAACTGGTAAAAGACACAACAAAAAAAGAAAACTTCAGGCCAATATCCCTGATGAACATTAATGCAAAAATTCTGAGTAAAATACTGGCAAACCGAATCCAGCAGCACATCAAAAAACTTATCCACTATGATCAAGTCAGCTTCATTCCTAGGATGCAAGGCTAGTTCAACATATGCAAATCAATAAATATAATCCATTGCATAAACAGAACCAAAGATAAAAACCACATAATTTTCTCAATAGATTCAGAAAAAGCCTTTGATAAAATTCAACATCTTTTCTGTTAAAAACTCTCAATAAACTAAGCATTGATGGAACATTTCTCAAAATAATAAGAGCTATTTATGACAAACCCACAGCCAATATCATATTGAATGGGCAAAAGCTGGATATATTCCCTTTGAAAACCGATACAAGACAAGGATGCCCTCTCTCACCACTCCTATTCAACATAGTATTGGATGTGCTAGCCAGGGCAATCAGGCAAGAGAAGGAAATAAAGCGTATTCAAATAGGAAGAGAGGAAGTCAAATTGTCTCTTTTTGCAGACAACATGATTTTATATTTAGAAAACCCCATCATCTCAGCCCCAAAACTCAAACTAATAAGCAACTTCAGCAAAGTCCCCAGATGCAAAATCAATGTGCAAAACTCACAAGCATTCATTCATACCAACAGCAGACAAGCAGGGAGCCAAATCATGAATGAACTCCCGTTCACATTGCTATAAAGAGAAGAAAATACCTAGGAATAGAGCTAACAAGGGATGTGAAAGAGCTTTTCAAGGAGAACTACAAACCACCACACAAGGAAACAAGAGAGCATGTAAACAAGTGGAAAAACATTCCATCCTCATAGATACTGATTCTTCTTATCCATATCAATATCACAAAAATGGTCACAGTGCCCAAGGTAATTTATAAGTTCAATCCTATTACAATCAAACTATCATTGACCTTCTTCACAGAATTAGAAAAAAACTACTTTAAATTTCATATGGAAACAAAAAAGAGCCTGTATAGCCAAGACAATCCTAAGCAAAAAGAACAAAGCTGGAGGCATCATGCTACCTGACTTCAAACTATACTACAAGGCTACAGTAACCAAAATAGCATGTTACTAGTATCAAAACAGACATATAGACTAATGGAACAGAACAGAGACCTCAGAAATAACATCACAAATCTACAACCATCTGATTTTCTACAAACCTGACAAAAACAAGCAATGAGGAAAGGATATCCTCTTCAGTAAATGGTGCTGGGAAAACTGGTTAACCATATGCAGAAAACTGAAATTGGACCCCTTCCTTACACCTTATACAAAAATTAACTCAAGACGGATTAAAGACTTAAATGTAAAACCCCCAAACCATAAAAACCCTAGAAGAAAACCTAGGCAATACCATTCAGGACATAGGCATGGGCAAAGACTTCATGATAAAAATGCCAAAAGCAATTGGCACAAAAGCAGAATTTACAAATGAGATGTAATTAAACTAAAGAGCTTCTGCACAGCAAAAGAAACTATCATCAGAGTAAACAGGCAAGCTACAGAATGGGAGAAAATTTTTGCAATCTACCCATCTGACAAAGGGCTAATATTCAGAATTCACAAGGAACTTAAACATATTTACAAAAAAAAACACAACCCCATAAAGAAAGGGGGGCAAAGGATATGAACAGACGCTTCTCAAAAGAAGACATTTTCACAGCCAACAAACATATGAAAACAAGCTCAACATCACTGATCATTAGAGAAATGCAAATCAAAACCACAATGATATACCATCTTACACCAGTCGGAATGGTGATTATTAAAAAGGCAAGAAACAATAGATGCTGGCAAGGCTGTGCAGAAATAGGAACACTTTTACACTGTTGGTGGGAATGTAAATTAGTTCACCCATTGTGGAAGACAGAATGGTGATTCCTCAGGGATCTGGAACCAGAAATACCATTTGACCCAGCAATCCCATTACTGGATATATATCCAAAGGAATATAAATCATTTTACTATAAAGATGATGCACATGTATGTTTATTGCAGCACTATTTAAAATAGTGCAGTCATGGAACCAACCCAAATTCCCATCAATAATAGACTGGATAAAGAAAATGTGGTACATATACACCATGGAATACTATACAACCATAAAAAGGAATGAGATCATGTCCTTGCAGGGACATAAAGGAAGCTGGAAACCATCATCCTCAGCAAACTAACACAGGAACAAAAAACCAAACACTGCTTGTTCTCACTCATAAGTGGGAGTTGAACAATGGAACACATGGATACAGAGAGGGGAACAACACACACCAGGGCCTGTTGGTGGGTGGGGGACAAGGGGAGGGAACTTAGTGGATGGGTCAATAGGTGCAGCAAACCACCATGCCACATGTACACCTATGTAACAAATCTGCAGGTTCTAAACATGTATCCTGGAACTTAAAGTAAAAAAAAATTTTAAAAACAGGCCAGGTGCAGTGGCTCATGCCTGTAATTCTGGCAGTTTGGGAGGCCGAGGTGGGTGGATCACTTGGGCTCAGGAGTTTGACACCAGCCTGGGCAACATGGCAAAACCCTGTCTCTACCAAAAACACAATGAAAATTAGCCAGATGTGGTGGTACGTGCCTGTGGTCCCAGCTACTGGGGAGGCTGAGGTAGGAGGATCGCTTGACCTGGGAGATGGAGGTTGCAGTGAGCCAAGATTGCACCACTGCACTCAAGCCTGGGTTACAGAGTGAGACCCCATCTCAAAAAAAGAAAAGAAAAAATACAAACAAAAAAACAAAAATAGCAATAGTAAGTCCTCCTCTATATGTAATTACTTTAAGTGTAAGTAGATAAATTCTCCAATTTAATCTATGTCCCCAAGAGACATAGATTAGCAAAGTGGATTAAAATGCAGGATCCTATTGTATGTTGTCTGTAGGGGACTCAATTTGTATCTAAGAATGTGCATAGGTTAAAAGTGAAAGGATAGAAAAAGACATTTTGTGCAAATAACAACAAAGAGAGAGCAAAGTTGGTTATACTAATATGAGATAAAATAGATTTTTGGACAAAAACTGTTACAAGAGACAAAAAAGAACACTGTATAATAATCATCCACCAATAAGATATCTAAATTGTAAATATATATACACAAATCACCAGAACTCCTAAATATATGTGGCAAACCTTGACAGAATTAAATGGAGAAATAGAAAGTTTTACAAAAATAGTTGGAGATCAGTACCTCACTTTCAATAAAGGATAAAACAATCAGACAGAAGATTAACAAGGAAATAGAGAACTTGAACAGCATAGGCCTATCAGATCTAACAGACATATACAAAACATTCCACCCAAGAAGAGTAGAACATACATTTTTCTGCATATATATTACTTACACATAGAATATTCTCCAAGAAAGATCATGTGTTATACCATAAAACAAGTCTTTATAAATTTAAAATGACTGAAATAATACAAAGTACCTTTTCGTTCCCAGTGGAATGAAACTAGAAACCAATAACAGAGGGAGAATTGGAAAATATGCAAATGTATGAAAATTAATCAACACACTCAAATAACCAATGAGTCAAAGAAAAAATAAAAAGTAAAATTAGATAATGCTCAGAGACAAATGAAAATGAAAACAAAACACACCAAAACTTATGGTATGTAGTGAAAGCAGTGCTGAGAGGAAAATTTATACCTGTAAATGCTTTCATTAAAAATGAAGGAGGATCTCAATTTAACAATCTAACTTTATGTCTTGAGAACTATATGAAGAACAAACTAAACAAAGCTAGAAGAAAAAGATAAATAATAAAGATTAGAGCAGAAATCAAACAGTATAGACAAACAATAGAGAAAGTCAACAAAATCAAAAATTTGTTACTTGAAAAGATCAACAAAATTGACAAACGTTTAGCTAGATTGACAAAGAAAAAGAGAGAGGACTCAAATACTTAAAATGAGAAAGGAAAAAGGGGACATAACTACTAATTTTATAGAAATAAAAAAATTATGAGAGTTTTATGAGCAATTGTACAGTAACAAGTTGGATCATCTAAATGAAATGAGCACATTTCTAGAAACTCATGACCCATCAAAACTGAATCATGTCAAGAAGAAACAGTAAATCTTAATATACTTGTAAGTAGTATGAAGATAAAAACAATAATTAAAAAAAGTCATAGAAAGAAAAAAAAGCCTTGGACCAGATGGCTGCTCTGGTAAATTGTATCAACAATTAAAAGAAGAATTAAAATCAATACACCTCAAACTGTTCCAAAAATCAGAGAGGAAATAATACTTCCAAACTCATTCTATGACACCAGTCTTACCCTGATAACAAAGCCAGACAAATTCACTACATGAAAAGAAAACTATGGACCAATATCCCTTATGAATATTGATGCAAAAACTCTCAACAAAACATTAGCAACTCATATTCAACAATATATTAAAAGGATTATACTCTATGACCAAGTGGGATTTACTCCTGGAATGCAAGGATGGTTGGCTATACAAAAAGCAATCAATGTAGTGCAATACATTAGCAAATACATTTATTAATAAATACATGATTATCTCAATGGGTACAGGGAAAGCATTTGACAAAATTGAACACCTTTTTATGATAGAAAAAAACTCAACTAATTAGGAATTAAAGGAAATTATCTCAACATAAGGGCCATATATGAAAAACCTACAGCTAACTTCATACTAAATGGTGAAAGACTGAAAATGTTTTCTCTAAAATTAGTAACAAGGCAAGAATGTCTGATTTAGCCACTTCTATTCAACGTAGTACTGGAAGCGCTAGCCAGAGCAAATAAGAAAAAATATATATAAAAAGCATCTAAATTGGACAGAAAAAGTAAAATTATCTTTGTTTGCAGATGACATAATCTTATATGTAGAAAGCCCTAAAGATTCTACTCCAAACCATTGGAAGTAATAAATGAATTCAACAAAATTGTATGATAAAAAATAAACATGCAAAAAACAGTTGTGTTTCTATATGTTAACAATGAATATCCTGCAAAAAATTTAACAAAACTATTCCATTTATAACAATATCAAATGAATAAAACACTTATGTACAAATTTAAAGCAAGAAGGTGAAGGTTCTTACACTGAAAACTATAAAATGTTACTAAAAGAAATTAAAGAAGATACAAATAAATAGAAAGACATTTTTCCATTTGATTGAAACACTTAATATTATCAAGATTTTGATACTACTCAAAGTGGTCTATATATTCATTGCAATCCCTAACAAAATCAAAACCCCTAAGATGTTTTTGCATAAATTACAAAATTCATCCTAAAATTCATATGGAATCTCAAAGAACCCTAAATGACCAAAACAATCTTGACAAAGAACAAAGTTGAAGGAAGCACATTTCCTAATTTCAAAACTTACCAAAAAGCTATAGTAATCAAAAGAGTATGGTACTTGCATGAATACCAACATATAGTCTAATGTAACTGAAGAGAGTTTTCAGAAATAAACCTTCACATATATGATCAAATGATTTTTTACATAAGTGCAAAGACCATTCAATGAGGAAAATCAGACTTTCTCAAATGGTCCTGGAAAAACTTGATTTACACATGCAAAACTAAAATTATAAAAATATTAAGTCAAATTTAATCAAAACACCTAAATGTAAGCTCTAAAACAATAGCCCTCTCAGAAGGAGCATAAATGAAAAGCTTCACAATAATGGATTTGGCAGTGATTTCTTGGATACAACAACAAAAATGTAGACAACAACATGAAAGTGTAAATTGGACTACATTAAAATTTAAAACTTCTGTGCATCAAAGGAAACAATCAATAGGGTGAAAAAACCACCAAGATTGTGACAGAAAATATTTCCAAATTATATATATGTTGAGAGGTTAATATCTAGAATATAAAGAACTTCTACAACTCAACAATAGAAAACAACCTAATTTCAAAAATGGACAAAGGACTTAGGCATTTGTCCAGAGAAGATACAAAAATGGCTAACAAACACATGAGAAGATACTCAACATCACTAATCATTAGTATTAATGCAAGTCAAAACCACAGTAAGATACCACTGCACACCCACTAGAATAGCTATTATGAATAGAAAAACAGAAAATAACAAATGTTGATGAGGTATGGACAAATTGTAACATTTGTATACTGCTGGAGTGAATACAAAATGCTGGAGACACTACAGAAAACAGTATGGTTGTGCCTCAAAAATTCAAAATAGAATTATTTTTAGTGCATATAAATTACATACCTTCTCCGGGTATATACTCAAAAAAATTGAAAGCAGGGACTTGGATAGATATTTGTACTTTCATGTTCACAGCAGCATTATTCACAATAGCCAAAAGGTGGAAGCAACTCAATTGTTCACAGGTAGATGAATGAATAAACTAAATATTCTATCTATAGTGTATATGCCTTAAATAGGAAAGAAATTCTCACATATGCTACAACATGGATGAACCTTGAAAGACATTATGCTGAGTGAAATAAGACCACTACAAAATGACAACTACTGTATGATTTCACTTATATGAAGTACTTAGATTAGTCAAATTCAGAGACAAAAAGTAGAATGGTAGTTGCCATGGGCTGAGGGGAGGGGAAAATGGGAAGTTACTGTTTAATGGGTATAGAGTTTTATTTGAGGAGGATAAAAAAGTTCTGGAGATAGAGGGTGGTGATGGTTGTACAACAATGTAAATGTACTTAACACCATTGAACTGGGCACTTAAAAATGGTTAAAATGGGCCGGGTGCAGTGGCTGACATCTGTAATCCCAGCACTTTGGGAGGCCGAGGTGGGTGGATCACCTGAGGTCAGGAGTCCGAGACCAGCCTGTCCAATATGGTGAAACCCCATCTCTACTGGAAAAAAAAAAAAAAAAAAATACAAAAATTAGCCCGGGCGTGGTGGCGGGCACCTGTGGTCCCAGCTACTCGGGAGGCTGAGATAGGAGAATTGCTTGAACCCGGGAGGCAGAGGTCGCAGTGAGCCAAGATTCCGCCCCTGCACTCCAGCCTGGGTGCCATAGCGAGACTGTCTCAAAAAAAAAAAAAAAAAAAAAAGGTTAAAATGGTACAAAGAAGCAAACAAACAAAAACAAAACTCCTTGTAGGATTCTCAAGTAGCCAGTTTAGGAATCACTACTCTAGAGTTATCTCCCTTAAATTCTCTCTCCTCAGAAATTTAAGAACCTGTAAAATAAGATGGTAAAATAAGATGGCCACTCCCAAGATAAGCAAGAATATGAATCTTCACTGTTTCCATGATTCCTTGCTAGATATTGACTATTCATTGGTTATTTGGCAAGCAACATTCTCAAACTGTGATGGTCTTTGCCATAAATGCATATGTGTGGCCTAATGCCAGAAATAGAACCATGGAAGAACCCTGCTCTCTTAAAAATTCTTAAATCTTTTCTACAGCATAATGATAGCTAATGTTCATTGAGTGTTCCTATGTTCCATGATCTCTAAAAGTGTTGCAAGCCCATTGTCATTTTTTACTATTCTCAAACCCAAGCATTTAAAAATCCATATACTATATAGTATAAGTCCATTTTCTCCCTTTCCACAGTCACTGATGTTGGTGAAAAGTTAGTCATAATCAGCTGGCAAATTTGTCTCAGTTATCTAGGCTGCTTTGTTTCCTGGACTCTGGCATTTGAATCCCAACTTTGGGTTCTGACCATGATCCCAGTCACTTAGCATTTCTGCCTTTCTATCTCTGGAATCCTGTCTGCTTCTGTCTCTGGCCTTAAATTTTCTCAACTTATTTGTTAACAGACTTGCTTAATTAGTCTCCTTCGTGATTTTGTCCCCAGCCAATATCTTAAACCCTCTGGTTACTTTGTTTCTCTCTCTGGAGTGCAACTCCCTAGTTTTAGTCCTTGAACTTTCAGGAACTGCATGTAAATTTAAATTTCTTTGCAGGGTGGACATTCCTGAATAGTGGCAGGTGGAAGTGGGGTTAATAAGGGGATGAGAAAGAGAGGACCTCTTTTGCCACCAGATTCAAATGATGCCACTTGTATTAGAGCCACTTAATGCTCTAAAAGTTACTGATGAGAAGCCGATCTCAGCTGAAATGGAAATTGACATTTTATGTGTTTCAGCAGCAGGTCAGAATTGACAGATGCCAATTGGGATTTCCCAGTGAAAACTACTTGCTATTTCCAACTCTACAGTTCTTGTTTTTGAAGTGAAACATTCTCTGAAAAAGTAGTGTATGTCTTGGGACCAAAATTGTCTAGGAAGCACGTCAAAAGCTAAACAATGATTTCTCTGCCAATTGCAAAGTATTTTCATTAATGTTAAATATCTTCCTTTTCAAATAAACTAACTTGTATCAACTAGGAAAGCTTCTTACTCTACTCAGCAAATTTTACATCAAATAAATTGGTAAAGACCTGTGCAAGATTAAAAAACGTAAAGATAAAATTAGTTTCTGTTTGTTTTTAAATCATCACTTCATGCATTCTGCCTAATTTAAATAATCCACTAAGAAGTTTACCTAGTACCAAGAACTGTCCCTAGGCCAAATTGTAAAATAGTCAGAAATGTAATTTTGTTTCTGTCTTCCTTCTTTTTGTGGGCTGTTTCCTCCTTTTCAAGTCCCCAACCCCACCTACTCCATTGCTACCTACTATTTACAATATCATGTCTTTTCACAACTGGCAACATTAATTCATATTGTTAGCGTACCACTTAGTAGCAGTACATAAAATTAATATTTGAAAGGACTCTCCAGGAACTTTAGTTAATTAAAGGAATGATTTGTTAATGATTTAATTTTAGGTACCAACAAGAAGTCTTCAGGAAAGGAGAGCGTTAAAGAATGAGAAACCTTCTCAAATTCCTCACATCACACCATACACCAGGCAGCCTAACAACCACAATTTCACTTAACACATACTCATTTAGGGAATTCCCTAACCAAGTTCTTACATTCTTACCTGTTTTGTCGTGATTAGCAAAAAATAAGAAATTAAAAAAAAATGACATCAGGAACTCCTTTACTACCATTCTGCTTGGCTCGCAGTAAAAAGTCTCCTCTCCATTTATTCTTTTTAATCTCACCTCCTTGGTAGAAATTATTATATTCTTTTTCAAGTTAGTCGAGAGGAAGATGGACAGACTAATCCCAAACAGTCTTTGAGTCTTATCAAAACCCTCTCTGTGTGCCACTATACAATTGGAAACTCCAGATCTAAAACTGGGTACATATTTTTTAAAAGTAATGCTCATTTGTAAATTTGTACATAAATATAATGGTGTGATTATGGGATTCCTAATCTAAGTATTATTCCTTTTTGATGTTCTGCTCTGAAGGTCTTTTCCAAAACCAGGTAGTATTTAACAAATCGTGATTATTATAAGTGAATATTCCTTTCAACAATGCCCCATTGATACAAGAAGCTTCTATCGATCAACATTGTCTCATTATTTCCTCTTAACAATTCAGAATTGGTTATTCAATTGGAACTGTATTATTTCCCCTAAACCACTGGCTTTCTTGCTTTCATCAAGTTTTTTTCCAATCCTGTAATTTACAATTTTGTTGCTATTAGGTCCATGAAAATTGGAAATTTGCAACCATTCTGCATGTACTCATCATTAATAACCGTAAGGAGAGAAATAATTTACTTGTGCCAAACCCCAAACTCAGACTGCTTACCATGGGAACTTATTTTGGTATTTCATAGGAAGTGGATTACTTCATTTGGAAATATGTATTAGAAATCATGTAGTGATTAGACTGTTTGGCAAATATTTTCATCCTATGTCTTCTTCATAATTATTTTTTTCTAGGGTAGCTACAATTCCTTCTTTATTTAAATATCTTTTTTATGTTATCAAATTCTTTAGGGCATTAAAAAGAACCACAGATTTAACATAACATAACAGAATCTGATTAGAATACGGTCCAGTGATGCCAGAAGATTTAGAGAAAGTCTAGTTAGAGCACATAATTAAACCACATGGAAATGCTTATTTCCTTTGACAGAAATGTTAGTTGTGTCAATAAAAAGCAAAGAAGAACTTATTTAGTTCAGGATATTTTTGGCATAATTGAATATACATTTTGATTTCTCCTAAGTCACATATATTTCCCCATAAATCACTTTATTAATATGCTCTTTGTTTTGTGATAATACTTCTGGTTACCAATAAAACTGTCAATGCCATTTATTCTTTATGTATTTCTAGATCTCAATTGATGCCAAATTTTCTAAGTGACAGGAAAAAAAAATGTTGTGAATGAGAACTAATCAATTTCATAGCACCCTCCCACTAACACAGAGTGCAAGCCATTCTCTCTATAATGTCCTCCTATAATACCTTTAAAATACTTTAAAATACCATGGTCTACTCTTTTTGTTCTTGCAACTTCATTATCTAGTCTTCATCTGGAATGCTGTAAAATTGTTGTTCCCAAATAACAGTTTATTATTTGACCAGTGCCATTCCAGACAAATGAGAAAAATAAAAACAACATTGAATTTTTCATAACACTAAATGTATTACATTTTTACATAGGTAAACGTGTGTCATGGGAGTTCGTTATATAGATTATTTCATCACCCAGGTGTTAAGCCTAGTATCCGTTAATTATTTTTGCTGATCCTCTCCCTCTTCCCACCCTCCACCCTCCAGCAGGCCGCAGCATGTATTACTTTTTTAATAGACTGCCTTTTATTCTAAAATTGTGTTAGTTTTATGTGTGTGAAATTATACTAAAAGTGAACTAAAATTTTAATGGTTACAACAAGCAAAATAAAAAGCTGGCAACCTTATGTTTGTCCCTAAAATTGGGGAGACATTTTACTGGTCCATGACATCCATGAATCTCAAAACCACTTCAGAAAATTACATTTATAAGGTTTTTGAGAATGTGATTTTATTTCGTTCCTTAGGACTCCTGAGGATTGTGGTAATGTTTTTATCACTTATTTCTTTTTACCTAACCCCTAATGTCCAAATACATAGTTAGTTTTTACCCACTCAGACTTTGAAGGCACACATAATAATATTTAGCATTTAAATTTTGTTTGGTAAGATTCCAAATCTTTTTCAATCATTATAAAGTCCAAATCTCTTGCAATCATTTTTCAATTGGTATATATATATATATATATATATATATATATATATATATATGAAATACCTAGGAATACAGCTACCCAAGGAAGTGAAAGATCTCTATAAGGAGAACGACAAAAGACAGCTAAAAAAAAAAAAAACAGAGATGACACAAATAAATGAAAAAACATCTCATGCTTACAGATTGGATGCATCAATATTGTTAAAATGGCATACTGCCCAAAGCAATTTACAGATTCAACAATATTCTTATCAAACTATCATTGCCACTCTTTAGAGAATTAGAAAAAATGTTCTAAAATTCATACAGAACCAAAAGAGAAACTGAAGAGCTAAAGAAATCCTAAGCAAGAAAGAACAAAGCCAGAGGCATCACACTACCTAACTTCAAACTATATTATAAGACTGTAGTAACCAAAACATCATGGTACTAGCACAAAACTAGGCACATAGACCAATGGAACAGAATAGTAAACTCAGAAATAAAGCTTCATACTTACAACCATCTGATCATTGACAAGGCCAACAAAAACAAGCAATGGGGAAAGGATTCTCAATTCAATAAATGGTGCTGGGATATAGCTGGATAGCCATATGCAGAAGATTGAAACTGGACCCTTGCCTTTAAACATATATAAAAATTAAGTCCATGTGATTTGAAGACTTAAATGTAAGACCTCAAAGTATGAGAATCCTAGAAGTAAACCTAGGAACCCTTCTTGACATCAGCCTTAGTGACGAACTTTTGGCTAAGTTCTTAAAAGCAACTGCAAAAAACAAAACTTGACAAGTAGGACCTAATTAAACTAAAGAGTTCCTTCACAGAAAAAAAAAACTATCAATAGAGTAAATAGAAAACTTACCGAATGAAAGAAAATATTCACAAACTGCATCCTACAAAGGTCTAATATCCAGGATCTATAAGGAACTCCAACAAATCAATAGGCAAAAACAAATAACCCCGTTAAAAATGGGCAAAGGACATAAACAAACACTTTTCAAAAGAAGACATACATGCGGCCAACAAACATGAAAAGACAAATACAAAATACAATGAAATACCATCTCACAGCAGTTAGAATGGCTACTATTAAAAATTCAAAAAACAACAGATGCTAGTGAAGCTACAGAGAAAAGGGAATGCTTATACACTGCTGGTGGGAATAAAAATTAGTTTAGCCACTGTGGAAAGCAGTTTGGAGATTTCTCAAGGAACTTAAAACAGAATTACCATTTGACCCAGCAATCCTGTTACTGGGTATATACCCAAAGGAAAATAGATCATCATACCAAAAAGACACATGCACTTGTATTTTTATTCCTGCACTATTCATGATAGCAAAGACATGGAATCAGCTTAGGTGGATTGGATAAAGAAAGTGTGGTACATATGCATCATGGAATACTATGCAGTCATAAAAAAAAATGAAACCATGTCCTTTGCAACAACATGGATGCAACTAGAGACAATAATCCTAAGGAAATTAATGCAGAAACTGAAAACCAAAGACTGCATGTTTTTACTTATAAGTGCTAGCTAAGCATTGAACACCCATGGACATAAACATAGGTACAATAGACATCGCAGATTCCTAGAGGGAGGAGGGGAGGATTGGATTTAAAAACTATCTATTGGGTACTATGCTCAATACCTGAGTGCAGCATACCCATGAAACAAATCCATACATGTACCTTCTATATCTATAATAAAAGATAAAAATATTTAAAATTCAAATATGTAGATATAATTTTTTAAAAAGTATGTTGAGGTAGTTCCAAAAAGCAACAGTAGATGGTGCTAGTGATTTTCTAACAAAATAATTTTCGCCCTTAAATTTACTAAAAAACGAAAGGATAAATGAATGAGTCAAAGCTTGAACAGATGTCCAGAGTTTTAGGATTTTAAAAGGAGTTAAGATTAAAAGACTAATTTGTTAAAACATCTACATTTCTCACTTGAAGTGCAACAAACTATACCACACCAAATCTCTTTTCTCTGACTTCAGGGTTGTTTTATACATGGAAATGCCATGAAAATACTTTTCAGATAAAACATGGATCTAAATGAACACTCCTGACTCTTTATAGAGAAAAGAGCCCTTAGAATATTGCTGAAGTAACTTCCAAAAGGTTACTTTGTGGCATATTGAAAAGGGTACATTCAAATCATTAGCATTGCTCTGAATAGAAGAAATAACACATGTGGGTCACAAACTTTGGCAGTTTTGTGTTGCCCTGAGAAATAAACAAGTTATTTTTTATGTTAAATTTCTAACAAAAAGTTAGCCTGTTTATTATATTGTTATTCCTAGGAACAAACTTTAAAAATTGTGAGATTTACATGGAAATGAACCATGTGAGAAAAAAAAAACAACCTTTGAGATTTAGAATGCACTTAGTTTGTGTGATAATGTAATAATAGAAGTGAAGTGATTGTGCTTCTGAAAATATTTTTGGCAGAGATATATTATAATAAGGTCATAAGTTATAACTAGTCTCATTCTTCCCACTTTATTTTTATTCTTATTCTTGGAAACCGAATTTCCCAAAGCAGTTCTAAAATTATACACATATGGTCCTAGGGACATCTGAGTTGGACCAGACTGGGGGAAGTGGAGAGACACCACATGGCTTATTATTTTGTTCCAGTGTTTGTCAGCATTTAAATGTTAAACTGTTTTTGTCCTTCCTAGAAGGAACTAAAATAACGTGGCTTCATGGAAGTAGTAGAATACGAATCATGTCAAAACAATCTAGTGAAGCCTTTAAAAAGCCAATGTTTAAAGCATATACCTTTTAAAATAATCATAGTCCATCAAAATCCTGTCCGTGTCTCAATAAGGTACACACAAAAAATTATAAGTAGATTCGTTCCTATCTGCAAATATATACTCATTTTGAGAAGAAAAATGAGAGAATGAGTTTATACAGTTTATTAAAATCAACTAATTGGAAGGCCGAGGCAGGCGGATCATGAGGTCAGGAGATCGAGACCATCCTGGCTAACATGGTGAAACCCTGTCTCTACTAAAAATACAAAAAATTAGCCGGGCGTGGTGGCGGGCACCTGTAGTCTAAGCTACTCGGGAGGCTGAGGCAGGAGAACGATGTGAACTTGGGAGGCAGAGCTTGCAGTGAGCCGAGATCACGCCACTGCACTCCAGCCTGGGTGACAAAGCAAGACTCCGTCTCAAAAAAAAAAAAAAAAAAAAAATCAACTAGTTACTCCTCTGCCAAAAACCAGTTGCTTTGTAACTGCCCAATGGCCTCACCTTGCCCGCTTCCTATACAGAGCCGATTTACCAAGACAGGGGATTGCAATACAGAAAGAGTAACTCATGCAGAGCTGGCTGTGTGGCAGATCAGTTTTATTATTACTCAAATCAGTCTCGCAAGAATTTGGGGACCAGAGATTTTAAGGATAACTTGGCGGGTAGGGGGCCAGTGAATCAGGAGTGCTGATTGGTTGGGTCAGAGATGAGATCATAGGGAGTGGAAGATATCCTCTTATCCTGAGTCAGTTCCTGGGTTGGAGCCACAAGACCCAGGTGAGCCAGTTTATCGATCTGGGTGGTACCAGCTGATCCACTGTGTGTAGAGGCTGCAAAATATCTCCAGCCCTGATCTTAGGTTTTACAATAGTGATATTATCCCCAGAAGAAATTTGGGGGAGGAGGATTAGAATCTTGCAGCCTCCAGTTGCATGATTGCTAAACCATAATTTCTAATCTTGTGGCTAATTTGTTAGTCCTGCAAAGGCAGTCTAGTCCCCAGCCAGGAAAAGGGTTTGTTTTGTGAAAGGGCTCTTATAGGCTTTGTATGAAAGCTAAACTATAAACTAAGTTCCTCCCAAAGTTAGTTTGATTATGCCTAGGAATGAACAAAGATAGCTTGGAGGTTAGAAGCAAGACGGAGTGGGTTAGGTCAGACCTCTTCCACTGTAATAATTTTCTCATTTATAATCTTTGCAAAGACGGTTTCAGTTTCACTGATTCAATTTTTTAATCAAACAAGTTTAGGCACTCGAAGATATTTAGACTCTATAGCTCACCTTATTTTGTGAGAAATCACTAAAGCTTTTTCACATAATAAGAGGAGCCATAAGGACATAATTTGTCAGCACGCATGGGACCCTAAGACTTTCTTTTATACTAGTAAACAGAAGCATTAAACTTTGTAAAACTGGGGAGAATGCCATCTTTTCTTTCTAAGCATTTTGAATTATTTGGAAAATGTAAGCTCTGTTCTCAGACACTTTTGTGAATAATCCACTGAGCCCATATGATAAGCATCAGGCATTTTAGAGGCGTTGCATATCATTTATTTCAGTTCACCATTATAGAAACCACTATAATGATTTAATTAGAATACAGGGTTTTTTGGATCTTGTGTTCCTCTAACTCCTTTACCTAAAACCTCTTGTTCCAGACCAGTTCTTGAAATTGCCCTGAATTATAACATGTAATGGAGTGAAGTATCTATACAATTCTTCCTGTTATTATAAATAGTGTAATATTTCATGTGAATATTCTATTAGAATTTTTACAAACATGCACAACTGACTATTGTGTTTAAAGTGGTAAAGCCTCATTTATTTCATAGTATTATGAATCTGTTTATTCTCTGAAAGTTCACAATGAAAATGTAACCCAGAGGGAATAAGATTTAGGCCAATTGCTATCATGTGGAGCTTAGTGCAGACACTATACTGTTTTGGCCAGGTGTTAAGAACTGTGAAAATTGTCAGACTTCAGTAGATAATTATTTACTTTAAGTGTTAAACATAATAATAGTAAGAATTTACATTTTTGGCCTGCGCATTTTTAAACAGAAAAAAACAGCTGAATGTCATTGTTTTAACATGAACATCACATAGGAAGCACATTCTCGTTAAATATTATCATTACACTATTAATGTGAAAAGTTTTGAAAAGGGGAAGTGGGGAAAGAAGTAAAAAGCACATTTTTACCTGGACTCATTTTGATAAGCCCTTCCATTTAATATGGCACGTTAAACTTATTTCTTTACTTTCATTTGTAAATATAGATAATAATTGCTTATATTATGGGGACCCTCATTAAAGAAACAGAGGGAATAAATATATTGGGATACCCCACTGTATGCCACTCTTGTCAATAGCTGCTTTACACCTATTATCTAATTTATAGATATTTACGGGTGTTATTAGTGGAAAACCCCCTGAAAGAGTTTGAGATTACTGATTTTTGTTTGTATTTTAAAAATTTTGAATTTTAAATTTTGTGGGTACATATATATTTATGAGGTACATGAGATTTTTTGTTTGTTTGTTTTGAGACGGAGTCTCACTCCGACACCCAGGCTGGAGTGCAGAGGCGCTATCTCGGCTGGCTGCAATCTCCGCCTCCTGGGTTCAAGCGATTCTCCTGCCTCAGCCTCCGGAGTAGCTGGGACTACTTGCACGTGCCACCACGCCCGGCTAATTTTTGTATTTTTAGTGGATACATGGCTTCACCGTGTTAGCCAGGATAGTCTCAATCTCCCGACCTCGTGATCCACCCACCTCATCCTCCCAAAGTGTTGGGATTACAGGCATGAGCCACCGTGCCCGGCTGTACATGAGATGTTTTGATACTGTATGTTTGTGTTTTAAACAAGAACCTCAAATACTAATAGGATATGGGAGAAATGGAATCTATAAAAAAAAGTATATCCAAATAGCTAATCCAGAGTTTGAAGTGGCTATAGTTTAAGATCAGAAAATAATCCCCGTGGTGAATTACAGGTTTTATATATGTCAAATCTAAAAGGTACATCTTCTGCTTGTCCAAGACTTTGAAGAGGTAGGCATGCTTAGTATAGACTGGATATTTTCTTGGATATTAATTATTTACACATGAGTGTCTGTACTTCATGGAAAGAAATCTTTGCAATCATCAACCAATGTTATAAAATCTTATGACAACACTGCAGCAAACAATACTCTCTCTTACTGTCTCTGAAATGCAAAACAGAATTTAACCAAAGCAAATGGTGTTAAAGAAAAATACCACGACTCCGGTCTCCAGCTCCCAGCCCCAGCGACACAGAAGACGGGTGATTTCTGCATTTCTGCTTGAGGTACGGGTTTCATCTCACTAGGGAGTGCCTAACAGTGGGTGCAGGACAGTCGGTGAAGCGCACTGTGCGCGAGCCGAAGCAGGGCGAGGCATTGCCTCACTCGGGAAGCGCAAGGGGTCAGGGAGTTCCCTTTCCTAGTCAAAGAAAGGGGAAACAGATGGCACCTGGAATATCGGGTCAGTCCCGTCCTAATACTGCGCTTTTCCAACGGGCCTGGAAAACGGCACACTGGGAGATTGTGTCCCGCACCTGGCTCGGAGGGTCCTATGCCCACAGAGTCTTGCTGATTGCTAGCACAACAGTCTGAGATCACGCTGCAAGGCGGCAACGAGGCTGGGGGAGGGGCGCCAGCCATTGCCCAGGCTTGCTTAGGTAAACAAAGCAGCCAGGAAGCTCGAACTGGGTGGAGCCCACCACAGCTCAAGGAGGCCTGCCTGCCTCTGTAGGCTCCACCTCTGGGGGCAGGGCACAGACAACCAAAAACTCAGCAAGAACCTCCACAGCCTTAAATGTCCCTGTCTGACTGACAGCTTTGAAGAGAGTAGTGGTTCTCCCAGCACGCAGCTGGAGATCTGAGAACGGACAGACTGCCTCCTAAAGTGGGTCCCTCACCCCTGAGCAGCGTAACTGGGAGGCACCCCCCCAGTAGGGACAGACTGACACCTCATTCAACTGGGTACTCCTCTGAGACAAAACTTTCAGAGGAACTATCAGACAGCTGAATTTGTGGTCTCACGAAAATCCGCTGTTCTGCAGCCACCGGTGCTGACACCCAGCCAAACAGGGTCTGGAGTGAACCTCTAGTAAACTCCAACAGACCTGCAGCTGAGGGTCTTGTCTGGTAGAAGGAAAATTAACAAACAGAAAGGACATCCACCCCAAAAACCCATCTGTACATCACCATCATCAAACACAAAAAGTAGACAAAACCACAAAGATGGGGAAAAAACAGACCAAAAAAACTGGAAACTCTAAAAAACAGAGCACCTCTCCTCCTCCAAAGGAACGCAGTTCCTCACCAGCAACGGAACAAAGCTGGATGGAGGATGACTTTGATGAGTTGAGAGAAGAAGGCTTCAGACGATCAAACTACTCTGAGCTACGAGAGGAAATTCAAAACAATAGCAAAGAAGTTAAAAACTTTGAAAAAAAATTAGAAGAATGGATAACTAGAATAACCAATGGAGAGAAGGGCTTAAAGGAGATGATGGAGCTGAAAGCCAAGTTTCGAGAACTACGCGAAGAATGCAGAAGCCTCAGTAGCAGATGCGACCAACTGGAAGAAAGGGTATCGCTGATAGAAGATGAAATGAATGAAATGAAGAGAGAAGGGAAGTTTAGAGAAAAAAGAATAAAAAGAAATGAACAAAGCCTCCAAGAAATTTGGGACTATGTGAAAAGACCAAACCTACGTCTGATTGGTGTACCTGAAAATGATGGAGAGAATGGAACCAAGTTGGAAAACACTCTGCAAGATATTATCCAGGAGAACTTCCCCAATCTAGCAAGGCAGGCCAGCATTCAGATTCAGGAAATACAGAGAACGCCACAAAGATACTCCTCGAGAAGGGCAACTCCAAGACACATAATTGTCAGATTCACCAAAGTTGAAATGAAGGAAAAAATGTTAAGGGCAGCCAGAGAGAAAGGTCAGGTTACCCACAAAGGGAAGCCCATCAGACTAACAGCTGATCTCTCAGCAGAAACTCTACAAGCCAGAAGAGAGTGGGGGCCGATATTCAACATTCTTAAAGAAAAGAATTTTCAACCCAGAATTTCCTATCCCGCCAAACTAAGCTTCATAAGTGAAGGAGAAATAAAATACTTTACAGACAAGCAAACGCTGAGTGATTTTGTCACCACCAGGCCTGCCCTAAAAGAGCTCCTGAAGGAAGCACTAAACATGGAAAGGAACAACCGGTACCAGCCCCTGCAAAAACGTGCCAAATTGTAAAGACCATCGAGACTAGGAAGAAACTATAGCAACTAACGAGCAAAATAACCAACTAACATCATAATGACAGGATCAGATTCACACATAACAATATTCACGTTAAATGTAAATGGGCTAAATGCTCCAATCAAAAGACACAGACTGGCAAACTGGATAAGGAGTCAGGACCCATCAGTGTGCTGTATTCAGGAAACCCATCTCACGTGCAGAGACACACATAGACTCAAAATAAAGGGATGGAGGAAGATCTATCAAGCAACTGGAAAACAAAAAAAGGCAGGGGTTGCAATCCTAGTCTCTGATAAAATAGACTTTAAACCAACAAAGATCAAAAGAGACAAAGAAGGCCATTACATAATGGTAAAGGGATCAATTCAACAAGAAGAGCTAACTATCCTAAATATATATGCAGCCAACACAGGAGCACCCAGATTCATAAAGCAAGTCCTCAGTGACCTACAAAGGGACTTAAACTCCCACACAATAATAATGGGAGATTTTAACACCCCACTGTCAGCATTAGACAGATCAACAAGACAGAAAGTTAACAAGGATATCCAGGAATTGAACTCAGCTCTATATAAAGTGGACCTAATAGACATCTACAGAACTCTCCACCCCAAATCAACAGAATATACATTTTTTTCAGCACCACACCACACCTATTCCAAAATTGACCACATAGTTGGAAGTAAAGCTCTTCTCAGCAAATGTAAAAGAACAGAGATTATAACAAACTGTCCCTCAGACCACAGTGCAATCAAACTAGAACTCAGGATTAAGAAACTCAGTCAAAACCGCTCAACTACATGGAAACTGAACAACCTGCTCCTGAATGACTATTGGGTACATAATGAAATGAAGGCAGAAATAAAGATGTTCTTTGAAACCAACGAGAACAAAGACACAACATACCAGAATCTCTGGGACACGTTCAAAGCAGTGTGTAGAGGGAAATTTATAGCACTAAATGCCCACAAGAGAAAGCAGGAAAGATCCAAAATTGACACCCTAACATCACAATTAAAAGAACTAGAAAAGCAAGAGCAAACACATTCAAAAGCTAGCAGAAGGCTAGAAATAACTACAATCAGAGCAGAACTGAAGGAAATAGAGACACAAAAAACCCTTCAAAAAATTCATGAATCCAGGAGCTGGTTTTTTGAAAAGATCAACAAAATTGATGGACCACTAGCAAGACTAATAAAGAAGAAAAGAGAGAAGAATCAAATAGATGCAATAAAAAACGAAAAAGGGGATATCACCACCGATCCCACAGAAATACAATCTACCATCAGAGAATACTACAAACACCTCTATGCAAATAAACTAGAAAATCTAGAAGAAATGGATAAATTCCTCGACAAATACACCCTCCCAAGACTAAACCAGGAAGAAGTTGAATCTCTGAATAGACCAATAACAGGTTCTGAAATTGTGGCAATAATCAATAGCTTACCAACCAAAAAGAGTCCAGGACCTGATGGATTCACAGCTGAATTCTACCAGAGGTACAAGGAGGAACTGGTACCATTCCTTCTGAAACTATTCCAATCGATAGAAAAAGAGGGAATCCTCCCTAACACATTTTACGAAGCCAGCATCGTCCTGATACCAAAACCTGGCAGAGACATAACCAAAAAAGAGAATTTCAGACCAATATCCTTGATGAACATTGATGCAAAAATCCTCAATAAAATACTGGCAAACCGAATCCAGCAGCACATCAAAAAGCTTATCCACCATGATCAAGTGGGCTTCATCCCTGGGATGCAAGGCTGGTTCAACATACGCAAATCAATAAATGTAATCCAGCATATAAACAGAACCAAAGACAAAAACCACATGATTATCTCAATAGATGCAGAAAAGGCCTTTGACAAAATTCAACAACCCTTCATGCTAAAAACTCTCAATAAATTAGGTATTGATGGGACGTATCTCAAAATAATAAGAGCTATCTACAACAAACCCACAGCCAATATCATACTGAATGGGCAAAAACTGGAAGCATTCCCTCTGAAAACTGGCACAAGACAGGGATGCCCTCTCTCACCGCTCCTATTCAACATAGTGCTGGAAGTTCTGGCCAGAGCAATCAGGCAGGAGAAGGAAATAAAGGGTATTCAACTAGGAAAAGAGGAAGTCAAATTGTCCCTGTTTGCAGATGACATGATTGTATATCTAGAAAACCCCATTGTCTCAGCCCAAAATCTCCTTAAGCTGATTAGCAACTTCAGCAAAGTCTCAGGATACAAAATTAATGTACAAAAATCACAAGCATTCTTGTACACCAATAACAGACAAACAGAGAGCCAAATCATGAGTGAACTCCCATTCACAATTGCTTCAAAGAGAATAAAATACCTAGGAATCCAACTTACAAGGGATGTGAAGGACCTCTTCAAGGAGAACTACAAACCACTGCTCAATGAAATAAAAGAGGATACAAACAAATGGAAGAACATTCCATGCTCATGGGTTGGAAGAATCAATATCGTGAAAATGGCCATACTGCCCAAGGTAATTTATAGATTCAATGCCATCCCCATCAAGCTACCAATGACTTTCTTCACAGAATTGGAAAAAACTACTTTAAAGTTCATATGGAACCAAAAAAGAGCCCGCATCGCCAAGTCAATCCTAAGCCAAAAGAACAAAGCTGGAGGCATCACGCTACCTGACTTTAAACTATACTACAAGGCTACAGTAACCAAAACAGCATGGTACTGGTACCACAACAGAGACACAGATCAATGGAACAGAACAGAGCCCTCAGAAATGATGCCGCATAGCTACAACTATCTGATCTTTGACAAACCTGACAAAAACAAGAAATGGGGAAAGGATTCCCTATTTAATAAATGGTGCTGGGAAAACTGGCTAGCCATATGTAGAAAGCTGCAACTGGATCCCTTCCTTACACCTTATACAAAAATTAATTCAAGATGGATTAAAGACTTATATGTTAGACCTAAAACCATTAAAATCCTACAAGAAAACCTAGGCAATACCATTCAGGACATAGGCGTGGGCAAGGACTTCATGTCTAAAACACCAAAAGCAATGGCAACAAAAGCCAAAATCGACAAATGGGATCCCATTAAACTAAAGAGCTTCTGCACAGCAAAAGAAACTATCATCAGAGTGAACAGGCAACCTACACAATGGGAGAAAATTTTTGCAACCTACTCATCTGACAAAGGGCTAATATCCAGAATCTACAATGAACTCAAACAAATTTACAAGAAAAAAACAAACAACCCCATCAAAAAGTGGGCAGAGGACATGAACAGACACTTCTCAAAAGAAGACATTTATGCAGCCAAAAAACACATGAAGAAATGCTCCTCATCACTGGCCATCAGAGAAATGCAAATCAAAACCACAGTGAGATACCATCTCACACCAGTTAGAATGGCCATCATTAAAAAATCAGGAAACAACAGGTGCTGGAGAGGATGTGGAGAAATAGGAACACTTTTACACTGTTGGTGGGACTGTAAACTAGTTCAACCATTGTGGAAGTCAGTGTGGCGATTCCTCAGGGATCTAGAACTAGAAATACCATTTGACCCAGCCATCCCATTACTGGGTATATACCCAAAGGACTATAAATCATGCTGCTATAAAGACACATGCACACGTATGTTTATTGCGGCACTATTCACAATAGCAAAGAGTTGGAACCAACCCAAATGTCCAACAACGATAGACTGGATTAAGAAAATGTGGCACATATACACCATGGAATACTATGCAGCCATAAAAAATGATGAGTTCGTGTCCTTTGTAGGGACATGGATGAAACTGGAAAACATCATTCTCAGTAAACTATCGCAAGGACAAAAAACCAAACACCGCATGCTCTCACTCATAGGTGGGAATTGAACAATGAGAACTCATGGACACAGGAAGGGGAACATCACGCTCCGGGGACTGTTGTGGGGTGGGGGGAGGGGGGAGGGACAGCATTAGGAGATACACCTAATGCTAAATGACGAGTTAATGGGTGCAGCACACCAACATGGCACATGGATACATATGTAACAAACCTGCACATTGTGCACATGTACCCTAAAACCCTAAAGTATAATAAAAAAAAAAAGAAAAGAAAAAAGAAAAATACCACGATGTCTTTAATGAAAGTGCTGTTGAGCTGGGTTTAATTGGTGAAAGGGGATAGAAAAAATAAAGACTTTATTTTTGTTCTTAGGGGAACATTTTACATAAGGGCCATTTTAACGTAGATTATAAGTTTAAGCTGGTTCAATGAGTCTAAGTAAAACAGAAATGCATAAATTCAAAATTTCATTTTGGCCTCCGTGTTCCTATGCACACTTGGGCATATAGTTAAACATGGGTGGAGATGACAAGGAATAACATTCTCATGTAGTCGAGTCACAATTTAGATGCCACATTAGTTGTGAAATTATGTCTCATCCTTTCTTAACCATAAGACAGTAAGTCCTGAGGGTATTGTTTATTGAACTAAAGCTGATGCTGGGCAGAGCCTCTCATTTTGAAATTGAAATAACAAGTAGAGAATGCAACAATTGTGACTGATACCTGGTTTATGCCTGGGATAAAAGTTTTACTAGAAAAGCCGGGGCTGGCCCAGTATGTGCTAGCCCTACTTCTAACAAAGGAGTAATGGCAGGTGCTTTTGACAGAAAATAGCATTACAAAAGCAAAATTTGTACCACCCCTTATTTGTATAAATTCTTGGCTCCAGCCTGTAGTAGGAAGGGTAGCACTGAGATGTTTTAGGGCATGAGAGAGTAATGGAAAGTAAAAACCAACGGAGACAAGTGTCATTTCTATGAGCTATAAGCTCCTCAAGGGCAAGGGCCATTCCTAATTTGTGGTCTGTAGCTCCATTTTGCCTAACACAGTAATCTGTGCTGAGTGTATGTGCAATAAACATATGTTGATGAAAATACTGGCTCTGAAGGGTTAAGATGACTTAAAACACAATGAGAAGCAGTTGGATGATCACGAACCTTGAGAGAATGGACAGTAACCCTTTTACTAAGTGACCTAATATTTCGATATGTAAGTGCTAGAGATCCTTCAAAGATGCTGCCCTCTAGGAGCCAGCCTCCTCAAATAATAACACATATTACATAAATCCAACCAAACATTTATTCCAGCCTTCAAAGCAGATAATCTGTAATTAGGCAGTGTCTTAGGTTTAACAACTTCAAAGAGAATTATCAGAGCAAGGGTAATTCTTAGAAAAATTTCAGAAAACTAAAAGCCTATACTCTACTCTTTTAGTAGGAAAAATGTTAACATTGTATTTATTTTTAATAAATGATAAATATCACAGCAAAAACAATGTTCTAGAAACTACTACTCATGCTGCATAGTGAGGTCAAAACCTAGGTAAATGAAACAAATGGCAAGAGGGTGAGCTCTAATTCCCTTCTTCAAACATCTAATCATCAGTGCTGTAAATCCATTTCATCTCTGTCAATTGAGCAGAGGAATTAGAGGGATTTTTCACAGAAGGCTTATTAGAAATAGCCAAATTTGAACCAAATTTTGCAAGACATCGATCTTTATTGAAGATGGCCCATTACCATTATAAAAATATTTGTCATAAGGATTGTATGAGATGGTAATAGATTATGGTGTTACTTTAGTATGTGATATGAAAATTCTAATAATCAAAGAGTCTTCTTTAATACAAAAATAGCATTTATAAATCAAGGAAAGTTCACATGAGCAAAACTTGATATATGTGGGAAACAGAAATATATCATGAGGAAAAGAACAGCTGTAGGAGAAAATGCCATTCTTGGAAAGTAGGAAGCACCTGAGTTTAAAAGGTCTTGCTGCATTGTAGATATTAGGGAAAAGTCTGGTGTTCATTTTTAATGATAAAAAATGAGACTTTAAAAAAGCTATTATATAAGAATGATATTATTTTAAAGTGCTAGTGTGCCACAAAATAATCAATTATGCACAGTCTTTTTCTAAAGCTGATTTTAAAGGACATCTCATAAAGAAAGAAGACTTCTTTGCAAAGGACACTGCAGGAAAATGAACATTTCATCTTCCAAATATACCGAAAACCATCTTCTCTTTCTTTTCTACACCTGAAGAAGAGGTGTTTCCCCTTTCAGTCTTTTTTGACTTGTGCTCTTTAGCCCAGTTTTGCAGTTTAGCTATGATTCCATTTCATTTGCTTACATTCTCTCCATGCAACTGAAACTACACTCTAAGCAGGGTTCATAACCAGGCCTCAGCCCACAGCAATGGAGGATTCTCAGAATGTCATCAGAAAAAAATTAAATCTCGATTTTCACTAACCTAACTAAAATTTGACATTATCTTATATTATGATAATAGACAACAAACCACAATAGGATTAGCAGTACCTGTGACTATCAACAATAGAAATCACAGATATTTTTATATCACATAATTGTCATTGCAGATGTCTTAAAATGTTATTTACATACATCAGAACTTTAGAATTATGATAGTTATTAGATTGTACGTGATTTCAGTCTTCCTGTCTACAGAGGCTTATGCCACATAGACAGCTAACTATTCAGCAACTTCGCATCTACTTGTTGTTCAGCCACCAAACAATGAAGTCATATGTTATCACATTGGTTACCCAGGCATAAAAGTTACTTTCTGATACTCTCTACCTGTAATTGATCATTGATCAATACATGTCAGGAGGTGATTCAAACACCACTCCAGAGTTTAATGTTTTTACTAAATATATTTATTCAAGTAACAATGATCTTGACACTGACATGTCTTTTGAAAAATAAAGCCTAATTTTAAATTTTCCATATTGTGTTTTATTTATTTTTATTTTAGTTTTTAATTGATGAATACAATTGTATGTATTTTTATGTACAACATAATGTTTTATGTATATATGCAGTGTGGAATGACTAAATCTAGCTAGTTAACGTATGTATTACCTCACATAGTTATCATTTTTGTGATGAGAACACTTAAGATCTGCTCTCAGCATTTTTTAAGAATATTTTTATTAACTATAGTCATCATGATGTACAATTTCTTGAACTTATTCCTTCTGAGATTTTTTATCCTTTAGCTAACATCTCCACAACACCCCCCCTTCAAATACTCCAGCCCATCATAGCCACCACTCTAATTCTAAGATCTAATTTTTTGTTCCACATATGAGTGAGATCATACAGTATTTACATTTCTGTACTTGTCCTCCGGGTTCATTCATGTTGTCAGAAAAGGCAGGATTTTCTTCTTTTATAGCTGAATAGTATTCCATTGTGTATTTATGCCAGATTTTCTTTATCCATTCATTCATTGATAGACATTGTGAATAATGCAGCAATGAACATGAGAGTGCAGATATCTAATTGGCATACTGATTTCATTTCCTTTTGATATATGCCCAGTAATGAGATGGCAAGATTATATGATAGTTCTATTTTTAGTTTTTTGAGTAACCTTTATACTGTTTTCCATAAGGACTGTATTGACTAATATTCCCACCAACAGTTTTGAAATGCTCCCTTTTCTCCACCTCTTCAACATTTATCTTTTGTCTTTTTGACAATGGCCATTCTAACAGGTGTGAGGTGATATCTCCTTGTGGATTTAAATTGCATTTCCCTTATGATCAGTGATGTTCAGCGTTTTTTCTTATACCTCTTGGAAATTTGTACGTCTTCTTTTGAGAAATATCTATTCAGATCCTTTGCCCATTTTAAAACTGGATTGTTTTCTTGCTAGTGAATTCTTTAAGTTCTTTATATAATTCGTATATTAACTCCTTATCAGAGGTATGGTTTGCAAATATATTCTCCTATTCTCTAGATTATCTTTCTACTTTATTAATTGCTTTCTTGGCCTTGTAGAGCTTTTTAGTTTGATGTAGTTTAACGTGTTTATTTTTGTTTTTATTTCCTGTGCTTTCAGTGTTATATCCAAAAAATCATTAACATGACTAATGTCATGTGGTTTTTCTCCTACGTTTTCTTCTATAAATTTTATAATTTTGGCCTTCAGATTTTAGTATTTAATCCATTTTGAGTTGATTTTTGTACATGATGTAAGATAAGGGTCTAGTTTCATTCTCCTACATGTGGATATCCAGTTGTTCGAACAGCATTTATTAAAGAGACTGTTCTTTCCCCAATGTGTGTTCTTGACACTTTTGTGGAAAATCAGTTGGCTGTAAATGTGTAGATTTATTTCTGGGCTCTCTATTCTGCTCCAGTGGTCTCTGTGTCTGTTCTTATGCCAGTATCATGCTGTTTTTGTTACTACAGCTTTGTAGTATATTTTGAAGTAATATAGTGTGACAACTCTTGTTTTTTTTGTTCGAGATTGCTGTGGGTATTCAGGGTCTTTTGTGGTTCCATATGAAGTTTAGGATGTTTTAATTCTATGAAGAATATCTTTCATGTTTTCATAGCGATTGCATCAAACTTCTAGATTGCTTGGATAGTATGGACATTTTAACAATATCGACTGCTCCAGTCCATGAATGTGGGATATCTTTCCATTTATTAGTGTCTTCAATTTCTTTCATCAATGTTTTATAGTTTTCAGTGTAGAGATGTTTCACTTCCTTGGTTAAGTTTCTTCCTAAGTAGGTTTTCATAGATATTATAAATGGGATTGTTTTATTGATTTCTTTTTGAGGTAGTTTATTATCAGTATATATAAATGTTACTGATTTTTGTATGTTGATTTTGTATCTTGCAACTGGAATCCTTTTATTAGTTCTAACAGTTTTTTGGTGAATTCTTCAGGGTTTTCTATATATAAGATCATGTCACCTGTAATTTAACTTCTTCCATTCCAATTTGGATGTCCTTTATTTCTTTGTCTTGCTTAATAGCTCTGGCTTGGACTTCCAGTACTCTGTTGCATAGATGTGGCAAGAGTGAGTATCCTTTTCTTATTCCAGATCTTAAAGAAAAAGCTTTGAACTGTTCCCATTAGGTATGATGTTAGCTGTAGGTTTGTCACGCATGGTCTTTATTTTGTTGCAGAATATTTATATTTAATTTTTGCATGTTTCTATTATGAAAGGATGTTGAATTTTGTCAAATGCTTTTTCTGCATCAATTGCAATGAACATATGGTTTTTGTCCTTTATTCTATTAATGTGATGTATTGTATTTATTGATTTGCACATGTGGAGCCATCTTTTCATCCCAGGGAGGAATATCATTGAATCATGGTGAATGATGTCTTTAATGTGCTGTTGAATTTTGCTTGCTAGTATTTTGTTGAGGATTTTTGCCTCTATTTTTATCAGGGGTATCGCTCTGTAGTTTTCTTTGCTTTGCTTTCTTTGCTTTGCTTTCTTTTCTTGTCTTTTCTTTTTGTACTGTCCTGTTTGGCTTTCATATCAGGGCAATGGTAGTCGTATGAAACAAGTTTGGAAGTATTCTATCCTCTTCTATTTTTTGTAACAGTTTGAAACACATTGGTATAAGTTCTTTTTTAAATATTTGATAGAATTCAGCAGTGAAGCCATCAGACACTGGGCTTTTCTTTGATACATGACTTATTATTACTGGTTCAATTTTTCTTATTCATTATAGGTCCATCCAAATATTCTATTTTTTCATAATTTAATATTCATAGTTGTATGTGCCCAGGAATTTATCCATTTCTAATAGATTATTCATTTTTTGGTATGTAATTTTTCATAATACCCTCTTATGACTTTTTATATTTATGTCATATCGTTCGTACTGTCTCTTCTTTCATTTCTGATTTGATTATTTATTTGAGTTTTCTTTCTTCATCTAGGTAAAAATTTGTTGATTTTTCTTATCTTTTCAAAAAATCAGCTCTTAATTTCATTGATCTTTTCTATTATTTTTCTGGTCTCTATTTTATTTATTTCTACTCTGATTTTTATTATTTCCTTCCTTCTACTACTTTGGGGCTTAGTTTGTTCCTACTTTTCTGATTCCTTGAGGTACAATATTAGGTTATTTGAGATCTTTCTTCTTTTATAATGTAAGTATTATTGCTATAGACTGTTTTTAGAACTGTTTTTGCTGTATCCCATGAGTTTAATATGTTCTGTTTCCATCTTTGTTTGTCTCAAGACATTTTTAAATGTCCTTTTAAATTTCTTAGTTGACAAACTGGTTGTTTCTGAGCATGTTGCTTAATTTTCATGTTTTTATGTGTTTTCTGAATCACCTTCTTTTATTGATTTCTAGTTTTATATCATTGTGGTCATAAAATATACTTAATATGATTTAAATCTTATTAAATTTGTTAAGACTTGTGGTCTAACATATTATCTATCCTGCAGAATGTTCCATGTCCAGTTAAAAAATGTGTATTCTTTAGCTGTTAGATGGGTTGTTCTATATATGCCTGCTAGGTACATTTGTTCTAGAGTGTAGGTTAAGTCCAATGTTTTCTTACTGATTTTCTACCTCAATAATCTGGCCATTTAAATTGCCTATATTTTACATGTATTGTTGATAGCCCTTGGGGGTGTAGCAAAATGGCTGAATAGAAGCCTTCACTTCACTGATTATCATCCCCAAAAGAACACCAAATTAAACAACTGTCCATGCAAAAGAGCATCTTCATATAAAGCAAAAATCAGGTGTATGATTATAGTACCTAGTTTTAACTTCATATCAACAAAAGAGGCACTGAAGAAATTAGGAAATAAAGACTTCAATTACTGCAGCCATGCCTCCCCCATCCTCCAGCAGTGGCCTCATGTCATGCAGAGACAATCTGTGTGCTTGAGTGGGGGAGAATGCAGTGACTAGAGGACTTTGCATTGAAATTCAGTGATGTCCTAACACAGTAGAAAGCAACACTATGCAGAACTCAGCTGGCACCCGTGGATGGAACATTTAGAGCAGCCCTAGCCAGTGGTCGGAGCCTGAGTTCTGGCAAGCCCCACCAATGCAGGCTAAAGTGCTCTGGGGTCCTAAATGAACTAGAAAAGCAGTCTAAGTCAGGGAGCGAGTCCTGGTATAGTGTTTGGTTCAATGGACTTGTGACCTAGTGGGACACTAGCTGGGGTGGCCAAGAGAGTGCCTGCACCACCATCCCTGCCCCAACCCCAGGAAGTTCAGCTCATAGCTACAAGAGAGAATCCTTCCTTCTGCTTGAGGAGAAGAGAGGAAATAGCACTGAGAACTTTATCTTGTCACCAGAATGCCAGATCGGCCACAGTAAGGTGGAGCACTGGGCAAAGTCATGAGGTCCCCTTTCCAGGCCCTAGCACCTGGATGGCATATCTAGACACACTCTGGGCCAGAAGGGAACCTGCTGCCTTGAAAAGAAAGACCCAGTCTAGCAGGATTTATTACTTACTGATTAAAAAGCCCTTGGTCCCTGAATAATCAGTAGGAGTACCAAGGAAGTAGTTGCCATATGCCTTGGATGAGAATCAGAGACATGCTGGATTCAGGTATAACCCAGCACATTCCCAGCTGTAGTGGCTATAGATATAGGGAGAGACTCTTTCTTCTTGATAAAAGCAAAGGAAAATATAAAGGGGACTTTGTCTTGCAGCTTGGCTACCAGCACAGCCACAATGGGGAACAGTATGAAGAGGGTCCTTGGGGTCCAGGATTCCAGGGCTTGACTCTTAAATGGCATTTAAGAACCTACGCTGGGCCAGATGGGAGCCCACAGTCCTGAAGGGAGAGTCCCAGGCCTGGCAGCATTCACCACAAAATGACTGAAGAGCCCTTGCGCCTTAAGGAAACATTGGTGATAACTAGGCAGTATTTGCCACAGGCCTGGGGAGATGGTGACCACAGGAAGTGACTGCTCTGCTTATGAAAATGGGAGGAAAGAGTGGGAAGAACTTTGACTTGTGGCTGGGGTGCCAGCTCAACCACTGTAAAATAGAACAGCAGGTAGATTCCTAAGGTTTTTGACTTCAGGCCCTGGCTCCTGGACAGCATCTCTGAACCTGCCAGGGGAAAGCAGAAACTGGCCACCCTGAAAGGAAAGACACAAGTCTTTCTGGCTTCACCACCTGCTAATTGTAGAAGTTATAGGGCCTTAAGTGAATATAGGTGGTAGCCAGTGAGTGGTTACTGTGGGCCTTGGGTAGGACCCACTAATGTGTTGACTTCAGGTCTGACCCAGCACATTCCAAGTGGTAGTGATCACAGGGGTGCTTGTGTCACCCTTCCCCTAGCTACAGGCAGCTCAGTACAGAAAGAGTCACTCCATTCATTTAAAAGAAAGGGAAGAAAATGATTCTCTGCCGGAAAATGCAGGGAATTTTTCCAGATCTTACCCAAGACCACCAAGGCAGTAGCTCTATGAGTAGTCAAGAGCCACAGCATTACTGGGCTTGGGGTGCCCCCTAATGCAGATATGGCTGCAGTGACCAAAGTCTTAGATCACAATACTCAAGTCTCTTCAAATACGTGGAAAGCCTCCCCAAGAAGGACAGGTACAAACCAACCTAGACTGTGAAGATTTCAAGAAATACTTAACTCTTCAATGCCCACACACTGATGAACACCTGCAAGCATCTAGACCATCCAGGAAAACTTGACCTCACCGAATGAACTAAACAAAGCACCAGGGACCAATCCTGGAGAAAAAGATATGTGATCATTCACACAGATAATTCAAAACAGCTGTTTTAAGGACACTCAATGAAATTCAAGATAACACAGAAGGAATTAAGAATCCTATTAGATAAATTTAACAAAGAGATTGAAATAATTAAAAAGAATCACGCAGAAATTCTGAAGTTGAGAAATGTAACTGACATGCTGAAGAATGCATCAGAGTCTCTTAATTGCAGAAGTGACCAAGCAAAAGAATTACTGAACTCGAATAAAAGATATTTAAAAATACACGGTTGAAGGAGACAAAAGAAAGAATAAAAACAAATGACGCATACCTACCAGATCTAGAAAACAGCCTCCAAGAAGAAAATCTAAGAGTTGTTGGCTTTAAAGAGAAGGCAGACAAAAAGATAGCGGTGGAAAGCTTATTCAAAGGGATAATAACAGAAAACTTTCCAAACCTAGAGAATGATATCAATATCCAAGTACAAGAAGGTTATGGAATACCAAGCATATTTAACCTCAAGAAGATAATATCAAGACATTTAATAATCAAACTCCCCAAAGTTAAAGATAAACAAAGAATCCTAGAAGCAGCAAGACAGCAAGAAGAAAGAAACAACATACAATGGAGCTCCAATATGTTTAGCAGCAGACTTTTCAGTGGAAACCTTACAGGCCAGGAGAGAGTGGCACGAGGTGTTTAAAGTGCTGAAAGGGGGGAAAAACCCTTTTACTCTAGAATAGTAAATCTGGCGAAAATATCCTTCAAACATGAAGGAGAAATAAAGATTTTTCCAGGCAAACAGAAGCAGAGGGATTTCATCATCACCAGACATATCCTACAAGAAATACTAAAGGGAGTTCTTCATTCTGAAAGAAAGGGGTGTTAATGAGAAAGAAGAAATCATCAAGGTACAAAACTCACTGGTAATAGTAAGTACACAGAAAATTACAGAACACTGTAATTGTGGTGTGTAAACTACTCATACCTTCAATAAAAAGACTAAAAGATGAACCCATTAAAAATAATTACAACTGCTTTTTAAGACATAGGTAGTACAAGAAGATATAAATAGAAAGAGCAAAAAGTTAAAAAGTGAGGGGATGAAGTTAAAGTGTAGTTTTTTTTTTTGCTTGCTTGTTAGTTTGTTTATTCAATCAGTGTTAAGTTGTCATCAGTTTATAATAATGGGTTATAAGATATTATTTCCAAGCTTCATGGTAACCTCAAAAAACCTACAACAGTCACACAAAAATAATGAGGAAGAAATTAAAATATACCTTCAGAGAAAATCACCTTCACAAAAAGGAAGACTGGAAGGCAGGAGAAAAAACCAAGAGAAGACTACAAATAACCAGAAAACAAATAACAAAATGGAAGGAATGTGTAATAACTTATCAACAATGAAGTTGAAATTTCAATGGACTAACCTCTCTAATAAAAAGAAATTGAGTGGCTGAATGCATAAAAAGACAAGACTCAGATCTGTTGCCTACCAAAAACACACTTCACCTATACAGACACCCATAGACTGAAAATGAAGAGATGTAAAAAGATATACCATGCAAATGAAAACCAGAAAATAGAAGGAATAGCTATGCCTATATCAGAAAAAATAGATTTTGAGATGAAAACTTTAAAAAAGACAAAGAAGATCATCTTATAATGCTAAAAGTCTCCATTCAGCCAGCAAGAGGATGTAAAAATTGTAAATATAAATGTACCCAACACTGAAGCATCCAAATATATAAAGCAAATAGTATTAGAGCTTAAGAGAGTAGTAAACCCCTATACAACAATAGCTGGAGACTTCAACACTTCACTTTCAGCTTTGTACAGGTCATCCAGAGAAAAAAATCAAAAAGGAAACATTAGACTTAATCTGCACTATGGACCAAATGGACCTAATAGATATCTACAGAACATTTTATCCAACGGCTGTAGAATACACATTCTCCTCAGCACATGGATCATTCTCAAGGATAGTTCATATGTTAGGCCACAAAACATTTTCATTTTCATTTCAAAAAATTGCAAAATTTAAAATAACATCAAGTATCATTTCTGACCACAATGAAATAAAAGTAAAAATCCATAGCATGCCTGTATTAAAACATCTCATGTACCACATAAATATATATACCTTCTATTGTACCCACAAAAATTAAAAATTAAAATAACTTGAAATATAATTACAAAAGGTTTTAAAAAAAACAGAGTAATTTTGTAAACTATATGAACACATGGAAGTAAAACATGATGCTCCTGAATGACAAGTAGGCCAATGAAGAAACTAAGAAGGAAATAAAAACATTCCTTGAACAAATGATAATGGAAACGTCACATTCCAAAACATACAGAGTAGAGCCAAAGGGCTACTAAGAGGAAAGTTTATAGCAATAAGTGGGTACATCATAATGTTAAACAAATTTTAGATAAACAAACAAATGGTGCATCTTAAAGAAATAGAAAAGGAAGAGCAAACCAAACTCAAAATTAGTAGAAAAAAAGAAATAAGATCAGAACAGAAATAAATGAAATTGAAATGAAATCAATACAAAAGATCAATGAAATGAAAAGTTTGTTTTTGAAAACATAAACAGAATGGACAAACCTTTAGCCAGACTAAATATGAAAAAAGAGAGAAGACCTAAATAAAGTCAGAGATGAAATAGGAGACACTATAATTGATACCACAGAAATTCAAAGTATCATTAGCAGATAGTATCAGCAATGATATGCCAATAGACTAGAAAATCTAAAAAATTGATAAATTTCTAGACACACACAACCTACTAAGATTGAACAGTGAAGAAATATAAAACCTGAACCAATAACAAATAATGAGATGGAAGCTGTAATAAATACTCTCTCAGCAAAGAAAAGCCTAGAATCTGATGGATTCAGTGCTGAATTTTACCAAACATTTAAAAAGTAACTAATACCAATCCTATCCAAACTATTTTGAAAAATAGAGGAGTAGGGCAAACTTCCAAATTTATTCTATGGGCACAGTATTACCCTGATACCAAAACCAGACAAAGACACATCAAGAAAGGAAAACTACAGGCCAATATCCCTGATGAACATTGATGCAAAAACCCTCAACAAAATACTAGCAAATCAAATTCAACAACACATTAAAAAGATCATTCATTACCACCAAGTGAAATTCATCCCAGGGGTACAAAGATAGTTCAACATATGCAAATCAATCAGTGTGGTACATCTTATCAACAGAATGAAGGACAAAAACAATAACCATCATTTTGGTTGAAGCTGAAAAAGCATTTGATAAAATTCAACATCCCTTAATGTTAAAAACCCTCAAAAAACTGGGGACAAAAGGAACATACCTTAACATAATAAAAGCCACATATGACAGATCAATTACCAGTATCATAATGAATGGGGAAAAATTGAAAGCCTTTCCTCTGAGATCTGCAACATGACAAGAATGCCCGCTTTCACCACTGTTATTCAACACAGTACTGGAAGTTCTAGCTAGAGCAATCAAACAAGAGAAAGATATAAAGGGCATTTAAATTGGGAAGGAGGAAGTCAAAGTATTCTTGTTTGCAGATGCTGTAATCTTATATTTGAAAAAACCTAAAGACTCCACCAAAAACTATTTGAACTGATAAATTCAGTAAAGTGGCAGAATAAAAAATCTACATTCAAAAATCAATAGCATTTATATATACCAAACAGTGAACAATCTGAAAAAAGAAATCAAAGAAGTAATCCTATTTACTGTAGCTACAAACAAAATACCTAAGACTGAACTTAACCAAGGAAGTGAAAGAGTTCTACAATAAAAAGAATAAAACACTGATGAAAAAAATTAAAGAGGACACAAAAAGTGGAAAGATACTTCATGATTGTGGATTGTAGAACTAATATTGTTAAAATGTCCATACTACCCAAACTAATCTACAAATTCAATGCAATCCCTATCAAAATGCCAATGACATTCTTCACAGAAATAGAAAAAACAATCCTAAAATTTATATGGAACCACAGAAGACCCAGAATAGCCAAAGCTGTCCTAAGCAAAATGTACAAAACTGGAGAAGTCACATTATCTGACTACAAATTATACTACAAAGGTACAGTAATTGAAACAGGATGGTCCTGGTATAAAAATAGACAGATAGATGAATGGAACAGAAGAATCCAGAAAAAATATCCATACCTCTACAGTGAATTCATTTTCAACAAAGCTGCCAAGAAACTGCATTGCAGAAAGAATTGTCTCTTCAACAAATGGTGCTAGAAAAACTGGATATCCATATGCAGAAGAATGACACTGGACCCCTATGTCTTGCTATATCAGGTCAAAGTGCATTAAAGACTTAAATCTAAGACTTAAAATATGAAACTACTAAAAGAGTACATTAGGGAAACTCTCCAGGACATTGCACTGAGCAAAGATTTCTTGAGTAATACCGCACAAGCACAGGCAACCAAAGCAAAATTCAACAGATGGGATCACATCAAGTTAAAAAGCTTCTGCACAGCAAAGGAGACAATCAACAAAGTGAAGAGAAAACCCACAGAATAGAAGAAAATATTTTTCTCTGATATCCCTTATCCATCTGGTAAGGAATTAATATGCATAATATATAAGGGCTCAAACGGATCTGTAGGAATAAATTTAATAATACATTTAATAATTTGATTAAAAATAGGCAAGATATCTGAACAGACATTTCTCAAAAGAAGACATACAAATGGCAAACAGATGTATTAAAAGATGCTCAATATCATTGACCATCAGAGAAATGCAAATCAAAACTACAATAAGATATCATCTCACCCCAGTTAAAATTGCTTTCATCCAGAAGTCAGGCAATAAAAAATGCTGGTGAGGATGTGGAGGTAAGGGAACTGTATTAGTCCGTTTTCACACTGCTATAAAAATACTACTCAAAACTGAGTAACTTATAAAACAAAGGAGACCTAATTGACTCACAGCTCCGCGTGGCTGGGGAGGCCTCAATACAGAAACTTAAAATCATGACAGAAGGAGAAGCAGGCACCTTCTTCACCAGATGGCAGGAGAGAGAGAGTGCGTGAAGGAGGAACTGCCAAACACTTATAAAACCATCAGATCTCATGAGATCTCACTCACTATCACAAGAACAGCATGGGGGAAACTGCCCCCATGATCCAATCACCTCCCACCAGACCCTTCCCCAGACGCATGAGGATTATAGGGATTACAATTTGAGATGAGATTTTGGTGGGGACACAAAGGTAAACCATATGAGGAAAGCTTGTACACTGTTAATGGAAATGTAAATTAACACAACCACTATGAAAATCAGTTTGGAGATTCCTCAGAAAACTAAAAATAGAGCTACTATATGATCCAGTAATCCCACTGCTAAGTATACACCCAAAAGAAATGAAATCAGCAAATTGAAAGTATATATGAACTTCCATGTTTATTGCAGCATTATTCACAGTCAAGATTTGGAAGCAACCTAAGTGTGTATCAACAAATGAATGTGTAAAGAAATGTGGTACATATACACAATGGAATGCTATTCAGCCATAAAAAAGAATGAGATCCTGTCGTTTGCAACAACATGGATAGAACAGGAGGTCATTATGTTAAATGATATAAGCCAGGCACAGAAAGACAAACATCACATGTTCTCACTTATTTGTGGGAGCTAAATATAAAGCAATTGAACTCATGGAGATAGAGAGTTAAAGGATGGTGATCAGAAGGTGGGAAGGGTAGTGGGAGTTTTAAGGGGACATGGTTAGTGGGTACAAAAAATAGTGAGAAAGAATGAATAATGTCTAGTATTCAATAGAACCACAGGTAACTAGAGTCAACAATAATTTATTGTACATTTTAAAATAAGTAAGAGTATAATTGTATCACCTGTAACAGAAAGAAAGAATAAATCCTTGAGGTGATGAATACCCCCATTTACCCTGATGTGACTGTGATTCCTTGTATGCCTGGATCAATATATCTCTTGTACCTCACAAATATATGCATCTACTATGTATCCACAAAAAGTAAAAATTAGGAAAAACAAATGTTAGTCATAATCTTTCTTGTCACTTTCATCATCATCATTGTCAACAACTAATGAATGATGGAAATAAATACAATTAAAAATCAGAGATGTTTTAGCAGTAGAAAATAAATAAACGTATTGTCTTATTACTCAATACATTAATAAATGGCATATGTTTTACTCTTTGAACAAGTTTAAAATATTTTGATAACTGAAATTCTACATAATTGGTTTCTTTTAAAGCTCTTTTATGTTTTGTTTAGCACATTTAAACACATTATTATGAGAGTCTGTAGGCCTCACAAGACTGCTAAAAAGACCCATGGAACAAAAATTGTTTAAGAACCATTCTTCTAGACGGTCACAAATAATGCTATATTCAATGGCTTTTTCTTCCAGTCAACAATGAGAACTGTTCTTCTTCTGAGATTTCAGCTAAACTGAAGGATTATGAGAACTTTTTCGTTCCTTTCTTGATTTCTAGGTTTTTCCCACAACCTCTAACACTTTTGATTGTCCTCTACAAGTAGTCAATCTCTCCTCCATTGGCTCACATGCTGTTGCAAAACCCTGATTCTTATCATATTTCTTTAGTTGTTTTTCCTCAGTCTCTCATATAGACTTCTCATTCATCTCCCTGTCCTTTAGTCTTGAAATCTCTGAGATCTCTGACTTTTAAAAAAAATCTCCTCCAAAGTCAACATCAAGTCAGTTTCTAAGACCTTTTACTTCTTTTCTCTTAAAAATGTCTCTTACTTCTCATTGTTACTGCCACCACCATAGCCCGTGTCCTCATTTCCCGGTTCTAAAACTACTACAACAGCCTCCTAAGGGGTCCCCCTCACTTCAGTCTCTCTGCCTTCCAATCCATTTAACACAGTGTTTCCAGAATACTTTTCTAGTTCACTAACTTGACAACATTATTCTTCTCCTTAACCTTTTCTTCAAAACTTTATCAATGTAAAACAGGCTCGCATTGAAGGTTTAATCAGGTTCTTTGGTGTAAGCAACAAAACCAACTGGCTAACTGAAAACTCAAAAAAGAAAAGAAAAAATAATAAAATATTATTGGAAGAACACAAGGTAGCTCACAGAATTGAAGGACCAGCTGAAGATAGCCACACTTAAAAAGAACATAAACTAGGAGAGAACTAGGAGAGATCTAGTGATCCAAGTCGAAGGAGAAAATGGATAAATCAAGAAATTATTCTCCTCATTATTTCTCTCTGCTCAAAACCCAAAGTCCAGGAGAACATTGAAATGACCTAGCTGGGATCACATGTCCATCCCTTAGAGAGAGCAGGATACTTTAATTAGATGTCTATCAAGACTATCCATGTGAGAGAAAAGTATATTCATCTCTAGAATTTCCAAAAGAGGGAATGAATGTATGCTGGATAGCCCTAAACAATAAATGTCCACTACAAAGCTTCTTCTCTGTATAGTCCTGACATACTTTCCAGATTTATGTCTCTGTACTTTAGTAGATGCTCTAAGCTAAACTGTTCCACTTATCTTCTCCTGATTCATTCCTGATATTTTTCTTTCTTTACAACTTTGTTCATGCCATTTCCTCCCTCTGGAAAGTGTTGTTCTTTCCCCTTCTGTTGAAATCCTGCTTACCCTTTAATACCTAGATCAAACATTTATAAACCCTATCTGACCATATTTGGACAAAAATCATCTCTCATTTTGTGGCTTTTGTTAGTACTATTTTAGGGTAGTTACCTCATACTGTGTGTAGTGTATTTATGTTTGAACTAGTTTTATCTCTCTTACTAGAACATAATCTCAGTAAACACAGAGAATCACAACATTCACCAGAGTGCTATATATATACAGTAAGTGTTCAATAAATATTTTGGTAAGGAACAAATGAAAACAAGTGGAAAAATGAAAGCACATGTATAGTTTTGATCTCTTCAGTGGATCTGTTTCTATCCATTGCAAAATACAAAAGAAACATTAAAAAATTTAGCCAATAAATTAGTATGCTTTGTTAATAAGTACTAACATGTCTATTTGAATAAGTCAACGTTTTCCTTGTTGAATCTCCCAGTTATTTTACCATCTTCTCCCAAAACCTAAGAGTAATTCTAAAGGACCTCAAATCCATCTTTTTATTCAGTGAGAATCGGGACTCTCAAAGCTATAGTGTTCCAAATATTAATAGTAATATCAGAAAACTTGGAGCTGACTCCCCACTAAAACAATTACAAACCTTCTTTGTAATGACAGGTGGGAAGGATGAGAGGAATACTCAGTAATGCATAACACTGTAAGAACTTGTGACTTTCCAAATATAGCTACTGATTTCCATCTGCATTGCTCAGTCCAGATATTTAAATCTGAAACATCTAAGTAAGTCTAAATCAACTCTCCAATAGAATTTTACAAAGAGGTATCCATCCAGACCCTAGAAATATTTTTTCCATACTCCCTAAAATGTTTTTAGGGCTCAAGTACAGCACAGACTGCTGGAAGTTTTGCAACATCTGTGTTCCTGGATACATGTTGTGTTATGTTCTCTGAGATTATGTAGAACAAATATCTTACTGTGGAACATATTTTATAGGGTAGCGTTTGAAATGGATGTTTTATGTTAAGTTTTTCAGCCTTTATTTTTTATTTTATTTGGCTAGACTCTTTCTATCCCTTTATCCTAATGCCAAAAAAGTGCCCTATTACAAAGGATTAACAAAGATAAGGGAGTTTGAAGTAGAATTGCAGTTGGCTATTACAAGAGTGTAAATGGGGAGGAACAGGGAGGTTCCCCTAATTATAGCAGAAAATATGTAGCAGCAGAAATAACACTGAAATAAACTTTTGTAACAGAGATCATTCTCTTGAACCTCCCCAACTGGTTAGGGTTGGTTTCGGCTAAGGTGGAGCTGGCTCTGCCATTACGTTGTTGTTATTACTGATAAGTTTTTTTTTTTTTATTGTGCTATGAAATATCTACATGGCATTTTACAGCATCACCCGTAATGACCAAGTCTCTTTCCTCCAGTTTTGAAGTATCGCTGAGGGTAAATATTCAGGTAGGTGGACTTATAAAAAGTAGAATTTCATGTTAATTTTATACACATCTCTCACTGCCCTCTTGAATTTCATAGATACTTACTGTACACTCTCAATACTTAAAATGAAAGATGTGACGAGATATCCTGACACAAATCTACCAGCTGCCTCTGACATACATCTTATTTGAGGGGACCAGTCTTTCTTCCTCCATTCTATTTATTCATCTATTCATTTATTTAAAATGTTTTTATTTGTCCTCCCAGAAGAAAACAAGGGGATCTATTTTGAAAGTTTCTAAATTGCATTTTTTTGGCAAACAAAAACTGGATTTTGATAAATATTTACTTGTATGAATGAGGAGCTTCAGTCAACAACTTTTAGGCAGTGCTTGGTATGAGCAGACAGTTGAGAGAAATATAAAGTATCTAATCGTTTATGATCCATGAGGATTTTCTGATATTTACATAGACAGATTACTTAAAATCAAACTATTCCCTTCTACTAGGGGCCAAACTAGAAACAGTCCAAATAGTGTTACTGAATCAGTCAATAAAACACCTACCATGAACCCTTAACTGACTCTAGAAACATTACCAAAAAAGATAAGGAAAGCCCACACATGAAAACATTTCAGAATGGTTTGTCCCAAGATTGTAATTTTTGTGGGTCAGCACACCCCTGCTTAGCATTGAAGAAAGACCACAGTATTACATTTTTCATGCCTGGCTTACTAGAAATGTCAAGGTGTGTTTCTGTAGGTGTGCACACATATCAATTATGTTAGGAACAATCAAATTTAAAAGAGCTGTATTGTTTCAAGATTTTCTCTCTGTCTCTCTCTCTCTCTCTCTATATATATATATATACACACACACACATACATACATTTATATGTGTATATACGTGTATGTGTATATATGAAATTTGCCAGAGAGAACATTTACTATTCTCTGGATTTCCTCCACATATTATTTTCTAGGCAGATAAAGCCTAAAATTAAATACACATCACGAGGTTTTAGAAATCATTATTTTAATCTCCTTGATGAAGACATCTAAATTCTGTGAAAGAATTTACCTTTTCTTACAGCAATTTAATACCTCTAATTAAACCTTACAGAATTGTAGACTATACCTGTGTATTCTATCTTAAAAGTTGTTCACTTAACTCATTATGCTATTTTTTCTCTCTGAGATATTACACATTATTTGTAAATTAGGATTTTGAATCTGTGCCATTGGGTTCAGGTGTTAAAATATTTTAGCTTGGTGATTTGATGTATAATGCCCTGACTTCATTCCCCCCTTGTGATCTGATTTAACAATGCCATAAGTAGAAAGTCATGAATTCAATAAAATGTTATAGTGGATCTTGTCTATTATTTTTTGGTTAGATAAAGTGGTAAAGTTTGAATTTTTATAAATCTCGAGATATTTCATAAGAAGTCACATTCATAGTTTTCTCCTCTCTCTCCCTCTTTATCCTTTTCTCTAAATATATATATTTTCACTACTATATTCAAACAAAATTTAAGTCATTATGGGTAAAAGAAGAAGCTTGTTATTTTCAATGAAGACGCCTTACTAAAACCTAACTCCCAGGCCAATTCCCATCACAGGACATTCAAACTAAACATCTTAATTTCATTGCTCAGCAAGTGAGTAACACTAAGTTTTTATGAATGTGAGACACACCCAACTAAACCAGTTTTAAATTTGTACACATTACATTGCTCAGACTGGCAAATTGTAGCATAATCTAGTCTCTAGGACATTCGTGAGTCATTAATTTTTTTTAAAAGGACTTCTTGAAATCAACCTTGTCAACACTGATGATAATTGGAAAAGAGACGTAACTGACTTATTTGCAAGTAGGACTACTTAAAATTGTGTCCCATCTTTATAATCAGTTATGCTATTTCAAGTATTCTGGCCCAGGAGAAACAAAATGCCTTTTTGTATCCTGTAGAACAAAATGGTTTTGCTAATCAGTGGAATAGTTGATTTCAACAGTAGACAGCTGTCACTCTTTGCCTCTACAAAATATATATCTATATATCTATAGATATATATTACATAGTTAAACTAAGCAGCCAATTTTGAAGCCAAAATCCTCCAAACTACTGAGTTTGGGTTAATTCTATAAGGCATGGTGAGTACAGGATAACCACACAGAAGCAAGATGATCTGAAAAATTGTTAGCACTTCCCAAGTTTTTGCTCAATGAATTGTTTTGCAAATAAAAATGGCTTGGAGCACATCAATGAAATGATTATCCATTGATTTTTACTGGGGAAAAAGCACAAGATAAGGGGATAAGCTTTCTCAAAGGTCTGGGCACATTCCATTAATTCATTCATCTATTTGTTTATTTGTTTATGCAGCCAACTTACTGTGTGCTCCATCTCTGTGTGAGTCCCTATGCTAGGTTTTGGGAACATCATGATAATAAAAACTCAACACTGTCACAATGCAGTGTGATAAATGTTATGATAGGTTTTAGCTTAGGACACTACTGAAGCATGCAAGAGGAGAATTTAATCCAGCCAGAAAAGGCATTTTAAGGATAATGACATATAAGATTACATGTGAAGCCCAGATAAATAAAGTGGTTGAGTATTTCAGATTAAGTGAGCAGGCAATGTGTTCAAAAGACTGGAAGAAATGATTTCAAAGCCTAGAATCCATTGTTCTCTGAGCTTTCATTACATTATTATATCCCCTATAACACAAAAGTTCTCCTCCCCTTCTCTTCTTGTGGTGGAACTCAGTTTGCTGGTTTTTCTTAATTAAGATGAAAATGCAATTGCAACAAAATGCCTGTAAATACAAAATCCAGGGAATGTGCAGTTTTATGAGAGAGAACCAGCAATTATGAAATATGTGTTTCTTCACAGGGTCCCCCAATCCAATTAACAATGTGGCATATACAGTAACCCGAGTGTGAGAAAAGTTGGTTAAACAGAGAAGTTGACTTATTAGACCAGATATTAACCAGATCATTTTAATGCTCTTGATTCCATTGTCTAGTACTTCTTCAAACAAATTTCAAGTGATAACTTATCTCACTTGTCTAAGTCACCTAAGGATTTACATTTTTAGCCATGGTGGCTGTCATCTAGAATGGCTTTAGAGAGGAGGCTGAGAAGAGAGGGAAGACAGAAAGTAGCAGACACAAATGTAGTCAATATTTATATTTGAGTCATTTCATCAGGTGTATTATTGTAGTATCCATAGACGTTTTTATTGGAAAATGAAATATTCCATGCACTTTCTCCCTAATCAAAAAAATCGTGTGCTGTGTTTTTATATGAATCATACTTGTTAAATGTCAGCATCAGTGTGGGGGCACCGACTTAATATGATTAATTTCACCCCTAAATCTTGAATCTTTCTGCCACATAATTTATAACTCTGAGTGACTGGAGTGAAAGCTGCATCGATGGTTCTATTGCAACAAGATAATCCTTTATCCTCCAAGCATCTACCCACAAAACACCTCCTTGTTTGGTAATTAAACTTCAGCTACTTCACTTACTTACAATTAAAAAATCTCATTCTGAATGGTTTGAAATATCCTAAGAGAGAAGTAGGTGCTATAAATAGAAAATTTTCGCTATTAAGTGGGACCATCTGGGAAGGGCCTGTGGTTATTGTGAGGATGCTTGATAAAATCCAAGTTTTTATGTGAGTTATTTTTCATCTTGGTTCCTAATGTTGTATTTATATTATGGGTGTGTGCAGTTAATTTGGTCATCACATTCCTCAAGTAGTTTTAACACAGCACTAAATGCTGAGGCAAGATGAAAGAAAAAATACCACTTGTGTTTTGGAGGGATTGTTTGCAGGGGCAGTTAGAATAAAATGAATTTAGTTGGAATCAGTCTTATCTATAAAACAGGCAAGAACATTTGTTTCTTTATGTGAACTTTGATCATGAGTTTAATAACATGAACAAGTAATCATGTTGCTGCCTCTCCACAAATTATTATAATAACACCTTCTACTATAATTATACAGACATTCTCCTAGACACTCAAACTTTACTGACATTATCTAATTTAAAACTTGAAAACTCTATTGACATAGTGAGCATCTAGGAGTTAAAGGTCAAATAACTTTTTGTGTAGCTTTCATAAACAGAAAGGGGAGTTGAGAAAAAAATATAGGAAAATAAATTTTAGGAGACACTTCAAACCTCAAAACTGAATAGCAATGAAGAAGCCAATGAGGCAGCCAGTGGTAAATGGGAGCTCCCACTAAATGGGAGCCAAAAAAGCTGGTTTCAAGTCCTGGCATTGCTACTAATCAGCTGGGTGAACTTGGGCAACCCACTCAACTTCTGTTAATGTCTGTCCACTATAAAGCAGCAGAGATGGAATGAGTGTTCTCTACGGTCCCTTTCAGATCTAGCAGGCTCTGATCAGTTTATTCTTTTTTGAGTGCTTGAGGTGGTTCTAATTCTTGAAATGTCAAATTAATAGGGCTCTATTTGCCTCCACATTTTATAAAGCTTCAGAGGGTGTTTCTGACCTGAGAATGGGCACTGAGGCCAAGGACAGTCTCAGGTATACTGCTTTATTCAATTTATATGAAACACTGCATTGCAATATAATTCTATGTAGAATTTCCACACCAGTTTGGCTTATTTAAACCCCTTGCTATTGCAGATGTGAGTGAAAGGATTAATGGTGAAGGAAAACCTATTCCTAGTTTTTTAGTTAAACAGCATGTCTAGCCCCTTCCTCCAGCAACCAGCAATTACTAGGGAAAAGCTGGTGTCACTCCAGATTTATGCCCCACACACACACACATACACTTTGACACCCAGATTTGAATGATAAACTTTCCTCTCCTCCTCGTATTTTCTTTCTTTCATCTCTGTCCTTTTACCCCATCTTTCTCATAGGTCAACATTAGATCTGGTGAGGGGGAAGGGTAAGCCCCTATGGCAAGTTTACTGATTAAACAACAGGGGAGTAGTGCCTTCAGATTAGTCATTCTGCTATCTGATTTGAGGATGCCCTTAAGCACGTTTAGAACTTGATGATGAGTGTCTGTAGAAACAAAAATTGCCCCTCTTTTACACCAGTTGGTAAATTACAAGAAACAAAATGAAATATTTGGTTCTTTAAAATAGCAAAACAGCACAAGTTGAAAAGAATTAGTTACTCTAACTAAAACATATCAAAAGAAAAACTGAATGTTCCTTCTGAAAATAATCTAGTCTAAAAGGAGCTGGGAAATTTTTCTCTTTATTTAAGACTGGGCTTATTTTGAATGCCTGGTGGTGAGAGGGAATGAGTAGAGTTCATCATTAAATCTCAGATAATATTTTGATTAAAATGGTACTGACAGTTTTTAAACAGGTTTGCTGAAAAGCTTGATTCCCATAACTTTAAGTAAAATGTAGATAGTAAATCTTGAAAAAATGTATGATAGCAACCAGAAAAATGCCTTGCTTCCAGTAGGCTCTCAGATGTGTATTAGTTGATGGAATGATTAAATTTTAGAAGTTTAGAAGTTGAAAAAATAATTAAAGAGTCTAGTCTAATTCAAATTTTCTCATTTAACAAATAGGGTAACTGAGGTTCAGAGAAGAGAGTGAGTTCCAAAGGGTTGTATAACTATGAGTAAGTTCACAAAGTATGTTTCTTATGTAAAAGATGTCAAAGGCATTTTCTATCAATATTGGTTCTAAAAGAAGATTATATAATTAATAGGTATATGCTATAATTATGGGAAGTTATAAAGAACCTTGCTACAAAAGAACCCACTAATGCAATTATATAATTATAAGGATAAGTGCTTTCTAGTGAGAATTCCTTAAAGAGAGAGAGAATGAATGTACTTGAGGCCAGTCAAGGCAAATCTAAAACAAAACTTTTTTCTTAAACTAGAAATGAAAGCAATAAAATTAGGCTGCAAAATTAGAGTATATCTTTTTATTAACTATTACAAATTTTGCTTTGCTTATATAATTCTATTTTAAATCAATAACCAAAGCTTTGAGCCCTAAGAAAAGATGGGGAGAGAAGGACTAAAAAGTACTTAGCATTTACCCAAACGTTGGTTCTGAGGTCCTGAAAGTTGTCAGCCTGTTATTGCAGATGAGTAAATTGAGGCACAGAAAGAATAATTTGTCCAGTTACACAGTTCATTACTAGTGGCGCTCAGAACAGTCTGTCTCCAGTTCTTCCACATTTAGTCATTTATGTGAATAAAGTAGAGGTGAATAGAAACGAGTCTTTATTTTCTGTTCACCTCCTAGTATGCTGAGTTTTTATATGTAAATGTTCATTTATATTTTATATTGTGAAACAGTAAAGATTTATAATTAAAGAGAAATATTATCTTCCCCACAAGTGATATTTTATCATGGAAAGAGTAAAATTGTATATTTTTAAAAGCAAGCCATTAATCCCTTAACGTACTATGAATATCAAAGTTTCTAAAGCAGAAATGTTTTCACTTTAAAAAAATTTATTCATTTGAATGGGAAAAATAAGGTGAAGTAATTCAATATTTAGTCTTATTTAGTGAAGTAAGCTAAACGAAAGCACCAGAAAACATCGAGACAAGAAATATAGAGAACCTCAAGTCCCACATATGTAGAATCTATGATCTTTTACATTGACCTTTAATTACAGTATAAGAGAAAAAAACAAAATTAACAGAGAAAATTTTACCCCTTGCAATCTTAATTATGCATATTAAGAACACAAAATATTCAAGCATGTTAAAAGCATTCACACATACAGTATTTGTGCTAATTATAAAATGTTCTCATTTATTTATTCAATTAAGTTAAATGAAATAATGTGCAATAAAGCACATTGCAAGAAAAAATACATTATAAAATATAAGATTTTAAAAACAAAAATGGGACCTAGAGAACCTCTGCCTAGCAGCCTCTTGTTAAACAATCTATCCACTTGCATGCCTAAGATTAGAAGATGCTAATAGTAAAGCTGTCCCTATTACCTCCTATATTCGAGGGCAAGGGGAAATGGAAATTGTCCTGTTCATTCCCCTTATGTTTCTATTAGCATCCTAACAACTTTAATCCTAAGACTTTGTTCTACCCATCTAAGCTATTTATGCTTCTTGGTTCCTCTACCTGCAGCTGTTTGCAAGTGAATTAAGATGATTCAATACCTGTTAAATGGGGATAAGATTCTTTTTGGCTACACAAGAACCCTACTGTAAACTTGAGTGGCTGTTATCTGGGTGCTGCTGTAATAGGCTGTGCTTTCTCTCAACTCATCCTTTTCTCTAAGTGGTACCCAAACAATTAAGAGAGGCTGCAAAGCATGGGAAAGTTAGCATGGATAAAAGTTTTGGCATGTGACCCTTTGGCACCAGGGTCACACTGCTGAGGATTCAAACCAGCTCTTCATGTAACTTCTTGAAACTTCAATTTCTCTATCTGCAAGATAAAGAGCTTGAAAAGATCTACTGGATAGAATTTTTGTTAGGCTTAAAAATGAGATGATAAATGTAAAAACATTTAGGATTGTGTCTGGCACATTGTGAGCACACAATAATTTTTAACTAAAAATTTAAAATGAAAGATAAAAACAAAGAGCAGATCTCTGTTGAGAAGGAGCTCACAATCTAGTAGGAAGACATTTGTGAAAGCAGTGTTCATAAGACAACAAAATAAAAGTGAGAGTTTAAATAACATAAAGTTCTAGGGGAGTAGGGAGGGACAGTCAAGTTTTTGTTTGTTTGTTTGTTTTTGGACTCACTCTGTCGCCCAGGCTGGAGTGCAGTGGCGCAATCTCAGCTCACTGCAACCTCCGCCTCCTCACGGGTTCAAGCGATTCTCCTGCCTCTGCCTCCCAAGTAGCTGAGAGTATAGGCATGTGCCACCACGCCTGGCTAATTTTTTTTTTTTTTTTTGTATTTTTAGTAAAGACTGGGTTTCGCCATGTTAGCCAGGGTGGTCTCGATCTCCTGACCTCGTGATCCGCCCGCCTCATCCTCCCAAAGTGCTGGGATTACGGGCATGAGCCACCATGCCAGGCTGGGACAGTCAAGTATTTTAAATTAAAAATGAATAAATGATTTCTTGAAAATAGTAAAAATGAGTTTGAAATTCATATTCTGTTCATCTGTTTTTCCAGGCAAATCCTTTCTTCATAAAAATTTTAGTCCAACATCCACATGAATCAATACAGGTTTTGAATTTGAGGACTATAAAATAATGTATACTTTTATTGTGTTTTGAAAGTTTGTAGCTGATGTAGTAATATTGTTTTATTATAGTATTACCTTAAGCCCTTGTTAGAGTAATCTGAACAAGCAATAGGCATGTAGAATATAATGTCACTAACTAAAAAGATTTTTTCCTTCTGAACTAGCTCTTCAACAAAATATCAAATCTTAAGCACTTTGCTCAGTTACTACATCTAAGCAACTGGATAACATTTCAGTTAAAATTAGCTAAAACCTAGGATGGGGTTTGATTTGAAAAAGACATTTTAATTGTGTCTCCTTTTTCAGGATATATGCATATACAGTATCTCTTTGTGAGTATAACCCATATATTTATTTTGAAATGACACTTTTAATTCACTGAGTAGGCCAAAAACAAACACTGAAATTCATCAGTCATTTTATTCACTCTTAATTAGGATTGTTAACTTTGTGGTCTCAAAAAAGGTGCCTTAAAGAAAGATGACAGTGACAAATTAAAATAAAAAAGTAGCACTTTATAACTATTATGAATATGTTTGGAAAAGAACAAAATGCATCAGTTGGTAAAAACTGAGCTGGGAGTGGGTCTCAATGTCTAAAAGACTTTGGTGGAATGGTGAGTGAATGATGTGATCCAATACATTGATAATTCATTGGGTTTCCCTGTATAGGAAGCATTCTGGTTCAAAGAGTAACCCTTTGCTTAGTAAATACTTCTTTTTTTTCAAGAGTAGTAATTGGCAAGTGTCTAGGAACATTAATTAACTAACTATCTGAGTTGATGCTATCATTACAGTCCTAAATCCTTAACAACTGGTCTGCACAAAATCCTTACCCGAACATTAGCAGTATTATTTAGAACATTTGACCTTTGGAAAACATTACTAAAATTTCCATCTAGTGTTGCACATTCCTCTAAAACTAAAACTGGGGGAAAATATTTTTTAAAGTTAACAAATAACTCTGAAAAGCCCAATCTCCATATAGTGATTGGTCGTAGTAACCTTTCCAATCCTGAGATCACCTGACATTACTACAGTGAGACAGTAACTTGGCATTATGTCCAGTTCGTCCGTGGTAAAACATCATGGTTGGGAAATAGAAAGTCATCTTTCTGAATCACTCTGTTAAATCAGGCTACATGGTATTTATGCGTAATGATGCTTGAAAAAAAAAACAACAAGATAAGGGTTCCTACAAAATCAGGCATTTCTAGTGAAAGTCACAGGTAACCAAAAGATTAATACCCATTCTCCTTTACTGTGCAGTACTCCCCCACTTCAGTGTTTGATTGCATCAAATCCTTGATACAGTGGTCATGTGTTATTTTTATTTTTGCCGTTTAAAATTATATTCTGGCCTGGAGCGGTGGCTCACGCCTGTAATCCCAGCACTTTGGAAGGCAGAAATGGGAAGATCACGAGGTCAGGAGATCGAGACCATCCTGACCAACACGGTGAAAACCCATCTCTATTAAAAAAATACAAAAAAATCAGCCGGGCGTGGTGGCAGCCACCTTTAGTCCCATCTACTCGGGAGGCTGAGGCAGGAGAATGGCGTGAACCCAGGAGGCGGAGCTTGCAGTGAGCTGATATCGCGCCACTGCACTCTAGCCTGGGCAACAGAGCGAGACTCCTCCTCAAAAGAAAATAAAAATAATAAAATTATATTCCTTAGATTTGACTGTCAATCCAGTCTATTTATTATTGCTATTACTTTCATACTAACAGTCCATAAAATCATTTGTCTGGTTGTATTATAATGTCCTGTTTATTTTCATAAAATTGACACGAAGTAGAAGTCCATATATCTTCAGTATTTAAGCCTCAGTAAAGTAGCTTAGCATAGATAATAGATCATTTGAATTAAAGTTACAAGACTTGAGTGCCTGCAGACTTTGTTGCCAAGTTCTGTGCTTGGTGGTTTACATGCATTATCTCACTTATTTCCATGATGGCTCTATGAGATGGGTATTTAATTACAGGTCTATGGCAGCAGGCAAAGGAGAAATAATGTCAAATTACAACATATTGCAGAATAAAATTGTAAAAGAGAATCTCTATCTTTAACGCCATTTTGCCTTTTGTTCTTCTAGATACCAATGTCTCTTCAGGCTCCAGTACCTAAAATACCAAAGTATAAGTGGCAATCAACAACTTAAAATGCTATCTCATCCTAGAAAATTTCCCCTTTAAAGTGAAATTAAAGAAATGATGCTCTAACAATGACATTTTCAATACCACATTGTATGGGCACTTTGTGGTAGATATCAGGAAATATAGGCCAATCCAAAATCATATAAGAACTATCTACTGTAGTTTAGACTAACTTTTCAGGAAAATTGCTGTAAAAATCCTCCCTTCTACACCACTCCACTCCACCACACACACACACAGTGGTCCAAAGAATCTTCTCATTTCAACCTATGGATAGCGTAAGAAATATGAGATAGAAGTCAAAGGGTTGATTGCTTAATAGTTAATGTCAAGGCATGCCCAAGGAAAGACTGCTGTCTCTTAGGAACACATATTCCAAGGAGCTTGGTTCTCCACACTCACTAATCTTTAATTTAGCAAAAATCTCAAAAGAATATGCATAGCCCTCGTCCTCTATCAGAATAAAATGTTGGAACAGCAGTCAAGTTATAAGCAACAGAAAAGTTGTCCCCTATAAGTTCCTTAGCTACTTTTGTCCAACCCTGTGCTCACTCAGCGTGTTCTCTAAACTGCTCCCCACATGCTCCTTCTTCAAACTTCTTGTTCATAGGTCAGAGAATAGTTTTTGAGTGCCTTGACAGCATTTAATGACTCAATTCACTTGTTACAAAGTCGTACATGTGTATGTGCATCACAGTCTATAAACACACCTAAGGAATAATTTTAAATGATTGGGCCATTAATTCCCACTTCAAGTCCTTTCAATATTCACATCCACCAGTAAGTCATTAGATTTCATACGCATGCATTTAAAATCGGTTTGCACAGTTGAATGTAATAGCTAGGAAGACTTGATGTGCCTATTTTGAGAGGATGACTAAAAAAAAGTGTCTGGATTTCATATTATCTGCTCTAAATTACAGAATTGTTGTTTTAAATTCACTTTAGAAAAAAAGCAGCGAAATGATATGGTGATTTGGCTCATATATTCTAATAGCAATGGCTACTAATATAATATCATGCCAAGTAACCATCACTGGAGAAGAACCTGCTTGAAGTTGCTTTTACCATAAGTTATTTATCAGTAGAGATGCCCACAATACTGGATTTCTGAGGACTCCATTGAACCACTAGCTTTGATTCTAAAGCTCATATAATTTAATGACCAATTTGTAAAAGAAACTACCATAAACTCCCAAGAAGAACCATTCAGATTATGAGAGAAACACAATAGAATCTTCTTGAATTCAGAAACATAGAAAAGCAGAGAAAACAATAAAATACAAATGCGGCCTTTAACTGAGACAATGTTTCCATTATGACACTCATTCATTCCTGTATTTTGAATAGTGGCTTGGGCTATTGTTATCTTGTGTTGAGCAAATTGATGCTGTGTCTTTCATCTGATTTTAGCATCAGAATCGTGAAAATAACATGGTCAAATGTTGTCATAAAAAGGATGAAAATAATTCATGGGGTGTTCTGAACTAGGAGTCAGGTTCTAATAATGGTAAAACCTTTCCATTCTATAACAGGATCAATAAAAAGAAAGCATTTGTGTGCATAATCTCTTAGTCCTCACCATAATTATATAAGATTCGTTTCATTATCTTCCCCGATGCATAAAGAAACCAAAGCTCAAAGAGACTAGCTTGAGACCTATGCTGCAAGCTCAAGTATCCTGCCACTAAGTCTAAGACTTTGTCCTACACCCCATAGCTCTGCCTTCCTTTCCCAGTACTGATACTGACTTGCTCAAATCACTTAGCCTCTTTGAATCTAATTTTTTTTTCACCTGCAAATTGGGCATGGGATTTGGAAAGTAAGGATTGAAACTCAGTGGTTCAAACCTAAGAACCAAAGGTTCTTTGGGGTTATATCCCTACCTCAAAGGAAGGGCCCAATATATTGTAAAGAGTACATTAATTTACATGTTCATGAGACACAGTCTGTAGAGTACATAAATAATACATACTGCACATATATGTGTGTAAATGTCATTAAGATTAATAAAAAAATACACACTCATTTAAAACCAATGCTGAATTTATTGTAGCTGTTTGTTATGTATTTTCTCAATCAACAGCACTAAAAGTGGTACCTTTATCTTGGGAGAACTACATTTTGCAATTTTAAAAAGGGCTTCTCTATGTGAAAAGGTTGCGAATATCTAAACTAAGCGATCTCCAAGACAGCTTTGAGCTTCAAAATTCTATTAAATTGTCATCCAAATCAGGCTTTTTTCAGTCATTAGACAGATTGGGGACAAGCACAGTGGCTCATGCCTGTAATTCCAGTCTTTGGGAAGCCAAAGCAGGTGGATTACTTGAGGCCAGAGGTTTGAGACTGGCCTAGGCAGCATAGTTAGACTCTATCTTTATAATTTTTTAAAAAAGACAGATTAGGACTGGTTACTTGTTTTCCACCTGGCTATGTAGTGATTGACCCATAATACAATTGATCTGATTAGTCACATAAAACCAGTCTAAGTACGTTTTTATCTAAGAAACTAATTAAAGAGGGGTAGGTGGGAGGTTTGAGAGAATAATGGTTTCAGAAAAGGAATGTATCATTATCTTCATAATTCTTATATACATTTGTTATCTTATGATTCTGGATTGTGTGGGAAATAAGGCCAGTTAAGTAAACTGGTATTAGCCTTCTAGGGGCTTGTAATATAAAACCTTTATTATCCTACTACTTTCCCTATCCCTTTTGAAACCTGTCCAGATTAAGGCCAATTCTCACCACCTCCTCTGGCCCAATCCTCCGTACTCTCTTGCCTGTAATATTATAATACCTTCCTAATTGGAATCCTTGCTTCTGTCCTAATCCCTTCTATAGTGTATTGTTAACACAGCAGCCAGAGTAATCGCTTTACAACATAAATCTGATCATGTCATTAACCTTCTCACAACTCTCCAGTGACTTCCCATATCTTTCAAAGCAAAAACTGAAGTCTTTCAAATGGTCACATGCCCTACATGATTTGCCTTCACACTGTACCTCTCTTTTCTATTACTCTCTGCCTCCACTTGGTCCCTCTATTCCAGCTGTGCCTGTATCCACTTCTGGAATTAAAGGTTCCAAGAGATAGATAGTTGTTACTTTATGTTATTCATTCTCTGTGGCTCTCCTGCAATAAATTGTAGTTGTCTGAATAAGTGAGGGCACTTGCCAAGTGCGAGAGCTCATATTTCAAGGCAAGGCATTCACACTTTGATAAGAAAATCTATTTGCTATGGCTTGACCAGAAGCGAATCTGACTTTTCAGGTAACAAAGTAGTGGCAAAATTAACTAACAATCTCATCTGTTTGTTTTTTCTAGTATTTCCCAGGCATTTTTGACTTTTGTGTTTTATGTTGACTTTAACTGTTTTATGACTTGAAGGTCACCCCTACTCTTAAAATCAGGGAGATTTGACAGACAAAATGAAGGCATAGATCTTAATTTTATGCTTGGATATTGCACATTGTTCAAACTGACGTGTATAATAGTTAGGAACAAGTTACAACATGCACTTAATTATGTGTCATGCAAACACATTACTAGAGCAGTTTCTGTAGGCACAGCTCCAGGAACAATGTGGGTTTATGCTAAATCACATTTACTACCACACAATAAAGTGTGAGAAACAAACTCAACAAAGCATTCTTCTATTAACATTTTTGCTGCCATCATGTGCATAATAAAATAGAGGTTTTAATCATTCTCCATGTTCAAAACCCTTAACTCAGAGAAGAACTATTAAGTAAGCAAATATCAAATGAGCTATACTTACCCAATAAGGTATTGCAAAGAACACCTTGTAAAAACTGATAAACAAAATATAATTCAATATGAAATAATGGGAAATTGAGAGGGAGTGGTTGGAAAACCCCAGAACACATGTAAGAATGCAACTACAAAGAACCTGTTATTACACGAGACTTGATTTGAATCATCAAAGCTCAGGTATACCTAAGGGAAAAAAGCGATGGCAGGAGATGTTGAGAAAAGGTCTGGCTAGGGAATGAGCTAGCTTGAATGTTATAATTGCATTCTTGTGACTCTTTGTGTTCAGAAATGAATTTATTGTTAATTTATTATAGATTCCCTAAAAGGGATATTTTACCAGCTTTCTTCAGAGCTAATTAGAATGAATACAAATGCTAGAATGAAAGGGAGAGAAGGGAAGAAAAGGAGGAGGAAATGAAGAAACGGAGAAAGGAATAGAAAGAGGGAGGAAGAGGGAAGAAAATAATATTTATTTTCTACTAAATGTTAAGTGATTTACATACACATTCTTAGAAGTACTCTCAATAACGCAACAAGGTAGATATTATTTCTTTATTCTCAGAGAGGGAAACTGAGGCTGTGAAAAGTTATTTGCCTAAGGTCATGCAGCTACTAAGTGGCTGAGTTAGAATTCAAGCCTAGGTTTGCCTAACCATGCCCATGTGACCATTTCAGTATGTCATAGTTCTATGATAACTCTGACACAGAACTTTGGTTCACAAGTAATGGTCCACATGGGTCCAGGTGGCCCACAGGCTCTCTTATATCATTAATGAAAATAATATAACAATGTCTCTTCTTTTGTACCTATCATGCATTCAAAATTTATGCTTTTAATACAAATCTAGACATAACCTCATTGGCATCTCTTCAAAAGTGGGACTTTCCCAAATTCTAGGGAGACTTGTTTGGGTTTTTTGCAGAAAGGCAGGAGCAGATGATGTAGGTGGTCCATGAAATCTTTGCCCCATCAAAGGGGCCAATGGGCTGAAAATATTTTAGAGCAACTTACACAAGTGTATTTTAAAAGATAGGGGCAAATGTAATACCAAAACAACATGATTTGACACAGCAGGATATGTCTGAAGGTATAATTTTTGGTTGTAGCATGTTTTGGAAAGGAAGCAGTAATTATTTATTAGTTGACTCTTAGGTTTGCTGCCATATCCTCTTTCATTATATTTTTTCTCTATTGAAACTTAAAAAATTAAAAACAAATAAAACATGTACATTAAGTTCTAACTATAAGTGATTATGAAGCTTCTTTTGGGGTGATAGAAATGTTTTAGAGTTGGATTGCAATGATAACTGAACAAAATAAATGTGCTAAAACTCATGAAATCATGTATTTAAAATGGGCAAATTTATAGTATGTAAATTATACCTGCATCAATCTGTATAAAAAATGGATTGAATGTAAAAACAAAAATCCAAATTATACAGAAGAATACAGAGTAAAAAAATAAAAGGTGCAATTTAAAATTACTGAATAAATATTCTAAATGAGAGCCTTAAAGAGAATTAAAAAGAAATATTTCTATATAATGCTATGCTACACAGAGATTGGTCATTTAAAAATTTCTTTTCATTGCAGTGATAATCTAAATAGCAGTAGCTAAGAGTTATTGATCATAGTAGCTTATACCTGGTACTGTTCTAAATGCTTTACAGGTATTATCTCAATTTATATTCACCAATGTTTTATGAGGTAAATGGTATTAATAGCATATTTGTTCTACAGATGAGATAACTAAAGCAAAGATAATAAGTACCTTCCCAGATCACATGGCCAGAAAGTTTTGAAGCCAGAATTGATAATCCAGGTAGTTTGATTCCAGGAGCCTTGCTCTTAACATTTCTCATAAGCTAATTAAATTCTACCTAATTTTGAGATCTAGCTTATGTACCACTACCTCTGTGAAGTCATCTTCGACGTACCCCTTTCCTAACTCTTTTACATTAATACTCTGTACTCAGTTTTGTTATTCTCTTATTTCATGTATTTGTGTGTCATCTTACCAGCCAGACTCACTGAAGACAAGGGAATGTGAATATGTCATTCTTTTGTATCCTCCACAATGTTTAGCTCATGACGTAGCACATGCTTAGTAAACACACGTTTATTAATAGATTCTTTAGGAAATTTTGCTATCATGTACATATATGCTACACATATATGAATATTAGAGACTTGAGGCAGTTTTATAAATTCCTCATACTAAAAGCTCAGCAAATGAGGGATTAAAAATTTTAATTAGTGTGCTAACCTTAGTAATGACATTGATTAAACTCATTAGATAATTACTCTTCTATAATCTGCCTGAGTCGATCTACTGAGAAGAATATACTTCTGGCATCAATATAAAATATGTATCGTGTCCACTTCATGCAGAATAATGTATGCTGAAAACTTTAATATCCTACTGTTCTGGATCCAAACGAGATGGTTTAATAACTGAAACAGCCTTCTAGGGCTGTCTTGTTGCTACTTTTTACCTAAGAAACTAAGATAAACATGTCTTGTGCAAAATTCATCTGTAAAATGAAACAAAAAGTGTTACAATGAAGTTGCACTGTACAATGTTCTGTGTAAAAATTCTTAAAATGTAAACGTTGTCCCTGCTTTTTGGGAGTTTATTTTTTCAGATTATTTAATAAAAAATGTTTCCTAAAATGGATGGGAAAGATACACATTAAACAGCTACTTCTGGGGTGTAGATTGGGTATGGATGGGCATGTCTAATGGACCTGTCATCTTTGCCTATATTTATGTATTATTTAAATTTCTATAATAAGAATGTGTTCATATATTCTTTGTGTAACTCTAAAAAAAGTTAGTTAAAAAGAAATTTTCTAGCTTCGTGATTTTTTTTTAATTGACATATTTCAGGGAAAAGGAGTAGGTAGGAATTTTTGCAAGGAACTCAGCCCCACCACCAAACTCATTCTCCTTCTCTCTCTTTCTCTCTCTTTCACACACACACACACACACACACACACACACACACACTTTCTTCATTAAACAACCTTCCCTTTTCTAAGTCCTTTCCCTCAGATTATCCACACTTTAGAGAACAAAAAGAACTAAAAAATATATTTTTGAGCTTGACAAATAGCATTTAAATAATTTAGAATTTGATGACAACCACCAGTCAGAAAGGAAATCGGAAATGTTTTCAAACAAAAATTTAAGAAAAACACTTTCTAGTTACGTTACCTGATGTTAAAGAAAAGGTAAAGAAATCTGTACTATCAGAGTAATCAAGATGCCAAGTTCCTATTGTTTTTATTTTTTGACCTATTTATTTATATTGATTGGTTTTCTTTGCTTGAATTATTTTTAGACAAGTAGGATCTGCCTTTTTTTAGCCTGATGAGTTGTACATGGTTTTGTGCGAAGTCTTCCCTTCAAGCGTAGTTGGGGCACAAAGCCAACTTGTGGCTGCAAGTTGATTATTTTCAGTTGTTCTTTCCAAGGAACATGATGTGGTCAGAAGTAACAACCACAAAAAAGACCATTCTTATTGCAGCAAAACTACAGGATTCTAACTTCTCTTTTTAAAAATAATATAATGGGCAACTCTGTCTTATTTGCTTTCAAGAAATGAAAGAGTTAAAACATGCATTTACCTCCCTTCTCCTTCTCACTTTGTTTATGTCCTGCTCATGAAAGATATCGTGACATATTATAGGCTTTTCTTGTCAAGCTCTTGGATATAATCTTTAATCATGTTTAATAAAATCATCAGGGCCCCTAGCTTAGAAAACTTACTCTATATATTTAGTTTGCATAAATGTAAACTAATATTGTGCCAGGAATTCCAATCACAGAATAGTCATGTAAAATAATAGAACAGACTATAAATATAGATCATCATAGCCTACATCAATGATTCAGTAGACTTCGAAACCAATCAACATAATGACATCCTTTATTAGGAGAGTGAGGAATGCAACTAAGACTCCCTAGACTTTGCTGGAGGGAGAAAAAGAGCAGGCACACTCCTCTCTGCATACCAGAAGAATGACTATCATGGTACATCTCACATAGCACATCTTTGCTTGCAATATACTAAGACCTTGCAGCTATTGTGTGACCTGAAAAAAGAATAAAATCCAAAACACAACAAAAACAAGAACAACAATGAATAAACCTATGTCCCCAACAAAAGCTGTCCTTTTCTCCAGAATACCCATGCCTCATCCCAGTGCCACTCATAAATTTAGAACAAAAAGCACATACATATACCTATCCTAAAGGCATTGATAATTCACCTGCTTCTTCTCAAATTGATTAATTCAAATAAAGCACACACTCTCAATAATCATCTACTTGATTACATGCCTTTTAAGGACTCTACTGCTTTGTCTCTCAGGTCTCATTAAACTAGAATAATTGGATGGATGGATGGATTTAACTTTTTCTAACCTTTTTCTTTCTCTTTCTTTCTTTCTCTCTCTTTCTTTTTCTTTCTTTCTCTCTTTCTCTTTCATTTAGCAAGTAATTATTGAGTACTTACTATGTGTCAAGTACTGACTGAGATGTGAAACACAATTTACGGAAGTTTCCAGACCAGCGTATCTATAATTATGGTAGAATGTGATAAGTACTAGGGTATGTAAAGTATGGAATAAACAAGAAAATTATACTTATCTGATCCACCTCCCCCCTACAAAAAAAAAGAAAGCTTAAATTTTGAAAATGAATATGACCTGGTCTATAGATTCTTGTGTGATAAAAATGCTTTTTGGCTGAATGCTTATATTTAGCTACAAAGTGGAGAATAAATTTGGGGAGGGCAAAACTGTAATAAAGGTGACCTGTTAATAGATTATGTAGTAGTCCAAATAAGAAATAATGGCAATTTGATCTAAGGTGGTGGCAATGGGTGTGAAAAGAAATTAATAAAGACTTACTAAGAAGACAGAATCAATTTGATTTGGCAGCTGATTTAATGTAGATGAGAAGGAAGACTCAAAGATGACACTCAGATTTTGAATTGGGCAGTTGGAGAGGTGGTGGTGATGCCATTTGTTGAGACATGGAAAACAGAACAGATTTGAGAGTGAGGATAGTGATGAGTTCAGATACAGGTGTGTTGTACTAGAAATGGCTGAGAAACATCCCGATACAAATATTCAGTAAACAACTAGATATGTCATCTGGAACCGAGGAGAAATATCTGGGATAGTGATAGAAATCTGAGAATCATTAGCAGAGGTAGTTATTAGAATCATGAGACTATATGAGATCATCTAGGATGCATTAAAAAAAGACCCAGGACACCAACATGGACCAACTAAACTAGCCATTTATAGGGAGTGGTATGTCCATAAAACTTATTTTCTCCTCTGAATATTGATTAGGTTATTTATCTATTAATTCAATTAGTGTTTATCAGGCACCTACTAATGAGTGTTTATCAGGCCATGCATAGACAGGTTTAAAAAATATACTTGCTGTCACCATGATAGAAGAACAAAATAAAGCCAAGAACTATGATGAAGGTGCCCATTTGATTTCAACAAAAGCCCCAAATAATCCTTTTATAATAAAATTAAATGTTCCAAATTGTCTTTTATCAAAATTAGTAAAGAAAAGGAAAACACAAAAATGGTTTAAATCACATTGCTTTCAGTGGAATATAGAGATTCCATGTTGCAATTATTTGAAAAAGACAAAATTTGACCCGGCCTTTTATCAGAATAAGTAGAGAAAGAGAAAATAAAACCTAGCTCTTCTGTGACCTTGCATGGCTCTACTCATTGCATCCATCAGGTAGGCATTAGAAGGTGTTTGAAGAACTTGCCTACACTGATAGAGCACTATTCATCAAAAACTTTTCTGGAATTATCGTACACAATGATGATGATAGTGATAATTTATCCCTAAATGGATGACTCAGAATCGCTAGATTAATCAGGTCTAAGAACTCCTTCATAATGAGCTCAACTTTGTTTGGGAGAATTTTGTCTGTTTTTATTAATAAGTATGTATTTTGTCAGAGCTAAAAGACAAGAGAACTACCAGAAAGTATTGTCAGCAATATTAATTACATGGTTTACTACTGTATATCTATTGTGATAAGTAACCATTTACTAACATATTACCCTGTAGATTAATTATGACATTCTGCTATAATATGTAAGAAATAAAAATATTACAGTTAGTCATGTGTGCAAATTTAATAACACTTGAACATTTCCTTATAAATATTAGTGATTCAAAGGAAATCAAGGAGAGATTAGTACAAGTCAATAATTAAAATTGGCAATAGGAATATAAGCAGAATATGCTTAATAATGCTTTTAAAAATAATAGCAAAAACCTGGATTACTTTTGCACCAAGCTAATAAAAGAAGTGTAAATAGGTCCTTAGCTTAATGAAAATTACATATTGTTGATTTGGAAATTTTAGTATAAGAATTTGAGATTTCTTTTGTTTTACTCCTTAACTTTTTCATGGGCAGATTTTTATCCTTAATGGGTGGGAACATACGGAATAGGCAAAGTCCTACAATGAGGTATCTATAAAAATATAATATAGGAACATGTAAGGGGAGGAAAAAAGCTCCTGAATGAGGTTGCAACTTCATTATGTAGTGCTCTGAAGGGCTGGATCATGACTGTCAGCCATACCCAGCATCTGTGTGGGTAGTCTAGGTTAGGTTTTACATAATTAGATGTAGCTAGTATGCTTTAGGAGATGACTTCTTTGTGGTCCACTTATAGCAGTACCATATCCAGGTCCTAAAATTTAATTGAATTATTTTGTCTTATGAGATCTACTCTTTCAGTATATTGTTTCAAGCTTCAGATGGATCTTTGCTCGAGTTCGAGTTCTGTCACTTAAAACTGTGTGACCTTGTAAAATTAATTTAGCCTGGCTTATCCTCAGTTTCCTTATCTGTAAAATGCAAACAATTACATTACCTACGTCACGTAATTGTTTTGAGGATTGAATGAGACACCGTGTTTCAAAATCACAGCACAGAGCCTAAAGTATTGTAAGCAATCAGTTTTGTTAGCTTTTATATCATCCTCTTCTCTGTGATCTCTGTCATTTCTGTTTTCAGGGATCAGAGATTCATAAGAGAGTCAGCACAGCTTCAACCAGTAACTTTTCTCTACAAAACAGAGACTCCATCTGAAACAAAGTAAGATCCCATAAGATGGAAGTGCTAAAATCAAGCAACTTAGCACAGAAAATGAAGCAGTAGGTAAATTGGCTGGTGCTTTCTGATGCCTATATCTGGGCTTACATTAAAGTGTTATAATTAGACACATTCTCAACATTCCCAGTTGTTGCCACCATTCAATATTTTTCAGATATTCACATTAATTATCTTTGGCAGTTAGGCCAGGTTTATATTTCAATATGAAAAACCCATGATCAGTGGGGGAGAATCCAATGAAGACTCCAAATCTTAAAAAAGTGTGTTAGGGCCTTTTGTAATTAGTTTTGGATATTTTAGGAAGAGATGGGGAGAAATGATCCTGGGAAAAAGGTCATAGCTAAGATATTCTAAATGTCACAACATAAATTTTAATGGGTTGACAGGAGTGTCACCTGGAATTCTCATGATCACAGAAAATAACCATAATTAAGTGTTTCACAATGCTTGATGGAGACACACCCCTAATGTCCTTGTTTTCTCCACTACATCTTATTTCCTAATGAGGTCTAGGCAGGAAACTCTGGATGTGGAAGTCCATCGCTTGGTGGTTGAGAATATTTGAGATCTATCTGCACAAGATTATGACACAGATAACTTTTGTGTTACAATTCATAGCCTTCTCATTTCCTTTTGGAAAACTTTTTTCCTCAGGTAGCCCATATTTTTTGCAGCCTTTTCACAGTTTGTTCTTCTGAATTGTGTTTTCTTCCCGAGGTATCGCTCAGCTCTGAACCTCTTTCTATCTTTCTGTCAAAGAAATCCTTAACCTTTTATTTCTCTTATTCCTGTAGACCTTAGTAAATGAGAAAAATGAAATCAATCACCAGTTATTATTAATGGCTACTAATGAAATGATTCTTAAATACTAATCTGCAGCATCAAATCACCTGAATAGTGGGGCAGGTATGTAGATTCCAGGGCCTCAGAGGAGACATACTGAATCAGAAGCTCTTAGAATAAGGTCTACAAGTCTGTACTATAAGCAGATTTCCCAGATGTGTCTAATGCGTAGCCCTGTTTGAGAACCACTGTGAATATATTGAGGGAATAATGATTTGTCACAAGTGACTTCCAGAAAAAGTAATGCTGTAAATCAAAGGAGCAGTTCTTAGGTGGTGGCAAGCTACTAGAGAGGTTATATTCTCGGTGAGGATGTCACTGAAACAAAATTTCTTGAGTCATTCATACTTTCTATTATAGATGGTGCCTGAGTATTCATCAGCCTTTTTGAGCTATTAGAACATTCCTCAACCTTCCTGGTACCACTTGGGAGATACTTAAACCTCTGCTTTCTCCCTACCATTTTCCTAAGGATGTAGCTACTGACATGATTCATATTTGCCCTCTGCAACCCTTTAGTTCTGCCAGAGACCTCATCATATAAAACTAAAGAACCCTTTATATTCATAGTATAGATCTCATACATGGCTATTATATAATTAGAATTATTTTGCTTCCCCAAGTCCCCATCCTCATGCCACAATTACTATGCAATAAAATGTATTATAGTGATTCTGACAGATAAATGCAAGTTGAAATAGGGTAGACAACTCAACAAGTGGGTTAGTGATGGAACACAGAAAATATTGGAATCCCGTCTACCTAGTATTCAACCCATACTACATAGTTTTTCAGATTCAATCAAATTTCTCAGCTTCAATCAAGAGGGTGTTAAGTGTTGTATTTCAATATTTATAAGGATAAATTCATAATTTAAGCCTGTATTAGTTGTGTTGGGCTAATTGATATTACTTTCCATTTGGGGGAAAAAGATGAAACACTGGGAGGTAAAAATGTTTGAATCTGGTGACATTTAGAATTGCCCTAATTCCATGCCTTCCATAATTGCCAAAAATTTGATTACAGATGAGGGTAAACAATACAATCATTTTTCTTTTCCCCTGGGCAATGCAAATTTCAATTACCAGCCTTAATGAAAATTTTAAATATCTTGGGGAAAGTACTTAATTCAATGCAGTTTTATAATAATCTATTGAATATTTATCTCAATTTGCAGATTTTTCAAGTTACTGTGGTTTCCATTAGTTTGTCAGTGTAATTAGATTCCTTTTTTCAATTCTTTTTCTTTTTCACATATTATAACTTCTAGACTGTTTATTAGCAATAAAACTTACACAAAGAAAGAAGGCCACTTCTGATTGTAGAAGTTGTTTTAAATGACATTGTTATTGACTCAGAATCTGTTCAAGTATTGAGTTCTTCCAAAGCCACATTATTTTTGTAACTATAACAGAAAAATGATCTCAATGAGAAAAATAAGACTCAGAACATAAAGTATTAGCCTTAATTTGCAAATTGTTCATTGAGTATAACATGTATAACCAGACTAAGTCTTTTGTACTTTGTGGTTCCTATTGTGCCATTAATAATGTAAATAGAGCTATAAAATGTTGTAATTATAACAAAGCTGTCAAGTGTTGAGTCATTGTATGTGTAACTTTTTAATGACTTATGCTGCTTTTGAAGGGAATGTTTTCAGTATTCAATAGTAATAAACTTCCAAAGGCTTCAAACAACTTTTTTAAAGAATCGAGACTTGGGATAAATTACATTAAATAATTTGTTTCACTATGGTAACCTTTAGACTACCTATATATATTCAATAACCTCACGTTGTATACCTTAAATATACATGGTAAAATTTATTTTTTAAAAAATATATCAAATAATATCAAACATAGGCGAAGCTGGTAAGTTGCCATAGTAGTAAATGTAAGTATTAATAACTATAAAATGAGACTTGGAAAAAGTCTGCATTCACTATAAACTACAGGTCCATCAAGGAATTGGAAGATCCAACTATTTCTCAGCACCCTGTCTGCACTCAAACTACAAAAATAATAAGATGAAACAGCTTATTTTTGTGTAAAAAATTCATTTCCCCAAATCCCATATTTTGCCTCAGATCAAGTGAACATATTCCTCTGTATTTCTCCAGTCTCCCAATAATGCCATCATGTCGTGACTAGTAAAACTACAATAAGTTAAAAGGACATTTTCCTCCTCAGTTTACCCACAGAATTTCTCTACTGTTTTTTAGCTTATTTCTTGCAAAATAGCCATAACTTTTATATCATCATGGTTCATCAGCTGTCTAATCAACATTAGAGCTCATTCTATTAGAAAAGGAAGGAAAAGCAAACAAGCAACCAAAGTCTGAGCTTTTTGCAAAATTGTATTTTTCAGTACCTCTTAATAAAATATTCAACACTCATGTAAAATCAGACAAACTATCCTCAGACTATGTCAGGGATTGTAATTTGTTTACTAAGTCTATTACGCACGCGCGCACACACACACACACACACCACTCCCCACAACGACTTTCATACTATTACATAGCCCAGTGATAATGAAAGGGGAAGAATCTTTTTAGTCTATACTTAGCACCTATTTTTCCAACTTTAGCAGACACACATCAAATCTTAAACTGATAATAGTCAAAGGTCGATAGAATTGGTTTAATTTACATTAGAAGTTCACTTATTCATGTTCAAGTTTAACTCCAGAACTTAATAAGTTCTGGCAGAGATCAATGAGTTAACCATAAGTATATAAGCTGCTGCTCCTCCCCCAGTCCTCAAACTAAACAAACCAAAGCCAGTTGCTGACAATGCAGAGTATGAATGCACCCTATCTCCACTCCTATTTTCCCTTCTGTTTTCTCATAGTGCTCTCTTCTGCTTATTTGTTCTGCAATGTGGAGTGAGCCTAAGTGCTCTCAATGAATACTCCCTTTGCCGAGCCCTTGTTAGTGCTCTGTTTCATATCTTTTTTTTGTTTTTATTTTTCCTTTTTTTTTTTTTTGTGATGGAGTCTCGCTCTTTCGCCTAGGCTGTAGTACAGTGGCGCGATCTTGGCTCACTGCAAGCTCTGCCTCCCAGGTTCACGCCATTCTCCTGCCTCAGCCTCCTGAGTAGCTGGGACTACAGGCATCCGCCACCACGCCCGGCTAATTTTTTGTATTTTTAGTAGAGACGAGGTTTCACCGTGTTAGCCAGGATGGTCTCAATCTCCTGGCCTTGTGATCCACCCACCTCAGCCTCCCATAGTGCTGTGATTACAGGCTTGAGCCACCGCGCCCGGCCTGTTTCATATCTTTAAGCAGGAAAGAAAAGCATAATATTAAACATCAGAAACCCCAAATTTGAAGCCCTGTATTTGATTTTTAAAACCTTACTCTTGATTTGTCTGTGGATCTCAACCTTTCTCTGCTATAACTAGGTGTTTTTAGATAATCACGATGGTTTCTTCAGACTCTAACATTCCATGAGTTGCAAGTGTTTGTTTGCTTCACTTGCTTACTGTGGTTTAATTTCCAGTTTTCTCTTTTCTCTCTCTCTCTTTGTAAACGGCTAGGTTAAACAATGGAATATCAAGAATTGAAAGATTACTTCTATTGTGAGTAGGACTTATATTCTGAATAAATGAATTTGCAAAACAGACAACTGCTGTGCAGAGTAAAATATTATCACCTCAGTAAATAATATCCTCACCTCAGTAAATGATGACCTTCAATTCTTAGAGGCTCTTGATTAAAAAGCCCACAAAACCAACACACACATACACACACACCCACAAACACGTTCACAAATATGAACCACAATAGCCAATGAATGTAGTGAGAAAAAATATCTTAGGATACAAATTAATAAATATTTGAGACCTGTGCTATAGAAACCTGGCCCTGGACACCTCTCATCTAATCTACTTTTTACTTCGTGTTGGAAGGCAGTTGTGGTTTTAAGGACAGGATGGCTGTCATAGTGGATGGGGGTGGTACTCCAGATATCCAGATATCTTAGTGATGATGGTGGTGGTAATAGTAGCTGATAGCAGTTACCATTTATTGAACAAATGTTACGTGCTAGTCAATATGCTAACATACCTGGTAAATGGTAATATCCTTATTTTACAGATAAGTAAGCTAAAGCTCAGAAGACTAAATAAACTTACCCAGAGTTACAAAACTATTAAGCCACTCTGCTATTACTGTGATTTTGGGAAACAGTAATGCATTAATCTGGTCTGAGTATAAGACTCAGAGTGAGGGATGCACAGGAATATAAACCAGCCAATTGTTCCTCAGGAATCTTTCCTATGCCCTTTATTTTTCTCTCTCAGCATTCCTTATGGTATAAAGTTTATTCATTTTTTTTGAGAGTTCTGATGTCAAAGTCTTCAGACACCTTTCCAAACTCTCTCTCTCTTCCATCACTTTTTCTTTCTGTCTCTTTGACTCTTCCTCAGTTTCCCTCTGTCACCACATGTCTCTGCATCTCTCCTAACATCTCTCCACCACATTCCAGAGTTTTGTTTAGTGAGAGAGAAAGCCTGAAGTCACTAGGCTGAAAAGACAAATGAATGTGGGACTCAGAATGACACCAGCCTCTAAACCCAGTGGGAAATATCTGTAGACATGCAGCTGTGTGTAACTTTCTTTACACTGGCTATTTAAAATCCCAGAGCAGAACACATTCCCATGCTCTGAAGTGTCAGCTGCTATTTCTGTTTGTTGTTGTTTTTTGTTTGTTTATCTTTTGAGATGGAGTTCTGCTCTTGTTGCCCAGACTGGAGTGCAATGGCACAATCTTCACTCACTATAACCATTGCCTCCTGGGTTCAAACGATTCTCCGGCCTCAGCCTCCCGAGTAGCTGGGATTACAGGTGCCTGCCACCATGCCCGGCTGATTTTTTGTATTTTTAGTACAGATGGGGTTTCACCATGTTGGCCAGGCTGCTCTCAAACTCCTGACCTCAGGTGATCCACCTGCCTTGGCCTCCCAAAGTGCTGGGATTACAGGAATGAGCCACCATGTATGTGTGTGTGCGTTGGCAGAGGAGGCATTCATATTTACCATATCTCTGACACCCCCCAAAATCTTTTCTTTAGCACCACCTGCCAACCTTAGGAGGTCAGCTCTAAATGACTGCTTAAGATGTTTCCGTGGCTGGCCTGGGCATGTCAAATACTACAAATACTATTGATAACACTTTATGTTTAATAATGATACTTTCACCACAATTCTAGATAGGCAATTTTGACTCTTCATAAGGAAAACTGTTACAAGATTCCAGGCTCAGATTGTAGTGGTCTAATTTTTTTAAGTTGGCGGTGGGGATAGTTTTCCTTGGCTCTTGTGGTCCTATCTCTTTAAAAATTATCATGACATGGGAAAACAGGTGATCACATTCATCACCAGAAAGAGTGTAAATGGGTACCTTTTTTCTCAACACCTATGATGTAATATATATCAAAATCCTTAAACACATATATTTCTTACCTTATCAGTTAGCTTTCTAGGAATTTATTAGAGGGCAAGGGTCAGCAAGCTATGGCCAGCATGCTAGATCCTACCCTCTTCCTGTTTTGTAAATAAACGTTATTGTAATACAGCCATGCTAATTCATTTACACATTGTGGCTGCTTTTACATTTTAACAGCTGAGCTGAGTAGTTGTTACAGAGACTGTATGGCCTTCAAAGCCTTAAATATTTATTATCTGGCCATCTACAGAATAATTTTGCCAACCTTTGGTCTAGGAGGATGATTAAGAATATGTACAAGGGGAGTTCTCCAAAGATGGCTGACTGGAAGCAGCTGTGGTGCGTGGCGCTCATGGAGAGGAATGAAAGGGGTGAGTAAATACAGAACCTTCAACTGAAACATTCAGGTACTTGTATTGGGACTAATCAAGGAAACAATTTAACCCAACGAAAATGGAGAAAACAAGGCAAAATAATGGCCCACCAGGGAGTGACATGAAGCCAAGGGGGCCTCCCCCACCCAGGGAAGTGGTGAGTGAATGTGTGACCTTGGGAAACCATGCTTTTCCCATTGACCTTTGCAACCCTTGGGTCAGGAGATTCCCTCGTGAAACCTCCTACCAGGGCCTTCAGTCTGACACACAGAGCTATGTGGAGTCTTAGTAGAGCTGCCACTCAGGCACACGTGGAGATTTAGGAGGTTTACATACTCCAGCTCTGGGCTTCCTGGCAAAAGTAACTGCAACTCTGGCAAAGCGGGAGGTGACACCTCCATACATACCCCTAAAAAAGAGGCTGAATCCAAGAGATGAACAATGACGGCCTGCAGGCCCCACTTCCACGGTGCCTCACAGGATAAGACCCACTGGCTTGGAATTCCAGCCATCCACCACCAACAGTGTTGCACCTGCCTGAGATGGAGTTCCTGGGGTGTGGGACGAGCCTCCATCTTTGCCGTTTGGGTGACTCAACCATTCCAGCCTGTGGGCTTTGGAGAGTCCAAATCAACAGGAGGCAGAAGGGATCCCCCAGCATAGCTCAGCTGCTCTACAAAAATGTAGCCAGATAGCTTCTTTAAGTGGGTCCCTGATCCATGGCTCCTCACTGGGCAGAACCTCCCAACCAGGGCCTCCAGCCACATCCACTAGTGTTTTCTGGCTGACAGAACTTAGCTGTTCCAGCCTCCACCTTGTGGAGAGCCCAACCCAACCAGGGACAGAAAAAATACCCCAGCATAAGTACAGTGCTGTACAAAATTGTGGCCAGACTGCTTTTTTAAGCAGGTCCCCAATACCGTTCATCCAGAATGGGTGAGACCTCCCAACTGGGGTCTCTAGCCACCTCCTGCATTCAGGCTGGCAACAGGTCCATACTTCCCTGGGACAGAGCTCCCAGACAGACAGGCAGGCTGCCATATTTGCTGTTTCACAGCCTTTACTGGGAATATCTCCAGGTACTGGAAAATCTGAGGTGACTAGGTACTGGAGTGGACCCCCAGCAAACTGTACCAGCCCTACGGAAGAGTAGCCAGACTAAGAAAAACAAGTCCAACCATTCAAGGGTCAGTAACCTCAAAGACTGAAGGTAAATATGCCCAAAAAGATGAGAATGAATCAGGACAAGAGCACAGAAAATTCAAAAAGCCAGAGTGTCCTCTTGCCTCTAAATGATTGCATCACCTCTCTAGCATGAGTTTGGAACTGAGCTGAGGCTGAGATGGCTGAAATGAGAGAAGTAGAATTCAGAATGTGGATAAAAATAAACTTCACTGAGCTAAAGGAGCACATTGCAACCCAATGCAAGGAAGCTAAAAATAATGATAGAACATTGCAGGATCTGACAGACAAAATAGCCAGGATAAAGAATGTAACTGACCTGATAGAACTGAAAAAAAAAAAAAACAACTACAAGAATTTCATAATGCAATCAAAGTATAATAGCACAATAGACCAAGCAGAGGAAAGAATCTCAGAGCTTGAATACTGTCTTTCTAAAATAAGACAGGTAGACAAGAATAGAGAAAAAGGAATGAAAAGGAGTGAACAAAAACTCCCGAAAACATGGGATTATGTCAAGAGACCAAATCTATGACTGGTTGGGGTACCTGAAAGAGATGGGGAGAATGGAATCAATTTGGAAAACATGTTTCAGGATATCATACATGAGAACTTGCCCAACCTAGATAGCAGGCCAACATTCAAATTCAGAAAATGCAGAGAGCCCCAGTAAGATCCTCCACAAGAAGATCATCTCCAAGAAATGTAATCATCAGATTTTCTAAGGTCAAAATGGAAGAAAAAATGTTAAGGCAGCTGGAGAGAAAGGTCAGGTCATTTGCAAAGGGAAGCCCATCAGACTAAGAGTGGACCTCTCAGCAGAAACCTTGCAAGCCATAAGAGATTTGAAGCCAACATTCAACATTCTTAAAAAAAAAAAAATTCCAACCCAGAATTTCATATGTGCCCAAAACTAAGTTTCATCAAAGAAGAAATAACATCCTTTTCAGACTAGCAAATGCTAAGGGAGTTCATTTCCACCAGACCTTCCTAACAAGAGCTCTTGAAGAAAGCAGTTGATATGGAAAGAAAAGACTGTTAACAGCAACTACAAAAACACACTGAAGTACAGAGACCAGTGACACTATAAAGCAACCACATAAGCAGTTCTGCAAAATTATCAGCTAACATCATGATGACAGGATCAAATCCACACATATCAATACTAACCTTAAAGGTAAATGTGCTAAACACCCCCACTTAAAAGAAAGAGTGGTAAATTGAATAAATTACCAAGGCCCATTGATATGCTGTCTTCAGGATGCCCACCTCACCTGCAATGGCACATAGGCTCAAAATAAAGGGTTGGAGGAAAATCTACCAAGCAAATGGAAAACAAAACAACAACAAAAAAGCAGAGGTTGCAATCCTAGTTTCTGAAAAAACAGACTTTAAAGCAATAAAAATCAAAAAAGACAAAGAAGGGCATTACATAATGGTAAAGTGTTCAATTCAGCAAGAAGATCTAACTATCCTAAATATATATTCACTCAACACAGGAACACCCAGATTCATAAAGAAAGATCTTAGAGATTTTCAAAGAGACTTAGACTCCCACACAATAATAGTGGGAGACTTTAACACTCCACCAACAATATTAGAGAAATCATTGAGAAAGAAAATTAACAAAGATATTCAGAACCTGAACTCAGCGCGGTATCAAATGAAACAGATGGATATCTACAGAACTCTCCACCCCAAAACACCAGAATATACATTCTTTTTATTGCCACATGGCACGTACTCTAAAACTGATCACATAATCAGAAGTAAAACAATCCTCTGCAAATGCAAAGCAACTGAAATCATAACAGTTTCTCAGATAAGAGTGCAATAAAATAAAACTCAAGATTAATAATTTCACACAAAACCATACTATTACATGGAAAATGAACAACCTTCTCCTGAATGACTTGGGTAAATAATGAAATTAATGCAGAAATCAAGAAGTTATTTGAAACTAATTGGAATAAAGATACAACATACCAGAATCTCTGGGACACAGCTAAGGCAGAATTAAGAGGGAAATTTATAGCACTAAATGACCACATCAAAAAGTTAGAAAGACCTCAAATTAACAACCTAACATCACAACTAAACAACTGGAGAGCCAAGAGCAAACAAACTTTAAAGCTAGTAGAAGACAAGAAATAACCCAAATTGGAGCTAAACTGAAGGAAATAGAGACAAGAAAAAACATTCAAAAGGTCAATGAATCCAGGAGCTGGGTTTTTTTTTTTTTTGGAAAAAATAATAAAATAGATTGACAACTAGCTAGATTAGTAAAGAGGAAAAGAGATCAATTCAAATAAATACACTAAGTAACAATAAAGGAGATATTACCACTGACCCCACAGAAATACAAACGATCACCGGAGAAAATTATAAACATCTTTTTGCACATAAACTAGAAAATCTAGAATAAAAGAATTAATTTCTGGACACATACACCCTCCCAAAACTGAACAAGGAAGAAATTTAATCCCTGAACAGACCGATAAAATGTTCTGAAATCGAGGCAGTAATAAATAGCCTGCCAATCAAAAAAGCCTCATACCAGATGAATTCACTGCTGAATTCTACTAGGTGTACAAAAAGGAGCTAGTACCATCCCTACTGAAACTATTCCACAAAATTGAAAAGGAGGGACTCCTCCCTAACTCATTCTATGAGGCCAGCATCATACTGATACCAAAACCGGGCAGAGATACAAAAAAATTAAAATAAAAATAAAATAAAACTTCAGGCTGATATTCTTGATGAATATCGATGCAAAAATTCTCGACAAAATACTGGAAAACTTAATCCAGCAACACATTAAAAAGCTTATCCCTCATTATCAAGTAGGCTTCATCTTTGGGATGTAAGGTTGATTCAATGTATGCAAATCAATAAATGTGATTTAACACATAAATAGAACTAAAGACAAAAACCACATGATTATCTGAATAGATGTAGAAAAGGCTTCTGATAAAAATCAACATCCCTTCATGTTAAAAACTCTCAATAAACTACGTATTGATGTAACATACCTCAAAATAATAAGAGCCATGTATGATAAACCCACAGCCAATATCATACTGAATGGTCAGAAGCTGGAAGCATTTCCCTTGAAAACTGGCACATTACAAGGATGCCCTCTCTCATCCCTTCTATTCAGCATAGAATTGGAAGTTCTTGCCAGGGTAATCAGGCAAGAGAAATAAATAAAGTCATCCAAATAGAAAGAGAGGAATTCAAACTATCCCTGGTTGTAGATGACATAATCTTTTATGTAAAAAACCCCATCATCTCAGCCCAAAAGCTTCTTAAGCTGATAAGTAACTTCAGCAAAGTCTCAGGATACAAAATCAATGTGCAAAAATTGCTAGCATTCCTATACACCAACAACAGTCAAACCAAGCACCAAATTACAAACGAACTCCCATCCACAGTTGCCACAAAAAGAATAAAATATCTAGGAATACTGTTAATTAGGGAGGTGAAAGATCTCTGCAAGAGGAACTACATACCACTGCTCAAAGAAATCACAGATGACACAGACAAATGGAAAAAACATTCCATGCTCATAGAAAGGAAGATTCAATATAGTTAGAATGGCTATACTTCCCAAAGCAATTCATAGATTCAATGCTATTCCCATCAAACTTCCATTGATATTCTTCACAGAACTAGAAAAAACTATTTTAAAATTTATATGGAATCAAGCAGAGCCCGAATGTCCAAGGCAATCCTAAGTGAAAAGATCAAAGCTGGAGGCATCACACTACTGACTTCAAAAAATACTACCGGGCTACAGTAACCACATGGTACTGGTAGAAGAACAGACACATAGACCAATGGAACAGAATTGAGAACCTAGAAATAAGAATGCACACCTACCACTATCTGATCTTCGTCAAACCTGACAAAAACAAGCAATGGGAAAAGCATTCCCTAGTCAATAAATGGTGCTGGGTTAACTGGCTAGCCATATGCATAAGATCGAAACTGGACTACTGCCTTACATTAGGTAAAATAATTAACTCAAAATTAATTAAAGACTTAAAATGTAAATCCCAAAACTATAAAAACCCTAGAAGACAACCTAGGCAATACCGTTCAGGACATAGGCACAGGCAAATATTTCATGATGAAGACACCAAAAGCAATTGCAACAAAAGCAAAAATTGGCAAATGAGATCTAGTTAAGCTAAAGAGCTTCTGCACAGCAAAATAAACTATCAATAGAGTGAACAAACAAACTACAGAATTAGATAAAATTTTTGTAAACTATGCATTCTACAAAGGTCTAATATCCAACATCTATAAGGAACTTAAATTTATAAGAAAAGAACACACAACTACATAAAAATTGGATAAAGGACATGAACAGAGGCTTTTCAAAAGAAGACATACACGCATCCAACAAGCATAGGAAAAATATCTCAACATCACTGATCATTAGAGAAATGCAAATCAAAATCGCAATGAGATTCCATCTAACACCAGTCAGAATGGCTACTATTAAAGAGACAGAAAATAACAGATGCTGGCAAAGTTGTGGTGAAAAAGGAATGCTTATACACTGTTGGTGTGAGTGTAAATTAGTTCAACCATTGTGCAAGACAGTGTGGTGATTCCTCAAAGACCTAAAGACAGAAATATTTGGCCCAACAATCCCATTACTGGGTATATACCCAAAGGAATATAAATCATTCTATCATAAAGACACAGGCATGCATATGTTCATTGCAGCACCATTCACAATAGCAAAAACATGGAATCACTGAAATGCCCATCAGTGATAGACTAGGTAAAGAAATGTGGTACATATATACTATGAAATACTATGCAGCCATAAAAAAGAACAAGATCATGTACTTTTCAGGGACATGGATGGAGCTGTAGGCCATTATTCTTAGCAAACTAATGCAGGAGCAGAAAACCAAATACTGCATATTCTCATGTATAGGTGGGAGCAAAACGATGAGAACACATGGACACATAGAGGGGAACAACACACACTGGGGTCTTTTGGAGGGTAGAAGGTGGGAGGAGGGAGTGGATCAGGAAAAACAACTAATGGATACTAGGCTTAATACCTGGGTGATGACACAATCTGTACAACAAACCACCATGACACAAGTTTACCTATGTGGCAAACCTGCACTTGTACCCTTGAACTTAAAAGTCAAAAAAAGATGACTGAATAAACAAAATGTGGTATGTATATGCAAAGGAATATTATTCAGCCATAAAAGTAATGAAGTTCTGGCACATGCTATCTGTAAATGGGCGAACCTTGAAAACAATATGCCAAATAAAAAAGCCAATCACAAAAGGACAAATATTGTATGACTTCACTTATATGAAATTTCTAAAATAGAGAAATTCATAGAGGCAGAAAGTAGATTAGAGATTACCAAGGGCTGAGGGAAGAGTGTGATGGGAAATTATTGCTTAAAGGTTACTGAGTTTCTAGTTGGGATTATAAAATGTTGAAAACAGATGGTACTGATGGCTATACAATATTGTGAATGTAATTAATGTAACAAAATCATACTCTTTAAAATGGTTAAAACAGCAAATTTTATGGTATATTTTACCACAATTTTAAAATATCAATAAGTAATATAGCAAAACTACTGAATTGTGTGTGTCAAAAAGGCAAATTTTATGGTATGTGATTACATCTCAATGAAGTTGTTTTTTTTCAAGTTCATTTATAAATTAAAGAATATATACAAAGATTTAACTGAAAATATTAATCAGAAGATGACTTATAATAATGAAAATGGGCAAGGACAAAAAACCAAACACCACATGTTCTCATTCATATGTGGGAATTGAACAATGAGAACACTTGGACACAGGAAGGGGGACATCACACACCGGAGCCCGTCGCGGGGTGGGGGCAGTGGGGAGGGATAGCATTAGGAGATATACCTAATATTAAATGACGAGTTAATGGGTGCAGCACACCAACATGGCACATGTATACATATATAACTAACCTGCACGTTGTGCACATGTAACCTAAAACTTAAAGTATAATAAAAAAATAAAAATAATAAAAAAAATTGCATTAAAAAAGAAAATGGGAAAACAACATAAATGTTCAAAAATAGGGTACTGGTTAAATAAATTAAGGTGCTTTCTTAAAATTAATATTGTAGAAGAATATATCACATTTTGATATGAGATTGCTAAAAATATGTTGTATTATTTTAAAAAAGCAATCTACACAACAGTATATATGCTACAGTTCCATCTTTTAAGAAAATATGTTATTCAAACAGGGAAAAAGAGCGAGAAAGCGATCTGTTAGAATGTGAAGAATGTTTTCTTACTTGCATTTTTCAACTTTTCTATAATGGGCATGTGCTATTTGTATAAATAAAAATAAAATGGTGAATTTATTTTAAAATGATTTTTAAAATAATTAGGGCAGTATTTGTGTGTGTACATCTCTGTAGGTCTTTCATCTTGGCATTGTCTTATTAATAAGTATGTGAAGGAACATTCCTGCTAATGTCTCAATTTTGATTCTTGAGGTCTTGAAAATGATAATTTTCATGTAGTGTTTTCATTCCTAGGACTCTTATTACTATGTTGGACATATACATTCTTTTTCCCTTTTCAATAAATAATATTTATCCAAATCAATTCAGTACATATTTATTGAATACTTATTATGCACTAGAAGCTGTTTTAGGTGCTGGATATAAAGAACAAAAATAACTCCTTTGCCTACATGGAGTTCACATTCTTGTGGCAGAAGTAATAATAAGCAAGTAGACAAATAGATATAATATTCTATCAGATTATTAGAACTGCTATGAATAAAATAAAGGCTAAGGGAATTGTGAGTGATGGAGAATGCTGTGAAGTTTCTATTTAAGATTAGGCAGCCATCATGGTAACCCCATAATGCATCCAGTAAATAATCCTTTGCTGCTTTCCAGAAAAATAGAGGGAGAGATAGACAGGGAGGGAGAGAGAGAGAGTTAGCTAGACATTGTGACATCGTGTATATCTTACTGGAAGAATATGGCAAAACTCAGGTAATAGTCTTACAAAATATAAAATCTAAACCAAATCAAGTCTTTGTATGTAACAATCTATTTACTGGAAATATAGGGAATGTGTTAAATGACACCTCAGTGATGGAACCAGCAAAACCCAGATGATTGAAAATACCAGTGTGCAAACAATCTACTTTCTTCAACAAATAAAGTGCTAGGACATAAAAATAATGAAAGGGTGTAATGTATAGATTAAGAGACTTAAGAGATATATTAGTCAATTGCAATGCATTGACTTATTTGCATCCTGATTAGAAGAAAAATTGTTTTCAAAAATCAATATGTATGAGACAGTAAGGGAAATGTGAATACTTAGTAAATATTTGATAAAAATAAGGAGTCATTGTTAATCTTTTAGGTGTGATAAAGGTATTTTGGGTTTTTTTTTTTTTTTTTTTAGATAGAGTCTCTCTCTGTCAGCCAGGCTAGAGTGCAGTGGCATGATCTCGGCTCACTGCAACCTCTGCCTCCCAAGCTCAAGCAATTCTCCTGCCTCAGTCTCCTGAGTAGCTAGGACTACAGGTGCCCGCTATCATGCCTGGCTAATTTTTGTATTTTTAGTAGAGATGGGGTTTCACCATGTTGGCCAGGCTGGTCTCGAACCCCTGACCTCAGGTAATCCGCCCGCCTCGGCCTCCCAAAGTGCTGGGATTACAGGCATGAGCCATCGTGCCCGGCCTATTTTGGCTATTTTTAAAGATTTCTTTTTACTTTTAAATACATACTAATATATTTACAGATGAAATGATATGCTGTCTGAGATTTACTTCAAAACAATTCAGGAGGTTAGATATGGGTGAGGAATAGATGAGGATACAGATGAAACGAAATTGGCAATCAGTTGATAATTGTTTAGGCTGAGTGTTAAATACATATAGGGTCATCATAATATTCTCTCTATTTTGTATGCATTTGGAGTTTCTTATAATTAAAAGTAAAAAAAAAATAAAAATAGTGGTCAGGGAAGGCCTTTCTTAAGAGGTCATAACTGAGCAGAAGTCTGAAAGAAGAAAGAGAGCAATGCAGGCAAAAGTCTGAGGAGACAGCATCACTACACAAAGGAAAGTGAGTATAAAGTAGTGAGTCAGAGGTTTTACGTTCTTGGAATAGTAAAAATGCCACTATGGCTAGAGAAGAGTGAGTGGAGGGGGGAATACAGAGCCTGAATAATGTAAAGTCTTAGAAACCACAGTAAATGAGTTTGGATTTTGTTCTCAGGGCAATGAGAATCCATTGGAGTATTTGAAGGAGAGTGGCATGATATGGTGTGTGTTTTTCAAAGATCAATCTAGTTGCTTTGTGGAGGATAAAATGTAGGGGGTCAAAACTACAAGTATGGTGCCAGTTTGGTGATACTGAAAGTGTCAAGACAAGTCTAGACAAGAATTGATAGTGGCTTGGACTACTTCGATATAGTAATGGAGAATATGAGAAAGTGTTTTGATTTCAGATAAACTTTGAAGATAAAACTGACAGGTGCTGTCGAAAGAGAAGGGTCAAAAATGTCTCCTTGGCTTTTGGCCCTATCAATTTAGTGAATGGTAGTGACATATCGAGATGAGAAGAACTGGGGCAAGAGTCTGTTTGGGACAAGGAGGATCAAAAGTTCTATTTTGCACATATCAGGCATGAGCTCTGTCCAAGCAGAACTTTCAAGTTGACAGTTGTATATATGAGTCTAGGAGACAGGAAGTGAGGTCAGAATATGTATTAAGCAACCACTTTGTGATAAACACTAAATTAAGAACCATGAAGTATGTACTAAAATATATTATTATATTTTTATTATTATTAATAATTATATAATGATATTATTATTGTTGGTATTGTTGAATGTCCATTGAGAAACCTATAATGGGGCCAGGTGTGGTGCCTCATGCCTATGATCCCAGCACTTTGGGAGGATGAGGTGGGTGGATCACATGAGGTCAGGAGTTCAAGACCAGCCTGGTCGACATTGGTGAAACCCTGTTTCTACTAAAAATACAAAAATTAGCTGGGCGTGGTGGTGCATGCCTGTAATCCCAGCTACTCAGGAGGCTGAGGCAGGAGAATCACTTGAACCCGGGAGGCAGAGGTTGCAGTGAGCCGATATTGCACCACTGCACTCCAGCCTGGGTGACAGAGAGAGACTCCGTCTCAAAAACAAAACAAAACAAAACAAAAACAACAAAAAAGCTATAATGGAATTTACACAACATATATCTGCAGAACAAACTTAGCAATATTTAGAAATGTAGAGGTTTGTACAGTGACTATAAATTAATATAAATTAACATACTGACAAAATACCCAAGGAGGGTAAGAAAATGAAGATTTAGTTGAAGACAATGTGGGGCTTATACAGGTTTCCTGAAGAAGCTGGGAAACTAGGACTAATGAAGACACATGATTCTTTTTCCTTTTGATAAATACCTTAAAACTAGGATTGTACAGTGTAGATTTAACTTAAATATTCACACTGTCATGTTTTTAAGGTCACAACAAGGAAGTAAATGAGCAGTACGTTTGGTATTTTTGTTTTGTCATTCTGCCTTTACTGCGCATGCTTTACTTTAAGTGCTGTTCCACAGTTGTGCTTAAGAGTGGCTTCAGTTGAAACTTAACTAACTAGTTTCCTAGGGGAAGAAAATTTACTCCCGTAACTTGGACTCCATTCTTCGTCACTCATGTCACAGTTTAGACAATTATGAACTTACCCAAAGATATCACTAGCACAAATTACAAAAATAAAAAAAATAAAGTTCACCAGAAAGTACTCTCATGTGCTGAAATGAAAATATCTTGGGATTTAGCTACAGATACCAGAGGGTAACAGATGCATTTTAAGAAACCGAGGTTGGGAAGGATGTCACAGCATCTCTGCACCAGGGGCTTTTTTTTCCTTAGAAAGATGGTGGTAAGTGATTGGTATTAAGGTAAAAACTTGAGAAATTCTGGAATAACACTAGGTACCAGTGATTTATTTCTTCGACAATTATTAGCTCAGTAGCCATGGCTTAGTCTTTAATTACTATCTTAAATAATAAGGCTCAAAATCTTAAGCAAAACCTGAGAGAAAAAAAAGTTAATGAAAATAGAAAACTTGCCGATGACTGCAAATGTGCAATTAACTCTAGGGTTCTTTGGGATTTTGTTTTTTTCTTTTGCTTGGGAAATGAATGCAGATAAAAGAACACTAAGAATGCAGATATAGTCCTTAGGGCAAAGACCTTTGAAAGGTCAAGTCATTCTATTGGAAGGATTAAGGAAATCTTGTAAAAAGATTATTTTATATAAGTTTGAAGAGCATTTTTTACAACTTTAACTGTTTAAGGAAAGGTGATATTAAAGTATAAACTCATAGGCATTTTTTGTTATTATTTGTAATATTTTGAAATACTCTTATCATCTGATTACCCATCTGTGTTTCCTTTACCTGTTACTATCATTGAATGGCAAGGCAACTGTCCAGTTCATGGCCCTGAATTTTACACGTTTTCAAAGATCTGTTTAGGGTGATCTTTGAGAAAACAGAATCGCAGACTTTAAAAATGTTGTCAGGCCAGAAAAGGGAGCAAAAGAAAGACTTACACAGTTACGCTTCCACTGTTTACTTCATTTTCTGTCATTCTCTAGGCAGTGTACTTGGCTCTGTGTTCCTCTTGGATCCTTAGTCTGGCAGTTTCTGCTGCTTATAGCAGGGACCATACCTTATTTGTGTTTGTAGCTCCAGCACTTTTAGCAGAGCTTAGCCTTCACCAAGTATTCTAGCACTTGTCTTGAGTCCTACTTTGTGTCAGAATTTTTTCTAGATGCTATGAGATAAAACACAAGACAAGGCCAACAAAGGCATTATTCCCATGGAGCTTAAATTCCAGGTGGAGGGTAGAGCAGGGAAAATAAACAAAATAAACACATATAAAATATCTCTGTTAGTGAAAGAATTATAAGAAAAATAATGCAGGAAGTTGATGTAGAGAAGGGCAGAGGCTTACATTTTTAAGTAGGATAGTTAAGGAAAGAAGAAATTTTACCATAGACATGAATGAAATTTTAACATCAACTTGAATGAAGTTAGAGATCTGTAGCATTGGTAGTGGGGTTACATTATAGGCAGAGGGAACAAGTCCAAAGTCCAAGGGCCCTAAAGCCTAAGGCACCCTTGGTGTGCTCTTGGAATACCAGGGAACCCAGTGTAGCTGAAGCAAAATGAGGACAGGAAAAAGAGTTGGGTAAAATGGCTCAAAAAGTTGAGGTCAAATTACATAAGGACTTTAAGGAAGCCAACAAAGAGGGAAGCTTTCTGAGCAAAGGAGGGAAGGAACATGATCTGATCTAATATACATACTGGCCAATGTGTGAGAAGCTGCCTGGGGTAGGAGGGAGTGGGCATGAGTAGAATCTGAGAGATCAATTAGGAGGCTAGTGTAAAAGCTAACAGTGGCTTAGACTAAGTGGCGGTAGAAAAACTGATGATAAATGGTCTGATTTGAGATACAATTTAAAGGTAGAGCTGACAATTGTCTTGTATCTACTTACATTTCCAGATATCATATTTTCCAACTTTCCTCATTATGTCCCCATCTGATGATCAAATCATGAACTCATTTTTGGCCTGAGAATGCTTGACTACTGAAATTTTAAACTTTATTATTCTACTCTCTGACTATAATAGCCTCTAATCCTTTCAGTTTTCTTTTTGCCTTCCTTCTGCTTCACTAATATTTCACCTTATTGACATCTCAGTCTTTTGACCCCCACTTGCTTTTCTATCAAGTAACCAGACCCCTTTGTCTTTCCTTCATTTATCAGTCAGCCCAGATTGCATCATCCACCATCATCATATACTATCCCTCCGCCAGATCAATCCTTCTCTTTTTCTCTCTCTTCAAGTCACCTAGAGACTCCCATGCCCTCCGTCTCAGCAAACTATCTCACCTGCTACTTCACAAATCATCAAATTGGAATTCCTAAATATATAACTGCATACTTATAAACTTATCCATATCCATTGCTATGGTTGGAGTGTCCCCACAAAAACTCATGTTAGATCCTTAATCACCAGAGCAGCAATGCTGTGAGGTGGAACCTTTAAGAGGTGGGGCCTAATGGCAGATGTTTGGGTCATGGGAGCTCTACCCTTATGAGTGGCTTGGTGCCATTCTTGAGGTAGTGTTTTCATTCTCAAGAGACTGGATTAGTTCTCAGGAGAAATGGATTAGTTCCAACAAAAGCGGATTGTTATAAAGCAAGGATGTCCCTTGTATTTTGCCCCTTCACATGTGCCTGCTTCCCCTTTGACCTTCTGCCATGTTATGATGCATCATGAAAGCCCTCACCAGAAGCCAACCGAATGTAAGTGCCCTGCTGTTGGATTTTTCGGTCACCAGAATTATGAGCCAAATAAGTCTGCTTTTTTAAAAACAATTACCCTGCCTCAGATATTCTGTCATATCAAAACAAAACAAAGATATCCATACAAATTTTCCCTGTTTTCCATCTTCTTGCTCACTCTTCCTGTTCATTTCTAAACAATCTCTTTGTATATGCTCTGTACATGATATTCTCCCATCTCTTTAGAGTCCAGTCTCCAACATGTATTGCCTACCTCAAGTTTTCCAAAAATGTTTCCCCATCAATCCTTTATCCTCTTTATCTACCATATAATGTCTCACTTTTCCTATAGCCATTTTGAGGAAAGGTTAGTTTAAATTCACCATTGTCTCTTATTATCCAGTTACACTTCAATCCCCTTTGATTTGACTTGTTTTATCACTTCACTGAAATTTATTTTGCTAGAGTCAGAGTGGATTTTCCAATTGCCAAACTGAATGGTCAAATTTTAGTGTTTAGCTACTAAATAAATACCATACTTCCTTTGTCTATTATACAAGGCCGTTGATAATGTCGTCCTCATATTTCAAGGTTCACCTCCTTATCTACTTCTACATACCCTGCACTCTAGTCATGTTCAACTATTTGCAGTTCAAGAATGTGCAATGATTTTTTTTCACCTCAGCACCTTTGTATATGATATTTCTCCTTTTTGGAAATCTTTTGTGTACCTGATGAATTTATGTTTCAAGACTAAACTCAAATGTGACAACTAGATGAAACTTTCTCATATCTCTCTGGTCGAAGATGAGCACCTCCTCTTCTGTACTACCATAACATCTCATAGAGATAGCACAAATTGCATCACTTGCAACTTGTAAATCCTGAGATCCTGAGGTGGGGGAAACAATATTCTAATTATCTTTATATATTTATTTCCTGTTTGCATGTGATGTTTAGTATATATTCAATGAATAAATTAATGATTATTATCAATAAACATTTACTAAGGATCTACTCTTCTCAGGCACTGTGCTAGGTACTGGGCAAATCAAAGTATATGACATGGTTCTAGCCCTCAAGGGGTTCCAATCTAGTTAAGGTGACAGAAAGAATAAAAAACAGATACACAAATAAATAACAACACAGGGTAGTCTACAGTAAGTGCCAAATGGGTTATAAGAACAAATGCAATGGGACTGTGAATGAAAAAGGACTATGAAGAAGAAAGTAGTAGTTAGTGCTGGAATGGCCATAGAAAGCTTGACCTTGATTCTAAAAGACTAACAAAGTTTTGTTAGAGTGAAGGGGTGGTCATTTTGGGTGGAAGATGTGGAATGAGCAAAGATGCATGAGTTATGTTCAGGGGACTGGGAATAGAAACATCTAGTAAGAGTGAAACGTTCTATCACTTTCTCACAGTGTCATCTTGAGCTTTCTTACCAGTAAAATGGGATAATATTGGTAACTATCTCATAACACATAGGATTGTTGAGGGGAATTGTATGTATGGTTGAGGGAAATATGTATGTATATGTATATGTATATGTATATGTATATGTATATGTATATGTATATATATGTGTATGTGTGTGTGTATATATGTGTGTGTGTGTGTCTCTGACCCACTATAAGCACTAAATAAATGCTCTTTTTGTTATTATTATTAGAGAAGACAGGGAGATAAGGGCATATAGGTTGGAGCTATGTTCTAGATTACTATAAATGCTAAAGTGGGAAATTTTTATTTTATCCCCTGGTTAAAGGGAATTCCTTGAATGTTTTTTCAGCAAGGTAGTGTCTCATGTAAAATGTTGCTTTAGGAAGATTGGTGTGGGAGTGTTGTATCGTATAGATTTATATGCACAAAGAAGATTTAGGAAGCAATTGGAGTAGTCCACAAGTGAAGTGCTAGGGCTCTCAATATGATGATTACTATGAATTTGAAAAGGATAATGAAACACTGCAAAGAGTCTAAATGGCTCAGTGATTAGATATTGGAGGTAAGTGAAAGAGAAAATTCAGTGGACCTCCAAAATTTTAAGACTGTGAATAAGATAATGTAGTGGTACTGACTGTATTGCCAGGTCCACAGGTGGGGAGTGGTAGGGCACTGGATTTGGGAGAAAGAAGATTAATTTGGCTGTTTAAAGTACAATTGATATTCATTGGTTGTAAATTTGTACTATATATTGCTTTAAGGATATGACTGATACAGGCACAACAGTGCTACCCACAAAAAGTTTTCATCTAGTTAGGTAAATAACACTTAATACATAAAATAATAAAAGGCACTAAACCCAAACTTTTAGTCCAGAAAACCTGGGAAGAAAGAATATAACATATTGGTGCATTCAGAAGGTATTTATTATTATCAGAACTCACCCTTTTTCTCTTTTCTCTTTTTTATTTTTATGGGTTTTCATAGTAGCTGAATACATTTATGGGGTACATGAGTTATTTTGATACAAGGATATAATGCATAATAATCACATCAGGGTAAGTGGAATATCTATTACCTCTAGTATTTATAATTTCTTTGTGTTACAACCAACCCAATTATACTCTTTTAGTTATTTTGAAATGCACAATAAATTATTGTTGACTGTAGCCACCCTGATGTGCTATCAAATACCAGGTTGTATTCATCCTACCTAACTATATTTTTGTGCCCACTAACTATCTCCACTTCCCATTCACACCCCCTCCATTACCTTTCCCAGCCTCTGGTAACCATCATTCTACTCTCTACCTCCATGAATTCACTGCTTTAATTTTTAACTCCTACAAATGAGTGAGGATATGAGAAGTTTGTTTTTCTGTGCCTGTCTTATTTTACTTAATGGCCTCAAGTTCCATCTATTTTGTTGCAAATGACAGAATACCATTCCTTTTTATGGCTGAATAGTACTGCATAGTGTATATGAACCACACTTTCTTATCCATTAATTTGTTGATGGACATGTAGTTTGCTTCCAAATCTTGACTACTGTGAATAATGCTGCAATAAACATGGGAGTGCAGATAACTCTTTGGTATACTGGTTTCCTTTCTTTTGGTTATATACTTAGCAGTGGGACTGCTGGATTAAATGGTAGTTATATTTTAGTTATTTAGGGAACCTCCATACTCTTCTTCACAGTGGCTATTTTAATTTACATTCCTACCAACTGTGTATGAGGGTTCCCTTTTCTCCACATCCTTATCAGCATTTGTTATTACCTGTCTTTTAAATAAAAGCCATTTTAGCTGGAGTGAGGTGATACTGTAGTTTTGATTTGCGTTTCTCTGATAATCAATGATGTTGAGCACCTTTTCATACACCTGTTTGCAACTTTTTTTTCTTTTTTTTTATTATTTAGGTTTTAGGGTACATGTGCACAATGTGCAGGTTTGTTACATATGTATCCATGTGCCATGTTGTTTTGCTGCACCCATTAACTCGTCATTTAGCATTAGGTATATCTCCTAATGCTGTCCCTCCCCCCTCCCCACACCCCACAACAGTCCCTGGAGTGTGATGTTCCCCTTCCTGTGCCCATGAGCTCTCATTGTTCAATTCCCACCTATGAGTGAGAACATGCAGTGTTTGGTTTTTTGTCCTTGCGATAGTTTACTAAGAATGATGTTTTCCAGTTTCATCCATGTCCCTACAAAGGACATGAATTCATCGTTTTTTAAGGCTGCATAGTATTCCATGGTGTATATGTGCCACATTTTCTTTTTTTTTTTTTTTTTTTTTTTTTTTGAGACAGAGTCTTGCTCTGTCACCCAGGCTGGAGTGCAGTGGTGCAATCTCGGCTCACTGCAAGTTTCGCCTCCCGGGTTCACGCCATTCTCCTGCCTCAGCCTCTCCGAGTAGCTAGGACTACAGGCGCCCGCCACCACGCCTGGCTAATTTTTTGTATTTTTTAGTAGAGATGGGGTTTCACCGTGGTCTCGATCTCGTGACCTCATGATCCGCCCGCCTCGGCCTCCCAAAGTGCTGGGAGTACAAGCGTGAGCCACCGCGCCCGGCCTTAATCCAGTCTATCGTTTTGGACATTTGGGTTGGTTCCAACTCTTTGCTATTGTGAATAGTGCCGCAATAAACATACGTGTGCATGTGACATGATTGTATATCTAGAAAACCCCATTGTCTCAGCCCAAAATCTCCTTAAGCTGATTAGCAACTTCAGCAAAGTCTCAGGATACAAAATCAGTGTACAAAAATAACAAGCATTCTTGTACAGCAATCACAGACAAACAGAGAGCCAAATCATGAGTGAACTCCCATTCACAATTGCTTCAAAGAGAATAAAATACCTAGGAATCCAACTTACAAGGGATATGAAGGACCTCTTCAAGGAGAACTACAAACCACTGCTCAATGAAATAAAAGAGGATACAAACAAATGGAAGAACATTCCATGCTCATGGGTTGGAAGAATCAATATCGTGAAAATGGCCATACTGCCCAAGGTAATTTATAGATTCAATGCCATCCCCATCAAGCTACCAATGACTTTCTTCACAGAATTGGAAAAAAACTACTTTAAACTTCATATGGAACCAAAAAAGAGCCCATATTGCCAAGTTAATCCTAAGCCAAAAGAACAAAGCTGGAGGCATCATGCTACCTGACTTCAAACTATACTACAAGGCTACAGTAACCAAAACAGCATGGTACTGGTACCACAACAGAGACATAGATCAATGGAACAGAACAGAGCCCTCAGAAATAATGCCGCATATCTACAACTATCTGATCTTTGACAAACCTGACAAAAACAAGAAATGGGGAAAGGATTCCCTATTTAATAAATGGTGCTGGGAAAACTGGCTAGCCATATGTAGAAAGCTGCAACTGGATCCCTTCCTTACACCTTATACAAAAATTAATTCAAGATGGATTAAAGACTCACATGTTAGACCTAAAACCATAAAAATCCTAGAAGAAAACCTAGGCAATACCATTCAGGACATAGGCGTGGGCAAGGACTTCATGTCTAAAACACCAAAAGCAATGGCAACAAAAGCCAAAATTGACGAATGGGATCTAATTAAACTCAAGAGCTTCTGCACAGCCAAAGAAACTACCATCAGAGTGAACAGGCAACCTACAGAATGGGAGAAAATTTTTGCAACCTACTCATCTGACAAAGGGCTAATATCCAGAATCTACAATGAACTCAAACAAATTTACAAGAAAAAAACAAACAACCCCATCAAAAAGTGGGCGAAGGACATGAACAGACACTTCTCAAAAGAAGACATCTATGCAGCCAAAAAACACATGAAAAAATGCTCATCATCACTGGCCATGAGAGAAATGCAAATCAAAACCACAATGAGATACCATCTCACACCAGTTAGAATGGCCATCATTAAAAATTCAGGAAACAACAGGTGCTAGAGAGGATGTAGAGAAATAGGAACACTTTTACACTGTTGGTGGGACTGTAAACTAGTTCAACCATTGTGGAAGTCAGTGTGGCAATTCCTCAGGCATCTAGAACTAGAAATACCATTTGACCCAGCCATCCCATTACTGGGTATATACCCAAAGGACTATAAACCATGGTGCTATAAAGATACATGCACACGTATGTTTGCCACTTTTATGCCTTCCTTTGAGAAATGCCTATTCAGATTTGCTCATTTTTTATCGGATTACTAGATTTTGTACTTTTCATTCAAGGGTTGCAGAATACACATTTTTTCTCCTCGGCACATGTCTCATTCTCAAGAATAGATAAAATTAGAAATCAATAACAAGGGAAAATTTGAAAACTATTCAAGCACATGGAAATTAAGCAATATGCTGTTGAATGACCAGTGGGCCAAAGAAGAAATTAAGAGAGAAATTGAAAAATGTCTTGAAACAAATGAGAACAGAAACAAAATCTACCAAAACCTATGGGATACAACAGAAACAGCAGTAAGAGGAAAGTATATACTATAAGTGTCTACATCAAAAAAGTGGAAAAAATTCAAATAACCTAACAATGCATCTTTAAGAATGAGAAAAGCAAGAGCAAAAACCCCGCAAAATTAGTAGAAGAAAAGTAACAATAAAGGTGAGAGTAGAAAGAAATGAAAGTTTTAAAAAGAAACAAATGAAATTGTAATGAAGAAAACAATACAAAAGATCAGTGAAATGAAGTTTTTTGAAAAGATAAAATCTACAAACCTTTAGCCAGAAAAACTACCAAACAAAAGAGAAAAGACCCAAATAAATAAAATCAGAAAAAAAGAGATGTTATAACTGATACCACAGAAATTCAAAGGATTATTAGATGCAACTATGAGCAATTACATGCAAATACATTAGAAAACCTAGAATAAATGGATAAATTCCTAAACACAAATAACCTGCCAAGATTGAACCATGAAGAAATCCAAAACCTGACCAGAGTAATAGCAAGTAACATGATCAAAGTCATAATGAAAAATCTCCAAGCAAAGAAAAGCACAGGACTTAGTGATTTAACTACCAAATTTTACCAAACTTTAAAGAAGAATTGATACCAATCCTACTCAAACTATTCTGAAAAACAGAGGAGTAGAAAATACTTCAAAACTCATTCTATGAGGCCAGTATTACCCTGATACAAAAACCATAAAAAGGCACATCATCAAAAGACAATTACAGACCAATAAACCTGATGAACATTAATGCAAAAATCTCCAATGAAATACTGGCAAACCAATTGAACAACAAATTAAAAAGATCATTCATCATGACCAAGTGGGATTTATCCCACGGATGCAAGGACGGTACAACATACACAAATCAATCGATGTGATACATTATATCAACAGAAGGAAGGGCAAAAACTATAATAATCATTTCATTTGATACAAAAAAAGCATTTGATAAAATTCAACATCCTTTCATGATAAAAAGTCTCAAAAAACTGGGTAGAGAAGGAATGTATCTAAACACAATAAAAGCTGTATACAACAGACCCATAGTTAGTATCATAACTGAATGGGGAAAAATGAAAAGTCTTTCATCTAAGACCTGGAACAAGACAAGGATGCCCACTTTCACCTCTGTTATTCAATCTAGTACTGGACATCCTAGCCAGAGCCATCAGACAAGAGAAAGATGCGAAGAGCATCCAAATTGAGAAGGAGAAGTCAAATTATCCTTGTTTGCAGATGCTGTTATCTTATATTTGGAAAAACCTAAAGAGTCCACCAAAAACTATTCAAACTGATAAGCAAATTCAGTCAAGTGGCAGGATACAAAATTAACATACAAAAGTCTTAAAAGGGATCAAACGAGTAATCCAATTCACAGTAGCTGCAAATAAAATATATAGGAATTAACTTAACCAATGAAGTGAAAGGTCTATATAATGAAAACTATAAAACATTGATTCAAGAAATTGAAGAGGACACCAGGAACAAAAACATATTTTATGTTTATGGACTGAAGATTTAATATTGTAAAAATGTTCTTACTACTCAAAGCAATCTACAGATTCAATGCAATCCCTATCAAAACACCAATGACATTCTTTGCAGAAATAGAAAACACAATCTTAAAACGTATATAGAACCACAAAAGATTCAGAATAGCCAAAGCCATCCTAAGGAAAAAGAACAAAACTGGAGGAATCACATTACCTGACTTCAAATTATACTATGAAGCTATAGTAAACAGAATAGCTTGGTCCTCACATAAAAACAGACACATAGACCAATGGAACATAATAGAAAACCCAGAAATAAATCCATACATATACAGTAAACTCATTATTAAGAAAAGTACTGTATTAGTCTGTATTCATGCTGCAGATAAAGACATACCTGAGACTGAGCAATTAACAAAAGAAAGGGGTTTAATGGACCTACAGTTCCACATGGCTGTGGAGGCCTCACAATCATGGCAGAAGGCAAGGAGTCCACATAACGTCTTATATGGATGACAGCTGGCAAAAAGAGAGAGAGAGCTTGTGCAGGGAAACTCCCATTTTTAAAACCATCAGATCTCATGAGACTTATTCACTATCATGAGAACAGCATGGGAAAGACCTGTTCCCATGATTCAATTACCTCTAACTGGGTCCCTCTGACAACACATGGGAATTCAAGATGAGATTTGGGTGGGGACAGAGCCAAACCATATCAGGTGCCAAGAAAATACACTGGGGAAAGGACAGTCTCTTCAATAAATAGTACTTGGAAAACTGGATATCCATATGCAGAAGAATGAAACTAGACCCCTATGTCTCAACTTATACAAAAACCAAATTGAAATGGATTAAAGACTTCAATCTAATTCCTCTAACTATGAAACTTTAAAACAGAACGTTGGGGAAACTCTCCAGGATGTTGGTCTGGGAAAAAATTTTTGAGCAATACCCTAAGCACAGGCAACTGAAGCAACAATGGACAAATGGGATCACATCAACTTAATAAGCTTCTGCACAGCAAAGAAATCAATCAACAAAGTGAAGAGTCAACTCACAGAATGGGAGAAAATATTTGCAAAGTATGCATCTGACAAGAGATTAATAAGCAGAATATATAAGGAGCTCAAACCATCTCTATAGTCTAATAAAATGAGCCAAACACCTGAGTAGATTTTTCTCAAAAGAAGGCATACAAATGGCAAACAGGCATATGTAAAGGTGCTCAATGCAAATCATAACTACAATGAGATATTATCTCACCCCAGTTAAAGTGACTTTTAAAATTTTTGTATTTTAATTTCTGTGGGCACATATTAGGTATACATATTTATAAGATATGTGAGATGTTTTGACATAAACATGTAATGCTTAATAATTATATCATGTAAAATGAGGTATCCATCTCCTCAAGCATTTACCAATTTTGTTACAAATAATTCAATTATACTCTTTCAGATATTTTTAAATGTACAATTAAATTATTATTGACTACAGTCATCCTGTTGTACTATCAAGTACTAGGCTTTATTCATTCATTCTAACTATTTTTGGTACCCATTAATCATATACATCTCACCCCACTGCTCCATTAACCTTCCCAGCCTCTGGTAACCATCTTTCTACATCTATTTCCATAAGTTCAATTGTTTTAAATGTTAGATCCCACAAATAAGTGAGAAGATGTTATGTTTGGTTTTCTGTGCTAGGCTTATTTAGGTTAGCATAATGACCTCCACTTCCATTCATGTTGTTGCAAATAACAGGATGTCATTCTTTTTTATGGCTGAGTAGCACTCTGTTGTATATAAGTACCATATTTTCTTTATGTGTTCATCTGCTGATGGGAACTTAGGTGGCTTCCAATTCTTGGCTATTGTGAACATTGCTACAACAAACATGGAAGTGCAGATATCTCTTCAATAAACTAATGTCCTTTCTTTCAGGTATAAAACCAGCAGGGGGATTGCTGGGTCATGTGGTAGCTCTATTTTTAGTTTATTGAGGAACCTGAAATTGTTCATCATAGTGGTTGTACTGATTTACATTCCCACCAAGAGTGTACAAGGGTTTCCTTTCTGCCACATCCTCACCAGAATTTGTTATTGCCTGTCTTTTGTATATAAGCTGTTTTAACCGGGATGAGATGATAGCTCATTGTAGTTTTGATTTGCATTTCTCTGCTAATCAAAGATGTTAAGCACATATGCCTGTTACATATACCTGTTTGCAAATTTTATGGCTTCTTTTGAGGAATGTCTCCTCAGATGTTTGGCCCATTTTTTTATTGGATTTTTAGATTTTTTTCCTGTAGAGTTGTTTGAGCTCCTTTTATAGTCTCATTATTAATTCCTTGTCAGATAGGTAGTTTGCAAATATTTTCTCCTATTCTGTGAGTTGTTTCTCCACTTTGTTGATTGTATCCTTTGCTATGCAGATGCTATTTAACTTGATGTAATCCCATTTGTCCATTTTTGCTTTGGTTGCCTGTGCTTGTGAAGTATTACTCATGAAACTTTTGCCCAGTCCAATGTCCTGGAGAGTTTGCCTAAAGTTCTCTTTTAGTAGTTTTGTAGTTTGAAATCTTCCATTTAAGTCTTTAATTCTTTTTGTTTTGATTTTTGTATGTGGCCATGGATGGGGTCTAGTCTCTTCTGCATATGGATATCCAGTTTTACCAGCACTATTTATTGAAGAGACTGTCTTTTCCCCAGTATATGTTATTGGCACCTTAGTCAAAATTGAATTCACTATAGGTGTGTGCATTTGTTTCTGGGTTCTCTATTCTGTTGCATTGGTCTATGTTTCTGTTTTTATTCCAGTTCTATGCTGTTTTGGTTATTGTAACTCTGTAGTATAATTCAAAGTCAGGTAATGTAATTTCTCCAGTTTTGTTATTTTTCCATTTTTTGGTGTCCTCTTCAAATTTTTTCATCAGTATTTAACAGTTTTCATTATAGAGATCTTTCACTTCTTTGGTTAATTCTTAGGTACTTAATTTTATCTATAATTATTGTAAATGTGATTACTTTTAAAATTTCTTTTTCAGGATGTTCAGTGTTGGCATACAGAAATGCTACTAATTTTTGTATTTTTTTTTTAATCCTGGATTACTGAATTTATCAGTTCTAATAGTTTTTGGTTGTTGTTGTTTGTGGAGTCTTCAGGTTTTTCCAAATATAAGATCATAGTATCTGCAAACAGGGATAATTTGACTTTTTCCTTTCTAACTTAGATGCCCTTCATTTCTTTCTCTTGTCTGATTGCTCTAGATAAGACTTCCAGTTCTACATTGAATAACAGTGGTGAAAGTGAGCATCTCTGTTGTTTTCCAGATCTTAAAGGAAAGATTTAATTTTCTTCCCATTCATTATGATACTAGCTGCTTATCTATCATATATGGCCTTTTATTATGTTGACATATGTTTCTTCCGTAGCCAATTTTTTGAGCATTTTTATCATGAAAGATGTTATATTTTATAAAATGGTTTTTTGCATCAATTGAAATAATCACATTGTTTTCATCATCGTTTTGTCCATATGATATATCACATTGATTGCTTAGAATTTGTAGATTGCTTTTGGCAGTATGGTCATTTTTGCAATATTGATTCTACACGTTCATGAGCATGGGATGTGTTTCCATTTGTTTGTGTCATCTATGATTTCTTTTAGCAGTGTTTTGTAGTTTTCCTTGTTGATGTCTTTTGATTCCTTTGTTAGGTATATTCATAAGTATTTTACATATTTTTTGCAGCTATTGTGAAAGGGGTTGAGTTCTTGATTTGATTCTCTGCTTGGTCACTGTTGGTGTATAGATCTACTGATCTGTGTACATTAATCTTGTATCCAGAAACTTTGCTGAATTTTTTAATCAGTCCTAAGAGCTTTCTGGAGGAGTCCTTGGGGTTTTCAATGTAAACGATCATATCATCAGCAAACAGGGACAGTTTGACTTCCTCTTTACTGATTTGGATGCCCTTTATCTCTTTCTTTTGCCTGATTGCTCTGGCTAAGACTTCCAGTACTATGTTGAAGAGAAGTGGTGAGAGTGGGCATCCTTGTCTTGTTCTCGTTCTCAGGGGGAATGCCTTCAACTTTTCCTCATTCAGTATTATGTTGGCTGTGGGTTTGTCATAGATAGCTTTTATTACATTAAGGCATGTCCCTTGTATCACTTCAATTCCTTTATTTCTGTTCCTTTATTTTCTTTATTTCAATTCCTTTGTTTCTGTCCTTTATTTCTTATATCCTACTGATTTCACATTTGGTTTGCTTTGATTTTCTAGTTCTCTAAGATGTTTCAAAGTAGTAAGGCAAAAGTACTATGTACAAAGTATTATGATTGCCTCTTAGTACTGCTTTTGCTGTATCCCACAGGTTTTAATATGCTGTGTTTCCATTATCATTTGTTTAAAAGAATTTTTCTATTTCTTTCTTAATTTATTCATTGACCCAGGGGTCATTCAGGAGCATATTGTTTAATTGCCATGTATTTGTATAGTTTCCAAAATTCCCCTTGTTATTGATTTTTAGTTTAATTCCATTATGGTCAGAGAAGATACTTGATATTATTTTAATTTTTTTCAATATTTTTAAGCTTGTTTTGTGGCCTAACATGTGGTCTATCCTTGAGAATGATTTATGTGCTGAGGAGAAGAATGAACAACCTGCAGCCATTGTATGAAATGTTATATAAATATCTATTAGGTCTGTTTGGTCTATAGTGCAGGTTCTGTTTGTTTCTTTGTTGAATTTCTGTTGGAAGATCTGTCCAGTGTTGAAAGTGAGGTGTTGCAGTCTCCAGGCATTATTGTATTGGGACTTATCTCTCTCTTTAGCTCTAATATTTGCTTTATATATCTGGGTGCTCCAGTGTTGGGTGCATATATATTAAAAATTGTTATGTCCTTTTGCTGAATTGACCCCCTTATCATTATATAGTGGTGTTCCTTGGCTCTTCTTATAGTTTTTGTCTTTAAATCTATTTTGTCTGATATGAGTATACTACTCCTTCTCTTTTTTCCTATTCATGTGAGGTATCTTTTTATCTCATTTTGTTTTCAGTTTTTTTTGTGTGTGTCTTCATATGTTAATTGTGTTTCTTGTAGGCAACAGATCATGGGGTCTTATTTTTTTTTTATGCATTCAGCCACTCTATGTCTTTTTATCGGAGAGTTTAGTTCATTTACAGTCAATGTTATTAGTGATAAGTAAGGACTTATTCCCACCATTTTGTCATATGTTTTCCATTGTTTTGTGTTTTCTTTTTTTCCTTCCATCTTCCTTTTAGTGAAGGTGGCTTTCTCTACTGATATGATTTAGTTTTTTGCTTTTAATTTTTTGCGTCTGTTGTATGGTGAATCAAGTTACAATAAGGCTTGTAAATACTATCTTATAACCCGTTTTCTTAATCCAATAACAACTTAACACTGTTTGCTAAACAAACAAGCAAAAAAAATAAATACTTCTTGAGTTCTTCTCAATTGTTCAGTTTTTGTTGTTTCTACTTATATCTTATTGTACTGTCTATGTCTTGAAAAGCTTTTGTAGTTTTTTCATGGTTTCATTGTTCAGTCTTTCTATTTAAGTGTAGTTTACACATCATAATTACTGTGCTATAATATTCTGTGTTTTTCTGTATACTTGCTGTTACCAATGTGTTTTGTACTTTCACATGATTTCTTACTGCTTATTAACACCTTTTTCTTTCTGATTGAAGTACTCCCTTTAGCATTTCTTTTAGGACAGGTCTGGTGTTGATGAAATTTCCCAGCTTTTGTTTGTCTGGGAAAGTCTTTATTTCTCCTTCTTGTTTGAAGAATATTTTCACCAGGTATACTATTCTAGGGTATCATTTTTTCCTGACATTAAATATGTCATGCTACTCTCTCCCGACCTGTAAGGTTTTTGCTGAAAAGTCTGCTGCCAGCTGCATTGGAGCTCTATTGCATGTTGTTTCTTTTCTCTTGATGATTCTAGGATTCTTTCTTTATCTTTGACCTTTGAGAGTTTAACTAATAAACATCTTGTGGAAGTTTTCTTGGGGTTAAATCTGCTTTGTGTTTTATAACCTTGTTGTACTTGGATATTGATATCTTCCTCTAGGTTTGGGAAGTTCTCTGTTATTATCATTTTGAATAAATTTTCTACCTCTATTTCTTTTTCTACCTTCACTTTAAGGCCCAAAACTCTTAGTTTCACCACTTGAGGCCAGTTGTAGATTCTGTTGGCATTCTCCCCTGTTTTTTATACTTTTTTCTTTTGTCTCTTCTGTGTATTTTCAAATAGACTGCCTTCAAGCTCAATAAATATTCCTTTTGCTTGATCAATTCTGCAGTTAAGAGACTCTGATGCATTCTTCATTATGCCAGTTGTATTTTTTCAGCTCCAGAATTTCTGCCTGATTTTTTAAAAATTATTTTAATCTCTTTATTACATTTGTCTGATAGAACTGTGAATTCCTTCTCTGTGTTATCTTGAATTTCTTTGAGTTTTTTCAAAACAACTAGTTTTAATTATTTCTCTGAAAGGTCACATATCTCTATTTCTCCAAGATATGTTCCTGGTGACTTATTGAGCTCATTTGATGAGGTTATGTTTTCCTAAATGGTCTTGATATCTGTAGAAGTTCATCTGTGTATGGGCATTGAAAAGTTAGATATTTATTATAGTCTTCTTGTATTAGCCTGTTCTCATGCTGCTATGAAGAAATACCTGAGACTAATTTATAAAGAAAAGAGGTTTAACTGACTCACAGTTCTGCATGGCTGGGAAATTTACAATCATGGTGGAAGTGGAAGCAAACACATCCTTCTTCACATGGCAGTAGGAGAAAGAAGTGCCAAGCAAAGGGAGAAAAGCCCGTTATAAAACCATCAGACCTCGTGAGAACTCACTCACTATCATGAGAACAGAATGAGGGTAACCACTCCCATGATTCAATTACCTCCCACCATGTCACTCCCATGACATGGGGGGATTATAGTAACTACAATTCAAGATGAGATTTGGGTGGGGACACAGCCAAACTGCATCACTTCTCAAGTCTCAGCTTGTTTGTATCTGTCCTTCTTGGGAAGGTTTTCCGTATATTCAAAAAACCTTGGGTGTTGTGATCTAAACTGTATCTACTTTATGAGTCACCCCAAGTCCAGTAATGTTGTGATTCTTGTAGACTCATGGAGGCACCACCTTGATAGTCTTGAACAAGATCTAGAGGAATACTCTGGGTTACCAGACAGAGACTCTTATTTACTTCCCTCCTTTTCTCCAAACCAATGGAATCTCTCCCTCTCTCTCTGTTCTTAGCCACCTGCAGCTGCTGGTGGAGTGACACAACCACCCCTGTGGCCATCACCACTATGACTGCACTTGGTCAGACCTAAAGCTAGCACAGAACTGGGTCTAACCAAGGGCCTGCTGTAATAACATACTGGCTATGGCCTGTATTTGCTCATGGCCCTGGTAGTCCACATTTAGCAGATTGTGAAGCCAGCCAGGCCTGTGTTTTTCCCTTAAGGATGGCGAGTTGCCCTAGGTCCTATACAGGTCCAGAGGTGTGGTCTGGGGGGCAGGGACTAGAGACAAAACTTTAGAAGCCTACTTGATGTTTTATTGTACTACAGCTGAGCTGGCACTCAAATGACAAGACACAGCCATTCTGGTCCTCTCCTCCCCTCTGCAAAGGCAGAGGAGCCTTATCCCATGGCCACTGCCACCATAGGCCCATGGGGAGTACTGCCACACTACTTCTGATGTTTCCTTGAGGCCCAAGTGCACTTCAGTCAGATAGGACAGTGGTCTCCCCTCTTGCCCAGAGCAGGTTAAGAAATGTCATCCAAGAGCCTCATCCTGGAATCACGGACCCTAAGATCCCACTGGGTGCTCTGTATCCCTGTGGCCAAGTTTGTACCTAAGGTGCAAGACAAACTCCCCTTTATTTTTCTCTCCACTTTTCTCAGGCTAAAGGAGTCCTGCCCTGTAGCCACCACAGCTAGGAATGTGCTAAGTCTCACCTGAAGCCAGCAAGTCTCAGAGTCTCAACCAAGGTACTTGATGTAGTACTTTTGTATTGCTGCTGATTATTCAGGACTCAAGGGTTCTTTAGATAGCAGGTGATAAATCCTGCCAGGACTGGGTCCTTCCCTTCAAGACAGCAGTCTCCCTTCTGTCCCAGGTGTGTCTATAAGTGTTATCAGGGAGCTAGGACCTGGAAAGGGTTGGGGGGGGTCTCACAACTCTGAGTAGCGCCCTATCCTACTGTGGCTAAGCTGGTATCCAAGATGCAAGACAACATCCTCCTTACTCTTACTTCTTCCCTCCTCAAGCAGAGGAAGGGGTCACTGTTGGAGCCATGAGCTGCGTAGCCTGGGGTTAGAGGAGGAGTGATACCAGCCCTCTCGTAGTCACTTCAGCTGATGTCTCAGTAGGTCATGTGCCCCTCCCAGTCCATTGGCTCTGGATCCAGTTCAGCACTAGGACTCACCTAGGAGTACCAGTCCTGTGGCCTAGACTGCCTTTCAAGTTTATTTAGGGTCCCAGAGCCCTTTAGTCTATGGTGGTGAGGCTTGCTGGAAATAAAGTTTAGACCACTGGGATTGGTGATTCCCCTCTGGCTAGGGCTGGTTTAAATTCTCCCTCTGTGGGCTTGCATCTGCTGAGTTTGGTCCAGTTTTATTTTCTGCTATAACAGGGCATCCTGAGTTCAATGCTCAGTGAACTCAGTGAATTCAATTGCTGCACTCTCCCTCTCCCCATTGCACAGAAATGCTTTCTGCAATACACCACCACTGCTGGGAGATGGGGATGGGTGATGTCAGTGATTCAATACCATTTGTTTCTACCTCTTCAGTGCCTCTTTCAGAAACATAAAGCTAAAACCAGGTACTGTGAGTGCTCACCTGATTTTTGGTTCTTATGAAGGGGCTATTTTTGTGTAGACAGTACTTAAATTGTTGTCCTTATGAGGATAATGAGTGGAGCCTTCTATTCCACCATCAAACTCCATCCTCAAGCTCTAAAATGGCTTCTAACCAAAAGACAGGTAATAGCAAATGCTTGTGAGGATACAGAGTAAAGGAAACACTCACATTGTTGTTCAAAATGTAAATTTGTACAACCAATATGAAGAACAGTATGGAGGTTCCTTAAATACCTAAGTACAGAACTACCATATGATTCAACAACCCCACTGGTAGGTATCAGTATATCAAAGAGCTATCTGTCTTCTCTTATTTATTGCAGCACTATTCACAATAGCCAAGATTAGGAAGCAACCTAAGCATCCATCAACAGATGAATGGATAAAGAAAACACTGTTTATATAGACAATGGAGTACTAGTCAGCCATAAAAAGGAATGAAATCCTGTCTTTTGCAACAACATTTTTGGAACTGGAGGCCATTGTGTTAAGTGAAATAATCCAGGCTTAGAAAGATGAACTTCATATGTTTTCACTCATATATGGGAGCTAAAAATTAAAACAATTGTAGCCATGGAGGTAGATAGTAGAGTGGTGGTTACCAGAGGCTGAGAAGGGTACTCAAGGGGAGGGAAAGTGGGAATGCTTAATGGGTACAAAAATATAGTTAGAATGAATACAATCTAGTATTTGAAAACACAAGGTGATTACAGTAAACAATAATTTATTGTACATTTAAATATAACTAAAACAGTATTATCAGAATATTTGTAACACAGTCATGATAATTGCTTGAGGTGATGGATACCCCCATTTACCCTGATATGATTATTATGTGTTATATACCTGTATCAAAATATCTTATGTACCTCATAAATATGCACACCTATTGTGTACTCACAAAAATTAAAAATTAAAAAAATTATTTGGGGGCTGCAGGAAATGTAAAGAAGTAAAGTAAAATCACTTACAGTTTCACCTCTCAGAAAAGTCAGTTAGCATGTTGGTATATTGACCTTCAGCTTGCTCTTCAGAAAATGTATACACCAGCAGTGAATTAGAATGCCCATTTGTCAACACAATCACCAATACTAAGTATTATCATTCTTTGTCATTTTTATTAAGTTCATGGGTGATAAACAATATCCCATTTTTTATTCAGTTTTTACCTCTAAGTTCTAGTACATATGATTTTTTCCAGACTCTAGCTATATGTATTTTTGTGAATTATTTTAAGTATTTCACCCATTTTTAAGTGAGTGTTCCCATTTTTTAAATGTTTTGAATCAAGGCCCATTTGAAAAAATTTCATCCACCACCATTTTAAAACTCATTGGCTAATCCTACAGTTCCTATGGATAGAAAGTACATGCTTCTGCTCATGTTCTATGCAACTTTATAACCTTTAAATCATTGATCTTTCTCATCCCTGTTGCCCATGAAGTTCTAAGTAGCTGTGGCTATTTTCCCTTCTGTTTGTTTACGATTCACTCCAGGAGGCAAAATTATGCCAGTCATTCCACTCCCCCACCAAAAACAGCTCCATTATATCGTCCTAATATTTCCCCTAAAACAGAATGATGGCATCATCTAGACCTTCATACAAATGACAGAATAAGGGGCAATGTTAAGCCATCTCATCTGATTTTATATTAGGAAGTTCTGCTTTGTTGACTTAAGTTCTTCTAAATTGATAACCTTGACTATAAATTATTTCTATTTTTTGTACCCATTAACCATCCCCACCCCCTACCCCCCACTATCCTTTCAATAACTAAAAGTATAATTGGATTGTTTGCAACACAAAGTATAAACGTTTGAGAAGATGGATACTTCATTCTCCATGATGTGATTATTTCACATTGCATGCTTGTATCAAAACATCTCATGTACCCAATAAATATATACACCATGTACCCACAAAAATTAAAAATAAAAATAATTTAAAAAATAAATTGATAACCTTTTCACACTGCTGCCTCTTTTAGAAATGGTGACATTATAGATATTGCTAAATGGATATGAATGTATAACCAGTTTGATAAATTTATTAGGACAGAATTGCAAATTGTCATTCAACTAGGGCAAGAGACAACTTTTTGTTCCCAAGGAAAATAGTTAAAATGTTGGTGTATGTTCTTTTTTAAAGGATAAGTTAGAAATTTTAAAAATAATACATTTGACAAAATCAAGATGAGTGTAAAACATTAAAATAAATATGGAAGATTGTGACCAGTTTATACCTTCTCTTCCCACTCCACCGTCAGACCATATTCTATACAGGACATACATAACAAGTAAAATGATGGCAATTGTAATTTTTCTATACTGGCTTGGAAATTTTGGACAAGTGCATTTTCTAATTCAAATGCTTTGCTGTTCTAGTACAGCAAGATGCTTTCGTGATGTAATTATGAAACAGACATGCTTTTCTTGACTAGCAGATGCTAATGAGATGCAGCACGGAAGATTATATTGTTTATCCACTGAAGGTCAGGGTAAAGTAGTTAGTGGACTTGGCAGCAAATGTTGCTGACAGCAGCAGGGAGAGCACCTCGTCTGGAACACAGGGTGTGAATACTGTTTATATGATTTACTAACTAGCTCCTCTTTACAGGGAATGAATTTCTTTGTTCCAACATTATTTCAAAAAAGGATTTCACCCAGCAGGCTAGACACAGCTATTCTGCTACATTTGTTACACTGAAATCTCCTCACAGTGTTTCTAAAAATGTTTACATTGAAAAGAAAATGCCGCTTCAACATGAAGCATCACACAGTGGCAGCAAAGTCCGAATTGGAAACTGTGGACAGCCCCTCTAGCATTACAGCTGAGTTGAGGAAAAATAAATAAATAAATAAAGTCATGCTGCTCAAATGGTAAAGACTTGTATTTGATGTGATTCATGAGGCACTGGTGTCTAGGGCAGAGCATGGAATAGTATAGCAGGTGTTTACTTTTGCAGTAAGCAATGTAGGAGCTATTATGAGTAAGGAGCAGAGGTAAGTTCTAAGAAAAATAACCTCTACATGGCCCTTAGCAATCCTGTCTAGAAGCTGAAGATGCAGTTATTCCTTGATTTTTAATAAGGTTACATCTCAGTAAACCCATTGTAAGTTGAAAATATTGAAAGTCAATGCATTTAATACACCTAAACTATCAAACCTAAACTATGTTAAACATGTTAAGAAAGCTTACATTAGCTTACAGATCGGTTGTTTACTCTCATGATCAAGTGACTGATTGGGAGCTGTGGCTGGCTGCCACTGCCCAGCATCACAGGAGTATCCTAATTCATGTTGCTAGCCTGGAAAAAGGCCAGAATTCAAAATTCTAAGTACGATTTCTACTGAATGCATATTGCTTTTGCACCACTATGAAACTGAAAAATCCCATGTCAGGGACAGCTTATACCCGTTTCTTCAAAATCTTGCAGTCATTGACTTGGAAAGAACCTTAGATACCCACTAGAGTTTATCAGAGTGTTGACCCATGGTAGGTTTCTCTTAACTAATTGTTTCATAACAATCTTAATAAATAGATTCATGCATAGATACATCCCATGCAAGAATGCCCTTTATGGAGTTTCCTGCCAGGCCTCTGTCCAAACACCACAAGTGACAAGAAACTCACCACTTCCTGAACAGTCCGTTTCAATTTTGAATAACTCTGATTATTAGGAAATTTGTTCTCATAGATCTAAAATTAGTCGCTTTGTGCATTTTGCTTATTTCTCCTATTGGTAATGCTTAGAGTCATGAAGGGTAAATCTAATCCTTCTTTATAAGCCTTTAATATTTTGGAAGACTGCCATTATCTTATCTTCTCCATCCAAGTTTTCTCTAGTCCTCACATTTGTTCTGATATTTCTACCCTCCTCAGTATCCTCCACATGGACATACTCTTCTAGATGTGATTTTGCACAAGTAAAGTAGGACTATCACATATCTTTTTAGTAATAATAACAAATTCATTGAATGCATACACTTAAACCACTCCTAAGTGTTTTACAGGAATTTTCTCATTTAATACTTGCAAAAATCTTATGAGGAAGGTATTATTATTATTATTATTATTAATTACCCTGATTTTACAGATCTGGATACTAGGCTTTTACTAGTGCCACCTAAGATTGCATTAGCTTTTTTGTTTTGTTTCATTTTGTTTTATTAGTTGATTCAAAGGCTGCTTCTCATCAGTAAAATTCCTAGATTGTTTCCCTATGAAGTGCTATCAAGTTTTCCTCTCAGGTCTCTGATTTTCAAAACTAAATACAGAACTTGACATGTGCACCTATTAAGTTTCTTCATATCCATTGCACGCCATTTTTATTTTTCTTCTTTTTTCTGGGTTGTGACACTTAGTCTATTTTTTTAACTCTGCTCTTACAAAAGTTCCCACCATTTTTCTAGCATTTTTGTAAAATTCTATTTTGTTCTAAATAAATATTCAACATCTTTTACAATTTTGAGTTAATCATTCAGAATGTTAACTGCTTTTCCCAACTTTTTCCTTTTACATATATGATAAACTTGCCTTCTGTATCTTCATCTAAAAAAATAATAAAAATGCGAAAGAGAACAGGATCATGAACAGAGCTCTAAAGCCCAACATTCAATAACTCTTTCCAGAGTAACATAAATTAACACTGTTTGGGTTGTGTTGTTCATTCCACCTAATTCTGGTATTCGGCTCTCATTTCCCATCCTATTGACTCAGATATTATGAGACACTTTGTCAAATGACTTGTTGAGATGTAGTATCTGGAGCATTCCTTTTTCTACCTACTGAGTTACCCCATCCAGAATGGAAATGAGACTCCTTTGGTATGAGTTGTTTCCAACAGGCCTTTGCTGCCTCCCAGATCTCTTCTAAGTATACACAAACCATTTACAATATTACATTCTTGATTTTTTAGAAGCATTGAGGTTAAATCTTACCTGCCTACAACTTCTGAAATCCACTTCTCCAATTTTTTGAACATCTTTACAGACTTTCATAATTTGCTTAAAGTTACTGACAGTGATTCCACAACTCAATCAGCAAATTCTTTCAAGTCCCTTAGTTTTAATTTGTCTGAGTTGGAGAGCTGTAGCTGCAGAAAGAGACTTAGTGATATATTGCTATCATTTCTCCTATCTTGGGCTTTGCCTCTGTCTTCACTTCAATAACATGGTTTCATTTTTGGTATTGATCTTCAGTTTCTTTTCTGTCCTGTCTTGTTTGTTACAGTGAAAGACAAATAAATATGTCATTGGCAATTATCTGAACAAAAATGTATTCTAAACAAGGATATTCTCAATATAACAGCTCTTTTTGGTATTGAGACTTATTGTCATCATTTCTCACTTTTATTTACAATCAAGATAGCGTAAGACTAATGTCACCTAATCACATAAACACATTAAACAAATTAGATTCTGTAAACAACTGTAAATCAAAATGTGTTATGTTTATAGGAGATAGAAGTTTTGGAGAGGAAAGAAGTCACCAAAGTAAAAAATAAGCAACCAAAGTTATATGAGGTAAGTCCAATAAAATATCATAAAACATCTCAAAAGCAAGCAAGAAAAAAGAGGTGAGACATAATGAAGTTAAATATCTTACAGTTGATGAATGGAGACGAGAAGGAACCTAAACTTAAGAGCAATTAATGAATTAAAAGTAAAAAAGAATTAATTAAACATTTCAGAATCAAAACGATGAATCTGGGGACAATGGAAGTAAAATTTTACAAGAATTGAGAAAAAAAGAGAAGTTAATTCTTGGGCATTCAGTTTCCATAGAGATAATACTAGTCTCTCTTTTCTCTATTATCTTCCTTTCCAAATTCTAAAGTGGCAAATAATGTCCTGTATTTGAAAAATTTTTTGTACTTAATTCAAAGGTAAAAGAGTTCTAATCAATCAAGAATGTAATGGGATTAATAAACGCACCATAAGAATTAATGCTGAAAACATAAAGAAGCATATAATGAGAAAGTGGTCCCAAAGCTGGAGAGCAGATAGTTCTATTCCATTTGGCCTAAAACTACCAGCAAAAACTGAAACCATGGTATCTTAATCCTTCTAATAAACACACACACACACACACACACACACACACACTACCACTACTACTACTACTACTACTACTACTTGTTTTCTGACTTCCAGGAACCCCATCACCTTTTGGTCTCAGATGCAGGGTCCCGCATCCAATTGGCTAAGGTTTACTCTTCTCACCAGTTTCTTAAAATTGTCTTATCCCAGGTTATTTACCCTAATGGAGGGAAGCTCTTTTTGTAATCTACATCATTTTTTCCATGAATATGAATATTTGAGAGCTGACTGTACTACTTAAGTACAAAATCAGCTTTATCTCCTCCCATCTAAGGCTCTACTTTCATAAGATTTCTTTGCTAAGACCTGAGATCTGATAATCTTTAAGAAGAGAAACTTGGCATGACCTTTTATAAAACACATAATTATGGTTGTGTCTATATGAGATAAACATCTGATGTGTGTCTGTTTGCAGGAACCTAGAAAAAACTGGCTGAGAACATGCCTGGGTGTGGCAAATCACCATCTAATTACTAAAGTTTTGTCTGGAAATTTTCCTTAATGTGGTAGAACATAATGGTTGAAAACAAATTTCTAATAAAGTATTTGGTAGGGCAAAGCCAGTTCATACACTTAGAAATTCAGCCTGAAAATTAGTGTCTCAGCTAGTTGCTTACTGAAAGATTTATTTGCTATTTTGTATGCAAGGTATGTGTTAGTGAATCTTTTGAATAGTTAAAGAATGTGCCAGTTTCTTGAAATTTGGTGAGCTATGCTCCAGGAACTATTCTAAACTTTGAAGACACATTGTGTCTTAGTTCAGAATTTAGGGAAATAAGAATGCCTAGACATACAGAAGAAATTAAATGACCTTTAGTGTTAACTTTAATAGTATCTGAGCCAAAGATAATGTCTCAGTGTTCAATTTTTCAATATCCTTGTGGGCAGTCATTGTATTCCATCTATGCTACTGTTACAGCCAAGACATTCCAAAATAGCCTCCAGTCAGTTTCCTTTTTCAAGCCGAACAGAAACACTAATTAAAATATACAACACCTTTCATCCATCTGTGAGGTTGAATTTCATTTTTTAGAATAGATTGATTTCAAGCCCTTTCTGACTAAGCACAACATTTGATTACATTTGTGCCTTTAATCTGTGTGTTAGTGCTGAAATGAATCAAATAGGTCCTGACCTCTTTCAAAATAATTGCCTTTGCAATGATTTTTAGAAGCTAATAAAATCATGCTAAAGATAGGGCACTAGGAATAAGAGGAAGGCTAGAAAAATACTATCTTTAGAATTGAATTCTTTCAGAGGTACCTAAATACAGCAACTGCCATGATGAAGAAAAATTAATAGGTAGTCATTTATTTCCTTTTCCACTAAGAAAAATACATGAAGTGCTTAATTCAATGCCATGTGCCTTGTAGCTGCTTAAGTAAAGATGATAGTAATAATGACTATTACTTACACAGGAAACTTTTCCTGCATTAATCCCCAAACTCAACTTTCATTTTAGGCCATTTATCCCAATGAACTCATGTAATTAGCAGTAATATATAGATTACTATATATGTTTTTCACTACACATCTGTGCATATTAGTATTTTATTAATCTGTTTTCTCCTTTAGAATTATTTTTTAAAGTTAAGAGGAAGTGATACACTTTATATAAAACACATTTAACAAATGGTAGCTATTATTAGTAGTACTTACACCTGACAGAGTAATGTCCAGTTCAATTACTCTATATATTCTCCTCAAAAAAGAACATCTATGTTTCTTTTTCTTTTTTTTTTTTTTTTTGAGTCTCGCTCTGTTGCCCAGGCTGGAGTGCAGTGGCGGGAACTCGGCTCACAGCAACCTCTGCCTTCCGGTTCAAGCAATTCTCCTGCCTCAGCCTTCTGAGTAGCTGGGACTACAGGCACGCGCCACAACCCCCGGCTAATCTATTTTTTTAGTAGAGACAGGGTTTCACCATGTTGGCCAGGCTGGTTTCGAAACCCTGGCCTCGTGATCCGCCCACCTTGGCCTCCCAAAGTGCTGGGATTACAAGCGTGAGCCACCGCGCCCAGCCCTATATTTCTTTTTCCTGGTGGAAGTGCTGTGAGGCACCAGGCACACTTATACACTGATGGTAGATGTGCAATTTCGCACACTTCCAAAATGCAAATAAAAACATTTTCAAAATAATAATACCTGCCAACTGACCTACTTCAATTAATTTTTTCTAAGAGCATAATTATGAAATACAGAAAGACTTCTTTACAGAAATATTTATCAAAGATATGTTTATGAAATGTTTAACAACAAAGCATGTTGATTAAAGTATGATACAGGTGTATTAAATGGCTATTAAAATCTTCTTGAAGTGTAATACATATTGGCATTGGAATATTTATGAAACATTGCTAGTCAAAAAAGCAAATAATAAGACAGTCTGTAGAAATGATACCATTTGTTCATAAGTCTCTATACATAAGCATAAAAGACAGACTGAAATGATATTTTTCTTCTAGTAGCGGGATTATGGGTGATTTATGTTACCTCTTTATTTTCTTATGTTCTGGTTTTCTTCAGTGAGCATGCATTATTTTAGAAATTAAGGGGAAAAAGATAACAATTGATACTTTTTATCAGTAAAAGTATGAGCATGGAAGATGCCTGGAAGAGCTCTTACTCCAGCTTTATGATTCTCCAACTTTCCTTCCTTTCCTTTAGAAAAAGTACCAAAAGACATAGGTGGAATGGGGAGAGAAGGTGGGTTAAAGCTACTTGCTTTCCCATGTCTGCTGGCAGATTGCTACCGTCTCTGGTTTCTTCCTTTCAGCTCCTAAGAAATGCATCATTGGCTACAGCTCTGCCAAATGCACTATCTTTTCCTGGACAGAGATTCTGGTCCCAGCCCTCACTGTTTTCCTGCCCTGATTAGCTGTGCTGGTCAGTAAAATTCCTTCTACTGCCCTTCCTAAAATCTTTAGAACTTAAAGGCAGCTCTGACTATAGAGCCTCACTTTCTTCCCTCTTAGATCCTCCCTCCCCACTCTGGAGATTTAAAGGCATTTAACAGAAAAATAGCCCCAGGCCACCTGATTAACCTCTTCCTGCATTGCCACTGAAATAACCAAGAAAGTAGAAGAGAAAGACAGCTTTTATAAGATTTTACTGCTCTTACCATAAGCAAAGAAGGGGAGAGAGGAGCATACACCACACACACCTGCTAAATTTCCCAAAGTAAAAGTTTTGTGACTGTTGAAAATGTGATGAATTTATCAAAAGTACCTGAAAGCAGCTATTTAATGTAAATCACACCTCTCTTTGTTCGGTGAGAGTGTGAAACTCACATTTTTAATAAGACAAACGACACAAGCAGAGCACTGTAGCATCTGTGTAATGTCAAAGATAAACAAAGCTGGACACCAGTTAAATTAGTAAGGATAGTTGTTGCTTTGTTTTGTTTTGTTTTTCCATATCTCCTCTTGAGAAAGAAAATCAGTAATAACTATTACAAAAGGGAAAAGAGTTCAGTGAGAACTGAACTCAATTGCCATTTGTACAGAGGTGACTGAGTATTTTAAAGGGAGAATGAGGGAATAGTGAGGGAGTGAAAAAGGGGGCTCAGTAGAGTCGAGAAAGTGAAGAGTTACGATGGGTTAATCAGTATAAATGTAATTAGGCCAGCTGTGTCTGCCAGCTGGCTATGATGGAAGTCAGGATTCTATCCTCTCACAGAGACTGGGAAACAGAGGCCCTACCCTCAGTTGTTGGCTAGGACAAACAGTAAATTTTGGGGGCAATCTTCAGTTTTCTCAGGCAGGCACTTTATGGGTGGGGAGACATCCTACGACTTTGGCCTTGACTTGACAATAATGTTAGTGTTTTATTCAAGTCTTTATAGACTAAAGTTAAACCCTTGTAAAGAAAAGACTCAGAAGACCCTGGCTAAAGTTTGATCAAGGAGAGAATCTTTTTCAGTCATCAATAAGCCTAATCGTTTTAGCCACACAATGCATATTTCTCACGATAAAGTTTTTACTCACATATTGAGAGGTGACATCATGCTGGCAGTCCTCACAGCCCTCGCTCGCTCTCGGCCCCTCCTCTGCCTGGGCTCCCACTTCGGTGGCACTTGAGGAGCCCTTCAGCCCACCGCTGCACTGGGGGAGCCCCTTTCTGGGCTGGCCAAGGCGGGAGCCGGCTCCCTCGGCTTGCGGGGAGGTGTGGAGGGAGAGGCGCGAGCCGGAACTGGCGCTGCGCGCGGTGCTTGCGGGCCAGCTGGAGTTCCGGGTGGGCGTGGGCTTGGCGGGCCCCTCACTCAGAGCAGCCGGCCGGCCCTTCCGGCGCCGGGCAATGAGGGGCTTAGCACACAGGCCAGCGGCTGCGGAGAGTGTACTGGGTCCCCCAGCAGTGCCAGCCCACCGGCGCTGTGCTCGATTTCTCACCGGGCCTTAGCTGCCTTCCCACGGGGCAGGGCTCGGGACCTGCAGCCCTCCATGCCTGAGCCTCCCACCCCCTCCGTGGGCTCCTGTGCAGCCCAAGCCTCCCCGACGAGCGCCACCCCCTGCTCCACGGTGCCCAGTCCCATCCTCCACCCAAGGGCTGAGGAGTGCAAGCACACGGCACGGGACTGGCAGGCAGCTCCACCTGCAGCCCCTGGGCAGGATCCACTGGGTGAAGCCAGCTGGGCTCCTGAGTCTGGTGGAGATGTGGAGAACCTTTATGTCTAGCTCAGGGATTGTAAATACACCAATCGGCACCCTGTTTCTAGCTCAGGGTCTGTGAATGCACCAATTGACACTGTATCTAGCTGCTCTGGTGGGGCCTTGGAGAACCTTTATGTCTAGCTCAAGGATTGTAAATACACCAACCGGCACCCTGTGTCTAGCTCAGGGTCTGTGAGTGCACCAATCGACACTCTGTGTCTGGCTGCTCTGGTGCGGCCTTGGAGAACCTTTGTGTCCATACTCTGTATCTAACTGATTTGATGGAGAAGTGGAGAACTTTTATGTCTAGCTCAGGGATGGTAAACGCACCAATCAGCGCCCTGTCAGAACAGACCACTAGGCTCTACCAATCAGCAGGACGTGGGTGGGGCCAGATAAGAGAATAAAAGCAGGCTGCCCAAGCCAGCAGTGGCAACCCGCTCGGGTCCGCTTCCATGCTGTGGAAGGTTTATTCTTTTGCTCTTTGCAATAAATCTTGCTGCTGCTCACTCTTTGGGTCCACACTGCTTTTATGAGCTGTAACACTCACCGCAAAGGTCCGCAGCTTCACTCCTGAAGCCAGCGAGACCACGAGCCCACCGGGAGGAACGAACAACTCCAGACGCGCTGCCTTAAGAGCTGTAACACCTCGAGGGTCCGCGGCTTCATTCTTGAAGTCAGTGAGACCAAGAACCCCCCAATTCCGGACACAATATCATGCATTGTGCTAACCTGGGGAAGGCATTTGATGTGAAGATCAGGGAAGTCTATTACTCTTTCTGACCCTCCAAATGATATTTTTACACCTCCTTTTACTCTTTTCATTACTATGGTGGTTCTTTAAGACTGTCTACTTTTTAAGTCTCTGATGCATGTGCCAAGGTCTCTGAGGAGAATGCAACAATGACAGGTAACATGGGGCTAACACATACTTTATTCAACGCATTAAATCTCTGGCAAAAATCCTAAAGCTACATCTTTCAAGTTTCAAGTTCTAACAGAATATGTTCACCTAAACATTAAACTCATAAAATATAATAAATATTTTTGTTATGTCTTCACACTTCGTGTTTTCCTAGGCCGGAAAACTTTTCTATGGAAGTATTTATTTTTTTATATTTTATTTTATTTTCCCCATAACTTTTTCTAAACATTTCTATTTTCCTTGAGGTAGAGTGATGGAACTTAGACACCTATAATCAAGAAGTGTATTAGAAAAAACTGCAAAACACTAACATCTTCTAATACAAAACCATAATGTACATATCTAGAACAAAATGTCTAATACCTTTCTTGATTATGTCCATCTCTATAATGAGTTCTTAGTTATTTACCAGGATTATATCTAACATTGTAGACTTTGGTTAATTTTTCTGAAAATTCATTTATTTGAACTTATTTATGATGAAACTCATTCATACTTTTGTATGTTCTCAGCCTTGGGATAGTTTTTTGAAGATTTCTCCATTGGCCTGTCAATACACCAACCAGATAGAGGTTAAGTATCTCTCACAAATATGGAAGAACAGAGGCAATGTATTGTGTAAGAAAACCTTAATTAAGGGTCAAGATGTCACAGTTTTTAGCAATGTCTCTGCTACTAACTAGCTGTGTGTCACTGAAGAAATCACCTGGGACCTCTTTCCTCTTCTGTTGAGTAATTTCACCATGGACTCTCTCTTCCATATTATTTATTAAATTATTAAACATAGTATTAAACACTGTCTCCATTTCTTGGATAGTCCCAAGCTCTCAATCTCCTAATGGGTAGAAAATAAGGCTCCTTCACAGTGGGGTGCATGTCTTTGGCTACAAAATAAGAGTCAACAAAGAATTCAAAAAATGAATCACAACCAATCTTGAGACAGGATGCGTAGTCTCATGTTTTTTTTGTAAAGAGAACATGAAAAACAGGATGGAAATGAATAAACCAATCCAAATATACACAAGAATATACCTATTCACTTCAAATATGTCATAGACTGACCCAAATATACTTTTATCCTGATGGACTAAAATCAGCTAAAGAAAGAAAAATTTTTATCTGAAAGTTTGTCCTTTGTATTTGAAAATGTTGTCTCTGATTTTCTTGGACAGACATATGGTCATCAGCAATACTTACATCAGATTTTTTTTTTTTTTGAGATGGTGTCTCTGTCTGTCGCCCAGGCTGGAGTGCAGTGGCGCGATCTCAGCTCACTGTAACCTCTGCCTCCCGGGTTCAAGCGATTCTGCCACCTCAGCCTCCTCAGTAGCTGGGATTACAGGCACGTGCCACCACACCAGGCTAATTTTTGTATTTTTGTAGAGATGGGGTTTCACCATGTTGGTCAGGCTGGTCTCAGACTCCTGACCTTGTGATCCGCCCACCTCGGCCTCCCAAAGTGCTGGGATTATAGGCGTGAGCCACCATGCCCAACCTACATCAGATTTATTTTTATTGTTTACTCTTATATTTTCCATATTGGAAAATCTCAACCTAGAACAATATTGTTCTAAAGCATCCCTTATTACTCAGTTTTTAGAATTAGCGGTGCATCCTCATAAGAATAATGGCATAAATAGTGACTTGATTTCCAGGTTAGCACACAAAAGCCAATTTTATTCCTGATGTCCCTGAAGTATATTATCAATATCTTCTTTAAAAATTGTAACAGTGGACATTCTTGAAGAATGGTCCAGAAAAGGTCATTCAAAATTAGAACAAATGTTAGTCAAAGCCAGGATTTGGAGAGGCAGGTAGTCTGGAGTAATGTGTATGGTTGAGAATTACCTAATAGGCACCAGAAGAACATCAGGCAACGACAAATTAAAATTGACCCAATAGGCAACAGGAAGATAAAGGACATCAGTTAAAAACAAATTTAAACTGACCTCAGTATATTTGAGAAAAGAAGGGAAGGGAAAAGAAGAAAAGAGAAGGAAAATAGGTCTTACTGATTGGCAGGCTATTTGCCTTGCCTGAATGAACTGCAATAGGATAACCTAAACACTATTACTTCAGTTAGAGTAAGCTTAAGATAACCTAACCACTTTTACTTAGGTTAGAGTAAGCTTAGGATAACCTAACCACTATTACTTACATTGGAATAAGCTTACGACAACCTAACCACTATTACTTACATTGGAGTACGCTTGTGTGATTTTGTAACAAAGTAGTCTGACTAATTCACTAAAAATACAGTGTTGAAAGTATCTTCTTTCTAGCTTAAGGGAGACTCTGAGGTGTTTTACACGTACTCACAAATCACAAGTGCCCATTTCTACAGCTGATACCCACCATTCTGTCTACCACCCCTACCTCAGCTTCTTGGCCATTTGACGCTTCTATAATACCCCTCATTAAATCACCTCTTCTGATTATTGATACATTTACACTGTTCCTTATGGCTCATTTAGATGGATAACCAAGATATTATTTCAACAGTCATGACACTGAAGTGAGGGAAAAAACTTCCTCCTCTTATCTGCTCTATTACAAGGCCATGAAGCAGAAGCACCTCATGCTGTTTCTAGTATAACTTAAGAACATGGGTTGGGTGCTGCTCCTTCATTTTATTTACCTCTTGATGAGTTACAGGACACTTTGCTCTAGGGATTTATCATAGTTTTCCAGGACATAATCAGAAGTTATTACCATCACATGGCCTTCACTGGCACCCACATTATTGCACTTAGAATCATTTTTCACACATTACCTTCACCTGGTTTCCAAACCAAGTTTGAACACCTTGACTTTCACTTTTCTCAAAGTCAGTGCCTCCACCATTAAGTCAACATTCTGAAAGAGTGCAAGTCAAGGAGTCACATTTTTCCCCTTATCTGTCAGTATCCTTAGTCTATGGAGGCATCTATCAGCCCCAACTCATCCAGTTATTATCATACATGATGATCCTTGGCTCTGGTCTAAATAAACTACAGTTGAGGGACGCAGCAGCTCACAATGCTTTTCCTAAGATCCTGGAACCACATTTTGTAAATAAGTGATTCTTGACTTCTAGTTGCACAGAAAACAGATTTCTGAAACTTTAAATAGCTATGATAAAAGATGCTCAACATCACTAGTCAATAGAGAATTGTAAATCAAAACCACAGTGAGATACTACTTCACACCCACTAGAATGGCTATCATACAAAAAAAAAAGAAACAGAAAATAACAAGTGTTTACAAGAATTTTGGGAAATTGGAACCCTCATGCACTGCTGGTGGGAATGTAAAATGGTGCAGCCACTTTGGAAGGCAATTTGGTGGCTCCTCAAAAATGTAAACATAGAATTACCATATAATTCAGAAATTTCATCCCTAGGACCCTACTCAAGAACAATAAAAACACAAATGTTCACACAAAAATGCATACACAAATGTTTATAGTAGCATTATACATAACAGCCCGCAAATGGAAACAACCCAATTTTTCATCAGTTCATGAATGGATTAAAAAAAATGTTGTTGCATACATGCAATGGATTATTTTTAAACCATAAAAAGGAATGAAGTATTCGTATAAACTACAACGTGGTAAACCTCGAAAATATGGCAAGTGAAATAAGCCAAAAACAAAAGGCTTGTCAGATTCCACTGGTATGAAATGTCCAAGTAGGCAAATCCATAGATGAAGAAAGTAGATTAGTGGTTGCCAGGGACTGGGGAAGCAATGAAGAGTGACTACAAACAGGTAAGGGGTTTTTTTTAGGGTGATAAAAATGTTCTGGAATTAGATGGTTATAATGGTTGCACAACTCCATGAATATAATAAAAGTCACTTAGTTGTATACTTTAAATGAGTAAACTCTATGATATGAGAATTACACCTCAATAAAAAGAAAATCTATAGAGAAAAGTAGAATGGTCATTGTCTGAGGCTGTGAGTAGAAATAGGAAATGAATGCAAATGGATAAGAGGTTTTTGAGGAGTTAATGGAAGTGTTCTAAAATTAGATACTGGTGATAGCTGTACAACTCTGTAAATTTATTAAAAACTACTGAATTGTACAATTCAAATGAGTGAATTTTATTATGTAAAGTATGCCTCAATAAAACTATTTTTACATAATGTATGAACATCTGATCTTCTTCCAGACTGATTAAACAAGAATCTTTGGGAGTAATTTCTGGGTATTAATAGTTTTTAAAAGTTCCCCAGGTGATTATAACATGCAACCACAGCTTGTGGGGAAAATAATCAGTTGCTCTTGAAATGGTAATAATATGGCTTATAAAATACATGGTGGAAAAAGAGTGTGTGCTGAAAAAAACACCTGAAGAGATAATGGCTGACAATTTACTAAGTTTGATGAAAGACATTAATCCACAAATTCAAAAACTTAAACTTCAGACAACATAAACCCGAAGAAATCTATGCCCAGATATCACAATAAAACTGCTGATACCTAGAAAGCTGTCAGAGAAAAATCATACATTATGCATAGTCGAGGAATATTTAAATGACTGTAGATTTCTCATTAAAAACCATGGAGGCCAAAAAGAAGTGGCACAAATATTTTTCAAGTTCTGAAATAAAAGAAAAGAGCTGTCAACCCATGATTTTCTATCCAACTAAAATGTCATTCAGAAATGACAGTAAAATAAAGATATTCTCAGGTGAAGAAGCACTATGGGAATTCATAGCCAGCACACCTGGTCTAAAAGAATGGCTAAAGGAAGTTCTTGAAACAGAAAGGAAATAATAAAATAAAGAAACTTAGAGCATCATATAGAAAGAACGATGTAAAGAGTAAAGATGAGTAAATATAATATATTCTTCTCCTTTGAGTTCTTTAAAATATGCTTGACTGTTTAAAATAAAGAGTATAATATTTTTCTGATGGGGTTGTTGATGGATATTTATGTAATATATATATAGAACTACAACATAAAGGGGAAAGTATAAAGGATCTGCATGATGGTAAGGTTTCTACATTCCACTTGAAATAGTAAAATATTAATTCTAAGTAGACTATGAAATAAGTACTTTTAAATTCCTAAAATACCAAAAAAATACAAAGAGATATAGTCAGAATCATAATAGATAAAATAAAATAAAAAACAAGAATTACTCAGAATCACCCAAAACACGGCAAGAACAGAGAAACAGACAGAGAAAGAAAATGGATGATACAAAAAATGAGTAATAAAAAGGTAGGCCTAAATTGAGATACTCCTGGGTATTATTCTTGAGAAATGTAAACTAATGTCCACATAAATACCTGTACAAGAATGTTTATAACAGCTCTACTTATAATCGTCAGAAACTGGAAACAGTCCTGATGTACTGCAATGAGTAAATGGCTGTACAAACTATGGTCCATCCATACAATGATCTATACAACAATAAAAAGAAAGAACAACTTAGGTAAATCTTAAAAACACTACCTTGGGTGAAAGAAGTAAGTCTCAAAAGATTACATATTGTATGATTTTATTTATATAACATTCTTGAAAAAATAAAACTATGAGAACATAAAACAAATTAGTGGTTGTCAGAGTTTGGAGTTGGGGCGGAGTGTGACTATAAAGAGATAATACAATGAAGTTATTGGGAGTGATGAAAAAGTTCTGTATTGTGATTGTTGTGGTGGTTACACAAATATACATGAGTTAAAATTTATAGAACTGTACACCAAAAGGAAAATAGCCATTTTTACTGCAAAATAAAAACAATAGTAAGCAAACAGTTAATTGGTACTTACATGACCTTGATATTTACTTCTCTGTTAGTGGTTCTGAATAAGATATTTTAAAATCATCATTTCTTTACAGTCTTCAGCTAATGACTTTTTAAATGATGAAACTACAAACTATAATTAATGTTATGAGTTGCCTAATTATTCTCCCCTGCTAACAATATTAACTCCTAGTCAAGCTTTAGGTGAGATAATAGCCTCAAAATTTCAGGACATTATACACTATTTGATGCGCTTTCATTAAATGATTAATCATCCATTTCACCTCTATAAAGGAAAAATTTATATTTCAGTGCATGATTAGAATTGCTATCTAGAATTTAGTGCTTTTCCAGCCATTAAGATGGGTGGTTATTAAAATGGGGATAGGTGATGGAAACCTGTGCTTATGGGCAGGAGGAGGCCTCAGATGTATTGATCTTAAATGACAGTGTTTGCGACATTTAACTAAGCACAGAGCTTTTCTGTTTTGGTCCTTATCTGAAAGCAAAAAGATGGTAAATAACAAAGTTACCAGTGATTCTACTGAGACACCTATGTCTGCAATAGCTTCTAGTTACTAGAAAATTGTGGTTGTGGTACTAAAATAATCTCACTGCCCTGTCTTTTTTTCTGTAACAGTCTTGGATTTCTACTTTATCAATAGAAAGAAACCATTTTGGCTGAAAAAATATGTGTATATATTTAATACCACAATAAAATGCCCCCTTCATTGAAACTTCTGCTTGAGAACAGGAACTACCATCAGACTTGTCTTATCCAATGCACTGATAATAAATGCCTTATTGGTTTGGGTTAATGTAGCCACTTAACCAAGCTCATAAAAAGCCTATGCCATAAAAAGTGTCAGCCCTGATGATTTGGCATGTCAGAAGTTCTCATTCTGGAGGAGGGAATGTGCAAAGACTGATGGGATTTGACACTAGTCCAAGGTGGAGACTGGAGGAAGAATCAGGGCAAAATGACTAGTGGCCTTTAGAGAGGGACACAGTCCAAATCACCAAGTCCCGGGAATGTGAAGACATAAATTGCCTCTCAAATCATCATTCATTTATTTTTTCAGCAAACAAACATTTGTTGAGTGATTACTCTGTGCCCTGCACTGTTTCAAGTACTGGAAATACTTCAGTGAACCAGACAGCCAAAGTTCTTCTTCTCATAGAGCTTATAAATTTAGTGGGAGGAGAAAGACATGAAACAAGTAGATAAGATCATTTCAAATAGCCATAAATAATATCAAAGAAATGATACAGGGTAATATAATAGAGAGTGATATGGTTTGTCTGTGTCCCCACCCAAATCTCAGCTTGAATTGTATCTCCCACAATTCCCACATGTTGTAGGAGGGATTCAGAGGGAGATAATTGATTCATATGGGCCGGTCTTTCCTGTGCTCTTCTTGTGATACTGAATAAGTCTCACAAGATCTGAGTTTATCAGGGATTTCTGCTTTTGCTTCCTCCTCATTTTCTCTTGCCACCACCATGTAAGAAGTGCTTTTTGCCTCCCACCATAATTCTGAGGCCTCCCCAGCCATGTGGAACTGTAAGTTCAATTAAACCTCTTTTTCTTCCCAGTCTTGGGTATGTCTTTATCAAGAGGATGAAAACGAACTGATACAGTAAATTTGTACCTGTAGAGTGGGGCATTGCTGAAAAGATACCCCAAAATGTGGAAGCAACTTTGGAACTGGGAAACAGGAAGAGATTGGAACAGTTCGAAGGGCTCAGAAGAAGACAGGAAAATGTAGGAAAATTTGGAACTTCCTGGAGACTTGTCCAATGGCTTTGCCTAAAATGCTGGAAGCAATATGGACAGTGAAATCCAGGCTAAGATGGTCTCAGATGGAGATGAGGAACTTGTTGGGAACTGGAGCAAAGTTGACTCTTTTTATGTTTTAGCAAAGAGACTGGCAGAATTTTGGCCTTGCCCTAGAGATTTGTGGAAACTCAAACTTGAGAGAGTTGATTTAGGGTTTCTGGCAGAAAAAATTTATAAGCAGCAAAGCATTCAAGAGGTGACTTGGGTGCTGTTACAGGCATTCAGTTTTATAAGGGAAGCAGAGCATAAAAGTTTAGAAAATTTGCAGCCTGATTATGCAATAGAAAAGAAAACCCCATTTTCTGGGAAGAAATTCAAGCTGCCTGCAGAAATTGGCATTAGTAGCAAGGAGCTTAATGTTAATCCCCAGGACTGTGGAGAAAATGTCTCCAGGGCATGTCAGAGACCTTCATGGCAGCCCCTCCCATCACAGGCCTGGAGGCCCAGGAGGATAAAGTAACCTCGTGGGCCAGGCCCAGGGTCCCCATTCTGTGTGTAGCCTAGGGACTTGGTGCCCTGTGTTCCAGCTGCTCCAGCCATGGCTGAAAGGGGACAATGTACAGCTTGGGCTGTGGCTTCAGAGGGTGGAAGCCCCAAGCCTTGGCAGTTTCCACATGGTGTTGAGCCTGTGGGTGCACAGAAGTCAAGAATTAAGGTTTGGGAACCTCTACCTAGATTTCAGAAGTTGTATGGAAATGCCTCGATGCCCAGGCAAAAGTTTGCTGCAGGGGCAGTGCCCTCATGGAGAACATCTTCTAAGGAAGTGCAGAAAGGAAATGTGGGGTCAGAGCCCCCACACAGAGTCCCTACTGGGGCACTGCCTAGTGGAGCTGTGAGAAAAGGTACACCATCCCCCAGACCCTAGAATGGTAGATCCAACGACAGCTTGCACCATGCACCTGGAAAAGCCACACTCAATGCCAGCCCACGAAAGCAGCCTGGAGGGAGGCTGTACCCTGCAAAGCCAAAGGAGCAGAGCTGTCTAAGATCATGGGAACCTACCTTTTGCATCAGCGTGACCTGGATGTAAGACTTGGCATCAAAGGAGATCATTTTGGAGCTATAAAATTTGACTACCTCAATCAATTTTGAACTTGCATGGGCCCTGTAATCCCTTTGTCTTGGCCAATTTATCCCATTTGGAATGGCTGTATTTACCCAATACCTGTACCCCATTGTATCTAGGAAGTAACTTGCTTTCTTTTGATTTTACAGGCTCATAGGCAGAAGGGACTTGCTTTGTCTTAGATGAGACTTCAGATTGCAGACTTTTAGGTTAATGCTGAAATGAGTTCAGACTTTGGGGTACTGTTGGAAAGACATAATTGGTTTTGAAATGTGAAGACATGAGATTTGGAGGGGCTGGGGCAGAATTATATGGTTTGGCTGTGTCCCCACCCAAATCTCAACTTGAATTGCATCTCTCATAATTGCCACATATTGTGGGAGGGACTCAGGTGGAGGTAATTGAACCATGGGTGCCAGTCTTTCCCATGCTATTTTCATGATAGTGAATAAGTCTCACGAAATATGATGGGTTTATCAGGGGTTTCCACTTTTGTTCTTCCTCATTTTCTCTTGCTGCCACCATGTAAAGATTGACTTTTGCCACCTGCCATGATTCTGAGGCCCACCCCCCCAGTCATGTGGAACTGTAAGTTCAATTAAACCCCTTTTTCTTCCCAGTCTCAGGTGTGTCTTTATCAGCAGTGTGAAGACAAACCAATACAGAGAGTGACTGAGGATGGGACTGAGGGTGGGGTTGAGGTGGCTACATGTGAAGATCAAGGGGACATTTGAGCTGAGACCTAAATGTTAAGAAAGAGAGAGGCATGAGAAGATCTAGGCTGAAAAAACAACAAATGCAAGAACCCTGAGATAAGAACAAATTTGGCCAATGTGGCTAGAACATTAGAAAAGTAGGCAGAGAGGAAACAGATCACTTAAAGTTGTGGGAGACGTGGTAAGTAGTTTAAATTTTATTATTGATAAAATGGAAACCCATTGAATAATTTTACATGAAGAGGAAATGGTTTAATTTATTTAAAAAATACCTTTGGCTGTATAGAGATTAGGTTTTACAGGGACAAGAGTGGAATCAGGGAAACCAGTTAAAGGGATATTGCACTAATCTAGATAAAAGTTGGTGCCTTGGACAAGACCGGTGGAAGCAGAGAAAAAGGGAAGTAAATGCATGCAGGATACAATTCATAGATATTGCTGACAAGACTTGATGATTGTCTTGGACTATGAAAGAAAGAGGAATAAAAAAATGACTTAAATTTGTACCTTGGGCAACTGTATTGAAGACAGAAGCATGTGTAGTGCAACAGGATGGGGCCAAGATGGCCAATTAGATGCAGCTGTGGTCCATGGCACTCACACACTGGAAAGAAATAGGTGAGTGAATACAGCAACTTCAACTGAAAAATCCAGGTAGTTACATTGGGACTGATCAGGGGAACAACCCATGAAGAATGAAGTAAAGGGGGTGGGGGCAACGACCCATCCTGGAGTGACATGTAACCAAGGGAGCCCCTGCTCCCAGCCAAAGGAAGTAGTGAGTGAATGTGTGACCCCAGGAAACCATGCTTCTCCCATGGATCTTTGTGACCCTCATATTAAGAGATTCCCTTATAAGCCCATGCCACCAGAGCCTTGGGTCTGCCACACAGAGCCATGTGGAATCTCAGTAGACCAGCTGCTCAGGCATGCACAGACACCCATAAGCTTTACATACTCCAACCCCGGAATCCCTGACAAAGGTGACTGCAACTCAGGCAAGGTGGGAGCTCCATATATATCCATAGGAAGGGTGCTTAATCCATGGGGCTGAACAGCTTCAATCTGTGGGCCCCACTTCCATGGCACCTTACAAGATAAGACCCACTGGTTTGGAATTCCAGCCAGACATCAGCAACAGGGTGGAGCCTGCCTGAGATGGGATGGAGCCCTTAGAAGGAGAGGTAGGCTGCCATCTCTGATGTTTGGTTAACTTAGCCATTCCAGCCTGTGGGCTTTGGAGAGTCCAAATGGTCTGGATGAGGAAGGATCACCTGAGAGCAGCGCAGCTGCTTTGTCAGAATGTGGATAGATTGCCTCTTAAGGGGGATCCCAATCCACTTCTCCTCATGAGGTAGGTCCTCTGAACCAAGGCTTCTGGCTACCCCTACTCATATTCTACAGAGTTCTGATTTCTCCCTGGGACTCAGTGCCCGAGGGGAGGGGCAGGCTGCCATCTTTGCTGTTTGGATGACTCAGCAGTTCCAGTCTATGGGCTTTGGAGAGTCCAAGCCAACTGAGACAGAGGCAGTTCCCCAGTATGACATGGCTGTTTTGTTGAGGCATGGCCAGACTGCTTCTTTAAATGAGACCCAGATCCATTCCTCCTTGCTGGGTGAGTCTTTCCAGCTGGGTCCTCCAGCAAGCCTCACCTGTGTATTATGACTTTCAGAGTTCCAATTTATCCCTGAGATGAAGTGTGGGATATCCTCGGGGTTGGGGGATGGGTCAGCACTTGGCTACTTGGGCATCTTGGCTGGTCCAGCCTGTGGGCTTTGGAGAGCCCAAACTGATCAGGGGCTGAAGGAATCCTCCACACAGCATAGCTGCTCCACCAAAAAGCAGCCAGACTGCTTCTTTAAGTGAATCCCTGATCCCATCCTGCCTGACTGGGTGAGACCTCCCAACCAAGGCCCCCAGCCATCTCCTATGGGTGCATTTGAGCTGGAAACAAGTAAGTAGCTCCTGAGACACAGCTTCCAGAGGAAGAAGAAGGCTGCCATCTTTGCTGTTTCACAGCCTTTATTGGTGATACCTCTAGGTACTGGAAAAACCAAGGCAAAAATTGTCTGGAGTGAAACCCCAGCAAACCACAGCAGCCCTATGGAAGACTGGCCAGACTATTAAAATAAACAAATAAACAAACAACAACAACAACAAAACTGATCCAAAGGTCAGCAACCTCAAAGATCCAAGGTAGGTAAGCACAAAAAGATGAGAAAGAATCAGTGCAAAAATGCTGAAAACTTAAAAAGCCTGAGTGCCCACTTTCCTCCAAATGACTGCAACACCACTCAAGTAAGGGTACAGAACTCAGCGGAGGCTGAGATGGCTGAAATGACAGAAGTAGGCTTCAGAACGTGGATAAAAATGAACTTCACTGAGCTAAAGGAGCACGTTGTAACCCAGTGTAAAGAAGCTAAGAATCAGGGTAAAACAATGCTGGAGCTGACAGACAAAATAGCCAATATAGAGAGCAACATAACTGACCTGATAAAGCAAAAAACACACTACAACAACTACACAATGCAATCACGAGTATTAATAGCAGAACAGACCAAGCAGAGTAAAGAATTTCAGAGCTTGAAAACTGTCTTCTGAAATATGAGAGGCAGACAAGAATACAGGAAAAATAATGAAAAGGAATGAAAAAAATGTCTGAGAAATATGGAATTATGTAAAGAGACTGAATTTATGACTGATTGTGGTACCTGAAAGAGATGGGGATAAGGGAACCAATTTGGAAAACATATTTCAGGATATCATCCAGGAGAACTGTCCCAACATATATACGTCAACATTCAATTTCAGGAAATGCAGAGAACACCAGTAAGATACTCCATGAGATGATCATCCACAAGACACATGATCATCAGATGCTCCAAGGTGGGCATGAAAGAAAAAATGTTAAGTACAACTAGAAAGAAAGGACAGGAAATCTACATAGGGAAGCCCACCAGACTAACAGTGCAACTCTCCACAAAAGCCCTACAAGTCAGAAGAGATTTATAGCTCATATTCAACATCCTTAAAGGAAAGAATTTCCAACCCAGAATTTCATGTCCAAAGAAACTAAGCTTCATAAGTGAAGGAGAAAAAAGATCCTTTTAAAACAAGCAAATACTGAGGGAATTTGTTACCACCAGACCTGCCATACAAGAGCTCCAAAAGGACACCCCAAAGAAAGGAAAAAATGGTTAACAGCCACTAGAAAAACACAGTGAAGTACACAGACCAGTGACACTATAAAGCAACTACATAAACAAGTCCACATAATAACCAGCTAGTATCATGAAGACAGGATCAAATCAACACATAACAACACTAACCTTAAAGGTAAATGGGCTAAATGGCCCAATTAAAAGACATAGAGTGGCAAGCTGGATAAAGAACCAAGACTCATTGGTATGCTGTCTTTAAAAGACTCATCTCACATGCAAAGATATGAATAGGCTCAAAATAAAGGGATGGAGGAAAATTTACCAAACAAATGGAAAACAGAAAAAAAAAACCCCCAGGGGTTTCAATGCTACTTTCTAACAAAACAGACTTTAAACCAACAAAGATAAAAAAAAAGACAAAGAAGGGCATTACATAATGGTAAAGGCTTCAATTCAACAAGAAGAGCTAACTGTCCTAAATATACATTCACCCAACACAGGAGTACCCAAATTCATAAAGCAAGTTCTTAGAAACCTTCAAAGAGACTTGGACTCATATGCAATAATAGTGGGAGACTTGAACACCTCACTAATGACATTTGGCAGATCATTGAGACAGAAACTTAACAAAGATATTCAGGACCTGAGCTCAGCTCTGGATCAAGTGGACCTGATACCATATGTACAGAACTCTCCACCCAAAAACAACAGAATATACGTTCTTCTCATCAGCACATGGCACTTACTTTATAATTGATCACATAATCAGAAGTAACACAATCCTCAGCAAATGCAAAAGAACTAAAATTATAATCAACAGTCACTCAGACCACAGTGCAATCAAATTAGAGCACAACATTAATAAATTTACTCAACATCATAGTACTACATGGAAATTGAACAATCTGCTCCTGAATGACTTTGGGATAAATAATGAAATTAAGGCAGAAATCAAGAAGTTCTTTGAAACTAATGAGAACAAAAATACAATATATCAGAATCTCTGGGATGCAACTAATGCAGTGTTGAGATGGAAATTTATAGCATTAAATGCCCAGATGAAAAAGCTAGAAAGATCTCAAGTTAACAACCTAACATCACAACTAAAAGAATTAGAGAATCAAGAGCAAACAAATCCCAAAGCTAGCAGAAGACAAGAAATAACCAAAATCAGAGCTGAGCTGAAGAAAATAGAGACATGAAAAATCCTTCAAAAAAATCAGTGAATCCAGGAGCTTTTTAAAAAATAAATTAATAAAATTGATAGACTACTATCTGGACTAATGAAGAAAAGACAGAAAATTAATCAATTAATTTATTAAACAAACCTGCACATCCTGTGCATGTATCCATGAACTCAAAATAAAAGTTGGAAACTTAAAAAAGAAGCCTTTACATTGTTGGGGAAGTACAGATTCTTTTACTGAGGTGTGTATTAAGCATTCTTGCCTTGCTATAAAAAAATACCTGAGAGTGGGTAATTTATATGAAAAGAATTTTAGTTGGCTTACAGTTCTGCAGGCTGTACAGGCAGCATTGCGGCTTAAGTTTCTGGGGAGGATTCAGTGACCTTTACTCATGGCAGAAGGCAAAGTGGGAGTAGGCACTTCACATGGCAAAACTGGGAGCAAGAGAGAGTTGGGGGAGGTGCCACACACCTTTAAATGACCCAGATCTCATGAGAACTCACTCATTATTGCAAGCACAAGGATATGGTACTAAACCATTCAGGAGAAACTGCTCCTATGATCCAATCACCTCCAACCAGGCTCCACCTCCGACACTAGGGATTACATTACAACTTGAGATTTGGGCAGGGACAACATCCAAACTATATTATTCTGCCCCTGGCCTCCACCAAATCTCATGTTCTCCTGTTGCAAAATACAATACTCCCTTGACAATAGTCCCCCAAAATTTCATCACATTTCAGCATTAACGCAAAAGTTCCAAGTCCCCAGTCTCACCTGGAGATGATTTCCTTCTGCTTATAAGCCTATAAAATCAAAACAAGTTATTTGCTCACAAGATACAGTGGGAGTACCAGCAGTGTATAAAAATTCCTATTTCAAAAAGGAGAAATCAGCTAAAAGAAAAGAGCTACAGGCTCCATGAAAGTCTGAAACTAAGAAGGGCAGTCATTATATATTAAATGTCCAAAATAATCTTCTTTGACTCCATGCCCCACATCCAGGGAATACTGGGGTGAGGAATGGACTCTCAAGACCTTGGGCAGCTCTGTCTGTGGCCTTGCAGGGTTCAGCCTCTGCAGCTGCTCTCACAGGCTGGCATTGACTGCCTGCATTTTTTCCAGGTGCAGGGTGCAGGGTGTTGATGGATTTACCTTTTTGGGGTCTGGAGGATGGTGACTGTCTCTCACAGTTCCACTAGGCAGTGTCCCAGTGGGAACTCTTGTGTGGCAGTTCCAACCTCACATTTTTCCTTTGAGCTCCCCTAGTAGAGGTTCTCCATGAGGGCTCTGTCCCTCCAGCCGGCCTCTGCCTGAGCACTCAGGTTTTTCCATACATCCTCTGAAATCTAGGCAGAGGCTCTCATGCCTCAACTCTTGCACTCTGTTCAACCACAGGCTTAATATCACGTGATATCTGCAAAGTCTTACAGCTTGCGCCCTCTGAAGCAGCAGCCCAAGCTGTATATAGAGCCCTGTGAGCTGAGGCTGGAGCCAGAGTGACCTGGATGTGGGGAGCAGTGTCCCAAGGTTGCACAGGGCAGCAGGGCCCTGAATCTGGCCCACAAAACTATTCTTCTTTCCTACTAAGCCTTGGGGCCTGTAATGGGAGAAACTTTCATGAAGGTCTCTGAAATGCCTTTGAGGCGTTTTTCCCATTATCTTATTTATCAGCGCTTGGATTCTTCTTGTTATGCAAATATCTGTAACTAGTGGTTGCTCAATAGCCTGCTTGAGCTTCTCGCCCAAAAAAAGCTTTTTCTTTCTCTGCCACATGGCCAGGCTGCAAATTTTCCAAACTTTTATGCTCTGCTTCCCATTTAAATATAAGTTCCAACTTTAAGTCATTTCTTTGTTCCCACATCCGAGCATAGGCTGTTAGAAGCAACCACATCTTGAACACTTTGCTGCACAGAAATTTCTTCTGCCAGATACTCTATATCATCACTCTCAACTTCAACCTTTCACATATCCCTAGGACACCGACACAATTCAGCCAAGCTCTTTGCTAAGGCATAGCACACATAACATTTCCTCCAGTTTCCAATAAGTTCCTATTTCCACCCGAGACCTCATCTTCACTGTTCATATCACTATCAGCATTTTGGTCACAACCATTTAAGTATCTCTAAAAAGTTCTAAACTTTCCCTTGTCTTCCTATCTTGTTATGAGCCTTCCAAACTCTTCCAACCTCTTCTCATTTCCCAGTTCCAAAGCTGCTTCCACATTTTCAGGTATTTTTACAGCAATGCTACATCTCTCAGTACCAATTTTCTGTGTTAGGCTGTTCTTGCATTGCTGTAAAGAAATACCTGAGACTGGGTAATTTATAAGAAAAGGGTTAATTGGCTTGTGGTTCTGCAGACTGTACAGGAAGCATGACAGCATCTGCTTCTAAGGAGGCCTCAGGGAACTTTTACACATGGTGGAAAGGAAAACGGGAACAGGAACTTCACACGGTGAAATCAGGAGCAAAAGAGAGCTGGGGGAGATCACACACACGTTTAAATGACCAGATCTCATGAGAACTCACTCATTTTCACAAGGACAAGGGGATGGTACTAAACCACCAATTAAGAATCCGCCCCCATGACCCAATCACCTCCCACAAGGCCCCACCTCCAACACTGGAGATTACAATTCAATTAAACATGAGATTTGGGCAGGGAAAACATGCAAACTATACCAAGGTATGTGGAAATGAGAGCTCTGTTTTAAATGTTTTCAATTTGAGGTGCCTATTAGACATCTAACTAGGTGTGTCAAGCTGACAATTAAATATATTAGACTGGAAATCAGAAGGGAGGTTGGGGCTATAGATATAAATTTAGGAGTCACTAATATGCAAATCATAGATAAAAATGAGATTCAGTTTGGTGGATACAGGGTGTGACAGTGGATGATTCTAAAGCAGCATCCATCTCAATGTCAAGCAGTTATTACAAATGCAAATCAAGGAACTCCATCTGAGTTGATTTACTAACAGAAAAATCCATGCCCAGTTGAGGGAAAGGTCAATTTTATTCCCAGTGCAATAGAAAACTGTTTGAGTGTTTTAAACAAGGGAGCAATACATGATTTACATTTTTAAAAAATCTTAGGGGACAGATGTGCTGAATGGATCATAAAAAAGCAAGAAAAAAGCAGTATGTGCTAGACAGAATTCTAAGATGGTCCTCTAAGATTGCTGGGACCACTAGACCTCTGGTGTAGATGCACCTCCTCTCAGTTATTCAATCAAACACAAACCTAGTTAATTTTATGAAGGGATTTTGCAGATGTATTAAGGTCCCATATCAGTTGACTTTAAATAAAGAGATTATATAGGTGAAGATGATCTAATCTGGTGAGTTCTTTAACAGTAAGAGAGTTTTCTCTTACTGGTAGCCAAAGAGAAAGAGAGATTCAAAGCATCAGACACATGGGTTAGGCACCATTGCTGGCCTGAAGATGGAGAAGCACAGAGCAAGAAAAGTAGGTGGCCTCTAGGGTCTGAGAGCATTTCTAGTGGACAGCCAGCAAGGTAATTGGCACCTCAGTCTTACAACTGCAAGGAACTGAATTCTGCTCACAACAACAATCAGCTCGAAAATTGATTTTCTGAGGTTTGGAGGTTCCTAGAAATCAGTCCAGCTGACATTAAATTTCTCCCTTTGTGACACCCTGAGCAGAGTGATATCCTGAGCATAGAACCCAGTCACACCATGCCAGACTTCTGACTTACAGACCTGTGAGCTAATAAATGGGTGTTGCATTAAGATGCTAATTTTATGGCAATTTGTTACACAGCAATATAAAATATAGTGTATTAGTTTGCTAGGCCTGCTGTAACAAAGTGCCACAAAATGAGTGGTTTAAATAACATAAAGCTGTTTTCTCAAAATTCTGGAAGCTAGAAGCTGAGATTAAGATTTTGGCAAAAATGGTTTCTTTTGAGAACTTTCTCCTTGGTTTGTAGATGGCTACCTTTTCCCTGTGTCATCAATGATACTCCCTCTGTGTGTGTGTCCTTATCTCCTCTTCTTATAAGGATATTAGTTATTAACCTACCCTAATGACCTCATTTTAATTTACCTCTTTAAAGACCCTATCTCCAAATTCAGTCACATTTTGAGATGCTGGACATTAGAATTTCAACATATGAATTTTGAGGGAACACAATTCAGATCATAACACACTGAGATACTAGGAGATTTTTGTGGTGGTTCATATGAAAAATGATAGTGCTTAAACAAAGACAATAAAGTTGGAAATAGAGAAAATTAAATAAATTCAAGATATCTTTTCAACAAATTGCTGACAGGACTTGCCGATGGATATATGTGGGCTGTGAAGGAAAGAGTAAAGTTATAAATGACTAGACAATCTGCCCCGAGCAATTGTAATGAAGGCAGTAGAATTTCCTGAGTTATAGAACACTAGGGCAGGTATAAATTTTTTTTACAGGAAACTCAAAATCTTGTTTTGGTTGTGTTCAGTTTGAGATACTTATTAGATCCAAGTGAAGATGCTAAGGATGCAGTAGAAATGTAAATCTTGAACTCAGAAGAAAGGATAGGCTTTCTTCTTTGGGGGATGTCAGCGTTTTGGTGTTATTAAGGCTATGAAACCAAAATAAGAAGTGAGTTTTTTTCTCTTTTATAAAAAATGAAGCTTCAATGTTTTTATAAAATACATAATAAAATAACACTATATTCTCATTTGGTTAGCAGGTAATCTCTTTAAAACAGATAGAGTTAATTATTATTCTGTGTTATAAATAAGTAATGAGATTTTTAAATAACATTCAGTGGCCCTAATAAGGCACCCACAGGGTGGAAGTTTCAGTGGGTATGGGTGCATGTGGAGAAGGCCAACTACCTCACTTTGAGGTAAAGTGGGTATATGGGGGTAAAGATGGAGATAGATTTCAAAGTACAAAGTACTTGAAAGTAAGGCTAAGGTCAGACTTAATTACACAAAAGATTGGTGAGACACTAAAGTGTTTGGAATAGAGGCCTAGCCAAAGAAACACAGTGTTTCAGAAAATTAATCTGGTTTCGGTACAATGGATGGTTGGGAAGAATGAGGGTAAGGGGGTAAGAGTGAAGAAGAAATGAATTTAGAACTTAGAAATAGAGAGATCAATTTAAGGTTATTATGAGAAATAATTCAGGATCATGTGAAAACAGGATTCATGCAGATTTTAAAAATTGGTAATATATTTTTCCTGGCTAGAAAAGGGCTAGTTTAACACACAGTAAGCCCTTCAAAGAATGTTGATTTCCTTCCCATTCTCTTGGACCATATCTCCAATTATTGGATCCAGGATATACAAATTAAATACTTCCCTAAGAGTGGAATAAGATAAGGAAGTTGAATCTCCACCAATCTCTCATGTGTTCCATGGTTTGCTTGATATGAGAAGGCAACTAACAGTTTTGAATTACATCTTAGTAAGGTGTCCCTGAGACTCCTTTTATGGGCCCTGTACTTCCTGAAGTAAATGTTACTTCATAATTTCATTTTCTTTATTTAGTCATCAGACTCTTCCATGAGTTAATTTAAGGTATGGTCCTTAGATATAAAGCTCACTAAGGCAACTTGTTTTAAATACAGAAGTTTGAATTTAAGCACTGATGTTAAGTTTGAGATCAAACTTTGTGCTTGACTTCTAGCTATATGGCTTAAGACGTTAGTAAGTAATTTTACTCTGGCAGCCAAGCCTCTTATTGCCTGGGCACTCTCACTAAAAGTCACTAATCGTCAAGACTTCCCCCAGTGACCCTGTAAATATAAGGGCTCAATTTTTATCGCTTTATGTCAACTCGGGACAATAGCTAATGAATCTAGTGTGGCTGCTATATATCCCTAGTAGAGGTTCTATTTCTCTCCCAACTGGATATGAAAGGGCTCAATCACCTTGGAAACTGTCAGCTATCAGAAAAAAAAAAATCCCTCCACCATTGTTTTTCATATAAGACGTCCTATATCCAATCTGGAGTGGTAAGTACTATAAACCTTAACCAAACTGTGGATTCTTCCCTTTCTTCCTTTATTGGATCTAGAGAGAATAGAAGGCAACCATTTAAAATTGCTCGTAATTTAACTATATCTTGTGTGTCAATATGTTCTTGGTAAATCTCCATTCGTTGGTAGAAAAAAAGGACCTACTTCCAGCCATACCTCTGGAAACTGGAAATGTAATTAGACATAGCTGCTACCTTCAAGGAGTTTCCAGTCCACTTGTATCATCAAGGCAACCTTCCATTATAGTGGTTGTTGTTGTTTTTGAAAAGGATATTTTAAGAGAATTGGTCTCTACAACATAATTGTACCTAGCATTACATTTTCTTTTGGACAATGCTGGGCACTTTGCCATTCGATGAATATTAACTATTGTTATAAAAGTACAAAAACATGCTCAATCTATTTTCTTTGGATATGTTGGCAAATTTTTTCAGTATTCTTATCTTCTCCTTTATATTTATATTATACTGTTATAATTATTTATGCTAGCTTTTATCAGTAAATTGCAGACTGCTTATTACTTCCATGCAATTTGAATACTCCACTCTATAGTTTCATGGTGTGGTTTTTCCTTTAGTAACTGGGTCATTTTCTGTTCAGTAATGCCTGTTTTGAATGATCCTAACTTACTTAGTTTTACTTTTATTCTTTCATATTTCTATTTTAAACAAAACCTTATTCATGAATCTTAATAGTACCCAATAAATATTTTTAGGCTTTATGCTTTTTTTTTACAAGCATCCCTCAGAACCATTTTCTTCACTGTTTTCAAGGGCTTGCATGCATATAATTTTATTTTTAAAATGTTTAGTATAATAACAGACGTTAAAAATGTAGCCATAACTAGCAAATATGTTGCAACATTGCTTTAAATAGGGGGAAAGGTTCTAAAAGTTTATCAATGTGGAGATTGATTTAAATGTCTCAATATATTGAAATTTCAATATGCTGATTTAAAATTTGCTCATGGGGAATTGTTTGGTGGTGAAAACACATTGTAGAATATTTGTATATGTGTGTTTATGTAAAAATAGAAAGATGATAGATGATAGATAAGTAGATAGATAGATAGATAAATAGATAGATAGATAGGTAGAAAAAGATATAAAAAAATGTAGGGGAGTACTCAGAAAACTGCTAGCATTATTTACCTATGGGGAGGGAGTCTGGAAGAAGATTTCGGTTTTTACATTAGACACTAAAGTTTGAGCTTTTATGCAAGTATGTAGTTTAATATGTGAATATTGAAATAGAAAGAAAAGAAGGAAGAAAAGAGGGAGGGAAGAAGGTAGGGAATGAGAAACACAGTTACAGCCACATCATGTGGGGATATTTGAAAATCTAATCACTAGCTTCTCAATTTAAGAGATAGTAAATAGCTTAAATAGTCAACCAAAATCTCATTCAATGACATTTGCAAAGTATCAAACTTTTGAAAACCTCATGAACATGGCAACATAAAATGAGGTAATGTCTAGGTCCCTTTCCAACACTTGGATTTAACTATCCTACCTCCCATTACTCTGCTAGGGAGTGCTAAGGGGGATAGATACAGAAGTAGAATATGACAAAGGTCTCATCCTCAATAAACCATGAAACTTTTATCAAGTACTATTTTAAAATAATTTTGCAAAAGAAAATCATAGAAGTCTGAGCTGGAAGGACGTCACCAAGATGGCAGAGAAGATACCGCCTTCATTTCCCCAACAAGAAAACAAATATAGACAGCTATCCACAAACCAAAATAACCCTGAAACTGCTCAAAAGCCAAATAAATAATCTGTAATGACAGTGGACCAAAAGACTGGAGAATATCCACACAGAAATGATTGCTGGCAAGATTGGCATACTTGAGATGCCAGGAATTGGTTATGAACAAAGAAGAAAGGTAGAGGCTATCTGTATCATACATGCAGCAGGAAACACTGTGGTCCCTGGCAGCCTGCTCTGCAGTGGACACTGGCATCCTTTGCCACTGAAATAACCAACAGCCATTTTACTTGGAGAAATCCAGAGATGGAGACACAGCTATACACCGCTCCCACCCTCACAAGAAATAGCTGCTGTTGAGCTGTTTCAAGAAAGAAACCTCTATCTCTTCCAACCCTGAACATCTTCCCCAATCCCCAAACCACGGCTGTCTCACAAGTGCTGCCACCTAGTCCTGGGCTCTTTAGCTTCACTGAACCTACCCATACCCCAAACACTGTAGCCATTACCATAGCAAGCTGAAAACATTCCAAATCTGGGAGAAAATACAAATATCCAGATATAGGAAAGTCAAAAGTCTTCAATGAGGATCAATCCAAGCAAAACTACAAGGCATATTGTAACCAAACTGTAAAAATTCAAAGACAAAGAGAGGATTCTGAAAGCAGCAGTAGAAAAAAAAGCAGATCACATATAAAGGATATTTAATAAGGCTAGCAGAAATTTTCTCAGTAGAAACCTTACAGTCCAGGAGCGAGTGAGATGACATACTCAAAATCCTAAGGAAAAAAAAAGCCTGCCAACAAAGAATATTTTACTCAGCAAAGCTATCCCTCAGAAATGAAGGAGGGATAAAGACTACTGGACAAACAAAAGCTGTGGGAGTTCATCACCAGTAGATCTGTCCTATAAGAAATGCTAAAGAAAGTCCTTCAAACTGAAAGAAAAATATCCTAATTGGTAACACAAAAGCACATGAAAGTATAAAACTCACTAGTACAAGTAAGTACACAGTTAAATTCAGAATACTCTAATACTGTAATGTTGGTGTATAAATCATATATATATATATCTCCTATATGAAGATTAAAAACAAAATTATTAAAATAATAATAGATATAATAATTTGTTAAAAATACATAATACAAAAAGATGTAAATGCTGATATCAATATCATAAAACAGAGAAGGATGGAATAAAAGTGTAGAGTTTTATAAATACCATCACTGTTAAGTTGTTATCAGCCATATATAGCTTGTTATAACTATAAGATATTTTATGCAAATCTCAGATATTTCATGGTAAACACAAAGCAAAAATCTATAATAGATACACAAAAGACAAAAAGTAGGGTATCAAAGCATACCAATGAAGAATATCTAGTCATAAAGGAGACAGAAAAAAAAGAAAAGAAGAAAGAATCAACAAAATAACTAGAAAACAATGAACAAAATGGCAGTAGTAAGTCATTACCTATTAATAATTATTTTTTATGTAAATGGATTCAATAATGCAATCTAAAGACATAGAGTGGCTGAATGCACACAGAAAAACAAAACATGAAACTATATATTGTCTACAAAAGACTCATGTAACGGGACACAAAGAGATTGAAAGTAAAAGGATGGACAAAGATATTCCATGGAAATAAAAGCCAAAAGAGAACTAATGAAGCTATACTTACACTAGATAAAATGGACTTTAAGTCAAAAACTGTAAAAAGAGATGAAAGTCTTTATATCATTATATAATAATAAAGAAGTCAATTCAACGAGAGAATATAACAATTATAAATATGTATGTACCCAAAACTGAAGAACCTAACTGCATAAGGCAAATGCTTTTGATCAAAAGGGAGAGACTGGCTGCAATACAATAATAACTGGGGGCTTCAACACCCCACTTTCAGCAACGGACACATCATACAGACATAAAATCAACAAAGAAACATCAGATTTACACTGCACTCTAAAAAAAATAAAATAAAGTAAAAAATAAACTGCACTCTAGACCAAATTGATCTAACAGAGCTTTACAAAACATTCCATCAAACAGCTGCAGAATACACATTCTCCCCAACTGCATATAGAACATTTTGCAGTATAGATCACATGCTAGCTTACAAAACAAGTCTTACCAAGTTTAAGAAGATGATAGAGATTATATCAAGTATCTTTTCTGAACACAATGCTATAAAACTAGACATCAGTAAAAGAAGGAACTTCAATATATAGAAATTAAAAACTTGCTCCTGAATAACCAATGGGTCAATAAGGAAATAAAAAGAGAAATTTTAAAATTTCTGGAAATGAAAACAAAAACAACATACCAAAACCTATGGTATATACAAAAATTACTTCTAAGAGGGAAGTTTATAGCAATACCCTCTAATAAACAGCATAATACCAGAACCAGACAAGGACACACACACAAAAGAAAACCATAGACCAATATCCTTGATGAACAGTGATACAAAAATCCTCAACAAAATCCTAGAAAACCAAATTCAGCAGTACATTAAAGAGAACATTGGTTATGATCCAGTGAGATTCATCCCAGAGATGCAAGAATGGTTCAACATAAGCATATCAATAAATGTGATAATTTATAGTAAAAGAAAAAAGAACAAAAACATACGATAATTTCAAAAATGCAAAAAAAAAAGCATTTGACAAAATGTGACATCACTTCATGATAAACACTCTCAAGAAATTAGGCATAGAAGAAATATACCCTAACCCAATACTGTATATGAAAAACCCACAGCTAACATTATATTAGATAGAAAAAATAGCTGAATGCTTTCTCCCTAAGAACTGGAACAAGACAAGGATACCCATTTTCACAACTTCTATTCAACATCATACTGAAAGTTCCTGCCAGAGAAATTAGGCAAGAGAAAGATATAAAAGGCTTCCAAATTGGAAAGGAGAATGTCAAATTGTCCCTGTTTGTGGGTGATATAATCTCATATTTAGAAATCACTAAAGACGTCACCAAAAAAACTCTTGGAACTAGTATACAAATGTAGCACAGTTCCAAGACACGAAATCAACATAAATTAATAGTGTTTCTATATATTAGTAGTGAACTGTATGAAAAAAATATAGGAAACAACCCCATTTTCAATAGCTATGAAAATATAAGTTGGAATAAGTTTAAGGAAGTGAAAAATCTCTACACTAAAAACTATAAAAACTTGAAAATATTGATAAAAGTAATGGAAAAAAAAGGACACAAATAAATGGAAAGATATCCTTTGTCCATGGATTGGAAGAATTGTTATTGTTAAAATGTTCATACTACTCAAAGTAATCTACAGATTCAAGGCAATACCTATCAAAATACCAAGGGCTTTCTTCACAGATGTAGAACAAACAATCCTTAAAATCATATGGACCTACAAAAGACTCTGAATAGCCAAATCAATCTTAAGCAATAAGAAAAAGCTGGAGGCATCACTCTACTTGACTTCAAAATATACTACATTTCTCTGGTAACAAAAAAGGCATAGTACTGGCATAAAAACCGTCACATAAACCAAGAAACAGAATTGAGGGCACAGAAGTAAATACATCTACAGCCAAGTGATTTTCCACAAAGAGGCCAAGAACACACACCAGGGGAAGGAACGAGCATTTCAATAACTGAGGCTGAAAGAAAACCGTATATCCTCACATAGAAGAATGAGGTTAGACCCCTATCTTTCACCATATACAAAAATCAACTCAAAATGGATTAATGACTTAAAGGTAAGAACTAAACTATGATGCTACTAGAAGAATATAGGGGAAATGCTTCATGGCATTGGACTGAGTAAGAAGGTAAGAGCACAAAAGCAAAAATAGACAAGTGGGATTGCATTAAACTAGAAAACGTATGCACATCAGAAGAAAGGATCAACAGTGGAGAAAATCTCTAGAATGGAGGAAAATAATTGCAAACTATACATCTGACAAGGGGTCAATATTCATAATATATAAGGAATGCAACTCAATAGCAAAAAAAAAAATACACACAAGAAACAAAAGATTGTTCTTAAAATGGGCAAAATACCTTAATAGGTATTTTTCAAAATAACACAAACATATGGCCACCAGGTCTATAAAAAAAATGCTCAACTTTCCTAATCATCAGGTAAATGTAAATGAAATAGGCAATGAAATATCAACTCACTTCAGTTAGAATGGCTATTATTAGAATGACAAAATATAACAAATGTTGGTGACAATGGGGAGAAAAAGGTACGCTTACACTCTCTTGGAGGGAATGTAAATTAGTATAGCCATTCTGGAAAAGAGCCTGGAGGTTTCTCAAAACTTTAAAAATAGAACTACTGAGGAGGCATGGCAAGATGACCAAATAGAAGCCTCCAGAGATTCCCCCCTGCGACAGGGACACCAAATGGAACAACTATTTACACAAAAAAGCCTTCATAAGAATAAAAAATCAGGTGAGTAATCATAGTACCTAAGGAAAGAGACACTGGACAGGTTAGGAAAGAGTTATGAATCACACCACCTCTCCTCCATATCCTGACAGCAGCCACCTGGAGAGGAGAGAGAATGTGTGTACTTGCAGGAAGGACAGTGTAGTAATTTTGAGACTTTGCATTGAAACTCAGTGGTACCTTGTTACAGCAGAAAGCAACATCAGGCAGAACTCAACTGGAGTCCATGGAGGAAACATTTATACTATCCCTAGCCAGAGGTAAATCATCCATCAAATACTTGGAATCTGAGTTCCAGCAAGCCCCACTACTGCAGGCTAAACTGCTCTGGGTTCCTAAATAAACTAGAAAGGCAGTCTAGGCCACAAGGACTGCAATTCCTGGGTAAGTCTTGGTGCTATGCTGGGCTTGGAGCCAGTGGACTTGGGGTACATACAACCTTGTGAGACACCAGCCAGGGTTGCTACGAGGCTGCTTATGTTATCCCTTCTCCAACCCCAGGCATCACAGCTCACAACTCCAGGAGAAACTCCTTCCTTCTGCTTGAAGAGAAGAGAGGGGAGAGTAAAGAACACTTTGTCTTGCAAAGTGGATGCCACTTCAGCCTCAGTAGAATAGGGCACCAGGCTGAGTTCTGAGACCCCCATTTCAGGCCACAGCTCCTGGGCAAAATTTATAGACAAACTCTGGGCCAGAAAGGAAAACACTGCCTTGAAGGGAAGAACTTAGTCCTGGTGGGATTTATTGTCTCTGACTAGAGAGCCCTTCTGTACTAAATAATCAGCAGTGATCAACAGGCAATACTCATTTTTGGCCTCGAGTGAGATTCAGAGCCATCCTGACTATAGGGTGACTGAGCACATTCTCAGCTATGGTGGCTATGAAGAGTCACTTTTTCTGTTTGAGTAAACTAGCGGGAAGAGTAAAGGGGACTTTGTCTTGCAGTTTGGGTATCAGTTTGGCAACAGTGGGCTAGAGCACCGAGCAGTTTCCTGGGGTCCCTGATTCCAGGCTGCCTTGGTTCCTTGGTGGCATTTCTGGAACTGCTTGGGGCCAGAGGGAAACCTACTTCCCTGAAGGGAGAAATCCAGGCCTGGCAGCATTCACTGCAAGCTGACTGAAGAGCCCTTGGGCCTAGAGTGAAAACTGGTGGTAGCCAGGCAGTATTCACCAAATGCCTGGGGCCAGTGGTAGCCGCAAGGTGAGACTCTTCTGCTCGAGGACAGGGAGGGATGAGTGGGAAATACTTTGTTTTGTGGCCAAGATGTCAGCTCAGCTGTAGGAGAATAGAGCACCAGGTAGATTCCTAACGTCCCCAACTTCAGAAACTGGCTCCTGGACGGCATCTCTGGACCAGCCTGGGACTGGGGAGAACTCACCACCCTGAAGGGAAGAACACAAGTCTGGCTAAGTTCACCACCTGATGGTTATAGAGCCCTTGGGCCTTGAATGAATATAGGTAGTAGCCAGGCAGTGAACAGCAGGGCCTTGGGTGCAACCCAGTGCTGTGCTGCTGCCTTTGGGTTTGATCCAGCACAGTTTCACTGGTGGAGGCTATAAGGGTACTTATTTCATTCCTCCCTGAATACCAGCACACACATACACACACACACACACAGTTAGTATGGGGAAAAGTCAGGAGAGAGAACAAGAGTCTCTGCCTGGTAATCCAGAGAACCCTTCAGGATCTTACATAAGACCACCAAGATGGTAATTCTGTGAGTCTGCAGGAGCCACTGCTTTACTGGGCTTGGGGTGCCCCTTAATGCAGATATGGTTGCAGTGACCACAGACTTAAATCATATCACCCAAGCTCCTTTGAATACCTAGAAAACCTTCCCAAGAAGGAAAGTTGCAAATGCCCAGAATGCGAAGACTACAATATATAGCTAACACTTCAATTCTCAGAAACTGTTGTATGTCCGCAACCATTCAGACCATCCGGGAAAACATGACCTCACCAAACAAGCTAAATAAAGCATCAGAAACCAATCCCAGGGAACCAGAAATATCTGATATTTTAGACAGATAATTCAAAATAGCTGTTTTGAGGGAGCACATTCTAAATTCAAAATGGCACATAGAAGGAATTTAGAACCCGATCAGCTAAATTTAACAAAGAGATTGAAATGATTAAAAAGAATAAGGCAAAAATTCTGGAGTTGAAAAATATAACTGACATACCTAAAGAATGCATTATTCTCTTAACAGCAGAATTGATCTGGCAGAAGAAAGAATTAGTGAGCTTGAACATAGTCTATTTGAAATTACACAGAGGAGACAAAAGATAAAAGAATGAGGCATGCCTACAAGAGGTAGAAAATGACCTCAAAATGGCAAATATAAGAGTTATTGGCCTCAAAGAGGAAGTAGTGAGATCAGAGAAAAAATACATTGGAGCTCCAATAAGTCTGGCCGCGGACTTTTCAGTGGAAACCTGAAAGTCCAGGAGAGAGTGACATGACATATTTAAAGTGCTGAAGGAATTTAACTTCTATCCTAGAATAGTATATCCAGCAAAAGTATGCATCAAACATAAAGGAGAAATATTTTCCCAGAGAAACAAAAGCTGAGGGAGTTCATCAATATGAAACCTGTCCCATGAGAAATGCTGAAGGGAGTTTTTCAATCTAAAAGAAAATGACACTAAAAAGCAAAAACAAAATTATCTGATGGTACAAAATTTACTGGTAATAGAAACTACAAAGAAAATTACAGAACACTGTAATTGTGGTAGGCAAACTACTCATACCTTTAGTAGAAAGACTAAAAGATGAACTGACAAATAATAATAACTACAACTTTTCAAGACATAAACAATATAATAAGATATAAACAGAAACAACAATCGGTTAAAAATGGGAAAAAAAATCTAGAGTTTTACTAGTTTTATCTTTGTTTTTAATTTTGCTTATGCAATCAGTGTTAAGTTGTTTAAAATAACAGTTTATAAGATACTATTTGCAAGCCTCATGGTAATCCAAAATAATAAATCAGACAACATATGCACACACAAAAAAGTAAGAAATTAAAACATTTAATGAGAGAATATCACCTTCATTGAAAGGAAGACAGAAAAGAAGAAAGAGAAGATGACAAAAAATATAAAACAACAAAATGACAAGAGTAAGCCCTTATCAATGGTGAGATGAAATGTAAATGGACTATGTTCTCCAATCAAAAGACATGCAATAGCTGAATAAATAAAAAACAAAACTAATGATCTGTGTCCTACAAGAAACACACTTCAACTATAAAGACACAAATAGACTGAAATTTTAAAAAGGGAAAAAGATATCTCATGCCAATGGAAAGCAAAAAAAAAAGTGGAATAGCTAACCTTATAGCACACAAAATAGATTTTAAGATAAAATTTATGAAAAGGGACAAAAAAGGTCATTATATAATGACAAAGGGATCACTTCAGGGAGAGGATATAAAAATTGTAAATGTAAATGCACTCAACATTGTAGCAACCAATTATATTAAGCAAATATTATTACAGCTAATGAGAGAGATAGACCCAAAAGATAATAGCAGGAGAATTCGATGTTTCACTTTTAACATGGGGCAGATCACCAGACAAAAAAAATTAAGAAAGAAATATCATATTTACTCTGCACTATGGACCAAGTGAACCTAATAGATATTTACAGAACATTAAATATCCAATGGCTGCAGAATACACATGCTCCACATATGGATCATTCTCAAAGATTGACCATATGTTAGGTCCAAAGAAGGTCTTTAAAAATTCCTTACATCTTACACAAAAATTAACTCAAGATGGACTAAAGACTTAAATGTAAGACCTAAAACCATAAAAACCCTAGAAGAAAACCTAGGCAATACCATTCAGGACATAGGCATGGGCAAAGACTTCATGTCTAAAACACCAAAAGCAATGGCAACAAAAGCCAAAATTGACAAATGGGATCTAATTAAACTAAAGAACTTCTGCACAACAAAAGAAACTATCATCAGAGTGAAAAGGCAACCTACAGAATGGGAGAAAAATTTTGCAATCTACCCATCTGACGAAGGGCTGATATTCAGAAACTACAAAGAACTTAAACAAATTTACAAGAAAAAAACAAACAACCCCATCAAAAAGTGGGCAAAGGATATGAACAGACACTTCTCAAAAGAAGACATTTATGCAGCCAACAGACATATGCAAAAATGCTCATCATCGCTGGTCATCAGAGAAATGCAAATCTAAACCACAATAAGATACAATCTCACTCCAGTTAGAATGGTGATCATTAAAAAGTCAGGAAACAACAGATGCTGGAGAGCATGTGGAGAAATAGGAATGCTTTTACACTGTTGGTGGGAGTGTAAATTAATTCAACCATTGTGGAAGACAGTGATTCCTCAAGGATCTAGAACTAGAAATACCACTTGACCCAGCCATCCCATTACTGGGTATATACCCAAAGGATTATAAATCATCCTACTATAAAGACTCATGCAATGTATGTTTATTGCAGCACTATTCACAATAGCAAAGACTTGGAACCAACCTAAATGTCCATCCATAATAGACTGGATAAAGAAAATGCACATATACACCATGGAATACTATGCAGCCATAAAAAAGACAAGTTCATGTCCTTTGCAGGGACATGGATGAAGCTGGAAACCATCATTCTCAGCAAACTATCACAAGGGCAGAAAACCAAACACCACATATTCTCACTCATAAGTGGGAGTTGAACAATGAGAACACATGGACACAGGCAGGGGAACATCCCATACTGGGGCCTGTTGGGGGTGGGGTGGTAGGGGAGGGATAGTGTTGGGAGAAATACCAGATTTAAATGATGAGTTGATGGTTGCAGCAAACCAACATGGCACATGTATATCTATGTAACAAACCTGCAGGTTAGGCACATGTACCCTAGAACTTAAAGTAAAATAATAATTAAAAATTCAAAAAATTGTACTTATAGCAGGTATCTTATCTGATCATAATGAAATAAATCTAAAAATCAATAACAAGAGGAATATTGGAAACTATACAAACCCACAGATATAAAACAGTATGCTCCCAAATGACCAGTGAGGCAATGAAGAAACTAAGAAAGAAATTAAAAAATTTCTTGAAATCTTTGAAAATGAAAACACAACAAACTGAAACCTATGGGATACAGAAAAGGATTACTAATAAGAACATTCATAGCAATAAGTACCTACACAAAAAAAAATGGGAAAACTTGAAATAACTACCTAATGATACCTCTTAAGAAACTAGAAAAGCAAGAGGAAACCAAACCCCAAATTAGTAGAAGAAAACAAATAATAAAGATTAGAACAAAAGTAAATGACATAGAAAGAAATAAAACAATATGAAAGACCAACAAAATGAAAAGTTGGGTTTTTGAAATGATAAACAAAAACTACAAATCTTTAGCCAGACTAACTACAAAAGAAACAGAAGACCTAAATAAATACAATCAGAAATGAAAAAGGGCACTTTACAACTGATACCAAAGAAATTCAAAGGACCATTAAAGGCTACTATGAGCAATTATGCCAAAAAATTAAAAAGCCTAGAAGAAGTAAACTTTTAGAAACATACACTTTACCAAGATTGAACCATGAAGAAATCAAAAACCTGACCAGAGCAATAGCAAGTAATGAAATGAAAGTAATTAAAAAAAAGTATCCCACCAATGAAAAGTCCAGGACCTGATGGGTTCACTACTGAATTTTACCAAACATTTAAAGAAAAACTAATACCAATCCTACTCAAACTATTCCAAAAAATAGAGGAGGGCATACTTCCAAATTCATTCTATGAGGCCAGTATTACCCTGATACCAAAAAACAAACTCATTAAAAAATAAAACAAAATTATATGTTAAAAATCCCTGATGAACATTAATGCAAAATTCCCCAACAAAATACTGGCAAACCAGATTCAACAACATATTAGGGAGATAATTTATCGTGACCAAGTAAGATTTATGCCAGGGACATAAGGATGGTCAAACCTATGCAAATGAATCAATGTGATATATCATTTCAACAGAAAGAAAGACAAAAGCCATGTGATTATTGTAATTGATGCTGATAAAGAATTTGATAAAATTCAACATCTCTTTATAATAAAAACCCTCAAAGCAACTGGGTACAGAAAGAACATACCTCAACACACTTAAATCCATATATAACAGCCCCATGGCTAGTATCATATTGAATGGGAAAAAATGGAAGATTTTCCTCTAAGATCTGGAACATAACATGTATGCCCCATTTTACTACTGTCATTGAAAATCATACTGAAAGTCTAAACTAGAGCAATCAAACAAGAGAAAGAAAATACATCCAAATTGGAAAGCAAGAAGTCAAATTATCCTTGTTTGCAGATGCTCTCATATTTGAAAAAAATAACCTAAAGACTCCATTAAAACCATTAGAACTGATAAATTCAGTAATGTGGCAGGATACAAAATCAACATACAAAAGTCAGTGCTATCTCTATATGCCAACAGTAAACAATCTGAAAAGGAAATTGAAAAAGTAATCCCATTCACAATAGCTACAAAGAAAATAAAATATCAAGGTATTAACTTAACCAAAGAACTGAAAGATCTCTACAATGAAAACTATAGAACATTGATGTAAGAAATAGAAGAGGACACAAAGAATGGGAAGATATTCAACAATATTGAAGAATCAATGTTGTCAAAATGTCCATACTACTTAAAGCAATCTACAGAGTCAATGTAATCTCTGTCAAAATGATACAAATGACAGTCTTCACAGAAATAAAAAAAAAATCTAAAATTTATATGGAACCACAGAAAACATATAATCACCAAAGCTATCCTGAGCAAACAGAATAAAATCAGAGGAATCACATTACCTGACTTCAAATTATACTATGGAGCCATAGTAACCAAAACAGCATGGTCTTGGCACAAAAACAGACACGTAGACCAAAGGAATAGAATAGAGAACCCAGAAATAAATCCACATATCTACAGTAAACTCATTATTGAGAAAAGTGCCAGGAACATATATTGGGGAAAGTCTCTTTAATAAATGGTGCTAGGAAACCCAATATCCATATGCAGAGGAATAAAACTTGACCCCTATCTCTAGCCATATGAAAGTCAAATAAAAATGGACTAAATACTTAAATCTAAAACTTCAAACTATGATATTCCTAAAATAAAATATTGGGGGAACTCTCCAGGACATTGATATGGGAAAATATTTCTTGAATAATACCCCAGAAGCACAGGAAATCAAAGCAAAATGGACAAATGAAATTATATCAAGTTAGAAAGCTTCTGCATAGCAAAGGAAACAATCTACAAACTGAAGTTGTAACTCATAGGATGGGAGAAAATATTTGCAAACTATCCATATGACAAGTGATTACTAGCCAGAATATATAAGAAGCTCAAACAACTTAATAGGAATAAATCTAATAATCTGATTTAAAAATGGGCAATAGTTCTTAATAGACATTTCTGAAAAGAAGAAATACAAATGGCAAAACAGGTATAAGAAAAGGTGTTCTACATTATTAACCATCAGAGAAATGCAAATCAAAACTACAATGAGCTATTATCCCACTCCAGTCAGAATGGCTTATATCCAAAAGACAGGTAGTAACAAATGCCAGCAAGGATAAGGGAGCCCTCATACACTCTTGGTGGCAATGTAAATTAGTACAACTCCTTGGAGAATGTTTAGGGGTTCTTCACAAAACTACATATGTAACTACCACATGAACGAGTAATCAAATTGATAGATTTATATCTGGAAGAAAGGGAATCAGTATATAGAAGTGATATCTGCACTTCCACATTTATTGCAGCACTGCTCACAATAGCCAAGATTTGGAAGCAACCTACATGTCCACCACGGATGAATGTATAAAGAAAATGTGGTACATATACATACTGAAGTACTATTAAGTCATAGAAATAATTAGATCCCTTTATTTGAAACATAGATGGAACTGAGGACATTTTGTTAAATGAAATAATTCAGGCAAAGGAAGACAAATTTTGCGTGTTTTCACTTATTTGTGGGAGCTGAAAATTAAAACTACCAATCTTATGGAGATTGTGAGTAGAAGGATGTTTATCTGAGGCGGAAAATAGTCGGGGGGTTGAGGAAATAAGGATTGTTAATGGGTGGAAAAATATTGTTAGAATGAATAAGATCTAGTACAACAGGGTGACCACAATCAACAATAATTTATTGTCCATTGTAAAAAAATTAGAAGAGTATAATTAGATTGCTTGTAACACAAAGAAAAGATAAATGCCTGAAGTGATGGATACCCCATGTACCTTGAAATATGGTTATTATACATTGTATGCTTGTATCAAAATATCTCATATACCCTATAAACGTATACATCTCTTATGTACCCACAATTTTTTTTTAAATAGCCAATAAAAATGTCGAGGTGCTGTGAAAAAAGTAGGTCTACCACATGATCCATCATTCTCGTTATTGGGTATATATTTTTAAAAAATGGAATCAGTGTGTTGATATCTGCACTATCATGTTAATTGCAGCATTGTTCACACTAGTCAAGATATAGGATCAACCTCATGTCCATCAATGGATCAATAGATAAAGAAAATATGGTATATATAGAGAACGGAATACTATTCAGGCAAAAGAAAGGTATTCTGCCATTTTGACAACATTGATAATCCTGGAAGACATTATATTAATTGAAAATAAGCGAGGCAGAGAAATATAAATAACACCTGATCTCTGATCTCACTCATATGTGGAATCTAAACAAGCTGATCTTGTAGAAGTATAAAGTATAGCAGCAGTGCTTACCAGAGAATGCGGAAGGTAAAAGGGAGGGGACAATGAAGAGTATTGGTTCTGGGGTATAAGTTACATTTAGAGGAATACATTCTGGTGTCCTATTGCACAATAGGGTGACTATAGTCTAAAAGGACTATACATAGTAATATATTGTATATTTAAAAAAAGCCAGAAGAGAGGATTTTAAATGTTCTCATCACAAATAAATGATAAATGTTTCAGGTGATGGATATACTAATTACCCTGATTGGATCATTGCACAATGTTTGAGGTGACGGCTATACTAATTACCCTGATTTGATCATTGCACATTGTATACATGTATTGAAACATCACATTGTGCTCCATAAATAGGTTTAGTTATTATACTTCAATTAAAAATTATTTAAAGGGTGTGGCTGTGTTTTAGTACAATTTTGTAAAAATAAATAACGGGTTGGATTTGGTCAATGAGTTGCAGTTTGCAAAATCCTGCTTCAATCGATCAATGTATGAATTATACTGCTTGCTTTTTAAAATGTTAAATCAATCTTGCATTCCTGGGTTTAACCAAACTTGGTCATAAAGCATTATGTTGTTATAACTGTTTAATTTAGACCAAGCATGGTGGCTCACGCCTGTAATCTTTGAGTTCAGAAGTTTGAGATGAGCCTGGGCAACATGGCGAAACCCTGTCTCTACCAAAAACACAAAAAATTAGCCTGACGTGTTGGTGTGCACCTATAGTCCCAGCTACTTGGGGGGCTGTGCTGGAAGGATCGCTTGAGCCCAGGAGGTCGAGGCTGCAGTGAGCCAAGATCGCACCACTGCACTCCAGCCTGGGTGACAAAGTGAGACCTTGTCTCAAAAAAAAAAAAATGTTTAATTTAGGTTTCTGATTTTTGACTTAGGATTTTTTATCTATGTGGAAGTATGAACATGGCCTATAAGATTTTTTTGCCATACTGTCTTTTTCAGATTTTTAAATTATGTTATGTTACTCTCTTAAAACGAGTGGCTGAAAAGATATACTCTTCCTATTTTCTAAAAAAAAAAAACTTCCATATTATTTAAATTATTTCTTTTTTGATGTCTGGTAGAACTTGCTGTTGAAACTATTGTGACCTGAAAGTTTTTTTGTGGGTATAATGTTGTATAAAAAAAATCCAGAATCAAATTCTTTAGTGCTCAAATTTTCCACTTTTTCTTGAGTCAGTAGAAGTTGTTGAAGGGGGTGAATCAAGTTGGCAGAATAGAAGGCTCTATCAATCATCCCTCCTGCAAGGGCATCAAGTTACTATCTACACAGAAAAAACACCTTCATAAGTATCAAAAATCAGGCGAGCACTCATAGTACCTCGTTGTAACTTCATATCCCTGAAAGAGGCACTGGAAAAATAGAAAAAGAACAGTCTTGAATCACCGACACCACCCCTCCCCAGCACCTGGCAGTGGTGGCATGGTGCAGAGAGCATTTCTGGGCACTGAGGAAGCGAGAACACAGCAATTGTGAGGCATTGAACTCAGTGCTGTTCTGTTACAGCAAAAAGAAAAACTGGATCGAACTCAGCTGACCCCTGCCCATGGAGGGATCATTTAAACTAGCCCTAGCCAGAGGGGAATCACTGATCCCAGGGTTCCAAACTTGAGTTTCCTCAAACCTTGCTACCAATGGTCAAAGTGCTTTCGGTCTCTAAGTAAACTTGAACGGCAGTCTAGGCCATAAGGACTGCAACTCTTAGGTGAGTCCAAGTGCTGAACTGGGCCCAGACACAGTGGACTGGGTAGGGGGAGGGCATGTGATGTATTGAGGCACCCGCTGGGGCAGACAAGGGGCTGCTGGCACCACCCCTCCCCTAACTCCAGGCTGCATAGCTAGCAGCTCCAAAAGAGACTCCTTCCTTCCGCTTGAGGGCAGGAGAGGGAAGAGTGGGGAAGACTTTGTCTTGCATCTTGGATATCAGCTCAGCCACAGTAGGCTAGGACAGAGGTCAGAGTCGTGAGGCCCCCGTTTTAGGCCCTAGTTCCCAGATTACATTTTTAGACACATGCTGGGCCAGAAAGAAACCCAGTGCCTTGAAGGAAAGGAGCCTGTCCTGGCAGCATTCATCGCCTGCTAACAGAACAGCTCTTGGGCCCTGAATAACCAGCAACAAAATCCAGGTGCTATGTTAACAGCCTTGGGTGAGATGCTAAGACTTGCTGGTCTCAGATGAGACTCAGCACATTCCTAACTATGGTGGCTATGGGGAAGACTCCTTCTGCTTGAAAAAAAGTGGAGGGAAAAGTAAAGGGGACTTTGTCCTGCATCTTAGGTACCAGCTCAGCCACAGCAGGGTAGAGCACCAAGCAGGTTCTCGAGGTCCTCGATTCGAGGACTTGGCTCTTGGATGTCATTTCTGGACCTGCCCTGGGCCAGAGAGGAGACCACTGCCATGAAAGCTGACTCCCAGGCCAGGCAGCATTCACCACAAGCTCACTTAGTGCTTGGACCTTAAGGGAACATTGGGGGTAGTTTGGCTGTATGCCTTGTGGCCTAGGGTGGCAGTGGACATGGGGCGAGGCTCCTCTACATTCAGAAAGGAGAAGAAAGAATGGGAAGGACTTCATCTTGTGGTTTGAGTGCCAGCTCAGCTGCAGTACAATAGAACATCAGGTAGAGTTCTAAGGTTCTTAACTCTAGCCCTGAATCCTGGATGACAACTTTGGACCCACAGGGGGCCCAAGGACCTCGCCATCCTGAAGGGAAGGACATAGGCCTGGCTGGCTTTGTCACCTGCTGACTGTAGAGCTGCAGGGCCTTGAGTGAATGTAGGCAGTAGCCAGAGAGTGGTTAGGGCAGGCCTTAGGCAACAGGTAGTGCTGTGCTGGCTTCAGGTCTCATCTAGTAGAGTCAAAGTGGTGGTATCCACAGGGGTGCTTGTGGATACTCTTCCCCCAGCTTTAGGTGTCTCAGAACAGAGAGAGATTCTCTGTTTGGAAGAAAGTAAGGGAAGAGAACAAGATTTTCTGCCTGTTAATCCAGGGAATTCTCTCAGATCTGGTCCAAGACCATCAAGGTGGTACTTGTATGAGGCTGCAAGAACCACAGCATTACTGGGCTTGGGATGCTCCCTGAAGCAGACACAGCTTAGATCACAACACCTATGTCTGTTCTAATATCTAGAAAGCCTTCCCAAGAAGGACTGCTACAAATAAGTCCAGACAATGAAGACTACTATGAATATCTAACTCTTCAATGCCCAGACACAGATGAACATCTACTAGCATCAACACCATCCAGGAAAACATGACCTCACCAAATGAACTAACCAAGGCACTAGGGACCAATCCTGGTGAAACAAAGATATGTGACCTTTCAGACAGAGAATTCAAATTAGCTGTGGTGAGGAAACTCAAAGACATTCAAGATAACACAGAGAAAGAATTCAGAATTCTATCAAAAAAATTTAGCAAAGAAATTGAAATAATTAAATAGAATCAAGCAGAAATTCTGGAGATGAAAAATGCAACTGGCATACTGAAGAATGCATCAGAATCCTTTAATAGCAGAATTGATCAAGCAGAAGAAAGAATTAATGAGCTTGAAGACAGGCTACTTGAAACTACACGGTCAGAGGAGACAAAAAAATAAAAAGCTATTTTCTCATTGGGTTCAAACAACTTATTTATTTCTGCCTTGATTTCGTTATTTACCCAGTAGTCACTCAGGAGCAGCCTGTTCAGTTTCCATGTATTTGTGCAGTTTTGAGTGAGTTCCTTAATCCTGAGTTCTAATTTGATTGCACTGTGGTCTGAGAGACTGTTTGTTATTATTTCTGTTCTTTTGCATTTGCTGAGGGCTGTTTTACTTCCAATTATGTGGTCGATTTTAGAATAAGTGTGATGTGGTGCTGAGAATAATGTATATTCTGTTGATTTGGTGTGGAGAGTTCTGTAGACGTCTATTAGGTCTGCTTGGTTCAGAGCTGAGTTTAAGTCCTGAATATCCTTGTTAATTTTCTGTCTCGTTGATCTGTCTAATATTGGCATTGGGGTGTTAAAGTCTCCCACTATTATTGTGTGGGAGTCTAAGTGTCTTTGCAGGTCTTTAAGAACTTGCTTTATGAATCTGGGTGCTCCTGTATTGAGTGAAAATACATTTCAGATAGTTAGCTCTTCTTGTTGCATTGATCCCTTTACCATTATGTAATGCTCTTGTCTTTTTTTTTTCTTTGTTGGTTTAAAGTCTGTTTTATCAGAGACTAGCATTGCAACCCCTGCTTTTCTTTTTTTTTTCTTTCCATTTGCTTGGTAAATCTTCCTCCATCCCTTTATTTTGAGCCTATGTGTTTCTTTGCACGTGAGATGGGTCTCCTGAATAGAGCATACTGCTGGGTCTTGACTCTTTATCCAATTTGCCAGTCTGCATCTTTTAATTGGGGCGTTTGGCCCATTTACTTTTAAGTTTAATATTGTTATGTGTGAATTTGATCCTGTCATTATGATGCTAGCTGGTTATTTTGCCCATTAGTTGATGCAGTTTCTTCATAGTGTCGATGGTCTTTACAATTTTGTATGTTTTTGCAGTGGCTGGTACCGGTTGTTCCTTTCCATGTTTAGTGCTTCCTCCAGGAGCTCTTGTAAGACAGGCCTGGTTGTGACAAAATCTCTCAGCATTTGCTCGTCTGTAAAGGATTTTATTTCTCCTTCGCTTATGAAGCTTAGTTTGGCTGGATATGAAATTCTGGGTTGAAAATTCCTTAAAAATGTTGAATACTGGCCCTCACTCTCTTTTGGCTTGTAGGTTTTCTGCAGAGATATCCACTGTTAGTCTGATGGGCTTCCCTTTGTGGGTAACCCAACCTTTCTCTTTGGATGCCCTTAACACTTTTTCCTTCATTTCAACCTTGGTGAATCTGACGATTGTGTGTCTTGGGGTTGCCCATCTTGAGGAGTATCTTTGTGGAGTTCTCTGTGTTTCCTGAATTTGAATGTTGGCCTGTCTTGCTATGTTGGGGAAATTCTCCTGGATAATATCCTGCAGAGTGTTTTCCAACTTGGTTCCATTCTACCCATTACTTTCAGGTACACCAATCAAATGTAGGTTTGGTCTTTTCACATAGTCCCATATTTCTTGGAGGCTTTGTTCCTTTCTTTTTATTCTTTTCTCTCTAATCTTGTCTTCACACTTTATTTCATTAAGTTGACAAAGACACAACGTACCAGAATCTCTGGGACACAGCTAAAACAGTGCTTAGAGGGAAATTTATAGCACTAAATGCCCACAAGAGAAAGCAGGAAATATCTAAAATGGACTTGCTAACATCACAATTAAAAGAACTAGAGAAGCGAGAGCAAACAAATTTAAAAGCTAGCAGAAGACAAGAAATAACTAAGATCAGAGCAGAATTGAAGGAGATAGAAACATGAAAAACTCTTCAAAAAAATCAATGAATATTGGAGCTGTTTTTTTTAAAGATCAACAAAATAGATAGACTGCTAGCCAGACTAATAAAGAAGAAAAGAGAGAAGAATCAAACAGGCAAAATACAAAATGATAAAGGTGATATCACCACTGATTCCACAGAAATACAAATTACCATAAGAGAATACTACAAACACATCTATGCAAATAAACTAGAAACTCTAGAAGAAATGGATAAATTCCTGGACACGTACACCCTAAACCAGGAAGAAGTTGAATCTGAATAGACCAATAACAAGTTCTGAAATTGAGGCAGTAATTAATAGTGTACCAACCAAAAAAAGCCCAGGACCAGACGGATTCACAGCCGAATTATACCAGAGGTACAAAGAGGAGCTGGTACCATTTCTTCTGAAACTATTCCAAACATTAGAAAAAGAGGGACTCCTCCCTAACTCATTTTATGAGGCCACCATCATCCTGATACCAAAAACCTGGCAGAGACACCACAAAAAAAGAAAATTTCAGGCCAATATCCCTGATAAACATCGATGTGAAAAATCCTCAATAAAATACTGGCAAACTGAATCCAGCAGCACATCAAAAAGCTTATCCACCATGATCAAGTTGGCTTCATCCCTGGGATGCAAGGCTGGTTCAACATACACAAATCACTAAATATAATCCATCACACAAACAGAACCAATGACAAAAACCACATGATTATCTCAATAGATGCAGAAAAGGACTTTGATAAAATTCAACACCCCTTCATGCTAAAAACTCTCAATAAACTAGGTATTGATGGAAAGTATCTCAAAATAATAAGAGCTACTTATGACAAACCCACAGCCAATATCATACTGAATGGGCAAAAGCTGGAAGCATTCTCTTTGAAAACCGGCACAAGACAAGGATGCCCTCTCTCACCACTCCTATTCAACATAGTATTGGAAGGTCTGGCAAGGGCAATCACACAAGAGAAAGAAATAAAGGGTATTCGGCCGGGTGCGGTGGCTCACGCCTGTAATCCCAGCACTTTAGGAGGCTGAGGCAGGCGGATCACGAGGTCAGGAGATCAAGACCATCCTGGCTAACATGGTGACCCCGTCTCTACTAAAAATTCAAAAAAGTAGCCAGCCATGGTGGCAGGCGCCTGTATTCCCAGCTATTCGGGAGGCTGAGGCAGGAGAATGGCGTGAACCCAGAAGGTGGAGCTTACAGTGAGCCGAGATCACGCCACTGCACTCCAGCCTGGGCAACAGAGAGAGACTCTGTCAAAAACAAACAAAAACAAACATAACAAAACAAAAAATAAAAACAAAGAGTATTCAATCAGGAAAAAAGGAAGTCAAATTATCTGTTTGCAGATGATATGATTGTATATTTAGAAAACCCCATTGTCTCAGCCCAAAATCTCCTTAAGCTGATAAGCAACTTCAGCAAAGTCTCAGGATACAAAATCAATGTGCAAAAACCACAAGCATTCCTATACACCAATAATAGATAGAGAGCCAAATCATGAGTAAACTCCCATTCACAAATGCTACAAAGAAAATAAAATACCTAGGAATACAACTTACAAGGGATGTGAAGGACCTCTTCAAGGAGTGCTACAAACCACTGCTCAAAGAAGTAAGAGAGGACACAAACAAATGGAAAAACATTCCATGTCCATGAATAGGAAGAACAGTATCGTGAAAAAAGTCATACTGTCCCAAGTAATTTATAGGTTCAGTGCTAACCCCATCAAGCTACCACTGACTTTCTTCACAGAAAAAAAAAAAAACTACTTTAAATTTCATATGAAATCAAAAAAGAGGCCATTTAACCAAGACAATCCTAAGCAAAAAGAACAAAGATGGAGGGATCACACTACCTGACTTTAAACAATACTACAAGGCTACAGTAACCAAAACAGCATGGTACTGGTACCAAAACATATATGAGACCAATGCAACAGAACAGAGGCCTCAGAAATAACACCACACATCTACAACCATTTGGTCTTTGACAAACCTGACAAAAACAAGCAACGGGGAAAGGATTCCCTATTTAACAAATGGTGTTGGGAAAACTGGCTAGCCATATGCAGAAAACTGAAACTGGACCCCTTCCTTATACCTGATACAAAAATTAACTTAAGATGGATTAAAGATTTAAACATAAGACTTAAGACCATAAAAACCCTAGAAGAAAACCTAGGCAATACCATTCAGGACATAGGCATGGGGAAAGGCTTCATGATGAAAACACCAAAAGCAATAGCAACAAAAGCAAAACTTGACAGATGGGATCTAATTAAACTAAAGAGCTTCTGTACAGCAAAAGAAAGTATCTTCAGAGTGAGCAGGCATCCTACAGAATGGGAGAAAATTTTTGCAACCTACTCATCTGACAAAGGGCTAATACCCAGAATCTACAAAGAACTTAAACAAACTTACAAGAAAAAAACGAACAACTCCATGAAAAAGTGGGCAAAGGATATGAATAGACACTTCTCAAAAAAAGACATTTATGCGGCCAACAAACATATAACAAAAAGCTCAATATCACTGATCATCAGAGAACTGCAAATCAAAACCACAATGAGATACCATCTCATGCCAGTTAGAATGGTGATCATTAAAAAGTCAGGAAATGATAGATGCTAGAGAGAATGTGGAGAGATAGGAATGCTTTTACACTATTGGTGGGAGTGGAAGCTAGTTTAACCATTGTGGAAGACAGTGTGGTGATTCCTCAAGGATCTAGAACAAGAAATACCATTTGATCCAGCAATCCCATTAGTGGGTATATACCCAAAGGATTATAAATCATGCTACTATAAAGACACATGCACATGTATCTTTATTGTGGCACTGTTCACAATAGCAAAGACTTGGAACCAACCCAAATGCCCATCAATGATAGACTGGATAAAGAAAATGTGGCACATATACACCATGGAATACTATGCAGCCATAAAAAAGGATGAGTTCATGTCCTTTGCAGGGACATCCTTTCCAGGATGAAGCTGGAAACCATCATTCTCAGCAAATTAACACGGGAACAGAAAACCAAACATCACATGTTCTCACTTATAAGTGGGAGCTGAACAATGAGAACACATGGACACAGGGAGGGGAATATGACAAACCAGGGCCTTTCAAGGGGTGGGGTGCTAGGGGAGGGATAACATTAGGAGAAATACATAATGTAGATGACGGGTTGATGGGTGTAGCAAACCACTATGGCATGTGCGTACCTATGTAACAACCTACATGTTCTGCACATGTGTCCCAGAACTTCAAGTATAATAATGAAAATATATAAATAAATAAACTGAGTTTTCCCTACAAAAAAAATAAAAAGCAATGAAGCATGCCTACGGGATCAAAAATATAACCTTAAAAGAGAAAATCTAAGGTTATTGACCTTAAAGAGGAGGTAGAGAGAGAGAAAAGGGTAGAAGTTTATTCAAAGGGATAATAATAGAGAACTTCCCAAATCTAGAGAAAGATATAAATTTCCAAGTACAAGAAGGTTATAGAACATCAAGGAGATTTAATCCAAAAATGTCTCAAGGCATTTAATTATCAGACTCTCAAAGTTCAAGGATAGAAAAATGATCTTAAATGCAGTAAGAGAAAAGAAACAAATAACATACAATGGAGCTTCCATATGTCAGGCAGCAGACTTTTCTGTGCAAACTTTATAGGCCTGGAGAGAGTGGTATGACATATTTAAAATACTAAAGGAAAAAAAAAACTTCTACACTAGGATAGTGTACCCACTGAAAATATCTTTCAAATATGGAGAAATAAAGACTTTTCCAGAAAAACAAAAGCTGAGGGATTTCATTAGCACCAGACCTGTCCTAGAAGAAATTCTAAATGAAGTCCTTCAGTCTGAAAGAAAAGGATGTTAATGAGCAATAAATAATTGCCTACAGGTAAAAAAAACTCCCTGGTAATAGTAAATACACAGAAAAACACGGAATATTATAGCACTGTGTCTGTGGTGTGTAAACTGCTCTTATCCCAAGTAGAAAGACTAAAAATTAAACCAATGAAAAATAATAACTACAACAACTTTTCAAGACATAATCAATACAATAAGATAGAAATAGAGACAACAAAAAGTTAAAAAGCAAGGGGATGAAGTTAAGGTGTAGAATTTACATTAGTTTTCTTTTTGTTTGTTTGTTTATGCAAACAGTGTTAAGTTATTTACCAGTTAAAATAACAGGTTATAAGATAGTATTTGCAAGCCTGATGGTAACCTCAAACCAAAAAACATGCTACATAAAAAATAAAAGCAAGAAACTAAATCATACACCAGAGAAAATCACCTTCACTAGAGGAAAACAGGAAGAAAAGAAATAAGGAAGAGGAGACCACAAAACAACTAGAAAACAAATAGCAAAATGACAGGAGTAAGTGCTGACTTATCAACAATAACATTTAATGTAAATTGAATAAACTCTCCAATCAAGATATAAACTGGCTGAATGCATGAAAGGACAGGACCCATTTATCTGTTGCATATAAGAAACACACTTCACCTATAAAGACACCCATAGACTGAAAATAAAGGGATGAATAAAAGATATTTCAAGCCAACAGAAATCATGAAAGAGCAGAAGTCACTATACTTATATCAGACAAGTAGATTTCAAGACAAAAACTACAAGAGACTCTATAAGTTCACTCTATAATGATAAAGGGGTCAATTCATCAAGAGGCTATAACAATTTTAAATATATATGCACACAATGCCGTAACACCCAGATATAAAAAAGACATAGAGCTAAAGAGAGAGAAAGGCCCCAACACAATAATAGCTGGAGACTTCAACACCCGCTTTCAGCACTGAACAGGTCTTCCAGACAGATCTTTCAGACAGAAAATGATCAAAGAAACATCAGGCTTTATCTGCACGGTAGACCAAATGTCTCGAATAGATAATTACAGAACATTTCATCAAAGAGCTGCAGAATGCACATTATTTTCCTCAGCACATGAATTATTCTCAAGGATAGATCATATGTTAGGCCACAAAACAACTATTAAAGCATTCAAAAATATTAAAATGATATCAAGCATCTTCTCTGGCCACAATGGAATAAAACTAGAAGTCAATAACACCAGGAAATTTGGAAACTATACAAACACATGCAAATTAAACAACATACTCCTGAATAACTGGTGTGTCAGTGAAGAAATTCAGAAGGAAATTGAAATATTTCTTGACACAAATGATACTGAAAACACAGCATATTATAACCCATTGGGTACAGCCAAAGCAGTATGAAGAGAGAAGGTTATAGCTATAAGTGTCTACATCCTAAAGAGGAAAAATTTCAAATAAATAATCCAATGATGCATCTTAAGGAACTAGAATAGCAAGGGAAAATCAAAGCCAAAATTAGTAGAAGAAAAGAAATAATAAGGATCAGAGCAGAAATAAGATAAATTAAAACAAAGAAAAAATATACAAAATAATCAATGAAACAAAAAGTTTAGTTTTTGAAAAGACAACATAGACAAACCTTTGGTCACACTAAGAAAAAATCAGAAAAGTTACAAATAAATAAAACCAGAAATGAAAAAAGAGACATTGCAGCAGATACTGCAGAAATTCAAAGGATCATTAGTGGCTACTATAAGCAACTGTATGCCGATAAATTGGAAAATCTGGAAGAAATGAGCAAATTCCTTCACACATGCAAGCTACCAAGATTGAATCAGGAAGAAGTCTGAAACCTGAACAGACCAATAACAAGTAATGATATCAACACCATAATAAAAAATCCCCCCCCTCCCCCCAGTAAAGGAAAGCCCAGGACCTGAAGGCTTCACTGCTGAATTCTACTAAGCATTTAAAGAACTAATGTCAATCCTATTCAAACTATTCCAAAAAATAGAGAAGGAAGAAATATTTTCAAACACATTCTGTGAGGCCGCTATTACCCTGATACTAAAAACCAGACAAAGACACATAAAAAAAAAGAAAGAAAGAAAAGAAAACCACAGACCAATATCTCTGATGAATAGTGATGTAAAATTTTTCAACAAAACACTAGCAAACAGAATTCAACAATACATTACAAAGATAATTCATCTTGACCAAGTGGGATTTATACCAGGGATGTCAGGATGGTTCAACATATGCATTCAATCAATGTGATACATCATATCAGCATAATGAAAGATAAAAATCATATGATCATTTAAATTGATGCTGAAAATGTATTTGATAAATTCAACATCCCTCTAAGATGATAACCCTTAAAAAAACAAGAATAGAAGGAACCTACCTCAACATAACAAAAGCCATATGTGACAGACCAACAGCTAGTATCATACTGAGTGGGAAATAACTGAAAGCCTTTCCTCTGAGATTGGAAACAAGATAAGAATGCCCACTGTCACTACTGTTATTCAACGTGGTACTGGAGGTCCTAGCTAGAGCAATCAGACAAGAGAAAGATATAAAGGGCATCCAGGTTGGGAAGGAAGAAGTCAAATTATCCTTGTTTGCAGATGCTATGATCTTATATTTGGAAAAACATTAAGACTTCACAAGAAAACTATTAGAATGGGTAAACAAATTCAGTAAAGTTGTAGAATAGAAAACCGACATATAAAATTCAGTTGCATTTCTTTTTCTTTTTTTTTTTTTTTTTTTTGAGACGGAGTCTCACTCTGTCACCCAGGATGGAGTGCAGTGGCGCTATCTCAGCTCACTGCAACCTCCGCCTCCTCAGTTCAAGCGATTTTCCTACCTCAGCCATCGTAGTAGCTGGGATTACAGGTGTGTGCCACCAGTCTGGCTAATTTTTGTATTTTGGGTAGAAACGGGGTTTCACCATGTTGGCCAGGCTGATCTCGGACTCTTGGCCTCAAGTGATCCGCCCACCTCAGCCTCCCAAAGTGCTGAGATTATAGGTGGAAGCCAATGTGCCTGGCAAAATTCAGTTGCATTTCTACATGCTAACTGTGAACAAACTGAAAAAGAAATTTAAAAAGTAATTCCATTTACAATACCCACACCTAAAATTAAATACCTGGGATTTGACTTAACTAAATAAGTGAAAAATCTTTATAATAAAAACTATGCAACACTGGTGAAAGAAATCAATGAGAACACCAATAAATGAAAAAATTCTATGTTGATGAATTGTAAGAATCAATATTGTTAAAATGTCCATACTACCCAAAGCAATCTTCAGATTCAATGCAATTTCTGTCAAAATACCAATGACATTCTTCACAGAAATAGGCCAAGAATCCTAAAATTTATATGGAACCATGAAAGACCCAGGATAGCCTAAGCTATCCTAAGCAAAAAGAACAAAACTGGAGGAATCACGTTACCTAATGTAAAATTATATTACAGAGCTATAATAACCAAAACAACATAATACTGGCATGAAAACAGGCACATAGACCAAAGGAGCTGAATAGAGCAGCGAGAAACAAGTCCACACACCCACAGTGAACCTACTTTCAACAAAGCTGCCAAGAACATACACTGGGGAAAAGATAGTCTCTTGAATAAATAGTGCTGGGAAAACGGAATATCCATAGGCAAGAAATAAACTAGACCACTATCTCTCACCATATAAAAAAATCAAATCAAAATGGATTAAAGAGTTAAGTCTAAACCTCAAACTATGAAACTACTATAAGAAAACATTGGAAAATGTCTCCAGGACATTGGTCTGGGCAAAAATTTCTTAAGCAATACCCCACAAGCACAGGCAACCAAAGCAAAAATGGACAAATGGTATCATATCAAGTTAAAAAGCTTCTGCACAGTAAAGGGTACAATCAACAAAGTGTAGAAACAACCAAGAGAATGGAAGAAAACATTTTCAAACTATCCATCTGACAAGGAATTAAATATAAGAATATATAAGGAAATCAAACAACTCTATAGGAAAAAATGTAATAATCCCATCAAAAAATGGGCCAAACATTCTGAGTAGACATTTCTCAAAAGAAGGCATAAAAATTGCAAACAGGCATATGTAACAGGCATATATGCTCAACATCACTGATTATCAGAGAAAGGTAAATCACAACTACAATGAGGTATCATCTCACCCCAGTTAAAATGGCATATAGTTATATGAGGGGGTAGAGGAGAGGTGGGGATGGTTAATGTTTACAAAAACAAGTAGAAAGAATGCTGTGTTTGGCAGCACACCAGGGTGACTATAGTCAATAATAACTTCTTTTTTTTTTTTTTCTGAAACAAGTTCTTACTCTGTCACCCAGGCTGGAGTGCAGTGGTGCAATCTCGGCTCACTGCAACCTCTGCCTCCTGGGTTTAAACAATTCTCCTGCCTCAACCTGGCTAATTTTTGTACTTTTTGGTAGAGCTTGGTTTTCACCATGCTGGCCAGGCTGGTCTCAAGCTCCTGAAATCAAGTGATTCACCTGCCTTCGCCTCCTAAAGTGCTGGGATTACAGGCGTGAGCCACCATGCCTGGCAATAATAACTTAATTGCACATTTTAAAATAACTAAAAGGGTGTAATTGGATTGTTTGCAACTCAAAAAATAAATGCTTGAGGGTATGGATACCTCATTCTTCATAATGTGCTTATTTCACTTTGCATGCCTGTATCAAAAATATCTCATATACCCCATAAATATATACACTTACTTCTACCCACAAAGATTAAAAATATAAATATAAAAAGTTTAATGTATTAAAAACTTGTTATTTATTCTTCAAGTTCATATTTCTTATTAAAATATTATTTATAATGTAAAATAATTATTTTTAATATGAGTTATCTTCATATTGATGAAATATATATATTCATTTTGGGTTTTTCATTTGTGATGTGATACATCTGTGGCTTCACGCTGTTTTACTTGGTTACTATTTGCTCTACTTTTTTCAATTTTGGCATTGTTGATCTTCTCTACTGACCTTTGTTTTCTATTTCAGTAATTTTTATCCTTTATTACCTTTCTTTGTTTTTAATGCTGTTCTTTTTCTGACAGCTAGAAAGGCAGTCATTGACTTTCAGCCATTCTTCTTTTCTATCATTTATGTTTAAAGTTAATTTATCTCTACTTCAGACTATCTTATTTGAACATTTACTATAAAGCTACAGTAATCAAGACAGTGTTCTATTGGAAAAGCGTGTTCTATATCTATTGGATACAGAACAATAAAATAGAATTGAGAGCCCAGAAATAGGCACACACATACATAGTCAATTGGAATTCAAAAGTGGTGAAAAAGCAATTAAATGGAAAAGAATGGAATTTTCTGCAAATATTCTAGGACAACTGTACTTCCACGTGCAAAAAAAGAAAAAAGAAAAAAAATGAATCTTGACATGGACCTCTTACAAGTTACAGTAAATGAATTCATCATTGATTATGGACCTATACATAGAACTAAAAACTACAAAATTAATTCGAAGAAAACATAAAATTCTTACAACATTGGGTTAGACAAATACTTTTATATATATATATATATATATATATATATATATATATATATATATATATATATACATGACACCAAAAGTACAATATATAAAAAAGAAAATAAGAATAAATTGGTCTTTGTTAAAATTAAAATATTCTGTACTTTGAAAGTCATTTTTTTGTTTGTTTGTTTTTGTTGTTTTTTTTTTTTTGAGACAAAGTCTCACTCTTGTCTACCAGGCTGGAGTGCAATGGCACGATCTTAGCTCACTGCAACCTCCGCCTCCTGGGTTCAAGCGATTCTCCTGCCTCAGCCTCCCAAGTAGCTGGGATTACAGGTTCCTGCCACCACGCCCAGCTAATTTTTGTATTTTTAGTAGAGACGGGGTTTCACCATGTTGGCCAGGCTGATCTCAAACCCCTGACCTCATGTGATCCACCCACCTCAGCCTCCCAAATTGCTGGGATTACAGACGTGAGCCACCGTGCCAGGTCAAAAGTCATTGTTAAGAAAGTGAAAATACAAGCCAATGATGGGGGGAAATATTTGCAAAATGTACATCTCATAAAAGACATATCCAGAAAACATTTTTAAAAAATCCTCAAGCCTCAACAATTAAAAAAAGAAAAAAAAAGGATTTCAACAGATAGTTCACCAAAGAAGAAAAATGGATGGAAAGTAAGCATATGAAAGATGCTCAGCATCATGATTCTTTAGGGAAATTCAAAGCCACAATGAGATACCATTAAACACCTATTAGGGTAGAAATAAAGAGCAATAAAAACCTGACACTACCAAATGCTGGCCAGCAGAGGAGCAACTGGAACTCTCTATCATTGCCAGTGGAAATGCTAACTGTGAGTATAGCCACTTTGGAAAACAGTTTGGCAGCGTTTTAAAAAGTTAAACACAGCCGGGCGCGGTGGCACACGCCTGTAATCCCAGCACTTTGGGAAGCCGAGTGGGGCAGATCACCTGATGTCAGGAGTTAGAGACCAGCCTGGCCAATATGGTGAAATCCCATCTCTACTAAAAGTACAAAAACTTAGCCAGGTGTGGTGGCAGGTGCCTGCAATCCCAGCTACTCAGGAAGCTGAGGCAGGAGAATCACTTGAACCCAGGAGACAGAGGTTGCAGTGAGCTGAGATGGCGCCACTGCACTCCAGCCTAGGCGACAAGAACGAGACTCCATCTCAAAAAAAAAAATTAAACACATACCTACCATGCAGCCCATCAAACACACTTCTAGATATTTATACTGGAGAAATAAAAACATATGTTCACTCAAAAGCCTGCATTCAAATATTTATTGTAGCTTAATTCATAATTGCCAAAATTTAGAAATGGCCCAGATGCCCTTCAACTGTAAAGTGGAATCCTACTCAGCAGTGAAAAGGATTGAATTTATTTATATTCATATGTAAAAACATAAATGAACTTTAAATGAACTTTACTAAATAAAAGAAGCCAGACTCAAAACTCAAAAAGCTACATAATGTGTCATTTTATTCATATGACATTTTGGAAGAGACTAAGCTGTAGAGATATAAACAGTTTAGTGGTTAAAAGTGAGAGGAGTAGTGATTATAACGGGGCAACATGGGGAATCTTTGGAGTGGTGGTACACTTCAGCATCATAACTGTAGTGGCAGATGCACAAGTCAATGCCTTTGTCAAGTTCCATATAAGTACACACCACAACACGTGTGTTTTACTATACAGAAATTCTATTTAAATCTTTCTGATTTTAAAAATAATCCCTCTGAGTAATACTTTAAGTGCAAACCAATAAGTTGTGCTGTGAAGAGACTTATTTTGTTATCATTTGGGTCAAATTTTTTATTTCCTAATATGATTGTTTTGATTCAAAGATTATTTATCAGTGTTTTTCTTGATTTCCAGGCATATGTGGACATTTATTCATCTTTTTTGCACTGATTTCTAATCATATTTTAGTCACAGGACACAATCTAAATTATTTCAATTTTTAAAAATAATTGCTATTTTCTTTATGACCCAATATACAGTAAATTTTTAAAATTACGTATGTCCTTTAAAATAATGTATCTACTGCCTTTTAGGAGTGTGGTATTCTGAATATGTGCACTAGGCAGGTGCTAGGGTTTGGATATGATTTGTTTGTCCCCATCAGAGCTCATGTTAAAATTTGATTACCATTGTGACAGTGTTAGAATGTGAGGCCTACTGGGAGGTGTTTGGGTTATGGGGCAGATTCCTTATGAGTGGCTTGGTGCTGTTCTAGAAGTAGTGAGTTCTTTTTCTCATGAAACTGGAGGCTGGATTAACTCTTGTGGAAACAGCTTAGTTCCCATGGGAGTGCGTCGTTATAAAACCAGGATGTTCCTCATTTGTGCCTCTCCTTGCAGGTGCCCACTTCTCCTTTGACTTTCTCCACGATGCTTCTTGTACAGCCCACAGAACTGTGAGCTAAATCTCTTTTCTTTATAAGCTACCTGGCCTCATGTAGTGTTTTATAGTAACACAAAATAGATTAAGACATCATGCTTATTAATTGTGTTGTTCCAATAATCTATGTCTGTGCTGATTTCTTCCTCCTATATCTGTTATTCAGAGAGATGTTTTAAGTATCTTGCACTATGAGTTTGTATTTGACCATGTCATTTTGCCTTAATCAATTTTTGCTTTATATAATTTTAAACAGTATTAAATGCATATAAACTTAAAATTGTCTATCTACTTTGTGAAGTTTTATGATCATATAGTGATCACTGGGTCTCTAGCAATGCTTTTTATCTTAAAAATCAATGTTGTCTTATATTAATATAATTACTTCAGCTTTCTTCTGATTTGTATTTGTAACCTTTCTCTATCCTCATGTTTAATATAATTCTTTTGTAAACAGCATATTCTTGGATTTAAAAAAACTTCTTTTGGAAAAACTGTCTTTTTAACTACATTTTAATACATTTGCATTTAATATGATTACTGCCATATTTTGTGTTTAAATCCACCATCTTACTTTATAATTTTTACATGTTCTAATTATTCTATGTTTTTTCTCATTTTATTTCCTTCTTTGTATTGAGATTGTTTTTATGACTTCATTTTTCCCTCTACTAGCTTATTTCACTCTACTACTTTCTATTCATTTTGTGGTTACTCTTGAAGTTGCAGCATTCACAGGCAACTTGTCAAAATTTAAAATTAATAGATACATTTACCCTTATCCTAGACAGTAAGATATTTCAGAACTCATTTCTGCCTTCTGAAATATATATTACTATTGTCATGTATTTAATTATATTTATATATTACTCATTAACTCTGCTAGACATTATCATTGCTTTATATAATGTTCATTTAAATTAACTTCAAATACCTACTTGATTTGCTCTTCTTTCCTTGCATCAGGCATCACCTCCTTTAGATTATGGTTTATTATCAGTTGGCAATGACCTGTTTTTGTCTGAAAATGTGGCTACACAGATTGTATTTTTCAAAGATGGATGCAACAATATGTCTCATCCCACGTTCTGCTGTTAAAGTGTGATTTTGACACTCTTCCCGTAAAGTCTACTTTTCTTCCCCCTTAACATTGGATGGCTTTTATGTGACCTATTAAAATAAAAACTTTAGACAAATTGAATTTAATAGTTTAATGGCGCAAAGAACAATTTATGACTCAGGCAGCCCACAGAACTGCAATAAGTTCAGAGTGACTCTGGGGCTGCCACATGGTCAGACAATATTTATGAACAGAAAAAGGAAAGTGATATACAGAAATAGAAATAAGGTATAGAAACAGCTGGACTGGTTACAGCTTGGCATTTGCCTTGTTTGAACGGGGTTTGAATAGTTGGCTGCATGTGATTGGCTACAAGAGCAGGTTATAGTCTGTTTACACATCCAGTTAGGTTATAGTTCATTCTATGGAGAAGTCTTTATGCCAAACTTAACATATGTAAGGAGGCAGTTTTAACTTAAATTTACAGACCTAAGGAATATGGTAGAAGTGATATTATGTGATTTCTGAGGCTAAGTGATAAAATTTGGTGAAGCTTTATTTTGTTCCCTATAACTCTCACTCTTGAAGCTCTCAGCCATTAGGGAAGCAGTCTGACTTCCCTGAAACTTCCTTGCTATAAATAAGCACAATCTGGCCTATGTGAAAAAACCCCATGTAGAGGTCCTGACACTCCATGAAGAGAGATGCAGAGCCAGCTCTGACCTGCTCCCACCTCTCATTGTTCCAGTTCCAGCCACTCTGCAACTGCATGAGAAATCTCAACACAGAAATACTCCAAGTTCATCTTACAGAAACTGTGAGAGATAATAAAATGATTGGTATTTTAAGTCCTAAATTTTTGAGGCAATTTGTTACACATCAGTAAGCAATTAAACCAAGTATCTTTCATTCACGAAGGGCATTTTCACTGGGAATAAAACTTCAGGTTGACAGTTATTTTCTCTGAGCACATTGAAAAGGTATCTGACATTTTCCTTTTATTATGTGGCTGTACGGAAGTCAGCTGTCATTCTAACTGTTGATCTTTTATATGGTTCTGTCTTTTCTCTGAGTGATTTTAATTGTTCTGTATCTTAGGTTTTCTTCACTTTCACTTTACATCTCAGTATTTATTTTTTTCTATGAAATTCACTAGGTGTTTTGATGCAGTAGATTCATGCCTTAAATCAGCTTTGGAGAATGCTAAGTCATTATCTTTTTAATATTACTCCTATTCCATTCTCTCTTCTCCTTCTGGGACTCAGAGTAGAAGTTAATTAAAATGTCTCACATTGTCCACCATATTACTTAATCTTTTGTCCATATTTTTCATATTTGTGTCTCTTTCTGATGTGTTCTGAGCAATATTTTCTTGTATATACCCTAGATTATTAGTTCCCTCTTGAGCTGTGTCCAATCTGCTATTAAAGTCATCCACTAAACTTTTAATTTCATTTGTTCTTTTTTAGAGCTCTATTTTGTTCTTCTACAAGTTTGCTATATTGCTTTTCTCTTTCCCTGAAGATGTAATAGTTTGACACAAGCATACAATGTGTAATTATCAAGTCTGGGTAATTGGGATATGCATCACCTCAAACATTTATCATGTCTTTGTGTTGGGAACTTTCCAAATCTCTTCTGGCTATTTTGAAATATACAATAAATTATTGCTAACTATAGTCACCCTATTGTTCTATCATACACTAGAACTTATTCCTTCTATCTAACTATATGTATGGATCCATTAACCAACCCTTTGTTATCCTCTGATCCCCTAACATTCCCAGTCTCTGGTAACCACCATTCTGTTCACTATCTCCCTGAGATCAATTTTATTAGCTTCCATATATGAGTGAGAGCATACTATACTTGTTTTTTAGTGCCTGGCTTATTTCACTTAACATAAAGTCCTCCAGTTCCTTCCATATTGCTGTGAGTAATAGAATTTCATTCTTTTCTCTGACTGAATAGTACTCCGTTGTGAATATTTAGCATATTTTCTTTAACTATCCATCTGCTGTTTTAAATTTTTTTAAAAAAAATTGTGTATCTATCTTACTTTTTTAAAGCTTTTATTTTAAGTTCAAGATCAGTTTAAAACTTTTAAGTACATGTGCAGGTTTGTTATATAAGTAAACTAGTGTCATGGGGGTTTGTTGTACAGATTATTTCATCACCAGGATATTAAGCCTAGTACTCATTAGTTATTTTTCCTGATCCTCTACCTCCTCCCACCCTCCACCCTCTGATAGATCCCCGTGTGTTTTGTTCCTGTCTATGTGTTCTCGTCATTTAGCTGCCACTTATAAGTGAAAACATGTGGTATTTGGTTTTCTGTTCCTGAGTTAGTTTGCTAAGGACAATGGCTTCCAGCTCCATCCATGTTCCTACAAAGAACATGATCTCATTCTTTTTTATGGCTACATAATATTTCATGGTGTATGTGTATCACATTTTCTTTATTCAGTCTACCACTGATGGGCATGTAGGTTGATTAAGTGTCTTTGATATTGTGAATAGTGCTGTGATAAACATATGTGTACATGCGTCTATAATAGAATAATTTATATTCCATTGGCTATATACTTAGTAATGGGATTGCTGAGTCGAATGGTATTTCTGCCTCTAGGTCTTTGAGGAATTGCCACACTTTCTTCCACAACGGCTGAACTAATTTACACTCCTACCAACAGTCTATAAGTGCTCCTTTTTCTCCACAACCTCACCTGCATCTGTTATTTTTTAACTTTTTAACCCATTTATGCCTGAGGTTGCAATTTTTTGAATTTTTGCAGTCAGACCTTGGCGATCACTTGAGCAGTTGGATATAACTCCCACATGCTTAGCGTTCCAATAATGGAACGCTAAGCATAAATGTGTTAATAATAGCCATCCTGACTGAGATGTTATCTCACTATGATTTTGATTTGCACTTCTCTGATGATCAGTAATATAAGCATTTTTCATATGCTTTTTATCTGCCTGTATGTCTTCTTTTGAAAAGGGTCTGTTCATGTTCTTTGCCCACTTTTTAATGGCTTTTCTTTTGAAATTTGTTTAATTCCCTTATAGATGCTGCATATTAGATTTTTGTTGAATGCATAGTTTGAAAAAATTTTCTCCCATTCTGTAGGTTGCCTGTTCACTCTGTTGATAGTTTCCCTTGCTGTGCAGAAGCTCTTTAGCTTAATTAGATCCCATTTGCCAATTTTTGTTTTTGTTGCAATTGCGTTTGGCATCTTCCTCATTAAATTTTTGCCCATTCCTGTGTTCACAATGGTATGGCCTAGGTTGTCTCCAAAGATTTTTATAGTTTTGTGTTTTACATATAAGTCTTTAATCCATCTTGAGTTGATTTTGCATATAGCATGAGTGCTCCAGTTTCAATCTTATGCATATGTCTAGCCAGTTATCCCAGCACCATTTATTGAATAGGAAGTCCTTTCCCCATTGATTGCTTTTGAAAATTTGGTCAAAGATCAGATAGTTATAGGTGTGCAGCCTTATTTCTGGGCTCTCTGTTCTGTTCCGTTAGTCTTTGTGTCTGTTGTTGTACCAGTACCATGCTGTTTTGGTTAGTGTAGCCTTGTAGTATAGACTGAAGTCTAGTAGTGTGATGCCTCCAAGCTTTGTTCTTTTTGCTTATGATTTCCTTGGCTATTCAGCTCATTTTTTGTCTCATATGAATGTTCAAATATTTTTTTTTTAGTTCTGTGAAGAATGTCAATGATAGTTTAATGGGAATAGCATTGAATCTATAAACTGCTTTCGGCAGTGTGGCCATTTTAACAATATCGATTCTTCCTATCCATGAGCATGGAATGTTTTTCCATTTCTTCATGTCATCTCTAATTTCTTTGAGCAGTGTTTTGTAGTTCTATTTGTAGAGATTTTTCACCTCCCTGGTTAGCTGTGTCCCTAGGGTTTTGTGTGTGTGTGTGTGTGTGTGGCAATTATGAACAGGATTGTGTTCCTGATTTGGCTCTTGACTTGACTGTTGTTGGTGTATAGAAAGGTTAGTGATCTTTGCACATTGATTTTGTATCCTGAGACTTTGCTGAAGTTGTTTATCAGCTTAAGGAACTTTTGGGCTGAGACTATGAGGTTTTCTAGATGTAAGGTTATGCTATCCCCAAACAAAGATGGTTTGACTTCCCCTGTAGTATTTGAATGCTCTTTATTTCTTTCTTTTGCCTGATTGCCCTGTCCAGAACTTCCCAAACTATGTCGAATAGGAGTGGTGAGACAGGGCATCCTTGTCTTATGCCTGTTTTCAAGGAAAATGCTTTCAGCTCTTGCCCATTCTGCATAATTCTGGCTGTGGGCTTGTCATAGACAGCTCTTATTATTTTCAAGTATGTTCCTTCAATACCTAATTTATTAAGAGTTTTCAACATGAAAAAGTGTTGAGTTCTATCAAAAGCCTTTTCTGCAGCTCTTGAGATAATCATGTGGTTTTTTTCTTAAGTTCTGTTTATCTGATGAATCACATTTATTGATTTGCTTATGTTGAACCAAACTTGTATTTCAGGGATAAATGCTATTTGATTATGATGAATAAGGTTTTTGATGTGCTGCTGTTTTTGGTTTGCCAGTATTGTGTTGAATATTTTTGCATCAATGTTCACCTAGGATATTGGCCTGAAGTTTTCTTTCCTTGTTGTGTCTCTGCCAGGTTTTGGTATGAGGATGATGTTGGCCTCATAGAATGAGTTAGAAATATTTTTGATAAGTTTCAGCTGGAATATTACCAGCTCTTCTTTGTACATCTGGTAGAAATCAGCTGTGAATCCATCTGGTCATGGGTATTTTTTGGTTGTAGTCTGTTTATTACTAACTCAATTTCAAAGTTCTTTATTGGTCTGTTCAGGGATTCAATTTAACTTCCTGCTTTAGTCTTGGGAAGGAAAATGTGTCCAGGAAATAATCCATTTCTTCTAGATTTTCTAGTTTATGTGCATAGTGGTTGTTGTTTATAATATTCTCTGATGGTTATTTTTATTCTGTGGCATCTGTGGTAATATCTCACTTGTCATTTCTGTTTGTGTTTATTTGAATCTTCTTTCTTTTCTTCTTTATTAGTCTAGCTAGCGATCTATTTTATTAATTTAAAAAAACCCAGCTCTTGGATTCGTTGATCTTTTTAATGCTTTTTTGTTTCTCAATCTCCTTCAGTTCAACTCTGGTTTTGGTTATTTCTTGTCTTCTGCTAGCATTGGGATTTGTCTGGCCTTGGTTCCCTAGTACTTTTAGTTGTGATGTTAGGTTGTTAACTCGAGATCTTTCTAAATTTTGATGTGTGCATTTAGGGCTATAAATTTTCCACTTATCACTGCCTTAGATGTGTCCTAGAAATTCCGCCATGTTGTATGCTTCCTCTCATTAGTTTCAAATATCTCCTTGATTTCTGCCTTAATTTCATTATTTACCCAAAAGTAATTCAAAAGAAGGTTATTCAAGTTCCATGTAATTGTAAGGTTTTGAGTGAATTTCTTAGTCTTGATTTCTAATTTGATTGTGCAGTGGTTCAAGAGATTGTTTGTTATGATTTCAGTTAATTTGCATTTACTGAGGAGTGTTTTACTTCGGATTATGTGATCAGTTTTACAGGGTGTCCTATGTGGCAATGAGAAGAATGTATATTCGATTGTTTTTGGATGGAGAGTTCTGTAGTGAACAACAAAGAAACAGAAAGTCAAATGCCCCATGTTTTCCACTTATAAATGGAACTAAATAATGTATACACATGGACATAGATATTGGAGACTTGGAAGGGTGGGAGAGTAGGAGAGAGGTAAGGGATGAGAAATTACTTAATGGATACAATGTACATTATTTGGGTGATGGTTACACTAAAAGCCCAGATTTCGCCACTATGCAATATATCCATGTAACAAAACTGCACCTGTACCTCTTAAATTTATACACATTTTAAAAAGAAAATATATTGTTTTTCCTTAAATATTTGGTGGAATTCAGCATTTTTCTTCTTGGAAAGTTTATAACTATGAATTCAATCTCTTCTATTTATATACGGTTATTAAGTTTATCTATTTCTTCTTGGGTGAGTTGTGGTAGTTCTTCTATTTCTCACTATGAATTGGTTCATTTCCTAATGAAAATGGAATTGGTCCTTTTCATCTAAGTTGTAGGATGTGTGTGCATAAAATTGTTTATAAGATACTCCATTATCATTTTAATGTCTGTGGAGTCCTTCTTTCATTCATGATTTGGTTATATGTATTTTCTCTCTTTTTTGGTCTATCTTGTCAGAGGATCATCAATTTTACTAATTTTTTTAAAAGAACCATCTTTTGGTTTTACTTATTTTCTCTATCACTTTTCTGTTCTCAATCTCAATTCTTTCAGTTCTTATTTTTATTACTTCCTTTCTTCTTGCTTGCTTAGAGTACTTTCGTACTTATATTCTAAATCAATGAATTACATTTAAGTTACTCTTTACAATTTTTGTACATTACAAAACAGACACCTAGAAGAGATATCACAGGACTTTACCTCCAACTAAAGTCTTCTATCGTAGCTAAGCATTTTAAATTATAAATGACTGCCTTTGCTTTTCACTCAAGCTTCATTCTATCTTTTCCTTTTTGGTAAATTGATTGAGCCTTTTCTGTGACTATGCCATTGGTCATTTCCCTACCTCTGTTTGTTTTCCCTTTTCACAAGTAAGGCCTTCTTACATGATATGCTCTGCTACAGACATATTTCTATCTGCAAAATCATGGCAAGCCCTTTCTTCCTTTCCTTCAAGTCAGATCTAGAGCATAATGTTAAGAATTTCCATTTGTTGTTCAGCTACTGAGTACCATACACCATGCTAAACACTTCACATGCATTTTATCTAATGGACACACCAAATTCTTTGTTAGGGGCTATTGTCCATTTCATTGAAAAGCAACAGAAGGTCAGGAAAGTAACATAGTTTGTTAGGCCATAGAGCTAGTTCATGGTAGAACCAGAATGTAAATCCAGGCCTATCTGACCGCAAAACTACATTAATTAACACTATAGTGTACAGCTTTCTGGTATACTCTAATATTATCCTCTTTTATTTTTATTGCCAGAATACCTTATGTAGCTATAATTAATATACTACACTATAGTTCGCGCCCATTTTAACTTCTCCATATATGTAGAACATGTTGACTCTTATCCAGGGTCATAGCTCACTTCTACTTGCATGCAGACTTCTAGTCATCAATTCTCGAGCTGCTTACAATTTCTTATCTTCGTGCCACTACCATTGTCCTCTTTTGTCGAAGCCTGCCTCCAATATATTGGTATAGTTCAGGGATATCCAAACCTTAGTGTACATCAGAATCACCAGGAGAGCTTTTTAAAACAGATCCTTGGTCCTCACCCCAGAATTTCTTACACAGTAGGTCTGGGGTGGGGCCTGAGAATTTGCAATTCTAAAAATTTTCCCAATGAGCTTCATGGATCTCACCTGAGTATCACTAGTATAGTAACATGGCTGATCAAATGGTCTTTGGTATGTTTTTATTATATAAGTAGAATTACAAACTAGATATGAATTCTTACTATATGAGTCTAGTCAAAAGCATGCAGAAGAAAAAAATCATAAAAAAGAAAAAAATCAGAAAAACACAAAATATGACACACAAAATATATTTTATCACCAACAGAACCTGAAAAACACTGCATACCATTGATCCATTTAGAAGATCATGGTGCACATCAGCTTAGGAAAGGATAGAAGTATTATAGCAATAAAACTATTCTCAAATTATATTTAACCAAGTATTTCCAAATATTTCTTAAACTCATTTGATCACAAACATTTTTTTCCAGGTGTATGACCCTGTAGAACTAGTGTTATTCAGGACATGCTTTGAGAAATGCTGCTTTAAATTAATCTTTTTTTTTTTTACAGGAGAGGTCAGTCATCCTTGGGGATTTTCCAGGATCATAGAGGCTTGGTTCCACTTCATTCAAATCACACTGAGGATTTATTTATTCTGTCTAGAATCCAAATATAATTTTATCTACTATGGTTTTTGGAACACTGGGATCAGTTAGTTCTGAACAAAACTGTGTCACTGGTAAAATTGACTTTAAGGGTACATATTCAGAGACCGTGAAGCAGAGATACCAAAAGTTTTTCGGGGATTACCTATCTCTATTCTTGGTATATGTATCATCATACACTTTATAGTCTGATACAGAATTTTGACTTGCATTGATGTCAGACTTACTCACTTTGTAAACTCTGCCATTCATTTTTTTCCAAATCAAGACAGATATTTTTTCATATATTATAATCTGAAACATTTCCCAGTCTAAAGTTTCTCAGTAGCAGTTAAACAAGCTCAACTTTGTCAGAAGGCTGGAATGTAGTTCTGCAGAATCAAATGAGTTGGACTCATTTAGTAAAATGTAAGTGGTTTCATACAGTCATTTCATCTACTTTGGGGCTTCAGTTTCCTCTGAATGGACCAAAGGTTATTGATCCTTTCCAGTGTGTACATACTTCTCCTTGATCATAGAGAATGCAGAAGTAAAAAGACTTGAGTAACTTTGCTTTAACTCTCTATCTTTTGCCATTATATCATTAGTCCTGGGGATGAGGCTGGGCTAGAGACAGACTTGAGCATCATCTCCATAAAATAGAAGGTGGAGTGCAGGATTAGTTATACACATGAAAACTACTGATGCTGATGAAATATATTTGATGATAAGTTTATAATTACCTTTATTATTTAATATTTTAAGATAGTTATATATATATCATTTTTGATAAATTAATTACTGATTTGTTTTACCTTAACAGTTTCAGGTAGCTAAGCTTTTTATAAACCAGGCCTATAGCCTCCTCTGGCATTCATATTTTCTTTTCAAAGCCTACTATTTGACAAAAATTATAACACATTATCTGTGAATAACATATTTTAAAATCATATGCCTGGGTAGTATATTACAATCAGCAAGCACTTTCACATTTGATTCTAATAACAATTTTATGAAGTAGGTGTGATATTGTGAAATAGATATTTGGTCTTCCCTGTTTTCTGGCATCCAACTCCTAAAATATTTGAAATTTCCAAAGTGATAAATATATTTTCATACGCAAATGAATTGACTGAGAGTTGGCATCCCCTAGGTAGCTTCAGGAGGGGAGCTGGTCACTGGAAAGACTAAGGCAGGATTAGAGGGTTGGGACTTTAAGCCCCACCTTTCTTTAGGGGAGAGAAGTTGAAATTGATAGCCTATGACTAATGATTTAATCAATCATGCCTATATAATGAAGCTTCCATAAACCCCAAAAGAACTAGGTTCAAAGAGAGCTTCCTGATGGCTGAACATGTGGAGGTTCTTAGAGAATGGAGCATAATGAGAGGACATGGAGGCTCTGTGCCTTGCCCTGTGCATCTGTTTCATTCGGTGTTCATTTGAGTCATTTGTAATATCCTTTATAATAAACCAGTAAATGTAAGTATGTATTTCCCTGAGTTCTGTGAGTGCTCTGGTAAATTAATTAAATCCAAGGAGGGGGGTCATATGAACTCCAATTGAGAGCTGGTTGGTCAGGAGCACAGGTGCAGCAACCTGGGGCTTGCGACTGGTGTCTGAAGTTGGGGACAGTCTTGTGGGACTGAAAGTCTTCAACCTGTGAGTTATAATGCTATCTCCAAGTAGATAGTGTCAGGATTGAATTAGAGGACACACAGCTGGTGTCCACTGTAGAACTGATCACTTACTAGTTGGGTAGGGAAATAACCCTCACACATCTGGGGTCACAGAAATGTTCTGTATTGTGAGAGTATAGGAGCAACTGTGTTTTTCCAACAGCCTCAGTAGGTCAAATCAGGACTTTTTCAGATGGCCTTCAAGACAACTCAGTCAAAATGTAAATCATTGTTTTTTAAAAAATTACCATTAAAGTGCACAGCAGACATTTCTGTTCCTTGCTCTATCCCTTACTCCTATTATCAGTATGATGAGTATAATTTTCTACTTTGTTCATGTATTTACTCATTTGAATTTTTAAAAATGAATTATTTTTGTAATCAAAAGCAATAAAGATTTTAAGTCTGTTAGAACTGAATTAACTTCTAAAGGGTTACCAATTGTGTCCCCTAAATCCGTCACTGTAAATGAGGCTTTTTCAGTAGTAAGCATAAAATATCTCCATTACTGTGTGAAACAAAAGAACTGTTGGAAATTTAATTAAAGATTATCTGAAAAAATCTGGAGTTAAGAATAAGGAATCAATTCTTACTACTCCATTCGCTAATGTTAGAAGGGTGGTATAATCATGAAGGATGCAGAATACAGAATGTCAATCCCTTGGATTTTCAAGTGTAAAATAGGGCAAGTGTTATTACTACCTAGAAAGACATATTTATATTTATTTCTTAATCAAAAATGTGTTAGTATGAACATCATCCTCATAAAGGAGAAAAACCAATTAGAGAAACCGATCATGTGATGCACAAGTGAGTTGTCAGAGAAGTAGAAATTTTGGTGACAATAATTAATAGGCCTTTCCAAAGTGAACAATTGTGGTCAACACCTGCTTCATAGTTAGATGTGATTTGCCTGCCAGATAGTGCTTAATGTCATTTCTAATATACTATGCCTAAGCTTCAAGCTCTCTGTCCCTCATACCCAGAGATGGAGAATAGTGATGAATGAGGCTCAGATATTGGGTGAAGGTATCAGCTTTACACACAAATTGTAGCCAAACTGTATCAAGGAAGTTGGCTCAAAACACTATATATCCAAGATATGTGAAGGGCAGGTATGGTCACCAGTTTATGGATAAAGGAAATTTTTTTCTTCATCTCAATCTCTTGCTTTATTTAATAGGTCACTGTAAACAGATATTTACAGTATTCTGTGTGTGCTCACATGAATGTGTGTGTGTGTGTGTGTATGTGTTTAATTTATATTTTATCATGAATCAAAGCTGACTGGATGATCCCACTTAACACCTATTCTCTGTTCACACATAAAGTTTATTCAAAGTGATACTGCTAATGATACTAGTAAGTTATTGATCTGATATTTTACCAGGCTGTTTAACATGTCACATATTTCTAATTTAAATTTTAATTGATTCTTTAGGAATATCATTAAAATGAGCAAAGATCAGATTTGACAGGTCTGCACTCAGCACACAAATATAAATGTAAATGTGTAATAACTAATTTAAAAGTTTTTAAGGGTAATTTTCAGCTTTTTGCACACCCCTCAGCCATAAAAGAAAATCTAAAGATTCCTTTAAAGTCACTCATGGCTAGCATTTCTGAAGTGTTTTTTGATGTTGACATCTAGAAGATTTATTAGATGGCAGGATTCAGAACAATTTGATAATTTATCTAGCTGTAAAATGGAACAATTTGAGAATGTATCTAGCTGTATAATATACCAGATAAGAGCTTAGACTCTAATATGAATCTCCATATGTTAAAATGCCAGGCCCACCATTTACAGGTTATTTAACTTTGGAAAGTTTTTCAAATTCTCCATGTCTGTGCCTCAGTTTCTCACCTATAAACCTCATAAAGTCACTTCAATGATGAAATAATTATAATCCACATAAAACCCCTTGAACAGTACCTGACACATAGTGAATAGTAAATCATAACACTTTGTTCACTGGGCAGAAAAAAAATGCTGCTAGCCCCTGGATAACATTCTCTTCCTCTCTAGAATGGTGGTAGTATGCTAGGTCCTATTGTACATATACACATTAGGAAGATACTTTTTACTAAAGTCACTTTGAATGAGTATTCTGGATTTAAGTGGTGCTGAAGTATATTGCATAGCAAAATCTGAGCTTAAGTAGGCATTATGATCAAAATTTCAGGTAGTAATAAATGTAAGTTGTAAACACATTTAAATCTCATTATGTCAGTTAAGGCACCTCTCAGGACTTGCAGCTCCCTTAATAACTAGATATTAAAAAGTCAATCAAACTCAGTGTTTCCTAGGGCACATATAAGGGCAGGAGAAATTCCCTTACATAAATGAAAAACAACAGATGTGAATGCCAAAATGCAAAGCATTTGTGGAATCTTTAGGTTTTTCTTGACCATCCACCTTTCTATACAGCAATTCAATCATGTAGACAAATTTCCTTCAACAAATGATAGAAAAGAATACGAAGCTTTCAGTAAGATAAACAAGTCCATATATTAGACAAAGTCGCTAGAAAGAGAACCCTTAGTAATCTTCCTTAACTGCAATTATCAGATGGGTTTTGCAAAGAATGCAAATTTATCTGTGAAAATTGGTGTATTCCTAGACTAATACTCATTATTTTGGTCTGGGAATCTGGAATAATAATACTTATGCTGGTAACTACCTTTGCTAAACTTAAGAACCATAAAAAGACACTTTCATATAACATGTGTGACTTTTTTTCTCTAGCAAGTTTTTTACATCTTCATGTCTTTGTGAATTTTTAAGCCCATGCGCTTGGAAACTCTGGCTTCATCCCTGACATTCTGCATTTCTGCTCTTCACAGACTCCTTTACCTGCCGGGCAGCCTTGTAGCTATCTCCGTGGCAAGGCAGGGCCTCTCCTGGCATGTAAACCTGCTAAGTGAATCCGCCCCTCAAGGGCGTGTCAGTACCATTTCCTGGAGCAATGTCACAGGGTGGCTCCATTTTCCATTTGAGCTCAAATATTTTGCTGCTTCCTCCGTAGCTGCCAGACCTGCTCTTGCTGCTGCTCAGGTAGCTTTCTTCTCTTCCCGGCTCCACTATTGGCAGAGGTTTTTGATAAGTGGTTTCCACACGTGTGTCGTGTGTCTGTCTGCCTGCCTGCTTGCCTGCCTTTTCCTTCCATTATATTTCTCTGTTTGTTCCTTAGGTAGAACATCTGGGAGGTCCCTTGCTGACCACTGGAAGAAGATGAGCTCGAGCTATTGGAGTGAGACGAGCAGCAGCAGCTGTGGAACCCAGCAGCTCCCAGAGGTGCTGCAGTGCCAGCCCCAGCATTACCACTGCTACCATCAGTCAAGCCAAGCCCAGCAGCCTCCAGAAAAAAATGTAGTGTATGAGCGAGTGAGGACCTACAGTGGGCCCATGAACAAGGTGGTGCAGGCCTTGGACCCCTTCAACTCACGGGAAGTGCTCTCCCCTCTCAAAACCACCTCCTCCTACCAAAATTTGGTTTGGAGCGACCATTCTCAGGTACAACAAAGAAAGCTATGCCAGTGGAGAAGGGCAATCTTCAACCTGATTTCTCTTCCTTTCTGCTTCTTTGCCTCTATTCCACAGGATATCTTTTGGTGGATTGCGGTTATATATGCCTTGGACAGTCACCCAAATTCATCTCTTGGCTGTTATTTCACTTACTAGTGTCTGTGGCTGTTCCTTTCCGGGTTTCACTGATTTTCATAATCTAACCATAGTATAGGAAGGCTCATTTTCTGTTTGATCTGACTGAAAGATCTGATCCAAAGAATCCCTTTGTCCCTAGTGCAAAGCAGTTCTCAACTTGAGTACAGTAGATTTTTATTAGAACAAGTTCCTACTGATTCACTTCATATCAGAAGCAAACAGGTTTTTTTGGTATCAAATATGGTGATACAGGTACTGTGGCATGTCTGAGTGATAAGCAGTTATTTGTGCTCAGCAAATAGTATAGCTGCTCTAGGATAAGTGAGAGGTGCAGATGTCTGAATTGTCATATGTGTTTCATCTTCCAAGAATGACACACTTTTTATTGTACAGCCTAGGTGAATAATTTATGGAATACTTGTAGAAAGAGTACTGAAAGAGTAGATATAGGATTGAGGAAGGCAAGATGTAAGCAATTGTTACATGAAAGCTGCAAAAGATGGAACTCTAAGACATCCCATAAAATGAAATACATTTGTTTCTTAAGAGTTATTCTTAGCACCAATACCTGTGTTAATAACCTTCCCAATAAATACAAGGTAACACTGCAAGACTATATAAAATTAACAGCTTTATGTGTATTTTTATCCTCTGACTCCTTTTACATTAAATTTGCATGTTTTAAGCTTTCTGGAAAATTCTGTCCAAACTGAAATTGTGTTTTTAAGATACAAAAATCTCAAAAAGCAGTCATTGGGATATGATGCTATGTTACATTATTATTACCAATCAGGAACAATACATATTATTTTTCCAAAACCCACAAATTTAAGTAGAATATAAAGTAACATTTCTCAACTGGTTGAGAAAAACTCCACTTATACTGAGGTCAAGGAGAAGAAAAATATAAAGTTCATAAATACTAGTTTGCATGAGTGATAAAAATAATGCAAATATGCATTCCAATATTCATACTGAGATGCTAATGCGGAACAAAATGAATGCCACCTTCGTTTTATTGTAGCTGAGAAACAATAATGTGAAGGTTAAAAACAATTACTATTATCTTAGGAATCCTAAAATCATCCTATCTGCCATAGCTATTTAAACAAATTTAGACCCCTTTTTTGTCAACTTGCTAGTAAAGGAAAGGTAAATAGACATTTAAAAGCTGAAGTTTGACAAATTATAAATATTGGCTACCGAACAATTTTTAGGAGTATGTTTTATTATTTACTCCTTGGTTCAACTTCCCCTTTCAATAACTCAGGATCAAGTTGGTTGAGCTTTTTACAAGATTTTCCTTATTTTACCTGGCATTTGCCAAAGTGATCCTTAAAAATGGACTATCTCCATCCTAAAATGTAGTTCACCATAGAGGAGTTTATAAACAACCTAGGGGTAGAAAGTGCAGCTGCAGAAACTGGGATAAAAGATTAGAATGGAGGGCTCTGTGAAGTCTGAAGTTATTTATGATTGAAAAGGAAGAAAAGTAAGTGCTGTTAGAAAATGAGAAAGGTGAAAGTTAACCTATGTGGTAAAGGGAAAAAAAGAAGTATTAATTCCTTAGTGAAACAAGAAGAAAGAATATTTGACTATAAATTTTCAAACTGAGTTGGATATCAAAGGGCATTCACAAATCCACTAAAAGAGAACTTGGCAAGACAGCTTTTAGATAGCTGCCACAAAGAATATGACAAGGAAACTCTTCTATTTTATTTTCCTTTCTCCCTGTTTATTGATGGAATGGCATTGTGGCATCGTGTAAAGTAGGACCTAGATTTGATCTGAAATTACCTTTATGCTAACGAAATGAGTATAATGTGATGGTATGTATAATGTACCATGACAGGCATGAGCAAGCAGTACATATTACTCAAAAACCCTTAATTCACTTTATGTTTCAATAAAGTCTATCCTTAATAAACCATGTTTCAGATGAGTTGATGTGTAGCAATTAGTCTAATGCCAGAGTTTGTGACCATGGCAGCTAGAAAAATGGATATTACAATCAATGGTTGATCATCATGAATTCAGTTAAACCTTTACTTTGTTTTTGTTTTGTTTTGTTTTTTACCTTTTGGTTCTTGGAAGACATTCAGGGAATTCACGAGATTGTAAAATAAATATTACCAGTAGTAAAATATGTTGCCTTTGAGAAACCAAAATTGATGCTACTCTGCTTTGCTTCCTGAATCATAATTTTAGGTCATGTAGTAGGCCTTTTTTGATTTAATCAAATGTTTTTTGTAGCACTTTATTTTCCATTTCTAGCTTTTGAGTACGTGCTTTTCTTCTCTTAACCCCTTGTGCACTAAAATGGTGTTTATGGATATAAACATATTTTAAATTTCTCCAGATATATAATGTTACTTTGTTTCTTTAATTAAATGTATATTTTATGTTTTTTGGTTATTATTTTGTTTGATTGATAGAGTGTTTCTCAGAGAAAATTAAGTGTAGAAACCAGTTGCTGGTGAAATTTGCTAAATTAATGGTAGAATTAAAATTACTGGGTTTATCTGCATGAACACGTATAGTCGAACACAGATATAATCAAGGTCTTGGATGCATTTTAGAACTGAATGTGGTCTTGCAAATAAATAGAGTTCTAGAAGCTTAAAGTAAAACAAAAATTCTTAGTTCAATCTTTTACAAAGCTTAGCTGTTAACCTACCATCATTAACTCAAAATGAAATGCCTTAAATGAGCAACATTGATATGAATTACTCATTGGGCTAACATTCTTTCCTTCCACTAATTAAGGTTTTCATGAAGTTCAAGATATTTTTCATGTATACAGAGCAGCTCTGTTGTGAGAGAGAAAAAAATGGATTAAAATAAAATATTTTTAAATACCAGTCATTCACTGAATACATGTTTATTAAATGCCTATTTTTTAGCAAACACTGTGATTTTCTGGATAAATATCATTAACCTGTCCAGGGAGAGTTCATTTTTAGGACAGACATACAGAGCCTGGTCTGTAGGTGTCCCATGTGTCTATCTATATTTCATTTTAAAGGATTATTTTATGTTGTGACCATGAGCATTTTATCAAGTAAAACATGCTTTTGTGAAAGAAGGATTATTTTAGTGTATATGTTATAAAGGTTGCCATTCTTTTGAATTTGAAACTTGCAAACAAACTCTAGAGAGCAGCCTGGGGGAAAATGTGTGTTTACGAATGACCTTTGTTCTCAACAATTATTCAGCTGGGGCTTACCTTTGTTTATATGATTTTTTTGTGCTTTTTCTTTGGTTGCAAAGATTGTGGATAACTCTTCTACTCTTCCAGGATTTCTATACACTATCAGAAAAGTTTCCCGTTCTGTGGGGAGGGGTGTGCTGCTTTGATAAATTGTTGTTCGAGGGCGTAGTCACTAAAGTGAATGATTGTTCAAGGAAGTAGGTTGCCTGAAAAAAGAATGAGGTCATAGGATAAAGGGGTTGCATTTTCAGCTTTGGTCTCCTCTTTTGTGCTTACAATTAAATGAAGCTATAGAAATTGGAGAGTGCAACTAATTGCTGAGTGAAAATGCCCATGGCAATTGTATCTTGTTTAAGGGAGGTCTGATAAATTGCTGGGCCTGTTTTCAGTCAAAGGCACTCATAAGCTGTCACGGTGTGTGTGTGTGTGGCAAGATATGAGGGTGGCAAGTGGAAGAGAGGGAAACTGTCCTTTCAAGTTTATTTTCTTGACAATTCATGACAAAACAATTGGGGAATTTGCCATGCTCTTAAGCCCTATTTAAAAGTTAAAACTTTTATAAGTAAATATATTTCAGCCAACTTTTTCTTCACACCAGGAGCTATCCCAGTAGAGGTCCTTTTTTGATTTTCAATAAAGTATATATACTCATAATTTTTAAAGACAGAAAGCATGCACTGCAAAAAGACTGTATATTTTATTTTCTCTGTCTCCTAGTTTTCTTCAGAAAAAGAAGAGAAAGAACCTAATATGGACATCTTAAATGATGGATTTAGGTTGGAGAGAAGGAGGAACAGGAAGTAGTTTTATTATACATTCGGTTGCTTTCTTTGTATGACAACAGAAACACAGATTTTATCCTAAATAAAAGAAGTGTTTATTTCATCTAAAGAGATATTATTATAAATAACATGTTTCTTGCTATGTAAGTTCAGTATAACATCTCAACAATAACCTCAGACAGGTGTTTAACTATGTTACATGGCTTTGAAAGATCCTAACAAAAACGTCTCCCATACTATTCAGGGAATTTATTCAAATGGAGGTTTGCCTTGGTAAATTCTGTCAGCATAAATATCAGGTGGTTTTTAAAGATATTGCTTCTTTTGAAACTGTTCAGCCTAGAGTATTTGTAGCTCACTATTCTTACCTTCAGTGATTCTCATAGTTGTTGGGAGTAACAGGAGCATACACAAACCTTCCATGGTTTTCCTTCATGGAATATTATACTGTATATTAGTCTTTATGTAAAGTTTTAAAATTCAAATTAGACAACATAAAAGAGTTACACTTTCATGTTAACAAGTTTCCAAATATTTAGAAACAAAGCCTGCACTATGTATGTAATATTCTCTATGATTTAATTCTCATTACCTTCAGTCTCTCCTGTGTGTCTTACACCAGGCTTTTGAGCTCTTTGACCAGAGCTGTCAACAGGAAAATGAAGCCAACAGGTCTTGACTGAAGAGGTTCAGGTTTTGCAGTCTAAAGACCAATTGCAGAGAAAATTGTATGAAGAAAATGCCCAAACAGGTCTATATGGAATGTCTCGGGAAGAGCTGTAAATAAATATGCAATCATGAGGTGAACTTTGGCAGAATAGAACTATGAAGCAGTCTAGTTGGAGTCCCTAGGAATATTCATTTTAAAATCTCCACAACTTTAATTACACCTAAGAATATGTTCTCTAGAAAAGTTGCTTAAATTCCCTATACACATCCCATATCACTCCTCTGCTGCAAAAACCTTCAATGACACTAAGTATCTATAAATTGCTTAGTCTGACTTTCAAGACCCTCCATGATAGGGCTCCTATGGAACTTCCTGGAACTCTCCTTCTGGTGTCCTATGTTTTAGCTAAGTGTAAATGATTGTTCTCTCAATAAAGTCCCCAATTTTTCCACAGCTATGTCTTTCACTCCGTTGCTCTTACATCTGAACTGCTCCTGCTCCTCACCCTCACCAATCTAGACAACCTGAAATTATACAAATTTTTCAAGCCTTTCCTCAGGTGTAACCTTCTGATCCTCTGATTGTCCCAGGTTGAAGTTATCTCTTAGCCCTCAAAACTCACCTAGTGAACTTCTTATAGGTCTTATGATAGTCTACTTAATTCCTGTTTGTACTCATAGTGTTTATCCCCTACATGATTATAACCATGAGAGGGTAGAGATTATATTCTACTCATCATTTATATCTCTTTCAATGCCACTACACAATAAGTAGTGAAGAAACTGCAAGTTAGTAACTTAGTCACATATATAATCAATCCAGTGAAAATATTTCATATTAATACATGGGTTTTTTGTTTTTCACAACTCTTCCATGTATATGATTATCTAGTAAACAACTTACTAGAACCTCAAAAATTAGATAAAACAAGCATTATTATGTTTATTGTACAAATTGTACAATGTACAAAGACAATATTCATTGTGTATTATTTATCTGTTAAACAAATAAGGAAATTGAGACTCGAATAGCTCAAAATAACTTGTCTATTTAGTACAGCTGGTTAGTGAATGCCCTGAGTTTAGAAACCAGCTCCTGATATTTTCATTACATCAGCTATCTCCCTTAATTAACTTTAGATATTCATGATTTCAGTTTAAAAATTAGTTCACATTTTTTATTTCAACAAAACATTTGATGATTACACTTACTGTATATTTTCCCATTCTAATGTTCCATTATCAGAATAGAAAATATCAAAAATACATTAGAGGACAAAAATAGTTTTCTCTCTAGTTTTCAAGGTCTTGCTCTGAAATAATCCTAGAATTCAGGGTATATATTAAGTTTTTAAGGTTTTCCTTTTATCAAAGGAGAGTAACACCTTTTGAGCTTCTGCCTTCCCTTCTTTCTCTACTGCACTGAGCTACTCTAAAGCATTCTCACTAAAGTAAATAACTGAGACATTTAGGCCGTTTGCACATCATCTGATTTAACTCTGAAAACAGCTTATATATAAAACTGCCCTTTCTGCACATGTACCCCAGAACTTAAAGTATATATATGTATATATATATGTATATGTAAATAAAGTATATATGTATATATATAAGTATATATAAATAAATATAAAGTATATATAAATATAAATAAAAGATATTTATATATAAATATAAATAAAAGATTTATATATATAAAAGATATTTATATATATAAATAAAATATATTTATATATATAAATATAAATAAAATATGTATATATATATAAATAAAATATGTTTATATATATAAATATATATATACTTTAAGTTCTGGGGTACATGTGCAGAAAGGACAGTTTTGTTACATAAGTGTACACGGGCAATGGTGGTTTGCTGCACCCATCAACCCGTCACCTACATTAGGTATTTCTCCTAATGTTATCTGTCCCCTAGGCCCCCACCTTCCGACAGGCCCCAGTGTGTGATGTTCCCCTGAAAACAGCTTTTTTAACAAATAGTTGGAAATAAGATATACTTTTGTGAATAATGAATTCTCTAGGGAAACCAGAGTTTCATAGCTCAGATTTAGTGTGTACAAAGGTATGGACAATTATCTCAAGTGATGTAATGAAATTATCCCCAAAACAGACTGATTTTAATCTACTCTGGTCTTAAAATTGGTAATGCCCTATGTACTTCATAAAAAGTAAAGAAAAAATAGGAGGAAGAGAGCTGTTATAACTTTCCCAAAATTGAAAATCATTACCTGAAGCAGTGCAGGAAAAAAGGACCTGTATATGTTAGAACCAAGCCCACATAATTATAAACCAAATTCTTTTTCATTTTTTTTTTTTTTTTTTTTTTGAGACGGAGTCTCTCTTTGTCGCCCAGCCTGGAGTGCAGTGGCGCAATCTCAGCTCACTGCAAGCTCCGCCTCCCGGGTTCATGCCATTCTCCTGCCTCAGCCTCCCCAGTAGCTGGGAATACAGGTGCCCGCCACCATACCCGGCTATTTTTTTTGTATTTTTAGTAGAGACAGGTTTTCACCATGTTAGCCAGGATGGTCTCGATCTCCTGACCTCGTGATCTGCCCGCCTCAGCCTCCCAAAGTGCTGGGATTACAGACATGAGCCACCGCGCCCGGCCCCAAATTATTTTTCACCAGACTACTTAAAGTTGCCAATAAAGTATAATGTTTGTGTATATAGCAAGTCTGACCCACAGGAATAAATGACTCAACAAAATGCTGAATATTTTATCAGAAAAAGTAAGGTCTTCCTGCAAAATTGAAGAGATTAGATGATATGAGTATTAAACCAAAATTCAATAGTTTATTGAGTTTTAGAGGCTTGTGAGTACACTCTGTAAATCTATCACGCGTTTTACAAATTCTACTGAGTTTATGGAAGTTTAAATTATCTAATCAAGGCTGTTCTTTCACACAGCCACTTGTGGGTGGGGGTCTTATTTTCAAGCCTCCAAAGTTGCTTTTGACAGTGAATAATTTTAAAAGTCCCAGTATTTGACCTTCTGTTATAAGGACTAGTCAAACTTAACCATATAATTAGGTTACACAACTTGAAAAACAGAAAATATAATGAGGCAAGCAATAAAAGTGGCAAAATATAGTGATTAAGAGCATGAGTTCTGGAGTCATGCTGAGTTGGAATTCCAGCACCTTAGCATTAGCTGTGTAATCTCCATCTGGTTACCTATCCTACCTCTGTCTAACTTTACTTGTGTATGTAATGGGGTCATAATAGTATCTTCTTTATGGGGTTATTTTGAGTGTTAAAGAGAATGATCTATGTAACATGTTTGGGGTAGAAAGCTATTAATAGGTGTTAGTTATCATTATAATCATCATCAAAAGGAAAACAATACTGACAAGTTTAAAAAATTTGTAATTTTTTTGTTTGTATGGAAAAATAAGTTGGGAATGGTCTCAGATTCACAGAACGTCAGAAATAGAAATGAACTTAAAGATCCTCTAATCCACACTCGCCCACACCCATATCCCATTTCTCATTTCTCACATGAGGAAACAAATCTCAGAGAGAGAACATGAGTTGACCAGTATTACAAAAGTGGCTAGTAGTATAAATGGGAATAAAATCCAGGGCTCCTGACTCCAAGTGTAGCACTTTTTCCACTATGTCATGATAGCAACCACCACCCCATTATAGCCTTCAATTATTTCATCATCAGGAATGTGGGGCTGTGGCACAAAACGCATAAAAACAAAAAAAGTGACTTCATTAAATTTAATAGTTTCAACATGAAGGATTTAGGTAAGCTATGTACAGATGAGTAACAAAATTAAACACTGACTGATACAGGTTATTAAGAGGGAGATTTGGATTGTTATTCCTGGAGTGCTTTTAAAACTAAGATCTCCTTTTCATTCATTCGTTCAAAAATTTTGGATCACTTTCTATGGAATGGTCAATGGCTATTTATGGGATGACTTGCTGCAGTCTTGCCTAGATCTTGATGCCATTGAAAGTACCTTTCAACATCAAGATTTTGTTCATTTTGGACATTTACTCACACCATCTTACCTAATTTTGTAGACTTCCAGGGAAAAGGGGTCTTCTTTAGCAAGTCTTTCTGGAATTAATAAACCTATTTTCAGAGAGGTTTTCCCCATTATGATCAGCCTAAATCCATACTGATGCAATTTAAATTCATGCTGGTCAACACCATATGTCTAAATATCTCTGACTCATATTAAGCTACATCTTAATGTTGTAATTTTTGAACCTATTACATTTGTTCTCTAATGTTTCCATGAGGGTTGCATGGGAAAGCCACATTTGTCTAGATGATCAATTCTAATAATGAAGGCTGAAGTAGGGCTAAAAATAATTGAGTACATTATAATCTATGGACTTAATGTTCCAGCTTTCCACATATAAGATTAAAGAATTCCTTCATTTTAGGGCGAGACTAGTCTTTGCTCAAATACAACTGTTTGCCGTTTAAACATCTATTATCTTAACATCTGAATAAAGTAATACTGCTTATACTGGCATAAATAAATGTCTTTATCTGTGATGTGTGATATGTGTGTATTCCTATTTGTTTAAATTTCTGTAGATTTATAAAACTTCTTAGTACGCTTTTGTATCTTAAAAGCTAGTCCAGTTGGCTAGTAAGGTTTGTTATGTTTCATTTGCTAATGCCATCATATTTGAATTGGCTACAAGAATGACAGAGCTATCATTTCTACAACAGCTACCAGATACTAGCCATGTGCATAGTTGTCTTCTCAGAATGATACTAGTATAATATTATTAGCCCCAGCCTAAACAGACCAAACATCCTCTAGTCATGAATACCTTCACACACTGCTGGTGGATGTATAATTATCATAGTCAAATTTGGGAAATTAATTGGGCAGTATCTGTTCAAATGAATAACACACATACTCCATGCCCCAGCAATCTCAATTCTGTGTGGGATTCTAAAGAAACATGTTGCACAAAGTTGCTCATTGCAGCACAGTGGAAACCTGGAAATAATATAAATGTTGATCGGTAGGAAAACATAAAAACAAGCTATAAAACAAGCATTTTGGAATACTATTAATTGAAAATAATGATTTAAAACATGTATCTAGTACATAATACAAGAGATACTGTTTGGTTTAAGTTGTAGAACAATAAAAGCAATAATATTACTATTTATACATAGGTATTTATGTAAAGACACCTTAACTGACAACAATAGTTACTTCTGGGTAAGTGAGCAGAGGGAAGATGGTCAAGAGAAGGTCTTTAACCTTATCTATATAAATGTTTATATTAAGAATGTGTTCATGTGTTATTCCATAACTAAAGAGCACCCCTCTTTTTTCTTGTCTTCTTGAATCTGCTCCTCTTGGGTCTGTGTGCCAAACCTGCCTGCACATGGTTGTATTTATAACCATTTTCCTAAACTGGATAATGTGTACCTGTTTTGTATGTAATCTGTAATTCTCTGCATTTGTCTGAGCAAGTCTTCTCAATTATTAGCAGAAAATCTGAGAACATATGCAAAAGATTCCTAGAAATACTGAGCCTGCAGTATTGCTGTTGATATAAAGGGTGGCGGAGGATGAAAATGTTACAAGTTCAACAACAACAACAACAAAGAATTCAGAACATTTGGCAGTTTGAGTAAATGCATAGTCCTGTTTTAAGAACACATGTAACACCTACATTATAGCTATAGTTCTGTGTGAGTCTGTCAGTGTTTCCCTTGTAAATTAATGATTCTGATTTTTAATAGTTCCCTTGTTCTAAAGAAAAAATATTTATACCTTTGTAGGAAAATATACTGGAGTTGTGCCAATTGATTGTAAATTATGGTAAGAGATGGGGAGATTGAGTAATGCCATCATTTCTTTGCACACTAATGAAGTGATTGCAGTTTTGTTGCTTTTGAGGAAATACGTAAACAATGCCAGCGTGATGGATAGATTGATCATTTTATTGGACCATTTCAAAAAATTATATTCTTTCACTTTTACAGATTATTTTAACAACAGAGCCTACTCTTTGAAATTAGACTAGAAGCAGAATAGACAAAGCATAATTAAGAGTTAGCTTGAATTGATTTAAAATTAATTACTCTTAGTTGCGTTTTCAAAGGTAGTTTGAAATTTGCTCTTAAATTTACTCTTCAAACTACCTTCTTCAAAGGTACTTTAAAATTTACTCTTAAAATTACTCTTAGTTGAGTTTTCAAAGGTAGTTTCTTATGTTGATTTGAGAATTATTTTTTCTAAGTTTTATTTTATTTTTAAAATTTTGGGCACATAGTAAATGTGTATATTTATGGGGTGCATAAGATGTTTTGATACAGGCATGCAATGCGAAATAAGCACATCATGAAGAATGGGGTGTCTATCTCTTCATTTGATAATTATTAAATTTTACATCATTTGATGAGAAATTATTTAATGAATACAATGTACACTGTTCGGTTGATGGTTACTCTAAGAGCCCAGACTTTGCCACTATGCAAAATATCCATGTAACAAAACTGCACTTGTACTCCTTAAATTTATAAGAATTTTAAAAAAGAAATAGAACAAATACTGAAAGAAAAGTTTTGTTTGATAAAATATTATATCTTGTTAATTGCAAACATATAATAACATTGGGGTGTATATGAATGCAGAGTTCTTGAAGCAGAAACAAAAAGAATGCAACCTAACAGTACAAGTAGAATGTATTGCTATGAAAGCACTCTACAAACTCTTTTATCATTGGGTTATGTGAGAAGACAACAAAGTAATTTAGTTCTTTGGAAAGATGGACATTATGTAAGAAAGCACTAAATAATGCTCTTATTTCTGACTAACCACATTATTATTAAAATAAAGAAAAAATACCATGAGAACTTAAGACTTTCAAATAATTTCTGAACTCCCTTTTGTTTCTCTTAACAGGAACTCCATTCTCCAACTTTAAAAATATCTACATGTGCCCCAAGTACTCTACATATAACCCAAAATACTGAACAGGTAAAAGAAGTTGTGAATTACATTAGATTTGTTCCTCTTTTTTATATGGAAATCTTCTTCATGTATGTAAGCAATCTTTAGACCCTCATAAGACTTTACACATTCATACCATGTGAGGATCATAAAATATGAAAAAGGATTCTCACATATGAGAATCACCTCAGCCCATAAAAGTAATGTGAAACAAGTGCTATGAATCCGATTCTTCTGTTTCATTGCCTATTCAATCTGACTGCTTTTAGTTTGAGTGCAGTTTAATTTAGCAAAGTGAGTATGGACGAAATAACTAGATCTCAGATTGATTGAAGACTTGGCTTTATGAGTGATAGTATTATGAGTTCATATTCAGAGAGAATAACTTATAGGGTCATAACTAACTCTTCTTATAGACGTATGATTTGAAAGACACACAAGGATCTATTTCCTTAGCTTTTATGTCCTAATAATCCCACTTTTAGGATTATTCTTGAATCTAGGCATTGTGTATCCAAAAGGTAGCTATAACAATAAACAGCATATTGAAATATGTGTTTCATTAAGTAATTGCCACATATCAAAAAGTAAATTCAAAGAAAGCAAAACATAAAGCACACTAAGTTTGTTGTTACACGAAAGAGGAGTAAAGGGGTTATGGGATTTAGAGGGTAGGAAGGCGGGAGATGCTGTTTTAAGAAAACAATCTGACCCAGATGTGGGGTCAGGATGTGAACTTGGACAGTGAGGAGACAAATGAACAAAAACTGGTCTTTAGTCCTTGAGCATAGCAAGAAAAATATGATATTATGCAGAAAAATAAGATTATCAAAGAAAAGTTTCCCTACCACTTCTCAGTTTGGTCTAGATTAGAGTTAGGTCAATTAGAGTAATGCACTTACTCAGCTTACATTTGCTGAACACCAAGTATGTGCCACATATTGCACAAAGATAAACTAGACACAATCACCATTTTCAAGGAGCTCATAGACTAGCATGGGCCACATACGTAACAAACCATTGGACAGTGGGATAAAGGTTATAATTGACTTAGAAATGCAGCCCTATAGGACCAACAAAGTGAGATTGATTCACTTAAATCACAGGGGTGTTGACTACACTCAAATCCAGTCAAAAAATTGTATTATCTATTTTATTTTTCATAATTAAGGGCTTTAAAATTGGGTTTACTGTACATATTATTTCTGATAATGAAAATATGTGTTTGTTGTAGAAAATTTTAGAACTATAAAAGAATATAAAGAAACAAAAGCAAAAATCACTCATGATTCCTTCCCCCACCTAGAGATTACTACTCTTTGTATTTTGTTGTGTTTTCTTCCATTCAAATACAAAATTGAGTTTATATCATATATACAGTTTTATATCCTCATTTTCTCACTTATATGATATTATGAGCTTTTAATATAAATTTGTCTTATTCAAGATCATTATTTAATGGCTACATATTCCAGCTTATGGATGATTATTCAATCTTTCCCCTCTCCATAAGAGAATACCTGCCCTGCTGAACCTTCATCAGCATTATTTTTTTAATTTTCCAGTAAAAATATGGCATTCTTCTGCTATGTTTGATTCCTAGTTTGGCTGAACACTTTTTATTAAGTTTATTAACCATTTGCTTTTATTTTTTATAAATTGTTCATGTCATTTGATCATTTTTCTATAAGTGTGATTTTGTTCTCATTGATATATAAGAACTCTCTTTATATGGATGATATTAACTCTTTTCCCTGCCATGGAACCCCACGCTTGCTCATTACCAGGCAGGGAACCCCCGACTTAGGCCTACAGCACAGAACCCCCATCCCAGGCTGATAGCACTGAGTGACTGCTGACCTGTATCTCCCTGGGTGGAGCCCCCAGGAGACAAGTAAAAGACCTTTGGCCACAACCACTGCTAAGGTCCTCTCTGCTGCCTCCAAGTTGAGGAGAAAACAAACACTGATATCGCCATAGAGCTGTAATGGACATCCCTGGAGTGCCAAGCCACAGTCTACAGCCAGCACTCAAGTGGGAGAGGAGCCCACACTTTCAGGGCATTGAGAGGGAGCATAGCTGCAACTGTGAGGAAATAACAGAGGAGCAACGGGACAGAGCAAGAGCCTACCAACAGACCACTATGCCTAAGTGCCACCTGTTGGATCATAACCCAAAGCTTCAACAACAATACCTCACTAACATAACCCCCTGTGAAACCAAAGACAAGAAGTCAGCTATTTAGACCCTGCACAAAACCTCAGCCCTGTGAAGACATCCAAAAAAGAAGTCTATTGACTGTAGTCAACCTACACTGCCATTAAAGGAACACCCACACACAGAGATAAGAAAGAACCAATGCAAGAACTCTGGCAACTCAAAAGGCCAGAGTGGCTTATGTCCTCCAAATGATCACACTTGTTCTCCAACAAGGGTTCTTAACCAGGCTGAACTGGCCGAAATAACAGAAATAGAATTCAGAATATGGATAGAAATAAAGATCATTGAGATTTAGGAGAATGGCAAAACCCAATCTGAGAAAACTAATAATCACAATAAAATGATACAAAAGCCAATACATGGAATACCTAGTAAAAAAAAAGAACCTAACTGATCTGATAGAGCTGAAAAAACACACTAGAAGAATTTCACAATGCAATCACAAGTATTAAAAGAGGAATACATCAAGCCAAGGAAAGAATCTCAGGAACTGAAGACTGGCTCTCTGAAATCAGACAGTCAGACAAAAATAAAGAAAAAAAGAATGAAAAGGAATGAACAAAATCTCTGAGGAATATGGGATTATATAAACAAGCTAAATCTATGAATTATTGGCAACTCTGAAAGGGACAGGGAGAAAGCAAAATCTTGGAAAACACATTTGAGGATATGGTCCATGAAAACTTCCCTAGCCTTGCTAGAGAGGCTAACAGTCAAATTTAGAAAATACAGAGAACCATGCAAGATTCTACACAAGAAGATCATCCTCAAGACACAAAATCAGCAGATTTTCCAAGGTTGAAATGAAAGAAAGAATGTTAACGGCAGCTAGAGAGAAAGGGCAGGTCACTTAAAAAGGAAACCCATCAGGCTAACAGTGGACCTCTCAGTAGAAACCCTGCAAGCCAGGAGAGAGTAGAGGCCTCTATTCAACATTATTAATGAAAAAAATCATCAAACAAGTATTTCATATCCAGCCAAACTAAGCTTCTTATGCAAAGGAGAAATAAGATTATTTTCAGATAAGCAAATGCTAAGGGAGTTTGTTACCATCAGACCTGCCTTACAAGAGATCTTGAAAGGAGCACTAAACATGGAAAGTAAAGATCATTATCAGTCAATAGAAAAACATACTTAAGTGCACAGCTCAGTTACATTATAAAGCAGCCACACAAGCCAGCATAATAACCAGTTTTCCCAAAATAATAACAGAATCAAATGAACACATTTCAGTACCAACCTTGAATGTAAATGGACTAAACGCCTCAGTTAAAAGGCACAGAATGGCAAGCTGGATGAAGAACCAAGAATCCCCCTAAAAAATGCTGTCTTCAAGAGACCCATCTCACATACAATGACACCCATAGGCTAAAAATAAAGGGATGGAGAAAAATCTACCAAGAAAATGAAAAAAAGAAAAAAGCATGGGTTGCAATTCTAATTTCAGACAAAACAGACTTTAAGAAAGATTTTAAAAAAAGACAAAGAAGGGCATTACATAATAGTAAAGATTTCAATTTAACAGGAAGACTTAACTATCCTAAATATATATGCACCCATCACAGGAGTACCAAGATTCATAAAGCAAGTTCTTAGAGACCTACAAAGAGATGTAGACTCCCATGCGATAATAGTGGGAGACATCAACAGTCCACTGAAAGGATCGGACAGCTCATCAAGGCAAAAAACTAACAAAGATACTCAGGTCCTGAACTCAAGATTTGACCAAATATATCAGACAGACCTCTACGGAACTCTCCTCCCCAAAACAACATAATATACATTTTTCTCATCATCACGTAGCACATACTCTAAAATCCACCAAGCAATCAGATATAAAACAATCCTCAGGAAATGCAAGAGAACTGAAATCATACCAAACACCTTCTTGGATCAAAGCACAATAAAAATAGAAGTCAAAGTTTTAAAAATCACTGAAAACCATGCAATTACATGAAAATTAAACCACATGGTCTTGAGTGACTTTTGGGTAAATAATGACATTAAGGCAGAAATCAAGAAGTTCTTTGAAACTAATGAGAACAAAGATACAACATACCAGAATCTCTGGGATGCAGCTAAGGCAGTGTTAAGAGGGAAATTTATAGCATTAAACACCCACAACCAGAAGTTAGAAAGATCTCAAATTAACAACCTAACATCACAACAGAAAGAATTAGAAAATGAAGAGCAAACCAACCCCAAAGCTAGAAGAAGACAAGAAATAACCAAATCATTGCTGAACTAAAGGAAATTGAGAAGCAAAATAAATTCAAAAGATCAACAAATCCAGGAGTTCGTTTTCTCAAAAAATTAATAAAGCAGATATGCTGCTGGCTAGACTAATAAAGAAGAAAAGAGAGAAGATCCAAATAAACACACTTAGAAATGACAAAGGGGATGTTACGACTGACCTCAGAGAAATAAAAATAACCATTGGAAACTGCTACAAACACCTCTATGCATACAAACTGAAAAACCTAGTAGAGATGGATGAATTCCTGGACACATTTTTCCTCCCAAGACTGAAGCAGGAAAAAAAATTGAATCTCTGAGCAGACCAATAATGAGCTCCAAAATTGAATCAGTAATAAATAGCCTAACAACCAAAAAAAGCCCAGGACCAGATGGATCCACAGCCAAATTCTACCAGATGTACAAAGAAGAGATGGTGCCATTCATATTGAAAGTACTACAAAAAATTGAAGAGGCGGGACTCCTCCCCAAATCATTTTATGAGGCCAGCATCATCCTGATAGCAAAACCTGGCAGAGACACAACAAAAGAAAGAGAAAGCTTCAGGCCAATATCCTTGATGAGCATTGATGCAAAAATCCTCCACCAAATACTTGCAAACTTAATCCAGCAGCACATCAAAAAACCAATCCACCACCATCAGATAGGTTTCACTTCTGGGATGCAACACTTGTTCAACATTCACAAATCAATAAATTCTATGCATCACATAAACGGAACTAGAGACAAAACCACATGATTATCTCAATAAATGCAGAAGGGCCTTTGATAAAATTTAACATTGCTTCATGTTAAAAAGTCTCAATAAACTAGGTATTGAAGGAACATACTTTAAAATTATAAGAGCCATATGTGACAAACCTATAGCCAACATCATAGTGAAAGGGAAAAAGCTGGAGGCATTCCCCTTGAAAACCGTCATAAGACAAGGATGCCCTCTCTCCCCACTCCTATTCAACATAGTATTGGGAGTCCTGGTCAGAGCAAACAGGTAAGAGAAAGAAATAAGGAACTTTAAAATAGAAACATAGGAAGTCAAACTATCCCTGTTTGCAGTTGACATGATTCTATATCTAGAAACTCCCATAGTCTTGGCCTTAAGCTGATCAACAACTTCAGCCAAATTTCAGGATACCAAATCAATGTGCAAAATCACTAACATTCATATACACGGACAACAATTATGCTGAGAGCAAAATCAGGAATGCAATCCCTTTCACAATTGCCACACACACACACATACACACATACATACACACACACGCACACGAAATACCTAGGGATACAGCTAACTAGTGAGGTGAAAGATCTCTACAATGAGAATTACAAAACACTGCTCAAAGAAATCAGAGATGACACAAACACGGAGAAACATTCCATGCTCATGGATAGGAAGAATCAATATTGTTAAAATCGCCATGCTGCCCAAAGCAATTTATAGATTCAATGCTATTCCTATTAAACTACCAAGGATATTCTTCACAGCACTAGAAATAAAACTATTTTAATATTTATATGGAATGAGAAAAAGAGGCCAAATAGCCAAGACAATCCTAAGCAAAAAGAACAAAGCTGGAGACATCACATTACCCAACTTCAAACTACTACAGGGCTACAGTAACCAAAACAGCATGGTACTGGTACAAGAACAGACACATAGACCAATGGAACAGAATAGAGAACGCAGAAATAAGGCTGCACACCTACAACTATCAGATCTTTGACCAAGCTGTCGAAAACAAGCAATGGGGAAAGGACACCCTATTCAATAAATGGAGCTGGGATAACTGGTTAGCCATATGCAGAAGATTGAAACTGGACCCCTTCCTTATACCATATACAAAAATCAACTCAAGATTGATTGATTACAGTCTTAAATGTAAAACCCTAAACTCTAAAAACCCTGGAAGACAACCTAAGCAATACCATTCTGAACATAGAAACAAAATGTCAAAAGCAATCCCAACAAAAGCAAAACTGACAAATAGAATCTAATTTAACTAAAGAGCTCCTGCACATTAAGGGAAACTATCAACAGAGTGAAAGGACAACCTACAGAATGGGATAAAATATTTGTCAACTACACATTTGACAAGTCTAATATCCAGCATCTATAAGGAACTTGAACAAATTTACAAGAGAAAAACAAACAACCTGATTAAAAAGTGGGCAAAGGACATGAACAGACACTTCTCAAAAGAAGCCATACATGTAACCAACAAGCATATGAAAAGAAACTCAATATCACTGATTAGAGAAATGCAAGTCAAAACCACAATGAGATTCCACCTCATAACAGTCAGAATGACTATTATTAAAAAGTCAGAAGAAAATAAAACCTAACAGATGCTGGTGAGGCTGTGGAGAAAAGGGAAAGCTTATACATTGTTGGTGAGAGTGTAAATTAGCTCAACCATTGTGAAAAGCAGTGTGGCAATTCCTCAAAGGGCCAAAAATAGAACTACCCTTTTACCAGCAATCCCCTTACTGGGTATACAACTCAGCAATCCCATTACTGGGTATATATCCTAAGGAATATAAATCATTCTACCATAAAGACACATGTACATGAATGTTCATTGCAGCATTGTTCACAAAGGCAAAGATATGAAATCACTATGCCCATTAATGATAGATCGGATAAAGAAAATATGGTATATATATATATATATACACCATGGAATACTAGGCAGCCGTAAAATAGAATGAGATCATGTCTTTTGTGGGAACATGGATGGAGCTGTAGGCCATTAAACTTAGCAAACTTACACAGGAACAGAAAACCAAATACCGCATGTTCTCACTTATAAGTGGGAGCTAAATAATGAGAAATCATGGACACAAAAAGGGGAACAATACACACTGGCCCACACTTGAGGATGCAGGGTCGGGGGAGGGAGAGGTTTAGTAAAAATAACTACTGGGTACTAGGCTTAGTCCCTGGGTGATGAAATAATTTGTACAACAAACCCCTGTGACATGAATTTACCTATATAACAAAACTGCATATGTTCTCCTGAACCTATAATAAAAGTTAAAAATAATAAATAAATCTACATGAACCCCCCAAAAAAACTCTTTTCCCATCTACATTTTACAATGATACCTATGGTCCTCTCTTTCCAGCACACTGAAGATTTATATGTTTTACTACACACACATACACGTTTTTCTCTTTGTGTCTCTTTTCATTTTTTAACATGTCTTTTCCAAACCAGAGGTTTAATTCATCACTATTGAGATGTTATTTTCTTGTAATCATTTACAATGAAAGAAGCATTTTAAAATGTGGATGAAATACCATGAAATGAGTATAATACAAGTACCCAGTAAAATGTTGGGCACAGAACACATGCTTTTATACATGTTTCTGAAATTAAAATTAACTAAATCATAAAATCATACATTATCGTTCATGCAAATAACTAAAAATTTAACCCTGGAAATTGTTCCCTATTATTATTGATAGCTCCAAGCTCATTAAATAACTATGATTATATCCAGCTTTTGTCTTTTCTTCACAGGAACTTCATTCTCCAACAGTGAAAGTTACTACATATCCACAGACCACTATTAGGAAATATGTAGTACAAAATCCTGAACAGGTAAGAAAAACTTTTCCCAACATGTAATTCTTTAGAAGTTAATTGCTTAAACAAAAAGGCTTAATCAGTCACCAGATCCTTAAGATCAGATAGTTGGACTTTCTTTTTTTTTTTTTTTTTTTGAGACGGAGTCTCGCTCTGTCGCCCAGGCTGGAGTGCAGTGGCGCAATCTCGGCTCACTGCAAGCTCCGCCTCCCGGGTTCACGCCATTCTCCTGCCTCAGCCTCTCCGAGTAGCTGGGACTACAGGCGCCCGCCACCACGCCCGGCTAACTTTTTGTATTTTTAGTAGAGGCGGGGTTTCACCGTGGTCTCGATCTCCTGACCTCGTGATCCGCCCGCCTCGGCCTCCCAAAGTGCTGGGTGGACTTTCTTACAATTACAGAGTAAATTGCTGATTATCAGTATCAATAAATGCCATCTTTAATGCCAGACAACCATGCGTCTATATATTCTGACGCAGAGAAGCAATACTTCCAAGCAGGTTGGAAATTCTTGGGTTGTAAAGATTTTCCTCTTCTATAGCCCCACCCTTATGCTACAAAAGACTTTTATGCACTTGGAATGAAAGAAAAAAGGGACAAAGTTCTTTTACAAGCTTCACATAAAAGCTCTGTCAACTGCTGCATCAGGGGTTGGAGTTTTCAGGCTGTTTACCTTTGCCATGGAGATATGGACTAGGAAGATGAAAATTAAAGGTCAAAAGTTAAAAAGTGTCCCTATGACTTTATTGCCTGTGGTGTGTGAACTTTTGTACCCAGCAATGAGTTTTTTAGAAAATTACATTATTATTTGTTTACTGAGATATAAATCCTCACATTTCACAAACTAAGATTCCACCATAATAAGCCATCCTCAACACATGCATTTACATTCATGCACACATACCCCTTCTTTAGCTGCAACAGGAGGCTCTATGAGGTTGTAAGGACATCAGTTTCACAATTGGCAACAGTACGATCCAGATAGGACTACAACAATTCTTTGCTTTGCTCTTTATTTTTCTGCCATGATGGGAAACCATCCTGCCCTTCCCTTATAAGATAAAATAAACTATTTGCTTCAGCTGTGGAAAGGAAAGGGTTAGATTAGGGTCCTGCTTGCTACTATTCTAGGTGAGTCGGGAAGATGTACTAAGCTTTTACTAGTATCTAAACCCTTTCTTCTTCATTTACTTATTTATTAAAAATAATCTTCTCATGGCTCCTTAGCTAAGCAGGCTGCTGGTTGTACATGTGTGTCGGTATGAACCTGAGGCTCTGAGTTGAGGAGTGATTGTTTTGGACATTTGCTTGAGTTTTCATATATCCTTGTAAATATTGAAAAGGCATGTTATTACAGCTAAATCAGTTGCCTGTTCCTCCTTTTGCAGAATCAAATATTTACGCAATAAATCTGAAAAGGATGGAGGTAGGGAGGGGGAGGTATGGAGGAGGAGATGCGAAAGGCCTGGGAGAGGAGAGCGTATCTTTTTCTATTACTTGGCCAGTCACTTTACACATTCCTGTTCTTCCTTTCCCTCTCTCTTTTTCTTTCATTTTACACGTAATCTGGGGGATATGCATACTTGGATGCATATTGCGCTTGATACTCCTGGCTTTCAGAGTTAGTTCTAGATAACCCATTATTTTCATAGTGTGAGAATTGCTATGCTTGCCTAGGATATATCCAGAGAGATTTAAAATGTCCTATCATTTGCATTCCAATCCACTTTGCCAGCAATTCTTACATGACTTTGGATAAATCCTTATTATTTAGTTAATAGGGAAAAGAAAGAATTAATAACTATTGGGTATATACTCCATGCTAGGCAATTTCAATATTATATCCTGGTTAATCCTAAAAAGGTGAAAAAAATGGAAGCACAGAGAAATTCAGTCATTTACTCAATAAATATTTATTGATTGCCTATTATGTTCCAGAAATTGCCCTAAGAACTGGAGGATAAAGCAGTAAACAAAACAAGGTCCCAACCTTCTTCAACTTAAGTTCTTAGCTAGTGCAAAACCATTCAATTACGAAGGAGCAAAATTGGAACTGAAATTGAACAATGCAGAGCTGGGAGTGAAACATTTGCAAATGAAGGACAATTGATGATGGAGGTGAATTAGGATCTAATACTCACTTAGGCACCCCCTTACCCACATGTAGTTACAAAAACAGAGAAATCAGAAGTATATATGCAAATACCTAACATATTGGAAAAACTGAGCCTACCCTTGTAAGACCTCATCAATATGACTGTGTTCAACTACAAACTTGTTCAACTTGTAGTTGAACACAGCCATATTGATTTTTCTCTCAGGACAAAGTCCCAGCAGAGGGTTGAAGAAAATGGTCATTTTAAATCATTTAACTCTTTCCATTATTGAAGAGTGAAACAAATTTCAAGTTTCATGATGCTTTGTAAATGAAAAGTAATCTAACTTGTTTTACAAAGCAGCTTGAAAATCCTGTTTAGCTATATCCCCCACTTTATTTATCTAAGTAGATTCCTTTTTTGTTTGCTCTTTTAAATCCCCTCAGGAGAAGATTCTAGTTTAATTACAATATTTATAATAAGCTGAACCTTCTAAATAGCAATTTCATCTAAATAGCAATTTCATCCTCTTTCACCTCCCAGCTTGTCTAATCTTTATTTCTTTTTCCTGTAATTAAAATATTCTCAATCCACTTGTTTCATTATGATTTTTTTCTATCTCTGTTAAGGCTTTTTATTTTTTTGTTGTTCCTGATCTTCCTTATTCTCCATTTGTCATCATTTAATCTAAGGATTTATGCATTCTGGTTAACATTTGATCCAGAAATGAAGGAAATACATTTGTTCCATTAGTGGACATAATCCAATTAATACTAATCAATTTCATTAATTTTCCAGTTGTGAAGCTCCTGCTATGGGGAAGACACTATACAGTCTCTCAACAGAAACAGGGAAATAAGACATGTTTCCCAAATTAAAGGAGCATACAGCTCTTCTCAGGGAAAGAAATAAGACAGGTCCACAAACAGCTATGTAGAATACATGGTGAGATGTAGGATAGATGCCATGAAAGGACTACAGATAAAAATTATTATTGGAGTTCAGATGTCAGAGATAATACATTTGTTTGGGGGAAAATCAGGGAAGGATTTATTGTGGTATTTAAGGTATTAGTATGATTAACCTTGTTATTAGCATTGTTTTACTACTAAGGAAATGAAAGTTTGAATAAGTGTAACTTGCTCAGGTCTTCTGATGCTAATTCATTACTCTCTGTCTTTTCTGACAGCTATTTTAGATGGTAGCTTTAACAAGATTCGATGACTTACTGGATATGGAGAAAAGTCAACATGACCCTAAGCTTTTTAGCTTGAGACACTGAGAGTAAGGTGACCCACTTAAAGTGATTGAAAAGTGAGTGGGAGGAGAAGTAGATTTAGTAAAGGGTGAAATTTTGAGTTTTATTTGAACCAGTAGCATTTTAGGTGCATAGAAACAGAAAGATACCTAACAGGCAGTTAAAAAATGACTCAAAGAAAGGTCATATTTAACAGAGATGTGGGAATCATTCCTCTTAAAGGTATCATTGAAGCTATGGGAATGAGTGAGATCACTAAGAGGTAATGGAGAAGGTTGGGTCAGAACCTTGAGAAATGTCTACTTTAAGTGAACAGAAGGAAGGAGCCACTTTCAGAGACAGAGGGGTTATCAGAGAGGGATGTGAACACACCATAACTGAAGCAAATGCAAACATGGGGTGGTCAACCATCTCAAATGACCAAAAGGCCTAAGAAGATGAGGTTTGAGAATAGGGTTTGACCATTAAGAAAGCGATAGTGACATTGATAGAGCTGTTTTGGTATACTTATGGAGGCAAAATCCAGATGCAAGAAGTTAATGGGTGAGAAGATGAGATGAATTGAAAAAAATGAGTGAAGATTACTCTTCTGGAAGGGTATTGGTCAAAGGAAGGAGAGATGGATGGTTGCTAAAGGAGAAATGAGAATCTTGTGAACCTCGGAAACTTGCAGATAGAACCAGTAATAAGGAAGGCTAAAGATGCAACAGAGAAAGGAGACAAATGGGATAATATTCTGGAAGAGATAAGAAGGAATGGGATTCCAGGTACAGGTGGAGAAATGACTTCAGGAAAAACAAAGAGAGAGATAGAGAATGCATCTTTTTCCTTAACTGGATGGAAGGAGCAGAAAAGAGAGATTTTTGAGATGTGCAGGAAAATAGAGAGACCTCATTGGATAGATTATCTTGGTTTTCTCTGTAAATAGGAGGAGAAAGAGGGAGTATAAGCACAGGAGTTGAGGAAAATGAAAATATTTGTAAGCAACGTTATAAAGAATTTGATGAATACAAATATAACCACAAAGGTTGAACGATCTACTTGAAGTTGGATATCTTCAAATTGTAATGAGCCAAATCAGCAAATCTTTTTTAAAAACGTTTTTTTCCACAAAGGTTTTGGGGCCTGGGAACAGTAAAGTAGATGTTGGGGATTATATACTTTGTTAGATGTGAGAATTACTACCAGAGCTTCTAGCTGTTACAATTAAAATTATAAGATCTGCCACTTTGAAAACACCTATTAATTTTTAGGGTGGATCTGGCACCAATTCAAATAGACAGGTTGAGAAAAAGAAGGTGCCAAAATAGAATTGTCTAGCAGCTCATTTGTTGAGACATCTAAAACTTCTGATTAAATTTATTTTGTTGAGTTATTTTGACAAATTATTTATATCAATTTTTGATTTACTTTTTTACAGATTTGGGGAAAATAATAGTCCCCTAAATTTGGAGGTTTTTTTTTCAGTAAGTCATTTCTAGTAATATGGTCAAAATATTCAAGACAGAATCAACATCGTTAGTGCCTAGACAATCTTTTTTCTTTTTTTTTCTTTTTTTTTATTATACTTGAAGTTCTAGGGTACATGTGCACAATGTGCAGGTTTGTTACATATGTATACATGTGCCATGTTGGTGTGCTGCACCCATTAACTCGTCATTTAACATTAGGTATATCTCCTAATGCTATCCCTCCCCTCCCTCCACCCCACACCAGGCCCCAGTGTATGATGTTCCCCTTCTTGTGTCCAAGTGTTCTCATTGTTCAATTCCCACCTATGAGTGAGAACATGTGGTGTCTGGTTTTTTGTCCTTGCAATAGTTTACTGAGAATGATGGTTTCCAGCTTCATCCATGTCCCTACAAAGGACATGAACTCATCATTTTTTATGGCTGCATAGTGTTCTACGGTGTATATGTGCCACGTTTTCTCAATCCAGTCTATCATTGATGGACATTTGGGTTGGTTCCAAGCCTTTGCTATTGTGAATAGTGCCGCAATAAACATATGTGTGCATGTGTCTTTATAGCAGCATGATTTATAATCCTTTGGGTATATACCCAGTAATGGGATGGCTGGGTCAAATGGTATTTCTAGTTCTAGATCCTTGAGGAATTGCCACACTGACTTCCACAATGGTTGAACTAGTTTACACCTCCACCAAGAGTGTAAAAGTGTTCCTATTTCTCCACATCCTCTCCTGCACCTGTTTTTTCCTGACTTTTTAATGATCACCATTCTAACTGGCATGAGATGGTATCTCATTGTGGTTTTGATTTGCATTTCTCTGATGGCCAGTGATAATGAGCATTTTTTCATGTGTCTTTTGGCTGCATAAATGTCTTCTTTTGAGAATTGTCTGTTCATATCCTTCACCCACTTTTTGATGGGGTTGTTTGTTTTTTTCCTGTAAATTTGTTTGAGTTCTTTGTAGATTCTGGATATCAGCCCTTTGTCAGATGGGTAGATTGCAACAATTTTCTCCCATTCTGTAGATTTCCTATTCACTCTGATGGTAGTTTCTTTTGCTGTGCAGAAGCTCTTTAGTTTAATTAGATCCCATTTGTCAACTTTGGCTTTTGTTGCCATTGCTTTTGGTGTTTTAGACATGAAGTCCTTGCCCATGCCTATGCCCTGAATGGTATTGCCTAGGTTTTCTTCTAGGGTTTTTATTATTTTAGGTCTAACATTTAAGTTCTTAATCCATCTTGAATTAATTTTTGTATAAGGTGTAAGTAAGGGATCCAGTTTCAGCTTTCTACATATGGCTAACCAGTTTTCCCAGCACCATTTATTAAATAGGGAATCCTTTCCCCATTTCTTGTTTTTGTCAGGTTTGTCAAAGATCTGGTGGTTGTAGATGTGTGGTATTATTTCTGAGGGCTCTGTTCTGTTCCATTGGTCTATATCTCTGTTTTGGTAGCAGTACCATGCTGTTTTGGTTACTGTAGTCTTGTAGTATAGTTTGAAGTCAGGTAGCGTGATGCCTACAGCTTTGTTCTTTTGGCTTAGGATTATCTTGGCAATGTGGGCTCTTTTTTGGTTCCATATGAACTTTAAAGTAGTTTATTCCAATTCTGTGAGGAAAGTCATTGGCAGCTTGATGGGGATGGCATTGAATCTATAAACTACCTTGGGCAGTATGGCCATTTTCACAATATTGATTCTTCCTATCCATGATTATGGACTGTTCTTCCATTTGTTTGTGTCCTCTTTTATTTCGTTGAGCAGTGGTTTGTAGTTCTCCTTGAAGAAGTCCTTCACATCCCTTGTAAGTTGGATTCCTAGGTATTTTATTCTCTTTGAAGCAATTGTGAATGGGAGTTCACTCATGATTTGGCTCTCTGTCTGTTATTGGTGTATAAGAATGCTTGTGATTTTTGCACATTGATTTTGTATCCTGAGACTTTGCTGAAGTTGCTTATCAGCTTAAGGAGATTTTGGGCTGAGATGATGGGTTTTTCTAGATATACAATCATGTCATCTGCAAACAGGGAATGACTGTTCATCATATATAGTGAACTTCATTTCACAGAAAAAAAATTTCATGCTTTTGCTAAATTTGTTTTCCCTCTCTTAGAGGATGATTACATTCCTAAGATGAAGGTTCGTATCATTCCGTCTCACTCAATCATCAGTTCATTCACTATGTAGTACTCAAGATAGTCAAAGTCCCTGCCCTCAGTAAGCCTACTTGTGTATATTTTTATACTTGATATTCTAGGAAAGTTATAAGGGAATTATCAATATTATTTAAAATACAGTATGGATTTTAAATATTATATTACAATATTATTTAAAACAAATGTCATTTGTACATTAAAATTATAGATTAAGGGTACTTTAAAACACACGATCTTACTTGATATTCTGCATTACCCTCCCTATGCTAAGAAAACTGAGCCTCCAGTAAGGTTAATGGCCTACCTGATTTTCTGCAGCACATAGGAGAAGGAAGAACTGAAATATAGGTTTTATGACTCCATAATTTTTTGCCAATTATACTTTCTTCCACTGATTTTAGTAGTCAAACCCAATGGATTTGTAGTAATCCAAATCCAATCCACTTTATAATTCTCATCTGTTGGCCACTCTGAAACATTTTTACCTTTGACTTCCTACTGCTTCTTGAAAATTACTCTTCCTTTAAATTACAATATTTTCTTTTCTAAGACCTCTTGAGACATGTCTAGTTCTGTATTTGCTCTTCATTTAACTATTCAGCAATTGCCTAGTTTAATCTAGCACTAGTGAGCAGGTGGTCTTGATATATGTAATAGATCTGGAGCCTTGTGCTCCCCACTTAGCTCCAGACTTGTGTTTTCACCTATGTGTTGAACGTCTACATCTGAGTGTCTACCCAGACATTTTTTTGTGAAAGAGTCTCTTTGGGAGCTATTTGCAATCATTTGCGACATGTTAAAGGGATTGCTATGCACTATGTAGTTTGCTGAGTGTTCTGGGGAATAAAAACATAATCAGACCTAGATTGTTATTAGGAGCACGTAAGATGTCTCAACATTTTCATTTTTGGTACCATGTAGTAGACTCCTCAGGTTCAAGATCTCAGAGTCATCTTTGAACAGTACTGTCTGATTATTGGGATAATCTTACCAGTCTCCTCATCTGTACTCTTCCTGTAATTAATCTCCTTGAAGTAAACTTCACCTCATACCCCTGTTTAAAAGCACGTAAAGACTTCTCACTGCTTGAAGAACTAAGCTCTATGTGCTAAGTATGTCCCATACATATAACTTACACTTTTCCAAACTTGGTGACTTTAATTGTCTTGTTTCCTTCACTTGGAATACCATTTTCTTCAATTTTCTCATATCCAAAGACCACTTTAACCTTCTTTCAAATGCCACCTAATCCAGCTACTCTACTAGGGCACTGCCAGATGGAACTCAGTTTTTTTCCTCTGAACTCCATCCCGTAAGTTCTTTCTCTGTACATGTAAAGGCATTTGTCTCTTTCTACTTTGCATATATGCTTATGTTCATATATTATCTAGATCAGGGATTGGCATAATTTTTCTGTAAAGAAACAGATAACAAATATTTTAGGTTTTGCTGGCCACATAGGGCCTTGGCCTTTGTTTTTTATTTATAGTCCTTTAAAATCTAACTACTATTTTTAGCTTGAGAACAGAATAAAAACAGGCTATTTACCATAGTTTGTTGAATCCTGATCAATATTAAATGCCCTTGGTAATAAAATAAGTCAGACTTACGTTTTATGCCTCAAAGCATGTAGCAAAGTACACTGTGCATAGCAAGCACTTAAGCATGTGTTCCATGATTGCACATAACTACCATAGGGGCTCTTTTGCAAAAACAAACAAACACAAAATACCTTCTAGGGAAGTCTTTCTAAATATATCCAGCTTTAGATTTAATACTTCATAACCTAGTCAGATTTGGTCACTTATATATTTGTTTTACCAAAGTCCCCAAGGAACATTTGGTTGAAACACCTTTTGCTCAAACTTGAATACAATAAGTATATAACTTTTGATTCAAGAGCATCTTGCCTTTTAAACAATCAGTGTTTTGGTCCAGCTGCTCTATGGGTATTTACAATAGCAGACTACAAAAATCCTAGCACGTTTTGTTGATTTTGAAATGTTCTTAAATACATTAACCGGTAACAGGCTTGCCTATATGGTCTTCTATAGTATTCCCCTATATCACAAAATAAATGAATGCAAATTTTGTTTTGTAGAAAAACAACAAATAAAACAACACCAGATCTCCCTACCCAAGTAGACTTCAAATGAAAACCAAAGGAAGGGAAAAGAACATGGTACACATGACATTTATTTTAGACTCCTGGTCTGATTCTTATTAGCTCTTCCCCAGTTTCTTTCAGATTTTGGACATGTCACCAGCCTGTATTTCATTGCCTGACATCTTCTAGGCACTCAGCTAATCTTACAGCAATTTAGTTGAATATATGGAGATAAAGTGGCTCTTAAAGCCTCTACTCTGCTCTTAATATTCAAAACATATGTTGTTCTGAGAGTCTTAGCCTTGATTATAATTACAATTAAGAATTGTACAATTCAAGGACACTCAAATTGAGTTGCAGAAAAAAATCTTTAATATAGTTCTACCTACTTTGTGGCCTAGTCATGCTGAAATATGTTTATTTTGCATTTTTCCAACAATATTTTTGCATAGAAAGAAATCTTCCAGTGAACCCAATTTAAATGAGAGTGACCTCATGCTTGCCTAACTCAAAGGAAACTCATCATATCTTGCTTTAGGAAAAGAGAGAAAATTATCTTTCCCACTCTCCACCAATCTCCACAAAAGACGTTATTAGGCTTAGTAAAATGTAATAGGAGAAATCCAGATTGTTCTTTTTGATAAAGGGAACTACCTTTATTATTATTTCCTTGCATCTACCAACATTATTGGGATGTCATTCCACTCTCTTCCTAAGGTCAGCCAGTACTTCAGAGCCTATTCGACACTGGATATTTGCCTAATTTAAGGTTACTCTGAAAAGATAACTTTCAAAACAAAACATATAATTTACTATCATTTTAGGAACCACTATCTCAATTCCTAAGAGGAAGCCATTTCTTCCCAGGAAACAACGTTATTTATGAAAAAACAATAAGAAAAGTAGAGAAGCTAAATACTGATCAGGTAAGTAATAGTTGTTTTAAAACTTGTTTTTAAATGTATAATTTTGAATTGTTAGTATTTTAATAGAGCTCAAGTGACATTCAACTCTGAAGTGCAAGGCAAGACCACCATGACTTATAATATGCTATGATATCTACAGCCCTTCATACCATTCTTAATACTTTCATACCCATTTTTCATGCGAAGTATTATTGTCCTCATTTTACTGAAAGAAAATTGAAACCAGGATATGTGAAGTCACATAGAAAATTAATGGCAGAATCTGTACTTAATAAAGATATCCAAATGCCTTGTATGTTTTCCTTTAAACTGGTCCAACAAAAATCATAATTTAAAACACTATAATTTTGTTCTAATTCTTTTAATATAGAATGAATTTTAAATGAACAATACATAAGAACAGATATGTGAAATACCATATACTGTAAAAGATCTAGAAAACTAAAGCTTCTAGTACATTTAAAAAATTCTGTTAAGCTCAAATCGACAGACCAAGTATAAAACTGCAGCAAAGCCACAGTAATTCCGTGGCATCTAGAGCCACAAGTCCTTCATGCAGATTTGTTACTATAACCAACGGAGGTTTCATATTCCTCTTCTCAGTTCATACAAGCGTGTCCAGCCCAATGTCCAGGACTTGTCTGTTGGACATTCTTGAACTAGGGCAGTGTATTAGTTTCTTAGGGCTGCTGCAACAAAGTACCACAGACTGTATGGTTTAAAACAACAGAAATTTATTGTCTCACAGTTCTGGAGGCCAGAAGTCTGAAATTACTGTGTTGGCAGGACTATGTTCTCTCTGAAGCTGCCAGAGAAGGAACTCTTCCATTCCTGTCTCCTTGCTTTTGGTAGCCTCAGACATTCCTTGGCTTGTAGATGCATCACTCCAATACTTCGTCTTCATATGGAAACTTTCCTGTGTGTCTTCACATCATCTTCCCTCTGTGCATGTTTGTTTCTGTGTCCAAATTTGCGCTTTTATAAGGACACCAGTCATATTTTATTAGGGCCATCCTAATTACTTGATTATCTCTATAAAGACTCTGTCTCTAAATAGGGTCACATTCTGAGTTACTGGGGTTAAGACTTCACCATATCTTGGGTGCGAGAGGGTACAATTCGACCTATAATAGGCAGTTAAACACTATCAAATCAGTTGCGATAACAAAATCATTTTTTTCATACACAAATCAAACTGACTAAAAAATTCTAGCTTTTCCTTTTTGAACTTTTTGGCATAAGAACTCATTTTATTTTTTATGAGCACTTGTGGACATTTGTTACCAGATTCATAGGAACTAATACGTTATTACTTACTTGTGTCCAGTCAAAATGAAGCAAACTTTCAGAATCATAAACATGCAAATCTTTAACATTTTGGTTTGCTTGGAAAGCTGGATATAGTCTGATGGGTTTGCTGTGGTATGTATTGAACACTTATCTTACCGAGGAGCAGCAGAATACTTCTGGACATTATGATACCAAACAGAAAAAATTTCATGAAATGTACCTATTCTTCAAGGCGTGTTTTCCTTTATAAGAAATCAAATTCTAACATCTGTCCTTTATCCAACTGGGCTACAAAAAATAAGTTTTGATACGTCTTAAATAGTAAGGAATGTTAGAGGCAAATCATTTCATGCTGCTTCTAGCTTCTTGTTTTAAAGGGAACAAATAGTGTTTCTAATTCTTGGACTCTAGAGTAAAAGATTGAATATCTTGTACATCGTTGCCATGCAGCTGAAACAACTAAAGACTAGCTCCTTTAAGAGAATACTGCTGCTATTTACTGTTAACTCAAATATTTACTTGTTTATGCCCACTTTTTCTTATTAATTACTTAAACAGTTTGGGAGTTTGGGAACCGCCATGAAAGCTGCCCAGTGTAAAAGGAACCATGCAGATAGAGCAAACTGCAATTGCATTGTCCTACTAGTTTCCTCAGTGATGGAGATAAACTAGGACAATCTGAGTAAAGCCAGAGTCTGGAAGAACCTGTTTACCGTCACATGTGACCAAATCAAACAGGACTAGCTCTTAGGAGATGAGAAATATTCAAGAAAAAAGAGATCTTTGTAGTGGAAGGGTGGTAAAGTGGTGCCAGGTGCAAGATAACTATCCAATTCGTATGATTTGTACTCATGATAATTCTTTTTACTCTATCAAAAAGGAAAAACAAGACGACAAATCAGAAATGTTTGATCTTTCTGTACTTTAAAAATTCAGCTTATTATATCTTTTAAAAATATGATGAATATATGAATATTTGGCTTTAGAAAAAGAACTTTAGTGTAAGAATTGAAAACTGAAAACCTGCTAAGACCTCAGGGGTACCAGTAAATGGTTCACAGGCCAAATGGGCTCAGGTAGACTGCAAGGCACCCCAGATGATGGGAATGTCAGTGTTCTATTCAAGAGACAACTGATACATTAACAAAGGAAGATTTTTAAGAAACAGGTTTTGATTTCTTTATTGCTCTCTAGTGATGTGTGCTTTCCAAGAGTTTCCTAACTTGCTTTGTGAGGAACATACTGTTTTGTTTTGTTTTATTCCTTCAGGAAAGTTTCCATTTCAATAGCCTACAAGCTCTCCAATGAGTGATAGTCATCTCAGACTATCAGTGTAATTTTACCTCATTCCAGTATATGAAGATATTTTGTAACATAAAAGATAATAATAATGTAACATACATTCACCCCCAAAATTCCTAAACTATAAAGATTTTAGTGCTAGTATATGTACAAAGTGTGATATTTGAAAAGAGTCTAGATAAAATGATAGCATGAACTTATTCTACAACCTTTATTATCTCTATATCTATCAAGGCAACTTCTATTTGTAAAATGTGTTTATTTATATGTATTTCATTTTTTCAAAATATTTTTGTATACATGAAAAGGTAATTTTTATACATGGAAAAATTTTAAAGTATAAAAAACATCGAAAGGAATAAAAAGAGCATTAAAAGATATAGAGTGACAAATAAACCTCCTTATCCAGACACTTTTGTCCCCAGTTTCTCTTCCCAGAAGCAGCTACTCTTAAAACTATTTTGGTCTATGCATATCAAAGCATGTCACTTTTAAAACATGTTACAGCAGAAAGAGAATACTATTTCATTCTTTTGTACTTTTTTCATTTAATATAGCTTGAAAATTGTTTCATATAAAAATGTAAAATATGAAGTGTTTTACTGTATTAATATAGGCCAACTTTCTATAGTCAAAAGGATATAGTGCATTGCATTTTTACTTTCAAAATTAATTGTATGTTCATACATGCAGAACTGTGATTCAAAACACAGTATGTTTCTTTTGAAAACAGGCTTCCAGATCTCTTATCGAAGTAGAATAATCACAAGATAAGAAAGCAAATTCAAGTATGCCTGAAATCCCCCAAACTAAAATAACTAGATATCTTTTCTTAGTCTGTGCTCTATACTTACCAGAAAAAAGCCATGACAAATAAGCAGATAACAAAGATTTAGTTTAAAAACAACAAATTCCGGAATATCTTGAAGTCAGTGCAAATTCAGCTTAATATCCTAAAAGAAGTCTAAGCTGGAAATCATGAGTTCCAGTCCCAAGTTTGTCATTAATTAGCTGCGTTACTATGAGAAAATTATCTTACTTTTCTAGACCTCAGAGTTTTTTTTTCCATCTGCAAAATTAGTAGGGTAAATGATGATAAAGTTGATGATGACTATGACAATGATGATGATGTGATCATCATAATAATGTTTGTTACTCACCTACTTTGTAGTAATCAACTTATAGACATTAGTTTATTTACTCCTCATAGCACCCCTATGGAATATGTACCATCTTCACTTTTATAAATGGGAAAACGGAGGCTCATAAAGGTTGCACATACAGTTTCTCAAGATCAGAGTTAGTGATAAAATCAGAGTTAGAATCCACGTTTTCTAGGTCTGAAGTTTCAGTCGCTGTTTTTTTTTATCTTTTTAAGAAATTTATCCTTAAGTTTCATAAGGATAAGAACTTTGCTCCTCACCCACTGTGATTCTAATATGCTTCCTGACATTGAAAATCACTATATTATTTTTTAATTTTAAATTTACCTATATCTTCGGCATTATAGTGTTTTATGTAATTAGATTCTGAAGTGCCTACTGAATCATCAAAGTAATATTAATATTAATATTCATTATGGTTTTAGTGTTAAGTATAGCTGGAATATTAATTTAATTAGAACACGCAATGCCTTGGCCAATCTACATAAGTATTTGGATGGTCATGACAATCTGATCAAATAAAAACAGAATTCAATACAAATTTGCCCAATGAAAAAAACTGAAAAAATATCACTAGTGAAAACTATAAATCCTAGGGTTTGAATTATAGTGAAAGAAAACATTAAGTTTAAAAAAAATGGTTCCAGTTGTTTTTCTTGATTAGTAATGTTTATCCTAAGTGGCTGTTTTTGGCATGTGTATGTGTCTTAGGGGTGCCATCCTCAGGTTCAATGCCATCATCACATTGTCCAACAGCCCCAGGTCATCCACTCTGCAAACTGGCAACAACCTGATTCTAGCCAGCAAATCCAAGCCATCACAGGAAATGATCCGATTTCTACAAATATTGGAAATGAACTGTGCCGTAGTGGATCAAGCCACATTCGTGAGCAGGTAAGATCAATCAGCTGATTCCTTAACAAACTGAAATAATGTTGTTGAACTCTTCTCATACCACTGTGCAGGTGCTCCCATTAAATTTTCATCAAAATACTGAGAAGTTATATCACTGGTATTTGTGCCTTGTCATAGCATTTTTAGAACAAATCTTCCCATCTTCTCTCAGAAGACAAAACAATTTAGGTCCATTAAGACATTAAATCTATGAGATGAGTTATGAACTGGTTAATGAATACCTAATTTGTAACTGATCTTCAGTTCTAAAATGGGCCCAACAGTTGTGCAATGTTAAATATTTTCACAAGGTATGGTATTTAAATGAACAATAAATTGGAAGTTATATTATCTATGATGATTTTAACGGTCACATTTCACAAACTGGTATTTACTTCCTGTATGTCTTCTTTGAGAATATATTATTTGACTTGAGAATCAAGTCAAAATATGTATAGATTTTATTATGTATCACATTGACAAAATAGAAACTAGAACTTAGTTGCTAAGGAGAAATCTCATGTAATACAATTCTTGGTATTTAATTTATGTTATGAAAACTTTGGAATCTTGTAAACATCTGCTATACAAGTGTTGAAGGAAAAAAGATTTTCTTGTATGTTGCTAAAACTAACATTAATAACTGGAACAATGGGGAATCAACCATCACTTGTATTTTTCTAGATCTCCATTTGGCCTCTTTCATAGGCACTCTTACTAAAAGACAAAAGAAAACAAGAAAAAATAAAGAAGGAGCCAGCCCACATAAGAATTTGATTATTTTATATTAAATATACATGAGGTTATTTCTAAGAACTGAAATTTTGAAATATACATTTTGGCCACATTAATCAAAAAGAACTACAAAAGATTTAAAATCCATGTTTTTTCAACCTAAGAAAAGCCTAGAGCCAGGTTCGGTGACTCACATCTGCATTCGCAGCACTTTGGTAGGCCAAGGCTGGAGGATCTCTTGAAGCCAGCAGTTCAAGACAAGCCTGGGCAACATAGTGAGACCCTTATCTCTACATTTTTTTTTAATTTTCTAATTTAGAAAAAAGCCTAAAATTGTCTTTCTTCTATATATCTGCACAGAAACACTGGCCTCTAGAATAACTCATAGAATACAATCCAGAAGGTATTGAATATTTAGCTTAAGTGCATTAGATATAACCATAAAAGAGCCATTTTATTAGATTAGATCATTTGAAATTGTCATTTTTGTAGGCTGAAACTGGTATAATAGCAACAATTATATACAGTTCAACCTAATCCTTAACTTTGCTTTGCCTAAGTTTCCTCTAATAGGGGAAAGTGGCAGGCACATATAAAAGCATAATACAAACCAAAGTGTTTTCAGTCATAAAAGAGGAAAAAACAACACACTTTGGGAACAAAAGACTGAAGAAATTAATTTTGGCTGAGAGATCAAGGAAGGCTGTGTTGAGGAAGTAATTAACCTGGGCTTTGAAAAATGGGCAGAATTTCCATATATGGTATTGTGATATTGCATGGAAATAATATCCTAAGAAGAGGGAATCACATAAACAAAGTTATGGATTGGGAAAGTAAATTCTGGGTTTCAGAAGAAGTTAGGGGTTTGATTTGTATGGCATGAAAGACATGTGACAAGGAGTATTATGGTGTAGTGTTAATATGATACATTAAGGCCAGGTCATGAGATTCTTAAGTGTTAATTTAAAAACTTTGGGCTTTCTTTAGTAGGCAATGGAGGGTGAGTGAAGGTTGCTGAGTAGGAAAATACTAATAGATATGGCTAGCATATTGACTAATTTTCTTCTTACAATGATCAGATTAGGAAGGTGCTATTGTTGTCCTTATTGCACATATAAGGTAACCGAGTTTCAAAGAGTTTAAATTATTTGCAAAGGCTTATACAGCTAGCATGCGGTAAAGCCAAGATTTATACATATGTAGGCTGACTCCAGAGCCCATTGATAGTTCCTCCTTGAATTTGGATCATTTATGTGGAGAGTCCTTGAGCAATAGTATAAACATAAAGAAAGCCCTTGGTTAAGAAGAGTCTGCCACAGGGAAGGTATTGGTGATAGCAAGCAGACTAGTTTCAGGGTATAGAGACCTGGGTTCTTGTCCTAACTCTGTTCCTCTCAAGCTATGTGTTCTTAGTAATACAAAATCTCTCAGCAACATCCTCATCCATAAAATACTAAATAAAAATATGTGCTGGAAAGTTTTTATAAACTACAAAGTCTACAACTTGAAAAAAATCAATGGAGAAAACTTTGCAAAGAAAAGATGATTAGAAGCTATTTCAATAGTCTAGGTGTAAAACAAAGTAGAATAATGACAATAGAAATGGTAGGAGGGACACTTATCAGAGATGGGAACTGTATGACAGGATTAAGAGTTTTGTCCAGTGGCAACAGTAATGTTATGATATTCTTTCCCCAGCTTTAGTACATCTAATAATACATTTGATTAGATTATATGTTGTCTACTCAGTAAAGGGGCGGAGTTGGGTAACTAATGTATCACTTTTTTATTATTCATACTGTAGTTTGAGATTTCTATGTAGCTTCTGTAAAGGCTGGAGGATTTTTTCTTTAATTTTATTAAATTCTGCTTTTTTCCATTTTAGATCGTCTCTTTTTATTATACTTTAAGTTCTCGGATACATGTACAGAAGGTGCAGGTTTGTTTACATAGGTATACACGTGTCACGATGGTTTGCTGCACCCATCAACCTGTCATCTACATTAGGTATTTCTCCCAACGCTATCCCTCCCCAGCTCCCCACCCCCAGCTTTTTCAATATTTTATAAGGATAAAGTTGAAGTCTGCTGAAAATAGAATAGGCCCTTGAAAGCACTAGTCTATTGGAAGCTTAGAGTTAGTAATTTCACTTGTATAGATTACATTGGATTGTAATGTAACATTGGATTGTAACAGGGTCCATTCTTGCTCAGAGTGATGACAGGGTAACCTGCTTGTGCAGATTCCATGGACAAAGGAGGGAGTTCTCCCACCTAGGCACCTTGATGTTTACATGTCCTCTGTAGTGATACGTGGGTAGAAGAGTATCTTTAAAGAGTGATGCGCAGACATAGATTAGGCTCTTTTAAAACTAAAGTAGGACCCATTTTCACAGTTTGTGTTTAGAGTTAAACTGTAACTTGGAAGGAACGTCATGAAGAGGAATAGAACACAGGCATTCAGTTTAATTATCTGAATTTGTAAAACCTGATCCTGCTGAGCTGTATGATCTTCAGCAATAGACTTAGCTGGACTGAACCTCAGTTTCTACATCTCTAAAAGGGGAAGAATCATACTTTAATGTACAATATATCCTACAAGAGGATTAAATGAGATAAAATATGTAAAGCACCTATCCTAGTGTCAAGTACATAGCAGATGCTGAAATTAATGTTTGATTATTGATCTTCTTGCCCCAACTCTGGGTCGCAAATGTTTCAAATCACCAATATAAGAAATTAGTTTCATTGTAAGACTATTTTTAGATGAAACTAGATCACCGTTAAAGTACTTTCCCCAAAGTGAAAGGCATTAAAAATATTTTTCAAAATCAGATATCTAAAACCGTGGCTTTAAAATATTTTTATAAAATTAATTTATGTACATTTTCCATGGTTCTCCCTACTAATATCACCCTTTTGATTTCAAATTCAAAATATTACAAGTTACATGTACTTCCCTGAAGAAATTAAGGATAGCATGCTGTGATCATTTTCCTGTCATTAGCAAGGAACAGATAATTTTATACTTGTTGATGACAGGGAAAAGCTCAGCTGAACTCATTATACAAGTTGTCATATAGGTGGTGTTTGTAAGAAATATTCAAATAAGTGTATATAGTGTGTGTGCAACTCTCTTCCACTTGGCTTAAGGATTCAGGGAAGTCTTCTGTAGTCATGGGAAGATGTAAAGGGAACAGTCCTGATCACCTGGATAGTGCTATTGCCAATGAAAAATACTCCAATTTGTGATGTGATGCCTTTAATGAATTGACAAAAAAAAATCAGATCTTAGTGTCAGGTGCTTTTTCTGGCAGGTCTCTGGGAAGCTCGCTATAATGTTTATTTAGCATGTCATTCACCAATGATAGAATTTCAGGGCTGGTTAGTTCAATAAACTCAGCAGTTCTGTCTATCCCCTCGCTCATTAACAGGTGGCTCAAGTTCCTCTCCATGTTTATTGCCCTCTTCAATCCCATTACTAAAAATGAGTGCCTTTTATGTAAACTTGTATCCCCTGCTGTTGCTTCCACAAATTTAATTAGTGTCCATTTGGGGCCTATCTTTTCCCAACACAACCTTATCTGTCTTCTGCAACCTCTGCAGCCTCTTACTATGAAACCTTTTAGAACTATTGTTTTATGGCAAACTCAACTTTCTTTTTAACACATTGTTACTTATTTGCTTTTTTATAAATTAGTTTTTTAGTTAAAGTAATATATGTACATAGTTTAAAAGGCCAAATAGTAGTAAAAGGCATATAATAAACAGCAATTCCCTGTCCCTACCCTCTTCACCACCCAGAGCTGATCCCCAGAGGCAATGATTTTCTTTTTTTTATTTTATTTATTTATTTATTTATTTTTTTTTTTTTTGAGACGGAGTCTCGCTCTGTCGCCCAGGCTGGAGTGCAGTGGCATGATCTCTGCTCACTGCAAGCTCTACCTCCCGGGTTCACGCCATTCTCCTGCCTCAACCTCCCGAGTAGCTGGGACTACAGGCGCCCGCCACTACGCCCGGCTAATTTTTTTGTATTTTTAGTAGAGACGAGGTTTCACCGCATTAGCCAGGATGGTTTCGATCTCCTGACCTTGTGATCTGCCTGCCTCAGCCTCCCAAAGTGCTGGGATTACAGGCGTGAGCCACCGCGCCCGGCCAATCATTTTCAATTGTTAGCTTCGTCTTGTGATATTTACTTGCATTTAGCTAAATAGCTATATATAAAGCTAAATGGCATGCATGTATTTTTAGTATGCATAAACTTATAGTATGGATATACTTATGCTGCTATGTCTTGATTTATCAGTGTTATATATTATCTGTTGATAATTCTGACACACAAAGGTTTAATTAATCTCTCTTCCAACTGTTTTCATCCCTTCCATCCTCCCAATATAGTTAAATCTCCATTTATTTTTGGTAAATCAGTGTTCAGTGTTTATATTATTATTGCTATAAAATATCATTTACTGCTGAACCAAATTGTGTATTATTTTGCTTCTTTTATTCGCACAACTTTTTGCTGGTGTTAATAATTCTCTAATTTTTTTCATTTGCTTGGTTTTTGTGTATCTATTGTTAATTCTTTTCTCAATACACAAATGTTCTGGTTCCTATTGATCAATTATCCCTTATCAGCTTTCTACTCTCCTTGAAACTCTGTAATCCATGTACACCACCCGCCTTGGTTTGAATTATCACTCTCTACTGACATTTTGGTCACTCTCTCTGTCTTTCAACAGTTTCATCAGCCAACTTACAATCTTCTCTCCACTTCCTGCTGAATCTAGAATCATCTATAAGAACTTCGCCACCCACATCAGTACCCTTTCCCACACTGTCTTCATGGTTCTTCCTCACTCTCAATTTTTTTCATTTCTACATCTTTAGTTCACATAGCCTTTGGCCAGTCCTTGAATTTATATCTTCACTTGAAACTGTTTAACCTGGGATTCTGAATGTCTCTTTCTCTTGCCATCACATTCTTATTTTGTCTCTTACTCTCTCATTTCTGTTTAATGTCACCTTCACCAAACTCTCCAGCCCTCAATTCTAAGCCACACTGGTTTCCATTGTCAGCCAGTTCAGCAATGATCTTGCTAGAATCCCTTCTCCTTTTACTGGCATCACTTTGCTGATCCTTTGCTTTGTGTAGGCTGCCATCCACCTTCTGTGCCCCTAGATTTTGACTTCTTTGTATACTAGAGAAAGTCTTCAGACTAAACCAATTTAGTCTAGTACAGATTGTCTCGGTCTTTCTGGACTCCCACCATTGTTAAAGAGCCTTTTTAATTGATTCTAATCAACTCATTACCAGTCTTCAATGTCTAATTCTTATGTGTCCCACCCTGCTTATACTGCAAGTCTCACTGCTGATGTCTCCCTCTCTGCAGGTAGCCTTGCCTTCTACTAACAATGGATGGTGGAACTCAAACTTTAGTGGGCACCAGAATCAATTGGAAGAATTATTTAAGGAGAGATTGCTGGGGCCTGACAATCTGCATTTTCAAGTTCCCTGGTTACCCTAATGCTACTTTACTGGCCCAGGGACCACGATTTTGGTTCACCACATGAATTCCTTCAATGCTCCACTTTACTGAAAAATTTTTCTATACCTTCAGCAAACTTCTGATTCTTTCGATCTTCAAGAATGAAGACTCTAACTTTGTGATCAGGGTGACTCCCTTTGTGACCCTACCATTCTATTGACTTATAATCTCATCTCTTTTGTTCCTTTCATCTGAAAAATTTCCAAAGGAGGGAGGCATACTCTCAGATGCTATATTCTCACTACTCACACATTCCTCAACACTGCAAACCAGATTCTAGCTTCACTATGTTCCTGAAACTGCTTTTATTGACCTCCAAGTTGCGGAATCCCACTTACTTTTCTTGCCCCTCATTTTGTTTCAGTTCTACTGCATTTAGCACTGCTAATCTATTCTATTCTTGATATCTTTCTTTCCATTATACTGTACTGCAGCTTCTATGGCTTCTTCTCAGGCACTTCTTTCTTCTTTCATCTGGACCTCTTCTCCAAGGACGTGTTCTTGGCCCCTGATATAGTTTGGCTGTGTACCCACCAAAGTCTCATCTTGAATGATCATGTGTTGTGGGAGGGACCCAGTGGGAGATAACTGTATCATGGGGACAGGTCTTTCCCATGCTATTCTTGTGATAGTGAGTAAGTCTCATGAGATCTGATGGTTTTATAAGAGGGAGTTTCCCCACACAAGCTCTCTCTTTTTGCCTGCTGCCATCCATGTGAGACATGGCTTGGTCTTCCTTATCTCCCACCATGATTGTGAGGCCTCCTAAGCCATGTGGAACTGTTAGTCCATTAAACCTCTTCCTTTTATAAATTGTCCATTCTCAAGTATGTCTTTATCAGCAGCATGAGAACAGACTAATACAGCCCCCCTTCTTTTTTCTCTACCCTCTATCCCTTGACAACATGATATAAAATCTTGACGTTTGCTACTACTTTTGTATGGACAACACCCAAAACTTTCTCAGCTCCAATGCATCATTTTTAATTGCCTAACTGACATCTCTACTTGACTGTCCCACAGTCATCTCAAACGAATCATATGAGCTTTTCACTCTTTCTCATCTATTAATGATATATCCAGTGCTTTATTTACTAGTCTTAATATTTAACATCTTTTTTTACTGTTCTGTCTACTTTGCCACTCCACACCTAATCAGTTGTCACAGTTTGATGATTCTTTCTTCATACAACCTCTCTCATACAGCTGAAAGTTAGGTTTTCTTCTTGGAACTCTTAGCATTTGATCTGTAGCTCTCGTTAGAGCCCTTGTTGCAGAATTCCCATTGTTTATGAGAAAAAGGTTTGCAAATTCTTGATACTCACTTTGTAGTACAAGAAAATATCATACATTTTATTTTCCCATGAGAAAGAATAATTTACGCCGTTCAAATGTTATGATTCAGTCACTTATACTCATTATAAAATTACAACCCAAACCACCTACATTGTTTTTAATTGGTTTGGAAAAGAAGAATGTCAAACTGGAAACACACACTCACACACCAAAAGGAAGTGAGAATAACTTTGCATAAGTTTCACTAAATCCATTTCAGTGTGATTTGTTAAAGCACCTCTTACAACCAGTGCTTTTCCCTCTGTTCTGCTTAATATGTAGCTCCAATTTTATCCTTTATTATAATCAACTTTCTCACTACTTACTTACCTTGAAAGATTAGGCTATTAAAAGGGATGTCCTTAATATTTCTTTTGATGAACAAGATGAGTTGATGCAGAATCAGCATTATTATTATTTTTATGGTGATAAAAATATTTTTATCCAACAAATGTTTACTTAGGACTTATTATATTCAAGCACCATGCTAGGCACTAGAACTTAAAAAACAACAGTATCTCTACTCCCAGGCAGCTGAGAGTCTTATAGAAAATGAGGCAATTGTCTTTCATTTCTTCTGTCATTTCAGTAGCAAACTGTACATATGCCTTAAATTAAAGAAAACTCTTTGCACAATTGTTTAATAATTTACTGAGCATTTCCCCCCCTATTTAATTTTATTTGATGCCTTCTGCAATTTTATAAAATAAGTACTAAATTGCCTACATAATACAGTTGAGAAATACAGGCACAGAGAAGTTAAGCAATTTACTTAACTCACAAATGGGAAGTGGAAGCTTCACATTTGTTCTCAAATTCAATTCTTTTTTCATTGCAACACTTTGCTATCTATGTTTTTTCACATAGAAAGTTAAATTAGTTCTTTATTTCAAGTACAGAACTGTTATAGTTAAAGAAGTCTTCATTTTAGAATTGTGACTATTGTAGAGTACATTCAATTCAGTGACAACATGTGTTGAAAATCTAATATGAACCAGAAGGTGGGGCAAGATGGACAAAGAGAAACTTCCACCGATTGTCCTCCCTACAGGAACACCAAAATTAACAACTAGCTACATACAAAAAAAATGCATCTTCATAAGAACCAAAAATTAGGTGAGTGATCACAGTACCTGAATGTAACTTCGTATCACTGAAAGAGGCACTGATGAGGGTAGGAAAAACAGTCTTGAATTGCTGATGCCACCCATCCCTCATAACCTGACAGAGGCTGTGTGGCAGGGAGAGAGAATCTGTGTGCTTGAGGGAGGGAGAGCAAGGTGAGTGTGGGACTTTGCATTGGAACTCAGTGCTGCCAAAATTGGGCAGAACTCAACTGACTTCAAATTATACTGCAGAGCTACAGTAACCTGGTAAAATAGCCTGGTAATGGCATAAAACAGACACATAGATGAATGGAATAGAATAGAGAACGCAGAAACAAATTCATGTATCTATAGTGAACTCATTTTCAACCAAGGTGCCATGAACACGCATTGGGAAAAGGACAGTTTCTTCCACAAACTGTGCTGGGAAAACTAGGTATCCATATGCAAAGGATGAAATTAAACCTCTATATCTCACCATATACAAGAATAAAATCAAAATGGACTAAAGACATAAATCTAATGCCTCAAACTATGAAACTACTACAAGAAAACATTGAGGAGAATATCCAGGACATTGGACTGGGCAAAGATTTCTTGAGTAATAACCCAGAAGCACAAACAACTGAAGCAAAAATGAACAAATGGGATTACATCCAGTTAAAATCTTCTGTACAGCTTTTAACTTGTGAAGAGACAACCCACAGCGTGAAAGAAAATATTTGCATACTACCCATCTGACAAGGAGGTAATAACCAGAATATATGAGGAGCTCAAACAATAGGAAAAAATCTAATAATTTAATTTTTTTAAAATGGGCCAAATATCTGAGTAGAGATTTCTCAATAGAAGGTGTACAAATGGCAAATGGGAGGTGTAAAAATGTGCTCAACATCATTGATCATCAGAGAAATGCAAATCAAAACTACAGTGAGAGATTATCTCACCCCAATTAAAATGGATTTTATCTAAAAGACAGGCAATAACACATGCTGGTGAGTATGTGGAGAAAAGGGAACCATAGTACACTGTTGGTGGGAATGTAAATTAGTGCAACTACTATGGAGAACAGTTTGGAGGTTCCTCAAAAAACTAAAAATAGAGCTACCATATGATCCAGCAATTCCACTGCTGGGTATATACATAAAAGAAAATAAATAACCAACATTTGGAAGGAATCTAAAAATTTTCTTTATCCAAGAGTCTAATGGATAAAGAAAATTTGGTACATATACACAATGAAGTACTATTCAGCCATAAAAAGAATGATATCCTGTCAGTTACAATAACATGGGTGGAAAAGGAGGACATTATGTTAAGTGAAATAAGCCAGGCAGAGAAAAACAAGTATCACATGTTTTCACTTATTTGTGGAAACTAAAACATAAAACATTAGAACTCATGGAGATAGAGAGTAAAGTATGGTTACCAGAGGTTGAGAAGGGTAGTGGGGCGGGGGTGAGAGAGTATTAGGGATTGTTAATGGGCACAAAAAAGAATTAGAAAGAATAAGATCTAGTATTTGATAGAAAAACAGTGTAACTATAATCAACAATAATTTAATTGTACATTTAAAAATAACTAAAAGAGCATTATGAATTGTTTGTAACACAGAGAAAGCATAAATACTTAAGGTGATGGATACCCCATTTAGCTTGATGTGATTATTACATATTGTATGCCTGTATGAAAATATCTCATATATCCCATAAATATGTACATCTACTGTATACACACAAAAATTAAAAATTAAAGAAAAAGAAAAAATATAAAAGATAATCTAATATGCACTAGGTAGCATCATTTCTTTATTAAAATATCTACATAGATTAAAATAATAGTGAGGATTTTCAGAACCTAATATCCTTTTACTTTTTCTCTTGTTAGAATTGCTACTCCTGGTATAAAATAGGGAGAGACCAATTATTTATTTTTACCTCATTAGCCAAATGACATTGTATCCAAAATGCATTTAATTTTGTCAAGGATTAATGCCCACTGGATTAACTATGTTTGAATCAGTCTAACAGATATTAAATGTTCCAAATCAAGGCAAAATCAAGTAGTAATCTTATACATCCAAAACTGTCACCATATCCTTATAATTTTTGCTGGACATATATATATAATCTATACGTTATAACATTTTTACTAATAGTGAGGTTTTACATTGCCATGCAACAATTCAAAACTTACTACCCAGTTGGATCTTAATACAGCAGATCTTATTACTTAATATTTTCATGACCTTTTAGGAGTTTAGTTACTTAGATATAATTGCTTTTATATAACATGGCATTTTAAGTGCTTTATAATCTCTAAACAACCCTTCTAAATAGGTGAAACATGCACATATTTAAGCCAGTTACCTAGTAGGAATAAATTTAATTAAGCCAAGACTGTTCTATTGGATTGTCATTTGTTCGTTGACTACAAACTATCCCTACCCCTGAGAAGCATTCTCACAAATGTTTGTTCTTAAGCTGAAGGGAAACCAGTCAAGAGAATATAGATAGCTCAGCTGAAATCAGCAACTATTGATTGTGCCTTATAATCACTACCACTGAACTATGTAAATATGGTTGGTTAAGTGTGTTGCCTTTGAATATGAAAGTTTATAAAGTGTGGAGGCTAGCAAGAAAAGTCCACCTACTACTCATAGACCACAAATATGAAACAACACCCCAAATTGGAACTAGGTCAAGAACTTCCAAGGCAGTAGTGAGGTGAGGTTTGTCATTTCTCTTCAGAAATGACTTTCTTTTGAAATTACTTCCTTTCTACAGATTTTTCTGGAAAATGGACACTAATTTGCCTCTGGTTGCACACTTAAGCATTGTTGCTTTGCCTTGAGTTTGCTGGAGCAATTATCATCATGGGCTTCTCATCTATAATTAGAGACAAGGAATTAGACTGGCAGTTATTATAGTCAAATAATGATCTGATTAAACGTACTTCATTGATGCATGCTCACGAATCTAACAATTTTTGTAATTTTTTAGAAAATTGTCATGTTTTTATATCTGTATATGTTTATATTCTTCAGCACAGCCTGTATTCCTTCCTTGATTATAGATAAACAACTAAATTAATTATCCAAGATTAACATTTGAGATAGCTCTCATTCATCAGGCAGATGAGTATATATGAGGTGCTGCTATATTTCAAGTCAGTATTGTAACGGGGAGAAAACTTCTATCCATTACTGCTACCATTATTCTGGCCCAAGGCACTCATGTATCCTTGGGACGACTTCTATCTTGGCTTTCTCAAGACAACAAAAAAGATAGCTTTGAGCCAACTCTAAAAGCTATGTCAAAACACACCCACAAATAGTTCCATTAAAATTAAGAAACTCCAAAGAGCTGTGATTTAGTAATGGAAAATATTGCTAACTAGCACGACACAGTTTATGGTTAGGAAATTTCACCTTGGTCTTGAGTAATAGTCCTGACTTAACAATAGATGAGAGTTTTAATTCCCTCAGTCCTCTCCCCTCCCAAATTTGAACCATGGATTATGGATTCCAAAAGGGCTGGTTTGGTCCTTATCTTATGATTTTCCTAAACACATTGACTGTTTAAATGAGACATAATTCTGAATAACGACTTACCTGCTTTTGACTTTCATTTCCTGAGAGGAGTCAATCACTGAGAATCTGATGGACATTATCCAGAAGTCTACGTAGAACTCAAATACCAGCCTCCAACTCTACAAGGAGTTCAGTTTAGTTGCTCCAATTAGACTGTGTGATGATACTGACTCTTCCTGGTAGGGAAGGTACAAGGGATCACCATGGTATTCCTAAGGAAGGGCTGCCTATACTTTTGCTGACTTTGTTAACCATTTGTTGTTGTTGCTGTTGTTGTTGTTGGCGGCTTTAAGAGAGAAATCTGTAAAAAAATTCCAGAATTACTAGCACTTGGGGGCAGTTCCAATCAGATAGATGATTTCTTTCAATGCAACAAGTTTTAGTGAGCAGCTGTAGAGTATTTAATCAGTATTGTATTAAATACTATCAAATATACCAAAAAGTATGACTCATTTTTGTTTATTTCTTTTGTGGTAAAAGGAGGGTGCTGAGAAAACAAGACTTACATCTGTATAATAAAACAATTCAAAATAATTGAGCACAAAGAGCTGAATTGAATTAGCTTGTTGGCTGGCATAGTTTTAGTTTTCATGGATATGGTAGATTTTGAGATGAGTTTCAAAGGATGGGTAAGATTTGGATACACAACAAGAAGGACAGAGGGTATTTAAGCAGAAAACAATGTGAGTAAAATCCTAGGGGCAGGAATGTATGGTGTGTGCCCCAAAGAGTGAAATCTACTATGGCTGAAGGAGAGAATGTACTGGGAAAAAAATAAATTTATGTTTATGTAAATATTTAAAGGTTTTATATAGAATATGTAGATACAGACGTATGAATCTATATCTATTTTCATATATCTACATCTCTATATATGCACTACTTGTTAATTCTATGATATTTAAACATACTCTGTGATAATATTGACTTTACAGGTTTACCCATCTACTCATGCCTTCACATGTGAGATTTTATTCTTTTTAAGAAATAATCATTATTTACTCAGGAAAGCAACTCCAAAGGGTACATGGACAAGATAACTAACATTGTGGTATATTCATCTAGACTGAACAAAAATGTGATGATACTACACTTTTTTTGTGTCTCACTTTTTTTCACTGACCAATATTTATGAACGATTTTTGTGTCACAGATGTGATTATGAAAACTTATCTTTGCTTACTTTGCAATTCTTCCATTCGCCTTAGAATGTACAGTTTTTTAAGGTCTGCATTCAGAGGAGGGTTGAAAAGGAAGTATCAGTAGTCAAATTCAAATCCATTTACCATCTATATGCTTAAGAATAAATGTGTTTTTAGGGCACTTGGTTTCACATGCAATGTTGAAAGTAGTATGGAGTGTAACGTAAATTATTATCCTCCAGGCAGTGAGTTTTGGGGATGGGAGCCACAGTGCCCAATAGTATTGAAAAGATTGATACCCAAGAATAGGAAGCCAATAGAATGTGTCTTATTTAGGACACTGTTTATAGTAATTTGCGTCTAGGATTTCAAATGTCTCTGAAGTCTATGAGTGCTCTACAGTTGGCCCTGAGCTACTCTTTCCCATGTGAGACTGACTAAATATTGGCTTTAAATAATAAACGGGGGAAGTCAAACAAGAAATACGTTAAAACACATTGAATTGAGTAGGTTTATTTATCTACCTTTAAGATATACTAACAAATCAGGCTGACTTTCACTTAGAATATGCAAGTCCAACTGGAAGTAATTCTTCTATAGTCAGTATAATTTAAAAATCAGTATGTCGAAGATATATCTGCACTCCCATGTTGATTGCAGCACTATTAACAATATCCAAGATATGAAATCAACCTAAGTGTCCATCAATGGATAAGTGGATAAGGAAAATATGGTATGTATATACACAATGTACACAATGGAGTATATTCAGCCATAAAAAGGAATAAAATCCTGTCATTTGGGCAACATTGATAAGCCTGGAGGACATTATGTAAACTGAAATAAGCAGACCACAGAAAGATAAATATCACATGTTCTCACTTATATGGGGGAGCTAAATATATAAATATATTGATGTCATGCAAGTAGAAAGTAGAATAGTGGTAGCAAGAGGCTTAGAAGGGAGGAGGAAGAAAGTATAGGAAGAGATTGGTTAACAAATCCAAAACCACCACTATATAGAAAAAATAAGTTCCAGTGTTCTGTAACACTGTAGGGAGACTATAGCTAACAGAAATTTACTCTATATTTTCAAATATCTAGCAGAGAGGATTTTAAATGTTCTCACCATGAAGAAATGATTATTGTTTGAGATGATGGATATGCTATTATCCTGATTTGATTATTACAGATTGTATGCAGGTATTGAAATAGCATACTAAAACTCATAAATATGTACCCTTATTATGTTTCAATTAATTTTTAATTTTAAAAATTAATAAAAAATATAATTCACATTTTCTTTTTCCACAGGAGACATATGAATAAGCCATGTGATTTAATTTACTCATTTTGCTGTTTTATTTAAGTGCCTATATTCAAGAATGTTTATGCTATTCAAGTTTCGCTTTCATTCGAGAATCGAGTGAAATGAAGTTGAAATTGCCTTTGCAATGTTGATTTTTCTTTAAATTTCTCCCACATTAAAAAATGTATCTCTGAAAAAAATGGCTTGATTTATGTGATGACTTTAATAGGTTATCTTTCTTTCGCTTCACATAAAAATATCTATGAACTTAGAAAAACTTAATATTGCTTACAATTGTAATTGATGTTTGCTTCAGGTGATAATTCAGGATGATGGCCCCGAAAAATTGGACCCCAGATATTTTGGAGAGTTGCTTGCTGATCTGAGCCGTAAGAATACGGATCTATATCACTGCTTATTAGAACATTTGCAGAGAATTGGAGGAAGGTACTGTAAACATATTATTTGCCTTGATGTTGTAGCTACCAAACATTTTACAACATTCTAGTACTTTAAAAATAGACTTCAGTTTTACGTTCACAGCAAAAACTCTAGTACTTTCTATTTTTTTATTTTTTTTATTATACTTTAAGTTCTAGGGTACATGTGCACAACGTGCAGGTTTGTTACATATGTATACATGTGCCATGTTGGTGTGCTGCATCCATTAACTCGTTATTTACATTAGGTATATCTCCTAATGCTATCCCTCCTCCCTCCCCCCGGGTAACAGGGCAGATATGAGCAAATGTCTCATTTTAAGAGTTAATGTAGATTATAAAAATCACCAGACAAAAAACACAAGCCCTTTTAGGATTAGTAAAGAATTCCATGTACCTTCCTTTGTGATGTACTTTCATGGCACAAGCAACATCTTGGGCAAGGAGCTCAAAAATGCATGGCATACTATAACTTGTTTTAAGGTATCACACTGACGGTATTAGGTACCGTCCTACTGCCAACACACCACTGTTTGTCTTCCACTTATGTGATTTCAACATATGTAGGCCAGAGTTTAAAATATATTTGATATGTCATATATTATATATAAACTTTGTATATTATTATCTATTACATTAAATTAAAAATATATCAATAGATATAAACAAACATAATTTTATATAACACAATATAAAATTATATAGATTTAAATCTATATAATTTAAATTATATAGATTTAAATTATATAGATTTAAATAGATATTCATTAAAAACTTATCAACTGTTCATGTGTAGATGAGACCATATTTTGTTATGAAATGAATTCTATAAGCTACACCCCAAAAGGTGCCTTCTACTATATAGTTACAGCATATCTGTGGCCATCTGTCAGGCAAAATCTAGGAAAGCTCCACAAATTCAAAATAATTTGGAAGATAAAGGAAAGTCCATAGAATATTTTCTAATTCAGACTTTTCACTAACTAGATTCTTCTACTTCTTAGATTTTAAATAATATATAATTTTATATAATATATAGGTTAATGTAAATGGGATGACACCATATATACTATTTTGTACGTTTTCTCATTCAAATATATATAGTATATATTTTTCCATGTTAATATTTTGGTGTCTGTAATGTATTCTCTTTTAATCTCTTGTACATCTTGTCTTTTCTCCATGTATTAGCTCCCTCCCACCTGATTTTTCTTGCTTTCATATTAATGACTACAACCATTATCTTACTGTCACCCTCAACTGCTTTGCCTCCTTATTGAACTGCCCTTCCCACTTAGCAAAACCCCAACTCTGGATTACTCTAACTCTCTGCCTTGTTCTCTTTTTTTTTTTTGAAAAAAAAAAAAACGACCACCACCTCCTTCATCCAACACCCACTATCTTTAGAATGCAGAGGGCTCCATGAGGGCTGCTTTATTTACCCTGATGTCCTTGGTGCATAGTGTGGTGGCTGGTTTACTGTGGTGCTCAATAGATATTTGCTGAATGAACAAATGCCTTCATTATTGTTATGCCCATGCAGCTGATCACTGCTAGAGAAAAGCAGAGCCATTTATTTGAACTGGTGCCATTATAAATGCATGATTTCTGTCTTCAACTTGGCCTTCATCATAGTTTTATCCTAATCAACACCATCTCCGTTACCCATTACACAAACAAATATCCCTCTTTCCCATTACCCAAACAACGATTTCATCTCTATACACATGTTCATTATTTTAAAATATTTCCCTTAATGTAATAATCAGCTATATGTTAAGTATCCACCATGTGCTAGGTATTATCTATATTACCTAATTTGCAAAATTTGCATGATAACCTTACAAACTTTCAGATGAAGACCCAAAGAAAATAAGTTATTAAGATCACACAGCTACTAAATGCCTGAGATGGATTCAAACATTTTTGAGTACTCCTTTACCTATAATCTCTGAACTTTTCTGCAAAGCCTTCCCAAAATCTTCAGTTTGTCCTAGGTGCTCTACTTCTGTGCATTAACCATGCCCTGTGAATATTTCTATCAAAGTATCACACTGTAAAATTCAGAAGTATGTAGGATATAGTCTTTTGATTTTTCATTTTCCAACAAAATCTATTTTCTTTTTATTTATTTATGTATTTTCATTTTTTTATTATTATTATTATACTTTAAGTTTTAGGGTACATGTGCACAATGTACAGGTTTGTTACATATGTATCTATGTGCCATGTTGGTGTGCTGCACCCATTAACTCGTCATTTAGCATTAGGTATATCTCCTAATGCTATCCCTCCCCCCTCCCCCCACCCCACAAGAGTCCCCGGAGTGTGATGTTCCCCTTCCTGTGTCCATGTGTTCTCATTGTTCAATTCCCACCTAGGAGTGAGAACATGTGGTGTTTGGTTTTTTGTCCTTGTGATAGTTTGCTGAGAATGATGGTTTCCAGCTTCATCCATGTCCCTGCAAAGGAAATGAACTCATCATTTTTTATGGCTGCATAGTATTCCATGGTGTATATGTGCCACATTTTCTTAATCCAGTCTATCGTTGTTGGACATTTGGGTTGGTTCCAAGTCGTTGCTATTGTGAATAGTGCCGCAATAAACATACGTGTGCATGTGTCTTTATAGCAGCATGATTTATAATACTTTGGGTATATACCCAGTAATGGGATGGCTGGGTCAAATGGTATTTCTAGTTCTAGAGCCCTGAGGAATCACCACACTGGCTTCCACAATGGTTGAACTAGTTTACAGTCCCACCAACAGTGTAAGAGTGTTCCTATTTCTCCACATCCTCTCCAGCACCTGTTTCCTGACTTTTTAATGATGGCCATTCTAACTGGTGTGAGATGGTATCTCACTGTGGTTTTGATTTGCATTTCTCTGATGGCCAGTGATGATGAGCATTTTTTCATGTGTTTTTTGGCTGCATAAATGTCTTCTTTTGAGAAGTGTCTGTTCATGTCTTTTGCCCACTTTTTGATGGGGTTGTTTGTTTTTTTTCTTGTAAATTTGTTTGAGTTCATTGTAGATTCTGGATATTAGCCTTTTGTCAGATGAGTAGCTTGCAAAAACTTTCTCCCATTTTGTAGGTTGCCTGTTCACGCTGATGGTAGTTTCTTTTGCTGTGCAGAAGCTCTTTAGTTTAATTAGATCCCATTTGTCAATTTTGGCTTTTGTTGCCATTGCTTTTGCCCATGCTTTGCCCATGCCTATGTCCTGAATGGTATTGCCTAGGTTTTCTTCTAGAGTTTTTATGGTTTTAGGTCTAACATGTAAGTCTTTAATCCATCTTGAAATAATTTTTGCATAAGGTGTAAGGAAGGGATCCAGTTTCAGCTTTCTACATATGACTAGCCAGTTTTCCCAGCACCATTTATTAAATAGGGAATCTTTTTCCCATTTCTTGTTTTTGTCAGGTTTGTCAAAGATCAGATAGCTGTAGATATGTGGCATTATTTCTGAGGGCTCTGTTCTGTTCCATTGATCTATATCTCTGTTTTGGTACCAGTACCATGCTGTTTTGGTTACTGTAGCCTTGTAGTATAGTTTGAAGTCAGGTAGCGTGATGCTTCCAGCTTTGTTCTTTCGGCTTAGGATTGACTTGGCGATGCGGGCTCTTTTTTGGTTCCATATGAACTTTCAAGTAGTTTATTCCAATTCTGTGAAGAAAGTCATTGGTAGCTTGATGGGGATGGCATTGAATCTATAAATTACCTTGGACAGTATGGCCATTTTCACGATATTGATTCTTTCAACCCATGAGCATGGAATGTTCTTCCATTTGTTTGTATCCTCTTTTATTTCATTGAGCAGTGGTTTGTAGTTCTCCTTGAAGAGGTCCTTCACGTCCCTTGTAAGTTGGATTCCTAGGTATTTTATTCTCTTTGAAGCAATTGTGAATGGGCGTTCACTCATGATTTGGCTCTCTATTATTTGTGTACAAGAATGCTTATGATTTTTGTACATTGATTTTGTATCCTGAGACTTTGCTGAAGTTGCTTATCAGCTTAAGGAGATTTTGCGCTGAGACAATGGGGTTTCCTTTTTTTTGAGACGGAGTCTCGCTCTTTCACCGAAGCTGGAGTGCAGTGGCGCGACCTCGGCTCACTGCAGGCTCCGCCCCCCGAGCTTCATGCCATTCTCCTGCCTCAGCCTCCCGCGTAGCTGGGACTACAGGCGCTCGCCACCTTGCCAGGCTAATTTTTTGTATTTTTAGTAGAGACAGGGTTTCAGCGTGTTAGCCAGGATGGTCTCAATCTCCTGACCTCGTGAGCAGCCCGCCTCGGCCTCCCAAAGTACTGGGATTACAGGCGTGAGCCACCGCGCCCGGCCGACAGTGGGGTTTTCTAGATATACAATCATGTCATCTGCAAACAGGGACAATTTGACTTCCTCTTTTCCTAATTGAATACCCTTTATTTCCTTCTCCTGCCTGATTGCCCTGGCCAGAACTTCCAACACTATGTTGAATAGGAGTGGTGAGAGAGGGCATCCGTGTCTTGTGCCAGTTTTCAAAGGGAATGCTTCCAGTTTTTGCCCATTCAGTATGATATTGGCTGTGGGTTTGTCATAGATAGCTCTTATTATTTTGAGATACGTCCCAACAATACCTAATTTATTGAGAGTTTTAAGCATGAAGGGTTGCTGAATTTTGTCAAAGGCCTTTTCTGCATCTGTTGAGATAATCATGTGGTTTTTGTCTTTGGCTCTGTTTATATGCTGAATTACATTTTTTTTTTTTTAACATTAGAAAGTGATGGCTTTATTTCTAATATAAAAGTTAGACAGAAAATACAGCTCCATAATCTTATATTGTAGAAGCAATATTTGTTTTTTTTTTTGTTTTTTTTATTATACTTTAGGGTTTCAGGGTACATGTGCACAATGTGCAGGTTTGTTACATATGTATCCATGTGCCATGTTGATTTCCTGCACCCATTAACTCGTCATTTAGCATTAGGTGTATCTCCTAATGCTGTCCCTCCCCCCTCCCCCCACCCCACAACAGTCCCCGGAGCGTGATGTTCCCCTTCCTGTGTCCATGAGTTCTCATTGTTCAATTCCCACCTATGAGTGAGAACATGCGGTGTTTGGTTTTTTGTCCTTGCGATAGTTTACTGAGAATGATGTTTTCCAGTTTCATCCATGTCCCTACAAAGGACACGAACTCATCATTTTTTATGGCTGCATAGTATTCCATGGTGTATATGTGCCACATTTTCTTAATCCAGTCTATCGTTGTTGGACATTTGGGTTGGTTCCAACTCTTTGCTATTGTGAATAGTGCCGCAATAAACATACATGTGCATGTGTCTTTATAGCAGCATGATTTATAGTCCTTTGGGTATATACCCAGTAATGGGATGGCTGGGTCAAATGGTATTTCTAGTTCTAGATCCCTGAAGAATCGCCACACTGACTTCCACAATGGTTGAACTAGTTTACAGTCCCACCAACAGTGTAAAAGTGTTCCTATTTCTCCACATCCTCTCCCGCACCTGTTGTTTCCTGATTTTTTAATGATGGCCATTCTAACTGGTGTGAGATGGTATCTCACTGTGGTTTTGATTTGCATTTCTCTGATGGCCAGTGATGAGGAGCATTTCTTCATGTGTTTTTTGGCTGCATAAATGTCTTCTTTTGAGAAGTGTCTGTTCATGTCCTCTGCCCACTTTTTGATGGGGTTGTTTGTTTTTTTCTTGTAAATTTGTTTGAGTTCATTGTAGATTCTGGATATTAGCCCTTTGTCAGATGAGTAGGTTGCAAAAATTTTCTCCCATTGTGTAGGTTGCCTGTTCACTCTGATGATAGTTTCTTTTGCTGTGCAGAAGCTCTTTAGTTTAATGGGATCCCATTTGTCGATTTTGGCTTTTGTTGCCATTGCTTTTGGTGTTTTAGACATGAAGTCCTTGCCCACGCCTATGTCCTGAATGGTATTGCCTAGGTTTTCTTGTAGGATTTTAATGGTTTTAGGTCTAACATATAAATCTTTAATCCATCTTGAATTAATTTTTGTATAAGGTGTAAGGAAGGGATCCAGTTGCAGCTTTCTACATATGGCTAGCCAGTTTTCCCAGCACCATTTATTAAATAGGGAATCCTTTCCCCATTTCTTGTTTTTGTCAGGTTTGTCAAAGATCAGATAGTTGTAGCTATGCAGCATCATTTCTGAGGGCTCTGTTCTGTTCCATTGATCTATGTCTCTGTTGTGGTACCAGTACCATGCTGTTTTGGTTACTGTAGCCTTGTAGTATAGTTTAAAGTCAGGTAGCGTGATGCCTCCAGCTTTGTTCTTTTGGCTTAGGATTGACTTGGCGATGCGGGCTCTTTTTTGGTTCCATATGAACTTTAAAGTAGTTTTTTCCAATTCTGTGAAGAAAGTCATTGGTAGCTTGATGGGGATGGCATTGAATCTATAAATTACCTTGTGCAGTATGGCCATTTTCACGATATTGATTCTTCCAACCCATGAGCATGGAATGTTCTTCCATTTGTTTGTATCCTCTTTTATTTCATTGAGCAGTGGTTTGTAGTTCTCCTTGAAGAGGTCCTTCACATCCCTTGTAAGTTGGATTCCTAGGTATTTTATTCTCTTTGAAGCAATTGTGAATGGGAGTTCACTCATGATTTTGCTCTCTGTTTGTCTGTTATTGGTGTACAAGAATGATTGTGATTTTTGTACATTAATTTTGTATCCTGAGACTTTGCTGAAGTTGCTAATCAGCTTAAGGAGATTTTGGGCTGAGACAATGGGGTTTTCTAGATATACAATCATGTCATCTGCAAACAGGGACAATTTAGCTTCCTCTTTTCCTAATTGAATACCCTTTATTTCCTTCTCCTGCCTGATTGTTCTGGCCAGAACTTCCAGCACTATGTTGAATAGGAGCGGTGAGAGAGGGCATCCCTGTCTTGTGCCAGTTTTCAGAGGGAATGCTTCCAGTTTTTGCCCATTCAGTATGATATTGGCTGTGGGTTTGTTGTAGATAGCTCTTATTATTTTGAGATACGTCCCATCAATACCTAATTTATTGAGAGTTTTTAGCATGAAGGGTTGTTGAATTTTGTCAAAGGCCTTTTCTGCATCTATTGAGATAATCATGTGGTTTTTGTCTTTGGTTCTGTTTATATGCTGGATTACATTTATTGATTTGTGTATGTTGAACCAGCCTTGCATCCCAGGGATGAAGCCCACTTGATCATGGTGGATAAGCTTTTTGATGTGCTGCTGGATTCGGTTTGCCAGTATTTTATTGAGGATTTTTGCATCAATGTTCATCAAGGGTATTCGTCTAAAATTCTCTTTTTTGGTTGTGTCTCTGCCAGGCTTTGGTATCAGGATGATGCTGGCCTCATAAAATGTGTTAGGGAGGATTCCCTCTTCTTCTATTGATTGGAATAGTTTCAGAAGGAATGGTACCAGTTCCTCCTTGTACCTCTGGTAGAATTCAGCTGTGAATCCATCAGGTCCTGGACTCTTTTTGGTTGGTAAATTATTGATTATTGCCACAATTTCAGAGCCTGTTATTGGTCTGTTCAGAGATTCAACTTCTTCCTGGTTTAGTCTTGGGAGGGTGTATTTGTCGAGAAATTTATCCATTTCTTCTAGATTTTCTAGTTTATTTGTGTAGAGGTGTTTGTAGTATTCTCTGATGGTAGATTGTATTTCTGTGGGATTGGTGGTGATACCCCTTTATCATTTTTTATTGCATCTATTTGATTCTTCTCTCTTTTCTTCCTTATTAGTCTTGCTAGCGGTCTATCAATTTTGTTGATCTTTTCAAAAAACCAGCTCCTGGATTCATTAATTTTTTGAAGGGTTTTTTGTGTCTCTATTTCCTTCAGTTCTGCTCTGATTTTAGTTATTTCTTGCCTTCTGCTAGCTTTTGAATGTGTTTGCTCTTGCTTCTCTAGTTCTTTAATTGTGATGTTAGGGTGTCAATTTTGGATCTTTCCTGCTTTCTCTTGTGGGCATTTAGTGCTATAAATTTCCCTCTACACACTGCTTTGAATGAGTCCCAGAGATTCTGGTATGTTGTGTCTTTGTTCTCGTTGGTTTCAAAGAACATCTTTATTTCTACCTTCTTTTTGTTATGTACCCAGTAGTCATTCAGGAGCGGGTTGTTCGGTTTCCATGTGGTTGAGCGGTTTTGAGGGAGTTTCTTAATCCTGAGTTCTAGTTTGATTGCACTGTGGTCTGAGAGACAGTTTGTTATAGTTTCTGTTCTTTTACATTTCATGAGGAGAGCTTTACTTCCAACTATGTGGTCAATTTTGGAATAGGTGTGGTGTGGTGCTGAAAAAATGTATATTCTGTTGATTTGGGGTGGAGAGTTCTGTAGATGTCTATTAGGTCTGCTTGGTGGTGCTGAGTTCAATTCCTGGGTACCCTTGTTAACTTTCTGTCTCATTGATCTGTCTAATGTCGACAGTGGGGTGTTAAAATCTCCCATTATTATTGTGTGGGAGTTTAAGTCTCTTTATAGGTCACTCAGGACTTGCTTTATGAATCTGGGTGCTCCTGTATTGGGTGCATATATATTTAAGATAGTTAGCTCTTCTTGTTGAATTGATCCCTTTACCATTATGTAATGGCCTTCTTTGTCTCTTTTGATCTTTGTTGGTTTAAGATCTATTTTATCAGAGACTAGGATTGCAACCCCTGCCTTTTTTTGTTTTCCATTTGCTTGGCACATCTTCCTCCATCCCTTTATTTTGAGCCTATGTGTGTCTCTGCACATGAGATGGGTTTCCTGAATACAGCACACTGATCGGTCTTGACTCCTTATCCAATTTGCCAGTCTGTGTCTTTTAATTGGAGCATTTACATTTAAAGTTAATATTGTTATGTGTGAATTTGATCCTTTCATTATGATGTTAGTTGGTTATTTTGCTCGTTAGTTGATGCACTTTCTTCCTAGCCTCGATGGTCTTTAGAATTTGGCCTGTGTTTGCAGTGGCTGGTACCGATTGTTCCTTTCCATGTTTAGTGCTTCCTTCAGGAGCTCTTTTAGGGCAGGCCTGGTGGTGACAAAATCTCTCAGCATTTTCTTGTTTGTAAAGTATTTTATTTCTCCTTCCCTTATAAAGCTTAGTTTGGCTGGATATGAAATTCTGGGTTGAACATTCTTTTCTTTAAGAATGTTGAATATTGGCCCCCACTCTCTTCTGGCTTGTAGAGTTTCTGCCGAGAGATCCGCTGTTAGTCTGGTGGGCTTCCCTTTGTGGGTAACCCGACCTTTCTCTCTGGCTGCCCTTAACATTTTTTCCTTCATTTCAACTTTGGTGAATCTGACAATTATGTGTCTTGGGGTTGCTCTTCTCGAGGAGTATCTTTGTGGCGTTCTCTGTATTTCCTGAATCTGAATGTTGGCCTGCCTTGCTAGATTGGGGAAGTTCTCCTGGATAATCTCTTGCAGAGTGTTTTCCAGCTTGGTTCCATTCTCCCCGTCACTTTCAGGTACACCAATCATACGTAGGTTTGGTCTTTTCACATAGTCCCATATTTCTTGGATGCTTTGTTCGTTTCTTTTTATTCTTTTTTCTCTAGACTTCCCTTCTTGCTTCATTTCATTCATTTCATCTTCCATCACTGATACCCTTTCTTCCAGTTGATCGCATCGGCTACTGAGGCTTCTGTATTCTTCACGTAGTTCTCGAAACTTGGCTTTCAGCTCCATCAGCTCCTTTAAGCACTTCTCTGCATTGGTCATTTTAGTTATACGTTTGCCTAATTCTTTTTCAAAGTTTTTAACTTCTTTGCCATTGGTTTGAATTTCCTCCTATAGCTCAGAGTAGTCTGATCATCTGAAGCCTTCTTCTCTCAACTCGTCAAAGTCATTCTCCATCCAGCTTTGTTCCATTGCTGGTGAGGAACTGCATTCCTTTGGAGGAGGAGAGGTGCTCTGCTTTTTAGAGTTTCCAGTTTTTCTGCTCTGTTTTCTCCCCATCTTTGTAGTTTTTTCTACTTTTGGTCTTTGATGATGGTGATGTACAGATGCGTTTTTGGTGTGGGTGTCCTTTCTGTTTGTTAGTTTTCCTTCTAACAGACAGGACCCTCAGCTGCAGGTCTGTTGGAGTTTGCTAGAGGTCCAGTCCCGACCCTGTTTGCCTGGGTGTCAGCAGCGGTGGCTGCAGAACAGCGGATTTTCGTGAACAGCAAATTCAGCTGTCTGATCATTCCTCTGGAAATTTTGTCTCAGAGGAGTACTCGGCCGAGCGAGGTGTCAGTCTGTCCCTACTGGGGGGTGCCTCCCAGTTAGGCTGCTCGGGGGTCAGGGACCCACTTTAGGAGGCAGTCTGCTGGTTCTCAGATCTCCAGCTGCATGCTGGGAGAACCACTGCTCTCTTCAAAGCTGTCCGACAGGGACATTTAAGTCTGCAGAGGTTACTGCTGACTTTTTGTTTGTCTGTGTCCTGCCCCCAGAGGTGGAGCCTACAGAGGCAGGCAGGCCTCCTTGAGCTGTGGTGGGCTCCACCCAGTTCGAGCTTCCTGGCTGCTTTGTTTACCTAAGCAAGCCTGGGCAATGGCAGGCGCCCCTCCCCCAGCCTCGCTGCCACCTTGCAGTTTGATCTCAGACTGCTGTGCTAGCAATCAGCGAGACTCCGTGGGCGTAGGACCCTCCGAGTCAGGTGCAGGACACAATCTCCTGGTGTGCCGTTTTCCAAGCCTGTTGGAAAAGCGCAGTATTAGGGTGGAAGTGACCCGATTTTCCAGGTGCCGTCTGGCACCCCTTTCTTTGACTAGGAAAGGGAACTCCCTGACCCTTTGTGCTTCCCGAGTGAGACAATGCCTCACCCTGCTTTGGCTCGGCTCGTGCATGGTGCGCTAAACCGACTGTCCTGCACCCACTGTTTGGCACTCCCTAGTGAGATGAACTTGGTACCTCAGATGGAAATGCAGAAATCACCCATCTTCTGCGTTGCTCACGCTGGGAGCTGTAGACTGGAGCTGTTCCTCTTCAGCCATCTTCAGCACTGAGGACTTCTAATGTAGCCACAATTAAACTGGTGCTAATGGATGGTACTAACCACTTCTGCATTTTATTATTTTGTTATTCAGATGTTCTTTTTTAATAGGTCTGCTAATTCCAAAAAAAAAATATTTTAGTCAAACTAAGTAAAAGTGCCATTTTACTTTTAACATTTTCACTTGTTCTTATAAATTGAATAAATCCTCTTATATTTCAAAAAGTAAGATAAAATTAATAGAAAACTAGCATTTATATATGACCAGTGAATACATTTTCCTAAAGTTGTCTATCTTTTTTTTTTATTCTTGCAGCAAACAGGACTTTGAGTCTACAGATGAGGTAAGTGCAAAGATAGTTCAAAATCGAATATAGTAAAATAACAAAGTAGATTCTGATATTCGCAATAGTAATATTCTTTCAGTTAAGTACCTTACTAAACTGAAAATGCAGGTAAGTGAAAAAATTTATGGCCACTTTGCCTTTAAAATTATATAAACACTACATATTTATAATAGCTATAAAACTAGTAATTATTCACAAAAAATTGTTATCAGTTGTCACTTTATGATTTAATTTGTCTATGCTTATTACAATGTTTATTTGAAATGTTCTATTTTTAATTTTTGTGTGTACATAGTAGGTGTATTTATTTGTGGGGTACAAGAGATGTTCCACTGACCACATATTCTCTGCTTTAGAAAACTGAAATCTATATGATTAATTAAATAGCAAAGTTAGTTTTAATGTGCTTCAAAACCTTATATGTGCCATGCCAGTCAGCAACTTAAATGTTTTCAAATATTAATCTATTACATATGCATATTATCTTAGTTGCTTTTAATAGAATAATCAAATAGAGAAAAACCTATTTCAATGCAATAAAAAGCACAATTCCCTCTTTTGTGTTTTTAATTGTTTTTTCCAGTGTACTGGTGTACTGCATTCATTACAATTATTCAGTAATTCCTAAATTGCCTTTAAGAAATACTTCACTTCAGCTCCTCACTTAAAATTAGTTGAAGCTGTTTCAGTGTTGTGGTGGCAACATCATAATCTTCCAAAAGTCACCACAGCTCTGTGTAAATTCTCAGTAAAACCTGTAACTCCCTTAATTTTTATTTCCCAAAGTTTTCATTATTTTAAAAATCAGCTTCTAGAATGTCATATCTATCACCCAACAAAACTTCCAGTTTTAAAAAATATACAATGAATAAAGTGTGTAAAGGAATTTAATAGACCATTTTGCTTTTAATTTCGTCTTTTTAAAAATAGAAATGGAACTTCTCATTTGTTGCCCAAAGGTTTTCCCTAGAATGCGTGGAATTCAGGATTATTTTTATACTGTTTATAATATAATTGATTTTTTTAAATAAGAACTGATAAGGCTAGAAATTAAACTCATAGAAACTGTTTCTCAAAAAGTGAATTAGTCTTTTAATATTCCTTAAATATGTCCCATTACACAAAATCTGTGGATTGCTGATCTTAAGATTGATGTGTATCTGTTCCATGGATAAGCCTTTCTTTCTTACAGTCAGAAGACATTGAATCATTGATTCCTAAAGGATTATCAGAGTTTACAAAACAGCAAATACGCTACATTCTGCAGGTGAGATGGGGTCAAGAGTGGATGTGTGAAATCAACACTAACAAACAGCTTCCTAGGTTGCTTCCCTTAATTAAGAACAGAAAGTCCCAAATTAAAATCATCTTTCCTAAGAGTTGAGGATTCTTTGGTTAGACAAGGGTTATATTTCAGTTTAGTGAGATCACCAACAATTATATTGAATGGCTAGCATTTGGGAAAACATTCTCGAAATATTATTCCCTTCTGTAGAATGCCCTTATTCACTCCTCAGTGCTTTAGTACAATCTGACTCTATCTCACAGTTTTTGCCTTTCTCTTCTCCATTCCACCCTCTTCCCTACCACTAGCCAGAATGATAAAGAAGAAAAGAGAGAAAAATCAAATAGACACAATAAGAAATGATAAAAGGGATATCACCACTGATCCCACAGAAATACAAACTACCATCAGAGAATACTATAAACACACCTACGCAAATAAACTAGAAAAACTAGAAGAAATGGAAAAATTCCTAGAAACATACAGCCTCCCAAGGCTAAACCAGGAAAAAGTTGAATCCTTGAAAAGACCGATAACAAGTTCTGAAATTGAGGCAGTAATTAATAGCCTACCAACCAAAAAAAGAAAAAAAAAAGAAAAAGCCCAGGACCAGGCGTATTCACAGCCAAATTCTACCAGGGGTACAAAGAGCAGCTGGTAACATTCCTTCTGAAACTATTCCAAACAATAGTAAAAGAGAGACTCCCCCCCTAAATCATTTTATGAGGCCAGCATCATCCTGATACCAAAACCTGGCAGAGACAGAACAAAAAAGGAAAATTTCAGGCCAATATCCCTAATGAACATCGATGCAAAAATCCTCAATAAAATACAGGCAAACTGAATCCAGCAGCATATCAAAAAGCTTATCCACCACGATCAAGTCAGCTTCATTGCTGGAATGCAAGTCTGATTCAACATATGCAAATCAATAAACGTAATCCATTACATAAACAGAACCAATGACAAAAACCACATGATTATCTCAATAGAGGCAGAAAAGGCCTTTGATAAAATTCAACACCGCTTCATGCTAAAAACTCTCAATAAACTAGGTATTGATGGGACGTATCTCAAAATAATAAGAGCTATTTATGACAAACCAACAGCCAATATCATACTAAATGGACAAAAGCTGGAAGCATTGTCTTTGAAAACCAGCACAAGACAAGGATGCCCTCTCACAACTCCTATTCAACATAGTATTGGAAGTTCTGGCCAGGACAACAAGGCAAGTGAAAGAAATAAAGGGGATTCAAATAGCAAGAGAGGAAGTCAAATTGTCTCTGTTTGCAGATGACATGATTGTATATTTAGAAAACCCCATCATCTCAACCCAAAATCTCCTTAAGCTGATAAGCAACTTCAGCTTATCAGCTTGATTTTGTCTCAAGATACAAAATCAATGTGCAAAAATCACAAACATTCCTATACACCAATAATAGACAAACAGAGGGCCAAATCTTGAGCGAACTCACATTCACAATTGCTACAAAGAGAATAAAATACCTAGGAATATAACTTATAAGGGATGTGAACGACCTCTTCAAGGAGAGCTACAAACCATCTCTCAAGGAAATAAGAGAGGGCACAAACAAATGGAAAAACATTCCATTGTTATGGATAGGAAGAATCAATATCTTGAAAATGGCCATACAGCTGAAAATAATTGATAGATTCAGTGCTAACCCCATCAAGCTACCATTGACTTTCTTCACAGAATTAGAAAAAATACTTTAAATTACATATGGAACCAAAAAAAGAGCCCATATATCCAAGACAATCCTAAGCCAAAAGAACAAAGCTGGAGGCATCATGCTACCTGACTTCAAACTATATTACAAAGCTTCAGTAACAAAAACAGCATGGTACCAGTACCAAATCAGAGAGATAGACCAATGGAACAGGACAGAGGCCTCAGAAATAATGCCACACATTTACAACTATTGGATCTTTGACAAACCTGACAAAAACAAGCAATGGGGAAAGGATTTCCCTATTTAATAAATAATGCTGGGAAAACTGGCCAGCCATATGCTGAAAACTGAAACTGGACCCCTTCCTTACACTTTATACAAAAATTAATTCAAGATGGATTAAAGACTTACATGTTAGACCTAAAACCATAAAAACCTTAGAAGAAAACCTAGGCAATACCATTCAGGACATAGGCATGGGCAAGGACTTCATGTCTAAAACACCAAAAGCAATGGCAACAAAAGCCAAAATTGACAAATGGGATCTAATTAAACTAAAGAGCTTCTGCACAGCAAAAGAAACTATCATCAGAGTGAACAGGCACCCTACGGAATGGGAGAAAATGTTTGCAATCTATCCATCTAACAAAGGGCTAATACCCAGAATCTACAAAGAATTTAAACAAATTTACAAGAATCAAACAAACAACCCTGTCAAAAAGTGGCCAAAGGGTATGAACAGACATTTCTCAAAATAAGACATTAATGCAGCCAACAAACATGAAAAAATGCTCATCATCACTGGTCATTAGAGAGATGCAAATCAGAACCACAATGAGATACCATCTCACATCAGTTAGAATGGCTATCATCAAAAAGTCAGGAAAAAACAGATGCTGGAGTGGATGTGGAGAAATAGGAATGCTTTTAGATTATTGGTGGGAGTGTAAATTAGTTCAACCAGTGTGGCGCTTCCTCAAGGATCTAGAACTAGAAATACCATTTGACTCAGCAATCCCATTACTGAGTATATACCCAAAGATTATAAATCATTCTACTATAAAGAAATGTGCACACGTATGTTTATTGCAGCACTATTCACAATAGCAAAGACTTGGAACGAACCTAAATTGCCCATCAATGATAGACTAGATAAAGAAAATGTGGGACATATGCACCATGGAATACTACGCAGCCAGTAAAAAGGATGAGTTCATGTCCTTTGCAGGGACATGGATGAAGCTGGAAACCATCATTCTCAGCAAACTGACACAGAAACAGAAAACCAAACACCTCATGTTCTCACTCAAAAGTGGGAGTTGAACAGTGAGAACACATGGGAACATCACACACTGGGGCCTGTCAGGGGGTGGGGAGCTAGGGGAGGGATAGCATTAGGAGAAATACCTAATGTAGATGACAGGTTGATGGGTGCAGGAAACCACCATGGCACGTGTATACCTATGTAACAAACCTGCATGTTCTGCACATGTATCCCAGAACTTAAAGTATAATAAAAAAAGAAAACTCTAGAAAAGAAGGAAAACTTATTGTATTTACCATATTTTTGCTTACCATGCTATACCTTCCTTCTTAATGTTCCAAATTCTTTCTTTTATCATTTTCTTCTCTTTAGACAACTTCTTTTAGCTATTCTTTAAGGGTAGGTCTGCTAGTGACAAATTATTTTCACTTTCCTTCATCTGAAAATGTGATTTTCCCTCCATTCCTAAAGGATAATTTCACTGCATATAGAATTTACAGTTGACAATTATTTTCTTTTAGTACTTAAAAAATAGTATCCTAGTTCCTTCTGGGCTTCATGATTTGTAGTGAGAAATCTGTTGTCATTTGAATTGTTATTCCCAGTAATTAATGTTTCTCTTGCTGCTTTGAGAATTTTTAGTTTGTCTTTAGTTTTAAGAAGTTTGACTCTGGTTTGTCTGGTAATGGATTTCTTTGGGTTTATACTGTTTGGGATATGCTCAGCTTCTTGAATATGTATGTTACCAGGTTTCACTAATTTGGGAAACTTCTCAGCCATCATTTTTTGGAATATTTTTTCAGCTCCATCCTCTTTCTCCTTTCCTTCCAGGACTCTGAACATGAAAGCTAGATATGTGGTATATGCCCACAGACCCTTAAGCTCTGTTTAATTTTTTCTAATCTATTTGTTTCTGATATTCAGATTATATACTTTATTTTATTCTATCTTTAAGTTCATTAATTCTTTCCTCTGTTCTCTCCATTCTGCTTTTTAGCCCACTCCTTGAGAGTTTTGTTGTTTTGGTTTGGTTTTTGTTTCTTTGTCTTGTTATTGTCCTTTTCAGTTCTAAAATTTCCATTTAGGTATTCTTTATGTCTTCTATTTATTTGCTGAGACTTTCTATTTTGTCATTGACACAATGTGTTTTTACAGTCTCCTTGCAACTTCTTGTTGAAGTATTTATGATGGTTGTTTTATACACTTTATCAGATAATTCTAACATTTCTATTACCTTGATGTTGTCATCAGTTAAGTGTTTTTTTCTTATTGAGTTGAGATTTTTGTTCTTGGAATTATGAGTAATTTTCAATTGACCCTGAACATGCCTGATCTTGTTTGATCTCAGAAGCTAAGCAGGATTGAGCCTGGCTAGTACTTGGATGGGAGACCTCGCCATTTTTAGGTTGTGACTCTCTGGGTCTCATTCGAATATTCAAATATCGGAGAAAGTGTGTGCACTACCTATTACTGCCAGCTGGTGGTGGAAGTTGAGGTTCCCCCACTCAGCTTCTCTTGATGAGATAGGGTGAAAGCCCAAGCTCTCTTCACAGTCTCAACTGACATCACAGTGCATGGAATTTCATTTTTGACCAGTAGGAATGAAAGCACCATTCTTCACTCTGCCTTTTCTGACACCATCCCGGTGAATGGTGCTGTGTACCTCCCTAGAGCCTGACAAGGGGGCAGTCTAAGCTCTCTTCTTGGCCTTTGATGGTCCGTGTGGAAGTAGAGTCTGTCCTGCTAGGCTGACCCTTTCATGGTCCTTTCGCTAGAGAGAGAAGGCTTTTCTCAGGACTTTTGTTGTCCGTTGATGTAACTAGATCACCAGCTTCCCCAAAACTGATCTAATATATGAAGCGAAAAGAAAATCCAGGAACTCATTGCTGTGTCATTTCTCAGGTCCCAAGATTCCTAACCAATCATTTCTCTTTTCACCAATTTGAGTCTTTTTATATTTGTTTTATATATAATGTCCAGGGTTTTTAGTTGCCATTAACAGGAAGGCTAGGGAAAAGTATTTGTTTTTCTTTGTTCTTTTTTTTTTTTGTGAAGCAACAAAAGTAGAGATTTATTGAAAATGAAAGCACACTCCACAGGGTGGGAGTGGGCTGAGCAATTGGCTCAAGTGCACAGTTATAGAACTTTATGTGGTTTAAATGCCCTCTAGAGGTTTCCCATTGGTAACTTGGTGTACACTCTATGTAAATGAAGTAGTGGCCCGTTATCAGTCGGATTGGTTGCAGAAAGTGACCAATCAGAGGCTGAAGTTACAAAGTTACACCTTAAACAACGTCTGATTGGTTGTGGAAAGTATTTTACTCCATCTTCCCAGAAGCCAAAGTTGTCTGTTTTTTAAACCATTTTTCTTTAAAGAAATAAGAATAATCTAGTAAAACAGTTTCCCCTCTCTTTAAAATTTGAGATAAGCCAGGTGCAATGGCTCACACCTGTAATCCCAGCACTTTAGGAGGCCAAGGCTGCTGGATCACTTGAGGTCAGGAGTTCGAGACCAGCCTGGCCAACACAGTGAAACCCGTTCTCTACTCGAAATACAAAAATTCACCAGGTGTGTTGGTGCATGCCTGTAGTCCCAGCTACTTGGGAGGCTGGGGTGGAAGAATTGTTTGAACCCAGGGGGCAGAGATTGCAGTGAACTGAGATCATGCCACTACACTCCAGCCTAGGTGACAGAGTGAGACTCTGGTAAAAAAATAAATAAATAAATAAATTGAGATAGCTCTATACTTTAAAGTTAAACTTAATTATAATTATATTCTTTTCACCTCAGGCAAAATTCAGGCAGTTGGCAATACACTTAGGGAGATTCATTTTATTATTTGATGATTGACTGTCTCATCTCTTCTAATCTTTTAAATAAAGAATAATGTAAAAATTAAATTTTGCTGATAGAATTCTACTTTGTGACAAAGATGATACTTTGTCATGGAAAAAATAATAAATATTTGTTATAAATACTAGCTATGCTATCTTCAGGAATATTATTTGGATTACTTAAACACACGATCGACAAAATGCCTTATGTCACCTTTCTAATTTGCCATATCAAAGTAAAATTATTAATAAGTTTGCTAGTAGGAACAAAAAAAAGATAACTTTCACTTATATTGCCTATTTTCAAATGTTAATAAAACTAAACCATTAATCCTTTCTTCCTGCAGATGAGGGGTATGTCTGATAAGTCACTCCGACTAGTGCTGTCCACATTTAGCAACATACGGGAGGAGCTTGGACATCTTCAAAATGACTTGACAGTAAGATTTATTTTGATTTTTTCCAAAGCCTTTCTAGTTCCTAGCTTCCTAATACAGAAATAAAGATGTCCAGTATACGTTTTTAAAATTTAATATAGCACAATATTATGCTTATTCAGACAAAGCTAAATTATTTTCTTCAAACAGTTAATTGGCATTGAGAGAGGAGAAAAGAGGTATCCAAAGTATAAATGAAAGAATGTTGGATGTGCACTTATCATTTAGTTTACCACTAAGGCAATTTAATGCTTAAAGCCAGAGAGTAGTCTGCAAAGTTAAAATAATCTGACTCATTGAAGGTAAATTCCCCCTTTTTCATAATTATAAAGCATACTCTGAATTTCCATTCAAATATAACTTGAAAACATTTTTCTCTAAAAAATTAATTTTTTTCCATTTTCTGTTTTAATTGGTGTTCTTGGTGCCATCAGCTAGATATATTCAGAATGCTTTCCACACATTGAATAATGCCTTGAGGACTTTGGAGTAGTTTTGTTGTTTCTGGGTTATGATGAACATATTTAGACTCTAATTTAAAAATTTACCACTTGCTGGGATTAACAAGGACTCTTTGTAGATTGAAGGAAAACATTAAAACATTTCAGAAGGTTGTGCTTCATTTCATATATAGTTAGTCCATCAAAATGTCTCTTTCAATGAAGGTTTTAGAAGTTTCAATAATTTCTATCCCGTATTTTCTTAACTTTTAAGAATTCTGCTTTATTAAGCAAGTACAAATGAAACAAGTGCTTATTTAAATCTTCCAAGGTAAACAAGTCTTTGTATTACATGACTGTTAAGTTTTTGTAATTCTGAATCATAATAAATAATTTATGCTTCTAGTCACTGGAAAATGACAAGATGAGACTTGAGAAAGATTTATCATTCAAAGAAACTCAACTAAAAGAGTACGAAGAACTCTTGGCATCAGTGAGAGCAAATAATCACCAGCAGCAGGTAAATTGATGCTTTTATTGGTGTTAATCTAGACTGATAGCTTTTCATATGCACAATTACTGGCACATTGGAGTTATGAGATATCATCAAGACAGAATTAAAATATGATGGAAAAATTTGTTCATATGAGAATTGAGTGGCTTTGGGTATTCCCAATGGCTGAAAGCCCTCTCAGAAAAACAGATAATCTTATCTATTTTAGATATAAAGTGCATGTGGGACACAATTATTTGTCTTATTGGGTGACCAGAATTGTATAAATACTAAAAATCTAGGTTCATGCATTTATTTAATCTACTAACATGTCAATGAAAAAAAGCTGTTGTAGACCTTAACACGTTTGTGCAATAAATAAATGACTGAAAAAACTGTAGATGAATTCTCTGGATGTCTGAGCAGAGAGAATTCCTAGGAAATTGTAAGTAGTCTCTAAGGATTACCCTTTTCCTGATCTTTACTCCTATGGCTGTCCCAAATTCTTGCTCAGTTACTAGTAGTCATGTAAATAATCAGACATATGGTCGTTTCTGTGCCTACTAGAAAGCAGGGTACATTATTGTCACAGAGTAGCAAGAGTCTGATTGTTAAATTGAGGCATTATAAATTCATCTAGTCATGATTCCCTCTCTCACAAAATAGGCCAGTGAGACTAGAGGCAACACTATAATATCTTATATGGCTGACTTAATGTACCATCTAAGACCAAGAGTATGAGAAAACTGGGCATAGGAAAATATTTACTTGATTCAATCGAATGAATCAATAAAAAGAACACTCCCTCACCAAAAACAAAATGCATTTGTCTTATGTACTTGTGTCTTCTTTACAGCAAGGACTTCAAGACTCAAGTTCAAAATGCCAGGCATTGGAAGAGAACAATCTCTCTCTTCGACATACACTATCAGACATGGAATACAGACTAAAAGAACTGGAATATTGTAAATGTAATTTAGAGCAAGAGAATCAAAACCTTAGAATGCAGGTATTAAAACTTCCTTTTAAATATACAGTATTACCTTAGTTACATCATTGTAATCCTAGCATTTAGAAAATATATGGACTGCTTTCCCTCACGTACTGTTAGATCTTAATCACTGACACTTGAGCTTATAATGCAGTTACTGAAAATCACTTTCATTATTTCAATGTCTTATTTAATCATGTGGTTTTCATCTAATAACAATCCTTGTAACATAACATGTATTTTCTTCAAAACAATCCAATTACAGATAGTTATTTTGCTTTCTGTAGGTTTCTGAGACTTGCACAGGCCCAATGCTGCAGGCTAAAATGGATGAGATTGGCAGCCACTACACGGAGATGGTAAAAAACTTGAGAATGGAGAAAGATAGAGAGATCTGCAGACTGAGGGTATGTTGATCCTACATTGCATAAATACACAGGTCAGCACAAACTTTCTAGCAAGACAATGATGGCTTCAAGTTTAAAGCTACCAGAAAAAATTAGCTGAAGGTAGAGTTTTAAAAATATGTCATGTATTCATTTGTTTTAAATACATTACTGTATCTGAAATATAACTGTTAAATGATTTTCTAATTTAGCTTAATTTCTTCTAGGAAAGTAAAAGAAGATATTCATTTCAGTGTTTTGGTTTTGGTTTGTTAATTTATTTTTTGGGATAGGTGGAGGACTCTTCATGATCTTGCCTAAAGCATGCTTATGTAGGCAAAAGCAATATATGAGATTACTCAACAGAGCCACAGTTAGATTTGTAAAAATTCTCACTTAATTTCGAGGGATGATGAATAGCAAGGACTTTGTCAAGCATGAGGAGGAAAACAGTGTTAAGTTTTATGTACCTATAGTTGACATCAAAATTAAGGTGATATTTGTAAGTATATATTGCCTTATCTTGTAATTCTAGGTTGAATTTACTTAATCTAACCCTTATTTTACTGATTCCTAAATGTAGTAAAATACACTTAAATATTTTAATAAACAAAATAATCACAAATTTGTCTCTCTAAACATCACTGTATAATTTTTACCAAAAATCAAAATGAAACAAAATATAATTTGTTTTAAAAACCTACCAATATTTCTAGCAGATTTCCTCCACTGATTTCTTTTCCATCCCAACATTACTAATAGCACTTCTACCTAAGCTATACACATATGAGGTAAAAAGGGAAACGGGTAAGATTTGTAGTCAGAAGACCTGTTTTGGAGTTGCAGCTATGTTACTGCGTGACTGTATCATTTAACCTTTCTGGAGCCCATTATCTGTTTTGTAAATGAAGATTATAATAACACTTATTTCATGGGACTGCTGTGAGAACTGAGATAATTCATGCAGGAGGAATATTTTGTGAACTGAAAATCAGAATTTAATAGTAGTAATTTGGTATTGCGATTTCCTTAATTATTATTTCAAGGACTCTAAAGTGCCTGTTTTCTTAGCTTTACTTTAAATCTTGTGGCCTAAGACTGTTACGTAGATAATGTTTAGTCCTACATAGCAAAGACACCTTAAAAAAAAGGAGAAATTTGTAATTGGCATTTCATTTCATATTATATACTCATGAAATTCTTTGAACGTTTATGACTATTGGTATTTTACTTTCATTTCATAACTAACTGTGTGAGTTTGTGTCACTTAACCTCCCTGGAACTCAGTTACACATTTTCTATATGAAGATTATAATAATACTTATTTCTTTTTAAATCCTTAGTCCCAATTAAACCAGTACCATAAAGATGTTTCAAAGACAGAAGGAAGTTGTAGTGACTTCCAATTTAAGCTTCGTGAACTGACAAGCTTGCTGGAAGAGAAGGATTCCCTTATAAAGCGTCAGTCAGAGGTATAAAAGGAAGGGGTGGGGATGGAGAAAAGTAATACAACTTAGAACTGTAGTACTGTAGGATAAATACTTCCCATGGACTAGAAAAGGACACATATCCAAGAGTCACTTTATTTCATGAAATAAAATGTAGGTGCAAGTGAGGAAGTAGAATATACATATTTCAGGAGAAACAATTCAAATGAAAGTTAGAATTGAAGCAAAAAATAAGTGCTGTTGTACATTTAATATTTTTAAGACATTGATTTTATATTTCATTAGCAGTGAGATTCCCAGTAGACTGTGACCTCCTTACTTCATTATGAGCTGCTTCATTAAAACATGTGTTATATTCCTCCTTGTATCTGTAGCATGTAGCCCACGACCTGGCATTCAATAGGTACTGAAGGAATTGTCAAAAATTATGGGTAATATTGTGTTGCTGTTATGGAGCAAATGGTGCTTGTAGCAACATTCATTGCTAAACTCTCTGTTAGGAAACTATATCTGCTTATATACTGAAGTTTCAATACTTTTCTTCTATGGATATACTTTTCAGGCTTTTCAGAGCAAAAACTTTCACATCCTCATCTTGAGAACAATGCCCATTCAATCTCAAGTTATCCTCCAAATTTAGATATCCTGTATTAGTTGCAGGTTCCTGCACAGGCATATAATATAACTTATTAGGTATTGTGAAGCAACGCTAGATGATATTCAACAAGTGGGATTAGAACATTATTACCTCAAGGCTAAAAAGGGGTAAAAGGGAGGGGGTGTAATCATTGTTAGTAACCCTTCTAAATGATTAAATATATTTATTATCTCATGTTTCTACTTTCCATCAAATGATTATATTATCTTTTATTTGTAAGGAACTCTCAAAGTTGCGGCAAGAAATATATTCCTCTCATAACCAACCCTCCACTGGTGGAAGGACTACTATTACCACTAAAAAGTAATGTATTTTTAAATGAAATTTGAATATAAAAATTATGATCATATAATCCAAGTTATTTCATGTTTAATTGGTATATAAAAGCTAGACAGAATTTGGTGTTTTCTGCTGGCCAATTATTCTACTGAAGAATGAATATTCACAAAAAGACATCACTATTGTGGTCAAAAAAATCCTGAAGCACATCCTTCCTGAATTTACAATATATTAATTACCTTGGAAGTGAAAAACAAATAATTGTTTTTTTAACCAACCACATTAGTTAGGACTCTTTCTGTTTCATGTGCCAAGAGACCCAATGTAAACTGGGACTTTTTAAATTCACTTAAATGGGGTTACTTGGTATCTAGATGGATTTGTGTGTTCAAAATATGCCTTTATAAATATGTCTTTCTTTATATCTTGGCTCTGCTCTCTCCCGTGTAGACATCTTAATCAGGTAAGGTCTACCCTCATGGTAGCAATATGACCACAAATTACATCCAGCCATTTAGCAAAACCAAATATAAAGTAATTATGTATAGCTTCAGCAGAAGTTTATTTGGGATATTTCATATTAATGAAATAATACAATATGTAGTCTTTTGTGTCTGGATTTTTCATTTTGCATAATGTTTGCAGGATGCAAGCATGATTTAGCATGAGTCAAGACTTCATTCCTTTTGGTTGCTAAATAATATCCAATTGTATGGATATACATTTTATTTATTGATTAATCAGTTGGACATTTGGGTTGTTTTCAATTTTTGTCTATTGTGAATAATGCTGCTGTGAGCATCTGTGTACAAGTGTGTAAGATACATGTATTCATTTCTTTTGAGTATATACCTAGGAGTGGAATTGATAGGTCACATGATAACTGTATGCTTAAGGAACTGCCATACTGTTTTCTAAAGCAAAAGCACCATCATACATTCCTAGTAGTGTATGAGGGTTCCACTTTCTCCCCATCCTCATTGCCATTTGTTGTTGTTCATCTCTTGGATTATGGCCATCCTAGGTGGTGGAAAGTGGTATCCAATTGGAGTTTTGATTTGTATTTCCCTAATAACTAATGTTTTTTAGCAGTTTTTGTGTGGTTATTGGCCATTTATACATCTTGTTTGAAGAAATGTCCATTCGATTTTTTTTTCCATTTTTTTAAGTGGGTTGTCTTTTTATAGTTGAATTGCAAGAGATTTTCACATGTTCACAAGTCCCTTATCAGAGCAAGATTTGCAAATATTTTCATCAATTACATGGGTTGTCTTTTCACTATCTTGAGAGTATAATATGCAGCATAAGTATTTCATATAGAAAAAAATCTAATTCATCTATATTTTTTCTTGCTTGTGCTTTTGGTATTATATACAAGAAACTGTTGACTAACCCAAGATCATAAATTTTTACATTCATATGTATTTTCTCTTATATCAATATAAACTGTCTTCTGGTTACTAATTGTATGAAATATCTTTTTCTGTCCTTTCATTTTTGACCTATTTGTGTATTTGATTCTAAATTGTGACTCTTGTAAACCACACATAGTTGTATCTTTTTATACATTCTGCCAATCTCTGCTTTTAGTTGGAATATTTAATGCACTTACATTTAATGTAATTTATAAGTTAGAATTTACATTAGCTATTTTGCTATTTGTTTCTATGTCTTATGCTTTTTGTTCTTCTGTTCCTCCATCCCTGCCTTCTTCTGTGTAAAATATTTTCTACAGTAACATTTTAATTCCATTTTAGTTACTTTTACTGTATTTTCTGAGTTTTTACCCTTACGTTTCCCCCAGAAATTTAATTAATGTTTACCTGTATAGTTACCTTTACTGGTGATCTTTATTTCTTCAAATGGATTTGGGAGGCTGTATAGAGTCCTTAAATTTCAGCCTGAAGGACTCCTTTAGTATTTCTTGTAGGACTCCCTTTAGTATTTCTTAGAACAGGTTTTGTAGTGACAAATTCTTTGAGTTTTTGCTTGTATGGGAATATATTGCTTTTCCTTCATTTTTGAAGAATGGTTTTGCTGGATAAAATAATTCTCAGTTAACTGTTTTTTTGTTACTTAGAATATATCATCCCATTGCCTTCTGGTCTCTATAATTTCTGATGAGAAATCAGTTGATAATTTTTAATTGAGGATCCCCCTGACATGTTTCTTTTTTACTGCTTTCAAGATTCTTTTTTTCTATGGCCCTTGACAGTTTGATTATTATGTGTCAAGGTTTGGAACTCTTATTTTTCACTATTTGGCATTTGCTGAGCTTCTTTGATGTGCAGATTGATATTTTTAATCAAGTCTGGGAAGTTTTCAGACATTTCTTCAGCTATTATTCCTGCCACTTTCCTCCCTCTCCTTGTGGAGTCCCCATAAACAGAACAGAATGTTCTGTTTATGGTATCTCACAGTTATCTGAGGCTCTGTTTATTTTTCTTCATTCCTTTTTCTTTCTGTTCCTCAGACTAGATAAACTCAAGGGACCTTCTTTGCAATTTGTTGATTCTTTCTTCCGTTTGCTTACATCGGCTGTTGAGAAATTTAAATCTAGTTATTATCTTTTTTACCTCAGAATTACTGTAGTTTCTCTTAAAAGTAATTTCTCTTTCTTTAATAATGTTCTTTATTCCATAAGGCACAACTCTCATCCTTTCCTTTAGTTCTTTAGTTCTTTGAGCATACTTAAAATAGCCAATTTAAAGGCTATGTAAATGCAACATCTGGCTTCTTAATGGACAGTTTCAAGTGATTTTTTCCATGATAGGCAATATTTTCTTGTTTCTTTGCATGTCTTATAATTTTTTATTGAAAACGTGACATTGAAAATAATATAATGTGGTAGCTCTGGAAATTAGATACTCCCTCCTGCCAAGGTGTTCATTGTTGCTATTGTTTGCTGTTAATGTTATTGTCTTTTGTTTAGTGACTTTTCTGATTTAATTCTGTAAAGTCTGTATTCTTTTCATATGTGGTCACTGAAGTCTCTGCACATTTATCTTAGTGGTCAGTTAACATTTAAACAGAGGTTTCGTTACAAACATGAAACTAGTAAGTCTCCTAGTTTTCACTGAGAGGCTCTTTGTCTGTGTTTGGACACCTCTTCAATGTTCTGGTAGGAAATTTATAGCTCGTCCTTAGCTCCCAGTTCCTGCTTACGCAGAGTTTTACGGTTAGCCAGGACCGAGGGCTCAGGGTTTTCTCAGGTCTTTCCTTCACATGCATACAGCCTTGGGCATGTACAAAGCCCTACACATGCTTGTGGCTTTCTAGATTCCCAGGAACATATAACAACTTTTCAAAGCCCACTATGGACAATTTATTCCTCAGTTTTTCCTTTTATCATTTTTGGTCAATTTCTTGTCTGCCTGAACTATTATAGCCACCTCAGGTAGTTGTGATATTAAACAATTTCCACACATTATTTTCGACAAATGTTCCCAGGAAAAAGGATTTTCAAATTGGTTGAGCTACAAGTCAAGTTTTAAAAGACATCCTTGCAAGTGGAGTTTTCCACAGAATCAACAGACAAATCAAACAATGACAATTATAATAACGACAATGTGGCTTTGAAGGAGCTCTAACCTTGTTTTGTCTTCTAGTGGCTTCCAGGCTCCTGGGTTTTACCAAGATTGTTTTAAGGGCCAGGCGTGGTGGCTCACACCTGTAATCCCAGCACTTTGGGAGGCTGAGGCAGGTGGATCACAAGGTCAGGAGATTGAGACCATCCTGGCTAACATGGTGAAACCCCGTCTTTACTAAAAATACAAAAACAAATTAGCCAGGCGTGGTGGCAGGCACCTGTAGTCCCAGCTACTCGGGAGGCTGAGGCAGGAGAATGGTGTGAAAACAGGAGGCGGAGCTTGCAGTGAACCAAAATTGCACCACTGCACTTCAGCCTGGGTGACTGAGCAAGACTCCGTCTCAAAAAAAAAAAAAAAAAAAAAAAAAGATTGTTTTAAAATTCTATTGCATAGTTAGAGAGACAGAGATGAGAATAGAACAATTTCAAATGCCACAAAGCTTGCTGATTTAACTGTTTTTCCTAAATAAATGCTCTCTGATGGCTGTAAAAGTTTATTAATTTTGAGAGTTCTGATAAAGTTAATTTTGATTTTTTTTGGCCAGATTTCCTTTTTCTTTTATGGCATAGAGCATTTCTGGAGGTTGTTATACATTTTCACTGACATCATCTTCCATTACTTCCTCAAGCATGGTTTTTTTTTAGTTCTTTGTATTCTCACTATGGTGCCCAGGCTGGCCTCAAATTCCTGGTCTCAAGCAATCATCCCATGATGACCTCTCAAAGTGTTGGGGTTACAGGCATGAGCTACTGAGCCCAGCCCTATAAACATATTTATTATAACTTCTTTGAAGTGTTTATCTTCTAAATACACCATCTGGTCCTCTTTAAAAGTAGTTTCTGGAGGGAGGGACAAGATGGCCAAGTAGACACATCCAGGAAGCACTTCTCCCACCACAAAAGACCAAAATATCCAGTAAACAAACCAGCAAATTCTCCACTATCTGTTTGTACTTCAAACAGATCTTTGGAGAGAAAACACTGAGATTTGAGAGGTAACACAGATACTAAGGCTGAATAGGGAGAAAGCTGGGAAAACTGCATTGGTGTGCCAAGCGCCAGGATCAGTTCCTGGTCCTGAACACCTCCTAAGGAATGGGTGAGTGAAGTGACAGCAGGGCAACCCACTCTCACCATATACCTCTGGCATCCTAGCTACAAGAGATCTCAGGACTCTTGCAGTCATTTCAATTGTCAGGAGGATCTGCCCAAAGAATAGACAAAGACAGAGTTCTAGCCTGCATGGACCCCAGGGGGTTTTACATGTGGAGCAGCTGCAACAAAATGTGGCCATAGGCACCCATTCCCCCAAGGCTCTCTGGACACATCTGTTCTGCATGTCTTCCTGTCCACAATCCCTACAAGGCTCTTGCCTGGCTGATTCTGCAACTGTGTTCACACAGCACAGCCTCCACTGCTTGGCCTGACAGTCTTGCCAGTGGCCCTGCTAGAGTGCTTTCCCCACAGCCTGGGAACACTTCAGCTCTCCCAGCACAACAGGTGCCTGATCCCAAGGAGGTAGAGGACAAAGCCACAGGCATGGCTCCAATGCCCCAAGGTTGCAGCACACACTCAGGAGTTCTGAGTTGAGATTTTTGCCAGAACTCAATCTGGGAAGGAGCCCCCAGTCTCAATACACTGAATGTTAGGTGTGAGTTCATAGGCCAGTGCAGAAGCAGGGCACACCTCTGTCTCCAGTGCCTGTCCAGGAAGGGTGAGGCCTGTCTGCTAGACGCAATCTCTGCCTGAGAGAGCCCCATGGCCTAGAACATCTAACAAATGAAATGTGGATGCAGTGCCAGTGATCAAGGGGGGCTACCCTAAGGCCTGGGAATGGACCTGGCTAGGGTGTCATCTCTCTCCCCTGGTCCCCACAGAGTACCACTGCAAATGTGCAGAAATATAAAAAAGCCACAGAGCAGAGTAAGACTCTCTGCCAACCATTACTCATCTACTCGATCACTGCACAAATTACAATACCAAAAGTATTCTGCCAATACACATTGCCTGTGAAACCCAAGGTAAGAATCTAGCCACAAATAAAGATCCCATACAGAGCCTTGGCCCTCTGGAAACACCTAGAAACAAAGCTAATTAACTTTACTCAACTTGCACCACAGTTAAACCCTAAAGGGAAATAAAGAATATCAAAACAAAAAGCCTCATGGAAATTACGGCAAATCCAAACACAAAGGAGCACATGCCTGCTCAGATGAGAAAGAATCAGTGCTAGAACTCTGGCAATTCAAAAAGTCAGAGTTTCTCTTTATCTTCAAACAAGGCAACTCCTCTGCAATGGTTCTTAACCAAATTGAAATGACTTAAATGAAAGCCATAAAGTTCAGAATCTGGATGGCAAGGAAGCTGATCAAGATACAGGTAAAAGTCGAAACCCAATCCAAGATATCCAGTAAAACTATCCAAAAGTAGAAAGAAGACAAAATAGCCACTTTAAGAAAGAACCAAATGGAACTTCTGGAATTGAAAAAATTACTACAAAAATTACCTAATACATTTTGAAGCATTAACAACAGAATAGACCAAGCAAGGAAAGAATCTTGGAGCTTGAAGACAGAATCTTATAATCAACTTAGACAAAAATAAAGAAAAAAAATTTAAATTGTGTCAAAACCTCTGAGAAATATGAGATTATGTAACAAGACTAACCTAAAACTAATTGATATTCCTGACAGGAGAGAGAAGAAATAACTTGGAAAACATATTTGAGGATATGGTCCATGAAAATTTCTTCCATCTCATTCGAGAGGTTGACATGCAAATTAAAGAAATATAGAGAACCTCTGTGAGATACTATACAAGACAAACATTCCCAAGACACATAGTCATCAGATTCACGAAGGTCAATGTGAAAGAAAAAATTGTTAAAGGCAACAAGAGAGAAGGCTCTAGTCACTTACAAAGGAAACCCCATCAGGCTGGAAGAAGACCTCTCGGCAGAAAACTTACAAGCCAGAAAAGATTGTGGTTCTATATTCAGCATTCTTCAAGAAAAGAAATTCCAACCAAGAATTTCATATCCCACCAAACTATGCTTCATAAGCAAAGGAGAAATAAACTTTCAAAGCAAGCAAACACTAAGGGAATTTATTATCACTAAACCAGCTATACAAGAGGTTCTTATGGAAATGATAAACATGGAAATGAAAGAATTATATCTTCTACCATAAAAACACACTTAAGCACATATCCCACAGACACTATGAAGCAACTGCAGAACCAAAGCTACACAACAAACAGCTAACAACAAGATGACATGATCAAAATCTTACATATCAATACTAACCTTGAATGTAAAAAAGTCAAAATGCCCCACTTAAAACACATAGAGTGGTAAGTGCAATAAAAAGACAAGACCTCCCATCTCCCAGGCAGTGACACCCACAGACTCAAAGTAAAGGGATAGAGAAAGATCTATCATGCAAATGGCAAACAAAAAAAGAGCAGGGGTTACTTTTCTCATATCATATAAAACAGAGTTTAAACCCACAACAAACAAGAAAGACAAAGAAGGGCATTACATAATGATAATGGGTTCAATTCAACAAGAAGACTTAACTGTCCAACATTGGAGCATAACATCTGCATACAAACAGATTTGTAAAAGAAGTTCTTTTGGACCTATGAAAAGACTTAGGCAACCACGAAATAACAATGGGAGACCACAATACCCCACTGACAGCATGAGAGAGATCATTGAGGCAGGAAACTGACAAAGGAATTTGGGGCTTAAATTTGACACTCAACCAACTGGACCTAATAGACATCTACAGAATCATCCACCCAACAACCACAAAACACACTTTCTTATCTGCACACAGAACATATTCTAATATTGAGCATATGCTTGACCATAAAGTAAGCCTCAATAAATTTTAAAAAACCAAAATTATATCAAGCATATGCTCAGACCACAGTGCAATAAAAATAGAAATCAATACCAAGAAGATATCTCAAAACTGCACAATTACATGGAAATTAAACAACTTGCTCCCAAATGAGTTTTGGGTGAACAACAAAATCAAGAAAAAAATAAAAAATAATTTCTTTGAAATTAATGAAAATAGAGAAATAACATATCAAAATATTTGGGATGCATCCAAAGCAATGTTAAGAGGAAGTTTACATCACTCAACACCTACAACAAAAGTTAGAAAGATCTCAAGTTAACAATCTAATATTGCACCTAATGGAACTAGAAAAACAAGAATAAACCAAATCCAAAGATAGCAGATGAAAATAAATAACTAAAATTAGAAAAAAGCTGAATGAAATTGAGATGCAAAATTCATACCAAAGATCAATGAAACTAAAAGTTGGTACTTCAAAAGAATAAAAAAGAGCAATTGAACACTAGCTAGATTAACAAAGAAAAAGATAAGTTTCAACTAAGCACAATCAGAAATAAAAAAGATGGCTTTACAACCAATCCCACAGAAATACAAAAGGTCCTCAGACTACTATGAAAACCTCTATAACACAAATTGGAAAATCTAGAGGAAATGGATAAATTCATAAAAACACATACCCTTCCAAGATTGAACCAGGAAGAAAGTGAAAACTTGAACTGACAAATAATGAATTCTAAAATTGAATTAGTAATTTAAAAACTCCTATAAAACAACAACAAAAAAAGCTCTGGACCAGAAGGATTCACAGGTAAATACTACCAGACATACAAGGAAGAATTGCTATCAATCCTACTGTAGCTATTCCAAAAATAGAGGAGGAAGGAGTCCTCCTTAACTCATTCTATGAAGCCAGCATTATCCTGATACCAAAATCTGGCATAGACACAACGAAAAAAGAAAATTTCATGCCAACAACCATGACGAACATAAACACAAAAATCATCAACAAAATACTTGCAAGCCCAATCCAGCTGTACAACAAAAAGTTAATTCACCACATTCAAGTAGGCTTTATTGCTGGGATTCAAGGTTGGTTAAACTTATGCAAATCAATAAATGTGATTCACCACATAAGCAGAATTGAAAACAAAATAACATGTGATTATCTTAAGTGATGCAGAAATAGCTATCAATAAAGTCCAACATCCCTTCATGATAAAAACCCTCAAGAAACTAGGCATCAAAGAAACATACCTCAAAATAATAATAGCCATCTATGAGAAACCCACAGCCAATAGCATACTGAACACACAAAAGCTGGAAACATTCTTCTTCAGAACTGGAACAAGACGAAGATGTTGTCTCTAACCCTCCCATTCAACATAGTATGGGAAGTCCTAGCCAGAGCAATCAGATAAGAGCAAGAAATAAAAGGCACCCAATTAAGAAAAGAAGTCAAACTCTCTCTCCTTGCTGATAGGATTCTATACTTAGAAAAGACTAAAGACTCCACCAAAAGCCTCCTAGACCTAGTAAATGACTTCATTAAAGTTTCAGAATACAAAACTAATGTAAAAATTCAGTAGCATTTTCTTTAATTCTTTCTAAATGTTCCTCTCCTCCTCCTTCTCCGTCTCCTTCTCTTTCTCCTTCTTCTTCTTCTTCTTTTTTTTTTTTTTGACGGAGTCTTGCCCTGTCACCCAGACTGGAGTGCAGTGACACGATCCTGGCTCACTGCAACCACTGGTTCCCAGATTCAAGCGATTCTCCTTCCTCAGCCTCCAGAGTAGATGGGATTACAGGCATACACCACCACTCCCGGCTAATTTTTTGTATTTTTAGTACAGACAGGGTTTCACCATGTTGGCCAGGATGGTCTTGAACTCCTGACTTCAGGAGATCTGCCCCTTGGCCTCCCAAAGCGCTGGGATTACAGGCATGAGCCGCCATGCCCGGCCTGTTTTTTTCTTCTTTAACTTTTATTTTATGTTCAGTGGTACAAGTGCAGATTTGTTACATAGGTAAACAAGTCACAGAGGTTTGTTGTATAGATTATTTTGTCACCCATGTACTAGGCTTAGTATCCATTAGTTATTCTTCCTGATCCTCTCCCTCCTCCCACATTCCACCTTCTGAAAGGCCAAGTGTCTGTTGCTCCTCTCTACATGTCCATGTGTTCTCATCATTTAGCTCCCACTTATAAGTGAGAACATGCAGTATTTGATTTTCTGGTCCTGTGTTAGTTTGCTAAGAATAATGGCCTCCAGCTCCATGCATATCCCTGAAAAGGATATGATTTTGTTCTTTTTATGGGTGCATAGTATTCCATGGTGTACATGTACCATATTTTCTTTACCCAGCCTATCATTGATGGGCATTAGGTTGATTCCATGTCCGCTATTGTGAATAGTGCTGCAGTGAACATACACCTGCATGCATCTTTACAATTGAATGATTTATTTTGCTTTAGGTATATACCCAGTAATGAGATTGCTGTGTTGAATGCTATCTCTGTCTTTAGGTCTTTGAGGAATTGCCCCACTTTCATAACAGCTGAACTAATTTACACACCGCCAACAGTGTATAAGTGTTCATTTTACTCCACAACCTCACCAGCATCTGTCATTTTTGACTTTTTAATAATAGTCAATCTGACTGGTGTGAGATGGTATCTCATTGTGGTTTTGATTTGCATTTCTCTAATGATCAGTGATGTTGAGCTTTTTATCATATGCTTGTTGGTCACATATATGTCTTCTTTTGAAAAGTATCTGTTCATGTCCTTTGCTGACTTTTTATTTTACGGGGTTGTTTTTTTTTTCTTATAAACTTTTTTTTGTTTGTTTTTTTAATTTTATTATTATTATACTTTAAGTTTTAGGGTACATGTGCACAATGTGCAGGTTTGTTACATATGTATACATGTGCCATGTTGGTGTGCTGCACCCATTAACTCGTCATTTAGCATTAGATATATCTCCTAATGCTATCCCCCAACAACAGTCCCCGGAGTGTGATGTTCCCCTTCCTGTGTCCATGTTTTTCTCATTGTTCAATTCCCACCTATGAGTGAGAACATGCAGTGTTTGGTTTTTTGTCCTTGTGATAGTTTGCTGAGAATGATGGTTTCCAGTTTCATCCATGTCCCTACAAAGGACATGAACTCATCATTTTTTATGGCTGCATAGTATTTCATGGTGTATATGTGCCACATTTTCTTAATCCAGTCTGTCGTTGTTGGACATTTGACTTGGTTCCAAGTCTTTCCTATTGTGAATACTGCTGCAATAAACATACGTGTGCATGTGTCTTTATAGCAGCATGATTTATAATCCTTTGGGTGTATGCCCAGTAATGGGGTGGCTGGGTCAAATGCTATTTCCAGTTCTAGAGCCCTGAGGAATCGCCACACTGACTTCCACAATGGTTGAACAGTCCCACCAACAGTGTAAAAGTGTTCCTATTTCTCCACATCCTCTCCAGCACCTGTTGTTTCCTGACTTTTTAATGATGGCCATTCCAACTGGTGTGAGATGGTATCTCATTATGGTTTTGATTTGCATTTCTCTGATGGCCAGTGATGATGAGCATTTTTTCATGTGTTTTTTGGCTGCATAAATGTCTTCTTTTGAGAAGTGTCTGTTCATGTCCTTCACCCACTTTGTGATGGGGTTGTTTGTTTTTTTCTTGTAAATTTGTTTAAGTTCATTGTAGATTCTGGATATTAGCCCTTTGTCAGATGAGTAGGTTGCAAAAATGTTCTCCCATTCTGTAGGTTGCCTGTTCACTCTGATGGTAGTTTCTTTTGCTGTGCAGAAGCTCTTTAGTTTCATTAGATCCCATTTGTCAATTTTGGCTTTTGTTGCCATTGCTTTTGGTGTTTTAGACATGAAGTCCTTGCCCATGTCTATGTGCTGAATGGTATTGCCTAGGTTTTCTTCTAGAGTTTTTATGGTTTTAGGTCTAACATGTAAGTCTTTAATCCATTTTGAATTAATTTTTGTATAAGGTATAAGGAAGGGATCCAGTTTCAGCTTTCTACATATGACTAGCCAGTTTTCCCAGCACCATTAATTAAATAGGGAATCCTTACCCTATTTCTTGTTTTTGTCAGGTTTGTCAAAGATCAGATAGTTGTAGATATGTGGCATTATTTCTGAGGGCTCTGTTCTGTTCCATTGATCTATATCTCTGTTTTGGTACCAGTACCATGCTGTTTTGGTTATTGTAGCCTTGTAGTATAGTTTGAAGTTAGGTAGTGTGATGCTTCTGGCTTTGTTCTTTTGGCTTAGGATTGACTTGGTGATGAGGGCTCCTTTTTGGTTCCATATGAACTTTAAAGTAGTTTTTTCCAATTCTGTGAAGAAAGTCATTGGTAGCTTGATGGGGATGGCGTTGAATCTATAAATTACCTTGGACAGTATGGCCATTTTCACGATATTGATTCTTCCAACCCATGAGCATGGAATGTTCTTCCATTTGTTTGTATCCTCTTTTATTTCATTGAGCAGTGGTTTGTAGTTCTCCTTGAAGAGGTCCTTCACATCCCTTGTGAGTTGGATTCCTAGGTATTTTATTCTCTTTGAAGCAATTGTGAATGGGAGTTCACTCACGATTTGGCTCTCTGCTTGTCTGTTATTGGGGTGTAAGAATGCTTGTGATTTTTGTACATTGATTTTGTATCCTGAGACTTTGCTGAAGTTGCTTATCAGCTTAAGGAGATTTTGGGCTGAGACAATGGGGTTTTCTAGATAATACAATCATGTCATCTGCAAACAGGGACAATTTGACTTCCTCTTTTCCTAATTGAATACCCTTTATTTCCTTCTCCTGCCTAATTGCCCTGGCCAGAACTTCCAATACTGTGTTGAATAAGAGTGGTGAGAGAGGGCATCCCTGTCTTGTGCCAGTTTTCAAAGGGAATGCTTCCAGTTTTTGCCCATTCAGTATGATATTGGCTGTGGGTTTGTCATAGATGGTTCTTATTATCTTCAGATATGTCCCATCAATACCTAATTTATTGAGAGTTTTTAGCATGAAGAGTTGTTGAATTTTGTCAAAGGCCTTTTCTGCATCTATTGAAATAATCATGTGGTCTTTGTCTTTGGTTCTGTTTCTATGCTGGATTACATTTATTGATTTGCGTATGTTGAACCAGCCTTACATCCCAGGGATGAAGCCCAATTGATCATGGTGGATAAGCTTTTTGATGTGCTGCTGGATTCGGTTTGCCAGTATTTTATTGAGGATTTTTGCATCGATGTTCACCAAGGATGTTGGTCTAAAATTCTCTTTTTTTGTTGTGTCTCTGCCAGGCTTTGGTATCAGGATGATGCTGGCCTCATAAAATGAGTTAGGGAAGATTCCCTCTTTTTCTATTGACTGGAATAGTTTCAGAAGGAATGGTACCAGTTCCTCCTTGTACCTCTGGTAGAATTCGGCTGTGAATTCATCTGGTCCTGGACTTTTTTTGGTTGGTAAGCTATTGATTATTGCCACAATTTCAGAGCCTGTTATTGGTCTGTTCAGAGATTCAACTTCTTCCTGGTTTACTCTTGGGAGGGTGTATGTGTTGGGGAATTTATCCATTTCTTCTAGATTTTCTAGTTTATTTGCATACAGGTGTTTGTAGTATTCTCTGATGCCGGTTTATATTTCTGTGGGATTGGTGGTGATATCCCCTTTATCATTTTTTATTGCGTCTATTTGATTCTTCTCTCTTTTATTCTTTATTAGTCTTGCTAGCAGTCTATCAATTTTGTTGATCTTTTCAAAACACCAGCTCCTGGATTCATTGATTTTTTGAAGGGATTTTTGTGTCTCTGTTTCCTTCAGTTCTGCTCTGATTTTAGTTATTTCTTGCCTTCTGCAAGCTTTTGAATGTGTTTGCTCTTGCTTTTCTAGTTCTTTTAATTGTGATGTTAGGGTGTCAATTTTGGATCTTTCCTGCTTTCTCTTATGGGCATTTAGTGCTATAAATTTCCCTCTACACACTGCTTTGAATGTGTCCCAGAGATTCTGGTATGTTGTGTCTTTGATCTCGTTGGTTTCAAAGAACATCTTTATTTCTGCCTTCATTTCGTTATGTACCCAGCAGTCATTCAGGAGCGGGTTGTTCACTTTCCATGTGGTTGAGCAGTTTTGAGTGAGTTTCTTAATCCTGAGTTCTAGTTTGATTGCACTGTGGTCTGAGAGACAGTTTGTTATAATTTCTGTTCTGTTACATTTGCTGAGGAGTGCTTTACTTCCAACTATGTGTTCAATTTTGCAATAGGTGTGGTGTGGTGCTGAAAAAAATGTATATTCTGTTGATTTGGGGTGGAGAGTTCTGTAGATGTTTATTAGGTCCACTTGGTGCAGAGCTGAGTTCAATTCCTGGGTATCCTTGTTAACTTTCTGTCTCGTTGATCTGTCTAATGTTGACAGTGGGGTGTTAAAATCTCCCTTTATTATTGTGTGGGAGTCTAAGTCTCTTTGTAGGTCACTCAGGACTCGCTTTATGAATCTGTGTGCTCCTGTATTGGGCGCATATATATTTAGGATAGTTAGCTCTTCTTGTTGAATTGATCCCTTTACCATTGTGTAATGGCCTTCTTTGTCTCTTTTGATCTTTGTTGGTTTAAAGTCTGTTTTATCAGAGACTAGGATTGCAACCCCTGCCTTTTTTTGTTTTCCATTTGCTTGGTAGATCTTCCTCCATCCCTTTATTTTGAGCCTATGTGTGTCTCTGCACGTGAGATGGGTTTCCTGAATACAGCACACTGATGGGTCTTGCCTCTTAATCCAATTTGCCAGTCTGTGTCTTTTTATTGGAGTATTTTGCCCATTTGCATTTAAAGTTAATATTGTTATGTGTGTATTTGGTCCTGTCATTATGATGTTAGCTGGTTATTTTGCTCGTTAGTTGATGCAGTTTCTTCCTAGCCTTGATGGTCTTTACATTTTGGCATGTTTTTGCAGTGGCTGGTACTGGTTGTTCCTTTCCATGTTTAGTGCTTCCTTCAGGAGCTCTTTTAGGGCAAGCCTGGTGGTGACAAAATCTCTCAGCATTTGCTTGTCTGTAAAGTATTTTATTTCTCCTTGATTTATGAAGCTTAGTTTGGCTGGATATGAAATTCTGGGTTGAAAATTCTTTTCTTTAAGAATGTTGAATGTTGGCCCCCACTCTCTTCTGGCTTGTAGAGTTTCGGCCGAGAGATCCACTCTTAGTCTGATGGGCTTCCCTTTGTGGGTAACCTGACCTTTCTCTCTGGCTGCCGTTAACATTTTTTCCTTCATTTCAACTTTGGTGAATCTGATAATTATGTGTCTTGGAGTTGCTCTTCTCAAGGAGTATCTTTGTGGCGTTCTCTGTATTTCCTGAATCTGAATGTTGGCCTGCCTTGCTAGATTGGGGAAGTTCTCCTGGATAATATCCTGTGGAGTGTTTTCCAACTTGGTTCCATTCTCTCCATCACTTTCAGGTACACCAATCAGACGTAGATTTGGTCTTTTCACATAGTCCCATATTTCTTGGAGGCTTTGTTCATTTCTTTTTATTCCTTTTTCTCTAAACTTCCCTTCTGGCTTCATTTCATTCATTTCATCTTCCATCACTGATACCCTTTCTTCCAGTTGATCGCATTGGCTCCTGAGGCTTCTGCATTCTTCACGTAGTTCTCAAGCCTTGGCTTTCAGTTCCGTCAACTCCTTTAAGGTCTTCTCTGCATTGGTTATTCTAATTATCTATTTGTCTAATTTTTTTTCAAAGTTTTTAACTTCTTTGCCATTGGTTTGAATTTCCTCCTGTAGCTCGGAGTAGTTTGATCGTCTGAAGCCTTCTTCTCTCAACTCGTCAAAGTCATTCTCCGTCCGGCTTTGTTCGGTTGCTGGTGAGGAGCTGTGTTCCTTTGGAGGAAGAGAGGCGCTCTGCTTTTTAGAGTTTCCAGTTTTTCTGCTCTGTTTTTTCCCCATCTTTGTGGTTTTATCTGCTTTTGGCCTTCGATGATGGTGACGTACAGATGGGTTTTTGGTGTGGGTGTCCTTTCTGTTTGTTAGTTTTCCTTCTAACAGACTGGACCCTCAGCTGCAGGTCTGTTGGAGTTTGCTAGAGGTCCACTCCAGACCCTGTTTGCCTGGGTATCAGCAGTGGTGGCTGCAGAACAGCAGTGGCTGTAGAACAGCGGATATTGGTGAACCACAAATACTGCTGCCTGATCATTCCTCTGGAAGTTTTGTCTCAGAGAAGTACCTGGCCATGTGAGGTGTCATTCTGCCCCTACTGGGGGGTGCCTCCCAGTTAGGCTGCTTGGGGGTCAGGGACCCACTTCTGGAGGGTGTCTGCCCGTTCTCAGATCTCCAGCTATGTGCTGGGAGAACCACTACTCTCTTCAAATCTGCCAGGCAGGGACATTTAAGTCTGCAGAGGTTACTACTGTCTTTTTGTTTATCTGTGCCCTGCCCCCAGAGGTGGAGCCTACAGACGCAGGCAGGCCTCCTTGAGCTGTGGTGGGCTCCACCCAGTTTGAGCTTCCCAGCAGCTTTATTTACCTAATCAAGCCAGGGCAATGGCAGGCGCCCCTCCCCCAGCCTCGCTGCCACCTTGCAGTTTGATCTCAGACTGCTGTGCTAGCAATCAGCGAGACTCTGTGGGCGTAGGACTCTCCGAGCCAGGTACAGGATACAATCTCCTGGTGTGCCGTTTGTGAAGCCCATTGGAAAAGCACAGTATTAGGGTGGGAGTGACCTGATATTCCAGGTGCCGTCTGTCACCCCTTTCTTTGACTAGGAAAGGGAACTCCCTGACCCCTTGCGCTTCCAGAATGAGGCAATGCCTTGCCCTGCTTCAGCTCGCGCACGGTGCGCTGCACCCACTGTCCTGCACCCACTGTCTGGCACTCCCTAGTGAGATGAACCCGGTATCTCAGATGGAAATGCAGAAATCACCCGTCTTCTGCATTGCTCACGCTGGGAGCTGTAGACCGGAGCTGTTCCTATTTGGCCATCTTGGCTCCTTTCTTGTAAATTTGTTTAAGTTGCTTACAGAAGCTGGATATTAGACCTTTATCCGATGCATAGTTTGCAAAAACATTTTGCCCATTCTGTAGGTTGTCTGTTTACTCTGTTGACAGTTTCTTTTGCTGTGTCCAGGATTGATTCCTGGACACAAACACCCTCCCAAGAGTGAACCAGGAAGAAATTTAATCCTTTAACAGACCAATAATGAATTTTGAAATTGAGGCATCAATAAATAGCCTGCCAAACAACAACAACAAAAAGGCCAGGACTAGGCAGATTCGCAGCTGAATTCTACCAAATGTACAAAGAAGAGCTGGGACCATTCCTGCTGAAACTATTCCATAAGATAGAGGAAGAGGGACTCCTCCCTAGCTCATTCTATGAGGCCAGCATCATCCTGATATCAAAACCTGGCAGAGATACAACAAAAAATGAAAACTTCACGTCAATACCCTTGATGAACATTGATGCAAAAATCCTCAACAAATACTGGCAAACCAAATCCAGCAGCTCATCAAAAAGCTTATCCACCACAATCAAGTAGGCTTCATCCCTGGAATGCAAGGTTGGTTAGACATATACAAATTAATAACTGTGAATTATCACATAAACACAACTGAAGACAAAAAACACATGATTATCTCAATAGATGAAGAAAAGGCTTTCTATAAAATTCAACATCCATTTATGTCAAAATCTCTCAATAAACTAGGTATGGAAGGAACATACCTCAAAATGATAAGAGCCATGTGTGAAAAACCCACAGCCAACATCATGCTGAATGGGCAAAAGCTGGAAGCATTCCCATTGAAAACCAGCACAAGAAAAGGATGCTCTCTCTCACCACTCCTACTGAACATAGTATTGAATGTTGAACATTCAAGTACTGAACAGGGCAATCAGGCAAGAGAAAGAAATAAAGGCATCCAAATAGGAAGAGAGGAAGTCAAACTACCCCTGTTTGCAGATGACATGATCCTATATCTAGAAAACTCCACAATCTCTGTCCAAAAGTTTCTTAAGCTGATAAACAACTTCAGCAAAGTCTCAGGATACAAAATCAATGTGCAAAAATCACTAGCATTCCTATCCACCAACAAAAGTCAAGCAGAGAGCCAAATCAGAAATGACCTCCTATTCACAATTGCCACAAAAAGGAATACAGCTAATTAGGGAGGTGAAAGATTTCTACAAGTAGAACTACAAAACACTGCTCAAAAAAAAAAAAATCAGAGATGACATAAAGAAATGGAACATGATTCCATGCTTATGGATAGGAAGAATCAATATTGTTAAAATGACCATACTGCCCAAAGCAATTTACGGATTCAATGCTATTTCCATTTAACTGTCTTTGACATTCTTCACAGAACTACAAAAAAACTTTTAAAAATCATATGGAACCAAAAAAGAGCCTGTATAGCCAAGGCAATACAAAGCAAAAAGAACAAAGCTTGGGGGCATCACACTACTCAACTTTAATTTATACTACAGGGCTACACTAACCAAAACAGCATGCTACTGGTACAAGAACAGACACATAGACCAATGGAACAGAATAGAGAACCCAGAAATAAGGCCACACACCTGTAACTATCTGATCTTTGACCAAGCTTTCAAAAACAAGTAATGGGGAAAGAATTCCCTATTCAATAAATGGTGCCAGGATAACTGGCTAGCCATATGCAGAAGATTGAAACTGGACCCCTCCTTACTCTATATGCAAAAATAAACTAAAGATGAACTAAAGACTTAAATGTAAATTCCAAAACTATAAAATTCCTGGAAGACATAGGCACAGACAAAGATTTAATGATGAAGATGTCAAAAGCAATGGCAACAAAAGCGAAAATTGACAAATGGTATCTAATTAAACCAAAGAGCTTCTGCTGAACAAGAGAAAATATCAAGGGAGTAAACAGACAACCTACAAAATAGCAGAAAATATGCACAAACTCTGTATCTGACAAAGTTCTAATATGCAGAATCTGTGAGGAACTTAAATCAACAAGCCAAAAAATCATTAAAAAGTGGGCGATGGATATGAACATACACTTCTCGAATGAAGATATCCAAGCAACCACCAAACATGAATAAAATGCTCATCATCACTAGTGATCAGAGAAATGAAAATTAAAACCACAATGAGATACCATTTCACACCAGTTAGAATGGCTATTATTAAAAAGTTGAGAAACAACAGATGCTGGTGAGGGTGCAGATCAAAGGGAATGCTTATGCACTGTTGGTAGGAATGTAAATTAGTTCAGCCACTGTGGAAAGCGGTTTGGAGATTCCTCAATGAACTACGAGTTTACAATTTGACCCAGCATTCTCATTTCTGGGTATATACCCAAAGTAAAAAAATCATTCTACCCAAAGACACATGCACCTGCATGTTCATTGCAGCATTATTTCAAAATAGCAAAAACATGGAATCAACCCAGGTGCCCATTAATGTTGGACTGGAAAAAGAAAATGTGGTACATATACACCATGTAATACTGTGCAGCTATAAAAAAAAATCATGTCTTTTGAAGCAAAATGGATGTAGCTGGAGGCCATTATCCTATATAAAACGAACAGAGCAGAAAACCAGATAGTGCATTTTCTCACTTAAATATGGGAGCTAAACATGGGATACTCATGGGCATAAAGATTGGAACAGTAGACACTGGGGACTACTGAAGGGTGGAGAGATGGCGGCAGGCAAGGGCTGAAAAACTATGGGTACCATGTTCACTACTTGGGTGATAGGATCATTCATACCACAAACCTCAGCATCATGTAAACCTTTGTAACAAACCTGTGCTTGTACTCCCTTATTCTGAAATATAAGTTGAAAAATAAATAAAATACAAAAATTATTTTCTATTGCCTGCTTTCCTCCCTCCCTTTATGTGTCAGCATTTCTTCTTTATTTGCATGTTTTATAATTTTTTGCCGAAAATTAGACATTTTGAATAATATGCTGTAGCAACTCTGGATACTGATCCCTGTTCCCACACCCCCACCTCTTGCTAGGGGTTTTTTGCCTGATTATGTACTTAGTATTTTCCCTAAATTAATTCTTCAAAATCTTTTGTTTTCTCCAAATTGCTTGTCTTCTAATGTCCCTTTTCAGATTTTTTCTCTTGGTTTTTTGTTTGTTTGTTTGTTTGTTTTGGTTTTGGTTTTTTTGTTTGTTTGTTTTTTCCCTTCTGACTGAACTACCCAGGGGTTGCCCCCGGGCTTGAATAAGCCACCTAGTGGTAAAAAGTTGTGCTTATGACACCTTACCCAGTTATATTTTTACACTACTGGATATATGTGTGGCTTGGGAGCTGCCATCGCATTTCAGGATATTTGCATTTTTTTGACCCACATTCAGCCAGAGACTAGTGTATTGGAAGCTCCCTCCCTGATTGCACATGAGAGCTTGCAGCCTTGGGCATGCACGTGGTTGTCCAGACTGCCATGTATGAACCTGATTTTATTTTTAGCTTGGTTTCCTAGGAATTGCCCCTGGACCAGAGCAACTTTTTGTTCAACAATTTGTTAGAGGTTACATTTAAGCCCCTTGCGCCAGTGAGTCATGTGACCTATGTTGATGGTCTGTCCAGCTTGTGATATGCTTTCATTTCTTCCCCCACTTTCTGTTCTGCATGCGCCTGAGTGGTTGTGGCCTAGCACATGTGCATAGCTTTCTTGACTCCCATAAAAGAGTCTCAGGAGGACTCTTTTTAGCCATCTCTTTCTCTATTTATCTTCAGGCTGTTCTGCCATTTTGCTTGTATTCTAGAGCCTCCAGCCTCGTCTTAATTGCTCTCCACCAAGTCCACCATTATTTTCAGCAACATTCTTAGATGTGGATTTTTACATTATCTGTTTCAAATGAAGTCAGTCCCATCACACAGAGCTGTATTGCATTTGTACTTATAGACTGCCTGTATTAGTTTGTTTTCATGCTGCTGATAAACACATACCTGAAACTGAGAATAAAAAGAGGTTTAACTGAACTTAACAGTTCCACATGGCTGGGGAGGCCTCAGAATTATGGTGGGAGGTGAAAGGCACTTCTTAACATGGCGGTGGCAAGAGAAAATGAGATAGATGCAAAAACGGAAACCCCTGATAAATCCACAAGATTTCATGAGACTTACTCACTATCAAGAGAATAGCATGGGAAAGACCAGCCCCCATGATTTGATTACCTCTGCCTGGGTCTCTCCCACAACACGTGGGAATTATGGGAGATACAATTCAAGTTGAGATTTTGGTGGGGAGACAGCCAAACCATATCACTGCCTTTCAACCTGGGAAGAATCCCTGTGCCACTGAACCAGAACTGGGGCAGGTACCCACTTTTTCCAGTGACAATCTCTGTTCTGTCAGTGGGCATTGAGGGGAGATGGCAGCCTATGGTCTCCTTAGCTTGCTCCTCTCATTGTAGAATCTCTGACCAAGGAGCATGTTGGATGGAGTTGATCAGGAACCCAATATTTTCAGCCTGCCATGTCTGGTATAGAGTTTCCATTCTACAAGTGGGGGACAGGGTAGAGGAAGAGAGTATGACTTCTCAACCACTCTTGCCCGAAACAGGAGCTGAGGGGTAGGAGGTAGTTGGATGAAGCAGGTCATGGCTCAAATATCATAGACTTTCAATGTTCTTAACAAGGTTTAGTATATTTTCTTAAATATTTTTCTATTTGCTGTCCTCCCTTAAATGAGTTCCAGAGACTTTAAATGATTAATTTTTAAAAAATATGTAATTTTCACCAGTGAAATCATTGAATCATTGTTTTATTGTAGAGAGTGTCTGTCAAACTCCTTACTTGTCCATTCTTAAAATCCCAAACCCGAACATAAGTTTTTATTGTTTGATCTGTTAAAATGATGAATTGTTGATTTTTGAATATTAAACCAAACTTTTGTTACTGGGATAAATTGTGCTGGATTAATGTAGTATCCTTTTTATATATTGCTAGATCCAATTTGCTAAAATTTTGTTAAGGATCTGACACCTGTATTCTACTAGTGATATTAGCCTATACATTTCTTTTCTCATGATGCCTCTGACTGCTTTGTCACCAGAGTAATGCTGACCTCATAGAATGAGTTGAGAAGTGTGCCCTACTATTTTATATTTTGGAAGAGTTTATGTAAGATTGACATTATTTATTTGTTAATTTTTTGGTAGAGTTAACTAGTAAAGTCATCCTGGACTGGAGTTGACTTTGTGTGAAAGCATCTAATTGTAAATTCAATTTTAAAAATTGACCCATACTTATTCAGATTATCTATTGCTTCTTGAGTGAGCTTTTGTAGTTTGTGTCTCTTGAGGAATTTGTGCATTTCATCTAAATTGCCAAGTTTTTGGCATAAAATTGCCATAATATTTCTTTATTATTCTTTCAAAGACTGCAGGACCTATAGGGATATCCTTTCTTTCTTTCTTGATATTGGTAAACTCTATGTTCTCTTTCTTTGCTAACCAGTCTGACTAGAGTTGTGTCAATTTTAGTGATATTCTTGAAGAACCAGCTTTCAATTTAATTGATTTTCCTACACTGTTTCTCTCTTTCCTATTTCACTAATTTCTTCTCCTATCTTTGTTTTTGCTTATGTTATTTTCCACTTACTTTTCTGTTTCTTTTCCAGTTTCAAAACCTGGAAACATAGGTCAGTGATTTTAGACCATTCTTCTTTCATAATATAAAATTTGAATGCTATAAATTTCTACTTAAGCACTGTTTTACCTGCATCCCACAATTTTGGTAAGTTATATTTTCATTTGCATTCAGTTCAAAATATTTTCTAATTTCCCTTTTAATTTGTACTTGGATCTACAGGTTTTTCAGATTTATATTTTTTGGTTTCCACATATTTGGGGATTTCATCTATATATTTACTAATTTTCTTTCTACTTATATCAATTACCTTGAAAGGCGTGCCAAAATCTCCAACTGTAATTGCGGATTTGTTTATTTCTCCTTTCAGTTCTATCAGTATTTGCTTCATATATTTTGAATTTCTGCTGGGAGGGTACATAAACATTTAGGATTATTATGTTTTATTGATGAATGAACATTTAGGACTGCTATATTTTGTTAATGAATTGACACCTTTATCATTATAAAATCACCCTTTATTTGCACTAATGCTTCTTGTTCTGAAGGCTACTTCATCTGATATTTACATAACTACTCCAACTTTCTTTTGATTAGAAATTGCATGATACATATGTTTCCATCCTTTTACACTAATCTATTAGTTTGTATTTAAAGTGTTAAGGATTGTATGGTTTTTGTAAATAGCATATGTAGTTGGGTCTTGAGTTTTTATCTAATTTAACAGTCTTTGCTTTTTAATTGGAGTGTTTAGGCCACACATATCTATATGGATAGATTTAAATTTACTATCTTGCTATTTGTTTTCTATTTACCTCACATTTTCTTTCTTTCTCTTTTCCTCTCTTCTTTTGGATGAATTATTTCTTCATGTTTCATTTAACCTATTTTATTAGCTTCTTAAGTATACTTCTTTCTTTTGATTGCTGTAGGATTCATAATATTCTTCTTTAAGTGATCACTGCCTACTTCCAATAATATTATATCCCATCACATGTAGCATAACAACTGTGTAATAATCAAATTCCATTTCCCCTTCATATGACTAATATGACTTCTACTATTTTTATCATATATACTTATTTTACATATATTATTAGCCCCTAAATACATTATTATTTTTGTTCTCAACAGCCAACTATCTTTTAAAGAAATGTTAACAATAAGAAAAACAATGTTTTAAATTTACCTACATATTTGTCTTTTCTGGTGCTATGTATTACTTTGATCAAATTCAAATTTCTATCTTGTGTCATTTTCCCTTTGCCTTAAAAACTTCTTTTAACATTTTTTATCATGCTTCTTTTCTGGTGAAGACTTCTTTTGGCCTTTTAAGTCTGAAAACAGTCTTTATCAATTCTTCATTATTCAAAAGTATTTTTGTTGTGAATAGACGAGTAAGCTGGTCATTTTTGAAAAATTTTTATTATACTTTAACTTCTAGGGTACATGTGCACAATGTGCAGGTTCGTTACATATGTATGCATGTGCCATGTTGGTGTGCTGCACCCATTAACTCATCATTTGTATTAGGTATATCTCCTAATGCTATCCCATCCCCCTCCCCCCACCCCACTACAGGCCCCAGTATGTGATGTTCCCCACTCTGTGTCCAAGTGTTCTCATTGTTCAATTCCCACCTATGAGTGAGATTATGTGGTGTTTGGTTTTCTATCCTTGTGATAGTTTGCTCAGAATTATGGTTTCCAGCTTCATCCATGTCCCTGCAAAGGACATGAAATCATCATTTTTTATGGCTGCATAGTATTCCATGGTGTATATGTGCCACATTTTCTTAATCCAGTCTATCATTGATGGACATTTGGGTTGGTTCCAAGTCTTTGCTATTGTGAATAGTGCCACAATAAACATACATATGCATGTGTCTTTATAGCAGCATGATTTATAATCCTTTGGGTATATACCCAGTAATGGGATGGCTGGGTTAAATAGTATTTCTAGTTCTAGATCCTTGAGGAATCGCCACACTGTCTTCCACAATGGCTGAACTAGTTTACAGTCCTACCAACAGTGTGAAAGTGTTCCTATTTCTCCACATCCTCTCCAGCACCTGTTGTTTCCTGACTTTTTAATGATTGCCATTCTAAGTGGCCTGAGATCATTGTGGTTTTAATTTGCATTTCTCTGATGGCCAGTGATGATGAGCATTTTTTTCATGTGTCTGTTGGCTGCACAAATGTCTTCTTTTGAGAAGTGTCTGTTCATATCCTTTGCTCACATTTTGATGGGGTTGTTTGATTTTTTCTTGTAAATTTGTTTGAGTTCTTTGTAGATTCTGGATATTAGCCCTTTGTCAGATGGATAGATTGTAAAAATTTTCTCCCATTCTGTAGGTTGCCTGTTCACTCTGATAGTAGTTTCTTTTGCTGTGCAGAAGCTCTTTAGTTTAATTAGATCCCATCTGTCAATTTTGGCTTTTGCTGCCATTGCTTTGGTGTTTTAGTCATGAAGTCTTTGCCCATGCCTATGTCCTGAATGGTATCGCCTAGGTTTTCTTCTAGGGTTTTTTATGGTTTTAGGTCTAACATTTAAGTCTTTAATCCATTTTGAATTATTATTATTATTTTTTTTGAGACGGAGTCTCGCTCTGTCGCCCAGGCTGGAGTGCAGTGGCGCAATCTCGGCTCATTGCAAGCTCCGCCTCCCGGGTTCACGCCATTCTCCTGCCTCAGCCTCTCCGAGTAGCTGGGACTAAAGGAGCCCGCCACCACGCCTGGCTAACTTTTTGTATTTTTAAGAGACGGGGTTTCACCGTGGTCTCGATCTCCTGACCTCGTGATCCGCCCGCCTCGGCCTCCCAAAGTGCTGGGATTACAAGCATGAGCCACCGCGCCCAGCCTGAATTAATTTTATATAAGGTGTAAGGAAGTGATCCAGTTTCAGCTTTCTACATATGGCTAGCCAGTTTTCCCAGCACCATTTATTAAAAAGGGAATCCTTTCCCCATTTCTTATTTTTGTCAGGTTTGTCAAAGATCAGGTGATTGTAGATGTGTGGTATTATTTCTGAGGGCTCTGTTCTGTTCCATTGGTCTGTATCTCTGTTTTGGTACCAGTACCATGCTGTTTTGGTTACTGTAGCCTTGTAGTATAGTTTGAAGTCAGATACTGTGATGCCTCCAGCTTTGTTCTTTTGGCTTAGGATTCTCTTGGCAATGTGGGCTCTTTTTTGATTCCATATGAACTTTAAAGTAGTTTTTTCTAATTCTGTGAAAAAAGTCATTGGTAGCTTGGTGGGGATGGCATTGAATCTGTAAATTACCTTGGGCAGTATGGCCATTTTCACGATATTGATTCTTCCTACCCATGAGCATGGACTGTTCTTCCATTTGCTTGTGTCCTCTTTTATTTCCTTGAGCAGTTGTTTGTAGTTCTTGAAGAGGTCCTTCACATCCCTTGTAAGTTGGATTCCTAGGTATTTTATTCTCTTTGAAGCAATTGTGAATTGGAGTTCACTCGTGATTTGGCTCTCTGTTTGTCTGTTATTGGTGTATAGGAATGCTTGTGATTTTTGCACATTGATTTTGTATCCTGAGACTTTGCTGAAGTTGCTTATCAGCTTAAGGAGTTTTTTTACATTTCTTTTTAAAAAAGTACTTTAACAATGTTGTTCTTCTGTCTTCTGACTTTCATTGTGACTGAGAAGTTTTTTGTTAATCTTATGATTTTTGTTCTTTGAATAATGTCCTTTCTTCTCTGAGTCTGTTTTTAAGATTCTCTTTCACTGGTTTTCAGCAATTTGATAATGATGTGCCTCTCTGTAGTTTTCTTCATGTTTTTTTTTTCACATTCACTGAGCTTCTTGGATACATGTGTTTATAGCTTTACATCACACTTGGAAATAATTTGGTCATTATGTCTTCAATTATTTTTTTCTGCCACCAATCCTGCAGGACTTTAATTATATGTATATAAGGACATTTGATATTTCCACAGTTATTTCGTGCTGCATTCATTTTTTTCCATTTTCTTTTATATTTTATTTTAGATTACTTATCTTGATGTATTCAAATTTATTGGTCTTTTTTTAATGCAGTGCCTAATCTGCTGTTAATTCCTCTAATTTTTTTAATCTTTAGTAGTCCAATGTGGATCTTTTCTATATTCTCTATTTCTCTCCTCATTGTGTTCATGCTTTCCTCTAACTTCTTGAATATACCTTGTATATTTTGTATGTTTCTAATAGACGCACATTTGCCTACTAATTTTTTTATCAGTATTGTCTCTTGGTCTGTTTCTACTAATTTATATTTCTCTGAATTATTAGTCTTATCATCTATTGCATGACTTTCATTTTTCACTGAATGCCATGAATTGTGATTTTATATTGTTGAGGTTTAGATTTTCACTAGGGTATTACTTAAAATATTTGGAGTTTTGTTCTGAGATGAAATTACTTGGAAACAATTTAGTACATCAAGCCTTGCTTTTAAACTCTTTGAGAATAACTTGTACTTTGAGGCTAATTTTATCCCACTACTAAGGAAATATTCTGTGGTTATCTATCTGATGGCCTCTGTATCAGGAGAGCTTTTCACTCTGGTTTGGTTAGTGGAACACAAAACATTACCATCCCTATGAGACTTCCCAAAATTGCCAGCCTGCTCCTTTCTAGTCATTATTTCCTAAGTCTTGGTAGCTTCTTCACATACAGGCACACTGATCAGTACTCACCCAAAGGCTCTTGGGAAAACCTCTACAGCTGTCCTGACCTCTCTCTATCTATGTAGCTCTCTTCTGTCTGATACTCTGCCCCACAAACTCTGGGTGTCTTTGCCTATATTTACTCTAAACTTTATCACCTCATCTTTGTGAGACTGCTGGTATCTGTTTGGCTTCCTTTTCCTTATCCCGTGACCAAGAAAATCTCTCTAGACAGTGAGCTAGGCACTTGTAGGGCCCGTATAATTTGCTTTTCTTTTCTGGGGTCACTGTCCTGTGCTACCAGTGGTCCATCATGGCCAGAAACAGAAGTCCCTCTATTTTATTTTCTTGAAAATAATGGTTGTACATCTTTGTCCATTGAAATAGGGTTTTTTATTTTTTTGTTTTTTCAGTAACAGTTAAAAAGTCATTCAGAGCCGAATTGGCTTAATTAGGGTAATCAAACTAGGAGTGACTAAAAAGGAATGAAAGTTATTTTTCTCATGCAGCCTGTAAACTAACTCTTTTCTTGTCTACAGGTACAGGACACAATATCCAATCCTAGGCCTCCTGTATGATGACTACGAATATATACCACCAGGTAGTGAAACACAGACTATTGTGATTGAGAAAACAGAAGACAAATACACTTGTGTAAGTTCACTTGGGCATTTTTAGCCCTATTTTGACTATATATGTACAGCCTTTTAAAACTGAGGTAAAATATCAAGTGAACTAGAAACTTTGAGTATTTTTTTCTTTTGAGATTTTCTGTTTCCATTATTGATATATAGTGGGAATTAAGAAATTTTGGAAAGATTCATACATGGGGCAATATAATTGATTATTTAAGCTATAATATAAATATAATTTTTGCCCCTCAAAAGAAAGAAGATTAACATTAGTGATATGCTAATTTTATTTATTTTCTTGCCTAGCTCGGTAGTTATTGAATGGGTTCCATTCAAATTTTCCAAAACAGTTTCCCTTTTTCTAAAGCAGGTAGCAAATGTTATAGACAATTATGAAGGCAACTGGAAAATGGAGAACAGGCATGTTTCAATAGAATTTGTCTTGCAATCTTGCATGTGGTACTTATTCCTGTGGATTTTATATATATATTATACATTAGGATTTAGAAAGAAGAGATGTTTCTAGCTTCCTCACTAGATTGTAACATCCTCCAGCTTTAAATCCCACAGTTATAGTGAGGCTGCTGAAGAGTACTTTAAACATCATATACTCCAATATTTACTCTACCTTCTACAACATCCTCCAAGATGGCCAGGTGACATGGACCTTAGCATCTTTCTAAGTGGTCCAATCCATTGCTAAGGGGACTGATTATTGAAATCTTCTTATAAAGGACTGAGAGCTACTTCGCTAAAACTTTTACATATTGCTCTATTAACTTTTAAAGTAATGATCATCAAATAGGGGATATATAGTTGTCCCTCAATATCCATGAGAGATTGGTTCCAGGATCCCCTGCAGATATCAAAATCTGTAGATGCTCAAGTCCCTTATCGGCATAATATTTGCATATAACCTATGCACATCTTACTGTATACTTTAAGTCATTTCTAGCTCACAATACCTAATTCAATGTAAATTCTAAGTACGTGTTATACTATCTTGTTTAGGAGGTAATAACAGTAAAAAAAAAAAGTCTGTACATGTTCAGTAATGATTTTTTTCCTGAAATTTTTCAACCCATCATTGGTGGGGAACCCATGAATACCAAGGGCCAACTATATATTCCCTAGCACAGTTGCTCTCTACAGCAGCAATTTTGTACCTTACGGGACATTCAGCAATGTCTAGAGACATTTTTGGTTTTCACAACCAGAGGGGTGGGTATTATTGGCATCTAGCGGTTAGAGAACTAGGATGCTTCTGAACATACTACGATGTGCAGGACAGTCTCCCATAACAAAGAATTATTCAGCCCCTAATAAACAGTGTTGAGGTTGAAAAACTCTGCTAACAGAATGTTCTTGGGTTTTTTTCCTAATTATATACTCCTACACTGGTGCAAAAGATTCTAATAGTAAGCCACTGGTAGGGATCATAGGAATGTGTGATATCCTTCTGGTGAAATGAACAGAGAAATGTTTGAGGATCCTAGTTCTCAAATCATACAGATCTGACTTAAAACATTGTGAAAATGACACTCTTTGACTTCTTATGATAAAATTATCTACCTGTCAAACTACTGAGGTATAAAAGTAACCAAAACTAAATCTATGGCTATTCAATAAGTAAATGGTTATCTTTGAGGGGTGGATACTGATTAAAAGGAAGCATAAGGAGAGATTCAGGGTCTTAATAATGTTCCGTTTCTTTATTTGGGAGATGGTTGCATATGCATGTTCAGTTTGGGAAAATTCATTTATTTAAATACTTATATGTCCTTTTTTTTTAACATGTTTATTATACTTCAATAAAAGCCTTAAAATGCTTAAGTATACCGTGGAGAGCAATAGACAAATATGCAAATATCAATCCAGTATTCTGCAGAACCTTTTGAAAAATATTTAAAAATTACGCTTCAGATGTATAGTTAATAAAATTAAACATCTAAACATCTGTTAAATAACTTTTAGAAACATCTTTTGGTTGAACAAGCTCAAATATTTGAGTCAACAAAAAAATTCAAAAAGTTTTTTTAGCGCTGAAGCCCTTCTTTAACTACAATCCAGCCATCAATCTTTTAAGTATGGTTGTTATCATCAATGAAAACAACCAATGTTTAGTAATCCCAAAGTAAAAATAACTGCATTTAAACTTTGAAATGTTGTTTTTGTTAGGTTGTTAACTGAAAATTACTTACTACTAATTATCAACCCATAGAATTTAAAATTGGCCACTCAAAGATAATTTGATGCCCAAAGTTAAGACTGAGAAGCAATTGCTGCTACTAACCCTAACCACATGTATCCCAGAGGTGGCAATATGAAGACCTGCCAAATAAAGGTTCTACAGAATAGTAGCCACTACTTCTCTCTCCATTAAAAATGTGCAGCAGTAAAAATCAAAATTGATATTTGAAGAATCTATAGATACTGATAGCAAAGTCAGAATATATTTAAATGCATTCACAGATGAAAATCCATATTTATTAAGAGACGATTGGACATATTTAAACTCTAAATATTACAAAGAAGGAAATCTACTTAATTATCCTTCGCTCTTGCTTAAAGTCATTTGAAACATACCACGACTAAAGTAAGAAAGACAAATCATTGTTTCATATATATATACATATATAAAAGAGTGCCACAAAAGTGCAATACATGTCCTTTGGTTTTATACACATCAATTTAAATAATTTTCCATAACTTTGCATACAGTAACAATGACTTTAATTATGAACCAGTTGTAAGATAACCTTTTTTTTTCTTTTCTAGCCATGAATGGATCCACTTTAAAGTATTACAACTCAAAGGCGTCTTTTGTGTGTGTGTGTGTCTCTGCATTAGTACTTTGTTATTTTTCCATCACTAAAGACCAATCAGAATTTGGAACCATGCTGCTACCCAAGAAATGTAATGGAATGAATTAGTTCTGTAGATGACAATTTCTTCAGCCATTTATGAGACCTAAATCTTTTCCATAACACTCATGTATTCAGTATAACAACATACTAACTGAAAGAGGGACCTGATTGTTTAAAGTTTGATTGCAGACACTGTAGAACATAACTCATTATGTTTCAGATAGGGTACCTCCTAGATATCGCACTAATTTTTTGGGGTAGAGATTTTACAAGTTATGCCATTAGAAGATTTTCTCAGATATTCTATGTGCAGTTCAGTTACAAGATGAAATCATGTTTTTTAAACAAGAGATAAAATACAATTGAAGCAAAAAATACCAGCTAGTATATAATATATACAGTCTGTATTTGCTTTTCACAGTAGGCCTGATGACCAAAAGATATGCTTTATTACATGCTATTTTCACCTCTTGAAGATATAGTTAAGTCAAAGATGATGATAAATTTCATTTAGCAGGGAAGTGGAATAATATCTTTTGAAATAATGAAGTCCACTAAATTATACAGTATGCTATTCTGGTTCTAAGTACATATTAGTCCCTTGGCAGATCTGTTCTTTCAACGCATACCTTCCCCAAATGAGCCTACCTACTTCTTAAAAAACATATAACACAATATGGTAGTAGTAGGTGGAAGGAAGGTAAGTTTTTTCATAGTGGTATGCAAACATATCATTGAAATATTACATAGATATAAAGACTTAGGGAATAAAAATAGCAACAATAAATACTTGATAGATTTATCCTACTTGGGAGAAATATTTTGTAGCAGAGTATTTAGTATACTTAGAAGTTGATTTAGCAATTGGGCTTTAATGACCTTACAAAGTGAACATAAGTGAACACAAGTATTTTTTCAATGCAAGATGAGGATGAAAATTTTAAATTTCAACCCATTTGGCTAAAGTTAAGACTTAGCAAAAATTAAAATGTTGCCTTTGTCCAAGTATAGATTAAGGCAACAAAGACATTTGGATATGTAATTTGAAGTTTTGCACTGAAATATCTTTTCAAGTATCCCCATAAAATTCTGTAATGCCTTATAATTATATTCTAATAATTATGCATTATACTAGGACACCATTAAAAACAGTTGAGGCACTACACTAAATCAAACCATAAATGAGGAAAAAACTTTTAATGTTCTTTTCTAGAAGTGTTCAAATAGGTCTTGATATGAAGCTAAAAGCCTTATTTATATTATCTTAATATTTCGGCTAAAATGTTAAGCTCCATAACATGATTGATACAATTCCAATTTTATCAATATTTTGTGATAGAAAAATGTTAATATTCTTCATAAGCTATACAGTCCTTACATTTTTTTCCCTTGGTGTAGGAACAACAGAGGAGTTTCTCCTCTGCTAACTATTCATATATGTAACTGTAACAAAAGTGTACTATGTTATGCACACATTACAAATAATATAAGGGGAAGTTTTATTAGCTTAGTAGGAAACTGCTATTATTAAGGTTTAAAAATGAGAACGGTGTGAATTTTCCAAAATACTTAAAAATAATAGTGTCCAAAATTCAGGGGCAGTTAAGGAGTCATGGATGGAACTAGAGGTCACTATATTAAGTGACATAAGCCAGAAACAGACAAACATTGCATGTTCTCAATTATTTGCGGGATCTGAAAGTCAAAACAATTGAACTCATGGATATAGAGAGTAGAAGGATGGTTACCAGTGGCTGGGAAAAGGGGTGTGCGAGGGGAACTGGGGATGCTTAATGTGTACAAAAACTATGTAGTTAGAAAGTATGAATAAGACCTAGTATTTGATAGCACAACCGGGTGAGTATAGTCAATAATAGCTTAATTGTACAAATAACTAAGAGTATAATTGGATTGATTGTAGCACAAATAAATACTTGAGTGGATGGATACCCAATTCTCCATGATGTGATTATTTCACATTGCATGCCTGTATCAAAATATCTCATGTACCTCGTAAATATGTACACCTATTATATATCCACAAAGATTTTAAAAAGTAAGAAGTCAGCACTTTATTGGCTCACTTGATCCATGGATAGTGAATTGGGGTCATAACAACGTCCTTATCATACTTAACAATTTTTAAAATTGTAATACAAAATGTGATGATATAAAGAGCTGTTCTATATATTTAAATGACTATTTAAATATATATATTTCTTTTCCAATTTGTGATTAAGATCAATAGAGTTAGTAGTGATATATTTCCCTCTCATAAGTTTCACACTGCTTATCTCTGAAAACTTCAAAGTTGTCAGGTGAGGAGTGCCTATTTATCTAATTTCTATTCCAGTATGTTTTCACTTTAGATTTGTCACATAAAATGGAGACTGTGGAATGACATGCAAAGTAATGTTTATGTGTCTAAATAAAATATGTGAAGTATTTACATGGTTTGTGTGAAAGTCCAAGTGGGAAATATGCAGAAGGATTTTTAGCTTAGCTGTATATTTTTGTCAGGAAATTATAATCATGTCAATGTTTATGTTGGAGCTAACAAGCATCACTCTCATTAAAAAAAAAAAAGCAGAAAACTTCCTTATGTGGACTCCTTTAACATAGTTCAACCTCCAGTTGAAGCAAATTTCTTCTTTAAATTAGAATGTCTTTGCTTTCAAACTTAGATTTCTAAGTTCCATAACTCACTTGTTCCATAAAGCATTCTTCCCATCCTTGTAATGGTGCTTTTGCTGCCTTACTCCTTCTTAACATAGACAGTACAAAAGGAACAAAATAAAGCTTTAAAAAACTTTCCATCTCACTACCCAATTTAGATCACCTTAACAAAAAGCCATCATCACACCTTTCCCATTATTGCAATCTACAAAGATGACATGTTTCTTCTGAAAATAATTCTTTTGAAAGTAAATATGTTGTGAAAAGATTTCCTTATGAGGTACATCTTCCCCACCACATGCCAAAACTAAATTGACTGGATTTCCATAGTACTTTTTGTCCAGTTAAAAAATATGAAGTATTTCATGCACAACTTAGGATATATGAAATAGTACATAGAAAACATTTAAATAAAGGAAGTAATAAACAAGTGCATCTTTCTTAATAAAACATTTAACAATATTTAGTCCTGAAGAAGACATACCTCAGAATTGTTATATGAGAAAATCAGATAACTAGGCAGTCTTGGTAATCTTAGATTAGCCTGACACAGACAATGAGATGTTGTTAAGTTCATAGCCTTTATGTTTGGTTTCCCATCCTACCACATTAAAATAATTCTTTTTCAAATTGAAGTATATGTTCCAGAGATCCTTTATGTTAAGGAACAGTGTTTCCAATGTAAGGCTTTGATTCTGTAGTTTGTTTGCTAACAGTGTTGAACACTTATAATTCATATGTGCCAAGATCCAATAAGACAGACGAATTTCTTTAACTGGGAGAAAATATAGGCTTTTTGTTCTAGTTCCCTAAAAGGGTCTGAAGAGCCAGCCATGTCATGATGGGTGAATGCTGCTGGAATCTAGGATAAGAGGGTTTTGGAATCAGATGGGAGGTGACTAGGACTTACATTATAGGTTAAATGAGATAGTGTCAATATTGTCAATTGGTCCAGATTTTAAAACGGAGGAGAGTTCCCTTTGGAGTAGTTACTTGGGTAATGCTCAGAGAAAGGCGTAACTGAAACAGGCAAGCGACACATTTTTAGTTTGGGACATCTAGTGCTATACCCTTGAAGTTACAAATTGGCCAATTTCTTCTGCAGGACCTTTAGGAATCTAAAGACCCCTCATAACAATATCCAGTTTTAGTTTGGGACATCTAGTGCTATACCCTTGAAGTTACAAATTGGCCAATTTCTTCTGCAGGACCTTTAGGAATCTAAAGACCCCTCATAACAATATCCAGTTCTTATCCAAGATCCAAGACTCTAAGAGATCTTTCTCAATCAGTTCCAAATTTACAAGTTATAATTCTTTTGGAATGACAGGGTGGAGCTGAAAAAAGTTGGGAGATTGGGAATGGTCTCAAACCAATTATATTCTAAGGTTTTAATCTAGTCCTGCAGCTTCTCTAAAGCCTTATTAGTTCAAAAAAAAATCGTACTGTATAGAATTCCAAGCCTAGTCAGCTTTTTCTTGGTTCTCACAAGGGGAAGTTGAAAGAGTTAAATGAGATGATTATTTTGTTCCTCTGCCTTCATAGAAGGCGAGTCATTTCCCCCTTGGAAGTAGGCATGTTAAGAATTGTGCTATATCCTTCAAAAATTGTTGCAAACATGTCTGGGATTTGCTACAAATTAAACCAGTGGGGGAAGGAAGCATCAAAATAAGCTAATCAGGTGTAAGCGGATGAAGGGATAAGTGAGGAAGTATACAAATGAAACAAGATTGGCCATAAAGTGATAATTGTTGAAGCTGGGTGATGGCTATATAGAGGTTCATTATATTTTTCTATTTTTGTACACGGTTTTCTGCAATTCAAGGGATATATATCTTTCAGAGAAGTTCAAGGTTCAAACTAAACTTGTGGTTGTCCTGTAAGAGACATGAGCAGTTGAACTTAAGGGCCCTATCTGTGTAAGAGTTCCCAAATACTATCTTCTCCATCGTGGCATAAGCAATTTAAAAGTGACAATTGGATAAATCCATCTACACATATGACCCTGAACTGTTCTGGAAAAATGATTTTTCAGTAATTCCCAATTTTTTCTTTGTCTTATGAAGGTACTTTGACTTATAGATCTACATTCTAGGTGGAATCTGTCCTGGTATGTAGGAAAGCCTTATGCCAGGAAAATCTGCATTTTAAAGACAATATTTTGTTTGTAACATGGGCTAAATTCATGTCTGCTCTACCTGGGCTGGCATTTTCTAAGCCCAATATACAAGTAGAAGAAAATCCATATACTTTTATCCAGCTCCACTGTAACCATGACAACTATAATAACCACTTAACATGGCTGCATCGTTCAGCTCCTCTACATTTCTTAGAGCCTCAAGAGTGATTTTCAAAACATATAATAGTACTGTTTTCCTTAACTTTTCCCAAGGACTTCCCATTTCAAACTTCTCATAGGTCTCATCTCTTTTTTTTTTTTTTTTGAAACGGAGTTTCACTCTTGTCACCCAGGCTGGAGTGCGATGGTGCGATCTCAGATCACTGCAACCGTCTCTTATCACTCCCCCTTGCTAACCATTCTCCAGCCAAAGCTTGTTGCATCTCAGGTTGTTTGCATCTGCAGGTTTCTCTGCCTTGCTCTTTCACAAGACCTTCATATGGCTGGCTCCTTCTTGCCACTCATATCTCAGCTCTAATGTCATGTCCTCAGTAAGAATTCCCTCTGTCCACTCACCCATAACTATCTGTTTAAGCAAAGTAATTAACATGTGACGGAATTACAACAGGTGCTTTTGTCGACCACCTTATTACTCATATGGTGGCAACACATGGGAACTTAATAGGAATGCAGAATTGTAGGCCCCACCCCAAATCTATTGAATCAGAATATGCATTTCAGCAAATTCCCTAGGTGAGCTCTACAGACTTTAAATTTAAGAAGCACTGGTCTAACATGTGAGGCTGATATTTTCTTTTTCTGCTAGTGATTAATAATTAATAATTCAACTGACAAAGAGTCTTAACAGTGCCATATATATATAGAATTCTATGAAATGCTCACTGGTTTGAACATAGAAAGTTATTTTTATGCTCATTTGCAGAAATCTTTGCCAAATACACACAACAATACTTTTCCTTTTGAATGTATATTGGGAACATAATTAGATGTATTCACTGCTCAGGACTGTGTCATTTAAGCAAGTTAAGAACTTTTAGTTTTCTCTCTAATATGAAATCTAAGATCTTAAAATGGACACTTTTATTTACAGTATTTCATTATGATTTTAGCAAATAACATACATTCTTAAGAAATATGCATTACATAGTCATCATAACTGTTTAAATTCCTAGTTCATGTTGTTGTTAATGAACAAAATTCAACAAGACATTAAAGAAAGGACCAATCTGCCTATGATAAATCTGAAGTGAAGTCTTTTAATAAAAAATATTGCAACTTTAAATAAACTCATAAAACCATGAAGTGCAATAAATGCTTTTTATTGTATGCTCATTTCAATGAGTAACATTTAGAAATAATAATCCCACATAACAGTAGCGATCTTATTTTACAGCGTGTACATCATTTACAGCCACATAACACACAATTTTAGTAGATATTCCAAATTTAATATTCTGAAGTTAAGAAAGATAAAAAATTTACTCTCAAGGAACTGATTCTTATCTGGTGCAAAAACAGAAAGGTGAACATTATTTGAAACACAAAGCCACAATATAGCATGAAGTAAAATTACATTTTAATTATGTTGAACAGCTGAATGTAAACATGAAGCAACTAAAACTTAAAAGTACATATCATATGCATTACATTTATGAACAGGATTTTCATAAAATTTCCCTAAACCAGGTTTTAATATTAAGTGCCATTTTGATTTGCAGCATGCTAACACAAAGCGTTGTTAAAGGGATGCATATTTTAAGTTTATACACTGTAAACTAAATATCCACCTCCAAACTCTATTGGCAGCAGATTGCTCTGTTAAATACTGCATAAACACTGCCTCATATTGAAAATGCATGTTAATAATATGGTATATAGATTTTAAAAATCAATTTCAATAATGGCATAAAATTGCACCTTTAAACATTAGAGCAAGTAAGACTAGAACAATCATACTTGCTAAGACTGTCCTAAAAAAACTCTAGACATTATAATATTTAAGAAAACTGTGTTCTCTCAATTTAATCTTTAGATCATTAAGAAATATAGTGCTGATTTTGTTTGCAACGCTAATGTTGCATCCATTTTAGAAAGCCACATTTGACTCAAATATATTTTTGTCATATATGCCATACTGAACAACAATCAACTTGAACATCAGAAAAAAGGGAACTTTAATCTTTATAGACTTCACCTTAGACCTCAGCACAGAATGCTATATTTTAAGTATCCTATCTTGTGATAAAATATTAACAGCTCTGAATTCTTTTTTAATAGTACTGAATTAATCTAACCTGTTTTCCAGTTAGTTTTCTTTTAATGAATACACAAAACTTTTGTCATTTCTGGAATTTAATTTCCAGGTACAATATAAAAGGCTCAATGACTAAGTGACTGATGAATGACCACATTTTGTTTCCCCGCCCCATTTCTAAAATTGCATAAAAGTGGATTTGCTTGCTATAGCAAAGCATCGCTAAACTCAATTATGTATTCTTTTCAGAAACATTTGTATCTAACATAATCAGCCAAATAAAGTATCTGTCTTTGCTTTTCCCCTCTGTAGTTTAAGTATGCATATAATACTATTACATAGATACTTAAGAAGTTTTTCTGTGACCATTCTATAGTGCTTCTTAAATTCTTTAAGTAATTTTCAAAGGGCTATGCGATCCCCCGTGAATTCAAATATTTTAAGATCTTTAATACAAAGAATGTAAAGTCATGGTTTAGTATCAAGCTTTGAAACCCGGTGAGACAGCTAGTGAGAGTTTTCTCCCAAGTAGCATATCATATCTCCTAAATAGCTTCTTTCTTTATATTGATCTTATTACATAAGAGCTTCTTTGTGGTGCCTCATAATATGCTGATTTTTTTCTGATGGTCTTCGGAATCCCTTCTTGCAGAATTCACACCTGTGTGGATAGTCTTTTGTATGTATCGATATCACATGTCGTTTAAAGCCAGATGCATCTGTAGTGCTGTATTCACAATACTCACATTGGTAAATCTTCCTTCCAGTATGGGTCTTCATATGTTTTTTGAGCTCATTTTGTTGTCTGAATCCTCTCTTGCACCTTTTACATTTCAGTGGCTGATCTTTAGTATGAACTGAAAGGATATGGCCACTAAGAATAAATGGATCGGATGTTTTAAAGTCACAGTGCCTACACTGATGAATCTTCCTACCCTTATGGATATCACTATGCTTTTTGAGCTCAGAAGGACGATGAAAACCTTTATCACAGACCTCACATTTGTGAGGAAAATCCTTAGTATGGACAGATATGATGTGCCGCTTAAGGTCACTTGAATTGGTGCTCTTATGGTCACAATGAGGACACTGGTGTGTCTTATGTCCTTGAAACAAATCCAGATGGCGTTGAAGCTCCCTCTCATCACCAAATGCTTGGGGACAATGCTCACATTTATATGGCAAATTGTTACCATGTTTAGATTTAATGTGAGTTTTCAGATTTGATTGATCTGCACACCTGAAAATACAATACTGACACTGATATGGCTTCTCACCAGTATGGGTTCTCATATGTTTTTTGAGTTCAGAAGGATGTCGAAAACCCTTCCCACACTCAACACAAACATGAGGAAAATTCTTGCTGTGAACGGCCAACAAATGCCTGTTTAACAGTCCTTGTTCTGCAGTTTCATAGTCACAGTATTTGCACTTGTGCATCTTCGGCTCCTTGTCTCTTAAAATAAGTTTATTGGAACTCAGTGGACTAGCCTCTCTGTATCTTCGTGTGTATTCTGTAAATTCATGGGTTTTGTCAACTTTGTTTATAAGCTTATGGCTTTCTAAGTGGTTATGGAAACTCACTTTCTTGTTAGTTGTAAAGTCACAATCTGTACACTGATATTTTTTTCTCATTAAATGATCAGGATGATTCTTCATGTGTCTTTTTAAGAATCCCCTGGATTTAAACTTTTTTGTGCAAATATGGCAAGGGTACACTGTGAGGGGCTGTCCATCAGGACCTATTATAACAGCTAGATAAAGAAAAGAGAAAGTTGTGACATTTGATCAGACTGTTTTAAAGGATTTTATAACAAAGGTGCCAAAACTAGTTGGCATTCACTATGTGAAAACTATACTAGTTGAATAAAATCCTGTAATATAAAAAATACATAATAAAAGCAATTTATGGCAAAGTAGCTCACTAAAAAGTAATGAACAGCACTCTACTATGAACCACTCACATGCCAAAATGCAGTTATCATATATACTTTGAATACCAAAAACAGATACCCTTTATTGTTAAACCAACCTGAAAATTCTCTGTAAAAATATCTTTGGAATAAAGAGCAAACAAGCATAGTTTTATTAAGTACCAGTCACACAATGTGAAAAAAAAGCAATTATCTATAGCATACACACACAGGTACATGGAGAGTAGAACTGCCGTGTAAACCATAGATATTTTTCTTTGATGACAAAAAAATACTTCCACATCTCAAATAATTATAATATACATAAAGCAAAGTATTTACCTGTTTGCCACTGCCTGGTTTCTCCCCTTCTCCTCTTCTTGGCTTTTTGTTTAAGTACTTTATTTGTATTAATGCCGTCACAAATTTGAAGGTACTGTGCTGCTGTACTACTTCTGCTTTCTAATGCTGACTCCAAAGTATTTCCTGGAAAAAAAAATTGAAACATCATTAAATTACATACATTTATACATTTTTGGTTCTGTTGGATGAGCTACTACAGATGACATGGCACCAAGTCACCACTGTGGTAGTAAATTTCACAAAGTATATCCATCTTATGATTCTCTTTCTCTCTCTCTCTCTTGTTCTCTCTCACTCACAAGTAAAGACATGTATATGTAAACACTTTGAATAGGATATCATGTGAAATTAACTTTAAAATATCTCAATTTTATCAGGAATAAACTGATAAGATGAATGTAATATAAGAAACTGGATTTGGGGTGGGCATGATGGCCCACACCTGTAATCCCAGCACTTTGAGAGGCTGAGGCAGGAGGATTGCTTGAGGTCAGGAGTTTCAGTCCACCCTAGGCAACATAATAAGATCCTGTCTCTACAAAACACGAATTGGCCAGGCATGGTGGCATGCACCTGTAGTCCCAGCTACTCAGGAGCCTGAGATGGGAGGACTGCTTGAGCCCAGGAGTTCAAGGTTGCAGTGAGCTATGATTGAGCTACTGCACACCAGTCTGGGTAACAGAGCAAGACCCTGTCCCTTGAAAAAAAAAAAGAAAGAAAAAGAAGAAAAAAGAAAGAAAAGAAACTGAATTCGAAACAAAATCTTGGCATCAGACCAATTTTTTTTTTTTTTTTTTTTACCAATGAAGGCTGATGAAATTAATTGAAAAAGAAATGTAGACATATTAGTGAATGATTATAGTTACGGTGACTAAGTGTAATGCATAAAAAACAAAACAGATCTCTTGTAGATATGCTTCAGAATAGTGTACTTGATATAAAGAGTACTACATATTAAGATTGATTTTACGGGTTAACATATGGTAGGCAATTTATTGCAATTTCAGTGTGATCAGTGCATACATTAAAAAATACTTAATAAAATCCTAGTTATCAAAAATCTGTTGTGGTTTTATGCAATTTAGCTAAAAAAATGTAGACCTACAAAACTGTCAGGTTAACTTATATGCTGTGATCTAACTTCTCATCAATTTCTTGAAATCAACACTTAAGTTTAGAGAGTCAAATATTTCCCAAGGGTAGAAACAGAACAATGACACGTTATCATAAGAAAATATCTCCTTGCTTAGGAAAACTTAACAAGAAGATCAACTAGAGAATAACACCATATAGAGTGTATTAAAACTAAAAAAAATTAAGCTGACACATGGGTTTTATATAACAGTTATATATAAATGCACTGGTTGCCATAGAAATTAAGAAAACAGTTCTGCCCCAAAAAGAACATTAACAAGGGGTTGATATCATGAATAATTTTTACTTTTCTGTTCAAATAATTTCTATTTCATTTTTTCCATAGCAACCTGTTACGGTCCATTTGGTAAACTGCCTGATGCTTAAAGTTTGAGGGAAATCTAAATGGAACTGCATTTACAGATTAACACACACTATGTCCACATATAAATTAATTCCTCAAAGAGGCAAACTCCTATTTAACTAACTAGATTAGGTATGACTAAGCAAGTAAGAGTCCAACAAATGTGTCTGTAGACACAAACTTGTTACTTACCAAGCAGTATATAAAGCCAGACCTTTAACTCACATCTCATATACAATGCTCTCTCACCTGATGCTTGACAATCTTCATACCTTCGGGAAACTCTTCTTTCATCTCCTGAAAAAAAAAAAAGACCAATTACAAACTGATATGCTAATTATAATGACTACTAGTGGATCACATCTTAAATCTACAAAATCTTACTTTGCCCACCATTCCTTGGGTTAAAAAAATTTGTTGTGTTCTTCCACTCCTATAGGTTAGATAATGTCACATACTGAAAATAAGGGCTGCTGTTCAGCATCCTTGGAATTGTTAACATCTAGAACAATTTTACTTTTTAAATAAAAACTGGGTAGATATTTCTGCAGTGTACCCCCAACTTTGAAGATGCTCAATAAATGACTGTTGAATGAACCTTTGGAAGAACCAAGTTTAGATAAATTAATGCATTTGAACATCAAAATTTTTCAAAGTAAAGAGTATACCTGGACCATCTTGTACGTTACATAGGAATGAAATAAAATAAGACTGAAAGGGAAAAAATAAGTTGATAAATTTACCTTTCATTATATATGCTTTCTAAAAGAGCATACCTGGGTTTCTGTTTCTTTTTCAAAACCCCAAAACCTTATCATCTGTAGAGTTAATAAATGAAATAAGTTTTTCCAAAAGAGGAAGGATCGATTTTCAAAGGATATTCCTATTTTAGAAAAATAAAATTTTTTATGGCACTCACTTATACAGGTAGGATTTAAAATAGATCATACTGAAAAACATAATGCATTAAGCAAGGTTCATTTTAAATAGTACAAGGTATGTGGTAGAAAAATCATCTAAAGTAACTAGAGATGAATCAGTCCACAGTGTAAAACATTTTATTATATTAGCCAATTCATGGTGGCATTCACACAGCTTATTTAATGGCCTAAAGGCTGAGTAAATACATGTTATGTACTTATCAGGTGAAAAAATGCCAGTATCCTACCATATGCCGCAGCCCAGACAACAGGGACAACTGTTTTATTAACATCAGAGTCCTCAAGCTGAATCTCAGGGAGAGAAGTTCCTTCCTCTTCCCCTACAATGACTTCCATGTAAACTTCATCTGCTATTTCAGCGCAACCTAAATTTTAGAAATAATTGCTTGTTTATAACCCCAAATATGTAATAAGTGGGTAAAAATTCCAAACAATGTAAATCTTTCAACTTTCAAATTTCAGTTTGGTTAATTTAAAAATTTATAAATTTAATTTCAATTTATATTAGGCACTTTTGGAGGCTAGTGCCACTAGGAGACAATCATTTACCAAAATTCTTATTCTCCTCTTAGAACCAAGTTCTATGGAAATGGCTTTTAAAATTTTATAAAAACATGTGCGCTTGAAATATACTGAATGACCTTACATTCTATTAGGCATTATACATTTGCCTGACAGTCTTTTGGGACTCAGAAAATATTTCTCATAGAAATAATACTAGAAAGTGGTCCATACTATCTCATATACTGTATTATAAATGAAATGCAGTACTATACATGTAATAAAAATCATCAAAAATACTAGTAATTGAAAAAATTTAAAATAAAAATAAAAATTATATATGTATATAATGCTAGTGATCAAGAATATGTGGACACTCTTCAATAGGCCAGATTTTAAGAGATTCTACTGAGGAGAGAAAGCATTAAATGAGCTTCATTTAACAAAACAATATTGCAGTAAGAAAAAAAAATATTTAAACCTAGAGAGCCACAATATACTTTATATAAAATAATCTGTTTACATTTAACTTGTTAAATAGAAAATTGTCTTGAATTTTTGCTTTTCCTTTGATTCACATACTGGGATCCTGGATGACTACAGAAGAAACGTGGGGAAAAACATGGGAAAAAAGTATCCCTCTTCTCCCAAGTTTGTCTTCTCTCTATTAACCAAAAAGACACACTGGTCTAAGTTTCCCACATTCCCATAGAATTCTGGCATAAGTTAACTTAAACCTCAGTCTCCCATTTCCTACTGTGCCCCTTTCCTTACCAATGAATAAAAAAATAAAGAATTTAGAGATCAAATAGAAATTATTTGATTAAACTCTTTTCCTACCCATCAGAATCTTCTCCACTCATTTGTTTTGATATTTTCAGCTGTTTGGGGGTGGAATTCAGCACCCTACAACTTCTAGGGAAGGAAACTTGGAGTAGGTATCAGAGTGCAGCACAGGTAAAGCCCAATATTGTCAACTGAATGCAGTGAAATGGAGACTCTTACCCTTCTAGGGCAAGGCAACATTGTGTTTTTCTCAGCATAGTAAGAAGACAGGAATAGCCTTAGGAAAGGGCTGCATTCCTATACTGAGGTGAGGAGAAAGTAGGCAGAGAGCAAAATGTCTTCATAAGGAAACATGCAGTATGGCAGGAAAGGAAACCTGAGGAGGTTTGATCGTCCTGTGGTACTTAGCCCCACAAAACCTTAAGCAGCAACTGCTTGGAGACCATCAACAGCATAGGAAATCAAATTCCTGGCAGCTTGGCTTGGAAGAATACTTACATAAGATAACCCTTTAGTGACAGGAGAACAAACCATCAACCCTTCCATTGCTAAATCCAGAGAGAAGCCAACAGTGCCCACTGCCATGTGGAAAGAACATTGGCAGTGGAATTAGATAACCATTAAAATCCTGCCCTTCGCACTTAATATTGGAATGATCTTGGATAAATTATTTTCCCCAAATCTTTTTTTTCCTTCCATAAGACAGGAAAAATACCACCTACCTCAGATATGAGTTGTAAGAATTAAATGAGATAATATCTTGCAACATATTCAGTAACGTACAGAAAGTAGGTACTCAGTAATTACATATTTTTGAGCTTCACTGATGTCAGGAGCTGTATGTTGCTCATCTCTGTATTTCTAGTGTAGTATACTAAGATATATTATTTAATATTTGGTGATTTGAACAATACATGTACAAATGAATGGTCAAAAGGACCCTTCACTTTTAAATTATTTACAGCAAAGGGTCAGGCTTATTTTATTGAACTTTGTTCCTATACAGTGCTTGTATCTCTGAGATTTTTTTTAAATAATGCATGATGGCTACTGATAAGTCACTACAGTGCCCTTATTTTCTTACTGATATCATCTTCTTCTTGAGAAGAATCTTTAACTGCCATGTAAACCATCTTCTCCCGCTGCATTCGGCTCTGGTCAAGCACTCCAGCTACTGAATGTCCACTGGTGTACTCACTCTCTGTGACAATTTCTGTTCCACCTTAAAAATTAAAACACATATTAAAATAGAGAAGTATCGTGGAATAACCACCTAAATTAATAAGGAGAATATATAGAAATATTTCCCTTTAGAAAAAAAATTAATTCCAAAATAAATTTCAAAGTACTCAGAACATTTTCATATAAATTATACTTTGAATTTTCAGCTATCACTGAGAAATGACAATTATTAATCCTTACATCAAGCTTATATGCCAAGCAGTATATAAGTTTTTTATACATATTTACCCCTTTAACCCTCACAACAGCCCTATAGGTAGCTGTTATTATTATGAGAATTTTATGGATGAGGAAATAGACAGAAGGGGGTTAAGTAACTTATCAAAGGTCACTCAGCTAAGTGACAGGACCTACTTAAAACCTAAGCAGACTGCCTCTAGAATCCATGCTCGTAAACACTCATTATAGTTTCTTAATCTAAATCAAATCCTCTCCAATCATTTGTTTTGATATTTTCTGCTGTAGTATTCTACTCATGCTTGAAAGAATCAAAGAATGACATATTCTGCATTCCTGCTTTATATTCATATACAATTTTTAAAAGTAGACAATTCCCTAAGAAAACATATGAAAAAAAACCCCTTGCTTTGAGAACATTTTTAGACTAGTCCCCAGAAAATATAATAAATTATAACTCCTATTAGAGCAATAAATTAAAATTAGTGTTTATACCTATTTCAACATCATCTTCGGCCTCCGCTTTAAATATATACACTTTTATTACTTCAGAACCAAACCCATCTTCTTTAGCATCTTCTTGTGAACCATCACTGCCAATTTTTAATGGTGTATTCCCCATATGCTCTAATTTCTCTCCAACATCATCCACTACAAAATATAAACAGAAAATTATTTCAGTCAAAAAATACCATTGACAAAAAACAAAAACCAAAACAAGAAAAATTACCACTATTTAGTGGGTGTTAAGCTGAAGTGTAACGTGAAATGTTAACCACCTACCCACTGTATTCACTTAATAATCTATTATGAAGCCATTAAAAGTGTTATGATTCATGAATAATAGACATTGAGGACTTCAAAAAGGTGGGGAGAGAGGAGATTATGAGGGTTGAAAATTTATCTATTGGATATAGTGTTCACTCTTCAGGTGATAGGTACACTAGAAGCCCAATCCCCACCACTACACAATATTACATCCATGTAATAAACCTGTACATGTGCAACATAAATCTATAACAATAAAATTATTTTTAAAATTTAAAAAAGCATCAAGGTTCATGGAAAAACAGTATACAAGATCAGTTATATTACATAATCGCAATTATATAAAAATCTATTTACAGATTTCAATTAATAGATACAAAATACTTAACCATATAGCTTTAATTAAAATGGTTTCCAATTCTATCACTTTCAACATTTTAAGGTAAATCCTAACACCAAATTTAATAACAGAAAAATTAAGAACATAAAACACACATTACTCATAAAATGAGTTCGCATAAACAACAGTTCCCAAATTAAATAGTGGTTGTTTCTAAAACAAATTAGCATACAAGATCTAGGATTAAAAAAAAAACACAGAGAACACCTAAATGACTATAAAAATGGGTTTTCATAAATCATGGAAATAAAATCTTAGTAAATACTCTAATTTCTGCAGGGTCAATGGAAGACAACTTCAAGCCATAAATTTTGTATATATCTAGATTTTGCAATGTATGCTTTATTTCAAAATTATATGTAAGAGAAATAAATGGGTATTTCCTCCTCTTTTTCCTTATCAAAAGAAAATCATATGACTCTCCACTGTATAGTCTTTTAGGATAACATTTAAGTTCACATGAATACTATGCATGAACTATGCAATGAATAGATTAATAAACTGTCCTCTGACCATAAATAATATTCAAACAATATATTCCTCCTAAATATTATATGCCTATAATTTTTTCTTTAATGCTGTTCCTATAAAAACACAAATGTAATCTAAATTGAAAATCTGCTCCTCCTTATTATATATATGTCACAGTACTCAATATGAAACATCAAATTGTGAAGCCCCTACATACATCTAACAATTCCAGAACCATTAAAAACAGAATAAAGTGGCATTAAAAAGCTATTAATTCAGCACTCCTAAAAACAATTTTAGCAAGACCTAAATGGGTCAAAGTCTAGATTTTCCTTACTTCAGTTTCAAACTTGATACATACAACTTGAAAAATATTCCTCAGGCCTTTCAAAATGGTGGAAAACAACACATATCAAAAATTATTTTTACATTGCAGAGCTACTTTAACTTTGTGATTAAATATAAATGATTCTATCCTATTTACAAATTTTAATAGCTTATTGTCTATGAAAGATAGCATCCAAATGATTAAAATAAAGACTACATATTTTCATTCCATCACAGCTCCTAATTATATTACTAAACTTTTGGCAACATTTTTGACAATGGTACAAATTAAAATGAAAAAAATGATTAAGTATTTGATATTACTGGCTTAATAGCTTCTCTTATAAAATAATGTTGAATAAAAATGACAGAAAAAATTATGAGTAAGTTTTCAGAAAAAAACTATATTCTCATTAATTAAAAACAGAATATAAAAAAACTTCAAAAAGTGTCCAAAATACAAACTTTTAGGCTGAAATAACTTACAGTAAATTAATAAAATAATAAAAATACTCTCATTTTATAAATTCTACTTTATTATACATGAATAGTTTAAAGTGATCACAGTTCCTTCTGGGATAAGCTGAGTTAAAACTATAATTCACAAAATTAAAGTTCATGAAATGAAAGTCACATTTTTTTCACCACTTCTTAATAGTTTTGTACCATAATTTTAGCATTAAGTATGAAATTACTAATACTATTCTCTCTGATTCCATTTCTACCTTTTCTTAAGGTTCATACTTTTAAGTTTAATGCATCCATTAATTTTTACTTAGATTCCTCAGAATGAGCAATTTTGAAATGTACTAACTGAACTTACTCTATATTTTAAGTTCACAGAAGATGATAAAACTATTAAAGATGTTGGCATGCAGTTTTAAGAGGTAAACCATCAACCTGACCAAGATTTATTCTATATCCTTTGTTATGGAAAGTACAAAATTAACAAAGACTTAATAGGCAATCAACTGACTTTAGAAATAAGTCCCCAAAGGCCCTTCTTAATGCAGATAATACTCAAAATATCTTAAATTCAAGCTTAACTTTTTTGTTTGTTGTAAGGTATGCAATATTCAAGTCCAATAGTGTTGTTTCTCAATCCAGCAATAAGTAATGAAATACCCACCACAGAATTCTTCTGGCACTAAATATAACATAAGAAAGTGAGGTGTATTGTTTGCTAACACTGCAAAGTTTGGTAACATTCAATATTATTTTATGGCCCACTCGCACAATTTAATTAAAATTTCATTTTAGTAAAATGTACAATATAACATTCCTTTTTAAAAGTTAGGTAGGCTTTTTATCTTATCTGCTGTATGTTACTTACATCTACCAAAATTATACGGTGAGTATGGTATAAAAACTATACAGTATACTGATATACCACAGTGATGGGATTAGGCAATATACAAAGAATCTGTATTTCACAATAGAGTGAAAAAGTGAACAACAAGATAGTCACCTTTAGATTTCAGAGGTATGCCACTCCCAGGTATATACCCAAGAAAACTAAAAATATACACCCACATAAAAACTTGTACATAAATGTTCATGGAGCATTATTCATAATAGCCAAAAAGTGGAAACAACCTAAATGTCCATTAACTGATGGATGAATGGATAAACAAAACGTGATAATACCCATATAATGGAATGTTATTAGTAATACTGAATGAAGTACAGTTGACCCTTGAATAACATAGGTTTGAATTGTGCAGGTCCACTTATCCATGAATTTTCTTCTGCTCTGCTACCTCTGAGACAGCATGACCAACCCTTCTTCCTCTCCTTCTTCAGCCTACTCAATGTGAGGACAATAAGGATGAGGACCTTTATGATGACCCACTTCCACTTAATGAATAGTAAATATATTTTATTTTCCTTATGATTTTAACATTTTCTTTCCTCCAGTTTACTTTATTGTAAGAATACAGAATATAATACATACAACATACAAAACATGTTAATTGACTGTTATTGGTAAGGCTTCTGGTCAACAGTAGGCTGTTAGTAGTTATGTTTTTGGTAAGCTGAAAGTTACATACGGCTTTTCAACTGTGTGTATGTCGGCAGGGGGGGCGGGGTTCAGCACTCCTAACCCCTGCATTGTTCAAGGGTCAAATGTACTGATATATGCTATGACATGAATGACCCTTGAAAACATTATGTGAAGTAAAAAAAGCCAGACATAAAATGCCACATATTGTATAACTCCATTTATATGAAATATCCAGGATAGGCAAATCTATAGAGGCATGGTTGCCTCAGAGTGGATGCACAGGGGGGGTAATAGCTAAAGGGTATAGGGTTTCTTTTTGTGGTGATGAAAAAGTTCTACAATTGATTGTGATGATGGTTGTACAACCCTGTGAATATATGAAAAACCACTTATTTGCACACTTCAAATGGGTAAATAAAAGGATGTGTAAATTATATCTCAAAAAAGCCATTATAGTTTTTAAAATTATAAAGGTGTTAACTTTTTTAACCCTGAAATTAGGGAGGTTTGAATGAGATCTCCCATCATGATGTTAACAAGATATTTTGCTTTATACAAAATTATGTTCCTTAAGCAAGAATCCTCAAGAAAATACTAGTAAACTAAATTCAACAGCACATCAAAAAGTTAAAACACCATGATCAACTAGGTTTCATTCCAAGGATGAAAGGTTGGTTCAACATATGCATATCAATAAATGTGATTTACCACATAAACAGAATTACAAGCAAAAACCATTGATCATTGCAGTAGATATGGGAAAAGCTTTTGATAAAATCAAAATGTATTAGCCCCTCATGATAAAAACCCTCAAGAAACTAGGCATCAAAGGAACATATCTCAAAATAATAACAGCCATTTATGACAAACCCACAGCCAATATCGAACTGAATGAGCAAAAACTGGAAGCATTCTTCTTGAGAACTGGAATAAGACAAGGATGCCTACTCTCATCACTCCTATTCAGCATAGTACTGGAAATCCTAACCAGAGCCATCAGGTAAGAGAAAGAAATAAAAGACATCCAAACAGTAAAATAAGTCAAACTGTCTCTCTTTGCTGATGATATGATTCTATACTTAGAAAACCCTAAAGACTCTGTCAAAGGCTATTAAACTGATAAACAATTTTATTAAGGCTTCAGGATACAAAACCAATGTACAAAAATCAGTAGCATTTCTACACACCAATATCCAAGCTGAGAGCCAAATCAAGAATGCAATTACATGTACAACAGCCTCAAAAAAATACCCAGGAATATATTTAACCAAAGAGGTGAAAAACCTCTACAAGGAGTACTATAAAACACTAATAAATGAAATCATAGATGACACAAACAAATGGAAGAACATTCCATGCTCAAGGATTGGAAGAATCAATATCATTAAAATGGACATACTGCCCAAAGCAATCTACAGATTCAATGCTATTCCTATCAAACTACTAACGTCATTTTCACAGAATTGGAAAAAACTACACTAAAATTCATATGGAACCAAGAAAGAAATAGCCAAAATAACCCTAAGCAAAAAGAACAAAGCCAGAGGCATTAATTACCTAACTTGAAACTACACTACAAGGCTACAGTAACATAAACAGCATGTTACTGGTACAAAAACAAACACATAGACCAAAGGAACAGAAAAGAGAATCCAGAAACAAAGCCACATAACTACAACCATCTAATCTTTGGCAAAATCAACAAAAGTAAGCAATGGGAAAGGACTCTCTATTCAATAAATGGTGCTGGGATAGCTGGGAAGCCATATCCAGACAAATGAAACTGGACCCCTATGTTTCACCATACAAAATTTAGCCAAGATGGACCAAAGTTTAAAGATAAAACCTCTAGCCATAAGAATCCTAGAAGAAAACCTAGTAAACACTATTCTGGACATTGGCCTTGAGAAAGAATTTATGACTAAGTCCCTAAAACCAATTGCAACAAAAGCAAAAATTGACAAGTCGGAACTAATTAAACTAAAGAGCTTCGGCACAGCAAAAGAAACTATCAATGGAGTAGACAGACAACCTACAGAATGGGAGAAAAATATTCACAAATTATGCATCTGACAAAGGTCTAATATCCAGAATCTACAAAGAACTTAAACAAATCAGCAAGCAGAAAACAAGTAACTCCAATAAAAACGGGGAAAAGGCATGAACAGACACTTCCCAAAAGAAAACATACAAGTGGTCAACAAACATAGGAAAAAATGTTCCACATCACTAATCATCAGAGAAATGCAAATCAAAATCACAATGAGACATCACCTTACACCAGTGAGAATGACCATTATCATTATTTTATCATTATTATTATTATTATTATTATTTTGCTTGTTCATACTGACAAAGCTATTTTTAAAAATGTTTTTATTTCAATAGCTTTTTGGGGAATAGGTGGTGTTTGGTTACATGAATAAGTTCTTTAGCAGTGATTTATGAGATTTTAGTGCACCCATAACCCGAGCAGCATACACTGTACCCAATGTTTACTCTTTTATCCTTCACCACCCACAACCCTTTCTCCGGAGTCCCCAAAGTCTAATGTATTCTCATGCTTTGCATCCTCATAGCTTAGCTCCCATATATGAGAGAGAACATATGATATTTGGTTTTCTGTTCCTGAGTTACTTCAGTTAGAATAACAGTCTCCAATTCCATCTAGGTTGCTGCAATGCCATTATTTCATTCCTTTTTATGGCTGAGTAGTATTCCATAGTGTACCACATTTTCTTTATCCACTCGTTGATTGATGGGCATTTGGGCTGGTTCCATATTTTTTTGCAATTGCAAATTGTGCTGCTATGAACATGCATGTGAAGGTATCTTTTTTGTATAACTTATTTTCCTCTGGGTAGATACCTAGTAGTGGGATTGCTGGATCAAACAATAGATTACTTTTAGCTCCTTAAGGGATCTCCACACTGTTTTCCATAGCGGTTGTACTAGTTTACATTCCCACCAACAGTGTAAAAGTGTTCCCTTTTCACTGCATCCAGGCCAACATCTACTATTTTTTTATTATGGCCAGAATGGCCATTACTAAAATGTCAAAGAAACAACAGATGTTGGTGAGGCTGTGGAGAAAAGGGGACACTTAAACACTGTTGGTGGGATGTAAATTAGTTCAGCCACTGTGGAAAGCAGTTTGGAAATTTATCAGAGAACTTAAAACAGAATTACCATTCAACTCAGCAGTCTCACTCTGGGTATACATTCAATGGAAAACAAATCATTCTACCATGAAGACACATGCACTTGTGTGTTCATCACAGCATTATTTACAATAGCAAAGACAGGGAACCAACCTAGGTGCCCATCAACAGTGGACTGGATAAAGGAAATGTGGTACATATACACCACAGAATACTAAACAGCCGTAAGTAAAGAAGAAATCACATCCTTTGTAGTAATATAGATGCTGCTGTGGGTCATTATTCTAAGCAAATTAATGCAACAACAGAAAACCAAATACTGCATGTTCTCACTTATAAGTGGGGTCTAAACATGGGGTCCTCATGGACATAAAGATGGCAACAACAGACATTGGGGATTACTAGAGGTGGGAGGGAGGGAGTGGGGCAAGGACCGAAAAACTAACTGTTGGGTACTATGCTCAGTACCTGGGAGATGGGATCATTCATACCCGTACGAATCCTAAAATAAAAGTTGAAACCAAACAAATGAACAAAAAATAAAATTATATTCCTCAAAGGAGTCCTTGTATTTGATATATGAGGTAGTTATCAAAATAATTATTCTAACTTAGAATATTCCAGAAACTTTTTAAAAAACTTTTGCAGAATTAAATCAGAGAAGATAACACAAGGTATAACTATTCACAATACATGACATCTAAATTTTGCACTACTTTAATATCAAACAGTTTAAATTAATGAATACCCTTTTGAAGACATACTGAATTTTAGTATAGACTACCAACTTTTGCCACATCATTTTACATGATAACCATACTATAGATCTTTAAAAAATGCCACGTTAAGATGTAAATATGGAGTTGCTTTAGTAATCCATATCTATTTAAAAATAGGTAACAATATTTGCAGTCTTTTAGTGGCTTACATTATTCTCTTAAAAACAATGTAAAAATTCACCTTCAAAAGTGCTTATAGAAGGAAAAAGGTAACATGCCAAACTTCAGAATCAAATTCACAAATTAAATAAATCTACTTTATTTTCAGTTTTAAATTCACTAATACACATATACATACGATCACTTTATACACACATACACACACACTCTACCTGGCAATAAACTTCCCAGTCAACCATTTTTGTATTTTAAAAAGAAAAGAATAAAAATCTTCCTGGAAAAGTAAAAAAAAAATTGTCTAATCTTAACTACTTGTAGCATGATCCCTTCAAATTTAATAACTAATATGCCTACTTCTTTAAGCTCCATCGATAACTTATCAAGATATATTTTATTTTTGTTGCTGCTCTCATTAACCCATCATTTAAAATGAGAACAAAATATTTCTATCTTCCCGCTTCGGATAGAATGTTTTAAGAATCTTGCAAAGCAGGCTAAAATAAACATGTTAAATAGCTTTGCATAGAATATACACGCACATATTTAGGCAAATGCAATATAAACACAGGGAGAACTGTAGGACATTATCTGAGTTTATGATTTACTTTTCAAGTATTTAATTTAAAAATCAATACAACATTTCTTAACATATTCTGCTTAAGTTCCTAAGAAAAACTTAATTGACAATTCCAGTGCCTGTCATATCAAAAAAAAGCAGTGGCTACATAAGAAAGTTCCCATGTTGAAATATATATATTTATCATTAAAATTTTGTATCAGTTAATGTTCTTGTTGCTGCCAAATCTATACCTCTATTTTAAGATACTAATAAACTGCATTATTTTACTTCATTTCAGGTATGAATTTTCACTGAATTAAAAACATCAGTAAACTCAAAACAGCATCTTAATGACACTGCTTCAAAAAATTATTTTTCAAAAAGATTCCCCTATAACTTTTATTGAATATATCCCTCATCCCAGAAAACTTTTCCAGATGATATAAATCAATCTCCTGAGTAATTATGGGCTTTATGTTTCACTTACAAGATATCATTAAGTAGTCTTCAGAAGTGCTCTTGACATCATCATCATCATCATCTTCGGTTTTTATAGTAACTGTAGAACCAGGAACACCTCCAGCTGCTTGAATCACAGTTTCTGTATCTGAATTAGTTACAAGAACCTCCTCTGATACCATTGTGGGAGAGTCGACTCCTGAAACACAATCTTGGACCACATGTTCTAAGTGTCCATTAGGACCAGTAACAAGGTCAGCCACGAATACCTGCTCTGGTACCCTAACAGTTTCTGTAATTAATTCAGAAGTCAAGATGTGATCACCATCATCTTCTTCTAAATCCTCTTCAATGGCAACATCAGCTTCAAGTACCGCTTCAGGAACAATCACACCTTCTGTTACTACATCAGTCTCTGTGATGATATCAGGTCCATGGACAACTTCAGCTGCAAGGCCATGATCAAGAGTTATCCCATCATCTGTGACAACATCAGAAACTAATACAGCTTCAGGAACTGAAACAACAATATGGTCTCCATCGATATGTGCAGTACCAGCCATTCCAGCCACTATAATACAAACAATTATCCAAAAAAGGTAAAGTTATTTTATTAATTTAGAGTACTGTATTTAATAAATCAAATGCTATAAATATTTCTTAAATATTAAGTAATCTTGGCTAAATAAATCATTTTTTAAAATCATTGACGATTTAACTGCAATTCAAATCACCAACAACCAGGAATTGGGTTAGAGTTGGGTGAAAACAATGTTAGTAAAATCTACATGAAGACCTTAAAATAATATACTTTATTTTCAAGTAAAACATAAAAGCCATAATGAGATATCACTACATTCCAATTAAAACAGTTAACATAAAAAACAGTGATAGCACCACAGGCGGGTGAGGATGTGGAGAAACTGGATTTCTCAAATGTTATTGGTGCAAATGTAAAATAGTAGCAGCCACACTCTCAAAATAGTTTGGCATTTCTTTTTTTCTTTTCTTTTCTTTTTTTTTTTTTTTTCTTTGAGACGGAGTCTCACTCTATCGCCCAGGCTGGAGTGCAGTGGCGCGATCTCGGCTCACTGCAAACTCCACCTTCCGGGTTCACGCCATTCTCCTGCCTCAGCCTCCTGAGTAGCTGGGACTACAGGCACCCGCCACCGTGCCCGGCTAATTTTTTGTATTTTTAGTAGAGATGGGGTTTCACCGTGTTAGCCAGGATGGTCTCGATCTCCTGACCTCGTGATCCACCCATAGTTTGGCGATTTCTTACAAAACTAAATATGCACTTACTATACAATCCAACCATTGCAATCTTGGGCATTTTTCCCCAGAAAAATGAAAATATATGTTTATACCAAAAACTGTACAGAAATATTCCTAACAGCTCATAGTAGCTATTACTCATAGTAGCAAAAAATTAGACACAACCCAAGTGTCCTTTAGCAGGTGAATGGTTGGTTCCACCAATTCTGGCACATCCCTACTATGGAATACTACTCAGCAATAAAAATGAACACACTATTGATACATTCAACAACCTGAATTTCCTCCAGAAAATTTTGCTGAGGGAAAAAAAGACAATCACCAAAAGTTATGATACTGTATAATGTATAAATGGAATAATTTATATTATCTCAAAACAATAAAACTATAGAGATGGAGAACAGACTATTGGTTGCCAAGGGTGTCTGTGTGTGAGTGTGTATGTGTGTGTCTGTGAACACACAGGGATGGCATATATATATAGTGATAGAACAGCTCTGCATCTTCATTGTGGTGGTATTTACATAAATCTATATGTGGGATAAAACTGCATAGAATATATACACTCACACACACACATGAATGTATGTTAAAAATGGTGAAAACTGAATTAGGTCTGTAGTCTAGTTAACAGTAACGCGTGAATGTCAATTTCCTGGTTTTTGTATTGTACTACAATACAAAATAGTTATGTAAGATGCCACCATTACAGAAGATAAGTAAAGGGTACATGGACTCTATGTACTCCTTTGCTCTATTGCTTGTGAGTCTATAATTGTTTCAAAAAATTAAAAAGGCACAAAAACGTAAAAGGATACTAATATGTTAAGCGAGTTAATAAAATATCCTATTATAAAATATGCGTCATAAACATGAAAGTGTCTGAACTTCTTTAACTTATAATAATTACTATATCCAAAATTGGAAGGCATCTTTCAACACCTGATTTAGGGGGAAAAACTCTCTACTCATCTTAGACTAACATTTGGTTTGATAATAGTAAATCTGTAGGAATAAAGCTTTAATGTTTTTCTTGAGCAGCATGGTAAACACCAACTCCTACCTGCCCTGTAAATATTGTGTGAGTGTAAAATCCCTTCATGAGGAATTCTGCTAAGTTCTGCTCCCTGAGGTGGTACAACAACAAATTAAGAGGCTTTGTGGATCTGGTTGTAATAAATTATCTACAAGAAATCATCCAGTACAAAACCTTTTGATCACTTTCTATAAAGTAGTACCTGAAAGAGTGTTATTTGTCATATAGTGTTCATTATTTTTAATCAATTCATTATGGAAGTTAGTTACCAAGTTAGGATGGAGACCAATGGACACCATCAATACACTAACACATCAAAGAAAAAGGTGAAAAGGGAAAGCTGAGCTTTCAACAGCGTTTTTGGGATACTTTCCTTTCAACCCTTTTAAATCCTCACCGTCTCAAACTCTCATCTAAACCACTAAATTACCCCAAAAGGACACAGCCACAATCCTGGAAGTCTGGTACACGAAGAGAGTATGTATAAAACAAATATTTTTAATTCGGTTGTTACTCCACTGGGCATTTCAGAAATGGGGAGGAGGTGGGGGTTCAAATTTAGCATTTAATCAGACTGGAAATGTGGTTTTTTAGCAAGGAAAAAATTAAAATATTAATCCTGTAAAATTAACTGTACTGGAATTCTATATATCTAAACAATAAAATGACTAATTCACAAAAATCTTTTCACAAACCAAAGATTTAAAATATGGGAAATTCCATTTATTTTAGAACACTGCTGAAGATTAGTCTGGTTCCTGAAAGTAGACCATCAGGAAGGAAAGAAGGGTAGAATAATGCTAGTGGGGACCTGGGTTCAGATCAACCTGGTTGGGTGGACTCTAAGAAGATAGACTGAAGGAACAGTGCTAGTTCACCTAGCCTCTAGCAAGAACTTACAAGTCAAAATAGATCAGATCTAAAAAACTAAATAAATAAATCCAAATATGTTTGTTTATCCTGAACCAAATGCTCTCAAGGATCCTAGACCAAGAATTGATAAGTCCCTCACAGGGTACCAGCAGATTACTTAGACCAAGATCCAAGATATCTCTTATTAAATTTTGTTTGTTCTTCTTATCAGTTCATCTGTTAGATTCCACTGACTTTCTAAACAAAGTCACTTAGCTATAGATTAGCTATATTTATTGAGCACTGACTATCCAACAAGCAACCTGCTAATACAAGTATCATCTCATTTAATCTGTATAAGGTGAGTGCGATTATTCTCATTTTAAATAAGGAGAAACTATGGTTTACAGATGTTATATAAGGTTGCCACAAGGTCCTGGCTGGAAACTGAACTCATTGTTTGACTCCAGACTGCCTTTTTTCTACTTGCCTGGGAAGAGGTTAGAGTATATTTACCCTAGATACTGTTTTTTAAAGAGATGTGTAAGATTAACTAAGTGAGGCACAGCTAGAGGAATAGCTTAAGATAAACAGTAAAATGGCCTATCACGTGGTCGCTCATTTAAATTTTAAATCATTTGGTAAACAGCATTAAATTGCATTAATAATTTATCTTACTAGCTTAGAAAATTATAAACAATAAGAAAAAATCATTTAAAAAGTATAAAATTAAATGATTAGGCAACAGTAAGAAACATGTCCTGATTTCAAGTATTTCCCATTTTATTAAAGTTATTCCATTTAAATACGAATACTTGGAACATCACCAGAATGACAGCATAAAATCTGTTACATGTCAGGTCTGTCTTGGGCCACTATCTAAGGGTGTTTTGCTATTTATATCCTAAAACAACACAGACTTTTTGCAGCATTAAAATCTTAAACAACTATTAAATTCAATCTCATACTTCAAGGACAGCTATTATACTGAGACACCAGCAAGGTTATTGAACAAAGTTGTAAATTTCTAAGTCTCAAATACTCTTCAAAACAAATTGGTCCAATGAATTCTGCATTAAATTAATGTTTCAGATTTTCTGTATTGTACCAACCAAGAACCTTACAGAATTTGGAGATCTTGTGCCACAGTGTTCTTATTTGGTTACCTCTGTGTATGTTAAACTCTAAGTTTCACAAATGTCAATAATTTATGGGCTGCAAATATCTAAGTTTTGACGCTGACAAAATTTAAAGAGAACGTATCTAATTTCTAATGAAATTTTAGAATTTAGAAATTTTAACAGGGAGGTAAAATAAGCATGGGGGGGCTGCTTTCAGAAGAAATCTAAGTTATCAGGGCTAAAATTTCCAAAAGTCCCCCAATAAAGGTCTTTTTAGGTTTAGGTCTGTTTGACAACCTTTGCATTTCACAAAATATCATACAAAAAATGAAAATGCCTATAAATGAAATTGTGCTGGGAACTGCATATCAAAAACAGAGTGAGAGTTACTGCCTTTTAAAAGTTCAGAATTTACCAAGGACAAATGGAAACTTAACATATTTCAGGTCAACATTATCCCTAAGCACAAACGAGTGAGCATTACCCATATTAGTTATTCTTGATCTAATAGCAAATTCAGAAAAATAGTCTCACCAAAAATGCAAAAGTAATTTAATTGCTATTGATTTATATACCTTGATTTAAGAGAGCATAAAAATGAAATTTAAAAAGAATGCATCATTTGTAAAAACCACTAACTCAAAATACTACCAGACAGTTAAATCATAAACAGGTATATAACAACAAAAACAACAAAAAGTGTCTTTAAACTTTTTTCTGATATAAATCAGTTTACTCTATTAAATTCATTTTAGAGAGGGCTTTAAATAATAATATGAAAATACTAATTAAAAATTAGGAGTTTGCAAACCTTTCAATTTTATTATTTATAAAAAGGGAGGGGAGAGTGAATGAAAATCTTACTTTCTACATATTTATGCAGCTATAATTGTGTATAGGTATATGTGTGTATATATATTCTCCTCAATTTACATGAAAAAAAAAATTCCAAGAGGCTGTGCTATTTATTCTGTGGTTTCAGATATGCCTTGGCATACTATCACACACCTCCAAAGGCACTCATACTCCAATCTAAGATGCAAAGCTTACTTTGTCAAACACAAAATATTTCTAGTGGATTAAAAATATTTCAACAACCCAAATATCTATCAACTGATAAACAAATAAATCAAATGTGGTGTACTCATACAACGGAATATCATTGGCAGTGAAAACGAATGAAGTATATACTGATACATGCTATAACATGGATGACACTTACAAACATGCTAAGTGAAAGAAGCCAGACACAACGACCATATATGATTCCACTTATATAAAATGTTCAGAATAATTAAATCCACAGACAGAAAGATTAGTGGCCGCCTAGGGCTGATGGGGAGAGGCAGAATGGGGAATGACTGCTAATGGGTATGAGGTGTTTTTTTTTAGGATAAGAAAATGTTCTAAAACTAGGTACTAGTGATGGTCATACAATTTTGTGAATATGCTAAAAACCATTGAATTGTATACTTTATAAAAATGGATGAATGGAATGGTATGTGAATGTATCTGAATAAAAAGTAAAGAAGAAAACACATATATGTTAAATATTTCAATATGCATATTCTATTCCCCTAACAACTAAAAGAATAAAAGTAGTAGATGTAATAAAGGAGTAATTAATTCTAAAGACATTGAGGATAAACAATGGAAAGGAAGGTTAAAAGGAACATTATGTAAATATTCACCAGCACCAATCAGATTTTTTTTCATCTTTTGAAAGGAATCACACTTTACTAGCTAATATAGCCAACCTCTTCAGAAATGAAGTGAGTTTTGGCACTTTACCAAATGCTATAGGAGAGGTAATATTTTGTATTAAATGGAGAAACTACTATAATACTTCCATTTTAAAAAATATCTTATTTTAAAAGGTAAAAAAGTAAAGTTGACATTTCAACCAAAATTTATTTATCATACTGAAATTCCAGTGTTCCATTATTCTAAAAACTATCAACGCTCTACTAAAGAATTCATGGGAATATCTTTAATCTCTTACTCTTTGGCCCTATTATCCTTCCTCTAGAATTTATTGATGAGGTTTTTTTCACCCAAAGTCATTTCTAAATCATCCGTAGTCAACACAATTCACTTAGCTTTCAGAAGAATACATCCATGATTTCTTTGTATTTCATCAATTAACTCACATCCAATATTGGACTACTTAACTTTATTCATCAGAAAGAAATGTCAAAGAATTCTATAACTGGAGAGGACCTTAAATGTTATCTAGTGCAGTCATTATAAAAGGGAATTCAGTAATTTATCCAAGTTTACACAGCTAGTTAACAGCACTGCCATGACTAGAATATGGCTTTACTGACTTCCGTTACTGTGGGATTTACTACAGGGGACCAAATGATACATTCAACCACATTATCAACGAACAGTAGTAGCATTTTCTTAACTTAGCAAAGTATCACAGTTCTATTCCCTCATCACTAATTTCAGCTTCAACAATTCCATATTACCTCGTTTCCTGTTCTTTTATCGCAGTTCACTATTTGTCTTTTCTGCTTTCACTCCAATCTTATCTTCAACTCTTTTGATCTCATCCCTGCCTTTTATACTTCAAATAGCTCTATCTCCTCTGTAATTCAGATCATCCCTGGCCAAATTCAGTTTATTTGTTGAATGTCAATGGATTCTTGGCATCCTCTTCAAAATGAGTACTGTTAAGAGGCTACTTACAAACCTAGCCACAAGAGTAAGGACTCTTTTTTTTTTTTTTTTTTGAGACTGAGTCTCATTCTGTCACCAGGCTGGAGTGCAGTGGCACCATCTCAGCTCAGCTCACTGCAACCTCCGCCTCATGAGTTCAAACAATTCTCCTGCCTCAGCCTCCTGACTAGCTGGGACTACAGGCGTGCTCCACTACGCTCGGCTAATTTTTTGTACTTTTAGTAGAGACGGGGTTTCACCATGCTGGCCAGAATGGTCTCAATCTCTTGACCTCGTGATCCACCAGCCTTGGCCTCTCAAAGTGCTGGGATTACAGGCATGAGCCACCAAGCCCGGCCTCTTTTTTTTTGTTTTAAAAAAAAAAAAAAGAGAAAGAAAAATGTATTCTAATGGTAACAACTTTCTGTGGAAATAGCATCACAGTGATAATCACCTAGTGCATGATTTTGCATATCACCATATAAGCATCTTATTTTTTTAGTTGATATAAGCACTTCTTTTTCCAACTTTATTAACAATGCAACTTAAAATGTGTTTTAGAAAGCCAGTTTAACATTTCCTACACCTGAGAGCTGATATATACTATCAGAACAGAATGTGATATAATTATGCAGTTATTTATGTAAATTGAGTTTTTCATTTCCAGTAACATACTACCACTATATTTCAAGTGTCCCTAACACAACCTTCCCCTAAATTGTAAGAGTGATGTTAAGTAGACCACTGACACACAGCTTTATGAGAATAAGCTCTACAAATATATTTTCCTAGTAAAAGAACAAGTTTTCATTGTAATTCACCCCTTCCTCAACTTATTTATTTTTATTATCCCCTTACTTTTAAAAAAGAAGAAAATACAACAAAGAAAATGCTTTACCAAAATCTTGCATAATCATGGTATGGGCCATTCTAGAGTCTGGCGTGTGCAATCCAAGACTTCCACCACCTGAATCCATACTTAGCAAAGTTCATTCACCAATATCTGCAAAAGAAATGGCTTTTAAAATAGTTTTAATACATTTAGCCCAAAGTTAGTTGTTTTGAGAAAAAAATGCAATTGACAATATGCCTTTCAACCAAGTGTGGAAAGCTTCATTACAAAAGAAAGCAAAACAAAGAAAAACCATGGTTAGATGCTTTGTGTGACAACCATAAATAAAAGAAGTGCCAAGTGGAAGTAAACCAAAAATAATGGAGACGAAGGCACAGTCAAGCTGATGAGCCATAGGGAAGTGGTAGAAGAAAGCAAAACAACAAAACTGCAGTGCTAAAGTTCCAGTTAAAACACAGGTTATAAAAGAAGAACGAGATGACAACAAATAATAGTTAGGATATTTATACATTACTAGAGGACTCAGATGTCTAGTATTAGTGAATTTCATCCACTGGCTCTCATCCATTTCTTCCAGACCCAGATCAGCCCTGCAGCGGAGCTCTGCAGATAAACTTGTATTCACCTCTGGCTCCCAGGGTTCTACTTATAATGTAAAATGTTCTATCCCAGTTTCCCCGGAGTTCTTTGAACCAGTAAGGACTTCTGGCCTCACTCTACTACATTCTCTTGTCTCAGTTTTGAGGACTCATGAAACATGACTGCTTCCTAAATATGGTAAAAATAAGATCGATCACATACAAACATTTAGCAAATTATTTATCTCAGCATATCATTTACTTGTAATTGTACAAATGACTTTTTATTAGTGATTAATAAAATTATGCTAGCTTCATGGTGGTTTTGAAAACAAGGGCTCAATCTATTTCATTTCAAATGACTTATCCTATATTTACGATCATTTGATAGTATGGAACATAAAGTCAGATGCTGTCACTCAATATATTTCTTAGACATATATACGTGCATTTTCTCTTCAAACATAAGATTCTAAGTAAATCAACAAAAACCTGTCAATTTTATAAGGCATTTATCTCCTTTTCACATAGCAGTGCTTAATAAATTGTACCATATTGCACAACAGATAAAGCTGCATCCTTAATGAAAGTTTCAGAAAGGTGACACGTAATACAGCTTAATATATTCTTAAATAAAGGGGGATGGCTAAATTGGTATTCAGGAGGCAGGAGAGTCTCACAGAGGAACCCCTATCACTATTTCAGGTGTATACATAAATATGCTACAGAAGTAGGTGACATTTCTGTACAACAAACGATTCAGACAATTACTTTATATATGAGCAAAACTTCACATTTTTAGAAATTCTTAGTTGTGTATCTTTTTTCAAATGCCACATTGTTTTCTGCTTTGCTATTATGCAAAATGAGGCCCAGAGGCCAAGACAGTTCACAATAAACTACCTGTGTGTTAACAAAATAAATCTGAAAGAGACTTGTTCTTAACATTTAAAACAGTGTACTATTTGGATTTTAATTAGAGTAATTACTTTCTTTACCACATAACTAATAGAACAACTACAAATGTCTTAAAATGTTTTTTAAAACTTAATTTTATTTAACTGTTAAATAAGATAAAACAATAAATAATTTGTTAATCACCTTTATATGAGTGTCTCGAAGAAACTGTAGATTTTCTTACATAAAGTAAAATCTGCAGTAATTTCTTTTTATTTTTCCTTCTGTGCTATGTTATTTTCTTTGAGAAAACGCTCTCTTTACCTATTAGAAAAATACATTCAAAATCAGATACTTTAAAATATTTTAAACTAAGTTTCTTACACAACTTAATATTTTTCTTTACACCTGAACTTGCATAGTGAGGCTGGGAAGGGTTCATATGCTCAAATCTATAGTAATCTTAAAAGCAACCCAAAGGATTCCAACAAAAACAACTACTGACTACATTAGCAACGTTATTATACTTAGAATGCTACCACTTGATTAAACCAAAATCTTCTCTAAAGCACATCTTAAAAATCACAAACAACACCTTATTTTAGAAAGTGAAAGAGAATCAAGGGCAAGCTTTATCCTTGCCAAATCCATACTGAAAAGTCTTCACTAGCACTCAATGAAGTGTAAAAATTACAACACATAGTGCAACTATTATAAAAGTATTACACTGTGTGAATACCAAATAAATAAACCGGGGTATCTTTCCCCACATAGGAAGTTTCAATAAAATCAATAATAAATGAGGTATGAAAAGAGCAGTGTGTTAAGTATTTAATAATCATTAGAGATAGCTAGGCTTCTTGGTCTTCTCTAGAGTGTATCTCACATCCTTATTGAATGGAGATAACCCACCAAGTACGCTTCAAGTAAACATCTTTCCATTAATGCATGGGGAGTAGAAATCACAAAAAGAAAATCTGTCTCTTCTAACATAGCTCATTCAGGACCTAGCTTCTTAGTGATGTCAATAGGGTGACAGATAGACGAGAAATGGTAAGGCGGCAGAACAAGAGAATGCGAAAGTAGTATTTGCAGAGATGGGAGACAAAGGAGCCCTGGCAAGTAGCAGTATTGCAGCTTTGGACGCAGCCCTCCTCCCGCATAAGTCTCCTTTTCCCACGACCATGCCAAGTTTCAATCATTTCGAGCAGAATGCACACACGTGCCCTCTGAGGTATTACCCATCTGACTAGATCTTAAACCTAACAAGAGAACCTTCGCAGTAGAAAGGAAGAAACCGATGAGACAAGAATACCCTTTCCCCTCCTCCCTCCTCTCACTTGGTGCAGCGGTCGCCACCGCTGCTACCCACGCCGCGCTGCCCAGCCCCTCAGCCTCCTCCAGCTTCCTCTGCCCCGCTACGTGGGAGACGGTTGGGAACCAAAATGGTGGTGTTTTAGTGTAGGCGACAGTTGTCGCACACGCCCCCCCCTCCCCCCAACTCCCAGGCTCTGACGGCTCCCAATCCCCTAAAATGCCGATTCGGTGCCACTTCCTCGCACACGCCGCCATCCCTCGCGCATTCCAAAGGTTACTATTAGCTCGGTCAGGGGGCGGGGGCGAGGCGACTGGGGCGCCAGTGAAAGGAATATGGGATGGAGGGATAGCTGAGAGAAAATGCCAGGGGGACGCTGCATTCTTCACTTCACCGTTTTGTTTTCCGCCATTTTCCCGTCACCCTAAACCACCGACGGTCTCAACGACGGCTCTAGCTCCCTGGGGCTCTGGCCTAGGGAAAGAGGAGGTTGGCTAAGGGGGAAAACCCTTACTTCCCTCAATTCCTCCAGCCCCCGGCTGCGGCTGAAGAGGAAAACTCCGCCCGAGGCGGGAGGAAAGCTCAGGGACTGGACGCCACTTCCATTGTTCCCTTCGCCCTACGCTACACGCTGGGTGTGAGCCTCTCCTCCCCTCAGACAAGAGACAGTGAACGCGGTGGATCCACGTCCCTCTAGTTTCTCGTCAGGAGTCTCCTTACCTGCTGCTGCAGCTACAGCTGCCGCTGCTGCTGCCGCCGCCGCTGCCGCCGCCGCCGCCTCCGTGCCGCCAGTCGGACTGTGACCGCGCTCTGGATGGCTGCGGGGGGCGGCAGCTGTGGATCCCTTAAGGTCCTCACATTCGGGTTTCCGAGGTTCCGCAGCCCGAGCCAATCACAATCTACTCTGCGTCTGGGAGGCGCGCCGCCTCGTTCTCCTTTATATTGCTGCTGACATGCTGAGGTTGCATTACGTCACGCTACCCTTGCTGCAGGGTAGGGGGCCAAAGGGGGGTCTCGTGCACGCGCGCGCGCGGGAGTTCGAGGCGCCCGCGCTAGGTTAGTGCGAGACCCCGCCGGCTTGCGGCGGGGGCTGAGCGCCGGCCAAGTCCAAGTGCGCAAGCCCAGATCTTGGCGCGCCCCTGAGGAGTTTCTGTGGGAAGATTTTCTGTTTTCCAGGTTTCCCAAGGGAAACGAAGAAAGGGAGGGGGAGAATCAATGACTGAACCTCTAATAGATGTTGGACGACGTTAAAAAAGAAATGTATCGGCCCTACCCTCGAGGATTTGACAAATTAGACTGACCAGAGTGATAAGAGGTATGCCTCACCCCAATAAAACCTGTGTGTGTTACAGTTTCCCTTCCTCCCTCCCTTCATTTCTTTTCTATTTTGTAATGGTAGACAATTCGATGAAGAAAGTGAAGGAGAGTGAAGAAAGGTATAGAAAGGAAAAGGTGAACAAGGGGCCTCAATGAAGTGGACACTAAATATCTCATGAATGTGTCACTTTCAGCTTCTGTCTGCAAAAAGTGGGAGGACAGTGAGAAATTCATTGGGTGAGGGGTGGGGAAAAGGGTGATGAGATGTGATGAAAGGTAGGTGGGGACTAGATTGCGTAAGCAAAGGGTCTTATGTTTTGCCTATTTTAGCTTTAATTCTATAAGCATTTGGAATCAATAACAGTGTTTAAGCAGGGAAAGGATAGGATCCTAAAGAAAGTAACTCTTTATCTTTGCAAATCATTTGAATATTTACAAATAAAGCATGTTATTATTCTAGATTCTAGATACATTCTTCAGGTCTCTATAACCTAATATACCACTAAAGCTTTTGGTAAAATTATAGAAGATGTGAAAGTCCTAGCACAGTACCTGGCTCATAGTAGACCAGGAGTCGGCAAACTTTCCATATAAAGGGCCGGATAGTAAATATTTTATTTTTGTAAATAAATAGTAGTAAGCAAAATATTTTTTGAGGGCTATAGCGTCTCTGTCACAACTACTCTGCTCTGCCATTGTAGCCCCAAAGTGGCCATAGACACATTCAGCAGAATGAGGAGATATAATTTCCAAGCTTGAAAAGGGTGAAATCCAGTTATTACTAAAACGTGAAGTATGATAAATAGATAGATAAGAGATTGGTAAATTACCTTCCAGTGTGAGGTTCAAAGTTTCTCTGCAAGAAATGCACTTTCTGCAAAGCCCGTCCACAGTGGGCACAGAGAAGGAGCATGCTCGTGTGCGCGCATGTGGTGTGTGTGTGTGTATGTGCATATGTGCATGTGTAATGATGGTAAAATATTTGTTTTCCTTACTTTTGAGTTCCAGGGAGAGATAAGTGAGCATGGCTGTGTTCCAGTAGAACTTTATTTATGAACGCTGACATTTGAATTTTATTTCATCTTAATGCGCAGTGAAAAATTATTCTTCTTTGAATTTTTTCAACAATTAAAAATGTAAACATCACTCTTAGTCATAGTCCATAGAATAACAGGCAGCAGTCCAGATTTGGCTTGTTGGCCATAGTTTGCCCACCTCTGTAGGTTTCATTTACTTAAGCTTTTATTTTCCATTCTAGAAGAAGAAAGAAATTTTTATGAGTGTGTCCTCATACATGACATTTTTCTATGTTGGATAGCCTGGCAAATACTACTTATAGTCTTGTCCCATGGCAATTCCAACAGGACACTCAAGGAAGAAAGCTGAGAAAGATGTGGGGTTTTTACATCAATCACCTTTATGAATGGTACACTGTGGGAGATAATTTTTAAAACCTGAAGGCCATCCTTGCTCTTCCGTCTTTCTCCAAACATCTAGTCAATGAAAATATCCTGAGAATTCTTCCTCTTTAATATCTATGGAATTAATCCCCCTTTTACCTATTATCATTACTTTGTTCAGGTTCACATACCTTCATAACTGGATTATTGCAACACCTTGCTAACTAGTTCCTCTGTGTCCATTTACTCACCAATTTCCCAAATCAAAAATGACAAAATCAGAAAAATATATCAAATTGATTCTCCCCATTCCATTTTCACTTCAGTGAGGCCCTCACCAATGGGACAGTAGTAATAGTCTTCTGACTTATTTCTCTGCTCCACTTGATATCTTTTACAGTGTAGAGTCTACACCATCACTGAATTCACTTGCATAACAAAACAAACAAAACTGATTATCTTACTCCCCTGCTTAAACATTGCTATCAATTTCCACTAGAAGTCAAGGATAACACCCAGACAAGTACAAAAAGAGAGTTTTGGGAATCCCAGCTGGGGGATGTCCTTTAGATATTTGGCCAATACTTATTTAAAGGAAGAAACTGACTAATAAATGGGAAACTGACTAATAAATGGGAAAAAAAACTGTTAGACCTGGCTGTTTATGCTATTTTGGAAAATAGTATTGTTTTTATATGCATGTGTTAGCATTTTTGAAGTTTCATATTAGTCTCAAGACCAATAATATTAATTAGGTACTATAAACTTTGTAATTTGTAGCTTCTTTGTTGTGTAGGTGGTTCACATCATTCCCTCTACTAGCCTTGGTAATCCTGGCCAACTAATAGTGTTTTGCTATGGTACATTTAAAAAATTGCTGTCCCTTCTGCCTCTGGACTCACAGTTTGTCGTCAACTATATTATCTTCAATCTCAGCCTCATCTAGGAAAACTCATACCCTGCTTTCACTGTAACCTGGGCAACTCCCAAGGAGATAATCTAAAGTAAATTAACATGAGGATATTCTGGGTTATCTAGAAAACCTCCTTATAACTAAATACTGTCATACATTATCAACACTCACATTTGTATTTACAGCACATTGACACCAGATAGTAGTATTTTAATTGTTTTTAGCTGATTTGAAGTGAAGGTGTCATACTTTGTTTTTAAATTATGTAGTTCTATCAGGTTCACTATACATAATACAATTTCTTGGTAGTTAGAATAGAGTGGTGGGGGAAGTGAGTAAGGCAAACCACATTCAATATGCCAATACAGAGTCATATTCATGTTGTGAGCTGCAATTTAATTTCAGCAAAACAATATCATGCATAACATGAAGTTAATGCTGTTAAATTATTGGTTTTGTTGTTTATTGTGTGGTTTTATAATTATATAGGCATCATAAGCCCAAAGCATCCATTTTTTTCTATTTTATTTTAAAATTTCAACTTTTGTTTTACATTCAGGGGATACATGTGGAGGCTTGTTACCTGGGTATATTGCGTGATGCTGAAGTTTGGTGTATGAATGATCCCATCACTCAGGTAGTGAACATAGTACCCAACAGGGAGTTTTTTAGTACTTGCCCGCCCTCCTTCTCTCTCCTCTTCAGTAGTCCTGAGTGTCTGTTCTCATCTTTATGTCCATGTGTACCCAAACAAAGCATTCATATACATATGGCTCTACTGCTGTTCATATTTAAGTAACATTATAATAAAACTACCATAATTTAAATGAACATTGAGAGTACAATTTTTCCTTTAAAATAGTCTAATAAAAAATACAAAATGACACACAAAAAGTCTGTAAATACTATCCCATGTAAAAGGTACCAGGACTCCTTGGGGGGAATAGCTAATTCCAAGTCTGAGATAAAAAAAAAAAAACAAATAAGATGAGATTGTGACATATTGTATCAGAGAGCAGGGGTACCATCAAAGTCTAATGTCAAAAGTACACAGGAGGCCAGGCGCGGTGGCTCACGCCTGTAATCCCAGCACTTTGGGAGGCCGAGGCAGGCAGATCACGAGGTCAGGAGATCGAGACTATCCTGGCTAACACGGTGAAACCTCGTCTCTATTAAAAATACAAAAAAAAAAAAAAGAGTACACAGGAGCGTCAGACAATAATAGTAACTTTGAATGATGAAAACACATTGACTATATAAAAATGCATGAGTTGATTAGTGATATTGGTAGAGAGGGATCCCCCTACTCCCAAAGAATGAAACCTCATTGAATACCATTTAAGGTAAATAGAACATTGACTCCTTATTCTGACAATTAGCAGTCAAAAGAAAAAAAAAATCAGTATTTTATTCTGCTTTTTCTGTCAAACTTTCAGAACAACAAGAAAGCCCTAGTTTGATAAGAGAAAGTTCTGTTTGCAAGAAATACAGTTAGTAAATGTAGAAAAAAATCCAGAAATAAATGTAGAAAATCACTATTTTACAACCTCCAATGATGTAACAGATCCAGGCAAGGATCATCAGTGGGTGAAACATGAGATGAAAAAGTTTATTAAGGACTTCAGGCCGTCATCACCTGAACCCTGTAATAATTTCATCATTGACAACATTTGGTATTGTCATTATTCTTTATTTCAGCTGATCAGATAGTTGTATAGTGATATCTCATTGTCTGACAGCTAATAATTTGTCTAATAGCTAATAATTAACACCTGTTTGTGTCGTTATTTGCCATAACTTCTTTGATGAAGCGTCCGTTTAAGTTCTTTGCCCATCTTTTAATGTGGTTGTTTCCTTACTATTGAGTTTTCAGAGTTTAAAAAAAATACATTTTCTGGATACTAGTCCTTTATCAGATATTTTCTGTACATCATTACTAGGTCTTTTCATTCACTTTACCGTGCCTTGGGCAGAAAAAATGTTTTCAAATTTGATGAAGTCAAATTTGTCATTTTTTTTCCTTGCATGTGTTGTGCTTTGGTGTCAGATTTAAGGTTTTTTTTCCCTAAAAGTTTAACTTTTTAGTTTTTACATTTACATATATTAATTATTTTGAGTTGGTCTTTATATAAGGTGTGAAATTCAGGTTAAGGTTCATTTTCAAAGGTTCCAGCAATATTTGTTCAAAAGACAACCTTTTCTCCACTGAATTGCCTGTGTATCTTTGTAAAAATATCAAATGGCCATATTCGTGTAGGTGCATATCTGTCCTATTTTTTAGGTTCCGTTGATTTGTGTATCTATCCCTTTACAAACACTGCTCTGACTTGATTACTCTAGCTTTACAGTAACTTTTAAAATTAAGTAGTGTGATTCCTCTTTGTTTTTCTTTGTCAAAATGTAATGAGCTATTCTAGTTCTTGTGTCTTTACATGTAAATTTGAATATCAGCATGTCTATATCTATACAAATTTCTGCTGGGATTTTGGTTGATATTGTGTTAATCTATAGATCTCTTTGAGGGAGAATTGACATCATTACTATAATGATTCTTCTATTCATGAACACAGTATGTCCATTTATTTAGGTCTTCTTGGATTTGTTTCATCAGTGTTTTGTCATTTTCAGTATATACATTCTGTGCATGCTTTGTTAGGTTTGTACCAAACATGTTCAGTTTTAGGAGCTATTGTAAATGGCATTTTTAAAATTGCAGTTTCAAATTTTTCTCTGTATTTAATTATAAGCAGTTTGAATATAATATGTCTGGGCTTGGACTTTTTGTGTTTATCCTCTTTAGGGTTCACTCAGCTTATTTTATTTTATTTTGTTTTATTTTATTTTATTTTATTTATCGTGATAAGAACACTTAACATGAGATCAACCCTTTCAACAAATATTTAGTTGTACGATGCAGTATTGTTAACTAAAGGCACAATATTGTACAGCATATTTGTAAATATTAATCATCTTGAGTACCGAAACTTTACACAAATTAAAAACAACTGCACAATTCCCAGTCCCCCAGCCCCTAAGAATCACCATTTTACTCTTTCATTCTATGAGTTTGACAATTTTATTGTATTTTTTGTATTTAATATTATGGGTACATAGTAGATGTATATATTTGTGGGATACAGGAAATAGTTTAATACAGGCATACAATGTGTAATAAACACATCTCAGGGAAAATGGAGTATCTCTCATCTCAAGCATTTATCATTTCTTTGTGTGACAATCCAGTTATATTCTTTTAGTTATTTCTAAATGTGCAATAAGTTATTGTTGACTGTAGTCACACTGCTATACTACCAGACACCAGCTCTTTTTCATTCTATTGGACTATATTTTTTGTACCCATTCACTATCCCTACTTCCCCCAACCTCCCACTGCCTGTCCCAGACTCTAGTAACCATCATTCTGGTCTCTATTTCCATGAGTTCAATTGTTTTAATTTTTAGCTCCAACAAATAAGTGAGAGCATGCAAAGTTTGTTTCTGTGCCCGGCTTATTTCACTTAACATAATGACCTCCAGTTCCATCCATGTTGTTGCAAATGACATGATGCCATTCTTTTCTATGGCTGAGTAGTACTCCATTGTATATATGTACCACATTTTCTTTATCCATTCATTTGTTGATGGACACTTAGGTTGCTTCCAAATCTTGGCTATTGTGAGCAATACTGCAGCAAACATGGGAATGCAGATACCTCTTCAATATACTGAATTCCTTTCTTTGGGGTATATATATAGCAGTGAGATTGCTAGATTATATGGTAGCTCTACTTTTAGTTTTTTGAGGAACCTCCAAAGTGTTCTTTATAGTGGTTGTACTAATTTACATTCCCACCAACAGTGTACAAGAGTTCTGTTTCCTCCACATACTCACCAGCATTTGTTATTGCCTGTCTTGGATAAAATCCATTTTTTCTGGGGTGAGATAATATCTCACTATAGTTTTGATTTGCATTTCTCTGATTATCAGTTATGTTGAGCATGTTTTTATACACCTGTTTGCAATTTGTATGCCTTCTATTGAGAAATGTCTACTCAGATATTTGATCCATTTTTAAATTGAATTACTAGATTTTTTTCCTATTGTTTGAGCTCCGTATATGTCCTGGTTATTAATCCCTTGTCAGATGGGTAGTTTGCAAATATATTCTCCCATTTTGCGAATTGTCTGTACACTTTGTTGATTATTTCCTTTGCTGTGCATAAGCTGTTTAACTTGATATGATCCTATTTGTCCATTTTTTCTTTGGTCCTGTGCTTCTGGGGTATTACTTAAGAAATCTTTGCCCAGATAAATGTACTGGAGAGTTTCCCCCAATGTTTTCTATTAGTAGTTTATTAGCTTGAAGTCTTATATTTGAGTACTTAATCTATTTGGATTTGCTTTTTGTATATGGTGAGGAATAGGGATCTAGTTTCATTCTCTGTGTATACAAATCCAGTTTTCCCAGCACCATTTATTGAAGAGACTGTCTTTACCCCAGTGTATGTTCTTGGCACCTTTGTTGAAAATGAATTCAGTGTAGGTGTGTGGATTTGTTTCTGGATATTCATTCGGAATTGGTTCTCTATTCTGTTCCATTAATTTATGTGTCTATTTTAATGCCAAGACCATGCTGCTTTGTTTACTATAGCTCTGTAGTATAATTTGAAGTCAGGTAATGTGATTCCTCCAGCTTTGTTCTTTTTGCTTAAGATAGCTTTAGCTATTCTGCATCTTTTGTGGTTCTGTATAAATTTTAGGATTGCTGCTTGTAGCAATCCTAACAAACATAGATTATCTTTTTATTGTTTTGTCCTATTCAATCTATTTCATCAGTGTTTTATAGTTTTAATTATATAGACCTTTAATTTAGTTCATTAATTCCTAGGTACTTAATTTTATGTGTGGATATTTTAAACGGGATTTTAAAAAATTTCTTTTTCAGATTGTTCACTGTTGGCATATAGAAATGCTACTGATTTTGTATCCCGTAATGTTACTGAATTTGTTTACCAGTTCTCATAGTTTTCCAAATATAAGATCATAGCATCTGCAAACAAGGATAATTTGACTTCTTCCTTTTAAATTCAGATGCACTTTATTTCTTTTGTCTGATTGGTGTAAGTAAGACTTCCAGTACTATGTTGAATGATACTCATGAAAGTGGGCATCCTTGTCATGTTCTGTATCTTAAAGGAAAGGCTTTCAGTATTTCCCCATTCATTATGATACTAGCTGTGAGTCTGTCATGTGTGACTTTTACTGTGTTGTGGTACACTCCTTCTATTACCAGTTTTTTGAGGGTTTTTATCATGAAGGATTGTTGAACTTTATCAAATGCCTGTTCAGCATCAATTGAAATGATCATATGTTTTTTGTCCTACATTCTGTTAGTATGATGTATCACTTCGATTGATTCTTATATGTTGAACCATAATTACATTCTGGGATAACCTCACTTGGTTCATGAAGAATAATATTTTTAATGTGTTGTTGAATTCAGTTTACTAGAATTTTGAGGATTTTTGCATCAATTTTCGTTAGGAATATTAACTTGTAGCCTTACTTTTTTGATATGTCTTTGGTTTTTGCATCATGGTAATACTGGTTTCATAGAATGAGTCCAGAAGTATTCATTCCCTCCTCTTCCTCTATTTTTCAGAATAGCTTGAATAGGATTGGTATTAATTCTTTAAATGTTTGGTAAAGTTCAGCAGTGAAGCCATCGGGTCCCAGGATTTTTGTTACTGGAGACTTTATTACAGCTTCAGTCTCGTTACTTGTTATTGGTTTATTCAGCTTTTGAATTTCTTCATGGTTCAATCTTCGTAGGTTGTACATGTGTAGGAATTTATCAATTTCTTCTAGGTTTTCCAATTTATTGGTATATAGTTGCCCATAGTAGTCTCTAATGATTCTTTTAATTTCTGTGGAATTAGTAGTAATGTCTTCTTTTTCATCTCTAATTTTATTTATTTGTGTCTTCTCTCTTTTTATCTTGATTAGTCTGGCTAAAAGTTGGTCTATTTTTAAAATCTGTTTTAAAAACTAACTTTTTATTTCATCAATCGTTTTATTGTATTTTTGTTTAAATTTCATTTATTTCTGCTCTGATCTTTTTTATTATTTTTTCTACTATTTTCGGGTTTGGTTTGTTTTTGCTTTAGTAGTTCTTTAAGATGCATCATTAGGTTGTTTATTTAAAGTTTTTCTACTTTTTTGATGTAGGTGCTTATAGCTAGACAATTTCCTTTTAGTACTGCTTTGGCTATATCCCACAGATTTTGGTATATTGTGTTTCCATTTTCATTTGTTTCAATAAATTTTTCAGTTTCCTTCTTCATTTCTTCATTGCCCCACTGATCATTCAGAAGCATGTTGTTTCATTTCTATGTGTTTGTATAGTTTCCAAAATTCTTCTTGTAATTAATTTCTAGTTTTATTCTATTGTGGTCAGAAAAGATACTTGATGTAATTTTATTTTTTTGTTGAATTTCTTAAGACTTATATTGTCCTATCTTGGAGAATAATTCACGTGCTAAGGAGAAGAATGTGTCTTCTGTAGCTTTTGGATGAAGTATTCTGTAAATATTTATTAGGTTCATTTGGTCTATAGTGCAGATTAAGTATAATGTTTCTTTGTTGATTTTTTGTACGGATGATCTGTCTCATGCTAAAATGGGAGGTCTCCATCTATTATTTTATTGGGGTGTATCTCTCTCTTAGCAATAATAATATTTGCTTTATGTATCTGGGTGCTCTAGTGTTGGTTGCACATATAATTGTTATAACCTGTTTCTGAATTGACACTTTTATCATTAAGAAACGTTCTTTGTTTCTTTTTATAGTTTTTGTCTTAAAATCTATTTTGTCTCAAATAAGTGTATTTACTCTTGCTCTTTTTCGGTTTCTATTTGCATGGAACATATTTTTTCATCCCTTTATTTTCAGTCTATGTGCGTCTTTATGGGTGAAGTGTGATTCTTATAAGCAGCAGATTGTTGGGTCTTATTTTTTTTTTTAATCCATTCAGCCATTCTATGTCTTTTGATTAGAGAGTTAAGTCCATTTACATTCTATGTCATTATTGATATGTAAGGATTTACTCCTGCCATTTTGTTTTTTGTTTTCTGGTTGTTTTGTGGTCTTCTCGTCCTTCTTTCCTCCCTTCCTGTATTCCTTGTAGTGGAAGTGATTTCCTCTGGTAGCATGATTTAGTTTCTTGCTTTTTATTTTTTGTAAATCTGTAGTATGTTTTTTGATTTGAGGTTAACATGAGGCTTACAAAGAATGTCTTGTAATCCATTACTTTAAACTGAAGGCAGCCTAATACTAATTGCATAAACAAACTAATAAGCAAAAAGAAAACTAATGAAAACTACACTTTAGCTTTGTGTCCCCATTTTAACTTTTTGTCATTTCTATTTATGTCCTAATGTACTGTCTTATGTGTTGAAAAGTTGTAGCTATTGTTTTTGATCAATTTATCTTTTAGTCTTTCTATTTAAGATATGAGTAGTTTACACATTCATAATTACAGTGCTATGATATTCTGTGCTTTTCTGTGTATTTACCACTACCAGTGAATTTTGTACCTTCAGGTGATTTCTTATTATTCATTAACACTCTTTTATTTCAGACTGATGAACTCCTTTCAGCATTTCTTATAGGACAGACCTGGCATTGCTGAAATCCCTCAGCTTTTGTTGGTCTGGAAAGTCTTTATTTTTCTTTCATGTTCAAAGTATAATATCACTGAGTATGCTATTCCAGGGTAAAAGTTTTTTTTTTTCCTTCAGCACTTTAAATATGTCATGCCACTCTCTCCTGTCCTGTAAAGTTTCCACTGAAAAGTCTTCTGACAGACGCATTGGAGTGTTTTTGCATGTTCATTTCTTTTATCTTGCTGTGTTTAGTATCCTTTCTATATCTGTGACCTTTGGAAATTTGATTATTAGATGTCTTAAGGTAGTCTCATTTAGGTTACATTTGCTTGGTATTTTATAATCTCCTTGTACTTGAATATTGACGTCTTTCTCTAGGTTTGGGACATTCTCTGTTATTATCCCTTTGAACAAGCTGTCTATCCTGATCTCTATCTCTCTACCACCTCTTTAAGACCAATAACTCTTAGATTTGCACTTATTGAGGCTATTTTCTAGATCTTGTATGCATGTTTTATTCATTTTATTCTTTTTGTTTTTGTCTCTTCTCACTGTGTATTTTCAAATAATCTATCTCAAAGCTCAATAATTCATTTTTCTGTTTGATCAATTATGCAGTTAAGAGACTGATGCATTCTTCTGTACGTCCATCACATTTTTGTATTCCAGAGTTTCTGCTTCGTTCTTTTTAATTATTTCAACCTCTTTGTTAAATTTATCTGATAGGATTCTGAATTCCTTCTTTGTGTTATCTTGAATTTCTTTGGGTTTCCTCAACACAGCTATTTTGAATTATCTGTCTGAAAGGTCACATATCTCTGTCACTCTGGGATTGGTCACTCGTGCCTTATTTAGTTTGTTTGGTGAGGTCATGTTTTCCTAGGTGGATGTTTGTAAATGTTCATTGGTGTGTGGACACTGAAGAGTTAAGTATTTCTTATAATCTTCACAGTCTGGGCTTGTTTGAAGCCTTTCTTCTTGGGAAGGCTTTCAGGGTATTTGAAGGGACTTCAGTATTCTAAGTTTTTGTTCACTGCAGCCATATCTTCATTAGGAGACACCCCAAGACCACTAACACTGTGGTTCTACTGACTTGGTTGTCTTGGTTAAGATCTGGAAGAATTCTCTGGATTACCAGGAAGAGATTCTTTTTCTCTTCCCTTACTTTCTCCCAAATAAATGGAATCTGTCTCTCTGTGCTGAGCTGCCTGGAGCTGAGGGAAGGCTAACACAAGCAGCCCTGTGGCCACCACCACCGACACTGTGCTGGATCAAACCTAAAGCCAATAGGTTAAGGGGGTCTCACTTAAGGCCTGCGGTAACCACTACCTGATTATGCCTATATTTACTCAAGGCCCTACGGCTCTACAATCTGGATGTTGTGAAGCCAGCCAGGTTTGTGTTTTTCCCTTCAGGATGGCAAGTTTCCCCTGTCCACAGGCAGGTCCAGAGATGTCATCCAGGAGCCAGGCCCTGGAGTTAGAAACCTTAGAAATGTAGCTGGTGCTCTATTCTAGTGTGGCTGAGCTGTGACCCAAGCCACAAGTCAAAATCGTTTACACTCTTCCCTTTTCTTTTCACAAGCAAAGGAGTTGCTTCCTGTGGCCACAAACATCCCAGAGCCATGGCGAGTACTGCCTAGACACCACCAATATTCGCTCAAGGCCCAAGGGCTATTCAGCCGGTTATGGTGAATGCTGCGAGGCCTGGGACTCTCCCTACAGGTTAGTGGGCTTTTCTCTAGCCCAATATAAGTCTAGAAATGACATCCAAGAGCCAAGGCCTGGATTCAGGGATCCCAAGAGCTTACTTGGTGCTCTTGTTCACTGTGGCTGAACTGGTAGCCATGCTGTAAGGCAAAGTCCCCTTTACACATTCCTCTTCTTTTCTCAAACAAAAGGAATCTCTCTCCATAGCCACACCAGCTGGGAATGTGCTGGATTAAGCCAGCACTCGCCACCTTAAGCCAGCACATCTCTGAGTATCACCCAAAACCCACACTGAGTGTTGCCTGGGCACCATTCAGGACCCAAGCGCTGTTTATTCAGCAGATGATTCATCTTGCCAGGACTGGGTTCTTCCCCTTAAGCTTATGGGTTCTGTTCTGGCCCAGGATGTGTCTAGATTTTTGTCTGGGAGCCAGGGCTTGTAATGGGGCCTCACAACTTGGCTCAGTGCCCTCTCCTACTGTGGGTGAGCTGGTATCCAAGTTGCAAGACAATGTCTTCTTTACTCTTCCTCTCCTCTCTTCAAGTAGAAGAAAGGAGTTTCTTTCAGAGCTGTGAGCTGTGTGCCTGGAGTTGTGGGAGTGGTGGTGCAAGCACTCCCTTGGCTGCCCCAGCTAGTGTCTCATTAGGTTGCATGTCCCCCAAGTCCACTAACTCTAAGCCCAGCACAGCAGGAGTACTTGCATAGGAATTGCAGTCCTTATGACCTAGACTGCCTTTCAAGTTTATTTAGATCCCCAGAGCACTTTAGCCGATAGTGGCAAGGCTTTCTGAAACCCAGGTTCCAAGTACTGGGATGGCCTTCTGGCTAGAGCTAGTCTAAATATTCCCTCTGTGGGCACCAGCTGAGTTCTGCCCGATGTCGCTTTTCACTGTGGCAGGAGAGCACTGAGTTCTAATGCAAAGTTTCACAGTCCTTGCACTCTGCCTCCCCCAAGCACACAGGTTCTCTCTTTGCACCACTCTGCCACTGCCCTGGCATGGAGGAGTGGTGGCATTGGAAATTGAAGACTGCGTTTCCTGTCTTCTTCAGTGCCTCTTTCAGTGATATGAAGTTAAATCTAGTACTGTGATCCCTTACCTGATTTTTGGTTCTAATGAAGGTACTTTTTTGTGTGGATAGTTGTTCAATTTGGTGTTCCCACAGGGAGGATGATTACTGGAATCTTCTATTTGGCCATCTTACTCCACCTCCCACTGAGTTTGAGTATTTTAGATACTGCCTTTAAGTAGAATCATGCAAAATTTATCCTTCTGTGACTAGTTTATTCCTTTTAGCATAATATCCTCCAGCTTCATCCATATTAATCCAAGTGGCAGGAAGTCCTTTATATTCAAGGTTGAATAGTATTCTTTTGTATGCATATACCACATTTTCTTTATCCATTCATTTGTGGGTATAAATTTAGCTTGTTTCCATCTCTTGGCTACTATGAATAATGTTTCAGTGAACATGGGAGTGCAGGTATCTCTTTGAGATCCTTATTTCAATTCTTTTGGATATATACCCAGAAGTGGGGTTGCTGCATCATATGGTAGATCTATTTTTAGTTTTTAAAGGAACTTCCATACTTTTTCCATAATGGCCATACCAATATACATTCCCACCAGCAATGTACAAGACTTGCCAACATTTGATGTGTTTTTATTTTTTAATAATAGCCATTCTAACAGATGTGATGTTACTTCTTATGGTGGTTTTGATATGCATTTCCTGATAACTAAGAATATTGAGCATCATTTCATATATTATTGGCCATATGTATGTCCTCTGTGGAGAAATGTCTATTCAACTCTTTTGCCTATTTTTTTAATTGGGTTCTTTGGTTCTTTTGCTTTGTTTTTTTTGCTTTTTATTTGTAAGAGTTTGTTAAGTATTTTGGATATTAAACCCTTATCAGATTTAGAAATATTTTCTCTCATTCCATAGTTTGTCATTTCACTCTGTGGACTGTTTCCTTTGCTGTGTAGAAGCTTTTTAGTTTGATGTAGTCCCACTTGTCTATCTTGGTTTTTGTTGTTGCTTCTGCTTTTTGTCTCATATCCAAGAAATAAATGCCAAGACAAATATCATAAAGCTTTTCTCATATGTTTTCTCATAGGCGTTTTACAGTTTTAGGTCTTATGTTTAAATCTTTAATTCATTTATAGTTGATTTTTGTGTATGACATAAAATAAAGAAATGACCAATTTCATTATTTTGCATGTGTATGTCTAGTTTTCCCAACACCTCTTCTTGAAGAGATTATCATGTTCTCATTGTGTATTCTTGGCATCCTTATTGAAGATCAATTGGTTGTATATGCATGGTTTTATTTCTGCGATATCTATTCTGTTCCACTGGTCTATATGTCTGATTTTATGCCAGTGCATATTGTTTTTATTACTATAGCTTTGTAATATATATTGAAATCAGGAAATGTGATGCCTCCAGCTTTGTTGTTTCTCAAGATTGTTTTGGCTTTTTGGGTTCTTTTTGTGATTCCATATGAATTTTAGGATTGTATTTTTTATTTGTGTAAAAAATGTCATTGGGATTTTGATAGGGATTGCACTGAATCCATAGATCTCTTTGGGTAGTATGAACATTTTAACAATATTAAGTTTTCCAACTCATGAACATAGGATGCCTTTCTATGTATTTGTGTCTTTAATTTTTTCATCAGTGTTTTGAAGTTTTCAGTTAGAAGTCTTTCACCTACTTTAAGTTTATATTCAAGTGTTTTATTCTTTTAGACGCTATTGTAATTGGAATTATTTCCTTTTCTAATAGTTCATTGTTACTGTATATAAACATAACGGTTTTTGTATGTTAAATCTGTATCCCACAACTTTACTGAATCAGTTTATTAGTTCAAACAATTGTTTTGTGGAATCTTTACAGTTTTCTAGATATGAGATTATGTCAAGGTAAATTTCTTCTATAACTGATCTGTTGAGACTTTTTAAAAAAATTCTGAATGGATGTTGAATTCTGTCAAATGCTTTTCCTGCTTCTATTGAGATTATAATGTGGTTTTTATACTTATGTTAATGTGTTATATTACATTAAGAGATTTGCATATATTAACCATCCTTGCATATGAGGGATGAATCCCACTTAGTTGTGGTGTATGATACTTTTAATATGCTATTGAATTTGGTTTGCTAGTATTTTGTTGAGAATTTTTGCCTCTTTGTTAATCAAGGATTAATTGCTCTTCAGTTTTCTTTTCTTGGAGTATCTTTGTATGTCTCTGGTATCAGGGTAATGCTAGCCTCATAACATGAATTTGGAAGTATTTCCTCCTCTTCTGTTTTTTGAAAGTATGAGAAGGATTGGTGTTAATTCTTTTTTTAGATGTTTGGTAGAGTTCACCAGTGAAGGCATCTGGTCCTGGACTTCTCTTTGCTGGGAGTAGTTGATTAATGATCCAGTGTCTTTCCTGTTTCAGTTTAGTGCCTTTTCATTATGACTTGAAAAATTCTATTTAGCATTTCACTGGTAGATTGGATGTGGAGTAGAGATAAAGAGAAAAGTCAAGGATGACTCCAAAGTTTTCAGCCTGAGCAAGAGGAAGGATGGAGTTGCTGCCATCTGAAATGGGGAAGTCTATAAAAGTGGAGCAAATTTTTAGTGAGTTCAGCTGTGGATCTAAGTTCATGATGTTTGTTAAATATTCAAGTTGAGTTGGATTTCAGGGGAGAAGTCCAGGATAGAAATACAAAATTTGGAGATCATCAAGAAAGAGTGTATATTTAGAAGAGAAGGACTGAACTCTGGAGAATTGTTAGAAATCATAAAAATGAGAATAAACCAGCAGATAACACTGAGAAGAAGAGAACAACAAGGTGGGAGGAAAACTAGGAGAGTATGATGTTTTGGAAGCCTAGAGAGGTGACCAGTTGCATGGAATGTACTGATAGTTCAAATAAGATGGGGACTGAGAATTGACCATTGGATTTTGCAACATTGAGGTCATTGGTGACCTTGACAAGAGCAATTTCAGTGGAGTGGTAGGTGTAAAAGCCTAGTCGCAATGAGTTCTATAAAGAATGGGATGAATGGAATTGGAAACTAGAAATCAAGAAAACTCCTTTGAGGGATTTTCTTCTAAAGGAGGCAGAGAAATTGGGCAATAGCTAGAGGGGGCTACAGGGACATCAATAGACATTTTTTTTAAATGTGAGAAATTATAGCACATTTCTATGCTGATTGGAACTGATCCAGTAGAGAAGGGGAAATTGATAGGGCAGGTAAGAAAAGAATTACTGGAATGACATCTTTGAATAGGAAGAAGGTATGTATTCTAGTACACAAATGAAGGAATCTGCCTTACTTAGGAGTATGGATAATGACAAGAGCAGAGGCAGGATATGTGTGTATTCTTGCAGTTAGGTCAGTTGGAAGTTATCTTCTGATGCTTGTAGGAAATCTCTCCTTTAAAAAATTCATCATTATGGAAGTTCCAAAAATTTATGAAAGTATAGAGAATAGATTAATGAACCTAATAGATTAATGAACCTCCATGCTCTCATCACCCAACTTTAACAATTATCTGTTCATGACCTATATTTTGTTCTATAGCCCCCTCTACACTCTTTCCCCTCCCCAGATTATTTTGAAGTAAATCCCATGTATCATATTATTACAACTCTAAGTATTATATTATATTCCTCTAAAAGATGGTGCTTTAAAAAATATAACCACATCACCATACCTAAAATATTAACAATAATTCCTTAATATTATTATATGTCCAGACCACGTTCCAAATTCCCCAGTTGTCTTTTTATAATGTTTGTTTGAATTGTGGCCCACATAAAGACCATGTATTGTGATTGACTGATGTGTCTCTTATGTCACTTTTAATCTATAGATGCTCTTTTCATCTACATTACCCAGTTTATTTCTTGATAAAACTGAACTATTTGTCCTGTAGAGTTCCCCACAGTCTGTATTTTGCGATTGCATCCCCATGGTGACTTTCAACATGTTCTTCTGTTCTCTGTAATTCCTCATTCAGAGGTTTGATGAGATCTGGGTATAATGTTTGCAAGAATACTTTATAAATGGTGGTGTATACTTCTATCAAGAGGCACATAATGTCCAGTTGTTTCCCTTGTTGGGATGTTAGCAGCCATTGATAATTTTTGTTTAGATCTATTAATCAATTGGGTGTTTCTGGAATTAGCAGGAATATTTGTAAAAAGAGAAGCATTTCCTCTTTTCTTTTAAGTTATACTTTTGTGCAGTTCAAAGTTTTGTTTGGATTGCTTTAATTTTCTCAGTGAAGTAGTAAGTGAGGGTATCAGAATGAAGAGAGATAGGAAATATTAGAGATTTTAGGAAGAGAAGGTGTGAAATAGACATCTAAATGAGAGGCAACATGATTGGACTAGAGAGATTTAGTATGATTGCTAGGTAGCAATAAGAGCACAGATGAGGTTCGTGGTCAAGAATTAGTAACTAAGACCAATAAGTGTGGTTGTATGCTTTTTAAAAACCACCTTCACCTGTATGGAGGTAGGTTAAAGTAGGGAAAGGACTGGCTTTAAGCAGGCTTTGGTTTTGGCAGCTGAACTCAAGCAAGAAAAAGGCAAGAATATTCAGGACATACACAAGGGAGTGATTATGGAATTTACATCAGGTAGAGGGGAAAGAGGACATGAGAATGATAAGGAACTGTAAAAAGCTCATAGGGTCCAAAGAATGCATATCTTTTAAGGTTGAAGAATTATAAAAGCCAGGGTGCTAAAAGGAATGTGCTGGAGAGATGAAAGGTGCTGATTAGATAGTGGAATGTTTAAAATTGAGATTATAGACAGGGAATGAATATAAGAGTGGCTGAAGAAAAGTGGTGGATAGCTCCCCGGAAGAGAGGAGATCAAGGAAATAAGAACCCAATAAATCTGAACATTTATTAATACATATTGATCACTAAGTATTATGACAGTCACTAGGCCAGAACCTAAAGTCCTCAAGTAATGAGTAGTATAACTCAATAAGAAGGAATAGTAAAATATAAGCTCCACGTGGACAGGGAATTTTGTCCAGTTTTATCATTGTATCCCTAACCCTTAGAATAATAACTGGCATATAGTAGAGTGTTCAATACATGATTGCTTTATGAATGAACAACTAAATGACTGAATGACTTGAAATTCAAAGCTGGGGGCGTTTAAGGAAGACAGAAGGATAATGGCCTGGAAGTGGTAATGAGGTGCAAATAGGACATCTAACCCAACTTTAGGACCATTGATTTGAGGAACATGGGAAAGAAAGCAGTTGCCATTTGGGCTTTAGGGGAAGCAGTGTCTTCATTGGAAAGCTAAAGTTCTTAGAGCAAGTAGGTGAAAGGAATATTTGGAAAAGAGGTTAAGGATATAAATATTTTTTCTGATGATGGACTGTAAGTTATAGTAGACACTGCAGGAGAGTTTCAGGAAATGGGGAAGGGTGGGAAATAGGGTCAAAAAATAATGTGCAGAGTTGCATGGGGAATAAAGTGTAGGGATTTGGGATTTCTGGACTTCTTTAGTTGACTGAAATAAACAGAGATAAAGGACATAATTATATAATTCTAGTAATATCAAAGCAGGTAATGGTTGTGAGACTATGAGTGTGGGGGTTGGGGGAGAGAGAGATGGGGGTCCTGCAAGGAATGCAGAAAGCTATGAGGCCAGTTCTTCATTCGTGTACTAAAAAGAACAAGGCCAGGGAACAGGGGATAGCTCCCTCCTAATTCCTGGAGCACAAGGGGCTCTGGATTCCTTTTTGAGTCCTGTGTATCATAGGGTTGAATGCCAGAAATCTCTTTTGACTACTACTAAAGGAGAACATCAGAGAAAAAGAGATATTTCTTGCATATGAACTTTGTGCTTCAGCCATACTTGAATTACTTGAAGTTCCCTCAGTACACCATGTTCTCTTATATCTTTTTGCCTGCTGATCCCTCTTCCTGGTTTATCTCCCATCCAACCCCCATCTATCCAGAATGCTTCTACTCATTCTTCACGACTTAGCTTAAGTATCTCTTCCATGCAGTCTTTCTTCCTTTGCATATTTAAGGAAAATTTAGGGACTTCCTCCTGTTGTATTCCTTAGTACTCCATAAATATGTCATCCTCTTGACATTTAATTTTTATTGAATTTTTACTGGGATAGTGTGGATTCACATGCAATTGTAAGACATGATACAGAAATATTCCATGTACCATTTACCCAGTTTACCCCCATGGAACATCTTGTAGAACTTTAGTTCAGTATTACAATAAGATTGACATTGACACAATTCACCCATGTGATTCCAATTTCCCTAGTTTTATCTGTAGTTGTGTGTGTGTATTTGTTCTATAAAATATTATACGTGTAAGTTCATGTATCCACTACCACAGTCAAGATACAGAACAATTTCATCACTACAAGGATCTGTTTTGTTGTCCTTTTGTAACCACACCTACTTTTCTCCCACCTCTCTTACTTAATCTCTGACAACCACTAATCTGTCCTCTTTGTCTAAAATTTAGTCATTTCGAAGTATTATAAAAATGGAGTTACAGTATGGAACCTTTGGGGATTGTCTTTTTTTCACTTAGCATAATCCTTGGGAATCCATTCAGGTTGTTGCATGTATGTATAGCTCATTCCTTTTATTGTTGAGCACGGTTACATTGTATGGATGTATCATGGTTTGTTTATTCATTCACTAGTTGAAGGAAAAATGGCTCCTTTCCAGTTTTTGGCTGTTACTAAGAAATCTTCTATTTGTATACAGTGCAGGTTTTTGTGGGAATGTAAGTTTTCCTCTCTTTTTTTTTTTTTTTTTTGATATATACTCAGGAGTGGAATTGCTGAATATAGTGGAAGGACCAGGGACTCAAAGGGTAAGTCCATCTCCTATTATCAGGAAGGCAAAAACTTTCCTGAAATCCTCTCACTATCACACTTTCCCTTCAATCTCATTGACCAGAACTAGTGGCAATGGAGGCTGTAAAAAAGGAACAAGCTTAGATATTTCGAACAAAATTTGGATTCTGTTAGCAAAGATTAAAGGGATATTTGTGATGAAATTAACCGTGCCTGCTAAAATGTCAATGTCTCAGAATGAAAGAAGCTGAATAGAAAAAAATTTTATCATAGGAATAATAGTGGGCTGAATGGTGGTCCTCAAAAAGATATGTCCATGCTCTAATTCCTGGGATCTGTGAACATTACTTATGTGACAAAATATGTAATTAAGTTAAATAAAGATCTTGCTTATCGGTTAAGATACAGGCAGAAGAGGAGACATAGACACACATAGAAGAGAAGATGACGTGAAAAGGGAGGCAGAGATCACAGTGGTGTGGCTACAAGCCAAGAAATACCAAAGCCTTCAGTAGCTGGAAGAGTTAAGGAATGGATTTTCCCCTAGAGCCTCTGGAGGGAGCGTGACCCTGCTGACACCTTGATGTAAAACTTCCGGCCTTAGGCCGGGAGCGATAGCTCAGGCTTGTAATCCCAGCACTTTGGGAGGCCGAGGCGGGCGGATCACGAGGTCAGGAGATCAAGACCACGGTGAAACCCCGTCTCTACTAAAAAATACAAAAAGTTAGCCAGGCGTGGTGGCGACGCCTGTAGTCCCAGCTACTCGGAGAGGCTGAGGCAGGAGAATGGCGTGAACCCGGGATGCGGAGCTCGCAGTGAGCCGAGATTGCGCTGCTGCACTCCAGCCTGGGCGACAGAGCAAGACTCCGTCACAAAAAAATAAAAAATTTAAAAAATTTAAAAAATAAAACTTCTGGCCTCCAGAACCGTGAGAGAATAAATAGCTGCTGTTTTATGTAACAGCATATGTGATAATTTGTTATGGCAGCCACAGGAAACTAATACAATAGTTAAGAGCACTGACATTAGAGTCAGATCTGAATTCAAGGTCTTCCTTTGCCACTTATCGGAACTAGGAGTGTTCCTTTTGATCTCCTCCTCAACTCCTGACAAAAATAATTGCTCTGATGGTCATTATCTAGAAGTATTTTTTTCCCTGCTCCCCTAGTCCATTACTTCAGTCACTCCTATTTTTGTCTCTATAGGTTCAAGCCTTGCACACATGTTGAAAACTATTCTGAGTTACTCTGGGCAGGAAACCTGTAGAAAGCTCCTGCCTGTAAAGGAGTTTGGTACAGTACCAGGCTTCTGTCTTGCTGCTGATCCCTAATGCCTATCACAGGGATCCCATAATTACATAGCAACCTTTTGTGGCCTTGACTTTGGTCTAGGATTTTTGTTCCCAGTCAGCAAGCCTGGGTTTCTGGTCTCTGCTAATTGTTCTCCTAGATCTGACCCACTTTCTGGACCTAGGCTTCTTATCTTGGCTCATCATCCAGGATTCGGATGACGCAGTATCATTTCTGGAAGGGAACCGAGAGGTCATCTAATCTAACCCCTTCACTTTAGAGACAGAAACTGAAAACTTGACTTCATCTTTCTTCTTGGCTTCATCATATCTTCTGTCTTCTCTTGGCCTTAACTAACATCTTTTTTGAGGTCATATGAGAAAAAAAAATTCTGCTATACTCATATCCTTTTTCCAGTCTAATGAAATTCGCAGCCAGGCACTTACCCAATGCTACCAAGTCTCTAAATTACAAATGTCAGTAGCAAAAACTTTGTGATAAAGGAAATGGGATAATTCCTAACAAAACATTCTTACTGTGACAGTATCTCAACCAGATGATATAAAAGCACAAACTTTGGACACTTACTACTAGGCCTGTCATAACTAAATATACAACATGCTGAAAACATCTATTAAAATAAAAGCTTAGTAGTAGGAGAAAGAGGGAAAATTCCTCTGAAACTGTTAAAAATCTCAGAAGGGATGAATATTCCTTCAGAAAACAGCTTGAACAACGTTGTGTACAAGTCTACAACATTGTAGTTATATCAAGGCCATTCTAAAAGAAAAGTTAATGTGTATAAACATATAATCTTAGCTACTAGTGACTTCTAGTTAGAAGAGTAATACCAAGTGGAATATTTCATTTTTTAAGAGTTCAGTAAAAAGATTTTCTCCTGGTGGAGAAGAACCTATTTATGGGAGTACTTACCATCTTAGCATATTGTTATCTTTGCTACTACCTTTTGTCACTCTCCTCTACTTGTAAGAAGCAAAGGATATAAGGACTTATGATTGTTGCTTGGCAGTGTCAGAAAGGCAAACCAAACACATCTTTGAGCTTAGCAGGAAGCAATTAAAATCAAAATTACCTTTGTCACTCTGAGATAGATGTAGGAATCAACAAACAGACCTGATTGTAATTAGGTGGTTAGATCAGGCAGTCCAGGTGGCATACATCAGAGTAGACAGGATTGGAAAGAATAAATTCTTTCCCTCTCTCTCTTTCTCGAAATATATATATATTTCAAATATATATATATTGGGCAAAGTTTGGAAAAGTCAGGTAAGACAGGTATATTCAAACATAGACTATAAGTTCCCACATAAGATTTGTTCCTTGGAGTGCAGAGTGCACCTACAGAAGAAACCTTTGTCCACTTTAGTCTTATTCCTGTACTAGGGTATAGCAGATAATAGTTATGATTTCTTGACTAATCACTATTTGGTGGGCACTGTCTCAAGTGCTTTACATGTCTTATTTAATCCTCATGACAGCCCTATGGAGTACAGACTGTTATTCTCACTTTAGAAAAGATGAAACAGAGATAAAGGATAAGTCACTTGCCCAATGTCGCACAGCTAGGAAGTGTGGAATCTGGAATTTCAATGCAGCAGGCTCACTACAGAGTTGTTTAAGCTGTTAACCACTGTGTTAGATTATCTCCTATATATAACTATGCCTTTGACCATCCTCGGTCTTCTCCTACTCTGACTCTAGCACTTACAATAGCAGCCTCTGACAATTTATGAAGTTTTCAGTGCATACAAACAAAATCTCTAACCACCCAGACCCTGTTCTTAGGCCAGCCTCAGCATCAAGAGGCTAAAACTCTGAATGCTCAATGTCTATTCCTGCTTAGACTGATAGGAGCCAGTTAGAGCCTGGTCTTGTGTTGTATTAAACACCTACAGAAGTCCTACCACCCAGGGTCTGGCCCTACATGATTCTCAGTATGAATAAAGGAATCTTTCAACAACTGGAAGCTTGTTTCTATTCTGGACTATGTGACATTCACAGAAAACTTTCAACCAACCAGGAACTCTTTCATGGGCAGCCTAACTGAGAGGTTTTTTTCTGGGATAGCCACATCTTCCATAGAAGTGTCTGAATTCCAAGGACTTATTTATAATCAGGTTATCCAGGCAGAGAGAATGACATGTAGGAAGGCCTTAAAAGAGAAACCGAAAGTCAAGTATGACTAGAGCACATAGCAAGATGGAGAGTGGTAAGTGAAGTAAGTGAAGAAATTGGAAAAAAATATACTGTTTCTAGTTACAGAGTTTTGAATCAGGCTGATTGTGTTTGAATCCTGGGCTCTGATACTAATTATGGGGCTTTGCACAAGTTACTAAGCTACTTAAAGCCTCGATTTCCTCATTTGTACATGGGAAAAATAACAGTACCTACCTCATAGTGATGGGAGGATGGCGTAAGATTGCGTGTAAAGTATTTTGTGCTTACATCATAGTAAGTATTCTTATGAATATTACACAGTAACACACAAACACATACATGATATAGATGTAGATATGGATGTAAATAAAGATAGAAAGAGACAGAAAGACAGAGTGACAGAGACCTGATATCTTGGGGTCTTAGAGTGCCTTGTGATCCATGGTGAGAACTTGAAATTTCATTCTAAGGTAATTGGAAGCTATTGAAGAGGTTTAAGGAGAAATATAACAAGACTAGGCATGTATATTAAAATATTACCCTAGCTGTACTGTGGCAATAGGATTGGACTGAGGCAAGTGTAAGATATGGGGGGACCAATTGGGTGTCAGTTACAATTGTCCAGGGAAAAGGTGGTGGTATTTCAGACCATGATAGTGTCAGAATGAATAGAGATAACGGTAGGAGAGGGGACATATTTGAGATCTATTTAAGAAGTAGAAGGGACAGTGACTGGTGAGCACTTAACAATTTCTTTTTCTCTTTTTTCTTTTCCTAATTTCCCCTTTTCCACCCCAGGGAATTAAGGAGAGATGACTGAAGAACAGGACCAATAGTTGACAGATCGTGTAGGACACTTTGTGATGCATCTTAGATCCAGGAGAGTTTTTTTTTTTTTTTTTTTTTTTTTTTTTTTTTTTAACACAGAAGTGATTCCTGGGAGCTAGGGCCTGGAACAGGGTCCTTATGACTCTGATCGGTGCCCTATGCTGCTGTGGCTGAGCTGGTATCCAAAATGCAAGACAAAATCCTCCACATTCTTCCCTCTCTTCACCTCAAGAAGAAGAAAGGGGTCTCTTTTGGAGCCACAAGCTGTACAGAGAGTTTAGGGGAGGGGTGATGCCAGCACTCCCTTAGCTGCTCCCACTGATGTCTCAGTAAGTCATATGCGCCCTCAGACCACTGTTTCTGGGCCCAGTTCAGCACTAGGACTTAAGAGTTGTAGTCCCTGTGTCCTAGACTACCTATCAAGTTTGCTTAGAAATCCAGAGCACTTTGGCCCTGGGTGGCAAGATCTGCACGAACTCAAGTTCCACCCATTGGGATACAGGATTCCCCTCTGGCTAGGACTGGTTTAAATGCTCCCTCTGTGGGTGGGTGTCAGCTGAGTCTTATTCTGTTTTCCTTCCTGCTTTAACAGGACAGTACTGAGTTTGATGCCTCACAATTGTTGTGCTCTCCCTTCCCCAGTGCCCAGAGATGCTCCACTCCACACTGCTGCTGGGGAGTTGGGGAGAGGTAGTGTCAGTGATTCAAGGTGGTTTTTTTTTTCTATCTCTTCAGTATTTCTCTCAGTAACATGGAGTTAAAAACCAGGTACTATGAGGGCTCACCTGAATTTTGGTTCTTATATGGGTGTTTTTTTCTGTGTAGATAGTTGTTAAATTGGTGTCCTTGCTGGGAGTAATGTGCAGCGATTGGTGGAGCCTTCTATTCCACCATCTTGCTCCACTCTGGGTACCCTTTAAATAAAGGAGGGATAAAGGAAGAGAAGAAGGAATGAAGGAAGAAAGGAAAGAAGGAGTCAGGGGCCCGGGTTATGGGATCATTCTACAGCACCAATCAGTTTACAGAAATCATTTAGCAATTCTTAGTTTATTTTATGGAATTTATTCATAATGAAATTACATATTTCAAATAAAATTCCTTATTTAGATATGATGCTTTTGTGTAACTCCTTAGCTTTATCCACTAACTAATAAAGTACTCAATATTCTCTTTGACCAATTTTCAATCAATCGTTTATGCATTTCACTGAGCACTTTATAAAGATGCATGTCATAAACCAGTTTGCAAGTGTTATGCTGCATTTTGGTGATAATAAACATCTGCCATCCCTACTTAGTTAATGAAGTTAGATATTGGAAATGAAAGTTTTGTTCAGGAGTCATAGAGTGAGAGAGGGGGGAAAGAAAAAGTTCAAGGTATAAAGAGATAAGAAGTGATGGCATAAACGCAGAAAGAGGAGTAAAGTGTTTAGAGCATAGATAATTCATACTCATAGTGTTTTATTAAAGTATTCTGAGTATGTTTTTAAAAAGATCAGATGGCCATACAGTACACATATATGTTTTTTTCCAGAGAAAATTTAATATTAGATTTCAATTGCACATGTTCTATCCCATAAGGAATTTCTGACTCTTCTGACTGTTCATAACTTGAGTATCCAATTTGTTGTTTCTCTCTTTGAATGTAGCTTGACTTTGGAACTCCTGGTGTAGAAAAACTCTGCAAATAAGTGAAAAATATCAAATGTAACTAAATGGCATTTAATAAAATTTTTATTCTCATTCAGATATGCTTATGTTTAGTTATTTTAGAAATCTATTTAATCACTCTCAGAAAACTGTAGTGATTTAAAACAACACATGAAAATATCTTATTTTAGTAAAATAATTCCTGGCTTCTTTTAAATAACCATTAAATACTTGTAAAATAGTTTCTTCGTACTGATTTAGATATTGGGCAATCCAGCTTCCATACTAAAGTAAAAAGCAAACATTACAGGAGAAAATTTACATAAGAAAAACAAATATTTCTTTTTTTATCATACTATAGTACCAAGGTCCACACTCTAGTATTGCACAATTATGAATGTTAGTACTGTACTAACACAAAATTAAATTTGTTGCTTTTATGAAATATTCCATTTGTCTTTTTTGTATGATCATATGCACACATTTTAAAATACATGACTAATTGTTTTCACAACATATGTTATCATAACATTATTTATGTCACATAACCAGAGTTTTGTCTCGGCATAGAATTGTTTTATGATAGAGGTTCGTGCTAAAACTTAATTTCCCCAGCATAACATGTTACTTTTTGGCAATTAAAAATCTCCATTCATAAATTTACTTTTCTATTCCAGGGACCATAAGGAAACATGTCCATGAACATTTAAAAATGTCATTTTAAAACAGATCTGAGAAAGTATGAATACTGTAGGCCTTTATTTTTTTTTAATTTTTTATTTTTTTTATTATTATACTTTAAGTTTTAGGGTACATGTGCACAATGTGCAGGTTTGTTACATATGTATACATGTGCCATGTTGGTGTGCTGCACCCATTAACTCGTCATTTAGCATTAGGTATCTCTCCCCCCACCCCACAACAGTCCCTGGAGTATGATGTTCCCCTTCCTGTGTCCATGTGTTCTCATTGTTCAATTCCTACCTGTGAGTGAGAACATGCGGTGTTTGGTTTTTTTTTACTGAATGGAAGTTTTTTTTTTTACGTTTTATTTTAAATTCAGGGTTATATGTGAAGGTTTGTTATATAGGTAAACTGTGTGTTACAGCGGTTGGGTGTACAGATTATTTTGTCACCCAGGTAATAAGCATAGTACCCAACTGGCGGGTTTTTTTTTATCTTCTCCATTCTACTCTCCACTCTAAAGTGATCCCCAATGTCTGTTGTTCCCCTCCTTGTGTCCATGCGGTCTCATTGTTTACTTCCCACTTATAAGTGAGAACATGCGGTATTTGTTTTTATATTCCCGCATTAGTTTGCTTAGGATAATGGTGAGAATTTTTTATGTTTACTGAAAAACATTATACTGGCTATCTTCTCCATTCATACAAGAATGGTTCAAAACTTTAAAATATATATATTTGTTGCCCACCATTTTGTGGCAGGCACTGCCTCTGATTAGAGATTAGAAGGTGTTTCAGAAGGAGTTTGGGGAATTATAGTCAGAGAGATAGGCAGACCACTAGGAGAGTATTAGCCTGGAAGTGTTCAGGAAACATTAAGTATCAAATGTCTATAGAGAGATCAGATAAGGTGAAGTCTTAAAATAGGCTTTTGGATTTGATATCTAACATATTACTGGGACACTCAGTGAGAGCAACTTTAACAATGTGCTTTAACAGAATGCTGAGCTTGGTTACCATGTATCCTTGAAATAAAAGTACAGTGAGAGCTTTGTTGGGGAAAAGTTTAATTTGTTAGCAGAGACTGAGATGAACCTTTTCCATGGCTTTTCCTAAGGAACTTTAGGCACGTTCTTTCTTGTCTTGGGCACTATCTTTCCCTTACCAATATCCATGTCACTTCAACTTTTTGTCTAATTTTGCCTCTTCCACCTCCAATCCTGCCCCTACTTCTTGGAAATTACTACCACTATTTTTTGACTGAGGTAGCTACAAAAAACAGCTCTGACTCACTTCTTTTTTGAGTCTGTTATCCACCTCTTGTAGGAATATTGCTTTTCTTTTGGTGGCTATAATTAAGGGTAATACTGATACACACACTGCACCGCAGGTGATTGTGTCACCCCTGTCATTCTCTCTCACTACCCTCTGAGCTTTTATTTTGTAGTACTTATCACAATTTTTAATTATATACATATTCACCTGTTTAATATATGTTTCCCTCCACTATAGTATAGTTCCATAGGTCAAGACAATAACGTTTTTCATCATTGTTTAAATACCACAGGTCTTGGCACATACTAGGCACCAGTAGGTTTAATGAATTGGTTGAATGAATAAAAAGGTTACATTCCTCAATTAGTTTTATTCAGTTTTAAAAGATTATCTGTCCCAGGCTTTCTATAACCTTTAAGGGTCACCATTTTTCCCCTGTTCACCTAGTCTTCTAGGAGAAAGCTGAGCTATTCAATTTTAGTCCTCTTTAAAGGGTAAATTGTTGATTATGTGGACACACATTGAATGACCCCCTCAATGAGCTACATCGATTGCATAAACCCCTTCTCTGAGCATAGGAAGAACCTGTGACTTGCATCTGGCCAATATGGAGAAAATGATAGGGAATATCAATACAATAGTTACTCTCTTGAATACATTGTTATTTAGGACTCCATCCTAGCAGAATGGAGCTAGCCATTCTTCTGCTGGCCTTGAAGAGATAAACTGCAATGTTGTGAGAGGGTCTATCAGAGGGCCCTGTAGCAACTGCAAGTGGCTTCTAGGAGCTGACAGTGGCCTTTAGATGACAGCTAGCAAGGAAAAGGGTAGGAAAGAGAATGAAGTTCTATAGTTGCAAGGAAGTGGATTCTCCCAACAAATGCATGAGCTTGGGAGAGGACCCAAATTCCAGATGAGAATGCAGTCTGCTTGACACCTTGATGACAGCATTGAAAGACCCTGAGTGGAGGACCCAGATAAGCCATATTCAGACTCCTGATTCATGGTGCTATAGTTTGGATAACTGACCCCTCCAAATCTCATGTTGAAATTTGATCTCCAGTGTTGGAGGTGGGGCCTAGTGGGAAGTGTTTGGGTCATGGGGGCAGATTCCTCATGAATGATTTGGTGCCATTCTCTCAGTAGTGAGTTCTCAGTCCATTAATTCCTATGAGGGCTGGCTGTTAAAAAGAGCCTGTCACCTCCCTGCTCTTGCTTCCTTTCTCACCATGTGATTTATGTACATGCCAGCTTTCCTTCATTTTCTGCCATTAGTGGAAAGAGATTGAGGCTTTCACCAGACTCCCGGTCATCTAGCCTGCAGAATCATGAGCCAAGTAAACCTCTTTTCTTAATATTACCTAGCTTTAGGTATTCCTTTATAGCAAAACAAAAACAGACCAAGACAGAAAGTTGGTACCAAGGGTGGGGCATTGCTATAAAGATACCTGAAAATGTGAAAGCAGCTTGGGAACTGGCTAATGGACAGAAGTTAGAAAAGTTTGGAGCTCTCAGAAGAAGACTGGGAGATAGGTGAAAGTTTGGTACTTCTTAGAGATTGGTTGTGGTTGTGAGCAAAATGCTGATAGAAATATAGACAGTAAAGGCCATGCTGATGAGGTCTCAAATGGAAATGAGCAACTTAATGGTAACTGGAGAAAGGTCAGTGTGACACTATAGCAAAGAACTTGGCTGCATTGTGTCCATGCCCTAGGGCTTTGTGGAAGGCTGAACTTAAGAGTGATGATCTAGGGTATCTGGTGAAAGAAATTTCTAAGTAGCAAGGCATTCAAGAGTGGCATGACTACTTTTAACAACTTTCAATATTATCTGGGAGTAAAGGGATGAACTAAAGTTGAAATTTATGATTAGAAAGGAAGCAGAGTGTAAAAATCTGGAAAATTTGCAGCCTGGCCATGTGATAGAGAAGAAAAGAGTGCTTTCAGGAGAGGAATCCAAGGATGTTGTGGAACTACCACTTACTAAAGAGATTACCATGACTAAATGGAAGCCAGGCGCTAATAGTCAAGACTATGGGTAAAAGGCCGAATCACAGACCCAGAGGCCTGAGAAGACAGAATGGTTTTGGGAGCCAGGCCCAGGTTCTGCTGTCCTGTGCTGTCTCAGGATGTTCCTTCCTACATCCCCACTGCTTTGGCTCCAGCTATGGCTTAAAGGGCCCCAGGTACTGCTCAAGCTACTGCTCCAGAGGACACAAGCTGTAAGCCTTGGTGGCATGCATATGGTGTTATATCCACAAGTGCTCAGAATGCAATAGGGGTTGGAGCCCCCACAAATGGTGCCTACTAGGGCAGTGCCACCACCCTCCAGACTCCAGAATTATAGAGCCCCTGGAAGTGTGCGACTGCAGCCTCGTAAAACTGTAAGCATTGGACTGCAACCCATGAGAGCAGCCACGTGGGTGCACCTAGCAGAACCATGGGAGTGGGGCTTCTTAAGGTCTTCAGAGCCCACCCTGCCTACCAGTGTGCCCAGGATGCAGGACATGGAGTCAAAGTAGATTATTTTGGAGCTTTAAGATTTGATGTCTGCTCTGCTGGGTTTTGGAATTGTGTAGGGCTTATTCCCCCTTTCTTTTGGCCAATTTCTCCCTTTTGGAATGGGAATATTTACTGAATGCCTGTACCACCATTGTGCCTTGGAGTTAAATAACTTGTTTTTTAATTATACAGGCTCACAGTTGTAAGTAAATTGCCTTGAGTCACAGATAGGACTGAACTTTAGATTTCTGAGTCGATGCTGGAACAAATTAAAGTTTTGAGGAACTATTGGGATAAAATTATTGTATCTTGCTTGTGAGAAGAACATGATACTTAGGGGTTCAGGGGTAGAATGCTATAGTTTGGATATTTGACCCTTCCAAATCTCATGTTGAAATGTGATTCCCAGTTTTGGAGATGAGGCCTAGTGTGTCATGGTGGTGGATTCCTTATGAATGGCTTGGAGCCACTCTCTCAGTAGTAAGTGACTTCTTCCTCTATTAGTTCTCATGAGAGCTGATTGTTAAAAAGAGCCTGAAGGCCGGGCGCGGTGGCTCACACTTGTAATCCCAGCACTTTGGGAGGCCGAGGCGGGCGGATCACGAGGTCAGGAGATCGAGACCACGGTGAAACCCCGTCTCTACTAAAAATACAAAAAATTAGCCGGGCGTGGTGGCAGGCGCCTGTAGTCCCAGCTACTCGGAGAGGCTGAGGCAGGAGAATGGCGTGAACCCAGGAGGCGAAGCTTGCAATGAGCCGAGATTGCGCCACTGCACTCCAGCCTGGGCAACAGAGCGAGACTCCGTCTCAAAAAAAAAAAAAAAAAAGAGCCTGGAAACCTCCTTGTATCCTCTGTTGCTACATGATCTCTGCACATGCCAGCTCCTTTTTTGCCTTCCACCATGAGTGGAAGCAGCCTAAAGTCCTCACCAGAAATAGATGCTGGTGCCATGTTTCTTGTACAGACTGCAGAACCATGATACAAATAAACTATTCATTTTTATAAATTACTCAGCCCCAGGGTTTTTTTACAGTAACACAAAATGGACTAAGACACACAGAAACTGTGAGATAATAAATATGTGTTTTTATAAGTTGACAAGTCTGATAATTTGTTATGCAGCAATAGGGAACTAATACACAGATCAAAACTGATTCTGAAGCCACCTACATTTAAGCCCGGCCAGTTTCCCCTCTATATTCTCAATATTACCCTTTCCTCTTTTCTTACTGAGGTTTTCTCTTTTTGAGTTTCCACATGTATTGACCCAAAATGAGTTCAGTGCCACTCTCTCTTATTTAATTCTGTTAATGATTTTACATGTCCCATGAAAGTTTTTTTTCAGTTCTATCTTTCATCACTTGTCTTCATAGATGGTATATCTTTCCTAATATATGCTAAGTACATTAGAAAAACCTGCTTTTATTCAATCACACAGCTGGCATTTTGTCTTACTGCACAATCAAAATCCTTAAAACTACAAATCTGTGTTTCCTTAATTTATCACTGTGAGGTCACTCATTAATTCACAGTGCAGTTTTTTGGGGGAATGCTATTTTGCTATGTGGTCAACCAAAAATGTCCCCCTCTCAAAAGAACCACAACTTATTATGTTAACAAATACCAGTTATCCTTTTTTGGTGAACTAGCTCCATTTTTTCTATAATTCATTGCACTTATCAAGAATATTCATAAAGATAACTTTCTGCTGATACTCTGTTTTGCTGTTTTCTCTGATTGATGTTTTTAAACACTTCTACAAGGAAATACTTTGCATTCTATGTTATTTGTTAACATGTCTTATAGCTAGTGATCAGTAATTAGCTAGTGTTCAACATTAGCTTGAGCAATGTACTATTTAATGTATTATTTAAGTGGACTAAAACACAAAATAGCAGTTGCCTTGCTAAATTATGGTAATTTAATGACATCAAAAACATAAGACCTGTCTCATCTCTGGGTTAACCAGTCTAATGGCATTTAATCAGTTTTCATTTGATCTGAAATCTCCTTCTAAAGATTCAAATTTAAATATACATTATGCATACTTATATATAAGTATGTTAATACATATTAAGTATCATATATACTATACATTTGGTTCATATTTCCTAATCCCATTTTACAAAATAAAATAGTAATGACAGTGAGTCATATAAACTAAATTTCCTGAACATTTGTCTTGAAGTTTTGTCTAATTCTGCCTGACATAATTTGTCTAATTCTATCATATCATTTTGCTATAGTGAGGTCTTAGTATTTATTATATAACCTTTACTTGAATTATTACGTTGATAACCATATATGGAGATTGAGATGCATAATAGATACAAAGAGTGGCTTCATTTGCGTGGTTGATAAATGCTTGTTCCCATAATTTGCTTAGGTTTTGTTGTTCCTTGAGAGCCACATCAATTATAATATGGGTAGACGTAAAGACTGTCCTGTTTGGACTCATGAATCATAAGGCTATTTTAAATGAAAAAAAATAAAATAAATATTATAGGATACTTTAAAAACTCAATCATAAAGTGTTACGTGTTATGAAATCGAATGTTATGACTATATTCTGTGGGAAGCGAATAAATGAAGTCATTCAGAACTCACATTAGATTGACATAGCAGACACAACAAAATAATGGCATTCTCATAAAACTGAAATAATGAAACAATTCTCTTTTTATTCTATTTCTCACTCAAACTAGGGTTCTTGTTAGGGAATATTTTCTGTGTTCTTTCTCAGGATGTCTGAGAAATTACTATGATACTTAAATAAATGAAGTACAATTTTTAAAATCTTACAGATTAATTTTAGTCAGTACTGAGTTTTTTCTCAGGAAATGTGTAAAAGAGCTATCTTCTGCTCTAATATAAACACAATTATGTAGACATTCACAGTAAGAAACATTGTTATCTCTGTGTTCCGTTCCCTGAAACCCTACCTTCTACCAAAAGATAAGTACATAAAACTATCTACTAAAATTATTCCCAAATAACATTCTGCTTTCTCTCTTTTTAGTATTTACATGCTTTGACATCTCTTTTAAGATAACTTACTTGTAATTTATTCCAGAGAACCAAGGTAGTGGAGATACAGTTCTTCTGGGAAGGACCCTCTGAAGGGATGAGCTCCAGAGATTCTGCACATTGATTTTTTGAGGGAAGAGAAGAAATGGTTAGCCATGATTTTAGGGAAATTTGAAATATATAATAGCTCACATTAATTCTACATTCTAATCTTTAAATATAAAGATAGCTCCAGGACTAATCTTTGGAAATGACAAATAAAGGTAATTGCTAAAGGGAAAATGTTTATATATTATGTTGACCATATAGCAAGTCTCTTTCTATTTCTATCTGTCTATTGTTTGCCTATCTATCTATCTGTCGTCTTCATCATCATCATCATCTGTCTATATAGGGATATCAAATGGCTCACTGAAGAGTAAGTGCAAATTGAAGATACGTTTCAGCCACCACTCTAAGCAGTAAGTGACCTTTCCATCCAAAAGGGTTAAATTTAAATCCCCCTTCCCATTGTCATAGTTTGAAAAACATGTATCTCTAGAGGAAACACAGAAGACAAAAATAACTCAGGCAGAAAATACTTAGGTTGAATACAGAGACCTGCAACATCAAATAGCCACAACATATTCTAGAGGGTTTTGGAGGGAAACTAATCCATACAAATCAACTGATAAAGACTTGGTACTTAAAGACCATACTCTGAGTCAATACATAAGTAAAGACTAACTTGCAGGAATATGGGCATTGAAGCAAGAATTTGGCATTTAAAGCAGACATGAGGCATATAATATTGGATCCAAACAAGATCTACACAGAACCTATTATTGTAGCCACACCAGTTAAGAGTATGTACATATACAATATGTATTGTATGTATGTCTATGTATATACGTATTATGACATGATCATTTTGATTGATTTTGAAATCAAATGTATTTTTATGTAACCACTTTGATACAGTTATTTTTCCATGAGGAAATTTGATGCAGTCTATAAAATAATTCGTTGCCCTTTGATTTAAAAAGATTAGTTTGTGAAATTATATACCATGAACTACTCCTAAGTTTCATCTAATGCCCACAACCACCCTTGAGGGGTAGAGATTCTTAGATTGATAATGATATCAAGGGTAAGACAGAGGTTAAGTATTATATGAAAAGACAAACCGATAGAAACAGGAAAAAAAGACAGACCCAGTATTTGTCCTCTGTTGTTTAGATACTCTTTTTTTGTCTTTCAGCTCTCCTTTTCTGCTTCTTTTCTGCAATCTTCTTTATAATAAAACAGAAAATTACAATAAAATAAGGAAAGAAAACCATGACTTTTGAAGTGTGAGTTCAACGAAGATTGGCAAGAAAGCTTCACATGTGCCTATGGCCGCTCCCTCTGACCTTTGCTTCCTGCTGTCATAGTGGGCAGAATCAAAGGTTCCAGACCATTCCATGTTCTTAAAGGGGCCACCTTTCCTTCCATGGTGGACTTAATTTCATTGGTCTAGGCTTCTTTCTCTTATCAGGCAAGAAAAAGTAGTATATCTTATGGGATGAAACAAGACCTATATAAAATTTGGGTTTGGGGGACCTAAACACAGACTCTTTAGCTTCAGCAGTGTGGATGTGTTAGGGAGGATTCTTTGGAAGCAGTAGGGGTCTCCAAATGTAGAGGGATGGCTGTGTGCCTCCTTTTTTTTTTTTTTTTTTACCAGTTTGGACCGAATTTAAACTTATTAATCCAAACCCAGTCCTCGATCCAACTAGGTAGATATAGAAAATTGTTTTAAGCAAAACTTAAAGATTAGAAAATTATAAAGTAGATGGCAGAGCCAAAGAGTAACAGCAATGGTGAGATTATTTTTGAGATCCGGTCTCAGAAAGAGTGGCGATGGTAGTGGCTATAAGAGTGTGGGACTCCAGTCATATGTGCACATGAGGGTACAGAAAAAAAACAGCAGCTAGTTAGTGAAGGCAGGTTTCTCTGGAAGTAGTGACCATATCAAACTCTGGAGGTAGGGTGACCATATAATTTCTTGTCCAAACCAGAACACTTATGAGAATGGCAGTGGCAGCTGTTAAGGTTTACATTAAAATAACAGGCAGAAGTGTGTAGAGGGAAATTTATAGCACTAAATGTCCACAACAGAAAGCAGGAAATATCTAAAATTGACACCCTAACATTGCAATTAAAAGAACTAGAGAAGCAAGAGAAAACACATTCAAAAGCTAGCAGACAGCAAGAAATAACTAAGATCAAGCAGAACTGAAGGAGATAGAGACACAAAAAAACCTTCAAAAAACCAATGAATCCAGGAGGTGGTTTTTTGAAAAGATCAACAAAATTGGTAGACCGCTAGCAAGACTAATAAAGAAGAAAATGGAGAAGAATCAAATAGACACAATAAAAAACGATGAAGAACAGACAAACGGAGAGCCAAATCATGAGTGAACTCCCATTCACAATTGCTACAAAGAGAATAAAATACCTAGGAATCCAACTTACAAGGGATGTGAAGGACCTCTTCAAGGAGAACTACAAACCACAGCTCAAGGAAATAAAAGAGGACACAAACAAATGGAAGAATATTCCATGCTCATGGATAGGAAGAATCAATATTGTGAAAATGGTCATACTGCCCAAGGTAATTTATAGATTCAATGCCATCCCCATCAAGCTACCAATGACTTTCTTCACAGAATTGGAAAAAGCTACTTTAAAGTTCATATGGAACCAAAAAAGAGCCCACATTGCCAAGATAATCCTAAGCCAAAAGAACAAAGCTGGAGGCATCATGCTACCTGACTTCAAACTATACTACAAGGCTTCAGTAACCAAAACAGCATGGTACTGGTACCACAACAGAGACATAGACCAATGGAACAGAATAGTGCCCTCAGAAATAACACCACACATCGACAACCATCTGATCTTTGACAAACCTGACAAAAACAAGCAATGGGGAAAGGATTCCCTTTTTAATAAATGGTGCTGGGAAAACTGGCTAGCCATATGCAGAAAGCTGAAACTGGATCCCTTCCTTACACCTTATACAAAAATTAATTCAAGATGGATTAAATGTTAGACCCGAAACCATAAAAACGCTAGAAGAAAACCTAGGCAGTACCACTCAGGACATAAGCATGGGCAAGGACTTCATGACTAAAACACCAAAAGCAATGTCAACAAAAGCCAAAATTGACAAATGGGATCTAATTAAACTAAAGAGCTTCTGCACAGCAAAAGAAATTACCATCAGAGTGAACAGGCAGCCTACAGAATGGGAGAAAAATTTTACAATCTACCCATCTGACAAAGGGCTAATATCCAGAATCTACAAAGAACTCAAACAAATTTACAAGAAAAAAACAAACAACCCTGTCAAAAAGTGGGCAAAGGATATGAACAGACACTTCTCAAAAGAACACATCTATGCAGCCAACAGACGCAAGAAAAGATGCTCATCATCACTGGTCATCAGAGAAATGCAAATCAAAACCACAATGAGATACCATTTCACACCAGTTAGAATGGAAATCATTAAAAAGTCAGGAAACAACATATGTTGGAGAGGATGTGGAGAAATAGGAATGCTTTTACACTGTTGGTGGGAGTGTAAATTAGTTCAACCATTGTGGAAGACAGTGTGGCGATTCCTCAAGGATCTAGAACTAGAATTACCATTTGACCCAGCAACCCTATTACTGGGTATATACCCAAAGGATTATAAATCATGCTGCTACAAAGACATGCACACGTATGTTTATTGAAGCACTATTCACAATAGCAAAGACTTGGAACCAACCCAAATGTCCATCAGTGACAGACTGAATTAAGAAAATATGGCACATATACACCATGGAATACTATGCAGCCATAAAAAAGGATGAGTTCATGTCCTTTGCAGGGACATGGATGCAGCTGGAAACCATCATTCTGAGCAGACTATCACAAGGACAGAAAACCAAACACCACATGTTCTCACTCATAGGTGGGAATTGAACAATGAGATCACTTGGACACAGGGCGGGGAACGTCACACATTGGGGCCTGTTAGGGGGTGGGAAGCTGGGGGAGGGATAGCATTAGGAGAAACACCTAATGTAAATGATGAGTTGATGGGTGCTGCAAACCAACATGGCACATGTATACCTATGTATCAAACCTGCACGTTGTGCACATGTACCCTAGAACTTAAAGTATAATTTAAAAAATTAATAATAACAGACAGATACTGGGACTGTCCTGGTCACCCTACTTTGAAGTCACAATTAGTGGACCCAAAGCTGAGCCTCCCCATGTTCTCCAGAAACATAGTCAATGTGACTCCCACTTTCTTCATCAGAAGAAATTTAACTTCCATGTCTTATTTCAAAAACCTTTGACACCCCCTTTTGGGTATTGTATAGGCACAATCAGGGATTCCGTTTTTCCACAGCCACAGTGAGGGGGATGCTGTGAGAATCTGGGACAGATGTGTCCAATGCACCATTAAGCCATGGTTCAGCTTGCAAATTTCAAAGTATAAATATGAAGTCATGTGAAGAGGGCTCATTAGGACATAAGTGTAGGAAAGTGAGCAGATTCCCATTTAAATTTATGATCAAATTGCAAAACATCATCTGCAGGCTGGGAAAAGTAACTAAATGAAGAGAAGTTTGTGGGACTCACTGATGACATTCCAAAGATCAAAAATATTGTGCACAGGAAGATATGAAGGTACATCTAATCTATGTGGAACAGCCTGAGTAGGAGCCCTGTGTATTTGAAGTAACAGGCAAAGCAGTTGCCCTGTTCATTCTCCTCCCTAATGCCAATGAAGTTTTTCCCATTGTTACAGAATAAAGACTGTATCTAGGGAAGCAATGCTCAGAACGAGGAGTACACTGAACAATGGAAGGCTAGATCTGGGTTTCTCAGATGAATTGAAGGCTTTAAAATTTATGATAAAGAATTTCCAGGAGTTCAACATCACTGCTCAGCCTATCCTACAATTACCTAATTAATTATTTTTCTACTCTCTGAGACAAATATTTCACTATCTTCTCTCTCTTAAAACCTCCAGCTTCTCCATGTTGTTTATTCCCAGATAACCTCACTTCTTATTTCACAAATAAAGTAGAAACAATCAGAAGAGAACTATTTCATCTTCTCACCACCAAATTTACCAACCTGTCTGCATCTGTATTAATACACTCTGCTGTGAATAAACTTTCTCTGCTTGTATAAAAGACACAGCCTTCCAAATGTTCTCAGGATTCCTCCTCTTCTTGCCTCCCCAGAGCCTTTACTCATGCAACAATTTCCATTTTGCCCTATATTTACACTTTCTTCTTTTCTATTGGATCATTTCTATTAACATATAGATGTGAATTCCATAAAAACCGTTAATTCCACATTTTCTCTTAGCCACTGCCTCATTTTTCTGCTGCCTATCATTATAAAACATCTCAAAAAAAAGTTGCCACCCTAATTTTCAACACTCCTTCACCACTCTTTCAGTTTTCAGTTTATTTCAGGCTTGCTTCTGTTCCCACCTCTTTGCTGAAAGTGCTTTTGTCAAGGTTATCAACCACCTCCATGTTGCCAAATCTAATAGTAATTGCTCTGTCTTCCTCTGATTTGATCTCTCAGTAGCACTTAATACAGTAGACCTTTCTGTATTTCTTGAAATACTTTCTTCTTTCTCTTTTCTGGTATGCCACCACACTCTCTGGGTTTTTCTCTTATTGCTATTTCTGATTTACCCTAATTCCTTTTATCAACCCAGCTACTCTTTCACTACCTGACCTCTAAATGTTGAAGCATCTAAGGGCTTGTTACTAAACTCTTTTTTCCTCTGAATCTATACTGTGGCCGTAAGTCCATTAACATGACTTTAAATAGCACCCATATCTTGATAACAAGTTTATATTTTTCAGCCCATGCTTGTCTCCTGAGATCTGTATTCACATATCCAACTGTCTATTCGCTATTTCCACTTGGATTTCTGATAGGTATCTCCAGTTAAACATGTCAAAATCAAAATTTTTTATCCTTTCTCACCACCAGCCTCAAACTTGCTCTGCCTCCCATGTTCCTTAACCATCCAGTTACTCAAACCAAAATATTTATGGTCATGCTTGATTTCTGTCTTTCCTTCATGCCCCATGTTCAGCCAGCCAGCAAGTTTTGTTTGTTCTATTTATAAAACAGACCTCGAAGCCCAGTTCTATCTCCATTGTCACCACTGTAGTTCAAGACATCATCTCTTTCTTAGACTTCTATCAGATTCTGGACTCTTCTTCCTACTTATAGTCATGGCCCCCTCCAAACCATTCTCTTTACAACATTTAGAATTATTACCATAGAGGCAGTGCTCCTGTATGACTTTCCACTGAACTGACAACAAAACCAAATATCTTACCGCATCCTACAAAGCCCAGCGTGACACATCTACCTTATCAACATTTCAGCCATGTTAAATTTCTTTCTTTGAAAATATCAAGCCCATTTTTTTCCTAAGGATTTTTGTAGTAGTTCTTCTCTCTGTTTAGAAAGTTATTTCCCTTTTTATATGGAAAGGTTTTTCTCAGCCTTTATTCTCAATTCAAATATCTCTTCAAAGTCTTGCCTAACTTTTCATTTAATGTTATCCATTCCCAAGTCACTGTTACATCATCCTGTTTTATTCTATTTATAGAATTTATCACAATCTGAAATTATTTTATTTACTTGCTTATTTGTTTATTGTCTTCCTTCTCTCTCTTCTTGAATGTAAATACTATGAGGACAAGACTCAATATGAGATACCACTGTTTCACCAATGTATAGAATGGTTTTAGGCGTATAGTAGGCATTCAATAAATTTTGTTGAATGAGTCAATGAATGATATCTACTGAACAGTGATGAGTGCATTTTTATGCTAAAGACCAAAAGGAATAACATTGGTTCCTTCTCCTATAGAGTCTGTAATCTCAATGCTGTGACCCTATACTTTAATGGTCTCTTGAAATATCCAAGATAATGCTAAGCACAGATGAGGAGTAATCTGAGCAATAAATAAGGCAAAGTGAGCTCTCAATCAGAACCAATCCACTATCCAGGATCCTTTAATTTTCCATCCTTCTGGCTAACTGCCTTTTGTTATCTTTGTGCCCTCATAAGAAGAATAAGAACAAGAAATACAATTTGTTACTCAAACTAATCAATTTGGCTTCTATTATCAGCTTTAGTCCAAAGTTGGTAGAAGAAAATGTTCTAAAAGGAAATTGGATTAATTTTTTTTTGTTTGAAGGTTTAATACATACATATTTCCTTTAGTCTCACTTCTTGATCAGAACTAAAGATAATTAAGTATTGGGTATTTAAGATCTGGCGAATGAATAGTGGTCACATAACCCCTGTGCGTATTCACAGGAGATAACTGAGTCAAGGAAATAAAAGAAAGTCAAAGAGGTAATTAGTCTTCAACCCCCTACTCTAGCATTACTCCAACAATTAGAAAGGAATTGTTTCTTTTCCTGTCTTTGCTCCAAATAATAGCCTTATCCAAAAACATAGTGACTCACAGAACCCTTTGAGCTCTTCTGGATCAGCTGTGAAGTGAATTTTAACTTTCTCAATGTTCTTTAATGCATGCCAGATAGGCTTGTGAAACGAAAAGATAAGTTTCACACCCAGGATTTAAAAAAAAAAGCCATAAATGTATAGCAAGTATATATAAATGGGAGGAGTGGCCAAGATGGCTGACTAGAAGCAGCTAGTTTGCATGGCTGTCATGGAGAGGAACAGAAGCAGTGATAAATATAACACCTTCAACTGAAACATCCAGGTACTCACATTGGGATTAATCAAGGAAACAACTTGACGCATAGAGAATGAAGAAAAGCAAGACAGGACAACAACCCACCTGGGAGCAACAGGGAGCCAGGGGATCCTCCCCAACTGAGGGAAGCAGTAAGTGAATGAACGACCCTGGGAAACTACACTTCTCCCACAGATCTTTGCAACCCTTAAGTCAGGAGATCTCCTTGTGAACCCACTCCACCAGAGCCTTCAGTCTTCAGTCTGACAGACAGAGCTACATGGAGTCCTGGCAGAGCAGCTGCTCAGGCATGCATGGAGGCCTTGAAGACTTAGATACTCAGGCATTCCAGCAAAAGTAGCTGCAGCTTTGGCAAAGTGAAAAGTTACACTCCTGTACATACTCCTAGGAAAAAGGCTGAATCCTTGGGGTTGAGCAGCAACAGCCCACAAGCCCCACTTCCACGGCACTACACAAGATAAGACCCACTGGCTTGGAATTCCAGCCAGCTACCAGTGGCGGCGTTGCACCTCACTAAGAAGGAGCTCCAGGGGAAAGGGGCGGGCCGCCATCTTTGCTGTTCAGGTACCTTAGCCATTCCAGCCTTCAGGCTTTGGAGAGTCTGAGCTGACCCGGGGCAGAAGGGATCCTCCAGCACAGCACAGCTGCTCTACCAAAATGTGGCCAGACTGCTGCTTTAAGCAGGTACCTGGTCCTGATCCTCCTCGCTGGGCAGGATCTCCCAACTGGGGTGTCCAGCCTTCCCCAGTAGAGCTGTCCAGCTGACAGAGATCTGAATTCTCCCTGGGATGGTACTCCCAGAGAGAGGGGTGGGATGCCATCTTTGCTGTTTGGATGACTTAGCCATTCCAGCCTTTGGCCTTCAAAGTGCTTTGCTCTTTGGGTGACTTAGCCATTCCAGCCTTTGGCCTTCAAAGTGTGTGAGGTGACAGGAGGCTGAAGTGGACCCCTAGCACAGCATGGCTGCTCTACCAAAACGTGGCCAGACTGCTTTTTTAAGTGGGTGCCTTTCCCATTCTTCCTCAATGGGTGGGACCTCTCAACTGGGGTCTCCAGCCACTTCCTGAAGGTGCCTTTGGTCCAGCAACAGGTCCATACCTCCCTGGGACAAAGCTCCCACAGGGAAGGACAGATTGCCATCTTCGCTATTTTGCAGGCTTCACTGGTGACACACCTCCAGGCTCTGGAAAATCTGGGGTGACTAGGGACTGGAACAGGCCCCAAGCATACTGCAGCAGCCCTATGGAAAAGTGGCCAGACTGTTACGTGGGTGCCAGTTCCCATATCTCCTCACTGGGCAGGTCCTGCAGGCCTGGACCTGCAGCCACCCCCCACCAGAGCTACTGAGCCAGTACCAAATCAGTAACTCTCTGGACAGAGGCCCCAGGGGCAACTGACAGCCGCTTGGTCACTGCCTCTACAGCGGAACTGCCCTTGCCACCCTTGGACTAATGAAGGAGCAAAGACCCTAAGTGCCCTATCCACCCCTCCAACAAGCTGCAGTTGACCCAAGGAGAGGAGGCCAGTCCATCGCCCGTAGGCCCCTCACACCCTCCATGGCTCATCACCAGAAAGGGAATGCCTGGCTTGGGCCCACAGCACAAACCCTCCATCTTGGGCTGACTGCACTAAGTGATTGCTGACCTGCATCGCTACAGATTGAAGCCTCTAGGAATAAGTGAAGGACCCTTGGCCACAACCCCCAGTAGGATTTCTTTCTCTGCTGCCTCTAAGCTGGGGAAGGAACATAAACACTGAGATTGCCCCAGAGCTGCAGTGCCTATCATTGGAGTGCCAAGTCACAAACTATAGCCAGCACTCAAGAGGGAGAGGAACCTACATTTTCAGAGCACTGAGAGGGAACAGAGCTGCAACTGTGAGGAAACAGGGCAGCCACATAACCAAGCAAAACTCTACCAAAGACGTAAAGACAGAAATACCGTTCAAAGACACCAAGAGCAACTGCAACAAAAGAAAAAATTGGCAAATGGGATATAATTAAACTTTGAAGCTTCTGCAGAGCAAAATAAACTATCAACAGAGTAAACAGCCTACAGAATGGGAGAAAATATTTGCAAACTATGTATCTGACAAAGGTATAATATCCAGCATCTATAGGGAACTTAAAAGAGATACCATCTCACACCAGTCAGAATAGCTATTATTAAGAAGTCAAAAAATAACATGCTGGTGAGGTTGTGGAGAAAAGGGAACCCTTATACACTGTGGTGGGAGTGCAAATTAGTTCAACCATTGTGGAAAGTAGTGGCGATTCCCCAACGAGCTAAAAGCAGAAGTACCATTCAACCCATCAATGTCATTACTGGGTGTATAGCCAGAGGAATATAAAGCATTCTACCATAAAGACGCATGTACACAAATGTTCATTGCAGCACTGTTCACAATAGCAAAGACATGGAATCAACCTAAATGCCCATCAATAACAGACTGGATAAAGAAAATGTGGTACATGTACACCATGGAATATTATACAGCCATAAAAGAACGAGGTCATTTCTTTTGTGGAACATGGATGGAGCTAGAGGCTATCATCCTTAGCAAACTTAACACAGGAACAGAAAACCAAATACCGCATGTTCTCACTTATAAGTGACAGTTCAATGATAAAAATTTATGAACACAAAGAAGGAAGCAGCAGACACTGGGATCTACTTGTGAAGGGAGAGTGGAAGGAGGGAGAGGAGCATAAAAGATAACTGTTGGGTACTGAGTTTAATACCTGGGTGATGTAATATGTACAACAAACTCCCGTGACACATATTTATCTATGTAACAAACCTTCACATGGACCCCTAAACCTAAAATTAAAATTCAGAAAAGAAAGTATATATAAATGGAGTTAAAATAACTCATTGAAAGCATAACTTAACAATAGATCAGGGTATACAATGGCACACGATACAATCTTAAAATTGGGCCTTAAAAGCCAGCAAAATAGAGCCAGAATCTCTATTAATTAAAATTATTGTTAATTAACAGTCCCCTATACTATGTTTAAATTCTCTATTGCCAGAAGCATAGAAACGTAATGAAATTAAGTATTTTAAATCTCTAAGTAAAACATTTCCCTACTTCTGATCTAAGTCACCCCCACACACATGCATGAGTGCACACACACATGCACAAAGGCACACACGAATATGCATTTATGTGAACGTGCTGGAAGCTACATTAAAATGCAATCACCTTCCTCGAGTTCTATTTAACACCATTAAATAGTACCCTGAGGTACTGTAGACAAGAAAGAGTGAATGCATCTGCTAAAGGTGCACATTTTACAACTATAGAGAATTCAAATCCTGAGAGAATCTGACTCATGTTCCTCACAGATTTCTTCATTGGCACTACACCTAATAAAGAACATATGTTTTAAGTTTTTATAGGGACAGCACTGATTTTATGTAACATTTTTTCAATAAATGTTTATTATATAATATTATATACAATAAATTGCTAACGGTATTACCTGGATATGTTATGCCTGTGTAAAACTTTTAATGTAAATAAATGGATTAAAAAAACTTTTTTATACCACATGTCCTAATTTTTAGATCAGAAAATATAATTACTATACATGTATCAACTCTTATTTTAAAGAAATTCCTTTGTGAATTAGTGATGAGTAAGTGAACACAAAATTTAGTGGAATAAGACTGGGGATCATAGTCAAGTTTCTAGCATCAGTCCCTTTAATTTATATCCATGTGCTCTCCTTGGGTGATCACATATACTGACAGGTTTTCAGTACCAGCTTCACACTTTTTAACCTATTGGAGCCTAAGGTTCCTTAGTTTTTAAGTGGAACTAATGATAACAATGTCTGCCTCATAGTTTTCTGTTACGAATGCTAAATGAGATAATATGTATGAAGTGCTCAGTCCAGTGATTGGCAAGGTATATCTGCTCATTGTGTGTCTTAAAGAAAATCTTCAATAAAAGGATGTAACTTCTTCAATTGTTTATGTCATTTTTTACTGAGCACTTTCTATGTGTTAAGAATCTGGACACAGAGATACACAAGACGTAGATGTTATAGTTCCGGGGGAAGGGAAGTCAGACAAGTAAATAGTCTTTGTCTCTAAAGAATGATGAGAGGAACAAGTGAGAGGACACATATGAATTACTTTAAAAATGAGGTGTGAAAAACAAAAGTGAGGGATTTCTGGTCATTTATGCTTATTCATTTTTAATTTTTAATTTCTGTAGGTACATAGTAGGTGTATATATTTATGGGGTAAGTGATATATTTTGATACAGGCATACAACGTGTAATAATCACATCAGGGCAAATGGGGTATCCATTACCTCAAGCATTTATCCTTTCTTTGTGTTACAAACATTCAAGTTATAATCTTTTAATTATTTTAAAATACACAATAAATTATTGTTGACTGTAGTCACCCTGTTGTGCTATCAAATATTAGATCTTATTCAATATGTCTAACTAAATTGTACGCCCATTAATCATGTTCAATCCCCCAACCACTACCCTTCACAGCCTCTGGCAAGCTTATTCTATACTCAGCCTCTGGCAACCTTATTCTACACTCAGCCTCTGGCAACCTTATTCTACACTCTATCTCCATGAGTTCAAGTGTTTTAATTTTTAGCTCTCACGAATGAATGAAAACATGTGAAGTTTGTTTCTGTGCCTGGTTTATTTCACTTAACGTAATGATATCCAGTTCCACCCATGTTGTTGCAAATGACAGGATCTCATTTTTTTTATGGCTGAATCGTACTTCATTGTGTATAGGTACCACACTTGCTTTCTCCATCTGTTGACGGACACTTATGTTGCTTCCAAATCTTGGCTATTGTAAACACTGCTACAATAAATGTGGGAATGCAGCTATCCCTTCCATATACTGCTTTTCTTTCTTTGGGGTATATACCCAGCAGTGGGATTGCTGCATCATATGGTAGCTCTACTTTCAGTTTTTTGCTTCCAAACCGTTCTCTGTAGTGATATACTAATTTACATTCCCACCAACAGTGTATGAGGGTTCCCTTTTCTCCACATCCTTGCTAGCAAATTTAATATGTTCTTACTAATTTGTGGGACCTGAAAATCAAAAGAATTGAACTCATGGAGGCAGAGAGCAGATGAATGGTTACCAGACACTGCTAAGGGTAGTGGGGGCAGTGTGGGGAGGTAGGGATGGTTAATGGGTACAAAAATATAGAAAGAATGAATAAGCCTGTAATCCCAGCATTTTGGGAGGCCGAGGCGGGCTAATCATGAGGTCAGGAGATCGAGACCATCCTGGCCAACATGATGAAACCCCATCTCTACTAAAAATTACAAAAAAATTAGCTGGGCATGGTGGTGTGCGCCTGTAGTCCTAGCTACTTGGAGGCTGAGGCAGAGGAATCACTTGAACCAGGGAGGAGGAGGTTGCAGTGAACCGAGATCGTGTCACTGCGCTCCAGCCTGGCAACAGAGCAAGACTCCATCTCAAAAAAAAAACAAAAGAATGAATAAGATCTGGTATTTGATAGGACAACAGGGTGATGATAGTCAGTAATAATTTAATTGTACATTTTAAAATACCTAAAAGAGTATTATTGAATTGTTTGTAACATAAAGGATACATGCTTGAAGGGACGGATACCCCATTTTTACATGATGTGATTATTACATATTCCATGCCTGTATCAAAACATTTGATGCTCCATAAATATATATATACCTATTATGTACCCACAAAAATTAAAATAAAAAAATTTAAAGGTACTCAACATCATTGACCATCAGAGAAATGTATATCATAACTACAATGTTATAGCATCTCACCCGAGTTAAAATGGCTTTTTAATTCAAAAGACAGGCAGATGCTGACGAAGATATGGAGAAAAGGGAACCCTCTACACTGTTAGTGGGAATGTAAATTAGTACAACCACTATGGAGAACAGTTTAGAGATTCCTCAAGAAACTAAAAATAGAAGTACTATAGGATCCAGCCATCCCCCTTCTAGCTATATACCCAAAAGTAAGGAAATCAAGATATCCAAGAGTTGTCTGCATTCTCAAGTCTATTGCAGCAATATTCACAATAGCCAAGATTTAGAAGCAACCTAAATGTCTATCAACAGAATAGAGAAAGAAAATATAGTACATATGCACAATGGAATACTATTTAGCCATTAAAAAGAATGAGATTCAGTCATGCACAAAAACACAGGTGGAACCGGAGGACGTTAAGTAAAATAAGCCAGGCACATAAAGCCAGATTTTACATGTCCTCACTTATATGTGGGAGCTAAAAATTAAAACATTTGAACTCATGGTAATATAAAGTAGAATGATGGCTACCAGAGGCTGAGAAGAGTAGTGGCAGGGTCAAGGGGTGGGGATTTTTAATGGGTTCAAAAATATAATTAGATAGAATGAATAAGATCTAGTATTTGGTAGCATAACAGAGTGACTACAGCCAATGATCATTTGTTGCACTTTAAAAAATAACTAAAAGGGTATTAATAACTAAAAGGATTTTTTTGTAACACAAAGAAAGGTAAATTCTTGAAGTGATGTATACCCCATTTACATTGATGTGATTATTATGCATTGCATGCATGTATCAAAATAGTTCATATACTCCATACATATATACACCTACTGTGTACCCAGAAAATTAAAAATTAAAGTTAAAAAAATAAAATGAGAGAAATGTCTATTCGTATACTTTGCCAAATATTGAATTATTTGTCCTTTTACTTTTGAGTTGTAGGAGCTCTTCAATATATTCTCGATACAAGTCCTTTAGCAGACATATGACTTACCAACATTTTCTCTCACTCTCTTAGTCTCTTTTTACTTGCTTGCTGATGTCCTTTGAACACAAAATTTTAAAGTTTGATCATTTCCAGTCTACTTATTTTTTCTTTTATCAGTTATGTCTTTGGTGTCATATCTAAGAAACCATTGCTTATCCCAAGGTCACAAAGATTTGCACTTGTTTTCTTCTAAGAGTTGTATAGTTTTAGCTCCTTACATTTAGGTTTTTGATCTGTTTTTAGTTAATTTTATATATTGTGTGAAGTAGATGTCCAGTTTCATTATTTTGTGTATGGATATCTAGTTGTCTCAGGATGATATTTTTGAGAAGACAAATCTTGTTCCCATTGGATTTTATTGGCACCCTTGTAAAAAAAATCACTTGACAATAAATGTGAGGGTTTATTTTTGAACTCTCAGTACTACTCCATTGATCAATATGTCTATTCTTATATCAGCACCTCACTGTCTTTTTTTGAAATCAGCCTACCTCATGCTTTGAAGTACTTCACTGTCTTGATTACATCCTTTGTAGTGATGTATGCATCCTCCATTTTTGTTCCTCTTTTTCAAGATTGTTTTGGCTGTTCTGGCACTCTGGCATTTGAATATGAATTTTAGCATCACAGTGTACTGCAAAAAAATGCAGTGGGGATTTTCACAGGGCTTGCATATTGCATCTGTATGTCAATTTGGGTAGTATTGTCATCTTAACAATACTAAGTTTTTTAATCCATAAATGAAAATGTCTTTTCATTTATTAAGGTCTTCTTTACCTTATTTCGACAATTTTATTTTACTTTATTTTTTCCTTAATTTATTTCAATGTTTTGTACTTTGTAGCTTTGTGCTTTTTTGTTAAATTTATTTCTAAGTAGTTAATTCATCTTGATACCATTGTAAATGAATCTATTTTTAAATTTCATTTTAGGATTCTTCATTGTTAGTGTACAGAAATAAAATTTACTTTTGTATATTGATCTTGTATCCTGCTCAATTTCAACCACAGGCTCAGTATAACCTGAGGTTATATTCAACTCCATGGCTGGTGTGGGTTTGTAGGAATGTGTTTTGGTATGCTCTGTTTCTTCCATTAAGAGCTGAAACCTTGGGATTTCCCCCCAGCCTTGAAAAATGCACACACTTATGAATTAATTCAACCTCCAGTTCAATTGTCACATGTTCTCATAGTGATCTTTTGTCAAATGCAGTTCTGAACGTGCTCTCAACGTTTTGAACCCCCATAGACAAAACTATTATTATTATTAATATTATTATTATTATTTAAGATGGAGTCTTGCTCTTGTCGCCCAGGCAATTCTGGCTCACTGCAACCTCCACCTTCTGGGTTCAAGCAATTCTCCTGCCTCAGCCTCCCAAGTAGCTGGGATTACAGGTGCTCGCCAACACGCCCAGCTAATTTTTGTATTTTCAGTAGAGAGGAGGTTTCACCATGTTGGCCAGGCTGGTCTTGAACTCCTGACCTCAGGTGATCCACCCACCTCAGCCTCCCAAAGTGCTGGGATTACAGGCGTGAGCCACTGCGCCCAGCCTATTTTTATCCAGATTAATTCTTCATTGTTTGTTTCCAGTTCTAATCCAAAATATGTCCTTCTTTTTGAGTCCCACCTCCCCTCATCAACTGTTTGATCATAAATTTTCTCCATGAATAACACTATTTTGGAGACTCTTAACACTCAATCTTCTAAAAATGTGGACTACACTACTTCCATTTTTTTACCACTCACTCTCTTCCCAGTCTACCACTGTCTGCTTTCTGTCCTCCACCACTCCACTGAAAATATGTGCTCATTCTTAGTCTAGAGCCCAGAAAAAAAGTCTTGGCCAAAAGCAGAGATTTGAGAGTTATTTACTCCCATAGTTTTAACTACCATTTCTATGATGATATCTTCTAGGTCAGTATTTATAGCTAAGGCCTTTTTCCTAAACTGCAGACCTACTGTATGTCTCCACCTACCTACTGTATTTCTCCATCCTTATGACACACAGGTTCTCCAAACAGGGTCAAAACTGTTGTCTATTTATGTATATATATACACTTTAAGTTCTGGGGTACATGTGCAGAATGTGCAGTTTTGTTACATAGGTATACACATGCCATGGGGGTTTGCTGCACCCATCAACTCATCAACTACATTAGGTATTTCTCCTAATGCTATCCTTCCCCTACCCTCCCACCCCCCGATAGGCCCCAGTGTGTCATGTTCCCCTCCCTGTGTCCATGTGTTCTCATTGTTCAACTCCTACTTATGAGTGAGAACATGCAGTGTTTGGTTTTCTGTTCTTGTGATAGTTTGCTGAGAATGATGGTTTCCAGCTTCATCCATGTCCCTGCAAAGGACATGAACTCATCCTTTTTTATGGCTGCATGGTATTCCACGGTGTATATGTGCCACATCTTCTTTATCCAGTCTATCATTGATGGACATTTGGGTTGGTCCCAAGTCTTTGCTATTGTGAATACTGTCCTTTTATTATGCCCAGACATAGTGAATGGTATTACCAAACACCCAGTAATCCAAATCAGAGAACTAAGACTGTATTCTGGACACCCCTTTACACAGTCTCTCATACCTGTCAATTCTATATTTTAAATACATTTTTTTCACCTCTGTTACTACTAAGTTATTACTACTAGGCCATGATCACATCTTGCCTTGACTGTAACTGGTGTCTGTGTCTCCAATCTTGACAACTGTTTCTTCCACTCCCATACATTTTGTACAAGGTAACCAGTGATATTTCCAAAATGCAGATCTGATCACGGCACTCTTCTTTCTAAAATCCTTCAATTATCCTCTCCAACTGCCTACCACCTGCCACTGTCTTCATAATAAAATTTCTTACCATGACTTAGAAAAGTCTTTGAAATAACAGATGCTGGCAAGGTTGTAGAGAAAAGGGAACACTTATATACTGTTGGTAGAAGTGTAAATTAGTTCAACCATTGTGGAAAGCAGTATGGTTATTCCTCAAAGAGCTAAAAGCAGAACTACCATTTGACATACCAGTCCCATTTCTGGTATATACCCAGAGGAATATAAATCATTCTACCATAAAGACCCATGCACACAAACATTTATTGCAGCACTGTTTACAATAGCAAAGACATGGAATCAACCTAAATGCCCACCAATGACAAATTGTATAAAGAAAATGTGGCATATATACACCATGGAATACTATGCAGTCATAAAAAGGTTGAGATTTGTCTTTCGCGGGAACATGGATGGAGCTGACGGCCATTATTCTTAGCAAACTAATGCAAGAACAGAAAGCCAAATACCACATGTTCTCACTTATAAGTGGGAGCTAAATGATGATAACCTATGAACACAAAGAAGGGAACAAAAGATACTGATGTCTAGTTAAAGGTGGAGGCTGGGAGAACAGAGAGGAGCAGAAACGGTAACTATTGAATGCTGGGCTTAGTACCTGAGTGATGAAATAATCTGTACAACAAACCATCATGACACAAGTTCATCTATGTAACAAACCTTCACAGGTACTTCTGAACCTAAAATATAAGCTAAAAAAAGTATTTGACTGGACTGTGCCCCCTGCGCTCTAGATATGTTGAAACATGAATATATATAGTGGGCAGCTCTTCAAATAAGACGCACTTGCACTCACTTTAATGGCTTTTCAGACTCTTGCCATTGCCTGGATTATCTATCCTTCTTCTTCGCCTGGGTAGCTGCTACTTATATTTGAAAAGCCTTCCTTAACATTTCCTGGGTTAGGATGTATGAATTCACATAGCATCCTGTGAGTTATCCTCTTACAGTATTGAACACATTGTACTGTCATCATTTTTTCTCCCCATTAGACTGTGAGTTTGGGTACTGTGATATAATCATATATATTTTATCTCTAGCAATTTGTACAGTAACAGGAATCAATTAGGTAATCAATATCTGTTGAATGAATGATATGGAATATATAGTACCATTGTTCCCTGACATTTGCATATCTTAAAAGTACTTAACTCCCATTATAGACACAACCACAACTTTCATTTAACTAAAACTGTTGTAGTATTTCTAGCTTTGATTTTTCCACTTTTAGAGTGCAAGAATCAAGAGTAGAGTAGAGTAGAGTGAGGTTAAACACTTAAGATTAAAACTTCTGTATGTGATTTTTTAAATACACATAAATGTTTTATTTCTAGTATATTATCTGTAATTCATTTACCAAATGTCATCTGTAAGTAGTCAAATAATGTATGATTTTTGATACCTTATTAGGTACTAGGCAGTCTGCTAAATACTAGGGATAAAGAAAAGAATATAACACAGTTTCTGCCCTTAAATAGCTCAAAAACTAATGGGGAATATGGATTTACATATTTTTATAATTCAATGTAGTATGCACTATGGGGGGAGTATATATGAGGTGCTGTGGAAGCAAGTGGACAAAGCAAATGACTGCTTGACTTCATCAGTGAAGTATTCTACAAAGAATGTGTTTTTTTAATCTAAGCTTGGAAGAACAAGTATGAGTTTTTCAGGTATGTTGGAGCAGGGGCCAAAGAAAAGTGAGGGCATAAAGACAGAAAAAAGAACATGTGTAAAATGTGGAAAGTGTGAAAATGTAGGTAGTATTTGTGGAACTCCAAGTACCTTGAAATGGTTAGAATACAGGACAATGGAGGGGAAGAGAAGGCATGGAAAATGAGGTTGGTAAAGAAGGCAGGGGGCAACCAGGAAAGGCTTTATGAGACATGCCAAAAAATAGAGTTTTCATCCTGTAGGTTACTGAGCACAATTAAAAAGCTTTTACTTAAGGAAGTAACAAGATTATATTTATGTTTTGGAAAGGTCATGCTGGATCCACCATGGAGAATGAATGGTGAAAGTTGAGACAGGGCAAAAAAAGAAACTTATAGTCCACCTAAAAGGCTATGGTAACAGACAAGGTAAAAGATGAAGGGTGGTTGAACTATGACAGTAGCAGTAGAGATGGAGACAATTGATGGATTTAAGAAATATGAAGAGCTAACAGATGGGATGTGATAATTGATACACCAAGTGAGGAAGAGAGAATACTCAAGGATCAAGTCCATGTTTCTGTCTTGTATAACTTGGGTGAGTAATGGTCTCTTTTACTGAGACAAATTAGGTTTCAGTGGATTACACTGTTAAGTATTTATAGTAAATATACAGTTGAACCTTGAACAATGCAGGTTTGAACTGTGCATGTCCACTTTTACACAGATTTTCTTCCACCTCTGCCATCTCTGAGACAGCAAGACCAGCCTCTTCTCTTCCTCCTCCTCAGCCTACTCAACATGAAGACAACAAGGGTGAAGACCTTTATGATGATCCATTTCCACTTAGTGAATAGTAAATACATTTTATCTTCCTTATGATTTTCTTAATAACATTTTTTCTCTAGCTTAGTTTACTGTAAGAATACAGTATATAATACATATAACATGGAATATGTGTTAATCAACTGTTTATGTTATCAGTAAGGCTTCTAGTCAACAGTAGGCTATTAGTGGTTAAGTTTTTGAGGAATCAAAAGTTATACACGGATTTTCTATTGCACATGGTGTCAGTGCTCCTAACCCCTACGTTGTTCAAGGGTCAACTGTAACTAGAAAAGAGGATTTTGAATGTTCTCATCACAAAGAAATGATCATTGTTACATCTGTGTAGTGTGGGAACAAGGAAAAAAAGAAATGATAATTGTTTGAGGAGATGGATAAGCTAAGTACCCTGATTTGATCATATACAGTGTATACATGTATCAAAATATCAAAATGTATCCAACAAATATGCACAATTATTGTGTCAATTTAAAATAAAATAAAACTTTTGAGAAAATAATGTCAGAATGATTTAAATATTATGTGTGTAGAAGTATTGCCTTCTAGAATGCATGATATTACACAATTGCATAAGTAATGGGTATCATTTTTTATTATTATTATACTTTAAGTTCTAGGGTACTTGTGCACAACATGCAGGTTTGTTACATATGTATACATGTGCCATGTTAGTGTGCTGCACCCATTAACTCATCATTTACATTAGGTATATCTCCTAATGCTATCTCCCCCCTCCCCCCACACCACGACAGGCCCCAGTGTGTGATGTTCCCCATCCTGTGTCCAAGTGTTCTCATTGTTCAGTTCCCACGTATGAGTGAGAACATGCGGTGTTTGGTTTTCTGTCCTTGCTATACTTTGCTGAGAATGATGGTTTCCAGCTTCATCCATGTCCCTGCAAAGGACATGAACTCATCCTTTTTTGTTATAACACTATTTGCATCAACTCTTTACCGTAGTCACAATAGGACTGTGATAATAACATAATGAGGCTAATTTTTTGTTTACCTTATAAGAATTGGCCTCGTTATTTTATAGAACTGTGAATTTCCCTATCTTTTGAATGATTGACAGGTCTGGTGACAATACAAGTAAAACTGCTAGCTGAATAAGTCCTATTTTATTAAGTAGAAGAATAGTTGTTTTAACATCTAGTATATCTTTTAGTGGATATTATCTAAGATATTCTGCCTTTGATGTTGATAGTTTGTTGATAGCACATTTGCCAGTGATTAATCTTAACACAGTTATTTTGCCTATTAGTGGGAAAAAAAGAAAGTGAGATTGAGTTCCTTGAAAAATAGGACCATAGCCTTTATCTAGCTGAGTTAGATGCCAAAGTGTGTGGATTAACCATCTGTAGATAATCATGAGATTCTAGCATTATTACTATTGCTATTTTATTTTCATGTCAGATGACTGACTTTATCTTATTCAAACAGGATAGATCCTATTGGATAAGGACGTTATTTATTAGAATAAAACTTTCTAATTTTATTAGAGAAAAAACGTTTTTGATATACTGATTTTTATTTCTAGTTTTTCAAATTTTGTGTATCCTATAGCCTACATTATTTTGTTCTTATCTTATTATAACAAATGTAGGCAGTATGGGTCAAATGTAGCTGTGTTATAACCATAAATTCAAATAAATACATTTTGAAATAATTTTATTAAATATCAAACTGCAATAACTATACAGACCAAGAAAGTACATTATAAAAGAATATGTTTAAGCATGAATTAATGCTCAAACTATTAAGCTTTTATATTTCTAAAAAGGAGCTTGGCAATCATATTTTTCAATTTAGTAATAGATTGGTATCGGAATAAATTAGAACTCACTAGCAAAGAAATGATTAAAGAAGAGACAAGAAGTTTCTTTTTCTGTGCATTTACTTATTGAATGCTCCCATTATCCATTCTGACCATGCTGTATTGCTAGCAGTTGTCTCGCTCCAATTGTGAAATATCCATATTAGAGCAATGAATACCAATTGCATATCAAATCTTGCCAAGTAGTATTCATAGTCTTGTGTTACAGATGTCTTGCTATGCCTGATTCTGAAAACTCCATATATTATTCAAGTGGATATTAGCATAAATTTCACAGAGAATTTTATCTGAGAGGGGAGGTTTTAAAATAGTAAATTCACAAAGTGGCTACCTTTTGGGATGCCATGTAGCTGTTAGGAAATCTTATGCGATTACGTTTAAGTCTTTAACTGTGGGGAAGCCCAAAACTGTTCCACACATACTCAGAATTCACCTCGTTACAATGCTGGAACATGGATATAGACTTTTTGATACAACCATATTGCCACATCAAAATTTTGTCTGCTTCAAACAGGGACTTTCTCTGCAACAAGTTTTTTGGGAGTCATGCTCATAGAACCAGGGATAGCCTGGCACAGTGGCACATACCTGTAGTCTCAGCTACTGGGGAGGATGAGGTAGGAGGATCAATTGAGCCCAGGAGTTTGACCATTGCTATGGCAACATAGTGAGAAACCCATCTCTTAAAACAAAAATAAAATAACCAGGGATAGAAGAAAGTTTTAAGAGAACATTCCAGCAAATTTAACAAAACTTCACAGTTCCTGTGTTTGGCATATATAACTAAAAATCTGCAGCATGAAAGAATTTAGTATAAGTTGATCACTTTAATGGCTAAATTATACTTCTGTATGGGTGAGCTAATTCTGTGATCAAAAATTTACTTTATTCACTGAAATACAAAATCCAAGAATATTGTGGCCAATTTGGCAGCCACATATCAATGTAGATAATGCTTTGTCTTTAATTCAGTATGAGAACTAGAAGTGAGAAGGGAAAAGAAGCACTGTTTACTAGATACTATTGCTCTTTGTCAACATTCAATAATATTAATTGAGCATTCACAAGGTGCATAGCACTCATACAAGTATGAAGAAATATCAAGATGAATGTATCCTGATTGTTAAGAAATTTGCAATCCACATAGAAAAGTAATGAAGATATTTTTTGAAAATATTTTAGATCTCTCTTTTCAAAAGTATAATTTTGGGTATGCAATTTTTTTTTTAGAGAGATGAAGTCTTGCTCTCGTGCCCAGACTGGAGTGCGGTGGTGCAATCACAGCTCACTATAGCCTCAGACACCTGGGCTCAAGTGATCCTCTCACCCCAGCCTCCCAAGTAGCTGGGACTACAGATAGAAGCCACTGCACCCAGGTGCAAACATTTTTCAGAAACCTATCTCTGCATAAAACGGTTGTAGCTAATTGATATTACAATTATTTTTATCTAGAGATTTCCTTTTATAGGTTTAACTATTTTTACTTCTTACCGTAACTTAACACACACACACACCACACACCTCTTCCCAACTTTTTTAAGTCCCCACATGTCTGCACAGCTCACCTCACTCATACATATCTAAAAGGACCCTTAAACCCCATATTAGCTTGAAAGTTAGCAGTTAATTATTTTTATGGAAAGTAAAAAGAAACAGGGTAACATATTTCCACCCAGCTAAAATATGTTTTTTGAATTTTCATTTGTATGCTATGGCCAATTATCTTTTCATGTACAGCATTTCTTTGCATGCAAGAAAGGTAAAAATTTATCTGCAAAGAGATAATAAATGGTAGAATATGCTAAAAATGTACCCGAGAACTTTCACAGAATCATAGTAATTTTTAGATGAACAAATTAGAAACTTTTTTACTTCTGTGCTAATTTGTTTCCTTTTTACAATTGTAGAGTGGGGATGAGAGGCTTCTAGGAGAATTTAAAAGGTTTAGAACTTAAAAAAAAATTAAAGAGAAATTAATGAAAATTCTTCTCAAACTATTCCCCAAACATTTTTTAAAAGGCAGGAATTCTTCCTAACTGATTTTACAAGGCCAGCATAACTCTGACACCAAACCAGACAAGGACACAGCAACGATAACAACAAAATTACAGGCCAATATTTCTGATGAACACAGATGCAAAAGTCCTCAAGAAAATACTAACAAATGAAAACCAACAACATATCAAAAAGGTAATACACCGTGATCAAATGGAATTTATCCCAGGAATGTGAGGATGGTTCAAGATATGGAAATCAATAAATGTGATATATTACATTAACAGCATTAAGGACAAAAACCATACGATCATCTCAATAGCTGCAGAAAAGGCATTTGATAAAGATCAACGTCCTTTTATGATAAAAACTCTCAATAAATTGGTTATAGAAGGAAAGTACCTCAACACAATAAAGGTTATATATGATAAACACACTGCTCAGAATGGGGAAAAACTGAAATATTTTTCTCTAAGAACTAGAACAAGGTAAGGATGCCCACTCTCACCACTCTTACTCTACATAATAGTGGAAGTTCTAACCAGAGCAATTTTAGACAAGAGAAAAAAATAAATAAAGGGCATCCAAATTGGAAAGTCCCTATTTGCAGATGATATGGTCTTTTATATACAGAGAAACCTAAAGAATCCACCAAAAAATGTTAGAATGAATAAAATTATACAGTAAAGTAACAGTATCCAAAATCAAAACTCAAAAAATTATTAATGTTTCTGTACACAATGAACTATCTGAAAAAGAAATCAATTCAGTCCCATTTACAATAGCTACAAAAAATATTTAGGAATAAACCAAAACTACAAAACACTGATGAAAGAAACTGAAGAAGATACAAACAAATGGAAAACTAGCCCATGCCCATGGATGAGAAAACTTACTATGGTTAAAATGACCATACTACCCAAGGCAATCTATATAATCAAAGCAATCTATATCAAACTACATGTGACAGAAAAAGGTGGAGCAAGATGGCTGAATAGATACACACCAGAACACCAAATTGAACAACTATCCACAAACACAAAAAGCACCTTCATAACACCCAGAAATCAGGTGAGCACTCACACTACCTGGTTTTAACATCATGTTAAGGAAAGAGGCACTAAAGAGGGTAAGAAGGACAGTCTTGAATAACCTACACCACCCATCCAGGATTCCTGCAGCAGCTACCACATGCTGAAGAAAGAAAATCTGTGTACTTAGGGGAAAGAGACCACAGTGATTGTGGGACTTCCTATTGGAATTTAGTATTGCCTTGTCATAGCAGAAAGCACCACTGTGTCCACAGAGGGAGCATTTAGACCAGCCCTAGATAGAGGCGAATTGTCCATCCCAGCCACGTAAAAGCCTGAGTTCCAGCAAGCCAAAGTGCTCTAGGGGCCTAAATAAACTTGAAAGGCAGTCTAGGCCAAAAGGACTGAAATTCCTGGTCAAATCCTGGTGCTAGGCTGGGCTCGGAGCCTTTAGACTTGGGGTGCACGTGTCCTAATGAGACAACAGCTGGGGCAGCCAAGGGAGTGCTTGCATCACCCCTTCCCCAACACCAGGCAGCTCAGTGCACAGGTCTGGGAGAGACTCCTTCCTTCTGCTTGAGGAGAGGACAGGGTAGAGTAAAGAGGACTTTGTCTTGCAACTTGGATACCAGCTCAGCCTCAGTAGATTAGGGCACCAGGCAGAGTCCTGAGGGGCCCCCATTCGAAGCCCCAGCTCTGGGATGACATTTCCAAGCACGCCCAGGGCCAGAAGTGAAACTGCTGCCTTGAAGGAAACGACCCAGTCCTGGCAGAATTTATCACCTGCTAACTAAAGAATCCTTTTAACCAGCAGTGGTAACCAAGTGGTACTCACTGTGGGCCTTGTCTGAGACCCAGAACTAGGCTAGCTTCAGGTGTGACCCAGCACATTCCCAGCTGTGATGGTCATGAGAAGAGATTCCTGCTTGAGGAGAGGAGAGGGAAGAGTAAAGGGGACTTTGTCTTGCAGCTTAGGTACCACCTTGGCCACAAGGGGGTAGAGCACCAAGTGAGCTCCTGGCATCCATGATTCAAGACCTTGGCTCCTGGATGGAATTTCTGGTCCTGCCCTGGACCAGAAGGGAGCCCATTACCATAAAGGGAAAGACTCAGGCCTGATAGTGTTTACTAAAAGCTGACTGAAGAGCCCTTAAGACTTGAGGGAACATCTGTGGTAGCCAAGCAGTACTTGCCACAGGCCTGGGGTAGTGATAGCCATAGGGAGAGACTGCTGTGCTTGAGGAAAAGTGAGGGAATGTAGGAAGGACTTTGTCTTGTGGCTTGGGTGGCAGATCAGCTACAGTACAATAGATCACCAGGTAGATTCCTAAGATTCCCTACCTCAGGCCCTGGCTATTGGATGGCATCTCTGGACCCACAGGGGCCAGGGAGAACTCACTGCCCTGAAGGTAAGGACACAAGCCAGCTGGCTTTGCCACCTGCTGATTGTAGAGCCGTAGGTCCCTGAGTGAAAATAGGCACTTGCCAGGCAGTGGTCACCATGAGCCTTGTGTGAAATACAGTGCTGGCTTCAGGTCTGACCCTGCAGATTACCAGTGATGGTGGCCACAGGGGTGCTTGTGTCACCCGTCCCCCAGCTCCAGGCAGTTCCACACACAGAGAGAGACTGAGGGAAATGTAAGAGAAGAGAGAAAAGAGTGTCTGCCTGGCAATCCAGGGAAATCTCCTGGATTTTACCCAAGACCAACAAGGTGGTACCACTATGGGGCTGCAAGATCCACAATGTTATGGGCTTGGGCTGACCCCTAATGCAGATATAGGTGCAGTGACCAAAGGCTTAGATCAAAACATCTAAGTCCCTTCAAATACCTGGAAAATCTTGCCAAAAAGGATGGGTACAAACAAGCCCAGACTGTGAATATTGCAATAAATACCTAGCTTTTCAATACCCAGAAACCAACAAACATACACATGTAGAGACCATTCAGGTAAACAAGACTTCACCAGATGAACTACATAAGGCACCAGTGACCAATTATGGGAAGTTAGAAATACGTCACCTTTCAGACAGAGAATTCAAAATATCCATGTTGAGGAAACACAAAGAAATTCAAAATAACACAGAGATGGAATTCATATTCCTGTCAGATAAGATTAACAAAGTGATCGAAATAATTTAAAAGAATCAAGCAGACATTCTGGATCTGAAAAATGCAATTGACACACTGAAGAATGCATCAGAGTCTCTTAACTTCAGAATTGATTTGGCAAAAAAAGAATTATCGAGCTTGAAGACAGACTATTTGAAAATATGTAGTCAGAGGAGATAAAAAAAATGAATAGAAAAGAATGAAGCACACCTACACATCTAGAAAATAGTCTCAAAAGGACAAATCTAAGAGTTACTAGCCTTAAAGAGGGGGTAGAGAGAGAGATAGGAGTAGAAAGTTTATTCAAAAGGATAATAACAAAGAACTTCCCAAACCTAGAGAAAGATATCAATATTCAAGTACAAGAAGACTATAGCAGACCAAGAAGATTTAACTCAAAATAAGGCTATCCCAAGAAACATAGTGATCAAGCCCCTAAATGTCAAGGAAAAATAAAAGATCCTAAAAGTAGCAGACTTTTCGGTAGAAATCTTATAGGTTTGGAAGCAACCTAAGTGTCCATCAGAGATAAATGGAGAAATTAAATGTGGCACCTATACTCAATGGAAAACCATTCAGCCACAAAAAGAATGAGATCCTGTCATTTGCAGCAATATAGATGGAACTGGAGGGCATTAAGTGAAATAAGCCAGAAACAGAAAGACAAACTTCACATGTTCTCACTTATTTGTGAAAGCTAAAAATTAAAATAGCTGAAATCATGATGATAGAGGGCAGAATGATGGTTACTGGAGCCTGGGAAAGGTAGTGGGGTGGGGAAAGAAGAGATGACCAATGGATTTAAAAATATACTTAGATAGAATGAATAAGATCTAGTATTTGATAGCATAGCAGGACGGCTACAGTCAACAATAACTTATTGTATGTTTTTAAATAACAAAAAGACATAATTGGATTGTTTATCACAGAGAAAGGATCAACAATTGAGGTGATGGATAACTTGATTTATTCTGTTGTGATTATTATGCATTATGTGCCTGTATCAAAATATCTATTGTACTCCATAAATATATACTCCTACTGTGTACCACAAAACTTCTTTTAAAAAAGGAAAACTAAACAAAAAACAAAATACTCATGACATTCTTCACATAATTTCTTTTATATCTTATAATTTGTATAGTGGCACAAAAGACCCCAAGTAGCCAAAGCAGTTCTGAGCAAAAAGAACAGAGCTTTCAGGTATCATACTACCAAATTCAAAATATACTACAAAATATACTACAAAACCAGAAGAGCATAGTACAAGTATAAACACAGATACATAGGCCAATGTTATAGAAAAGAGAGCCCAGAAATTAATCCATATATCTACAACCAACTGATTTTTGACAAAGGCACCCAGAACATTGGGGAAAGGACAGTCTCTTCAATGAAGGTGTCGGGGAAACTGGATATTCATAATACACAAGAATGAAAGTAGATCCTCACCTCTCAACCTATACAAAAATCAACCCAAAATGGAAGAGAGACCTAAATATAAAACCCGAAACTATAAAAATACTAGTTAAAAAAATAAGGGAAATCCTTCAAGACATTGCTCTGGGAAAAGACTTTATGATTACGACCTCAAAAGCATAGGCAACAAAAGCAAAAATAAACAAATGGGATCAAACTGAAAAGCTTCTGCACAGCAAAGGAAACAATCAATAGAATAAAAACAACATGAAGAATAGGAGAAATATTTGCAAAGTATTCATCTAACAAGAGATTAATATCCAAAATGCACAAGGAACTCAAGCATCTCAACAAAAAACAAGCAATCCAATTTAAAAATGGGCAGTTGGTCTAAACAGATAATTTTGAAAAGAAGACATACAAATGGCCAACAAATACATGAAAAAATGCTTAACATCACTAATCATCAGGAAAATTGATATCAAAACCACAATGAGGTATCCTCTCACCCTGGTTAAGATGCATATTATCAACAAGACAAAAAAAAATAACAAATGCTGGTGAGGAGGTGGAGAAAAGATACTCTTATATACTGTTGGTGGGAATGTAAATTAGTACAGCCACTATGGAGAAACAGTATGGAAGTTCCTCAAAAAACTAAAAATAGAACTAACATATGATTTAGCAATTCTACTACCATGCAAGGAAAGGAAATCAAAGAATATCAAAGAGGTATCTGCACTACCATGTTTACTGAAGCACTATTCACGGTAGCTATGATATAGAATCAACCAAGGTGTCAAACAACAGATGAATGGATAAAGAAAATGTGGTATGTATACACAATGGAATACTATTCAGCCATAAAACAGAATGAAATCCTGTCATTCCTGGCAACATGGATGGAACTGGAGAACATTATGTTGATGAAATAAGCCAGGAATAGAAATATAAATAGGGCATGTTCTCACTTATATTTGGGAGCAGAATAAGGTGACCTTATAAAAGTAGAGAGAAGAATCATGGTTATTAGGGATTGGGAAGGGTAGGGGAAAGGAGAGGATAGGGAAATATTTGTTAAAGGATACAAAATTACAGCTAGATAGGAGGACTAATTTCCAGTGTTCTGTACCACTGTAGGATAACTATAGTTAACAACAATATATAGTTTCAAATAGATAAAAGAGGATAAGCTGGAGGCATCATGCTAGCTGACTTCAAACTATACTACAAGGCTACAGTAACCAAAACAGCATGGTACTGGTACCAAAACAGAGATATAGATCAATGGAACAGAACAGGGCCCTCAGAAATAATGCCACATATCTAAAAGTATCTGATCTTTGACAAACCTGACAAAAACAAGCAATGGGGAAAGGATTCCTTATTTAATAAATGGTGCTGGGAAAACTGGCTAGCCATATGTAGAAAGCTGAAACTGGATCCCTTCCTTACACCTTATACAAAAATTAATTCAAGATGGATTAAAGACTTACATGTTAGACCTAAAACCATAAAAACCCTAGAAGAAAACCTAGGCAATACCATTCAGGACATAGGCATGGGCAAGGACTTCATGTCTAAAACACCAAAAGCAATGGCAACAAAAGCCAAAATTGACAAATGGGATCTCATTAAACTAAAGAGCTTCTGCACAGCAAAAGAAACTACCATCAGAGTGAACAGGCAACCTACAGAATGGGAGAAAATTTTCACAACCTACTCATCTGACAAAGGGCTAATATCCAGAATCTACAATGAACTCAAACAAATTTACAAGAAAAAAAAACAACCCCATCAAAAAGGGGGCAAAGGACATGAACAGACACTTCTCAAAAGAAGACATTTATGCAGCCAAAAGACACATGAAAAAAATGCTCATCATCACTGGTCATCAGAGAAATGCAAATCAAAACCACAATGAGATACCATCTCACACCAGTTAGAATGACCATCATTAAAAAGTCAGGAAACAACAGGTGCTAGAGAGGATGTGGAGAAATAGGAACACTTTTACACTGTTAGTGGGACTTTAAACTAGTTCAACCATTGTGGAAGTCAGTGTGGCGATTCCTCAGGGATCTAGAACTAGAAATACCATTTGACCCAGCCATCCCATTACTGGGTATATACCCAAAGGACCATAAATCATGCTGCTATAAAGACACATGCACACGTATATTTATTGCGGCACTATTCACAATAGCAAAGACTTGGAACCAACCCAAATGTCCAACAATGATAGACTGGATTAAGAAAATGTGGCACATATACACCATGGAATACGATGCAGCCATAAAAAAGGATGAGTTCATGTCCTTTGTAGGGACATGGATGAAACTGGAAATCATTCTCAGCAAAATATCGCAAGGACAAAAAAACAAAACACCGCATGTTCTCACTCATAGGTGGGAATTGAACAATGAGAACTCATGGACACAGGAAGGGGAACATCACACTCCTGGGACTGTTGTGGGGTGGGGGGAGGGGGGAGGGATAGCATTAGGAGATATACCTAATGCTAAATGACGAGTTAATGGGTGCAGCACACCAACATGGCACATGTATACATATGTAACAAACCTGCACATTGTGCACATGTACCCTAAAACTTAAAGCATAATAATAATAAAATAAAAAAGAGGATATCAAAAATTTTCAATACAAAGAAATGATAAATGTTTGATATGATGGATATGCTAATTACCTTGATCTGATTAATATACATTATATGTATAACAATATCACTGTGTACTCCACAAATATGTATAATTATTATGCGTCCAGTTAAAATTTTTTTAATTAAAAAAAATCTTGCTTTAAGAGGTATATGTTTCAAATGTACAAAAAAATCCAGAAAAATGTACACATTGTTTTAGTACTTCACACTAAAAAGAATTTGCATCTTTCCCTATAATAATCTACTAGTTTGTATTACAATTTTGGTATTTGAAGCACTTTACCTTTAAGTAGTTAAAACAGCCCTGCAAGACAGAGATGGCTCATATTCCAATTTTTTCTTCTTTTTTAGAGGTGAGAAAACAAATATAAAGAGCTGTGATTTGACTGTGAGCACTAGCCAAACCCATAGATGTATGCTCTTTCTGAGAGATAAGGACCTTTGAAATAATTTGAGCACGATTTTGCAGATTGCATTCAGGTTTTGCTTTCAGAGTTAAAGGAGAGGGACTGGTGACTAACACTCAGAAAGATCTGACTCCTACCCGTCCACACCCCACTGGATTTGAGTCTGCTCTGAGGTAGTCTGGAATGCTCCCAGAGATTTTGATCCATAATGAATCCCCAATTCCTCTCAAAATAAAACTGAAATACTAGGTTAATCTGGGAACTGCCTCACGTCTCTTGGAGTAGGCATCTTGAATTGCTCTAGACTTTAGATAATCCTCTGGTTCCTCCTTAGACTGAATCAGAAATGGTCTACCAAAAAGAAAGAGAAGAAAGCAGTATTTCCATGGGCATTCACTTAGATGAATTTTTCTCAATATTTGGTTCCAGGAAGGAAATGAATATATATATATATCTGTGTGTATGAGTATGTGTATATACTCTGTCACACACGTATACACACACACACACACACACATTACATTCAGCTGTTTTTCACTTACATTTTTCAGGTTGAGGTTTTTTATCAAATGACACATTTTTCTCTTGTTAAACGATTTTTATAATCTTGGCCAGCAGCAGTTCTCATCTTCCCACTTAGATTGTACTTAATGTCTCCTGAAGCAAAGAAGAGAAATTAAAATAAGCAGAATAAGGAAATTAACAATATGCTTCTTGAAAATATATACCATTTTGTCCAGCAGCAGTTCTCATCTTTCCACTTAGATTGTACTTAATGTCTTAATGTACTTAATGTCTCCTGAAGCAAAGAAGATAAATTAAAATAAGGAGAATAAGGAAATTAACTATATGCATCTTGAAATTATATATAACATTTTTGAATGTTATAAAAAAGTCAAAATCTGAAATGTGTGAGACAAGGTAGAATAGCTAAGTCACGAAACAAGGTGGAAAAAATTGAATCAGGAGCTTATAAACTAGAAGCAACTGCTCTGCTGTTAACTTTGAGTCCAGTCTTAATTTTAAGCACATTCCACCCTGGCTCTGCCTACTGAAATATAATTGGAATACAATTTGTAACAGGAATCAAATTTGCAATAAATGAAAATTACATATCATTAACTTGATTTTCAGATTGAATATACTTTGATAAATTATAGTCATTTGCCACATAAGGGCATTTCTGTCAATGACGGATGGCATATGTGATGCTGGTTCCATAAGATTATAACACAATATAAACAATGTGTTTAGATACACAAATACCATCGTGTTGGTTGCCTACAGTGTTCAGTACAGTTACATACTGTACATGTGTGTAGCCTAGGAACAATAGGCTATACCATATAACCTAGGTATGTAGTAGGCTATATTATCTAGGTTTGTGTAAGTACACTCTATGATGTTCTCACAATAACAGAAGTGCCTAATGGTGCATTCTCAGAACATACCTCCAATGCCTGACGGCATATAGAAAGTGAACAGGGGAGGGAAGGAATACTGAAGAGAATGGAAGAGGAAAAGACTTTTGAAGACAGTGATCTGCATACTCTGTCCCAACCTAATATAGTGCTTTGAACGTGGTAGAAGAGCTGACTATTTAAATCCTTTTTGACCTCGCTAAAGCATTTGACCCTGCTAACTTAAAGTTATTTAACCTGTGTTTTATAGTTTCTCATCTGTAAAATTCATTCCTATGAGTTTTGAGGATGTTGTGAGGATTAAATGAGTTTTGAGGATATTGTGAGAATTAAATGGTAATGTATATAAAGTACCCAGCATACATCCTGGCACATGAATATTCAAACTATGCTAGGTATTATTGTTTTTTTTTTAATTATTCAGGAGTCAGCTGTGGTTTAGTGGAAAGAAGATTGAACTTCTAGTTCAAAGACCTGGTTTTGAATCCTGGTTCTGTTGCTTAGTCCCATGGCCCTGTGCAGTCTCTTAACCTTTCTTGCCCTTGATTTCCTTGTTTGTAAAAATAGAGGTAGTAAGACTATGCAGGGCAGTGTTGAAAATTAAAACAGAAATCCTATTTTATAGATATCCTATATTTAGGAAAATATGGTATATGGTAGATGCTCAATATATGTTAGTTCTTCTCTACTCCATTACCTTATTCCTATTACATCCCAGAGTACCTAGCTCACAGTAAAGGCTAATTAATATGGAATGGACAGCTGATTGGGAAAAGAAAAAGAAAACATTAGAACTACTCGATCACTGTGATTCAATAGGTTCTGATTAAATAAATCAAATAAGTGAAAAGATCAAGATCACTGAATGCTTTCTCAGATGCTGATCACATGCTTCCAAACTCGGAGCTTAGTACGCTATAACCCAAAGTGGAAAATGAGGAAACAGAAACAAAAACTATTCTGATTTTTTTTTAAAAAATTAGATAACAGACTACATGAATTATTTTCACTGGTTTTTACTGAGAAAAGTATTAAGAATAGCACTTGTCTCAAAAGGTTTAGTAAATCAAATATGTCAGAGGTATTGTGTAAATTATTTTAAATGTGTAGAATGGTCTATATCTGTTCTGTCCAATATAGTAGCCACTAGCTACATGTGGCTATTTACATATAAATTTGAATTTAATAAAATAAAATGAAAATTCTAAAAATCTGTTCCTTAGTTATGCTTGCCACATTTCAAGTCCACAATAGCCACATGTGCCCAGTGAGTAACATCCTGTTTAGCACAGATTTATAGAACACTTACATCATCACGGAAAGTTCCATTTGAAATCATTGGTCAAGAGTTAATCAATTTACTAAGTATAGTAGAATCATAAGGGCCAGAGAGCATCTCCTGAAGAGTCTGGAAGTAAAAGTTGAAATGTGGGACAAACGACCAAGAAGTGTTGCATTTTGTTACAAATGATCACCAGTTTAACTACATTCCATAAAAATAGAATAATGAGAACTATAGACCAATAATTCCTGTTCTTTCATGGTGAGTGAGGTGGTAGATTAACAAAGATCATCAAATGCTTAAGAAAACATAACCTAAAAGGTAAAAATAATTATGATTTCTGTAGAGAAAAATTATGATTGACTAAATCAACTAGAGGTTTTTTTTTTTTTTTTTTTTTTTGAGCATTTTGTGTGGGCTGAAGCGGTTATAACTCATTTAGACCTTCAAAAACTTTTGACAAAAGCCAGGCACTTGTGGTGCACTACTAGAATTCCAGCTACTTGGAAGGCTAAGGCAGGAGGATCAGTTGGGCCCAAGAGTTCAAGACTTGCCTGGGAAACATAGGGAGACTGTTTCTAAAACAAAAACAAAAACAAAAACAAAAACAAAACCTTTGACAGGTTTCCATATCAAAGGACCTTTAAAATTTATGTCAGCATGGAGCTAGAGAGAGCATCTGTCATTAAATAGATGGTCTCCAGAATTTCTTCCAGACTAATATTTGCTGTTGGCATTCTTGGGAATGAACTGTCAAACTGACGAGGATAATCGACATAGGGATCTGCCAAGGCTGAATGAGAGGCAGAACTGAAACAGATAATCTTCTGTGAGCTAAATGTTATTTATTAGAAAATGGGCTTCAAAGGGTAACCTTGACATATGACATACTGAGATCACAGAGTTAAAGGATGGCCAAAAAAAGCTCCTTTGATTCTTCAAATATGAAGGAAGCTTAAGGAAATTTAAAATATGATATGCTGAAAAGGATACAGAATCTTATACTGGAATATCATATAATCTTAGCTGACCTCTAGTCTGCTTTCCCATCTGAAGATGCTCCTTCTGTCTCAGCTTAGTCTTCTGGAATGCTTCCAATTTTGAGGGTTTTTTTTTTTTTTTTAGGTGTGAACCACCTCACTGGAACAATCCATTTAATTATTTATTGCCCCAATTGTTAGAAACTAAATGCATTACATTGAGCTGAAATTTCCCCCATCCTGTAATCTCCACCATTAGTTTTGGTTCTGCCTTTTGGAACTGTGCAAAATTAGTATAATTGCTCTTCCACATAAATGTCCTACCTATAATTTATGACATAAATCATGTACAATATGTACAGAATATTTTTCCTGCTCCTATTACACTTGGAGTCTAGAAGGAAAGCAAACATTTAAAAAATAACCACCCAAATTGGGTATATAGTTGCACAGTGAGATGTGTTACAAAAGAGAGAAATATCTTCCTACAAGTGTATAACAGAAGAACTTAACCTAGACTTGTCCATTGTTTCATGGATTTTTGTCATATCCCAGATATCAGGAATAATGATGTTTGTCTGTATTCCCACACGTCCCTGCAAAGGACTGGGGACCTGAGAGTTTCGCAACAAATGTTTATTTTAAAATAACTTTTTAAGTTTGATATAATTTGACCTACAAAAAAGTTGCAAAAATAGTACAGTGAGTTCTCATATTACTTTGACTCAGCTTCTCCTAGTTCTCATACCTTATGTAACCATAGTAGATTATCAAAATCAGGAAAATAGCAAAGGCACAATATTAACTAAACTCTAGATCTTATGTGAATTTCAACAGTTTGCCACTAATACAATTTTCCTGGTCTAGGATCTAATTCAGAATCCCACATTGTACTTATCTCTCCTTAGTCTCTTCAACTCTGTTTAGAGACACTCAGTCTTTCTTTGTTTTACATGACCTTGACACTCTTGAATAATGCTAGTCAGTTATTTTGTAGAATGTCCCTTCAATGAGTTTGATGCTTTCTCATGATTACATTGAGGCCACTCATTTTTGGCAAGAAAACCACAGAAGTGACCTGCCCTTAATAGTGCATCATATTAGGGATTACATGATGTTGATATATCTTATTACTAGTAATGTTAACCTTGGTTTACATAGTTAAGGTGGTGTCTGCCAGATTGTTTTTAAAACATAGTTTTATTTATTCCATTATTAAAAGCAAAACACTGAAAAATTTCTGAATGAGTACTAATTTAAATAGTGAAAAATTTTTTCCGACTTATCTTCTCCAACCACTCAGTTCCCAACCTCTGACCCCCTAAACAGCAATCAATTTTATGGTTGCTTGTGTAGAATTTATTTATATAAATGTAAGCAAATATGTACATATATTCTAATTTCCTCCCCTTTCATACAGAAAAGCAAACATATTATACACACTCTTTTGTGCATTGTTTTGTTCACTTAGCATATCTTGGAGAGCTTTTCAGATCAGTACAGAGATAACTATTCTTCTTTTGTAAAGTTCCATAGCATTCCATTATATAGATGTATGATAGATTTATTTAACCAGGCTCTCTTAGTAGGCCTTTGTCTGGTTTCCAGTCCTTTTCTACTGCAATTTATACTGCAATAAAAGTTGTATGAATACATCAGTTTGTACCTGTGGAAATATATTCTATAGGATAGACTACCAGAAGTGATATAGCTGAGTCAAATGATATATGCATTTGTAATTGCCAAACTGCTTTTTCACCAACCATTTTCCTTGCAGTCGTGCCAATAGAATATATTATCACGCTTTCATATCTTTACCAAAATGGTAGACAAAAATGGTACCTCAGTGTGATTATAGTCACATTTCTCTTATTATGAGTGAAGACTTTTTATATGTTTAAGATCCATTTGAGTTTCCTTTTCAGTAACTGTTCATCTAATTTGCCCATTTAAAAAAATAAGTTGTTGATCCTTTACTTCAAAATTTTGAAGATATTTTTATATATTAAGGAAAATTAGCCCTTTGTAATATTTATCCTGGATATCTTTTGTTGGCTGCTTTAGATGTAGTCTCTGTCTTTGCTCTCTCTGCTCTCTGCCCTCAGAATGCTGACCCATATAATTATCAATGGGCTTCCTTGGCCTCTGGCTTCTGATTGAGTTTGGTGGATAGGAAGTAATATCAGGAGATAAGAGGGAGGGAGGAGAATAAGATTAAGTTATTCTTCCAGTTCCTTCTTTACCCGGTTGCCTTGCAATGACTGCCCCCCTTGACTAAAGTGGTCTTCTCCATAAAATTCTTTCCCCCCAGGTTCCAGTAACCACTCCCTCTCCTCATTTTTTTTAAGCCAAGTGGCGTCAAAAGCCTTAATATTTCTAGCTCTGGGGTATTACATTATTCTTGTGGTTCCTTTATTTAATCTGTCCACACCTTTCCAAATAGTCCCTTTATTAAACTGTCCTTTAAATAATCTGATTTCCTGTGCCATCTGTTTCTTCCTGGGATTCTGGTTAATACAATATGAGTTGCAAATGTTTTATTACAGTTTCCTCATGTCTTTTCTCAGGGTGATTTGTCAATTTAGAAGTGTTTTGTTTTGTTTCCAATGTGGTAAAATTTTATTAGTAATTTTTATGGTTGCTGTATTTTGAGTTATAGTTGGAAAGAACTTTCCCACTCCAATGTTATAAAAGATTTCTCTCCTATTTTCTTCTAGTAGTTATATGGCTTCAATTCTTTATAGGTAAATATTTGATTCATTTTGAATTACTCTGGTGTATAGAGTAAGGCAGGCGGTCTAAAACTTGAGCGTGCATTCAAATCACCTAGAGAACTTTTTAAAACAGATTGCTGGGGTGTGCCCTAGAGGTTCTAATTCACTAAGTCTGGAGAGGGGCCCAACAAATTTCATTACTAACAAGTTCCGTGGTTGATGCTTATGCACTGGTCTAAACCACACTGAAAATCATTTCTGTAAGGCATAGATCCAATATTAATTTTTTCTAAATTGCTTCCTGGTTGTCACAGCACTAGTTAATTATTCCAACTCTCCTTCACATCTACAGTATACTAAATTCTGATGTCTAGTCAATGCCTAGGTTTGTTTTCGCTTTGTTGGATTGTTTATTAATGCCTCCATACCATATATGTTTTGTTATTAAAGCCTTATAATATATTTTAATATCTGATAAGACTAGTATCTTCTCATTGTCTTTTTCAGTTTCATTCTCTTTTTATTTTCATATAAAATTTAGAATCAGTTCATCTAGTTAAAACAAATATTACAAATCTATTATATTTTTATTGTAATCATAGGAATGTTATTAGTTGAGAAAAAATTTACACTATTTGATTTGATTGTCCATGAAAATGGTATGTCTTTCCCCATCTGTTCAGTTATTCTCTTAGATTTCTGGTGTTTAAAAGTTTTATCCGCCAGACACAGTGGCTTACACCTGTAATCCCACCACTTTGGGAGGCTGAGGCAGTCAGATCTCCTGAGGTCAAGAGTTCAAGACCAGCCTGACCAATATGGTGAAACCCCATCTCTACTAAAAATACAAAAATTAGCCAGGTGTGGTGGCGGTCGCCTGTCATCCCAAATGCTTGGAGGCTGAAACAGGAGAATCACTTGAACCCAGGAGGCGGAGGTTGCAGTGAGCCGAGATTATGCCATTGCACTCCAGCCTGGGCAACAAGAGCGAGACTCCATCTCAAAAAAAAAAAGTTTTATCCATACAGGTCTTATACTTTTATTATTAAGTATATGCTTAGGTATTTGGTCTTTTTATTGCTGCTATAAAAAAACATGCACACGTATGTTTATTGTGGCAATATTCACAGTAGCAAAGACTTGGAACCAACCCAAATGTCCATCAATGATAGACTGGATTAAGAAAATGTGGCACATGTACACCATGGAATACTATGCAGCCATTAAAAATGATGAGTTCATGTCCTTTGTAGGGACATTGATGAAGCTGGAAACCATCATTCTGAGCAAACTATCACAAGGACAGAAAAACCAAACACCGCATGTTCTCACTCATAGTGGGAATTGAACAATGAGAACACTTGGACACAGGGTGGGGAACATCACACAACAGGGCCTGTCGTGGGGTGGGGGGAGGGGGGAGGGTTAGCATTAGGAGATATACCTAATGTAAATGACGAGTTAATGGGCGCAGCCCACCAACATGGCACATGTAAATACATATGTAACAAACCTGCACGTTGCGCACATGTACCCTAGAACTTAAAGTATAATCATAATTTTAAAAAAAGACTTCTGGAGGCAATTTGAAAGATTGCAAAAACGTAGGACATATAGATCAAAATGCATGTTTACACTTAAAACCTTACAATTTTTTTTTTAATGTGTGTGTTTAAGTGTTTGAAATGCTTTCCTCTAAAAGTTATATCTCCTAATTTGGAAAGTTGTATATGGGTAGAAGGGGAAAAACTTCAAAACTATAATGGCTTTGAAAATCTGTCAATATTAATCAACAACTTAAAAATGTATATTAGAAAATAAAATATTTAATTACCATAAAAAAAGAAAACTATGGAAAAATTTCAATAATGGAGAAAAAAAGACCTGTAGTCGCCCCCATAAAGAAAAATGCAGTCCATATTTTGGTAAATGTATTTCTTTAATTTATGTATACATTAGAAAAAAGGATAGTACTGATCCTTCAATATCTACAGTTTCATATTTTCCTATTTTTTACTTGATGGAGTCCTTTTTTAAAATGCCTTTAGTATAATGCAAATCACTTAAAATTTTATGAAAATCAGCATAATCTGATACTACTTGTACAGTCCAGTAAATAATTTGGCCCTGGGTCCTTAACTACAGGTTTTATTATTTTGAGTTTTCACAGAAGAGGCTCCTGCTCAAAGACATGGAAAACATGAACAATGATATAAAAGTTAATCACTGCCATCACCATCTACTCTTAAAAATGAAGAATTTCATCTAGTCGCTTTTTCTCATGGCGTGGTTATTTGTTTATAAAAACATATTTTAAAAATAATTCTAGAAAATTTGAGGGCATCATAATATTAACTAACATGGCAAGAAAAATCAGAATAAAAATTAAGAAATTTTAGGACTTTAGTCAAAATATAACGTTCTTTCTCTTGGCTTTTCTTTTTAATATAGATGCTCATCTTATAGAGGTACAAAACTAATCTAATATTATGGCTCCCAAACCAGCTAATAACCCTGTAACCAGGTTTCTATTTGTTTGTTTTTGTTTTCTTTGTAAGTAGGACTTTTAGGATTCCTGTTATCTATGATGACATACAATCTAGGCAATTTATTAACAGTAGTTTAACACAAGGTAGTGGTTAAAAGTTGTATTTTAATTATCTATTTTTTAAATTGTTGATCCATGTATGTATGTATTTATTATTGCATAAGACGTGCCTAGATGAGCCCTAAGTTAAGACAGTTTGTCAAAGAAGCATAGAGAACAGAAGGAAAGATGAAAGAATGGTAGAACATTTGAAGTATAGAATAAAGGAAAGCACTTTCCTTTACCTCTGGTCTAGTATTCATACTATTTGAACTCTCTAAGCACCACATTGTCTTCCTTCTAAACACTTCTCACAGTAACAATTTCACATTTATTTGTATGAATATTTCATGTATAGTCATCTTTTTTACTAGACTAGAAGCACTATGATAGGCAAAACTGTTTGTATTATTTGACATTACATCTCCAGTATCAAATAGAGTGTCTAACACGTAGTAGGTACTCAATAAACATTTTTTAATAAATATCTATGTAAATGAATGTTATGGTTAAACACTTTACAGACATTCCCCACATACATGCGTCTATCCTCTTTATGTAAATATCCACATGAATACTTCCTTTTTCTCCCAGTAAAAGTTCCAGAGGGTTTGAAGGAGAAGGAAAGAAGATATAAGATAATTGAAGGAAAGAAGATATAAGATAATTGGTTGATAATTTTCCTTTCTTGCTTTTTAATGTCTTAGTGAAGAATTCAGGAAATTGTGGCCACAGTGATCACTTCAAAAGCAGTGTGAGTGATATGATTTCAGGGGGAAACAAATTATATATTGAATTATATCTCCTGTCAGTCTGCCATGGCGCTACTAGAAGTTGTCATTAGTAGAACAATTTCTTTGACTTGGCATTCTCTTTAAATCATTCCTGCAATCTAGGCATTCATGCTCATTAAACACATGAGAGAGGATTTGTTCACTTAATACAATGCTCTTTTGAGCAGAGTATGCAGAAATACTTACAAGGGGCTTTACCCTTCATTTCATAAACCAAAGAATGCTAGCTATAGCCTCATATAGTGAATGATTTATTGCTATATGTAGTTCCCACAAGGTGGGTAAGTTTTGTCCCCATTTTTTAGAAACTAGACAAAGAGTAATGTCTTTTCTAATGACCCCCTCGATTCAGGAGTATTTAGCAAGGACAAAGTTCCTGAATGTGAGAGAGACTTTATATCTTCTCTTTTCAGGTTGAGGGTATTTACACTTATGTGAATAGGAAAAGAAAGCTAGATTTTCTTATCATAATTTGAACAGAAACAGAAAAGGGGAGATTTTCTAAACATGAAAACATTAGAATGATATTGCAGATTGCAATTATGTATTCATTAACCGTACTTCAATAACATAATTGAAATAATGATACAAGAAAGTAAGTTCTTAGAGTGTTGATGCTATTATAAAAATAAATATTCACAGTTAAGTTTTAATATTCCCATCGATTCAATCGCATAAGATTGATTCAAAAAGTAAACAACAAACAATAAAAGAAATATTTAGTTCTAACTAGATCACTAGTGCACCTAAAACAGACTTTTGCCTTGTGATCACAATACAGGAATGAGAATAAGTTTACCCTGATTTATGCCGGTTCTCATATGTGCTCTCTTGTAATCAGTGGCTGACATTTATGGCTTATGACCATATTATTCTATTAGTATTTCTTACTTTTAAATTACCAGTTATGCAAGATTTTCTTGACTCTACAGGTAACCTTGTTAGTGATCAGATCATCCAGATATGACACACATGATATTTTATGAAAATTTATTCACACAGTAAAATAAAACTCATGAGAGTATTTGTTCATTCATGCATTAATTCATGTGTTCAAGCATTTATATAATTTCTGTTGTATGTCCCATGCTTATACCAGATAATGTTAATAACTGGATGAAAAATATCAAATTCACAAATGATCCTTTGTCTAGACCTCTAACAAAAGAGCTAACTTCTTTCTTTTTGTCTTATATATTGTTTCTTCATTAAAGACTACTATTGTTTTAAGCGCATTTGCATTTCATTTATCCAAATCAATGTTGACTTACACAGGTTTTGCATTTTACATTAGAACCCAAACTCAGTTAACACATTTATATGGAAATTCCTGATTTTCTCAAGCCATGAAACATGGCTGTATACAAACCAAAAGACAGACTTTTAAGTGAAAGTAAAAACAGAGGGATAATTCATGCTTTTACTAATTGTTCTTTCCTGCTGTGGACATTAGCCTAAGATTGTAAGACATACTGTTTGCTTTTCATCGGTACATAGATTGCTTTGAATCATCTTTTAAACCAATTAAACTAATATTTTCCATATATCACTGTTGATGTGAGAAAGGCAAAACAAAATGTAGCAGAAAAAATATTCCTGTTCAATTACTGAGATTCCTTTAGTGTTTCTGGATAAGTAAATATTTTTGTTACTTTTCTTATATTTTAAACTTTTAAGTTCACAGGTACATGTGCAGGTTTGTTATAGAGGAAAACTTGTCTCATGGGGGTTTGTTGTACAGATTATTTTGTCACCCAGGTATTAAGCCTAGTACCCTTTAGTTATTTTTTCTGATCCTCTCCCTCGTCCCAACCTCCACCCTTAGGTAGGCCCCAGTATCTATTGTTCCCCTCTACATGTCCATATGTTCTCATCATTTAGCTCCCACTCATAAGTGAGAACATGTGGTATTTGTTTTTTTTTTTGTTGTTGTTGTTATTCTTCATTAGTTTGCTAAGGATAATGACCTCCAGCTCTATCCATATTCCTGGATGATGATCTTGTTCTTTTTTATAGCTGCATAGTATTCCATGCATCACATTTTCTTCATGCAGTCTACCATTGATGGGCATTTAGGTTGATTTCATGTCTTTGCCATTGTGAATAGTGCTACAATGAACATACATGTGCATGTGTCTTTATGATAGAACAAGAACAATTTATATTCCTTTAAGTATATACCAAGTGATAGGATTGCCAAATTTGATGGTAGTTCTGTTTTCAGCTATTTGAGGAATCACAACACTACTTTCCACAATTGTTGAATTAATTTACCTCCAACCAACAGTGTATAAGCATTCTTTTTTCTCCACAACCTCACCAGCGTCTGTTACTTTTTGACTTTTTAATAATAGACATTCTGAGTGGTGTGAGACAGTATCTCATTGTGGTTTTGATTTGCATTTCTCTAATGATCAATGATGTTGATCATATGCTTTTTTGCATATTCTTGTTGGCTGCATGTATATTTTCTTTTGAAAAGCGTCTTTTCATGTCTTTTGCCCACTTTTTAATGGGATTGCTTGTTTTTTTCTTGTAAATTTGTTAAAGTTCCTTATAGATGCTGGATATTAGACTTTTGTCAGATGCAGCTTACAAGTATTTTCACCCATTCTATAGGTCATCTGCTTACTTTGTTGATAGTTTCTTTTGCTGTGCAGAAACTCTTTAGTTTAATTACATCCTATTTGTCAATTTTTGCTTTTGTTGCAGTTTGTTCTGGCATCTTTGTCATGAAATATTTGCCCATTCCTATGTCCAGAATGATATTGCCTAGGTTGTCTTCCAGGGGTTTTACACTTTTGGGTTTTACATTTAAGTCTTTACTCCATCTTGAGTTTATTTTTGTGTATGGTATAAGAATGGGATCCAGTTAGTCTTCTGCATATGGCTAGCCACTTAACCCAGCATTATTTATTGAATAGGGAGTCTTTTTCCCATTGCTTGTTTTTGTCATCTTTGTCAAAGATCGGATGGCTATAGGTGTATGGCCTATTTCTGGGCTCTTTATTATGTTCTATTGGTCTATGAGTCTGTTTTTGTACAAGTAGTATGCTGTTTTGGTACAAGTAGTATGCTGTTTTGGTTACTGTAGCCCTGTAATATAGTTTGAAGTTGCATAATGTGATACCTCCAGCTTTGTTCTTTCTGCTTAGGATTGTTGTGGCTATTTGGGCTCATTTTTGGTTCCATTTGAATTTTAAAATAGTTTTTTTCTAGTTCTGTGAAGAAAGTAATTGCTAGGTTGATAGGAATAGCATTGAACCTATAAATTGTTTTGGGAAGTATGGCCATTTTAACAATATTTATTTTTCATATCCATGAGCACGGAATGTTTTTCCCTTTCTTTGTGCCATCTCTGATTTCTTTGAACAGTGTTTTGTAGTTCTCATTGTAGAAATCTTTCACCTCTCTGGTTAGCTGTATTCCTACGTATTCTTTTTGTGGCAATTGTAAATGGGAGTTCCTTCCCAATTTGGCTCTCAGCTTGACCGTTTTTGGTGTATAGGAATGCTAACAACTTTTGTACATTGATTTTGTATCCTATACTTTGCTGAAGTTGTTTATCAGCTTAATGAGCTTTTTGGCTGAGACTATGGAACTTTATGGATATAGGATCATGTCGTGTGCAAACAGGGATAGTTTGACTTCCTCTCTTCCTATTTGAATCTGCTTTATTTCTTCTCTTGCCTTATTGCTCTGGCCAGGACTTCTGATACTATGTTGAATAGGAGTGGTGAGAGAGGGCATCCTTGTCTGATTTTTCAAGGGGAACGCTTCCAGCTTTTGCCCATTCAGTATCAGGTTGACTATGGGTTTGTTATAGATGGCTCTTTTTATTTTGAGGTATATTCCTTCAATAGCTAGTTTATTGAGAGTTTTTAATATGAAAGGGTGTTGAATTTTATCAAAAGCCTTTCTGCATCTATTGAGACAATCATGTGTTTTTTTGTTCTTAGTTCTATTTAAGTGATTAATCATATTTATTGATTTGTGTATGTTGAACCAATCTTGCATCCCAGGGATAAAGCCTACTTGATCGTGATGGACAAGTAGGCTTTGATGTGCTGCTCAATTAGGCTTACTAGTATTTTTTTGAGGATTTTTCCATTGATGTTCAAAGATATAGGCCTGAAGTTTTCTGGTTTTGTTGTATCTCTGCCAAGTTTTGGTATCAGGATGATGCTAGCCTCATAGAATGAGTCCGTCTTCCTCAATTTTTTGGAATAGTTTCAATAGGAATGGTACCAGCTCTTCTTTGTACATCTGGTAAAATTTGGGTGTTAATCCATCTGATCCTGGGCTTTTTTCTTGTTGTTGCTAAGCTATTTATTACTACCTCAATTTCAGAACTCGTTATTGGTCTGTTTGGGGATTCAATTTCTTCCTGGTTCAGTCTTGGGAGGATGTATGTGTCCAAGAATGTATCCATTTCCTCTAAATTTTCTAGTTTGTGTGCATAGATGTGTTCATAATATTTTCTGATGGTTATTTGTATATCTGTGGCATCAGTGGTAATATCCCATTTGTCGTTTTTCATTATGTTTATTTTTATTTCCATTTTATTATTATTTCAATAGTTTTGGGGGAACAAGTGGTGTTTGGTTACATGTACAAGTTATTTAGTGGTGATATATGAGATTTTGGTGCACCCATCAACTGAACAAGTGTACACCGTACCCAATGTGTGGTCTTTTATCCCTCATCACCCCACCCATCTCTCTGAGTCCCCAGAGTTCATTATATCATCCTTATGCTTTTGTGTCCTCACAGCTTAGCTCCGGCTTATAAGTGAGAACATATGATGTTTGGTTTTCTATTCTTGAGTTATTTCACATAGAATAATGGTCTCCAACTCCACCCAGGTAGCTGAGAATGCCATTATTTTGTTCCTTTTTATGGCTGAGTAGTATTCCATGAGATATGTATATACACACACACATATACCACATATATATACACACACCTGTATACCATGTATATATATACACATATTTATATATATATACACATATTTATATATATATACACACATATTTATATATATATATACACATATTTATATATATATATACACATATTTATATATATATATATATATATACACCTCATTTTCTTTATTCAGTCATTGGTTGATGGTCACTTAGACTGGTTTAGTATTTTTGCAATTGTGAATTGTGCTGGTATAAACATGCATGTGCAGGTATCTTTTTCATATAGTGACTTCTTTTCCTCCGGGTAGATACCCAGCAGTGGGATTGCTGGATCAAATTGTAGTTCTACTTTTAGTTCTTTAAGGAGCCTCTGTACTGTTTTCCATAATGGTTGTACTAGTTTACATTTCCACCAGCAGTGTAAAAGTGTTCCCTTTTCACCATATCCACACCAACATTTATTATTTTTTGATTTTTTAGTTATGGCCATTCTTGTAGGAGTAAGATGGTATCACATTGTGGTTTTGATTTGTATTTCTCTGATAATTAGTGATTTTGGACACTTTTTAATATATTCATTGGCCATTTGTATATCTTCTTTTGAGAACTGTCTATTCATGTCCTTAGCTCAGTTGTGATGGAATTATTTGAATTTTTTCTTGATGATTTGTTTGAGTTCCTTGTAGATTCTGGATATTAGTCCTTTGTTGGATGCACAGATTGTGAAAATTTTCTCCTACTCTGTGGGTTGTCTGTTTGCTGATTATTTCTCTTGCTATGCAGAACCTTTTTAGTTTAATTAAGTCCCAGCTATTTATCTTTTTTGTTGTTGTTGCAGGTACCTTTGTGCTATTGGTCATTAATTCTTTGCATAAGCCAATGTCCAGAAGAGTTTTTTTGGTGTTATCTTCTAGAATTTTTGTGGTTTGGGGTCTTAGATTTAAGTCTTTGATCCATCTTGAGTTGATTTTTTAATAAGGTGAGAGATAAGGATCTAGCTTCATTTTTCTACATGTGGCTTGCCAATTATCCCAGCACCATTTATTACATAAGGTGTCCTTTCTCCACTTTTTGTTTTTGTATGCCTTGTTGAAGATCAGTTGGATATAGGTATTTGGCTTTACTTTTTGGTTTTCTATTCTGTTCCATTGATCCACTTGCCTACTATTATACCAGTACCATGCTGCTTTGGTAACTATAGGCTGGTAGTATAGTTTGAACTCACGTAATGTGATACCTCTAGATTTGTTCTTTTTGTTTAGTCTTGCTTTGGCTGTGAGGGCTCTTTTTTGGTTTCATAAGAATTTTAGAATTATTTTTTCAATGGGGGATAGCACCGTATCAAGGGATCACCCCGTGGGACAAAATAATCTGAAAAGCAGCCATTGAGTTTCAGATATTTCCACTGAAACAGTCTACCCAAATGAGAAGAAACCAGAAAAGTAAATTCTGGTAATATTACAAAACAAGGTCCTTAACACCTCCCAAAGATTATATTAGGTCTTCAGCAATGGATCCAAACCAACAAGAAATCTCTAAATTGCCAGATAAAGAATTCAGAAGGTTGATTATTAAGCTATTCAGTTAGGTACCAGAGAAAGGTGAAAATCAACTTAAAGAAAAAAAAAAGAAAAAATACAGCACATGGCTGAAAAAGTCTCCAGAGAAATAGAGATCATTGCTGTTCACCAATGATATGATAGTATACCTACAAAACTCTATTTCCAGAGAAATAGGGATCATAAAGAAAAAAAAATCACAGCTTCTGGAAATTAAAGACACACTTAGAGAAATACAAAATTAACTGGAAAGTTCCAACAATAGACTAGAACAAGTAGAAGAAAGTACTTCAGAGCTTGAAGACAAGGTTTTCAAATTAACCTAATCCAACCAAGACAAAGAAAAAAGAATTTTAAAAAATGAACAAAGCCTCCAAGAAATTGAGGATTATGTTAAATGACTAGACATAAGAATAATTAGTTTTCCTGAGGGAGAAGAGAAATCTAAATGTCTGGAGAACTTATTTGAGGGAATAATCAAGGAAAACTTCCCTGGCCTTGTTAGAGATCTAGACATCCAAACACAAAAAGCTCAAAGAACACCCAGGAAATTTATTACAAAAAGATCAGGCTGGGTGCAGTGGCTCACGCCTGCAATCCCAGCACTTTGGGAGGCCGAGGTGGGCAGATCACCTGAGGTCGGGAGTTCAAGACCAGCCTTACCAACATGGAGAAACCTCGTCTCTATTAAAAATACAAAATTAGCCAGGCATGGTGGTGCGTGCCTGTAATCCCAGCTACTTGGGAGGCTGAGGCAGGAGAATCGCTTGAACCTGGGAGGCGGAGGTTGCCGTGAGCTGAGATCGCACCATTGAACTCCAGCCTGTGTAACAAGAGTGAAACTCCATCTAAAAAAAAAAAACAAATCACCTAGGCACATAGTCATTAGGTTAGCTAAAGTCAAGATTAAGGAAAGAATCTTAAGAGCTGTGAGGAAAAGCATCAGGTAACCAAAAAGAAAACCCTATCAGATTAACAGCAGATTTCTCAGCAGAAACCCCAAAAGCTAGAAGAGATTGGGGTCCTATCTTTAGCCTCCTTAAATAAAATTATTACCAACCAAGAATTTTGTATCCAGCAAAACTAGGCTTTATAAGTGAAGGAGAGATAAAGTCTTTTTCAGACAAACAAATGCTAAGAGCATTCGCCACTACCAAGCCAGCACTACAAGAGCTGCTAAAAGCAGCTCTAAATCTTGAAACAGAACCTCAAAATACACCAAAATACAACCTCTTTAAAGCATAAATCTCACAAGGCCTATAAAATAATAACACAATAAAAAAAACAAGGTAATCAGGCAACAACTAGCACAATGAATAGAACAGTACCTCACATCTCAATACTAATGTTGAATGTAAATGGCCTAAATGTTGTACGTAAAAGATATAGAATGGATAAAAATCCACCAACCAAGTATTTGCTGAGACTCACTTAACACATAAGGACTTACATAAATTGAAGGTAAGGGAATGGAAAAAATATTCCATGCACATGTACACCAAAAGCAAACAGGATTCTTATATCAGACAAAACAGACTTTAAAACAACCACAGTTTAAAAAGACAAAGAGGGACATTATATAATGATAAAAGGACTAGTCCAACAGGAAAATATCACAGTCCTAAATATATATCCACCTAACACTGGAGGTCCCAGATTTATAAAATGATTACTACTAGACTTAAGAAATGAGACAGACCTCAAGACAATAATAGTGGGGGACTTCAATACTCCACTGACAGCATTAGACAGGTCATTAAGACAGAAAGTCAACAAAGAAACAATGGACTTAAACTATACCCCAGAACAAATGGACTTCATATATATTTACAGAACATTCTACCCAACAACTGCAGAATATGCATTCTTTTCATCAGCACATGGAACATTCTCCTAGACCATATTGTAGGCCACAAAACAAGTCTCAATAAATTTAATACAATCTAAAATATATGAAATACTCTCTCAGACCAGAGTGGAACAAAATTGGAAGTTAACTCCAAAAGAAACCCTCAAAACTATATAAATGCATGGAAATTAAATAATCTGCTTCTGAATGAACTCTGGGTCAACAATGAAATAAAGATGGAAATTAAAAATTAATTGAACTTCACGATAATAATGACACAACCTATCAAAACCTCTGGGATACAGAAAAAGTCATGCTGAGAAAAAAGTTCATAGTCTTAAATGCCTACATAAAAAAGTCTGAAGGGGCACAAATAGAAAATCTGAGCTCGTATGCCAAGGAATTAGGGAAACAAGAATAAACTATACCCAAACCCAGCAGAAGAAAAGATTAAACCAGGAAGAAACAGAAAGACTGAACAGACCAATAACAAGTAGCAAGATTGAAACAGTAATTAAGAAATTGCCAACAACAACAACAACAACATCAACAACAAAAACTCCAGGACCAGATGGATTCACAGCTGAATTCTATCAGACATTAAAAGAAGAATTGGTACCAATCCTACTGAAACTGTTCCAAAAGGCAGAGAAAGAGGGAATCCTCCCTAAATCATTCTATGAAGCCAGTATCACCCAAATACCAAAACCAGGAAAAGACATAACAAAAAAAAGAAAACTACAGACCAATACCTCTGATGAATATAGATGTAAAAATCCTCAACAAAATACAAGCTAACTGAATCCAACAGCATATCAAAAAGATAATACACCATGGTCAAGTGGGTTTCATACCAGGGATGCAGGAATGGTTTAACATATGCAAGTCAGCAAATGTGATACACCACATAAAAAGAATTAAAACTAAAAATCATATGATCATCTCAATGGGAGCAGAAAAAGTATTTGAAAAAATCCTGGATCCCTTCATGATAAAAACCTTCAGCAAAATTGGCATAGAAGGAACAGACCTCAAGGTAATAAAAGCCATTTATGACAAACCCACAGCCAGTATCATACTAAATGGGGAAAAATTGAAAGCATTCCCAATGAGAACTGAAACAAGCAAGTATAACCACTTTCACCACTTCTATTCAACATAGTACTTGAAAGTCCTAGCCAGAGAAATCAGACAAGAGAAAGAAATAAAGGACACCCAAATCGGAAATGAGGAAGCCAAACTGTTGCTGTTCACCAATGATATGATAGTATACCTACAAAACTCTAAGGACTCATCCAAAAAGGTCCTAGATCTGATAAATGAGTTCAGTAAAGTTTCAGGATACAAAATCAATGTACACAAATCAGTAGCACTGATTGATCTTTTGAATGGTTTTTATGTTTCAGTCTCTTTCAGTTCACCTCTGGTTTTGGTTATTTCCTGTTTTCTGCTAGCTTTGGGGTTGGTTTGCTCCTGGTTCTCTTTTTAGTTGTGATGTTAGGTTTTTAACATGAGACCTTTCTAACTTTTTATCGTGAGCATTTAGTGCTATAATTTCTTTCTTAACACTGCCTTAGCTGTATCTCAGAGATTCTGGTATGTTGTATCTTTGTTCTCATTAGTTTCAAATAACTTTTTGATTTTTGCCTTAATTTCATTATTGACCCAAAAGCCATTCAGGAGGAGATTATTCAATTTCCACATAACTATATGGGTTCAAGTGATTTTTCTTAGTCTCGATTTCTAATTGTATCATACTGTGGTCTGAGAGAGTGGTTGGTATGATATCAGTTCTTTTACATTTGCTGAGGATTGTTTTATGTCCAATGGTGTGGTCGATTTTAGAGAATGTGACATGTGGCAATTAGAAAAATATATATTCTGTTAGTTTTGGATGGAGAGTTCTGTAGATGTCTATGAGGTCTATTTGATCCAGTGCTGAATTCAGGTCCTGAATATCCAATTTTCTGCCTCGATTGTCTGTCTAATTCTGTCAGTAGGTATTGTAGTCTCCCATTATCATTACGTGGGAGTTTAAGTCTCTTTGTAGGTCCCTAAGAACTTGCTTTATGAATCTGGATGCTCCTGTATTGGCTGCATATATATTTAGGATAGTTAGGTCTTCTTGTTGAATTGAACCCTTTACTGTTATGTAGTTCCCTTCTTTGTCTGTTTTGATCTCTGTTGGTTTAAAGTCTGTTTTGTCTGAAATTAGGATTGCAACCCCTGCTTTTTTCTGTTTTTTTATTTGCTTGGCAGATTTTTTCCATTGCTTTATTTTGAGCCTGTGTGTGTCACTGCATGTGAGATGCGTCTCTAGAAGATGGCATACCATTGGATCTTGCTTCTTTATTGAGGTTGCCACTCTGTGCCTTTTAAATCGGGGCATTTCGCCCATTTGCATTGAAGGTTAGTATTGATATGTGTGGATTTGATCCTGTCATCATGATGTGTTAGATGTTATTATGCAGACTTGTTCATGTGCTTCCTTTATAGTGTCACTGGTCTGTGTATTTCAGTGCGTTCTTGTAGTGGCTGGTAATGGTCTTTCCTTTCTATACTTACTGCTTCCCTCAGGAACTCTTTTAAGGAATGTCTGGTGGTAAAAAATTTCCTCAGTATTTGCTTATCTAAGAAGAATCTTATTTTTACTTTGCTTATTAAGCTTAGTTTGGCCGTATATGAGATTTTCGGTTGTTATTACTGTTCTTTAAGAATGTTGAATATTGGCCCGCAATCTCTTCTGGCTTGTAGGTTTCTGCAGAGAGTTCCACTGTCAGTCTGATGTATGTGGCCTGACCTTTCTCTCTAGCTGCCTTTAAGATTTTTTTCTTTCATTTAAACCTTGGAGAAACTGATGATGTGTGTCTCAGGTAGATCTTGTGAAGTACCTTATTGGGGTTCTCTGCATTTCCTGAATTTCAATGTTAGCCTCTCTTGCTAGGTTGAGGACGTTCTCATGTATGACATCCTGAAATATGTTTTCCAAGTTGCTTCCATTCTTGCCATCTTGTAGGGACACCAATGAGTCATAGATTTGGTCCCTTTACATAATGTCATATTTCTTGGAGGTTTTATTTGTTCCTTTTCATTCTTTTTTCTCTATTCTTTTCTGACTGTCTTATCTCAGAAAGCCAGTCTTCAAGCTCTGGAATTCTTTCTTCAGCTTGGTCTATTCTGGTATTCTACTTGGGATTGCATTATGACATTCTTGTAGTGTGTTTTTCAGCTCTATCAGGTCAGTTTCATTCATTTCTATACTGGCTATTTTTTCTGTCAGCTTCTGTATTGTTTTACTGTGATCCTTAGTTTTCTTGGACTGGGTTTCAATTTACTGCTGCACCTTGATGATCTTTGTTCCTATCCATATTCTGAATTCTATTTCTGTAATTTCAGCCATCTCATCCCAGGTCAGAACCCTTGCTGGAGAGCTAGTGTGGTTGTTTGGAGGAAAGAAGGCACTCTGGCTTTTTGAGTTGTCAGAGACCTTGCACTGATTCTTTCTCATGTTTATGGGCTGATATTCCTTCCATCTTTAAAGTCATTGTCCTCTAGATTTTTTTTCTTTTCTCCTATTTGATGACCTTGAGAGTTTGATTGTGGTGTAAGGTGGGTTCAGTCAACTGACTTCATTTCTGGAAGATTGTAGGGGGCCAAGGCTCAGTTCACAACTCCTGAACTGCATGCTGTGACACTGGGGGACTGATATTGGGCCCCAACTTTGTTTTCTGGCTCTTCAAGTTTAAGAACACACTGTGATGGTGGGGGCCTATGTGCTCCCAACCTGCTGGTCCCAGAACGCCAATGGATGGTTCCAGCCAAGGTGTTTCATAGGGTGGTGGCAGCAGGATCCATCCTTGTTCACATAGGGTGGTGGCAGCAGGATCCATCCTTGTTCACATGTCCCAGCAGCAGCAGCAGCAGCAGTGGCAGCATGGCAGTGTTCATGCTTGTCAGCTACAGCAGGATGCTAGCAGGTGCCAGGTTGCTGGCTTCCACATGGGCATTCACAGAGGCAGCATGGCTTGGTCGGGGGGACCCTCTAGCAACTGCATGCAGTTGTGTTCATGGTGTTGTTACCATGGGGGCTAATATTTTTTAAAGCAAAACATTGTACTATTTATTTTGAAAAAAATCATGGTAAAATATGTTATTTCTAACTTTCTTATTTCCAGTACACTTTAGATTGGCGATCCCCAATCTTTTTGGCACCAGGGACCAGTTTCCTGGAAGACAATATTTCTATGTATTGGGGGTAGGGCAATCAGGTGGGGATTGTTTCAGGATGAAACTGTTCCACCTCAGATCATCAGGCATTAGATTCTCATAAGGAGCATGCAACCTCAATCCCTCGCATGTGTAGTTCACAATAGGGTTTGCATGCCTATGAGAATCTAATGCTGTCACTAATCTGACAGGAGGTGGAACTCAGGTGTTAATGCCCCCTCAGTATGGGTCTGTGGCCAGGAGGGTGGGGACCCCTGTTGTATATAACTGGTTGTCTAAAAATATTCATTCATGAATTACATAAGTGATATGACATAGTGATTTAACCATGCAAATATGCACAGTCATAAAGCTATGACTAACCAGGTACTTATAGGGTGGAGTTAATCTTATATTTATCCAGTGATATTACATATTGAAATTATAGTGAAGGGCTGGAGATTATCACAATTTGTACAGTGTTGTCTGTTGTGGAGTGCTTGATAATATTTAACTATTTGAAGATGGTATGAACAACCTCAAATGATAAATTATTAAGTTATGATGACACTCTCAGGTATGTAAAGAATACTTTAAATAATTAGACATTATTTTCATATTATTATCTAGGAAGAATAATTTCCTGGATTTATAAACTTGATAATTTAAAGCTTAGCTTGTCTCCTCCTACTTTCAATTTATTCCATTTGAAAATATAATAAAGTCAACAATCTGGTAAGTTTGTGATTATCACTGCCACATTTAGAAAATCGGATTATTATTCAGTGTTCTTCCTTTTCAGTGAGCATTTATCCATATTTGTTGCTTCTGTTATATGGCCTGGTATTGTTTTTATGCTCATTAAGCCATACCAGTATTTATTTCTATACTCTTAAGAATATGCCCATTAGCTGGATCTCTAGGAAATGTAGTTTTTATTCCCCTAATATAGTTGTTGTGTATTTTCACCAGGTGAAAGTAATTCAAGCATATTCCTTTCCTATGGAAAAGGCTGAACTATAGAAGCTTTGTTTTAAAGGTAGATAAATTTTTAAAAAGTATTTATGATGAGAACAACAACGAAAATAACTAACAAAGGCAACGGTGAATTCTTTTCACATGACTAAACTATGGAGCACCCCTTTCTGTCAAAGATTTACAGAATGTATTGGGATTTCTAATTATATGCTCATGCTACAATTGTAACAACTTTGAAAGCTATAAGCTACTTTGTGCTAAACGTAAAAGTGGAAGTGGGGATGGGGTGAAGAAGAGGTAGCAAATATGTAGTCTCACCTCTACTCACTCAAATCTAATTGTTAAATCAATTAGAAAAGGTTAACATAGACAATTCAAGAATGAATTCAACCTCTGCTTATTAGTTCCTGATTGTGTGTGTGAGCTAGCTGAATAAAAAAAAAAAAAAAAAAAAAAAACAGTGATTAATTTGCATGAAAAAGCATTAATTCTGTGGAAACTTCATCTGAGCCTTAGCTTCTGAGAAGTCATTACTTGCAAAAGTCAATATTTCAAATGTACGTTCAGAACAAAGTGCATCTGGACACCTTTCTAAATAGTTTAAGTTGGTTTAAAAGTCTCTTAGTTTTCTATTAAGTTGTTAACCTGTAGTCCATTGCTGCTTCCTAATTCCCCAGACTTTGGGAAACAATCTGAAAGAGAAGAATATGTAGATTGGGACAGGTATGGTAGTTCGCTTGTGGCTTTCCTAGACAAGGAAAGTTTAGGAAATGGTTAAAGCGTTAAATAAAAAGTGTCCATAAGTATTCATATTTAACAAGAACTATAGCAGTGATTTAGCCATAGGAAATTTGAGACAGGGAAAGGGAGAGTGACATTTATTGAACATAGCCTAAGTGATGGGCATTATACTTGGCTTTCCTCATGAATTTTATCCACAATTAGAGCTTGTATAGCATTAAGTTAAAAAGAGAGATTATTATAGAGGAGAAAAGATGAGAATGTCAACTCGGAGATTTGAAAAATAGGTAGGTGACAGAAGTAACTAGGGAGATTAAGAAAAAGTGAATCCTTAGAAAAAGAAAGGTGCCTCCTACCTGCACGGTTCTCTAACTTTTAGGGTTTATCTAGAAAATAATTGGGAAAAATGGGCAACCAAAGTCATTTGACAGTTCTAGAGTTTAGCCTTTTGGAGACATCAACAATATTCATAGTAGGATATTCACCTAGGGTACTTTAACCTTCTTTTTTGAAAAATACTATAGATTACAACAAACCCTTCATACTATAATTTGTTTCAATATTTAATTTTTTTGACTTCAACTAGAAAGTATCTTGCCACTCTCCTTGATTCATCAACCCTTTAATTTAACCATTTTATGAGTTTCAGGGTTTAACTGGCCTTGATGTTATTAAGACAGAGCCATATCAGAAACATATGCAGAATTACTTCCTTAAATATAGAGATCATAATTGGGCATATTTTAGGACTTAGTATGCCATAACAAAAAGATGATTTTGTAGTGTTTTATATATGATTTGTTCGATTTAAAACAATAAAAGCATTGCTGCCGTTCTGATACTTGTGGCCTAATATGGCACGCATACCCCTCTTACTCTTTATTCAGAGCGGCTCCTAAAGTACAATGAAATGAATTGAAGAGATTCCCACAAGTCTCTGTTAGAGAATCTGTGCTACTAGGAACATTAGATGAGAAGACAATTACATATTTTATATATATGTATATATATATATCCACATGGTTCAAATCCTTGTACTGTTATCCATATCTTTCTGGCACTCTTTTGTGGACTTCTTTGCCTCTTTGATGTGTTTTAACTTTCCCCAAGGCTGCCTTAGATGTGTGTTTTAACTTGATGCTACCTGGAAACAAATGGTGGAGAGGAATAGTAGACAGCACTCCCAGTGTAAATGCCCCAGGCCTGGCCTGTACTCTACTGATCATCAACCTGTACTCTACCTGTCATCAACCGTCCCATATTTGTGCAATTTGATCTTCTGATTACATCTCATTTTGTTGTCTCTGACTACTTCTTTGATCTCCCAAGGTTCTTTTTGTTTCTCCGAGGCATTTCTGTTTATGGTGCCTTCTGTAAACTTAGTTTATCTGGCAGATCAGTTCCAGTGTTTACCTGGCCTTGATCAGGTTGAGGAGGCCTCATATCAGTATCAAAATCATATGTAGAATTCTGCTAAGGTTGGAGTCCTGATGAACACCTCTGTTCTCTGGCACATTTGAAAAACAACAACAACAACATAGGATAGAGCATTTGCTTAATTGGTTATAAATCTTTTTCTTTGATAAACTGTTTTGCTACAATACAGAATGAATGCTCCCATTTTCAGACTATACCCAAGAGAAAGCAATAAGAATGGCGACCTTTTTTAATGTTTTCCATGTTCAAAGTGGTTTACTTAAGATTGTCTGATTCATCCAACATTTTATTATAAAAACGCTGAAACATATAGCAAAGCTGAAAGAATTTTACAGTTAATGCCCATGTATCTACCAACTTAATTGTACCATTAAAATTTTAATATACTAGCTTTAATATATATCTGTCCATCTATTCATTCCTTTATCTATCCATTAATACACCTTATTTTTTGAAACACTCAAAAGTAAATTGCAGACATCAGTATATTTCACAAAAATATTACATTATTTTATTTAAATATTTACAAAAAGCCTGCAAGGAAGATAATTTTAACTTCATTTTGTGGATAAGAAACCCAACTCTAAGAAATGTTAAGGAAGTTCCCCTAGGCCACATAGTCAGTGATTTATGGGGCAGGGAATTGAGTCTCATTCTGTCTGGCACCATGGCCCCTATGTTATTCACTACACTAAAGAATCTCCCAGAGTATATTTAAAGTTACTTTGTCAATTCACAAATCAGGAAATGGCAGAGGGGGAATAAAATGGAGCTCAAACTAAACTGCATTTTAATTGGAAGAAAATAAAGCAGCTTAATTATTTACCCAAAAAGCATGTAAATAACCCCAAGTGCTTGTGATTTATAATAAATCTTTCTGTTTTACTTTTGCTTCTCAGTACAATTTTTTATTAATTATTTCATTTGAATCTTACAAGTATAGGGAAGTAAGATATGTATTATCCCTCTCCCTACTTCTAAAGGAGGAAATAGGGGCTAAGTGATCACCTCAAAGTTATACCCAATTAGAGGAAGAGAAAGATTGGAATACAAATCTAGTGTTCTAGAAAACCTTAGAGTAGGAAAGCTATGGAGAATAGTTCAAAAGTGACATATTTACAGGTGTGATTTCTAATCATAATGATTCTTTAACATCTCAGGAGGTTTCCAACCTCTGTCAAATGGTGATATGGAATTCTCCACAGTAATTTAAATTTTAAAAATTAATGTTTAGCATTGATTTTATGCCTATATATACATGTATACCACATGATGCTTTAAAGGATACAGAATTATGGTGCAAAGTTTAGGATTTTGAAATGACAAAAAGGTTGGAGAGTTTATCTCATTCCTCCCAGAGACAAATATCTGAGGCTGTTCAAATTGCTGATTTTATTACAATTTATAAGCCCATTCTTAGGAGTATGCAGCTCACAGTATCAGCCACTTCCAATTTTAAAGTAATATTTCAAACTACCTTTATACTGCATGGAGGGTAACATTATCTTGTCACTGGGGAATTATAATTTAATGTAGATGCTAATTCGAATTTACTGATATAAAATTTATGAGATTTTACTATACTGTTATTTACCCCTCATACCTCTCATTCAGAGACAGTGCAAAGTATAAAGGATACAGTTTGCTTTTAAACAAATAAGGGAAAGGAATATAGCATGGCTTTACAGCTTTCTAAGCACTATTTTATTTCATTAGATTCCATTAGTATAGTCTGGAGTTAAGAGTTTAGGTCTAGTGGCCATACTGTCTGGGTTCAGAGTTAGGCTTGTAACCTTGGCTAAGTTATTTGATCTCTTCGTGCCTCAGTAATCTCATCAGGACTTTATAAGGTGGTGAGTATTACATGAGTTGATAGGTTTGAAACATTTATAATTCAGCCTGACACACATAATAAACTCTCAATAAATGATTGCTGCTTTAAGTATCATTCCACCATCTCTGTGAGGTGGGTAGATCTGATTATAACAATTTCTATATTATAGATTAGGAACATGAAGCCCAATGAGGTGAAGAGATTTACCCAAGACAGACTCAGATTAGAGCAAGTCTATTGGATTCCTCTTTCCACTTATCTGGCATTGTTGCTGGGATTAGGGAGTGAGTGTGAGGTAATGATACACCATCTCCCACCTGCGACCAACACACACTATTAGGACAGTATATGGGGTGCACACAAATACTGACCCTTGGTGGGAAGGAAAACACTGAAGTAGGACAGTTATTTTGTGAATTACACTTGGCTTCTGTCTGGGGAAGTGACTTTCCAGTTTTTGCTTTATCCAAATCCTGAACAAAATATGTCTGGTGTGGCCGTGTTAATCTGACTTTTGTTAGAATTTAATTACAACGTTGATGAATGTGAAGGAGAACATACCACCTGTATGTAATTCGCATGATAAATTATATTTATTATTTTTGGATTCATTTGCTGATCTCACAAGAGATTTGCCATCATTCTCAAGGTATTTAGAAATTTCTTACTAATGGTCAGCTATATTCTTCTTTGGCTTCTTTTTACAGCAGTACATAGTCTGGATTGTTACACCAACTATTAAAGCCAATCGTATCCCAGGCAATGCTGCTACTAAAATCAGATCCAGAGTACTCCAGAGTTGGTCACATTTGGTCCCCATGTACCAATAATTTTTCCACCGACTTCTGAAATTTGGACATCTACATAGAGAGAAATAGGAAAAGCTCACATATTAGGAAAAAACAAATGGTCTCCCTTGAATGAATCAAACATTTCATTGTTACTCATCCATCACATTTCTCCTTAAGGACTTCAAGAGTTTTATGTTGTCCCATTTTCCACCTGAGCAAACACTCTAAAGCCTACAGGTTTTAACACACTGAGTCAGCATGCAGAAGGCTGTCAAGATTTCCCAATCATTAGGCAATGAAGATGTGGCAGGTATGAAGAAAAATAAGGCTCATCCACAAGGGCTGTCTCAAGACTGTTTTTAAAATTGTCGGCATTTTGCCTACGGCTTATTCCTGTATTCACTTTGGCTACACTACTTCTATCACTGCTCTGAAGAGGTCGAAGCGGCCTAGGCTTCCAGTTCCATACCTGCAATCTGAGTGTTTCCTCGCACCTACTCCTACAGCAATGAATGTAGGTTAACAGACTAACTTGGCCACTCTGTAGCAAATGCAAGAAGAAACACGAGAAGATGAGAAAAGACTGCCAGCAAAATCTACCTGCCCCCATCTTTCCCATGATTCCAGATTTTCCTCCTCTATTTTATAGAAATAAATAACTCATATATGAATGTCTAGTGTTTTTATAAAACCTTGAGACCCTGCCAAATAATGTGAATGTGGTTCTCTGATGCATATACTGAAAACTGAGAGGGCATACATCACATAGAAATGTCGATGCATTTATGGAGAGGGAGAATATGACTTTCCCAAATTCCCCAATGGGAGTGACTACTGGCAAGAATTGTTCATATAGTATCTTTAGAGAGTGCTTCATTGTCTCCTGCAGAATTGTTATCAGGTTACCCCATCAAACAGTAAATGTCAGATCCTAAGTAAGGTACTACTAGTATGTGTTATTCCAATAAACAGTAGTCCCCACTTATTCACAGGTGATAGATTCCAGGACTCCCAGTGGATACTTGAAATTGCAGATAGTACTGAACCCTATAGGCACTATGATTTTTGCTATACATACATATCTATGATAAAGTTTATTTTTTTAATTTTTAATTTTTGTGGGCACATAGTAGGTGTATGTATTTATAGAGTACATGAGCTATTCTGATACAGGAATGAAATGCATAATCATCATATCAGGGTAAATGGGGTGTCCATCACCTCAAGCATTTATCCTTCCTTTGTGTTACCAATAATCTAATTATACTCTTAATTATTTTTAAATGGACAATAAATTATCGTTGGCTGTAGTCATCCTGTTAATTTATAAATTGGACATAGTAAGAGATGAACAAGAATAACAATTGGTAAAATAGAGTAATTATAAGAATATACTGTAGGCCGGGAACAGTGGCTCACGCCTGTAATCCTAGTACTTTGGGAGGCCGAGGCAGGGTGGATCACGAGGTCAGGAGATCGAGATCAGCCTGGCTAACACACGGTGAAACGCCGTCTCTACTTAAAATACAAAAAAATTGCCGGGCGTGGTGGTGGGCGCCTGTAGTCCCAGCTGCTCGGGAGGCTGAGGCAGGAGAATGGCATGAACCCGGGAGGCGAAGCTTGCAGTGAGCCGAGATCGCGCCACTGCACTCCAGCCCCGGCGACAGAGTGAGACTCCGTCTCAAAAAAAAAAAAAGAATATACTGTAATAAATGTTATGTGAATGTGGTCTCTTACAAAATATCTTACTGTATGTAGTATTTTCAGATCGTGGTACCACTGGTAACTGAAACCACAGAAAGTGAAACTGCAAATAAGGGGGACTATATTATGCCATACTGTCATAGCTGACATGAAAAGATTGGTTAGGTGATTACTATAATCTTTCATAGCTATGACTGTCTAGGATTCTCTAAGAAAATGCATCTACCAGCTTCAAACAGGTGGTACTCTACTTAAAAGGATGTGGCTTTTAATATGTAATACACTGTCATTTATTGGAGGTCAAAGTATATTTTTCAAATATATCTTATTCATACTCACAGATTTCTTCCTGGAAAAGGACTTTCACAAGAGTATATTTCTCGTTTAGCCTAGGAATGAATCACAAAAAAATGGCCTATTATACAATAATATTTCACTCATTCAACAAGATTTATTGGGTACCTAGTATGTGCCAAGTACTATTCCAGGCATTTGATAGGTAATCATGGTTAAAACAAAGATCTACGTTTTTAAATAGCTTACAATATATAAGAGAAAGACAGACATAAAAATAAGCATAATTAGTAAATTTGACAAGATGCACGGTACCCAAAGATAGGGTCAACATAAATACTGGGTTGCTAGAACATTTCCAGTTTATGTCTGATGTCCCAGAATAATTATTAGTAATGCTCTCTTCATTCCCAATGTGCACTAATTTAGACAGACAGATTAAACAGTCACTCTACTAGTAGGCCACTAGGGGTAGCAGGCACCTCAGCCACATCTCTCGCTCTCTTTTTTATTTTATTTTATTTATTATTTATTTATTTATTTTTTTTTTTTGAGACAGGTCCTAGCTCTGTCACCCAGGCTGGATTGCAATGGTGCAATCATGGCTCATGCAGCATCTACCTCCTGGACTCAAGTAATCCTCCCACCTCAGCCCCCCAAGTACCTGGGATTATAGTTGTGCACCACCACACTCGGTTCTTTTATTATTATTATTTTATATTTTGAAGAGACTGGGTCTCACTGTGTTGCCCAGGCTGGTCTTGAACTTCTGAGCTCAAGAGACCCACCTGTCTCAGCCTCCTCAGTAGCTGGGATTATAGGCATATGCCACTGCACCCAGACAGCCCCAACTCTTAATGGTGTTTTGATAATTTCAAGAAAACTGTGGAGAGTCATTTTGCCCAGGATATGGCTGCAGTGTCTCCTCCCCGATCTGAACTGAGAAAAAGTTTTCTAAAGTCTGAAACTCAGTAGGAAAGTTTCTTACGAGTCAAGTCACAGGACCTATAAACATGCACAGAAACTGCAATTCCAAGAAAAGGAAAACTGTTTTAACCTTCCTCCAGCCTAAACACAAAGAAGAGATTCCATGGAGTCAGAGTTCAGATCGTCTGAATCCCAGGTCTCTGAGTATCTGAGTATGTTTGGGGATGGAGGTGATGGGCAAGAAGGGGAAGTTTCTTTGATGAGATTAGGTACATAGAATCCAAAAGGAAGCTGTTTGCCCTTTGTAGAGCGTATTTTTTTCCTAATGTAAAATATGACACACTGATTCTACTACATAAACATATTGCTAAAAGGAGTGAAAGGGCAACATCAGAAAACATAACGCAGTTTTTAGGTAAAAATATAGTAGAGTACTTTAAAAGTTTCACTTACACCTTTAAATATGGAAACAACTTCACTGGGCCAAAATGCTCCACTGAACATTCAACTACCCAACATTCCAAAAGTGCCCACCAGAATTAATATGTCAAATGGTGCTGTTTGGAGAAATTTAAGTCACATCTGTTTTCAATAGCCAACATTTAGAAAAAAAAAGTTGTACTTCTTGGCTTGGCAAAGATTTTATGCTGTTTCATAGACAGGTATGATTATACCACCTATTTCTTTGGCCATTTCTTTCCTTTTACATGGATTCACATGGTTTTTATTATATCATGTAAGTACACATTTGTATTGAACACATTGCAGATTGAAAATTTTCTTAAAAATATAGTACAACCTTTAGATATTCTAAGAAACAGTGTTAAATATAAGTAGCCTAAAACAATTACTAATATTGACACAAGTAAAAATTTTAGTTACTGGTACATAGAATTTTTCATATTTATCTCAGAGATCAGAGACAAACATGTTATCTTTAAGAGAAAATAATTATTTTTCTCTTCTAAAAATAATCGCCTTTTTAAAAAACAGATACTTTCAGGTTTGTGAATTTTAAACAACAGAACCTTTGCTTGTAATATTGTCTAGTTCCTTAGCCTTGGATACTACAAAGCATTGATTCCCTCTCTAATTAAAGCATAATTAATTATTTATATCTTTAACCTATAGAAATAAAGCAACTAAAATTTTTCTTACATTGTTCACAATGTACAGTCAGAAAACACCAAGAGATGAACAGAATTCAAGACAGTATAAACAAGCGATCCACCATCATGAGAGTAAGATAGAAGAAGGCAGTCCTGACAACTACATTTAAAGACTGCTGCAATTAGGAGAGGCAATCAGCAGAGATTGTGAATGGTTTATATAGGAGATAAGGGACCATGGATTTTGAACTTGCTCCTTACAGCATGTATAAATTACTAGTTAACTTTTTGGTTGTACACTTGTCAGATCCCCATATCTATACTTCCTGTATATGGAACATGCATGAATTGTGTATGAGTTGTATACCACTTGAGTTCAGTCATAGCCATTTATTATTTCCAAGAACTATTTGTTCATCTTCGTACTAAGATTCATGTTTTATTATTTGCCAAAGTTAAACCTTTGCTTGAAACATATTGCTACTAATACATTTTCCAACCCTGCTCATAACCAGAGATCTCTGACCTTGCAGCCACCAGGAATGCTGAACAATCATCTGAGGACATCATTGGGTATCACTGGCAAAGAGAAGAGATGAAGAAAAGATAAGAAAAATAAACGAAAGTGGAAGAGGGCAGAAAGAGAGAAACAAAAGTAAGGAGAGTTTTCAGGAGGAGAAAATAAAGAGAAGACAGAGAAGGAAGTGTCTGGTAAGGAAAGAAATACAGATGTAATCCAGTTGGGATACCAGGCTTTCATTAGGATATTCTCTCTCTTTTTCTCCTCAGATCCACATTTGTCGGGACGCCAATTCACCTAATCGTATCTGCCATATATTTTCCATCTAAGTCACCTTGACAAGCTATCATTAACCTTGTAGCCCCTGTGTGTCTCAGAATCCAGTCTTCTCCCCACCTACTGGCATGTGTATTTATTTTTATGTAAGTATTTCTGCTGGAATTTACCTATTATTGTACTTTATTCACCATTCTTCCTTTCTTGCCACTAATAAGATTGCAGTTTCATGAGAGTTTCAGGTTGAACCTTCATGCCACCTGTTAATACAGATAATTTTTTATCTACCCAGCTTACCTTGACCTGGTATAATTTGTTTGCTCTCAACAACTCTACTTCAATTTTTAAAAAATGATCTCCTTGTTTTATAATATCATAGCAATAAAGTATGTACTTAATATTATTAGGTTGGTGCCAAAGTAATTACATTTTTTGCAATTATTTTTAACGGCAAAACAGCAATTACTTTTGCACCAACCTAATATTAGTACAATATTATGAAAATATATATGCACATTTTTGGAAAACAGTCATTTTTGTTTATTTGTTTTTATTATGGTAAGAGAAAAATAATTATTTGAGTATTTAATAAGAAATAAGATACAAAAGGTTATAAATCATAGATAGACACTAATTCTTTATCTAAGCTCTACATGAATTCCCTCTACAGAAATTCATTTGTTTTTGACAGGAGGCTGAGTATCTCTTGACTGAGAATTTACATATTATTATGGTAATTATTATTGTTATTATTGTAAACTGAAGCACTGTACTTAAACATTTTGGTGATATGTGTTTCAAACCTTCTGGAAACAACCAGCTCTGTCAGAAATATACTTCTTTCTATTAAACTAAATTCTATTTTCCTGAAACTTCCAGCCAATATGGAGCAAATTCACTGTGACACACTTAGAAAGTCCTACCATATGGTGAGACTTCAGAAATACAGTAGCATCAAGACTATCAGACTGACAAGTCATAGGAAGGCAACATTTCAGCTTACACATCCAATATACTATGGGTGTAGTTAATATTGCCTTTCTTCATCTATATCCTTTCTAAGACATTAAGGTTAGCTGTAAATTATCTATGTGAAGCACATAATGATGGTTACCTATCTAACAACATATTGCCCAATAAACACCTTTCTCCTCCCAACAGAGGCTGGGAGTGTTAATTATTGTTATCTCAGCCTGTCTTGCAGCTAGGAGTGGCCACATGGAACAATTCTAGCCAATGAGACATAAGGGGAAGTTTGCTGGGGTTTCTCAGAAAGTTTCTTTTGTAAAAAAGGAAAGGGCAGCCTTCCCTTGCAGCTCCTTTCTTCCGGCTTTGCATACAGCTCTGTCATGATGTGATGCTTGGAATGGCTGCAGTCATCTTGCAACCCTGAGAAGAATCATCCTAATAAACTGGAGGTTCCAGAGCGGAAAGATGGGGAAAAAATAGGGTCCTTGATAACCTCAGTGAACTAATGAATCAAGCCTGGGACTGCCTAACCTAAGACTTCTTGTTATGTGAGATTTATTAATAAATCTTTGTTGTTTAAAATATGTTTAGTTGGGTGTTCTCTTACTTGCAGCCAAAAGTATTCTAACTGACAAACCATGTTAATTAAAGGGACAATAATATGGATCAACCAAAATGCCTTTGAAAAAAATTCTAGGGATGTAACATAAATATTCTGTATTCTACACATTGGGAACAGTAGCTAGCAACCTGTTAATCTGATGCATGAAACAGGTCACAATTAAACCCAAGAAGGTTAACAATGGATTCTAAATTTTGAATTGACTGTACAAGGGGGAATTCAGTGTGGACTGCAATTAAACTATAATCAGATATAATAGATAAGTGTACTTAAATAATTCATTAAAACTAATCTTATAATAACAAGAGTGCATCTAGATGAACTAGGATATATTTGTCTGATCTACATATGGCAAAACATATTTCAAAGGGAGAAAAAAATTACCTTAATTCTGCCACTTGCTAACTGTGTGGCCTTGGGAAGGTTACCTAATCTCTCTGCGCTTCAGTTTCCTCTTTTGAAAAGTAAAAATTAAAATAATAATACCACCCTCTTAGGGTTGTTATGGGGATTAGACAAGTAAAACACTTACCTGGCACATAGTAAGTGCTCAATAAGTGTGGCTACTATTATTATTTATTATTTTATCACATAAACATAGTTCAAATAAAAACTCAGAACAAAATGTGGTCATTTAGGTGAGCAGGACATGACACAATTTTAGCTTTCATCCTTGAATGAGTTGGAAAAAATCAGGCAAGAAATGTGTCGATTGTTAATGGAAGTAGGGGTTAATTTAAAAGTATCAGATTGGTTCAGACGTAATTGCGGTTTTTGCTATTAAAAGCAATGGTAAAAACCGCAATTACTTTTATACCAATCTAATAGTTTGGGTTTAAGTTCGAAAACATAACAAACTAACAGTAGTTACCTTTGGGAGGATAGTGACTGAGAGTTGGCAAGAAGGGGACACTGGGGTGCTAATAATGTTCTGGTTCTTGATCTAGGTACTAGTTACATGGGCTTGCTCGCTGTGTGAAGATTTATCTAACTATGCATTTATGATACTTTTCTGAATGTAATACTTGAGTAAAAAATATTTTTAAAAGGCAGGTTGGGGTGTTCATAGAAATAGTGTAAATCTACTGTAAAAGTCAGATTCTTATCTTGAAAAAGGCATATTATACTTTACCTGTTTATGGACAAAGACAAATTCATTAATAATGACCCATAAGAAAATGACATTAATCTGAGGGGTCTTTGTGAGATTTACGAAGATTTCTCAGGACAGTGTAATGAGGAAATAAGCTTGTGTTCCTCTCTTCAGAGACTGAACTAAGTTCAGTGAACCTTGACATTATCATCATGGCCTTAAATGAATTCTTGCTCAGAAAAGGAAAAGATTTATGGTGGGGTTAAGTATATAGACTCCAGAGCCCAAGACTTTGGGTTCATGTCTCTTGGCTCCCCCATTTATTAGCTGTGTATTTCAGTTTCTTCACTGTAAAATGAGAATAACAGAGCATATACCTCAGTGGGTTACTGTGATAATAATATGAGTTATATATATCAACTCATTTTTTTATCACAATAACCCAATGAGGTTGTGTATATATGTACCCAATTTATGTATATGATAAATACATATACATATATACATGTATGTATTTACTACAGTACTTGGCACATAGATGCTATAAAAGTATTAGCTGTTATTATAGATTCTAGGCTCCTCTCCGTTTAGAAACTTTATCCCAAATGTTGAGGGACTCTGGTAGGATTAAGGCTCCATCCTGGCCGCCAAACTGTGATTTATCGAAGTGAAAGGCTCATTATGATGGTGGTCAGCAAATGGCTAGAAAATTCTGCATAGAACAGTAGAAACAGATTCACATGAATCAGGCAAGCCAAAGATCATTTGAAAATTTGTACTGAAAGGAATAATAGCAAAAAAGTAGCAATAATATTTTTAATGATAATAACTTGAACATTGGCTCCCATCTCATTTCTTCTTGCCTACTTAAGGACTTTGCTGCAGAAAATCATCATTTCTCTCCTGCATTAGAATTTTCAGCTTTCCGTTGGATCATTCTCATCAATAAATACACTCTGATTTCCTTAATCTCCAAAACAAACAAAAAATATTTGCCCCACATCTTCCTTCAGCTATTTTTCTTTTCTCTACTCCCATTCACAGAAAAACTCCTCAAAAGAAATGCTGTTTCCAACTTCAGCAAAGTCTCAGGATACAAAATCAATGTACAAAAATCACAAGCATTCTTATACACCAATAACAGACAAACAGAGAGCCAAATCGTGAGTGAACTCCCGTTCACAATTGCTTCAAATAGAATAAAATACCTAGGAATCCAACTTACAAGGGACGTGAAGGACCTCTTCAAGGAGAACTACAAACCACTGCTCAATGAAATAAAAGAGGATACAAACAAACGGAAAAACATTCCATGCTCATGGGTTGGAAGAATCAATATCGTGAAAATGGCCATACTGCCCAAGGTAATTTATAGATTCAATGCCATCCCCATCAAGCTACCAATGACTTTCTTCACAGAATTGGAAAAAACTACTTAAAAGTTCATATGGAACCAAAAAAGAGCCCACATCGCCAAGTCAATCCTAAGCCAAAAGAACAAAGCTGGAGGCATCATGCTACCTGACTTCAAACTATACTACAAGGCTACAGTAACCAAAACAGCATGGTACTGGTACCAAAACAGACATATAGATCAATGGAACAGAACAGAGCCCTCAGAAATAACGCCACATATCTACAACTATCTGATCTTTGACAAACCTGACAAAAACAAGCAATGGGGAAAGGATTCCTTAATTAATAAATGGTGCTGGGAAAACTGGCTAGCCATATGTAGAAAGCTGAAACTGGATCCCTTCCTTACACCTTATACGAAAATTAATTCAAGATGGATTAAAGACTTAAATGTTACACCTAAAACCATAAAAACCCTAGAAGAAAACCTAGGCATTACCATTCAGGACATAGGCATGGGCAAGGACTTCATGTCTAAAACACCAAAAGCAATGGCAACAAAAGCCAAAATTGACAAATGGGATCTAATTAAACTAAAGAGCTTCTGCACAGCAAAAGAAACTACCATCAGAGTGAACAGGCAACCTACAGAATGGGAGAAAATTTTTGCAACCTACTCATCTGACAAAGGGCTAATATCCAGAATCTACAATGAACTCAAACAAATTTACAAGAAAAAAACAAACAACCATATCAAAAAGTGCGAGAAGGACACAAACAGACACTTCTCAAAAGAAGACATTTATGCAGCCAAAAAACACATGAAAAAATGCTCATCATCACTGGCCATCAGAGAAATGCAAATCAAAATCACAATGAGATACCATCTCACACCAGTTAGAATGGCCATCATTAAAAAGTCAGGAAACAACAGGTGCTGGAGAGGATGTGGAGAAACAGGAACACTTTTACACTGTGAGTGGGACTGTAAACCAGTTCAACCATTGTGGAAGTCAGTGTGGCGATTCCTCAGGGATCTAGAACTAGAAATACCATTTGACCCAGCCATCCCATTACTGGGTATATACCCAAAGGATTATAAATCATGCTGCTATAAAGACATATGCACACGTATGTTTATTGCGGCACTATTCACAATAGCAAAGACTTGGAACCAAGCCAAATATCCAACAACGATAGACTGGATTAAGAAAATGTGGCACATATACACCATGGAATACTATGCAGCCACAAAAAATGGTGAGTTCATGTCCTTTGTAGGGACATGGATGAAACTGGAAAACATCATTCTCAGTAAACTATCGCAAGGATAAAAAACCAAACACCGCATGTTCTCACTCATAGATGGGAATTGAACACTGAGAACACATGGACACAGGAAGGGGAACATCACACTCCGGGGACTGTTGTGGGGTGGGGGGAGGGGGGAGGGACAACATTAGGAGATGTACCTAATGCTAAATGACGAGTTAATGGGTGCAGCACACCAACACGGCACATGGATACATATGTAGCAAACCTGCACATTGTGCACATGTACCCTAAAACTTAAAGTATAATAATAAAAAAAAAGACTGAAAGGAAACATTGTTTGGGGAGAGCTTATCTATAAACAATGAGTTGTCCTCAATAATAAACAATCCCACCAAGAGGTACTGGTGGTTACATTCACTAAAAAAAAAAAAAAAAAAAAAAAAGAATTAACTAGACAGTTGAAAGTTGGGGGTTGGGAAGTAAATAAGAGCATAACAAGAAGAAAGTTTTGCCTGAATATGAGAGAGAGAGAGAGAATGCCTGCACTAAGAAATTGAAAAAAATTCAATACATCTAAAGAGTTGAGGGGTTTTTTTTTTTTTTACCTATTTAGTTATTTTTAAACTGACAAATGACAATTTGTATGTATCTATGGTGTACAACACCATGTTCTGATATATGTATACATTGGAATGATTAAATCATGCTAATTAACATATCCAGCATCTTACATCCTTCTTATTTTTTTGGTGAGGACATTTAAAATCTACTCTCAGCAATTTTCAAGTATACTATACATTATTATTATTTATAGTTAGCATGCTGTACAATAGGTCACCATAACTTATTCCTCCTGTCTAACCAAAACTTTTTACCCTTTAAACAACTCCCCATTCCCCACCCCCACATAGAATTTAAGGTGGGTAAGGGGCAGGAGAGTGGTCGTCAAGACACCCCCCATGGAGAGGGTAGTTCAAGATGGTAACCAACACTGGTACCATAGGGATCAATAAGACTTAAGGGGGGTGTGGAGGAGAAGGAGGTCAAGAAGATTAAGAAGGACCATTCAATCATTTTCTGTCATATTGTTGGTCAATTAGCTATTTTTTGTTAGTATATATACTATATACTAACAAGAAATAGATATACTATATAAATATAGTATATATAGTTATATACTATATAAATATGTATATATAGTTATATACTATATAAATATAGTATATATAGTTATATACTATATAAATATAGTATATATATTTACATGCTATATAAATATAGTATATATATTTACATGCTATATAAATATAGTATATATATTTACATGCTATATAAATATAGTATATATATTTACATGCTATATAAATATAGTATATATATTTACATGCTATATAAATATAGTATATATATTTACATGCTATATAAATATAGTATATATATTTACATGCTATATAAATATAGTATATATATTTACATGCTATATAAATATAGTATATATTTACATGCTATATAACTATGTGTATATATTTCTATACTATATAACTACAGTATATATATTTCTATACTATGTAACTACAGTATATATATTTATCTATACTATATAACTACAGTATATATATTTATCTATACTATATAACTACAGTATATATATTTATCTATACTATATAACTACAGTATATATATTTATCTATACTATATAACTACAGTATATATATTTATCTATACTATATAACTGCAGTATATATATTTATCTATACTATATAACTGCAGTATATATATTTATCTATACTATATAACTACAGTATATATATTTATCTATACTATATAACTACAGTATATATATTATCTATATTATATAACTATAGTATATATATTTATCTATACTATATACTAACAAGAAATAGCTAATAACAAGAAATACATATATTTATATATAGTATATATGCATATATTTATAAACATACATATATATTTATATATACACATTATTCTCTCTCTAAATATAATAATTCATCTACTGTGTACCCACAAAAAATAAAAATAAAATAAAAAATATAACAGTCCCTAGGCCGGGCATTGTGGCTCATGCCTGTAATCCCAGCACTTTGGGAGGCCGAGGTGGGCGGGTCACGAGGTCAGGAGATCAAGACCATCCTGGCTAACACAGTGAAACCCTGTCTCTATTAAAAATACAAAAAATTAGCCGGGCGAGGTGGCGGGCGCCTGTAGTCCCCACTACGCGGGAGGCTGAGGCAAGAGAATGGTGTGAACCCCGGGGGGCGGAGCCTGCAGTGAGCTGAGATCGCACCACTGCACTCCAGCCTGGGTGAAAGAGCGAGACTCCTTCTCAAAAAAAAAAAAAAAAAAAAAAAAAAAAAAAAAAAAAAAATCCCTTACATTTGCACTTTCTTATACATTTTTTCATCTGAATGGATCCCCACAAAAAATCTATGAGGTAGGTTAGGCAAGTGTTATCATTTCCATTTTACAGATAAAACATCTGAAGCTCATGGAGGTTAAGATTCTTAAGGTCTCAAAGTTACTAAGAAGCACAGAGCTAATTCTTTACAATTTTTTGTGTTTGTTATGTTTTGCTTTTTATTTTGCTTTTGCCCAGTTCATTGTTCTTCTACTACCTCTTTCCATATTTGACAGCATCTTGAATTCTGAGATTATCCTCCAAGATTTTATATACTCCAGGCAACTGAAGGCCATTACAAAAGGTCTCAGGTCAATTTAAGCAGGACCCCATTTGTCTTTCATGCCTTGCTATGACAGACAACTCTAAATATTTTTTGTAATAGAAAGGCTCATAGATGAAAAGGAATGTCTTCAAGTATATGTTGCTAAATCACTAGCATCTAATGAGTACTTATTAACTAAGCACAATATTTATTGTAAAAACCTTTTTGATAATGTTTCAAGATATTACATAAGATAGTTTATGGCTATGATTTTTCAAGTTCCAAAGTTTAAATGAAGCAGGATTCTCTCATCAACCACCATTAACATAAACTCAATTTCTGGAAATGCAGTTTCTCTAACTTTGTTTCCTGCTATGTTGGATGTTTCCTAATAATCCCAAAGTAAACCAATTTCTCAGTTTCATCAAACTTGTTAGCTCTTTTTGGTCCCTTTCATCCCAAAATTACATTCCTCTGAACAGTTTTTAAATTTACCTCTTAATTTTTCCACAAATATCACTTCTTCATTGGAAGTACAGAAAGACTGGTATTTTTCCTCTTTTGGAGCTGGGATTTCCTTCTAAACTGGGGACATTCCAGAAAGACAGTAAGTAAACAGTCAAAGGTTAGTAAGATTTGTGAATACAAATAAAGGGAATATAAAAATTTCTCTGGGGTCACAGCTGTAGTATCTGCCCCATTTCACCTCAACCATACCCTGGAGAGACAAGCTTTCTCAAAGTACTAGCACAGGAACAGGGATATTTGAAGAGACGAAAACAACAAGATTATAGTAATATTTAGTTGGGTTACTAGGCAGTTTAAAAGGAGGACTATTTGAAGGAGAAAAAGCGGGATTTAAATTAAAGTTCTTCATAATTAAGACTCAAAGTGAGAACAAGTTACTTCATAAATATATCCTGAATTATCCTATTCTAGTACTTGAACATTTTTTTATTTTAGCCTTTTATTCGCTTAATTTAAGAAGACACTAAACTTCATTTTATTCTTGGTTATTAAAATAAAATAAAAATACCTAGATATTTTAAGTATCATTAATTGTTACTAATGTATCCAAAATCCCTCTTGAGGATAGCTTTTCTCCACCAATTTCCTCTGATTCTCCTTAAAATATTTGAGGAGCTAAAATAAAACCAGATTTTTTTAACATAAAAAGTAGGCTCTAACTTGGCATTCCCTGACTTATATATCAAATGCAAGGTATTTAAGTGTCTTAAATAGGGCCTTTTTCTAGGCATTGTCAACTGATATTTTTACAAAAAGTCTCTAGAGTTTCCAAGAAATATTTAAAGCGATATTTATTTTAAAATGTATTATACAAGTATGTTTCCTGGAACATTGTTTAATGCCACAAAATGGGAAAAAATTAAAATGCACATCAAATATGAGATTGGTTAAATAAATGAAAACATATGCTTAAGCAGTGAAGTGACAGCATCTGATTGAGAGCAGTGGGCTCTGGAGTCACACTAGCTCTGGATCTGGAATCTGGCTCAATCATTTTGAAGGTTTGTAATCGTGGGCACACGATGTCTACTTTTTCCCCCAATACTTTAGTTAAAGTTGCTTACCACACACCAGCTTTGTATTTATGGTAGTGCATTTGGGGGCATGAAAGTGAAGGGATGAGGATCACATGTGAGCAGAGGTGCTGAAAGAGGACAACAGTGACAGGAGCTGAACCCAGTGACTGTAGCTTCTCTAAGCCTCAGTTTACTTACCTGTGAAATTGGGGTCCTTATGCCTAATTCATTGTGATGAATAAATGGGATTATGTATAAAAAGCATTTGCCGTAGTACCTGGCACTTGATTAATGTTCGGCATTGCCTCAAACAGCTTGGCACATAGTTAATGTTTAATAAGTATTTGTTGAATGATAATAATTTTTTGAAATATTATATGTAATGCTATGGATCTGTGGAAGACTAATGATATATATATGTGTATATTTGTTTGCTTATAAAAATTTATTTGATTAACTTTAGTTGACAAAACTTGTATATATTTATCGTGTACAACATGCTGTGTTGAAGTATGTATCCATTGTGAAATGGCTAAATCAAGCTAATTAACATATGTATCACCTCAGATACTTATCATTTTTGTGATAAGAACACTTAAAATCTACTCCCAGTGATTTTCAAGAATACAATATATTTTTCAGTGAAAAAAAGCAACTATGACTTCAATTTTATTTAAAAATTCATTCTATGTATTTAAAAAGAAAAGAGTAGAAGGATAGTCACTGAAATGTAAATAGTGGTTATCTCCAGACAGGATTCTAAGCAATTTTTCATTTCTATTTTATGTGTTTTGTAAGTGACCTAAATGTCTTCCAATCTTCTGGAGTCACTTATTTTTGTAATAACAAAATGTCTTGAGTTTCTATCCCAGGTAACAGGATTTATTCTCTTTACTTAGCCTTCCTTCTCCAGAGTTACCTTCTTCTTATAAACCTGTTCATGACTCAGTCCAGGCTACAGTCCCTGGGTTCAGCTCCTGTGGCTGTTGTCCTCTTTCAGCACCTCTGTTCACATGTGCTCCTCATCCCTTCACTTTCATGCCCCCAAATGCACTACCGCAAATACAAGACTGGTGTGTGGTAAGCAACTTTAACTAAATTATTGGGGAAAAGGTAGACATATTTCCATATAGCACCAAATAGGGAAACATTTAAAACTGAATATTGACATCTTAAAGATAACCTTTTACTGGCTGTTTTGTGCCCTAGGCCTCAGCCTACTACCCGTTTTGCCAGATTCTGCTCCTCATGCCAAGAGCTCTGACCTTACATTTAAGCCCTCTTCTCAGCCTCTTTCTCTAGACTGCACTCTGGAAAAAAAAAAAAAAAAAAAAAGCTAAGTTCTTTTTTTATTGGCAAAGCAGTTTCACTATCAGCCCCTATCCCAGAGTAGCCCCCAGATCCATCTTGCCTTTCACGAAAGGTTACTGCTGGATAACTTTTATAAACAAAAAAAGCCTTTGTCCCTGATCTCCACCCTTAGCTAAGCAAAGAGACAGCAAAAACAAAGAGATAGATTTTCCCTTAATTGGAAATTTGCTGATGATATCTGGAAAAGAAGAAAATTCAAATTCTTGAGTGTGCTTTTTTCCAATTACAACAAACTCTAGAGGGAATTTTCTGTCTACCTGTCATAGACATTTTCTACAATTAGCATGCATTCTTTAATAAAATATAATACAGTAAATATTACTTTAAAAAGTAAATGTTGCTTATGGATGAATGTCTCCAAAGCACTTCAAGTTCTTATTTCAGAACCTACCCCATTTGTCAGCTCTGTTCCAGTCTGGCTCCTTGCTTTAAGGTTTCCTTCCCCTAACCTTTCTTTTTCTCTCCCTTTCTCTTTCTCTTCCTTCCTGTTTGAATCTTACAGGGGTACCAAAAAAGCCTATGAACTCAAAAGAGAAAGAAAAAACAATATTGGCTCTGAGGTAAGGAGATTCTCAGAAATTTAAACTCTGCTTGCTGTAGATGAAGATTATACAAATGCCTTTCTTAATCACAGGTATTTATTTAGATGAAACCAAGCTGGAGTTGTTACCAGTGGCAAATCCATGTAAGTCTGCAACAACCTCAATTCTTGCCTCCTCAGAAGAAATAATTCGACTGAGGGAAATAAGGCAGAAGGAGAGACTGAGGCAAGTTTTAGAACAGGAGGGAAAGTTTATTATAAAGCTTTAACGTGAGAATGAAAGAAAGTAAAGTACACTTGGAAGATGGCCAAGTGGGCAACTTGAAAGATAAAGCACACGGTTTGACCTTTGACTTAGGGTTTTATATGTTGGCATACTTCTGGGGCCTTGTGTGCCTTATCCCCTGATTCTTCCCTTGGGCTGGGCTGCCTGCATGTGCAGTGGCCTACAAGCGGTTGAGAAGGAAGCACATGCAGTATGTTTACTAGAGTTATATGCATGCTCACTTGAGGCATTCTTCTCTTACCAACCAAATGTTCCTGGAAGGTCATATGGCAGTTAGACTCTACTATTTTGCCTCTTAGTGCACATGCTTGAGCCCACATGCCCAACTCCTGAGATCTTATTGGGAAGCTGCTGATCATCAGTTTTGGGTTTTTCTATCTATTGGGAGACTGCCTTTCCCTGGTGCTGGCTGTGACCAATTATTGTTTTAGAGACTACCTACTATTGGAGTAGGTAGGTAGACAGACATGAGCAGAGCAGTAGAGACCCCCCCAGCCCACCAGGAATGTCAGGTGATGGTCAGTTGGTTGTTAACTGTTTCTCTGAAATACTGTCTCTCCTGTCTCTCAGAAGTTGGGTGAGCGGGCTCAAGCATACACATTATGAGGCAAAATGGTGGAGTCTAACTGGTATATGACCTTCTAGTAACATTTGGCTGGTAAGAGAAGAAATGCCTCAAGTGAGCATGCATAGGACTCCACTGCACATGCAGCCCCTCCGGAGTGCTAACAGGCCACTGCACATGCAGAGAGCCCACCCTAAGGGAAGAGTCATGGGAGAAGGGTCACAAGACCCCGGAAGTATGCCAACATATAAAACCCCAAGTCAAAAGTCAAACCCTGTACTTGATCTCTCAAGTTGCCTGCTTGGCCCTCTTCCAAGTGTACATTAATTCCTTTTGTTCCTGCGCTAAAGCTTTTTAATAAACTTTCATTGCTGCTAAAATTTGCCTCAGTCTCTCCTTCTGCCTTATGCCTCTCAATCAAATTCTTTGTTCTGCAGACCCACATGGATTCACCACCAGTAGCATACGTTGATGCCATGTGACTGGGATATAATCTGCTGCTAACATACTTTGGTGCCATGTGACTTGGATACATTTCCCAGTGGTAAGACACCTCTCCACTTCACTTTATAGAGGCATGTAACCTCTATACTTTTCGTTCTTTGGCTAGAAGTGTTCAACCCCCATATGCAGTTTTCTTCTCCCTGTTCACTCTCCTGCTTACTAACCAACCCCTAGAATGATTCCTCTCAGCCACAAATGGCTCTGCTCCCCCTGGCTGATCTCTCAGCTCACCCTGATGGGTGGCTTTCAGTGGTGGTGGGAAGGATCCTGGGGTCCACACTGATTAGAACTGAAACATTAATGGCCCTCCTGGATGGGACGCTCATGAGAGTGGTAGAGCGAAAGCCTAAAACTGTGCAATGTCTGGGGTTTCTTCAGCTTGTTCAACTAAAATTGGCTCTTTCCAAAGAACCCACGCTGCCTATTTTCCTGTTCTCTCTGTGTGTGTTTTGAAATGGCCTTGTGCACCTGCCAGAATGTACACCTTGGGGGCAAGTCTGCCTTTTCTCTAGTTACACTTCACATGCCATGTGACTTCTTAAACACGTATTCCCTGTTATTTTTGCACCCAGAGCTCTTGCCATGTTTTCTTGGCAGCAAAAACGTGGGCTCTTCTGTGGATATCCCCTGAGATTTATACCTGTTTTTAACCTACCAGCTCAGATGACCTCCAACCCTGCTCTTGTCTTCTGGCACATTGCCAGGACAGACACTAATTGGAACCCCAGCTGTCCCAGCTCTTTATGACTTACCATACACTTTTCATTCCTGTTATGCCACAGGGCCAAGTATTCCAGTGGCTTTTGAAGCAGTTTGTCTGCCTGCATAGGGCCTCACTCTGTTGCCCTTTGAGGAACTCACCTATTTGCTTTTTTTGAGTTAGCTTCCCTTTGGGAGGAGGAGAAATCCTTCCTTTGCCATTTGCAAGTTCTTACCTCAAGCCCCAAGTACTGCAAATTTCCCTCCATTAGGTCAAGAGGGCAAATAAACTTTACCCTCTGGAATCCAAGGGCTGCTGTTTTTTCAAGCATTTGAAGGCTTTCCATGAATATTCCTCTCACTTCCTTCCACCTCCTCCTGTAGCCTCCATTTCTCTAATCACTTCCAAGCCCTTCTCAATATGCATCAAGACCTTCAAGTTCATATTCAAAGGGAGGGAAGTCCAGCCTCCTTGTGGCAGTTATTTAAAAAATAGGCTACTCATCTCCTTAAAGATCATAAGATATGGAAATCAGAAGAAAGAGATAATTCTGCTCTTTGACAGAAAATTGTAAAGGGTTATAAAAGTTTTATAAGAATCCTACCTTACGGTCAAACTGATTAAGATTGTATAGATTTGTCTATAAGATTTTATTAAGAACTGGGTTTGACATCAATAGTACACTAATGCAAAGGTAAAATCTGGCTTTCTTTTGACTGTATTTCTATAAATGTGTTATTGGTATGCGTTCCAAAGTTATGCAAACCTCCTGTAATTCTGATATAACTTAGTATATGTTATGTTAAATTATTGCATCCCACAGAGGTAACACATTTCCTTTTCAGTTTTGTCTTTGACTCTCGCTGCCCTAAGACTTTTTGTTATCCACAGACAATTGTTGTCTTGTTTTAATCCTCTTAAAAATGTGGTTTTATAATCAGCTATAGAACTTTAACAGTTGCTCTCAAAAGCAGGTTTCTGATAACTTTGGAGATTGTGACATTAGAATAGAGGAAAACACTTTCAGAATTCTCATGGAGAGCTAAAATGTTCATGAATATCAAGCAGAGCAGGACTGCATGCAGTGAACAAATAGAGGACTGAAATAATCCTTTAATGACTTTTTGCTTAAAATGTTGCTGATCCTTTTTTTTCAGAGTCAAGAAAACATTTCTTTTGAGCTATTTAGAGCTTTTAACAATTGAGTACAGTATACTCTTATAAATAAAATTTGGAGCATATTAGTTCCTCTCTACCTGGTTTCTCAGTAATTTGGAAACTATTTGTGAATATTCTTAACTTATAAAAATACAGTTATTTTTATAAGTGCAATAAAAATCTGTTTTCTTTTGTAATAGGACACAATTAGAGCCACTAGTTATTTTACCAAATCTTTGACTGGAACAGCATGCTTTCTTTTAAGGAATCAAATGTAACTTAGAGAACCAATAAAAGTCTCTTGTGAAAACTGGCCTCATACCTTGTATACACAGTCCCTGTAAATGGTTACTAACCTGTGGTAAGTAAAGAATGTCACTTTCTGACAGGCCCAGGGACCCCAAGTTATCTTGGGATCTCAAGAGGAGAGGAATTTACCCAACTCATATGGTATTTGATGGCACCCACCTATGGCTGGGCTTAAGATTTTAAAAAGTCTTATCTGAGATTTCTTATGGAACAAAGTTCCATCGAAGCCAATTTTAAAAAGAGCTTATATGGCAAATAATTATTCTTGCTGTGCTTTATGCAAATAATCAAGCCAAGTATAATAAAACTAAAGCTTATTTTGCAAAACAAATCAGTCTTATCATGATTTGTTTTTAATACAGATGAGGACTGGAGACAGAAAAATTATGTTTAAAAAAATATAGTCTATGTGTTATTAGGCTCTAGACTCTTCAGTTTTTTTTGAGTTTTTGTCTGCAATGTAGACTAACCCTGCTTTTTCCTCTGAACCAACTAGTGATCTCTGCCTGCAGCTCAGAGGAAACAAAAGGGATGGACAACGCAAAAATGTGGATTGACACTCTAATTCTGGGCACATATTGAAATCAGCTAGCTACCCCATGCACCTAACTCTTAGCAGGCATTACTGCAGCATGTCTGTAGCCTCAGGATTTTTTGGAGCTATCTGCAGCCTATTATTTTGGTTTGACATTCTTCTAAATAATAACCTGATTTGTCTCCTCTTGCCTTCAGGCCATCACGCTCCAAATGATCCTCAGTGAGGGATATAATCCTCTCAATATTCAAGAGTCACCCTTTTACAGAGAAACCCTAGACTACCCATCAGTGGGACACAACAGAGGCATAATTCTGCCCCTGACTCCCTTGGACCTAGCTAGATACCACTTTCACTAACCCATGGAGCCACCCTGCCCTGACAGGTAGCAAGAGTCCAAGACCCACAGAACCACCACCACCAGCCCCGCGCTGTCAGAAGGAAAAAGGAAGCAGTTACAGAAGACTTACTTTCATTCATTTTCCGCAAAGAATTAGGGTCTTAAACTCTTGATGGGGGAAATGTTACAGTAGTTAGTCAGGCAGACATGAGCAGGGCAGGAGAGCCCCCCTGACCAGGAATGTCAGGTGACCATCAGGTGATGGTCAGGCAGTTAACTGTTTTGCTAACATAATAATTGGTCACAGCTGGCACCAGGAAAGGCAGTCTCCCTATAGATATAAAAACCTGAAACTGGTGGTCAGCATCTTCCCAAAAAGATCTCAGGAGTTGGGTGAGTGGACTCAAGCATGCGCATTAAAAGGCAAAATGGCAGAGTCTAACTGGTATATGACCCTCTAGGATTATTCGTCTGGTAAGGGAAGAATGCCTCAAGTGAGCATGCATACAACTCCAGTAAACACACTGCACATGCAGCCCCTCCCAAGCGGTGGCAGGCCACTGTGCATGTAGACAGCGCCGCCCAAGGGAAGAATCGGTGGAAAAGGGACATAAGACCCTGGAAGTAAGCCAACATATATAGCCCTAACTCAAAGGTCAAACAGTGTGCTTCATCCCGCAAGTCACCTGCTTGGCCCTCTTCCAAGTGTACTTTACTTCCTTTTCTTCCCTCTCTAAAGCTGTTTTTTTGAGACAGAGTCTCACTCTGTTACCCAGGCTGGAGTGCAGTGGCACGATCTCAGCTCACTGCAACCTCCACCTCCCAGGTTTTAAGCGATTCTCTTGCCTCAGCCTCCTGAGTAGCTGGGATTACAGGCACCCACCACCATGCCTGGCTAATTTTGTGTATTTTTAATACAGACAGGGTTTCACCATGTTGGCCAAGCTGGTCTCAAACTCCTGACCTCAACTGATCCACCCACTTCAGCCTCCCAAAGTGCTGGGATTACAAGCCTGAGCCACCGCACCTGGCCTCTAAAACTTTTTAATAAACTTTCACTCCTGCTCTAAAACTTGCCTTGGTCTCTTCTTCCACCTTATGCCCCTCAGTCTAATTCTTTCTTCTGGGGAAGCAAGAATTGAGGTTGCTACAGACCCTTACAAATTTGCTGCAGGTAACATACTTTGTTGTCTCATGATTTGGATACATTCTGCTACTAAAAGTGTCTGGATTTTACTTAGCACTTACATAAAAAGGGGATTGTATGTATTATAGATCTCTGAGGAGTGGCTTCATATGTTACATTAATTCAAAACATTTTGGTAGAGCAGACAATGCATGTACATTTTGAAGTTTTAGAAAGAGAATTTGGGAAGTCTTGGCCTACAAAACTCACTACCTAAACTAGATCTTTAATAAAATAGTATGTTAAAACTAAAATTAGGCTTTTAGAAATTTTCTGTTAACATCTGGAATAAAAGAAAACTTCAAATTCAAACAAGCTTACAATATTTCTTAGATTTTTGGTTCCTAAACTGGATAACACTGCCGCCTTGTGGCAAAGATTGACTACTGAAGCTTTTTTAAAAATAGTCCATTAAAAACTATGTTTTCCCTGATGGTGTGCCAATTAAAGTGGATTTTTGAATGTTTGATGGAGCCAGTCTTATTCTGAGTTTCCAAGATGGAACAAATTGTTCTAATAAGTAACTTTAAGCAAAAATATATTTTGTGTATGTTCCCTTAAAAATACAAATGCATTATGTTCAAACCCAATATTATTTAAAAATAAAAAACAAATATCTAAATAGTCTTCAACTCATGTAAAGAAAATGCAAAATAAACTCATTAACCAATTCTAGATTATGAAACTGCATTTTTCTAACTTTACTTATTAAAGACATCAACCAGAAACCTATTACTTGCCTCTTCCTCTAAGAAAGCAAAAGACAAGCTTCATCCATTCTCACAAAAATTATGCAAATTGTTTGATTTTGTAAAGTAGACAGCAAAATTATCTCATCTCTTTGCCTGCATTTCAGAAGAAAACAAAATAACTGGGTTTTCCTTGTTTTGTCTGGACTTTTAGCTGTGTGACCTATGTCAAGTTACTTAACCTCTCTCAATCTGTTCCTTTACTTGAAAAATGGGGATAAGAGCATCTCCCACCTCATTTGATTGTTATGAGGATTGGGTTAATACAAGTGTTCCCTAGAACCATGCCTGACACCACAGAAATAATTCACTAAATATTAGCTCTTGTTTTTATTATAAGGTAGATGGAAAGCAGCAACACACATACATCTAATTTGTATTAGGCTTGACATAGTTCTGCGATGTGACTTGATTTACTTGTCATGCTAAGATGGGCTCTCTAGGTACAATTTATAGCTAGCATAGGCCTAATAGTGATTGGGCTCTCTAATTTAAATTGAAAGCTTCTATCTATGGGATGGGCCTTGGATACTCATCCCCATTCCTCCGTTTACTACACTTCGGGAACCGAGTTAACTTCCAGTTTATTGATAAAATGGGGAACAACGGTACCTACATCATGGGATTATTTTCATGATTAAGTGAGATAATACATATGTAAAGCCCTTATCACAGCGTGAGACTTAGAACAGCCTCAACCAAAGTTCTCTGGTATATTTAAAAAATAAACAATATTCCATCTGAAACAATATTAGAACCAGTTATATAATATACATTGTTGAGGAAGTAAGCCAGCAGTCAAAATGATGGGAGAATGAATCCTGCAGAGGGGAGAGGTAAAAGGACAAAATGCCTGACCTCATAGATAATGAGGATGGAGAACGAGTGGAATGTGTTTAAGAGGCAGGACAGAGTAATAATAAAAAACCTGGAAAGATAGATCTGGGACTGAATTCAGGCTCTCCACCAACTTTTACGAAGCCTTGGGGAGGTAACCAAATCTTTTGAGTCAGTTTCCTCAGAATTGGGGATAATAGTGTTGATATGGATTGAACAAGAAAATGAAACGTACATTCCACTGAGCCTAGGCCATGAAGGAACTCAGTAAATGTTAGCTGTAGCTATTATTATTACTATTATTTTTGAGACGGAGTTTCACTCTTGTTGCCCAGGCAGGAGTGCAATAATGCGATCTCAGCTCACTGCAACCTCCACCTCCTGGGTTCAAGAGATTCTCCTGCCTCAGCCTCCCGAGTAGCTGGGATTACAGGTGCCCGCCACCATGCCCAGCTAATTTTTTGTATTTTTAGTAGACACGAGGTTTCATTATATTGGCCAGGCTGGTCTCGAACTCCTGACCCTAGGCCATCCACCCGCCACGGCTTTCCAAAGCGCTGGGATTACAGGCGTGAGTCACCACGTCCAGCCCAGCTATTATTATTTTTAAAGACGTAGTATCTGCATTCGAGACTTGAGCACTTCATCGGGACAACTAGTTTCCAGTGTAAGTGAAAAATCAGGACGGAAATAGGAATTGAATTATTTGAGGAATGGGATGTAGGGAAAGGGAGGGGAGTTGGGGCAAGTTTCTTTGAATTGGCTAAAACAGCAGGGACTCTTGGGAGTGCCAAGCATAAGCTCTGGGACTCATTACAGCCTCTTGCTTCACCATTTTAAGCTCTTAAGAGAGGATGAAATAGTGGTCAAGCGAGCCCTGCTTTGCCTCTCCCTCACCACACGGGGGAGCACGTAGGCACTTTGATACCTGCATTGTGACTTCGGCACTATGATGCAGTGACGATGCAGTGACGATGCAGTGACGATGCAGTGACGATGCAGAGGCGGGCTGGTGGTTATACTCCTCCAGGATCATTTTCTTCTTCCCTTTACTTCCCCCTTTTTGGCAGGGAAAGGCCAGATTACAACCTGAAACTCGGCCAAGCTTGTAGCTGTGGTTGCTGGTGAAGTCAACTCCAGCAAATCGGAGGCATTAATAACCTTCCTGAGGTGGTCCTCGCTTTTTCCAACTCCCACCTTGATAGAGGGGTATCTCAAAGTGGGCGAATCAAGTTGAGAAGAACTGGGAACAGCCAACAACCTCCCACCACAGCACTACAGTTAAGGGATCCTGTTCCATCAAGACAGTTAGCCATCAGCCAATCAGTTGTCTGCCAACCCATCATCTGCCACCCCATCCTTAGTCAACCAAGCAGGAATCAACTGAGCATGAACCAATCAGGCACGAACCAATCAAGTTTATCAGACTCGAACCAAGCAGGCATAAACCAGCCAAGCACAAGCTCAGTTGATATGAACCAAATGGACATGAACCAACGGAGTTCGAGCCTATATGAAATGATCGAAGTGGACATGAAACAACCAAGCATGAGCCAAGCTGGCATGAGGCAATCAGGTACAAACCTACCATACATAAACCAACCCGACATGAAACAACCAGGCACATGGCAATTAGGTAGGAGCCAACCAGGCATGTGGCCACAAAGCCTGAGCCAACTAGTCCTGAGTGAAGCAGGCATAAGCCAACCAGGTCCATTGCAACCAGGCCCAAGCCAATCAGGCCCCAGACAATCAAGCGCGAGCCAAGCAGGCACAAACCAATCAGGTATAAGCCAACCAGTGATGTGGCAACTAGACATGAGACAGTCAGGTAGGAGCCAACCAAGCATGAGACAAGTAGGCACCAGCCAATCAGGCACAAGCCAAATAGGCCTGAGCCAAAAAGTCCCGAGGCAACCAAACAAGAGTCCACCAGACATGTGGCAACCAGGCATGAGCCAGCAAGTCCCCAGCCAACTAGGCATGAGACAACCAGGCACTAGCCAATCAAGTAAGAACCAAACAGGCATGAGCCATCCAGGCAGGGGTCAACCAGGCATATGGGAAGTGGGGCCGAGTCACCCAGGCCTGAGCCAACAAGACCTGAACCAATTAGTGCTGAGCCAACCAGGCCTGAGTCAACCAGGCAGGAGCCAAACAAGTGTGAGCCAAATGGGCATGAGGCAAACAAGCATGGATTACTTTCAAATAAGACATGCAGAGGCTGGAGACTGCCCACAAATTTTGCGACTGATTAAAGTAAGCCTATTTTTATTACATGGAGCCTCATGGAATTGGTGTAGGGCTGAAAGAGTAAGTGAGGCATAGTTGGAGTTCGAATTCTGCCTCTGCTAGTTATGTGTACATAACCTCTGGTAGTTACTTAACTTCTTTACTCTTCATTTTCTGCATCTAAAATCAAGATTATAACAATATGTATCTCAAAAGATTGTTGTTATGAAACAATAACATAAAATGATTACACATAAATTGCTTGGCATATAGTAAGGGGCTCAAAAAGTTATAGGGGAACCAATTCCTGGAAATTTTAGGGACTGAATGTGTTCTCTTTCCTGGGGAAATTTTAACTTTAAAAGAGTGTCTTAGAGAAAGGAAATGCTTACCTTAAACAAATGACCCACCAATGATAGAATTTCATATTTTAGTGGCTAAGATTTTGCGGTGGGGAGTCGCATTGCTTCTAAGGCCACACCTACTTGTAGAAACTGATGATCAGCTACCTAAAAAACAATATTCACATGCAACAAATTTTCCATACATTTTCAGACAGTTCATTGATCACTGAAGCCCATCCACAGACAGCCCCCAGGAGCCAAGGAGCTGGGTTACATATTACTCATTTAAATGTTTATTTTAATGGCTCCCTTGGAAATCATTCCAGTTAATTAAAGGGACAAGCTATCTAGTAGTCACAGTTACTGTGCTGAAGTTCTGTGGTGCTGAAAGCACTCATTTATATGATGGACAACCTACACAATTCCATATAAAGCTGTAGACCAGGTTCTTTATGGAGTAAATATGTGGCTGGAAAAAGGCATAGATTATAGATATGCAGCCCTCATAAGTGTTTTGTAATGAAAATGTTTTAATAATATCCTCACTAATATATTTAAATCTTATCTAAATCAGGCCAAGTTTGTGTTCCCTTTGGAGAGTGTGTTTTAATGGCCAAAATAAAATACCCATAGTTTTCTAGTGAAATCCACCCGTTGAAGTGATTCTAGGCCTGGTTACAGATGTGTAAGAATTGGGTTATCTATCCTTTTATGGCTTACATTCTATTCCATTTCCACAAATTCTCACATGATTTCTTTAACTGGCATTAATCTGAATGATTAGATAACCTATCAAAATACTATGCCCAACAGATTATTACAGGTCCACATTCTTCCAGGTGGTAGAAAACATTTTTTAAAGAGTTTTTTGTAGTTCTAGCATCTGACACTCGGTTGGCAATTAATGAATTTATTGCTGAATGACAATTAATCTCTTTACCTGGACAAATGCACTTTTCCTAACTTTCCAAGCAATGCCCATTGTCATCACCAAGGGAATAATACATCACTAGATTACCCCATTTCAATGAAACTATCTGAAGGGTTTCTGGCCACATTTACTTTTTAATTTGCCACATGTATCTGATAATACATAAGATGTTTATTGGGAGTAGTTTTAATGAGTATTCATTGTAGAAAAATAATAGAAAAGCTAAATTACTCTCTCACATACATGTATATAATGATTCATTGGCTTTGAGTTTTATGTTCTTCTTAATATTTTATGTCCATTTGTCCTAACTCCTGTTCATTGCTAAGTTTGCAAAACATTCTGTCTTTGCAGAGGAGTTTATTAGAGTTTGCAATCACAGTAATTGCTTAGCTGAATATATTGCAGGTTTTATTGACTGTCCTATTCCCAGTATCCTCTGTATGAACTCATTTTATACTATTCTCAATCATGACATCACAGCATTATTTGGGATCCTAGTCATTTCATTGCCAGGCAGCCATACTTCTTGCTTACCAGAATTTCTAAAGCTTTTTATTGTGGTGGTCCTAAAAGTGTGGTTTTGGACCACTGGTGAACCACAGATGGTGCTGGGTCACATTAATATTTTATTTTTGTTCATTATACAAACATTGAATGCATATTAGGGGAAGATTATATACCAAGTAGTATAAAATATATAAGGATTCTTGGATTACAGTCTCTACCCTCAAGGAGCTTACAGCGTCTTAGGGGAGGTATCGACATAAATATTGTCCTCCCTGACCAATCCATTCTCTACACAGCAGCCAAAATGCTTCAAACTCCATTGAGCTTCTGGTTGTCTTGACAATACAATCCAAACTTCTTACTAATGCTCTATGTAATCTGGCCCTTGGGGTTCTCCTGTATTTTTAAAGCTTTTTTCCATTAAAAGTTTAATGCAATTCCAGTCAAAATCTCCAAATTTTCACATAGAAACATTTTAAAAATTCAAAAAAGAAGAGTAATGAGGGGAGATGATCTATACCAGATATTATAAAACTGTAAGTAATTAAAATACTATGGTAACTAGTGGAAAGATAGATCAATGGGACAGAATGGAGAGTCCAGAAGTTCTCTTAAGTATGCAGTCAGCCTTCTGTATCCATGGCTTCTGCATCTGTAGATTCAAACAACCACGGATTGAAAATATTTGTAAAAATTGCAACTGTACTGAACATGTACAGACTTTTTTCTTGTCATTATTCCCTATACAATACAGTATAACTATTTACATAATATTTACATTGCATTAGATATTATAAGTAATCCAGAGATTATTTAAAGTATATAAGAGGATGTACACAGGGTACATGCAAATACTCTGCTATATTAGGGGCTTCAACACTCTCAGATCTTGGTATCCTGGGGCTGAGGGAGCAGGTCCTGAAACTAATCTCTCATGGATACAAAGGGATTACTGTAAGTGAGGATGTAGTATATGATAAAAGGGACATGTCAAGTCAGCCAAGATGGGTTATTCAGTAAGTGCTGTTGGGATAACTGGGAGGAAAAGATAAAGGTGAAGTTGTACCTAACTTCTTATACCAAAAAAAAGTTGAACAAATCAATTATTAATATTATGATCTTAAAAAGAAAACGAGTGAATATTTTTTGCTTTCCAAGCATGAGATATAAACCATGAAGGAAAGAACCTGAGTATGTAAAATAAAGTGATATAGTAAAAAGCCACAATAAAAAAGCCTCAAGTTAAACTGGCAAAAACATCTCACAGGCAAACGAGAGCCTTCTCTGTAAAGCCTGTGAGCTTCATAATACATAAACTTTATGACAGCTCCCTTGAATGCTCAGTAACTTTTTTTGCTTTACTTCCCAGTTTCTGGCTGCATTCAAGGTTACTAATCTGGATAATTGACATTCATATGTGTGCGGTATAAACATAGTTAATCTCTCTCTCTAATAATATTTATACATCCTTTTGTTGCATTACTGTTTTAGATTTTGTTTCTAGATGACTGGGATTAAGTCTGACTCACTTTTAACACTGCCCAGGACATCACATGTCAATAAATATTTAATAGAAATTTTATGATGATTATCATCTTAATAATTTACTGCTAAATCATAAACTGAAGGTTTTATCTACTTTGACAGGAATTGGCTGCCTGTGAAAACATGCTAGATGCAATGGAGTTAACAGCAGTTGGTAAGATGTTTTGTGGTATTTTCAGAGCAAGAAAAAGAAACACACAGTACTACTTAGATATGTGGAAGCTATTGTTATTGGTACATAAAGATGACACCATTACTAGCATGTACAGGACATAAATTTGATAGCTTTGTCAGTGCTCCACTATATTTTATTTTCCTTATTTTTAGTACAAAAATGATACTTAAGAGCTCTTACACCTTTACAGCTGCAATAGACTTCAGCTGGTTTTCAGAATGTAAAATGAGGAGTGTTACTGGTCAAAAAAGTATAATTTAACACCCAGTATGTTGGTAGTAACTTGATACAAGGAAACTGGTAAAAGCAAAATGATTTAAAATAACACAAAATGATTTTCTCCATGTTTTTCTATCCTCTATTTTATCTCTATCCAATTTTTATTATTACCTTACTTCTGTAAGCTTTGGGCTTAGTTTGCTCTTCTTTTTCTAGTTCCTTAAGGCATAAAGTTAGATTATTGTTTTAGATAATCTTTTAAATGGCATTTACAGCTATAATTTTCCCTCTGAGCACTACTTTCACTGCATCTCATAAGCTTTTGTTTGTTGTGTTTTCATTTTCGTCCATCTCTGTTTTCCTATTTCCCTTATACTTTCCTCTTTGACCCATTGGTTGTGTACAGTGCATTGTTTAATTTCCACGTATTTGTAAATTTCTCAAGTTTTTTTCCTGCTGATTTCTAGTATCATTGTACTATCATTAGAAAAAATACTGTGATTTTCATATTTTAAAATTTATTAAGACTTGGTATGTGACCTAATGTATCTATCCTAAAGAAAGTTCCATGTGTACTTGAGGGAAAAAATGTGTATTCTGTTGTAGTTGGATAGAGGTTTCTGTATATGTCTGTTAGATACAATTGGTCTATAGTGTTCAAATCATCTACTTTTCTGTCTGGTTGTCCTATCTATTACTGAAAGTGGGGTATTGAATCTCCTATTATTGTCTTGCTGTGTACTTCTCTCAGTTCTGTCAGTGTTTGCTTCATATATTTTGGAACTGTGATGTTCAATGCATGTATATTTATAAATACTGTATGTTCTTGGTGAATTAACCCCTTTATCATTTCATAATGTACTTTGTCTCTTGTAATTGTTTTTGACTTAAAGTCTATTTTGTCTGATACTCGTATAGCCACCCTAGCTCTCTTTTAGTTACTATTGCATGAAATACCTTTTTCCATCATTTCATTTTCAACATATTTGTGACTTTGGATCTACAGTATGTCTCTTGTAGACAGTATATACCTGGATCATGTTTTTGTTTGTTTTCCTTAATCTATTCTGCCTATCTCTGTGTTTTGGTAGGAGTCTTTAATCCATTTACATTTAATTACTGATGAGGAAGGACTCACCTGTACTATTTAACTGTCTTCCATACGCCTGAAAGCTTTTGGTTGTTCCTACTTTCCTCCATTAGTCCTTTTTCTATGTTTTATTCTTGTAGTGAAACATTTTGATTCCTTCTCATTTCCTTATGTGTGTATTTTATAGATATTTTGTGTTTACCATGGGGATTATATTTGATGGTTATAACAATCTAATTTTGATTTAAACCAACTTAACTTCAATAGCATACAAAATTCTTCTTATATATATCTCTGCCCCCCTCTTCTGTTATTGATGTCAGGGATTACATCTTTTACATTGTGTGCCCAATAACATACATTAGGCTGGGCATGGTGGCTCACGCCTGTAACCCCAGCACTTTGGGAGGCTGAGGTGGGTGGATCACTTGAGGCCAGGAGTTCGAGACTAGCCTGGCCAACATGGCAAAAACCCATCTCTACTAAAAATACTTTAAAAAATTAGCTGGGCATGATGGCAGGTGCCTGTAGTCCCAGCTACATGGGAGGCTGAGGCATGAGAACTACCTGAACCCAGGAGGCAGAGGTTGCAGTGAGCTGAGATCATGCCACTGCACTCCAACCTGGGTGAGCAAGACTCTGTCTTGAAAAAATAAAAATTGGTAATTATTTTTATCCATTTGTCTTTTAGACAATGTAGAAAACAAAACGTGGAGTTAGGGTCATCTCTCAGTATATGCAGGAGATTGGCTCCAGGACCCACTGTATATACCCAAATCCATGCATACTCAAGTCCCGCAGTGAGTCCTACTGAACTCACATATATGAAAAGTCAGTCCTCTGTGTATGTGGGTTTCTCCTCCAATGAATATCGTTTTTGATCTGTGTTTGAAAAAAATCCATGTGTAAGTGTACTTGCACAGTTCCAACCCATGTTGTTCAAGGGTCGACTGTATAAACATAATTACAGTACTACCTGTTGTAATTGCTCATATATCTGTCTTTACCAGAAATCTTTATTCATACAACTTTGAGTTACTGTTTAGATTACTTTCATTTCAACCTGAAAGACTCCTTTTGGCATTTCTTGCTGGGCAGGTCTAATGGTAATGAATTCCTTCAGTTTCTTTTGAGGGGGCCAGGGGTGGTGTTTGGGAATGTCTTAATTTATCCCTCATTTTGAAGGACAGTTTTGGTGGATATAAAATTCTTAGTTGACAGTCCCTGCTCCCCCTGCCCCCCAGACTTTAAATATCAATCCACTGCTTTTTGGCTTCCAAGGTTTCTGATGGGAAATCAGATGGTAATCTAATTGAGGATCCCTCATATATAACAAATTGCTTCTCTTGCTGTGTGAGATTCTCTGTCTTTGGTTTTTGAGACTTTCATTATAACGTGTCTTGGTGTGGATTTCTTTGGGTGTATCCTACTTAAGAGTTTGTTGAGCTTCTTGTATTTGTAGATTCATGTTTTATGTCAAATTTGGTTTTCAGCAGTTATTTTTTCAAATTCTCTCTCTCTCTCTCTCCTGTAAGTCCCACAAGATGTATCCTGTTCCACTTGATGATGATGATGTTCCACAGACACTTTTGGCTTTGTTCACTTTTCCTCATCCCTTTTCTGTTTCTCAAACTCAATAATTTCACCTGGCCTAGTTTCAAGTTCACATATTCTTTCTTCAACTTATTCAAATGTGCCTTTGAACCCCTCCAGTATAGTGCATTTTTTTTTTTCATTTCAGTTATTATACTTTTAAGCTTCAGAATGTTAGGGGGAGGATTTTTTTAAATTTATATCTATATTATTTTGTTTATATATATTTTTCCTGTATTTGTGCATGTCTTCTTTTATCTCTCTGGGCATCTTTAAGACAGATGTTTTAAGTTGTTTAGTAAAGTCAAACATCTGGCTTTCTTCAGGTATTTTTTTTTGTTATTTTATTCCTTTGAATGACCATCATTTCTTGTGATTTTTGTTGAAAGCTAGACATTTGAAACTTATACTATGGTAACTTTGGAAATCAGATTCTCCTTTTTCCCCAGGATTTGATGGAGTTTATTTTAAAGCATTACAGGGTGTCTCTGTGTCAGGGATCAGCCTGAGTTGAAAGCTTAATGTGGTCTCAGGTCCCCTCTGTGTCTTTATCTAGTCACACATGGTAACTTTCTAAATTCCCCTGTATATATGTTTTTAATTCCCAAATGTCTCACAAAACAGGGCAGCTCCTTTAAATCTCCTGGAAGTCACTTCAGCTCGTGGGGGTTGGAACGATGGCAGTTAACCTCCAAGTCCTCACCTCAGTGATCAGAGTAACAATACACAGTCAAAACACAGAACTTCAGTATTTGAGGACAAGATGTTTATTGGTCACCCTTGCTCCAGCAAGCTGCTACAGAAATACAGGTTGCTGTTCCCATGGAGTAGAGGGTGCTGAATGCTGGGTAGCTGCCACCTCACTGATGGCTGAATTTGATCCAAATTAACTGCAATTGACCAGCCAGGCTGTCTCCTGTAAGTTGCAAATGTTCAGATAAACTCCAGAGTTCCAAAATACTCACTTCAGTTTCCGCCAATACAATTGCTATCCAGGTGGAGAGAGAAATTCCTAGTGCTTCCTATCCACCATCTCATTCTCTCTGCTATAAACTTTCTGACATACTATATATGAATTGATATTTCAGATTTACTCAGAGATGGCTTTGGGGACAATCCCCTTTTCTACTGCCTGATTGCAGAAGTAAACAATCAACAAAAACCATCAGGTAGAGTAAATCTTTCTTCTCCAGTTTAATCTGGAGTATATTTTTTCCATGCTGAAAAATAGTAGTTTTGTAGCATATAATTACTATTAAGCAGAAGAGAAGAGAATGTGTATAAACCCAGTTCTTTTTAAGAAAATGCATGGCATGTAGTTATGTTTGTATAAGCATTATTATTAAGAGACAGGGTCTCGCTCTGTCACCCAAGCTGGTGTGCAGTGGCATGATCATGACTCACTGCAGCCTCCAACTAAACTCCTGTGCACAAATGTCTCAGCCTCCCAAGTAGCTGGGACTACAGACATGTGCCACTATGTCCAACTAATTTAAAATTATTTTTTGTAGAGACAGGATATCACTATGTTGCCCAGACTGGTCTCAAACTCCTGAGCTCAAGCGACCCTCCTGCCTTGGCCTCCCAAAGCACAGGGATTACAGCCATGAGCCACTGCGCCCAGCTAAAATTTTTTGGAAGATCGTACACCACACTATAAAAAGAGGGCTTATATCTTAAAGGTTGTATTTTAAGGGACTTAAGTCCTCTACACTATATGTTTTTGTATTGTTATTTTTTTTCCAGTGAGCATTTATTACTTTAATAGTTAAACAAACGCCAAAAGACATTCAATTTGGGAGTAAAGAACTGGCTAAGATTTAACACAACCTTTCTACACCCTTTCTTCTCCCTTCCTAGGCAAACTGACTGTTGGATTTGCCATGTACTACTTTACATATGACTCACGGACTGGCAAGGTACTTTACCTAGAGGACTTTTATGTCACACAAGCTTACCAAGGTAAAACTAAAATTTATGATATTACTTTTAAATACTTTAAAAATTAAAATGACATATTTTAAGGACATAGGGCTTTACTATACATATGGTGTTTTAGTTAATGTAACTTATTGCTACTTAATGAGTTTGATCTCTATCCTAGATATTCTTTCATGCAGTGAAGACTCAGTCACAGATTAGAAAAACATTTTATTAGTTCCTCTCAAGGTTTGAATAAGCCAAGCTATCACATGGCTATTTATTTTTTTATTCTGTTTTGGAGACAGGGTTTTCTGTCACCCAGGCTAGAGTGCAGTGGTGTGATCACGTCTCATTGCAACCTCAACCTCCTACACTCAAGCAATCCTCCCACCTCAGCCTCCCAAGTAGCTGGGTCTACAGGCATGTGCCACAGCACCCAGCTAATTCTTTATTTTTTGGAGAAACAGGGTCTGTGTTGCCCAGGCTGGTCTCAAACTCCTGGGCTCAAGTGATCCTCCTGCCTTGGTCTCCCAAAGTGCTGGGATTACAGGTGTGAGCCATCGTGCCTGGCCACACAGCTATACTTTTATCTTTAAAAAATGCTTTTACATTTTAGGTGGTTTTCAGTAAAAATAGATAAGAAATATACCATTATAAGACAATAGTGGCAGAGACTCACTTCTTCACTGATCTTTAAAATAAACCCAAACTTTTCTACGACCTTTGGTACCTCATTCCAATTAGGAAAAATGGATATGAAAGCATTCATGAATTGTGTTTCCAGAAGCTATTAATAATATACAAAAAACAGATACAGAGTTTTAGATATTATTTATTTTAAACTAAAGCAAATAACTAGTTAAGTGAAATTTGCAGTTTTCATTTTGCATTGTCTATTTAAAAGGCCTAGGTATTGGAGCTGAAATGCTGAAGAGGCTAAGTCAGGTATGTATTACAATTAGTATTGATATTCTATACATTAACCTTTTCTTCAATAAATATTCACAGGGCATAAATTAAAGCATTAATCTCACCATTTGAACATAACCCCAGCATATACTTCAAATTTCTACCCAAATTAAACTGTATTTTCAAATCAGATGATCATAGAGTATATGAGTTATAGTCAATTAAAATTGATTTATATATAATCCACAACCACACTATACACCCTTTTTGCTATCAAGTAAAAGTAAGGAGGAGGGAGATTAGAAAGCATTTTTATTCAAAAAAACAGGCTCACAGTATGAATATTACAAGACTATAAAAGCAAGATCTTCTTGTACTTTGGAAACATATGAGAACATGTGTTCTTTTAGGTACACCTTTTCTGTACGATAAAGGCTTTGCAAATCAGTTTTGAGATTTTAAAGAGGGCTTTAAAGCTCAGAACAGTGAGACTTTTTTCTTTTTACAGCTATAGAAAAGTTCAAAAGATAACTACTAAATTTGGAAGTATTATTCACACATAGTGTCTTGCATAGAGTAGACCTTCAATAAAACATATGTTAACAAAGATTATACTTTCAAATGAAAGTAATATTTGCTTGTTTGTTTTTAAACAGATAGCCATCAGAACTCAATGTAACTGCATGCACTTTCTTGTCGTCATTTGGAACCAGGCTTCTATCGACTACTATACTAGTCGAGGGGCTTTAGACCTTTCCTCTAAGGAGGGCTGGCATCTCTTCAGGTTTAACAGAGAAGAACTCCTGGACATAGCATGGGAAGAATGAAAGAGGCCTTGTAACAACTCATCCCAACACAGCCTCCAACATTTGACTGTCACCTGAGTCTAACAGCAGTTTGACTTTGTTGTACAATACAGCAAGTGATCATCACATTATTGTTTGAGCAGATCTTTTATTTTGAAACAGATTTTGTAGCTCTAGTCAACTTTCCATTATCCAAACCAATATTCTAACGGCTAGTAGCAGTAGTGATAATCCAAAAGAGCAGATAATTTAAAAGTCACTTATACTTAGCTTTGCGCTATTTTTTACCTACCATATTTCATCAAAATTAAGATGCTTCTTTTTTCACAATTTGACATATCTGATGTTGGGATAAATGTAATGATCAACTGGCAGCATTTTTTGTTTGTTTTTAGAGGCAGGATCTTGCTATGTTGTTCAGGCTGGTCTCAAACTTTTGGCCTCAAGCAATCCTCCCACTTCAGCCTCCCAGACATAAGCAACTCTGCTCAGCATTTTTTTTAAATTAAAGGTATATGATATGCCTTAGATTTGATGAATGGGTGCTTGAATATATTCAGATCTGAGGTTTAAAAAAATTCATTTCAAATACTGGAAATAAATGCTGAAGAGCTTACTTATGAAAAACTAGCAAGTAAACTGCTTCCCTACCTTGAGCAGCTTAAGTACCACTGCCTCCTTGACATCATCCCAGTACTACATTCTATCTCTGAACATCCATAGCTCTTTGGTTGTACTTATCTTAGGGAAGATACCACATACAACACTATATTTCTATGTTTCTCTCTTTCCTAGTAGAGTATAATTCCTTTGAAATAATTCTAACTTTTGTGTCCTGTGCTGCAAGCAGCATAGCAGAACATGTGAGTTCCTACTACCTACCAGGCACTTCATGGGCATAGAAAGTACACAAAAATTATTCAGTGATACCCACAAGGAACCTTGTCTGTAAGAAAATATTAATTACATAAATTGTATAAGTACCATATCTGTAAATACCAGCTATCACTTGCTAGTTTTTCATAAGTAAGCTCCTCAGAATTTATCTCCAGTATTTGAAATGAATTTTTTAAAACCTTGGATCAGATCTCAAACACACTCATATTTCAACAAATCTAAGACATATTATATACCTTTATTTTTAATTATTTATTTTTTTGAGATTGAGTTTTGTTCTTGTGCCCAGGCTGAAGTGCAATGGCACGATCTCGGCTCACTGCAGCCTCCACCTCCCGGGTTCAAGTGATTCTCCTGCCTCAGCCTCCCAAGTAGCTGGAATTACAGGCATGAGCCACCACGCCCAGCTAATTTTGTACTTTTTGTGTGTGTTTTTAGTAGAGACAGGGTTTCACTATGTTGGTCAGGCTGGTCTCGAACTCCTGACCTCAGGTGATTCACCCACCTTGGCCTCCCAAAGTGCTGGGATTATAGGTGTGAGCCACCATACCCGGCCATATCAAATACCTCCAATTTTTTAAAATAGGCTGAGCACAGTCGCTCATGTCTGGTTGGCTGAGGTGGGAAGATCGCTTAAGGCCATGAGTTTGAGACCAGCCTGGGCAATATAGCAAGACCTATCTCTGAAAGAGAGAACATCTAAATTCTACCCTGGAGGATTGAGAAAGGGAACACGACACTGGAATTGGACTTGTAGGATGGGTAGAAGTTAGAATGTAGAGCAGGATAAGATGGAAGAACATTCTAGGAGGACACACTAGCACAGGCAGAGAAAGAGGCAATAATGAGCAAAGCATGTTCAAGAAACAAATGGTATATCATAAAGACAATATAATACACATTAGCAGTAGGGTGGGTAAGGAGAGGGAAGATAGGATTAGAAGGTAAGCTGGAATCAGATATGAAGGGCCTTGTATATCAAACTAAGGAGTTTTGATTCTGCAGGCAATGATGAGCCACTAAAGATTTCAGAAAGACAACTATTCATTATAGTTGTCAGGAAGACAACTATGTCATAATAGACAAATGGGTTACAAGAATAGGGTAGCAGATTCTGTATGTTAGCTTTCACTCAACACCTGTTCCCAACCCCTTACCCCTTGCCTTCCTCACCACAGGGGAAAAGAAACATGATTTCCCCATTCCCTATCTTCCTTGAGCTAAGTGTGTGGCTATATGACAAGTACTGGTTGAGATATACACAGAGGTCTTCTGAGGAGATTCTAAGAAAGCATTTACTTTTCTGATAAAAGGGAGTCAGATGGATGTTGTGTACATTTTTATCTGCTATTGCCTACTTTGAATGTGTATCTGCTCCCTGGAGGTACAGCAGACATCTTGTGACCATGAGGTAACAAACCAGCATGCTGTAGAGGACAGAGTGGAAAGAGAAAAAGTCTACGTCCTTGATAGCACCAATGAGCCACTGTCCCAACACTATACTGCCTAATTCTAGGCTATAAATAGGATAGGCCTTTTTTTTTTTTTTTTTTGCTTAAGCTAATATTAAATATTTGTTTAACTAGTTTACTGTCACCTGCAAGCAGAACATATTCTGAAATGAGAGAGAGCAAGATTGACAGTGAGCAAATTAGCCTGAAGGCTATTACAGTAACCCAGAAAAGTGATGATGATGACTTGAGGGACAGTAATTATAGGATTAGAGAAGACAGAATAGATTTGAAGGAGCGGGAGGTAGAGACAATTTTGTTTTAGGCACATTGACATTGGCATATCTATGAGATGTTAGGTGAATATAACTAATAAGTAGAAATAAAGGTCTACAGCACTAGAGAGATATGGGGACTGAAAATATGAACAATAAAACAAATGGTGCCTGAAGCCAGTGAAGTCTGTTAAATGAAAATGAGAGTGCATATAGAATAAGAAAATAGGACTAGGGATGAAACTTGAGCAGCCTCAGCATTTAAGGGATTCAGAGCAAGAGAAGAAAAATGAAGAATAACAAAAGCAGGAAAAATAGAAAGCAAAGGGATAAGTGAGTTTCAAGGAGAGAGTGGTGAAGAGTCAATAATGACATAAAAATTCAAGTAGGGGCTGGGTGCGGTGGCTCACGCCTGGAATCCCAACACTGTGGGAGGCTGATTCGGACAGATGCTTGAGCTCAGGAGTTCGAGACCAGCCTAGACAACATGGTGAAACCCTGTCTCTACCAAAAATACAAAAAATTAGGCATGGTGGTGGGTGCCTATAGTCCCAGCTACTTGGGAGGGTGAGATGGGAGGATTGCTTGATCCTGGGAGGTGGAGGTTGCAGTGAGCTGTGTTTGTGCCACTGCACTCCAGCCTGGGCAACAGAGCAAGACCCTATCTCAAAAAAAATTAAGCAGGTATGGAGGCCAGAATGTCACAAGATAGAGAGGACTTGAAAGTAGGGGAAAAAGGGACAATATTTACTTTGGTCAAAAAGTAACAATTACTTTTTAAAGAAGTATAACAATTATAGGAAGGAGAGAGAAAAAATAGTTCAAGGGAAGAGGCCAAGTTAAGGAAAGGTTTTTGTCTTGTTTTGTTATTGTTGATTTAAGACAGAGAAGACCTGCAGCTATGTAGAGGTGGAGGAAAGAAACTAGTAAAAAGAGAAACCAAAGACTAGAAATTAAACAGGGTGGAATATGGTCTTAGATGGGAAGGAATGAGGTCAAGAACACAAAGAGAAACATGTCTTAGAAAAGGGGGATGCATGGCTGAAAAGAGGTAAGTTTTGAAGGTAGATGGGAAGAAGTTTTGGGAATGGTCATGTCTAATAATTTACTTTTTTCTCTATGAAATAGGAGGCACAGTCAACTTTGACAGTTATAAGAGGCTTGAGGAGAATAAAACGTTTGTAATACCTCTTCCAGGGAACACAATAGTAAACCACTTAGGAACCAGCAGAAGGATTGCTAAGCAGTATTAGGAAGCCTGTGTAGCATATGGCCCTCTCAAATAGGTAGAGATGTTTTTAGATATTTAAGAGGAATTAACATCAACAAAACCAAGGGACAAAGCCAAGCTCAAGTCCCATAAAACATGAATATTTTATTCCAGCTCTAGGAAATGGAAAAAAAAAAAAAAAAAAAAAAACAGAGGAAACACACCTTTCCATACACCATTCTAATTTAACTGGCATTAATCTGGGAAAGCTAGAGCAGAAATACATGTTTATATGTATAAATATGTATGTCTTTATACATATATATGTATTTTTAGATTTTAATCTCACTAGAATTCATGTCTTCATTTTTTTTTTAAGTGCCCTTAAAGGTCATCAAATGCAAGCTAATACTTCTTCCTAAGTCTCCTCATCAATCATTCAATATTGTTTGCATTGCATTCACAGTTTGTGTGTTAACCACTTATGTAATTTATCAAATTGCACATTTGGAGATGTAAGGGAAAAACTTGGTTTAAGTAATACTCTATGTATCAGTTACCCATTACATGATTTTTTTCATCATTATTTGCAACGTCACACATCTTGTAGTTTTCTGTGTAGTCTCTGTATGCAGTCTACTTCAGCTTCTAGTGCTGTACATATCTATATCTTCTGGGTGGGACTGCCCGTGATCCATGAGCTTGGGGTCAGGCATAAACTGTGTTGCACCTGATAAAGTATTAAAATGAAAAGAAAAATTAGTCACTTAACAAATTTATTTTTGATACTGGGAAGATAGCAGTGAACAAACCAGATAAAAATCTCTGGTGACACAGACCTAACATTTCAGTTAGGTGAGACAGACAAACTAATTAAATATATATCAGATGGTGGTGAAGTGCTATGTGAAAAAACGAAACAAGGAAAGATATATGGAGTGCTTAGGTGATTTGTAATTTTAAATAGGGCAGCCAGGGAAAGCCTTCTGGAAAGGTGATATATGAGCCGAGAACTGAAGGAGGTGAGGGTGTGCACCCTATAGATACCAGCAGGCAATGTCTTCCAGGATGAGCAGACGGCAAGTGTAATGGACCCGAGGTATGTCTGAGGAACCAATATGGTTGAAACACAGTAGACAAATGTGGTGTATGTAGGGGTGGCGGCAAGGCAGTGAGAGACAGAATGATAGGAGATGTGATCAAAAAGATAATGGAAAGCTAGGTCACATAGGGCTATGGTAAAGATTTTGGCTTTAAGTGAGATGAGAAGCTACTGGACAATTTTGAGTAGAGGAGTGAATGATGCTATGTTTTTAAAAAGATCACTCTTGGCTATGGGGAAAAGAAACTATAGGGAAACAAGGGATAGAAGCAGGGAGACCAGTTAGAAAGCAATTACAATACTCCAGAAGACATGCTGAGGGCTTTAGGTAGGATGGTAGCAGTAGAAGTGGTGAAAAGGTACCAGATTCTGGATAATGTTGAAGGTAGAATGGACAAGATTTCCTAAATGGACTGACTATGTCTTGTGAGAGAGACTCTTCAACTTGAGAAACTGGAAGAATGGAGGTGATATTTACTGAGATAGGGGAAAATGTGGGAGAAGCAGGTTTAGGGGAAAACAAATGAATCATTAAGTGTTGGATGTGTTAAATTTGAATTGCTTACTAAACATCTGAGTACAAATGAGTCTTTTGGGTTAAGATTAGAAGATGTTAAGAGGGTTAGGAGAATGTAGGAAAGAAGACTGAGGTGGAAAGCCAGTGAATGAGGTAAGAGAACCAAGAGCAAGAGATATCCCACAGGCCAAGTGAAGAGATTGAAGGAGGATGGAATTTAACCTGTGTCAAAGGTTACTGATGGATTGCATAAGATGGAGATTGAGAATCGACTCCTGGATTTGGCAATGTGTGGATCACTGGTGATCTTGACAAGCTTCCTGTGTCCCCGGCAAGTAGCTAAGTTATTTTCATGCATTATCTCATAATCCCACCATGAAACAGATACTATTTTTACATTGTACTTATTTTACAGATAAGAAAATTTTAATTTGGAGAGGTTAACTAACTTGACCAAAGTCATTCAGCTGATAAGTGGTGGAGCCAGGAATGAATCTACATTTGTCTGACCACAACATAACAACCCAGGCTCTTCTTTAAAATGATGTTTATAGCAGTAAAAATCTCATACAACTAGTTTTAGTACTAAACATGATAATGCACACAAACTGCCGCATATAATACCTTGTACATGGTAAGTAGGCAAGAGACAACTATTTTATATTTACTTTGTGACGTAATACTACAAACATTTTTTCAGAAATTTGTTTTTATTTTAAATATGTTCAAAATCGGATTCATTTCAAAATTAATTTTATTACATTTGTGAACCATACCTTTTCTGCATAAAAGAATTTAATTTAGTTTTATAATGAAAACAAAGGAGAGAAATTGGAATATAATGATTTATCTTATACCTATCTTTTCTGAAACATATTTTACAGTGTGACACACCTATGTGTAACTTCATCACCATATATATTAACAAAACAACCAGATTCATAAGTAATTAATATTCACGATGGTACAGGTAATGCAGCTCTCCACAGAATAAATTCTTAACCTCATGTCTCTGGGGGTATGTTATAGAACTCATGTGATCTATTAACTTGGATGAGGAAAATGTGTCATTATTTTCACTTACCTCTGAGTTAAATGGACATTGTCTTCAATAATGTATACAGGCAACAAAACACAATAGTATCAGCAGTACCTTAGATTTCTTTGTCACCAACAGAAATCACAGATATCTTATTACATTATAGTTGCAGATTATCTCAAAATATTCACTCACTGCTACTTAAAAATTAAAAGTTGTTAGACCTATTGTTAGATATTGTTGTTTAATACACTTAAGGAAGTTCATACATTACTGTGTGTTTTATTTTCTGCATTTGCAAACATTATTCTGAGAAGAGGCTGTAGCACAAAAAATGGTTAGGAATCCACTGGTGGTTCTGCTGTATCTCTACAGCCATCTGGTGGGAACCATTGCTCAGTACAAGTGAAAAGTGTGCAACAAGTTTTATCAAGCAGAAAACACTATATAGTAGGCATGTGACAAATAATTATTTTATGTAAATCTCAATGTGTCAAATTTGCTTAACAATGTCCATCAACTAAGTTCTCTAGCACTTCTAAATACTTCCTTAATTTATATTCTTGTTCAAAGTTTGGTGAAAGATTCAGCTTACCCCAATTTCCGGAATTAGAAAGATTCTTTTGCCTTTATATCACCCCTCAAAACTTCTTAAAAGGCTTCAAGATTTTAATTTATTCACAACTTAAAACAGAGATTATTAGCGAGAGTAATATGTATCAGAATCCCCTGTAAAGCTCTTCCTAAAATCCACCTGCTTAGAGGCCTCACCTCTGGAGATTCAGATTTACAATTCTTGGTAGAGTCTGGACCTATGAATTTTGAGAAAAAAAAAACCCTCAAGTAATTGTGATATGGATCTCTCTGGTTTAGAACCACTTGGCCTGTCATTTGATTCATCTTTTTAAAAAGCTTCATCTCCAAGGCCAGGTGTGGTAGCTCAAGCATGTAATCCCAGCACTTTGGGAGGCCAAGGTGGGCGGATCACAAGGTCAGGAGATCAAGACCATCCTGGCTAACACAGTGAAAGCCCGTCTTTACCAAAAAGAAAAACAATTAGCTGGGCATGGTGGCAGGTGCCTGTGGTCTCAGTTACTTGGGAGGCTGAGACAGGAGAATCGCTTGAACCCGGGAGGCAGAGGTTACAGTGAGCCGAGATCGCACCACTGCACTCCAGCCCAGGTGACAGAGCGAGACAACATCTCAAAAAAAAAAAGCTTCATCTCATGCTCTTACAAGCAACTAAGAATTATATCTTTGTTAGAAATGTCTTCATCTCTTCAATGGATTAAGGGCTCTCTTACACTCCCAAAGAATAAGCTGTCATAAAACTCTTCTTGAATCTGAATGCCCTAATCATCATGATGCATTCCTTTGCAATTTTATACGCTTGCTCTCTAATAAGAACATTTTCTGCTTAAAGCTTTTTAGAAGACTATTCAAAAAGTTGGTGTTATTACAAATAGGAAAGAAACATGTTTAAAGTTATAAGACAGCAATGAATTATAGTCTCAAATAGCCCTTATGTGGTATCTGATAATATCCCATAACTGATAATTTAGTTCACATGTTATCTCATTGATATTTTAAGCAAGTTAGTTACAAAAAAAAGAGACAGATAACTAATAAATTGCTAGTGAAGTTAGGATTGTTACAAATTCTCTTTTGGTTTCTTGTGTATAAAATCAGGATGACATTCAGCATTCAGCTTCTTAGCAACTCAAATACTTAAAGACACTAGTCACTATAAAGTACTTTCTCAAACTTTTCCATTCCTTTTTTCTCTGTGTGCTTCATTTTGGCTATTTTTTATTGACTTGTCTTTGAATTCATTAATTCTGTGCTTTCTGGTAAATAGTCTGCTGTTAAACCCATCCAATGAGTTCTTAATTTCGGGTACTGTATTTTTCACTTCTAGAATATCCACTAGAATTTTTTAACAGATTCCAAGTCCCTGTGACATTCTCCATCTTTTCATCCATTTTGTCCATCTTTTTTTCTATTAAATATTTTAATTATAGTTATTGTAAAGTCCTTTTCAGTTAACTTCAATATTTAGGTCATCTGTGGGTCTGCTGTTATTGTTATATTTATGTATTTTTTCTTTTGACTGTCAGTCACATCTTCCTGCCTTTTTGCATAACTAGTATTTTGTTTGTTTGTATACTGGACATTATGTATAAAAGAAAGGTAGAAGCTCCAGAAGATAAAGGGCACCAGACAGGGGTGCCCTTTCTCTCTTTACAAAGGGTGAAACACTTATCATCTCAATCTAGTCAGGCATTGAGCTGGGTCTGGGCTGCGTTCTAATTTTAGTAAGAGTCAGTTAACCTCTGGTTCCTCCCAGTTCACCTATGGCACTCCCAAGCTTCTGACTGACAGTCTGACTAGTTTCTGTCTCCACAGCACCAAAAAACTGTAGGAAATTCGATTTTGCCCTTAAGAGGTTTTCAGTTTGGCTATTTAGTCTCCGAATCCACAAAAAATCTGGCAACTACCATAAGGGGGACATGGGTCATGCATATGTGGCACATGCCCTCTCTCTAGAAGAGGAATTGGCAAACTTTTCTGCAAAAGGTCAGTAGTAAATATTTTCGACTTTGTGAACCATATGGTCTCTGTCACAAGTGCTTGACTCTGCCATTGTAGTTTAAAAGCAGCCATAGACAATACATAGACCAATGTGTGTGGGTATGTTCTAATAAAACATTATTTCTGGACATTGACATCTGAATTTCATGTAATTTTCACTTGCTATGAAATATTGTTCTTTTGATTTTTTTTCAACCATCACTGTTAGCTTGCAGAATATACAAAAATAGTGAGTCAGGACATCTCATATATGCGGGTGTCCCTCTGGGACAAAGCTTCCGGAAGAAGGATCAGGCAGCAATATTTGCTGTTCTGCAGCCTCTGCTCGGGATACCCAGGCAAACACGGTCTGGAGTGGGCCTTTAGCAAATTCCAACAGACCTGCAGCTGAGGGTCCTGACTGTTAGAAGGAAAACTAACAAACAGAAAGGAATAGCATCAACATCAACAAAAAGGACATCCACACCAAAACCCCATCTGTAGGTCACCAGCATCAAAGACCAAAGGTAGATAAAACCACAAAGATGGGGAAAAACCAGAGTAGAAAATCTGAAAATTCTAAAAACCAGAGCACCTCTTCTCCTCCAAAGGATCACAGCTCCTCGCCATCAATGGAACAAAGATGGATGGAGAATGATTTTGACGAGCTGACAGAAGTAGGCTTCAGAAGGTCGGTAATAACAAACTTCTCCAAGCTAAAGGAGAATGTTCGAACCCACCACAAGGAAGCTAAAAACCTTGAAAAAATATTAGATGAATGGCTAACTAGAACAGTGTAGAGGAGACCTTAAATGACCTGATGGAGCTGCAAATCATGGCACGACAGCTACATGACTCATGCACAAGCTTCAATAGCTGATTCGATCAAGTGGAAGAAAGGGTATCAGTGATTGAATTAATGAAAAATTAATGAAATAAAGCGAGAAGAGAAGTTCACAGACAAAAGAGTAAAAAAAAATGAAGAAAGCCTCCAAGAAATATGGGACTATGAGAAAAGACCAAATCTACGTTTGATTGGTGTACCTGAAAGTGACAGGGAGAATGGAACCAAGTTGGAAAACACTCTGCAGGATATTATCCAGGAGAACTTCCCCAACCTAGCAAGGCAGGCCAACATTCAAATTCAGGAAATACAGAGAACACCACAAAGATACTCCTCGAGAAGAGCAACCCCAAGACACATAACTGTCAGATTCACCAAAGTTGAAATGAAGGAAAAAATTCCTTTCTGTTTGTTAGTTTTCCTTCTAACAGTCAGGACCCTCAGCTGCAGGTCTGTTGGAAGGGCAGCCAGAGAGAAAGGTCAGGTTACCCACAAAGGGAAGCCTATCAGACTAACAGCAGATCTCTCAGCAGAAACTCTACAAGCCAGAAGAGAGTGGGGGCCGATATTCAACATTCTTAAAGAAAAGAATTTTCAACCCAGAATTTCATATCCAGCCAAACTAAGCTTTGTAAGTGAAGGAGAAATAAAATCCTTTACAGACAAGCAAATGCTGAGAGATTTTGTCACCATCAGTCCTTTCTTACAAGAGCTCCTGAAGGAAGCACTAAACATGGAAAGGAACAACCAGTACCAGCCACTGCAAAAACATGCTAAATTGTAAAGACCATCGATGCTAGGAAAAAACTGCATCAACTAACTGGCAAAATAACCAGCTAACATCATAACGACAGGATCAAATTCACACATAACAATATCAACCTTAAATGTAAATGGACTAAATGCCCCAATTAAAAGACACAGACTGGCAAATTGGATAAAGAGTCAAGACCCATCAGTGTGCTGTATTCAGGAGACCGATCTCACGTGCAGAGACACACACAGGCTCAAAATAAAGGGAAGGAGGAAGATCTAACAAGCAGATAGAAAGCAAAAAACAGCAGGGGTTGCAATTCTAGCCTCTGATAAAACAGACTTTAAACCAAAAAACATCAAAAGAGACAAAGAAGGCCATTACATAATGGTAAAGGGAACAATTCAACAACAAGTGCTAACTATCCTAAATATATATGCACCCAATACAGGAGCACCCAGATTCAAAAAGCGAAAGTCCTTAGAGACCTACAAAGAGACTTTAGACTTCCACACAATAAAAATGGGAGACTTTAACATCCCACTGTCAACATTAGACAGATCAATGACACAGAAGGTTAACAAGGATATCCAGGACTTGAACTCAGCTCTGCACCAAGCAGATCTAACAGACATCTACAGAACTCTCCACCCCAAATCAACAGAATATACATTCTTCTCAGCACCACACCACACCTATTCCAAAATTGACCACATAGTTGGAAGTAAAGCACTCCTCAGCAAATATAAAAGAACAGAAATCACAACAAAGTATCTCTCAGACCACAGTGCAATCAAATTAGAACTCAGGATTAAGAAACTCACTCAAAACCGCTCAACTACATGGAAACTGAACAACCTGCTCCTGAATGACTATTAGGTACATAACGAAATGAAGGCAGAAATAAAGATGTTCTTTGAAACCAATGAGAACAAAGACACAACGTACCACAATCTCTGGGACACATTTAAAGCAGTGTGTAGAGGGAAATTTATAGCACTAAATGCCCACAAGAGAAAGCAGGAAAGATCTAAAATTGACACCCTAACATCACAATTAAAAGAACTAGAGAAGCAAGAGCAAACACATTCAAAAGCTAGCAGAAGGCAAGAAATAACTAAGATCAGAGCAGAACTGAAAAAGATAGAGACACAAAAAACCCTTCAAAAAATCAATGAATCCAGGAGCTGGTTATTTGAAAAGATCAGCAAAATTGATAGGCTGCCAGCAAGACTAATAAAGAAGAAAAGAGAGAAGAATCATATAGATGCAATAAAAAATGCTAAAGGGGATATCACCACTGACCCCACAGGAATACAAACTACCATCAGAAAATACTACAAACACCTCTACGCAAATAAACTAGAAAATCTAGAAGAAATGCATAAATTCTTGGACACATACACCCTCCCAAGACTAAACCAGGAAGAAGTTGAATCTCTGAATAGACTAATAACAGGCTCTGAAATTGAGGTGATAATTAATAGCCTACCAACCAAAAAAAGTCCAGGACCAGACAGATTCACAGCCGAAATCTACCAGAGGTACAAAGAGGAGCTGGTACCATTCCTTCTGAAACTATTCCAATCAATAGAAAAAGAGGGAATTCTCCCTAACTCATTTCTGAGGCCAGCATCATCCTGATACCAAACCCTGGCAGAGACACAACAAAAAAAGAGAATTTTAGACCAATATCCCTGATGAACATCGATGTGAAAATCCTCAATAAAATACTGGCAAACCGAATCAAGCAGCACATCAAAAAGCTTATCCGCCACGATTAAGTTGGCTTCCTCCCTGGGATGCAAGGCTGGTTCAACATACGCAAATCAATAAATGTAATCCATCCAATAAATGTAATCCATCACATAAACAGAACCAACGAAAAACCACATGATTATCTCAATAGATGCAGAAAAGCCCTTCGACAAAATTCAACTGCTCTTCATGTTAAAAACTCTCAATAAACTAGGTATGGAACATATCTAAATATAATAAGAGCTATTTATGACAAACCCACAGCTAGTGTCATACTGAATGGGCAAAAACTGGAAGAATTCCCTTTGAAAACTGGCACTAGACAGGGATGACCTCTCTCACCACTCCTATTCAACACAGTGTTGGAAGTTCTGGCCAGGGCAATCAGGCAAGAGAAAGAAATAAAGGGTATTCAGTTAGGAAAAGAGGAAGTCAAATTGTCCCTGTTTGCAGATGACATGATTGTATATTTGGAAAACCCCATTGTCTCAGCCCAAAATCTCCTTAAGCTGAGAAGCAACTTCAGCAAAGTCTCAGGAAACAAAATCAATGTGCAAAAATCACAAGCATTCTTATACACCAATAACAAACAGAGAGCCAAATCATGAGTGAACTCCCATTCACAGTTGCTACAAAGACAACGAAATACCTAGGAATCCAACTTACAAGGGATGTGAAGGACCTCTTCAAGGAGAACTACAAACCACTGCTCAAGGAAATAAAAGAGGATACATACAAATGGAAAAACATTCCATGCTCATGGATAGGAACAATCAATATTGTGAAAATGGCCATACTGCCTAAGGTAATTTATAGGTTCAATGCCATCCCCATCAAGCTACCAATGACTTTCTTCACAGAATTGGAAAAAAACTACTTTAAAGTTCATATGGAACCAAAAAAGAGCCCACATTGCCAAGCCAATCCTAAGCCAAAAGAACAAAGCTGGAGGCATCATGCTACCTGACTTCAAACTATACTACAAGGCTACAGTAACCAAAACAACATGGTACTGGTACAGACAGATAGACCAATAGAACAGAACAGACACCTCAGAAGTAACACCACACATCTACAACCATCTGATCTTTGACAAACCTGACAAAAACAAGAAATGGGGAAAGGAGTCCCTATTTAATAAATGGTGCTGGGAAAACTGGCTAGCCATATGTAGAAAGCTGAAACTGGATCCCTTCCTTACACCTTATACAAAAATTAATTCAAGAGGGATTAAAGACTTAAATGTTAGACTTAAAACCATAAAAACCCTAGAAGAAAACCTAGGCAATACCATTCAGGACATAGGCATGGGAAAGGACTTCATGACTAAAACACCAAAAGCAATGGCAACAAAAGACAAAATTGACAAATGGGATCTAATTAAACTAAAGAGCTTCTGCACAGCAAAAGAAACTACCATCAGAGTGAACAGGCAACCTACAGAATGGGAGAAAATTTTTGCAATCTACCCATCCGACAAAGGGTTAATATCTAGAATCTACAAAGAACTTAAACAAATTTACAAGAAAAAAACAACGCCATCAAACAGTGGGTGAAGGATATGAACAGACACTTCTCAAAAGAAGACATTTATGCAGCCAACAGACACATGAAAAAATGCTCATCATCACTGCCAATCAAAACCACAATGAGATACCATCTCACACCAGTTTAGAATGGCGATCATTAAAAAGTCAAGAAAAAACAGATGCTGGAGAGGATGTGGAGAAATAGGAATGCTTTTACACTGTTGGTGGGAGTGTAAATTAGTTCAACCATTGTGGAAGACAGTGTGGCGATTCCTCAAGGATCTAGAGCTAGAAATACCATTTGACCCAGCCATCCCATTACTGGGTATATACCCAAAGGATTATAAATCATGCTACTATAAACACACATGCACACATATGTTTATTGCGGCACTATTCACAATAGCAAAAACATGGAACCAACCCAAATGTCCATCAATGATAGACTGGATTAAGAAAATGTGGCACATATACACCATGGAATACTATGCGGCCATAAAAAAGGATGAGTTCATGTCCTTTGCAGGGACATGGATGCAGCTGGAAACCATCATTCAGAGCAGACTATCACAAGGACAGATAACCAAACACCGCATATTCTCACTCATAGGTGGGAACTGAACAATGAGAACACTTGGACACAGGGCGGGGAACATCACACACAGGGGCCTGTTGTGGGGTGGGGGGCAGGGGGAGGGATAGCATTAGGAGAAATACCTCATGTAAATGACGAGTTAATGGGTGCAGCAAACCAACAATGGCACATGTATACCTATGTAACAAACCTGCATGTTGTGCACATGTACCCTAGAACTTAAAGTATAATTAAAAAATATATATATATATTATATATATATATATATATATATAGGTTTAGCAAATTTATCACCTAAAAAAAAAAAAACATAGTCAGAATTGGCATACGGGCCATAGTTTGTCAACTTCTGCTTTAGAGGGACATTAATCTTGCAAGACTGTGAGAGATTTCATTCTGCTTTCATCAGATTCTTGAAGAGGTCTATGACACCAAATTCTAAATTTGTGATTCCCAAAATAGCAATTTTCTCCATTAATGTACATGAGATGGTAGAGAACAACCAAACTCATATTCAGAGCCACAACATATAGTTGGACAGTACACCCTATCTGTTCTGTATGGTGATAAGTGATAGCCATGGCTAGGCTCACTAGGTAAGTGACTTGCTCCTTAAGTATGCTCAATGAAAATCTGTTTTTCATCAAAATGGCTAATTGCTCTAGGCAAATAATAATAATGATATATTTTAATACCCACTGATACCCCTTAGTATGTCCCTGGCATTGTAGTTAGTGCTTTACATGCAATATCTCACTTAATCCTCACAACCATGTGAGAACTATTATTGTCCCCTTTTTGTTGGATGAGGAGACTGAGGCTTGAGGTATTTGATAATTTGCCCCAGGTAACAGAACTAGTAAATGCTGGATCTGGGATTTTGATTCAAGTCTTATTCTATAACCTGTGCTCACATTCACTACTGTTTCCCATACCAAAAAAAAAAAATTGTTTTATTCTACATATGAAACATGGAAATGGTGAATCCCAACATTATACTGTATAATAAACTCCAAATGATATATTGTTATGTACTGGGTGTTGGTGTCCCCCCAAAATTCACATGTTGAGACACTATCTCCCCCATTGTGATGGTATTAGGAGGTGGAGAGCTTTGGGAAGTGGTTAGAATTAGAGCAGGTGATGAGGGTACAGCCTTCGTGAATGGGATGAGTAGTGCCCTTAGGAATCTTGAGAGAGCTTGCTTCCCTCTGTTCTCTGCCATGTGAGAATACAATGATAAGTAGGCTGTCTACAAGTCAGAAGAGGGTCTTCACCAGAACCTGACCATGTTGGCACCCTGATCTCAGAATTTCAGTCTCTAGAACTGTGAGAAATAAATTTCTGTTGTTTATAAGCCACCCAGTCTATGGTATTTTTTACAGCAGCTCAAACTGACCAAGACATCTATGATAAGAATGAGTAGCACTGGCATCTCTTTCTCCCTCTGCATTGTCTCCATAGAATGCTTTTCATATACCACATCACCCAAGACAGGCAAATAAAGGGTTCCAGAATCTAGATGTGTGAGGAAAAGACATTAGCTTGGGAAGGTTTTGGTCCCACTGTTAAGCTGTAGTATGTTTCATCTTCATAAAGATACTCTGGAATTAACAGGCATTTGGAAAAATGACCATACATTATATTCTTGTGAGAATATGGTCACCTGTAGATTATTCAGAGTCTAAAAACTGTATAGCTCCTCTTGATTAGAAAAGAGAGAGACAGAGGAAAATAGTAAAACTCAAATCAGGTTTGTTATTCAATGACAGTTTTTATGACGATTAAGTGAGAGGAGGAGGCTGAAATTAGAGACTAACTTCCAGTTTTAAATTAGATAATCTATAGACAATGGAAAGAGCTTAGACTTTGATGTCAAGAAGATCTAGGCCATAAACAGAACTCTGCTACTCACAAGCTATATGATTTGGGGCAACTTATTTTAGCTCCCTGAGTCTCAGTCTCTTCATCATAAAATGGGAATAATTAATTACTGATCCAGCAGAGGTTTTTGTTTTGCTTTGTGGGTAAGGGCTGAATAACACAATATACTTCTAGCTCTCTGCATCACAGTATGTGCTCGATAAAGGGTGGATATTATTATTATTCCCCAACCTCTGAATTAGCCACCTTCCTTTGCAATAAGACAACTTAGCGGGTTTTATAATTCACATTGTACATATACATAAACCTATGCAAATCAATAGGAATACATTGTCAAAATGGTATTAAACACTTTGTCACCTTCTTTTTGATCACAGTAAAATCACAGCAGTATTTGTTTAGAGAGTATAATTGTCACTGCTTGGTCCCACAAAGTATTTATTGCCAGTATGGAATACTAGCAATATTATAAGTATTATAATTGATGATATTTCTACTATTTGATGCTGAAAGTTCTTTTGGTGCCTAAACTTAGTAAAACTAAACTTAATAAAAATAAAACAGTCTTAAGATTGACAGGGAGACTGATAGGTAAACAGCACAAAAAATGGAAGCTGACATTTCTTTATGTAGGTGTGACTCATCCCTTTAAAATTACAGAATCTAGGAAGGCCCATTTTCCCCCACCTAATAGCTCAAATTTATAAAGTTATATTAAATGCTTCACCTAATCAACCTGTCAGTGCTACTCTATATACTCACATATAAAGATCTGTATTATGAACTATGTGATAATTTAAAGCAATCGCAAGTACCTAAGTACCTCATAACCTAAAAAGAAACAGAAACCACAGATATTAGAAAGACAAAATATTTATGGGGAGAACACATCTTAAGTTCAAACCACTAATGATAATGCTATCAAATTATTTAAGAAAAGAATGAAAACAAAATTGACTTATAGCCAACAAACCTGAGGTGGATTCTAATTTGGTCTTTGCTTCAGAGCTGAGTTCTGTTGGCAAGGGCACTGAGTGTTTCAAGACGTGAGTTGTTTTTGCAGGTACTTCTACTTCGGAAGAGGATCCTAGCTGTTTACCAAACAGATTTTTCCTTCATAAGTAAATCATTTTACTAATTCCTTCATCTACCTTCTCATTTTATCCTCGACCTCTGTCCAGTACCCTCATTACAAGCCAACAACCACCCAAACAAAACTCAATGTTGACCGTCTTGCTCCACGTAAACTCTACCTTAGTTTTTTCTTTAGGTTTAGGGAGTGACTCTTCTTTGCTGCTTTTTGTCCACAATGATTTAACTGCTCCAAAAATTTGCTGGCTTATAGCATATACCTTTTTCGCTGTTACCTAATTAAAACAAAAAGTAAGTCAAATAACATATTTTTAAAAGTTAAAATTAAAAATGTATTTTAGATTTGTCAGGTATTTCATATGAACACTGAAGTCAGAATCAATAAAGATATAAATCTCTAAATCATATAACACAAAGCACCATTTCTAAAATCTTATATGAAAAATTTTTTGTGTCATGCAAAGGGTTATAAGAAATGTATAATCTGCATTCACATTGTAACACATAAATTTAAAACTATGTCTATTTTTTAAATTTTTTTCAGCTTTAGTGAGATTAGATTGACTATATAAAATTGTATCTATTTAAGGTATATAACATGGTGATTTGATATAAGTGAAAACTGTGTCTATTAACAGGAGTTTGGGGAATATAATTTGAGATAATAAACTGCTGACTGAGAAAATGAGATTTTTAACATGCTACAAAGTTAATGCTTTTGCTTAAAATTTGATGGTGCTTTCTCCATTCATAAAGAAATAAAAGGCATCAACTAATTCCTCCAAAGAATAATATTCTTTTTTGGTAGAAAGGTAAAATAAACAGTGACTGATAAATACACTCAAGCAGAGGCCAGGATGCTGGCTGAATTCCTACAGTTACTGTTATTTTCATTCATCTCTATTTCTCTTTGAAAATCTACTTCTGATTTCTTCTTTTTCCTATTCTTCTCCAATCTTTTTGTTCATTATAGTTAAAGTGATTTCAACAGCCATTGATTTTTCAAGTTTTGAAGATGTTTTGAGGTGTTTTTCAGGATTATAATTTCTAAAAACATATATTTTTTAAAAATTATGTTCCCATCCTCAAATAGAAATATTTTTATTGTTTTTACTAAGTATATACTACAGTTGAAAAGTTAAGTAATACACTAATATAAAGAAATTCGTCTTCCTCCCCAAATACAACCTTTGTTAACAGTTATACATATATTCTTCCTGAATTTTTACTCATATATACATTATACATACACAAATTTTACAACAAATGTAATGTTAATATTTACAGATCTTTCAAAAAAGATGAAGTAGATCTATATGTACTGGCATGAATGGAAGTCCATGATGAACCACTAATTGAAAAAGTTACAGAACAGATTATACAATACAATCTCAATTATGTTTTCAATTAAATTTTAAAATAAATTACATATGTATTTAGTTTGTTTTCCTTTTCAAATACTTGAGATCACAGTAAACATATTATTCTGAGATATGATTTTTTTAAAAGCTTGACAATATTTCAAAGGCACGGTTCTATATAACTTTATATACCGTAGATCTACTTTTTAAATTTGCTGCTTAGTTTAGTATTCTATAATGTATGCACCACAATTTGTTTAACAAATTCCCTATTGAGGCACGATGATTTAACAAATCCCATTGGTGAGCATATGGGCTGTTTTCCTTTTTGGGGGTAGGGAGACGGCAAGTATAAGCAATGATGAAATTAGCATCTTTATACATACAACTGGGACCATAACCCTTATAGTATTTCCTCAGGATAAATTCCTAGAGCTGAAATTTCTGCACTGAAGAGTATACACATATTAATTTTTGACAGTATTACCATGTTGCTCTCCAGAAAGTCAGCAATATACTGCAGCAATTTACACTACCACCAAGAGTATATGTCTGTTTTCCTACCCTATTTACCAGCAGTGATATTATAAGTCTTTTAAATCTTTGTCAAATTTAAAGGCTAAAAACCAATATCTAAATGACTTTTTAAATTTGCATTTATTTGTTCATGAAATCAAGTATCTTACACATATTAGGCCATTTATGTTTCTTATTTTGTAGACTGCTTTTTTTCATTTTCCCAGAGGGCACATTCATCTTTTGCTCATTGATTTATAGGAGTTTTTTTTTTTTTTTTTTTTGAGACGGAGTCTCTCTCTGTCACCCAGGCTGGAGTGCAGTGGCGCAATCTCAACTCACTGCAAGCTCCGCCTCCCAGGTTCACGCCATTCTCCTGTCTCAGCCTCCCGAGCAGCTGGGACTACAGGCGCACGCCACCATGCCTGGCTAATTTTTTGTATTTTTAGTAGAGACGGGGTTTCACTGTGTTAGCCAGGATGGTCTCGATCTCCTGACCTTGTGATCCGTCTGCCTCGGCTTCCCAAAGTGCTGGGATTACAGGCGTGAGCCACCACGCCTGGCCAGGAGTTCTTAATACCTGAAGGATATTAGTACTTTGTCATATATGTCACAAATAGTTTTCCCTGTTTTTCATGTATCCATTAACTTTGTGTATGGTAATCTACAGAAATGTATTAATTGTGATGTAGTCAAATATGTCAACTTTTTCTTTGATGGCTTCTAGATTGTATTTTGCTTAAGAAAGCTTTTCATATCTCAAGATTAAACAGGTATTCCTCTTATTTCTTCTCATACGTTTTATAGTATTCTAGTTTATGATTAGATCTGTATTCCACCTAGAATTAGTTTTCCCATGATAGTTGGTAAAGGTCTGAGTAATTTTCCAAACAGCCAATTAGCCCAACACATTTCTTGGAAAAAAAAAAAATCCATCCTTTCCATTACACACTGATTTGAAATGCTATCTGTACCACGTATCAATCCCCTACCCTCATGTGCACAAAAATATACTCAATATAATTGTTTGGATATTCTCTTTTGTCCTCTTGATCTATTTTACTGTGTATACTATAGTAACCAATACACAGTAGACAGACAACAAATACTAGGTGAATGACTATCACACTCCATTCAAATCCAGAGCTTTTGTAAGAACTGAATTAAATTTCTAGACTTTGAAATACTCACCGTATTTCAACATTTAGTCTTTCATCCAGAAACAGGATATATCTCCAAAGACATTCAAGACTTTTTGTTAAATATCCTTCACATATAAGTGAGATCAAACAGTATTTGTCTTTCTGTGTCTATCTTATTTCACTGAGTATAATGTCCTCTGGGTTATCCATGCCATTGCAAATGGCAGAATTTCCGTTTTTAATGGCTAAACAGCATTCTGTTCTATATATGTACCAAATTATCTTTATCCATTTATCTACTGAGAGACACTTAGGTTGTTTCTAATCTTGACTATTGTGAATAATGCTGCAATGAACATGAAGGTGCATATATCTCTTCAAGATACTGATTTCATTTTTTTTTTTTTTTTTTGGATATATACGCACAATAGAAGCAGAGAGTAGAATGGAGGTTGCCAGGCGATAGCAGTGAGGTAAACAAGATGTTGGTCAAAGGGTACAAACTTTCAGTCATAAGATGAACAAGTTCTGGGTATATAATGTGCTGCATGGGTGGTGATGGATATGTTAATTTGATTGTAATAATCATTACACAATGTATATGTATGTCAAATCATCATGTTGTACACCTTGAATATATTCAATCTTTATTCATCAATTAAATATTGTGAAAATTTAAAAATACCCTTCAGTAAAGTTTATTTTTCTTTTAAACAGGCATTAAAACATTATTTGGTAAGTCTATTCCTAGATATTTTATAGCTTTCAAAGACAGAATACTTGCTACTCTTTACATAAATTAATAATAAAAATATTGTGAGGAAAATTATAAAAAGCAAAGAGTAGTTCCATCTTGAAGTGTATTTTCAAAATGATGAATAACTGGAGTGAGTCTTTCATTTTTCAAAGGACCTTCTAGACTATCATTTCTTAAACTTTTTAATATCACAGATACCTTGGAGAAGCTCTTGAAAGCTATAGGCCCTTTCCTTCAGAAAAATACAGATACAGTAAAAAGCTCTCACCTGACATCCTTTTAGGAGACTTGACTGATTAATAGAATGCTTTTTTAATTTATTACAAATGATGTTTGTAGAATGCTGAATATTCATCCCTATCAGGTGCTCTCCAATATGCTAAGGTACTATCTTTCATAAGTTGATTAGTATGCGTATTAAGAATAAGTTCCTTTTTTCCCCAAGTTGCTGCATCAGTTTTACTTGTAATTAAACAGTCTAAATGTAACCTAATATGATAAAATATGAATATAAAAAGAATTATTGTTTCTAAGAAAATTAAGTTAAATGCTTCGTAAAGACTCAAATGTGAATGGCTAAAAAAATAACTGCTATGAAATTAGAGGTGAGCAAGACAATTATAACAGCTGGGAGAAATAATAGACATCTAAAAGGATTCTGCACTTAATTTTTTTTTAATGTTTTTAACTGTTCATTCTATTTTAAAGGAACCTAATCTGGAAATTGTAGAAGACAGACTACAGATATGGCTTACGAATGGAAAGATGTTATAGATCTTTAACCAGGAGACCAATACTCAACGAAAAGCCCTACTTCAAAATAGAGAAAAAGGAAAGACTTTTTTTTTTTTTTTGAGATGGAGTCTCGCTCTGTCACCCAGGCTGGAGTGCAGTGGTGCAATCTCGGCTCACTGCAACCTCCGCCACCTGGGTTCATGTGATTCTCGTGCCTCAGCCTCCCAAGAAGCTGGAATTGCAGGCGCCCGCCACCAGGCCTGGCTAATTTTTGTATTTTTACTAGAGACGGAGTTTCAACACATTGGCCAGGCTGAAGAAGGACATTTATGTTTTAATTTGAAGTAAAATTGTGGGTATATATTTTTATATATATTTTTACAACTCACTGCTTTAACATTTTTGATTGTTAACTACTGGTCCTGATTATGTCAAATAAGAAGGTTTTTCTTGTACATACAAGACTTTTCATAAAGTTTTGGATAGGAGGGTGTGCTATAGACTCTCTAAAGTCCATCACGGATCTCAGGTTAAAAAAAAAATTATATATTTGAATTTGTAAAATATTAAATATGATATTATTATAGTCAAAAGAAAAGCAAGGATTTCAACTCTAAGAATTAAAGTAACAATTATTATTTACCCTAGAAGAACATTTAAAAACTAATCTCTTATGTTAGAAAAATTTTTATTTGAAGTTCAGCAATTATTTTGTTTTTCCTTTTATAAAGTAAAATTCAGTTTAATACTTTATTTTAAAAAATAAAAATAAGACACATACTATGATCTCATTCTTATCTGCCTATTCATATGTCTGTTTTTCTATCTCTGTGTATGCATGTTAAGATGTCTAGAAGAATATTCTATCCAAATGTGGACATGGATATTTGTATGGATAGATGCATTTTGGGTTGTTGTTTTTTTTCCTAAACTTTTCTGAAATATTTAGATTATCTAAAGATAAGCAGGTATAATTTTTAAAAGCAACCATGATGTCATTACTCTTATAAAAAAGAAGAATCAGGGCCGGGCACGGTGGCTCATGCCTGTAATCCCAGCACTTTGGGAAGCCGAGGCGGATGGATCACCTGAGGTCAGGAGTTCGAGACCAGCCTGGCCAGCCTGGTAAAACCCCATCTCTACTAAAAATACAAAAATTAGCTGGACGTGGTGGTGGGCGCCTGTAATCCCAGCTACTCGGGAGGCTGAGGCAGGAGGATCACTTGAACCCAGGAGGCGGAGGCTGCAGTGAGCCAAGACTGGGCCATTGCACTCCAGCCTGGGTGACAGAGCAAGACCCCATCTCAAAAAAAAAAAAGAAAAAAAAAAAAAAAGAAGAAGAATCAGTGGAAGTATCATCCACTGGGAGGAATAATGAACATGGAGGCCAAAAAATCTGAAGGTCAGTATGATGCTGGGCAAGTCAGTCACTGTGAAACTCCTCTGAGCAACAGTTTCCCTATAGATAAATGAGAAAAGATGAAAGTTGAATTAAATGAGCTTAACAGTTTCTTTCAATACTAGCATTTTATTAATTTAAGTGGTTAATTCCTATGTAAATTATTAAGAAAGAGTTTTAAAAATAAGTTTACCATGTTATCAATTATTTCAGGTATAAGTAGACTTAATGAATAATGCTCTCTTCCTTTGTTATGAGCTTTTATAGTTTGATCACATTACAAACTATATAGTACACCATATCCTTGACATTCTCAAAATATTGATAGGCAACTGTCTCTACATCAATAGTTAAAGGGATGAAGTAATGGGAATACAAGTACAGAAAGTCCTTCTGGTAACACTACACACTGTTTCAAGCATGAGGGGGAAGTGCTAACTGTTGGTAATTAAGAGGAGAAGGAAAAGAGGGAAAAAAATGCATAACCCAAAGTTTTCCTTCTCCATCTGAACATGTGTTAAAAATAAAATACTGAAAAAAACCGTTCAAATCATTAAGAGAATCTGGATTTGTACTTAAGCTCACAAGAAAAAGACAAAACAACTATAATAAGCATTTATACAGGTGTTTCTTAATTCTAAGTGGTTTCAATATTGAGTTCCTGTGCGTGTGTGTGTGTGTGTGTATGTGTGTGTGTGTGTATGTGTGTTTTACCTTCAGAAACCACTGAAGCCAATCTATCAACTGGTTGTTTCTTATGTCAGGTTAATCTGCTGAACCAAACAGCTGCTAGCATTTTAATCTTCTTTTAAATAAAAATTGAAGTTTATATACCTCAACAACGGAGCAGTATTTCTCCCCATAAATTCTAATTCAGTGTCTCTGAATGTAATCTTCAAATCTGCCTTTACATTGTTGAATTATATTTACACAAATTCATCCTATTAAGAATGGCATTTACCATGCTGAGATGCTAATGTGATTTGGCCAACATAAGAGTTGATACCAACTATGTCTCTTAAATGTTGCAGGTGCTGTGTAACATTTAAATATTGTCACATTGAGAGTTTAAACAAATACTGAAATGTTGCTATTATTTAAAAAGAACTTACCTTAGCAATTATTATGGACTGAACTGGGTAGCAAACAGTTGCTCCTAAAGTGGCCAGTCCCAGAGGATAAGTAATTTTCTTAAACTTGGAACCTATAAAATGCAAATAAATTATTAAACTCCAAATATATACCACCAGAGACTTGATGTTCTTATACTGTAATGCTTTCTTTGCTCCCCTGGTAAGCCATCACCCTCTGTTAAATTACTTTTTAGGTAATTACACCAATCAAGATGGAAGCTAAAATGCCCTTAAGGATCTCAAGCCAATAACCCCTTAGCTGTCATGTCCAATTTAACAAAAGTATTCTCAATCTAATATTCACAATTACCTACACAAAAGGAATTGATGATTTTCTTCTGCTTGAAAGCTAGGTATTTTTCATGTCCTACGAAACCCAAATTTATAACCACAATTTTGCAAGTATCTAATAAAGCATGATAATATAGAGAATTAATTAACTACTGTGTTTGTGACACCATGTAAAAGTGAAATGGACTCTCTCTTACATGTCCTTTTTTGATTAGGTATTTGGAAAGGTGAATGACTCAACTAAATCATCAGCTAAGGACTTTAACAGGTACATAACTCCTTCATGTCACTGACTTAGAATACTGAATAATAATTGCAAGTAACCTGACATAAGTAATGCATATCAATAAGTGCCTTAACTATGCATCATTTAAGAGTTATTTTCGTATCTTTTTTTGATAACAAAATCCTTTCAAAATATCTTTCAAATAGAATCTCCCTAGGAACTTCAATATATAAAATCTATAAACTTGATGCTGCTCTGACTAACTTGGGGGTGGGAAGCTCTGTATCAAACCCTGGCTGTGTGGCTTTTCCTTTATCCCGATAGCACCACTAAAGACTTCCATGAAACTAAGGGTTCTACAGAATAGTTTGAAATCCACCACTTTAAGCTATAGCTTAGTTCCAACAGATTGTTGGTTCAAAATAATATGTATGTTTAACGCTTGTCACAGAGTATCTTATACTGTATATATGATCCAGGTAACTGGATGATGGGTTTTTTAATTGGGATAAGTACTTTTATGATCTGAAGCAGCTTATACAATCCCTAATCTAAAAAGGGAACAGCCTATCTGGTATATTATACAAATGAAAATGAATGTTTGCAGGTGAATTTGCAGTTTAGGGGAGGGAAAAACAAGAGGTCTGTCTCGGTCTGGTTTAACTATTATTAAGGAAGCCTTCTAAAGTCATGTCTATAATGGACTGAGGTCGGGGGTGGTGGGTGGCCAGACTGATTCAAACTAGTTTAGCTTTTCTTTAGAGTCAGACTTCTGTGGTATGCAGAAAGAGGGTTTAAGTATATTAAAATGTCCTAAGTTGCTCCTTTACTCTAGTCCTGCTTGCTATTATTCCATTATCTACAGTTAAATGTCTTATTTTATAATCCTAGTATCTCTTGAAGTAAGTTCCCCTGACTTAACCAAATTCCCCTAATTGTGCTGCTCCTAAATATAGTAGGTGGCAGTTTTTCCTTATGTGTCATTTTAAAGATTAAAAAGACTTATAGTCATCCTCTCTTTACCTGGTAAGAAAGGCCAGTCTGCAAGAACAAACTACTCTGATATTTGCTATTCTCCCCTATTTTTAAATAAAATGCATCCTGACAAGCAAATACTGAGGGATTTCATCACCAAGACACCTGCATTGTGCACTAAACATGGAAAGGAAAAACCATTACCAGCCACTACAAAAACACACCAAAGTACACAGACCAATGACACTATGAAGCAACTACATTAACAAGTCTGCAAATTAACTAGCCAGCATCATTATGATAGGATCAAATTCACACATAACAATATTAACCTTAAATGAAAATGGACTAAATGCCCCAATTAAAGACACAGGATGGTAAGCTGGACAAAAAGACAAGACCCATCGGTGTGCTGTATTCAAGAGACACATCTCATGTGCAAAGACACACATAGGCTCAAAATAAAGGGATGGAGGAAAATTTACCAAGCAAATGGAAAGCAGAAAAAAACAGAGGTTGCAATCCTAGTGTCTGACAAAATAGACTTTAAACCAACAGATGTCAAAAAACACAAAGAAGGTCATTACATAATGGTAAAGGGTTCAATTCAACAAGAAGAGCTAACCATCCTAAATATATATGTACCCAATACAGGAGCACCCAGATTCATAAAGCAAGTACTAAAGACCTACCAAGAGACACAGACCTCTACATAATGATAGAGGGAGACTTTAATACCCCACTGTCAATATCAGGAAGATCATCGAGACAGAAAATTACCAATGATACTCGGACTTGAACTCAGCTCTAGATCAAGTGGACCTGATAGATATCTACAGAACTCTCCACCCCTCCAAAAAAAACCAGAATATACATTTTTCTCAGTGCCATGTGGCACTTACTCTAAAATTGATCACATAATTGGAAGTAAAACACTCCTCAGCAAATGTAAAAAAACTGAAATCATAATAGTCTCTCAGACCACAGCACAATCAAATTAGAACTAAAGATTAAGAAACTCACTCAAAACTGCACGACTTCATGGAAATTGTACAAGCTGTTCTTGAATGACTTCTGGGTAAATAATGAAATTAAGGCAGAGATCAAGATGTTCTTTGAAACTAATGAGAACAAAGAGACAACATGCCAGAATCTCTGCGACACAGCTAAAGTGGCGTTAAGAGGGAAATTTATACCACTAAATGCCCACATCAAAAATCTAGAAAGATCTCAAATTGACATCCTAACATGACAACTAAAATAACTAGAGAACCAAGAGCCAACAAACCACAGACCTAGCAGAAGACAAGAAATAACCAAGCTTCAGAGCTGAAGGTGACAAAGGCACAAAAATCCCCTCAAAAAAAAAAAAAAAAAAAAAAAAATCCAGGAGCTGTTTTTTTAAGAAAAAAAAAAAAAAAGACAAAAAACAACAACAATAATAAAAATAGACTGCTAGCTACACTAATGAAGAAAAAAAGGGAGAAGATTCAAATAAACACAATCTGAAATGATAAGGAAGATACCACCACTGATCCCATAGAAATACAAAACACCAGAGAATACTATAAACACCTCTATGCGAATATACTATAAAGTCTAAAAATGAATAAATTTCTGGACACATACACTCTCCCAAGACTGAACCAGGAAGAAGTTGAATCCCTGAATAGGCCAGAAAAATGTTCTGAAATTGAGGCAGTAATGAATAGCCTACTATCCAAAAAAAGCTCAGGACCAGATGGATTTACAGCTGAATTCTACCAGAGGTAGAAAGAGGAGCTGGTACCATTTCTTCTGAAACTATTCCAAACAACTGAAAAGGAGGGACTCCTCCCTAACTCATTGTATGAGGCCAGCATCATCCTGATACCAAAACCTGGCAGAGATACAACAACAAAAAAAAAAGAAAAGAAAAGAAAACTTCAGGCCAATATTCCTGATGAACATCAATGCAAAAATCCTCAATAAAATACTGGCAAACCAAATCCAGAAGCACATCAAAAAGCTTATCCACCATGATCAAGTTGGCTTCATCCCTGGGATGCAAGGTTGGTTCAACATACACAAAATCAATAGATGTAATTCATCATGTAAAAAGAACTAAAGACAAAAACCACATGATTATCTGAATAGACGCAGAAAAAGCCTTTGATAAAATTCAACATCTCTTCATGTCAAAAACTCTCAATAAACTAGGTATTGAACGAACATGTCTCAAAATAATAAGAGTCATTTATGACAAACCCACAGCCAATATCATAATGAATGGGCAAAGGCTGGAAGCATTCCCCTTGAAAACTGGCACAAGACAAGGATGCCCTCTCTCACCACTCTTATTCAACATAGTATTGGAAGTTCTTGCCAGGGCAATCAGGCAAGATAAAAAAAAAAAAGCGTATTGAAATAGCAGGAGAGGAAGTCAAATTGTCTTTGTTTGCAGATGATATGATCCCTATATCTAGAAAACCCCCTCAACTCAGCCCAAAAGCTTCTTAAGCTGATAAGCAATTTCAGCTAAGCCTCAAGATACAAAAATCAATGTGCAAAATTTCCTAGCATATCTATACACAACAACAGGCAAGGAGAGAGCCAAATCATAAATGAACTCCCATTCACAATTGCCACAAAAGAATAAAATACCTAGGAATACAGCTAACGGGAAGTGACGGACCTCTTCAAGGAGAACTACAAACCATTGCTCGAGGAAATCAGAGAAGACACAAACAAATGGAAAAACTTTCCATGCTCATGGATAGGAAGAAACAATATCGTGAAAATGGCTACACTGCCCAAAGGAATTTAAAGATTCAATGCTATTCCCATTCAGTTATCATTGACATTCTTCACAGAATTAGAAAAAACTATTTTAAAATTCACATGGAACCAAAAAAGAGCTCATATAGCCAGGACAACCCTAAGCAAAAAAGAACAAAGTTGGAGCCATCATGCTACCTGACTTCAAACTATACCACAAGGCTACAGTAGCCAAAACAGCAAGGTATTGGTACAAAAATGGGCACACAGACCAAGGGAACAGAATAGAGAACTAAAACCGCACATCTACAACCATCTGATCTTTGACAAACCTGACAAAAACAAGCAATGGGGAAAGGATTCACTATTTAATAAATGGTGCTGGGAAAACTGGCTAGCCATATGCAGGAAAACTGAAATTGGATCCCTTCCTTACACCTTATACAAAAAGTAACTCATGATGGATTAAAGATTTAAATGTAAAACCCAAAACTATAAAAACCTTAGAAGAAAATATAGGCAATACCATTCAGACATAGGCATGGGCAAAAATTTTATGATGAAATAACCAAAAGCAATCACAACAAAAGCAAAAATTGACAGATCTAATTAAAGAGCTTCTGCACAGCAAAAGAAACCATCATCAGAATGAACAGACAACCTACAGAATGGGAGAAAATTTTTGCAATCTATCCATCTGACAAAGGTCTAATATCCAGAATCTACAAGGAACTTAAGCAAATTTATAAGAAAAAAAACTAAGAACCCCATTTAAAAATAGGCAAAGGACTTGGCCGGGCGCGGTGGCTCACGCTTGTAATCCCAGCACTTTGGGAGGCCGAGGCGGGCGAATCACGAGGTCAGGAGATCGAGACCACGGTGAAACCCCGTCTCTACTAAAAAATAAAAAAAATTAGCCGGGCGTGGTGGCGGGCGCCTGTAGTCCCAGCTACTCGGAGAGGCTGAGGCAGGAGAATGGCGTGAACCCGGGAGGCGGAGCTTGCAGTGAGCCGAGATTGCGCCACTGAACTCCAGCCTGGGTGACAGAGCGAGACTCTGTCTCAAAAAAAAAAAAAAAAAAAAAAAAAAAAAAAAAAAAAAAAAAAAAAAAAAAAATAGGCAAAGGACATGAACAAACACTTCTCAAAAGAAGACATACATGTGGCCAATAAACATGAAAAAAAGCTCAACATCATTGATCATCAGAGAAATGCAAATCAAAACCACAATGAGATAATCTCTCACACTAGTCAGAATGGCTATTACTAAAGTCATAAAATAACAGATGTTGGTGAAGTTGTGGAGAGAAACGAACACTTTTACACTGTTGGTGGGGATGTAAATTAGTTCAACCATTGTGGAAGATGATGTGGTGATTCCTCAAAGATTTAGAACTGGAAATACCATTTGACCCAGCAATCCCATTACTGGGTATATACCCAAAGGAACATAAATCATTCTATTATAAAGATACATGCATGCATATGTTCATTGCAGCACTATTCACAATAGCAAAGACATGAAATCAACCCAAATGTCCATCAATGATAGACTGGATAAAGAAAATGTGGTACATATACACCATGGAATGCTATGTAGCCATAAAAAGGAATGAGATCATGTCCTTTGCAGGGACATGGATGAAGATGGAAAGCCATTATCCTCAGCAAACCAACACAGGAACAGAACACCAAACACTGCACGTTCTCACTTGTAAGTGGGAGCTGAACAATGAGAAGACATGGATACAGGGAGGGGAACAACACACAGTGAGGCCTGTCGTGGGAGGGTGGTGGGGGGAGAACATCAGGAAAAATAGCTGATACATGCTGGGCTTATACCTAGGTGATGAGTTGATAGGTGCACAAAACCATCATGGCACACATTTACCTACGTAACAAATCTAAACATGCTGTACATGTACCCTGGAACTTAAAATTTAAAAAAAAAAAAGGTAAAATGTCTCCTGAGATTCATTATATTTATGCCACTACCTACTAATAGGTTGAGCTCTCCAATTTGAAAAACACTGGCTTAGATTATTCTAGTTCTGACATTTGAAAACACAGTGAATGACCTAAGGAACATTTTCTCTTACAAGAATGGTATAAGTTTCTTACTGAGAAACTGAGTAATATGTTTTGTACAATTTCCTTCAAAATTTAATTCTTTGAGTCTTATTGTTTTATATGGTGATCTTGGTTTGTAATTATTTCTTACTGAATAATTTATAATACCTATTCAATTAGAAACTGCTTACCTATTATAATAAGGAATAGGATATAGGGAAGCATTAATATTAGCTATAGGGAGATATATATATATATATATATATATATATATATATATATATATATGACTCACCCATTCAGATGAGATATATATCTCACCCATTCAGATGAGATATATGTATCTCATCCATTCAGATGAGATATATGTATCTCATCCATTCAGATGAGATATATATATATACAATAAGAATATTCTAGCGTCCTCTCATATATATATTTATATATGTTATATATATATATATAGACATATTATATGAGTTAGGATGTTAGAATGTTCTTATAATTGCACAGCAGTTTTGTACCTAATTATGCCTTGATTTGAGGCTTTTAGGACTATAGCTGGAAAAACAAACTACAAAGTACCTGACATCAGATTCCAGACTGGCTCAGAGCTGTGCCTTCCAATATAAGTAATTTAGTTTGGGGACAATGTCTAGCAACTGGAATGTGGACAAAGGATGGATGAAAGGTGACCAAAATGGCTAGTGACTAGAGAACTACACCAGCTTAGTAAAGGCTTGGAGAAATGAAAAACCTGTATACAAATTTTCATAGTAGCTATATTCCTAATCACCAAAAGCTGGAAACAACCCAAATGTCCAACAGGTAAGTGATAAAGTAAACCGTGGCACATCCATATGAAGGAATACTACTTAGTAACAAAAAGGAACAAGCTATTGACACATGCAACAATCTTGATAATCTGAGTGAAAGAAGCCAGTCTATGTATGATTCCATTTAGATGGCATTCTCAAAAAGACAGAGCTATAGTGACAGACGACAGATCAGTGTTTCTGGGAGTTAGAAGTGGGAAGAAGATCTGACTGCAGACAGACAGCATGAGGTACTTTTTGGGAATGATATAACTGTTCTGTATCCTGGTTGTGGTGATGGTTACATGACTCTATGTATATATCAAAACTGATAGAATTGTATGAATTTACTGTGTGATAATTTTAAAATATTTATTTTTTTGAGACGGAGTTTCGCTCTTGTTGCCCAGGCTGGAGTGTAATGGCATGATCTTGGCTCATCACAACCTCTGCCTCCCGGGTCCAAGTGATTCTCCTGCCTCAGCCTCCTGAGTAGCTGGGATTACAGGCATGTGCCACCACGCCCGGCTAATTTTGTATTTTTAGTAGAGATGGGGTTTCTCCATGTTGGTCAGGCTGGTCTCCAACTCCCGAACTCAGGTGATCCACCCACCTTGGCCTCCCAAAGTGCTGGGATTACAGGCGTGAGCCACCACGCCCAGCCAAAAATTTCTTTAAATACATAGCTGTTTCTATTAAAATTATAATTTGTCATTTTGTTTTCTAGGTAACTTTTTTTTAAGACCTTAAGAGTCACTAACTACCGAAAAAATTTCTTGAGAGTTTTAACTTAATGTAAAAATACATACTAATCACTCAAACTACTTTTCTCAGTCATGACCCCCATATTCTGGCAGCTACTTTAAAGATTTGAGACAGAGATATTGATATATGAGATAAAATGTGATTTTCTCTTGTTCTCATCCTGACCAATGTTGTTGGGACTGACATGGTATCTCATTCTAGTTTTCATCTGCATTTCCATAATGACTAATGATGTTGAACAACCTTTGGAATAGCTATAGTTTTGAAAACACAAAGTCCTTATCAAAGTAAGCATGCTGTAATACAGAATCTAAAAATCTTTACAGTAGCCTATCCAGATAATATTCAATAAACCATATGAGGTTTTCTCATGACAGCAAAATTCAGAAACTAATATCATGGCATTAAGAGAGAATATATTTTTAAAAACCCTACCTCTTCTCGCTGAAACCAAGCCCGCCAATCCTGAAACTGTAATAACTCCCATTTTCGGAAGAAAATCTCGAGGAGGATTCTTCAGATAGACATAAGCATCTCAAGAAATCAGTTAAAAATTAACATAAATAACTGAATTCTACTGGACATTCTATACAGTTATAATGCAGGAAGGTTAAAGAGATTTGCTAAGACAATAATGAGGTTTAAACATTCTTCAAAAAAGCTGTATATAATGACGATATGAGTAGCAAGCTAAAAAACTAGATATATTTACTTGTTACAAAATAAAATTTTCCTTCCGTAGCTGATTTAATATTTCTTTTCTTAATGATACTGATGGTTATTACTATAAGGAAATGTAATGCTAGAGGGCACATCTTAATATGGGTTACCATAAGGTAAATTTCTGACTGTGTACGTATTATATCTCTATAATGAACTTCTGCCCTTATCTGTTCAAACACTGGTAGCCTCCAGTAAGAAATGAAATAAATACCTTATTAAGGAGTTTTGAATAATAGTTTAAGGATATACACAGCTACTAGACCTTGCTTGCCACTACTCCCTAATAACCTCAGGACAGCCACTGCTGTTGGTTAAAGTCAATCATCAGTGAGCCTGGACAAAAAGTAGATGAAGAGTAGTTCTTGGCTTTCTATATGTTGAATTTGTTTCTGGTTCCAAAAGTACACTTTTCTATCATAGTTAATTATTTAATGGCAATCACATATTTAATCCTACTCCTCATGACTGATGAGGAATATAATTTTGAATTTATTCCTAATACATTAAATAATGACAATTCAAATACAGTTCATCAACTTCATGGAAACATTCAACATTTTAGCTCATCTTTCTATCTCCTATACATATTTATTATGACAACTGGCATAAGCTAAGAATATTACAAAGGTATATCTGTTGCCAAACACCATTAACAAGCTAAAGAGAAAAGTATAATTGCTTTTCAACCATTAGCTTAAATATTCCAGGGTTAGTGATTGCTATAACATTTCCTAGCAATTGACAGCAAAATTCAATGTATTTTAACAGCAAGTAGCACTTAAACTAATTAGCAACAATGGAGACATGTTTTTAATTTATGCTTTATGATATATAATATAGACTTTGTAGTTAAAACAGACCTCAGTTTGTATCCTGGCACTACCACTTACAGTTATGTAACCTCGATAACCTACTTAACCTTTCTAAACCTCAGTTGCCCTCATCTGTAAAATGGGAATAATTATAATACCAATACTAACATAATAGTGACAAAAATTATGTAAAACGCTAAGTACACCTTAGCCAATAATAACTGCTGAATAATGAATATTACTGCTTTGCTATTAATCAATAATCAACAAATAATCAATAAATTAATCAATAAATTGCTATAGAGAGTACCTTCTGAGTTGGTAAATGCATGATAATGGGTAACATACCAAGTTTATTTTTCTCACATTTAAACAATGCAATTTAAAAACACAATAAAACATTTCTAATTATTTACCCACCTACCTTTTCCAAATTGTACTGTATCCATTATCTCATTTTTCACAAAGACATAAACACCCTAAGCAAAAAAAAGGGGGGGAAGACATCTGCATTTTTGAAGCTGTTGATAATGAGATAAAATTGCCTGCATCTCTGAGATTATATTAAAAGGTTGACTTAACATTATGCCCAAATCTAAATCCAGCTTTCCTATGTATTCACTACCAGAATACTCATTTAACTTAGCTTGTTTTCATTTCCTGCTTTTCATTCTATTTAATATGGATAACACTTATACCATTTTTCTCATATAAATGGATAATGTGTCTATGAAATAATCAGAGCAGAAATGATACTGAAAAAAAAAAAAGATTTATCATCTTATTTTATAATGACCCAGAAAAATAAATGGAATTTAAATAAAGAAGAAGGGAGGTATATTTCAGTTTAGAAGCAACATCTGATTAATAAAGATGCAATAGCAAAAACATAATGATTTGTGGAGGGAAAAAAAGAGCAAAAAGCCTAAAGCAAAGGGCTTCATCTTCCTCCCTTTTCTTAGTGTGCATTAGAATGAGAAAAAAAATCTAAATTACCTCAGGACAGAAATCATCCTACATAGACCAGTGTTTATCCTGTTTTTAAATAGGAACATAAATTCCCTAGAAATCAAAACTATGTTAATACATCAGAGGAATTAAAGTTTTAAAGCAAATCTTTAACTTTACCTGTTTCTAACTGATTTATTTTAGTGCAAAAGAGTGTTAAAGATATTTATTGAGTGCTAGGTATTATCTCACTTAGATAAGAAAAAAAAAGGAAGTCACAAAATTATTTACTCGTGGTCATATTGTACTCTGTCGATGGAACCAGAAAACACAATCCTTCTCTGAACTAGCTGCTATGAAACCTTGGGATAAAAACAAGAACAAAACAGACTTTCAAAGCAGAGAAAACAGAGATTATTATATTGGACAGGGAAGAAATAAGTTTTTGTTATAGAGATAGCTTGGTTTTGTAATTTTGTCTTACATATTTTAATAGTTATCAGAGAGATGCAGAGGTTCATCTTGGTTTAAAATTGTACAAATCAGCATAAATGCTAACTGCTATTGAACTACTTTTCTGTAGGGTCTGTCTTGAGAATATTTCACCTTCAAAGTTAAAATACCTATTGACCAGTCGATTGGGAATCATTTAACCATTAAGGAAGAAAATTAGTCATCTTTCAAAAAAAATTTTTCTTAGCTCTGCTAAGGAATTCATTTTTACCACTTGGGGTCAGTGCTACCCAAATTTCAAAACACTAAGCTAGCAGGAGTAGAAATTGAATTTGCTCTACATGATTCAAGGTTTAATGTGGAACGAATTTGAGTCAGACATAATTTTTAAAGAATATTACATTTTTAGTGGAAAATTAGGAAAAAAAGTTGTTTACATTTAGGACAAAATGCATTGGAAATTGCCTTTCTTCAACCTATTTGTTTGAGCATATTAATGGAATAAAACATTCTTTTGAGTCTTAAATTGGATGATAGTTACAATAGCAATTTAAAGACCTCTCAGGAACATTTTATCTCACTGAAGAAAAATTTCAGAACTTTATGGAAAATTACATCTCAGGAGGCTTAAGTCTGAATCATCTAGCTATTGGCACATAGTCATAGGGGCATGATTCAGACCATAATTGGTTAAGGTATTTCCCTCTTAGATCAAACTATTAATAGTGTGTAGTACAACCAGTACCATAAGAATTGTATGACAAACACAAGTTTTCAAAAATAACATCGTGTATTTATCAGATATTTGAAATATTATCTGGAATTATCAGAGTTCACTGATTTGGTATTTCACCTAAGCACAAATTATTTTTCATAAGCTCATTAGATTTCTTTTTAAAGATAATGGATAGAAACTAAAAAAGAACAATGGTTCACCACCAGGCTATATTTGAGGAAAAGTCACATGTTTACTAGGTCAGAATGATGAAAACGCTGGTGCCAACATTAAGATACTGACACTGGAGATGCTGACGCTAACACAATGATGTTTATGTGATGATAATGAAACATTAGTGTTGTATCAGCTTACTCTACCACTCTGCTGATAGATATCACTGATTGAAGGCTAAGCATTAAAGTCACGTGTATTCTACTTTGCCCAATAGCTTACTGTAGTTAGAATGGTCTTATGAGCTAACCCCAACAAGTAAATAACACTTTGCTTAGCCAAAGAAGAAAATATTCAGAAATAATCTCAGAACTTCACATAAAAAGTGAGTGATACTGTGTACATGCTAGGTGATATAAATCCTTGCTGAACTACTTTAATCTATGCAGTAGTGGTAGAGTAGGTTCAATATAGCCACAAATTATTTGCTGCTACTTCTACTGAGATTTGGCATCTAATTCCCTTCCCTTTAAAACTTGAGCTGGCCTTAGTGACTTAACAATAGAATGCTGTAGAAGTGACTTTCTTGGACATCTGATGGTAGGAAAAAGCCTGGCAAATTCTGCCTAGGGCCACTTGTAACATTGTCTTTAGGAGCCCTGAATTACCCATGTAAGTTATATCTGAACTATTTGAAATCACCATGCTTGAGAGGCCACGTGTAAGTGTTCTAGTCAATAATCCCAGCTGAACCCAGGCATCCAGCCATCCTTAACAAGGTGCCAGAGATGCAAATAAAGCTGTCTTGGACTGTCTAGATCAGCTCATTTGCCAGATGAACACCACTGGGCCACCTCTGTCAATGCCACATGCAACAGACAAATCACCTGTCTGAACTCAGATCAAATTCATGACTTACAAAATCATAAGATATAATATAATGGTTGTGGTTTTAAGCCATTAAGTTTTGGCTTAGTTTTCTACACACCAATAGGTAACTGGAACAATTAATCAGAAATCTCTGATATTAAACCACTATCAGAATTGACTTACCTTGCACCAGCCAATATAACAACCAGTTGCAGTGCGGATGGAAGCAAAGCCCATTTGTAAATGACCAGGCTGCTCTTCAACATATTTAGACTGGAGCGGTGGTGCAGTATATATGGGGAGCTACAGGCAAAAAATGTTCATGTCAAAAACATAAAATAGCTGGACTGTCCATAACAGCGGTATGGCAGAACAGGAATCCTCATCAGCCTTCTTCCTAAAAACAACTAAAAATGCTGATAAAACACTTTTTAAAAACCATCTTAAATAGAGGAATGATGTGGTAAACGGTTTATAAATAAAGACTGTTTAAAACCCAGAAATTAAAAGATGCCAAATATAATATAATCCAATGGTTCTACTCCTATGTATATTTAGAGAAACTACTGCCTTTGCACACCCAGAGTTAGTATAATAACGTTCACAGCAACATTTTAATTACAACCAACCCAATGTCCATCCACAGTAAAATGGATCCTTTGGGGTATATTCGTACAAAGAAATATTAGAAATCGGGGGTAAATATAAAAATTACAGCAACATGGAAAAATTTGGATGAATTTCAGGAATATAAGGTTACTTAAAAAAAAACCAAAAATCATATTGCTTAGCGATACAGCCACATAAGGTAAAATTAAAAAGTAAAGGAGGGGAATAATAGTAAAAATTCAGGGTAATGGTAACCTCTGAGTGGAATGAAATGGAAACACAGAGGACTTTGTTTTCCTTTAAATTGGGTGGTAGGTATACAGTTGTACATCATTATCATCATCATATTATTCACACCTTTCATATTTTTGAACAGCCTTTTGATTCTAATTAGTATTTAATAAAAACAAACATACACAAAAGAACAATGAAAAACTTAACCAGGTAAGGACTTACTTCCTTTTAAAAAAATTTTTTTTTTTTTGCTTTTATACTTAGGGTATAAATCCTCCTATGAAGCTTGGTGTTTGAGGAAGATAGAACTGGGAAGAATCAAGTTTACAAATCAACATCAAGGGAACTAGATGATTAATAACTTTGGATTTGGTCCTCTACCAACAACAAAAATGAAACTATAGTTAACACTATATTGTATTCTTGAAAAATGCTGAGAGTGGGTATAAAATGTCCTCATCCCAAAAGTGATAACTATTCAAGGTGATACATATGTAAATTAGACAGATTTAGTCATTCCACAATGTATATATACTTCAAAGCATCATGCTGTATAAGGTAAATACATACAATTTTATGTCAGTTTTTTTATTTAAATTTAAAAAATATATAAAACATAAGACAGTGTGAGTTTGGTAAAGCTTTTCCAGTAGTAAGTCAGAAAAGTCTTGTTTTACCATTAAATGACTCTTTACTACCCATACCAGGATTCAAGAGTTAGTGTTTATCTTTCTGGACTAATGCTTAGATTAAATTCACCACATTGGCAACTATGTATAATTAGGAAGGTGAGAGATGCATATCTTATTAAAGATGCATTTTATATATAAAAAGCAGGTGCACTGCAAGTAGGCAAGTTTCCTCTCTACCCTAGAAAGGAGAGATATATGTGGATGTACTGGTGTCAGAGTGGGCAACGTTATTTACTTATATGTTTGTCCATCGTGTTTCTATCCTCTTTATTATTTACACATCCCAATTCCAAACTTTATTACACTCATTGTTCTTATTCTCTCCCCTCTGTCCCCATCAAAACCTGCTGATTAAGTTGTTTTTTTGTTTGTTTGTTTGTTTTTTGAGACAGGGTCTTGCTTTGTCATCCAGTCTAGAGTACAGTGGCATGAACACAGCTCACTGCAGCCTCAATCTCCCGGGCTCAAGAAATCCTCCCACCTCAGCATCCCGAGTAGCTGGAACTACAGGCACACCCCCAACAAACCCGGCTAATTTTCGTATTTTTTTGTAGAGATGGGGTTTCACCTGTTGCCCAGACTGGTCTCCAATTCCTGAGCTCAAGCAATCCGCCCGCCTTGGCATCCTAAAGTGCTGGGATTACAAGCGTGAGGCACCGCGCCTCACGGATTCAGGTTCTTTATCTGTTTGTTGCCTATTATAAACAAAATTTTGTATATGTAGTTTTCTAGGAAGAGCATTCAAAGTTTTTATCAGACTCTCAAAGGGGTCAGAATGGTTAAGAGGCAGTGTTTTAAAGTATTTTCCTTCTAAGGCATAGGCATAGTTGAAAGGTTTATGATGATAGGATTTCAGCTCTACTTTAATTTTAAGAGCTAACCAGTAGGATGTTACTACAGTCTCCACTGAGAAGAGCATTCTCACTACAAATTTTAGAGGCCTTGGGGCTTAAATGCCACTTATTGTATAGATAGAACTTGTATGTTCTCATTTAGAAATTATGATTACATTGAGTAAGCTATAAAATCACATTTAAAATTAAATTGAACCAAAGTAACTAAAACTCTCAAATCAGTATTTTTCTGTTATTTCTCAGTGATAACAAGCAAATGACAAGAAAATAAGTATAATTCATCTCATAGAGGGATTTTAAAAAGAAATGTCCAGGGATGTCTAGGGCTGGCTGTATACATGCATTCCAATTGCCAGTCATTTTACTGATCTGAATACTACCGATTTCATGGTTAAAAAAGTGATTGTCTCATGGTCCTACAGAGTTTTCTATTAAAGGGAGATTTAATTATGTTCACTAGATGGCATATAAGGAAGGAATACACTGAGAATATTTAAAAAGATGTTTAGTGAGAAGAGTTGAACTAAAACAGATTTTCTGTTTAGCTACAAGTTTACCAAAAGATTCAAATAACCAAATAACCAGAACACTTCATTCATAAAGTATTCTGGTTTAGTAGAAGTGTTATTACAGATTTAAACGGAAGTATAGCTCACTTTACACAATAAAAGTAGCTGGAAATGTTGCACATAAATCACATTTTAATCCCTTCAGAAATTCTACATTCCTCAAGGACTAGATCCTGACTTTGTGTATAGCCCCTAGCACATAGCTGGCAACCAACTTTGTTTAATAAGTAATTCAATTAAATGATATTTAAAATGTACTTGGGGAATACAGTAAATACCAAGGAATACTGTGTATTCCATAATAAACAGCACTACTTTATTTTAGAATTTCAAAAATTAAATTCAGCCATTAGGGATTTATCTTCCTACCTAGATTTGAGCTGTCCAGATATGGGAGTGTCAAGGAAGCCTTAAAATCAACATCCTCCTAAGATTAATAAAAAGAAAAAATAAAAAAATGCTTAGAATCAGTTAGCAGGTAGGGAAATGACTCTACCCTAGACCATTAATGAAAATAAACTTTATCTAGTAATTAGAACAGTGCCTCACAAATATATAAGAGGAGCTTAGAAAATATTTTTGGTTGAATTTATGAATATTATCTTTATGCATGTTAGTTTGGAATATTATCAATTTTTTGTGCCTTTTGACCTACACTTCTGCTTATAGAAATTCATTCTAAGGAAATGGTTATAGATGTATATACAGATTCAATACAAAGTGGTTCAACAAGTACTGATTACAATAGCAATAGCTGGAAATAGTCTACATTTCCAAAAATTTATGAAAATTTTACATTTATTTGATGGTAGTATATTCATACAACAGAATATTTATGACACCATTAAGAATTCTGCCCAATGTCATCTAACTAGTCACTCATGGAATCAGGACTCAAATTCAGGCCTGATTCAAAAACATATTATTAAGTGTGTAGATAAATCTTAAGGGTGACTTAAAGTGGGAAGAGATAAAAAGCACAATGATGAATAGAATTAGTAACCACAATTACAGCTAAACAGGCTGGCATGATAAGCCAGATCAACAAGGTAAAATTTAAACAGGTATAAATATACCTTCAACAGAGTCCAAAAAGTTCAAATGCCTAAGTACAAACTGGGATGAGGCATACCTTACCAGTAGTCCATGTAAAAAGGCTTAATGAATTTTAGAGAACCACATGCTTACTATGTCATGGTCAAAGGCTGCTTATGAGCATGGTTGATTTTGAGCGCTCAAATATAAAAACTAACGTGATCTTAGGCAGCATTAATAGAAATATAACATCTAGAAGAGGAGAAGTCAGAGATCGACTCTATCCTGTAGCAGTCAAAACACCGTGGTTCATACATCCAAGTCATGGCACCAAAAACCAAAATGTTTTTTAAAAAGAAAAACAAACTACTTACACCTGAAGAAAACACTAACTATCCTGAACATGCTTGGCAGAGGCTGATCATGATAGTGAGGAACTCAAAGCTGTGATGTATGAGAAATAGTTGAAGCAACTAAATGCTTTAAAATGTTTATCCTGGAAGCAAAATTACTTAAAGTATAACTGATATTTAAAGGCTTGTTTTTTGAAAGAGAGTTTTCTGTATGACACCAATGCAAGAGATACAGCACCAACAGGTAGAAGTTATTATGAGACAAATTTCTATCTGACATAAGAAAGGACCTTAAGTTAAATGAGAGGATTTAGAAAACGGAATGGGCTCCTTAGGCTCCTTTACCTAGAGTTTTATTCATGTAGAAGATATATGGCCACTAAATGTGCCTACTATAGAGGGAATTACAGTACCGTACAGAAGGTTTATCTAGAAAACATATAAGGTCACTTCCAAAACTGAGATCTTAATGACTTTCTTAAACTCAAGTTTCCTAATACTGAATGTACCTGTGTAAGTTTTTCAAGAAAGAAAAATCAGACTGCCTAGAACGTCTAACACCCTCCACTACTTATTGATTATTCATTAAGAAAAATCACTAGTTGTTTTTCATTGGAGTTAGAATTTTAGATGCTTGAGTTACATATTGTCTTTTGAGATACTTCATAACTATTTCTCTCAACTTTTAAAATCTATCTAACAAAGACTTCTAAGACATTTTTGATGAGCAAAGATGATTTTTAAAAATATAGCTTTTGTGTCATCTTGATATTATACAAAGTTAATAAACCTTTATAGGCAAATTACCTGCTCTGGTTTCACTAGCTGCTTTTTGGATTCCTCTTCTTTGGCTGCATGTACACTTACAGATGCATATATCAGACCTGCAGGCATGGTTGTCAGTTTTCCCATCTAAGAAAGATATATCAAAAACACCTTTTTAGTTGAAAAGCTTTCCATCTTCCATTTCCTAATAAATTCTGGAAGAATCTCAGGAAATCTATTGGTTTCACTTTAATATATTAAATACTCAAACACTCCAAATTACCTCATACATTTTTAAGACATAGTTGATAAAATTATCTTCTCACACTGGATGGCAGAGCACTATTTTTACCTGTTTGTTAACTACTTCATAAGAAATATAGCAATATAATATTAATCTGGAATATTATTATGTAATAATATAGCAATGTAATAATTACTAAAATCTGAGGAATGGAGTGGGATTGGTCTTGATATTCATTCAGTCCACAAACATCAATTGAACACCTACTATGTGCCAGACTCTGGTCTTAGTGCTTAGAATATATCAGTGAACAAAACAAAGATTCCTGTTCTCATACAAATGACATTCTAGTAGAGAGGAGACAGACAATAAACACAATAAACTATATGTTATATTATAAGTTGATAAATGCTCTGGAGAAAGTAAAGGATAAGAGTGGTCTGGAGTACTGAGTGATGCAGCCTGCATCTTGAAATACAATTTATATTAACATTATCCATAAAAAATGAATTCTTTCTATTATAAATCCTTTGCCTCGATTTTCCCAATGCATTCCCTTTTACCTGTTTCTTGCTAAATCTAAAGCAAAAAGTGATCTTTGTTTTAGCTATAACTTGATTTGAATTAAGAATGAGGAAAAGTACCGGCTCTAAGAATAAAGTCTTCTAGTGTTATTCAGGTACCAAAATAATTCCCAAAGATTATCCATTCAACAAGGCCAATTGTAAAGCTTTCCAAGGTACAAATATTTTAACACTCTGATTCTTTAGATGGGAAAGAAGCTTCCTGAATTTGACAAAGGACATTATGAGGGAAGCAGTCTCCTTGTTTTACACACAAATAAAATTGTGCAACACCTGGAAGAATCATTGGCTAAAGGATTCTAAACGTTCTCCAATGACAGTGATAGTACCTATACTTCATTTCTGACACTGTTTTTAATATTTTCTGAGAAGAGCAAGGGAAGCTACTCAGGCATCAATCAGTTAAGTAATTTCCTGTTTAAACTGGGCAGGACTCTGATTTAGATTGGGGCTGTAAAAATACAGGGTAAAATTAAGAGTCAACACTAAGAAGATAATTTTTTTTTATTCTCCTCCCCCATGCCTCCTTCTAGTACAGGAAACAGCATCATAGAATGATTTATCTGCACATGCTTCCCTTAAAGACATCACTTTTTTTATTTCTTATACCCAGTTGGTATTCATTAATGAAATAACAAGATTTCCACACCATACCTATGTCAGGTATAATTTAAATGTATATTAAAACTGACGCCAGCAAGTACGGTCCCCATGAACCAGGGAAATTTTGTTAATAAAAGCTCTATATTATAGGAAGGATGTAAAATTTTATAACATTGAAAGCTTTTTTTGAAATATCTGACTAGACTTTACTTCTTCTTAAGAGACTACTCCCTGGATATAAGACAAATACTATCAAAGTATGCTAATATCTGAATTTTTTCAACACACTAATGATCACAGAGTATACTCATATTACTTCATATAATGCAATAATAATATGTAGACTATAAAAGAATTTCATAGGTATTGCTGATAATTATGATCTAGTATTCCAGATTATGGATTTACTAATTGAGCTCATGGCCTAAAAGTTAATATACCTTGAAAATTGCCTAAGTACTTTCTCCACATTTTTTACTCTTACAGAGTAAGAGTAATAAAGGTCCACCCATTCTTTCCTACTGTCTTCATAGATTCCTTGATTTTTATTGAGGAGGCAGTATGGCACAATGGAAAAAAAATATGAGCTTAGGGCCAGGAGTGGTGGCTCACGCCTATAATCCCAGCACTTTGGGAGGCCGAGGCGGGTGGATCACCTGAGGTCAGGAGTTCGAGACCAGCCTGACCAACATGGTGAAACCCTGTCTCTACTGAAAATACAAAATTAGCTGAGTGTGGTGGTGCATGCCTGTAATCCCAGCTACTTGGGAGGCTGAGGCAGGAGAATCACTTGAACCCAGGAGGTGGAGGTTGCAGTGAGCCGAAATAGCACCACTGTACTCCAGCCTGGGCAACAAGAGCAAAATTCTGTCTCAACAAAAAAATACATATATATATATATACACACACATATATATATGAGCTTAGGAGTTACACAGAACTGACTGTCTAAACTTGAATCAATTATTGAAGCTCTTCAAGTTATGCTGCCCAGTATGGTAACTACTAGCCACATGTGGTTATTTAAATTGAAATTAAAATTATTAATAAATAAAAACTTCAGTTGCATTAGTCCCATTTCAAGTGCTCAACAGCCATAATGTAGAGCACAGATATAAAACAAGTCCATCATAGCAGAAAATTCTAGTGGACAGTGATGTCTTAATTAGGTTAACTAATTATTATTAGGTTAAATATCTGAAAAAATGTGTATGCCATCCTGTTGATTATCACAAGGATTAAATAAGGAGTTATATTAAAATGGCTTACACTTGGTACATAGGCAATTACGTTTAGTTTCCCATTCCTTCTGTTTGCTGAATAAAAAAATTAAGTGGCTGTGCTTATTCCTCATTTTTTTTTCACATGTATTTCATGCTAATCAGGCTCTAGTGAGAACAGTGATAACAATAAAATCTACCCAGCATATTTATTACCTCCAAACAAAAAAAGGTTGCAATTTTTGTCAAAAGCAATCAGGAAGACTGGCACACTAGGGTATCTACAAGTCTAAGTTATACTGGTGAAGTACATGTCACTATCTTAAAGAGGGAAAGCTAATGGTACAGCACATTGAAAATTTTTGAACAAAGATTGGCAAGCTACAACTCTGGGCTAAATCTGGCCTGGACTCTAAGCTTAAAATGTTTTTAAAAAACATATTTAAAGATTTGTAAAAACAAAGAAGAATATGTGACAAGAAATCTTATGCATCCTGCAAAGCCTAAAACATTTACCATGTGGCCATTTACAAAAAAAAAAAAAATTGCCAGCCTCCAATTTAGAAAACCAAATAAGATATTCAAAAAGTTATTAGAGTTTGGGGTGTTATAAAAAACTTACAGCCTCATGAGGCTGTCATTAATTAAACAGCATTAAAATTGAGCAGAGATAATCAAGTTTTCACAAGAGGAAAGACCTTGACTTAAAACTATTTGTAACTCGAAATAATAACTCATCAAGTCAAAATTACGACTTATTTAAAATCAATGAGATTAAAAACTGGCTCTCTACAAAATATAACAGGTCCTAAAACAGAATTCTCTCACATGGAAATTTACAAACAGCAGGGCTAAAAGATGAGCATGAGGTAACCTACCCGTAAGACTCACCCCCCCAACTATTCCTACAATAAAAATATAGCTGATTCTTGTTATTTCCAGCAGTTATATTCTATAAAGTAGCTGTGAATACTGATTTACAGAATACTGTACCATTTCTCCAGGGAAAAATACAGGGTGGGCTTCCTGTGACAGCAAGTTTTTTGAAGGTTTTTTATCATGAACTGATGTTGAATTTTATCAAATGCTTTTTCAGAATCAATTGAAATGATTATATGATTTTGATCCTTCATTCTGTTGATACAATGTACTACACTAACTGATTTGCATATGCTGAACCATCCTTGCATCACTGGGATAAATCCTACTTGGTCATGATGAATGATCTTTTGAATGTGTTTTGGAATTTGGTTTGCTGGTATTTTGTTGAGGATTTTTGCATCAATATTCATCAGGGATATTGGTCTATAGTTTTCTTTTTTGATGTGCTTTAATATCAGGGTAATATTAGCTTTGTAGAATGAGTTCAGAAGTATTCCCCTCTTCTCTGTTTTTCAGAATAGTTTCAGTAGAACTGGTATTTCTTCTTTAAATATTTGGTAAAATCCAGCAGTGAAGACATCAAGTCCCAGGCTTTTTCCTTCTGGGGAGATTTTTACTATGTCTTCCATCTCATTGTTATCTGTCTGTTCAGATTTTGGATTTCTTCATGGTTCAATGTTGGTAGGTTGTGTGTGTCTGGGAATTTATCCATTTCTTCTAGATTTTCCAATTTATTGGCATATAGTTGATCACAGCAGCCACTAATGATCCTTTGAATGTCTGCAGTATTGGTTGAATGTCTCCTTTTTCATCTCTGATTTTATTTATTTGGGTGTTCTCTCTCTTTTGTTTTGTTAGTCTAGCTAAAGGTTTGTAAATTTCATCTTTTAAAACAACCAACTTTTTGTTTCATTGATCTTTTGTATTATTTTCTTCATTTCAATTTCACTTATTTCTGTTCTGATCTTTATTATTTCTTTTCTTCTACTGATTTTGTATTTGGTTAGCTCTTGCTATTAAGAATTTTTGTTTTGGGAGGTGTGAAGATGGCTGATTAGAAGCAGCCAGTGTATGCTGCTCTCAAGGAGAAGATACACAGCAGCCAGTGAACACAAGCTCTTCCACTGAATCATCCAGGAGGACATGCTGGAATTCATCAACGGAGCACCATGACCCACAGAGAGCAGAGAAGTGCAAGACAGGACAGCTGCCCACCCAGGACTGGCAGGAAGACAAGGGGGGCTCCCCACCACAGGGAAATGGTAAGTCAGCAAAAGCCCCCAGACACTCACACTTACGCCATGAACCTTTGCAGTCCTGGACACAGGAGATCCCCATAGACCCTCTATTCCCAAGGCCTCCAGACAGACTCAGGTTGTCTGGAGTTTTCTGGGTGGGCAGAGTTGCCACTCAGGCACATAAGGATGCCCAAGGGACTTCGACTCCTGAGCACTCTTGCACCAGCTACATAGTTCCACCAACAAGGGAGGCCAGACTCTCTCACATGGCCCCAGGATAGGGGCCATATTCATGGTGCTGAGGAATGGACGGACTGCAGGCTTTGCCTCTGCTACACCTGTCTAGGCAAAGCCCACTGGCCTGGGATCCTAACACAACCACACCAACCCCACCTAAGAATTCAGGCCAATAGCAGCTCTGCAATTCTTCTGGGATAAACCTCCCAGACGTAACTGACAGGACTGACATTTTTGCCAATGCCTCAGGCCCCACCTCGACTACACTCAGGCTGAGAAGGGAGAGAAGAGCCCAAAATATTGCTGGCCTCCAGCACACTGCAGCAGCCTTACAGAAAAGTGGACAGATTATTTTCCAGCAGGTCTCTGCCAGTGGTACTCCTCACTGAGCAGAGCTTCCCTACCAGGGTCCCCAGTACAGCCACCCTACCCCAATCTGAGCACTTGGGCTGGCAGCAGCTCTGCATTTCCCTGGGATGGAGCTCCCAGAAGTAATCAAGAGACACACCACTTTTACAATTACTGCAGCAAAACAAAACAACAACAACAAATCCAAAGGACAGCAACATCAAACATTAAAGGAACGTCAGCCCACACGTGAAAAAGAATGAGTGCAAGAACTCGGGCAACTGGAAAAGCCAGAGTGTCTTCTTACCTCCAAACAACTGCACTACCTCCACAGCAATGGTACTTAACCAGACTAAAGTGGTAGAAATGAAAGACAAAAGGTTTAGAATATAGATAGGAATGAAGAACATCAAGATTCAGAAGAAAGTTGAACCAAATCCAAAGAATCTAAATAATTAAATAAAACAATACAAGAGTTGAAAGATAAAATTGCCATTTTAAGAACCAAAACCAATAGAAAGAGCTGAAAAACTGCACTGTAAAAATTTCATAATATAGTCAGAAGTACTAACAGCAGAAAAGAACAACCTGAGGGAAGAATCTGAGCTTGAAGATCAGTTCTTCCAATCAACTCAGTTAGACAAAAACAAAGAGAATAAAAAAGGAACAAAACCTCTGGAAATGTGGAATTATGTAAAGAGACCAAACCAATGACTCACTGGCATCCCTAAAACACAGAGAGAAAGAGACAGTAACTTGGAAAACATATTTGAGAATATTGTCCATGAAAATGTCCCCAACCTCACTAGAAAGGTCAACATTCAAATTCAAGAAATGAATAGAAGCCATGTGAGACAGTATATAAGATGACCATCCCCAAGACACATACTTATCATATTCTTCAGGGTCAATGTGAAAAAATATTAAAGGCAGCTAGAGAGAAGAAGCAGGTCATCTGTAAAGGGAACTCCATCAGGCTAAGAGTGGCCTTCCAGCAGAAATGCTGTAAGCCAGAAGAGATTTGGGGCCTATATGCAGCATTCTTAAATAAAACAAATTCCAAACAAGAATATCATATCCAGCCAAAACATGCTTCATAAGCTAATGAGAAATAAGATTCTTGTCAGACAAACAAATGCTAAGGAAATTTGTTACCACCAGATCTGCCTTACAAGAGGTCCTTAAAGGAGTACTAAACATGGAAATAAAAGACTGCTAGTGGCACCACAAAAATCCCCTTAAGTACATAGACTATTGATACTATAAAGCAACCACACAATCAAATCTGCATATTAACCCACTAACAACAAGATGACAAGACCAAATCTGCACATATCAATGTTAAACTTGAATGTAAACAGGCTAAATGCCCCATTTGAAAGGCATGCAGTGGCAAGTTAGATAAAGAAGTAAAAACCAATTGTATGCTGTCTTCAAGAGACCCATCTCACATGCAGTGACATCCATTGGCTCAAATTAAATGGATGGAGAAAAATTCACCAAGGAAACACAATATGAATAAGGGCAGGGGGTGCTAATCTAATTTTACACAAAAAAGACTTTAAACCAACGATCAAAAAAGGACAAAGAAGGACATTATATAATAATGAGTTCAATTCAAGAAGACTTAACAATCCTAAATATATATGCACCCAATACTGGAGTGCCCAGATTCATAAAGTAAGTTCTAGTTCTTAGAGACCTACAAGGAGACTTACATAAATACACGATAACTGTGGGAAACTTCAACACCCCGCTGGCAGTACTAGAAATATCAAGACAGAAAACTAACAAAGATACCAGGACCTGAACTTGACACATGACCATATGGATCTAACAGACATCTACATAACACTCCACCCAACAAAAACAGAATATACATTACTCTCATCTGCACATGGCACATACTCTAAAATTGACCAATCAGCCCTAAAGCAGTTCTCAAAAAACACACACACAAAAAAACTGAAATCATACCAATCACATTCTCAGACCACAGTGCAATTAAAAAAAAATAAGTCAATACCAAAATCTCTTAAAACCATACAATTACATGGAAATTAAACAATATGCTCCTGAATTACTTTTGGGTACACAATGAAATTAGGGCAGAAACCAAAAAATCATTTGAAACTAATGAAAACAAAGATACAACATATCAGAACCTCTGGGACACAGCTAAAGCACTATTAAGAGGAAAGTTTATAGCACTGAAAATCCACATCAAAAAGCTTGACAGATCTCAAATTAACATCACCTAACATCACACCTAGAGAAACTTGAAAAACAAGAACCAACCAACCAAAAAGGTAGCAGAAGAAAAATAATAACCAAAATCATAGAGCAACTCAATATAATAGATGTGAAAAACGATACAAAAGATTAAAAAAAGTTGGTTTTTTGAAGAAATAAATAAGATTGAGAGACAACTAGCTAGACTAATAATGAAAAAAAGAAGATCCAAATAAACACAATAAGAAGTGACAAATGGAACATTACCACCAACTACATGGAAATACAAACAACCCCCAGAAACTATTATGAAATCCTCTATGAACACAAGCTAGAAAACCTGGAAGAAACAAATAAATTCCTAGAAATATATACCACCCAAGATTGAAACATGAAGAAATTAAAACTCGGAACAGAGAAATAATGAGTTCAGAAATTTAAACAGTAATAAAAAGCCTACCAACCAGAAAAAAAAAAAAAAAAAAAAACTTGGACCAGATAGATTCACAGCTTAGTTCTACCAGATGTATAAAGAAGAGCTGGCACCAATCCTACTAAAAGTATTCCAAAAATTGAGGAGGAGGGACTATGAGGCTAGCATCATTGTAATACCAAAACCCCACAGAAACACAACAAAAGAAGAAAACTTCTGGCCGATACTCTGATAAACATAGATGTAAAACTTCTAAACAAAATACTAGAAAGCCAAATCTAGGAAAACATCTAGGAAATACTAGAAAGCCAAATCTAGGAAAACACCACGACCAAGAAGGCTTTAAACCTGGGATGCAAAGGTGGTTTAATAGATGCAAATTAAGAAATGTAATTAATCACATAAACAGAACTAAAAACAAGACCCTATGATCCTCTTAATAGATGCAGAAAAGGATTTCAGTAAAATTCAACAACCTTTGTCATATGCATAGTTTGCGAATATTTTCTCCCACTCTGTAGGTTGTCTGTTTTCTCTGCTGATTTCTTTTGCTGTGCAGAAGCTTTTTAGTTTAATTAGGTGCCATTTGTTTATTTTTGTTTTTGTTGTATTTGTTTTGGGGGTCTTAGTCATGAATTCTTTGCCTAGACTGATGTCTACAAGAGTTTTTACAATGTTGTCTTCTAGAATTTTTATAGTTTCAAGCCTTATATTTAAGGCTTTGATCAATCTTGAGTTGATGTTTGTATATTGTGACAGACAGGGGTCCATTTTCATTCTTCTATGTGTGGCTTACCAGTTATCCCAGCACCACTTGTTCAGTAGGGTGTCCTTTCCCTACTTTATATTTTTGTATGCTTTGTCAAAGATCAGTTGGCTGTATTTGGCTTTATTTCCGGGTTCTCTATTCTGTTCCATTGGTCTATGTGCCTAGTTTTACACCAGTACCATGTTGCTTTGGTAAGTATAGCCCCATAGTATAGTTTGAAGTCAGGTGTACTAGTCTGTTTTCACACTGCTGATAAAGACATATCTGAGACTGAGCGATTTACCAAAGAAAGAGGTTTAATGGACTCACAGTTCCACATGGCTAGAGAGGCCTCAAAATCATGGCAGAAGGTGAAAGGCACATCTCATATGGCAGCAGACAAGAGAAGAATGACAGCGAAGCAAAAGGGGTTTCCCCTTATAAAACCATCAGATCTCATGAGACTTATTCATGAGACTCAATTATTTCCCACAACATGAGCAAATTATGGGAGCTACAATTCAAGATGAGATTTGGGTGGGAACACAGCCAACCCATATCATCAGGTAATGTGATGCCTCCAGATTTGAAAAAGACACATATACGCACGTTTATAGCAGCACCTTTTGCAATTGCAAAAATATGGATCCAACCTAAATAACCATCATCCAAGGAGTGGATAAAGAAAATGTGTTACATATACACCATAGAATACTACTCAGCCATAAAACAGAATGAAATAATGGCCTCTGCAGCAACTTGGATGGAGTTGGAGGCCATTATTCTAAGTGATGTAATTCAGGAATGGAAAACCAAATATTGTATGTTTTCACTTATACATGAGAGCTAAGCTTGAGGAGAGCTAATACATGAGGATGCAAGACATAATAATAATATAATGGGCTTTGGGGACTCAAGGGGAAGGATGAGAGGGATGCGAGGGAAAAAAGACTACATACTGGGTACAGTGTACACTGTTCAGGTGACGTGTACACCAAATCTCAGAAATCACTACTAAAGAACTTATCCATGCAACCAAAAACCACTTGCTCCCCCAAAACTATTGAAATAAAATTTTATTTTATTTTATTTTATTTATTTATTTTGAGACGGAGTCTCGCTCTTTTATTTATTTATTTATTTTGAGACGGAGTCTCGCTCTGTCGCCCAGGCTGGAGTGCAGTGGCGCAATCTCAGCTCACTGCAAGCTCCGCCTCCTGGGTTCGTGCCATTCTTCTGCCTCAGCCTCTCCAAGTAGCTGGGACTACAGGCGCCCGCCACCACGCCCGGCTAATTTTTTTGTATTTTTAGTAGAGACGGGGTTTCACCGTGGTCTCGATCTCCTGACCTCGTGATCCGCCCGCCTCGGCCTCCCAAAGTGCCGGGATTACAAGCGTGAGCCACCGCGCCCAGCCGAAATAAAATTTTAAAAATAAAATAAAATTCAACAACCCTTCATTTTAAAAACCCTCAACAAATTAGGCATCAAAAGAACATACCGCAAAATAATAGCCATCTATGACAAACTCACAGCCAACATCTAACTGAATGGGCAAAACCTGGAAGCATTCCCTTTGACAACTACAATAAGACAAGGATGTGCACTCTTTTCATGCCTAGTCAATATAGTACTGGAAGTCCTAGCCAGGAGTCAGGCAAAATAAATATATAAAATTGATCCAAATATAAAAGACAAAGTCTCTTCAAAGAAGATATGATCTTACACCTAGAAAATCCCATAGTATCTGTCCAATAGGTATGGTTCTAATAAACAATTCCAGCAAAGTTTTAGGATACAAAATAAATACTTGAAAAATCAGGAGCATTTCTATAAATTATCAACATCCAAGTTGAGAGCCAACTTAAGAATACAATCCCATTCATATTAGCCATGAACAGAATAAAATACCTAGGAATACAGCTAACCACAGAGGTGAAAGATCTCTACAATCAGAACTATAAAACACTGCCGAAAGAAATCAGAGATGACACAAACAAATGGGAAAACATTCCATGCTCATGGATAGGAAGAATCAATATTTTTTAAATGGCCACACTGCCCAAAGCAATTTACAGATTCAAGTTATTCCCATCAAACTACCAACGACATTTCTCACAGAAGTAGAAACAACTATTCTAAAATTAATATGGAACCAAAAACAAGCCCAAATAGCCAAAACTATCCTAAGTAAAAAGAACAAAGCTGGTGTCATCACACTTCCTGACTTCAAACTATAGTACAAGGCTATAGTAACCAACACAGCATGGTACTGGTACAAAAACAGACACATAGACCAATGTAACAGGTTAGAGGTTAGAGAACTCAGGTCAGACGCTGAAATAAAGCCACACAACTGTATCCATCTGATCTTTGACAAACTCAACAAAAACAAGTAACGGGTAAAGAATTCCCTATTTAACAGGTGGTGCTGGGATAACTGGTGAGCCCTATGCAGAAGATTAAAACTAAACTTCTGCCTTTCACCATACACGAAAATCAACTCAAGATGGATTAAAGACTTAAATGTAAAGCCTAAAAAAATAAAAACCCTGAAAGATAAGCTAGAAAATACCATTCTGGACATCGGCCCTGGCAAAGGCACCAAAAGCAATTCCAACAAAAGCAAAAATTGACAAATGGAACCTAATTAAACTAAACAGCATGTGCACAGCAAAAGAAACTATTAAACAGATAACTTACTGAATATGAGGAAATATTCACAAACTATGCATCTAAAAAGGTCTCATATCCAGAATCTACACAAAACTTAGACAATCGAACAAGCAGAAAACAATTTACCCCATTAAAAAATGGGGAAAAGATCTGAACAGACACTTGTCAAAAGATAACATACAAGTGGCCAACAAATATATGAAAATAAGCTCAACATCACTAATTATCAGAGAAATGCAAATCAAAACCACAGTGAGATACCACCTCACACCAGTCAGAATGGCTATTATAAAAAAACCAAAAAACAACAGATGCTGGTGAGGCTGCTGAGAAAAGGGAACATTATACACTGATGGTGGGAATATAGATTAGTTCAGCCACCACTGTGGAAAGCAGTTTGGATATTTCTCAGAGAAATTAAAACAGAACTATCATTTGACTCAGCAATCCCACTACTGGGTATATATCCAAAGGAATATATTTTACCATATATACATGCACTTATGTGTTCATCGCAGCACTATTCACAATACGAAATACATGGAATAAACCTAGGTGCCCATCAGTGGTGTATTGAATATAGAAAATGAGATACATATACACCATGGAATACTATGCATCCATAAAAAAGAAGAAAGCATGTCCTTTACAGCAACATGGATGCAGCTGGAAGTCATTATCCTAACTGAATTAATGCAGGAACAGAAAATCAAATACTGCATGTTCTCACTTTTAAGTGGAAACTAAACATTTGGTATACATGGACATATAGATGGGAACAAAAGACACTGAAGACTAGTAGTTGGGGGAGGGAGGGAGAAAAGAATTGAAAAACTATTGGGTAATATGCTCACTACCTGGGTGATGGGATCAAACCCCATACATCAGCATCATTCAATATACTCTTGTAACAAACCTGCACATGTACCCCTAAACCTAGAATAAAAGTTGAAATTATTTAAAAAAAAAGGTGCCAACTAGAATTTAATTATGAAGCCTATTACTTTTACTAAAAACTTAAGGCTGATTTCTATAATTATTCTCTATCATGTAGCATTTTTCTAAAATAATATTTATAAAACATTTCAATAATCTGTTTATTACTTCTAGTCTAACATTATGGGGAAACATGATCAAATACAACCTGATTCTAAAATAAAAGAGGAGAAAAAAAGTCATTCTGCAAGAAAATACACTTTTCCCCAATAATACCTATCTTGACTAATGGTATTTTTTTTTTTATTTAGAAAACATACATTGTGTGACTCAGCTATCTAGAACTTTTCATCTTCTAGAGGAGTTCCTCAACCAGCAAAGGGGGAAAAGAAACAAGACACTTTCAAAATCTCTTGTGGCCAAAAACCTGTCCTGGAACATCCAGCAACCAACACAAAGGGAGAAAAACCAAGAGCTGAGTATTAGAGGTAAGGTTACTCCAGTTGGCCACTTCTGATTATAAAAGTTAAGATTATACATACCAAAAGTCACAAAATGGGAGAAGTAACAAGGAACAGAAGAGTTAAGAAATAATAAAAAAGAGAATAAAAGCACCAGAGGCACAGTATGGCTGGCAAAGGAAAAGAACCAGCAACAAAGCTACAAATGCATGATGGAAAAGCTCTACAATCTGGTAGTGTTATGGTATCTGTGCCACACCTCATTACAATGTCCCTGAAAAGAAAAGAGATCTCTGATGACAGTGTGTTCTTCTGTATTTCAGGAGTGCATACTATGTGTCAGGTGCTTTATACAGATCTAGTCTTTTTAATCTTCACAATAATCCAGTATAGTAGGTCTTATTTAAGATGCTTTTGGCTAAAATTCTGGAATCTCCAACTTAAACTGGCTTCAACAATGAAAAAAACTTATTCTCCATATAACAAAGTCTAGGAGCAGGCAGACATAAGGATTGGTTAATTCACTAGCTTACTGAGAATCCAGGTTCTTCCATTTTTCTCTGTTGCCCACATCAAAGTGCCATTTAAAATGATGCATAGCATCTGGTGTTTTCTTGAAAACTAAATATTAAGAATACTAAGAGAAAGGAGTGACCTGTAACACATCTCTAAAAGTCAAATACTCTGAAGATGAATGTGCTGACAAAATAACACCTGTGGTCTAATATAATAGCAATGGAAAAGGGGTAATTAACATTTGCTGAACGCCTACTATGCACCAGAAAGTATTTGGATACAAGTAAAGAACACAAATAACAGCAGTGGCCTTTGGAGAACAGAAAAACACTTGGAAAAAGGCTGCCTTTGATTTACTGAGCATGTCACCCTGCCCACAAAGCCAAGAAGTTGTATATATTTCAATTCAGAATTATGGAAGAAAAAGCAAATGACACCAGCCACTTTTTCAATATAGCACTTTCTAAGACTATTTCCGGGCTCAATACCCATTCAGGTCCACTATCTATACCTTCACTTAGATAACAAATACAACATATTACAATTGGCAAAGTTAAAAACTAAAGATACTGAGTTACGAAGGAAGGGTTCAAGTGTCTGGTTTAACATAGGTGGGAGTTACGTAGTACATTCAAGATATAAGGTTCATCAAAATTAGGGCTCTAGCACTTAAAAGACCAATCTTAAGTTTCCTACAACAAATAAGTGTCTAGATCAGTGTGGTTGTATTATGAAATCACACAATATTAATGGTAAAGCATTTCAAGCACTAAGTTACTTTAATTATGATGTATGAAAGAATTATTCTGAAATTTCTGAACATATTAATCATTCAGTAATTGTGGTGCAATTATTACTGGGTAATATTTGAAAGTATCAAAAGTTTATCTTAGATAAATAAAAATCTAACTGGAAAATTAAAAATAAAAACATACATAGGGAGTATATCTACACAATTAAACATCTTTTTTAAAACGTTTTTTTTTCTTTTTGAGAAGGAATTTCACTCGTTGCCCAGGCTGGAGTGCAATGGCACGATCTCGGCTCACTGCAACCTCCGCCCCCCAGGTTCAAGTGATTCTCCTGCCTCAGCCTCCCAAGTAGCTGGGATTACAGGCATGTGGCACCATGCCCGGCTAATTCTGTATTTTTAGCAGAGACGGAGTTTCTCCATGTTGGTCAGGCTAGTCTTGAACTCCCGACCTCAGTTGATCGGCCCGCCTCGGCCTCCCAAAGTGCTGGGATTACAGGCATGAGCCATCACGCCTAGCCACAACTAAACATCTTAAAAATCCTCCAGAAATGGCACAACAGATCAGCAAAACTCCACTTTAGCCAGTTTGTTAATCAGGCTAAAGTATTTTATGAGTATTTTTTTAGATATTTTAATCAGTACATTGACAAATACCGAATATTGTCAAACTCAGTAATCAGATTTTGAAAAACACCTAACAGCCTCCTTTGACACACACATATATACACATATGCTATATCTGGGGAAAAAAATTAGGCTGTATCTCCCTGGTGGAAATGTGGGAGAGGAATATTGAGAGCATTCTATTTACTTGAAAAGACTGCAGCACTCCAATAAAAGATGATTTTAAAGTTGTTGTCAGTTTAGAATTCAGATGTTACAAAATTTCAAAACAGGATTAAATAAGCTATACAGAAATGCTGAATTGATCTTTCTAAAATACTGTTTGTTCTCTCAGCTCTACAAACAACCTTTACCGCCTTCCTCTGGCCCTAGCCAAATTAATCTTCCTAGGCCCCAAACATGTCAAGCACATTCCTCCCTCAGTGCCTTCACACACTGCATGTGTTGTACTAGAAAGCCCTCTCCTCTCCTGTACCTAACAGTACTTGGCACACAGCAGGTACTCAAAAAAATAATTATTGAATGAATACACTTACCAAAACCCTGCCCTTCACTGAAGGCCTGGCTCAATTCCCACTAGTTCACTCAAAGACATCTCTCTGAATTCATACAGTTCATATTTTTGTGAGGCACTAATCTGGTGTTTAACAAATATAACATTATATTATTATTTATCTTTTTGAAATATATGCAGCCTATTTTTCTATTAAATATAGACTCCTGTGAGTAGTCTTACACCTCTCGTATCCAAAAGACTTTGCATGACTAAGGACCTTAAAACTAAATAATAAAATGATACGCAGGTTTAAATAGAGCAGTACACACAGAGAATCTACTAAGTCATTTTATGTAATAACATTTATGAGATGCCTATATACCAAGCATTTGTGAAGGCAAACAACTAAAGGTCCTAAAGCGAAACTGAAATTGTAAGACTGATTCAGCAATCTTAACTTTTTGAAAATCTAATGAAAGTTATTAACTATCTTAGCTCAACATGTACTTACTCTGAAATTTTTGCATATGCTTGCAGGCCAACACACTCTGAGGCATTTGAGGACCCAATCAATCTGGCTCCAACACAAATGAAATTTATCGCAAGTACATTTTATCCTGATATGCAGATACAAAATGCCCTCAGGAGTGCTCTAAGAATCAAATACAATTCTGGTGAACTCTGAAAAATCATTTTATTATTTTTAATTTCTATATATCTACTATTTCAATAGTTTTTGGAGTACAAGTGGTTTTTGTGTACATGGGTGAACTGTATAGAGGTAAACTATGAGATTTAAGTGCACCCATAACCCAAATAGTATACATTTTAACCTAATATGTACTTTTTCATCTTGAGTCCTCCTTCCACTCTGCCCCTTCTGAGTCTCCAAATTCCATACTACTCTGTATGTCTTTGCATACCTACAGCTTAACCCCCACTTATAAGTGAGAACAGAGGGTATTTGGCTTTCCATTCCTGAGTTACTTCATTTAGAAGAATGGCTGCCAGTCCCATCCAAGTTGCTACAGAAGACATTCTTTCACTGTTATTTGTGGATGAGTAGTATTCCGTGGTGTATACACAACATTATGTTGTACTTATTTATCTACTTTTTTTAATTCAATAGCTTTTGGGGTACAAGTGGTTTTTGGTCACATGGATGAATTATGTAGTAGAAACTTTAGTGCACCTGTCACCTGAGCAGTGAACATTATACCTAAGGTGTAGTGTTTTTTTTAATCCCTGACCCACCTCCCAGTATACCCATTCTGACTCTTTAAAGTCCATTATATCACTCTGTATGCATTTGTGTACTCATAGCTTAGCTCCTACTTATAAGTGAAAACATATGGTTTTTGGTTTTCCACTCCTGTGTTACTTCACTTAGAATAATGACTGCCAGCTCCATCCAAGATGCCACAAAAGACATTATTTCATTCCTTTTAATGGCTGAGTAGCATTCCACGCTGTATATATACCACATTTTCTTGATCTACTCATTGGTTGATGGGCATTTAGGTTGGTTCCATGTTTTTGCAATTGTGAATTGTGCTGCTATAAACATGCATGTGCATATCTTTTTCATATCATAACTTCTTCTCATTTGGGTAGACACCCAGTAGTGGGACTGCTGGATCAACTGGTAGATATATTTTTAGTTATTTAAGGAATCCCCATACTGTTTTCCATAGTGGTTGTACTAATTTACACTCCAGCAGTGTAAAAGTGTTCCTTTTTCATCACATCCACATGAACAGCTACTGCTTTTTGGCTTTTTAATTATGGCCATTCTTGCAGAAGTAAGTGGTATCTCATTGTGGTTTTAATTTGTATTTCCCTGATGATTAGTGATGTTGAGAATTTTGTAATATGTTTGATGACTGTTTGTACATCTTTTGAGAAATGTCTGTTTATGTTCTTTGCCCACTTTTTGATGGGATTATTTGTTTTTCTTGGTGATTTGAGTTCCTTATAGACACAACAAATTTCCATTATAATTGCTTGAGACTTTTGATGTTCACTGTAACGAGAAACAGGTTATTAGTCCACTGGCATGAAGGAAGTGAGAATTAAACTGAGATCTGAAGATCAGAAGAAATATTGCACTACACTAGGTGCTGGGAAAAAAAAAAAGAATTCTTCTAAAACAGAATAACAGCAGAAGCTAGCAATTATGAACATCTGAAATAGCCCTAGCATAGTGTTGTGCATATTACCTATTACCAATTTAGTATTTTCCAGTATAAAAACCCTGGGAAACAAGTACAATTCTTATTTTAATTACTCAGATGAGAAAACACACTTAGATCATTTATGTGATCTGCCCAAAGTTACACAGCTTTTATATGATAGGGCAGGGAAATTCTCATGTGAGTCCAGTTAAAATGGCTTATATCCAAAAGACAGGCAGTAATAAATGCCGGCAAGGATGTGGAGAAAAGGGAACCCTTGTATATTGTTTCTGGGAATGTAAGTTAGTACAATTATTATGGAGAACATTTTGGAGGTTCCTCAAAAAAACTAAAACTTGAGCTACCATATAGTCCAGCAATCCCACTGCTGGATATATACCCAAAAGAAAGGAAATCAGTATAGCCAACAGATATCTGCACTCTGTTTGTTGCAGCACTGTTCACAACAGCTAAGATTTGGAAACAACCTAAGTGTCCATCAACAGATCAATGAATAAAGAAAATGTGGTACCTATACATGATTAAGTACTATTGAGCCACAAAAAAGTATGAGATCCAGTAATTTTCAACAACAAGGATGAAACTGGAGGTCATTATGTTAAGTGAAATAAGTCAGGCACAGAAAGACAAAGATCGTATGTTCTCATTTACTTGTGAGATCTAAAAATCAAAACAATTGAATTCACGGACATAGGGAGTAGAAGGATGATTACCAGAGGCTGGGAAGGATAGTGATAGGGGTAAGGGGAGATGTGGGAATGGTTAGTTATTACAAAAAAAAAAAAAAATCAATCAGACCTACTATTTGGTAGCACAATAGTGTGACTAGAGTCAATAATAACATAATTGTTCATTTTAAAAGAACTTAAAGAGTGCAATTGGACTGCTTCTAACTCAAAGAACAAATGCTTGAAGGAATGGATATCCCATTCTCCATAATGTACTTATTTCACATTGCATGCCTACATCAAAATATCTCATGTGTCCCATAAATATATACATGTACTATGTACCTACAAAACTTTTAAAAAATATGAAAATAAAAAAGAGAGAGATTTGATTACAGAAGAGTATCATAGTGAGGCAGAATGTGTAGGATTTGCATAGCCATTACTGGCTTTCAAAATGGAAGAAGTCATCATGAGACTAGGAATGCTGATGGTCTCTAGCAAATACAAAAGGCAAAGAAATGGATTCTCCCCTAAAACTCCCAGAAGGAACACATGCCTGCCAACACCTTGTTTTAGACTTATGACCTCCAGAACTGTGAGGAAACAAATTTTTGTTGTTTTTGGCCACTGAGGCTGTGGTAATCTGTTACAGCAGCTATAAAAACTTAATAGAAGTGTCAAACCACCAAGAATCATTTTTTAAAACAACTGAACGTAATTACCATAGGACTCAGCAATCATACTGCTGGGCATTTATACCAGTAAAATGAAATTTATATCCACAAAAAATCCTGTACACAATTGTTTGTAGCAGCTTTATTTGCAACAGCCCAAACTGGAAACATTCACTTGGTTCTTGAATGGCAGTATGAAAAGCTTGATGAAACTTCTCCCTCAGGGAGACATCTATCAAACTAGTAAAAATTAGCAAATTCTCTGAATATTGATCAAATCACTCACAACAAATTGAGATGCCTTTATTCAACAAAATCTATAAACTTGGTAAGAAGAGTGGGAGGCAATGGCATTCATGGCGACTTAAACCCTAACATATCAATAACTGAATTGCATGTCAATTGTTTAAATATACTAATTAAGGCAGATACTGGCAGAGTGGATGAAAAATACTGACCCAAACTATTCATCTAACAGAGCATTAGTATCCGGAATATATATCAGATAGCTGAGACTTCATGCTATACGGGAAAGAGACATCACAGTTAGTCCAGGAAAGCCACCAAACAAATAAGTGAACAAACATGCAACACCAATAACAAGCATGAGGTGGGGTTGTGAAATGTTATCAGAAACCAGAGTTGCTCCAATATATTATCTAAAATGTCCGTGATATAGTTTGGATATTTATCCCTCCCCAAATCACATGTTGAATATTAATCCCCAATATTGGAAGTGGGGGCTGGTGGTGGGAGGTGTTTGGGTCATGGCGGCAGATCCGTCATGGCTTGGTGCTGTCTTCACGACAGTGAGTTCGTGAAATCTTGTTGTTTAAGTCTGTGGTACCTTCCCTTCTCCCTTTCTCCTTCCCTCCCCCCACTTCTCTTGCTTCTGCCATGTAAGGTGCTTGCTCCAGCTTCACTTTCCACCATAATTAGAAGCTCCCTGAGAATCTTCACAGAAGCAGATGCTACCATGCTTCCTGTAAAGCCTGCAAAACTGTGAGCCAATTAAACCTCTTTTCTTTATAAATTACCCAGTGTCAGGTATTTCCTTATAGCAATGCCAGAATGCCTAACACAGAAAATTGGTATCAGGAGTGGGGCATTGCTATAAAGATACCTGAAAATTTGAAAGTGACTCTGCAACTGGGTAATGGACAGAGGTTGGAAAAGTGTGGAGGGCTCAGAAAATAGGAAGATGAGGGAAAGTCTGGAACTTCTTAGAGACTGCTTAAATGGTTTTGACCAAAATGCTGACAGTGATATGGACAATGAACTCTAGGCTGCTGAGGTGTGAGATGGAAATGAGGATATTTTGGGAACTGGAGCAAAGGTCAACCTTGCTATGCCTTAGTAAAGAACTTGGCTATATTGTGTCCATGCCCTAGGGATCTGTGGAGTTTTGAACTTAAAAGTGATGACCTAGCGTATCTGATAGAAAAAAAAATTCTAAGTAGCAAAGCATTCAAGAAGTGATGTGGCTGCTTGTAACAGCCTACACTGAGATGCAAGAACTAATATATGACTTAAAGTTAGAAATTATATTTAAACAGAAGGCAGAGCATAAAAGTTTTGAAATATTTGCAGCCTGGCCATGTGGCAGACAAAGAAAAAGCTTTTTCAAATAGGCTGCTGAGCAACCACCTGCTAGAGATAGTCATATAACTAAAAGGGAGCCAAGGGCTAATATCCAAGACAATGGGGAAAAGGCCTTGAAGGTATTTCAGACACCTTTGCAGCAGCCCTCCCATCACAGGCCCAGGGGCCTAGGACGATAGAAGGGTTTTGTAGGCCAGGCTCAGGGCCCCATAGCCCTGCACAGCCTCAGAACACTGTTTCCCATATCCCAGCCACTCTAGCTCCAGTCATGGCCCAAAGGGGCCCTGGCAGAGTTCAGGCTACCACTCTGGAGAATGCAAGACATAAGCCTTGGTAGCTTCTATGTAGTGTTCAGCCTGTACGGGTGCAGAATCCAAGAGTGATGAATACTTGGCAGCCTCTTCCCTGAGGATATATAAGGATGTTGAGGATATATGAGAAAGCCTCGGTACTGAGGCAGGAGACTACTGCAGAGGTGGAGCCCTCACAGAGAACCTCTATTATGGCAGTGCCAAGGGTTGGAGCCCCCACACACTATGGCAGTGCCAAGGGTTGGTCCCCAATAGAGCACTGCCTAGTGGAGCTGTGAGAAAGGGGATACCAACCTCCAGACCCCGGAATGGTAGATTCACCAGCTGCTTGCACCCTACACCTAGAAAAGCTACAGTCATTCAAATCCAATCCATAAGAGCAGCCCTGGGGGATGAAACCTGCAAAGACACAGGGGCGGAGCTGCCCAAGGCCTTGGAAGCCCACCCTTTGCAGCAGTGTGCCCTGGATATGGAACATACAGTCAAAGGAGATTATTTTGGAGCTTTAAGATTTAATGACTGCCCTGCTGGGTGTTGAACGTACATGGGGCCTGTAGCCCATTTCTTTTAGCTGATTTCTCCCTTTTGGAAAGAGAATGTTTACCTAATGCCTATACCCAACAAATAAAAAACCTGTTTTTTATTTGACAGGCTTATAGGTGGAAGGGGCTTGCCTTGTCTCAGATAAGACTTTGGACTTTGCAATTTTGAGTTAACACTGGAAGGAGTTAAGACTTTTGGGGACTGTTGGGAAGGTACGATTGTATTTTGCAATGTGGGAAGGACATGAGATTTAGGAGGGGCCAGAGGTGGAATGATGTAATTTGGATATTTGTCCCTGCTCAAATCTCACGTTGAATTATAATCCCCAATGCTGAAGGTGAGACCTAGTGGGAGGTGTTTGCATTATGGGGGCAGATCCCTTATGGCTTGGTGTTGTCTTCATGACAGTGAGTGAGCTGTTGTGAGACCTGGTCATTTAAAACTGTGTGGAACCTCCCCTCCCCACATACTCTCTATCTCTCTCTCTTGCCCTTTCTCTTGTCATGGGAGATGCCTGCTCCCCCTTTTGTAGTCTGCCATGATTGGAGGCTTTGTGAGGCCCCCCCAGAAGCAGATGCCACCATGCTTCCTGTAACGCCTAAACAATCGTGAGCCAATTAAACCTCTTTTGCTTATAAATCACCCAGTCTCAGGTATTTCTTTATAGCAATGCATAAATGGCCTAACACAGTCCAGTTTACAACAATGGTCTGTACCCATACCCATTCAGAGCTCTGTTCTGAAAGAGCTATTTCAAAGAGCTCACCAGCAGACTGGCAACTCTCATCTTTCCCAATTCCCTGAGCTAAAAGAGATATTCCAGATGGATTTGGCAGATGGTGAAAACTGGGAAATATGCTGCTTTTTCAACCAAAGCTTCTGCCCCATAGAGAGGATTCAGAAAGGACGGCTGCTGGTGAAAAGTCCAGTTCCCTAGTCCCTCATAGCTCTGTGTGACTGAAGAGCTGGTCTAGGAGTTAAAACACCCATGTGGAATCTTGTATATCTCCCAACTTTATGGTGCAAAAGTGGTATCCCAGTTAGATATGGCAGGGGTTCTTCCCAGGGGAAAACTGGATCAAGCGTGAAAACTGGCAACACCCTAACTTTGCCAGGCAACTAGACTTTATCTGGATCAAACTGCAGGGCAATTTATGCTCCGGATTGTTATCAAAAACAACAGAACTAACAGCAATCAGTGGAGACTAAAAGTTTGGTATGATATAAATAGAAGCCAAGAGCCATTATTGGGGAGATCAGAAAAAGAGACAAAGAGAACTCCACAAATACCAGTCATCACTAGTGGCCCAGAATACTAGGCACATACCCAAGGCTGCATACTCCAAGGAATGCCTGAAGAGAAAAATTATTATCTAGTTTTTGGCTGAATATGAGGCAACCTCAAGCTTCTTCAACTGTGAAAGCACTCTCCAAGCCACAAACAGAATCAACAGTAAAGGGTAAACACCTTGCTGGTTTAAAATGCTTAATCACAACCTCTGGCCAACCACTGATCACTAAGCATGCTGGCACAGAGGCAATCCCTAGAAATCTAGGCCTACAGATAAAAACAGAAAAAAGTATCTAGGCAGGCATATCTGAGACTTCATACCATGTTACAAATAGACTTCACAGAGTAAGTCCAAGAAAGTCACTAAACAAATAAGGGAACAAACAACAACAACAACAACAAGAAGCCTGGGGTGGGATGAAGGGTGCTATCGGAAACCAGAGTTGCTACAATATATTATCTAAAATGTCCCATTTACAACACAAAAATATAAAACATGCAAATAAACGGGAAGTTTTGACCCAATAGAAATTATCTTAGAGAAAATCCAGATGGATGCAGTGATATTCTCTTTCTTCTTATATTTTTGTCTTGAAAACTACTTTGTCTGGTGGACTTACTCTGGACTCTACTCTGTTGTCTTAATCTGTGTGTATGTATTTATGCCAGTGCCAAGCTTTTTTATTATTATAGCGTTGGAATAGATTTTCAAATCATGCAATGTGATGCCTCTGGCTTTCTTCTTTTTGCCAATATTGTTCTGGCTGCTCGGAGTCTCTTTTGGTTGCATATGGATTTTAGGATTGCTTTTCTGTTTCTGGGGAAAGTGTCATTGAAATTTTGATAGGGATTGCACTGAATATGTAGACTGTTTTGGGTAGTATGGACATTTTAATAATATGAATTCTCTCAATTCATAACCATGGGATAGCTTTCAATTTGTTTCTGTCTTCCATTTCATCAGTGTTTTAAAGTTTTCAGTGTGCAGATCTTTCACTTACTTGGCTAAATTTATTTCTAAGTATTTTTTATAGTGGCTATTTTAAATGAAATAATTTTCTTGATTTTTTGGGATAGTTCACTGTTAGTGTATAGAAACACTGATTTTGTATGCTGGTTTTGTATTCTTCAACTTCACTAAATTTATTTATTACTTTTAAAAGATTTTTGTGTAGTCTAAGGTTTTCTGTATATAAAGATCATGTTGTTTCAAACAGGGTCTTAGTCCTTTTGTGTTGTTATGAAAGAATATCTGAGATTGGGTAATTTATAAAGAGAAAAGGTTTATTTTGCTCACGATTCAGCTGGATGGAAGGCTAGATACATGGCAAGAGAGGAAGCAAAAGAGAGAGTGGAGGTGCCAGGCTCTTTGTAATCACCAGCTCTTGCAGGAAATATGGAGTGAGAACTCACTCATTATAGTAAGGACTGCACCAAACCATTCATGGGGGATCTGGCCCTGTGACCCAAACATCTACCATGAGGACCCACCTCCAACATTGGGAAACAAATTTCAATATGAGGTTTGGGGAAAAATACATCCAGATTATAGCATAAGGACAATTTAACTTCTTCCTTCTCAATTGAGGTACCTTTTATTTCTTCCTCTTGCCTAATTGCTCTAGGTAGGACTTCCAGTACTATATTAAATAGAAACGGCAAGAGTGGGCATCCTTGTCTTGTGCTTGGTCTTACAGGAAAGGCTTTTAGCTTTTCAACATTGAGTATGATGTTAAATGTAGGATTCTCATATATGGCCTTTACCATGTTTAGGTATATTCCCTGTATAACTAATTTCTTGAAGTTTTTATCATGAAAGGATGCTGAATTTTGTCGAATGCCTTTTCTGCTTCTATTGACATGATCATATGGCTTTTGTCCTTCCTTTTGTTAATGTCATATGTCACATTTATTGATCTGCATATTTTGAACCATCCTTCCATCCCATGGATAAATCCCACTGATCAGGGTAAGTGATTATTTTAATGTGCTGTTGAGTTCAGTTTACTAGTATTTTATTGAAGACTTTTGCATCTAAGTTCATCAGGAATACTGACCTGTAATTTTCTTTTCTTGTTGTATCCGTGTCTGGCTTTTGTATCATGGTAATGCTGGCCTTGTTATGCATTTGAAAGTATTGCCTGTTGTTCAGTTTTTGAAGAGTTTGAGAAGAACTGATATTACTCCTTCTTTAAATGTTTGGTAGAATTCAGCAGTGAAGCCATCGTATCCTCGGCTTTTCTTTGACAGACTTTTTATAAGTGACTCAATCTCCTTATTCATTAGCGCTCTGTTCAGATTTTCTATTTCTTTGTAATTCAGTCTTGGTAAGTTGTACGTGTCTAGCAATTTATCAGTTTTTTTCTAGGTTATCCAGTTTGTTGGCATATAATTGTTCACAGTAGTCTCACGATTTTTAGTATTTCTGTGGTATCATTTGTAATGTCTCTCATTTCTGATTTGTCTTCTCTTTTTTAGAACTGAGTCTAGCTAAAGGTTTATCTATGTTATCTTTTCACAAAAACCAACTCTTAGTTTCACTGATCTTTTATATTGTTTTTCTGGTTTCTATTTCATTTATTTGTGCTCTGATCTTTATTACTTCTTTCTGCTAACTTTGGGCTTAGTTTTTTTATTGTTGTTGTTTGTTTGTTTTTTTCCTAGCTTCTTGAGGTGTAACATTAGGTTTTATATTTGGGACCTGGAGCCTGAATCCACAGGAACTGGCCTGGCGCTGAGAGAGGCTTGGCACCTGGGACCACTGGGATGGGCCTGGAACCTGGGTCTGGGTTGTCTTAGCATCTCAGTCCATAGGCTCTGTCCCAGTATTGGGGTGAGAACGGACCCTGGGTCTGCTGGAGCGGGCCTGAACTCTGGGTTCTCTAGAGCCTGGGGCCAGCATGGAGCTTGGTTCTGTAGGGGCTGGTCTGAAGCCTAGGATTATGGCACTGGCCTGGTACCTGGAGCTACTGGAAACAGTCAGGATCCTAGGGCTGTGGAGATAGGCCTGGAGCCTGTGTCTGCTGGTGTTGGCTGGAGGCTGAGTGTATAGGTGCTTATCTAGAGGCTAAGTCTGAAAGGACTGGCCTGGGTTCTGGGGCGAGCCTGGGTCCTGGGGCCAGCCTGGGTCCTGGGTATACATGGGTGTTCCTGGAGCCTGGGTCCATTGAGGCCAATCCACTAGCAGTGTCTACTGGGACAGGCCTGGACCCTGGGTCTGCTGGGGCATGGGGCCACAGGGACTGGCCTAACACTGGGAAGACCTAGAGCCTGTGTCTTTGAGTTCCTGCCTAGTGTCAGAGGCTAAGGGTGCTAAGGAGTGGACCTCAAGCCTATGGCCATTGAGAACTGGCCCACTGCTGGGGACGATCCTGATCCTAGTGTCACTAGGGGTGGCCTTGCCCTGGGGTGGCTCTGGAGCCTAAAACTGCAAGGACCTGTCTGGGGCAGGGGATAGTCTAGAGCCTGGAGCTGCTGATGTTGGCCTAGCACTAGGGAGGACTGGAGCTTGGGGCTAGGGGGTCCTGCCTGATACGAGGGTGGGCTTTCAGGCTGTATCTGCAGGTATTAACTTGAACCTTGGGTAAAGGGGCTAGCCTGGTACTGAGCAGACCTGGAACCTGTATCCACACATGCTAGCCTGATGACTAAGGCTGCAAGAGCCAGCCTGGTGCTGGGGATAGCCGAGAGCTTAGGATCACTGAGGTCAGCTCAACACTGAGGACAGTCCAGAACCTGAGGGTCCTGAGGTTGTCCTGACAATAAAGCAGCCTGGAGACCAAGTCTGCTGCATAGGTCTGGAGCCCGGGGCTGTGGGATGCAGCCTGGTGCTAGAACAGGTGGGCTTAGAGGCTTAGTCCATAGATGTTGACCTGGAGTCTGGAGCTGTGGGGGCCTACCCTGCATTGTGTTTTACTGAGACAAGCCTGTTGCTGGTGTCCAAGGCAAAGTCCAGTGTCCATTGCCCTCCTTCTCTCCACACTACACTGCCTGGTGTTGGGGGAGGGATGACACGGGCAATGTAAAACTGACCGTCCCTCTTGCCCTCATCAATGCATCTTTTCATAATTCTGTGCTACATCCAGGAGCTGTAATTTCTCACTTGGTTTCCTTAGCTCCTATAAAGGTAATTTTGTATATGGAGGGATCTTTGAATTGATGTTTCTGCAAGGGAATGACTGCTGGAGCATCCTATTCTGCCATCTTGCTGATGCTTTTCTCTGAGTCAGGGTTTTGACCAGTCATATCATCATCACCGATCCTGCTGACAATGCCTCTGTTCAGCACCCCACCCCTAGGTCCTGAATCAGGGCTTTCACATGTCCTTACTAAGGATGCATTCCCACTACTCTGTGCCCTAGCCCATGGGTCTTGAGCCAGGGTTTTGATAACCATCACTGGGGTTATGCTGCCACTGCTCTAGACTCTACACTCTAGGGCTTAAGTCACAGCTATCACTGCTGTTTGCCCCACTCCCTGGGGCCTGAGTTTTGGCTACAACCAGCTACCCCTTGGGCCACACTACAGTTGCACCACAGACCCACAGCCCAGTCCTCTTCTTGGTCCTGTCATTGCTGGATCTGTGTTACTGTTATATCCTTTCCCCATGAGGTCAAGTCATTGTGGAATGTCCTAGAGACCCACCCTGAACTCTGTAGATGATCTGCACAAGACCATGTCTTAATCGCTGGCACTACTACCCCAGCAAGTATGTCTGTGCCCCAGTCCCCAGATGCCACAGCAGTTCTGTGCACACCTAACCACAGATCCTCACATAAGCTGCTACTCCAAATACCTGTGCCTTAAGCACTGGTACCACCATCACTGACTTAGCCTCTTTGGGCTGCTATAACAAAATGCCTTAAGCTGGATTATTTATAAATTATAGAAATGTACTGCTTACAGTTCTGGAGGCTGGAAAGTCACATATCAAGGCAACAGAAGACACAGTCTCTAATGAGGGCTTGCTCTGTGTTTCAAAGATGGTAACTTCTTCCAGCATCCTTACATGGCAGAAGAAGTAAGTACATTCCCTTCAATCTCTATTATGGGGGCACTAATCCCATTTGTGAGGGCAGAGCCCTCATGACTTAATATCTTTCAGATAGGCCCCACTTATTAAAATTGTCACATACGGTATTAGTTTCCAACATATAAATTTGAAGGGAACACCCACATTCAAACCATAGCAGCCACTGATCATGCACCTGCCCCAATCCCAGCATCACCACAGCTGCAGTTGTGTGAATGCCAGCATGCCACAACCAGTGCCAAGAGGAATAACCTTGGCTAGAATATCCCCCCATGAGAGAAAAGGAGTGCAGGAGGAACCCAGCAGCCACCACTACCAAAGACCACAAGAGCCCTAGCCACTATAGCCACCACAGACTGCACATATATAAACGTAAGGCTGCCAGAAAAATGAAAACATTAAGGAAATATGATACCACTAAAGAAACACAGTAACTATGCAGTAAGTGATCTCAAAGAAACGGAGATCTATGTTATCTGAAAAATAATTAAAAATAATTATTTTAAGGAAGATCAGTGAGATACAAGAGAACACATACAGCTCAATGAACTCAGGAGAGTAATAAACAAGTTCAACAAAGAAACAGAAATTATCAAAAAGAACCAAACAAAAATTTTAGAACTGAAGAATATAATGAATGAAATAAAAATGTAGAAGAGAGCTTCAAACAGCAGACATGATCAAATAGAAGAAAGAATCTGCAAACTTGAAGGCAGATCTTATGAAATTATCCATTGAGAAGATAAAAAAAAAAGAATGAAAAATAGTGAAGAAAACCTGAGGAACTTACGGGACACTATCAACTGAATCACTGGTCACATTTGGCTGTTTGTCCCCTCCAAATCTCATGTTGAAATGTCATCTCAAATTTGAAGGTGGGGCCCGGTGGGAGGTTACTGGATCATAGGAGCAGTCCCTCATAAATAACTTGGTGTTGTCCTCATAATAGTGAGTGAGTTTTTGCAACCTCTGGTTGTTTAAAATTTTGTGGCACCTCCCCACTTGCTTTCTTGCTCCCGCTCTCACCATATGACATACTGGCTCCTCATTGTCTTCTGGCATGATAGTTAGCTTCCTGAGGCCCTCACCATAAACATGTCAGCACCATGCTTCCTGTACAGCCTGCAGTACTGTAAACCAAAAATAAAACCTCTTTTCACAGATTAGCTAACTTCAGGTATTCCTTTATAGCAATGCAAAAATGGTCTAATACAACATAGATGCTAAAGTCCTCAACAAAATACCAGCAAACTAAATTCAACAGCACATTAAAAGCCTCATTCATGGATGGGAGGAAAACACCAAATAGGAAGCAGGGCTAACATGCATCTCCCACTTGGACAGACAGAACAGTGTGTGGAGACTCATACCATGAACTTTTGTTCCAAGAACCACTGCAGGAACACACCAGGAAAACCAAAAGAATTCACAGATCCTTCGATGGTAGTGGAGCACTGCTGCAAATTCCATGAGATGGGTGAGTTCCCAAAGTGAGAGAGGGTGAAAACCTGCCTCCAAACACACATTCCACTGGGGAATCTAAAAATCCAGATCACAGGAGAAGGATTTAACCTTGCTTGGAGCTGGAACAGATTTCAGGAGCTGCATGAAATATAAAGGTAAAAGCACCAGTGGGGAAGGACCTTGTAGGCATTCAGAGTCTCCAGCTCAAGCCCAGGGAAGCCATCCCTAACTATATCTCACAGGGGCCCTCAGAGAAGACAGCCAGCAGAATTAGGGAGGGGTCAAAGGGTGAAAGAAACTTCCAACTGAATTTTGTAATAATTTTGACTGGGCACAAACATTCTTGAGCAGAATATGGGGGGTGAACAGGAACTGCTGCAAATACGAGCATAGGAATCACCAACATTGTGAGCACACACAGAGAGAAGAGGGCCTGAAAGCCGTGCTTGTGTTCTCAGCAAGGAAACTTATGGCCCGGGACAGGTCTGAGCTCTGAGCACAGGCTGCCTGGATCTAAACTGTTAGCAGGACACTGCAGAATCAAGATCGGCCTCGCTAAATGCATGGGAGCTGGGTGAGTCCTTTCACTACTGGCTATACCCCAAATCCCTGGAGAACTATACTGCACAGCAGAGGCAGCCATAATCCCCTCTGGAATATAACCCCATTGGCCTGAGAACCACCCCCCTCAACCGCCACAGAGGCCTATGCAAGCCCCGTGCAAGAAGAGTCTAAGCTCAGATCCACCTAATAACCCTGCCCCCACGTGGTGGTATTTTCCAACCTGCCCTGGTAACCAAGTACAAAAGACATGAAGTCTTGGGAGCTTTATGGCCCTGCCCATTACCTGAGAAAACAGAATACTTTCCTCTGGCAAACTTAGGGCAAGCTTATAACCCACTACTGCTACCACAGCTGGTGTTATCTTGAATGTGTTACCTCCTGACTGGAGGCCAATTATCTCAGGCCATTACAGCAACTCATGACAGAATAACCCTGCTCCTAAGAAGGGGGAGAGCACCACGTCAGGTGATCACCCCATGGGATAAAAGAATCTGAACAGCAGGACTTGAGTTCTAGATCTTTCTGCTAGTGGGTAGTTTCTCACAGCAGAGACACAATTGCAATGCTGGGCACAGTAGAGAAAGTCTACACCTATACCCCAACAGGCAGGCAGCCTCTGTGATCTAAAAGGTCTTGGAGAAGGGGACCTTGTTCCCTCCCGGCACTCCGCTGAAGACACAGCAGGGGCTTCCCCAACAGGAACGCAGCCTAGAGGAATGTATAGACAGACTTGCTGGAACAATCCAGGGTGAGTGTATCCCCATAAGAGAAGCACACTCCAGGTTAAGGCCAGCATGAGAGGCAGAGTCACAATTCCTCCCTACCTGGAAGATCAACATTCCTATGCATGAAAAGATGTGCCTGTATGATCCAAGTAGCTGAAACACAAAGACAGGAATGAGGCTATGATGTGAATAACTTTCCTGCTGACCTGGCAGGGGAGCTGAGGTAGCTCCCACTCTTCACTCTGATAAAACCTCAGCAGATCTCACTGAGAGTTCCCCCAGCAACCCTCATCAAGGTTGGGACCTTGGCCCACAGTTGGGCATTATTAGGTTGGTGCAAAAGTAATTGAAGTTTTTGCCATTTGCACCAACCCTATCTTAGCCACAACTGGTGACTATCCAGCGATACTTTCCCTATTAGACTGAAGACTGAATCATCAATTTAGTAAATAAAACAATGGAAAAAATTAAGTAAATAAATAAACTGTATGCCATGAGAGAATGAGATAACCTTCAAAAGATCCCTGCCATTCCAACTCCATAGGAGACAGTGAACTCACCCACACACCACAAATATAACTACTACAACCAGCATCAGGGAAAGCCAGCACACAAAGGCTCTCTTTATAACTAAGGATCTCATACAGAGTCTTCACCCCTACAAGCACAAAGAACCAAATTAGGCTAAAATAAATATTAAAGTCTGGGCCAGGCATGGTGGCTCATGCCGGTAATCCCAGCACTTTGGGAGGCCAAGGTGGGTGGATCACCTGAGGTCAGGAGCTTGAGACCAGCCTGGCCAACATGGTGAAATCCCATCTCTAATAAAAATACAAAATTAGCTGTGCATGGTGGCACACACCTATAATCCCAGCTACTCCGAAGGCTGAGGCAGGAGAATCACTTAAACCCAGGGAGCGGAAGTTGCAGTGAGCAGAGATCACACCATTGCACTCCAGCCTGGGCCACAAGAGTGAAACTCCATCTCATAAATAAATAAATATTAAAGTCCGATCATTAAGAAGGAAAAAAATTTAAAATAAAAAAGAAGTCCAATCAAAAAAAGATTCAAGAACAATTTTAAGAAATAGTCTACATAAATGAGAAGAAACCAGAAAAGTAATTCTGGTAATGACAACACAGGATTCTATAACATCCCCAAATAATCACACCAGCTCCCCAGCAGTGGATCCCAAACAAGAAGAAATCTCTGAATTGCCAGATAAAGAATTTAGAAGGCTGATTATTAAACTACTCAAGGAAATACCACAGAAAGGTGAAAAAGACCTTAGATAATTTAAAAAAAAAATACAGGATATGAATGAAACGTTTTCCATAGAAATAGGTATCATAAAGAAAAACCAATCACAACTTCTGGAAATGAAAGACACACTTAGTGAAATATAAAATGCAGTGGAAATTTTCAAAAATAGACTAGAACCAGTAGAAGAAAGAATTTCAGAGCTCGAAGACAAGGCTTTCGAATTAACCCAATCAGAAAAAGACAAGGAAAAAGTAATCTAAAAAAATGAACAAAGCTTCCAATAAACTGAGGATTATGTTAAATGGCCAAATCTAAGAATAATTGGTGTTCCTGAGGAAGAAGAGAAATCTAAAAGTTTGGAAAACTCGTTTGAAGGAATAATTGAGAAAAAATTCCCTGGTCTTGCTAGAGATCTAGACATCCAACTAAAAAGCTCAAAGGACTTCTGAGAAATTCATCACAAAAAAGATCATCGCCTAGACACACAGTCATCAGGTTATCTAAACTCAAGGTGAGGGAAAGAATCTTAAGAGCTGTGAGACAAAAGCATCAGGTAAACTATAAAGAAAAACCTATCAGACTAACAGCAAATTTCCTAGCAGAAACTTTACAGCCAGAAGGAACTGGGGTCCTATCTTTAACCTCCTTAAATAAAATAATTGTCAGCCAGTAATTTTGTTTCCAGCAAACCTAAACTTCATAAATAAAGGAGATATAAAGCCGTTTTCAGACAAAAAAAAAAAAAAAATGCTGAGAATTTGCCACTACCAAGCCAGCACTACAAGAACTGCTAAAAGCAGTTCTAAATCTTGAAAGAAAACCTCAAAATACACCAAAATACAACCAACTAAAAGCATAAATCTCACAGGCCTATAAAACAATAATACAATTTAAAAAAGGTATTCAGGCAACAACTAGCATGATAAATAGAACAGTACCTCACATCTCAATACTAACGTTGATAGTAAATAGCCTAAATGCTCCACTTAAAAGATAAAGAATGGCAGAATGAATAAAAATCCACCAACCAAGTAATTGCTGAGACTCACTTAACACATAAGGACTCACATATACTTAAGGTAAAGGGGTGGAAAAAGATAGTCCATGCAAACAGACAGCAAAAGTGAGCAGGAGTAGCTACTCTTATATCAGACAAAACACACTTTAAAATAACAACAGTTTAAAAAGACAAAGAGGGATATTATATAGTGATAAGAGGACTACTCCAACAGAAAAATATCACAGTCCTAAACACATATGTACCTAACACGGGAGCTCCAAAATTCATAAAACAATTACTACTAGACCTAAGAAATGAGATAGACAGAAACACAATAATAGTAGGGGACTTCAATACTACACTGACAGCACTAGACAGGTCACCAAGACAGAAAGTCAACAAAGAAAAAACGGATTTAAACTACATCCTAGAACAAATGGACTTAGATATTTATAGAACTTACTACCCCAAAACTGCAGAATATACATTCTTTTCATCAGGACATGGAACATTCTCCAAGACAGACCACATGATAGGCCATAAAACACTTCTGAATAAATTTAAGAAAATCAAAATCATATTAAGCATCTTTTCAGACCACTGTAGAATAAAACTGAAATCAACTCCAAAGGGAACCCTCAAAACTATACAAATACACATAAATTAAATAATCTACTACTGAATGATCTTTGGGCCAACAACGAAATCAAGATGGAAATTTAAAAAGTCTTTGACCTGAATAACAGTAACACAACTTATCAAAACCTCTGGGATACAGCAAAAGTAGTGCTAAGAGGAAAGTTCATGGCATTAAATGCCTACATCAAGAAGTGTGAAAGAGCCCAAATACTGACAATCAAATATCACACCTCTAGGAACTGGAGAAACAAGGTCAAACTAAACCTAAAGCTAGAAGAAAAGAAATAACAAAATCAGAGCAGGACCAAATAAAATTGAAACAAAAAAATACAAGAGATAAATAAAACAAAGATCTGTTTATTTGAAACGATTAAGAAAACTGATTGACCATTAGAGAGATTAAAGAAGAGAGAATATCCAAATCAGCTCACATAGAAATGAAAAGGGAGATATTACAACTGATACCACAGAAATGCAAAAGATCATTGAAGGCTACTATGAACACCTTTGTGCACACAAACTAGAAAACCTAGAATAGATGGATACATTCCTGGAAATATACAATCCTCCTAGATTAAATAAGGAAGAAACAAACTGAACAGACCAATAGCGAAATCGCAACAGTAATTTAAAAATTGCCAACAAAAACAGATTCCAGGACCAGATGGATTCACAGCTAAACTGTATCAGACATTCAAAGAAGAATTGGTACCAATCCTACTGAAACTATTACAAAAAATAAAGAAAGAGGGAGTCCTCCCTAGATCATTCTATGAAGCCAGTATTACCCAAATACCAAAACCAGGAAAGGACATAACAAAAAAAAGAAAACTACAGACCAATATCCCTGATGAACATAGATGCAAAAATCCTCAACAAAATACTAGCTAACTGAATCCAAACAGCGTATTAAAAAGATGAGCAAGTGGGTTTCATACCAGGGATGCAGGGATGGTTTAACATACACAAGTCAATAAATGTGATACATCACATAAACGGAACTAAAACTAAAAGTCATAAGATCATAAGATCACCTCAATAGAAGCAGAAAAAGCATTTGAAAAACTGGCTCCCTTCATGATAAAAACCTTCTGCAAAATTGGCATAGAAGGGACAGACCTCAAGGTAAGAAAAGCCATTTATGACAAACCCACAGCCAATATCATACTAAATGGGGAAAAACTGAAAGCATTCCCAATGAGAACTGAAACAAGACAAGGATAACCACTGTCACCACTTCGATTCAACATGATACTGGAAGTCCTAGCCAAAGAAATCAGACAAGAGAAAGAAACAAAGGGCACCCAAATCAGAAAAGAGGAAGTCAAACCACTGCTGTTCACCAATGATACGATAATATACCTAGAAAAGTCTAAGAACTCATCCAAAAAGCTCCTAGATCTAACAAATAATTCAGTAAAGTCTCAGCTTACAAAATCAATGTACACAAATCAGTAGGACTGCTATACACCAACAATGACCAAGCTGAGAATCAAATCGATAACTCAATCCCTTTTACAACAGCTGCAAAACAGAAACAAAAAATAAACAAACAAACAAAAAAACCTCAGGAGGTGGAAGATCTCTACAAGAAAACTATAAAACACTACTGAAAGAAATTATAGATGACACAAACAAATGGAATCATATCCCACGCTCATGGATGGGTACAATCAATATTGTGAAAATGACCACACTGCCAAAAGTGATCTACAGATTCAATACAATTCACATCAAAATATCATCATCATTCTCCACAGAACTAGAAGAAAACAATCCTTAAATTCTTATGGAACCAAAAAAGAGCCCACATAGCTGAAGTAATACTAAGCAAAAAGAACAAATCTAAAGGTATCATATTACCCAACTTCAAACTGTACTACAAACTAGGCTACAGTTACCAAAACATGGTACTGGTATAAAAGTAGGCACGTAGACCAATGGAACACAGTAGAGAACCAAGAAATAAAGCCAAATACTTACAGCCAATTGATCTTAGGCAAAGCAAATAAAAACAGAGCGGGAAAAGCACACACACCCCGTTCAACAAATCATGTTGGAATAACTGGCAAGCCACATGTAGAAGTATTACACTGGATCCTTATCTCTCACCTTATACAAAAATCAACTCAAGATGGATCAAAGACTTAAATCTAAGACCTGAAACCATAAAAATTCCAGAAGATAACATCAGAAAAACTATTCTAGACATTGGCTTAGGCAAAGAGTAGTTCATGACGAAGAACCCAAAAGCAAATTCAACAAAAACAAAAATAAATAGATGGGACCTAATTAAACTAAAAAGCTTCTACACAGCAAACAAAATAGCAGAGAAAACAGACAACCGACAGAGTGGGAGAAAATACTCACAAACTATGCATCTGACAAAGGACTAATATCCAGTATCTACAAGGAACTCAAACAAATCAAGAAAAGAACAAATAATTGCATCAAAAAGTAGGCGAAGGTCATGAATAGAAAATTCTCAAAATATGCAAATGTCCAGCAAACATATGAAAAAATGCTTAACATCACTAATTATCAGGGAAATGGAAATTACAACCACAATGCGATACCATCTTACTCCTGCAAGAATGGCCTGCAAGAATTAAAAATAAAAAAATAATAGATGTTGGTGTGGATGTGGTGAAAAGGGAACACTTTTACAATGCTGGTGGGAATGTAAGCTAGTACAACCACTATGGAAAACAGTATGGAGATTCCTTAAAGAACTAAAAGTAGAACTACTATTTGATCTAGCAACCCCACTACTGGGTATTTACCCAAAGAAAAAAAAGTCATTATATAAAAAAGTCACTTGCATATGCATGTTTACAGCAGCACAATTTGCAATTGTGAAAATACGTAACCAACCCAAATGCCTATCAACCAATGAGTGGATCAAGAAAATGTGGTATGTATACAACATGGAATACTACTCAGACATAAAAAGGAACAAAATAATGGCATTTGCAGCAACCCAGATGAAGTTGGAGAACATTATTCCAAGTGAAGTAACTCAGGTATTGAAAACCAACGATCATGTTTTCACTAATAAGTGGGGGCTAAGCTATGAGGATGCAAAGGCATAAAAATAAGATAATGCACTTTGGGGACTTGGGAACACTGGGAGGCGGTAAGGGACAAAATACTGCACATTGGAGACAGTAAACTGCTCAGGTGACAGGTGCACCAAAATCTCAGAAATCACCACTAAAGAACTCATCCATTTAACCTAAAACCACCTGTTCCTGAAAAACTATTAAAATTTTTTTAAATGGGCAAAATATCTGAACAGATACTTCATCAAAGATACACAGATGGCAAATAAGCATATGAAAAGATGCTTAACAGCATGTCATTGGAGAACTACAAATTAAAACAACAATGAGATACCACTGTATACCTACTAGCAGGGTGAAAATCTGAAACACTGATGATGGTAAATGCTGGGGAGAACATGGAGCAACAGGAAGTCTCATTCATTGCTAGTAGGAATGCAAAATGGTACAGCCACTTAGAAGGGTAGCTTGACAGCACTATTCACAATAGCAAAGATATGGAATCAACCCAAATGTTCACCAATAACAGATTGGATTAAAAAAATTGGTACATATACACCATGGAATACTATGCAGCCATAAAAAGAAATGAGATCATGTCTTTTACACAAACATGGATGGAGCTGTAGGCTATTATCCTTAGCAAGTAAACGCAGGAACAGAAAACCAAATGCCACACGTTCTTACTTATAAGTGGGAGCTAAACGATGAGAACTTAAATGATGAGAACTTACAAACACAAAGAAGGAAACCACAGACACTGAGGGTAATGGGTGGGAGCAAGGAGAGGAGCAGAAAAGATAACTATTGGGTAAGAGCTTAATAGCTGGGTGATGAAATAACCTGCACAACAAATGCCCATGATACGAGTTTACCTGTGTAACAAATCTTCACATGTACACCTGAACCTAAAATAGAAGTTGAAAAAAAAAAGTAAATAAATAAATAAAAGTAAAAGGCTCATTCACCATGATCAGTAAGTTTTATCCCAGAGATGCAAGGATGGTTCAATATATCCAAATCAATAAACATGATACACCACATTAATAGAATGAAAGACAAAAACAACACGATCATTTCAATGAATGTGGAAAAAGCATTTGGCAAAATTCAATATCCTCTTGTGATAAAAACTCTCAACAAATTAATTATCCAAGGTATGTACCTCAACATAATAAAAGCCATATATGATAAGGCCACAACTAATATCATACCCAATGGTGAAAAGCTAAAAGCTTTTCGTCTAAGATCAGGAACAAGTCTCTTGCCACTTCTATTTAACACAGCACTGGAAGTTCTAGTCAAAGCAATTAGGCAAGAGAAAGAAATGAAAGACATACAAATTGGAAAAGAAGAAGTAAAATTGTCTCTTTTCCCAGATTACATGATATTATACATAGAAGATCTTAAATAACGCCACCAAAAAGCTGTTAGAACTAATAAATAAACTCAGGGAACTGCAGCATACAAAGTCAACATACAAAAAAGCAGTTACATTTCTATATACTATCGAAGATGATCTACCCAAAAAAGAAAGAACGCAATCCCATTTAAAATAGCATCAGAAAGAATAAAACACTTAAGAATAAACTTAACCCAAGAGGTCAAAAGCTGTATATTGAAAACTATCAAACCATAATGGACAAAATTGAAGATACAAATGAATGGCAAGATGTCCTATGTTCATGAATTGGAAGAATTAATGTTGTTAAAATAACCATACTACCCAAAGCAATCCAAAGATTCAATTCTAGTGGCATTTTTCACAGACATAGAAAAAATAAACAATTGCAAAATTTGTATGGAATCACAAAAGACTCTGAATAGCTAAAGCAGGTGTACAACCAAAGCAAATGAAATCAGCAATTGCAAAGATATCTGCACTCCCATTTTCATTGCAGTATTATTCACAATAGCCAAAACATGAAAACAACCTAAGTGTCTAATCGAAGTGTCTGCCAATAGATCAACGGATGAAGAAACTGTGGTATACACACACACACACACACACACACACAGGTTATCATTCAACCATTAAAAAAAAAAGAAAGAAATCCTGTCATTTGCAACAACATAGATAACCCTCAAGGGTATTATGCTAAGTAAAGTAAGTCAGACAGAGAAAGACAAACTCTGCATGATTTTATTTGTATGTGGAATTTTTAGAAGTTGAACTTACTGAACTAGAGAATAGAATGGTGGTTCCCAGAGGCAAAGGTAAAGGAAAGGCGAGAGGTTGGGAGGTTGGCCAAAGGGCACAAACTTTCAATGACACGTAAGTTCAAGGGATGTAATACACAGCATGGTGAAGTGATACATATAAACTAATTTGATTCTGGTAATCATTCCACAAAATATATGTATATCAAATCATCACACTGCACACCTTAAAATCAAACAATTTTATTTGTCAGTTATACCTCAATAAAGCTGGGGAAAAAAAGAAAAAAAAATACATAAACCCAGAGGGTCTTATAGCTACCTATTTCCTGGGGACATCTTGAATTTACCATTCCCTAGAACTTCTTAACAGCTAAAATCATAAATTCAGCAAGTTTTTCTCTGAGTACAACCTCCTATCATTACAGTTTCGATTTCCTTACTGATCTACTTCATTTCTTACAGGTAAAGTTACCTACCTTAGAAGACTATTAGTGAGAATTAAATGAAATAATGTGTATCAACAGCTTAGCACAGTACCTGATACACACACAGTAAGTCCTCAATAAATCATAGACAAATTTTGATTTTAAGTATTCATTAAAAACAAATTATCTGCCAATACCCAAATTGTCCTCAAACTCACTCTCAACCTCTGGCATTAAATTAAACTTGGCTTTTATTTGACACTACTATTATACATTCCTCCCAATCCACTTAATTGAAGGCCAGACCCCCAGCAATTCCCCGATTCCAGAAGACCCGAGAGATCAGCACAGTCCTTGCTTCTCAAGCACCACGATCTCCACAAATCTTAGCCATTTCTAACAGTTACCCTACCTTGCAATTATTAGAAATTGTTTCACCTTCAAGATCCTAAATGCTTGAAATTTCCCTCATTAAAATAGAATGCTCTTTCAACTCTCCTACTCTTTTTGAACTAGTTCTTCTTTCTCACTATGGCCATAAATCTTCTAGTACCCTAGTCCATCACTTCAATCTTCTTCTTTGTCTCCTTATCCACAGTGGATGACTATTTGGATAAATTCCCTAGATCTTCTATCATTCTCACTTTGACAACACTCAGCACTTGAGCAACCCCACTGTCTCCTCTTCCCCTCCTATGCTGTGAGCACTGCTGGAGAAAGTCACTACTAGAGCCAACATTAGCCAGGCCCTCACTTCTCAGCAATTATTAATATTTTATTCAATGGCTACTGATACTACTGAATTTCCTATAGCACCTTTTCCAAGCCTATCCCATTCTTAAACTCCTAAAGGCACATTTTCCTCTCTCAGCAGATGACCTTCCACCCAGAAGATACAGACCTCCAATGTGAGCTCCCTCCTCTACCTCCTCCGTTCTTCGAAATCACTTTGTATCTTCACCTTCTATCTCGACCAACTCTGGCCTTTGAAGCAAAGTGTGTTTCCTCTTTGCAATGTTAATCCCTCCACTTGTTCTCTTGATTTTACCACTTTCTTACAAAGTATGGTTAAGAGTCCAGGTTCAGGACTCAAACCATGTGATTTCAGATCCAGCTCTACCACTTTACTCCTGTGTGACCTTGGAGTTCCTCGACCTTTTTAAGCTTCTGTTTCCCTACCTGTAAAAAGTGATTAATAACAGTTCCTACTGATAGGGCCAACGTGAAACATAAATGAGAGAATCCGCATAAAGTGCTTAGCAAAATTCCTAGCACATAGTCAATATTCAGTAACATAATAGCTGTAAATACTATTATCTGTCCCTCCAGATACCTCCTGGTACATTTTCCCTTGTCTCCAAAGTAGCTCGAGTCTTCTGTCTCCTGTTTTGTTTTTAGTTTTTTTTTTTTAATTAAAAGACACATTTTCTGGAATTTGCTACCCTCATTCCAAGATTTCGTTCCTTCCTTTCACCACCAAACTTCTCTAAAGAGTAATGTATAACTCCTTTCCAGAGGAAGCAAGGAGGAGTGGAAAGACTTTGGAGATAAATATACTGTTTGAACCTAGTTCTTCCACTTAGTGGTTGTATGACCTGGAGCAAGCAGTTTTTCTAAGCCTCCATTTCTTCATGTGTAAAATGGATATATTACCCATTTCTTAGGGTCATCAAGAGGATTAAACTAAAATAATATATGTAAAGCATCTGGCCAAAGTAGGTGATAATTGAATGTCAGTTCTCCATCCCTTATTCTTTTCTTAACCTCGTACAATCTTGGTTGTTCCTCTACCACTCTATTTATCTCTTTAGCTCACTTCAGCTCTTATTAGCATGGTTTTGAATAATCTGACTTCTCTAAACCTTAATTTTCATGTGTAAAATGGTAATAATACCCACCACATAAAGTTGTCTTTAGAATTAGTGAATTAACACATTTAATGTGTTTTAGCATAGTGCCTGGCCTGGAGTAAGCACTTAATAAATGATAACTGCAGCAACTTATTAATGGTGAAATCAAAGGACTGTTCAACTCTCTTCTCTAAGTTTCAATGAAAACACACTATTCTGGTTTGCTTTTTGCCACTGACCATTCCTTCTGTCTCTGCACCTTCTCCATGAAGCCTCTCTTTACTCTCTTCAAACCAAGTGTGAGCTCTCTCTCCTTTTGAGCCTCAGAGCACTTTGTACTTCTCTTGAGGTAAGAAACTCCCCTTACTCTGAATCACAGTCATTTGTGTTATATGTGTTATATCTCCACCACTTAATCTCTTTTGTCATCACTGCCTGGCACTTTATTCATGTAGAACGTGTTGACTACCTAATATACATCAGACCTGTGCTAGGTACTACGGATACAAAGGTTAATATAATTACTGTCTTTAAGGAGCTTATAGTTTAGGTAGTTAGAACAGCAAGTAAGTAGTCTATATGTGCAGTGGAATAAATGCTTGGTTAAGAGTGTGCCCAGAGTCCTCTGGGAGCACAAACAAGAGTTATTTAAAATAGACTGGCGAGGACCGGGTGCGGTGGCTCACGCCTGTAAACCCAATACTTTTGGAGGCCCAGGCGGGTAGATCACGAGGTCAGGAGTTCGAGACCAGCGTGACCAACATGGTGAAACCCCGTCTCTACTAAAAAATAAAAATAAAAATAAATTAGCCGGGCATGGTGGCAGGCGCCTGTAGTTCCAGCTACTCAGGAGGCTGAGGCAGGAGAATCGCTTGAACCCAGGAGGTGGAGGTTGCAGTGGGCTGAGATCACGCCACTGCACTCAAGCCTGGGAGACAGAGAAAGACTCCATCTCAAAAATAAAAAATAAAATAAAATAGACTGGGGAGATCAAGAACACTATTAGACAAGGCATTTTTGTGTTTTGCATATGGGGAGGCTGTACACAAATACCTGTTGAATGAATGAATAAACTATAAATACAACTAAATAAGCATGGGAAAAGGCACTTTAGGCCCAGAGAAAGAGCACGTAAAAAAGCATGGAGGGGTCAAGCAAGTAGCTCAGTATCGACAGGAGGAGGGTTCCTGAGTGACAAGAGATGAGGCTGGAAAGTCTAGGTAAAATCAGGTGTTCTAGACGTAAGAATATGACCTGACCCCAGAGGGGAGATGATGACATGCCCATAAAGCTTTTTAAATGGGCGCGGCGGGCGGGAGGAGGCAAAAATCAAATTTGCGTTTTGGTAGATGTACTCTGGCAACACAGAGGAAAACGGATTACATGAGAGCCAGGCTTGAGGTAGCAAGTTCAGGTAGGAGGTTGTTGAAAGAACTCAGATGAAGTATGAGAACCAGAACTGTAGACGCTGCCGACTTAAACTTCAGCGGAACTGAATTATTCATATTGTATCTCCTGCAAGCCTAACAGAATATTTTACAATTAAAACTCGCTACGTAAATATCTGTAGACTACCATTATTAAACACTACTTAGGGAACTGCAGCAAGCAGCCAGCTGAGTCACTCACTGTACACGGATTCCCAAGTAAAGGCACCTTTGCCAAGCGTAAAACTCGAAAGAAACAAGTTATTCGAGCACAGAGAGCAACAACAGTATGTGTAAACCAGCGCACTGCTGAGAGACTATGGGACTTCTCTATCCTGGTCAGTTTCACCCCAAATGTTTCAACAAAGTCCTTCCATAAGGTCATGAGGCCTTGCCCTGTGCGCCGAGACAAATGCCAAGTTTATATATATATTTTTTTCTCTTTATTGCAGATCAAGACCAAAACGTCTACTGCGGCTCATCGCCTAGCCAGCCATTTTCACCCAGCCGTTTCCCAGTTTTGTACTGTGCCACTGTGTAAATCGACAACCACAGGAGATTGAGGGAGCAGTGTCCCAGGCTGATAAAACCCAAATGGGGAAAGGCCAGGTGTCTTGAGGCTTCAAACGATAAAGATTGCAATTATCTCAAAACCCACCTCCACCCCGCCCCTTGCTCCAGGGCTCCTTCAGAAGTTAGTAGGATCCCTTTTACAGTTATCGGGATGCCATCGGCACCCACAGAAATTAAGCAAGTTCGTTTTCGCTTACCCTGATGGCCGCCATGTCTACGACCCTTTCGGCCAAGGTTTTCAGACGGAGAGCGGAGAGGGACAAATCAGTTCGGCTAGGCTTCCCTTACGACAGCCCCACCCCGTTACGCCCCTTGCCTGCCAGTTACCGCCTTTTCTCCGCCCTCCTCCAGCTGCCTTGGCAACTGCTGCGGTTTTGGTCAGCTGTCTTCCGGAGAAACCGTTCACCCCTGTGGTTGAGCCTCCCGGTCCCAGATAAAGCCTTATAGAACATTGTCCATACTCCAGTTGGGAGTTATTTTCCTGGGTGCAGAACTTTTAATTATTTTGTTTCAGGCACATGTGATATGTCTAGATAACGACTTAATACCCAAGTGTAGCTGCTTTAATAATTAATTATATAGTCAGAAAAACAACTTATTACCTCTGCGAAACATGGGTAAGTTCATTCATTCTAAAACTAAGTCACGGAGAGCTTACTCCATGCCAGGCAGTTGTTCGGGGCATAGACAAAACATAGTGGCTTCCTCACAGAGCTTATGATTCCAGGAGTAAAAAAGACAAATGAGGCCGGCGCTGTGGCTCACGCCTGTAATCCCAGCACTTTGGGAGGCCGAGACGGGCGGATCACGAGGTCAGGAGATCGAGACCATCCTGGCTAACACGGTGAAACCCCGTCTCTATTAAAAGTACAAAAAAAAATTACCCGGGCGTAGTGGAGTGCGCCTGTAGCCCCAGCTACTCGGGAGGCTGAGGCAGGAGAATGGCGTGAACCCGGGAGGCGGAGCTTGCAGTGAGCCGAGATTGCGCCACTGCACTCCAGCCTGGGCGACAGAGCGAGACTCCGTCTCAAAAAAAAGCGAGACTCCGTCTCAAAAAAAATAAATAGGCCGGGCGCGGTGGCTCACGCTTGTAATCCCAGCACTTTGGGAGGCCGAGGCGGGCGGATCACGAGGTCAGGAGATCGAGACCACGGCGAAACCCCGTCTCTACTAAAAAATACAAAAAAAAAATTAGCCGGGCGCGGTGGCGGGCGCCTGTAGTCCCAGCTACTCGGAGGCTGAGGCAGGAGAATGGCGTGAACCCGGGAGGCGGAGCTTGCAGTGAGCCGAGATTGCGCCACTGCACTCCAGCCCGGGCGACAGAGCGAGACTCTGTCTCAAAAAAAAAAATAAATAAATAAAATAAATAAATAAATAAATAAAAATAAGTAATACAGTTTTAAAAAGAGACAAATGCTATGAAGGAAAATAAAACAGTATGGGAATGAGGTGGGAGTTTACTGGTTTATATCAACGAGAGAAAGACTCTCTGATAAGCTCATTTGATAAAAGTCCTGGATGATTTTAGAGAAGAGGGTTGCATACGGAAGGAAAAGCAAAGAAAAAGGCCAGTGAGGCTGGAGCAATAATTTCAGAGGTAGCGAAGTAACACAGTGTAGGGGTTTTCGTGCCGCCAAAATAAATTTGGATTTTATGCTGAATAAGATGGGAAATCATTGGAGGATTTTGAGCAAAGGTGTGATGTGATCTAATTTACACTTTTAAAGGATGATTTTGGTGCTATCAGGAGAATATACTAAGGGTATATTGCAATATTCACAACAGGAGCAAGGTCTTCCGTAGGCCTCCATGAAGGATTCTGAGGAAAGAAGATGCTCATAATATGCCCATCAACAGTCCCAATATTAATTCATGTATTCATTCATTCAGTCAACAAATATTTATTAAGTGCAAACTATATACTAGGCATTAGTTGATACCTATCACATTTCATACCCAAAACAGATCCTTTTTAACAGAACTGTCCTGTAAATGACAAAATTATTTTAAGAAATAATGATGAAATGAAACTAATAATACTGGCTGCAGAAGAAACTTGAGTGACTATTTTCTTTTATTGAACTTAATATAAACATATACATACATATATATGCCAATATAAAAATAAAATGCAAAATAAATAGTACAGAACCAAAAAGGAAAAAATGGATCAAGGTGTTTTAATTGCATTAATGTATTTTTCAAAGGAAAAATACTTATATCTACATAGTGGTCTACCACAGGAATGAATAATAATATTACAGTTTCTGTTTTTGAGCCTTAACCTCTGTGTATTTGTCAATAATTTCATCCAAATTTAACATTTCTGCATATTAAATAAATGGTATACCTAGATTTGTCAAGCTACCTTTGTTCATAACTGATTGATGCACACTTTTTGTTGATTTTAATATCAGTCAGGTTTATTTCACAATAATCAACAGGCAAATAGGAAAAGTCTTAAAATTGTGAATAAGCTTAGAATAAATTTATAACTATCCTATTTCCCAAAAATTTCAGGTATTTCAATAACACCCATGCTTTGTTGTTGTAGTTGTAGTTGTTGCTTCTTTTCCAACTTTAACTTTTATTTTGGGTTTGGGTACATGTGCAGGTTTGTTATACAGGAAAATTGCATGTCAGGTGGGTTTGACATACAGATTATTTCCTCACCCAAGTAATAAGCATGGCACTTGATAGGTAGTTTTTCAATCCTCATATTTCTTCCACCTTCCACCGTCAAGTAGGCCCCAGTGTCTATTGTTTCCATCTTTATGTCTATGCATACTCATCATTTAGTTCCCACTTATAAGTCAGAACCCGCAGTATTTGGTTTTCTGTTCCTGCACTAGTTCACTGAGGATAATGGCCTCCAGCTCTACCCATGGTGCTGCCAAGGATATGATCTTAATATGATCTTATTCTTTTTTATGATTTTTTTGGCTGCATAGCATTCCATGGTATATATGTATCACATTTTCTTTATCCAGTCTACTGTTGATGGGCATTTAGGTTGAGTCAATGTCTTTGCTAGTGAGAATAGTGCTGTAATGAACAGACTCATGCATGTGTCTTTATAGTAGAATGACTTATATTCCTTTGGGTATATACCCAATAATGGACTCCCTATTCAATAAATGGTGCTGGGAAAACTGGTGAGCCATAGGCAGAAGACTGAAACTGGACCCCTTCCTTATACCACAATAAAAAATTAACTCGAGATGGATTAAAGACTTAAATATAAAACCCAAAACTATAAAAACCCTGGAAGACAACCTGGGCAATGCCATTCTGGACATATGAACTAGCAAAGATTTCATGACAAAGACACCAAAATCATTGCAACAAAAGCAAAAACTGACAAATGGGATCTAATTAAACTAAAGAGTTTCTGCACAGCAAAAGAAACTATCAATAAACGGATAGCCTACAGAATGGGAGAAAATAATATCCAGCTTCTGTAAGGAATTTAAACAAATTTACAAGAAAATCTAACAACCCCATTCAAAAGTGGGCAAAAGACATGAACAGACACTTCTCAAAAGAAGATATACATGTGGCCAACAAGCATATGAGAAAAAGTTCAATATCAGTGATCATTAGAGAAATGTAAATCAAAATCACAGTGAGATACCATCTCATACCAGTCAGAATGGCTATTATTAAAAAGTCAAAAAATAACAGATGCTGGTGAGGTTGCAGAGAAAAGGGAACACTAATACACTGTTGGTGGGAGTGTAAATTAGTTCAACAATTATAGAAAGCAGTGTGGCAATTCCTCAAAGAGCTAGAAACAGAAATACCATTCAACTGAGAAATCCTATTACTGAGTAAATACACAAAAGAATGTAAATTGTTCTATCATGAAGACACATGCACACATATGTTTATTGCAGCACTATTCCCAATAACAGACATGGAATCAACCTAAATGCCCAATCACTATAGACTGGGTAAAGAAAATGTGGTACATATATGCCATGAAATACTACACAGCCAAAGAAAGAATGATATCATGTCCTTTGAAGTAACATGGATGGAGCTGGAGGCCTTTATTTTAAACTAATGCAGGAACAGAAAACCAAATATCACATGCTCTCACTTATAAGTAGGAGCCAAATGATGAGAGAATGTGAACACAAAGAAGGGAACAACGGACATTGGGGCCCACTTGAGGGTAGAGGGTGGGAGGAGGGAGAGGGTCAGAAAAATAACTATTTGATGCTAGGCTTAGTACCTGGGTGATGAAATAATCTGTACAACAAACCCCTATAACACAACTTTACCTATATAACAAACCTGCACATGCACCCAAGAACCTAAAATAAAAGTTTTTAAAAAAGTAAATAAATAAACAAAAACAATATTAACTTTTTCAATCCAAAAACAGAAAAAAATTCATAATCCCCTTACACTCATCTTTTCCTATATGAACATTCAAGAATAAATCAATGGAATGTGTTCAATGCTTTTATGATCTTATCCACAAATATGGAAGCTTATGATTGGCATGTTTTTATCAACTAAATGCTTTGACTTTACATAAGAATGATCTATAGGACACGGAACTATTGTGTATGAGAATAAAAAGAAGTGTAATTCTCAGAATATGTCTATGTGATGTCCCAATTAGTGGCAGAAATATTTAAAAAGTCAGAAAAAATGCATACTGGGCTTGAGGCAATGAACAACACAGACACAATCCCTGGTCCCAGGGAGCTTAAGTATATTTTGACTAAGACAGTAAATAAATTAAGATTATTTTAAATGCTGATAAATACTATAGAGAGTGACTATAGTATTTAGTCTCTGGTTTGGGGTGAAAGTTACTTTAGATTGGGAATACCTCTTGAAGGAACAGATGTTTCAGCAGTCTTGAGTAAAAAGTGAATCTACTCATGTTAATATTTGAGCACTCCAAGCAGAAGGAACAACTAATGCAAAGACCGTGAGGTGAGAATAAACTCACTGGAGCGCCATAAGTAAGGCAGAAAGTGATAGAAGAGTCTGGCAGGAACCAGATCTATATAAAGAATTTGGATTTTCTTTTAGGTTATTTATTCTTAAATATTCCTTGATTTATTATTGTAAGTTTATCATTGCCACTAATTGCTTTGGGCACAAAAGGCAGCTTTGTATAATGGAGAGTATTAGCATCAAAATAAAATCTTGGCCTCTAAAGGCAGAATCTTGAAGGAGCTGAGCCAGACCAGATGTTCCAAAAGTTAGTGTATTTGGGAATCACCTGGATAATTTGATAAAATGAGAATTCCTGGGTCCCACCCTTGGATATTGGTATTTATTTGTTCTGATGTAGGGGCATGTCTGAAGAGTACCCCAGGTGTTTCTAATATGGATATTCCTTGGGCCACATATTGAGAAACAAATCAAGTCCACTTACATGGACTACATAACTTAACAATGGTATGTTATTTCTAGCTCTGACATCCTAGGTTCATGTCAAAAATAGGCTCTTATTTAATGGTATTTGGTGATCCTGGGCAACAACAGTATTCTTGTGGACACATGAAATCATCCTCTCCAGTGACTTTTATTTTCAATTCACCTCAGCTATCCACAACAATGGCCGTAGTTTTGACTCTGTTATCGCTAAGAAAACTACATTACCTCTGAAATTTTAAATTCAAACATTATTTTTTCAGACTATTTTCCCTTGAGCTCTTTGACCCACACATTATTGTTTTCCTTGAGCTCTCTAGACCTTAATGTCTATATTAGCTATCTTTGGTTGCACAACACTTTACCCTAAATTTAGCAATATAAAAAACAAGCATGTATTGTCTCACAGTTTCTGTGGGTCAAGAGTTCTGAAGTGGTTTAGCTGGATGATTTTACTCATCTCTCATGAGGTTGTACTCAAGATATCAGCCAGAGCAGCAGTTATCAGAAGACTTGATTGGGGTTTAAGGATCCACTTCCAAAATGGCTCATTCGCTTTGGTGGTTGTTGATAGGAGCCTTCAGATATGCCATGTGAATCATTCCATAAGGTTGACTGAGTGTCCTCATAGAGCTCGTAGAGTTAGTAGGCTCTAGCTTTAATTGGAGGAATACCAAAGACTTTAAATACATATTTTAAAGCCACCATCACATCACCATTTTCACTATCTGTTAGTCCCTTCTGGCCTCATTTTATTTTCTAACCAGCCTAGACCTTGTGGTACATCTCTTCAACCACTTTTTTGCCAATAAACTCATCTACCCAGTCTCACTGGAAAAGTTTCATTTTACTCTTCGAGAAAACCCCTTTTTCAGGATAAATATACCTGAACTTAGGCAGCTAATTCTCCTCTTCTCTATCGTGGCTATGTTATTTTATTATTTTTTATTTGTATAAATTTAGGGGGTACAAGTGAGGTTTTTATACATGGGTATATTGTGTAGTGGTGAAGTCTGAGCTTTTGGTATAACTATCACCCAAATAGTATACATTGTATCCATTTAAGTATTTTCTCATCCCTCACACCCCTCCCACCTCCCACACCTCTGAGTCTCCAATGTTTATTATCCCACACTCTATATCCATGTATAGACATTATTTGGCTCCTATTTATAAGTGAGATCATGTGACATTTGACTTTCTGTTTCTAAGTTACTTCATTTAAGATAATGGCCTCCAGTTCCATCCATGTTACTGCAAAAGATATGATTTTGTCCTTTTTTATGGCTGATTAGTATCATTAGTATCTGCCCACATCAGCTTCCCAAAGTGCTGGGATTATAAGCATGAGCCACTGCACTTGGCCTCAATTTTTTTTATCTTTTGAAATAAAAAACTTTTTGTTTAATAGAGTCTTTGTATCTTTTTATAAACAGCCTTTTATTTTATTTTTATTTTTTATTATACTTTAAGTTCTGGAGTACATGTGCAGAACGTATAGGTTTGTTACATAGGTATACATGCGCCATGGTGGTTTGCTGCACCCATCAACCTATCGTCAACATTAGGTATTTCTCCTAATGCTATCCCTCCCCTAGCCCCCCAACCCCCGACAGGCCCTGGTGTGTGATGTTCCCCTCCCTGTATCCATGTGTTCTCATTGTTCAACTCCCACTTTGCGTGAGAACCTGCAGTGTCTGGTTTTCCATTCTTGTGCTAGTTTGCTGAGAATGATGGTTTCCAGCCTCATCCATGTCCCTGCAAAGGACATGAACTCATCCTTTTTCGTGGCTGCATAGTATTCCATGGTGTATATCTGCCCACATTTTCTTTTTCTTTTTTTTTTTTTTTTTTTTTTGAGACGGAGTCTCGCTCTGTAGCCCAGGCTGGAGTGCAGTGGCACAATCTCGGCTCACTGCAAGCTCCACCTCCCGGGTTCACGCCATTCTCCTGCCTCAGCCTCTCCGAGTAGCTGGGACTACAGTCGCCCGCCACCACGCCCAGCTAATTTTTTTGTATTTTTAGTAGAGACGGGGTTTCACCGTGGTCTCAATCTCCTGACCTCATGATCCGCCCGCCTCGGCCTCCCAAAGTGCTGGGATTACAAGCGTGAGCCACCGCACCTGGCCGTGCCCACATTTTCTTAATCCAGTCTATCGTGGATGGGCACTTGGGTTGGTTCCAAGCCTTTGCTATTGTGAACAGTGCCACAGTAAACATACATGTGCATGAGTCTTTATAGTAGAATCATTTGTAATCCACTGGGTATATACCCAGAAATGGGATTGCTGGGTCAAATGGTATTTCTAGTTCCAGATCCTTGAGGAATCGCCACACTGTCTTCCACAATGGTTGAACTAATTTACACTCCCACCAACAGTGTAAAAGCGTTCCTATTTTTTCACATCCTCTCCAGCATCTGTTGTTTCCCGACTTTTTAAGGATTGCCATTCTAATTGGTGTGAGGTGGTATCACATTGTGGTTTTAATTTGCATTTCTGTAATGACCAGTGATGATGAGCATTTTTTCATGTGTTTGTTGGCTGCATAAATGTCTTCTTTTGATAAGTGTCTGTTCATATCTTTTGCCCACTTTTTGATGTGGTTGTTCGTTTGTTTTTTTTCTTGTAAATGTGTTTAAGTTATTTGTAGATCCTGGATATTAGCCCTTTGTCAGATGGATAGATTGCAAAATTTTTCCAATTTTGTTTATCTTTTGAAATAATCAACTTTTTGTTTAATTGATTCTTTGTATTTTTTTGACCTCAATTTCATTTAGGTCTTCTGAGATCTTTGTTATTTCTTTTCTTTTGCTAGCTTTATGTTTGTTTCTTATTTTTCTAGTTCCTTGAGGTGTGGCATTAGGTTATTTGTGTTCTGAGTTTTTTGATGTAGGCATTTAGCATGACAAACTTTCCTCTTAGCAGTGTTTTTATTGTATCCTAGGGGTTTTAGTATGTTGTGTCTCCATTTTCATTTGTTTCCAAAATGTTTAAAATTTTTATCTTAATTTCAGCATTGATCCAAATATTATTCAGTAGTGTGTTGTTCAATTTCTATGTATTTTTTCAAGAGTTCCTCTTGGAATTGATTTGTAGTTTTATTCTACTTTTGTCCAAGAAGATACTTGATATGGTTTCAATTTTTAAAAATGTATTAAGACTTCTTTTGTGGCCTAATACATGGTTTGTCTTGGAGCACAGTCTATGTGCTGATGATAAGAATGTATATTTTGTTGTTGTTGGATAGAATGTTTTATAAATATCTATTAGATCAATTTGGTCTAAAGTCCAATTTAAGTAGTGTTTTCTTGTTGGTTTTCTGCCTTGATAATCTGTATAGTGCTGTCAGTGGAGTGTTCTATTCCCCCATTATTCTTATATTGCTTTCCATCTTTTTGGTAGGTCTAGTAATATTTGTGTTATGAATCTGGGTGCTCCAGGATTGGGTGCAGATAGATGCAGGATTTTTATATCTTCTTATTAGATGAATCCATTTATCATTATATAATCACTTTTCTTTGACTTTTTTTACTGTTGATTTAAATTCTGTTTTATCTTAGATAAGTATAGCTACTCTTGTTTGCGTGTATGTGTTTTGTTTTTCTTTTGAGAAGGAGTCTCACTCTGTCACCCAGGCTGGAGTGCAGTGGCACAATCTTGGCTCACCTCAACCTTCGCCTCCCAGGTTCAAGTAATTCTCCTGCCTCAGCCTCCCAAGTAGCTGGGATTACAGGCACGCGCTACTATGCCTGGATAATTTTTTTTTTTTTTTTTTGTATTTTTAGTAGAGATGAGGTTTCACCATGTTGGCCAGGCTGGGCTCAAACTCCTGACCTTAAGTGATCCACCTGCCTCAGCCTCCCAAAGTGCTGGAATTACAGGCGTGAGCCACCACACCTGGACTCCTGTTTATGGTTTCTGTTTCCATGGAATATCATTTTTCCACCCTTTTACCTTCAGTCTATGTGTCTTTAAGAGTGAGTTTCTTGTAAGTAGCATAGAGTTAATCCGTGTTTTTTATCCATTCTGCAAATCTGTATCATTTGAATGGACCATTTAATCCATTTCTGTTAAAAGTTAATATTGATATGTGAGGTTTTGTTCCTGTCATAATATTGTTATCTAGTTGCTTTGTAGATTCTTTGTTTCTTTTTTCTCTGTCTTTTTGTGATTTGGTGGAGTTCCGTCATGTTGCCATTTTCTTTCTTTCTCATTCTTATTTGTGTGATTGTTTTATAAAATCTGTGAGTTTTATACTTTCATGGGATTTTAGGATGGTGAGTATCGATCTTTTGTTTCCATGTTTAGAACTCCTTTGCCTATTTTTGTTAGGACTAGTCTAAAGGTGTCAAATTCTGTCAGTGTTTACTTGACTGAGAAAGACTTTATTTTTCCTTAATTTATGAAGCTCTTCTCAGAAAATACAAAATTTGAGTTTGGCATGTTTTTTTTTTTTTTTAATTTAACCACTTTTGAAAAAAGAATCCCACTCCATTCTGGCTCATAGAGTTTCTGCTAAGAAGTCTGCTATTAGTCTAGTAGGGTATCATTTATAGATGACTAGACACTTTTGCTGATTTTAGGTTTTTTCCTTGATGATCTTAGTCTGATGCCTACATGCCATGGTGAGTTCCTTGTTGCAATGTATTTACTGAGCTTCTTATATCAGGATATCTACATCTTTTGCTAGGCTAGGAAGTTTTCCTCAGTTATTTCCTGAAATTAATTTTCCAAACTTTTTGCTCTTGGTCTTTCTTCTTCTGTGTGAATATCTTTAATTCATAGGTTCAGTCATTTTGCATAATTCTATACTTCTCAAAGGCTTTGTTCATTTTTTAAAATTCTTTTTTCTTTTTGTCTGACCAGATTAATTTGAAAGACCTGTCTTCAAGTTCCCAGAGGATTTCTTCTGCTTTGTCAAGTGTATTGTTGAAATTTTCAACTATATGTTTAATTATTTCATCTCACACCAGTTAGAATGGCAATCATTAAAAAGTCTGGAAACAACAGATGCTGGCAAGGCTGTGGAGAAATAGAAACGCTTTTACACTGTTGGTGGGAGTGTAAATTAGTTCAACCATTGTGGAGTGGCAATTCCTCAAGGATCTAGAACCAGAAATACCATTTGACCCAGCAATCCCATTACTGGGTATATACCCAAAGGATTATAAATCATTCTCCTATAAAGACACATGCACACATGTGTTTTTTGCAGCACTCTTTACAAAAGCAAAGGCTTGGAACCAACCCAAATGCCCATCAATGATAGACTGGATAAAGAAAATGTGGTACATATACACCATGGAATACTATTCAGAGATAAAAGGGAACGAGATCATGTCCTTCGCAGGGACATAGATGAAACTGGAAACCATCATCCTCAGCAAACTAACACAGGAACAGAAAACCAAACACTGCATGTTCTCACTCAAAAGCTGGAGTTGAACAATGAGAACACATGGATACAGGGAGGGGAATATCACACACCAGGGGCTGTTGGGGGGTCGGGGGGAAAGGAGAGGGAGAGCATTAGGACAAATACCTAATGTATGCGGGGCTTAAAACCTAAATGACAGGTTGATAGGTGTAGCAAACCACCATGGCACATGTATACCTATGTAACAAACCTGCACATTCAGCACATGTGTACCTATGTAACAAACCTGCACGTTCAGCACATGTATCCCAGAACTTAAAGTAAATAAAAAATAAAAAAAGGGGGGAAAATTGAATTTAGGAAGAAATATGTTCCTTTCACTATTGTGCCAAATATATATTATTTGCAGCAGATCAATATGTTAGAAAAAAGACCATTTTAAAACATGTTTGCAACGGACCTTGCATATCATTGTAATGTATTGGAAAATATATGCCTAATAAGGACTGCACAGTAACACTCACTATCAACAAATTTTACAAGACACTAAATATTAACAAGGTATCTGGCAGAAATCTGATAGCAAAATGGCATCAATTACAATAAGTTTCATAATTTACTTGATGAGAAGGAAAAGAAACAACTAACACTTATAGGTTACATAACTTAGAGTACAAGTCTCAGCATGTTACAAATACAAAATTTAAAATATTTAGGAGAAACAACATTACCCACGAGTTGAAATTTAGTTTTAAGATATAAGACAGAAGTGAGTTAATTTTAATTCCTGTGGCATCAAACATTTCTAGTGTTTTAGTTCATGTTTCTTAATCTTTTGCATTTCACAAAATAGTTCACTTTCTGAATAAAGAAAAACTGAATTTTTAATGAATTTCGTATATAAATAAACATGTGAAACATAGAACCAACCAAGATTTTCAGTGTGTAGGTCGGTAGGTTAGCTCTTCTTTTTATTACATAGAATTAATCATAACATTTTTTCTACTTTTTTATGATATTTAATTACTAATTTCGGACACAAAAGGTAACATTTGAAATATCTATTTCTCTGCTTGCCAGCTTAGCAAGGCAAAGTATAAGAACCACAGGTGTATATTACCAGTACAAATGAAGTGATATTGGAATCTTTCTACAGTAAAATATAAAATAATCTTAAGGTGCTTAGGAAAGTAACTGTGTTAAAACTGTCAATGATTAAACATAAGTGCGAATGATGGTGTATGTGTTTATTTCCAAGTCTCCTTTCTCTGTGTTTCACATATATGTGTATTCATGCACACACACACTCACAGAAAAAGATAAAAAAACGATAGTGCCTACATCATACCACGACACTTGGACAAAAGACCATGGTAGCAGCTGCATCAGTAGGTGTAGAAGTGATTTCGGTTTTATTATTATTTTTTGAGACAGGGTCTCACTCTGTCATCCTGGCTGGAGAACAGTGGAGATCATGGCTTACTGTAACCTCGAATTCCTGGACTCAAGTGATCCTCCTGTCTCAGCTTCCCTAGTAGCAGGGACTGCAAGCGTGCCTGGCTAATTTTTTTATTTTTTGTAGAGATGGTGGGGGGGTGGGGTGGTCTCACTTTGTTGCCTAGGCTGGTCTTGAACTCCTGGGCTTCAAGCAATCCTCCCACCTTGGCCTCCCAAAGTGCTGGGAGTACAGATGTGAGCCACTGCACCCAGCCTAATTTTGTATATTTTTGCAAACAATCCTAATAAATGATTGGTAAATTTTGCTACAGAAATAAGATTAATCAAGTAAAAATTTTGCATTTGAATTGTTATAACCCGGTCTGCAATATTCTTCATTAGAATTTTAACTTAGTAAGATATTGAAATACCTGTTGTAAGCTTTGCAAGATTAGGATAATTGTACAGATTGAGCACTAACAGTTTAATATCCCAGTGTTGTGATAATTCAACCCCAGAATTAAAAAAAAAAACCTATCACATCAATCTATACCACATTTTATTTAAAGATACAATAGAGGCCAAGGTATACATGCCACATATATATTAAAATATCACCTTGAATGCTACACTGTTTAAACCTATCCAAGTAGACACTTCATACATAAGGCAGAAGTCAACAATGGCCAGCAATTAATGGCAATACACATTTTAAAAAACTGAATACAGTATCAGTGTAAAAATGGAAAGTGTTTCATAATACCAGTGTACTTTACTCACTGTCCTTTTCTTTGAAAATAAATTCAAGTTGTATCTTTCATTTCCGAAAGGTGGAAAGTTTAAATTCATAATGAATAGTAAAATTTTAAGCACTGCATCAGCTCTTGCTCATTTTCTTGAATCAGGAAAGGGTTTTTGTTTGTTTGTTTGTTTTTTAAGTTAAGACAGATTTGTTCTCTAGTCACTGGTGAGAAATGTAGAAAAAGAAATATAAAGTCACTTACTTGAAACATGCTGCACACAGATACAACAAACAAACACTTGGTTTGAGAATTTGACAGGCTTAAAGGTTTGAGAAGGTGTAATGTGTAGAGGTGTTATTACCGAATTTTGACAATAATGGATATTTCCAAGTCAATACGATGTCTTTGTGATCTTTTCTTCTTCACAGACTTTTTAATCCATCTGAGTACTGCACATGTGTTGCCGTTAGCACTTATTACATAGTATCGAAATGTTAAGTTTCAGGAATGAACTGTGTCCATTATTATTCTGCAACTTTAAAATTCTGAAATGTATGTGTATTTATTTTTGAATGACTAGATACACTTATGGAAGAATTATGAAAATTAGTATTTTCATGATGATCTTCAGTATTGGGCTTTGGGAAAAATCAGCAATATTAACTGTTAATAATTCTAACACAATTTAATATTATATTAGCTATAATTTTGAATGTCACTGCATTTCTAAAGTTTTATTTTGAAGATGATCTCTTATTTTACTCTAGTATATGTATAAGAATAGAAAACGTAGTTTGTAGGTAACTACTAGTAGCATAAGATAATCAAATCTACTGGAGGTAAGTCAGCTTTAAAAATAAACTCTTAAATATTACTTTTTAATAGCAAAAATATGCTCTAGGCAAATTCATAAATTGATGATGTATATCATAAGAATTAGGAAATCGGTGATAGCATAAACTTTTTTTTTTTTTTGAGATGGAGTCTTGCTCTGTCACCCAGGCTGGAGTACAGTGGCATGATCTCGGCTCACTGCAACCTCTGCCTCTGGGGTTCAAGCGATTCTCCTGCCTCAGCCTCCTGAGTAGCTGGGACTACAGGTGCACACCACCACGCCTGGCTAATTTTTGTATTTTTAATAGAGACTGAGTTTCAGCATGTTGGCCGGGATGATCTCCATCTCTTGACCTCATGATCCACCCATCTCAGCCTCCCAAAGTGCTGGAATTATAGGCATGAGCCACTGCACCCGGCCAGGGGTAGCATAAACTTTAGGGATGTTAGTGCTAAAGTTTAATTATTGTAAGGCTTATTTGTTCATATTAATAAAAAGTAAAATGACAAGTTCAAACGTGCAAAAAAACTTGTAAAAACCTTCAAAATACATCATTTTATTTTTTTCCTTTTTTAAAACTAATGTACCAATCTATTTTGCATACCAGCAAAGGATACAAAAAAAAAAATGAGATGCTGCCCACATGAAAAGTGGGAAGACAGTGAAACAAACAATATAATCAAGTCTATTATTATGCAACTAATTCCTTTTCTAATGGCAAATGAGATATCTGTTTCATAATCATTCCATTCACTTGGCAAAAGAATGCTAAAATATGATCTGGGACTGCTCACAATATTTTATCATTAATTTCTAAGTTTCTTTTTTGATTTCAACTTTTAGGTTCAGGGGTACATATTCAGGATGTGTAGGTTTGTTATGTAGGTAAACGTGTGCCATGGTGGTTTGCTACAGTTTTATTCTAATTTCTGTTTTGCTCTTCTTTTATCCCCCCACTTTCTACAAGATTATCACACATCAATGAGGCTCTTTGCTCTTAAAAGATTTACTGAACAGACATATGTACTTTATACCCTATGATCTACTAAAAGCAGTTTGCTATATTTTGAGTTTTCACTTCTAAAACATGCTTAAAGTTTAATCATTAGATGGAAATGCCACATGCAATAAATGAAGCTTTCTTGCTAGTTAATGGATTTTAATATAAATTATACACACTGTCTATACTGTCTCATTCTTAAAAAGAAATACTGTTGTACATTCAGTTACCATGAGTTTAATGTTCAAAATTAATGTCCTTGCTTGATTTTTTGGATAAATTTTCTTCTATAGTTGTGTGTTGTAATTTTATAACGATTCTTGATATTGCGGTTTTCTGAAATAAATTAAGGTTTCACTATATGTGTAAAGCCTCAATTCTTCATTTTACCTTCTAATTATAGACAAACAGACCATTTGAAATATATATTTTTTAATGTTACAAACTGTTGAAGTCCCTTTGTTCTAATGTACAGGTCGTGGTTATGCATGAATTATTTCCCTATTCAGAATGCTTCAAAAATATTTTGAATTGAATTAAATGCTTTGAGAAATATTTTTCTAACACTATGTTTATTGAAATGAAAGTAGCAGTTATGATATTTGAATACTACATTTTGTTGGTTCTTAGGTAAGTGTTTTTGTGTCAAATATTTTTCCCCTTAGTTCCATCATATTAACCTTTGAGGAAAATGTTTTTTCATTTGCTTAATTTTTGAAGACTTAAACAGACATAAAAGAAATATTATTTAGTAAAGAAAACTCATTCTTCTGCTAAGTAATTTGTGAATTAAAAATTATTTCAACTTATCTGAATGCACATTGTACAATTTAATTTACAAGTTACAATTATTTTAGTATAATTAGGGGAATGGATGTAAAACATCTGTAAAATTAGAAGAATTCATCTGTTACTCACACTGAGCAGTGCACACTTTACATTTTTCTAGAGACTTAGAAGGAAACAATATGGCTAATTATGGTGGTTAACCAATAACTATTTATTGTTGTTTTCTGATTAACTGTTCCTTCTTGCATAGTAAAATATGCAGGACACTTTCAGACTTCTTTCTCCCATCCTATGCTATCATCAAGTTTAGCAAGTAATTTTCTTCTTATTTTATAGGAACATATTAAAATATAGAAATACTACATGTAGGTAATTTTAATCTGTCATTTATTTGGAAAAAGCAAGAGAATTAGAAATGGCTCATCATTTTCCTTCTTCAATCCTATGCCTTTAGATTTTCAATTTTAACATTTTTTTTCCATGAAGGCCTCAGGTTCCATTTATGTGAAATTTGTGAGGAAAATTTCTTATTCCGTATATTCCATGTTCTTTACTCTCTCTTTCCTCTAGAATTATGATGATTATTGAATGACTTTAGATAATTTACTTGACATAGAGAGCCCTAAGAAGACATGGGACAATCTTGGAAGATAAATAGTGATGTGTCATTGAAACTTTTGCATTGCTCAGTTCTGAACTAACAATATTTGGAAGTAATTTTCTTTACAAGATTCAGAATTATCTTCTTAGACCATCTTCACATTTGATTATTTACCTTAGTTTCATTCAATTTCTTAAAATTTTGCAAAGAAGCACCTGGCCACTTCACATATAATTTTTTATGTTTAAAGTCACTAAATACAGTACCCCAAAAATATATTGATCATAAAGGATGAGAAATAACACTGACGTAGCAGGGTTTTGCTGCTCTTGTTGATGGTGGTAGTGTTTTAGTGACCATTTTCAATTCTATGTCAGTATTATATATGGTTGAGCACAATTTTGTTTGTCTTTTTTTCACTTGCTTTGTAGTAAATGTTAGTTCTTAGTAAGCCATTTCTCAGTTTCCATCTTATTTTACTGTTTTTGCACCCACAAGGTGGTTCCCTTTGAAGATCAGAAATGTAATAGTTCTGTTTTACAAAGTCAGTGTGACAAGATCGTGTATATATATAGACTCTGTGCTAAACAAGGTGAATTGTCAGTTTGTTTTTTTCTGAGTCAGGCATTGGCAGTAACTGAAGTATGGCAGCCTGTATCCTTCCATTACTTCTGTGGTTTTGCTACCCTATACAAAATTCAGGTTACTCAAGTCTGAAATGGTATCCTATCTTCTGGGCTGGTAAGAAGTATGGGAAAGAAATCTCACTACTTGTCCTTTTCTTCCGATGCCAAAGTCATGGTTCAGTAAGCACACACTGAAACAGGGGGTAGTGAAGAGAGGGCTATCCTCTTTACCTTCTTCCTCAAAGACCAAATGGATCCTGTGAGTGGGCAGGAGTTTGCCATTAGACTACAGATTACCACCCCTTGCATTATGTGGTAAGACACATAATTAGGGGTTAGGTGGTAACCTAAAATTTAAATTGCCCTTGGTTTTGTAAAAACAACAGCTACCATTATTCAGCATAGTTGAAAATTTAAATGTACAAATTGAATAATGGCCCATACACCCCAAAACTTTGGAAAAAAATATATTATGCTTGAATATAATGAGATTATTTCCCTCCTGTAGTTTATGAGCTAGCCTCATTACCTTCCAGTCATATCTTACCTATCTTAAAGGTTTTTGTGAAATAATATTTTTTTTTGCTTTTTTGTTTTGTTTTTTTTGTTTTTATTTTTGTTTTGAGACAGAGTTTCGCTCTTGCTGCCCAGGCTGGAGCACAATGGCATGATCTCCGCTCACTGCAACCTCCGCCTCCCGGCTTCAAGCTATTCTCCTGCCTCAGCCTCCCGAGTAGCTGGATTTACAGGTTTGCAACATGATGCCCGGCTAATTTTTTGTATTTTTATTAGAGACAGGGTTTCTCCATATTGATCAGGCTGGTCTCGAACTCCCAACCTCAGGTGATCCACCCGCCTCGGCCTCCCAAAGTGCTGGGATTACAGGCGTAAGCCACCACGCCTGGCCGAAATAAATGTTTTTTAAAACCAAATTTTACAGGTAACTATGGTTGTGTAATTTGAATACCATGATGATTATCTGGCCATTAAAAAGTGGTCCTCTTCTCTCTGAGGAGGGCATTCTACTCAGCGATTTAGTAAAATATTTCAATAATTTCCCCCTTATGCCCTGTGTCTTTTTATGCCAAACTAATTTGGTAGTTGAGAGGAATAAACTAAATTAATTTTCAAAACAAAAGTATTGTTTTAACATGCAATATTTTAGGCATCCTGTGGTGTTGTTAGTGTTGTCTTATTTATATTATTTACATTAACACTACATATAATATTTACAGTTCTACCGTTGTTTTTCTCCTAATGTTTTTAAGAATTCCAGTAAATGGGCTGGGCGCCATGGCTCACGCCTGGAATCCCAGCACTTTGGGAGATTGAGGAGGGCAGATCATGAGGTCAGGAGTTCGAGACCAGCCTGACCAACATGGTGAAACCCTGTCTCTACTAAAAATACAAAAATTAGCCAGGCGTAGTGGCGGGTGCCTGTAATCCCAGCTACTCAGGAGGCTGAGGCAGGAGAATCGTTTGAATCCGGGAGGCAGAGGTTGCAGTGAGCCGAGATAGTGCCATTGCACTCCAGCCTGGGTGACAGAGCAAGACTCCGTCTCAAAGAAAAAAAAAAAAAAAAAGAGAGAAAGAATTCCAGTAAGTGTTTATACTTTTGTCAGATATGTTTCACAAAAATAAATACACGTATTTAAATACTCTTGTTAATGAGCTTTCTTCAGAGGTTGTATCTGGACATTTCAGAGAAGCACTGTATTCAATAAACTTTTGCCAAATTTCCTGTTTCCTTAGCTTTCAGTCAATAAATTTCTTGGATATTAAGCTAGACTCATATAGATAACTGTTAATAACTATGAGATTGCTTTCATTTGCCCATCAAAATATCCAAGAAGACCTGTCATTGTTGGGAATATGAGAAACACAATATTATTTGAAGGTTAGTTGCTATTTTGTTTAGTGATATAGACACTGTATCTCTTTAGCAAGTAGAAATCTAGGCTTGAGGAATTAAGCATCTTACTCCTTCACAACTCAACCCCTAACCAAATTATCTCATAGATAATTGATGGTTCCCATTCAGAATAAACTAGCAAATAAACCCAATCCAATGCCAAAACAGACAATCATAATCAGTGTATTTATATATTTATTTATTCATTTTGAATTTAAATATTACATTTACTATTTTGGGTTGTAAGACTTGGTACATCTCTGTTTAGATGTTAAGTGTTGTGATGTGTTTATTTAACTATTAGGACTGCTTTGTAAGATGTGTTTTTATAATTGGAGATCTCCTATCTTTGAGAGCTCAGGAGGTGGAGAGGATACAGTATGTCTGCTGGAAGTTCCAACATTATGCCTGAGAGTTTCAACATTACCCATGGGAACCCCAATGCCACTGCCCTTGGGAACACTACCATTGCCTCTAGGAACTTCGAGATTACACATGAGCACTCCAGCATTGCCTCTGGGAGCCCCAGCATTATTCATAGGAACCTCAACATTAAACTTATGAGGAACTTCAGCATTGCCTCCGTGAACTTCAGGATTATCCACGGGAATTCCAACATTAACCATAGGGATACTGACATTTCTGGGAATTCTAACATTGTTCCTGGGAAGTCCAGTACTATCTTCAGGAATTCTAATTTTACCACAAATTTCAGAAGAATTCTAAAAGCTTGAATTGATAGGAAAATATTCTGCAGAGCCTGACAACGTGGCCTTTTGCCAAGCTTCTTTAATGCTGTCTCTTTCATTTGCATTTTCTAAAACACATAATCAGAAGTTCTTTTTAAAAGATGGAAGACTGACTTCTGTTTTGAGAAGAAACTATGAGTAAGAATGACAGATAAGTATATCCAAATGTGATACCAATCCAATCATCTAACAATTCCAAATCACATGGCACTATCATCACGGTATGTAACCTTCAGTTTAGCAAAATATCTTAATATCTGTTTTGGGTATAAAAGGTGAACAGAAAAAAATCCAAAGTTGTGGCTAAATGGTTTCACACAGTGACCAGGAATTTGTGGACAGTGGAAAGTAGAAAAACGGAGGAACAACCGAGAGAGGAAGAACAATATTGTGGTGAGAGAGGAGCTGCAGAGGGGTGAGAAATGAAGGATGAGATGAAGAGTTCAGTGGAAATATGAAATCAGAGAGAGGGGTAACCATGAAAATGGAAGCCTCTAGGAATTTGCAGAAATATTGAGGAGGGTATTGGACGCGACTTTGGGGTTGAGCCAATTTTATAAACATTTCAAATGATAAAGTGATCTAAGCTGATTTTGAATACTTAAATTTCAGTGTCTGATAAATAATTTATCAGTCTTGAATGTGTGTAGTAAAAGAAACAAATTACAGAATGGCCAAATTGTGATTTGCATACAAAGTTTGTGTTAGATTCCAGATTCTTCTCTGGAACTACCTTCTGTGGTTGGTGGGGCTATTTCTAAGAAAGATTTCTAGTTGATGACACCATTTTCATGAAGTTATGGGGTTGGTTTCTAACATGAGTTAGAATTAAAAATTCCTAATACTATTTGGTATTCATAGTATTATTTTTATATATGTTTAAATAGCTCTAATGATAAAAATAAAAATGTTACCTTATAGTTAAGCACAGATTTCAGCCTAGGATTTTAATGTACATTATAAATACATCATAAGTACTTCTGTTAATATTACTTCAGGTATAGGCTATAATATTAATCATTTATTTGTCAATTAATACTTTTTAGCCACTATGGTGCTCACATACAGGAGGAAATGGAGTGGAGTGTTTCTGTTTTAACCAACGGGGTTGTTACTGGGTGGATGGCTGTGTTAGGGGGTAAACGTTGCCATTCTGTCAGTTAAAATCTGTGATAGAATGAGGACTAGTCATTTTCTCAAGATTACCCACTTAACTGAAAGTTATTTTTAAAAGAGAAAATTTATGCCAAATTTCCAAAGTCATAACTAGTTTGTATATTTTAAGAGCTTCTTTTCTCATAATTATTAACTGGGGTCTCATTGAAAGTATCCAACTTAAACTCATACTGTGTCCAGAATTGGTGGGTTCTTGGTCTCGCTGACTTCAAGAATGAAGCTGTGGACCCTCACGGTGAGTGTTACAGTTCTTAAAGATGGTGTGTCCGGAGTTTGTTCCTTCTGATGTTCGGACGTGTCTGGAGTTTCTTCCTTCTGGTGGGTTCGTGGTCTCGCTGGCTTCAGGAGTGAAGCTGCAGACCTTCGTGGTGAGTGTTACAGCTCATAAAGGCGGCGCGTCTGGAATTGTTCGTTCCTTTCATCCAGAGTTGTTCATACCCACTGGTGCGTTTGTGGCCTTGCTGGCTTCAGGAGTAAAGCTGCAGACCTTCACAGTAAGTGTTACAGCTCTTAAAGACAGCTCAGACCCAGAGTGAGCAGCAGCAAGATTTACTGTGAAGAGCGAAAGAACAAAGTTTCCACAGGGTGGAAAGGGACCCAAGGGGGTTGCCGCTGCTGGCGCAGGCAGCCTGCTTTTATTCCCTTATCTGACCCCACCCACATCCTGCTGATTGGCCCATTTTACAGAGAGCCGATTGGTCCATTTTGACTGGTTGCTGACTGCTACATTTACAAACCTTGAGCTAGACACAAAGTGCTGATTGGTGCATTTACAATACTCTAGCCAAACATAAAAGTTCTCCAAGTCCCCACCAGATTAGCTAGATACAGAGTGCTGATTGGTGCATCCACAAACCCTGAGCTAGACACAGAGTGCTGATTGGTGCATTTACAATCCTCCAGCTAGACATAAAAATTCTCCAAGACCCCACCTGACTCAGGAGCCCAGCTGGCTTTGCCTAATGGATCCCTCGCTGGGGCTGCAGGTGGAGGTGCCGCCAGTCCCAAGCCACATGCCTGCACTCTTTAGCCCTTGGGCGGGGCAGGGGGTGGCACCCATCAGGGAGACTCAGGCCACATGGGAGCCCACGGTCGGGGGGGGTGGGCTCGGGCATGGCAGGCTACAGGTCCTTATCCCTGCCCCGTGGGGAGGCGGCTGAGGCCTGGCAAGAATTCAAGCAAGGTGCGGGTGGGCCAGCAGTGCTGGGGGACCCGATGCACCCTCCACAGCTGCTGGCCCAGGTGCTAAGCCCCTCACTGCCCAGGGCCACTCCCAGAGTGCAGGGCCTGCTGAGCTCGCACCCACCCAGAACTTGCGCTGGCTCACGAGCACCGCATGCAGCCCCAGTTCCCGCCTGTGCCTCTCCCTCCACACCTCCCGGCAAGCAGAGGGAGCTGGCTCTGGCCTTGGCCAGCCCAGAGAGGGGCTCCCACAGTGCAGTGATAGGCTGAAGGGCTCCTCAAGCGTGGCCAGAGTGGATGCCGAGGCTGAGGAGGCACCGAGAGTGAGTGAGGGCTGCTAGCACATTGTCACCTCTCAATACTGTAATCACCAAATATTAGGCTTACAATTGTAGGGAACTCACCAATTCTCTTAGGAAAAGCTGATATCTTATGGGATATAAAGAAACAGATTTCCAGGTGGTAAGTTTGAAAATGAATTCACTGATGAAAGTCTGCTTGTCTGGAAAATCATACATAATTCACAAAAGTAGTTGAAGCGAGTTTGGAAATCTTACCTTCTGTGAACAAATTGTGATCATTTGAGAAGAAGAAGCATTTCTCTTCTGGATGTTAACTCTGGTGCATTTAACTTTGGTGCATTTAGTTTTCGGCTCCTGACATCACTGTATCCTGGCAGTCTGTGCCACCAATGGAATTTAAGATGCTGGGGGCAGCAATGGAAAAGGGCCTTCCATAGCATGGAGATTGTCACCCTTGAGTATGGTAGTTGCTTGATTCTCCTCTTCTGGTGGTAGCTGGAGGTAGCCAATCTCTCTCTCCTCTTCTGTCAGAATAGTTTGGAGAATGTGGATCCCTTCACCAATCAGCAGTGCTTCCAGGAGCTCTGCCCAGGAAGTGTGGAAAGATGGTCTTTCTCTAAGAGAATGCATGCTTCCGCCAGGCATGGTGGCTCACGCCTGTAATCCCAGCACTTTGGGAGGCTGAGGAGGGGGGATCACAAAGTCAAGTGATCCAGACCATCCTGACCAACATGGTGAAACCCATCTCTACTAAAAATACAAAAAATAAATTAGTCAGACGTGGTGTGGGCACCTGTAGTCCCAGCTCCTGAGGAGGCTAAGGCAGGAGAATGGCATGAACCCAGGAGGCGGAGCTTGCAGTGAACCAAGATCGCACCACTGCACTCCAGCCTGGGTGACAGAGCGAGTCTCCATCTAAAAAAAAAAAAGAGAGAGAGAGAATACATGCTTCTTGCTACTTCCAGTTCATCACTTCCTGGGGACTCTACGTTTTCTGGAGATTCCAGATTTTTTGGAGTTTGTGGGTGACTGTATTCAGAGGATACTGAACAATTATTTGTTAAAGCCTCCAGGTGTATAAGCCCAGTAAATTTCAAAGTTGGAATTTCTGTATTATCTAGCTCCTCCTTTCCAGGTACAAGAGCAACAATATTGTAGCATCTTTTCCCCTTTGCTCTAGACTGTCAATTTCTGTAACATCTATGTATGTTGGGATTCTAGGATCCTTGGAGATTTAACTGTCATTTTCTCTAGGTGAAGAAACCCTAGAATGTTTTTGGTTTTATAAGGCCTATTCCTTCTAACTCCTTAGTTAGTGGGGAGGTGATAACCATTACCACTGGACTGATAATCCCCAGGGCCCTCTAATGGATACATTTTTGAGTGTGTTGCCAGGTGGCCATACTTGGTTTCTGTTGTTTTTGTCTTCTGGACTTATCCCGAACTTCCACATCAATGGGGCAAAAATAGATGAATTCCTCAGAAACATCTTGAGCATGTTTGTGTTGAAAGTTTGGAGTCACAGAAACAATCTGAAAGAAAATTTAAGTTCAAAGATACTGTTCATCACATTACATCAACACACTTAATTCCCTTGCCTTATGTTTGACACATTCTATCTTAGATCTGTAGGTCTAGGATAGCGCTAAAATAGACACTATAGACATATTCAGATTCCTCCAAATCATTGATAAATGTAAAGAATCCCCAAAAGAAGTACTTTCTTTCTTCAAGGGACAGAATATTCTAGTCTAGTGTTTCTCAAAGTGTATTTCCTAGAATCTCAGTCTCATGAAAGCCTCCACCCCCTCCTCACACACATGATTCCATGGCCAATAATTTAGGAAATAATATATAATTATTACTTAGAGCTTCATAGTATAGGATAGTATTAAAGACTCTGAGAAGTCTTTTCTATTGCTATATAATTAACTATATTATTAACTATTATTAACTATATAATTAACTATATTAACCATGTCTTTTATTTTCTGTGTTCTAATATTTTGACATCTGGGACCTTATTAATCTTCAAGGCACTACCCCTCCTAGGGTTAGACAATTCCTTGAGATAGCAAACAACTTGCCTGTGAGTGCACCTTCCAAATGCAAATCAACCAATCCAGAGCCAATACCCGAACCACTTCCTTTATTGGGCTCTGACACTTCAGACCACTGTCCGCCTGCCCTAATCACCATAGGACCAGGTACCAGACAACTAGGTACAGCCCCTAAACCCTAGAGCCCATTGAAATTCTTCCAACTAACCAATCCAAAACTTGTTTGCCCTGCCTCATACGAAGACCTGAAGACCTTGGTGCTTTCCATGTACCACACTCTATCCTCCAGTAACATGGCATGCCCATTCCTATTTGGATCTGTGAGTATAATAAACTTTTCTCAATAGCAGTCATCTCCTGGTCTGTTAGCCTTAACATATATAATAATATATAAATAGCAAATACAAATAATAAAACATATTAAAACATTCACATATCATAGTCATCCTTTTAAAATATGTACTTCAGTATTTTTAAGCACATTTATAGAATTTGACAACCATCACTATTATCTAACTCCAGAAGATTTTCATCAGCCCAAAAAGAAGTCCAAGGACACCAGCAAAAACAGCACAGTAAGGATCCATGAAAATTATTTCCTGATGGAAGGGGGCCAAGATGGCCAACTAGAAGCAGCTGCGTTTGGAGGCTCCCACCAAAAAAACCAATAATAAGCGTGTGAATCCTTCACGAGCAACCAAGGTATCCAGGTTCTCTCATCAAAATTGACTACAAGGCTGGCATGACCCACGGGGAGAAGGAAGAGTAGTGTGGTGCGGGGCCCAACTGAGAGCCACATGGAGAAGGGGAACCCCTACTTCCCAGCCAAGGGAGGTGGTGAGTGAGTGCACTACCCAGCCAAGGAAACTGTGCCTTTTCCACAGAACTGTGCACCCCATGGATCGGAAGATTCCACTCATGAACCCACATCACCAGGGCCTAATGTCCCAACCCCAGAACACACAGATGCTTACAGCCTCCCAGCAGAAATCTGCTTAAGCCTACCAAACTCCTGGTGGGAGGGGTGACCAGCACCTGCTGCAGCAGCCTGCTGTCTAAGCCATTTGAGCTCTTTGGGGGAGGGTCAACAGCCAGCATTGGGACTCTCAATTACCTAACATGCTAAGCTCCCTGGGCAGGGGAAGGGTGGCACCAATTTCTATAGCTCCAAGCCATGCTTTTTCCCTGCTGGAGCCAGGGAGGCTGGATGGCTTGGTCCCAAGACTTGTCCCTACAGCCCAACACACCAGCTGTGGCAGTCTGCAGCCAGATTGCCTCTTCAGGCCTAACCCCAACCCATCCTTCCTCAGCGGGCAGGGCTTCTCTGCAGGATCTCCAATAACTCTAGCCAGAGGCTCAGGGAGAGAATTCAGATCTCCCTGGGCCTGAGCCCCTACGGGGAAGGGTGGCCATAGTCTCCGCAGACCCGCAGACTTAGCCTCTCCTCCTGGTAGTTCTGAGGAATCCAGGCAGCCTAGACCAGTGGGTTTGCCCCCAGTGAAACACACCCTCTCCACCAAGAGACAAAGTGCTTCATTAAACGGGTCTTGCTCCCCATGCCACCCAACTGGGTGAGACCCTCTGACGGGGTTGTCAGACACCCTATAAAGAAACAATCCTGCTGGCAATGGGTTGGTGCCCCTTGAGGTCAGGGGTCCAGAAAAAGGAGCAGGTACCCAGGTTTGCTGCTCTCCAGCCTCCTTGAATAACATCTCCAGGCACAGGAGCATATCAAATGAATAGAGCCTGAAGTGAACCCCCAGCAAACTGCAGCAGCCCTACAGAAGAGGGACCAAATTATTGAAAGAAAAACAAGAGAAAAGCAACAACAACAGCATCAACAACAACAACAATGAAAAAGCCCCCATAAAAACCCATCCAAGGGTCACCATCCTCAGAGACCGAAACTAAACAAACTCATGAAGATGAGAAAGAATCAATGAAAAAATGATGAAAACCCAAAAGGCCAGAGTGCCTCTTGTCCTCCAAATGATCGCAACATCTCTCCATCAAGAGCGCAGAACTGGACAGAGGATCAGATGGATGAATTGACAGAAGTAGGCTTCAGAAGATGGGTAATAAAAAACTACTATGAGCTAAAGAAGCATTTTCTAACCCAATGCAAAGAAGCTAAGAACCTTGATGAAATGTTAAAGGAATTGCTAACTGGAATAACCAGTTTAGAGAGGAACATAAACAACCTGATGGAGCTGAAAAGCACAGAACAAGAACTTCGTGAAGTTCAACAGCTGAATTGACAAAGCAGAAGAAAAGATATCAGAGTTTGAAGACCACCTTACTGAAATAAGACATGCAAACAAGAATAGAGAAAAAAGAATAAAAAGGAATGAACAAAGCCTCCTAGAAATATGGGACTTCATAAAAAGACCGAACCTATGATTGATTGGAGTACCAGAAAGAGATGGGGAGAATGGAAACAAGCTCAAAACACACTTCAGCATATTATCCAGGAGAACTTCCCCAACCTAGCAAGACAGGGCAGCATGCAAATTCAGGAAATACAGAGAACACCACTAAGATACTCCACGAGAAGATTGACCTCAAGACACATAATCCTCAGATTCTCCAAGGTTGCAATGAAGGAAAAACTGTTAAGGGCAGCCAGAGAGAAAGGCCAGGTAACCTACAAAGGGAAGCATATCACACTAACAGCAGACCTCTCAGCAGAAACTCTACAAGCCAGAAGAGATTGGGGGCAAATATTCAACATTCTTAAAGAAAAGAGTTTTCAATCCAGAATTTCATATCCAGCCAAACTAAGCTTCATAAGTGAAGGAGAAATAAAATCCTTTCCAGACAAGCAAATGCTAAGGGATTTCACTACCAGCAGGCCTGCCCTGCAAGAGCTCCTGAAAGAAGCACTAAGTATGGAAAGGAAAAACTAGTACCAGCTGCTCCTAAAACACACCAAAATATAAAGACCAATGACACTAAAACAAACTGCATAAACTAGTGTGCAAGATAACCAAATAGTGTCATGATAACAGGATCAAATTCACACATAACAATACTAACATTAAATGTAAATGGGTTAAATGCCCCAATTTAAAGACAGAGACTAGCAAATTGGATAAGGAGTCAAGAACCATTGGTGTACTCTATTCAGGAGACCCATCTTACCTGCAAAGACACACACAGGCTCAAAATAAAGGGATGGAGGAAAATGTACCAAGCAAATGGAAAGTGAAAAAAAGCAGGGGTTGCAATCCTAGTCTCTGATAAAACAGAGTTTAAACCAACAAAAGACAAAGAAGGGCATTACATAATGATAAAGGAAACAATTCAACAAGAAGAGCTAACTATTCTGAATATGTATGAACCCAATTCAGGAGTACCCAGATTCATAAAACAAGTTCTTAGAGACCTACAAAGACACTTAGACTCCCACACAATAATAGTGGGAGACTTTAACACCCCACTGTCAGTATTAGACAGATCAACAAACACAAAATTAACAAGGATATTCAGGACTTGAACTCAGCTCTGGATCAAGTGGCCTAGGAGATGTCTAAAGAACTCTCTACCAGAGAGGCACAGTGACTCATGCCTGTAATCCTAGCACTTTGGGAGGCTGAGGTGGGCAGAACACAAAGTCAGGAGTTCAAGACCAGTCTGACCAACATTGTAAAACCCTGTCTCTACTAAAAATACAAAAAGTAGCTGGGTGTGTTGGTGCATGCCTGTAATCCCAACTACTCCGGAGGCTGAGGCAGGAGAATCACTCGAACCTGGGAGGCAGAGGTTGTAGTGAGCTGAGATCAACACCAGCCTTGGCGACAAACTGAGACTCCATCTCAAAAAAAAAAAAAAAGGAACTCTCTACCTCAAATCAACAGAAGATACATTCTTCTCAGTGCCACATGGCACTTATTCTAAAATAGACCATATAATTGGAGGTAAAACACTCCTCAGCAAATGCAAAAGAACTGAATCATAACAGTCTCTCAGACCACTGTGCAATCACATTAGAACTCAGAATTAAGAAACTAACTTAAAACCACACAATTTTATCAAGTTGAACAACCTGCTCCTTAATGACTCATGGGTAAATAATGAAATTAAGGCAGAAATAAAGAAGTTCTTTGAAAACAATGAGAACAAAGAGACAACATACCAGAATCTCTGGGGCACAGCTAAAGCAGTGTTAAGAGGGAAATTTATAGCACTAAATGTCCACATCAGATAGCTAGAATGATCTCAAATTAACACCCTAACATCACAATTAAAAGAGCTAGTGGGGCGAGAGAAAACTAATGCAAAAGCTAGCAGAAGAAAAAAAATAACTAAGATCAGAGAGGAACTGAAGGAGATAGAGACATGAAAAACCCTCCAAAAAATCAACAAATCCAAGAGCTGTTTTTTTGAAAAACTTAACAAAAAAGATAGACCACTAGCTAGACAAAAAACAGAGAGAAAAATCAAATAGATGCATAAAAAATGATAGAGGAGATATCACCACTGACCCCCAAAGAAACACAAATTACCATCAGAGAATACTATAAACACCTCTATGCAAACAAACTAGAAAATCTAGAAGACATAGATGAATTCCTGGATGCATACACTCTATCAAGACTACACCAGGAAGAAGAATCCCTGAATAGACCAATAACAAGCTCTGAAATTGAGGTAGTAGTTAATAGCCTACCAACCAAAAAAGCCCAGGACAGACAAATTCACAGTCGAATTCTACTAGAAATACAAAGAAGAGCTGGTACCATTTCTTCTGAAACTATTCCAAATAATTGAAAAGGTGGGACTCCTCCCAAACTCATTTTATGAAGCTAGCATCATCCTGACACCAAAACCTGGCATAGATACAACAGAAAAAGAAAACTTCAGGCCAATGTCCCTGATGAACATTGATGCAAAAATCCTCAATAAAATACTGGCAAACCGAATCAAGCAGCACATCAAAAAGCTTATCCACCAAGATCAAGTTGGCTTCATCCCTGGGATGCAAGACTGGTTCAACATATGCAAATCAATAAACGTAATCCATCACATAAACAGAACCAAAGAAAAAAACCACATGATTACCTCAATAGATGCAGAAAAGGCCTTCAATAAAATTCAACGTCTCTTCATGTTAAAAACTCTCAATTAACTAGGTATTGATGGAAGGTATCTCAAAATAATAAGAGCTATTTATGACAAATCCACAGCCAATATCATACTGAATGGGCAAAAGCTGGAAGCATTGAAAACCGGTACAAGACAAGGATGCTCTCTCTCATCACTCCTATTCAACATAGTACTGGAAGTTCTGGCCAGGGCAATAAGGCAAGAGAAAGAAATAAAGCGTATTCCAATAGGAAGAGAGGAAGTTAAGTTGTCTGTTTGCAGAGACATGATCTTATATTTAGAAAACCCCATCATCTCAGCACCAAAATTCCTTGAACTGATGAGCAATTTCAGCAAAGTCTCAGGATACAAAACTAATATGCAAAAATCACAAGCATTTCTTTACAGCAACAATAGGAAAGCAAAGAGTCAAATCATGAAGGAGCACCAATTCACAACTGCTACAAAGAGAATAAAATACCTAGGAATACAGCTAACAAGGAATGTGAGAGACCTCTTCAAGGAGAACTACAAACCACTCCTCAAAGAAATCAGAGAGGAAACAAACAAATGGAAAAAAATTCCATCCTCATGGATAGAAAGAATTAATATCATGAAAATGGCCATACTGCCCAAAGTAATTTATAGATTCAATGCTATTCCCATCAAACTACCATTGACATTCTTCACAGAAATAGAAAAAAACTATTTTAAATTTCATATGGAATCAAAGAAGACCCCGCATAGCCAAGATAATCCTAAGCAAAAACAACAAAACTGGAGGCATCACGCTACCTGACTTCAAACAATACTACAAGCCTACAGTAACCAAAACAGCATGATACTGCTACTAAAACAGACATATAGACCAATGGAGCAGAACAGAGACCTCAGAAATAGGATGACACATCTACAACCATCTGATCTTTGAAAAACCTAACAAAAACAAGGAATGGGGAAAGGACTTCCTATTCAGTAAATGGTGTTGGAAAAACTGGCTAGCCATTTGCGGACAACTGAAACTGGACCCCTTCCTTACACCTTATACAAAAATTAACTCAAGATGGATTAAAGACTTAAATGTAAAATCCAAAACCATAAAAACCCTAGAAGAAAACCTAGGCAATACCATTCAGGATATAGGCATGGCAAAGACTTCATGATGAAAATGCCAAAAGCAATTGCAGCAAAAACCAAAATTGACAAATGGGATCCAATTAAACTAAAGAGCTTCTGCACAGAAAAAAAAACAAAAAACAAAAAACAAAACAAACAAACAAACATCAAAAAAACTGTCATCAGAGTGAGCAGGCAACCTACAGAATGGGAGAAAATTTTTGCAATCTACCACCTGACAAATGTCTAACATCCAGAATTTACAAGGAACTTAAACACATTTACAAGAAAAAGACAAACAACTCCATTAAAAAGTGGGCAAAGTATGTGAGCAGACACTTCTCAAAAGAAGACATTTATGTGGCCAACAAACATATGAAAAAAAGCTCAATATCACTGATCACCAGAGAAATGCAAATCAAAACTACAATGAGATACCATCTCATGCCAGTCAGAAAGGTAATTATTAAAAAGTCAGGTTACAATAGATGCTGGCGAGGCTGTGGAGAAATAGGAACGCTTTCACACTGTTGGTGCGAATGTAATTAGTTCAACCATTGTGGAAGACAGTATGGTGATTCCCCAAGGATATAGAACCAGAAATACCATTTGACCCAGCAACCCCATTACTGGGTATATACCGAAAGGAATATAAATCATTCTAATATAAAGACACATGCATATGTATGTTTATTGCAGCACTATTTACAATAGCAAAGACATGGAACCAACCCAAATTCCCATCAATGATATATTGGATAAAGAAAGTGGTACATATACACCATGGAATACCATGCAGCCATAAAAAGGTATGAGATCATGTCCTTTGCAGGGACATGGTTGAAGCTGGAAGCCATCATTCTCAGCAAACTAACACAGGAACAGAAAACGAAATACTGCATGTTCTCACTCGTAAGTGGGAGTTGAACAATGAGAACACATGGACACAGAGAGGGGAAAAACACACACCAGGGCCTGTTGAGGGGTAGGGGTGAGGGGAGGGAACTTAGCGGATGGGTCAATAGGTGCAGCAAACCACCATTGCACAAGTATACCTACGTAACAAACCTGAACGTTTTGCACATGTATCCCGCTTTTTGTTTGTTAGAAGAAATGAAGAAAAAAAATTATTTCCTCCATAAAAGCAATGAGAAAACTAGCAGTAAGTGTCAGAATCAACTTTTCTAAAAACTGTAGGCTGGGCGTGGTGGTTCGTGCCTGTAATCCCAGCACTTTAGGAGGCCGAAGCAGGTGGATCGCCTGAGGTCAGGAGTTCGAGACCAGCCTGGCCGGTATAATGAAACCCCGTCTCTACTGAAAATACAAAAAATTAGCTGGGTGTGGTGGTGTTCACCTGTAATCCCAGCCACTTGGGAGATTGAGGCAGGAGAATTGCTTGAACTTGAGAAGCGGAGATTGCAGTGAGCAGAGATTGCACCACTGCACTCCAGCCAGGGTGACAGAGTGGGACTCTGTCTCCAAAAACAAAACAAAACAAAACAAAAAACAAACAAACAAAAACTCTAGCAATTAACCACATGCTTGCAGCAATTTGTGGCCACTTATTCAAGAAAATCAACTGAATATTGGAAAGAACAGTGAGCTTTGTTGCAATTTAATTTGCCCTATTTCCATTATGCCCCTGTGAACTTCCACAGTAGCCTTGAAAACCAACATCCTGCAATCATGGGGAAAACCAGAGATCTGACAGACATCAGAGGAGGCAGAACAGGGTTGGAAGTCCTTCAAAGACTCATTCCCACAGAATTGTCATTAATTGGCTTATCTGGCAAACACTAATCTAATTTCTGTCTCAATGGATTTGCCTGTTCTGGACACTTCATGTAAATAAAATTGTACAATACATTACCTGGTTTCTTTCACTTGGCATAATGTTTTAAAGATTCATCCATGTTATAGCATGTATTGCTACTTCATTCCTCCTTATGATCAAATAATATTCCAGTGTATGCATATGTCACATTTTGTTTATCCATTCATTGGTTGAGGACATTTAGGTTGTTTCCACGTTTTTGCTCTTAGCAATAGTGTCACTCTGAACATTCAGGTCTAAGTCTTTGTATGGACATATGTTTTCTTTTTTAAAATTTTTATTTTAGGTTCAAGGGTACATGTGCAGGTTTGTTTTAGGTAAACTGTGTGTCATGGGGGTTTGGCGTACAAATTATTTCCTCACCCAGGTAATAAGCATAGTGCTCAATAGGTGGTTTTTAAATCCTCTCCCTCCTCCCATCCTCCACCCTCAAGTAGATCCTAGTGTCTTTTGTTGCCCTCCTTGTGTCCATGTGTATGCAATGCTTAGCTCCCATGTATAAGTCAGAATATGTGGTATATGATTTTCTGTTATTGATTTAGTTTGCTTAGGATAATGCCCCTTATCTCCATCCATGTTCCTGCAAAGCACATGGCCTTGTTATTTTTTATGGCTGTGTAGTATTCCATGGTGTATAAGTACCAAATTTTCTTTATCCAGTCTACTGTTGATGAGTATTTAGGTTGATTCTTGTGAACATATGTTTACATTTCTCTTGGGTATGTGCCTCAGAATGGAACTACTGGGTCATATTGTAAGTCTATAATTAACCATTTGAGGAATTGCCAGACAATTTCCCAAAGCAGTTGTACCATTTTACATTCCTGATAAGTCTTTACAAATTGTATTTAACTTACTTTTTATGAACTTCATTATGAACATTTTATGGGAACATTCTGTGGCAAAGTCTATTCTAATCAAATAGACAAGGACCTCCTCCTCACATTGTCATTCCAAAAATAAAAAAATGTCTAACAGTAAAAGGCAAAAAAGTTGGTAGATGGTTTTGTGAGGATCTAAACTCATCTTCCATTTGATAATACAGCAAGTAATGGGTAAATATTAGCCTGAAGTTTTCAATGCGATGCTGTTGCTTTAGTAATGCTTTCTTTGATTCTGGTTATATAAGGTTAATATCCTTAAAAACTAGAGAAAAAATATTTAAAATAGTAGTCTTTATGATTCAATGCTAGCAATACTTAGCAGATGTTTTGAATTTTACTATAGCTTTTTAAAAAAAATCTATATTTTATGCCCTTTAAAAATATAGAGGGAACTTTAAAAACCTACCTGAAGCTGTAAATAAGGTCCTGAGATGATTTTACAAATTAAAGTATATCAATAATAATTTCATTTTTAGAAATTACATTTTTTCAGTCCAATTTATGTTGATATCACCCTTTCAGTGTTCAAAGAAAGAAAAATCTGCATGTGTTAAATGTCTACCTGTCATACCAGTCTTGATCACTTCTTCAGCAGAGCAGCAAAAGGAAGGCAAGGAAAATTACTATCCTCCTTCTTCTGTTGCTTTTCTCTATGGATTCTACTATTCTGTCGTCTGAAAATATTATCCATATTTTACACTAAGAGTTTTCATACAGAAACTGCATTGTGACATGGATACACTTTTAAACAATGGAAAATTTGAGTTTTCTGTCATACATTTGGCTGCTGCTGACCAATGTTGAAATTGTGACAATATTTATAATAGTCATTTCATAGCAGTTGTTACACCAAATTGCAGGAAACTGTCTCTTCAGGGTCAAAAGACAGTTGCATAAATCATTGCATCTATACATCTGTATTTTGTAAGAAAATATAGGGATCTATGTTTGAAGAGTCTACCCAAGGTTAACTTGTAGGTTGGAAAACTTCGTGATAGCCTGAAATGTATTCCAAAACTTGAACAAAGGGAAAATGAGAGAAACAAGGGAAACCTTTTTTAGCCCTTTCTTCCCTTCTAACACATAACAGTGATGACAGTAGCCGCTATTTTCCACTAGTCTGGAAATTTTGGATATGTGGCTAGTGCTACTGCTGCATCTAGGATTTCACTAAACAAACACATATAGATATTGCTGTCAAAGAAATTTAATCAATACCAATTTTAAGATCATTGAAATTGAGCTCAACTAAGGAAATAATGGCTAGTGTAGTATGCACAGACTACACTTTCCCACTCTTCATATTGCATATGTGTATGCCTCTGTGTGTTTGTGGAATATTTCAGTAAATAATTAGCTATCAGGAATAGCTCCTTTTAAGTAATTTTGTTTATTAATTTATTTATTCATACCCAGTAACATACTCCAACTCTGCAATAAAGTTGTACTGTGACATTTTATAAATAAATATTGGAGTTTGGTAATTATAAGTATGCTCGTTGTTGTACTGTGACATTTTATAAGTAAATATTGGAGTTTGGTAATTATAAGTGTGCTTGCTTTTTGATGAATTTTTAAATTAGTAAAAATTTATATGTAATATTTCTGCATAAGCTTTTAAAATCTTTATTGTCTTTTTTATTTTACTTTCTAGATCAGCTTAACATGCAAGATTTTTAAATGATTGGTAATAATAATGAATCCGTGAGAATGTTCTTGACAAGTAAACTTTTGTTTACTTGGCTTCAAAATCACTTTGTAAATGATACTTCCATCAGTGGAAGTGATCAACTGATATTTGTTGCTTTTTAAAGGTACTGAGTAATTCTAGGGACTAAATTAGGTTAAGCTAATCCTGATTTTTACCCTTCAGGAATTTGCTACCTAGACAGAATAAATTTATTGTATGCAGAATTACAAAAGGGCAGATAGATATATGACCTACTATATTTAGGATTGTGTAGTCTCTAATCAATAGGCCAGAATATTGTCTGTGTTTTGAGTTACCTGATGAGAGAGTCAAGAAGCAAAGTGATAAGCATACAAAAGGGTACTGCATTAGTAAAGTACATGCTTCCTCATGTAACAAATCAACAATCTCTCCAAAAGATTACATAAAAATAGTTTACTTCTGTATCTGTTTCAACAGATTCTGTTGAAACACTTTTGATGCAATTCAGGAATTCTGAAATGTATGTTTGAAAAGTAATTATCTTGTATTTATTAGATGCATTATAGTAAAGCTTCTGGTGTTCTTTAAATGATACCACCAACGGAAACATGTGTTAATGATGAGCTTATATTTAAATCGTGTTTTTGGGTTTTTAAAACTGCACAAATCTTTGGAAGTTTGAAGTCCATACCTGCATTAGCAGCTGCATCTCCAAAGAAAAAAGCATATCCTAATTGTAACATTTGCCCAACCCAACTGAAAAAAGTACCAAGGAGAAAAAGTGCAACAGTTAATAATAACAGCCAATAATCACTGACTTTCTCACTGAACTATTGACTTTCTCACTGAATACTCATGTCAACCAAAAGAGGTACAAACTATTATTATTCCTAATAAACAATGAGAAAACTAAGGTTCTAAGATGTTAAATAATTTGCTTGAGTTCACACAGCTAGTAAGCACTGGTGCTCTTAATCCCACAATATTCACCTCTATAACATATGGCTTCTAGCTATCATTAGAGATACCTTAAAATTAAAAGGAATGTAACCTTGATAACAAATGAAAAAGAGTTGCATAAACAATTTTATTTAGTGAGAAATTTTTAATTGACAATAGAGTACTGGAATGATTTATATTCCTTTGGGTATATATCCAGTAGTGAGATTGCTGGATTGAATGGTATTTCTGTCTTTCTGTCTTTGAGGAATCACCACACGGCCTCCCACAATGGCTGAACTAATTTATACTACCACCAATGGTGCATAAGCATTTCTTTTTCTCCACAACTTTACCCGTATCTGTTTTTTGACTTTTTAAAAATAGCCATTCTGACATTCTGACTCATGTGAGATGGTATCTCATTTTGATTTGCATTTCTCTGATGATCAGCGATATTGAGCTTTTTTCACATGCTCATTGGCCACGTATATGTTTTCTTTTGAAAAGGGTCTCTCTGGCTGGGCGCAGTGACTCATGCCTATAACCCCAACACTTTGGGAGGCTGAAGCAGGTGGATCACCTGAGGTCAGGAGTTCGAGACCAGCCTGGCCAACATGGTGAAACCCTGTCTCTATAAAAGTACAAAAATTAGCCGAGCATGATGGTGGTTGCCTGTAATCCCAGCTACTTTGGGGGCTGAGGCGGAAGAATCACTTGAACCTGGGAGGTGGAGGTTGCAGTGAGCCGAGATGGCACTACTGCACTCCAGCCTGGGAGACAAGAGGAAAGTCTGTCTCAAAAAAAAAAAAAAAAAAGAAAAGAAAAAAGAAAAGTGTCTCTTTATGTCCTTTGCTCACTTTTTTATAAGGTTGTTTATTTTTCTTTTATAAATTTGTTTACATTCCTTATAAATGCTGATATTAGACCTTTGTCAGACACATGATTTGTAAAAATTTTCTCCCGTACTGTAGGTTGTCTGTTTAAACTGTTAGTTTCTTTTGCTGTTCAGAAGCTCTTTAGTTGAATTAGATCCCATTTGTCAATTTTTGCTTTTGCTGCCATTGCTTTTGTCATCTTCATTATGAAATCTTTGCCCATGCCTATGTCCAGAATGGTAGTGCCTAGGTTGTCTTCCAGGATTTTTATAGTTTTGTGTTTTACATTTAAATCTTTAATCCATCTTGAGTTAATTTTTGTGTATGTGTAAAGAGGTCTAGTTTCATCTTCTGCATATAGCTAGCCAGTTATCCAAACACACATGCACATATATGTTCATTGAGCACTATTCACAATAGCAAAGACATAGAATCAACCTAAATGCCCATCAATGATAGACTACATAAATGTTTGAAATGCTTGTTCCCTGGTGCCATAAAAAATAGCACTTGAACATAAATTTAATTTCCTCAGCAAGGCCTTTTTTTTTTTTTTACTTTCTGCAGAAAGGGTACACTCGCCAGCAGTTTTGCCATGAGAATACACCAAACAAACGAGACAGGGTCATTTACAACCTTAGGCATCCACCCTACTGCTGTGTCTGGTTTCCACTGGCTGGAACGGGACCTCACATTTTGTATTTGTCCCGATTGGCTAGCAACTTAGAACTTTTTAAAAGAGGCAAAGCAAGAGGAGAACAAAGTAAGGAGGAAGTAACTTGTGGAATGCTGAGAAAGGTAAAAATACATTCAAATAAGGAAAAGGAACAGGCTATGACCTAATGCTTGCTTGGAGAAGTATAAGCATTTGCCAGGGCAAATATTTAGGCTAAATTGTGGGAGCTAAGAACATAAAGTACATTGATTTCCTTATTAAGGCTAGCAGTTATTTAAGAATGTTAGCACATGTCTTTGAATAAATTTTGCTTCTAAGAGAAGTTACTATTTATTCCTAATTAGATGGGGAGGAAAGTCTTTGAAGAGGAACCTCTACTTTACTTTTTACATAAAGAAACTGTGGTACATACACACCATATAATACTATGCAGCTATAAAAAAAATGAGATCAGGTCCTTTGCAGGGACATGGATGGAGGTGGAGGCCATTATCCTTAGCAAATTAACACAGAAACAAAAAACCAAATTCATGTGTTCTCACTTATAAGTGGGAGCTAATTGATGAGAACACATGGACACATAGATGGGAAAGACACACGCTGGGGCCTTTGGAGGATGGAGGATAAGAGGAGGGAGAGGATCAGAAAAAATAACTAATGGGTATTAGCTTAATGCCTGGGTGATGAAATAATCTGTACAAGAAACCCCCATGACACAAATTTACATATGTAACAAACCTGCACTCGTACCCGTGAACTTAAAATAAAAGTAAAAAAAAAAAAAATAGTAATGGTTTTGAGGACTAAGCTCTGATTTTCTTTTTTAAATTTTATTTTGCCCAAATTCCTATCTAAGGAGTCTAGAGAGTCAGGCCCTACAAACCATAAATTCTCATCAGATAGTGTCAGGCCTCTGAGCGCAGGCCTGCAGGTATACATCCAGATGGCCTGAAGCAAGTGAAGAATCACAAAAGAAGTGAAAATGGCCAGTTCCTGCCTTAACTGATGACATTACCTTGTGAAATTCCTTCTGGTTCAGAAGCTCCCCCACTGAACACCTTGTGACTCCCGCCCCTGCCCACCAGAGAACAACCACCTTTGACTGTAATTTTCCGCTACCTACCCAAATCCTAAAAAATGGCCCCACCCCTATCTCCCTTCGCTGACTCTCTTTTCGGACTCAGCCCGCCTGCACCCAGGTGATTAAAAACCTTTATTGCGGCCAGGCGCGGTGGCTCACACTTGTAATCCCAGCACTTTGGGAGGCCGAGGCGGGCAGGTCACGAGGTCAGGAGATCGAGACTATGGTGAAACCCCGTCTCTACTAAAAATACAAAAAATTAGCTAGGCATGGTGGTGGGCACCTGTAGTCCCAGCTACTAAGAGAGGCTGAGGCAGGAGAATGGCGTGAACCCAGGAGGCGGAGCTTGCAGTGAGCTGAGATTGTTCCACTGCACCCCAGCCTGGGCAACAGAGCGAGACTCCATCTCAAAAAAAAAAAAAAAAACAACCTTTATTGCTCACACAAAGCCTGTTTGGTGGTCTCTTCACACGGACACGTGTGACAAATAGGTTTTATTTAACTCTATATATTATGACTTACTCTCCAGTCTGACTCTGGAATGACATAATGTGACAAAGAAGAAAGTCAAAATATTTTACCTCAAAACATGTTTCTTTGCCATATCTTGAAATGGCTCCACAAAGCTGTCCTTTGTGGGAGAAAATTTGCATCTGTAAACTATCTCTATTAACATAGCCAGATCTTTTTCTTCTTAAGAGATTAACTAAGAGCCTACCACCTTTTAAAGATCTGAATAGAAAACATTTGTCATCTATTGTCTCTAAGGTCAGCCACCATAAGACTTCAAAAGAACCTTGTTCTCCACAATGTTTTATCTTAACCTGAACATTTCCTTTCTATTGATCCCAGGTCTTTAGACAAACTCAACCAAACGTCAACCAGAAAATGTTTAAATGTAGCCTAGAAGCCCCCACTTTGAGTTGTCCCACCTTTCTGGACCGAACCAATGTATTTCTTAAATGTATTTGATTGATGTCTCATGCTTCTCTAAAATGTATAAAACCAAGCTGCACCCTGACCACCTTGGGCGTGTGTTCTCAGGACTCCTGAGGTCTGTGTCATGGGCCATGGTCACTCATATTTGGCTCGGAATAAATCTCTTCAAGTATTTTACAGAGTTTGACGCTTTTTCTTGACAGTAATTTGGTGCCCAAAAAACGTAGGGCTTCAGAGAAGACTCAGGACCCAGAAGGAGTTGCCTGAAACCAGAGCTATGGTACCAGCTGGGGCCCATTGAAGCCTCACCGAGTTTGAGATTCTCCTCCAGTGAAAATGGTAAGTTCTCCTGAGCCCTGGACCTCCTGTTTTGGTTGAGGGTCTTTGATTTATTCTGAGCTGGTGTTTGTCCTAGGAAGTTGTTTAAAGGTCCTAATTCTAGTTCAGAGATGCATTCTAAAGGGTTTTCTCTATTGCTTTTTCTCTCAGAATTAATTTCAATTTGGATTGTCTGTGCATTTTCGTGAGGAACTGAGCTGTCATTTTCATAGATAAATAAGAGACTATTTTTTTTTCAGCTCTGAAGAGGAAGGGCATTTGCTCCTCTCAGCCAAAAAGTGCTCCTGGGTGACAGGGGGTGCCTCATAGGAGTGCCTGGGGAGTTGACCCCTATTATGTGCAGCAGCCCTGCAGGGAAATCCCCAACAAAAATTAATTTTAAAAATAGCTGATATGGGACAAATATCAATCCACCACACAGAAACCTTAGGCCACAGCTCAGTTCCTCCTTTTAAGAAAAGAAAATGTGGGAAAGAAATAATCTAAGAATAAAGAGAAAACAAGGAGAATTACCCCCTTTCAAGCACTCTGTAAGTTTTATGGCACATTTAATTGCCAGAGTTTATGGAAAATTGAAGTAATTATGGTCTTTGTGCACATTTACATTAAGGAAAAAGAGCCCTAAGGTCGACTTGGAAACTATAGAGTTCCTAAGTTCTCTTTTACAATTTTCTTTTCCTCCTGCTTGAAATCTGCTGTCACTTTTCTACCGAGATAAAAACCATCGTTTGGAGCTAACGCATTTTGTTTGCAAGCTGGTGAATTTATACTTATCTTATGGCTAAAGTACTAAAGTAATGCTATAGGATCTTTGTGTGTGTATATTTAAAAAACCTTTATAAATTCTATAATTTTATATTTTATTAGCAGTTAAATTCATTTTAATTTCCCTAACACACCAAACTTTTCTCCCCATATGATGTAAATTTTGCTATCTGATCTTTACAAATTGAGTTGTTTCCTTTAATATGCAAATTTAGGGCTAGTTAGCTGACAACTCCCTAGGGTGATGCAACATGTTATCAAGAGTTTGAAAGTCTAAAATAGAAAAAAAAAGGAAAAAGGAAGTCTGTTTGAACCTATAAAATGTACGTCTATCAGTGAAAGGGTGACTCTGTAGGCTCAGACTCAGACCACGCCACACCAGTTGCAGACAAGAGATCTTTATTGGAGGAGTCCGAGGGAGAGCCGAAGCAGAAGAAGAAAGAGAGCGAGGGCGCTGCAGCCTCCGTCTTTTATGCCTAGGGACGTTACGTGGGGGGTCGCTGGTTGGCTGAGGGGCTGGGTCTAGGCTGAGGCGGGAAGGCATGACCTCTGATTGGCTCCTTTTGGCGGGCCTGTGTTGGGGAGGAAGAAGAACCCGGAACCAGCGCCATTAGGGTGCTCCTGTTACCTAACAATCAGCATGCCTAAATAGGTCTGTGTATTTATGTGTTGTGTATGTAATATTTTACTACTAAAAATATATAAAGAGCTCTAGTTAATTGGATTGAAAATATATAAAAACACTTAAATCAGATATTTAAAAGACTAGTCAAATGCTTTTTCAAGTTCCCATCACTTAAGTATAATCTTTAATAAATAAGGTGGCTTTAAAATTATTGGTAAACTAATACTTGCAATGTCTTAAGGTAAGCATTTTGTTAGCATTTTTTTCAATCAAATTGTTTCACGTTTATTCCTGCAGAATACTGTAAAATTTGCCATGAGGGTTATAAACTGTAAGACCCAGCCCAAGACAGGATAATCTTTGCTTGTGTATGCTTATGAAATATTTTTGGCCTAATGAAAACAACCAAATCCTAAGTTATCGGTATAAATAGCTTTAAAATTAACCATATATTTTATTACATTTTTATACCTGAAATTCACAGGTATAAAATGATTAATAGAAAAATAACTTTGAATATTTGCCTATCACGGTTTTTGTAAATAATCTAGGTAAACTATTAATCAGATAAATGAAATGAAATAAATGCTTGTAAACAAACTTGTCATAATTTAGGATTTAAGGTTATTATTTGATATTAACTATCTTGGTAATTTCCAATTTCAGAATTATAGGAAAACTTTATTTAATGTTCTTGTTAAAGGTGAAATATCTTTGTCTAATTCAAATCTTATTTAAAGGGTATTTATAAAACAAGGTAAAGGAATTAGGACATAAGAGATGTAAAGAAAGTTAAAGATATAAAGAGGTATTTTTGGTAAAGAAGGTAAAAAGGAAAGTGATTTTATATAAGAAAGAATCTTGTGTGGCGAATTTTTGCCCTAAAATAAATGACAGGGTTGTCCAAGAAAGAGTAATATTTAGGGTAAAGCAGAAAGTTTAACTATGTTATAAGTGGTCTATGAAAGTTGTAATAAGGTTAATAAAAGGGAATTTTTAAAGGGGTTGTATAACTCAGTTGGATATAATTAAAGGGAAATTACAATAATCTTTCTAGAAATGGGTCTTTAATGTTAAAAAATGCACCAATACAGAGCTAAATAATTGGTTAAAACAAGATTTTATTACAAATATTGACTTACTTTTAATGCAAGACATTTTTACATTTTTAAATTCTCTAATCTATCTCTTTAACATTCTTCAGATTGATTTTTTTTTTTTTTTTGAGACAGAGTCTTGCTCTGTCACCCAGGCCGGAGTGCAATGGTGCTATCTCAGCTCACTGTAACTTCTGCCTCCTGGGTTCAAGCAATCCTCCTGCCTCAGACTCCCAAGTAGCTGGGATTACAGGCGCGCACCATCATGGCTGGCTAATTTTTTGTATTTGTAGTATAGATGGGGTTTCACCATTTGGCCAGGCTGGTCTCAAACTCCTGACCTCATGATCCACCTGCCTCGGCCTCCCAAAGTACTGGGATTACAAGCCAGAGCCACTGCGCCTGGCTCAGATTCATATCTTAAAATTGCCTATCTTTCTCTTTTAAAAAGGCCTTGAATGATGGCTCTCTCCTTCAATTTTGTTGGCTTCTATAACTTTTACTAATTATCTAAAGTAAGGGAGAAATATTTTTTGAAAACAGGCAAATAAAGTATCTGTTGAACATGGCTTTTATTCTGCATGCCTTTTATAGCTCTGTCTTTACATGTGACATGTGGATGTGATATTTCACTACCAAAATACATGAAAGAACTCTAATTGTAGCAGGACAAGCTGCAGATAAAACCCCTCAGGCACCAAATTAAAGAAGGAAGGGCTTTATTTGGCCGAGAGCTTTGGCAAGACTCACATCTCCAACAACCGAGCTCCCCGAGTAAGCAATTCCTGTCCCTTTTAAGGGCTCACAACTCTAAGGGGGTCCACGTGAGAGGGTCGTGATCGATTGAGCAAGCAGGGGTATGTGACCGGGGGCTGCATGCACCAGTAATTAGAATGGAACAGAACAAGACAGGGATTTTCACAGTGCTTTTCTATGCAATGTCTGTAATCTGTAGATAACATAATCAATTAGGTCAGGAGTGGATCTTTAACCAGGCCCAGGGTGCGGTGCTGGGCTGTCTGCCTGTGGATTTCATTTCTGCCTTTCAGTTTTTACTTCTTCTTTCTTTGGAGGCAGAAATTGGGCATAAGACAATATGAGGGGTGGTCTCCTCCCTTATTCCCTGCCTTTGAGAATCTCACTCAGTAGTGGGAGTTCTCACTTTCATTCTTACTACCCATGTCTTCTTGCAAGACAGATTGATAGTGATTCATATAGTACACTTGTGCTGAAGCATTTTGGTGAACTAAGGTAGTGAAGCCTTTTATCATTTGAAGAAGTACAGGTAGCAAACAAGGGAGCAGTAAGCAGGTTCCTATTACTATTATAACTCCTATTATAAGAGTTTTAAATCTTTTTAGCACTGGGAACCATTTTCAAAACATGGCCCCAGGATCAAATCCATGCCACACTTGCATGGGCACATGTGCCAGTTTTGTCATATTTCTAACTATGTCTTCAACTACTTGCCCTTGATCATCTATGTGTAGACAGCAATTAGTAAGGTTAAATTTTCTACAGACCCCTCCTTCAGCTGCTAGCAAGTAGTCAAGAGCCAATCTATTTTGATAGATAGCATTTCTCATCTGAGTTTCTTGCCAGGCCAGAATAGTCAAGGCTCTGCTGGTCTTATTAGTGATTATTTCTAAGACAGCTTGTAACTGTATGATTTGGTTGAGCATGAAAATGGGGGTCGGGTATCCCCACGAGCCATCTTGTGCCCAAGTAGCAGGCCCATAATATTGTACGATTCTTTCAGGGGGCCATTTATTATCTTTCCTATTTTTTGTAGCTATGCTTCTCTTTTCATGGGAAGCACAGACAGGGAAGCCCAGGAGTTCACCTGTTTTTATGGGCAGTAGGAAGAAAGATGGTTTAATAGTGCCAATAACACAACTACCTGCCCACTGGTTGGGCAATTTGGCATAAGGTCTATGCCCACATATCCATTACAATTCAGTGGGGGCTGTCCAGTCCTGGTGGTACTCTGGGTGGGTCCACATGGTTTGCAACTTTGGGAATTTACTAAATGGATTTTTTTTAGTATGGTTTGAACTCCACTAGGTGGCTGTTTTTGTAATATTATTATACAGTTTTTTGCCCAAGGCAGCTGAGTCTTCCCACAGGAAGGGTGAAGTCCTTTCCCACTCTTGCTATACAGTATTGTCTAATGATGGAGGCTTTTAGGACCCAGATTCTCAAAAGAATCAGGGAGATTCTTTTGAGCCAGGAATTCACCAGGAACTGGGTCTGTAGGTACTAATTTTTGGGCTTCCCATGGCCATTGATCTCCCTTTACAGTTCCTCTACATGCATAACATGAAGTGACATTGAGAGACTGGGCTGCATGCTCCGCTAATTGCAAAAGCAAATTTCATGTTTCCTGGAATTTCTGGTACTGGCACATTCAGTTTATCATAGAAGATTTGAAATACTGGCTCAGGAGAGCATTTATAAACTTCTCCTCAAACCATGATATTTACTCGAGAATCCAGTCCAGCCCCATCGATTCCTAGGGTTACATGCTCCCCTGTTTTCCAGAGAGGATCAAGGGGGTTGGTTATTACTAGTTCTAAGGGGTTACACTGACCACTGGTACAGGAAGGGCCACTTTTCCCTTTCTGAAGGTGGACAGGATTCTTTTCATTTTTTATCCAAGTAGCCTAAATGACACAAGACCAGTATCCACATTTATTTCCACACAGTCCTAATTCATGACAAATGTACTTATTTTCCGCCATATAGCCTCTTTTTTAATTAAGAAAACCATATCCTATTTCTAACTTATTACTATTGGCATCAAATTTCAAGATGACTTGTTTGGGCACCCCTTTTTCTTCTGTTTTGGCTAACACTTTACATGTATTGTTTATAAGCCCCCACCAGTCCTCAGTCCTTATTTTAAAAACTGTAGTCATGGGAGGCTCAGATAGGTCATAACACACATCAGGTTGGTCATTTCCTGGGCTACACACCTTGTATAGAATAACATTATACAAACAAGTTTTTTTTAGAGTTCCAGTACACTTATAATAACCATAAAATAATAGGACCGTAGAAACCTTTTGTCCTACCTCAGTGACTTGATGTATACACTGGGAACAGTCCTCAGTCTGAGGAAGATCAGTTGAAGTCCTTACTGAAAAAGTTCAAGTTTTAAGGAAAATGGGTCCCGCACTGAGTTGTCTCATGTTTTGGCCTTGCGTGGACCAATCAGCTTCTGGGTGTGACTGGAGCAGGGCTTGTCGTCTTCTTCAGAGTCACTTTGCAGGGGTTGGCGAAGCTGCTCCCATCCACCTACCGCTCACAGTCTACTGATGTTCAAGGATGGTCTCGGAGGTTGGGCCTGCTAGAATAAACTGAGTCCAACACCTCTACACAGTTATGTTCAACTGGACTCTCTGATACCAGCAGCAAGGTGGCGGGGTTTAGGGTGTTGCAAACTTCAATGGTTATGCGGGGATTTTCACATAGCAAGCTCTGGTACTTGGTTAATCTAGCATTTGTTAACCAATGATGTCCTTTGGTAGTCATTAAACTTACCACAGCATGGGGGGCCTTTATATTCAGGTTTTGCCCAAGGGTTAGTTTATCTGCTTCTTGTGCTAACAGGGCCGTTGCTGCCAGGGCCCTTAGACATGGGGGCTAGCCTTTGGAAACCCCATCTAGTTGTTTTGAAAGATAGGCCACTGGCCTTGGCCAGGGCCCCACAGTCTGGGTTAAAACTCCAACTGTCATTTTCTTTCTTTCTAACACATAGGATGTAAAGGGTTTTGTCAGGTCGGGTAGCCCCAGGGCTGGGGCTGACATGAGTTTTTCTTTTAACTCATGAAGAGCTTGTTGCTATTGGTTGTAATAGATGTAATTTATCCAGTCTATATTTTTAGTAACTGTCAGCCACCAAAATATTGACTAATACTTTTCACTTACATAGAATTACTCATTGCATCTTATTTAATATCTCCAAATTGTAACATTTTGGAAGTCTTTTCCCTTCCATTTAGTTTCTTTTGTGTTTGCAGTTGAAATCTACACAATTTCTTCCATTCTTTCTCTCTCTTTCTCTCTCTCTCTATATATATGCACACACACACACATATATATACACATATGTATATTTGCTTTCTGAGATAAAAACTAATCGAAGACTTTTATCTCTTCAAAAACAGATTAAGAGTCGCAATATCAGATAAAAATTCAAATAATCACTGGTTAATCAAGTTTTCTCATAATCCTGAAAGCACTGGACAGAGTATTGTTTGTGAAGGTATTCTGAATACTAATTTAGTGCACTATTTGGGTTCAAGTAGAGAAAATTTTAAAAACCACAGCACCATCTAGGAATCTATAGAAATTTGAAGAAGTTTCAGGCCTTGCTCAGATTATCTCTGACCCTGCAAACATAGACTCTTTCTCTCTCATATTCAGTAATTCTAACACTTATGTGTATAATTAAAAAATAAAAATTTACTCAAGATTCTTTTCAACTCATATTCAGCTTATAGGCTGGGGATTGATTTTAAAGAAACCGGACATTGTTTTTGCGTGTTAGAGCAATTTGAGAAAATATTGATTTCACTTTATAAGGCTTGAATGCTTCTATATGACTTAGAATTGGACACCAAGGTTCCTAGCATTTAAAATTTTCTATTCTCCTTTGTTTATGTTCCAGTTATTGAAATATTCTTAATCTGTGTTGTATTTAACATTTTCACGCTTATATTGCTTTATTGTCACTAGTGTGGATGAAAAGAGTCAAAGTATAAAGTATTTGAAGAGATTTATTCTGAACCAAATACGAGTGACCATGGCCCATGACACAGCCTTCAGGAGGTCCTCAAAACACACGCCTTAGGTGGTCAGGGTGAAGCTTGGTTTTATACATTTTAGGGAGGCATGAGAAATCAATCAAGCACATTTAAGAAATACATTGGTTTGGTCCAGAAAGGCAGGGCAGCTCAAAGCAGGGGGCCTTCCAGGCTATAGATAAATTTAAAAATTTTTTGGTTGGCAATTGGCTGAGTTTGTCTAAAGATCTATTATTAATAAAAAGAAAATGTCTAGGTTAAAATAAAAGATTTGTGGAGACCAAAGTTTTGTCATGCAGATGAAGCCTCCAGGTACCAGGCTTCAGAGAGAATAGGCTGTAAAATGATTCTTAATCAGACTTAAAGTCTGGGTTGACCTTAGTGCCAGAGAGGCATAATGAGGCATGTTTGACCCCTACTTCCCATGATGGCCTAAAACAGCCCCTCAGATTAAATGTTAAGAGCCCTGGTTGAGGAGGAAATCCATCAACATGGTTGGGGGTGGGGGCGGGCGCTTAGAATTTTATTTTTGGTTTACGTCTTCCCCTTTCTGGCCAAGATTTGTCAGAGACAACATCAAAGGCAACCAAATTTTTGTTTTGTCTCATAGCATTGCCAGGGTGGCATGGCTGCTTGCCCTGGGTCTATCCTGTCCCTTGGTGGGGCTCCCTGAGGCATAGGGCCTTACGAATCAAAACACTTATAGCCAATTAATTATTCTGTGCCATATAGGAATAGATGTGGACAGGTATTCACTACCTCTTAAAGTTATTATTTTAAGTAAAAAGCCAACAAACAAAACAAAAAGGCAAATTTATAAGACTGATTTATTTTTAACTTCTATGTGTTGGGATACTGTAAGCTTGGTTTTTGTTACAGGCTTATAGTAATTAGCTATACAAAACAAAAGCATTGTTCTAAAAATAATTTAAAATATGTGTATGTATCTCTGTATATCTATATTTATCTTCACAACTCATGACTGGGAGTATTATACCCAGGAGGCTTTGTTTACAAGGTATTTATATTCTGTTAGTAAATATTTTCCTTTAATTCTATAGTAAGCAGAAAACGCTCTATAGTTGGGGTGGATGCAAAAGTGACACATAATCGTTTAGAAGGCAACTAAAGGTGCTTTACCAGTTGTTTAGGCATCTTTGTACCCCTTCTTGATTTGGAGGGTTTGACCTTGACCTAATTTTATCCCTCATAACTGGTCCTTATTATCTTATGTGCCCACCTTCTCTGCAACAGTCCCTGAGCCTAGAGGGAGGGTGCTTGTATAGTTTTAGAAGCAGAGCTTTCTCAGTGAAATGGGTTCCAGCCCAGTGGGACGCCAGATGAAGGAGATTCATATCTCTGGTCTCCAGAATGCCATGATTTTTGTTTCCTTGGAAGTAAAACAAGGAGAGATAAATAACAAATGTTTGACAATTATTTGGCAATTAAAAGAGGAATTTTTGTGTCAGAACAGAAAAAGAAACCTATTCCATCAGGGCATCAACTAAAAATACGAAGAAAAATATGATCTGGTACTCTCTGGAGGATTATTGTAGCCAAGAAATAATGATTCAATCTACACTCAAACAAAAAAAGTTAGGGCTGAAATCTAGTATTAAGTGCCACACTTTTCCTTTGAAACAATCTCTCTAGCTGCTTTTTTTCTATTAAAGATAAATTACAGCAAGTCTGATTATTTGCATTAAATGCAGCAAGAATTAATTGGCCACATAGACTCCTTTTAAGTTGGCAAAAAATACACTATTTTAGATTAAGTCTTGTTAAAACAACTAGGGCCTCCAATTGTTTGTTTGAAAACTCTTATTGAACTTATGCAAATAATTATATTGTCAAAAAATTACTATCTGAATTTTGGAGAACTCAGAAAGGCAAATTTGCTGACAAAAACATGCTTTACGCAAAAAAACTTAAAAGAAAAAGATATTCTTGACCCCTTTTTAACCAGACCAGCGGCTATTAAACAAGATGTTTGTTTAATACCACTTACAAACTAAACAGCTCATGAGCACCATCAGGTACTGTAGAATTTAGAAGCTCCTCGTAATTAGTCCTAGAAAAGAGGCTCTCTACTTATCCGGTAGCAAGATTTTATGTAAACCATTTTTATTTTATCATGAAACTCTTTTGGGAAACATTATTTCATTAGCCTAGGGGTAGCTTCCATTCACATTCCATCACAAGGCAGTAAATGCTCCTTGTAGTGGAAATTCTCTAGTTCAGTCATTGTCATTGAAAAGTACTCACAGTTTTTTTGCCATTATCCCTGATAAATGCTCCACACAAAGGACTGTGCAGTGGAGGATCTGTCCTGATCAGCACTCCAGCTTCTACCCTATACTTTGTGGGCTGAGGCGATTTTCCTAATTCCCATTTAGCATGTCCAATGAACATTTCCTAAAAGAGCAGACTTACATGCCTTCAGTTTCATAGTACTAGAAAGAAGAAACATCCCCAGTCAGATGCAGTAGCTATTTTCCTAAGATATTTAAGTAAAGGAGTTACAACTCCCTTACATAAAGCTTGTTTCAACATCTTACATTTTATAATTCTATCAACCTGTATGTTTACATGTTCTGGTCCCAGGAACCCTTTCTTACCCCCAGATCATTTTACCTTTTCTGGTGAAAAGGGTTTGGGTTCCCAGTAGGGAGTTGCATCTGTAAGACCTATGAGGGACAGCAAATTTGGTAAGGCTTCTTAAACAGTCCTATGATTCTGTAGGAGGGGCACTCCTCTGAAAGGGGCCCCCTTAGCCCCCAAATGTACTATTACCTGGGTAACAGGCATATTTGGTGGGAGGATATTCCAGTTATCACAAAGGCAGTCTGACCTGGCTTGCTTATGTAGCATATTAACTGCTTCATCTGGTGTGCTTCACTTGTTATTTCATAGGGAGAGTTGGGCAGTCCGCTACTCAGGGCAAATGGACCTTACAGTGGCATTTATCCAGTTTACTTGGCTGATCATTCTCTTAGGATACCAGTCTGCGAAACAGAGCAATTCCTTTACGTTATATCATCTGGGTTTTTTTTTTTTATTATATTTTTAGTTCTAGAGTACATGTGCACAACATGCAGGTTTGTTACATATGAATACATGTGCCATGTTGGTGTGCTGCACCCATTAACTCGTCATTTACATTAGGTATATCTCCTAATGCTATCCCTACCCCCTACCCCCACCCTGTGACAGGCCCCGGTGTGTGATGTTCCCCACCCTGTGTCCAAGTGTTCTCATTGTTCAATTCCCACCTATGAGTGAGAACATGCGGTGTTTGGTTTTCTGTCTTTGCGACAGTTTGCTCAGAATGATGGTTTCCAGCTTTATCCATGTCGCTACAAAGGACATGAACTTATCCTTTTTTATGGCTGCATAGTATTCCATGGTGTATATGTGCCACATTTTAGTTTAATTAGATCCCATTTGTCTATTTTGGCTTCTGTTGCCATTGCTTTTGGTGTTTTAGACATGAAGTTCTTGCCCATGCCTATGTGCTGAATGGTATTGCCTAGGTTTTCTTCTGGGATTTTTATGGTTTTAGGGCTAACATTTAAGTCTTTAATCCCTCTTGAATTAATTTTTGTATAAGGTATAAGGAAGGGATCCAGTTTCAGCTTTCTACATTTGGCTAGCCAGTTTTCCCAGCACCATTTATTAAATAGGGAATCCTTTCCCCATTACATTATACACTCTGGTTTTTAATGGTTAATGGGTTTTACCCTTTCCCCATATCAACTATTTTCTTGGTAACCACAGAGCTCAGAATTAACTGTTGCTGTCCTGGCTTAGTTTTTTCTTTGCTGTTGTTGTTTGTTTGTTTGTTTTGTTTGCTTCTATTTGTCTAATTTTTTCTTTATTTTACAGCAATCCTTAAGTAGTTTTTTAACTAGAGGAAAAACCTAGTTTCCTTTTTTTAGATATATTTTTGTTTATTTTTTTATTATACTTTATGTTCTACGGTACATGTCACAACATGCAGGTTTGTTACATATGTATACATGTGCCATGTTGGTATGCTGCACCCATTAAGTCATCATTTACATTAGGTATATATCCTAATGCTATCTCTCCCCCTCCCCCCACCCCACGACAAGCCCCAGTGTATGATGTTCCCCACCCTGTGTCCAAGTGTTCTCGTTGTTCAATTCCCACCTATGAGTGAGAACACGCGGTGTTTGGTTTTCTGTCCTTGCAATAGTTTGCTGAGAATGATGGTTTCCAGCTTCATCCATGTCCCTACAAAGGACATGAACTCATCCTTTTTTATGGCTGCATGGTATTCCATGGTGTATACATGCCACATTTTCTTAATCCAGTCTATCATTGATGGACATTTGGGTTCGTTCCAAGTCTTTGCTATTGTGAATAGTGCCACAATAAACATACGTGTGCATGTGTCACTCTGATGGTAGTTTCTTTTGCTGTGCAGAAGCTCTTTAGTTTAATTAGATCCCATTTGTCAATTTTAGCTTTTTGTTGCCATTGCTTTTGGTGTTTTATTCATGGAGTCCTTGACCATGCCTATGTCCTGAATGGTATTGCCTAGGTTTTCTTCTAGGGTTTTTGTAGTTTTAGGTCTAACATTTAAATCTTTAATCCATCTTGAATTAGTTTTGTACATGGTGTAAGGAAGGGATCCAGTTTCAGCTTTCTACATATGGCTAGCCAGTTTTCCCAGCACCATTTATTAATAGGGAATCCTTTCTCTATTGCTTGTTTTTGTCAGGTTTGTCAAAGATCAGATGATTGTAGAGCAGTGGTATTATTTCTGAGAGCTATGTTCTGTTCCATTGGTCTATATCTCTGTTTTGGTACCAGTATTATGCTGTTTTGGTTACTGTAGCCTTGTAGTATAGTTTGAAGTCAGGTAGCGTGATGCCTCCAGCTTTGTTCTTTCTCCCACTGAGAGCCATTTCCATCATTCAATAAAATCCCCACATTCAGCATTTTTCATGTCCAAGTGACCTGATTCTTCCTGGATGCTGGACAAGAACCTGGGTACTAAAAGGGCAGGGAATAAAAAGCTGCCACACTGACCCTCCACTGAGCTGGTTTAACACTCAGCCATCCACAGACAGCAGAGCTAAAAGAACACTGTAACATGCCCACTGGGGCTTTGGGAGTTGCAGGCAACCCCCAGCCCCAGATGCTGCCATGGGGACTTCATGGAGTTTGCTTGTGCCAGGACCCAAACACACTTTCCCTGGCTCCTGCACCTGCCCATCTGTGTGCTTCCCCTCCCATGGAAGGTTTGAACCTGAGGCAGCCAAGCAAGTGAGCCACACCTCTGACACAAGTCCTGTGAAGGGGTCAGGGAACTCTCCTTCTTCAGTACTTAATATCAAGCCCATAAAAAATCCATAAAAAGACCCATACAAACATATCCAAGAGCAATTCAATAGAGGAATTAAAGCCTTTCAACAAATAGTGCTGGAACAATTGCACGTCTATAAACAAAAAATATGAACCTTGTCCAAAACCACAGCCTTTATATAAAAATTATTTAAAACGGACCACAGACTTAAATGTGAAAGAAAAATACAAAACTTTTAAAAAAATAAGATAAAATTATTGGCTTTTGGGGCCAGGAAAAATTCTTAAACTTCACACCAAAAATACAATCCATAAAAAAGAAAATTTCGCCGGCCGGGCGCGGTGGCTCACGCTTGTAATCCCAGCACTTTGGGAGGCCGAGGCGGGCGAATCACGAGGTCAGGAGATCGAGACCACGGTGAAACCCCGTCTCTACTAAAAATACAAAAAAATTAGCCGGGCATGGTGGCGGGCGCCTGTAGTCCCAGCTACTCGGAGAGGCTGAGGCAGGAGAATGGTGTGAACCCAGGAGGTGGAGCTTGCAGTGAGCCAAGATCGTGCCACTGCACTCCAGCCTGGGTGACACAGCGAGACTCCGTCTCAAAAAAAAAAAAAAAAAAAAAGAAAATTTCATAATTGGATATCATTAAAATTTAAAACTTTTGTCTTCTGAAAGATCCTGTAAAGAGGATGAGAAGTCAAGCCACAATCTTGGAGAAAATATCTGCAAATCACATATATGACAGTAGATAAGCATATATAAAGAATTCTCTAAAACCTAACAACAAAACAAAAACCCCAACCTATCCGGATCAGAAATAAGCAAAAGATAGGAACAGATATTTTACCAAAGAGAATATACAGTTAAAAAATAAGCACATAAAAGCATCATTGTCCATCAGGAAACTGCAAATGAAAACCATAATTAAATATCAGTACACTCTTACAATGGCTGAAACAAAAAATAGTGACAATATAAAATGCTGGCAAGGAGGGGGATAAGCTGGATCACTAATACAGTGCTGGTGAAATTAAAATGGTACAGCCACTCTGGCAAAACAGTTTGGTAGTCTCTTAAAAACTAAATATCCAACTACTACTGTATGACCCACCGATTGCACTCTGGGGCCTTTTTTTCCAGGGAAATGAAAACTCATGTTGACACAAAATCCTGTACACTAATGTTCACAGATGCTTTATTCATGATAGGCAAAATGTGAAAACAATCCAGCTTGGATGCAATAGGAGGCTATTCAGTAATTCATGTTAAGAGGTGATTGAGCATGAACAAAGATGGCAGCAGTGGAAATGGAGAGAAATGGATGGATTTTAGAGATATAAATGGGGGGTAAATAGCTGGATTTTGTGTTGGATTAGATGTGGGCAGTTGGAGAAAAGGAGGTGTCAAGGATATCTGAATTCTAGGTTTTGACTGGTATTAAGTATGCTAGAAGAGAACAGAGTACATAGTTACAGGCATGGAAGAGGCCATAAATGAGTAATATAGCTTTATTAGTATGTACCAGTTACATATCAAGCCCACAGAGAGGTACAGGTCCAGGAAACAAGAAAAAATACTTCTTTTAATAGAAAACATTTAGTGTATTTAAAATCAGTTAGGGAGATAGATAGAGAAGAGAAAGGCAGGAGAAGAATATAAATGAGTGAGAAAATACACTAGTACTTGAAAGATATTATTATCCTCATTTACTTACATTAGCAATGACTCAGACAGGAAAATAATAATCAGCCACCAGATAGCAAATGGAAGATCCTAGATTGAAATCCATATCTGACTTTTGAACTATTAATCACACTAATTACTATGAATTTTCTTGTAACAAAAAAAATTAAGTCCATGATCTATCTCCTAATATTAGATTTTTAGGAGCAGTTCCTTCATTAACATAGAAAGGAATAAGGAAATATTCTGTTTCACTGAATTTAAGCAATGTTTCTTTCCTTATAAATAGATGTGTGTAGATGAAGGAGGAATCTTTCATTCTAGAAAAGTATCTTTTACATTTTGAGAAAACAGACCCACCGGAATCAGAAAGATTCTCACCTTACTTTATCTTCAATGTTATTTTGAAACTCAGTGTGAACACATTAAACAGAGTTGTGTTCAAGTAAGGACTTGATGAATAAAGAAAATAAAATGCTGAAACCTTGCACAGAACTGAGTCTCTTCTTTTAATAGAAGAATAAAATTCATGTACATGTATTAGTGATATGTTTGGGCTTATTCATGCTATTTTACTTGTTTTAATTTTTGTTTGTTTGTTTGCTGGCTTGTTTACAATGTTTTTATTTCTTTTCTTTCTTTCCTTTCCATGGGTTGACCAAGTTTTATTTGTTCTTTTTTTCCCTTAGTAGTTTGGAAGATGTACAAATGATTTCTATTTTTGTAACGATTACCTTAGCATTTCAAACAAACATATTTAATCATGCAGTTTTTAATCACCATGTAGCTATATCAATATTCTTCTCCAATAAAGATCCTTTTACTTCACTTTTCACTCCAGCTACTTCTCATATTGAAATTACTGGTATTTTATTTTCAATTTGTCACTAAAGTCTTTACATTATTTTATTACATTTTAAAATATTATTTAAGCTTCAAGTCCATATTATAAAAAAGATTGAATTGTATAGTTTAGTGTTTCGTTTTGCTTTTGTTTGCTTAGCATGCTTTCTCATGTCCCACATCTTCTTTCTTCTTTGTTTCATTTTTATTTTTACTGAAATATAAGTAAGTAATTTGTTCAGAGAAGATATGTGGGTAATAAATGTTCTGCATTGTATATGCCCGTATATTTTTATTTTACTCTTAACTTAAATGACAGTTTGGCTGTCTATAAAATTCTGGGTTCAAAATTATTTTCTAGAGAATGGTGAAGACACTGATAATTTGTCTCCTGACATCTAGTGTTGAAGGTGAAAAATGTGATGGTAAACGTATTACGATTCCTGTAGAATAAGCTTATTATTCCTCTTCCTATTTTCTGAAAGTTTTTCAGAGTTTCATTTTACAATAAGTCCTATGGATGCATCTCTTGACTTTTTTCTATAACTGTTCTTTGGCAACAGGGTGTAGGAGGGTCCCTTGCCTTGAACTTCTTCTTAACTAATTTGGTTGTCTGGTCTACACATTTTGCTATTTATTCCATCTATCAAGCTCTTTTATTTTGGTAATGAAAATTTTAATTTCCAAGGACTATTTCATAGCAGCCTGAATTTTGGGGGTGAGAGGAGGATGGAGGTTAATGGGTACAGTATCTTCTCAAATTTCTTTGAGAACATAAATTAAATGGATTTTGAACTCTTCTTTCTTTTACTCTATAAATTCTTTTCCCTTAGGTAATTACCTCTGGGTATTGGTGTTTGTTTTTCTCAAATATTTGATGGTTCTTCGGTGCCTGTTTCCATTTATATATGTTCATTTATAAGCATTTAGATCAAAGTTAACATATGGTTACTCAGCTCAAGAGCCACCAGTGTTGTTTGGCTAGCACAATGTGAGATATTTAGACTGGCAGATTGCCCAGGTAGTTTTTTTCTGGATATGTGAGTTCCTTCCTTCTGATGGCCTTAAAAGATTTGGGCATTTCCTCACTTATGGGACATACGGACTTCATATGCTTACTAAGCCATGTATAACTTCTAGTGCAAATAATAAAGTCAAATTAAGTAAAGGCTTAACCGGAAAAAAAAATTCTGTAAAAAATTAAAATATATCTGCATTTAATTTAAATTATAGTAAACAATAGAGCACCTTATTCTTTATATTTCTATGGCCTCATGGTAAATTTTTAGGCTATGATAAAAGACAGAGAATAACCAAATACTTAATTTTCAAAACTGAAGTTCAACTAATATTTCAATGATATAGCTTCATATCATTCTCTAAAATATACATTGCTTTTTCAATGTTTTATCCTCCACTACTTAAACTAGTTGAGAATATTAGTTCTTCAGTAAATATCTTTGAAATGATGAACTATGCTTGAAAATACACATCGTATTGTGTCTATATCTGCAACTAATTGAAGTCCAGATGTTAACATGCGTAATGACATAATGATGGTAATCACACACTTCTGAAGACATGGACATTTTCCCACTCTGATTTCTCATGACTGTGTCATATAATATCTCACATTTCCAATTGGTGCTGCATGCTACAAATGAAGAAATTTTCTTTTGTAACTTTTTTTGGAATTAGAAATTTGCAGTAATTTACAAAACAAGGCAAAAAAGATAGTTGTGATTTATTTTAGTTTCTTCTTGGAAATTAAACTTAACATGTGAACAGTGATACAGGTCTGAATGAGTCTAGACAACTTAGACAACATTGCCTGTTCGCTAATAAGAAGTTCAGATAGGCTGTGTGAACATGTTTACAGGTTGGTTTATTCTTGCTCAAGTAAGTAAAAATCATTGTAAAATGAATAAAAATGGGTCTTAAACAATGTAGCATAGATTTATAAATGTGTTCTAGCAGCCGAAAAGAACATAAATCCTCCTAATTTTAAAAGCAAGAGCAGCAGTTTTATACATACAAAGCAAGTATGTAGACTGTTGGAAAGAGGTAAGCTTATGAAAAGCATTCACGAGATTTTCTAAAGATCAATGTATTGACCTCACAATTAACCATTAATATTTCTCTTTCAAGCTGGTTGCCTGTCATACCAATCCATGTAAGTGGATCACTAGGGGTAAATGCCCCCCCTTTTTTTATCCAGTGTATTGAATATTTGAATGGGAACCTTAGCTCAGTGTATTCAGTATACTTGTTCAATGGGTAACCAATAAAGATAATGTATATGGTAAAATATTTAGAGTATTTTATACTTGGCAATTTGCCTTGTTTTATGTAACCTTGATGGAATCTAACACATAAAATTCTTAATTTAAACAAGAGCTTGTCAGATTCTAGTGTAAACTAAAAATAAAATTCTAAGGTCCCCCAACCATCTCAACGGACTTCCTCCTCAGCCAGGGCTCTTAAAATTTAACCTGAGAGGCTGTTTCAGGCCATGATAGGAAGAGGGGTCAAACATGATTCCTTATACCTCTCTGGCATTAACTTCAACACAAATTTTAAGTCTGATAAAAAACAGTTTACCACCCATTCTCTCTGAAGCCTGCTACCTGGAGGCTTCATCTGCGTGATAAAACTTTGGTCTCCACAACCTCTTATCTTAACCCAGTCATTTCCTTTCTGTTAATCCCATGTCTTTAGACAAACTCAACCAATTGTCAATGAAAAAGTGTTTAAATTTACCTATAGCCTGGAAGCACCCCTCCGCCCCCCCACCCCCCGCTTTGAGCTTTCCTGCCTTTCTAGACCAAACCAACGTGTTTCTTAAATGTATTTGATTGACATCTCATGCCTTCCTACAATGTATAAAACCAAGCTGCACCCTGACCACCTTGGGCACATCTTCTTGGGACCTCCTGAGGGCTGTGTCATGGGCCATGGACACTCATATTTGGCTCAGAGTAAATCTCTTCAAATATTTTACAGAGTTTGACTCTTTTCATCGACAGCAATTTGGCACGCAAACACGTGGGGCCTCAGAGAAGACTCAGGACCCTGACTGAGTTGCCCAACTCAGAGCTATGGTACTAGCAGGAGTCCACTGAAGCCTCCCCAAGTTGCAGCTTCTCCTCTGGTAAGACTGGTAAGTCCTCCCGAGCCCTGAACCTCCCTTCGGTTGATGGTCCTTGATTTATTCTGAGCTGGTTTTCCTTCTAGGAAGTTGTTGTTTCAGCATCCTAATTCTAGTTTGGAGATGCATTCTAAAGGATCTTCTCTATTGCTTTTTCTCCCACAATTAATCTTGATTCAACCTGTCTGTGCACATTTGCATGAGGAACTGAAATGTTGTTTTCATAGGTAAATGAGAGACTGAGTTTTTTCATTTCTGAAATGAAAGGGCATTTGCTCCTACAAGCTGAAAGGCACCCCTGGGTGGCTGCGGCCCTCGTGGGAGTTTCTAGGGGGTTGACCCTTACAACGTGCAGTGGCCCTACAGAAAAACCTGCAACTAAAAATTATTTTTAAAAAAGGCTCATCCAGGAAATGCATATAAGGGCTAATCACCCAGTGTTTTGAGACTTCAAAGAGGTAATAGACCCCTGGAGAGAGAAACTGAGACATGTAAGAGGGTGGCAATGACTCAGTGGTGACACACTGTGGAGTCCTGCCCACAAGTAGCACACATCAACCCACTACACAGAAATCCTAGGGCACAGCTCCGTTCCTCCTTTTAAGAAAAAAAAGGGAAACTAATAATCTAAGAATGAGGAGAAAACAAGGAGAATGACCCCCTTTTGAGCATTCCATAGGTTTTATGGCACCTCTACTTGCCAGGGTTTATGTAAAATGGAAGTAATATGGTCTTCGTGCACATAGACATTAAGGAAAATTAGCCCTAAGGTAGACCTGCAAACTGTAGAGTTCCTAAGTTCTCTTTTTCTCTATTTTCTTTTTTGCCTGCTTTAAATCTGCTGTTACTCTTCTACTGAGATAAAAACCACTGTTTGGATCTCACAGTTTTTTTTTTTTTTTTCTTTTTTTTGACAAGCCGGTGAATTTGTGTTTATGTCATGGCTAAAATTCTGAAGTAAAAGCTATAGGATCTTTGTGTGTGTGTGTGTGTGTGGGCGTGCACACGCGCATGTGTATATTTAAAACACCTTTATAAATTATATAATTTTATGTTTAATTGGCAGTTAAACCCATTTTAATTTCCCTCTAGCACACCAGATTTTTTCTCTTCATACCTTATGATGTAAAGTTTGCTATCTGATTTTCACCTCAGTTGTTTCTTTAATATGCAAATTTAGGGCTCTTTAGCTGACAACTGCCTAGGGTGATGAAACCGGTTATCAAGAATTTGAAAGTCTAAGATAGGAAAGAAAAGAGGTCTTAAGGATCTGTAAGATGTATTTCTATCAGCATGTCTAATACTTCTATGTATTTATGTGCTGTGTACACAATGTTTCACAACTAAAAATGTGTAAAAGAGCTCGAATTAATTGGCTTAATAGATAAATAAAGTGCTTAAATCAAATACTTTAAAAAAACTAGTCAAATACTTTTTCAGGTTCACATGGCTTGAGTAAAATCTTAAATAAGCTGGCTTTTAAATTACTGGTAAAATAATATTAACAATATCTTAAGAATTGTTGACTTTTTTTGTATTTATTTATCAAGTGGTTTTGTGCTTATACTTGCAGAATACTGTAAGATTTGCCATAAGAGTTATAAAAGTATGAAACCCAGCCCAAGACAGAATGACCTTTGCTTGTGTAATTTTAACAAATAAGACATGGAATATTGTTGGTTTAATGAAAACAGCTAACTCCTGAGTTATTGGTTAAAAAAAAAATTCGCTTATATTTAACCTTAAGTTTCTTAAGTAAATACCTGAAATTCAGAGATAAAAAATGGTTAATAGGAAAATAACTTTAAATATTAACTGTCACAGTTTTTGTAAATAATCTAGGTAAACTATTAATCAGGTAAAGGTAATGGAATAAATTCTGGTAAACAAACATCATAATTTAGGGTCTCGGGTTATTAATTGATATTAAGTACTGAAGCAGGAGAGTTCCCTGACCCCTTCACAGGACTTGTGTCAGAAGTGTGGCTCCCTTGCTTTGTTGCCTCATTTTCGAACCTTTTATGGGAGGGGAAGCACACAGACGGGCAGGTGCAGGAGCCAGGGCAAGTGCATTTGGGTCCTGGCAGAAGCAAACTCCATGAAGGCCCCATGGCAGCATCTGGAGTGGGGGGTGCCTGTGACTCCCAAAGCCCCAGTGGGCATGTTACAGTGTTCTTTTACCTCTGCTGTCTGTGGATGGCTGAGTGGTAAACCAGCTCAGTGGAGAGTCAGTGTGGCAGCCTTTTATTCCCTGCCCTTTTGGTACCCAGGTTCTTGTTGGCATCCAGGAAGAATCAGGTCAGTTGGACATGAAGAATGCTAATGTGGGGATTTTATTGAGTGATGGAAATGGCTCTCAGTGGAATAGATGGAGAGCTGGAAAGGGGATGGAGGGGGAAGATGATCCTCCCCTGGAGTTTCGCTGTCCTGCAGCCAATCTCCTACCGACTGTCCCCAGCTGAACTACTCTCAACGTTCAGATGCTCTTTCTCTTCTCTCTTACTCTGCCACACTACTCAGCCATGTTGACACTCTGCCACTCTTCTGCCCTTCTACTTGTGGAGCCTTGGGTTTGGGGTTTATATGGGTGCAGGATAGGGGGGGTGTGGCCGGCCAAAAGGCAACATCTGGGCACTAAAACAGGAATGCTTGTTCCTGTTTAGAGCTGCAGGCTTCCAGGCTTAAGGGTGTGGCTTTGTCAGGGAACTGCCCTCTTCTACACAATATTTCCTTGCCTCCTGCCTGTATCAGTATCTGGGTAATTTCCAATTTAAAAATTATAGAAAACCTTTTTTTTAAAAAGAAGTTCTTATTAAAAGGTAAAATATCTTTGTCTAATTCAAAGCTTATTTGAAGCTTACATATAAAACATGGTAAAGGGATCAGGAAATAAGAGATGTAAAGAAAGTTAAAGATATAAAGAGGTACTTTTGGTAAAGAAGATAGAAAGGAAAGCAATTTTACATAAGAAAGAATCTTGTGTGGTGAATTTTCGTCCTAAAGTAAATGACTAGGTTATTCAAGAAAGAGGGATATTTAGGACAAAACAGAAAGTCTACACATCTTGCGAATGGTCTGTGTAAGTCGTAATAAAGATAGTAAAAAGGAATTTTTAAAGCAGTTGTATAATTCAGTTGGCTACGATTAAGAAGAAATAAGAGTCTTTTTAAAGATGGGTCTTTGATATCAAAACAATACACTAATACAAAACCAAATAACTGGTTAAAACAAGATTTTATTACAAATGTTGACTTACTTTTAATACAAGAAGTTTTAAATTTTTAAAATTCTATAATCTGTTTCTTTAACATTCTTCAGATTGATATTGCAGAGGTTCGACTCTGTCTCTTGAAAAGGCCTTGAAGGATAGGTCTCTCCTTCACCTTTTGTTGGTTCCTGTAACTTTTACTAATTATCTAAAGTAAGGGAGATTTTTTTTTGTGAAAACAGGCAAATAAACTATCTTTTGGGCCTGCGTTTTTATTCTGTATGCCGGTTACATCTCTATCTTTATATATGTCATGTGAAACTGATACTTCACCACTAAACTACATGAAAGAGCTCTAATCAAGTAATTTACTTAAGAAGATGCTAATCAGATTGGTAGAAGCTAGCTTAGATGCCTTTTAATTCACATGACCTTGGTAATCTTTGGTGAATTTAATTTGGTAAATTTAATCTCAAAACTCTCCAGTAATTTAAAATCTGGAAGTCATGTTAAACCCTCAGGTTTTTTTCCACTGGAAATTTGGGTTACTTTTGATAACTGGCTTTATGATAACTGGAATGTCCTCCCACCAAATATACCTGTTACCCAGGTCATAGTACATTTGGGGGCTAAGGGGGCCCCTTTCAGAGGAGTGGCCCTCCTACAGAATCATAGGACTGTTTAAGAAGCCTTACCAAATTTGCTGTCCCTCATAGGTCTTACAGATGCAACTCCCTACTGGGAACCCAAACCCTTTTCACCAGAAAAGGTAAAATGATCTGGGGGTAAGAAAGGGTTCCTGGGACCAGAACATGCAAACATACAGGTTGATAGAATTATAAAATATAAGATGTTGAAACAAGCTTTATGTAAGGGAGTTGTAACTCCTTTACTTAAATATCTTAGGAAAATAGCTACTGCATCTGACTGGGGATGTTTCTTCTTTCTAGTACTATGAAACTGAAGGCATGTAAGTCTGCTCTTTTAGGAAATGTTCATTGGACATGCTAAATGGGAATTAGGAAAATCGCCTCAGCCCACAAAGTATAGGGTAGAAGCTGGAGTGCTAATCAGGACAGATCCTCCACTGCACAGTCCTTTGTGTGGAGCATTTATCAGGGATAATGGCAAAAAAACTGTGAGTACTTTTCAATGACAATGACTGAACTAGAGAATTTCCACTACAAGGAGCATTTACTGCCTTGTGATGGAATGTGAATGGAAGCTACCCCTAGGCTAATGAAATAATGTTTCCCAAAAGAGTTTCATGATAAAATAAAAATGGTTTACATAAAATCTTGCTACCGGATAAGTAGAGAGCCTCTTTTCTAGGACTAATTACGAGGAGCTTCTAAATTCTACAGTACCTGATGGTGCTCATGAGCTGTTTAGTTTGTAAGTGGTATTAAACAAACATCTTGTTTAGTAGCCGCTGGTCTGGTTAAAAAGGGGTCAAGAATATCTTTTTCTTTTAAGTTTTTTTGCGTAAAGCATGTTTTTGTCAGCAAATTTGCCTTTCTGAGTTCTCCAAAATTCAGATAGTAATTTTTTGACAATATAATTATTTGCATAAGTTCAATAAGAGTTTTCAAACAATTGGAGGCCCTAGTTGTTTTAACAAGACTTAATCTAAAATAGTGTATTTTTGCCAACTTAAAAGGAGTCTATGTGGCCAATTAATTCTTGCTGCATTTAATGCAAATAATCAGACTTGCTGTAATTTATCTTTAATAGAAAAAAAGCAGCTAGAGAGATTGTTTCAAAGGAAAAGTGTGGCACTTAATACTAGATTTCAGCCCTAACTTTTTTTGTTTGAGTGTAGATTGAATCATTATTTCTTGGCTACAATAATCCTCCAGAGAGTACCAGATCATATTTTTCTTCGTATTTTTAGTTGATGCCCTGATGGAATAGGTTTCTTTTTCTGTTCTGACACAAAAATTCCTCTTTTAATTGCCAAATAATTGTCAAACATTTGTTATTTATCTCTCCTTGTTTTACTCCCAAGGAAACAAAAACCATGGCATTCTGGAGACCAGCGATATGAATCTCCTTCATCTGGCATCCCACTGGGCTGGAACCCATTTCACTGAGAAAGCTCTGCTTCTAAAACTATACAAGCACCCTCCCTCTAAGCTCAGGGACTGTTGCAGAGAAGGTGGGCACATAAGATAATAAGGACCAGTTATGAGGGATAAAATTAGGTCAAGGTCAAACCCTCCAAATCAAGAAGGGGTACAAAGATGCCTAAACAACTGGTAAAGCACCTTTAGTTGCCTTCTAAACGATTATGTGTCACTTTTGCATCCACCCCAACTATAGAGTGTTTTCTGCTTACTATAGAATTAAAGGAAAATGTTTACTAACAGAATATAAATACCTTGTAACAAAGCCTCCTGGATATAATACTCCCAGTCATGAGTTGTGAAGATAAATATAGATATACAGAGATACATACACATATTTTAAATTATTTTTAGAACAATGCTTTTGTTTTGTATAGCTAATTACTATAAGCCTGTAACAAAAACCAAGCTTACAGTATCCCAACACATAGAAGTTAAAAATAAATCAGTCTTATAAATTTGCCTTTTTGTTTTGTTTGTTGGCTTTTTACTTAAAATAATAACTTTAAGAGGTAGTGAATACCTGTCCACATCTATTCCTATCTGGCCTAGAACAATTAATTGTCTATAAGTGTTTTGACTCTTAAGGCCCTCTGCCTCAGGGAGCCCCACCAAGGGACAGGATAGACCCAGGGCAAGCAGCCATGCCACCCTGGCAATGCTATGAGACAAAATAAAAATTGGCTGGCCTTTGATGTTGTCTCTGACAAATCTCGACCAGAAAGGGGAAGACGTAAACCAAAAATAAAATTCTAATCCCCCCCCACCCCCAACAATGTTGATGGATTTCCTCCTCAACCAGGGCTCTTAACATTTAATCTGGAGACGTGTTTTAGTCCATAATGAGAAGTGGGAGTGGAACATGCCTCACTATACCTCTCTGGCATTAAGGTCAACCCAGACTTTAAGTCTGATTAAGAATCATTTTACAGCCTATTCTCTCTGAAGCCTAGAACCTGGAGGCTTCATCTGCCTGAAAAACTTTGGTCTCCACAAACCTTTTATTTTAACCTAGACATTTTCTTTTTATTGATTCCAGGTCTTTAGACAAACTCAGCCAATTGTCAACCAAAAAATGTTTAAATTTATCTATAGCCTGGAAGACCCCTGCTTTGAGCTGCCCTGCCTTTCTGGACCAAACCAATGTATTTCTTAAATGTGCTTGATTGATTTCTCATGCCTCCCTAAAATGTATAAAACCAAGCTTCACCCTGACCACCTAAGGCGTGTGTTCTCAGGACCTCCTGAGGGCTGTCATGGGCCATGGTCACTCATATTTGGTTCAGAATAAATCTCTTCAAATATTTTCACTTTGACTCTTTTCATCCACACTAGTGACAATAAAGCAATATAAGCGTGGAAATGTTAAATACAAAATAACATAAATTGAGAATATTTCAATAACTGGAACATAAGCAAAGGAGAATAGAAAATTTTACATGCTAGAAACCTTGGTGTCCATTTCTGAGTCATATAGAAGCATTCAAGCCCTATAATGTGAAATCAATATTTTCTCAAATTGCTCTAACATGCAGAAACAATGTCCGGTTTCTTTAAAATCAATCTCCAGCCTATAAGCTGAATATGAGTTGAAAAGAATCTTGAGTAAATTTTTATTTTTTAATTATACACATAAGTGTTAGAATTACTGAATACGAGAGAGAAAGAGTCTATGTTTGCAGGGTCAGAGATAATCTGAGCAGGCCTGAAACTTCTTCAAATTTCTATAGATTCCTAGATAATGATGTGGTTTTTTAAATTTTCTCTACTTGAACCCAAATAGTGCACTAAATTAGTATTCAGAATACCTTCACAAACAATACTCTGTCCAGTGCTTTCAGGATTATGAGAAAACTTGATTAATCAGTGATTGTTTGAATTTTTATCTGCTATTGCCACTCTTAATCTGTTTTTCAAGACATGAAAGTCTTCGATTAGTTTTTATCTCAGAAAGCAAATATACATATGTGTATATATGTGTATATATATGTGTGTGTGTGTGTATATATATATATAGAGAGAGAGACAGAGAGAATGGAAGAAATTATTGTGTAGATTTCAACTGCAAACACAAAAGAAACTAAATGGAGGGGAAAAGACCTCCAAAATGTTGCATTTTGGAGATATTAAATAAGATGCAATGAGTAATTTTATGTAAGTGAAAAGTATTTGAGTGTTTCCCTGGATAACTTGGTATTTCAAAAAGCTTTTTAGAGTCCAAAATAGTCATAGAATAGATCATATTTATATATTAGAATCTCACTGTAAACATTGTTTACTGGTGTTCTCTATATTCTAGGCCATCAGGAATGCCATTTTGAGGAACGTAGGTAATAAAGTTATCAAAAGGACCTTATTATGAAGTAGTGTCCTCTATTTTTGTCAACTCAGGGCATGGATTCTAAGGACAGTAAAGCTCCAGTGGATTTGATTTTACATATGGTTTTAAAATGTCAGATGGTACCTTTAATCCATGGTTTTGAATAGTCACATGCCTTCTTTATAACTTATAATTTTAAAAATACCAAAATAAAAATTTTACAAATATGTTAAAATATTTGCATATTTTCTCACTAGTTTGATCCATACCTGGATGATTGAGATACATCAAGTACTCCTAATTATCAGTCTATCTAGAAATTGCATAGGAGTATTTAATGTATTTAAAAAGGGTATTTAGAAAGTATTCTAAATCCAAGATAATGTGGCATATTCCTTTCTCTCAAGGAGATTATAAAATGTAGTTTCAATATGTTGGAAAGACTTATTTTAGAGCTGGAAAACTATGCACTTTTTCTTCCCGGTACCCCACACTCTACTGGTGTTTACCCTTTCTCACAGTTAATGTCCTCTTTGTCTCCAAGATATTTACATTCAGGAAGCAATTAGAACTTTCTCTTCTGGCACAGAATTAGCACTATTTTTTTTTTTAATTATTATTATACTTTAGGTTTTAGGGTACATGTGCACAATGTGCAGGCTTGTTACATATGTATCCATGTGCCATGTTGTTTTGCTGCACTCATTAACTCGTCATTTAGCATTAGGTATATTTCCTAATGCTGTCCCTCCCCCCTCCCCCCACCCCACAACAGTCCCCAGAGTGTGATGTTCCACTTCCTGTGTCCATGAGTTCTCATTGTTCAATTCCCACCTATGAGTGAGAACATGCGGTGTTTGGTTTTTTGTCCTTGCGATAGTTTACTGAGAATGATGTTTTCCAGTTTCATCCATGTCCCTACAAAGGACATGAACTCATCATTTTTTATGGCTGCATAGCATTCCATGGTGTATATGTGCCACATTTTCTTAATCCAGAATTAGCACTATTTTTAAACTCCCAATTTCTTCAGTTCCATCCCTAATATACCACACCATTCATATCCCTACCATGACTTGGGCAACAAACACCATCCCTTACACTTTCATTCTCGCATTCGCACTGCACACCCAGGCATTGCCTCAATTTCCTCTTTCTGTATTTTCAATGGAAGTGTATGACATCATTGAAGTGAAAAAAATATTACTTGTTTGCCTGAAATTTCTTCCAAGACTTTCCTTAGTTGTGGATATTTTCAGTCTTAGTTTCAGGAAATGAAGTGATTTGTGAGAGACAATAAACCACTCAGTCATTTATTAAAATTATTTTTATGTTTTACCATCTGTAAATTTGCCTAATTCCATTAAAAACAAATGAAGACAAAGCTGGGAAGCAAAAACAGAGGAAAAGAGTTTTTGTATACAAGTATATGTCATACATACACTAGGTTATTTGTGGCCTTGCCTTGCTGGCAAAATAAAGTTATCGTTGTTTTATTCACATTGACTTTTGGCTCTTACTGTGCCGCATTAACTTGAATAACCCAGGTAGTCTCCAAAGGAGGGATAGTTAGGGTAAAATATGTGCTATTAGCAATTAGAGTAATACATCTTTAATATTTGCAGGCACTCCCTCTAATATTGCTTAGAAATTTTTAATTTTACACATTTGGGAAATTGATAGCTGGGAATACTTCTGGAAATGCCTTTTTGCTCTCAGCTATTTCTGTTCTGAATACAACACAAAACCCAATATGTTTTCTTGGTGATATCACATTCTACTTAATACAAAACATCTGCCCTGCCAAAAGAACAACTTTGCCAGTGTTGGTCATAAGCCAGCAAATCACTGATCACTTTTCTTCGTTTATAAGAGGATCAGAATGGCTCTCCCAAACCAGTGTTATATTGGTCTTGTATTTGAGGGCAATCAACTTTCTTCTGCTAAAGTGACTATTTTATGTGCATTGTGCTAACATTGTTTCTTCAGCATCTACAGATTTCAGTTAACAGTTTATGAGAAATGCTAAAGGGATCCATTTCAAAGTATATCAAAAATATTTAAAAAGCAAATGACTTCTGGTGGAGGAGCATTTAATTTTATCTGTTAGAACAAGTTTAAAACTAGTCCTGATGTTTTCTAGGCAAGAAATTGGAGTTGGGAGGTTTGAAAACTAATGTAGGCATTTTTGTTTGTTTGTTTGTTTGTTTTGCTATCATCTAGCTTGGAATGGGTATTCATAAATATTCAAAAAATTGCCGAGCGCGGTGGCTCACGCTTGTAATCCCAGCACTTTGGGAGGCCGAGGCAGGCAGATCACGAGGTCAGGAGATCGAGACCACGGTGAAACCCCGCCTCTACTAAAAATACAAAAAAAAATTAGCCGGGCGTAGTGGCGGGCGCCTGTAGTCCCAGCTACTCAGAGAGGCTGAGGCAGGAGAATGGCGTGAACCCGGGAGGCGGAGCTTGCAGTGAGCCGAGAGGGCGCCACTGCACTCCAGCCTGGGCGACAGAGCGAGACTCCGTCTCAAAAAAAAAAAAAAAAATAAATAAATAAATAAATAAATAAATATTCAAAAAATTAAACAAGATTTCCACAGAACAGCTGTTTTTAATTGACAGTGTACATCAGAATCACCTGGGATGCTTCTTTAAAATACTCATTGCCAGGCCTTCCCATAGAAATGTGAATGCAGTTGGACTTGAGTGATGCTTGGTCATCTGTCTTTTTTTTTTTTTTTTTTTGTAGAGGGGATGGCATGTGATGGGACAGAGTCTCACTCTGTTGCCCAGGCTGGAGTGCAGTGGCACATTGTCGGCTCACTGCAACCTTTGTCTCCAGGGTTCAAGCAATTCTCCTGTCTCAGCCTCCCGAGTAACTGGGACTACAAGCATGCCACCATGCCCAGCTAATCTTTTTGTTTTTAGTAGAGACAGGATTTCGCCATGTTGGCCAGGCTGGTCTGGAACTGCTGACTTCAGGTGATCCACCCACCTCGGCCTCCCAAAGTTCTGGGACTGCAGACGTCAGCCACCATGGCCTGGCCTGTCATCTGTACTTTTTAAGCTTCTTAGTCGATTATAATTTACATAACCAGTTAAAAATCTTGGCTCTAAAATATCTATGTAACAGGATTGTAGAAAGAAATGAAGACCACCAAAATGACAAGCCAAGATTATTTTTATTCAGAGCTTGCTCTACCAAGGGAGTCAGCCACTGTCACTTACATTTGGGAGAGAGGCAGAGAGCAGAAAAGCTTTATAGTGAAAAAGTGGAGCAACAAAGTGTGCTATGATCACAGGTTGAAGGCATGGGGAAGCTAGAGGCAGGCTAGCTAGAAGCAGGACATTCGATGAGATATCAGGGGAACCCAGCCCCAATATTTCAACGTAGGTTCTTTCTATTTTCCCTAAGTGTCGGCCGGTCTGAGAAATAAAGGGAAAGAGTACAAAGAAAGGAATTTTGCAGCTGGGCTGCTGGGTGACATCACATATCAGTAGGACTATGATGCCCACCTGAACCTTAAAGCCAACAAGTTTCATTAAGGTTTCAAAAGGGGAGGGGCTGCAAGAACAGGGAGTAGGTCACAATATCACATGCGTCAAAGGGCAAAAAAGAGAACAAAGATCACATACTTCTGAGGAAACAGGACAAGGGCAAATTCAGAACTACCGATAAGGGTCTATATTCAGCTGTGCATGTATTGTCTTGATAAACATCTTAAACAACAGAAAACAGGGTTTGAGAGCAGAAAACCGGTCTGACCTCAAATTCACCAGGGTGGAGTTCCCAATCCTAGTAAGCCTGAGGGTACTGCAGGAGACCTGGGCGTATTTCAGTCCTTATCTCAACCGCATAAGACAGACACTCCCAGAGCAGCCCTTTATAGACCTTCCCCCAGGAATGCATTCCTTTCCCAGGTTCTTAATTATTAATATTCCTTGCTAGAAAAAGTATTTAGCAATATCTTCCCTACTTGCACATCCGTTTATAGGCTCTCTGCAAGAAGAAAAATATGGCTCTATTCTGCCCGACCCCACAGGCAGTCAGACCTATGGTTGCCTTCCCTTGTTCCCTAAAATCGCTGTTACTCTGTTCTTTTTCAAGGTGCGCTGTTTTCATCTTGTTCAAACACACGTTTTACAATCAATTTGTACAGTTAACACAATAGTGGTCCTGAGGTGCCATACATTCTCAGCTTACAAAGACAACAGGATTAAGAGATTAAAGTAAGACAGGCGTAAGAAATTATGAAAGTATTATTTGGGAACTGTTAAATGTCCAAGAAATCTTCACAATTCATGTTCCTCTGCCACAGCTCCAGCCGGTGCCTTCATTCCGGGTCCCTGACTTCCCACAACAATGTGATTGGTTTGAGAAACGTATTTGGCTCTCTAAGGTTAGTTCTGAGTTGGAAAGGGGGACAAAAATTAGAGAAGTTGGCAGTTATTGACTTAAGTCCTGAATCATCTGGACCAATTGCTGCAGAGGCTGTGATTTGTCTACCTGGACAGGTTGCTGCAGACGTTGTGGATCAGAGTTCTGTTTTCATATATTGTCTGGCCATTGTTCATTGGCGTATCAGTCTTTCATGTTTCCAAACTAAAAATGACTGGCTTTATATAGCGGCCCCCCAAAATACCTTCCCAAAATACCTTGGTTTATTGATGCCAAGCTCCCGATTTTGAATTCAAAATTCATTCCTTTGGTTTGAAATTTTGTCTTTCAAGGAAATGCAAATCTAACTGGCAAATGAAATGTATTAAATTTTGCCAGTTATGTGTGGTAAACCTATAATATTTACTCCTAGGATCTGGTTTTAATCAGTGCAAGAATGTATCATGAGTACTGTCAATGTACATGAAGAGGATGGGGAGATAAAGTTTCACCAAGGAATAAAATATTGCAATGCTTAAATATTAAATATAACCTTACCAACTTCCAAATTTTACCCAGAAAAGACCTGTGTCATAAAAAGCCAATGGTTTTTCTCTTTAGTAAAATTTCTTCATTTTATTGGTAATTTTTCTTTTTTTTTTTAAACTTTTATTTTAGGTTTGAGGTACAGGTGAAGGTTTGTTACATAGGTAAATTCATGTCACAAGGAATTGTTGTACAGATTATTTCATCACCCAGGAATTAAGCCCAATAGTTATCTATTCTGCTCCTTTCCCTCTCATCCTCCACCTTCAAGCAGATGCCAGTGTATGTTGTTTTCCTTCTTTGTGTTCATAAGTTCTTATCATTTACCTCCCACTTATAAGTGAGGACATGCAGCATTTAGTTTTCTGTTTCTGTATTGGTTTGCTAAGGACAATCTCCTCCAGCTCCATCCATGTTCCTGCAAAAGACATTATCTTGTTCTTTTTTATGACTGTATAGTATTCCATGGTGTATATGTACTACATTTTCTTTATCTAATCTGTCATTGATGGGTATTTAGGTCCATTCCATGTCTTTGCTATTGAGAATAGTGCTGCAGTGAACATTCACATGCATGTGTCTTTATGGTAGAATAATTTATATTCCTCTAGGTATATACCCAGTAATGTGAATGCTGGGTCAAATGGTAGTTCTGATTTTAGCTTTTTGAGGACTCTCCATACTGCTTTTCTCAATGGTTGAACTAATTTACACTTCCACCAAGGGTGTATAAGTGTTCCCTTTTCTCCACAACCTCACCAGCATCTGTTATTTTTTGACTTTTTAATAATAACCATTTGGACAGGTGTGAGATGTTATCTCACTGTGGCTTTCATTTGCATTTCTCTAATTATCAGGGATATTGAGCTTTTTCTCAAATGCTTGTTGGCCACTTGAATGTCTTCTTTAGAAAAGTTTCTGTTCATGTCTTTCATCCACTTTTTTATAGGGTCACTTGTTTTTTCTTATAAATTTGTATAAGTTCCTTATAGATGCTGGAAATTAGACCTTTATCAGATGCATAGTTTGCAAAAATCTTCTCTCATTCTATAGGTTGTCTGTTTATTCTGTTGACAGTTTCCTTTGCTTTAGAGAAGCTCTTACATTTAATTAGATCCCACTTGTCAACTTTTGCTTTTGTTGTGATTGCTTTTGTTGTTTTGTCATGAAAAATTTGCACTGTCCTATGTTCGGGATGGTATTGCCTAGGTTTTCTTTTAGAGTTTTTATAGTTTTGGGTTTTACACTTAAGTCTTTAATCCATCTTGAGTTGTTTTTTGCGTATGGTGTAAGGGGTCCAACTTCATTCTGCATATGGTTAGCCAGTGATCCCAGCACCATTTATTGAATAGGGAGTCTTTTCCCCATTGCTTGATTTTGTCAGCTTTTTCAAAGATTAGGTAGTTGTAGGTGTGCAGCCTTGTTTCTGGGCTCTCTATTCTGTTCTGTTGGTCTATGTGCCTGCTTTTGTGCTAGTGCCATGCTGTCTGGGTTACTGTAGCCTTCTAGTATAGTTTGAAGTCAGGTAGTATGATGCCTCCAGCTTTGTTTTCCTTTTCTTAGGATTGCCTTGGCTATTTGGGCTCTTTTTGGTTCCATATGAATTTTAACAAAGTTTTTTCTAGTTCTGTGAAGAATGTCATTGATAGTTTGATGGGAATAGCATTGAATCTTTAATTTCCTTTGGGCAGTATGGCCATTTCTTTGGGGAGTGTTTTGTAATTCTCATTGTAGTGATCATTCACCTCCTTGGTTAGCTGTATTGTTAAGTATTTTATTCTTTTTGTGGCAATTGTGAATAGGATTCCCTTTCCAATTTGGCCCTTGACTTGGTTGTTGTTGGTGTATAGGACTGCTAGTACATTGATTTTGTATTCCAGAAACTTTGCTGAAGTTGCTTATTAGGTGGAGAAGCTTTTGGGCCAAGACCTTTGGGTTTTCTAGATGTAGAATCGTGTCATCTGCAAACAGAGACAGCTTGACTTCCTCCCTTCCTATTTGGATACCCATTATTTCTTTCTCTTGCCTGATTGCTCTGGCTAGGACTTCCAATATATGCTGAAAAGGAGTGGAAATAGAAGGCTTCCTTGTCTATTGGTAATGTATCATTCTAACAGTCGTTTACTAGTTTTTCAAATATTATCCAACAGATGGCTCAAATTCTGCTCCTATTTTAACCTCTTTCAAGACAAACTCCACACAAATAATCATCTTTAAATTCATTTGATATAAAAGAAAAATTGCTCAACCTAATGAGTTTAATATTAGCAGAAATATTTAGGTAATTCACTTTTCAAACAAAAAAATCCCACAGAATCAAAATCAATACAGTTGCTTTGAAGTCAATTGTGTTGGATGTATTTGACTGTCCATAAGCTGTTTTCACGTTAGCCTATTCACTTTTTCCTCTCAGCAGTAATGGGGCCTACAGTGATAGGCCAAAAAGTCCAAGGAATAACGAAGTCAGTCAATATTTAAAGAAATTTCAAAAGCAAGAAATGAATTATAACTCTAGAAAAACTAAATACTTGGTATTTTCCACTCAAGTATGTAGAAATCCATCTATTTATCATTCAGAATCTTACTAATGACTAGAAAATTTAGTCTTATTTTGACTAAATGATCTGACTTCATTTTTCTTAAAACCTGATTGAATTTATAAGTATAATGCAACAAAAATAAACTGCAATATATGAAGCTATTGTGAGTTAGAAAATGGTTGTTCTTTTTATATCAGTTATCACCTTGATACCTAGGAAACTTAAGAAGCATCTTAGACAACTGTAAAATGTTTAAATATTTTCATTTTTAATTATTAGGAATACATAATAGTTGCAGACATTTATGAGGTTGACAAAAGATGGCAGTGTATGTAGAATATTTTTCAAGAGTGTAGTTGCATAAAAACTGACAAACTTTCTTTTTTTTCCGGGGAAAACACGCATGCATTTATTTTTAAGAATTCCCAATAAGTGGGGCAAAATTCAACATCTTTAAAAATGTATTTATTTTTTAAAAAATCACTTGTGTACAAAAGTGTTTCGTAGTTTTTAATTCTCAAGACAAATACCCCAACCCTCCACCCATAGCCTACTTTGCTTCAGTGGTATTTCTGACAACCCACCCATTTTCCCCTTACAGGAAGTTAACAGCTCAGAATAGACCCTCTTACAGAATTTATCATTACTAACAGATTGTTTAGAATAAAGATCTAGAGAAGGTAAGGTTTAGAATAAAGGTCTAGAGAAGGTAAGACAGGCAAGGTTCCCTATAATGGCAGTAGACTTCAAGCAGACACCACCAGAAAGCACCATGAATTGCCGAAAGCTAAAAAATAGATATTATTTTCAATAATACTTCATTTTCTATTGGACAAGTTTTTAAAATTACATTAAATAAGTTTCTTTTCCCCCAAAGAAATAGTCTAGCTTTTATTATGATGCCTGTAAAAAGTAGGTAACAGCAAGCAGACAAGGATCGTTAACAGCACAATGTAATGATTTCTATCCACTCACACCTGGAATCAAACTGATAAACTGTGCCACACCTGATTATATATAGCAGCATGGTTGAAATAACCAAGCAAAAGGTGACACATTCAAAACTTCCATTTAGGTGATCACAAGTTCATGAGGGTAGATCAGTCCAATAAAGCAGTAACGGAGCAAATGGCACAGAGGAGATACTAACACTCACCTACCCCTATGCCACAAGATTTTTAATCTATATTGCAGCAGTGTCAATAGAACATGTGACATACTATGTAGACACTGAAGAAAAGTCACATTTGGGAATAAAGGCAATTTAAAAAACTGACAAACTTTCTAGATCACAGACCATAGGCCTCATATATTAACTGACACATTATACTGAACAAAAATGAAGGGCAGAAACCAGAAATAAGAAGTCAGTCATGTCTCCATCTTTCATGTTTACCCAACTATCCCTGAAGGATTATAAATCATTCTACTATGAAAACACATGCACATGTATGTTTATCGTGGCACTATTCACAATAGCAGAGACTTGGAACCAACCCAAATGCCCATCAATGATAGACTGGATAAAGAAACTGTGGCACGTATACACCATGAAATACTATGCAGCGATAGAAAAGGATGAGTTCATGTCCTTTGCAGGGACATGGATGAAGCTGGAAACCATCATCCTCAGCAAACTAACACAGGGACAGAAAACCAAACACTGCATGTTCTCACTCATAAGTGGGAGTTGAACAATGAGAACACATGGACATAGGGAGGCAAACATCACACACTGGGGTCTGTCAGGGGGTGGGGGACTAGAGGAGGGATAGCATTAGAAGAAATACCTAATGTAGATGACGGTTTGATGGGTGCAGCAAAACATCATGGCACGTGTATACCTATGTAACAAATCTGCTCAGGTATCCCAAAACTTAAAGCACAGAAAAACAAACAAACAAACAAACAAAAACCAGGTTGCAGTAAAATAAGGCCAGCTGAAACTCACCAAAACCAAGAGGGCTACAAGACCGACCTCTGGTCTTCTTTGCTGCTACACTTCCATCAGCACCATGACAGTTTACAAATGCTATGGCAATGTCAGGAAGTTACCCTATATGGTCTAAAAAGGGGAAACATGAATAATCCACCCTTTGTTTAGCATATCATCAAGAAATAACCATAAAAATGGCCAACCAGCAGCCCTCAGTGCTGCTTTTTCTGTGGAATAGCCATTCTTTTATTCCTTTACTTTCTTAACAAACTTGATTTCACTTTACTGTATACACTCACTCTGAATTCTTTCTTGTGTGAAATTCAAGAACCCTCTCTTGGGTTCTGAATCCGGACCCCTTTTCTGTAACAGAGGTACATGTGCAGGTTTGTTATACAAGTAAACTTATGTTATGGGGTTTGTTGTACAGAATATTTCATCACTCAAGTATTAAGCATAGCACCCATTAGTTATTTTTCCTAGTTCTCTTCCTCTTCACACCTTCCACCCTTAAGTAGAGTCCAGTGTCCATTATTCCCCTCTCTGTTTCCATGTGTTTTCATTATTTAGCTCCCACTTATAAGTGAGAATATGCAATGTTTGGTTTTATGTTCCTGTGTTAATTTTCTGAGTATAATGGCCTCCAGCTCCATCCATGTCTCTGCAGAGAATATGATCTCATTCTTTTCTATGGCTGCGGAGTATTCCATTGGGAAGATTTCTGAGTATACATGTTAAATAAATTTTCAATCAATTTACCTCATGCCAGTAATTTCCCAGTGAAACTTTAGGGGGCCAAGAGACTTTGACCCCCATAATACTAAGTATTTTCCTATTGCCATAATAAAACAATAAATGATACATTGATTCAAAATCAGTAAAGCAAATAGTGCTTTATGTTTATGTTTTAATAAATATTAAAACTGTGAAACAAGTGAAAACTGAAAAAATACATGATATTTTTGGTGAATTCTGAAACCTTGTTATGTTGCTCAAGTGGAAAATAGTCTACAGGATAACTCAACATTGTCACTTGAATTGTCTTTACAGTCTATTTATTTTATGTTTGTCATTTAATTGTTTTGTATTGTAAACATATTTACTATGGTATTTTCTGTCATTTCTACTCCATTGCAAACACCTAAGCCACTTTATCTTAGTATCTGTAGTATTCTTTTTAAAAAATTTTTACTTTAAGTTCTGGGATACATGTGCAGAATGTGCATGTTTGTTACATAGGTATGCATGTGCCATGGTGATTTGCTGCACCTATTGACCCATTATCTAAGTTCCCTCCCCTCGCCCACCACCCCCAAACAGGTTCCAGTGTGTGTTGTTCCCATTCTGTGTCCATGTGTTCTCATTGTTCAACTCCCACTTATGAGTGAGAACATGCGGTATTTGGTTTTCTGTTCTTGTGTTAGTTTGCTGATGATGATGGCTTCCAGCTTCACCTATATCCCTGCAAATGACATGATCTCATTTTTTTATGGCTGCATAGTATTCTATGGTGTATATGTGCCACATTTTCTTTCTCCAGCCTATCATTGATGGACATTTGGGTTGGTTCCATGTCTTTGCTATTGAAAATAGTGCTGCAATAAACATACATGTGCATTTGTCTTTATAGTAGAATGATTTATATTTCTTTGGTTATATGCCCAGTAATGCGATTGTTGGGTCAAATGGTATTACTGGTTCCAGATCTTTAAGGAATCACCACGCAGTTTTCCACAATGTTTAAACTAATTTACATTTCCACCAACAGTGTAAAAGCATTTCTATTTCTTCACAGCCTCGCCAGCATCTATTGTTTCATGGCTTTTTAATGATCGCCATTCTAACTGGCATGAGATGGTGTCTCATTGTGGTTTTGATTTGCATTTCTCCAACAATCAGTGATGTTCAGCTTTTTTTTTGTAGGTTTGTTGGCTGCATAAATGTCTTCTTTTGAGAAGTGTCTGTTCATATTCTTTGTCCACTTTTTGATGGGCTGTTTATTTTTTTCTTGTAAATTTGTTTAAGTTACTTGTAATTTCTGGATATTTGACCTTTGTCAAATGGGTAGATAGCAAAAATTTTCTCCCATTGTGTAGGTTGCCTGTTCAAGCTGATGATCGTTTCTTTTGCTGCACAGAAGCTCTTTAGTTTAATCAGATCTCATTTGTCAATTTTGACTTTTGTTGAAATTGCTTTTGGGATTTTCTTCATGAAGTCCTTGTCGTTTAATCTATAAAATTGTTTTCTCTTGAATATTAAAAATGATAAAAATATTTTTCATATTTAGTGTTTTGGGAGGGGAAATACATTGAAGTGATAACTATCTTTCTAAAAGATGGCTTTATAATGTTTCAAATGTTAGGTCAGTTTATAGAAATACTCTCATTTAGAGATCTTTCACCTCCCTGGTTAGCTGTATTCCTAGGATTTTCTTTTAGTGCCTTTGTGAATGGGATGGCATTTCTGATTTGGCTCATGGTTTGGCTGTTGTTGATGTATAGTAATGCTAGTAACTTTTGTGCATTGATTTTGTATCCTGAAACTTTGCTGATGTTGTTTATCAGCTGCATGAACTTTTGGGCTGAGGTTATGGCATTTTCTAGATGTAGAACCATGTTGTCTGCACACAGAGATAGTTTGACTTCCTCTTCTCCTGTTTGGTGGTCTTTTATTTCTTACTTTTGCCAGATGGCTCTGGCTAGGACTTCCAATACTATGTTGAATAGAAGTGGTGAGAGAGGTTGTCCTTGTCTTGTGCTGGTTTTCAAAGGGAATGCTTCCAGCTTTTGCCCATTCAGTGTAATGTTTGCTCTGGGTTTGCCATAGATGGCTGTTATTATTTTAAGGTATGTTTCTTCAATACCTAGTTTATTGAGAGTTTTTAACATGAAGGAGTGTTGAATTTTATCAAAAGCCTTTCCTGTGTCTATTGAGATAATCATATGGTTTTTGTCTTTAGTTTTGTTTATGTGATGATTTACATTTATTGAGTTTTGTATGTTGAACCAATCTTGCATCCGAGGAATAAAGCCTACTTGATCATGGTGGATTAGCTTTTTGACATGCTGCTGGATTTGGTGTGCAAGTATTTTGTTGAGGATTCTTGCATTGATGTTTATCAGGAATATTGGCCTGAAGTTTTCTTTTATTGATGTGTCTCTGCCAAGTTTTTGTGCCAAGATGATGCTGGCCTCATAAAATGAGTTGGGGAGGAGTCCCTCCTCCTCAATTTTTTGGAGTAGCTTCTATAGGAATGGTACCAGCTCTTTGTACATCTGGTAGAATTCGGCTGTGAATCCATCAGGTGCTGGGCTTTTTTTGGTTGGTAGGCTGTTTATTACTGATTCAATTTCAAAGCTCTTTATTGGTCTGTCCCAGGAATCAGTTTCTTCCTGGCTCAGTCTTGGGAGGGTGTAAATGTTAAGGAATTTGTTCATCTCTTCTAGGTTTTCTAGTTTGTTTGCATAGAGCTGTTCATAGTAGTTTCTCATGGTTGTTTTTATTTCTGTGGGGTCAGTAGTAATGGTCCTTTAATCATTTCTATAGTGAGAATTACAAAACACTGCCCAAAGAAATCAGAGAAGACACAAATAATTGGAAAACTGTACCATGACCATGGATAGAAAGAATCAATGTCATTAAAATGACTAAACTGCCCAAAGCAATTTACAGATTGAATGCTATTATTATCAAAATACCAACCACATTCTTCACAGAGCTAGGAAAAGCTATTTTAAAATTCACATGGAACCAAAAACGAGCCTGAATAGCCAAGGCGATCCTAAGAAAAAAGAACAAAGCTGGGGGCATCACACTACCTGACTTGAAACTATAGTAGAGGGCCACTGTAACCAAAATGGTATGGTACTGGTACAAGAACAGACATAGACCAATGGATCAGAATAGAGAGCCCAGAAGTAAGACTGCACATCTACAACCATCTGATCTTTGACAAAGCTGAAAAAGATGAGCAATAGAAAGAAGACTCCCTGTTCAATAAATGGTGCTGGGATAAATGGCTGATCATATGCAGAAGGTTGAAGCTGGAACCCTTCCTTAAAACATACACAAAAATCAACTCAAGATGGATTAAAGACTTAAATGTAAAACCCAAAACTATAAAAACCCTGGAAGAAAACCTAGGCAATACCATCCTGGACATAGGAATGGGCAAAGATTTCATGACAAATATACCAAATTAATTGCAACAAAAGTAAAATTAACAAATGGGATCTAATTAAACTTAAGAGTTTCTGCACAGTAAAGGAAGCTATCAACAGAGTAAACAGACATCCTACAGAAAGAGAGAAAATATTTGCAGACTATGCATCTGACAAAGGTCTAATATCCATCATGTATAAAGAACTTAAACAAATTTACAAAAGAAAAAAACATTAAAAAGTGCACAAAGGACATGAACAGACTTTTCAAAAGAAGATGTACATGCAACCAACAAGCATATGGAAAAAAAGCTCAATATCACTGATCATTATAGAAATGCAAATCAAAACCACAATGAGATACTATCTCACATCAGTAAGAATGGTTATTTATTTATTTATTTATTTTTTTTGAGACGGAGTCTCCCTCTGTCGCCCAGGCTGGAGTGCAGTGGCGCAATCTCGGCTCACTGCAAACTCCGCCTCCCGGGTTCACGCCATTCTCCTGCCTCAGCCTCTCCGAGTAGCTGGGACTACAGGCGTGCGCCACAACGCCCGGCTAATTTTTTTTTTTGTATTTTTTAGTAGAGACGGGGTTTCACTGTGGTCTCGATCTCCTGACCTCGTGATCCGCCCGCCTCGGCCTCCCAAAGTGCTGGGATTACAAGCGTGAGCCACCGCGCCCGGCCAGAATGGTTATTCTTAAAAAGTGAAAATATAACAGATGCTGGTGAGGTTGTGGAGAAAAGGAAACACTTATACACTGTTGGTGGGAGTATAAATTCATTCAACCACTGTGGAAAGCAGAATAATGATTCCTCAAAAAGCTTAAAGCAGAACTATCATTTGACCCAGCGGTCCCATTACTTTGTATATACCCAGAGGAATATAAATTATTCTACCATAAAGACACATGCAAGTGAACGTTTATTACAAAACTTTTTACAATAACAGAGACATGGAATTAACCTAAATGCCCATCAATGATAGATTGGATAAAAAAATGTGGTACCTATACACCGTGGAACACTGTACAGCCATAAAAAAGAATGAGATAATTTTCTTTGCCAAATCATGGATGGAGCTGGTGGCTATTACCTTTAGCAAACTAACACAGGAACAGAAAACCAAATACCATGTGTTCTCACTTATAATTGGGAGCTAAATAATAAAAATGTATGAACACAAGGAAGGAAACAACAGACACTGTGGTACTTGAGGGTGGAGAGTGGGAGGAGAGAGAGGAGCAGAAAATATAACTATTGGGTACTGGGCTTAATACCTCGTTGATGAAATAATCTGTACAACAACCCCCAATGTCACGTTTACCTATGTAACAAACATTCACTTATAGTCCCAAAACTAAAACTAAAGTTTAGAAAAAAATTAAAACAAGAAATAGTCAACATAGTGTTTTCTCCTTTTCAACACTTTCTACCTTGAAGTAAGGAAAAATGAGGGTAAATTCAAAGCACTTTTTCTTTAAACTGTTCCTTTTTAATAAGAGGGGTTTTTCTAAAATCACAAGATATAAGATCCTTTCTCTAAAATTCTTTAACACAATGCCTACATAAGGTTTTTAGATTCACACTTGGTGACAAGTGTGGGCATGTAAAAATTGCAGTCTTATTTTAAAATTATAATACACATTAGACCTGTTATATGAAAAGGCAAATGTACAAAACTTACTGAGTTAACTGTTTTGCAGATCTTGAAGTTTCCCCAGCATATGCTTCTGTTGGTTTTATAGTAAGTCCCATTGCAGCTCCCAGAACAAGTTCCCTTTCAGGCATCATAAGAGGTCTCCTTGTGGGACTCACAGTAGTTCTCCTTGCCCATCCCAGAACAAATATCGGTGCAGAACTCACAGGATGTCTCTCTGAAGAACTCACAATTCATTGCTTTGCTTGTCTCAGCATATTCTCTGGTAGGAAGCTCAGCACATTCTTTGTAGGACTCACAGCACACACCATAACAAGTCTTTTAGCATGTCAGCTTGCAGGATTTACCACAGGCTTCTTTGAACGACTCACAGAATGGCCTTTTTCAGGACTCACAGCAAGTCCTCTTGTAGGACTCATGGCATATCCTCTTGCATGTCTCTCAGCATGCCCTCTTACAGGACTCAGAGCATGTCTCCCTTCAGGCCTCACAATAAGTCTCCTTGTGAGAGGTGACAGCATGCTGGCAGTCCTCACAGCCCTCGCTCGCTCTCAGCGCCTCCTCTGCTGGGCTCCTGAGTCTGGTGGGGACGTGGAGAACCTTTATGTCTAGCCCAGGGATTGTAAATACACCAATCAGCACTCTGTATCTAGCTCAAGGTTTGTAAACACACCAATCAGCACCCTGTGTCTAGCTCAGGGTTTGTGAATGCACCAATCGACACTCTGCATCTAGCTACTCTGGTGGGGCCTTGGAGAACCTTTGTGCTGGCACTCTGTATCTAGTTAATCTAGTGGGGACATGGAGAACCTTTGTGTCTAGCTTGGGGATTGTAAACACACCAATCAGCACCCTGTTAAAACAGACCACTCGGCTCTACCAATCAGCAGGATGTGGGTGGAGCCAGATAAGAGAATAAAAGCAGGCTGCCCGAGCCAGCAGTGGCAACCTGCTCGGGTCCCCTTCCACACTGTGGAAGCTTTGTTCTTTCGCTCTTTGCAATAAATCTTGCTACTGCTCATTCTTTGGGTCCACACTGCTTTTATGAGCTGTAACATTCACCGCGAAAGTCTGCAGCTTCACTCCTGAAGTCAGCGAGACAATGAGCCCACTGGGAGAAACGAACAACTCCAGATGTGCCACCTTCAGAGTTGTAACACTCACCAAGAAGGTCTGCAGCTTCACTCCTGAGCCAGCGAGACCACAAACCCGCCAGAAGGAAGAAACTCCGAACACACCCGAACATCAGAAGGAACGAACAACTCCAGACGCGCCACCTTAAGAGCTGTAACATTCACCGTGAGGGTCCGCGGCTTCATTCTTGAAGTCAGTGAGACCAAGAACCCACCAATTCTGGACACACTTGTATGACTTCACATGTATTCCCTAGCATGTCTTTCAGCATGCACTCTTGCAGGACTCACGGCATGGACCCCTATGTTTCTCATAGGAATTCCACTTTCTAGTCCCCAAGCAGATCCCTCTGCTGATCCCCAGACAAGTCACTTAGAAGACTTTCTAATTGTTTCTCTCATAGGCCCTTCTAGAGATACTCACTCAGCTCTCAAAGTATCATTGTAGTTTTCAAGAAACTGTTGAAAAAAAAAAAACAGAAAATAACAAATGATTAGCCATTGGAATATTAAAATGTTTAAAACTAGTAGATATAAGTTATTGTTATAATATTGAGAATATTAAGAATATTGTTAAAATGATGATACTACCCAAAGCGATCAACAGATTTAACATAATTCCTATCAAAACACAATCACATCCTTCACAGAAATAGAAAATACAAGCCTAAAATTTCTATGGAATCATAAAAGACCCAAAAAAGCTAAAGCAATAATGAGGAAAAAAAGGAACAAAGCTGGAAGCATCACACTACCTGATGGTATTAGGCTGTTCTTGCATTGTTATAAATACCAGAGACTGGATAATTTATAGAGAAAACAGATTTACTTGACTCATGGTTCTGCAGGTAACATAGCTTCTGGTGAGGCCTCAGGAAGCTTCTACTCATGGGGGAAGGTGAAGTGAGAGCTTGCACATCACACCACAAAGCAGGAGCAAGAAAGAATGTGAGGGAGAGTTGTCACACCACACTTTTAAATGACTGAATCTCATGAGAACTCTATCACGAAGACAGCACCACGCCTTGAGGGATCCACCCCTATGGTCCAAACACTTCCCACCAGGCCCCACCTCCACCACTGGGGATTACAATTCAACATGAGATTTGGGTGAGTACAAATATCCAAACTACATCACTAATTTCCAATTATACTATAAATCTACACCAACCAAAACAGCATGATACTGGCACAAAAACAGGCACAGTGACCAATGGAACAGAACAGAACACCCAGAAATCAATTTATCTCCTTATAGCCAACTCGTTTTCAAAAAGGTGCCAAGAACATACACATAGGAAAAGAATGTCTCTAAAAAATCATGCTAGGAAAGCTGGATAACTATATGCAGAAGAAATAAACTATATCTCCATTTTTCACCATATAAAAATCAACTCAAAAATGGATTAAAGACTTAAATGTAAGACCCGAAGCTATAAAATTACTAAGATAAAACATTGGAGAAATACTACAGGACATTGGTCTGGGCAAAGATTTTTTGGATAAGACCTTAGAAGCATAGGCATCAAAGGCAAAATTAAACAAATGAGGTTATATCAAACTAAAAAGCTTTTGCACAGCAATGGAAAAATAGAGTGGGGAGACAACTAGTAGAATAGAATAAATATTTGCAAACTATTAACCCGATAATTAATACATAGAATATATGAGGAACTCAAACAACAGCAAAAATACAATCTGATTTAAAAATAACCATGATATCTAAATAGACATATCACAAAAGAAGGCATTCAAATGGCCAAGTAGATGAAACAATGTGCAAAATCACTAATCATCAGGGAACTGCAAAACAAAACCACAATGAGATATCCTCTTTTCCTTGTTAGAATGGGTATTACCAAAAAAGATGAAAAAAATAACAAACGCTGTCAAGGATGCAGAGAAAAGGGAACACTTTTACACTGCTGATGGGAATGTAAATTAGTACAAACACTATGAAAAACAGTATGGTGGTTCCTCCAAAAATTAAAATTAAAAATATCATTTGATCCAGCAATCCTGCTGCTGAATATATATTCAAAATAAAGGAAATAAATATATTGAAGAGACATCTGCACTCCCTTGTTTAGGGCAGCACTCTTCAGAATAGCCAAGATACAGAATTAACCTAGTATTCATCAATGGATGAATGAATAAAGATGATGTGGCATATATACACAATGGAATATTTTTCAGGCATAAAAAGAATGAATTCCTATTATTTGGATCAAACTGGAGGTTATTATGATAAATGAAATTAGCTAGGCACAGAAAGACAAATATTGCATGTTCTCATTCATATTATGCAGCAATAAAAAAGAATGAAATCCTGTCATTTGCAGCAACATGGATGGAACTTCAGGTCATTATGTTAAGTGAAATAAGCCAAATGTCAAAAGACAAATATTGCACATTGTCACTCATATACAGTACCTAAAAATGTGGATCTCATGGAGGTAGAGAATAGAATAGTGATTACCAGGGGCTGATAAAGGAAGGAGGAAGGAGGAATAGAGAGAAGTCGTCTAAGGGGTACAAAAATACAGGAGCTCTAGTGGATATCCCTGAACCAAGGTGATAAAACTAATAACAGAACAAGTTAACATGATGAAATGAGGAATGCACACCACTACCTATGTATTATTCCTGCAAAAAATCTTTAGCCTCCTCCATTCATGAGAGAACAATCAGATTACCACACACTATGAGATAGCTCCCAAGGCAAATGGCTTGTAATCTTGAAAAAGGTCAATGTTAGAAAAGGCAAAATAAGAGGGATGGTTCTGTATTAAAGGAGTCTAGAGACATGGCAAACAAATGTTATATTATTGGATCATATATTTAAACAAGACAGTTATGGAGGATATTTTTGGGAAAAAGAGAAAAGTTGAAAATAGGCCATATATTTGAAAATTTTATCACTTTAGATTGATAACAATTATTGTGGTTATGTAGAAGAATGCCCTGGGACTGAGAAAATACATTCTGAAATATCCAGGGATGATGTCTGCAATTTTCTTTCAAAAGATTCAGAAAAAATAGAAGTGTGTGGAGAGAGGCAGTAACAAAGGGAAAGGAGAGGGGAAGGGAGGAGACAGGAAGAGAATGAGACAAAATATAAATGAACAAACATAAATAGTTACGACTTACCCTCATTGCACATCTAATGAAAGAATAAAGCCTTTTTGCACATGTACCCAATTATCTGGGTCAGATAACTAATATTTAAGCCCTAGTTGACAGGTTTAGAGAGTGGAAATAAATTATTAAATGTCATTTTATGAACTTCCAGAGCCTAACACTTTTGTATATTTACATATATATTTTTTTGAATTAAGAAAATCCAGTGATTTTGTGAAATTTGGTGATATCCATTGCTTACAGGAAAAAGAAAAGTGTGTAGAGCACAAGAATTAGCCTAAGAAGAGGGAATTTTTGAGACTTTTGTTTTTCTGCTTCTCTTTCTTTTTCTTGTAAAAGTTAGAGAAAAGCATTCATAGATAAAAAGAGCAAGAGTGCTGGCAAAGAGAAAAACCTGCTACTTTTTAATGATATTTTAAAGAGATCCATTTATAAAATATAAATTTAAATATCCACTGCAGAAACATCACACTTGGCAAACAACTTTGAAAATATTACCTGAGAAGCAGATATTTAAGCAGTGTGTTTACTGAAAAGCTCACATTAGCCACATGAAGAATATGCTTCATTATGCTTTCAACTGCCTGATGTAAAAAGCTGACCAACTACTTAGTTACAGAATAATTAACAGAATGCTTGCTTAACTGTGAAGACAATAGATTTCTTTACATGCCTGTAAATATGTGGGATCAGCAAAAATCACAGTCATGATTTTATTGTACCAACATCAGCTGACCATGAAAGAAAGAGAATTCTCTGAAGAGCCACAAAGTAACAAAACAATAAAAATTGTTATTTTTCTCAAATGTTAGGTTGTATTAAATTAATGGTAGCCAGCAAAACCCCATTAAAACGTTAGCATGGATTCTATAGAATAAAGCAAGGTTCGGAGAAAATGGGACGTAGAGTAATTTTGAAGATGAACAGAATACATAGAACAAGATATATTAATGGAGGGGGGAAACCCTGATGAGATGTTTCATGTGAGAGACTAGAACAGATAGAGCACAGCAAAATCATATTAAGTACCCATATGTGGAGTTTCAGTGGAGTGTCTAAACAGGAGAGAAGAGTGTGAAGCTTGAGCATTGAAAAACTCAAAGGAAGGGATACTAGCAAATATAAATATAAAGCTCGTTTCAACTTTATTTCTTTTTTTACTTTTAATTTAAGTTCAGTGTACAGTTGCAGGTTTGTTATATAGGTAAACTCGTGTCATGGGGCTTTGTTGTACAGATTATTTTGTCACCCAGGTATTAAGCCTAGTACCTATTAGTTATTTTTCCTGATCCTCTCCCTCCTCTCACCCTTCAAACTCAAGAAGGCCCCAGTGTGCAAGGCCCAAGTGTTTCCCTCTGTGCGTCCATGTCTTCTCATCACTTAGCTCTCACTTATAAGTGAGAACATGCAGTATCTGGTTTTCTGTTACTGTGCTAGTTTGCTAAGGATAATGGCCTACACTTCCATCCATGTTGCTGCAAAGAACATTACCTTGTTATTTTTCCTGACTGTATAGTATTCCATGGTGTATATGCACACATTTTCTTTATCTACCACTGATCCTCATTTAGGTTGATTCCGTGTCTTTGCTATTGTGAATAGTGCTGCAATAAACATACTATTACATGTATTATTATGATAAAATGACTTATATTCTTTTCAGTATATATCCAGTAATGGGATTGCTAGGTCAAATAGTATTGCTGTGTTTAGGTCTTTCAGGAATTGCCACATTGTCTTCCAAAATGGTTGAACTAATTTACACTCCCACCAACAGTGTATAAGCATTCCTTTTTCTGCACAATCTCACCAGCATCTGTTATTTGTTGACTTTTAAGTAATAGCCATTTTGACTGATGTGAGATGATATCTCACTGTGGTTCTGATTCACATTTCTCTAATGATCAGTGATGTTGAGCTTTTTCTCATGTTTTCAAACACACGTAAGTCTCCTTTTGTAAAGTGTCTGTTCGTGCTCTTTACCCACATACTAATAGGGTTGTTTGTTTTCTTCATGTAAATTTAAGTTCCTTATAGATGCTGGATATTGAACCTTCATTGAATGCATAGTTAGCAAATATTTTCTCCCATTTTGTAGGTTGTTGGTCTACTCTGTTGATAGTTTCTTTTGCTGTGCAGAAGCTCTTTAGTTTAATTAGGTTCCATTTGTCAATTTTTTCATTTGTTGTCATTGCTTTTGGCCTCTTCACCATGAAATCTTGACCCGTTCCTATATCCAGAATGGTATTGCCTAGGTTGTCTTCCAGGGTTTTCATAGTTTTGGGTTTTACAATTAAGTCTTTAATCCATCTTGAATTGATTTTTGTATATGGTATAAGAAAGGGGTCCAGTTTCAATCTTTGGCATATGGCTAGCCAGTTATCTCAGTACCATTTATTCAGTAGGGAATCCTTTCCCCACTGCTTGTTCTTGTCAGATTTGTTGAAAATTAGACAATTGTAGCTGTGTAGACTTATTTCTGGGCTGACTATTCTGTTCCCTTGGTCTATGCATTTATTTTTTGTACCATACTGTTTGGGTTACTGTAGCCTTGTAGTATAGTTTGAAGTCAGGTAGCATGATGCCTCCAGCTTTGTTGTTTTTGCTTAGGACTGCCTTGGCTATTCAGGCTCTTTTTTGGTTTCATATGAGTTTTAAAATAGTTTATTCTATTTCTGTGAAGAATGTCCTTGGTAGTTTGATAGGAATAGTATAGAATCTACAAATTGCTTTGGGCAGTATGGCCATTTTAATGATAATGATACTTCCTACACAGTAGCCTGGAATGTTTTTCAAATTTTTTGTGATCTCTGATTTATTTGAGTAGTGTTTTGCAGTACTCCTTGTGGAGATCTTTCACTTCCCTAATCATAATGTATTCCTAGGCGTTGTATTTTTTTGCGGAAATTGTGATTGGGGCTGTGTTCCTAATATGGCTCTCGGCTTGACTATTGTTGGTCTATAGAAATGCTAGTTATTTTTATACATCAATTTTGTATCCTGAGACTTTGCTCAAGTTATTTATAAGCTTAAGGAGCTTTTGAACTGACACATAGAATCATGATTTCTGCAAACAAAGATTGTTTGACTTCTTATATTCCTATTTGAATGAAATTTATGTCTTTTTTTTTTTTTTGCCTGATTGCCCTGGCCAGGATGTCTAATACTATGTTGAATAGGAGTAGTGAGAGAGGGCATTCTTGTCTTGTGCTGGTTGTCACTGGCAATGCTTCCAGCTTTTCCCCCTTCAGTATGATGTTGGCTTTGGGTTTGCCATACATGGATCTTATTATTTGGAGGTATGTTCAACACCTACTTCATTGAAAGCTCTTAGCACAAAGCGGTGTTAAATTTTATCTAACGCCTATTCTGCATCTACTGAGATAATCATGTGGTTTTTCACTTTGGTTCTGTTTATGTGATGAATTATGTTTATTGATTTGTGTATGTTGAACCAAACTTGCATCCCAGAAATAAAGCCTGCTTGATCACAGTGGATTAGTTTTCTGATGTGTGGCTGGATTTAGTTTGCCAGTGTTTTGTTGAGGACTTTTACAATTATGTTCATCAAAGATATTGGCCTGATGTTTTCTTTTTTTGTTGTGCCTCTGCCAGGTTTTGGTATCAGGACGATGCTCCCCTCTTAGAATGAGTTAGGGAGGACTTCCGCCTTCTCAATTTTTGGGAATAGTTTTAGTAGAAATGGTACTAGCTCTTCTTTTTTTTTTTTTTTTTTTTTTTTTGAGACGGAGTCTCGCTCTGTCGCCCAGGCTGGAGTGCAGTGGCACAATCTCGGCTCACTGCAAGCTTCGCCTCCCGGGTTCACGCCATTCTCCTGCCTCAGCCTCTCTGAGTAGCTGGGACTACAGGCGCCTGCCACCACGCCTGGCTAATTTTTTGTATTTTTTTTTTTTTAGTAGAGATGGGGTTTCACCGTGGTCTCGATCTCCTGACCTCGTGATCCGCCCGCCTCGGCCTCCCAAAGTGCTGGGATTACAAGCGTGAGCCACCGCGCCCAGCCGGTACTAGCTCTTCTTTGTACATCTGGTGGAATTTGGCTGTGAATCCATCAGGTGCTGGGTTTTTTGCTGTTGTTGTTGGTAGGCTATTTATTACTGATTCAATTTCAAAGCTTTTTATTGGTCTGTTCAGGAATTCAATTTCTTCCTGGCTCAGTCTTGGGAGGTTGCATGTGTCCAGGAATTTATCCATTTATTCTAGATTTTCTAGTTTTTGTCTATGGAGGTGTTCATAATATTCTCTGAGGATTATCTTTATGTCTTTGGGGTCAGTGGTAATATCCCCTTTAGCGTTTCTAATTGTGTTTCTTTGAATCTTTTGTATTTTCTTCTTTTTTAGTCTAGCTAGTGGTATATGTATTCTATTACTTTTTTCAAAAAACAACTTCTGAAATCATTGATCAAGGGTGTCTTCTTGTGCCTCAATCTCCTTCGGTTCAGCTCTGATTTTCATTATTTTCTTTTTTCTACTAACTTTGTCATTTATTTGCTTTTGGTTCTCTAGTTATTTTAATTGTGATGTTAGTTTGTTAAATTGTGATTGTTCTAATGTTTTGATATGGAAATTTAGTGCTATACATTTCCCTCTTAACACTGCCTTAAATGTGTTCCAGAGTTTCTGGTATGTTCTATCTTTGTTCTCCTTAGTTTCAAAGAACTTTTTGATTTCTGCCTTACTTTCATTATTTACCCAAAATCATTCAGGAGCAGGTAATTGATTTTTCATATAATTTTATGGTTTTGAGCAAATTTCTTAGTCTTGATTTCTAATTGGATTGTGCTGTCATCTGAGAGAGAATTTCTTATGATTTTAGTACTTTTGCATTTGCTGAGGAGTGTTTTTTGTCCAATGACGTGGTTGATTTTAGAGTATGTGTCATGTGTTGGTGAGAAAAATGTATATTCTATTGCTTTTGGGGTGGAGAGTTCTGTACATGTCTATCAGGTCAATTTGATCCAGTGCTAAGTTCAGGACCTGAATATCTTTGTTAATTTTCTGCCCCAGTAATCTGTCTAATATTCTCTGTGTGGTGTTGAAGTCTCCTCCTATTATTGTGTGAGAGTCTAAGTCTCTTTGAAGGTCTCTAAGAACTTGCTTTATTAATCTGTGTGCTCCTGTGTTGGGTGCATATATAGTTAGGATAGTTAGGTCTTCTTGTTGACTTGAACCCTTTACCATTATGTAGTGCCCTTCTTTGTCTTTTTTTAAAATCTTTGTTGGTTTAAAGTCTGTTTTGTCTCAAATTAGAATTGCAACCTCTGCTTTTTTTTTGTTTTCCACTTGCCCAGTAGATTTTCCTCCAACCCTTTATTTTGAGCCTATGTGTGTCATTGCATGTGAGATAGGTCTCTAGAAGACAGTATCCCAATGTGTCTTGGTTCTTTATGCAGCTTGCCAATCTTTGACTTTTTATTTGGGTACATAGCCCATTACATTCAAGGTTAGTATGGTTATGTGTAAATTTGATCCTGTCATCATGATGCTAGCTGGTTATTTTGCAGAGTTGTTTATGTGGTTGCCTCATAGTGTCGCTGGTCTATATACTTCAGTGTGTTTTGGTAGTGGCTGGTAATGGTCTTTCCTTTCCATATTTAGTGCTTCCTTCAGGAGCTCTTGCAAGGCAGGTGTGGTGGTGATGAATTCCCTCAGCATTTGCTTGTCTGAAAAGGATCTGTATTTCCTGAATTGAATGTTGGCCTCTCTAGCTAGACTGGGGAAATTCTCATGAATTATATCCTGAATTATGTTCTCCAAGTTGCTTCCATTCTCCCCATCTTTTTCAGGGACACCAGTGAGTTATAGGTTTGGTCTCTTTACATAATCCTATATTTCTCAGAGGTTTTATTCATTCCTTTTTTTCTATATTTTATTCTTGTCTGCCTGTCTTATTTTAGGAAGCCAGTCTTTAACCTCTGAGATTCTTTCCTCAGCTTGGTCTATTCTGCTATTAATACTTGTGATTGCATTATCACATTCTTGTAGAGTGTTTTTCAGCCCTATGAAGTCAGTTACATTCTTTCCTCTACTGGCTATTTTGTCTGTCAGCTCCTGTATAATTTTATTGTGATTGTTGGCTTCATTGGATTGGGTTTCAACATACTCTTACATCTCAATGATCTTTGTTCCTATCCATATTCCGAATTATACTTCTATCATTTCAGCAATCTCAGCCTGGTTCAGAATCCCTGCTGTGGAAGTGGTGTGGTCTTTTGGAGAAGAGAAGGCACTCTGCGTTTTTGAGTTGTCAGAGTTCTCGCATTGGTTCTTTCTCATCTTTTTGGGCTGATGTTGCTTCAATCTTTTATGTTGCTTACCTTTGGATAGTTTTTTTTTTTCTTTTTGTCCTTTGTCGTGACTTAGAGTGTTTGATAGTGAAATAAAGTGAATTCAGCTAACTGGATTCATTTCTGGAAGGTTTTAAGGGGCCAACACTCAGCTCCCGACTCCTGGACTGCATGTTCTAACTCTGGGGGACTTGTATCAGACCTCAACTTTGTTCTCTGGATTCTCGAGATTAGGAGGTTAGGAATATTCTACATTATGGGGGCTGAAGTGCTCCCGACTGCTGGCTACTACACTCTGATGGGTGGTATCAGCTAAAGGTTTTCATAGTGAGGTGGCAGTGCCTCATTTGCTTGTGTCAGCAGCAGTGGCAAGAGCAGTGCAGTGGGGTGCACACTCTTCAGCTGCAGCAAGTTGCTAGCAGGTGTTGGGTTACCTGCCTCCCTGTGATCATTCACCTCAGGGGCAGAGACAGCATGGCTTTGGGGGAGGGGAAGGGGGCCTTTGCTGGTGACTATGTGCATTGTCATGCTGGTGGTGGTGTTATCATGGGGACAGGGTGCTGGCAGGAGCAGGTCTGTGTGCATTCTCTGTGTGCCACGGGTAAGGGTGGTCACTCACCACAGAAGAGTGTTTGCTGTTCTCTGTGTCTAGTTTTACTCCTGCAGCAGTGTTGGTGCAAGGGCAAGGTGCTGTCAGGAATGTGCTGGCTGGTTCTATGCCTGCCAAGGCTCTCACTGCAATGGCAGTCTGGCGAGGTAATGGGAGGTTGAGTACACTCCTGCCACAACAGTAGTAGGGCAGAGTGCATGCACACAGATGTGCTGGTGGGGCAAGTAAGGAAAAACCCACCTGTGCACACACATGCTAGCAAAACAGTGTAGGGTGGTGCCATGGTCCCAGGGGAAGCTGCAGTGAGGGGAAGGAGTGGGTGGCCTGTTGCATGGCTATGGAGGCCACCCTGCTGGAAGTGTCCACCAGTCAGGCACAGTCTGCCAGTGCAGGAGCTATGCTATGGGCCTCCAGGGCACCCGAAGCTGCCCTGAAAGCAGGCGCAACCAGGCTGGGGCCCCAAGAGAGGCCAGCAGACCAAGGGGTGCTCAGGTTAAACCTGCCCTATCTGGTGAATAAGACTGCCCTGTGGAGTTCAGATCTGACAGTTCCCCTAGGGCTAAAGTCTGCTGTGGGCACAAGTTGAGCCTAGGGAGATGGTCTTCTCCAGCTGTGCTTCACTACACATGCTCCTGCACCAAACCCCCTGGGCTCTGCTTCCTCTGGCATCCTGCCCCTACCACTTCTCTAAGCAGCTCTTCCTGCCAACTTAAGGTGGTGGTCATGGGGTTTTCTTCTGTTGGGAATCTAGAGGCCTGTGGTGAGAGCAGGTTGTTCCTTGCCAGTTCAACTCACCCATTTCTCTGGAGTTACTAGGGACCAGGAATTAGTCCTGGTGTACAGTAGCCCAGTGTGGGGTTTCCAGCTTCCTCCCGCTTCAGCCCAGCTTCTGTGTCTTCCCCCTGTCCACTCTCGGTACCTTCTATCTGAAGATTTCTAAGAAAAGCACCAGTCTTCTCAGCCCCTTGGTGGCAGCTTTTTCACCTGGCTGCACCTAGTCAGCCACATTGTCCTCCTCTACCTTTATTTCAGAAAGATATTTTACTAGATATTGAGTTCCAGATTGAGAGTATCTTTTTTCTTTCAGTAAAGATGTCAATCCTATACCTTCAGGTATCCTTTCTTTCTGATAAGAAGTCAGTGCTAATTCTTAGTATAATCTTTATGTATGTCAGTGGTTTGCAAACTATGACCCATGGACTTTTTTGGTGCCTTATGAGCTAAAATGGTTTTTATATTTTTAAAGTTATTTTAAAAAGCAAGGAGTATGCCACAGAGGAGACCATATGTGGTCCCAAAGCCTAAAAGATTTACCAACTCCTGCTGAATATCATGCATCTTTTGCCTCTGATGCTTTTCAAATTTTTCTCTTTATCTGTGCTTTTCATCAGTTTGACTATCATGTGCCTAGGTGTGGTTTTCTTTACATTTATATTGCTCGAAGTTTGGTAGCCTTTCAAGATTTTATAAGTTCCCATTCTGCTTTTATGAAATTTGAGATGTTTTTATCTATTTGAAAAAATGTTTTTTTTTCCTACCCCAGTATTATTCTTTTTTTACCCGAACTCTGAGGAGAAATATTTTATATCATTATATTGTGGCACAGATACCCAAAACTCTGTTCATTTTTTTTAAATTCTTTTTTCCTCTGTTTCTCAAGTTGAGTACTTTTTAAAATCCCTTTTTATGTTCATTGACTCCTATGCCATCTCCAGTCTGCTTTTAAGCCCTGCTGCCAATCAATCTTTCATGCTAGTTACTGTGGTTTCCAAATTCTAGTATTTCTACTGGGTTTATTTTACTAGTTTTCATTTCTTTGTTGATCTTCATTGTCTGTTCACATATTTTTCTTTAATTCTTTTAGCCTACTTACAACATTTACCTTAAAGTCTTTGTCTGCTGAGTAGTCTGGCAAGCCTGATGTGGTCTCACCCTGCACATGTATAGCTCAACCTTCAACCACGATCTTGTGGGAGACCTCCCATACAGAGCCTGGGGCCCCTTTTATGCAAAGCTCTGCTCTTGGTCCATGCTTCTCCTCACAGATTCCAGCCACTTCAGCTTCCCAAACTCTGACCTCTACCATCTTATCTCATTGTGACTACTGTGTACTCCATGGCCTACAGATCTCTGTGCTGCTGTGAGGAAACTTTCCCCCGGCAGAGAGCTAGGTAGTCATGGGTTCAACTTGCAACTTTTCTTGCTCTCAGGGATCATGGTCATGCGTTATTTGTTGCATACTGATCAAAAATAATTGTTTCATATGTGTTGTTCAGTTTTGTAATTGTCTACAGTGGTAAGGCTAATCTGATAGCAGTTACTCCATCAGGACTGGAAACAGAAATTTATCAAAGATGAGCTTCAAAAAATAATTTGTTTGGTTAACCTTGTATATGAGTACAAGTGTAAGAAAGGTAGGGATATATCCCTCTCAGCTGTCTTGAGGTTAAGGGAGAGAAAGATGAAGAATAAAGACTAGATAATATGTATTGATTGGTTACTATGAACCTGTTAATATGCTAAATACTTTAAACAAATCAACGCATTTAATCCTCACAGTACTTCTTTGAAGTAGATACTATTACTACCCTCATTTTACAGATAAATAAAATAAGAACAGAACAGTGAAGTCACTTGCCCAAGGTCACAGAGTGTTAATTGATGAAACAGGGATTCAGACTCTACTAGTCTGATTCCCGAGTTTATATTTGATTTTAACCAATGTTCTACACTGGCTTAGTAAAACAAGAAGTAAGAATAGTCACTCCAAGTTGAAGTGCATATCCTACTCTGACTTGTATTAAGAAGGAATGCACCGTGGATGTTTTATTTTAAAACTGGTTTATTCACAGGTAATTTTTATCAAAACTTCTGTGATAGAGCAGAAGCAGTACTAAGAGGAAAGTTTATAGCACAAAATACCTACACCAAAAAGTCTGAAAGATCACAAATTGATAACCTCACATCTCAAAAAAAATAGAGATACAAGAACTAACTGAACCCAAAGCTAGCAGAAGAAAAGAAATAAAAAAGATCAGACCAGATCTTAAATAAAATTGAAACAGAAAAGGAATAATACAAAAGATCAATAAAACAAAAATCTGGTTCTTTGAAAAGTTAAACAAAATTGATAGACCATTAGCTAGATTAACCAAGAAACGAAGAGAGACGATTCAAACAGTCTCAATTAGGAATGAAAACTGGAGACATTACAACTGACAGCACAGAAATTCAAAAGATCATTTGAGAGTATTATGAGCACTTCTCTGCACACAAGCCAGAAAACCTAGAGGAAATAGATCAATTCTGGGAAACATACAACCCTCCTAGATTAAAATAGGAAGAAATAGAGACCTTGAACAGACTAATCACGAGCAATGACGTAAAGTCAGTAATAAAGAATTGCCAACAGAAAAATAAGCCAAGGGCCAGAGGAATTCACAGCTGAATTTTACCAGACACTCAAAGATAAATTAGTACCATTCCTACTGAAACTATAACAAAAGATTGAGATAGAGGGAATCCTTGAATCATTCTATGAAGCCAGTACCACCCTGATACCAAAACAAGGAAAGGACATAGTGAAAAAAGAAAACTACACGCTAATATCTCTGATGAACGTAGATGCAAAAATCCTAAACAAAATACTTGCTAACTAAATCCAACAGCATTTTATAAAAGCCAGCATCCCTTTATGAGAAAAATCCTCAACAAACTAGACATAGAAGGGACCTGCCTTAAAATAATAAAAGCCATCAATGACAAACTCACAGCCAACAGCATACTGAATAGGGAAAAGTTGAAAGCATTTCCCCTGAGAACTGCAACAAGATAAGTATGCCCACTTTCACCATTTCTATTCAACTTAGTACTGGAAGTCTTGGCAAGAGCAATCAGGCAAGACAAAGAAATAAAGTACATCAAAATCAGAAAAGAGGAATTCAAACTCTTGCTGTTTGCAGACGATATTATCATATAGCTAGAAAATCCTAAAGACCACACCAAAAGACTCTTGGATTTGATAAGTGAATTCTATAAAGGCTCAGGTTACAAAATTAATGCACACAAATCAATAGCACTGCTATACACCAACAACGACCAGGCTGAGAATCAAATTAAGAACTCAATACCTTTTAAAACAGCTGCAAATAAAAAAATACCTAAGAATATACTTAACCAAGGTGGTGAAAAATCCCTATAAGGAGAACTCAAAACACTGCTGAAGAAATCATAGATGACACAAACACATAGAAACACATCCCATGCTCATTAATTAGGAGAATCAATATTGTGCAAAAGACCATAATGCACAAAGAAATCTATAGATTCAATGTAATTCTCATCAAAATACCAACATTATTTTAACAGAATTAGAAAAAAGATACCCTAAAATTCATATGGAACTGAAAAAGAGCCTGAATATTTAAAGCAATGCTAAACAAAAAGAACCAATCTGGAGACATCACATTACCAGGCTTCAAGTTGTACTATAAGGCTACAATTACCAAAACAGTATGGTACTGGTAAAAGGTAGGCACATAAACCAATGGAATAGAATAGAGGACCCAGAAATAAGCCAAATACTTACAACCAACTAATCTTCAACAAAGCGTATGAAAACATACACCGAGGATAGGAAAACCTGTTTAATAAATGGTGCTGAGAAAACTGGATAGCCACATGTAGAAAAATAAAACTGGATCCCTGTCTTTCACTACCAACAAAAATCAACTCAAGATGGATCAAAGACTTAAATCTAAGACCTGACACCATAAAAATTCTAAAAGAACACCTAGGAAAAACTCTTCTGAAAATTGGTCTAAGCAAAGAATTTATTACTAAGACCCCAAAAGCAAATGTTACCAAAACAAAAATAAATAAATGAGACCTAATTAAACTGAAAAGCTTCTGTACAGCCAAAGAAATAATCAACGGAATAAACCGACAACCTATAGAGGGGAGAAAATATTCATAAACTATGCATTTGACGAAGGACTAATATTCAGCATCTACAGGGAACTCAAACAAATCAGCAAGAAACAAACAATCCCATCCAAAAGTGGGCAAAGTATATAAATAGGCATTTCTCAAAAGAAGATATACAAATGGCCAACAAACTTGAAAAAATGCTCAGCGTCACTAATCATCAGGGAAATGCAAATTAAAGCCACAATGAGATACCACCTACTCCTAGAAGAGTGGCTACTATTTAAAAAGTCAAAAAACAATAGATGTTGGCTTAAATGTGGTGAAAATGAAAAATTTGTACACAGCTAGTAGGAATGTAAATTAGTACAATCTCTATGAAAAACAATATGGAGAGTCTTTAAAGAGCTGAAAGTAGATTTTTCATTTGATCCAGCAATCCCACTATTGGGTATCTACCCGAAAGAAAATAAGTTGTTATATGTAAAAGACTCATGCACACATATGTTAATTGTAGCCCAATTCACAATTGTAAAGACATGGAACCAACCTAAGTGCCCATTGACCAACAAGTGGATAAAAAAAATGTGGTATATAAACCCCATGGAATACTACTCAGCCATAAAAGGAGCAAAATAATGTATTTTGCAGCAACTTGGATGGAACTGGAGGGCATTAGTCTAAATGAGGTAACTCAGAATAAGAAAACCAAACACCGTATGCTCTCACTTATTAGTGGGAGCTAAGCTATGAATACACAAAGGCATACAGAGTGATATAATGGACTTTGGAGACTCAGAAGTGGGAGAGTGAAAGGGGGGCATGAGATAAAAACCTGCATATTGGGTAGAACGCACACTATTCAGGTCACAGGCACAGTAAAATCTCAGAATTCACCACCATATAATTCATCCATGTAACCAAAAATTATTTGTACCCCAAAAGCTATTGAAATAAAAGCAGATTTTTAAAAAGACTGAGAGAAACTGTTACAATCCTTTCCCAAAGGGATGTTCAGAGATTTCAAACAGAACATTCATATAACTAAAAACAGTAAGACTGTGGAGTTACTTTACACCTCTTTTCTTCACTTAGTATGCACAATGAAATAGCCCAAAATGCACTAAGTCAAAACTGAGAAACCTTATTTATGAGTTCAATATGATTATATATGCCTTTCCCTAAAGTATGATTGTTAAAGACAATACATTTAGAATTATGACATTCGTTGACTGATAATGATGCACATACATCATCTCCACCATCTTTTTTATTTATGCTATTGGCTATACTATGTTGATACTCTTGCCAATATACTGTCTTTTTCTTTTCAGAAACTACCAATTAATATAGCCATACATTGTTGAACTGGCAACTCATGTCTCAGTTAAAAGGACACACTATTTAGTAAGGGGTTCCTTATTAAAATAACAGTGTCCTTATTAAAACAATAAAGTCCTTATTAAAATAAGGAATTTAGTAATTCCTTATTTTACTTCATTTTTAAGATGAGAGGCTTGTAAAATTTTTTCCAGGTCCTTTCTAACACTAACCTTCTTTTTATATTTCAGTAGTTTTGGGGGTACAGGTGTCATTTGGTTACATAGATAAGTTCTTTAGAGGTGATTGCTGAGCTTTTGGTGCACTCATGATCTAAACAGCGTACACTGTACTCAATATGTAGTCTTTTATTCCCCACCCACTACTTTCCCCCAAGTCCCCAAAGTCCATTATATCATTCTTATGCCTTTGCATCCACATTGCTTGGCTCCCACTTATAAGTGAGAACACACGATATTTGATTTTTCACTCCTGAGTTACTTCACTTAGAATAGTGGCCTCCAGCTCCAACCAAAATGCTGCAAAGGCCATTATTTCATTCATTTTTATGGCTGTCTAGTATTCCATGGTGTATATATACCACATTTTCTTTCTCCACTCATTTAGGTTGCTTCCATATTTTTGCAATTGTGAGTTATCTTTTTAGCACTAACGCTGTGATTCAACAAATCTAATTAAGATATACTTATTAATCAAAATAGGAAATTTGGGCTTTTCACTAATTCAAAATAATTTCTCATAATTATTTTGAAGTAATTAGAGTACAATAATGCTGAAACAATATTTGCTTTCATTTATGGATTTTTGTGAAGGCGACATTTCAAAGTATAGAGTGGATACAATCTTGGCAGTAAGTTTAAACCAAAATGTGTAGACAGTTACTAATAGGAAGGACTAAACTTTTTGAAATTCATCATAAATTCACACTATTTTAGTCCTGTCAGGAATGTTCTTTTCTCAGATATGTCCATTATTTGCTCCATCCCTTTTTTCAGGCCTCTGCTTAAATGTCACCATATATATAGTGGTAGTCAGACCTTCTCTGGCTACCCTATCTAAAATATGAACTTCTCTTCTATTATTTGGCATTTGAATTATTATTTGTGAAACCTAGAAAGAACTTTAGAAATTCTCCTGCTCATCCTGATTTTGAAGAATCTGATTCCCACAGAGTTGAAGTACCATCTTGTCTAATATTTTTTAAACGTAAAGGTGAAGAAATTAAATGGAATGGTGTTCAAGTCCTTACTTGATGAATTAACAACAAAATAAAATGTGGAAACATTGCACTGAACAGAGCTTCTTCTTCTAATAAAAGAATAAAACCCATTTACATGTATTATTGATATGTTTGGGCTTTTCCTGCTATTTTATTTTCTTGTATTTTTTGTTTGTTTGCTGGCTTGTTTACAGTGCTTTCATTTCTTTTATTTCTTTCATATTCTTGGGTTTGACCAGGTTTTATGTGTTCTTTTTCCCCCATCATAGTTTGGGAAGTATACAAATGATTTTTATTCTTCTACTGATTACCTTAACATTTCAAGCAAACATATCTTGTACTTTTAAAATCACCATGTGGCTATATTACTATTCTCCTCCAATAAACATCCTTTTATTTTCCTATTCACGCCAGCTACTTATATTGTTTTTAGATCATTTGAGAGAAAGTTTGTGTTAAAACACTTACCATTAAATTATATTCATGAGCACTGCCTTTAAATTTTTTTTTTCTATGAGAAAACAGGACAGCTTGAATAATAGGAGGCCATTCTATATAAAACTTAAGGCAATATCTTTAAATAGGTAAATACTATATTTTCAAATTCTGTCAGCAATCAACATATTCAAATGATTCATAGATGAACAATTTTATATGTATAATAAGATTATGACAGACATCCTCTGAATGCCACTGCTTCAGATATTTTAGAGTGCATAACTGGCAGAGAAACTTTTATTTCCTATGCTAAATTCTTAGGAAATTTATATACATATTTATAAATTTATATTTCTAATAATAGATTTAGAAAATCTATCCTGTGCCTAATGTCTCTTAATGAGGTATTTTCCATACACTTTTGGGTTAAACTAAAATGGAAAACCTCATAAACAAAATTACTTTCTAGTTTACAGATAGTGAGGAACTTCATGTTCTCAAATTATCCTATTAAGCTCAGATATTGAGCAGTAAAAAAATGAAATATTCCGAGGGAAGAAAACCCAGCAAATCAAAACTAAATTGAGACTCTGCTTTGTTTTCACTATTTTGAAGGCATGGTGTTTTTTGTTGTTGTTGTTGGAACAGAGCAGGAGGAAAAATACCAAAATCAGACCAAGGGGTTCACCAATTATATTCTCCATATTAGTGCTTCTCAAACTGTGGGCCACCTACATCAGAATAATCTGGTGCTTGTTAACATGCATAATCTTTGGTCCAAATACAGATTTACTGGATCAAAACATTTGGGAAGTGGGAGTGGGAGCCAAGAATATACAGTTTAAAAAAGTTCTCAGGAATTGTTATGCACATTATAGTTTAAGAACCACTGGCTTAGAGCAATGATTAGAAACAGGCTGTTGACCTGTAAATTTCACATAAGATGTAGAAGCTCATTCAGGGGTACAGACATCATGGTATCCTGAAAAGCAGTCCTCATCTAGAGTAGAGTGCTCTTTCTGTGGAATCAGAAGATCTGGTACTTAACAGCCTTCTCAATTTGGTTAAGACATTCTATTCCTCTGAGCTTCAATGCCCTTAGCTGTTAAAGTGAATAAATGTTATCCACTTTCCAAATAATCGTGAGGATTAAATCAAACATTTGGTGTACAAATGCCTTATAAACTGTAAAGTGTTTTAAAATCCCTTATTATATTATTAATAAGCCAATAAAAACCTAAACAAAAAGTATGGTTTCATTCTATCAGAACCTCACCATATATTTTTCCTTTATGTTCTTTGTAGAAAAATAAATAACCTTAAAGAAGACCCCTTTCAGCATGCTAGAAACTAAAATCTCTCGAAGATGAGACAAAATATTTAGTGTAGGTGTCCAGAAATCCTGAAAGTGAATTGTTGAATGAAATTACACTATTGCCCCATCTATTTAACTGTCATAATTCATTCACAACAAAATGGTAGCTGATTTTTATTTTCATCTGCCTATTTATTTTGAGGGTATTAAAGTCAAACACCAAAAACTGAGAAGTACATTCAGTCAAGTTAACTATTTTGCACTCCATGATAATTAATGAAGCATTTTCATTTCAAAACCTCTTGTAATAATTACAATTAGCTATAGACAATGAACCAAAAAAGGAATAAAAGTTGATGCATAATATGGTTTGGCTCTGTCCCCACCCAAATCTCATCTGGAATTGTAATCCCCATAATCCCCATGTGTCAAGGGAGGAACCCAGCGAGAGGTGATAGGATCATGGGGGCAATTTCTCCCATGCTATTCTTGTGATAGTAAGTGCTCACAAGATCTGATGGTTTAATAAGGCAGCTTTCCCTGCTCTTGCTAGCACTTCTCTCTCTTGCCACCACATGAAGAAGGTCCTTGCTTCCCCCTCACCTTCAGCCATGATTGTAAGTTTCCTGACGCCTCTCAGTCATATGGAACTGTGAGTTCTTTATAAATTACCCAGTCTCAGGCAGTTCTTTATAGCAATTTGAAACTGGACTAGTACAATGCATGACCAAGTGCATGGGAAAAAGGGCAAGAGACAAGGTAAGTCACTCCCACCTGGTGGTCTTTGCTACCTTTTGTGAAGAAACCTGTGGGTGTATCAGTTGGTATATTGGAGAACATTCACAAAACAGGCAGACGACTCAACATCCTTTTAACCTCAGACTTCAAGGCAAAGCTGCTGTGAGTGCACAAATAAGACCTGTTTATTTATTGATTGACGTAGCAGCAAAGCATAAAAAACAGAGAAGTAGATTGGGAAAGAGAGACATGAGTTTAGAAACTGTTCCATGTCTTACTAACTGGCAAGAGGCACTTATCTCTTGTCATGTTATGGAATCTATAAAATGGGTATAATAAAATCTTCATTCTTTTCTTGTCATGGGGATTTACAAATTTTATATAGAGAGAAGAAATTTCTAAATGTTAAAGCATTCTAAAATGTAGAGAATTCTTTTAACATCTGGAAATTTGTCATGTAATTTTAAACTTCCATACTACATTAGTTTAAAACTAGCATTTTGATCAGACAGGACTGTGCGTGTTTGTGTGGCTGTATGTAAGTAAATTTAATTCTGCTATTTTGGCACGGCCATATTCTCCCTTTAGACCCTAATTATTTTTTCTTTACATGATATTTACTTACCAGCATGTAAACCTGGGTTCAAGAAAAAGGAGAACATCCTGAAAAGTGTGCTTTGAAGATTTTTACTATATATTAATTGGAGGGTCAAGTTTGATATTAGCATTTAGCCCATAGTGATACGGGAGTGCTGGGAAGAGAAGAGCACGGTCCTTTTAAATGATATGGAAGTGGGGAAGGGAAGTGCTGGATAGAGAAAGGTGGGTCCCTGGCTAGAGCTCCACCCCCACAGACCAAGGTGAGGCCAGGCACTCCTGCTTTCCCACTCAAGTGTTGCATTTTCCAAGACCACCTTGGCACCGCCATGCCAGCATCCTGGGCCTATAAAAACCTGAGACCCAGCTGGGTGTGATGGCTCATGCCTGTAACCCCAGTACTTTGGGAGGCCAAGGCAAGCAGATCATGAGGTCAAGAGTTCGAGACCAGCCCGGCCAACATAGTGAAACCTTATCTCTACTAAAAATATGAAAAATTAGCTGGGTGTGGTGGCAGACGCCTGTAATCTCAGCTACTTGGGAGGCTGAGGTAGGAGAATCACTTGAACCTGGGAGGAAGAGGTTGCAGTGAGCCAAGATCATGCCATTGCACTTCAGCCAAAGCCACAGTGTGAGAATCCAACTCAAAACAAACAAACAAACAAACAAACAAAAAACTCAAAACCTGAGATCCTAGCAGGCAGACACACAGGCAGCCAGACGTCGAGAGGAGCACAACAGCAGAAGGAGACACAAGATGCTTGTCATCGAGAGGAGCACGCTGACAGAAGAGCACACCAACAAGCCATTGACTGGCAGAACTGAGGCAGTCGGAGGCGAGCCTGGGCCGCCTGAGCTGCCAGAGCCCAGGGGAAGACCATCTCCCTTCTGGCTCCCCCAGAAAAGAGTTATTTCTACTCAATAAAACCTTGCGCTCATTCTCTAAGACCACGTGTGATCCGATTCTTTGGGTACATCAAGGCAAGAAACCCCAGGATACAGAAATCCCTCTGTCCTTGTGATAAGGAAGGGGGTCTAATTAAGCTAACACAAGCTACCTATAGGCGGCAAACTAAAAGAACACCCTGTAACACACGCCCACTGGGGCTTCGGGAGCTGTAAATATTCACCCCTAGACACTGCCGTGGGGTTGGAGCCCCACAGCCTGCCAGTCCGTATGCTCCCCTGGAGGTTTGAGCAGCAGGGCACTGAAGAAGTGAGCCACACTCCCAGTGCACACCCTGCGAGGGGGACAAGGGAAATTTTCCTGTTTCAATAGCAGGAATGAGAAAGAAATGATTTCAAAGAAAATGAGAAAATAGTTTAACTTTCCTGAGGAGTTTTCCAAGATTCTTTCCAAAATTATAATGTAATATTCTCCTTTCTATTTCCAGGGGATAAGATGATGCCTATTCAATAACTTCTGGTTGGCTGATAAGGAATATTTCACCCATGACATTGCTTCAGATTTCAAAGATAAGTGAGCCATGTGTAATAATACATAGTCAATCATGAAACAAGTGTAAACAAGTGCCACAAGTCAAGTGGTGTTTAGAGTTTTACTGAACATACAAACCCATTCCCTCCAAGTGCAGTTTAGGTTAACCCACCCTACCGAAGGCTTTTGTCATGGCAAATGCACCAAGGAACTTAATCCATTGTCATTATAATCTTGGTTCTCATCAGCTCATCCTAGGTACTGGAGTCCAGCAGCCTCCATGTTACCTTTGGTAGCTTGAGATTTGTTCCATCCATCATGCTTACCAATATTAGTTTCTTTCCTATAAACACTGTTTGCCTCACTCCTCTTGGTATCACACTCCTCTTTGTATCACACTCCTCTTTCTGTGAATCTTAAATAATTTCAAAGCTCTTGGTACAGCGAATATTACAGGATCTTCAGTGTCTTCTTTGAACTTCATTTAAGATACATGACCTATTCATATCCTTTGCCCACTTCAATGACAGACTGGATTAAGAAAATGTGGCACATATACACCATGGAATACTATACTGCCATAAAAAAGGATGAGTTCATGTCCTTTGTAGGGACATGGATGAAGCTGGAAACCATCATTCTCAGCAAACTATCACTAGAACAAAAAACCAAACTCTGCATGTTCTCACTCATAGATGGGAATTGAACAATGAGAACACTTGGACACAGGAAGGGGAACATCACACACCGGGGCCTGTTGTGGGGTGGGGGGACGGGGGAGGGAAAACATTAGGAGATATACCTAATGTAAATGATGAGTTAATGGGTGCAGCACACCAACGTGGTACATGTATACATATGTAACAAACCTGCATGTTGTGCACGTGTATCCTAGAACTCAAAAATATAATAAAAAAAAAAAGAAAAGAAGATACATGACCTAAAGATAAGAGCTCTCTGGAATTTTTATTCTCCCAGCAATAGCCACTCAAAACAGTAGTTTTCAGGCACAATTAACTCTCCTTTAAGATACATATTTTAGTTTTGGTTTGCTTCATATGAAGGCAGAATAGGGCATCATATCACAGGGTATTATTTGAAAAGCATGAAAAGACTTGCTTGCTAAACATAGTTCGTTTTTGCTAACTTGCCAAAGTAGTTTTTTTTATTTTTTGAGACGGAGTCTCTGTCACCCAGGCTGAAGTACAGTGGCACGATCTCAGCTCACTGCAACCACTGCCTCCTGGCTCAAACGATTCTCCTGCCTCAGCGAGTAGCTGGGACTACAGGCACGTGCCACCATGCCTAGTTAATTTTTGTATTTTTAGTAGAGATGGAGTTTTGCCATGTTGGCCAGGCTGATCTCAAACTCCTGACCTTAAGTGATCCAGCTGGGCCTCTTACCGTGTTGGGATTACAGGCGTGAGCCATTGTGATTGGCTAAAAATAATTTCTATAAAGCAATGCAAACCTTCTTTAATCATTTGATGACACAGATGTTATTGAGTCCTACCCCTGAGGATAGCAGTGACATAGGTGTTTGAGCAGCCCTGATGATTTCACATCTATAGCTTTCATGAGGATTTTCAGGAAATCATCAAATGAGAGCTTACCAAACTCTGTAGACTTACATTATCTATGCATGGATTGTCTCTTGTTATTTCACATCCCCAAAATGATAGGGAGTGTTTGTCAGTATTGTTATATCTACTTATGAACTGATCATTATTTTTCCATTACAATTTTGGCTGTTTTCCCTAAAGGACAAGGACCATGTTCATGCAACACTCATGACCTATTATTAGGTTTCAAACTTTTTGACACTACATTCTCTCAGAACTTCAAGGATCTGTATGGTCACAGCTTAGTGTTCTATGAATTTCTGGTGACCTGTACAGAGTAATTCCTCTTTGAGAGTCAGTGGGTATGATTTGAGTGGTGCTTCCTGCAGCTCAGCTGCCACTTAGGCTACCATGTTGGAGGGTCATGGCAGGTGTGTGTCTGTAAATAATCCAGAGAGTGATATCTGAGGAGCTTTTAGAGCCAACATCTGTCTGTTTTGAGGAGTGCCAGAATGTTCTTTCTTTGTTTTTCTTTTTCCCTGACAACCTCCTTGATAGTAAGGAGACCATAGGAAACTCTTTGAAAGCTGTAATGCAAGAGAGGGTAGCACATAGTTATTATATGTATCTTTATCCATGAATTGAGATAAAGGATTACATAATACATTTAACCAATTTTGGAAAAGACTTGAACTTCATGGTTTCTTGGGTGAGGATTTAAAAAAAAAAAAAGACTTTTGAATCTTTTCAAGCCTAGTGGTAAAAGGGAAGTCAGCTTTATGCTACTATCATATGAGAAAAAACACAAATACACACACATTTCTGGCAACCATCCTAGTCAAGGGCAATGTTTTAAATGAAAGGCACTTCTTTACGCATTTATCTTTACCATAGTAATTTCAAAAGCCTCTCAGGGAGCACTGGGTGATTCCCACTTAACTTATCAGTGTTCTAAATCCTATACTATACAAACGATCCTCTCCTTGTCTCATTAAAAGGTCAAATAAATGAATAAATACATTGCTGCTTTTCATACTGCACATTTGCTGATGCAATTCTAAGTATAGTTTTAATTACCAAGTATATACCGACAACCTGCCACCTCCTAGTTTGCCTACCTTTAGAATCACCCTCTCCTACCAAGCCTGTAAAATAACATGAGGTAAATGTTCCTAAAATAGTACTTAACTGAATCCATAGCCTTAAATGAATAACTCAGTGACTCCATATTGATCAATGGATCACTTGTATGTCAACTAACTCATTATTTTACACATTCAGTGCATATTCAACACCTACTACATGACACAGTGCTAGGCACTATGGTGAGTTTGTGTTTGTGTGTGTGTGTATGTGGTGGAGCACAGTCAGAGGGATAAAGGGGAATCAAGAAATGAAATTAGTATGGTTCCTTCTATCTATGAGCTTATACTCAAGTAAGGCAGATAAACCATATGCACAGATAGCGACAACACAGAGTATAACTATGCTTCAAGAAAAAAAGATACAATAATATGAATTCTTTATACTGGCATGTAAAATTCTCCATAATTTGATCCCATCTTTATGTCTGCTTTTGTTGTTGGTAACTTCACCAGTATCTTCCTTTTTTAGGCAATCAAGCTTCTTTAATACAAGCTATGTTAATTCCTGCCACTATGCAGTCTACGCTATTTCCCCATTCCTCTCTAGATATTCAGACTGTTATTCATTTTCTCCATGAGGTTTAGATAGAAGTCCAGTCCACATTTATCTTCTATATTCTTGACTCCTAATGGCTTTAATAATGTTTCTGTTAATAGTATATATATATATATATATATAGTTAATATATATTCTCTGGCCTTGTATCATTTATGTATGTCATGTCTCCTTAGGTAGACTAAGTTTATTTTGGTATGGACCATGGTTTAATCTCCATTTTCACCCTAAGTAGAAGGATACCTAATAACTTATTGGGAGCTAACAGTGCCAGCCACTGTTCTAACTGCCTTACATATACGATCACATTTCTTCCATACAGATCAGAAAAACTAAGTCACACAGATAAAAAGTGATTTGCATAAGGTCATACAAATAATATGAAGTAGAGTCAGATTTTGAACTCAATCTGTTTTCAGAGCCAATGCTCTTAATCATTACATAATGCTGCCTCCTTGACACAGAACTGAACACCAAGAAGGCACTCTAGGCACTCAGTTAAATGCTATGGATTGATGCTAAAATCTAAATGATTTAATGCTTTTCACCAGTATTTATGCTACTGTTTACTTGTTTACTAGTTTACAGACTAAGAACAAAATAATTTTTATGCTTTGCATCTTGAATACTCAAGTTTGGTCTATGGTTCTTGGGAAAAAACAAAGTTAATCTCTCAGATTAAGTTTCTTCCTAAAAAAAAGCCAAAGTGTTGAAAAGAAATCAATATGACATTGAAAGGAATTTGGGAGAGAGAAAAGATAGTATATCTTTAGTATATGAATTATTCTGAAGATGTTGAAGAAACTTGGGCTGACAAAGCTGTAGTAAAAATAAGGAACAAGGTGTTTTCTGCTGACAGAAAATATTCAAGTAGAATATTGGTACTTCTTTTGGTGACGGTATAAAGGGCCATTGATTTATACATTCACAGCCAGGGCCTCCACACAAAAATTCATTTTTTCTTGGTAATAATTGCTAAAATTCACATTTTCATGTGTTTCTGTGTGTGTGTGCGTGTGTATACAGTTTAGCACGATCCATTTTTAACTAAGTCTAAATGAAATGTTCCAGAGGCTTGGGGTAATTCATATCTAAACCAAAAGTTTTACTAGAATTCTTACAGGACTTAACCTCTGGACATTTGGGTTGCTTAATTCTATATTTTTCTTTTAATTTTTAAAAATTTGATTGATACATAATAGATGTACATATGCTAGGGGTACATGTGATAATTTAATACATTCATATAATATGTAAAGATCAAATCAGTGTAACTGGCATATCCATCACCTTAAATAGTTATATTTTATTTATGCTCGAAACATCCAAATTCTTCTCTTTTAGGTATTTTGAAATACACAATATATTATTATAAACTATAGTCACTCTACTGATCTATCAAACACTAGGTCTTATTTCTTGTATCAAACTACATTTGTACTCACGGGCTGGTGAATTCTACAAAAGGGTAAAGGGGCTTGCCTATTGGTCTTTTCACTCATGTCATTTTGGTAAACAATATATAATTATCCATATACACTCCCTCATTTCTTGTTTATATTTGACTTTTGTTATTGTATATACCCCTTTCTTAGTAAAGGGCTTTATGAAAATCCTAATAGCTCCATTTCACACAAAGTGAATATAGTGTCCCCTTATTGAAAAATAGCAGGCTATGAACACAAGTAAAAGGTAGTTCAGCTCTGACCAAAGTTTATATTTAGATCAGTACTAATTGTGGCACTAGGATCATACTGATTTTAATTGCGCCCCCTCCCCACCAGCCTGCTCTATCTCTGCAAATTTTACCTTTCACGTTGAAGGAATTTCTCTCAACTACTGTTAACCTCACAGTTTTTCCACTAGTTTTTCGTTCTTTTTTTTCCCATATGGATGATTTTTCTGAAAGGTCTTACATCCCATTGACCCCACCACAAGTTCCCACAAAATTCTTTAACAAAATTAAAATGTCTCAGGTTTTCTATTTGTATAAGAGATATACTGCCTTACTTTTCCTACACACTTTAGTGCTCCATGATAGAGTCATATTTGGATGGATCATAGACTTACAAAACCATGAACTATTAGAGTTGAACAAGAATTTAGAAAACCTTAATTTTACAGATATAGAAAGTGAGGCCCAGAAAGGTTAAATTACTCAAGCTCAGAAATTATCCATTTATCTATTTATTTTAACACAGAAAATGAGTGCTTACTGATACTACCCAGAAAATAAGTTTCGGCTTTTTTTTTTTTTAATAATAGCAACGGAATTCCTTGAGCCTCAGATTTACAAAAAGGTTTCCAGAATGAACAACAACGGTTTTTCAACACGTTATTTAAAAGAACAACTTAATATTTTCACCTAGGTTAAAACATATGTAATGTATATTATGCTGTCTGAAGAAATTATTTTATTTTCTTGTATAAGGACAGAAAATATAACCTCAATAAGCATCAAGGTAAAACTTAGGGAGCCATGTCAGATTTGAAGTAGCTATGTTTTTATGTTTAAACAGTCCAATATACAGAATTTACATTCTTTTTATTTCATTTAGTTACTTTCATTTAGATTCCTGCGTGATACCTAGGTGGTGATGTCCCAAATTCATCTCCAATAAGCCTTGATCTTTAATATACCCCAGACGAAGAAGGAAAAATAAATAGCACAATGTTAAAAATTTCTTGTTTTTATATGGGTTTGGCAGTTGCGTGAAGCATTATCACAATATTTGATCCTCACAATGATATTTTAAAATCATCATAGGTAATAGTAGTTTCATTCCTCATAGAAATAAGGAACAAAAAAGAAAAATATGCTCAAAGCTAAAGATACAATAATTGTAAATAACATAAAACCAGAACATTTGTATAGCAATGATGGGTTTCAGAAAGTAATATAGCTCAGAGAAAATGCTCATAACAGAAATTCTATTTCTTTGACTTCCAGAACTCTGCCATTTTGTTCCCTTATGTTAAGTTAAAGAAGAAAAACCTCAAGAAGAACGTAACAAATTAGCCAGGGCAATAGCTCACGCCTGTAATCCCAGAACTTTGGGAGGCTGGGGTGGGCGGATCACTTGAGGCCAGGAGTTCAAGACCAGCCTGGCCAAAATAGCAAAACCTCTTCTCTACTAAAAATACACAAATTAGCCGGGTACGTTGGTTCACACCTGTAGTCCTAGCTAGTTGGGAGGCTGAGGCACGAGAATAGCTTGAACCCAGGAGGCAGAGGTAGCAGTGAGCAGAGATGGTGCAACTGCACTCCAGCCTTGGCAACAGAGTGAGACTCTGTCTCAGGGGGAAAAAAAGGTAACAAATTACATTTTTACATAGAACAAAAACAACTACTATGGTGTAATTAACCTTCATTGATTTCTGAGTGTTTTCTGCATAGTCATAAATTACCTAAAAATAACTTTCCTTTTAATGAATCTGTTTCAATTGCAAATTTCTACAAAGCAATGTTTGAAGTTTTTAGTAGTAAAGCACGTAAAGAATATATAGATTTTTTTTTTTAAATCCAGTCCATTGTGCAAAGTAAGTTTTAAGAGTTTTTTTTTTTCCCTTGGTCTTCCTGAAATTTTTTTTTTTTTGAAATAAATCAGGAAAGTTCTCAATATCCAAGAAAAAAAACTATGTCCCATGGCTCTAATAGTCCTTTTGGTATTTTTCACTTAATGTTTGGTGATATATTATTCAAACACTTTGACATAGCAGTTTGCCTTGAAGAACTCTAAACAAAGACTGATATAACTCAAATTAACTAAGCAGAAGTGATATATTATGAAAGATGTGCTTTCTCTCTCTTTTTATTTATTTATTTGTTTTATTTATTTATTTATTTTGAGACGGAGTCTTGCTCTGTCGTCCAGGCTGGAGTTCAGTGGTGCAATCTCAGCTCATTGCTACCTCCGCCTCCCAGGTTCAAGTGATTCCCCTGCCTCAGCCTCCTGTGTAGCTGGGACTACAGGCGTGCGCCACCACAAGCTAATGTTTTGTATTTTAGTAGAGACGGGGTTTCATCATGTTGGTCAGGATGGTCTCGATCTCCTGACCTCGTGATCCGCCCATCTTGGCCTCCCAAAGTGCTGGGATTACAGGCGCGAGCCCCTGCGCCTGGCCGATTTCTCTTTTGCCTCTGATACATCCCCTCCAGTAATCAGACCTATTAGCTCTACCAAAACTCAAAGGGGCATTAATCCATGGTCTTCTCTATGTAGATAGGAACCTAATACTTACAGTCTATTTGAAGAGAGGCAAGATGAACATCTTGAAACTCTTGAAGAAAATTACATCATATACTTTGAAACAAAAAGATATGTATTTAATTCTAAGTTCTATCACTTATTTGGGAACATTTGTTTCTTTCAGCCTTAGATCTTCAGCAAAAAAGGGATAAAAAGCCTACCTCCTTGGGTTCCTGTAACTAATGAGCAAATGTACGTGAGGTGGCAACCACAGTGCCTTGCATATAGTAGGAACTCAAAATATGTTAGTGCCACACAAGTGCTAAACTCTATGATATTTTTAAGTACAATATGGTATGGTAATTATAAGTACAATAAGAATTTACAAAAGAGATCAGTATAGGCCAGGTAAAGAGATGATATGTAGTGTGAGCTTTAAGAAAGTAAAATGAAGTACAGTGAAAGAGCACTAGACTGAGCATCAGGCAACTTGGCCTCTTGTCCATGCACCAGATTCTAAAGCATATTAAATGCAGGACTTTTAACAAGTAAATCAATTTCTCTGGGTCTCACTACAATAAAGGGGCGAAAATCAATAAACTCAAAGGAGTTTTACAATGCCTCTAATCTATGGCCTACAGGCCTTTGGTTAAGATGTGACTAGGCAGCATGCTTTTTTTATTTTCACAGGACAGGCAGTCTTAGGAAAGGCACAGGGAAGTTGATGAACATTGTAGGCATGGAACTGGGAGGTAGCAGATCAGACAACAGAGGAACTCATAAGAGAATAATGTCTAATAAAATAATGTTGTTAGGTCATAGCCAAATTTTCTTTGACCATCAGGGTGAGGAGATTGGACCTGATCAAATAGCAAAAGTCAGTATCTGAGGAATATGTAATGAAACAGTATTGGGTGAAAATTATTCCAGGAGGATGAACTGAAGTGAAGAGAGATTATAGAGGCATAGGGACAGTTGAAAGGCTATGTAACATTGAAATCAAATCCTTATTTTAAAAGATAACCTAATAACCAAATTATCAATGGATATTCAACATATTGTAGTTGCAGAATATGACAATTTATACAGTCTTGTGAAAGCTGTAATTACTTCAGTTTTAAGGAGTTTTATAGACAGTGCTAAGGAAGGCATAAAGTTTTACATATGCAGCACTTATTGTATTAATTTTAAACATGTTGGGCAACTTTAAGGTGTGAATACTACTCTTGTGTGATTTCCTTCAACAAATATTAAGTAACAGTAAGCAGAATAATGACTATTACCTTAAAGAAAGGGCCATTCATCTTTAAAGCTTCTTGCTAAGGACATATTATATGTTAGTAATTCTTTTAGGTTAGCAAGGTTTAACAGTGTATCCTTTTCCCAATTCCAGAGTCTGCTAGAAACAAATCAGATGGATGGGGCAATTACTACATGGTAGTTTGGAGGAACATTGGTGGCCCCAATAGACAATAAAGACCTGGCTATGTAAAGGGAAGGGAACATGTGAATATATATATAATAAATATTTCTCAGAGATCTCTGCAATTTTTCAAAATTATTTGCTCATATCCTCAAAACCTTCTTGGTTGTGCCTTTGTCTTTTTCATCTCAAGGTATTCTTTTCATTAATCAGGGCCAAGGCTTTGTCTGCTACCTGTCTGGAGGTATGACAAGTCAAGATAACAAGTGTGAAAAAATAAGGATTGTTCTCAACTTATAAAAGAGTTGCACAACAGAAATTCATTTATAATTCAGTTATTTGTATTAAAAATTATTTTCTTATTAAAATCACTGTAAAAGTCCAGTTGGCTGTAGTCTCCAGTGTAAACCCAAAGCAGAGGACATTATCTCTGTGGGGTGTGTGCATACATGTGTGTGTTTTTATAGGCTTTCTGTTAGAGGGTAAAAAGGAGGTGGCAGAAATATACCAGGAGGCTGTTTGAGAGTCAGCAATGAGGTAGGTCAGTTGGCTCAGAACAGCTTGGTTACTTTCTGAATGGTGCAAGAATATTAGGGACACAGAGTGACCTCAGAATGGGAAAGAGATGAGCATTTAGTTAACAAATGAGGGTTTGCTAACACAGAGTGCTTATATTTTTGGTATTTGCAACTTTGGAAAGTCCAAGTCTGCAATTGTGCACATAGGTGCATGTATCCATGCTTGTTTGATGAGATGAGGCAGGCAAGGATATGCTAAGTATAATGTAGACGAAAACCAATTCTACTACAAATGGACGTAGACTAGCCAGAACATATTGAGATTTGACAATATAATAAAAATAAAGATTGCAGCAATTATGTTTATTATTCCACAGTTTCCCTCATTCACCATATAACATTATTTCCTTGGACTTTGCCTCCAATATACTGCTTTTTTACTGTTACAACCTTATACTCATTCTTTATTTAATTGAGGAACTCTAAGACACTGGATCAACAATCTCTATCCAGTAAACAGTCCACTTAATAAATCTGGGTATCTTTAGAAGGGGATTGGCTGACATGACTTATGAGAGGCCAAAACAGAAACTTCATACATGCTTGCTTAATAATTTTACACTTATTATATTTGACAGCCAATACTTTCAGACACAGAATTTAAAACTTTGAAAAATGTAGTGCACTACTTGTCCCTTTAAGTGTAGAAAATGCAATACATCCCAACACAGCTGCCTCAGTTTATTTTAAACCTGAAAAACATGGCAGATTACACAGATCCTGCATCTGTTGAATGCACCATATCCATACTAGTGTCACTGCAGCAAATATTTCTGAAATTTAAAATTTTAAGTTTAAATTCCCTTTGGGGGAATAAACAGCTTCTTTAGTCAATTATTTGAGATTTTTGATGACAGATAATATTAAAATTCTCCTAATTTAGTCTTTAACAATTTTTAGACTCAATTTGGTTTGGTCTAGTTTCTCTTCCTGCCTGAATATGATGCATCACTAATCCTGTTGCTGTATTTGAGAGGGCTGGGCCAAGGAATCTTGAGCCGTCAGGGAAGATATATGATTCTGAAATTCCTGCGGAGAGAAAGTCACTGCCACATATTTTTTACAGTAGGGGATGTAACAAAGATGGTCTTTACTTTGAGCTTGGAGCAATTGGTTCTCATCTGGATTGTCTTTGTAGGTTTGCTCAGAAAACTACATATAGTGTAGATGCAGGGAGAAGTCTAGATTCCATTAAAGACATCAGACTTTTATCAGATTAACAATTGTTTTCTCCCTAATTATGCAGAGAACAATTGACAGGTCATATTGTTAGCAGTGGGAGATTTTTGAATTGCTCAATATGTTTTTATTAATTACATTCAATTTGAGATATTTGACTAATTTATCCTAAAAGGAGATTCCAACTTAATTTACTGTATTTCAGTTGAACACTTTCAGGACCCTATTTTATCTGACAATGAATTCAGCAATAGGAGACAATGGAAGCACTCTAGTATTATGAAGAAATATGATCAAACCGATATATAAAAGAGTGACTTTATGGAAAGGTCTGGTTCACCGATAGCCCTAGTAAAGTAGTTTAATAATTAACAAACCTTTGGCAAGCACTCTGTATCTTTGGGTAGAAGATGGTGTTTTGGTATCTTAGATTAAAAATTCTTGGAAACCATATTTTCCACTTAAGAAAATGCAGCATACTCCTAAAAAGCCAGGAATGGAAAAATTGTTTATCTGTATGTAAATATATTTAATTAAGAAGCTATTTGGCTGGACGTTGCTTTGATTATCTGTAGTATGTGGGTGCTATATTTACCTACCTAAAGGTTGAGCATTACTAAGATTTATTTCAATTAATATTAACTAAACTTATTCATCTATTCTCATGGCTGTACGAGGAGAAAGGAAATTACACACTGGGTAGATCACTTTAAAATGAATATATTCTGACATTAAGTTGATTGTTTTGGTTCACTTATGGTTGGAAAAAATTTATTTATTTTAAAGTGAGATTTTCTAACTTTTAAAATTATTTAAGTGTGAAAGTACCCCTGTTCTCTCAATTATAGTTGCTTGTGATTGACATATGGACATGGATATAAGAAAGTAGGAAAATATGGAAATACCAAAGCTCTATGGGAAAGCAATTGTCCATTCATCCAGAAAATGCTTTGCTAGTGAAGGCATATGTAGAGCATTGTTTCTAAGTTATTCATAATGTATTGTGAAGTTCTGTCAATCTCCAATAAAAATCATGAAAGTGGTTGCAGATATTTCTGTTACCTAGTCAAGGTCAAAAGTTGTATGTACCCAGGGCATAGCATTTATTTGACTAGATATTCTATTCAAAACTAATTTTTATTGTTCTATTTTGGGGAAATCAATACCTTCTTTTTTAAAAATTTGATTGTTTTTCTGGTGAAAGCAGTTTACTTTGCAGGTCATTTTCATCTAAAATCAACATAACATTTTACACATACATAGTTAGGAAACATAGTTCTTACATGTTATGATTTGAAATACAAAATGAAAGCTTCATTATTTAAAACCAGTTATCTAAAACTTATCACATTTATATTTTCATTCAGCTGGAAACATCAACACAGTAAAATAAAACATATTTTAGTTGCTTTTATGTACTCAACACAGGAGCACCCAGATTCATAAGGCAAGTTGTTAGAGACCTATAAAAGACTTAGATTCCCATGCAACAATAGTGGAAGACTTCAATACCCCACTGACAGTATTAGACAGATCATCAAGGCGGAAAAGTAACAAAGATACTCAGGACCTGAACTTAACACTTGACTAAATGAATCTAATAGATATCTACAGAACTTTCCATTCATTAACAACAGAATATGCATTCTTCTCCTCACCACATGGCATATACTCTAAAATTGACCATATAATCAGTTGTAAAACAATCTTCAATAAATTTTTTAAAAACCTGAAATGATAACAACACTGTTGGAACAAAGTGTAATAAAAATATACTTCAATATAAAGAAAATTCCTCAAAGCCATAAAATCACATGGAAATTAACCTGCTCCTGAATGACTTTTGGGTAAATGATGAAATTAAGACAAAAATCAAGAATTTATTTGAAACTAATGAGAACAAAATAAAACATGCCAGAATCTCTGGGACACAGCTAAGGCAGTGTTAAGAGGGAAACATGAAGCACTAAGCGCCCATATCAGAAAGTAATAATCTCAAATTAACAACTTAACATCATGACCAGAAGAACTAATGAAGCAAGAGCAAACCAATCCCAAAGTCATCAGAAGACAAGAAACAATAAAAACCAGAGTTAAACTGAAGAAGATTGAGACACAAAAAAACATATAACAGATAAATGGATCCAGGAATTGGTTCTCTGGAATAATCAAAATAGATAAACTGCTAGCTAGACTAATAAAGAAGAAAAGGAGAACCAAATAAACACAATTAGAAATGATGAAGGGAACATTATCACTCACCTCTAAGAAATACAAATAACCACCAAAGACCAGTATAAACATCTCTATGCAGAGAAGCTAGAAAATCTAGAAGAAATTGATAAATTCCTAGATGAACATATTCCCCCAAGACTGAACCAAGAAGAAACTGAATCACTGAACAGACCAAGGATGAGTTCCAAAACTGAATCAGTAATAAATAACCTACCAACCAAAAAAAAGCCCAACACCAGAAAGATTCACAGAAAAATTCTACCAGATGTACAAAGAAGAGTTGGTACCATTCCTACTGAAAATATTCCAAAACTTAGAGGAGAAGGGCCTCTTCAACAACTCATTCCATGAGGCCAGTATCATTGATACCAAAACCTGGCAAAGACACAACAACAAAAAAATTTAGGCCAACATCCTTGATGAAAATAGATGCAAAAATCCTCAACAAAATACTAGTAAACCAAATCAAGCAGCACATCAAAAAGCTAATCTACCACAGTCAAGTAGGTTTTATCCCTGGGATACAAGGTTGGGTCAACATATGCAAATCAATAACTGTTATTCACCACATAAACAGAAATAAAACAACAAGATTATCACAATACATGCAGAAAAGGCTTTTGATAAAATTAAACATCCTTTGATGTTAAAAACCTTCAATAATCTAAGAGTTGAAGGAATATACCTCAAAAAAATAAGGTCCATCTATGAAAAACCTACAGCCAACATCAGACTGAACCAGCAAAAGCTGGAAGCATTCCCATTAAAAATTGGCACAAGACAAGGATGCCCTCTCGCTCTACTCCTATTCAACATAGTATTGGAAGTACTGTCCAGAGCAATCAGGCAAGAGAAAGAAATAAAAGGCAACCAAGTAGGAAGGGAGGAAGTCAAATTATCCCTGTTTGCAGATAACATGATTCTATATCTAGAAATCCCCCTAGTCTCTGCCAAAAAGCTCCTTCAGCTGATAAACAAGTTCAGCAAAGTTTCAGCATACAAAATGAACATATAAAAATCAGTAGCATTCCTGTAAACCAACAACATCCAAGCTGAGAGCCAAATCAGAAATGCAATCCCATTCACAATTGCCACAAAGAAATTAAAATACCTAGGAATACAGCTAACCAGGGAGGTAGAAGATCTTTACAATGAAAATGACAAAACACTGCTCAAAGAAATCAGTGATCACACAAACAATTGGAAAAACATTCCATGCTCATGGATAGGAAGAATCAATATCGTTAACATGGCCATACTGCCTAAAGCAATTTATAATGGTTTAGATGTAATGCTATTTCTATCAAACTATCAATAACATTCTATACAAAACTAGAAAAAAACTATTGTTAAATTCACATGAAACCAGCAAAAAGTTTGAATAGCCAAGGCAATCCTTAGCGAAAAAAACAAAGCTGGATGTATCATGTTACTTGATTTCAAACTGTACTGCAGGGCTATGGTAACCAAAACAACATGGTACTGGTACAAAAATGGAAACGTAGACCAAGGAAACAGAATAGAGAGCCCAGAAACAACGCTGCACACATCTACAGCCACCTGATCTTTGACAAAGCTGACAAAAAACAAGCAATGGGGAAATAACCACTTACTCAATAAATGGTGCTGAGATAACTGACTAGCCACATGCAGAAGATTGAAACTGGACTCATTTCTTACACCATATGCAAAAACCAACTTAAGATGGATTAAGACTTAAATATAAAGCCTAAAATTATAAAACCTCTGGAAGATAACCTAGGAAATGCCATCCTGGACATAGGAACTGACAAAGGTTTTGTGACAAAGATACCAAGAGCAATTGCAACAAATGCAAACATTGACAAATGAGGTCTAACTAAACTAAATAGCTTTTGCACAGCAAAAGAAACTATCAACACAATAAACAGACAACCTACAGAATGGGAAAATATTTGCAAACTACACATCTGATAAAGGTCTAATATACAGCATCTATAAGGAACTTAAATTTACATGCAAAAAACAGCTTCATTAAAAAATGGGCAAAAGGCATGAACACTCTTCAAAAGAAGACATACAAGTAGCCAATAAGCACATGAAAAAATGTTCAACATCTCTAGTCATTAAAGAAGTGCAAATTAAATCCACAGTGAGATATCATTTTACACCAGTCAAAATGGTTACTATTAAAAAATCAAAAAATAACAGATGCTGGTGAGGTTGCAGATAAAAGGAAATGGTTATACACTGCTCTTGGGAGTGTAAGTTAGCTAAACCGTTGTGAAAATCAAGGTGGCGGTTACTCAAAGACCTAAAAAAATTATCATTTGACCCATCAATCCTCTTACTGGGTATATACTCAAAGGAATATAAATTGTTCTACCAGAAAGACACATGAACACATATGTTCACTGCAGCACTATTCACAATAGCAAAGACATAGAGTTAGCCTAAATGACCATCAATGGTAGACTGGATAAAGAAAATGTAGTACATATACACCACGTAATACTATACAATCATAAAAAGAGAATGAGATCATGTCCTGTGCAACAACACGGATGAACCTGGAGGCCATTATCCTTATAAAACTAATGCAGGAACAGAAAAGCAAATATCCTAAGTTCTCACTTATAAGTTGGAGCTAAATGATGAGAACACATGGACACAAAGAGGGAAAAAACAGACACTAGGGCCTAATTGGGGATGGAGGGTCAGAGGAGGGAGATGATCAGAGAGAAATACCTGTTGGGTGCTATGCTTCATACATGGTGATAAAATAATCTGTACACCAAACTTCCATGCCATGAGCTTACCTATATAACAAACCAGCATATGTATCTGTGAACCTAAACTAAATGTTAAATGAAAAGAAATACTTTCATACTACTGCAAAGTTTCATTTGTAAGAAACAACTGGGAAAAACATGTCACTTTTTTCTAATGTTAAGGATTTTATCTGGGCAATATTATATTTATTACTTATAAGTGGCCAACATTACCCTTAAGTTTACAAAAGGAGAAGGTGTAAAACTATACTAGGTAATCACGACTCTTTCTTGGGAGGTGAGGTCTCTTAGAAACATCACAAGATTTTTCTCTATTAAAGTAAAAATATTATGGAAATACCAATTTTATACTTTCATTTTGGTTATAAGAATCTGTGTCTCATCTAAATGTACAGATACATTCAATTATATATTATAGTAGAAAACAAAGTAATTATTTCACATTGCACATTTACGCACACAGACATTATAATCCAAATTAAATGTTTGTTTACCTTGACTAATGAAGAATAACAAGGCTAAAATTCAATGCGTACCATTTTAATTATGCCACAATGAAAACATATTAATAATATTTCATCAAAAAGAATATTTGCTGCTGTCAAATTAGTTATCAAACAGACTTAGCAATCTTAATTTGTGTATGCAATTCAGAGTGCTAGAGAAAACATTTGATAAAGATGTATTATGCATCAAAAATATAATTTTACTTATTTTCAGGAGAAATAAGATAAAGCTTTAAGTCAAAAGTAGAAAAGATTTGGAGTTCTTTGCTCCCGCCTATTGTGTCATCAAAGTAACTCAAATTCTATGAATTTAAGTGAGAGATTAAAATATCATGGCTATTTCAGAGAGTCTTCTTAATAAAATGATATTTTTGAGAGATGGTTGTTTTTAAATGGCTTGATCCATGGTAGTTAAGGCTCATTTGGCTTTATTCTCTCTCTGCACCTAGAGGGAAAGAACTAACACTAGGCCATGTATTGATGAGAGGAAGTAGGTCAGTAGATCATGGCTAAGTTTACATTTATGAACTGTGCAACCCTTAATAGAGTAGAAAACCAGCCAGCCACGGTGAAACCAAGGCCATTTTGCTACTTGCCAGCTGTACAGCAGATAGATATTTCAAATGGAAAAGTATGTTGCTGGCTTTAAACATCAAAGGAGAAGTAATACTGAATATCCTGCTACCTGTCTTCCATAGCTTATATATCCAAGTGAAAAAGGAACTTTTAGATTCTGTTCAATGACCTAATACTCTGAATTATAGGAAATGAGAAGAAATTTAAAATCTACACTTATATAAACTTACCTTAAAAACTGATTCGCAGCACCTTATGATATGCCAAACTTCACAACATCTGGTGGTTCAGCTTCTACTATAATATCAACACTAGGGAGTGGAATATTTGGATTGTCATGGAGGTTTAAACTAGCAGGATTTTTTTTTTCAGTTGCAAGATTTAATAGAGTGAAAATAGAGCTCCCATTCAAAAGGAGGGGACCCAAAGAGGGTAGCGGTTGCTGGCTTGAATGCCTGGGTTTATATCCCGATCATTGTCCCTCCCGCTGTGCTCTCAGGAGATAGATGATTGGCTATTTCTTTACCCCTGTTTTTGCCTACTTAGCATTTTAGTGGGCTCTCTTCACTACCTGATTAGTCGGGTGTGAGCTAAGTTGCAAGCCCCGTGTTTAAAGGTGGATGCGGTCACCTTCCCAGCTAGGCTTAGGGATTCTTAGTCCACCTAGGAAATCCAGCTAGTCCTGTCTCTCAGCCCCCTCTCTCAACAGGAAAACCCAAGTGCTGTTGGGGAGGCTGGCCGACGACTGCTCTAACTGTAAACTAGCAGGACTCTTGATACCAATGGGATTCTGGACCCTAGAGAAATTTGTTAAAAAGTTAGACTACTTGGCATCTAGGACATCTTTGGAGTCAGTGACGTGCTTAAAGCTAGCAGAGTCCATGCAGTCAGCAGAGACTTTGAAGTGGGCACCAAATTTGTGGTCATTAAGAATTGTATAATTTCTACCAAGCTTAGATGGATCAGAAAATTTAGAGATGGTCAAATTATCAGGAGTGGAAGTATAGTTAGTGCCAACAGCAAAAGTTGGGGGAATTTCCATAAACAATATTAGGAATAGAGAAACTGGAATGGATTTTTAATTCAGGCTCTGGAAAATTAATATTGATGGTAATAGTAGAATTATGAACTTTATGAGTATTTATGACATATAATTGGGGTTGATGACAAAGTTAGAGCCAATGAAATGCGTAAATCTAAGGACATGGTTAGTGTCTAAGGCACAGTTGGCACCTGCAATATAACTAGGACTAATAGCATGACTACAACCAGTGGTGGTGTTGATGTCAGTTGCATTGACTGCACTAGTTGAAAAGCTAGGGCTGGTGACATAAAACTGTTTCTAGCAATATAGTTTGGGTGAACTACAAAGCTAGAATCAACTGTGTGGGTAAATCCTAGGACATAGTCAAGGTCTGTGTCATAGTTTGGGGCAGCTGCATAGTTGTATCCAGCAGCACTAATGAGTTCTGTACTGTAATTGGGGTCGATATCATTATTAGAACAGATAGCAGTGTTGTGAGTAGTAGCATTATTGGGCCTGGCATTATATTTAGATTCAAGGTCTTTTAGGGGGCCAGGGCTATTGTTGGGGCCAAGGCAATTGTTGTTGGGGCCAGTGCCATTGTTGCTCGGGCTGTGGCTCTTAGGACCCATTTTTAATATTTTTGGAGTCAGGGACACTGTTGTGGAAAATGCCATTGCCTGGCTCAGTGGCATTGCTAGGGCTGTCATCATTGTTGGAACCAGATGTGTGGTCCTGGCCAGTTCTATCTAGGGACCCAGATGTGTGATTTGGATTAGTGCCATTGTTGGAGTCAGCAGTACTTTCCTTATCAACACTATTGTCTAAGCCAGAAGCATTGTCTGAATTGTTGATGTATTTGTTTTCCTCAGGATCAGTGCTATATTTGGAGTTTGCATTGTTGTTAGTGGCATTTAAAATGTTAGGGTCAGTTTTACTGCTGGGGTCAGTTCCATTATTAGGGTCACTATCACTGTTGGAATTATCACCACTTGTAGAGCCAGCATCACCACTGGGATCAGAACTGTTGTGGGTATCAACATGATTTTCAGCATTGCTATCTTTAGAATTAGTGTCATTAGTATCAGACCTATCTTTGGGATCTTTCTTGTCTTTGTTGTTGTCTTTATCTTCAGTGTCTGTTTCATCTTCAGCAACTGTCTCATCTTCAGAGTCTGTCTTATCCTCATGGTCTAACTAATCTTTGGGAAGAGACTTGTCTTTGGCATTGGTCTTATCTTTGAAATTGCCAGCACTGACCAGTTTAGTCTCATTTTCAGGATTGGCCTCATTTTGGGGTTTGAAAGTTACGTTGTACTTTCCGCCACTTTTAAGACCAGAAATATTGCTGGGATTGATGACATTGCCTGGGCCAGGGGTACTATGGCAGCTCATGGTATTTTGGGGTTTCATGAAAAAGGTTCAGATAATAGTAGAGCCTAAGAGATTTTGGAAAGCTGGGCAACTTTCACAATGTAAATAAGAAGTTGAACCTAAGGAATATTTAGAGTCTTCCTAGTGTAGAGGACAGTGGTTGCCCACAGGGGACTTAGGATCCAGGGACCGAGAAAAGGGGCTGTTTTGAGAAGTCTTGCAGTGTCTAACAGATTTGGGGTTCAGATAATATTTTCAACCTAAGGGAAATTGGAGATGTAAAGAATAGTCAGGGTCTGAATCATCATTAGAATTTATGAGGCATATATGAAAAAGAGAATTACCGATTTCCATCAAACATTTGGGACATATTTGAGCTCCCATGTCCAAAGAATATGTGTTATTTTTATGAGTCTTGGAGTGTACAGCAGACCTAGGGCTTACAGAATTTGGGTGGAATGCCGAGTTGTAACTCTCAGCAATTAGGAGATGAATAGGATTCCTTTGAGACCCAGAACTCTGAAAATTATGTGTATATCTGTAGTCCTTATAATGGCTCTTATGGAGATAAATTTTGTGGTTTTCATTTATGTGATGCTTGTTATCTATGAAAGTATTTGGGTCTAGAGAAAGGTTGTTGCTGCATTTTTCCTTTAACTTTTGCTGTGATTCTTGTTTGTCTCTGAGAGTTGGAGACACCTCTTTGAATCCCATAATTTTGTAATCACTGATGTGCCTCACAGGTTGAATTATGAAAAATGCTAGAGAGAAACAAGCAAAATATGAGTAAGACTATAATGAAATCTGACTTTGACGCTGACATTACAACATAAATCTGTGCCAAAAAATATTTCCTTCAGTAAGTTATTGTCAGTATTATCTGATATTTCAAGAGTAAGACATGATCCTAAATTTTCTGCTCAAGTAGGTGTGACCTTGAGCTTGCTAAAACATAAAAAAATGAAATGTGTACATTTATCTCATATGTTTATACCCTTCAGATTCACAGATCTTCCTTTTAAGATGAGAACTCACTATAGAGGAATTCATTGGAATAACGTGGCCAAAATAAAATGCTTGTTTTACATAGCTTGGTTACTACAGATCTATATTACTTTTTAATTTTGCCTCTAGTAATACTTACATTTTTTTCTTTCATGGAATATAATCGGTATAATTTATAAAATATCTGTGTTTGAAGATAATAATATTCTTGGACTTGATATGTCAAAATTGCAAAACTTTCTGATATTATATTTAATAGCAAGAATCAATTTCCATAGCTATTAAAAACTTGCTGGCACATGATTCTGGATATTGAGATATGATATTTATCAATATCTTAGCTTTAACAAGGATGCCCACTTTTACCACTTCTACTCAACATCGTACTGGAAGGCCTCGCCAGAAAACTCAGGCAAGAGAAAGAAAAAACTGGGCATCCAAATTAGAAAAGAAATGGTCAAACAATTGCTGTTTGCTGATGATATGACAGTATACCTACAAACCCTAAACACTCCTCCAAGATACTCTTACATTTGATAAATGAATTCAGTAAAGTCTCAGGTTACAAAATCAATGTACACAAATCAGTAGCACTGCTATACACCAACAATGACCAAGCTGGGAATAAATAAAAAACTCAATTACTTTTACAATAGCTGCAAGAAAATAAAATACCATTTGATCCAGCAATCCCACTACTGGGTAACTACTCAAACAGACGTCATTATATCAAAAAGACACCTGCATGCATATGTTTATCATGGCACAACTCACAATTGCAAATATATGGAATCAATCTAAGTGCTCATTAACTCATTAACTGATGAGTGGATTAACAAATGTGATATACATACACCATGGAGTACTACTCAGCCATAAAAAGGAATGAAATAATGTATTTTGCAGCAACTTGTATGGAACTGGAGGCCATTATTCTAAATGAAGTAACTAAGAAATATAAAACCAAACATCGTACGTTTTCACTTGTAGGAGCTAAACCATGAGGATGCAAAGGCGTAAGAATGATATAATGGATTTTGGAGACTCATGGGGACGGTTGGGAGGGGGTGAGGGAGAAAAGACTACATACTGGGGACAGTGTAAACTCTTCGGGTGACAGATTCACTAAAATCTCAGAAATCACTACTAAAGAACTTATCCATGTAACCAAAAACGCCTATATACCCAAATCTATTGAAATAAAAATAAAAATTAATTAAAAGACACAATGCTTCTGTTTTTGTATCCAAAAAAAATCTTTGCCTAACCCAAGGTCACAAAAATTTGTCTGCTCTGTTTTCATCAACATTTTTTTAGTTTTAGGATTTATTAAATAAATAATAATGTATTCACATTTATTATTTATATATTTATTATTATACTAAGTTGTTATTTAGATCTAACTCAGTTATTTTTGTATACAATGCAAGAAATGCATACAATTAAAGTTTTTTGTTTTGTTTTGTTTTTGTATTTTCAAAATCTTTATGTTCCTTTATTGGAGCAAGATTCCTGATCAGTATATGGCGATGTATTTACTAAACAGAGACCTGTGCAGAAATTACATACTATACATCTAGGGCTGACCTGTCCATTAATTCACCTCTGAAAAAGTGGCATTTAATTTCAGCTACCATATTTTACACCATTACAAAGCTTATGCATTAGGGTGCTTCCCTGCACAATGGCATTGAGCAGACGGAGCTGAGTCCATGATCCCACCCAGATTCACATAGTCACATTTGAGAGCTTTACACCAGAGAGCAGGGACAGTTACTGCCAACAATCACAGACTTCTTACTCTGAGTGCCTATCTTCGTGGCCACATTTTATATAGCAAATGAAGACATGCCAGCAACTTTCCCATTTATAACTTGGCACTAGAGCACCAGGTCTGTTGGATGGTGGTGGCAGGCACTATTATTTTATATTCAGGTAAAAGGCCAATTTTATAAACTGCCACTTGGAGCTAAAAATCAAGGGTACAATATACTCAGAAAGTATTGAGCAATCTGGTATCTCAAATGATGTGAATACTTTCAGAAACCAATGGCAAATTGTACCCACGTTTCTCAGCTATGGAGATATTAACGCATTGATTCAAATCCCATTACTCAATCCACATAGGCCTGAGGTCATCCTGCAAAGTGCATATCAAAAAATACAAAGTTAGGGTGACGAAGTTTGACAGTGATGTTATACAAGTCAAACTTGGAAGGTCATAGTAAGCATACCTATGCTGAAAGAAAAGCATCAAATTCTTGGTGTACACATTTAGTTTTATTGTAACAAAGTAACTTGTATACTTTTAACGTTTAAAACTGAGCATCATCTTTCCTTTCCAGTGAAACAAAAAGAAAATTTAAAAATAAACAGGAACAAAATTACAATAGAGAATGTCAGTTGCAAATAAGATCCTACAGGTTCTGCTGATTCTGCCATTGAGTGGCAGGGCTCAAGTCATCATTAGGAGAGAATTTATTTTAAAAGTGTCATCTTAAACTGCAAGGATGTCTGTCAAATATCACAACTAAACATGCCAAAGGAGAAGCCATGCTGTCAAAATGCCCACTTAACCCACCCAAACATCTCAAACACACCCTTTGCTGACCTTCCATAATCCCGTTTTTTATAACTTTTTTTTCTTTTTTTGAACAAGAGAAAGTAGACAGACACATGTTGGTAAATGCTAACCGTCCATATTCACATAGAGACACAGTGCACTCTCTGAGCCCAATATACAGAGAAAGGAGGAAAAAAGCTAGAATTCTATGCACTACTACACAGGGGCCTAGCACCCTCCAGCTTCCACCAGAGAGAAGGCAGCAGGTTTTTGTTTTTTCCCACAGAGTTCGGTGGTGTTAATTCCATACAGTTTTTGTTCAGACAGGGAGGGATAAAAATGAATTTCAAACAGAAAGGGGTAGAGACTCTTTTCCCATTGGATTCTGCACAAGGTATTTTCCCCCAAATAGGTTGAGAACCATAGTGTAAAGAAAGGAGATCTCAAGAACAGGGCAACTGAGAACAAGAGGGAGGAAAAAAAAAAAGACTGCAACTTGTTCCCAGGGACTGGAGAAAATTTTAAAAAAGGAAGATTGAAATCCATCAGTGTTCTATTAGTCATCTTCTCTTTCATCCTCCTCTCCATCCTCCCCTTCATCATCATCTTCATCTTCTTCACTTTCATCCTCATCCCCTTCTTCATTAATATCTTCTAATCCTTCCTCCTCTTCATCATCATCATCTCCTCCTTCCCCTTCTTCATCATCCATATGGGGAACCAAGTAGTACTGTAATGGGTTTGGCCAAATATCATCTTTGATGACGTCTAACTCATCAGCACCTGCATCAGAATGGTTAGTAAGCCAGGTAAAGAAGCTCTCTGGTTCCTCATGCTGCCTCTTCCTGCTGGCTTTATTCTGCATTTGACTTGAATATTTCATCAAATCCTTTCCAGATTTCCATTTGATTTCAGTGGACTTTGAAGATGGATCATCATTCTCATACAGATGAAATTATTTGGAGAGAACTTTATTTTCAAAGTAAGGATTTTCATCAGAATAAAAATCTATTCTCTAACCTGATTTAATATTTTCAAATTCTGTCACTTCAACTCTGGTCAAATAATGCAGTGCCTCTTCGTCTTCCTCCCCAAGCAGTGTAGGCACTTGTGGATGGTTGACAAATGTTGTTACCCCAAAATTTGGAATTTTGGCGATCAATTCTGACCCCTTCTGAAAAAATGATTGGCAGACTTTCTTATATTTCTGCTCTACTTTCAAAATCTCCTCACTGTCTTGTTCATTAAGTCTATTTCATTTTGTACTTCATCAATGTGTTCAATGGCTTCTTGCTGTTCTTTTTCTTCCTTCTTTGGCAAGCCTGCAGAGGCCGATGTCTCCTCTGGTCCCAGAGCAGGAGGTGGTCTTGATTTCTTCTTTTGAGGTGAGAGTGGAGATTGGCGTTTGGACACCATGCTGTTAGGGAAGTCCAAGAACCACACCACAAGTCTCTTTGCTCGTCTGGAAGCAGGCAAATGACTCTGTTTGTTTAGTTTTTGTTTTACATTTGGACATCCAATGGTAGCAGCATCATTTTTTTTAAACACTTTTTTTTTTCACTGAATTGATGTTGCACCTTGGTAAAAGATGGGTCTTCAAGAGACTGAGAAGATAAGCCACAGACTGAGAGAAAATATTTGCAAAACACACATCTGATGGACTGATATCTAAAATACACAAAGAATTCTTAAAATTCAACAGTAATAAAATGAACAACCTGATTAAAAAATGGGCAAAAGACTTGAACAGACACCATACCAAAGAATATATAAATTTGGCAAATAAGCATATGAAAAGATGCTCAACATCGTAGGTCATTAAGGAGTTGCAAATTAAAACAACAATGAGATACCACTGTGCATGCATTAGAAAGGCCAACATCCAAAACTATGACAATGTTAAATGTTGGTAAGAATGTGAAGCAATAGGAACTCTCTTTCATTGCTGTTGGGAATACAAAATGATACAGCCACTTTGAAAGATAGATTGACATTCTTACAAAACTAAATATTCTCTTAATCATATGATCCAGCAATCATGCTCCTTTATGTTTACCCAAATGAATTGAAATATATGGCTACACAAAAATACCTGTACAAAGATGTTTATAGCAGCTTTATTCACAGTTGCAAAAACTTGGAAGCACCAAAAATGCCCTTCAGTAGGTGAATGTATAAATAAATTGTGGTACGTCTACATAGTGCAATATTATTCAGTAATGAAAAGAACTGAGTTATCAAGCCATGAAAAACCATGGCAAAAACTTAAATGCATATTATTAAGTGAAAGAAAGACACCACTTTGGAAAGGCTATTTACAGTATGATTCCAACCACATGACATTCTAGAAAAGGCAAAATTATGGAAACAATAAAAGGATCAGTGGTTGCTAGGAAAAGGAGGAGAGGAAGAGATAAATAGGTAGAACATAGAGGAATTTTAGGGGGAATGAAACTATTCTGTGTGATACTAACATATATGATATAGGTGATTTTTATTTCTAGAAACCTGTAAAATGTACTTCAATGCAAATTATGGATTTGGGGTTGTAATTATATATCAGTATAGATTCATTGATTGTAACAAATGTAGCACTCTGGTGCAGGTTGTTGACAGCTGAGGAGGCTGTGCCTGTGTGGCGGCACAGTGTCTGTGGGAACTCTTGTGTTTTTTGAGACAGAATCTCACTCTGTTGCCCAGGATGGAATGCAGTAGTGCAGTCTTCACTCATTGCAGCCTCGACCTCTTGGGCTCAGGTGATCCTCCCACCTCAGCCTCCCAGTAGCTAGTAATACATATGTGTGCCACCATGCTCCACTATTTTTTTGGATTTTTTGTAGAGACAGGGTTTTGCAGTGTTGCCCAGGCTGGTCTTGACCTCCTGAGCTCAAGCGATCTGCCCATCTAGGCGTCTCAAAGTGCTGGGATTACAGGCATGAGCCACCGTGCCTGGCTGAGTGTTGGCTCCTTTTAAAAGTTGTTTTGATTATTTTAGGTCCTTTGTATTTTCATACAAATTTCAGAAATAGTTTGTCAACATCTTGGACAACAACTTATTTTCTTGGATTTTGATCAAAAGTGCATTGAATCTACACATCAGTATGAAGAAAACCTTAACAACAAGACTTCTTATGCATGAACATGGGCGTTTATTTATTTTGTTCTTGTTTAATGTATCTCAGAAATATTTTTTAGCTTTTATTTTTCACATCTAGTATGTCTTTTGTTAGATTTATTTCTCACATTTCATGTGTTTTTAATCCTATTGCCAATGATATGTTTTAGAAATTTTAATTTCAAACTGTTTATTGATAGCAGATGGAGATACAATTGATTTTTGTATACCAACTTTGTATCCTGTAATGTTACCAAGCTCACTTAGTTCTGGTAGACTACGTTGGAGATTCCATAAGATTTTCTATGCAGACATTCATGATGTCTGTGAATTAAGATAGTTTCACTACTTTTCTAATATAACCTAGTTTTCTTGCCTTATTATCTTGAATAGAATCTCCAACAAAATATTGATAACAGACTGTGAGAGCAAAATTCTAGCCTTACGTCAGATCTTATGGGGAAAGCATTCAGTCTTTTACCATTAAGTATAATCTTAGTGCTAGTTTTTTTTTTTTTTTTTTTTTTTTTTTTTTTTTGTGTGTGTGTGTGTGTGTTAGCTCATTCTTAATTTGTTGAGCATTTTTTTCGAGAATAGATTTTGGATATTGTACAGTGCTTCGTTTGTCTTTATTGAGATAATGACTTAGTCTTTCTTTTTGTCTGTGTCAGTACAATGAATTACATTTCATTGAATTAGGACTAATCAGGTTATCTATTTCTTCTTGAGTGATTTTCTTGAAGTTTATCTTTCAAGAAATTTTTCCTTTTCATGTAAGTCATCAAACATTTCTTTTTAATATCTAATAGAGCCTACAGTGATGCCATGCCTCTTCTTGCTAGTATTGGTAATATGGGGCCTTCTATCTTTTCTATCAATGATATTGATCTTCTCGAAGAACCAATTTGGTTCCATTGATTTTGTCTATTGTTTTTATGTTATCTATTTCATTTATTTCTATTCTCTAATTTCTTAATATGGAAGCAAAGGACAATTATTTGAGGGCTTTCTTCTGTTCCAATATATGTGTTTGGTGCTATAAATTTTCCCCCTACATACTGCTTTAGCATAATTTAACACATTTTGATCGGTTGTATTTCCATTTTAATGCAGCCCAAATGCTTTCTAATTCCCCAGAGGGTTTTAATTGACCTGTGTATTATTTAGAAGTATGTTATTTAGTTTCTGAACAGCTATGGGTTTTTTTTGTTTCCAGAAATCTTACTGCAACTGTTTTCTAATTTAATCCCAGTCTGGTCAGAGAACATACTTTATATGACTTGAATCCTCTTAAATTTATTGAAAAATGTCTTATGGCCCAGAATATGGTATATCTTGGTAAATTTTCTATGTGTACTAGACAGGAATATGTATTCTGCTGTCCTCGAGTGAAGTGTTCTACAAATGTCAATTGGTCAAATTGTTTGATATCTCTTTTGCCAGCCCAGATGTGCTGCTAAAGTTTCAGTTGGTTTATCTTTATTCTGGAAATATCTACTATTTTGCTGGGTTTAATACTTGTGGTAATTTCAAAGGTATGTCCACAAATTCTTGATACTCCTCCTTTTAAAGGGTGCAACTTAATTTCCTCCTCTTGAGAACGTCTTGGAATTAGTGACTAGTTTCTAGTGACTAAATTGTGGCAGAAATGATGGTATGCCCCGCCTAGATTGGGTTACAGAAAGAGTGCATTTTCTTTCTTGAATGTACTCTCTCTCACTCTCTCTTAAATCACATACTCTTGTGGAATCTAGCTACTATGTTGTAAAACAGCCTCAGGGAGAGGGAAATCAGCTGTCATGTGGTGAAATCATTCAGGCCAACTACCAAAAGGCCCAACATGAGTAAACATGGAAACATACCCTCCTCCATTCAACCCCAACTGACAGTTTGACTGCAACCTCATGAGAGACCCTGGAGCCAGAACCACCCTAAGAAGCTACCATCATCCACAGAAATTATGAGGTAGTAAATCTATTTTTTTAAGTCACTAAGTTTGCAGTAATTTGTTATATGGCAATAGATAATTAATACACTCCTTTATCCACTATGCCTTTAGAGATTACATTGCTTGGGGGTCTTGCCTTACCTTGGAAGGAGTTTTCTCTCTTTTGATATTACTTCATGTGGATTTCATTGCATTGTCAAATCATTGATTTTAAAAAATGCATTTATGATGCTATCTTATTGTTAGGGTGGAATAGGACAAGGGACATAAGGAATAAAAATTGACCTGGGAATTCTCTAGTAACCTTTTACTTCCTAACTGTAAGCAGAATTTTTTTTGCCTCATGTTTGAATAACTTCAATTTTTCTGAATGAGTCCTTAACAGGCAACTACTCTGGAAGAAGATAAAGGCTAAAAGCCAGAGTAGTTTTCCATGTTTCTTTGTTTATATCTGAGATCTGGCACTGATAGACCCCTTCACTGTTTTTATTCTTCCCTGTTATAACACCATGGTATCACAACACAGCTGGTGAAGACTCCTCCAATACAGGGCAATTTTGACTACACATCTTTACAGGCTTTATCTCCTAGTATCACAGAATATGTACTTTGTGGTGGTTTCTCCTTTTTTATACATAACTAAACTCTGTATGGCTTTGAGGAGTAGAAGTGGAAATATTTAGAATCAATTTTCCACTGCATGCTACCAGATTCTAAAGCTCACTACAATCAAACATTTGTCAACATGATACCATTTAATTTTTTTTAAATCACCAGTCAATTTAATATTACTAAATCTAAGGCTGTTTCTTATCCCTTATCTTCCTTGACCTATCATTAGCACTGAATACAGTTGATTAACTACACTTTCCTACACTTTATTTGTTAGCTTTCAGGACACCACATGAACTCTCATGATTGTTTCCTCCTATCTCACTGGCTACTCCTTCTCAGTCTTATTTCCTGGCTCTTCCTCATCTCTCTCACATCTTATTATTGGATTGCCCCATAAATCAGTCCTTAGAATTCTCTTTTCTATAATAAAGCTTTTGATGATCTTATTCAGAGATATATACGTATCAGTCAATCTATGTATCTATCAATTATCTATCTATCTAATTTGCAATTTCTTAAATGTGCTTTTGCAGCTCAGTCTGCTTTGATGAACTTTAGAGCTGTATGAATTACTGCCCACTTGATACTCCTTAGCTTTTCAGTTGATACCTAAATATTAATATGTCCAAATCTGAACTCCCAGTTTCCCCCCCCGATCTTAAACTTGCTTTTCAGTCTTTCCCATCAAATTAAATGGCAAATGCTTCCTTATGTAGTTGACTAGGACCAAACATTTGATATCCTGAGTCCTCTCTTTTCTTTTTTCCTACATTCAAATCTCAGAAAATCTGGTTGATTTTACCTTTAAAAATATATGACCACTTCTGATCACTTCACAAAAATCTGACCACTTTTTACCACCTTCACTGCTACATGTCGAATACAAGCCCTTACTCTTTCTCACCTGGATTATTGAAATAGCCTTCCAAATAGTCTACTTGCTGCTACCCTTATCCCCTTACAGTCTATTCTCAAAAAGAATCCAGAGAGATTCTATTAAAATGTATGTGAAATTATGTCATAACTCTGTCTGAACCTTCCGATCATTTGTATCTCAGAGTAAAAGCCAAAGAATGTTATAATAGGCCACAAGGCACTACATAATCTGAATCTCTATTAATTTACTAGCTTTATCTCCAATAATTTTCCTCTCATTTTCTCACATTAGTGTAATCACCCAATGGGTTCACAGTGCCCGCTGACTAGACAGAGCTGATTTATCAAGACAGGGAAATTGCAATGGAGAAAGAGTAATTCATGCAGAGCCAGCTGTGTGGGAGACCAGAGTTTTATTACGCAAATCACGGTCCTTGAGAATTTGGAGACCAGAGTTTTTAAAGATAATTTGAAGGGTAGGGGCTTGGGAAGTGGGGAATATTGAGGAGATCGAATCACAAGGGGCCGAAGTGAGTTTTTCTTCTGTTCCTGGGTGGGATGGCAGAACTGGTTGAGCCAGATTACTGATCTGGGTGGTGTCAGTAGATCCATTGAGTGCGGGGTCTGCAAAATACCTCAAGCACTGATCTGAAGTTTTGCAATAGCGTTGTTAGTCCCAGGAGCAATTTGGGAAGGTTCAGACTCTTGAAGTCAGACGCTGCGTGACTCCTAAACCATAATTTCTAATCTTGTAGCTAATTTGTTAGTCCTGCAAAGGCAGACTGGTCCCCAGGCAAGAAGGGTGTCTTTTCAGAAAAGGGCTATTATAAATTTTATTTCAGAGTCAAACCGCGAACTGAATTCCTTCCCAAAGTTAGTTTGGCCTACACCCAGGAATGAACAAGGACAGCTTAAAGGTTAGAAGCAAGGTGGAGTCAGTCAGGTGTGATCTCATTCACTATCATAATTTCCTGTTACAATTTTTGCAAAGGCGGTTTTATTATTAGTCTTTGACATTTTGCTCCCTTGGCCTAGAGTGCCCTTACTCCAGACATCTGCATGGCTAGCTTCTTCATTTATTTATTTCCTCAGAGGTGGCTGGCAAGATGGCCAAATAGGAACAGCTCCAGTCTGCAGCTCCCAGTGAGATCAGTGCAGAAGACGGGTGATTTCTGCATTTCCAACTGAGGTACCCAGCTCATCTCATTGGGGCTGGTTAGACAGTGGGTCGGTTAACATAGCAGGCCTGAGGCTGCTATCCTTAGAAAACACTGTTGCGAGGTTGGTCCTTGGCTGGATATCTGGCTTCACGGTATCTAGGCTTTGCTGCTGCTGAAAGAAAGCCACTACCTTTTTTTTATTATTTATTTCTGAATTTACAGATCTTTATTGCCTGGACCTGACTGTAAGATGAAATATCACTCTGTCTGCTGTTAGCTGTTTCAGTCCCAGAACTAGCTGTGCGAAACTAAAATCTGGTGAAATCTCTCTACTCAATGGAGATAACTCAGACCCTGGGACTGTTTCAGTCACAAACTATGAAAACATCATGGATGATGGCTCAACTGTCTGGGTCACACACCGATGCCCACAGGAAAGGGATTTTCCTTTAATGAGTCCATCTCAAAACAAGATGCTGATAACCTCTATATTTCCATTACAGAGACTAATTACATTCTTAGCTCATGATTCTTTGTAAGTTGGAGGAGGGAACACCACAAGAAAGATGACTGCTCCATCCACCCCTGACAGATCTGACTCTGGACCCCCTCTGGGGGATGTCTCACTGCCACTGACTTGTGTTTATCTTTTTAGAATAGTTGAGTTGCAGAACTTTCTCCTTAGTTCAGCTAAAACCGGGTTCTTGTCACACGACCAGGAAAGATTAAGTTTGTGGACACATAGAAGAGTGAGGAGTGAAATTTATTGGGTGAAAAGGAAAAAGGAAAAACAACTTTCAGTAAAGCAAATGGGAGTCTTGCCAACAGGCTCCCACCTCACAGATTGAACACCAGACCATCACACAGGAACTGAAGAGGTCAGCTTCCTACCCTCAGCACAAGGCATGAACTTCCCATGTGGCCACTCCCTTCCCCCAGTGCACAAGTGGGTATTATTCAGAGAGAATTAGTCAGGAAAGGGTGGACTTCATCTAGGACCAGGAGTCTGGTTTTTCAGTCTTCAGGCTTTTTTAAGCTTGAAGGCAGGGTTTTCCTGGGAACCGTTGACTGTCTCCTGTCTCTATCATTCCTCCCTCTAAAGAAGTACATCTAACTGCAGTTAGAATAAGGATAAAGATAAGGACAAAGACTAATCTTAACTGCTTCCTGCAGACAGGGGGCACCGTTTTGGGAAAATGGCAGTAAGATCTCCCTCAGAAATCTATCTAAGGGCTCCTGGTAAAAGGGGCCATTGTCTGAGTCTCCGGCTGCATGATCATTTGGAATTTCATGGCCTGAAGGCGAGACAAGACAAACCAAGTTATTAGAAAACATGTATTAATACAAAACAAGGTTGGGGGTGGTTAAGACAGCTCAAAAATCTCAAGGCCTTTTATCAGTTTGCACAGGGAGAGAAAGCCCAAAAGCCCAACTGGTAAAACAAAAAAACATACTTTTACCGTTTTTTGCTGGTGTGTCAGTCTTCTGTATTCCCATCCCCTCAGCCCAATTCTGAGTCAACCAGTGTAAGGTTTTGGAAATTAGCTCTTTCCAGTTTGGACGATGCATCTGAGGGAAGTGTCCTATAGTATGGAGACACAATTACCTATCAGTGAAGAGAGGACAGTGGAGGGAAAAAAAAAGAAGACATTTTTTTCAAAGGAGTCTCAGGGGTTCAGGATGCATTAAAAAAGGGTACAGACTGAAGATAAATGGCTATTCATCTAGAAAGAGGTGAGCAGGCATCCCTGGTTCCTTTCTCTTTCTAGCAAATACCCTGAGTACAGGAGGGAGGGAAAGTGAGGCATTCCTTTTTCTTTCCTCTGTCCTTGTATCTCTGAGTCCCAGGGACTGGGACAGTCCCAGTGACCGTGCCACCCATGGGTGTCAAAGTGGCTTTCACCTATGTTAATGGGGGGTCTTGGGGGTGGGAGAACCCACTTTTACTCACATACACCCTATCTCTCCTGATGTCAGTAGCCTTTGAATTCCCTAGACCTCATTTATGCCATGGATGCTAGCGTGACCTTTATCCTTGAAATAGGAAGTGTGGCTTAATTGGAAGGAATCAGTCATGCTCACCTATGCCTTGCCTTTTAACTTCCATTATCATCTGCCTCTGGAGCTGTTAAATATTTTAGAGGTTTAAAACATGATGTTATGAAATAGAATTTCAGATTACCATGTTATTTATTTTGCCAAAATGATGACTCAGAATTTTAAAAAAGCAAAAACCTTTTATAACCCTATACAAATTTTGCTAAAGAGCAGAATAGTGTCTTAAACATACCTTGTTGTGCTTTTATTTCAATGCTCAATTTACAGAAAACCATATAATACCCTTTTAAATGTAGTCAATATGTTCACACATGGAATTTCTTTTGCAAGATTAATTTTTACAATGCTTCCACAACTCATTTAAACCTTCAGCTTTTTCTTATCTAATTCAAAATAATCTTTTAACCCTAGGCAAGAATTTACATTTCAACACCTTCTTATAATCTTTTACTAAAAATACATCTTACTGTTCTTACACACATTGCATGTAAATCTATTTCCAGTAGTTTCAATTACATCTTATAATGGTAACTCCTAGCAAATCTTAACTTTAATGTAAAACCTGGTAAGTTGGTTTAATTATGTGCTAGGTGCAGCCAAGGTTTAACTCCTTCCTGCATAATTAAGGATGTAGTTAATTCCATATGTTTCCAGGCTTTACCAATTGTGAAGCCAGCAAGTTAAAACGTTATCAAAAACTGAAAAGGCAGTTTATAACCTTAAAACATTTAGTAAACCTAGTGTCTGATCTGCATAATTTAGTTCACCTATTTACATTTTGACAACAACTGCATTTCACCAGTAATCTTTAAGGTTTTTTTATTTCACAAAGATTAAAGTCACATGAACTAAAAGGTATCACAGCTTTTATCTTCTCTTTAAAAAATATTTGATTCAAGCGCTTGTCTTTTAGGCCAATTAATTAGAGCTCTTTTTTTTATAGACATCATACACACACAATACATACATAACTACACAGACAGGCAGAAGAAAACACAGCAGCCATAAGATTTTTCATTTGCCAATCTCCTAAGTGGATTATTGGCCACTCATGCATGCATTAAGAGTGGCAAGACAAAATAGAGAAAAGAGAATTCAGTCAACTAAGAAAAAAACACTTTTTCCAGTAAAAGAAGATACAAGTGGCCGGTCGCAGTGGTTCAAGCCTGTAATCCCAGCACTTTGGGAGGCCAAGATGGGCAGATCACGAGGTCAACAGGTTGAGACCATCCTGGCCAACATGGTGAAACCCCGTGTCTAGTAAAAATACAAAAATTAGCTGGGCATGGTGGTGTGTGCCTGTAGTCCCAGCTATTCGGGAGGGTGAGGCAGCAGAATCGCTTGAATCTGGGAGGTGGAGGCTGCAGTGAGCCGAGATCAGGCCACTGCACTCCAGCTTGGCAACAGAGCAAGACTCCGTCTAAAAAAAAAAAAACAGATACGAGAAAAGAAAAACATAAAAGCCTTTTAAATGTACCTATAACTTGGGTATCCACTATCTACTTTCAATTAAGCTGAGTGATCTTTAAGAAAATCCTTTTAGCTTCTTTATTACCTGACTTTAGCCATGCCAAGTGGTCAGTATTTCTGGCTTTCAAACTTCACTAAAGGTAACTTCATAGGTGAAACCAACAAGCCTCAATTAAGATTATGATTTAACTGCTATTGTATGAGGTATTTTCAGAGGGGTTAAGCAGTTCTTACAAAATTTAGAAGCTTTAAAAATAACCCAGAGAAAGGAAGATTTAAGAAAAAAAAAAGCTAGAAGTTGTTCATGGAGGGGAAGAGTGCAAGGTCAGCTGAGAGAAAGCATGAGAGAGACCCAAGGTCAGGCGAGGAAGCTTATTAACCTGCTGGCTGCTCCATCACAGACAGAGGAGGCAGCCCTAAGCTTAAAAAATGAGGGGTTTATATGTGGGAAGAAAGACCCTGGGGTTGTTTGCTGGTTAATTTTGCCACATATTACCTTATGACATTTATTACAGGAGAGTGCCCGTAAAGTTTGTTTATGTTTCCCATGACCTCCCCCTGTGCGGTCCAGATGGTTTGTAATTGGGGTTTGTTTATTGCAGCAAGGTCTGATAAGTGAAATCTGCTGGCTTCACCATGGTGCCCAGATAAGGGCTTAGAAATATAAAGAGGCTTGGGGGAAGGGTGGGCATGGAGAAAAGTTGCAGAGCATTAGGGGGAGGGGTGGGCAGCACCAAGAAACTTTCTTGGGGGCAGTTTGTCCCTAACAAAGAGAATCAGCGAATGGCAAAAGTCACATAGATATTAACTTGAAAATACTCATTCCCTAAGCCAGGATTGAATCTGGCCACCACTGTAAAATGGCAGCGGCTAAACGAAACATTGTCACATGGTTACAGGTCACGCTCCCAAGGATGTAAAACAAGATGGAGGCCTGGAGCAAAGTTTGCTACTGACCATTCAGAAAGTCATGCAAAGCACACCAGATTGGCTACAGCTTAAGACCAACCTCACAAATCCTTTTTCATAATTAAAACTTTACAGATAACATAAACAGTGATCCTTATCATTCCTGGCTTAGTGAAACATCTTCTAAAAGGAAAAAAAAAAAAAAACCTCTCACTTAAAATTTAACTGCTGACAGGGTAGAGAAAAGGAAAAAAAGGTTTAAAGTGCAGGGTCGGAAATATGCCTGGGGGAAGAACCTCTTATTCTTATACAAATGTGTTCCTCCAACAGGGAGAGAAACTTAATTGATTTCTACCGTTGGGCACCCTTGGGTCATGGGCCATGCACCCCAGCCCTGGCCTGGAGGGAGTCGGGGAGCTGCTATTGACTAATCCATCCCATGTTCACCTAAACCCATTGGGGTGGAGTTGTGCACCATTTACCCTCAGAAGTCTGAGAACAAAAAGTCTTAGAAGCAAAAGGAAAAACAGTTTTTTGGTTCACATCTGAGTCACTCCTTCTTAAGCCTCATGTCTGGATGCCAGTTCAGCTAAAACTGGGTTCTTGTCATACGACCAGGAAAGATTTTGCTCATGGACACATATAAGGGTGGAGAGTAGAATTTATTGGGTGAAGAGGAGAAAGGAAAACAACTCTCAGCAAAGCGAGAGGGAATCCTGCCAACAGGCTCCCACTCACAGATTGAACACCAGGCCAACACATAGGAACTGAAGAGGCCAGCCTCCTCCCCCGCTGCACAAGGCATGAATTCCTGTGGCTCCATCTCCTTCCCCCAGTGAGCAGGTGGGCATTGTTCAGAGAGAATCAGTCAGGAAAGGGTAGGCTTCATTTGGGACCAGCAGTCTGGTTTTTCAGCCTTCAGGCTATTTCAGGCTTGATGGTGGGGTTTCATCAGGGACCCTTGGCTGTCTCCTGTCTCTATCAGTTGCAGTTCACAACAATGTACTAATAGCCTGACTTCCTCCACCTTTCTTCTGGTACTCCCATTTAAATATAGACACTTTATTGTTAAATGCCGCTGTTCCAATAAAGGTATTAATCTTTTCTAGGCAGATCATCAGATTAATGATTAGGATAAAAAGGGTGAAAGATTATGTGAGACTATTTTGAAAATTTATGATTTTTGTCCTGCTGAACTCTTGAACATAACTTCTTTCTCATTAAGTTGTATAAAAAACATTTTTCTATAAAAATGCTTTTGTCTCTTTTGCATACAACGTATCATGACAAAGGTCTGGGTAAATGTGGGGGATTATTGAATATGAAATGTAAATATCAATGAGTGGAACACACTGATGTAACAGCAGAGGAAAAACAAACCCTGACAACTGAGGACGCATGGGTATCAGGGAGAGCATTACTGATCTTTGCTTTTCAAAAAGTTCTTGGAAGCTTTCCTCTCTTCCTGAAGACTCCCAATGCTGGCTTTCCAAGCTTCTATGAGCCCTTTGAAGTAAAATTGACTCCTGAGCCTAAGATTATACCTGACAATGCTGATTATGAGACACTAGGGGGTGGCCTTAGCTCCTGCACTTTCCATAAAAACACTTCCCAGTGTCCTGAGTAGGATAAACTGGTGTCATTGGCAAGCAAAATTGTTTGGAACAGTCTTTAGGCAATCTTTCTGAAACCAAGGACTAAACTGAATTAATTGGACTAGACTGAAAATGTTAGAGCAAAGGTCCCCCATGGTGATTTTGTACTGATGAATTCACTGGGGATCCTTTAACCTGTATTGCCTGAATGTATGTTCAGTTTGGGGTGTGTTTCTAAGGGTAACACGTGTGCCTTCTGGGACTGTACTTCTTGTGTATGTATCCTGTCTATTATGACACTACTTCAACCTGCAAGGCTTTCAGGTCAGCCTGCAAGGCTTACAAGTTAGCCAGAGTTATTCTGTGTCTCAATTGTTGCATAGAGCCAGAAATAAAGGTTAATGTGGAAACTTGAGGGCACAATCCAACTTTCTAAGGTAGACCTTTCTGGCTAATGGCTTTTGTTTTTACTGGCTAAATTAAGAAAACCTAAAGGGCATAAACTGAGACCAATACTGCAGTTTGGTATCATTATGCTGTGTGGGGTCCTCCTACGACTAATTTTCCTGTAAAGATGCCTTGACTAAGGGCCAATGGGGTGGACTGTGCACAAAAGAGTTAACATAGAAGTTCTCAGAGTTCTATACTTAGAAAGGTCTTGCAAGATGGACCCTTGGCTGCTGTCTAGAAACTCAGATTTGGGAAAAATTCCCAACATTTCCGAAACTCGTAAGAGTGGCTCACTGTACCTAACCTGTTTATACAAATGAAGTGGTTTATGTTAAACCTCTGCTTTCCTTCTGAAAGTCTATGATTTTGGTATATGCTAGGCAGAAGGTACTTGCATTGCCAGCCTCCAGTAAAAACCCTGGTAACTGAGGATATTGAATTCTGGAATGACAGTGTGAGGAGCTACATGGACCTACCCTCCAGTGAATGCTGTAAAAATTATTTTTAAAAATCCACTATTTAATGTCTCTGGAAATGGTCCTAAGAGCATAAAACAAATGAAGAAACTAATTCAGAAAATCTACTAAAATTCATTGAGGAAAGAGAGTCTATGGTATTTGATATAAGAGTTCTCCTTTATCCCTCCCTCCTAATTCAGGAAGATGGAAGAAACTATGTTGTAGACAGACATAGTGTTGCAATCTTCCTGCTCCTTAGCTCAGCTAGGTCTGAGTTCTTGTCCCATAACCAGGAAGAATCAGGCACATTGACATTGGAGAGTGAGTAGGGCAGAGTAGAGTTTATTAAGCAAAAGGAATGCTCTCAGCAAACAGAGGGATCCTGAAGGCAGGTTATCATTTCACAGTTGAATATAAAGTCATTTATATAAAAGCTGATGGGGCTGGGTTTCTTATTTGCTTAAGGTGTAAATTCCTGGTGGCTCTACCCCATCCTTCCAGTGTACATGTGGGCCTTTAGCCTGAGTCACTCCATATTGACTTATTTTCTTTACTGCACATGTGTCAGGGGATGGAATTTTCCACTTCTGGCATGTTTAGGTAAGTCTCCTGCATAACTTCCCTTATCTCTGTAACTGCGGACATGTTTAGGCAAGCCCCCTGTGCAAGTTTCCTTATCTGCACAAAACATCTAGTGTAAGCACTTGTGGTATGTGTGGATTAGGCAATGACCTGGGTGGGTCGGAGGTTCTCTCGGGACCCTTCCTTTACAGTCTGCCTAAAGCAAGCTGGCTAACTCCTCTCAATAGCTAAGAGCACAGGGTTTCCTTTCCCCAGAGCTCTCAATTAGGGGACTTCTTTCTCTGGAGTAGCAGGACATCAGTGCTTCTTATCCTGCCCCCAGCTCCATGTTGCTGAGGCTAAGTGTTGGGAGAGTACGGCCAAAAGTTGAGGCTCATTTCTTCTTGCCAGTCCCCACTCATGGAATGGAGGCTCTAAATTGGATACGGTAATGCTTAGAATACTGAGGCCCCAATTACCTTTTCTCCAGCTCATAAGACAGTGGTCCCATGCTAGGAGAAGTGAGTCAAGGAGACCTAAGGCTACCCCCACCTCCACTGAGCACTCAGCTCCTAGAGTAGGAGTATTGCTCAAAGACAAGTGTGTCATTGTCCCCAACCCCAGCTCCAGATCTGTCTCAGAGATTTTGCCTGGTGGAAGAAGCAGGCCATAAAACAGACAGATCCTTTTCTCTTCCCAAATAAACTTACTTTATTTGCAATAGTGAAGTTCAAGAATGTTTGTGTCTCTTCCAAAATTTATATTAAAACTTAATCCCTAATATAACAGTAATAAGAGGTAAGACCTTTAGGAAGTAATTAGGCCATGAAAGTTCTCCCCTCATAGATGGGATTAGTGACCTTATACAAGGGCTGGAGGCAACTAGTAAGGCACCATTTTTGCCCTGCTGCCTTCTGCCATGTGAGGACACAGTGCTCATCCTCTCCAGAGGATATATCTTTGTTCTCCTTTCTTATCTCAGATTCTCTAAATGACATAAACTTGTATAAAATGATAATTATAACAATGTATTAATGGGTTTTTAACATTAAGACAATATATACATATATAAAAAACACCAATACCATAAAGGAGAAAAATATAATACAGTGATATAGAAGTAACATTTCTATATCTCGTTGGAATTAAGTTGCCATAAATCTGAAGATCATTCTCATAAGTTAAAATGTGCATAGTAAACTGTAGGGCAACTACTAAGGAAATAAAAATAAATTACAAAAAGGTTATGGTAAATAATGAAATGTTTCTTTAGAAAACATTCACTTAATGCAAAGGAAAGCAGTAAAGAAGAAATAGAGGATGAAAAAAGACATGAAACAAATTGGAAATAAAAAAGTAAAATGGCATACTTAAATCTTACTATAACAGTAATAACATTAAATGTGGATGGATTAAACAATCCAGTCAAAAGCAGAGATTGTCAGATGGGATAATAAAATAAGAGTCACCTATATGCCACCTAGACAATTCACAGTATAGATTTCAAAATACAAAATGATTGAATGTAAAAGGATGAAAAAATATAAATCATACAAAGAGCAGCCACAGAAAGTTTAAGTGACTATGCTAATATTAAACACAGAGGACTTTAAAACACACACATTTTATAATGGTAAAACATTGAACCCACCATGGGGATAGTACACTTATAAGTATACATATATTTAATAAGAAAGTACTAAAATACATGAATCAAAACTTGACAGAAATGAACACAGAGAGTTGGGCATTTCAATACCCCATATTCAATAATGGATATAACAATTAGACAAAAGATCAAAAAATAAATAGAAAACCAGCTAGACTTAAGAGACACCAATAAAACACTCTGCCAAACAACAAATAAATTATTCTTAAATCTACATGGAACATTTTCCAGTATAGACTATATGACAGAGCATAAGAAACAAATATATTTAAAAAGGTTAAAAATGTAAGCTATGTTCTCCAACTAGAATGGAAAGAAACAAGAAATCAATAATGGAAGAAAAATGGAAAATCCACAAAATGTGGAAATTAAACAACACTCTTAACCAAGAGTCAAAGACAAATTAAAAGAAAAATTTTCAAATATTTTGAGACAAAAGAAAGTGAAAATACAGCATACAAAAATCTGTGGGATGCAGCAAAAACAGTGATCAGAGGAAAATGTATAGTTGTTGATACTTACATTATATAGAAAGAAAGATTTCAAATCAATAACATCACCTTATACCTCAAAGAATTAGGAAAAGAACAAGTTAAACTCAAAGCTAGAAGATGGAAGAAATAATAAAGATTAGGGGAGAGAAAACTGAACAGAGAATGAAAAAAACAATAGAGAGGATCTATGAAACCAAAACTTTCCTCTTTGCAAAGATCAGTGCAATTGGCAAGTCTTTAGCTAGACTGACTAGGAAAAGAGAGAAGACTCAAATTACTAAAAATAGAAATGAAAATGGGGCATTACTATAGTGCTTACAGAAATAAAAAGGATTATAGAAAAACCTTATGAACACTTGTACACTAACAAATTAGATAATGTAGATGAAATGAACAAATTTCTAGAAAGAAACTATCAAAACTTGCTCAAGAAGAAATAGAGAATTTGAACAGACATATAATAGAAGAAGTTCAGTCAGTAATCAAGAACATCCAGGCTGGTCGTGGTGGCTCACACCTGTAATCCCAGCACTTTGGGAGGCCAAGGTGGGTGGATCACTTGAGTCCAGGTGTTGGAGACCAGCCTGGGCAAAATGGAAAAATCTCATCTCTACAAAAAAAATATAAAAAAAATAGCTGGGTGTGTATACACCTGTAGTCCAAGCTACTTAGGTGGGTGAGGTGAGAGGATTGCTTGAGGCTGGGAGGCAGAGGTTGCAGTGAGCCAAGATCATGACATTGCACTCCAGCCTGAGTGACAGAGTGAGACCCTGTCTCAAAAAAAAAAAAAAAAAGGAAGAGCACAGGACCAGATGATTTCAATAGTGAAGTCTAACAAACATTAAAAGAAGAATTAACACCAATTCTTCTCATGAAATATAAGAGAACACTTTCTAATATATACTATGAAGTCAGAATTACTCTGATTCCAAAGCCACATAAAGATATCGCAATAAAAGGATAGACCAGTATCTCTTATGAAAACAGATGCAAAAATCCTCAACACAATACTAGCAAACTTAATTCAGCAACATATTAAGAGGATTATACATCATGACTGGGATTTATCCCCAAAATGCAAGGTTTGTTTAACATGCAAAAATCAATTAATATAATGCACTATATTAATAGAATAAAAACAAAACCACAAAGTCATATCAATACATGCAGAAAAAAATCTGATGACATTCTGCACTCTTTTATGATAAAGACACTTAACAAACTAGAAACAGAACACTCTCTGATAAAGGAAGACTATAAAAAACTCACAACATAAATCATGTTTAATGGTGAAATATTGGATGTTTTTCCCCTAAGAAATGAAACAACGATTGCTACTTTCTCATTTCTATTTAACATTGTAATGGAACTTCTAACCAGAGAAATTAGGGAAAGAAAAGAAATAAAAAACATCTAAATTGGAAAGAAAAAAGCATCTTTATTTGCAAATGATATTGTATTCAGAAAATCATAATGAATCTACTAAAAATTATTAGTACTAATATATAATTTTGTCAAAGCTCAAGATACAAGATGAATGTTCAAAAATCAATTGCATTTGCATATGCATGCAATAGAGAATCAAAAAATTATATTAAGAAAACAATTCCATTTAGAATACCATCAGAAAGAATAAAATGATTTGAGTCAAATTTAACAAGGGAAGTTTAAACTTACTCTAAAAATTTCAAGACATTGTGGAATGAAATTTTAAAAGATCTAGAATTTTTTTTTTGGCAGATTAGAGGTTTTTGTTGTCCCTTAGCCACTTGGAAATAGCAAGATAATGTCAGAGCCGATTAACCACAGCAACTCCATCTTGAGTAGGGGCTGGGTGAAATGAGGCTGAAACCTACTGGGCTGCATTCTCAGATGGTTAAGGCATTCTAAGTCACAGGATGAGATAGGAGATCGGCACAAGATACAGGTCATAAAGACCTTGTTGATAAAACACGTTGCAGTAAAGAAGCCGGCCAAAACCCACCAAAACCAAGATGGCTACGAGAGTGACCACTGGTCATCCTCACTGTTGCACTCCCACCAGCGCCATGACAGTTTACAAATGCCATGGCAACATCAGGAATTTACCCTTTATAGCCTAAAACAGGGAGGCATAAAAAATCCACCCCTTGTTTAGCATATAATCAATAAATAACCATAAAAATGGGCAACCAGCAGCCTGCTCTATGGAGTACTCATTCTTTTATTCCTTTATTTCTTAATAAACTTGCTTTCACTTTACAGATTCACCCTGAATTCTTTCTTGTGTGAGATCCAAGGACCCACTCTTGGGGTTTGTATCTGGACCCCTTTCCGGTAACAATAGTGCATAAAGATCTATTCTGAGAGCTTTAATTCAAGACGGAAAAATGGAAATCCACCAGATTCATGAAGAACACCCCAGAACCTGGGGGAGAGTACATCAGCAAACAGCTTTCTTGATGTCATCTGGCTGATTAAAAGAATTTGGTGCAGGGGAATCCTCTCTGCTCCAGACCAGGCAGATCTCCAGTCATCTGGAGTACCTGCTTACCTGGATCAGCATTCTGACATTCCCCACTCTTCCTGTGCAGAGACCCTGGTGCATAGAGGCTCTCTCTGCTTTATGCCCAGGCATATCTCCAGGCATTCAGGGCACCCACTTATCTAGTTGAGCAGTCTCAGCTGCCCCACTCTTCCTGGACATAGATTATGGTGCTGTGAGGCCCTCTGCTACACACTCAGGCAGATGAGCACCTGCTTGCCTTGTTCAGCCGCCTGAGTTTCCCCACACCTCTTGTGCAGAGATCCAGGCATGTGATCACCCAATCTCATGGATTAGGAGTTTAGGCCACCTCTTAATCTCATGCAGAGAACTTGTCATTAAGGATGTTTCCTAACTTCACACCTAGGCACACCTCTCAGTGCTGCCCACTAAATTCTCCTTCAGAAGAGGTTCTTGTGTCAGCCACTGGGGGACCTGTAGGCAGATCTGCCTAGTCTGGCCCCACTCATTGTGGCCACAAGCCCCCTGGGGCTGAGCAGGAAGCTAAGACCTCTGTATATTCCCTAAATAAGCTCATTGCCCAAGGCAACAGAGACCATCTGCCAGTAAACAAAGATCAAGTATACAGCTTGCCATGTAGGCCACAGCTAGCTCTTACCCATGAGTGCCATCTACTGGCTCGTAGGTTAAACTGCACAGCCTAAAATAAAGTGCACAGGACTATAGAAACAAAGCCAAGTACTCTCTAGGGTCGCACCTGCTAGAGACAGGTAGAAAGGGGAAAGGAAAGAAAAAGAAAAAAATTCACCCACACGAAAATAATTACAAACATAAGAAGTGTCAGCATCTCCAAATGAGAAGGAACCAACATAAAAAATCTTGCACCATGAAAAATCTGAAGATAGTGAAGCCACCAAAGGATCACACTAGCCCTCCAGCAATGGTGTCCAATCAAAATAGAAACTCAAAAGTGACGCTTAAAGAATTCATAGCACAATTTTCAAGGAAGTTCAATGTGATCGAAAACAAGGTTGAAAATAAACACAAAGAAAAATCTAAAGCGATCCAGGAAATGAAGGAAGAGATAAACATCTTAAAAACAAACCAATAAGAAATTCTAAAATTGAAACATTCACATAAGGAATTTCAAAATACAATGGGAAGCTTTATCAATAGGCTGCACCAAACAGAAAAAAGACTTTCAGAACTTGAAGACTGGTCTTTTGAACTAACCCAGTCAGAAAAATAAAGAAAAAATAATTGTTACAATTGAACGAAGTTTCCAAGAAATATGGAATTATGTAATATGACTAAATTTAGGAATTATTGGCTTTTCTGAGAGAGGAAAACAAGCAAACAACCTGGAAAACATATTAGAGTCATCCAAGAAATTTTCCATAATCTTGCTAGAGAGGTAGACATCCAGATTGAAGAAATACAGAGAACACCTGCTTGGTACTATATAAAATGAACATCACTAAGGCATATAGTCATCAGACTGTCCAAGTTATATGCTAAAGAAGAAATCTTAAAGGCAGCTGTAGAAAAAGGTCAGATGACATACGGAGGGAGCCTCAACAGGCTAACAGAAGACTTCTCAGCAAAATCCTTACAAGCCAGGAGAGACTGGAGGCCTATATTCAGTATCTTCAAAGAAAAGAAATTCCAACCAATAATTTTTTATTCCACCAAACTCAACTTCATAAATGAAGGAGATATAAAATATTTTTCAGACAATCAAGGGCTAAGGGAATTTGTAACCACTACACAAGCCATACAAGAGATCCTTGAGAGTTCTAAAATAGAAACAAAATAACAATACCTGTCACCACAAAACACTCCTAATTACATAGCCCACAGACACTATAAAGCAACCACACAATAGAAACTACAGAGGAACTAGCTACAAAACCTCACATATTAATAATAACCTTGAATGTAAATGGTCTAAATGTCCCACTTAAAAAGAACAGAGTGGCAATCTTGATAAGAAAAATCAAGACCCATTAATTTACTCTCTTCAAGAGAACCACCTCACTTGTAACAAAATCCATAGGCCCAAGGTAAAGGGTTGAAGAGTCATATTGCAAATGGAGAACAAAATACAGCAGAGGTTATCATTATACTTAGATAAAACAGACTTTAAACCAGCAATAGTAAAAAAGGAAAAAGAAGAGCATTACATAATGATAAATGGTTCAATTCAACAAGAAGAGTTAACTATCCTAAATATAGATGAACCCAACATTGGAGCACTGGGATTCACAGAAAGAAGTACTTCTAGACCAATGAAGAGACTGAGACAGCCACCTAATAATAGTGGGAGACTTCAACACCCCACTGTAAACATTAGACAGATCATTAAAGCAGAATACTAACAAATAAATTCTGGAATTAAATGTGACGCTTGGCCAATTGGAACTAATAGACATCTACACATTACTCCACCCATCTACTACAGAATTTACATTCCTCTCTTCTGTACACAGAATATACCCCAAGATTACATAGAAATTAAACAACTTGCTCCTGAGTGATTTTGGGTTAACCATAAAGTTAATTCATAAATAAATCTCTGAAATAAATAAAAACAAAGTCACAATATACCAAAATCTCAGGATGCAGCAAAAGCCATGTTAAGACAAAATTTATATTATTAAATGCTTACCTTAAAAAGTTAGAAAGATCTCAAATTAACAGTCTAGCATCACACACAAGGGAACTGAGAAAACAGGGACAAATTAACCTGAAAGCTGGCAGAAGTAAAGAAATAACTAAAATCAGGGCAGAGTTGAATAAAATTGAGACCAAAAATCCAAACAATCAATGAAACCAAAAGTTAAATTTTTGAAAGGAAAACAAGATTGATTGATAGACCACTAGCTACATTAACCAAAAAAAAAAAAAGAGAAAAGATTCAAATAAGTACATACAAAAATAACAAAGGTGACATTACAATTAATCTCACAGAAATACAAAAGAACCTCAGAGATTACACATACACAAATTAGAAAACCTGGAGGAAATGGATAAATGCCTGTAAACACACAAGCTCTCAAGATAAAATCAAGAAGAAATTGAAATGCTGATCAAATTAATATCGAGCTCCAAAATAGAATAAATAATGAAAAATCTACCAAGCAAAAAAAGCCCTGGACCAGATGGATTCATAGCTGAATTACACCAGACATACAACAAAGGGTTGGTACCCATTCTATTGAGACTATTTCAAAAATCTGAGGAGAAGGGACTCTTCCCTAACTCATTCTATGAGGCCAGCATCATTCTTACTAAAACCCAGCAAAGGCACAAGGAAAAAAGAAAACTACAGGCCAATATATCTGATGAACATAAACACAAAAATCCTCAATAAAATCCTAGCAAACTAAATCTAGAAGCATATCAAAAAGTTAATTCAGCACAATTAAGTAGAATTTATTTCTAGGATGCAAAGCTGATTCAACATATGAACATCAATAAATGTAATTCACTACATAAACACAATTAAAAACAAAAACCATATTATCATTTCAACATATATTAAAAAGGCTTTTGATAAAATACAATATCCCTTCATGATAAAAAAAAAAAAAAAAACAAAACCTCGACACTCAACAGCATGGACATCAAAGGAACATGTTACAAAATAATAAGAGCTATCTACGACAACATACAGCCAACATCATACTGAATAGGCAAAAACCAGAAGCATTCCCTTGAAAATGGAAAAAGACAAGGATGCCCACTCTCATTCCTCCTATTCAACACAGTACTGGAAGTCTTAGCCAAAGCAATCAGGCAAGAGAAAAGCATAAATGGCATCCCAATAAGAAAAGAAGAAGTCAAGCTATCTCTCCTCATGGATGAATTGATTCTTTACCTAGAAAACCCTAAAGACTCCACCAAATGGCTTGTGGAACTGGCAAATGACTTTCCGGATACAAAATCAACATATAAAAATCAGTAGAATTTTTATACACCAGTAACATTCAAGCCAAAAGCCAAATGCGGGACACAATCCCATTTACAATAGCCACAAAGAAATAAAATATCTAGGAATACATCTAACTGCCGGGCATGGTGGCTCATGCCTGTAATCCCAGCACTTTGGGAGGCCGAGGCAGGTGGATTGCCTGAGCTCAGGAGTTTGAGACCACCTTGGGAAACATGGTGAAACCCCGTCTCTACTAAAATACAAAGAATTAGCCGGGCATAGTGGCATGGGCCTGTATTCCCAGCTACTCAGGAGGCTGAGGCATGAGAATCATTTGAGCCCAGGAGGCAGAGGATGCAGTGAGCCAAGATCACTCCAAACTGCACTCCAGTTTGGGCTACAGAGTGAGACTCCATCTCAACAAAACAAAACAAACCAAAACAAACAAACAAACAAAAAAACATGAATACATCTAACTGAGGAGGTGAAAGATCTCTACAAGGAGAGCTACAAAACACTGCTGCTGAAATAAATTATAGATGAAACAAACAAATGGCGAAACATTCCATGATCATGAATAGGAAGAGTCAATTTTGTTAAAATGCCCATACAGCTCAAAGTAATCTACAGATTCAATGCTATTCCAATCAAACTATCAATGTCATTTTTTACAGAAAAACAATTTTAAAATTCATATGGAAGCAATAAAGACCCAAATAGCCAAAGCAATTCTAAGCAAAAGGAATGAAGTCAGAGGCATCACATTACCCAACTTCAAACTATACCATAAGGATACAGTAAACAACACAGTAGGGTATTGGTACTAAAACAGACACATAGTCCAAAGGGGGGAAAAAAGAACCCCAAAATAAAGCTGCACACCTACAGCTATGTAATCTTGGCAAAGTTGACGATAATAAATAATGGGGAAAGTACTCCCTATTCAATACATATTGCTGGGATACCTGGCTAGCCATATGTAGAAGAATAAAACTAGACCCCTACATTTCACCATATGCAAAAATTAACTAAACATGGATTAAAAATTTAAATGTAACACCTCGACCAATAAGAATCCTAGAAGAAAACCTAGGAAACACCCTTCTGGAGATGGGTCTTGAAAAAGAATTTATTACTAAGTCATCAAAAGCAATTGCAAGAAAATCAGAGATTGACAAGTGGGACCAAATTAAACTGAAGTGCTTCTGCACAGCAAAAGAAACTATCAACAGAGTAAAAAACCTACAGAATGGGAGAAAATATTTCCAAACAACGCATCTGACAAAGGTCTAATATCCAGAATGTAAAAGAAACCGAAACAATTACACAAGCAAAACGCAAATAATCCCATTAAAAAATGGGTGAAAGAGATGAGCAGACACTTCTCAAAAACAAGACTCAAGAGTAGTCAACAAAAATGAAAACAAAATGCTTCACATCAGTAATCATCAGATAAAAGCAAATTAAAACCAAGATGAGTTGAGCAAGATGGCAGAATAGAGTGCTCCACCGATCATATCCCCTGCAAAGATACCAGTTTATCAACTATCTACACAAACAAAAAACCTTCATAAGAAACAAAAATCAGGTGAGCCCTTACAGTACCTGGTGTTAACTTCACTGAAACAAGCACTGAAGAGGTAGAAAAAGTCTTGAATTGCTGTCGCCACACATTTCCCCCTACCACTGGCAGCTGCAGCAGTGGCATGGTGCAGAGAGCATCTCTGAGTGCTGCGGGAGAGAAAGCACAGCAGTTGTGAGGCAACAAACTCAGTATTGTAATGCTAGAGCAGAAAGGAAAACTGGACCACATTCAGCTGATGCCCGCCCACAAAGGCAGTATATAAAACAGCCCTAGCCAAAGGGGAATTACTGATCCCAGTGGTTGAAACTTGAGCTCCTGCAAACCTTGCCACCCCAGGCTACAGTGCTTTGTATCTCTAAATAAACATGAAAGGCAGTCAAGACCAAAAGGACTGCAACTTTCAAGTGAGTCCGAGTGCTGAACTGGCCCCAGAGACAGTAGACTGGTGGGGCATGAAACCTACTGAGACACAAGCTGGGGCAGCAAAGGGAGTAATGGCATCATCCTTCCCCTAACCTCAGGATGCACAGCTCACAGCTCCAAAAGAGACCCTTTCTGCTTGAGGAGAGGAGAGGGAAGAATTTTCCATCTCTTCAGGAGGACTCTGTCTTATATCTAAGATTTAAGCTCAGCCACAGGACAAGTCACTGTTCAGAGTCATGAGATCCCCGTTTCAGGCCATAGCTCACAGACAACATTTCTAAATACATCAAAGGCCAGAAAATGACCCTCTGCTTTGAAGGAAATAATTAGGTCCTGGCAACATACATCCACTGCTAACTAAAGAGCCCTTGGGCCCCAAATAACCAGCAGAGATACCAAGGTACTATGTTGAGGGTCCTGGGTGAGCCTCTGAGACTTGTTGGCTTCAGGTAATTACTGGCAGAGGTGGCTATGAGGTGAAACTTCTACTTGAGATAAGCAAACACAAAAGTGAAGGGGACTTTGTCTTGCACCTTAGGTACCAGCACAGTCACAGGGAAGTAGAGAAGCAAGTGGGCTCTTGGAGTCCCTAATTCCAGGACTTGACATCTGGATGGAATTTCTGAACTTTCCCTGGGCCAGAGGTGTGCCCATTGCCCTGAAGGGGGAGTCCCAGGCCAGGTAGCATTTACTATAAGCTGACTGAAGAGCCCTTGGACCTAAAGAGAACATCTGCAGTAGTCTGGCAGTACCCTACACCGTGACCTGTGCAAGCAGGGGCTACAGGGTGATCCTCTGCCTTTGGAAAAGGGAGAAAAGAGTGAGAATGACTGCATCTTGTGGTTTCAGTGAACACCAGGTAGACTTCTAAGGTTTATTACTCTAGTCTCTTGAGTCCCAGAGGGCATCTCATCTCTGGACACATCCAGGGCCTGGGGGAACTTGCCACTGTGAATGGAAGGCCACAGGCCTGGCTGGCCTTGTCATCTGCTGATTACAGAGCATCAGGGCCTTGAGTGAACATAGGCAGTATCCAAGAAGTGGTTATAGCATGTCTTGGATGAGGCACAGTGCTCTACTGGCTTCAAGTCTGACCCCAGCACAATCATAGTGGTGATGGCCACAAGGATACTTGTGTCACTCCAACTGCAACTTCAGGTGTCTCAGACGAGAGAGAGAGAGAGAGAGAGAGAGATATTCTCTATATTTGGGAGAAAGTAAGAGAAGAAAACAAAAGTTTCTTCCTGGTAATCTAGAGAATTTGCCCAGATACTGCATTAAGGCAGTACCTCTACAAGTCTGCAAGAATCACAGTGTTACTAGGGCTGAGGTGTCCCCAAAGCAAGTACAGATTGTATCACAACATGCAAGTCCTTTCAAATATCTGAAAAATCTTCCCAAAAAGGACTAGAACAAGCAAGCCCAAACAGCAAGGACTAAAATAAATATCAAACTCTTCAATGCTCAGACACCAAAGAACATCTGCTAGCCTCAACAATATCCATGCAAACATGACTTCACTAAATGAACTAAATAAGCCACCAGTGAACAATCCTGAAGAAATAGAGATATGTGACCTCTCAGATGAGAATTCAAAATAGTTTTTTTGAGGAAACTCAAATAAATTCAAGATAACACAGAGAATAAATTTATAACTCTATCAGATAAATTTAACAAGAGATTGAAATAATTAAATAGCATCAAAAAATATCTGGAGCTGAAAAATGCAATTGGCATACTGAAGAATGCATCAGAACCCTACAAAAGCAGAATTGATCAAGCAGAAGAAAGAATTAGTGAGCTTGAAGACAGGCTACTTAAAAATATACAGTCAGAAAAAAACAGAAGAAAAAAGAATATAAAACAATAAAGCACACATACAAGTTCTAGAAAATAGCCTAAAAAGTGCAAATCTAAAAGTTACTGGCTTAAGGAGGAGATAGAGAAAGAGATAGGCGTAGAAAGCTTATTCAATGGGACAACAATAGAGAATTTTTCAAACCTAGAATAAGATATTAATATTCAAGTACAATAAAATTACAGAATGCCAAGCAGACTTAAAACAAAGAAGGCTACCTCAGGGCATTCAATAATCAAAATCCAAAGAGCCAAGGATAAAGAAAGGATCTTAAAAACAGCAAGAGAAAAGAAACAAATAATATACAAGGAAGCTTCAATACATCTGGCAGCAGACATTTCAGTGAAAACCTTACAGGCCAGGAGAGAGCGGCATGACATTTTAAAGTGCTGAAGGGACACACACAAACACACACACACACACACACACACACACACACAAATCCAAAAAGAAAGACATTAAATCCTATCACTAAAGAAAATATCCTACATTAAAGGAAGACAAGGAAGAAAAGAAGGAAGAGAAGATTACAAAACAAAAAGAAAACAAATAACAATATGGCAGGAGTAAGTCTTTACTTATCAATAGTAGCATAGAATATAAATGGACTAAACTCTCCAATCAAAAGAAACAGACTGGCTGAATAGATAAAGAAAGCAAGAAGTATACCGACAAGAAACATACTTCACCTGTAAAGTCACATAACTGAAAATAAAGGGATGGAAAAAGATATTCCATGCCAATGGACACCAAAAAAAGAGCAGAAATCACTACACTTATATCAGACAAAATAGATTTCAAAACCAAAAAGCATAAGAGGAGACAAAAGTAGTTCTCTCTATAATGATAAATAAGTCAATTCAACCAGAAAAAACAACAATTTAAATATATATGCACCCAATAATGGAGCATCCAGATATGTAAAGGAAATATTAGAGCTAAAGAGAGAGATAGGCCCCAATACAATAATAGCTGCATATTTTAACACCCCACTTTCAACATTGGACAGATCTTCCAGACACAAAATCAACAAAGAAACATTGGACTTAATCTGCACCATAGACCAGATGGATCTAATAGATATTTATAGGCCATTTCATCCAACAGCTGCCGAATAAACATTCTTCTCCTCAGCACATGGACTATTCTCAAGGATGGAACATATGTTAGGTCAGGTCACCAAAGAAGTGTTATGACATTCACAAAAATTGGAAATAATACTAGCCATCTTTCCAAATCACAATAGAATAAAAGTAGAAATCAATAACAGGAGGAATTTTGGAAACTACACAAACACATGGAAACTAAACATGTACACCTACTATCTACCCACAAAAATAAAAAATAAATAAATAAAGGAACAAAAAAATAAAATAAGAAACAAGAAAACACTGTTCTCCTGAATGACCAATGAAGAAAACAAAAAGGAAATTGAAACATTTCTGGCAATAAATCATAATGAAAACATGAGATACCAAAACCTATGAGATACAGAAAAAGCAGTACTAAGATGAAAGTTTATAGCTATACATGCCTATATATAAAAAAGGAGAAAAACTCTGAAGAAACAATCTAATGATGCATCTTAAAGATTTAGAAAGGCAAGGGAAAACCAAATCTAACATTAGTGGAAGAAAAAAAATATAGATCAGAGCATAAATGGATAAAATTGAAATAAAAAAATACAAAAGATCAATAAAACAAAAAGTTGTTTTTTAAAAAAAGTTAAAATTTACAAACCTTTAGCCAGACTAAGAAAAAAGAGAGAAGATACAAATAAATAAAATTAAAAATGCAAAAGGAGACACTACATCTGATAATACAGAAATTCAAATAATCATTAGTGGCTACTATGAGCAACTAACTATATGCCAATACTGAAAACTCTAGAAGAAACGAATGCATTTCTAGACACGGCCTATCAAAATTTAACCAGGAAGAAGTCCAAAACCTAAACAGACCAATACCAAGTAACAAGGTTGAAGCTGTAATAAACCTCTCTCAGTAAAGAAAAGCTCAGGACCTAATGGCTTCACTGCTCATTTTTGTTGAACATTTAAAGAACTAATAACAATCCTACAAAAACTATTCCAAAAAATAGAGGAGGAGGAAATACTTCCAAACTCATTTTACAAGACCATTATTACCCTGATACCAAAAACAGGAAAAGACACATCAAAATAAAAGAGAATGACAGGCCAATATCTTTGATGAATATTTTTTGCAAAATTCTCAACAAAATACTAGCAAACTGAATGTAACAATACATTAAAATCAATGATATATCATATCAACAGAATAAAAATTAAAAAATGATCATTTCAATTGATGCCAAAAAAGAATTTGATAAAATTCAACATCCATTCATGATAAAAATCTTCAAAGAACTGGGTATAGAAGGAACACACCTCAAACTAATAAAAGGCATATAAAACAGTCCTGAAGCAGGTATCATACTGAATGGGAAAAAACTGAAAGCCTTTTCCCAAGATCTGGAACATCACAAGGATGCCCATTGTCACCACTACTAAACATAATACTAGAAGTCCTAGCTAGAGCAAGCAGATTAATTTTAAATAATGGATTTTGAAAGGTTGAAAGATGCTAAATAAATTTAAGGTATTTTTCTTTTATGTATTTATTATATGTTGAGCACATAGTAGGCATTCAATTGACAACATTTTATAAAGCACATCAACAGCAATGCCATTGGATCCCATGAGTCTTTCTAGCCCTGAGCAGTAGTTATTCCATTTCACTGAATATTTATTAGATGGTGTTTAAAAATATTAAAAACAAGCTGGATGCTTGTTTTTATATACCCTTTTATATATATTGTTATATATATTGTTTTATATACCCAATCTTTATACCCTTCATGCAGAATAATATTGGATTGGGGAGAATTAATTTAGTGTTACTAAGCCCAAATCCAATGAAAACTTGTTTTAATATTATTTTCTTTCTCCTCATAAAAGACAACAGAACTTTATCACTACTCCACCAATAAGCTGCCTCATAAGAGGATCTCAGAAATTATTTTCTCATATTACTAATCCTTTCAAATATAATTTTATTTCTAACTAGAGGTCAGAGAGTTATTCTCAGAGAATATGAAAAATCAGATGACTATTTTCCTCTGACTGTTAAACTAAAATATTTCACAGATATTCAGCTCAGGAGAAAAGAACTTGTCTAACAACCAGTGCAACCTCTGGATAACACTTTGTATCGGTAAATGCCCAAACACATATAGTATATTTTATTTTCATAGGATTCAATAGCCCACCATATTTAAGATATATGACCTCATGGATGAGTCAGTGTTACTTAAAACAAATTTCAAGGCTCATTATGTGGAAATAGCATATTAAAACAGAGAACATTGATTATACATTAAATATATTTTATTTTAAATGTTCTGTTTTTGAAATGAATCACAGGGGTTTATTGAGGCACAGAATTTATTGTTATAATTTCAGAGGGAAGATTTCTTAGGAATGTTTGGGTTAAAGTTCTTGGTTTTCTTTTGGTGCTTTGAGTTATAGCAACATTCTCAATTAGAAAATGTAGTCTGCGTGTAATAAAATAAAAATGACCAGCAAGGCAAATGCCAACTATTTATCAAAAATTATGGAGCTTGGATAATATATTTTTGAGAGAAGCAAGATAATTTGAAACTTTTTAGATTTAGGCTTGGATATTTACCTGTTTCCACAGTAACTAATAATGAGAAAAAGTTTATGAGCAATCTGTATTCACCCATTCCAGAATGATGAGAGCTAAATTCATCATTGTGTTTCTTAGGCCAGAATAACCATCTTTGCTAAGAATTAATTTTCCCCCTTTTGAGGAGATAAAATTTAACTAAAGCAAGATAATTTCCTAATTTTTAATGGTAAATTGGAAATCTGGGATTAAGATGCCCATTCTCTGAATTTCTGATAAAATGATCTTAGGCCCAAATTTGTCAAAGCTACTGACATTTTGGAGGTGTCATAATATTTCTAATTAAACTTGTAAATCAAACTGCTTTCAAAGACCACACATGTAAACTTACCTTGAGGACGGTTATCCTTTCTATGAACACCAAGGCATTTTCCTTCATAGTCTGAGTCAAGGTGATATCTTTCCCTTGGTTCAGAGTCAAATGCAATTCTGTGTTCATTTTCACTGTCAGACTCCATAAGATGCTCTTCCTTCTCTTCATCTATTTGAAGTCTCTCATTTGCAAATTGTGTCAGACACTGTTCCCTCTGCATCCTCATCAGGTGTCTTTCACTTTCAAACTCATTTTGTTGTCTTTAATTTTTTAGAATTTGTATGATGTTTTTAGAATTAAAGTCTACATGATGTCTTTTGAAGTTTTCCAAATATTTTAGAGGGCCATCCTGATATCTTCCAGAGCTATTCAAAAGTCTTGCAGACCTATGCTGCTATGTTATAGAACAATCCCAGCATCTACCATAGTCAAAGTCTGACTGTATTTTATTAGAGTCCATCTGATATCTTTCAGATTCATAATTCCATTTACAGTAGCCACATATAAAATTAAATACCTAGGAATTAACCAATAAAGTGAAAGATCTCTATGATAAAAACTATAAAATGATGATGAAAAACAATTGAAGAGAACACCAGAAATGAAACAATATTCCATGCTCATAGATTGGAATAATCAATATTGTTAAAATGTCTGTACTATGCACAGCATTCTACAGATTCAATGCAATACCTATGAAAATACCAATATCATTCTTTACAGAAATAGAAAAAACTCTAAAATTTACATGGAACCACGAAAGTCCCAGAATAGCTAAAGCTACACTAAGCAAAAGAACAAAACAGGAGTAATCACATTACCTGACTTCATATTATACTATGGAGCTATAGTAATCAAAATGGCATGGTACTGGCGTAAAAACAGACACATAGACCAATAGAATAGAAACCAAGAAACAAATCCACACACTACAGAGAACTCATTTTCGACAAAGGTACCAAGAACATACATTGAGGAAGCTATAGTCTTTTCAGTATATGGTGCTAAGAAACCTGGATATCCATACGCAAAAGAATAAAACTAGACTCCTATCTTTTGCCATACACATAAATCAAATCAAAATGGATTAAAGACTTAAATCTAAGACTTAATACTATAAAATTGCTAATAGAAAACATTGGGAAAACTCTCCAAAACATTGGTCTGGGCAAAATTTCTTGAGTAATACTCCACAAGCATAGGCAAGCAAAGAAAAAAAAAATAGACTAATGGTATCACATCAAGTTAAAAAGCTTCTTCACAGCAAAAAATGCAATTAACAAAGAGAAGAAACCACCCATAGAATGAGAGAAAAATATTTGCAAACTACCCACCAGACAAGACTTTAATAACCAGAATATATAAGGATCTCAAACAATTCTGTAAGAAAATATCTAATAATCCAATCAAACCATGGGCAAAAGATTTGAATAGACATTTCTTATAAGAAGACATATAAATGAAAAATCATATGAAAAGCTACTCAATGTCATTGATCATCAGGGAAAGGCAAATAAAAACTATAATGAGATACCATATCACCCAAATTAAAATGGCTTATATCCAAAGACAGACAGTAACAAATGCTGGTGATGATGTGGAGAAAAGCGAACCCTTGTACACTCTTGTTGGGAATATAAGTACAACCACTATGGAGAACAGTTTGGCGGTTCCTCAATAAATTAAAAATTGAGCTATCATATGATCAAGAAATCCCACTGCTGGGTATATATCAAAAAGAAAGGAAATTGTTATATCAAGATATATCTGCACTTCTATGTTTGTTCCAGTACTATTCACAGTAGCTAAGATTTGGAAGCAAACTAAGTGTCCATCAATAGATGAATGGATAAAGAAAATGCGGTTCATATACACAATGGTTTACTATTCATACAGCCACAAGAAAAGAATGCAATCCAGTCATTTGCAGCAACATGGATGGAATTGGAGATCATTGTGTTACATGAAACAAGCCAGGCACAGAAAGGCAAACATCACACTTTCTTACTTATTTTTTGAATCTACAAATAAAAACAATTAAACTCATGGACATAGAAAGTAGGAGAATGGCTACCAGAGGCTGGGAAGAATAGTAGGGGGCTGGGCAGGAGATGTGAATGGCTAATGGGTACAAAAAGTTAGAAAGAATGAAGACAACCTACTATTGATAGCACAATGGTGCGACTATAGTTAATAATAACTATGTATTTTAAAATAAAGAGAGTAATTGGAATGTTTAAACTTAATAGATACATGCTCAATAGGATGGATACCCCATTCTTCATGATATGATTATTTCACATTGCATGCCTGTATCAAAATAGTACATGTACCCCATAATATATACACCTACTATGTACTCAAAAAATTAAAAAATTAAGAGACTCCATTAAGAATATGAATAAGCAATCTCAATATTGGGAGAAAAATTTTGTAAAATAAATATCTGACAAAGGACTGATGTCAAGGATATAAAAAGAACTCTAACAACTCAATAGTAAAAGTACAAACAACCAAAGTTTTTAAAATGGGCAAAAGTTTTTAATAAGTATATGGAAGGATGAAAAGCACATGCAAAATTGCTTAACATATCTCATTATCAACAAAACGTAAATTAAAGTTACAATGAAATTCCACTGTATACCCACCAGGATAACTACAATTTTAGTCTGACAATACCAAATATTAGTGAGAATATAGAGTAACAAGAATTTTCACACATTATATTTTCTACTGGAGTATGGTATGATACAATTACTTTGGAAGTTTCTTCTAAATAGAAACATGCATCCTTCTCAGTAATATCTTTCCTAGGTATACCCAAAGATAAATGAAAACATATGCCCACAAAAAGACATTATAAAGTGTTCATAGAAATTTTATCCATAGCTTTAAACTAGAAACAACAAGAAGGTCCATAGAAAAGAATGGATAAACTGTAGTGTATTCATACAGTGGGATGCTGCATAACAGTATAAAACAAAAAAAATTAAAAACTAATATTAAAAATTGATATAAAACATTATGTTGAGTAAAAAAGACCTCACACAAAACAGCATACTATGTCAAATTCCACTTCCAAAATTGGTAAAACTAATGTGAGGTGGAAAATTATCAGAACTGTGGTTGCCTCCTGGTAAGAGGCAGGAATGTAGCGGAGGAATCATCAGGGTTTGCTCAGCATGAGCATGAGGGACTTTCTCGAGTGAGAGTAATATTCTATATCTTCATATGGATTTTGGTTAAATAGGTGTGTCTATTTGTCAAAACTCACAGAATGATACACTGTAAGACACTTAAGTTTGGTGCATTTCATTTTTGTAAATTTATCTACAAAATTGAACCAAAACTAGTATTGCTTCATTAGTGGCATCTTTGTTAAAGTATTCGGAATAAATTATACTGTTTTCTGCAAATTTGAAGTGCATGATAAAAAATAAAATAGATTATTGGGTAGATAAAGAAATGGATAGACAGATGTGTACAAAAGCAAATATAGTAATGTATTATTTGTAGAATGTAGGTGGTATTTATATGGATGTCTACAATTCTTTCAACTCTTTGTTATGTTCAAAAATTTACATAATCAAACACTGAGGGGAAAAAAATTAAGTCTTTACAGTGGCCCATTATCTATTCAATCTGTTCTGCCACTATTTCCTCTTAGATCTCACCTTCTATTACTCTATTCCATACCCCTTTCCTCCTCCTACACCTTTCCTCGGCCACATTGGCCTTCTTGTTATTCTTGAAACATATCAAGCATGAATCTCTCTTATAGTCTTTGACTTTTATATCCGCTACTTAGAACACACTACTAGATAACCACATTGTTCAAAGCCTGATCACTCACCTTCCTTAGCTCTTTGCTTAATTTACCTTTGCATTGAGGACTTTCCCTAACATTCAAACTTGTCTGCGAGCACCTGATCCTGGTTCCTCACTTTATTTATCTCTATAGTACTTATTACCATCTGACATTCTGTATATTTCACGTATTTATTTGTTGATTCAAAAGCAGTGAGGGCAGAAATTTGTGTCTATTTTCTTTCTGGCATGTTGAACAATAGCTGGCACATAATGTGTGTTCAGTAAATATTTGTTAAGGGAATGAATTAGACTTGTAAATGAGCTGAATAAGTGGTAATAATGAAATTGAATAGGCCCAGCTGTATAACTTTTAAAAACAAATACTTAAGTACAGGCAGGGGGAAATAACAATGGCTGCAAAAAAAATGACAAAGGAATTTTAGTTAAATCAGTTAACATATATAAAACACATAGAAAATTGTCTGCATGTAGTAAATACTATGTAATTGTGATTCTTTTTATTATTTGGGTAGAAGGTACAATCTTGCATTAACAGTGTGATAGGGGATTTCTAAAAAAAAAACATAAATTCCATCTTAGGCCACGTTTAAAAGAGTATAGCATTTAGAATAAGGGATGTTACAAAGTCCCTGCTGGACACTACATTTCTGAGAATCAATAAAGTTCTGAGTACCTAATTAAAAATGACCATGGATATCGTGTACTATATTTACACCAGAAGAAATATAATGATAAGGTGAACTAAGAGTATTTATCTGAGGAAGAGAATACTGCTGTATTGAAATATCTGAAGAACAGTCATGTGAAATAATGATTACATTATAGTTCTCTCGACTCCTAGCAGCTGAAATAAGAACAATGGGTGAACACTGTGGAATAACATATTTTACATCAAGAAAGGATTTTCTTACAGTAAGAACTATCTAAGTATATGATCTGGTTTCAAGGTGGATAGAATGTCCTCAACTGCAAGTATTAAAGCATTGACTATGCAAATGTGTGATATAAAGGAAAGAACATGAGCTTTTACTGTCACAATAACCTGAATCCAAATTCCATATGTGCAACTTACTTGTATCACTTTGAGCAATTGACTTAAACTCTAAGCCTCAGTGTCTTCGTCTGAAAAATGTATTTCAACATCGTAGGCATTATGAGAATAAAATGAAATTAAATGAATGTTAAGAACCAAACACCATATTTGGCACACATTAGGCCCTCTCTAATATGTGAGAGGTGATTCAAACACTCGAGTTTATGGTTGGACCAAAACTAAAGTGGCTTCCAAGCCTAAGAATTTGCGATTTCATATTATTCATGTTAATTGAGGTACACTGAAAATTGGATCCCAGAACTGACATCTGAGATAGTATGTAAACAATTTGTGTTTTTCTAAGGAGAAGAAAATATTAGCATCCAAGAATAGGCATGTAGAAATTTGAAACAGAACATTACTCTGTAGGGAAAGACAAACAGACTTTCCTTTCTTCCTCATGTCCATCCATCACATAATTTCAATAACATTTCTGAAGAAGTATGTCTTAGAGAGAAGACACGGTTATAATTGTAAAGCCTAAGTAATGTTAATGTCGCCACAGACACGTACAACTCCCTCTAGGATTTAGTTGTTTTTATTAGTTTTTGAAGGCTGACATGTTTGAATAAAATGCACATTCTCTATGTCAATGAACATTTCCTGTATTTCACATGAACATTTTACTTTCAGGTCTTATATGAAGCAGTGAGAGAGAAAAACAGAGCAAGAAAAAATAGAAATGATTATGAAGAAAAAATCTGAAGGATAAAGAAAAATAAAATGGGAAGGGAGGGCAAAAGGTGCTAGTACAAAACAGGGTAAAATATATAGAAAACATTATGTAATCATTAATGTATGCTTATTAAACACCATTAAGAAAGAGCATTTTAAAATCTACCTCTCCATATTTAGTAAGTAAAGTCTTCTAAAAATCTTAACATTTGTTCAACTTGTATAACATATAGGTACTATAACTTTGCTGTCTGTACAAGCATAAAAAATGTAATGAAATAAGTAAAGTCTTTTTCATGATTTTTAAAATAGAATAATTTCAAACACAGTATCTCCTCTGAATTGACAAGAAAACTGCAATGATGATTTATGGCAGATACATAATGTGGAGCCACTTCATTTTCAACTGTAACTTTTGTGGCTACTAGATTTTTATTAAAGCCAGATTTAGCTCATATGTAACTAAAACAAATACTTCAAGAGCAAAGTTGCCTGCTGCTAGGAAATCTGTCAAGTAGCCTCTTATTCTTCTTTTTTCTTTTTAAACTCCAATATCCCTTTCTATGAACTCAATGTCTTATGCTTTATTTCAACTTGCCCTTAACAAAATCTGTCTTTCACAAAGGACCCAAGAAACTTTCTTTCAGTTAAAAGGAAAACATGGGTTACTTAACGCTGAACATCTCACAGGAAAATTTTCATTTTGACAATGAACAAGGCTTAAAGCCAAAGCAATTACTTTCAAGCATCAGCAAACTGAAAAATGAGGTAGTTTCTAAGGCAAAGAGGTCGTCTCTCCCATATACAATACTATGTTAAAAATGAAATTGATATAAGATATTTTCTTTTGGTGTGAAACACTTGGTAAGCAATGGACAAAACAATAAAGAAACAAAACAAAACAAACAAAACAAAACACTTTTAAGCCTTCTACAATTATATGAGTGTTTCAGCCTCTTAAACTTCCTTCAGATGAATACTAGCTTGGTCTAGAAAGGGATGCATATAATATATTAAATTTCTAACTGTATCATCCACATCTAAAATATGTCAGGAAATCTTGTAAGTCTATAGAGCATTATCAAATTCTTTTTCTAAACAAAGAGTGCACATGCATACCCAAGGCAATGGGTGTAAGCTCAAGGTCTGTTGGTGGGAAAAAACTATTTTCCCAACAGCAGCATTTTTATAAAGATAAATTTCTCTGTGCCAACAAGTCATTTCAAAGAATTTTGACTTATAAAGTATATTAAGGCCTGTTCTCTGAGGTAATTAATAACCCCAAAGAGCAGTTATAGCCTCTGCCAAACACAAATTTTACACAGAAAATTATTTCTTAGGGGAAGAGTGTTCCAAATTAGAAATGTAAATAAAGGGACTTTTAATTTTTCTTCAGAATATGTTAAAAAAAACTACTGCTCACGTTTTCCCATTATAGTATACCTCCTTCACTGGGTTCATGGTTTATTTTTTATCTCATACTGTAAAATATTATCTTCTGTAAGACACATTTAATTGTTTTCCTTGTTTCACACAATTTGTTTCTTTGTCACAAAAGAATAAGCCAAAATTTGCTTTAATCATTAGCTACATATGTACATCTCTTTAGTTGTACTATGAGTACTAAAGGAGGTATAATTATTTAGTACTCTAGTATCAAGAAGAACGTAGTGGTTATAAAATATTTTATTGGATAAAACAAAATCTTAAAAGGCCACTTACCACATCTATCATATCAGATTCCATTTCATGACTGAGATCAGACTACAAGAAAAAGGAAAAAGGAGTTATTGTCTGTTGACACAAAATCTGTTGTTTATTTAAGGTTGCAAACTAAATATTTAATGTTAATACAAGTGTGTTTCAAATAATCTATTATTTATAAGTTACAAGACAGGCATTCTTCAGAATTGAAGGGAACAGCCAATCTAACAATCTCTGTCTTTTAACAGATGGCTTTTATCCATTTATTTATTGTCATTCTGATACATTTGGATTTATTCTACCATCTGACTATATGTCTTCTATGTACTATGTTGTTATTCTTGTCCCAGTTTCCTCCCCTTCCCTGCATTCTATTAAATCACATTTTCTTCATTCTCTTCATTTTCCCATGTATTGGTTAAGACATTGCACATTCTATTTATGTACCTTTAACCTGAAAGTTTTAACTACACAACAGACATAATCTGGTTAATCAATACATATATACTTCTCTGATCAATACAATGACTTAAACCCCTTGTAATCCAATCTCTTCTCTTCCACCTTTTTTATTGACATTGTCCAATATTATAGTTCCGCCTTTTCCTCACCTGCCAAAGTTAGTCTTCTTTAACTGCCAAAGCTTATAAACAACATTTTAATGATTTTCCTGATCACCATAGCTTCTTTTAAAATAACTTCATTTATTTTATAATAACTTACAAGTGCACCACTCACAAATATACAACTTAATGGTATTTATACATATGTATGTAACTGCATGACCAAAACAGAAGTAAGAACGTAGAACCTTTCCAGCACCCCGTAAGATTCTCTCATACTCCCTCCCAGTCTATAACCCAGTCGGTAAACGAAGTTCTAAATTATCTCATAATTATATTTTTCTGTTTTGAAATTTATATAAATGACTATATAAGTATGTATTTGTCTCTGGCTTCCGCCACTCACCATACTTTCTGTAAAAGTCATTCAGATTGTTGAACACTACCTATATTCAGTTTGACATGATATATCCTTTAAAATTGTTTTCAGGTACAATACTTGTGTCCTTATATTTAGAATATATCTCTTATAAAATTATTTAGATCAATTTTTAATACAGCATTACAATCTTTGTGTTTCAAATGAAGTGTTAAGCTATTTAAATTTAAGGTAATTGCTGATGTAGTTGAATTTTCATCTATTATTTTTATAATACCTGTTTCTTGCTGCATCTTTTCTTTGTTCATTTTTTTCTTTTTCCTGTTTTATTTTTGATTACATAGTTTTATTGCTCCATTTCTTCTCATCTATTAGGTTTTATTATTCTTCCCATGAATAATATAGAGCAGATTTTTAAAGTATGTTTTGGAAAACTCTGTGTGTCCCAGGATCTTTTCAGGGGGTTCATGAGGTCAAAACTACTTTCATAATAATATTAAAAGAGTGTTTTCCTTTAAAATTCTCATTTTTGTGTATATACAGTGGAGTATTACAGTGCTATAACACGTGATATCACAGTTTATTAAACGTAAAAGCAAATATGAATAACCAGCTGTATTCTATTAAACCAGAATTAAAGGCATTCGAAAAATATTTAAAAATGCAACTTTTCTCTTTAATTTTTGTTCAGTTTCATAAAAGTTATTTTTCATAAAAATATGCTATTTGTGTTAACATGTGATGGATTTATTATTGTTACATCTAAATGAATTAATAAATTATTTGAAAACATATGGAAGCTGTCAAAAGATTTAACTCACATAAGCAAAGCATCTTTAGTTGTTTTTTGATTTCAAATTTTATTTTAGATTATGGGGGTACATGTGCAGGTTGGTTACATTGGTATATTGCATGATGCTGAGGTTTGGGGTATGTATCTCGATACCAGGTAGTGAGCATAGTACCCAATAGGTAGATTTTCAAACCTTGCTCCATTCCCTCCTGCCCGCCTCTAGTAGTTTCAACTGTCTGTTGTTGCCACCTTTATATCCATGAGTACCCTATGTTTAGCTCCCACTTACAGGCAAAAATATGCCATATTTGCTTTTCTGTTCTTGTGTTAATTTGCTTAGAATAATGGCCTCTGGCTGCATCCATGTTGCTGCAAAGAACATTATTTCATTTTTTTATTGCTGTATAGTATTCTATGGTGTATACATACCACATTTTCTTTATCCAATTCACAACTGATGGGCACCTAGGATGATTCCATGTTTTTGCTATTGTGAATAGTGCTGTGAAGAACATACAAATGCATATGTCTTTTTGGTAGAAGAATTTATTTTCTTTGGTATATATACTGAATAGTGGGATTGCTGGGTGGAATGGTAGTTATGTTTTAGGTTCTTCGAGAAATTCCCAAACTGCTTTCCACAGAGGCTGAACTACTTTACATTCCCAACACTGTATAAGCATTCCCTTTTCTCTGCAACCGTAACAGCATCTGTTATTTTCTGACATTTTAATAATGCCCACACTGACTGATGTAAGATGGTATCACATTGTGGTTTAAATTTGCATTTCTCTGATGATTAGTAATGTGAAGTGCTTTTTCATACATTTGTTGGCCACTTTTATGTCTTCTTTTGAGAAATGTCTGTTCATGTCTTTTGCCAACTTTTTATTTCAGTTTTTGAAACAGTCTTACTCTGCACCCAGGTTGGGGTGTACTGGCGTGATCTCAACTCACTGCAACCTCTGCCTCCTGGGTTGAAGTGATTATCGTGCCTCAGCCTCTAGAGTAACTGGGATTACAAACATGCACCACAATGCCCGGGTAGTTTTTGTACTTTTAGTAGAGACGGGTTTCTTCATCTTGGCCAGGCTGGTCTGAAACTCCAGCCTCAAGGGATCCAAAAGCTTCAGTCTCCCAAAATGCTAAAATTACAGGCGTAAGCCACTGCACCTAGCGCCTTTGGCCCACTCTTTAATGGGGCTATTTATTTGTTGTGTTGCTTGTTGAATTGTTTAAGTTCCTTACAGATTCTGAATATTAGGCTTTTGTCAGATGCATAGTTTATGAATATGTTCTTCCATTTTGTATGTTGCCTGTTTATTCTGTTGATAGTTTATTTTGCCATTCAGAAGCTCTTTAGTTTGCTTAGGTCTCACTTGTCTATTTTTGTTTTTGTTGCCATTGCTTTTGGGGACTGTATTAGTCCATTTTCATACTGCTATAAAGACATACCGGAGACTGGGCAATTTATAAAGGAAAAAGGTTTAATTGACTCACAGTTCTACATGGCTGGGGAGGCCTCAAGAAACTTACAATTATAACAGAAGGGGAAGCAGGCAACTTCTTCACCAGGTGGCAGGAGAAAGAGAGAGAGTGTAGGAGGAACTGTCAAACACTTATAAAACCATCAGATTTCGCGAGAACTTACCATCACAAGAACAGCATGGAGGAAGCCACTCCCATGATTCAATCACCCCCCACCAGGTTGTGCTCTTGACACGTGGCGATTATGAAAATTACAATTTGAGATGAGATTTGAGTGAAGACACAGAGCCAAACCATGTCACGGAAATAGCCAAAAATCGTTTGCCAAGACCAATGTTGTGAAAGGTATTTCCTAGGTTTTCTTTTAGGTTTCTTACAGTTTGAGATCTTATATTTAAATCTTTAATCTATCTTGAGTTAATTTTTATATACAGTGAAAGGTAGGAGTCCAGTTTCATTCTTCTGCATATGGCTTAGCCAGCTATCCCAGCACCACTTATTGAATAGAGAATTCTTTCCCCATTGCTTATTTTTGTCAACTTTGTCAAAGATCTGTAGATTTGTGGCTTTATTTCTGGGTTCTCTATTCTGTTCCGTTGGTCTATTTACCTGTATTTGAATCAGTACTGTGCTGTTTTGGTTACTATAGTCTTATAGTATAATTTGAAGTCAGGTAGTATGATGCCTCTGGCTTTGTTCTTTTTGCTTAAAATTGCTTTGAATATGTGGGCTCTTTTTTGGTTCCATATGAATTTTAGAATAGCTTGTTCTAATTCTGTAAAACGACATTGATAGTTTAATAGGAATTGCATTAAATCTGTAGATGGCTTTGGACTGTCTGGCCATTTTTTTTCATTTGCATCAAATTTTATTTTTATTTTTTATTTCAATAGGTTATTGGAGAATAGGTGATGCGTGGTTACATGCATAAGTTCTTTAGTGGTGATTTCCAAGATTTTGGTGTACTCATCACCTGAGCAGTGTACACTGTAACCAATGTGCAGTCTTTACTGTAACCAATGTGCAGTCTTTTATCCCTCACCCCTTTCCACTCTCACCCCTATCCGCCAACGTTTATTGTATTATTTTTGTGCCTTTGCAGCTTCATAACTTACCTCCCACTTACAAGTGAGAAAATACGATCTTTGATTTTCAATTCCTGAGTTACTTCACTTAAAATAATGGTCTCCAACTCTATCCAGGTTTGCTGCAAATGCCGTTATTTCATTCCACTTTAACAAATACGTTAAAGTCCGAAGAAGTGAGCTGCTGGTATTCCATGGTATTTATATACCAGATTTTCTTAATTCACTCATTGATTGATGGACATTTGGACTCATTCCATATTTTTGCAATTGTGAATTGCACTGCTCTAGACGTGCATATGCAAGAACCTTTTTCATATAATGACTTCTTTCTCCCTGGGTAGATTCCCAGTAGTGGGATGGCTGGATCATATAATAGATGTACTTTAAGTTCACCAAGGAATATCCATACTGTTTTCCGTAATGGTTATACTAGTTTACATTCCCATCAGCAGTGTAAAATTGTTCCCTTTTCACCACATCCACGCCAACATCTATTATTTTTTGATTTTTAAATTATGGCTATTCTTGCAGGAGTAAGGTCGTATTGCATTGCAGTTTTGATTTACATTTTTCTGATAATTAGTGATGTTTAGCATTTTTTTATGTTTGTTGGCCCTTTGTATATCTTCTTTTCAAAATTGTCTATCCATGTCCTTTGCCCACTTTTTGATGACATTATTTTTTTTTCTTGCTGATTTCTTTGAGTTCTTTGTAGATTCTGGATATTAGTTCTTTGTCAAATGTGTAGTTTGTGAAGATTTTCTCACTCTATGTGGGTTGCCTGTTTACTCTGCTAATTATTTCTTTTGCATTGCAGAAGGTTTTTAATTAAGCCCCCTGTATTTATCTTTGTTTTTGTTGCATTTGCTTTTGGATTCTTGGTTATGAAGTCTTTGCCTAAGCCAATGTCTAGAAGAGTTTTCTGATGTTGCCTTCTAGAATCTTTACACTTTGAGGTCTTATATTTAAGTCTTTGATCCATTTTGAGTTGATTTTTGTATAATACAAGAGATCGGGATCCAGTTTCATTCTTCTACATGTGGCTTGCCAATTTTCCCAGTGCCATTTGTTGAATAATAGTCTTTTACTTCATTTTAAGTTTTTGTTTGCCTTGTCAAAGATCAGTTGGCTGTATTTGGCTTTATTTCTGGGTTCTCTATTCTGTTCAATTGGTCTATGCACCTTTTATTATACCAGTACCATGATGTTTTGGTGACTATAGCCTTGTAGTATAGTTTGAAATCAGGTAATCTGATGCCTACAGATTTGTTATTTTTGCTTAGTCTTGCTTTGGCTATGCAGGCTCTTTTTTGGTTCCATATGAATTTTAGGATTGCTTTTTCTAGTTCTGTGAAGAATGATGATGATGGTATTTTGATGGAGATTGTGTTGAATTTGTAGATTGCTTTTGGCAGTATGGTTATTTTTACAATATTGATTCTACCTATTCATGAGTATGAGGTGTGTTTTCAATTTTTGTGCCATCTATGATTTCTTTCAGCAGTGTTTTATGGTTTTCCTTGTAGAGGTCTTTCACCTCTTTGATTAAGTACACTCCTAAGTATTTTACTTCTTTTGTGCAGCTATCGTAAGAGGGATAATGTTCTTGATTTGATTCTCAGCTTAGTTGTTTTTGGTGTATAGCAGTGTAACTAATTTGTGTACATTGATTTTTTTTATCGTGAAGCTTTACTGAATTCATTTATCATATCTAGAAGCTTTTTGAATGAGTCCTTAGGGTTTTCAAGATATACTATCATATTTTGAGTGAACAATGATAGTTTCACTTCCTTTTTACTGACTTAAATGCACTTTATTTCCTTTCTGTTTCTTAATTGCTCTGTCTAGGACATACAGAACTTTGTTGAATAAAAGTGGTGAAAGTGGACATCCTTGTCTTGTTCCAGTTCTCACAGAAAAAGCTTTCAACTTTTTCCTATTCAGTATCATATATGGCTTTTATTACCTTAAGTTATGTCTCTTCTATGCTGATTTTGCTGATGGTTTTAATATATAAGGGTACTGAATTTTGTCAAGCTTTTATTCTGTGTCTATTGATGTGGTCATATAATTTTTTTTTACTTCTATTTATGTGGTGTAGCCCATTTACTGACTTGTGTATGTTAAACTATCCCCTCATCCTTGGTATGAAACCCATGTGATCATGGTGGATTATCTTTTTGATATGCTGTTGGATTTGGTTAACTAGTATTTTGTTGAGAATTTTTGCATCTATGTTAATCCGGTATATTGGTCTGCACTTTTGTTGTTGTTGTTGTTGTTGTTTCCTGGTTTTGGTATTAGGGTGACACTGGCTTCACAGAATGATTTAATGAGAAGTCTCTCTTTTTCTGTCTTTTGGAATAGTGTCAATAGGATTGGTATCAATTCTTCTTTGAATATCTGATAAATTAATATGTGAATCTATCTGGTCCTGGGCTTTTTTTTTTTTTGGTGGGCAATTTTTTTTCCCAATTACAATTTCAATCTTGCTGCTTGCTATTGATCTGCTCAGAGTTTCTACCTTTTCCTGGTTTAATGTGGGAGGATTGTATATTTCCAGGAATTTATCCATCTTCTCTAGGTTTTCTGGTTTGTGTGCATAAAGGTATTCACAGTTGCCTTCAATGATTTTTTGTATTTCTGTGACATCAGTTGTAATATCTCCCATTTCATTTCTAATTGAGTTTATTTGGCTCTTCTCTCTTATTTCCTTGGTTAATCTCACTAATGATCCATAGATTTTGTTTTTCATTTCAAAGAACCAGCTTTTTGTTTCATTTATTTTTTGATTTTCTTTTGTTTCAATTTCATCGAGTTATTTTCTGATCTTTGTTATTTCTTTTCTTCTGCTGGATTTGGGTTTAGTTTGTTCTTGTTTCTGTAGTTCCTTGAGGTGTGATGTTATGTTGTCTATTTGTGCTATCTCAGACTTTTTGATGTAGAAAATTAACAGTATGAACTTTTCTCTTAGCACTGCTTTTGCTGTATCCCAGAGTTTTTTATAAGTTGTATCACTGTTGTCATTCTGTTAAAATAATTTTTAAATTTTCCTCTTGATTTTATTGTTAACACCAAAGATTATTAAAGAGATTATTTAATTTACACGTATTTGCATAGTCATGAGGGTTCCTTTTGGGATTAATTTCCAGTTTTATTCCACCATGGTCTGAGGAGGTACTTGATATAATTTCAGTTTTATTAAATGTATTGAGACTTGTTTTGTGGTTCTTCTATATGGCGTATCTTGGAGAATGTTCCACGTGCTGATGAGAAGAATGTATATTCTGCAGTTGCTGTGTAGAATATTCCGTAAATACATGTTAAGTCCATTTGTTCTAGGGAATAGTTTAAGTCCATTTTTTTCTTTGTTTACTTTTTGTCTTGGTGACCCATTTAGTGCTGTCAGTGGAGTATTGAAGTCCACTACTGGTATGGTTTGGCTGTGTCCTCACCCAAATCTCACCTTAAATTGTAATGATCCCCACATGTCATGGGTGGGGCCAGGTGGAGATAATTGAATTATGGTGGCAGTTTTCCCCATACTGATCTCATGGTAGTAAATAAGTCTCATGAGTTCTGATGGATTTATAAAGGGCAGATCCTCTACACACGCTTTTTTTGCCTGCCACCATGTAAGACGTGACTTTACTCTTCCTTTGCCTTTTGCCATGATTGCGATGCCTCTGCAGCCATGTGGAACTGTGAGTCTTTCCTTTATAAATTACCTAGTCTTAGGTATGTCTTAATTAGCAGTGTGAGAACTCACTAATACAACTACTATTATTGTGTTTCTGTGTGTCTCATTTCTTATGTCTAGTAGTAATTGTTTTATGAGTTTGGGAGCTCCAGTGTTAGGTGAATATATATTTAGATTATAATATTTTCCTGTTGGACTAGTCCTCTTATCATTATATAAGGTCCCTTTTTGTCTTTTTTAACTGTTGTCGCTTTAAAGTGTGTTTTGTCTGATATAAGAATATAACTACTCTTGCTTGCTTTTGGTGTCCATTTGCATAAAATATCTCTTTCCATCATTTTACTTTAAGTTTATGTGAGACCTTATATGTTAGGTGAGTTTCTTGAAGACAACAGTTACTTGGTTGGCGAATTCTTATCCATTCTGCCATTCTGTGTTTTTTAAGTGGAGCATTTAGGCCATTTATGTTCACCATTAGTATTGAGATATGAGGTGCTATTCTGTTCATTATGCTAGTTGTTGCTTGAATACTTTGGTATGTTTTTCATTGTGTTATTGTTTTATAGGCCCCGTGAGATTTATGCTTTATTGAGGTCCTATTTTGGTGTATGTCGAGGTATTGTTTCAAGATATAGAACTTCTTTTAGCATGCTTGTAGTGTTATCTTGGTAGCGGTGAATTCTCTCAGCATTTATTTGTCTAAAAAATGCTTTATTTTTTCTTTATTTATGAAGCTTAATTTCCTTGGATACAAGATTATTGGCTGATAATTGTTTTGTTTAAGGAGGCTACAGATAGGCCTCATTTCCTTCTAGCTTATAGGGTTTCTGATGAGAAATCTGCTGTTAATTTGGTTAATTTTTCTCTACAGTTATTTGATGCTTTTGCCTCACAGACTTTACAATTCTTTCCTTCATCTTGACTTTAGACAACCTGATAACTATCTTTCCAGGTTATGATCTTTTGGGATGAATTTTCTGGGTGTTCCTTGAGCTTTTTCTGTTTGGATGTCTGTATATCTAACAAGGCCAGGGAAGTTTTTCCTTGATAATTTCCTTAAATAAGTTTTCCAAACTTCCTTTTTTTTTTTTTTGAGACAGGGTCTCACTGTATTGCCTAGACTGGAGTGCAGTGGTGCAATCTCAGCTCTACAACCTCTGCCTCCCAGGCTCAAGCAATTCTCCTGCTTTAGCCTCCTGAATAGCTGAGATTACAGGCACACACCACTACTATCTGGCTAATTTTGTGTTTTTAGTAGAGAAGAGGTTTCACCATGTTGACCAGGCTGGTCTTGAACTCCTGACTTCAAACGATCCACCTACCTTGGCTTCCTAAAGTGCTGGGATTACAGGCGTGAGCCACTGCACCCAGTCCAGGAACACCAATTATTCTTATGTTCGGTCATTTATCATAATCCCAAACTTTTTGGAGGCTTTGTTCATTATTTTTTCTTTTTTTTGTCTTTTCTGGATTGGATTAATTTGAAAGCCTTGTCTTTGAGCTCTGAAGTTTTTTCTTCTCCTTGTTTGATTCTATTTTTGTAACTTTCCAGTATATTTTGCATTTTTCTAAGTGTGTCTTTTATTTCTGGAAGTTGTGATTACTTTTTATAAATGCTATTTCTCTGGGATTTTTTTCATCCTTATCTTGTATTATTTTTAAAATTTCTTTAAATTGTTTTTTACCTTTTTTGGTGCCTCACTGAGTAGCTTAATAATCAACCTTCTGAAATTTTTTCTGGCATTTCAGAGATTTCTTTTTGGTTTGGATCCATTGCTCATGACCTAGTGTGATGTTTCGGGGCTGCTAAAGAACTTTGCTTTTTCTATATTACCAGAATTGTTTTTCAGGTTCCTTTTCATTTGGGTAGTCTATGTCAGAGAAAAAAATATGGGGTTTACAGGCTGCTGTTCTAATTCTTTTGCCCCATGAGGTGGTCCCTTCATGTAATGCTCTCTCTTTTTCCCTAAAAATAGGACTTCTTGAGAGCTGGACTGCAGTCATTGTTATTGCTCTTCTGGGTCTAGCCACCCAGCAGAGCTACCGGGCTCCAGGCTGGTAATGGGGACTATCTGCAAAGAGTCCTGTGATATGATCTGTCTTCAGGTCTCTCAGCCATGGATACCAGCCCCTACTTCAGTGGAGATAGCAAGGGCGTGAAGTGGAATCTGTGATGATCTTTGGTTGTAGCTTTGTTTAGTTCATCGGTTTTCTCAAATGCTAGTTTTGTTGATGGTTGGTTGGCTTCTAGCCAGGAGGTGGCGGATTCAAGACAGCATCAGCTGATACAAGCTTGCCCTAAGGTCACCTGGATGAATATGAAGGTTTCTCAGGCAATGGGCAGTGCCATAGAGCTCCCAAGAAATCATGTCTCTTATTTTTGGCTACCAGGGCAGGTAGAGATAGACCATCAGGTGGGCTCAGGGTTAGGCATTTCTGAGCTCAGACTCTCCTTGGGCGGGGCTTGCTGCAGCCTCTGTTGGGGATAGGGGTGTGGTTCTTAGGCAAATGGAGTTACATTCCCAGGAGGATTATAGCTGCTTCTGCTGCAATATACAGGTCACCATGGAAGTCAGGGAAAGCTGGCAGCGACAGGCATCACCCACTTACCATGCAGCCAACAAGGACAGTCTCATTCTCACCACCTGCACAGAGTTAATATTCAGGCCTCTGGTGCCAGACTCAGATCTTGCCTCAGGCAACAAACCTCTTTGCTGAGAACACAAGCAGGGCTTTCAGGCTCCACCTTTCCCTGCCTTCCTTGGCTTCTGTGCTCATATTTGCACTTCCCATTTGCTGTCCTCCTGGATTCTGCCCAGGAAAGTTTACGATCATTTTGAATTATTACAAAGTTCAGCTGGAAGTTTCCTTCTTCCTGTGATCCTGCCCCAATTTCACTGGCAGCCCTACCCAAGGACCCCCGTGAGACAAAGTCAAAAATGGCTTCACTGGGGACTGGGAGTACCCACAGGGCTCTTTCTGATGCTTCTTCTACCTTTATATTTTGCTTAACACTCTAAATTTGTTTTAGCTCTAGGGAAGATTAAATCCTTCTCCCATGATCTGGATTTTCAGGTTCCCCAGGGATGATTTGTGTTCAGAAGTGGACCTTTCTTCTCTCACACCTTGGGCACTCACAGTTTTTTGGCTGTCACAGGTAGCTTGCAGTGGCAAGCTGCTTCCTTCAAAGGGTCTGTGAATTCTTTTGGTTTTCTTGCTATATTCCTGTGGTAGTCTTTGAAGCAAAAGTTCACAATGTGAATCTCCACATGCTGTTTCATCTGTCCGAATGGGAGCTGCAAGTTAGTCCTGCCTGCTAACTAGCTGCCATTTTTCTCAAAAGACCAGTCTGGCCATATTAACAATATGGATTCTTCTAATCCATGAGTATGGAATATTTTCAAATTTGTTGGTGTCATCTCTGATTTCTTTCAGCAGTGTTTTTTTGGTTCTCCTTGTAGAGTTATTTTACCTCTTTGGTTTGATTTGTTTCTAGGTATATTTTTTTGGGTAACTATTGTAAATGGAATTTTGTCCTTAATTTGGCTCTCAGCTTGAATGTTATTGATGTATAGAAATGCTACTGATTTTAGCCTGGGCAAGAATATGGTGAGACCCAATCTCTACAAAAAATACAAAAATTTAGCTAGGCACTGGTGGCTTGTTCTGGTAGTCCCAGCTACTCAGGAGGCTGAGGCTGGAGAATTATTTGAGCCCAGGAACTGGAGGCTGCGGTGAGCTGAGATCATGCCACTTCACTCCAGTCTGTGTGACAGAGAGAGACCCATAAAAAAATGCTAATAATTTTTATATATTGATTTTGTATCCTAGCATTTTACTGAAGTCATTAATCATTTTAATATCCAACAAAGGTCCTTTGGAGTTCAAAATAATATTTAAGAGTTTAAACGGCTCCTCAATCCAAAAGGTGTGATATCTGTTCCACTGCAGATTAAAGTATGTGTCTGATTTTTTTAAGTTCACATTAAATTGGTAATTTCACCACTTCAAACCAATGACCAGAATTTTACAAAAAAAGCAGTGTCATTGTTGTCGTATTTTTGACTTTTATATATGTTATGCATTTTAAAAAACTTTAACAGTGTTTTTATTTTAAACAGGAAGTATCCTTTTGTATTTTATGTGCATGTTTTTCCTTTGCAGTGCTTTTTGTTACTTTTTTCAGTTTCTTATTTTCATCTGATATTATTTCCCTTCAGGCAGAAGAACTCCCATTACTGTAGTTCAAGTCTCCTGTGAGAAATCCTTTCAGCATTTATTTTTGTTAAAACATCTGAATTCTTCCTCCATTTTTGAAGGCTATTTATATATATTCAATTTTGTCTTCAATTGTAAAGAACAGAATACATGTTAGCAGTCTTTTTTTTTTCACTGTGTTAAAGATATTACATAATTATCTTGTGGCTAGGGTGACCAACCATCTTGATTTGCTTAGGACTGTTGCAGTTTATTTAATGTAATAATTTCTCTTTTCTATTTAATATGAAAATGAGAAGCATTTGTCATCCTACTTCTGACTTCCATTGCTTCTGCTAAAAAGTCATCTATCAGTCTTATTTTGGTTCCTTTGAAGCATTCTGGTTGATTTTAAGGTTTTTTTTCCCATATTTAATTTTTTAATAATTTGACAAAGATGTGTGTAGGTGAGTTTTTATTTATAACCTGCATGTGGTTTGTTGAAATTCTTTAATCTGTGGGTTGATGTCTCACATGTATGTTAGACCTTTTGTGTATTTAATATATGCTCTTTTATCAGTTTTCCTTTATTTTTCTATGTGTTTTGGTTGGAATACTTTCAATGGACATCATTAAGTTTACTGTCTGCTGTAAACAACCCATTTATTGAAATAGCTCTTAATTTCAGACACAATATTTTGCAGTTTTAGAATAAACTTACATATATTTATACATTCTAATTACATTTTGGAAATATGCATCTTTTCATCTATTTTACCAATATTTTTTCTCTATTTTATTTAATATGATAATAACAACATTTTTTGAAGCCCTTCTCTGCTAACCCCAATGTATCTTATCTAATCTCAGGTATACTGGTATTGATTATTATTTTTCTCGCTTGTTAATCATTTTTCTTTTGTCTTTGCATATCTAGTAATTTTTATTATATTCCAAATATTGTGGACAATACACTGCAGTGACTCTGTATTATGTTATTTTTCTCTAGATTGTGTAGAATAATAGTGTGGCAGATAGTTAAATTACTGGTAGACCACCTTGATTCCGTTGAGATTTGGTTAGTCTGTTATTAAAATGGTTGTGTTAGAGGGTACTCCATACTCCATAACCACATGGTAGGGTCTTTTTGAGGTCTCTTTGCCCTTTTTTATTTCTTTTCAAAATTAAACCTCCATCTCCCAATATCTGTGCTGCCTCTGAAATATCTACCTAGCATTTCAGCCTCTCGGCAGCTGTTCTCTGATAGAACTCCCAGACTTCTATCATATCATATAAATGCATAGCTTAGAAATAAATAAGGCCAGGCGTGGTGGCTCACACATGTAATCCTAGCACTTCGGGAGGCCGGGGCAGGCAGAGTGCCTGAGCTCAGGAGTTCGAAACCAGCCTGGGCAATGTGGTGAAACCCCATCTCTACTAAAATACAAACATTAGCTGGGCAAGGAGGCATGTACCTGTAGTCCCAGCTACTTGGGAGGCTGAGGCAGAAGAATTGCTTGAACCGGGAGGCGAAGGTTGCAGTGAACCAAGATCGCACCACTGCACTCACTCCAGCCTGGGCAACAGAGTGAGATTTCTTAAAAAAAAAAAAAAAAAAAAAAAAAAAAAAAAGAAATGAGTTAAATAATCAAGGAAAATTTTATTCCAATTTTTGCAGCTATTTCTCTGTGGCTTCTTTAGGGATAACCAACCTGCCACAAGACCCATTTGCCATGATGTCTCTGAAATTTTTTGCCCAGAAAGCCTGTTGTTCTGTGCTCTTGCTCTATTGCTCTGTACTGCGAATTAGAAAATGCCCTCAGGGAGTCTTTGGGATTCACCTCATGCAGTTTTCTTCTCTCAAAGGTTGTAGCCTTACTTGTCTTGCAATTTTTGCAAATAGATTGTTTTATATATATTTTCCAGGTTTTATAGTTGTTTATGGTAGAAGGATAATTCTGATACAAGCTATCACTCACCATAGCTTCTTATATCCCATTCCTTCCTTAAAAATTTCTTAAATATCTCATTAATGACAGCATGTAAATAGTAGTCAACTTCTGCAGTTTACTACTATTCTGCAATAAATATCTTTATTTTTGCCCTGTGACATGGTTTGGCTGTGTTGCTACCCAAATCTCCTTTGAATTGTAGTTCCCATAATCCCCACATGTTATGGGAGGGACCTGGTGTAAAGTAATTCAATCATGGGTGGTTACCCCCGTGCTGCTGTTCTCATGATAGTGAGTGAGTTCTCACGAGATCTGATGGCTTCACAAGGGTTTTTTCCCCTTTTGTTTTGCCCTTCTCTCTTGACTGCCGCCATGTAAGAAGTGACTTTGCTCCTCCTTTGCCTTCTGCCATGATTGTGAGGCCTCCCCAGCCATGTGCAACTATGAGTCAATTAAACCTCTTATTTATAAATTACCCAGCCTTGGGTATGTCTTTATTAGCAGCATGAGTACAGACAAAAACACCCTCTCTCAAGTTAAATAATTTTAATTTAAAATTTATTTTTTAGTCAGAATTGAAAAACTCTAATTATCTTCTGGTGGACAGTTTTTCTGATGAGAAAACTGCTATTACTCTAATTTCCATTTATTATGGTTGATCCATCTTTTATCTGAGGAAGATATTAAGATTATTTTCTTTTTTTTTTATATACTGAATTTCACTATTAATTATATAGGCGTGGGGGTGTTTTTTTGTTTTGCTTTATTTAATTTGGAATAGGCTTAATTCTCTGAATCTAAGAATTTACATATTTTACCAGTTCTAGGTAACACTTGCCAGCATATTTTGAAGGATCAATTCTCTTCCATTATCTCCATTCTGTGCTTTGGGAATTCTTTTTTTTTTTTTTTTTTTTTAGACGGAGTCTTGCTTTGTACCCCTAGGCTGGAGTGCAGTGGCATGATCTCAGCTCACTGCAACTTCCACCTCCTGGATTCAAGTGATTCTCCTGCCTCAGCCTCCTGAGTAGCTGGAATTACAAGCACATGCCACCATGACTGGCTAATTTTTGTATTTTTAGTAGAGACAAATTTCACCATGTTGGTTAGGCTGGTCTTGAACTCCTGACCTTGTGATCTGCCCACCTCGGCCTCCCAAAGTGCTGGGATTACAGGCGTGAGCCACTGTGCCTGACCTCTTTGGGAACTCTTAGTTACAAGTATGTTGAATCTTCTCATTAAACTCTGCAGGTTTTTAACTCTTTTTCTTTTTTTTCTTGTTTTTAAATTTTGTTATTATTATACTTTAAGTTTTAGGGTACATGTGCACAATGTGCAGGTTTGTTACATATGTATACATGTGACATGTTGGTGTGCTGCACCCATTAACTCATCATTTAGCATTAGGTATACCTCCTAATGCTATCCCTCCGCCCCGCCCGCCCCCCCATCCCACAACAGTCCCCGGAGTGTGATGTTCCCCTTCCTGTGTCCATGTGTTCTCATTGTTCAATTCCCACCTATGAGTGAGAACATGTGGTGTTAAACTCTTTTTCATATTCTTCATCTTATTTCTATGTAGTACACTCTGGATTCATTCCTCTTCAGATGTTTTAAATATGAATTTAAATTATCTTGTAAATGTTAAAATATCAATTACTAAAATTTCCTTTTCTCAAAATAATATTTGTTCTTTTCAACCCCCCTTGTACTTTTTTTTATATTACCCTCTACTTACTTATTATATTTTTAAATAGCTTCTTTCTTCTATTTAACCATTGCAAGCATACTTTATTTGTAATACATTCATGATCTTCTGTTATTTTCTATTGTGGGGATGTCAACTGTTTGAAGACAAGGCTCCATGGATCTCTCATGATTCTTAATTTCTTATGAACAGAAGTTTGTAACTTACTGCAGCTAAAGAAGTGGCAGGCATTGCTCAAAAATATTGTAAGGTAAACAAACAACTTGATGCCTAGGACAAAAGAGTACATCTAAGACATACAATAGACTACCTATAGTCTGGTAAAAAAAAATTGGGGTGGGTTTTTTTTTTTACATTAGAGTGTACAGATCACCCATACCCGATAAATTATAAAGTCACATGCAGGCCTAGAGCAAGACACATGCTCAGAAAAAATCTGAGAACACCCTAAGCTTTTACATCAAGCTGATTCCTAGTTTCAGTGTAAACTTAAACTTGGCTTTATGTTGAAAGAGAGCCCCAGTAGAGGAATAATAAGCAAAATCTTGTAGATGTTTTTGTTTTCTATTTGTAGCTCCTGGCATTCAGGAAACGTAAAAACACCAGCTGCACACAAGCTAAACAAACAAGGACATCATGACCACACATGAAAAGAAGTTTTATAGTTTTTGAAAAATGGTTTGAAAAAGTCACTAAAAATAATAAACTAGAGCCTTAAACATTTTTTAAAAAATCCCAGCAAATCCTGTGAAAGAAGAATCTGATTCCAGAATTACCATGTTATAATATTCAAAGGTATATTTTTTTCATTTTTATAAAATTTTAGAGATGAGGGTCTCACTCTGTTGCCCATACTGGAATGTAGTGTCATGATCAGAGCTCACTTCAGTCTTAAACCCCTAGCCTGCACAGTGAAAGCAACATTAAGCAAAAAGAATAAATCTGGAGCCATTGCATTACCTAATTTCAAACCATACTACAAGGCTACAGTTACCAAAGCAGCATAGTACTGATATAAAAATAGGTCTTAGACCAACGGAACTGAATAGAAAACACAGAAATAAAGCCAAATAAAGCCAAATAGAGCCAACTGATCTTAAACAAGGCACACAAAAACATAAAGTGGGGAAAGGACACCTTATTCAACAAATGGTGCTGAGATAATTGGCAAGCCACACAGAGTAGAATGAAACTGGTTCCATATCTCTCACCTTATATAAAAATCAACTCAAGGTGAATCGAAGTCTTAAATCTAAGACCCAAAACCATAAAAATTCTACAAGATAACATTGAAAAAACTCTTCTGGCCATTGGCTTACCAAAGAATTCATGACCAAGTACTCAAAAGCACATGCAACAAAAATAAAAATAAATAAATAGGACTTAATTAAAATAAAAAGCTTCTGCATGGCAAAAGAAATAATCAGCAGAGTAAACAGACAACCTACTGAGTGCATGAAAATATTAAAAAACCATGCATCCAACAAAGGCCAAATATTCAGAAACTAAAAGGAACTCAAATCAGCTAGAAAACAATAACAACAAAAACAATCTCATCATAAGTGGGCAAAGGGCATGAATGGATAATTCTCAAAAGAAGATACACAAATGGCAAACCAACAAAAAAATGCTCAACATCACTGATTATCAGGGAAATGTAAATTAAAACTACAGTGAGATACCACCTTACTCCTGCAAGAATGGCTATAATTTAAAAATAAAAATAATAATAAATGTTGGCATGGATGTGGTGAAAAAGGAACACTTTTACACTGCTGGGGGGAATGTAAACTAGTATAGCCATTGTGAAAAACAATATGGAGATGTCTTAAAGGAATAAAAATAAAACCACCATTCGACCCAGCAATCCTACTATTGGGTATCTACCCAAAGAAAAAGAAGCATTATATCAAAAAGACGTCTGCACTAGTATGTTAATTACAGTACAATTCATAATTGCAAAGATATGGAATCAACCTAAATGTCCATCAACCAATGAGTGGATAAAGAAAATTTGGTATATAGATACCGTGGAATACTACTCAGCCATAAAAACGAAAGGAAAAATGACCATTGCAGCAACTTGGGTGGAGTTGAAGGTCATTATTCTAAGCAGTGTAACTCAGAAATGGAAAAGCAAATATTGTATGTTCTCACTTATAAGTGGGAGCTGAGCTATGAGGATGTAAAAGCATAAGAATGATTTAATGGACTCTGGGGACTCAGAGGGAAGGTTCAGAGGGCATTGAGGGATAAGAGACTACATGTTGGCATAGTCTATACTGCTGTGGTTATGAGTGCATCAGAATCTCAGAAATCAGCACTAAAGAACTTATCCATATAACCAAAACCACCTGTTTCTTAAAAACCATTAAATTTAAAAAGAAGTATAAAAGGAATTGGGGAAATTGAGGTGGAGTAAGGAGCAAATGGAAACTCTTTGTACTTTCTCTTCAATGTTTTTGTAGACATAAAAACTGCTCTAAAAATAACATCTATTAACTTTAAAGAAAATAGAGCTAGGATGGCTATACTAATATTATTCAAAATAAACTTTAAGTCAAAAACTGCTACAAGAGACAAATAATAACTATATAGATATAGATAAAATGGTAAAATTTTCAAGAAGATATAAAAACTCTAAACATCTATGTACCAATCAATAAATTCCCAAAATATATGAAGCAAACATTGAGAGAATTGAATGGAGAAATGGAAAGTTCTACAATAAATGTAGACTTCCACACCATACTTTTTTTTTTTTTGATCCAATTCCTCACTCTGTAATCCAGGCTGGAGTGCAGTGGTGTGATCGTGGCTCACTGAAGCCTTGGCCTCCAAGGCTCAAGTGGTCCTCTCACCTCAACCACCTGAGTAGGTGGGACTACACTCGCATGCTACCATGCCTGGATATATATATATATATATATATATATATGTTTGTAGAGATGTTGCTTTGCCTTTTGCCCAGGCTGGTCTTGAACATTTGGGCTCAAGTGACATGCTCACCTTGGCCTCCCAAAGTGCTGGCATTAAAGGCATTAGTCATGACCCTTGGCAACACCATACTTTCAGTAATGTATGGAATATCTAGATACAAGTTTAATAAATAAATAGAGGACTTGAACAACTTTATAAACTAATTATACTAAAAAGACATATCTAAAAAGGCATACTAAAAAGAACACTCCATCCAACAAAACAGCAAAATACATATTGTTCTCAGGTGCACATAGAACATTCTCCGGGAAGACCATACACTAGACCACAAAACAAGTTTCCATAAATTTAAAAAGAATAAAGTTGAAGATGGCGAACTAGACACAGCCAGGATGTGCCATTTCAACTGAGAAAGACCAAGGTTTTGAGTGAACAAACATAATTTGGACAGATATTTGGAGAGAAAAATGCAGAGTGGTGGTAGATGTGACACAGACCCTCAGGCTGAGGCTGAAAAGGAGGCTGAGAACCCTGCATGGGGTAACCAAATGCTGGGGCTATTTTTCATGCCTGAATGGCTCTTGAAAAACAGTAGAGTGAAGGTGCTGTGGGAATACTCACTTTTGTTGCTGAGCTATGGGCTCCTAGCTACAGTGGGCCGCATGTTTCCCATGGACATTTGAGATGGCAGGAGGATCTGCCTGGAAGGTAGACAGAAAAAGGGCTGCAGCTAGCATGGAACTGAGGGCCTTTGTGACCAGTGCAGCTGTAATAGAGTGTGGTCATAGGTGCCCATCCCCCAACTCCCTCCAAGAAACTCTAGAACCAGTTGACCACCAGGCCAAGAAAAAGCAGAGCCACCTTCCCATAGGACTGGGGAACATCTGTTTTGCAGGCCCTCCTTCATGGCAGCCTGGGTGCTTTACTCCACCAAGTTACTTTTCTGGTAGCCCGGGAACACATCGGGTCCCCCAGCACACTCCAAGGGTTTAGAGAATGGAGATGTGACCTGATCCTAGTGCTGCAGGGCTGCAGTGTGCAGCTCGGTAGTGTAAAGTTGAAATATTTCACCAACAATTGAGCAGGTAAGGAGCCCACACTTTGAGAGCACTGAGACAAGTGAGATACACAGGCTCATGAATTGTAGCTGGAGCAAGGCATGCCTCCCTCCAAAGGACCTGCGCAGAAAAGATGTGGCCTATCTCTCTGACTAAGTCTCTGCACAGAGAACTCTGTGGCCCAGAACACCTAACAAAAGAAACATGGGCACAATGCCAGTGATTGGAGGGGGCAACCCCAAGGTCCAGAAGTGGACCTGGTGAGGGTTCACCTCTCCTACTCTGCATCACAGAACATGGCTGCAAACGTGGGTAAATACAGAAGAGCCATGCAGCTGAGTAATTATTAGTCAAATAAAGATAAATAATTACAAAACATTTACTATAAATCCACAGTAGTCAAGAAGGTGTGGTATAGGTGAAAGAATAAACCAGTCTATCAATGGAACAGAATAGAGGAATCAGAATACACACACACAAAATCAATAAACGTATTTTTGAAAAAAGAACAAAGACAATTCAATGAAGAATTGATAGTCTTTTCAACAAATGGTGCTGGAACAACTGGACATCCACATGCAAAAATTAATCTAGACCCTGACCTTAGGCCTTTCATAAAAACTAGTCTAAAATGGATCAGAGACCTAAATGTAAATCGAAATTATAAAGCCTTTAGAAGATAACAGAGCAATATCTAGCTGACTTCGAGTTTAATAATGAGTTTTTTAGTTACAACACCAAATACATAATCACTAAAGAAGAATTGATAAATTTTCCATGTATTAAAATAAAAACTTCTTTTCTGAGAAATATAACGTTAAGGTAATAAAAAGACAAGCCACAGACTGGAAGAAAATATTTCCAAAACGCATCTGATACAAAGAACTCTCAAAATTCAACAGTAAGAGAACAAACAACCCCATTTTAAAATGAACAAAAGATTGGAGAAGATACCTCAGTAAAACCATAAATAAATGGCAAATAAACTTATGAGATGCTCAATATTATACATAATTGGGGAATTGCAAACTAAAACAATAATGAAATACAACTGAACAGCTCTTAGAATGTCTAAAGTACAAAAAAACTGACACCATAAAATGCTGGTGAGAATATTGAGCATCATTGACTGCAGGTGGAATTGAAAAAGGGTACACTCACTTTTGAAGACAGACTGGAAGTTTCTAACAAAGCTAAACATTTTAACATATGATTCAGCAATCACACATTTAGGCATTCACCCAAATAATTTGAAAACATATCCCCACAAAACCAGCACCCAGATATTTATTGGATCTTTATTCACATTTGCCAGAAATTCAAAGAAACCAAGGTGTCCTTCGATAGGTGAATGGGATAAACTGGGGTACATTCATAAAACAAGGTATTATTAAGTGTTAAAAATTTCAGCTATCCCGTCATGAATAGACATGGAGAAACCGTAAATGCGTTTTATTGCTAGTTGAAAGAAGCCAGTCTCAAAAGGCCACATATTGTATAAATTCAACTATGTAACATTCCGGTAAAGGCAAAAGTGTACAGACAGTAAGAATTTAGCTCTTGCAGGGGTTACAGGAAAGGGGAGGGTATGAGGAAATAATGAATTGGTGAAGTACAGGAGATTTTTAGAGAAATGGAACTATTCTGTGTGAATCTGTAATGGCAGATACATGGCATTATGCATTTGGAAAAACTCAGCACTGTACAACACAAAGAGTAAACATTGATATAAACTATGGACTTTAATAATAATGTGTCAATATTGGTTTATCAGTCATGACAAATATACCACAATAATGTAAGTTATTAATATTAATAATCGGGGAACTGTGTGGGGGCAGTATATGGAAATTCTCTTTACTATCTGTTAGGTTTTTTTGTAAACTCTAAGAAATAAGCTATTAATATAAAGAGACAAAATGGTACTGCCACTGAAAAGCAGTTTGGTGGTTCCTTAAAAATAAAATACAGTATTATGATATGACTGAGCAATTCTACTCCTAGATATAAAGCCCAAAGAATTCAAAACAGGTATTCAAACAAAACTTCGCACATGAGTGCTCATAGTAGCACTGTTAACAACAGCAAAAACGTAGAAACAATAGACGTATTCATCAATGGATGAACAGATAAACAAGATGTGTCATATCTATACAATAAAATATTATTCAGCCATAAAAAAGAATGAAGTACTGATATATGCTACAACATAAATAAGCCTCAAAAACATTTGCTAATTGAAAGAAGCCAGACATGAGGTCACATATTGTGTGAATCTGTTTATATGAAATATCCAGAGTAAGAAAATGCATACAGAGGAAAAGCAGATTAGTGGCTGCCTAAGGCTCCAGGGAAGGGAAAAGGGGAAGCAGTCATTTGAGGTGTATGGGGTATTCTTTTGGGGGTGATGAAAATGTTTTGGAACAAGATAGAACTGATGTTTGCACAACATTTTAAATGTATTACATTACACTGTATTATATATTTCAAAATGATGACTTTTTTATGTTTCTTTTTTTAATTATTATTATTATACTTTAAGTTTTAGGGTACATATGCACAATGTGCAGGTTTGTTACATGTGTATACATGTGCCATGTTGGTGTGCTGCACCCATTAACTCGTCATTTAGCATTAGGTATATCTCCTAATGCTATCCCTCCCCCCTCCCCCGACCCCACAGGCCCCGGTGTGTGATGTTCCCCTTCCTGTGCCCATGTGTTCTCATTGTTCAATTCCCACCTATCAGTGAGATCACTTTTTATCGAATTTTAATTCAATTAAAACAGGAAAAAAAGTACTCTCTTTAGGTGAGGTATCTTCAACTAGCCTGTTTAAAAGCAAGTTTTCATAAACTACTTGATAGCCAATATGTTTAGACCATCACAAATATGTTAAAGTCCAAAGAAGTGAGCTGCTGGAATCTAGAAGATAATCCTTTTTTGAGCAAAAGCCTTGGGATCAGACAAATTTATGTTTAAACTTAATTTAATAATCTAGGATTATAATTCCTACTTTGCCCAGTTTACTGAAGATTTTAATTAAGCATGGAAAGTAATTAGCAAAGTGCATGGCATGTAATTATTATTTTATTAAGCCAAATTCTGGTACTGTTGGATGAGGTATTATATGATTTAATGACTTCTATCTTCTAATGCATAAAAAAGTTTCAAATTTTATTTATTATATATTCTATAATAGAGAAAGAAGATTTGTATATTCTTTGAATACTGAGTTCTTCATTCATCAACAAATGAGTTGGTGACTTAAATATAGACCTTGTGTTTAACTAGCTTTAGACAATGAATTTTAAAAATTACCAATTTCTATCATTGTAAACCTGCTATACTACTTACTGAAAACTTTCTCCTAACCATCTAATCTATTAGACTCATCAAAAGTGTTTTCTGGGCCCCTCCCTGGAGTTTTTTATACGTTTGGTCTCAGGCAAGGCTAGACAACTTGCATTTCTAACAAGTTCCCAGGTGATGATGATGAGAAATAGTAGTGCCTTAGGATATCTTTGTTAAAATTTCACAATTGAGACCATGTTATGAAAACAGGCATATCATTTATGGTAAAATTATACCTGCTTTGTATTATGCTTTCACGCATTATTAATGAGAAGATTGGAGTCACTAAATTTATTGCACCTATACATTTGCTCAGACTGCTCCCTTAACTACTTTGACATTGAATAAACAAATTCACTGAAGTTGTTACTCAAAAACGTGGTCTCCCGTGAAGAATTATTTTAAATAATCCTCCATGCTAAGTCAGACATATCAAGCATTATTTTTGGTAATGACTTAAATTGTAAAAAATCTACATTCCTAAAACAAAGAGCAGCATTTCTTCTACATACCACATGTCTGCTACAATTAAACAAACACTTTTCACTCTTCTGGAAAAGCAGTCACTTCCATGTTATACATAACATTTACTAATATTCTTTTAATTACTGTAAAATATGTTAACCTTCTATATTTCAGGAAAAAAAGATATTTTTTCAAATGTATATTTTGTTACTCCACATATCTGAAACCTACGATTTTACAATTATCTAGGCATTATGCAAGTAGCATATACTAAATAATTTCTATAGTAACTTTTTCCTGAAACAGGATTGACTGGCACATATATTTGAATTGGAATTCCCATTTCACCTTCTTTGTACCTTAACACTTTTATGATACTAGTCGATGACTAGCATCATAATAGAATATAGATTATATAGAACAACACAGAAATTCAGATTTAGTAAAACAAAGCAATAACTGAGATTTAAGAATTGGAGAGGGAAAAGGAGGTAGTGATGGTGATATTATCAGCACTCTAATGCTTCACCAAAAGCTGGAACTGACTTCTAGGTATCATCACTGCATTCTAATACACAGCTTACTAATGGGAATAAATAAAAGGCTTTCTGACATCAATAAATGCAAATATAAATGATTTCCACCAAACATAGCATGGTTCATAAAAGGAAACAAGCATAAAAAGTATCTGTAGTCATTCATCTTGTATAGCTAAAGGGAAAGCCTGTCAGGAAGCTAAATTAGATGTTAAGCATGATATGATATTCTAAGGTTTTTTTCCAGATATAAAGCTGATTACCAACACCTTAGAATTGCAAATGTGAAAGAGTAGAGATACACATTTGGCTTTAGGAAACCAAAATGTAAATAGTATGAAATATTTATACCAGAGATCTTACAATCTTAAATTCTACTTGTATACTGTGGAGGATTTATTGTGAATTCATATTCTAGAATGTACAGCCAATAGTGAAAGATAACCAAGTTCTACTTCAATATCAAAAGGAAACTTCTAAAATATTAGCATACTTCTGTGTTTTACGTCAAGATAAATTCTAACTTTTAATGATGATTAGCTAATTAAACTATCTAATTTCATTTTCTCTCTTGTAAGGCTGTAATTTTGAAGGAAATTAAAGCCCTCTATGAGAAGAAGAAAAGAATCCCTGAAGCAAAAATGTGTATATTCAGAGAAGCAAGGAAGAACCTAGCACAATAAAGACCATTACATTTACAAGTTAATTATTTTATGAGTTAAACTCCTTTCTGGAACATTTCTGCTACTATGGGAGTTTGCAGAATTAACTATGTGCAATTTTAAAAGGCAACGCTTCAAAACAAATCTTGGAATTTGCAGGCATGTTTTCATCGTCCAAAAATGAGGAACTATGTCCACTTGCAAAGCAGGTGTTAAGTCAATAGTCACTTTTCCATTGCCCAGCATTAAGAGGTCACAAACAGTTGTGCTCTTCTTCAGTATAAATTCCTTTTATATATTAAATAAGTTATTTATATAGTTATTTGAACTACTATGTATGTTACATAAATTATATTGGTGTAATAATGTGAAATTTAAAAAGAAAGTATGACTTCTAAAAATAAAAATATTTCTGGATTGATGGCTTATTTGGATCATCTCTGCTACTTTTAATCATTATAACAACTAGGAGTTATGATGAAAGGTAAAAGCTTGTTTGGAAGCCACGAACCACAGAGCACTTCAAATATGTGCTGCTTAGAATATCAGATTTGTGATATGGTGGGTACCTAAATTTACCTAATTTTATATACAAAGTATAGGCAATGCATCAGATTCACTTGAAGTATACTTATCTTAAAAGTAGATTTTTAGTTCCCACTTAAGAGTCCGATTCTCATCCCTGAATGTATGCTATAATGACTTGGGGAGCTTTGGGAAAATAACAATAGCCAAATTCCGTATCTTAACAATTAAGTCTTAAATATGTGGGGGTCAGGATGAGTATCAGTATTTTTTTTAAAAAAAACTCCTCAGATACTGTAATTTGCAGTGAGGGTTGAAAACCAATGGTAGTGATTCAGGTCCTTTGGGGTGGGACACAGAAAGCAGGCTGTATTAGCTCTCCAGCTGTATTAGCACCTTATGATTTCAGGACTACTGCTGTAGAGGTCACAGATGGCTGACTGATCCAACTATTAGCCTGTTTTTAGTTTTTCTTGCTCAACAGAGACACCGAGGAAGTTTGAAGTCTTTTAGTTGCAGATCTACTTTTCAGGGAATCACATGAGAGAATATTTTTGATCAAGCTCTCTTAGTTCTTCAAGGCCAACATGAAGATTGATTGATCGAGAACCATGGCTTCTGATTAGCTTTTTTCGCTTCTTACACTTCCTTCCTAGAGACTTAGAATTTCCTCTTTAGGCTCTATGATGATTGTGCTTATCTGCACAGCCAGAAACTTGGTTCTGTTGATATTTTTGAAATGGCTGTCATCAAACCCTATTGACCTAGCTCTTCATTTTGCTTTGATAAATACATTTCTTTCTAGTCTTTTTTTTTTTTTGACCTTGCAGATTCCAGGATTGTTTATTACTTGTTGTTTCACCTGTGTGCTAGCTTTTTGAAACTGAAACTTTTTTTCTAACCTCTGCATGGATTAAACTAACAAACCAATTGATACTTAGAAGAAAATGGTCTCTGGCTATTTTGCTGACTGCATTAACATGTTAAAGCTATAGTTGAAGTAAACAATAAAAAAAACTAATGGTTATGGAAATGGGAAATTAGAAGTAGAATGGGAGAGTATGGTGTCAATACTTTCCGGTACAGAGTGAAAAGTCTTTGTCAGGAGCAGGTCCCAACAAGTTATTTTCTATATCTATAGAAGTGAAAAAGTAAAAAAGAAATTTTATAATTTACTCTTCTTCTAAACTCTACATATTTCCATAATTTTGAATCCTAAATTATAGCTCTTTGAAGATATCACACTGATTTAGTGCTACAGAAAGATAAGCAAAGCTATGTGATCTTCAAATAATTTACAGATATTATTATTCTTATTTCAAGGCTGCTCTGAATTTGTGTTTGCAATGACTGAATGGAGATCTAGGCATCTCTAAATTTTCTAAGTATCTAAACATTCTGTAAATGTTTTCAGAAATATTGTGGTAATATTGGTGAATGTTAGGAGAAATGAGAAAGGGGAGAGAGAAGGAGCAAGACTTCAGAGAGGAGAAGGAAAAAAGGAGGTAACGTAATGGCACTATAAGAGTAGCTTTTTATTATTTTATTAAAAAAATAATTTAGCCTTGAGAGAAAAAAAGACTTTGTAATTTAGCCTTTCCTCACTTAAAAATAAAAACCTTGGGAAAGAAAAAAGAAAAACAGAAATCAAAGAACATCTGAGTTTTGTATTGTTTACTATGTCTGAAATGGAGGCAGAATGGAATGAAATTATTTGCTCCGCATGATAAACAAAGTTGGAGCTAAAGCTGCGTAACCTTATGAATTGGGAAGAGTGAAGAGATTAAAACTGTTTCAAGATGTTCATGGGAAATATTTTACTCCCAAATAAACCAAACTGAACAGATTTTATGGAGGCTGTGCAAAGCTTTTTCTACATAATGTTATTCAATCTCTAGAAAGGACTCAGAAGATAATTTGAAATAGCATTTAAAAATGAATCCAAATAAAATCTACTTAAATCCTTGTATAAGTATGTATTCGATGACAGCACTATTATCTTATTGAGTAAATAGCCATCAAGGTTTGGCTCACTACATCACTATATACAAAATTTGCATTCAAATAATCATTGAAAACAAAACCAACTCTCCCTATAGTAATATCAACCACTGTGAGAAAAATATAAGCGATCTCCTATCATATAGAAGATATGAATGTTGTTAAAACACTTAAATAGACCACCCAGAACTGTTATGTAAATGATTAATAGATTTCTCAAAAGAAAATGCCTGGTAGAGAAAAGGATCAAGAATAAGAAATTTAAAAAAATAATTTTGATTGAGCTAGGCAGAACAATATGGATTGAATATGTCAAGGGAAATGAGAAAGGGGATACTGCATATAGTCATTATTGGAATTTCACAAAACCCACCTACTCTAAGATGTCTTTCCCAGTGGCTTGCCTCAAAACTTATTTCCTTGGAGTCATTTCTTTGGATTAAATTCCTTTTTTAGAACAATATTAGATTGTTTCAGATTACCAATTATTATTTTGGAATTGAAATGAAGAGCGCAAAGTTGTTGGGACATCAGAAAATTTTAATTGAAGGGGGAAGAGATAAGTACAAGGACAGATTACAAAACAAAATAATTGTGTCTTGCTTTCTGCACAATCGGAGCATGTTTAGGTGATGTGCTTCCTTTGGAAGCTCTGTGTAGCTAGGGCGGTACCTAAGATGAAGGTTTACAATTACACAGAGGGTTTCAAAAGGAAGAAAATGATGACAAATTACTTACCTGGTGGTAGGGAAGAGCACTGTATTCTAAGTTGTACTCAAAAGACCTGGCCTCTACTACTTGCTTTGCAATTTACAACCTCCCAGACCTCGAACAAATCACTTTACATCTGAAATTCAGTTTCTTCATCTGTTAAATGACTACCTAATTTCTTAGGTCCCTTCTAGCCGAAATGACACACTTCTACTTCACAGCTTTCCCTAAAGCCTCTACTGTTGATAATGATATTTTCATTTATAAGTAAGAAAACTGAGAGGGTGGTGGCTCACACTTGTAATCCCAGCACTTTGGGAGGCCGAGGCGGGCGGATCACGAGGTCAGGAGATCGAGACCACGGTGAAACCCCGTCTCTACTAAAAAAAATACAAAAAAAAAAAATTAGCCGGGCGTGGTGGCGGGTGCCTGTAGTCCCAGCTACTCGGAGAGGCTGAGGCAGGAGAATGGCGTGAATCCGGGAGGGGGAGCTTGCAGTGAGCCAAGATTGCGCCACTGCACTCCAGCCTGGGCGACAGAGCGAGACTCCATCTCAAAAAAAAAAAAAAGAAAAAAGAAATTATTGAGAATTAATTAGGTATGTAAAACCCAAAATGGCAATAGTTCTAGACTCTGGCTTTTTTCTTCCCAATGAAGTATTTTATCCAATACAGACGTGAAGTCTTACCGGGCTAAGTCATATTCCCCATTATTACTGAATTGCTTATCCATTTCCAACTTTTTGACACACAGTACTATAGACAATAATAAACTGGGTTGGTAAGTTTCTACTGCCAGCAAATCTAGGGTATACTGCTGCTGTTATTGCTGATTGACACTGTCTTTACAATCTATTAGGTTTATAAATGCTCAGAAAATATCTAGGGTCTGATTCATATCTTTCAGATGTTATTGAAAAATGATGTCAGATGTTTCTCTCAAAATGAAAGGAACTGACAATTTCCACACTTATTAGGTATTTTTATACTTCTGTTTCTTCTGATTTATTGGGTATATTTTTATTATGGTGCTTACATATTCAGGTATATCTTGTATGGAGAAAAATCATTACTAGACACATAAGAAAAAAATTGTACCATACGTCCAACTGGAACATGTTCCAGTCAGTTTCTTTCCCTAATATTTTTTGACCAAGAGTAAAGATAAAGTGCTTTATGCTCATGTGGAAAGTGACCCAGAGAAATTCTCCTTGACTAAGCTTGAGACACTATCCAAAGAACCAATCCAAGGTAAACCCAGAATTGGAAGACGAAAAGAAGGCATTAGATTGAACACAAATTCCACAAGGCATGTGTAGAGAATAACAAAGTTATGGCAGGAATAGGTAGCTATAATGTATAACTTACATTATAGCTATATGTATAGCTATAATGGGAACCTCTTTGACAGTCAATGACACTAGTGGACCTGAGAAATACTGTATTTTATTTGAACAGAGAGGTTTATTCTACTTCTACTTCCCTTTTCCTGCCCAAGGCTGATTCAGCAGAGCCAAGCTATTGAATATGTATGAGGGGAAATGGCACTGATTTCTAGCTCCTGATCCTATCAGTTAAATAGAATTGCTAAAGTCAAGGATTTCTGAAAAATCAGAGTTACAGAGAAGGTTAATGGACCACTTCAAAGGACGTATCTGTTATCAAGAAAGAAGGTTAATATTCAATCTTTATATGACAACGTTTTAACATTAATGGTTCACTGTGGTAGATGCAAAGTGAAGTCCTTAGTCTCTGAGGACAATATTGTCTTTGCCTATAGCCACTCAATGGCAAACATCAAAACACTTCTCTAAGAGCTCCTACTTTAGAGAGCATGACTGACAATCAGCCCCAGTTGCTACACTCCGAAAGCAATCACCCTTTAAAAGTTGAGGTCGTGTTTCTCAGGAGCTTCTCCCAGCCAATGACTCAAAATAACAGTGTTACTAATGCAAGTCCATTCCTCAAAGTTACACTGGTTTCATAATATTAGCTGGAAAATGTTCTTCCATTTTCTATGATCTGGCAGAGTTTGTAGAGGGTTAGCACTATCTATTTCTTCAGTGTTTTAAATGATTCATAAACAAAGTTATCTTGGCAAATGTATCTTTCTGTGGGGATATATAATTAATGAATTAAATTTATTTAATATAATGTTTCCTTAAGATTGATGTGTATATAGATCAACAGTGTTACTAATGGACTTGCATTAGTAACACTGTTATTTTGAGTCATTGGCTGGGAGAAGCTCCTGAGAAACAGGACCTCAACTTTTAAAGGGTGATTGCTTTCGGTGTGTAGCAACTGGGGCTGATTGTCAGTCATGCTCTCTAAAGTGCTCTTAGAGAAGTGTTTTTATGCTTGTTAAAATTTAGATACTGATTTAGTAGATTGGTGTGGGACCTAAGCATCTGCCCTTCTAACAAGATCCCAGGTGATGTCAATGTGTATTGGTGCAGACAGGACACTCAAGGAGGAAGACATTAATACACATGCCAATTCAAATTTTCTTTTATTGTGTATGCCAATTTTCATAATTTTTCTGGAAGTTTTTTATTTCATGTACATTGCCAATTTTTGGCATAAAAGGGATAAAAGAGTATTACGAGCAACTTTATGAATGCAAGATCTCTAGCAGTGTCTTCCTTTTCATTTTTGACAATGTATTTGTGTGTTTTCTCTGTTGAAAAAATTTAGTCAGTGTTTAGCATTAGTACTATTATTAGTTTTGTTTTTTTTTTTAGATGGAGTTTCGCTCTTGTCACCAAGGCTGGAGAGCAATAGCGTGATCCTGGCTTACTGCAACCTCTGCCTCCCAGGTTCAAGCGATTCTCCTCCTTCAGCCTCCTGAGTAGCTGGGATTATAGGCGCCCACCACCACACCTGGCTAATTTTTGTATTTTTAGCAGAGACGGAGTTTTACCATGTTGGCCAGGCTGGTCTCGAACTCCTGACCTCAGGTGATCTACCCGCCTCAGCCTCCCAAAGTGCTGGGATTGTAGTCGTGAGCCACCATGCCCGGCTACTATTATTACTTTTTAAAAAAATAAAATTTGTCTTTTTAATCCTCTTCATGGTTTTCTATTACATTACTTTATATTTCATTAATTTCTGAATTAATCTTAATTATGTTTTTCTTGCTGTATTTAATTTGGATTTAGTTCTTATTATTATACAAACATATTGAGATGATTGCTTAGATCATTAATTTTCAACTCTTCTTTTCCACTGAATATATTAATAGCTATGAATCCCCTCTATGTACAAATAAAACTGCCTGACACATGTTTACTATGTCATATTTTTATTATTCAGAATGAAATATTTTAAAATTCTTATGGTGATTTCTTCTTACTGTCTTATTATAATGTTTCTTGCTTTAAAATATACATCATATATATGTATATATATGTATATATATATATGTGTGTATAATTACACCAAGTTTGAAAAATTCTACTTGTATGGCATATCTTCTTTCATCCCTTTGCTTCCAATCCTTTGGTACCCCTGTATTTAAGCTACATATCTTGTAATCCACAAAAAAGGTTACTTAAAAATCCTATCTATTTTTGTGTTCTAATTAAAGTTTTAGTGTATTTATATTTAACGTAGTAACTAATATATTGGGGATTATACATACCATATTACCATTAGCTTTCTATTTGCTCCACATACTATATACATTTATCTTCTTTTCCTTTGTTGCCTTCTTTCAGATTAAGCATTTTTATTATTCCATTTTTCTCCCTCTGTTATCTTTTTAATTACAAGTCATTTTACTAGTTTTCTAGGAGTTATAACCTAGATATTAAAACAGGTGACTTTGATTTTCAAAATGCAAAGATGTGTAAAACATTTCAATTCTATTCATCCCCTTCTTCTCTCTTATGGTACTATGCCATGTGTTTGATTCTCTCTTTTTTAGTCATTGGATTTCTAAAATTTAATTATATTTTATTTCAATAGTTTTTGGGGAACAGGAGGTTTTTGGTTAAATGGAAAAGTTCCTTAGTAGTGATATCTGGGATTTTTGTGTACCCATCACCTGAGCAGTGTATGCTGTACCCAATGTGTAGTCTCTTATTTTTCACCCCACTCTCACTATTCCCCACAAGTCCCCAAAGTCCACTATATCATTCTTATGCCATTGCATCCTGTTAGCTGCCACTTAACAGTGAGATCATATGATATTTGGTTTTCCATTCCTCAGTTACTTCACTTAGAAGAATGGTCTCCAATTCCACCCAGGTTGCTGCAAATTTCATTATTTTTTATGGCTGAGTAGTATTCCATGGTGTGTATATATCGTATTTTCTTTGTCCACTCGTTGGTTGATGGACATTTAGGCTGGTTCTATATTTTTGCAATTGCAAATTGCGCTGCTATAAACATGTGTGTACAAGTGTCTTTTTCATAAAATGACTTCTTTTTCTCTGGATAGATACCCAGTAGTGGGATTGCTGAATCAAACTGTCGTTCTACTTTTAGTTCTTTAATAAATCTCCGTACTGTTTTCCATAATGGTTGTACTAGTTTGCATTCCCCCCAGCAATGTAAAAGTGTTCCCTTTTCATCACATCCATGACAAAATGTTTTTTTATCTTTAAATTATGGCCATTCTTGCAGGAGTAGGGTGGTATCACATGCTGGTTTTTATTTGCATTTCCCTGAGGATTAGTGATGCTGAGCATATTTTTATGTTTGTTGGACATTTGAACATCTTCTTTTGAGAATTGTATATTCATGCCATTTGCCCACATTTTGATAAGATTATTCATTTTTTTTCTAACTGATTTGTATGAGTTTTTGTATATTCTGGATATTAGTCCTTTGTCAGATGTTTATTCTGTGAACATTTTCTCCCATTATGTGGGTTGTCTGTTCACTGATTAATTCTTTTGTTGTGCAGAAGCTTTTTAGTTTAATTACATCCCATCTATTTTTTTTTACATTTGCTTTTTTGAGATTTTACCACATATTTATCCCCTCCATTCCTGTTGTTTCTTACATCTCTGTGCTTCTTCCATCAAGGATCAACATCTTTCTGCATAAATAACTCAGATTAGTATTTTTTTCTGGTCTGACAGTCTGTTAGATTTTTTTGTCAAAGATGTTTATAAACCTAAGTTGTTTATAACATTAAGTTGTGATTTATAACCTTTTCTGAGTATGGAACTTTAGACTGGTGATTTTTTTTAGTACTCTCGAATAGTAAAATTTCAGACATATTTTAAAATGGTTTATTTATTATTTGCATTAAGGTGTTTTACTTTGATATTCAATGGAGTTGTTTTCTTTTCAAGTTCATAATGCTATTCATCTTTTTGGAAATTGCCATTTTAATTATTAGTTTATTTTTTCTTTTTAAATCAAGTTACTTTTTTCCTATTTACAGAACTCAGTGTTCAATTAGGGTTTAATTCAGCTTTTATTATACATTCAGGGGTTACATGTGCAACTTTGATACAAAGGTGTATAGCATAGTGCTGAGTTTTGAGGTACAAATGAGTCTCTCTTCCAGGTACTGAGCATAGTTCCCAATAGGTAGTTTTTCAGCCTTTTTCCTTTTATCTCATCCTCCTGTATTCCCCATTGTCTATTATTCTCATCTTCATGTCCATGTGTACTCAATGTTTAGCTCTGACTTATAAGTGAGAATATGCAGTATTTGGGTTTTTGTTCTTGTATTAATTTGCTTATGATTATGCCTGCCAGTGGCATCCATGTTGTTGCAAAAAATATCATTTCATTCTTTTACATGATTGCATAGTAGTCCATGGTGTACAGGTACTACATTGCATTTATCCAATCCAGAGTTGATGGGCACCTGGGTTGATTACATGTGTTTTGTATTGTGAATAGAGCTATAATGAATATATTGGTGCATATGACTTTTTGGTAGAACAACAAAAACCATATGACCATCTTAATAGATGCAGAAAAAAGTCCAAACAATTTAACATCTTCTCATGCAAAATAGGCACTGAAAGAACATACCTCAAAATAATAAGATCATCTATGAGAAGCCTACAGCCAAAATCATACTGAATGGGCAACAGCTGAAAGCCTTCCCCTTTAGCACTAGAACAAGACAAAGATGTTCACTCTCACAACTTGTATTCTACATAGTAATGGAAATCCAAGCCAGAGATAACAGGCAAGAGAATTAAAATACATCCAAATAGAAAAAGAAAAAAATCAAAGTATCTGTCTTTACTGATAATACAATTCTATACAGAAAAACCCAAAAGACCCTGGCAAAAGGCTCCTATAACTGACAAACAACTACAAAAAGATTAAATGATACAAAACCAATGTTAAAAAGGTAGCATTTCTATACACCAGTAGTATTCAAGCTGAGAGCCAAATTAAGAACACAATACCATTTACAACAGCCACAAAAACAAGAAAATGCCTAGGAATACAGAAATAAAGGCAAGTTAAAGATCTCTACAATAAGAATTACGAAACACTGCTGAAACAGATCAGAGATGACACAAACAAATGGAAAAATATTTTATGTTCATGGATAAGAAGAATCAATATGGCTAAAAGGGCCATACTACACAAAGGAATCTACATCTTCAACCCTATTCTTATCAATCTACCAATATCAAGTTTCACAGAGTTTTAAAAAACTATTCTAAAATTCATATGGAACCAACAAATAGTCCAAATAGCCGAAACAATTCTATGTAAAAAGAACAAAGCCAGAGGAATCACATTACCTGACTTCAAATTACACTACAAAGCTACTGTAACCAAAACAGCATAGTACTGGTACAGAAACAAACATGTAGACCAAGGAAGCAAAATAGAGGACCCAGACGTAAAGCTGCACACCTACAACCATCTGATCTTCAATGAAATTGTCAAAAATAAACAGTGGAGAAAAAAACTTTCTATTCAATAAATGGTTCAGGGATAACTGGCTAGGCATATGTAGAATAATAAAACTCAACCTCTATGTTTCATCATATGCAAAAAATAAGTTAGGATAAATTAGACACATAAATATTAGGCTTCAAATTATAGAAATTCTAGAAGACAACGTAGAAAATATCCTTCTTGATACTGGCCTTGGCAAATAATTTTTGGCTGAGTCTTCAAAAGCAATTGCAACAAGAATAAAAATTGAAAAGTGGGACCTAATTATACTAAGCAGTTTCTTCACAGAAAGAGAAACTATCAAAAGAGAAAACAGACCACATATAGAATGTGAAAAAATATTCACAAACTATTCATCTGACAAAGGTCTAATATCCAGAATCTATAAAGAACTTAAAAATTTCCATAAACAAAAACAAATAACGCTATTAAAAAGTGGTTTTGGCCTTAAAGATGAGGTAGAGGAAGAGTTGAGGTGGAAAGTTTATAGAAAGGGATAATAACAAAAAAGTTCCCAAACCTAGAGGGGTATATCAATATCCAAGTACAAGAGGGTTATAGAACACAAAATAGATATAATTCAAAGAAGACTGCCCCAAGGCATTTAGCAATCAAGCTCACAAAGATCAAGACCTAACAAAGGGGTCAATTCAGCAAGAGGATACAATGATTATAAATATATATCCACCCAACACTGGAGCACCCAGATATATAGAGCAAACATTTTTAGCACTAAAATCGTATACCAACCCCAATACAGTTATAGCATGAGACTTCAAAACCCCACTTTCAGCACTGGACAAATATTCCTGACAGAAAATCAATAAAGAAACAATAAACTTAATCTGCACTCTAGACCAAATGGATCTAATAGATATTTACAGAATATTTTATCCAACAACTGAAGAATACACATTCTTTACCTCAGCATGTGGATAATTCTCAAAGACAGACCATATATTAGGATACAAAGCAAGTCTAAAATATTTTAAATATTTAGCATATCCTTTAGAATAATATCAAGCATTTTTTCTGACCACAATGAAATAAAACTAGAAACCAATAACAAGAGGAATTTTGGAAACTATGCAGACATGTGTAAGGTAAAAAAAAATATGCTCCTGAATGACCAGGGCATCAAAAAAATTAAGAAGGAAATTTAAAAAATTCTCACAACAAATGATGATGAAAACACAACATGTCAAAACCTGTGAAATACAGCAAAAGCAGGCAGTAGTCAGAGGGAAGTTTATAGCTATGAGTACCTACATAAAAAAAACTTCAAATAAAAAAAGATGGATTTTAAAGAAATAAAAAAGAGCAAACCAAACTCTAAATGACTAAGAGAAAAAAATAGTAAAGATCAGAGACAAAATAAATGAAAATGAAATGATGATACAATAAAATAGCTCAATAAAACAAAAACTTGATTGTTTGAAAAGTTAAACAAAATAAACACACCTTTAGCCATAAAAAGGAGAAAAGACCCAAATAAAAAACAATCAGAGATGAAAAAGATGACATTGCAACTGATACTTTAGAAAATGAAAGAATTATTAGTGGGTGCTATGAACAACTATATGCCAATAAATTGGAAAATCTGTAAGAAATGGACAAGTTTCTAGACAAACACAACCCACCAATATTGAACCGGGAAGAAATCCAAAACCTGAACAGACTAATCATAAGTAATGGATTCAAAGCCATAATAAAAATTTTCCAGTAAAGAAAAGCCTGGGACCTGATGGCTTCACTGCTGAATGCTACCAAACATTTAAGAAATAATGAAGATGGCCGAATAGGAACAGCCCCGGTCTACAGCTCCCAGCGTGAGCAACGCAGAAGACGGGTGATTTCTGCATTTCCATCTGAGGTACCGGGTTCATCTCACTAGGGAGTGTCAAACAGTGGGTGCAGGACAGTCGGTACAGCACATCACGTGTGAGCCGAAGCAGGGTGAGGCATTGCCTCACCTGGGAAGCCCAAGGGGTCAGAGAATTCCCTTTCCTAGTCAAAGAAAGAGGTAACAGACGGCACCTGGAAAATTGGGTCACTCCCACCTTAATACTGCACTTTTCCAATGGGCTTGGAAAATGGCACACCAGGAGATTGTGTCCCGCACCTGGCTCAGAGGGTCTTACGCCCACGGAGTCTCCCTGATTGCTAGCACAGCAGTCTGAGATCAAACTGCAAGGCGGCAGCGAGGCTGGGGGAGGGGCACCCGCCATTGCCCAGGCTTGCTTAGGTAAACAAATCAGCCAGGAAGCTCGAACTGGGTGGAGCCCACCACAGCTCAAGGAGGCCTGCCTGCCTCTGTAGGCTCCACCTCTGGGGGCAGGGCACATAAAAACAAAGACAGCAGGAACATCTGCAGACTTAAATGTCCCTGTCTGACAGCTTTGAAGAGAGTAGTGGTTCTCCCAGCACACAGCTGGAGATCTGCGAACGGGCAGACTGCCTCTAAAGTGGGTCCCTGACGCCCGAGCAGCCTAACTGAGAGGCACCCCCCAGTAGGGACAGACTGACACCTCACTCGGCCAGGTACTCCTCTGAGACAAAACTTCCAGAGGAACAATCAGACAGCTGAATTTGCGGTCCACGAAAATCCCCTGTTCTGCAGCCACCGCTGCTGACACCCAGCAAAACAGCGTCTGGAGTGGACCTCTAGCAAACTCCAACAGACCTGCAGCTGAGGGTCCTGTCTGGTAGAAGGAAAACTAACAAACAGAAAGGACACCCACACCAAAAACCCATCTGTATGTCACCATCATCAAAGACCAAAAGTAGAAAAACCTTCAAAGATGGGGAGAAAACAGAGCAGAAAAACTGGAAACTCTAAAAAGCAGAGCGCCTCTCCTCCTCCAAAGGAACGCAGTTCCTCACCAGCAATGGAACAAAGCTGGACGGAGAATGACTTGGACTAGTTGAGTGAAGAAGGCTTCAGACGATCAAACTACTCCGAGCTTCAGGAGGAAATTCAAACCAATGGCAAAGAAGTTAAAAACTTTGAAAAAAAAATAGATGAATGTATAACTAAGATAACCAATGCAGAGAAGGGCTTAAAGGAGCTGATGGAGCTGAAAGCCAAGTTTCGAGAACTACGTGAAGATTGCAGAAGCCTCAGTAGCCGATACGATCAACTGGAAGAAAGGGTATCAGTGATGGAAGATCAAATGAATGAAATGAAGCAAGAAGGGAAGTTTAGAGAAAAGGAATAAAAAGAAATGAACAAAGCCTCCAAGAAATATGGGACTATGTGAAAAGACCAAACCTATGTCTGATTGGTGTATCTGAAAGTGACAGGGAGAATGGAACCAAGTTGGAAAACACTCTGCAAGATATTATCCAGGAGAACTTTCCCAATCTGGCAAGGCAGGCCAACATTCAGATTCAAGAAATACAGAGAACGCCACAAAGATACTCCTCGAGAAGAGCAACTCCAAGACACATAATTGTCAGATTCACCAAAGTTGAAATGAAGGAAAAAATGTTAAGGGCAGCCAGAGAGAAAAGTCGGGTTACCCACAAAGGGAAGCCCATCAGACTAACAGCTGATCTCTCGGCAGAAACTCTACAAGCCAGAAGAGAGTGGGGCCGATATTCAACATTCTTAAAGAAAAGAATTTTCAACCCAGAATCTCACATCCAGCCAACTAAGCTTCATAAGTGAAGGAGAAATAAAATACTTTACAGACAAGCAAATGCTGAGTGATTTTGTCAGCACCAGGCCTGCCCTAAAAGAGCTCCTGAAGGAAGCACTAAACATGGAAAGGAACAACTGATACCAGCCACTGCAAAAACATGCCAAATTGTAAAGACCATCGAGGCTAGGAAGAAACTGCATCAACTAACGAGCAAAATAACCAACTAACATCATAATGACAGGATCAAATTCACTTTTGACGTTTTCTTCGTAAAATCTCTGCCTGTGCCCATATCCTGAATGGCATTGCCTATATTTCCCTCTAGGGTTTTTATAGTTTTAGGTTTTACATTTAATTCTCCAACCAATCTTGAGTTAACTTTTATATAAGGTGTAAGGAAGGGGTCCAGTTTCAATTTTCTGCCTGTTTCAATTTTCTGCATATTTCTAGCCAGTTCTCCCAGCACCATTTATTAAATAAGAAATCATTTCACCATTGCTTGTTTTTGTCAGGTTTGTCAAAGATCAAATCTTTTTGTATGTGTGGTCCCATTTCTGAGTTTTCAATTCTGTTCCATTGGTTTATGTGTCGGTTTTTGTACCAGTCATATGCTGTTTTGGTTACTGTAGCCTTGTAGTGTAGTTTGAAGTTAGGTAGCATGATGCCTACAGCTTTGTTGTTTTGCTTAGGATTGTATTGGCTATATGTGCTCTTTTTGGGTTATATCAATTATAAAATAGTTTTTTTTTTCTAATTCTGTGAAGAAAGTCAATGGTAGCTTGATGGGGATAGCATTGAATCTATAAATTACTTTGAGCAGTATGTCCATTTTCACGATACTGATTCTTCCTATCCATGAGCATGGAATGTTTTTCCATTTATTTGTGTCCTTTCTGATTTCCTTGAGCAGTGGTTTGTAGTTCTTCTTCAAGAGTTCCTTCACATCGCTTGTTAGTTGTATTCCTAGGTATTTTATTCAATTTGTATCAATTGTGAATGGGAGTTCATTCATGATTTTGCTCTCTGCTTGTCTGTTGTTGGTGTATATGAATGCTTGTGATTTTTGCACATTGACTGTGTATCCTGAGTCTTTGCTGAAGTTGCATATCAGCTTAAGAAGCTTTTGGGCTGAGACTATGGGGTTTTCTAGATATAGGATCATGTCATCTGCAAATAGAGATAATTTGACTTCCTCTCTTCCTACTTGAATACAGTGTATTTCTTTCTCTTGACTTGCTTTCCTGGCCAGAACATCTAATACTATGTTTAATCAGACTGCTGAGAGTGAGAGAGGGCATCCTTGTCTTGTGCTGGTTTTCAAGGGGAATGTCTGTAGCTTTTGCTCATTCAGTGTGATATTACCTGTAGATTTGTCATAAATTGGTCTTATTATTTTGATGTATGTTCCTTCAATACCTAGTTTATTGGAATTTTTTAACATGAAGGGATGCTAAATTTTATCAAAGACCTTTTCTGCATCTATTGAGATTATCTTTTATTTTGTCTTTAGTTCTGTTTATGTGATAAATTACAGTTATTGATTTGCCTATGTTGAACTAGCCTTGCATCCTGGAGATACAGCCGATATCATCATGGTGGATTAGCTTTTTGATGTGCTGCTGGATTTGGTTTGACAGTATTTTATTGAGGATTTTTGCATCAATGTTTCTCAGGGATATTGGCCTGAAGTTTTCTCTTTTTTTTGGTGTATCCGTGCCAGGTTTTGTTACGAGAATGATGCTAGCCTCATAAGATGACTTATGGAGGAGTCCCTCCTTTTCAATTGTATGGAATAGTTTCAGAAGAAATAGTACCAGTTCGACTTTGTACCTGTGGTAGAATTCAGTTGTAAATCCATCTGCTTCTGGCTTTTTTGCTTGGTAGCCTATTTATTACTGCCTCAATTTTAGGATGTGTTATTGTTGTAGTCAGGGATTCAACTTCTTTGTTCAGTCTTGAGAGGGTGTATGTTTCCAGGAATTTACTCATTTCTTCTGTATTTTCTAGTTAATTTGCATATAGGGGTTTATTGTATTCTCTTATCTTTTTTTTATTTCTGTGGTGTCAGTGGTGATATCTCATTTATCTTTTTTATTGTGTCTATTTGATTTTTCTCTCTTTTCTTTTTCATTAGTCTAGCTAGTGGTGTATCTATTTTGTTAAACTATTTTATTAAAAAACCCAGCTCCTGAATTCATTAATTTTTTGAAGGATTTGTGTGTGTGTGTGTGCATGTGTGTGTGTGTTTCTTTCTCTTTCAGTTCCGCTCTGATCTTGGTTACTTCTTCTGCCATCTTTGGGGCTTTCGGGGTGTCTTTTGCTCTTGGTTATCTATTTCCTTTAGTTGTGATGTTATTGGTGTTGATTTAAGATCTTTGTAGTTTTTTGATGTTGGCATTTATTGCTATAAATTTTCCATTTAACACTACTTTAGCTGTGTCCCAGAGATTCTGGTACGTTGTCTCTTTTTTCTCATTACTTTCAAAGAACTTCTTGATTTCTTTCTTAATTTCATTATTTACATAGGAGTCATTCGGTAGCAGGTTGTTCAATTTCTATGCAGTTTTATAGTTTGGAGTTTCTTAATGTTAAATTCTAATTTGATTGTACTGTGATCTGAGAGACTGTTATGATTTCAGTTCTTTTGCGTTTGCTAAGTGGTTGACTTTTAATTATGTGATCAATTTTAGAGTAAGTGCCGTGTGGCACGAAGAAGAATGTACATTTTGTTGTTTTGGGGCTGAGAGTTTTGTAGATATTTATCAGGACCACTTGATCCAGATCTGAGTTCAAGTCCTGAATATCCTTGTTAGTTTCTGTCTCGATGATCTGTCTAATATTGACATCAGGTGTCAAAGTCTCACACTATAATTGTGTGGGAGTCTAAGTCTCTTCATAGGTCTCTAAGAACTTGTTTTATGAAACTGGGTGCTCCTGCATTGGATGTATATATATTTAGGATAATTAGCTCTTCTTGTTAAATTGAACTCTTTACCGTTATGTAATGCATTTCTTTGTCTTTTTTGATCTTTGTTGGTTTAAAGTCTGTTTTGTCAGAAACTAAGATTGCAAATCCTGCTTTTTTCTGCTTTCCATTTGCTTGGTAAATTTTCCTCCATCCCTTTATTTTGAGCTTACTTGTGTCGTTGCATGTCAGATGCATCTCTTGAATACAGCACACCAATGGGTCTTGACTCTATCACATTTGCCAGCCTATGTCTTTATTGGGGCATTTAACACATTTACATTTAAGGTTAATATTGTTATGTGTGAATTTGGTCCTGTTTTAATGATGGTACCTGGTTATTTTGCACACTAGTTGATGCAGTTTTTTCATAGTATCATTGGTCTTTGTACTTCAGTGTGTTTTTGCAGTGACTGGTACCTTTTTTCCTTTCCATATTTAGTGCTTCCTTCAGGAGCTCTTGGAAGGCAGGCCTTGTGATGATGCATTCCCTCAGCATTTGCTTGTCTGAAATGGATTTTATTTCTCCTTCACTTAATAAAGTTTAGTTTGTCTGAATATGAAATTCTGGGTTGGAAATTCTTTTCTTTGGGAATGTTAAATATTGGCCTCCACTCTTTTCTGGCTTGTAGGGTTTCTGCTAAGAGATCTGCTGTTAGTCTGATTGGCTTCCCTTTGTAGGTGACCTGCCCTTTCTCTCTGGCTGCCCTTAACATTTTTTCCTTTATTTCATTTTTATTAATTCATTTCTGAGATAAAAATTTATTTCATTTTCCTTAATTACATTGGAGAATGTAATAATTATGTGTCTTGGGATTGATCTTGTCTTGGAATATCTTACTGGGGTTTTCTGCATTTTCTGAATTTGAATGTTGGCCTGTCTTGCTAGGTTGTTGAAGTTCTCCTGGAAGATACCCTGAAGTGTGTTTTCCAACTTGGTTCCAGTCTCCCCATCTCTTTCAGGTACTCCAATCAGTCATAGGTTCTGCCTTTTCACATAATCCCATAGTTCTCAGAGGTTTTGTTTGTTTCTTTTTATTCTTTTTTCTCTAATATGGTCTGCATTACTTATTTCAGCAAGATAGTCTTCAAGCCCTGAGATTCTTTTCTCTGCTTGGTCTATTTGGCTATTAATACTTGTGGTTTAATTGTGACGTTCTTGTATTTTTCAGCTCCATCAGGTCATTTAAGTTCCTCTCTAAACTGGTTATTCTGCTTAACAGCTCCTGTAATGTTTTATCATAGTTCTTAGCTTCTTGGCATTGGGTTAGAACATACTCCTTTAGCTCAGTGAAGTTTGTTATTACCCACCTTCTGAAGCCTAATTCTGCCAGTTCATCCATCTCAGCCTCAGCCCTGTTCTGTGCCCTTGCTGGAGAGGTTTTGCAATAATTTGCAGGAGAAGAGGCACTCTGGCTTTATGAGTTATCAGCGTTTTGTGTTGATTCTTTTTCATCTTCTTGAGCTTATCTACCTTCAATCTTTGAGGCTGCTGACCTTTGGATGGGATTTTTTGTGGGGTCTTTTGCTGTTGATGTTGTTCCTTTCATTTTGTTTGTTTTTCTTTGAACAGTCAGGCCCCTCTTCAATTGGGCTGCTGCAGTTTGCTGGGTGACCACTGCAGAACTTATTTGCCTCAGTCCCTCCTTTACCTGGAGGTGTCACCAGTGATTGCTGCAGAACAGCAAAGGTGGCTGTCTGCTCCTTCCTCTGGGTGCTCTGTTCCAGAGGAGCACCGACTTGATACCACCTAGAATGCTCCTGTATTAGGTGTCTGGAAACCCCTGTTGAGAGGTCTCACCCAGTCAAGAGGCATGGGTTCAGGGACCTGCTTAATAAATCACTCTGGCTGTCTCTCAGTGGAGCAGCTGTACTGCACTGGGGAGAGGCCCCTTTGTCCAGAATGCCTGGAATCTTCAGAGCCAGCATGCAGGGAAGTCTAGGTCTGCTGAAACATGAAGACCACAGCTGCCCCTCCTCACAGGGGCTTTGTTCCTGAGAGATCAGAATTCTGCCTATAAAACCCTGGCTGGAGTTGCTGAAATTCCCACAGGGAGGCTCAACCAGTAAAAAGGAATGGATCTGGGTCCCTCCTAAAGAAGCAGTCTGGCAAGGATCTGCCACAGTCACTGTCTTGTGCTGTGGGGAATTCTTCCCAGTCCAAACCTCCCAGTCTCTTTGGCACCAGCAGGGGAAAGCAGCCAACTGAACCCACAGTGATGCCAGCTGCACCTACCCCTGGAAACTCAGCAGTTTTAAGCAGTATTCAGCTTGCTGACACTGGCTGCATCTGCAAAGCTCTGTGCTTGATACCCAATGCCCTGGTGTTGTGGGCTCACGAGGAGATTTCTTTATCTGCAGGTTACACAGATCCATGGAAAAAGCATGGTTACTTGGCCGGGGTCACACAATTACTCACCACCTCCCTTGGCTGTGGGTGAGAGCTCCTCTTGCCCCATGTGGCTCCCTGGTGGGCTGTTGCTCCACTCTGCTTTTTCTTGCTGTCTGTGGGTTGGACCTACTGCTTAGTCAGTTCCAATAAAAGAACCTAGATACCTCAGCTGAAGGTGAAGGATTCACTTGCTATTTTCATTCTTTGTGGGAGCTGATGATGGCAGCTGCTTCTAGTCAGACATCTTAGACCCTCCCCCTGTAGTGTAGTTTTAAGTTAAGAAACATAATGTCTCCAACTTTGTTCTTTTTGCTTAGAATTACCTTGGCTATTTGAGTTATTTTTTGGTTTCATAAGAAATTTAACATAGTTCTTTTATAGTTCTGTGCAAAATGTCATTGGTAGTGTGATATGAATATCACTGAACCTGCAAATTGCTTTGGACATTATAACCATTTTAATAATATTGATTCTTCTTATCTATGAGTATTGAATGTTTTTCTATTTATTTATGTCAACTCTGATTTCTCTGAGCAGTATTTTGTAATTGTAGAGATATTTCACCTTCCTAGTTAACTGTATTACTAGGTGTTTTATTGTTTTGGGGTTATTTTGAATGGGATTGTATTCTTGATTTGGCTCTCAGCTTGAGTGTTGCTGGTGTATAGGAATGCTATTGAGTTTTGCACATCGATTTTGTCTTCTGAAACTTTGCTGAAGTTGTTTATCAGCTAAAGGAGCTTTTTGACCAAGACTATGGGTTTAAATTTTATAAATATACTTTTCTGCATCCATGAAGATAATTATATGTTTTTTGTCTTTATTTCTGTTTATTTGATGATCATACTTATTGATTTGCTTGTGTTGGACCAAATTTGCATCCTGGGAATAGTCCTACTTGTGCTGCTGGATTTGGCTTGCCAGTATTTTATTAAAGATTTTTGCATCAATGTTCATCAAAGATATTGGCCTGAATTATTTTTTTCATTTTGTTTTGCCAGGTTTACATATCAGAGTGACGCTGGTGTCATATAATGAGTTGGGGAGGTATCTCTCTTCCTCAAATTTTTGAAATAATTTCAGTAGAAATGGTACCAGCTATGCTTTGTACATCTGGTAAAATTCATTTGTGAATACATCTGGTCCTGTGCTTTTTTGTTGTTGGTAGGCTATTTATTACTGATTCAATATTGAAGCTCATTATTTGTCTGTTCAGAGGAATCATTTTCTTTCTGTTTCAGTCTTTGGAGAATGTATTTGTCCAGAAATTTGTCTATTTCTTCTAGGTTTTTTAGTTTGTATGCATGGAGGTTTTCATAGCAGTTTCTGATGGTTATTTTTATTTATTTGGTGTCAGTAGTAACATCCCCTTTGTCACTTCTAATTGTGTTTATTTGAATATTCTCTCTTTTCTTCTTTATTAGTTTAGCTAGCAGCCTATTTTTTGGAAAAGAAAAACCCAACTTCTGGATTTGTGGATCTTTGAAATGTTTTTTTTTTTTTCATGTGTCTCAATTTTTTTTTCAGTTTAGCTCTGATTTTGGTTATTTCTTGTTTTCTGCTAGCTTTGAGGTTGGTTTGTTCTTGCTTTTCTAATTAGTTTGGTTTGGGTGCTAGATTGTTTATTTGAGATCTTTCTAACTTTTTGATATTGGTATTTAATGTTATAAGTTTCCGTCTTAACACCGCCTTAGCTATGCTCTAGAGATCCTGGTATATTGTATCTTTGTTCTCATTAGTTTACAATAAGTTCTTGATTTCTGCTTTAATTTCATTATCTACCCAGAAGCCATTAAAAAGCATATTGTTTAATTTTCATGTAATTGCATGGTTTTGAGCATTTTTAAAGTCTTTATTTCTATTTTATTGTGCTGTAGTGTGAGGGTGAGATTGATATGATTTTGGTTATTTTGTATTCATTCAGGATTGCTATATATTCTATTATGTGGTTGATTTTAGAGCATGTGCCATGTGGCATGAGAAGGATGTGTATTCTATTATTTTTTGGTGGAGATTTCTGTAAAGGTCTGTAAGATCCATTTGGTCCAATGTTGAGTTCAGGTCCTGAATATCTTTGTTAATTATCTGCCTCAACAATCTGTCTAGTATTGTCAGTGGAGTGTTGAAATCTCCCACTATTATTGCATGGGAGTCTAAGTCTCTCTGTAGGTCTCTATGAACTTGCTTTCTGAATCTGGATGCTCCTGTGTTGGGTAAATATATATTTAAGATAGTGAGGTCTCTTTTTTTTAATTGAACCTTTTACCATTATATATTTTCTTTCTTTCTTTCTTCTTTCTTTCTTTCTTCTTTCTTTCTTTCTTTCTTTCTTTCTTTCTTTCTTTCTTTCTTTCTTTCTCTTTCTTTCTTTCTTTTCTTTCTTTCTTTCTTCTTTCTTTCTTTCTTTCTTTTCTTTCTTTTTTTTTTATCTTTGTTGGCTTAAGGTCTGTTTTGTCTGAAATTAGAATCACAACCCCTGCTGTTTTCTGATTTCCATCTGCTTGGTAAATTTTCCATCATCCATTTATTTTCAGCAAATGGGTATCATTACATATGAGATGGGTCTCTTGAAGATAGCATACCATTGTGTCTTGCTTTTTTATTTAGATTGCCACGTTGTGCCTTTTAAGTGGGGCATTTAGTACATTAACTTTTGAGGATAGTATTGATATGTGTGGACCTGATTCTGTCATTGTGTTGTTAGCTGGTTATTATGCTGGATTGTTTGTGTGGTTGCTTTATAATGTCATTGGTCTGTGTATTTAAGCCTGTTTTTCTATTAACTGGTAATGGGCTTTCCTTCTTATAGTTAGTACTCCTTTCAAGATCTCTTGTAAAGCATGACTGGTGTTAATACATTCCCTCAACATTTGCTTACTGAAAAGCATCTTATTTCTCCTTTGCTTAGGAAGCTAAGTTCACCTTAATTTAAAACTCTTGGTTGAAGATTTTTTATTTAAGAATGTTGAATATAAGGAAGCAATCTCTTCTGGCTTATAGGGTTTCTCCTGAGAGGTCCACTGTTAGCCTAATGGTGAACTGCTCTTTCTCTCTGGCTGTATTTAACATTGTTTCCTTCATTTCAACCTTGCAAAATCTGATGTTTATGTGTCTTGCAAATGATATTCTTGTGTAGAATCTTGCAGCACCCTCTGTATTTACTGAATTTAACTGTTGGCCTCTGGAGCAATGCTGGGGAAGTTTTCATGGATGATATCATGAAGTATGTTTTCCAAGTTGTTTGCTCTCCCTTGGTTCTTTTCAGGGATGCCAACAATTCATGGATTTGGCCTCTTTACATAACCCCATATTTCTCGGAGGTTTTGTTCATTTTATTCATTCTCTTTACTTCATTTTTATCTGTCTTATTTCAGAAAGCCAGCTTTCAATTTCTGAGATTCTTTCCTTAGCTTGGTCTCTTGTGCTGTTAATACTTGCAATTGTATTGTAAAATTCTTGCAGTGTGTTTTCCAGCTGAGAAATCCATCAATGTATGTGTATATATATATATATATATATGTCTGTGTGTATATATATATACACATATATATGTGTATATATGTGTCTGTGTGTGTATATATATATATATATATATAAACATTTCACCTGTCAGCTCCTGCATCAACTTATCACGATTAGTAAGTTTCCTTGGATTGAATTTTGCCATTCTCCTGAATCTCAATGATCTTCATTCCAATTCATATTCTGAATTCTATTTCTATTATTTCAGCCAACTAAGCTTGGCTAAGAATGCTTGTTGGAGAGCTAGTGCGGTCATTTGGAGGACATAAGACACACTGGCCATTTCAGTTACCAGAGCTCTTGCATTATTCTTTCCCAGTTCTATGCCTTTGTGCTCCTTTAACTGCAGTGTAGATTTAGTACAGTCAATAGACATCTAGACATTTTCACTGGGTGAAGGCTTTGTGCAGGGTCTTTATTTGCAGCTGATGAATCTAAAATAAAAGTTGAAATTCTAAAAAATATTTTCACTGAAAATAAGACAATATTTAAAACTCACCTGTGTGTCCTAATATTGTACCTCTTAGAGACTTAATAATAGCTGCCAAGGTAAAGTGATGATGTGTAGTCATGGCTGCAGGAAGAATCAGCTCAGCAGCTGATTAAAATTAGAGCCAGAGCTGGGCTCAGTGACTGAATTACGAAGAAGCCTGTTTTCCCCAGTGCAATAAGATTGCATGTATATGTTGCCTAAACACTAGAGAGGATGAGGCTTGTGGTGTCACAGTATATGTGTTTAAAACATACAGATTATGGGGTCCATGCTCGCAGGCATTTATAGTCTTTTTTTATTGTACTTTAAGTTTTAGGGTACATGTGCACAATGTGCAGGTTTGTTATATATGTATCCATGTGCAATGTTGGTGTGCTGCACCCATTAACTCGTCATTTAGCATTACGTATATCTCCTAATGCTATCCCTACACCCTACCCCCACCCCACAACAGTCCCCGGAGTGTGATGTTCCCCTTCCTGTGTCCATGTGTTCTCATTGTTCAATTCCCACCTATGAGTGAGAACATGTGGTGTTTGGTTTTTTGACCTTGCGATAGTTTACTGAGAATGATGATTTCCAGTTTCATCCATGTCCCTACAAAGGAGATGAACTCATCATTTTTTATGGCTGCATAGTATTCCATTGTGTGTATGTGCCACATTTTCTTAATCCAGTCTATTGTTGTTGGACATTTGGGTTAGTTTCAACTCTTTACTATTATGAATAGTGCTGCAATAAACATACATGTGCATGTGTCTTTATAGCAGCATGATTTATAGTCTTTTGGGTATATACCCAGTAATGAGATGGCTGGGTCAAATGGTATTTCTAGTTCTAGATCCCTGAGGAATCGCCATACTGACTTCCACAATGGTTGAACTAGTTTACAGTCCCACCAACAGTGTAAAATTGTTCTTATTTCTCCACATCCTCTCCAGCACCTGTTGTTTCCTGACTTTTTAATGATGGTCATTCTAACTGGTGTGAGATGGTATCTCATTGTGGTTTTGATTTGCATTTCTCTGATGGCCAGTGATGATAAGCATTTTTTCACATGTCTTTTGGCTGCATAAATGTCTTCTTTTGAGAAGTGTCTCTTCAGATCCTTTGCACCCTTTTTGATGGGGTTGTTTGTTTTTTTCTTGTAAATTTGTTTGAGTTCATTATAGATTCTGGATATTAGCCCTTTGTCAGATGAGTAGCTTGCGAAAATTTTCTCCCATTCTGTAGGTTGCCTGTTCACTCTGATGGTAATTTCTTTTGCTGTGCAGAAGTTCTTTAGTTTAATTAGATCCCATTTGTCAATTTTGGCTTTTGATGCCATTGCTTTTGGTGTTTTAGACATGAAGTCCTTGCCCATGCCTATGTCCTGAATGGTAATGCCTAGGTTTTCTTCTAGGGTTTTTATAGTTTTAGGTCTAACATGTAAGTCTTTAATCCATCTTGAATTAATTTTTGTATAAGGTGTAAGGAAGGGATCCAGTTTCAGCTTTCTACATATGGCTAGCCAGTTTTCCCAGCACCATTTATTAAATAGGGAATCCTTTCCCCATTTCTTGTTTTTGTCAGGTTTGTCAAAGATCAGATAGTTGTAGATATGCAGCATTATTTCTGAGGGCTCTGTTCTATTCCATTGATCTATATATCTGTTTTGGTACCAGTACCATGCTGTCTTGGTTACTGTAGCCTTGTAGTATAGTTTGAAGTAAGGTAGTGTGATGCCTCCAGCTTTGTTCTTTTGGCTTAGGATTGACTTGGTGATGCGGGCTCTTTTTTGGTTCCATATGAACTTTAAAGTAGTTTTTTCCAATTCTGTGAAGAAAGTCATTGGTAGCTTGATGGGGATGGCATTGAATCTGTAAATTACCTTGGGCAGTATGGCCATTTTCACGATATTGATTCTTCCAACCCATGAGCATGGAATGTTCTTCCATTTGTTTGTATCCTCTTTTATTTCATTGAGCAGTGGTTTGTAGTTCTCCTTGAAGAGATCCTTCACATCCCTTGTAAGTTGGATTCCTAGGTATTTTATTCTCTTTGAAGCAATTGTGAATGGGAGTTCACTCATGATTTGGCTCTCTGTTTGTCTGTGATTGGTGTACAAGAATGCTTGTGATTTTTGTGCATTGATTTTGTATCCTGAGATTTTGCTGAAGTTGCTTATCAGCTTAAGGAGATTTTGGGCTGAGACAATGGGGTTTTCTAGATACACAATCATGTCATCTGCAAACAGGGACAATTTGACTTCCTCTTTTCCTAACTGAATACCCTTTATTTCCTTCTCTTGCCTAATTGCCCTGGCCAGAACTTCCAACACTATGTTGAATAGGAGTGGTGAGAGAGGGCATCCCTGTCTTGTGCCTGTTTTCAAAGGGAATGCTTCCAGTTTTTGCCCATTCAGTATGATATTGGCTGTGGGTTTGTCATAGATAGCTCTTATTATTTTGAGTTATGTCCCATCAATACCTAATTTATTGAGAGTTTTTGTCATGAAGCATTGTTGAATTTTGTCAAAGGCCTTTTCTGCATCTATTGAGATAATCATGTGGTTTTTGTCTTTGGTTCTGTTTATATGCTGGATTACATTTATTGATTTGCGTATGTTGAACCAGCCTTGCATCCCAGGGATGAAGCCCGCTTGATTATGGTGGATAAGCTTTTTGATGTGCTGCTGGATTCGGTTTGCCAGTATTTTATTGAGGATTTTTGCATCAATGTTCATCAAGGATATTGGTCTAAAATTGTCTTTTTTGGTTGTGTCTCTGCCAGGCTTTGGTATCAGGATGATGCTGGCCTCATAAAATGAGGTAGGTCTTACCAAGACAGCATTCACAGTAGTTATCTAAGCTCAGTAGTCAAAGTAGGGGAAAAATTTGATGTCAAGATGTCAGTCAGTGGAATTATGAAGTGGATGAGCCAGAAACAAGGAGTTTGGAGATCTTGTGAAAAGTAGGGCAATAACAGCTGTAGTGTTAGAATAAAATAATACCTGATAAACTTCCTCCACCTATACTCTTTCTTGGTGATCTCATATAGTCTTATAGCTTTAAACATCATTTATACTTTGATGACTACCAGATTAATATACCCAGCCGCTATCTCTCCTCTTGTCTTCAATCTGCTGTACCCAGTTGTCCACTTGACATTTCCACTTGCTATCAAATTGATATACAAACTTAACATGGCCAGAGGAAGGAGGTGGATCAAGATGGTGAAATGGAAATCTCCACTAATTGACCCCTGCTGCAAGGACACCAGGTTAACAACTATCTACACGGAAAAAAACACCTTCGTAAGAGTCAAAAAAACCGGGTGAACACTCATAGTACCTGGTTTTAACTTATATCCCTAAAAGAGGCACAAAAGAGATAAAGTAAACAGTCTTGAATCACTGATCCCTCACCTCCCCCAGCCCCTGTAACATCAGAATGGTGCTGAGAGCCTCTCTGGACACTGAAGGGGTGAGAAGACAGCAATTGTGAGGCATTGAACTCAGTGCTGTCCTGTTAGAGCACACAGGAACACCAGACCAAACTCAGCTGATGCACAGCTACAGGGAGACTATTTAAACCACCCCAAGCCAGAGAAGAATCAATCCTAGCTGTCTGAAACTTGAGTGCTCTCAAAACTTTCCACCAAGGGCCAAAGTGCTTTCAGTCTGAAAGTAAACTTAAAAAGGTATCTAGGCCATAAGAACTGCAACTCATAGGCGAGTCCTATGGTTGAACAAGTCCCAGAGACAGTAGACTTGGAGAACATGAAACATACAGAGACAGCAGCTGGGACAGCCAAGAGAATGCTGGCATCACCCCTCCCCTAAGCCTAGACCATACAGCTTGAGGCTCCAAAAGAGGCCCCTTCCTTCTGCTTGAGGAGAGGTGAGGAAGAGTGGGGAAGACTGTGTTTTGCATTTTGGATACCAGCTCAGCCACAGCAAGGTAGGGCAGTGGTCAGGGTCATGAGGTCCCTTTTCCAGACCCTAGCTCCCAGATGACATTCTTAGACACACCTTGGGCCAGAAGGGAAGCAGCAGCCTTGAAGGAAATAACCCAGTCCTGCCAGCATTCATCATCTGCCTGCTAACTGAAGAGCCCTTGGGCCCTGAATAGCCAGCAGCAATAACTAGGTACTACACCAAGGGCTTTGGTGAGTGTCTGAGGCTTTCTGGCTTTAAATGAGACTCAGTACATTACCAGCTGTGGTGGCTATGAGACAAAACTGCTTCAGAAAGCCAGAGGGAAAAGTAAAAGGGGCTTTGTCTTGCACCTTAGGTACCAACACTGCCACAGAAGGGTAGAGCACCAAGCAGGCACTTGGGGTGCCCAATTCCAGGACTAGACTTTTGAAAGGTATCTTGGGACCCGCTCTGAGCCAGAGGGGAGCCCACTACCCTGAACGGTGCATTCCAGACCAGGGAGCATTCACCACAAGCTGACTTAGGAGCCCTTGGATATTAAGGGAACATTGTCAGTAGTCTGGCAGTATTCCTCATGGCCAAGGGTGGTGGTCGCTACAGGATGAGGCTCCTCTGCCTTTGGAAAGGGGAGGGAAGAGTGGGAAGGACTGTATCTTACGGCTTGAGTGTTAGCTCAGCCGCAATACAATATAATACCATGTAGGCTTCCAAGGTTTTGACTGTAGTCCCTCGCTTCCCAACAACACCTGTGGACCCACCTGGGGCCTGGGGGCTTCGCCACCCTGAAGGGAAGGACACAGACCTAGCTGGCTTTTCCATCTGCTGATTATAGAGGACTGGGGCCTTGAACGGCCATTGGCAGTAGCCAGGGAGTGGTTACAGTAGGCCTTGGGAAAGACCTTGTGCTGTGCTGGCTTCAGGTCTGACCCAGTGCAGTCATAGTGCTGGTGGCCACAGGGATGCTTGTGTTTTCCACTCCCAGCTTTAGGTGGCTCATAACAGAGACAGAGACTCTGTGTGTTTGGGAGAAAGTAAGGGAAAATAATAAGAGCCTCTGATAATCCAGAGAATTCCCCCAGATCTTAACCAAGACCATCAAGGAGTTACCTCTACAAGTCTGCAAGAACCACAGTGATAATTCAAAATAGCTGTATTGAGGAAACTCACAGAAATTCAAGGTAACACCAAGAAGGAATTCAGAATTCTATCAGATAAACTTAACAAAGAAATTGAAATAATTAAAAATAATCAGGCAGTAATTCTGAAGCTGAAAAATGCAACTGGTATACTGAAAAACGGATCAGAGTCCTTTAATAGTAGAATTGATCAAGCAGAAGAATTAGTGAGCTTGAAGACAGGCATTCTGAAAATACACAGAGGAGGAAAAACAAGCAAATAATGAAAAACAATGAATCACATATACAGGATCTAGAAAATAGCCTGAAAAGGGAAAATCTAAGGGTGACTGGCCTTAAAGAGGAAGTAGAGATAAAGACAGGGGTCAAAAGTTTATTCAAAGAGATAATAACAGAGAACTTCCCAAAGCTAAAGAAAGATGTCAATATCTGTCTGGGCACAGTGGCTCACGTCTGTAATCCCAGCACTTTGGGAGGCTGAGGTGGGTGGATCACGAGGTCAAGAGATTGAGACCATCGTGGCCAACATGGTGAAACCCCGTCTCTACTAAAAATACAAAAATTAGCCATGCATGGTGGCAAGCACCTCTAGTCCCAGCTGCTCAAGAGACTGAGGCAGGAGAATCGCTTGAACCCAGGAAGCAGAGATTGCAGTGAGTCGAGATCATGCCACTGCACTCCAGCCTGGCGACAGAGCAAGACTCTGTCTTAAAAAAAAAAAAAAATCAATACCTAAGTGACATGGTTTGGCTGTGTCCCCACTCAAATCTCACGTTGAATTGTATTCCACATAATCCCCACGTGTTGAGAGAGGTCCAGCGGGAGATGATTGGATCAGAGAGCCAGTTTTCCCCATGCTGTTCTTGTGATAGTGATTGAGTTCTCACAAGATCTGATGGTTTTGTAAGTGTTTGACAGTTTCCCCTGCACGTGCTCATATTCTCTCCTGCCACCTTGTGAAGAATGTGCCTGTTTCTCCTTCTGCCATGATTATAAGTTTCCTGAGGCCTCCCCAGCCTTGCAACACAGTGAGTCAGTTAAACCTCTGTCCTTTATAAATTACCCAGTCTTGGGTATTTCTTTATGGCAGTGTGAGAACAGACTAATATACAAAGTACAAGAAGGGTATAGAACACCAAGCAGATTTAACCCAATGAAAACTGCCACAAAACATTTAGTAATCAAACTCCCAAAGGTCAAGGTTAAAGAAAGGATCCTAAAAGCAGCAAAAGAAGCAAAAGAAAAGAAACAAATAACATATAATGCAGCTCCAATACATCTGGCAGCAGACTCTTCAGTGGAAACCTTACAGGCCAGGAGAGAGTGGCATGACATATTTAAAGTACTGAAGGAAAAAAAAATTACTCTAGAATAGTATATTCAGTGAAAATACACTTTAAACATGAAGGATAAAGACTTTCCCAGACAAACAAATGTTGAGAAATTTCGTCCATACCAGACCCATCCTAGAAGAAATGCTAAAAGGAGTACTTCAATCAGAAAGAAAATGACATTAATGAACAATAAATAATTATCTGAAGGGGCCAGGCACAGTGGCTCATGCCTGTAATTCCAGCACTTTGGGAGGCCAATGTGGGTGGATCACGAGGTCAGAAGATCGAGACCATCCTGGCCAACATTGTGAAATCTCGTCCTACTAAAATACAAAAAATTATCTGGGAGTGGTGGCACGCACCTGTAGTCCCAGCTACTTGGGAGGCTAAGGCAGGGGAATTGCTTGAACCCAGAAGGCGGAGGTTGCAGTGAGCTGAGATCGCTCCATGCACTCCAGCCTGGCAACAGAGCAAGATTCAATCTCAAATAATAATAATAATAATTATCTGAAGGTACAAAACGTACTGATAATAGTAAGTACACAGAAAAACATAAAATATTATAACACTTTTACTGTGGTGTTTAAACTACTACTATCCTAAGTAGAAAGAGAATGAAAAATAATAACTACAATAACTTTCCAAGACAGAGTCAGTACAGTTAAACATAAATGGAAACAATAAAAAGTTAAAAGGTGAGGGACAAAGTTAAGGCAAGTTTTTATTAGTTTTATTTTTACTTGTGTGTTTGTTTATGCAAATAGTGTTACATTTTTATCAGGTTAAAATAATGGGCTATAAGATAGTACTTGCAAGCTTTGTGGTAACCTCAAACAAAATATATATACAATTGATGCACAAACAATATAAAGCAAGAAACTTAATCATATGATCAGAGAAAATAATCTTCACGAGTGAAAGACAGAAATGAAAGAAAGGAGAGAAGACCACACCTCAACCAGAAAACAAATAAAAAAATGGCAAGATTAAGTTCTTACTTATCCATAATAATGTTGAATGAAAATGGAATAAACTCTCCAATCAGAAGACATAGCCTGGCTGAAAATATGAAAAGATAAGAGCCATTGAAATGTTGCCCAGAAGAAACACACTTCACCTATCAAGACGCACATAGACTGCAAATAAAGGGATGGAACAAGATATTCCATGCCAATGGAAGCCACAAAAGAGCAAGAGTTGCTATTCTTACATTAGAAAAAAATAGATTTGAAGACAAAACCATCAGAAGAGACAGAGAAGATCATAATATAATGATAAAGAGGCCAATGCAGCTAGAGGATATAACAATTGTAAATATATATGCACCCAACATGGGAGCACCCAGATATATAAAGGAAATATTAGAGCTAAAGAGAGAGATAGATCCCAATACAATAATAGCTGGAGACTTCAACATCCCACTTTCAGCATTGGACAGGTCTTCCAGACAGAAAATCAACAAAGAAACATCAGACCTAATCTGCACTATGAACTAAATGAATATAATAGACATTTACAGAACATTTTATTCAAGAGCTGCAGAATAAACATTCTTCTCCACAGGACATAAATCATTCTCAAGGACAGATCATATATGTAGCCACAAAACAAGTCTTAAAACATTCGAAAAATTCAAATAATATCAAGTTTTTTTTCTGACCACAATAGAATAAAACTAGATATTAGTAACAAGAGGAATTTTGGAAACTACATGAATATATGAAAATTAATATGATCCTGAATTACCAGTGGGTCACTGAATAAATTAATAAGAAAATTAAAATGTTTTTGAAACAAATGATAATGAAAACACAACATACCAAAACCTATGGGATACAGCAAAACCAGTACCCAGAGAAAACCTTATAAGTGCCTACATCAAAAAAGACCAAAAACGTCAAGTACGCCATCTAATGATGAATCTAAAACTTAAAGTATAATCGTAATAAAATAAAAGAAGTAGAAAAACAGAAGCAAATCAAACCCAGAATTAGTAGAAGAAAATGAGTAATAAAGAACAGAACAGAAATAAATGAAAGTGAAATAAAAAACACAAAGGATCAATAAAATATGTTGCTTTTTTGAAATGTTAAACAACATTGACAAACTTTTAGTCAGACTAACCAAGAAAAAATAAAGAAGATCCAACTAAATAAAATCGGAAGTGAAAAAGGGGATGTTACAACTGATACTGCAGAAATTCAAAGGATCATTAGTGGCTGCTATGAGCAACTATATGACAATAAATTAGAAAATCTAGAAGAAATGGACAAATTCCTAGATACACACAACCTACTAAGATGGAACTAGGAAGAAATCCAAAACCTGAACAGTACAATAACAAGTAACAAGAACAAAGCTGCAATAAAATGTCTCCCAGTAAAGAAAATCCTGGGACCTGAGGGCTTCACTGCTGAGTTTTACCAAACATTTAAAGAGGAACTAATACCAGTTGTACCTAAACTATTCCAAAATATACAGGAAGAGGGAATATTTCCAAACTCATTCTGTGACACAGGTATTACTCTGATATGAAAACGAGACAAAGAAACGTCAAAAAAAAAAAAAGAAAAAGAAAACAACAAGCCAAAGTCTCTGATGAATATTGATGAAAAAATGTGCAACAAAATACTAGTAATCACAATTCAACAATACATAGAAGGATTATACATCATGACCTGGTGAGATATATCACTGATATTCAAGGATGATTCAACATACACAATCAATCAATCAAAAACATCATATTAACAGAATGAAGGATAAAAACCATATGATCATTTCAATTGATGCTAAAAAGCATTTAATAAAATAGCTTTAACAAACTGGGAATAGAAGGAACGTACTTCAACATAATAAAAGCCATATATGACAGGGCCACAGCTAGTATCATACTGAATGGCAAAATCTGAAAGCCTTTCCTTTACAATTTAGAACATGACAAAAATGCCCACTGTTAGCACTGTTATTCAACATAATACTGAAAGCCCTAGCTGGAACAATCAGACAAAAGAAATATACAAAGGGCATCCAAATTGAAAAGGAAGATGTAAAATTATCTTTGTTTGCAGATGACATAATTTTGTATCTGGAAAAATCTAAGGACTCCACAAAAAAACCATGGGAACTGATAAACAAATTAATAAACTTGCAGGATACAAAATCTACATCTAAAAATCAGTAGCATTTCTATAAGCCAACAGTGAACAATGTGAAAAAGAAATAAAAAAGGAATCCCATTTAAAATAGCCACAGATAAAATTAAATACCTAGGAATTAACTTAACCAAAGAAGTGAAACATCTCTGTAATAAAAACTATAGAATACAGATGAAAGAAACTGGAGAGGATACCAAAAAATGAAACACTTTTCCATGTTCATGGATTGAAAGAATCAATATTGTTAAAATGTTTATACTACACAAAGCAGTCTACAGATTCAATTCAATCCTTCTTAAAATACCAATGACATTCTTCACAAAAATATAAAAAGCTATCCCAAAATTTATATGAAACCACAAAATACCCAGAATAGCTAAAACTATCTTAAGAAAAATAGCAAAACTGGAGGAATTACATTAGCTGACTTAAAATTCTACTGCAGAGCTATAGTAACCAAAACAGCATGGTACTGTCATAAAAACAGACACATAGACCAGTGGATCAGAATAGAGAACCCAGAAACAAATTCACACATCTACAATAAACTCATTTCCATAAAGATGCCAAAAACATACACTGGGGAAAAGAGAGTCTGTTCAATAAACGGTGCTGGAAAAACTATATATCCATATGCAGGAGAATAAAACTAGACCCTTGTCTCTCACCATACACAAAAATCAACTCAAAATAAATTAAAGCATTAAATCTAGAACCTCAAATCATGAAACTACTACAAGAAAACATTGGGAAATATCTTTAGGGCATGGTCTAGGCAGAAATTTCTTGAGCAATATCCCACAAGCTCAGTCAATCAAAGCAAAAATGGACAAATAGGACCACAGCAAGTTAAAAAGTCTGCACAGCAAAGGATACAATCAACAATGTGAAGAAACAACACACAGAATTGGAGAAAATATTTGCAGTCTATCCATCTGACAAGAGATTAATCACCAGGATATATTAGGAGCTCAAACAACTCTATAGAAACAAATCTAATAATCCAATCAATAGATGGGCAAAAGATTTGAATAAACATATCTCAAAAGAAGACATACAAATGGTTAACAGGCATATGAAAAGGTGCTCAAAATCATTGATCATCAGAGAAATGCAAATCAAAACGACAATGAAATATCATCTCGCCCCAGTTAAAATGGCTTGTATCCAAATTTCAGACAATAACAAATTCTGGCAAAGATGTGGAGAAAAGGGAGCCCTTTTACACGGTTGGTGGGAATGTAAATTAGTACAAGCACTATGGAGAACAGTTTGGATCTGCCTCAAAAAACTAAAAATAAAGCTTCCAAATGTTTTAGCAATCCCACTGATGGGTATATACCCAAAAGAAAGACTATCATTATATGGAAGAGATATATGCACTGTTATGTACTTTGCAGCACTGTTTACAATAGCTAAAATTTGGAAGCAACCTAAGTGTGCATCAACAGAATAACGGATAAGGAAAATGTGGTATGTATACACGATGTAGTACCATTCGGCCAACAAAAAATGAGATACAGTCATTTACAACAACGTGGATGGAACTGGAAATCATGTTAAGTAAAATAATCCTGGCACAGAAGGGCAAACATCACATGTTCTCAATTTTTTGTGCGATCTAAAAATCAAAACAATTGAACTAATAGAGGTAGAGGGTAGAAGAAAGATTACCATGGGCTTGGAAAGGTAGTGGGGGGCTTGGGGTAAGGTAGGGATGATAAATGGATACAACAAATAGAAAGAATGAATAAGACCTACTACTTGCTGGCACAACATGGTGACTATAGTAAATAATAACTGTACATTTTAAAATAACTTAAATAGTCTAATTGGATTATTCACAATTCAATGGATAAATGCTTGAGGGGATGGATACCCCATTCTTCATTATGTGCTTATTTTATATTGCATGTCTGTATCAAAACATGTTATGTACCCCATAAATACATGTACCTACTATATACCCACAATAAATAAAAATAAAAAAATTGAAAAATAGAAACTAGGGTGGTACTCTGAGACATTACAAATGGGTTATTTGACTCTTGAGAATATTGCCTCGTTTCTTCTCAGGCAATATTAGCCACTATTTTCTCTGCGTTCCCCTAACCTTCCCATGATCCTGTAGTATTTGGTACACATATGTTATTATATCATTTATCACATTACATTATAAAAACTTCTTCATGTGGCTGTATCTCTTAAAGAACAGTAAGCTCAGGCTTTGAAGTTAAACAGACATGGATTCAAATCTTGTTTCTTCCATTTGGATGTTATAACCTTGGGCAAATTACTTAACCTCTCTGAACTGCAGATTTCTCACCTGTAAAATGGGAATAATGATAAATTCCTTAGAGTGTGGGTAAGAATTAAATCATATGATGTAAAGCAGCTACTGCAGCGTTGGGAATAAGCTCTCTTCTTTATTGATCAGAGGCCTTTCACATCAATTTTTATTCCTTAAACAATGCTTAATTCATCATAGCTTCCCAGTAAGTGCAATTTTTAATTAGATACATGCTGAATAAATTTTCAATATAGAATATCCCCACTGTTAGACAGAAAGTATTTCTGAAGACGTACACTAAAACATTATGTAAAAATTTAGACTGTATATGCAGTGCAATTTTATATTTTGTAGCAGCTGACTAACCCTGTTTCTAACGCTACGAGATATTGTTGAATTCATAGGAAAAAAATTATTGTAAGGGGCTGATATTTTTTGAGAGCCCCAAATGAGAGGAGTGGAAACATTCACAAGGGAGAAAGCTGCTGGCTGTATTTATTAATCAACAATTATCCAATTGTGTGCCAGGCAAAAGAAATGTTAAGACATAATTTCTGCAGTTAAGGAGCTTACAGTCTATTTCAGAAGACTGACTCATGAAACAATTATAGCAATTAAGTGCAAAATTGTGTGGTGCTGGTTCTCAATGTAGCAGAAGTCCAGGAAAAGGAGGAATCAATGTGAGCTGCAGAATATCAGGAAAGGCTATTAAGTTAAGTCTTCAAATAAAAATGTGATTTTTCAGACTTAGGTAGAGAAATGCAGAAAATGAGAAATAATTTTAAGACCCTGATTGTGCCACTGTTCTTTGTTTTCCAGTTCCATACCTGAAAAACGATATTGACTTATACCACACATAAACTAAAATATTCTTTCTCATAGTTGACACAAAATGCTTCTTCACGGGAGGCCTGCTATAAAGAATCACTAATTCATGATGCAAAAATAGAAAATAGTATTTTGCATAATATATCATAAAATTAACCCGCATATAAATGATTCACTGTTACATTATATTATGAAGCATGATATTAATTATAAATTTTAAGACCTTACTTGCAGCCATGTAACTGTTTGATTGTGATAGAGACCAAATTCCAATAATAGAACTATTTCAATTAAAAGGAGTGCACATTAAAAATATTAAATTGCACTACCAAGTTTCAAGTTTTATTTTATTTATTTATTTTTATCATGCTTTAAGTTCTAGGGTACAGGGGCAGAACGGGCAGTTTTGTTACATAGGTATACACGTGCCATGGTGGTTTGCTGCACCCATCAACCCGTCACCTACACTAGGTATTTCTCCTAATGTTATCCTTCCCCTAGCCTCCCACCCCCTGACAAGCCCTGGTGTGTGATGTTCCTCTCAAGTTTTATTTTAAAGACTAATTTTGACTTCTATTTCAAATCAAATTCTTATTTTATATTTCTGTTGTCTTTTCACTTTTCTGTTTCTTATAAATTTTCTACTTTAACTGTTTTTAAGTGTTTTTCACCAGTATAATTTAATGAAAACAGTAAGCATGGGGTGTCTTAATAATATATACATTTTAGAGAACTAGCATTCTTATTGTATGGTGGGTGTGTATTTACGTGTATAAGATTTAGGCAGGCTTAGATTATCATTGCTTCAAACTTTGATTAAAAACTAGTATAATACTACCTGTAAATGTGCCAGACTATGAATATGCAACATCTCTCCCATGTTATATGTCAATAGTCTGTGTTATAGGGTTGTCAATGATATCAAAAGATCAACCCAAAACCCCAAAATGTACATTATTCTAGCACAGATAAGAAAATTACTGACTTGAAAAAATTATAGAATATAGAAATAAAGGATTATATTTGGGAAATATTCATTAATTATTCTTGAGAAATAGAATATGAGTCCTCCTGTGGATGGACAGATATTTTAAATGCAAGTGATAAGGGCTCCAAATCCTTCATTTTATATAAACTGGGTTAATGGAAGGAAATGGATGACTGGGCAATCTAAAGCAATGAGCAATCCAGTGATCATTCCAATTTATCCTGTATTTTGTATGGGTATTTCTTTAGTGAGTGCATGGGGTTCCTTGAAAGTTGAATGTGAATATTGCATATGCAAATGTGAAGAACCTCATCTGATATAATTAGAGGATAATAATTTTCAAATGAGCTATTTTATAAACCAAACAATTTTTATTTAATAAATCAAATAGAAAAATATATTACACATTTCTATTTGAAGAGCAATGTGGTACATGATAGACAATATGTAGTCCCTGTACAGTAGGAGTTTATAAGCTAGTGAGAAAGAAATGTATATATACAAACTATCACAATACAAATCAGACTGCAAGTGCAATCGCTGAGAATACAAACACATTCTTCATATGACTTTCCTATATAGACCCCATAACAAAATACTCAAATGTAGCTCTATAAGGACATCTTTGAGGAAATTAACTACTTTGGTAGCTTTCTGGTGCTCTAAATTACAATAAAAAAATCCTAAAGGACCGAATCTTTAGTGTGTGCCTTAGACCGTCTCAAATATCAAAGCCTCAATTAGGATTTGACAGACCATAGACTATAACACAATTCACTGTGGTGATTACAAAAGGAACTTCTTAAATTACCAAGCACATTATTAAAGGTACAAAGTGCTATGAGAGCCTAATAGGAGAGGAACAATAGGAAGGAACTTAGCTCTAGTGAAGGGTTTGGGTAAGATTTCACAGAGGGTTTGGTATTATTGAATTTTGGTGTGGCGTGTGATATAACTTGACTGTAAGATGTAGAAGAGGTCAGAAAGTATAATATAGACAGGAGAAACTAGAAGATAGGCTAGTGTATTAGTCCGTTCTCATGCTACTACAAAAAAACTGTCCAAGACTGAGTAATTTATAACAGAAATAGGTTTAACTGACTTACAGTTCCACATTGCTGGAGAGGCCTCAGGAAACTTACAATCATGGTGGAAGGAAAAGGAGAAGCAGGCACCCTTTTGACAGAGGGGGAAGATAAAGAGAGTGCTGAGTGAAGAGTGAAGCCCCTTATAAAACCATCAGATCTTGTGAGAACTAACTGACTATCACAAGAACAGTACAGGGGAAACCACCCCTATAATTCAATTACCTCCACCTGTTCCTGCCTTTAACATATGGGAATTATTGGAACTACAATTCAAGATGAGATTTTGGTGGAGACACAGCTAAATCATATCATTCTGCCTCTGGCCCCTCTAAAATCTCATGTCTTCACATTTCAAAATACAATCATGCCTTAGTCTTAGTTCATTCCAGTATTAGCCAAAAATTCCAAGTCCAAAGCCTCATCTGAGACAAGGCAAATCTGTAAAATCAAAAGCATGTTAGTTACTTGCTAGATACAATAGGGATACAGGTGTTGGGTAAATACACCTGTTCCAAATGGGAGAAATTGGCCAAGAAAAGGGGCTGTAGGCCCCAAGCAAGTCCAAAATCCAATAGGGGAGTCATTAAACCTTAAAGTTCCAAAATGAACGCTTTTGACTCATGTCTCACATCCAGATCACACTGATGCAAGAGGTGGGCTCCCAGGGTCTTGGGCAGCTCCACTCCTGTGGCCTTGCAGGGTGCAGTCCCCCTCCTGGCTCCTTTCATGGGCTAGCATTGAGTGTCTGTAGCTTTTCAAGGTGCAGGATGCAAGCTCTTGGTGGATCTACCATCCTGGGGTCTGGAGAACATTGGCCCTTTTCTCACAGCTTCACTAGGCAGTGTCCCAGTGGGAACTCTGTGTGGGGGCTCTGACCCCACATTTTCTTTCTGCACTGCCCTAGCAGAGGTTCTCCATGAGGGCTCTGCCTCTGCAGCAAACTTCTGCCTGGGCATTCAGGCATTTCCACACATCCTCTGAAATCTAGTCAGAGGCTCCTGAATCTCAGTTCTTGACCTCTGTGAACCTGCAGGCTCAACACCAGTTGGAAGCTTCTAAGGCTTGGGGCTTACACCCTCTGCCATGGCCTGAGCTGTACCTTGGCCCCTTTAGCCATGGCTGGAGCTGAAAGCAGCTGGGATGCAGGGCACCAAGCCCTGAGGCTGCACACAGCAGGGGTCCCTGGGCCTGGCCAGGAAATCATTTTTACCTCCTAGGCCCCCAGGCCTGTGTTGAGAGGGGCTGTTGCGAAGGTCTCTGACATGCCCTGGAGACATTTTCCCCACTGTCTTGGTCATTAGCATTGGCTACTCATTACTTATGCAAATGCAAATTTCTGCAGCAGGCTTGAATTTCTCCCCAGAAGATGGGTTTTTCTTTTCCACTGCATCATCAGGCTGTAAATTTTCCAAACTTTTATGCTCTGCTTCCTCTTGAATGCTTTGGCATTTTGAAATTTTTTCCACCAGTACCCAAAATTATCTCTCCCAAGTTGAAAGTTCCACAGATCTCTAGGGCAAGGGCAAAATGCCACCAGTCTCTGCTAGCCAGAGTGACCTTTACTCTAGTTTCCAACAAAAAGTTCTTCATCTTCATCTGGGACCACCTCAGCCTGGACTTCATTGTCCATATCACTATCAGCATTTTGGTCAAAGCCATTCAACAAGTTTCTAAGAAGTTCTTTCCCTTCCCACATCTTCCTGTCTTCTGAGCCCTCCAAGTTTCTAGAAAGTTCCAAACTTTCCCACATTTTCCTGTCTTCTTCTGGGCCCTCCAAACTGTTCCAACCTCTGCCTGTTACCCAGTTCCAAATTTGCTTTTAGATTTTCAGGTATCCTTATAGCAGCACCCTACTCTTTGTGGTACCAATTTACTGTATTAGTCTGTTCTCCTGTTGCTATAAAGAACTGCCCAAGACTGGGTGATATATAAAGGAAAGAGGTTTAATTGACTCACTGTTCCTCATTGCTGGGGAGGCCTCAGGAAACTTACAATCAAGGCAGAAGGGGAAGGAGAAGCAGGCACCTTCTTCACGGGACAGGAGGATAAGGTGAGTGCTGAGAGAAAGGGGAAACCCCTTATGAAACCATCAGCTCTCATGAGAACTAACTCACTATCATAAGAACAGTATGGGGGAAACCACTTACACGATTCAATTATCTCCACCTGGTTCAGCCCTTGACAGGTGGGGATTATTGGAACCACAATTCAAAAAGAGATTTGGGTGTGGCACAGCCAAACCATATCAGCTAGGAAACAATTATGGAGGGTCGTCAATACTGCTGTAAGAAGATTGTGCTTTATGCTGTAGGGGATAGTCAAATTTGAGTATTAGAGTAACAAAAGTGGAGCCACATTTTTAGATTTTTTTTTTTCTGCAGGCAATGTGAATACTGTATTGAAGTGGAAAGAAATTAACTGCATGGAAAACCATTTGGGCATTGTCATAGTCCAAGTGAGAAGTAGTGAGAGAATAGGCTATGTTAGTACACTTTTATAGGAGGGGACACATACAAGGATGATTGCAAAGATAAGACTAAAAGTGCTTGACAAGTATTTAGCTGTAGGGAAGAGAATAAAGACTACATAGTGACTCTGGATTCCTGTGAAGATGGCAATGTCATTAACAGAGTTGGGGATACAGGAAGACACATAAATGTGAAGAAAATATTCAATATTTGATGTAAGATTGCAATACCAAGAGGCATTCAGAAAGCATTTGGGAATATATATCTGTGTATAAAAATAGAAAGCCACAAGGTGATGAGAGAAGAAAAAAACACCTATGGTTATTATTAGCAGAAATAGTGGAAAAACACACTTCCCTCATTGGACAGTTTCTTGAGGATATTTTTAGGAGGCCAAAGGAGGGTAGAGGTAATTTTATTTGGCAACATGTTTGTCTTTCTGCTGCCAAAGTATGCTATTTCTAGAATATCTGTAGGATTTATACTTTTCATCTAAAAAATTTATATTTTAAAAAGAAAAGTATTTGTAAAGCTATAGACAGCTATCTTATTCTGGACTCAATCAGGGGTGTTCATCATTGAGGTAGAAGAAATAGTAAGGATATATATTTGTACCACAATTAATATCCTTTTGGCACATGAATACTAAGAAACAACCACCACCGTCTGTAACAAGTATTTATCAATAATATTTGAACTAGAAAATGACTACAGTTTCTTACTTGAGAGAAAGAAATCGAGTGGCTTTAAAATTTAATTTCTCAATAATGAACTAGATATTAGATTAAAAGTTTAAAAGCATATCGTAGGTAATGAAAAGTAGGTATGTACATCTTTTACAGAAGATATTTCTATGATCTAGTTAATTGCATTGCCTTTTACTGATCTCACCTGAACCATAGAATTGACACTTAACTCCTAACTGTTGTTATGTATAAGTTTACCTTTTACTTAAAAGTGACTTTCCTCTAACTTTTGAGTCAATCTTCTAAGACAAATTTGTAGAAGTGCACAGGATTGAAATGTAAACCGTTAGAGAGAGCTTACGTTGGCCGGGCATGGTGGCTCACACCTGTAATCCCAGCACTTTGGGAGGCCGAGGCGGGCGGATCACGAGGTCAGGAGATCGAGACCATCCTGGCTAACACGGTGAAACCCCGTCTCTACTAAAAATACAAAAAATTAGCCAGGCATGGGGGCGGGCACCTGTAGTCCCAGCTACTCGGGAGGCTGAGGCAGGAAAACGGCATGAACCCAGGAGGAGGAGCTTGCAGTGAGATTGCGCCACTGCACTCCAGCCTGGACGACAGAGCAAGACTCCGTCTCAAAAAAAAAGAAAAGAAAAAAAAAGAAAGAGAGCTTACGTTAAATAAAATTGCTGGCAGACATGCTGGTGGTGGTGGGTGTATTATAACACACTTCCTTGGCTTTTGCCAGTGTGATTAGGGGGAGAAAATTAGTAAATGAATGTGTTAGTAACTGAGAAAAACCTCAGGGTTTTTTACATAGGAAGTGAAGAATTAAGTCTGGATCTGTTGACTTCATGTAAAATTGAGAGCATTGAAAAAGGTATCATGCTGCTATGAGGAGAAGGAGGAATTGGAAATTGAATTTTCTTTTGCAGTCCTTTATTCTGCAATGTGGCTTACAGTAAGTCTTATTTTGAGCCAGTCCAGGCACATCATTACAGCTATATGATTCTCAGACCCCAGTTCTAGGCATCTTAGGCAAAAAACAAGTGTTATTCACCGGAATGAAAATATCTTGTTTGAAGACTCAATTTCTTTTTCTTTTTCTTTTTTTTAATTATACTTTAAGTTCTAGGGTACATGTGCACAACGTGCAGGTTTGTTACATATGTATGCATGTGCCATGTTGGTGTGCTGCACCCATTAACTCATCATTTATGTTAAGTATATCTCCTAATGCTGTCCCTCCCCCTCCCACCACACCATGACAGGCTCCAGTGTGCGATGCTCCCCCTCCTGTGTCCAAGTGTTCTCATTGTTCAATTCCCACCTATGAGTGAGAACATGCGGTGTTTGGTTTTTTGTCCTTGCGATAGTTTGCTGAGAATGATGGTTTCTAGCTTCATCCATGTCCCCACAAAGGACATGAACTCATCCTTTTTTATGGTTGCATAGTATTCCATGGTGTATATGTGCCACATTTTCTTAATCCAGTCTATCTTTGATGAACATTTGGGCTGGTTCCAAGTTTTTGCTATTGTGAATAGTGCTGCAATAAACATACTTGTGCTGAAGACTCAATTTCTTATAAACTCTGCTTTATGTATCAAAGCCCAGAAGAACAAAATGGCCAAGAGTAATTTCCAGTGGCATCAGACTGCATAATGTAAAACTAAACAACACTTTTTTCTAGCATCATTTTCTCAAAACCAAAGGACTTTTAAATGTGTATATATGAGATATTGGAAAACATGCCAGTAGATGGCATATCATTTTATTATGGATACAGTAAAATATCACTCTTTGACAAGGGAAAAATTGACAAAAAAAGTTCTGAAGTCAAAATACCTTTAAAATTGAGAGTGCTATATTAAGATTTATTGTGCAGTATGTCTTGTTAGTGTACAAATGTTTAATGAGTCCTGTAAATTTGAACCAAATGTTATTTTAGTTATTTAAATTATCAAATTAAAATGTGGAAACTGTCTACACTATAAACCTGTAAATGATCTGCAACTTGGCCCACTCCAAATACCTGTTTGAAATATCTAGACTTTTCTGGTAGTGATAAGGCAAAAATAATTTGAATTTGAGTCAAACAACTTGGTTTCCAGCCTGGGCTATGCCACTTATTAAGTATTTGACTTTAGGCAACTCAACTGACATCTCTGAGACTTATTTTTGTCTTATGTAAAAAAGGAATGTAATACACACTTCACAGATTATAAGAATAAAAGAAAACTATGAAACAAAAAACATTCTGAGAAGCCCAACACAAAATAGATTTTGTTTGTTTTATTTTGCTTTCTTTGTGGGGGAGGCAGATATCCCTGGTTGGGCTTGAACACAGTAGACTTTTCAGGAGTTGTTTAAATCATGTGTGGGAAAAAGACAGACAAAGTTATTCAAGAAATAGTGCTATGATAACTATTTAGACTTTAACAAAGAACTTTAATTCCCATCTCATATCATATACCAAAATAAACTTTAAATAAGTGTAAGAGCTAAGTCTAAAATTGAAAATTAAAATATCAAGGAAAATATAAATAAATAATGATCTGCTCTGTAGCAGTGAAGATATTTCTAAGTGTTGAAGAAAAAAATGAGGGAAACTATTAATAGATTCAATAACACCATAAACAAAAGCAAAAATAGACTGGAAAATATTTGCAACATATATTATAGGCAAATAATTAATGTCCACAAGGAAGAATTCTTACAAGCCAATTAAATAAGGAAGAATTCTTACAAGCCAATTAAATAAATACTTGACTTTTTAGAAATGAGCTAAGGTCATGAACAAGTAATTCACAAAAGAAGTAATTTTTAAAAAGTTACAGTAACCTAATAAATGCAAGTTAAAATGGGACATGTTTCTCTTATAGGTTCAGCAATCTATAATAATAATATTCAAGGTCAGAAAAGGTGAGATGAAGAGGCCTTCTGCTGGTGATATTGTAAATTGGTGAAATCTTTCTGAAGAGAAATTTGGAAATATGTATTCTAAGCCTTAAAAATATACGTAACATTTGATCAAGCTATTAAAATATAATTTATTTTTCTAAATAATCAAAAGTTTGAACAGACATTATGCATAAAGATATTCATTGAAGAATTAAAATATCACAAAATTTAAGACAACTAGCATTCTCAACAATAGGGGATTGTTTAAATTGTAGTAGGCTACATAATCGAATAACATGCAGTCATTAAAAGCCACTTTTTACTTTTTAGTTGACACACCATAGCTGTGCAGATTTATGAGATACAGAGTAGTATTTCAACTCATGTATACAATATGTAATTATCAAATCAGGGTAGTTAGCATATTCATCACCTTGAACATTTATCAGTTTTTTATGTTGTGAACATTCAAAATTATTTCTTCTAGCAATTTGGAAATATACAACAAATTATTGTTAATTATAGTCACCCTTCAGTGCTATAGGACATTAGATTTTATTTCTCCTAGCTAGCTGTAGTTTTGTATATATTAACAAACCTCTCCCTATCATCTCCTCCCTCCTACCTTCTTACCCTCTAATAACCACTATTCTACTCTCTACATCTATGAGCTTACCTTTTTTAGCTCCCACATATAAATGAGAACATATGCTATTTACCTTTCTGTTCCTGATTTATTTCACTTAGCATAACATTCTCCAGGCCCATCCATGTTGCCACAAATGACTAGATATCATTTTTTATGGCTGAATAATATTCCATTGTATATATACCAAACTTTCTTTATCTATTCATCTGTTATTGGACACCTTGGTTGATTCCAAATCTTGGCTATTGTGAATAGTGCTGCAATTAACATGGGGGTACAGATATCTCTTTAATATACTGATTTCCCTTTTGTTATATACAAATACACTTGCATACACACATTTTTGTTTGTTTTTTTTTAAATAAACTTTTTATTTTAGAATAGATATACATTAACAGAAAAATTGCAAACATAGTACAGCGTTCTCTATATTTCACACCCAGTTTCTCCTATTACTAATATCTTACTTTATTTTTTTTTTTATTTTTTTTTTATTATACTTTAGGGTTTTAGGGTACATGTGCACAATGTGCAGGTTTGTTACATATGTATCCATGTGCCATGTTGATTTCCTGCACCCATTAACTCGTCATTTAGCATTAGGTGTATCTCCTAATGCTGTCCCTCCCCCCTCCCCCCACAACAGTCCCCGGAGCGTGATGTTCCCCTTCCTGTGTCCATGAGTTCTCATTGTTCAATTCCCACCTATGAGTGAGAACATGCGGTGTTTGGTTTTTTGTCCTTGCGATAGTTTACTGAGAATGATGTTTTCCAGTTTCATCCATGTCCCTACAAAGGACACGAACTCATCATTTTTCATGGCTGCATAGTATTCCATGGTGTATATGTGCCACATTTTCTTAATCCAGTCTATCCTTGTTGGACATTTGGGTTGGTTCCAACTCTTTGCTATTGTGAATAGTGCCGCAATAAACATACGTGTGCATGTGTCTTTATAGCAGCATGATTTATAGTCCTTTGGGTATATACCCAGTAATGGGATGGCTGGGTCAAATGGTATTTCTAGTTCTAGATCCCTGAGGAATCGCCACACTGACTTCCACAATGGTTGAACTAGTTTACAGTCCCACCAACAGTGTAAAAGTGTTCCTATTTCTCCACATCCTCTCCAGCACCTGTTGTTTCCTGATTTTTTAATGATGGCCATTCTAACTGGTGTGAGATGGTATCTCACTGTGGTTTTGATTTGCATTTCTCTGATGGCCAGTGATGAGGAGCATTTCTTCATGTATACACACATTTTTGAAAAGTATACACCAAAAATTTACAAATTTTTGTTTTCTAGTGTTCTTTCTTTTGCAAGTTCTGTAAAATGAGTATGTGTTAATAAAAAACAGTATGTATTATTTTAAAACCTATAATTCTGTATCAAAATATAAATATTTAAAGGAAAACTAGTAAAATATCCCTTAAATAATCCACATGAAACATTTAGCTAATAGAAAGTGCTATATAAATATTAGTTATGACTTATTACTATTATCATCATCACTGATTTTCAGCGGAAATATTTAAAGTTCCTTTTTTGTACTTGAAACATGCCATTTCCTCAATGATTTATACTTTGTTTTTACTGAAAGGATACTTAAGGGTATTCTAGTTCAACTCTCTCATTTTGTCAACAAGGTTATACAGTGTTGATTTGGCTTGCTTAAGGGATTACAGTTAATTTATGGAAAAACTGGGGTCAAACCCAAGCTTTCTCCTAAGATCCATATACACATTGCTATATTGGGATTATATTGTTTTAAATCTCACTGAAGGAGTCATTAAAACAGCACATGTCCCTGATCCTTTATCATGTTCTGGGACTCTGAAAACCCACCATACACCAATGGCATAAATTTTTCCAATTTTAAAATTTGTGGAAACTTGGCCTCAAATCACATAATGAAATATCAATGTCTCAGCCCCAGTAAAGCATAAGAATAATGTAGGACGTATCAGATCTTTGAGGGCTAGAATTTTTGTCGTAATTCTAAATAATGAAGAATGATTGATGAATTATTCAGCATCAGAGAAATATTGATTCATTTACACAATGAACATTTATTAAGGTGCTACTATATGGTAAGCATTGTATGAGGTACTGGGGAATTAGTTGTGAAAAAGATGCACAAGTCCTCTGTTCCCATGTAGCTTTCAGTCCAGGATGGAAAGATTTTGGTTCAATTTAGAACAAAATTTAGGAAACAAACTTCTGGTTCTACTAAACTTTCAGACAATCTTATGCTCTGCTATCTTTACCCAACTGTACTAGGTTTGATATCTCTATATATTTGATTTTTATATTGAAATATTTATCTGACAAATAAAACTGTGTATATTCAAGGTATACAATGTGAAGATTTGATATAAACATACATTGTGTACTGATTACCACATTCTAATTACTTAACATATCCATTATCACCCATAGTTACCATTTGTGTGTGTGTGTGTTTGTGTGCGTGTGTATGTGTACTGAGGACACGTAAAATCCACTCTTATCAAGTTTCAAGTAAACAATACAGTATTATTGACTATAGCCACTATGCAGTACATTATATCGCTAATATTTATTCATCTTATAACTGAGTTTCTGCCATTTGACCAACATCTCCCTATTTCCCCTAATCTTTATACAATTGATTATGACTGGAGTTTCCCTCCTGAATTATGTGCTGGTACTTTTCTATCCCTGCTTCTGATTCTAGTATTAGAGGATGTAGTTCATACTCACTATGGTAGGGCATGTAACTATAGGCATGACCTTCTACCTCAGAACAGAAGAGGGCTTTTTATAGGGGGAGTAGTGTTTGGTATTCAGGTTCTTGGGCTTGCAAAAGCAAACTTTTGAAAATTTTTCAAACTTATTTTCTGCTTAAATATCAGCATATTTAATGTATTAAAAGATTTGGGTGCCAAAATCATTAAAAAGAGTTGGTTGAGACAGGGTATCGGTCTGTGGCCAAGGCTGGAATGCAGTGGTGCAATCAGAGCTCACTGCAACCTTGAACACCTGGGCTCAAGTGATCCTCCCACCTCAGCCTTCCAAGTAGCTAGGATTACAGGTGTGAGTCACTGTTCTTGGCTAAACACATTTTGTTTTTAGTTTGGCAAGCTGTTAATTATAAAAGAGGGGAAGTTTTAGAACTTATTTTGTCTGGATGGCAATGTTAGAGAACAAAATGCCAGCTCTGAGGTCTCATCTCTTATTGCTGAGGTTGAAACTTCATTGGTTTATAGGTGGAAATGAAAGGTCAAGGTCCAGGACAATATGACCAGAATTTAAGATTCAAGAACCTGGAGAGCTCAAAGTAATGCAGGAGTAATAGTTGCTTTGCTAGAAAGTTGAGAATCAAACACACACACACACAAATAGTTATTTGGCTAAAATATTTGCGTTTGGATGTGGCAAGTGGTTAGTCCATTAAGACCTGAAGAATCTGTGGACAGCAAGTGTTTGCACACCTAACATTAGGTTTGGTATATTCTTAATGATCCAAGTGCTAGGTATAAACTCTCAGGGAAAGAGAAAATCAGTTACCCTGAAAATTCATTATATACACTTCCAGGATCCAGAAACTGGTTGCTGGCTTCACTTTTAATGACTGAATTTGCTATGAGATCTGTGAGAGTTGCAATGTTTTTGGAGAATATGTATCTATTATCTTTCACCTCAGATAATGAAATTGCATCAAGCTTTAAAGCTTCTACACAGCAAAGGATACAATCAATAAAGTAAAGAGAAAAAACACGGAATGGGAGAAGATATTTGCATTCTCCCCATCTGACAAGGGATCGGTTACCAGAGTATATAAGGAGCTCAAACAACTCTATAGGAAAAACAATCTGATAATTTGATCAAAAGATGGGCAAGAAATTTGAATAGGTACTTGTCCAAAAAAAGACATGCAAATGGCAATCAGGCCTATGAAAACGTGCTCAACATCATTAATCAGAGAAATGCAAATTGAAACTACAATGAGATATCATCTCACCCCAGTTAAAATGGCTTATATCAAAAAGACAGGCAATTACACATGCTGACAAAGATGTGGAGAAAAGGGAACCCTTGTATACTGTTGATGGGAATGTAAATTATTACAAGCACTATGGAGAACAATTTGGAGGTGTCTCAAAAAACTAGAAACCTAGCTACCATATAATCCAGCAATCCCACTGCTGGGAATATACCCCAAACAAAGACTATCAGTATATCAAAGAGATATCTGCACTCTTATATTTGTCTCAGGACTGTTTACTATAGCTAAGATTTAGAAACAACCTGTGTCCGTCAATAATTGAATGGATGAGGAAAATGTGGTTCATATATCATATATACAATGTAGTACTATTCAGCCACGTAAAAGAATGATATGCACTCATTTGCAGCAACATGGATGGAATTGGTGATCACTGTGTTAAGTGAAATTAGCCAGGCATAGAAAAGCAAGCATCACGTGTTCTCACTTTTCTGTAAGATCTAAAAATTCAAAACAATTGAACTCATGGACATAGAGAGTTACCAGAGGCTGGAAAGAATAGTGGGAGGGAAGCCGGGGGGTGGGAATGGTTAATTGTTACAAAAAGTTTAGTTAGAATTAATAAGACTTGCTATTTGATGGCACAAGATCTTGACTATAGTCGATAATTTCTTAATTGTATTTTTTTAAAATAAAAAATGCAATTGGATTGTCTGTAACTCAAATGATAAACGCTTGAGGGGATGGATACTGCATTCTCCATGATGTGCTTATTGCACGTTGCATGGCTATATCAAAACATCTTATGTACCCCACAAATATATACACCTACTATGTACCTACCAAAAGAAAAAAAAATAAAACATACAGTACCAGTAATGCACTCATTTGATTACTGTACCTTTTCAGCCAGTGAATTTTAGAATCAGGAAGTGTGAAATTTCTAATCTTGTTCATCTATTTCAAGATAGTTTTGGCTAGAGTTCCTTGAGATTCCATGTTAATTTTAGGGTGAGTTTTTTTATTTCTGCAAAAAATGCTGTTGAAATTTTGATAGAAATTGCATTGAATCTGTAGAGCACTTAGGGTTGTACAATCATCTTAATATTGGCTTCTAATTTATGAACATGGCATGTCTTTTCATTTATTTATATCTTCTTTAATTTCTTTCAACAATGTTATGTAATTTTCAGTCTACAAGCCTTTCCTCTCCTTGCTTAAATTTATTCCTAAGTATTTTATTCTTTTGTATACTGTTGTAAATGAGATTTTTAAATAAATTTTTTCTTATGGATTGATTAGTTTTAGTGTGTAGAGATTCAACAGATTGTGCATCGATGTTGTATCCTGAAATTTTGCAAAATTCATTTATTAGCTCTTACATTTTTGTTTGGAATCTTTAGGGCTTCCTACACATAATGATTACATACAGATGTCATCTGCAAAACATGCATGTATCATCACGTCACTTCTCTAGGAAATGCCTCCAAATTCTTACCATAATTTGGAGTAAAAGTTAAACAATTTTCTTGTCTCATGAAATAAAAAGATATGCCATCCTCAAATAGAAATCTCTTTACCTCTGGCTTTCCAACTTGGATATTTTTTTTCTTGCCTATTTCTTTGGCTGGAACTTTCAATACTGTATTGAATATAAGTGGCAAAAGAAGGAATCCTTGCCATCTTTGCCCTGTTCCTATTCTTGTAAGAAAAGTTTTTAGTTTCTCACCTTTGTGAGACCTAATGTGTAACATTAGATGTGGGTTTCTCATATATGGCCTGTATCATCTTCAGAGCATTTCCTTGTATTTTTAGTTAATTGGGTGTTTTTAATCAAGAAACAGTGTTGAATTTTGTCAATTTTTTCCATCAATTGACATGACCATAATTGTTTATTTCATTGTATTAATGTGGTGCATTACATTGATTTTCATATGGTGAACGATCATTGCATTCCAGGAATGAATCCCATTGGTCATAGTGTATAGTCTTTTTAATAACCTGCTGAATTCAGTTTGCTAGCATTTTGTTGAAGCATTGTGCATCAATATTTACAAGAAATATTGGTCTGTAGTTTTATTTTCTTATAGAGTCATCATCTGGCTTTGTCTGGTTTTATCAAATGACTTAGAAAGTGTTCCTTCCTCTTCAACTTTTTGGAAGTGTTTGAGAAGAATTGATACTAATTCTTTAAATATTTCATAAATTTCACCAATGATGCTGTCTGGTCCTGGGCTTTGCTTTGTTGGGAGGTTTTTGATTACTGATTCAATGTCCTTACTAATTCTAGGTTTAATAAGATTTTCTATTTTTTTCACAAGTCAGTTTTAGTAGATTATATGCTTTTTGGGAATGTGTCTGCTTCATCCAAGTCATCTAATTTGTTGGCATACAAATGTTCATAGTAGTCTCTTGTAATCCTCTTTTAGTTCTTTAAGATCAGTAGTAATGTCCTCACCTCCATTTCTGATTTTCACTTCTGATTTCTTTTCTGATGGTAATTTGTGTCTGATAATTTGAGTCTCTCTCTCTCTCTTGCTTGCTCTCACTCTCAATCTCAGTCAATATAGCTAAAGGTTTGTCTATTTTTTTAAATCTTTTCAAAGTTAGTGTTTCCTTTTGCCTGAAGGTACAAAGTTGGGTATTGATTGGAGATCTTCTTTTTCACTGTACACCTTTATAGCTATACATTTTCCTGCTGAATCTTGTAAGCTTCACTTCTTGTTTGAGAAGCTCTTCCTTATCTTGACATCAGGAAGATATCCTGTCTACATTGTCTTTGAGAAGCTTTGTACTTTTCTCTTTTACAGTTAGATTTTTTAGTACTATGTGAGGTAGCGTTTGGCTTTTTTTTTCACATTGATACTTCATATCTCAGGATCATTTATTGAAAAGTCATCAATTCCTCACTAATCCATAATGTCATCTCTGCCATATATGTAACGATCGCATAGTTATGAAACTGTTTCTGTCCTGTTTTCTGTTCTGCCAGTTTATGTGTCTATACCAGCATCATTACCACACTGTGTCAATTGCTATAGCTCTAACACAAGTCTTGATTACTGGTACATGAATTCTTTCTTTTTTTTTTTTCTTCAAGAGTACCTGGCTGTTCCTAGGCATTTTTGTTTTCATGTAAATTTTAGAATCAGCTTTTCAAGTTTCTTAAAAATGGGATTTTGTTACTGTAATTACACTGTATCAATAGATCAATTCAAATCCTTAAACATGGTATATCTCCTAATTTTTTTAGATCTTCTTTAATGTACCTAAATGAAGTATAAAAAGTTACTCCTGTGGAAGAGTCACATATATTACATTAGATTTATTCCTAGATATATAGATATACACATAGATATGGACATTTTAATATTATTTTTAACGATTTGATGTTGATATAAGAAATAACCATTGGTTTTTATATTCAGCAACATGCTAAGCTCATTTATTAATTCCAAAATTTATCTGTCAATTACTTTGACTTTCTACATAAATAATTGTATTATTTGTGAAAAATAACAGAACTTCCAGCAAAATGTTGAATAGCAATTGTGATACCCATCATCTTTTCTTTGTGTCTTAATATCAAAGGAGATGTTCTCAATGTTTCATCATGACATATAAAATCATATGTAGCTTTTTTTTGGTAGATATCCGGAATAAAATTAAGAAAATTTACTCCCATTTTTCTTCACTAAATTTTTGTTTGACTTTAGTCATAAATTAATGTTTAATTTTATCAAACTTTTAAATCATAAATTAATATTTAATTTTATCAAACTTTTAAATCTACCAATTTAATTTTATGAATTTTCCCTCAATTTGTTAAGGTGGTCATTACATTATGCAATTTCTTAAAACTAGATATATTTTAATATCCAGGAATAAGCTCCATTGATCATGATATATTATTCTTTCTACACATTGCTTCATTCTGTTTAGATTTTGTTTAGGAAATTTCAATCTGTGTTCATGAGTGATACTGCCTTTATCTTTTCTTGTATCATCCTTGATAGATTTTGGTAACATAAATAATCTAGTCTCATAAAATGAATAGGGTAATATTCCTTCTTTTTCTTATTCTCTTGTAGAGTTTGTGTAACAATAAAATTATTTTTAAATATTTGGTGTAAATCTTCTAAGGTAATTAAGCTTGGGGTTTTCTTTGTGGAAAAAAATAGTGGGACAGCTTATCCAATTTTCTTAATAGTTGTAGTACACTCAGGTTTTCTATTTGTTTTTGGGTCAATTTTGAAAAATTTTACCCCAAGGAAAATTGTCTATTTCTTTTACATTTTCAAAATTATTGGGATAAAATTATTAATGATGACCTTTTATATTTGTTATAGTTATTACATTGTGTTTGACATAATCCCGAAAAAATATAATCCCAAATGTTGAAATTGCAAAAAATCAAAATTCCCAAAGATCAAAATTCATACAGTCTAAATAAGTTCCTAACATCTAAAACCCCAAAATCAAAATTGCAGAATAGGTGCATCATGTTACATTGTGATAATTCTTTTTCAATTCCCAATATTAGTTATCTGTTCTTCCACCCACCCGCATTCATTATTACTCACTCTTCCTACCTTCCTCTTCTCCATTCCCCATCCCCTACTCTCTCTTTATCTTAATAAGTATTGTCTAAGAACATGCCGTTGTAATTTCAATCTTTTGAACTTTGTGGACATAACATCATTTGCCTCCCAAGTAACTGCAAGAAACTATTTTAACAAATGCTTTGCCATATAATGTCATAAATCACCGTCTTCCCAAGCTCTAGTATCAGTTTTCTTACCATCCAATACCAACCTCTTAACCAAAGCCACAGATTTTATATATATTTTTATGGTATATTTCCACATCGAGTTATAGATTTCTGCATTAGCTAGAAAAAGCTTCAAGGCACAGCTCTGGTATTTTATAAATAAATATGTTATGTGTGCAAGAGTATATATTCTGTAGCTGTTTCGGCTTTGAATTTTATTTATTGGAAACATTTTGTCAAGTTTATTGATCACCTTATTCAAATCTTCTATATGTTTACTGATTTATTTCTGCTTATTTTATGAATGAATGAGATTGGCTTTCTGTTTCCTCTTGCATTTCTGTTCAATATTTGCTTTATAAATTTTAAGGCTATGCTATTAGATGCATACAAGTTTTTTCCACATTATTTCTGGTGAATTGAAACTTTATCACCATTAAGTGGTGGGTTTGGATTATAACCCTGAAAGACATAATCCTGAAAAAACATAATCCCAAATGTTGAAATTGCAGAATATCAAAATTCCTAAAGATCAAAATCCCTAAAGTCTAAATAAGTCCCTAACATCTAAAACCCCCAAAGTCACAACTGCAGAATAGGTGCATCATGTTAGAAGGAACTATTACCTTGCTATTTTCTTTATTCGGAAATTAAGTATGGTTTAAGGAAATGCGTATGGGTGCCACGTTGACAAAGTGTGGATTTGTGGACTTAATTTAGGTGTCAATTTGACTGGATTGAGGAATACCTGGAAACCTAGTAAAGCAATTCACTATGCTATGTATTTCATTTTCCCTTATTTCCAATACTGGAGTTATAGATTGTGTAAAGACTTTTAGAGAATTCTGATTTTTTTTTGCATTTTTTGCAAACTTGACTTCACAAATATGAATGATCACAACATTGACTTTATGTGTAAACATTGTGTGTGTACATTAAAATGTTGAAACTTTCTCAAATGAAGAAATGTCTTTGTTATACATCTGTATTTGTAAAAGATAAAATTTCTTGAGTCCTTGGCATATGTGACAGTGACCCATCAAGGTTTTTCATCAATCTTGTCAAGACTTACATTGTTTCTCACAGTATTTCACATGATCGCAGTTATAAAGCTGGGTTCATACAATTACCAGCATAGTGATATGTATTTTTATACTTGTCTTTGTGAACTACTTTTTTATGAATATGGTTCATCTGCTCATAACTATTACATGCATGTGACTGTCATTAGTATACCCAAGTCTTTATGCTTGCAAAATTATATGTAATTATTGCCTATTTTATTGTGTAAAGTGGCCTATGAAGTATTGTCATGATTTTATACGTTTCTCAAAAAAATCCCCTTTTAAAAATATAAACAAACATCTTTTAAAAATTTATTACTTTTTTAAGGATTATATTTTCTGTATTATGGCATTCAAGCTTGTGTTTTTTTGGGATTATGATTGGCTCCTGAAGTGACTTGTTTCATGAATAGTGGTGCTTTCCTACATTAAAGTCTGTCTTGTGTGACATCGTTATACCAGCTTTTTATAAATGAAATATTTTTAAAAATGATGATAAAAATAACAAATGAAATAGTTAACTGCTATTTCTGTGTGTATTTCCTTTCTGGAATGTATGTATGTATTTTAATTGACAAATATAATTGTATATATTTATAGTTCATAACATGTTTGTTTAAAATGCATATACATTATGGAATAGCTAAATCAAGCAAATTGACAAATATAACTTCACATACTTACCATTTTTCTGTGGTGAGAACACTTAAATCTACTCCCAGCCATTTTCAAGAATACAGTACATTGTTATTAACTGTAGTCGCTATGTTGTACAATGGATCTTAAACTTATTCCTCCAGAATAACCAAAATTTTTTATCCTTTGCCAACACTTCCCAGCCCTTAGACCCTGATAAACACCATTCTACTGTCTATTAGTTCATATTTTTAAAATACCACATGTAACTGAGATCATGCAATGTTTGTCTTGCTATACCTGGCTTATTTCACTTAACAATTTCCTTCAGGTTTATCCATGTTGTTGCAAATGACAGGATTTCCTTCTTTTTAAAGTCTGAATATACTCCATTTTGTACATATAAGTGAACCCAAAATAATCTGAGACAGGTGTCAATTAATTTAGAAAGCTTATTTTCCCAAGGTTAAGGACGTGCCCGTGACACAGCATCAGGACGTCCTGACATGTGCCCAAGGTGGTCAGGGTACAGTTTGGTTTTATACATTTTAGGGAAACAAGAAATATCAATCAATGTGTGAGATGTACATTGGTTCAGTCCAGAAAGGCGGGACAACTTGAAATGGGGAAGTAGTGGGATGTGGGGTTAGGGTGGAGCTTCCAGGTCATAGGGAAATAGGAGACAAACAGTGCATTCTTTTGAGTCTTTGATCACACGTTCACTGAATAAAAGAATTACTTGTGACGGGGGGGGGGGCGTAGAGGAATAATCACTTATGCCTTAGTCTGGCTCAGTGAACCTGCATATTTACATAAACAACAGGACAGAGGAAGCAATCAGATATGTATTTGTCTTAGGTAATCAGAGGGATAACTGAGCTCTGTCTGTCCTTTGCCCTACAAGTGTGAAGATAAGCTATGATTTTACATTGCCAAGGTGAAATTCAACAGAATTGTTTTAGGGTAAAGATCTTGAGGCCCACAAGGAATTTCCTTGTGGGCAAATTGTGAGGGAACTATGTAGCTTTTTTAAATCTTTGTAGCTATCTTATTTAGGAATAAAATGGGAGGCAGGTTTGCCTGACAGAGTTCTCAGTTTGACATTTTCCTTTGGCTTACTGATTTTGAGGTTACGACATTTATTTTCCTTTGAAATATATTACATTTTATTATTCATTCATTTGTGGATGGACACTTATGTTGATTCTGTGTCTTGGCTAATTGTGAATAATGCTGCAATGAACATGGGAGTATTTCTTCAAGATATCTTTTACCAGTGGGATTGCGGGTAGTTCTATTTTTAATTTTTTTAGGAACTTCCATACTGTTTTCCATAATGGCTGTACTAATTGGAATTCCCCTCAACAGTGTGCAAGTATTCCTTTTCTCCACATCCTTTCCAACATTTATCTTTTGTGTTTTTGGTAATAGCCATTCTAACAGGTGTGAAGTGATGTTTCATTGTGGTTTTAATTTGCATTTCCCTGATGATTAATAATATTGAGCATTTTTTCATGTAACTGGCTGTTTGTGTTCTTTTGAGAAAAGTCTATTCAAATCATTTGGCCATTTTTAATTGGGCTGTTTATTTTCTTGTTGAGTTGTTTGAGTTCCTTATATATTTTGGATATTAATCCCTTGTCAGATATATGGTTTGCAAATATTTTATCCCATTCTGTAGTTTGTCTCTTCACTCTCTTTATTGTTTCCTTTGTTGTGCCAAAGCTTTTCAGTTTGATGTAATCCCATTTGTCTATTTTTGCTTTTTCCCGTATGCTTACTTGTAGTCATTTTACTGCTTCAGGGTATGTGTTTAAGTCTTTAATCCATTTTGAGTTGATTTTTGTATGTGATGTGAGATAAGGGTCTAATTTCCTTCCTCTGCATGTAAGTATACAGCTTTCCCAACACCATTTATTGAAAAGGTTGTTCTTTCCACATTGTGTGTTCTTTGCCACAAAGGTGTCATTGTGCACCTTTGTCAAAAATCAACTGACCATAAATTCATGGATTTATTTATGAGCTCTCTATTGTGTTCTATTGGTCTGTGTGTCTGTTTTTATGCCAGTACATGCTGTTTTGATTATTGTAGTTCTGAAGTATATTTTGAAGTCTGGTAGCATGATGCCTCCAGCTTGAGTCTTTTATTTTTGAGATTTTTTGGCTATTCTGGATCTTTTGTGGTTTCATGAAAATTTTACAATTGATAAACTGCAATTTTTAAATTAATATTATATGGTACAAAATTTTCTATTTTTTACTTCCCATCTTTCCTTAGCCTTAGGTTGTATATGGCCCTGTTTTAAAGCTTACAGCTAGATTTTCTCCCACAACCTTACAAACTATCTCTGAGCTAGAGTATGAATACATTTAGATTTAATGTCATCACTGATACAGATTTATATTTCCCATGTTACTTCATGTTTTGTATTAGTCCTGATTGTTCTTTTTCATTTTCTCTTTCTTTTTCACTTTTCAACCATTTTTTAAATTTCAAGTTTCTTCCTGATAATTGTTTGGAAATTATGGAATATATTTCTCATCCTTTAGTGTTCCTCCATATAGGACAACATCAACAGTTTGAAAATTAAAGTTGTAAGTAAGTGAAATTCTTTAGTCACCTCTCAGACAATACAATAGCTTTCTAGCACTTTAATTCCATTCAACTGCTTTCAACTTATATTATTGATGTCATGTATTTTAATTCATACCTTCTTAAAAACTTAAATTCCAAGATTCAAAAAATTGAGCTCCAAGGGTAAACCCCAATGTAAACTATGGGTTTTGAGTGATAATGACATGTCAGTGTGAGTTAATCAATTGTAACAAATGTACCACTTGAGCAAAGGATGTTGAGAATAGGGGAGGCTATATGTATGTCTGGGGTGGGGGGGTGCGGGGAACATATGGGAAATCTCTGTACCTTCTGCTCAATTTCTTTTCATGAACCTAAAACTGCTCTAAAAATGACATTTATTTAAAAATCGAATCCCACAGACATCACTATTATTGTTTTATACAGTAAATATTCATTTAGATTTACCCACATATTTACCACCATTTTTTATCATTTTCTTCTGTCTAAGATTACTTTTTTCTGCCTTGAGAACATTCTTTCAAATTTTTCCTTGTGAAGGTTGTCTTGTGTTGACTCTTTCAGTTTACTTTTGTCTGATAATATTTTCATCTTATGTTATCCTTTAAAGATATTTCACTTGATGTAGAATTCTAAATTGGCAGATTTTATTTTTTTTGGAATAATGAATATATTATTCCACTGTCTTTTGACTGCCATTGTTCCATTGAGATACCAGATTTTTATCTACTTTCAACTTATTTGAATATATATATATATTTTTAGATTTCCATGAAGTGTTTCTCTCTCTCTCTCTCTAGCTAGCGTTTGGCTGTTTTCTTATGTCTCTAGGTGTGAATTTCTTTTATTTTTAAAATTCATCAAGCTTCTTGAATCTTTGGTGTCTTTGATCATTACTAGAAAATTTATAATCAGTATCTCTTTAAATATTGCTTCCACTTTGTTTTGTCTCTTTCTGGGACTATAATTAACCACATTTTTAAATTCTATTTTCTTTGCCTCTTACCTCACTAACTTATATTCAATCTATTATCTCTTTGGTTTGCATCATGGATAATATATGATGACCTATGTTTCAGTTTACAAATTCTCTCTTCAATTATATCTAATTTCCTTTTAAAAGCCCCCATTTACGTGTTTTTTAGGTTTTCTTACTGTGTTTACTTTTATAAGTGCTACCAAATATGCTTTTATCAAATCTCCTCTACCATTTTTATAGTTTCTTGTTTTCTTTAAAATTGTTAATACTCTCTTCTAGTTCTCTAAACCGATTAAACATAGTTGTTTTAAAATGTATTTCTGATAATTCTGTCATCTGACATCTTCTTTGAGGATCTGCTGTTTTTCCCTCCTGGGACTCGGCTTTCTTATATACTTGATTATTTTTGTGTGTCATTCGTTGTCCTTGAACAAATAACATTGTTCTTGAGGATAATCTGAAACCTAGAATAAAGGTAACTTCATTCAGAAGGAATTCACGGGTACTTTTGGGTGTCACTACATGTCTGTTACCATGTTAAACTAATTTCACAGCTTAATGCTTTCTAGATTATACAGGTGATATATATTTAAATTACAAAAAATAGTTTACTGCTGGTTTACTTTTATGCTGAGAGTCTATACTTTGAGGACTCAGCTTTCAAAGTTTAAAATTTTCCAGATTGCCATATGTTTTCAGAGCCAAAGGAACTTTTTATTCTTCCTACCTCTCTAGATTTTCACTCCCCCTTCAATTTTTCCTGATAATTCCTAGCTATTGTATCATTTAGCCATTGCTTCTAAAGAGATTTTTAAAACAAATATTTGGTCTACCATTTTAATTTGTTATTCAAGAAGAGTTGATTAGAATAATGTATCCTCTTATTACAGAAACTGAAATCTTTCCCTTACTTTTTTTTCAGGCTTAGCTATGCATTTAAAAGGATGTTGCTATTTTTCCCACATTTCTAGGTGTATCTATAGTGAGAGAGTCTTCATGTTTCTGACCATAATGCCAGAAATAAAAGTCTCCCAAGTTTATATTTAATGAATTTCTCAAATATGTATGCAGAAAGAATATTCTAGTGAGCTGGGCCAAACTGTGCATGACCTTCTTGTCCAATGCCTAGATTAAAGAGAAGCCTGAGGTGCCCATCCTGTTCCTTCTTTTACCTGAGTTATCTTCTCACAGCAGAAATTTTTAAGGTGCCCACATTAGCTTTACCTTGGGTTTTACCCTAGCCTAATGTTTTCCAGTCCTATCTTACCACATCAATCACTTGGGAAAGAAGAGAGATATTGTACTAGTCTAGCACTATTTGTGTTCCCTTGACCAAATTTGATAAAAGCTCCACCTCATGAAACAATTTGTTTGCCTAATTGTATCTTTGAGGACTCCATTTTGTCTCAATCGGTATCATTATTTCTGTTTTTGGAGAGTATGATACAAGGGGTGAGTGGGTGGTAGTATGGTGGTGGTGGAAATGTTTAAGCATTTAATACCTCTAAGATGGGTGTGTAACCAAAATTTGTCCTGTGTTGTAGCTTGGAGAATTTACATTACTAGGCTTAAGTACTGTTAAGATACATTCATGGTCCTTGGAGTCATTTGTAGTATTTCAGCAGTGGCAAGGCTGACAGAAGTTTATATTTTCCCCCTAGTAGTTCTTTCCTTTTTAGTACTTTCCTGGATCTAAGATTTACCCTCAGATATGACATCAGGAAAATTGTTCTTATTTCTAGAAATTCCTTAACTACGTGTTTGAAGTGCCAATAATAATCTTGTCTTTCTTCATTTGTCAAGGTATGACGTTCCTTTTTATAAAGTTGTACTTTAAGGTAGTTAGTATTGCCATCTGATAGATGACTCCATTCAGATGAAAAATGTCTTCATTTATAGAACATAGGCTTTAAAACTGAATAATTTCCATACTTTGACACTTTAGTCACTCCCTAAATTTGTGTATCTAGTTACTTAAAAAGAAGTATGCTTAATTCTAGTTGCACAAGATTTAATAGTGTTTCCACACTTGTAGGAAATTTCACAATTGTGCTAGCATGCTCACTTCGTGCTTCTAAAATAATTAACTCTATCTATTCCCCTTCTAGCTCTTCCAGTGTAAAGTAATCTTTCTTAAGGTCTTTATCTATTTTTTGTTAACAGTTTAATTATTTCTGCAAATTTGACATTTCACATAGAGATGAAAAGTGTACAATTTTCAAAATGTCCTAAAGAGTACAGTCATTTAGGTTCTGAAATTCTCATGTCTCAAATTGAGAAGAAGGCAAAATTGGTCTTCACTTCAAATTTTTCCCTGTAACATCCATTCCTGTCCGTCTTCTTTTCCTTTCGCGGTCTCATCGCCTACCTGGTTTCTTCCTCTACTCCTAATCCAATAAAGAGCCTACTCTGCTACTGGTAAAGTACACTTTAGTGTTAACATTTTCCAGAGTATCAAGTATTAATGCAAGAAATTGTTTCTTTTTCTTCTTCCTTTCTCAATGAATGAACAAAGCTGAAAGGAGGTATCAGAGATGTCCCAGACCCAGCTAACAAATGTACAGCAATGAACACTGGGTAAGAATCTCCATTTTCATGAGGGGCAAGGGAACTGGGACACTCTTACCATTGACCACAAGTAATTCTGGGGACTTCAAGCTCTGAAATTCAAAAGCTTATAATGGTCTGACTTATTGCCCTCAGGTGCATTCCATGAAGGACTCTATACAAGATGAAAATGGTAAGAGATCTTCATTACTCTAATGATTTCTCAGAATGGTGGTGAGGAATGTATTTTTCAAGCCAGCTATGGGACCCTGATATCTGGAAAAATCTGCACCACAATCTCCAGGCCACTAGAGAAAGACTACTTCTTTCTAAACTCTCAATTTACCTTTTCCTACTTGAGCATATAAAATAAATCTTATGTATTAAAATTTACATTACCCAGTGCCAGAAATCCACAAATTATTGCAGCTACCCTTTTATTCATTTGTTCATTCATTCCACAAATATTTATTAAGTGTTTTATTATGTGACAGGTACTGTTTGAGCTTCTTGGAATATAGCTGTCAACAAAACTGACGAGAGGACTAGATTGCAGCTCCCACTCAGATGGACAGAGCAGTCTGTGGAGACTTGCATCGTAAACTTTTGCTCCAGAACTACTGCAGGAATAATTCAGGAAAGCCAAGAGAAACCACAGACCCTCTGAAAGAAGCCGACTGCTCCTGCAGGACCTGGGAGACACCCCAAATACTGTGAGTGCCCAAACCGTGGAAGTGGGAAAGAGAGATCGTCTGCCCCCAAACACAAACCTGCAATGGGGAACCTGAAGGTCTAGATCACAGGGGAAGACTCTGACCTTACCTAGAGCTGAGTCAATTTAGAGAGTTGAGTGAAATACAAGGGTAAAGTAAGAAGTGGGGAAAGCCCTATGGGTTCTCTGGGTCCCCCAGGTAGCCATTTCTGACTTGCTTCATAGGGGTCCTTGGGGAGGACTGCCAGAGGTACTTGGAAAAGGCCACAGGGAGAAGAAAACCTCCAGCTGAATTTTGTAACAACTCCAATGAAATGAGAAGTCTCCTGGCCAGAACATGGGGGAGGGCGTTAATCCAGTGTGCAGACTCCACTGGTGGGGAAGCACGAAAGCCCTATTTGCTTTCGCAGCTGGAAGGCTAGTAGCCTGGGGGAAGTTCTAAGCCCTGCTTATCCACTGCTTGGAAACAGACTCCGAGCTGTTGGGACGAGGGGGCAGGGTGGGAGTGAGACCAGCCTTTTGGGTTGCATGGTTGCTGGGTGAGGCCTGTGACTGCAGGCTTTCCCTGACTTTCCTGATAACCTGCATGACAAAGCAGAGGCAGCCATAATCCTCCTAGGAACATAACTCCATTGACCAGAAAACCACATCCTCAACCCCCACAGCAGCCACAGCAAGACACACCCAAGGAGAGTCTGAGCTCAGACACTCCAAGCCTTGGCCCCTCCAGATGGTCCTTCCCTACCCACGCTGGTAGTGAAGACAAAGGGCATATATTCTTGGGAGTTTTAGGGCCCCACCCACCGCCTGATCCTCCCTATACTACCACAACAGAGGCTTTCTTGAAAGTGCCACTTCCTGGCAGGAGACAAACCAGAACAAATATAATGCATTAAACAACCAAAACTAAGGACCCTCACATAATGCATTTCACCCCCCTGCCACCTCAACCAAAACAGGAGCTGGTATCCATGGCTGAGAGACCTACAGACAGTTCACATCACAGGACCCTGTGAAGGCAACCTTCAGTACCAGCCCAAAGCCTGGTAGACCTGCTGGGTGGCTAGGTCCAAAAAAGACATAACAATCACTACAGCTAAGCTATCAGGAAGCCACATCCCTAGGAAAAGGGGGAGAGTACTACAACAAGGGAACACACAGTAGGACGAAACAATCTGAACAACAGTCTTGAACCCTAGACCTTTCCTCTGACAGAGCCTATTCAAACGAGAAGAATCCGGAAAACCAACTCTGGTAATATGACAAAACAAAGTTATTTTAACACACCCCCCAAAATCACACTAGCTCACCAGCAATGATCCAAACCAAAAAGAAATCCCTGATTTATCTGAGAAAGAATTCATAAAGTAAGTTATTAAGCTAATCAAGGAAGCACCAGAGAAAGAAAAAGTCAAATTTAAGGAAATTTTTAAAAAGATACAAGAATGAGGAGAGAAATCTTCAGTGAAAAAGACAGCGTAAATAAAAAACAAAACTTCAAGAAACAATGGACACAAAGAAATGCAAAATGCTCTGGAAAGTCTCGGCAATAAAATCAAAACAGCAGAAGAAAGAATTTCAGAGCTTGAAGATAAAGTTTTTGAATTAACCCAATCCAACAAAGACAAAGTAAAAAGAATAAAAAATATGAGCAAAGCCTCCAAAAAGTCTAGAATTATGTTAAATGACCAAACCTGAAAATAATCAGAGTTACTGAGGAAGAAGAGAAATATAAAAGTTTGGAAAATATATTTGGGGAAATAATTGAGGAAAACTTCCCTGACCTTGCTAGAGACCTAGACATCCAAATACAAGAAGCTCAAAGAACACCTGGGAAATTCATCACAAAAATATTATTGCTTAGGCACATTGTCATCAGGTTATCTAAAATTAAGATGAAAGAAAGTATCTTTCAGCTGTTAGGCAAAAGCATCAGGTAATCTATAAAAGAAAACCTACCAGATTCACAGGAAATTTCACAGAGAACACTTCTACACTGCTGGTGGGAATGTAAACTAGTACCTATCAGATTCACAGCAGATTCACAAGGATTTCATGACTAAGAACCCAAAAGCAAATCCAACAAAAACAAAGATAAATTGCTGGGTCTTAATTAAACTAAAGAGCTTTTACAAGGCAAAAAGAAGAGTCAGTGGAATAAACAGACAACCCACAGAGCTGGAGAAGATTTTCACAATCTATACATCTTACAAAGACTGTTATCCAAAATCTGCAATGAAATAAAACAAATTAGCAAGAAAAAAACAAACAATCCCATTAAAAAGTGGCCTAAGGACATGAATAGGCAATTCTCAAAGAAGATATACAGATGGCCAACAAACATGTAAATAAATGCCCAACACCACTAATGATAATGGAAATGCAAATCAAAACCACAATGCAGTACCACCTTACTCCCACAAGAATGGCCATAATAAAAAAATAATAGATGTTGCCATGGATGCGGTGAAGAGGGAACACTTCTACACTGCTGGTGGGAATGTAAGCTAGTACAGCCACTGTGGAAAACAGTGTGGAGATTCCTTAAAGAACAAAAAATACATCTACCATTTAATCTAGCAATCCCACTACTGGGTATCTACCCAGAGGAAATGAAGTCATTATACAAAAAAAAAAAAAGAAAAGATATTTACACATGCATGTTTATAGCAGCACAATTCGTAATTTAAAAATATGGAACCAACCCAAATGCCCATCAGTCAATGAGTAGATAAACTGTGATATATGTATACATATGTGATGGAATACTGCTCATATATATACATATATATGTGTATATATGATGAAATACTACTCAGCCATAAAAAGGAATGAATTGATGACATTTGCAGCAACCTGGATGAGATTCGATACTATTATTCGAAGTGAAGTAACCCATGAATGGAAAACCAAACATTGTATGTTCTCACTCATAAGTGGGAGCTAAACTATGAGGGTGCAAAGGCATAAGAATAACATAATGGACTTCAGGTACTTAAGGGGAAAGGGTGGGAATGGGGTGAGGGATAAAAGACTACAAACTGGGTGCAGTGTATACTGCTCGGGCGATGGGTGCACCAAAATCTCACAGGTCACCGCTAAAGAACTTACTCATATAACCAAACACCATCTGTTCCCCAGTAACATACAGAAATAAACAATTAAAATTAAAAACACAGACAGGATTCCTTCCCTCATGGAACTTACCATCTATGAAGGAAAGAAGAATACAATTAACAAATAAACTATATAATATAATGTCATATAGTGATAATTTGTAGAAGAAAAAAATTAAGGCTGGGTAAGTGTGTCAGAAGAGAGTGTGTCTTTTTTTTTTTATAGGATGGTCAAGGCATAATGACCATACTGTAACATCCTGTAGCTATGAATTTCTATTACCTTCAAGGCTTTTTGGTATCCAAGATATAAAGCAGTTCATTCATGGTAGGAAATATGGAATATGAACCAGTTGGTTCTGCTGTGCATGGTCCTTTAGATAGAAGGCATGGTGTGGATAAGAATATAGAAAACAGTCCTCTTGGCCATTGAGGTAGCGTTGCGGGAAGTCAGGGACCCCAAACAGAGGGACCGGCTGAAGCCATGGCAGAAGAACGTGGATTGTGAATATTTTATGGACATTTATTAGTTCCCCAAATTAATACTTTTGTAATTTCTTATGCCTGTCTTTACTGCAATCTCTAAACATAAATTGTAAAGATTTCATGGACATTTATCACTTCCCCAATCAATACCCCTGTGCTTTCCTATGCCTGTCTTTACTTTAATCTCTTAATCCTGTCAGTTGAGGAGGATGTATGTCGCTTCAGGACCATGTGATAATTGCGTTAACTGCACAAATTGTACAGCAAGTGTGTTTGAGCATATGAAATCTGAGCACCTTGAAAAAAGAACAGGATAACAGCAATTGTTCAGGGAATAAGAGAGATAACCTTAAACTCTGACTGCCGGTGAGCCGGGCAGAACAGAGCCATATTTCTCTTCTTTCAAAAGCAAATGGGAAAAATATTGCTGAATTCTTTTTCTCAGCATGGAACGTCCCTGAGAAAGAGAATGCGCGCCTGGAGCTATCGGCTTATAAACAGCCCCCCGGGCGTGGCTTGTCTCTTATGGTTGAAACTGCAGAGATGAAATATACTCCAGTCTCCCATAACGCTCCCAGGCTTATTAGGAAGAGGAAATTCCCGCCTAATAAATTTTGGTCAGACCGGTTGATCTCAAAACCCTGTCTCCTGATAAGATGTTATCAATGACAATAGTGCCCAAAACTTCATTAGCAATTTTAATTTCACCTCGGTCCTGTGGTCCTGTGATCTCGCCCTGCCTCCACTTGCCTTGTGATATTCTATTACCCTGTTAAGTACTTGATGTCTGTCACCCACACCTATTCGCACACTCCCTCCCCTTTTGAAAATCTCTAATAAAAACTTGCTGGTTTTTGTGGCTTGGGGGCATCATGGATCCTACCAACGTGTGATATCTCCCCAAGACGCCCAGCTTTAAAGTTTCTCTCTTTTGTACTCTGTCCCTTTATTTCTCAAGCCAGCCGACACTTAGGAAAAATAGAAAAGAACCTATGTGATTATCGGGGCAGTTCCCCCGATAAGGTAGAGCTAAGAAAGAGCAGGTCCTCAGAGGGCTTGCTGGATATTAGGCTCATGACATCTTTAAAAATAATAGTTATATAAACTTTAAATATACACAAAAGTAAAAAGAGAAAAAAAGCCCCATACATCCATAAGTCAGATTGAAAATTTTCAACATTTTGCCACTTTTGCTCTATCTAAACCCCTTATATTGTTGAATATTTCAAAGCGAAACCTGGATATCACATTTTTTCATCTGTACATATTTTAGTATGTATCTCTATAAAAATGAACATTTTCTTACACAATCATAATGCTAATATTATACTTATCAAAATGAAAATGATTTCTTGGTACCATCTACTACATAGTCCATAATCAAATTTTCCTGATAAGATCGTTTTTTAGAAAAGAATGTAAATACCACAGAAAGCAGTATAGCAAAGTGCTTAAGAATAATGGGCTTTGAAGTTAAGTACAACTAAGTTTGAATCCTGGTTCTTCCACATACAAACCTCTCTAAGATCTGCCTCCTCCTCCTCTGAAAACGGGGATAATAATCTCTCATAGAGTTGTTGTAGAGCTTAAATGAGAGAATATATGTAAATAATTTATTATAGTATCTGGCATAAAGTTATCATTCAATAAAATGACAAATATTACCATTACTAGGTGTGGTATGAGAAAAGGGGAGCAGAATACACCTTAAATCTGGAAAATGTGGGTTTTCCTTTTCGTAGTACTAGCTACGGAAAAATTTCTAAAACATTTGTTTGGTTATACAAAACTCATGCTAATTAAGGTCATTTACATGGAATGTTTATAAATTTCTGCCTTATTGTCATGGTTATTCATATTCAGTATTCTTATCTGTATTACAGAATTTAAGCTATCTGGGTTGTGAAGATTAAATGAGATGCCATATGTAAATATATCCACTACATTGTTCAATATTATGGAAGCTTAGTAAATGTAGATTAGATCTGAGTTTATAAATTTCTGACTTTGTAAGTTTTATCTGATTACAGCATTAAATTATTCATGTATGCTGAGACTTCACAGTTTATTGCTCATGACATACACAGATTAAAAATATTACAGAAGATGTTACTTAGGAACAAGTTTATTTAGAAAGAGGAAAGTTGACTGGATGAAGTCCTGTGGTCTCTGGCAGCCCTATAATTCTAAGTTATACTGAATACTTTTTCTCTAAGTTTTAGAATGCCATTGCTGACCTTTGTCCTGATAAAATAGAGGTTGTCTTTAATATTTGAGACTATTGGCCATTGTTTCCAGGTGAATTTGTTCAGAATCTCCAAAGTAATTCACTAAAAGAAGGCACTGATGTAAAAATAGATCTAATCCATGAGTCTTTAAAATGAAGTTCCTATGGTCTGTTGTAATCTTTTTTTTCGTTTTTTAAATTGTATTTTATTTCTATTTTTAATTTTAATGGATGCATAATAGTTGTAAATATTTATGAGGTACACATGATATTTTGATACAAGCATACGGATAAAGATCAAAACAGGGTGACTGGGACATACATCACCTCAAACATTTATCATTTCTTTGTGTTGGGAACATTCCAAATCTACTCCTCTAGTGAGTTTGAGTTATAAAATAAAATTGTTAACTATAGTTAGCCTTAATTACAGTTGCCCTATTGCGCTACTGAATACTTGATCTTATTCCTACTATCTAACTGTATTTTTGCACCCATTAACCAAACTCTCTTTTTCCCCCCTCACTACTACCCTTTTAAGCCTCTGGTAGCCATCACTATACTCTCTATCTCCATGAGGTCAATGTTTTAGCTTCCATATATGAGTGAGAATATGTGACATTTACCTTTCTGTGCCTGGCTTATTTAATTTAACATAATATCCTCTAGTTCCATCTATGTTGTTGCAAATGACAGGATTTTATTTTTTATGGATGAATAATATGACATTTTGTATATGTAGCCCACATTTTCTTTTTTATTATTTAAAATATTTTGTGGGTACATAGTACGTGTATATATTTACGGCGTACATGAGATATTTTGATACAAGCATGCAATGTGAAATAAACACATCATGTAAAATGGGGTACCTATCCTTTTAAGTTTTACACTTTGAGTTACAAACAATCCAATTACAAAATTTATTCTAAAATATACTACTAAGTTCTTATTGACTATAGTCACCCTACTGCCCTATCAAATAGTAGGTCTTATTCATTCTTTGTAATTTTGTACTCATTAACCATCCCCACCTCCATCTCAACTTCCCTCTACCCTTCTCAGCCTCTGGTACCATCCTTCTGCTCTCTGTGTCCATGAATTCAATTGTTTTGATTTTTAGATCCCCCAAATAAGTGAGAACATACGATATTTTGTCTGTCTGTGCCTGGCTTGTTTCACTTAATATAATGATCTCCAGTTCCATCCATATTGATGCAAATGACTGGAACTCATTCTTTTTGATGGCTGAATAGTACACCATTGTGTATATGTACCAAATTTTCTTCATTCTTCTGTTCATGGACATTTAGGTAGATTCCATATCTTGGCTATTGTGAATATGCTGCAGTAAACATGGGAGTGCAGATATCTCTTCAATATACTGACTTCTGTTGCAGTATTAATGCTCATTTTTGCCAAGCATCACTTTCAGTTGTGCAATATTTCACACATCATTTCAGCATGCACCTTCTTTTTCTTCAGATCCTGCTTCCATAACTGATCACTAAGTTCCAAGTCTTGCTTGAAAATCTCAGTCAGAACACTAACCTATTTGGTGCAGTCCTTACCAGGCCTAGCTTACATTTAAAACTCTCTTGACCAACATCTTCCGCCATTACCTATCTCAAATAAGCTTTCTTAAAAGACACACCTGCTAGCCCTGGCATATTATTTAAGGGTACTTTTGATTTTTTTTATAAAGTTAAAGGTAAAACTTAGGATAAGGTGAATTATTATTATCACCAAATTGCTTAGCTATCCAATAACAATATTCCAAGAATGAATTGGATTCAATATATTAGCTAAGTAAATTATTCTATTTTAAATTTTAAAAGTGAATTTTTACAGCACAAACATAGTGAAATCTTTTCACTCCTTTCAAATGCAAACTCATTTTTTCAGCTAGACCTCATCTTTTAGTAGTAAACAAATTAAAGTTAATCATTCCTTCCTAGTTAATTTCAAAGTACTTCTCTATGCTCTGTTCTCATATTCTGCTTTCCTATACCCTCAGTAGTGTGCTAGTAAATGTTTAACAATTGGCTCTCTGGTGAAGTGGAAGCCTTAATTTGTACCATTTGTTAATTTTCATGTTGTTACTACCCCACTACGGCAGGCTTCAAGCCACTAGTTTTAGGTCAGTGAATGCGGAGTTGGGAGGAGATTTGCACAGTCAGCTCTCCGGAGCAAGCGCTGACAGGCTCTAGCACACCACTATCAATATTCACCTATTTCTCTTTCCCCCATTTATTCCAGGGAAGACTAATATTTGATGTGCTTGCTTTTAAAATTATCAAATATCTTTATGTGTAATGCTTTTGGCAACAAGAAGAAGGGCTGCAGGAGGGAAGGATAAAAAGACTCTATACTACTACTAAAAACTTAAGGTAATTAAAATGAAAGTTCAATGTAACTTAAAGTAATTAAAATGGAGGGTCAATGTAACAGATTTTCCAGGTATTAAAGCTGCAAAGAACTGTGCTTTTGATATTGCTACACAAGATCTTAATACTAAATCCTTGGTTATGAAGGACAAAACCAATGTGGGTTACCATAAGCATCAACTGTGCATAACTATAGGCGGTATTGCCAATTGAATATGTTAAGTGTTAAGAAAATGGCTCTTGTCATACCAATTGCTAAATCCTACTTAGAAATCCATATTGCTAACACTGCCAATTTATATTTTTAGATATTTAGAACTTGTAGAAGGCTCTAACATATTACACCAATTGGGAAAAAAAATGGGTTATATTACCACACAACGCAAATAAGCTCATTATAGTTTCCTTCCTATGCACTGTATCACCAACTAAATTTGTGAGCATGAAATGGAACTCAATTATAGTGGTCAACAAAGGCATGTGAATATAGACAATACAACATGGATCAATACTCTGAAGTTCATTGGGGATTTTTATTAAAGGAAAAGTAATAGAATTAAAATAATTTTTATAGGGCAAGCTTAAAAAATTATGATATAACATTTTCACATATTCTGTGTAATGCAAGTCAGCCGTACAATATGGTATAAAGCTCCGAAAAGGAATCATGGAAATTTTATTACCAAATAATTTTGCTATGTCATTTAGAAAATTTTCTCAACTGGAAACCATGATATTCATTTAAGTTTGAAAGAAAACTGTTGTCTTAAAAACTCTTAAGAGATTCAAAACACTTCGTATTTTCCTCTGGGTTTTGTTGTTGGAATCTGACTGCCAGAAAGTACTATTTTACCCACACAAAATTCATGGCAGGGAGTTGTTCTCAATTACTTGCTCTCACCTCCAGGGCCCAGTCTGGCCACATTAGGTTTATTAAAGCTCAAGTCCAAGGCTAAAGGACTCTCTCATTTATCAAGATCCACCTTGGCATTTCTATCTGTCATTTAACTTACCCGTGCTCTGTGCTTTAAGCTTCTGTGACTTCCTTATTTCTTGATTTGCCTTGACTCCTTACTACTCACTTACTTGTTTGATAAATCAAATTGACCCGGCCTAAGTTTATTTTGTTTGGTCCTTGGCTACCTCCTCTTTAACTTGACCTTTGTATTTCCATCTGTCCAACGTTTTTGGCCTGCCAGTTTAGATCCTAATGTTGTTTTCCCAATATTTTTGATGATTTCTGATACTTACTCTTTTTAACTGGTTCTTGATTTCTGTTACCCAGTTTGAGCACCTCTGAATCTAGAATCTTGCCTTCTCTGACTTTTGCTACATGGCTATGTGTTTACATTTTTTTCCAACTACCAATAATTTGGGCATCACTATCTGGTTTTGACTATTGGCAGTTCTATATACACCTACTTTGGTCTATTCACATAGTTTCAGATTATTTGTTCCACCTTTACTTAGATCTGGTCCTTGAGCCCCTAACTTGCCTTGTCAAATCTTGGCTCTTCAACTTTCTTCCATTACCTAGGACTGAAAATGACAGGGCTATTGATAGTTACTTTGAAATGATCATCAACTTTATTTGATCAAAAGTATATTATCTAGTAAATTACTGATCTATGGACCTCAGGTAACTCACTTTGCTTCCTTGTACTTTATTTTCCTTATCCATAAAAAGTGAAGGCAGGCTGGGTGCAGTGGCTCACACCAGTAATCTCAGCACTTAGGGAGGCCGAGGCAGGTGGATCACTTGAGGTCAGGAGTCGGGGACCAGCCTGGCCATCATGCAGAAACCCCGTTTCTACTAAAAATACAAAAATTAGCTGGTCGTGGTGGTGCACACCTGTAATTCCAGCTACTCAGGAGGCTGAGGCATGGGAATCACTTGAACATGGGAGGCTGAGGTGGCAGTGAGCTGAGATCTCGCCAGTGCCACTGCACTCCAGCCTGGGTAACTGAATGAGACTCTGTCTAAAAAGAAAAATAAAATAAAAAGTGAAGGCAAAATGGTTTAAAAATGAGATAGGCTTTTTTCTTGTTCAATTTACTTCAAAAATAGCCTTTTCAATCCTTTCTGTTTTTAATGCAGAATGGTTTTTCAAAAGCTTTGCAAATGACTCTAGATTTTTAGGAGCCAATTTTTCCTTTCCTTCCTCAACCCATACTACACCCCAAGTCATGGTGGAGCATAATAATTAGCTTTTTTGCTGTCTTTTTAATAACCACATGGATGATAAAGCATGTATCTAGGTGCTTCTTCAGAAATATTTTGCTTATTTGGGCGAAGGTATTCTCAAAGTATCTCTCTTGATTTGAACTGAAGACTACTGTTCCTCTCAACTCCTCAGATGTTTTAATTCCCCTAGGGTATAAATGAACTTTCAGTTCATATGAGTGCTTGGTTGATATATTTGTATGTATTAAAGAGGATACTGATTTGAAGCATTTGGGGCTGGCCTACACTTCATAGTGCTAAATGGGTAACTTCACCCCATTCTAGACAAATTATCTAGACTAGTAACACTCTTATGACCAAATAATTCACTTTGTACATCATCTTAAATCATTTTTCAGGAGAGCTATTTACCTAGGATCTATCCACTCCAGCAAGTTAACAGATAATCTACAGAAAATCCATGGAATGCACCTCCAGTAATAAATATTACGAAATCTGTATGTGTGTTTGATTCTGGAGAAAGGATTCATGGCTTTGTCATATTATCTAAAGTATCTTCAATCTCCCAAATGATTGAGAACCACTTTAAAATGTGAATACAAACAATTTAAACTTTCCAAAAAGTAAACTTCCTTTTTGATACCAGTAGGATTCGAGCTGCTTTCAGAAGTCAATCAATATAAGCATATAGGTTCCCTGTATATTTGATAGCATGCTACAAATAAATTTCAATATGAAATTAGAGAAACATGAATAAATTTCACCATTCACTCAAGAGAGAAATACATAAGTGGAATTCTTTCTGGGTGTATACAAAATGTTTTTTTTTTTTTTTTGAGGGAGGAGAAGTTTGTTATAGCAAAATTTCTAAATTAGAATACTTGATTCCCTGGTCTCTCACTTTATCCTGACATCATTAACATGAATAGGGGGAGAAACATTTGGAGCCATATCAGGGATATAACAGTAGACATGTCAGAAATAAAACCCTACTATGCAAAACCAGTCATTCTTATTCATAGCTCTAATTTTCCTAGATCCACTCAACTCAGATTCCCACCCCACATTTAAGGACTATCACACTATTTTATGTTCTTAAGTCTGTGGCTGTTCTACTAGACTGCATATTTTGAACACCAAAATCATGTTTTCATAAATTCTATGTAGCTTGCACATAACGAAAGCTAAATAAATATTTGTAGAATGAAATTGCCTCTATTCCCCCCCGCTTCCATAGTTATAACTAAATACAGTTGTTCTCAACCTTTACCATACATCAGAATTTCCTGGAGAGCTTGTTGAAACACAAATTTCTTGGCCCTCCGTTCACAGTTTTTGAATCTGTAGGTAGGGATCAAGATTTTACATTTCCAGGCCGGGCGCGGTGGCTCACGCTTGTAATCCCAGCACTTTGGGAGGCCGAGGTGGGCAGATCACGAGATCAGGAGATCGAGACCACAGTGAAACCCCGTCTCTACTAAAAATACAAAAAAAAAAAAAAATTAGCCGGGCGTGGTGGCGGGCGCCTGTAGTCCCAGCTGCTCGGAGAGGCTGAGGCAGGAGAATGGCGGGAACCCGGGAGGCGGAGTTTGCAGTGAGCCGAGATTGTGCCACTGCACTCCAGCCTGGGCGACAGAGCGAGACTCCGTCTCAAAAAAAAAAAAAAAAGATTTTACATTTCCAAAGAGTTCTCAGGTGATTTTGATGCTGCTGGTCCAGGGAAAACATGTTGAGAACTATTGGCTTAGTTAAAGTAGAAAAATAACCCAGAAATATTAGTAATACATCACTTCTGAAAAACCGTAGAGGCACTCAAGAATTGGTTTTATTTCAGAAATTTTCTAGGTGAACAAGTCATGTATACATTGTCTATAAAATGAGGTACCTTAATTAGTGAAATACAAAATAGAAATTTAGTGTTCTGTAGAGGCTATTTATGGAATAATTAGAGTAGGACAGTGTCTACTAATGATTCAGAAGGGTTTTCTATCATAGGGTTTACATTTACCTGGCCACAGTAAGAGTAGAAAAGTTCCTTCAAATGGCATCTCCACTAAAATACTAATAACATGGCTGCAATGGATAATTGAAATCCACAGAGAAACTGTAAGTTTAACATGTCATTTAAAAATTATTTTCTTCTGCTCCAAATCAGAAGTATTTAAAAGGACAACACTTAATTTCAGCTTTCTCATCATTTTTTGGTGGACATCTTTGAATGGAGATGTCAATAAGCTGTAAAAGGCCTAAAAGGTGGGCAAAATAAAAGTAAAAATAGGCCAGGTGCAACGGCTCAGGCCTGTAATCACAATGAATACTTTAGAAGGGCAAGGTGTGAAGATCACTTGAGGCCATGAGTTTGAGGCTGTAGTGAGCTATGATCGCACCACTGCACTCCAGCCTGAGTGACAGAGCAACACCCTGTCTCTAAAAATTAAAAAAAAAAAGAAAAGAAAAATAGAAGTGAATTAAAAAGCCTCAATAACCTACAAACAAAGCATAGAGACTCTGATTAATGAAAATCAGCTCTACTAGAAAAATTAATGTAACTTTAAGTCGATTGAAAGTTTTTTAAACCTAGCAATCCAATGGTTAGAGCTGTCTTCTGGGCTCATTTAGGCAGGTCTCACATACATCAATAAATGATTGTGTTGGTTAAAATGAACTTAAGAATAAATTCCTTATTAATGGGAAAATTAAGAAAAAATTAAAATTGGAAGAACTTTCTTTGGTGTATGCAGTTTTATGTTCACCCAAAATGCACTGTGAACATGTTTTTTTCCCCCCAATGAAGAATGGGAGAGCAGTAAATTGGTTATCTTTTATTAGTGCTACCCCAACCTAGATTCAGCTCCACCAGACTAAACCAAATCTTAAAAGACCAAACTCACTTTTTTCTTTAAGGCATTTTCCTGACTAACTTCCATCTGACATAATCCAAAAATCAGTAAATTCTGTGTTGAAATTAAATTTAGCAGTCACTCAGTATAGATAATCCTTCAACATTGCTGACTGATGGTCACTGAAACATTCCCAGTGATTGAGGCCTTTTGACTTTACAAAACAATCTCTATCATTTTTGAACACTTGAATTTTAAGCTGAGACTTTTTTCCCCATCAGTTATCCATTTTGGCCTTGGTACTGCCCTCTGGAAAACCACAACATAAGTCACATTTGTCTTTGCTCAGCAGTCTTTCAAATATTTGAAGATAGTTATATATTCTTGAGATCTTCTCCTCTTTAAGCTAAGCGTCCTCAGTTTCTGGAGACTTGCCTCAAATCATATATTTTTTAGATGCCTCATCATCCTGGTTTTTCTTCTCTAAATGCAGCTATTTGTGAATGTTTATTTTAAAATAAGGATAATCAACGGAAGAGACCAAGTGTGGTCTGACTAGGGTAGAGAATAGTAGAACTCTTAACTCTCTTGATTCAGATAATAACTTTTTATTAATGTAGTTTAAGTATGAATTATCTTGTTTAACAGCTTTGTTATATCAGTTCATATTGAATTTACAGAATTTTTAGATGAACTTCCCAACTTAGGTGTTTATTGCCCTTCCTGTACTTATGCAACTGATTTTTGTAAACTTAAAAGCAAGACTTACTCTTTATCCCTGTCAAACTTCATTTTATTGCATTTGTTTGTTGAGTCTTTTGAGAGCTTTGAAATCTTGGTTAATATCCATGGTTTAATTATTCTACTTAGATACTTTTTACTTACAAGTTCAATAAACATGCTTTTAATTGATATATTGTAAACAGGACAGGTACCAGTATCTTAGGTACGTATTGAAAACATCTCTCATCCCTGAATACCTATTACTGCACTACACATCTATGCTCTCTCCTATCTATTCATTCAACAAAGATCCATTGAGTGCCTACTTCATGCTAGGTACTACTACAACTCTAGATACTGGAGATATAACAGTAATAAGAGAAGCAAGTTCCTACCCCCTTGAACTTTTCATTCTGTTTGGGAAAGGCAAAATAACCAACAAAACAAATTGTGTATTTTTCCATAGTGATATGAGAAAAATTAAGCACAGCAAGAAGATACAGGAGACAGATAATTGTGGTGGTGGTGGGGCAATGCTATTTTAAATTCATTGGTCCATGAAGTCCCATCTGAGAAGGTAACATTTTAGCAGACAGCCTGAATTATGTGAAGTATGCTATGTGAAGATCTGGGGAAAGAGTTTCCCAAGAAATAATAGCAAATGCAAAGTCTCTGAAGAGGAAATAGGCATTCCAGAGAGAAAACAGATAACCAAAAAGACCAGAGTAGCTACAACATAGTGAGCCAGGGCAGGAACAAATGGTGGGAAATACACCATAGAAAGGACTTGGGACTTTATTGTTAATGTAATGAGATGCATTTGGAGGGCTTTAAATCAGGTAGTGATATGATCTGACTCAAACTTTATAAAGAATATTTCGACTGATGTTAAGAGAAACTTTTGAAGAAGGACAAGAGTGGAAGAAAATAAACCATGTAAGATGCTTTTGCAGTATCTCAAACTAGAAGTTATAGTGACTTTAGTGTAATGGTGATAGAGGAGGTATGGAGTATTCAGATTTGGGGCCTATTTTGAAGGTACAGTCTTCAAACATACTAGTGGCTTAGATACAGAGTGAGGGGAAAAGAGGAAGGAACAACTGGATTAATTTAATTGCCTCTTTTTGTACTATGGTACAGTACTACAGGTATGTAGTACTTTATGAATATGTTAATCAATTATCAATAGGCTATTTCTGAATCCTCCACTTTACCCATATAATTCCTTCTTTGAAAGTCTCATATTTCATCATTTTTAACACCCTAATCTAGGGCTGTGTCACCTAGAAGCTGGGTTAGCATTACAACTGTCTAACTGATCTCTCTCACTCCAGCCTATCCCAATGTAACTGAAAATGCAAATTAATGACTTGAAAAATGTGCTTTCAGTCATTCATTCAATACGTACTTACTTATTTGTCTACTTTGTATTTAGGGCCTTTCTAGATTCGAGGGATATAATAATAAACAAAACAGACAAAAAATGCTTCCTTCATAGAGCTTACATTTGCAATAACTAAATATGTAAAATACATTCAATAATAGTAAATACTGTGAAGAAAAATGAAACAGATAAAAGGGTATAGAGAGTGTTAAGAATATCACAATTTTAAATAGGAAAACCTCTTTAAAGTGGTTGCATTTGAGCAAAGATTTCAATCAAGTGATGGAGTAAGTCATACAAAGATCAGACAGTACAACAGTACAAGGTCACTGCTGTGGACATGGGCTTGACTTGTTTGAGAAATAGAGAGAAGATTAATGTATCTGTGAATTAGTGGCTGAGTGACAGGAGGTGAGGTCAGAAAGATGGCAAAGGCCAGATCATTTAGGGCTTTGAGAGCATGGTAAGAAATCTGCATTTTATTGTATATGTGAAAGGAAACCATTGAACAATCTGAAGTTGGGCATAATCTGGCTTTTGTTTTAAAAAATCACCTAAACTCCTCTGTAGATAATTGACTATAGAGGATTGAGGTCACATGCTTTATGGCTTTTGGTGGCTTTTAATCAAATAAAAGTTATCTGCCTATTTTCAAAGGCTTTTATTATTAGCCAATTCCATCTACCACTAGTCCTCAGCACATGCCCTCTATTTGTCAAGCTGATTTCATCATGGGCTTCCTCACATCATATGAATTTATGCGTCTCTACCTTTGCCTATCTTTCCCCTTTAAGACGGTGACTTCCATCCGCTCTTATCCACCATTCAAGAACCATCTCAAGTTTTAATTACATAAAATGCTTCCCTGACTTTTCACCTCACTGATGTCTCCAATAATTAAATAATGTAGCTCTTGTCTGTAGTTAATGACTGAGCACATGATCATGTACTTTATTTTATTGTTGTGAATATTTACTGTGTGCCAATCTCGTCTTCCAAACGATGTTGCAAGTTCTATGATAGCAGAGACTCAGTGAATTCTATATCTCTCATGGCATCCAGCAAATCTGGGAAGTATATCAAGTGACTGTTAAATGATGTAACATGTGGCTTGACTTCTTTTCTGGAATGGTATAATGGTGATCACCCAAGAAGCTTCTGCCAGAATAGGAATTGAGGTTGGATGAATAAAAACCATAGTTTCTTTCCTCAGTCATCAGAGACAACCAGTCACGTATAACAGTATGCTTGCTTTTACTGTAAAATTCTAAAGGCTCAATGGACACCTTATTGATTTTAGTAAAACTGAATATTTACCTGTCAACCGAACACTGACCACAAAGGACTGTATTTCTTTATGCTATCATTTGGTTTTGGCAGCATGTAACAATTTTGTTAAAACCCAATGTCAAGTTGGAAGGCCAGGCAGCACCTGCTCAAATGGCTGGCATGTAACTACTATAGTCACAGGGATGCTTGGTGTTCACAGCTATTCAGGAAGGTATAGAGAGCCCTGGCCGTAGATGTAGCTGATCTGTGCGAGGAAGAGGCAGTCCAGTTGCAGGCAGCCATCTCTCTTCCCCCCTCCCAACTCTTGGGTTCTGGGCTGAGGCCAGGGACTGTCCTGAGCTGATCGCAGGCTCCCATTGGCCGCTGTCTTTTGTGACGTCACGATCATGATGAGAATTGATGATCGGACACGCTGATTTCATTGTCTGAAGCGGCAGTGGAGACCCAGGAAAAATCTCGCTGAATCCGCCTGCCCCAGCAGTGGCCTGATCTGGGTTCTGCTGATTCCTTTCGTAACCGCACCACACCCGAGGTAAGCACTCAACACTGAGTGGGTCAGAAGGGCGAAGGAGGGAGGGCAAGGCACCGGGATAATGCTTTTCCTAGTTTGGGGCGAGGTTGGGGGTGGGGGGGGGTCCATACGTTCCGTGGCCTAAACAGGCAGCCAAAAAACGGGTGCAGATCCTAGGGAGCCAAGTGCCTCTATCCTCCTAGCGAAGGCTGGCGGCTGAGTGAGATTAGAAACGAGCTGCGGATAGGGATACAATGGGGATTGCCAGAGAGCGAAGGACCTTGCTCGGAGAGAGAGCGATGTTTGGGACGCGCTTCTGGACGGGTAGTAGGAGGAAGTGGCTCCTCTGCCTCGGAAGAAAGGAGGGGATTGAATTCTACCACTTCTAGATTTCACTGGACAGTAGATTTCTCACAGCCCTACTCAAAGGCACTGAGAGCTTAGCGCCTGCGCATTAGCACCTTGGTGGGGGCGGGGTGGGTCACCGTGAGGAGAATAGGCGTGGAGTTTGCACAGGCGCTGTTTCGGTTTCACTGGAAGAGGTGGGGCTGAGCCATTTCTGTGCGGAATTTGGAAAGTAGAGACCCAGGGAACATCCCAGGCCTTGTGATGTTTCAAGCACCAGTTGATGGGGAGGGATCTGCCATTTAGTTTAAACTGGCCTACTGAGTAAATCCAGCTTCAAAATGAGCCTTATAAATTTGAGAAGGCATATTCTAAATTTCCAGATATTAGATGTTGAATAATGGAATGAACTCTAGAAGAATTTGTGGAATAGAAGTTTATCAGATAAGAAGCTGTTTGGAAAAATAAACACTAATTATTCAAATGAATCTAACTTTTAATCTTAAAGGAGCTCTGATTTGGGGTGACAATGATTTTGAACCTTAAATTCTTTGGAAAGACTCAGGATGAAGTCCATTGTGGAGGCTCAGAGTAAGAAATTTTCCTTTCTTGTCTTTTTCTCTTCTTGGGACAATCTCTTATAAATCTTTAGTCTCCATATCAAGTTTGGTGCTGAGTCCATCTTCTTCCTCTGTGTCTCTGCTAGAATCACTGAAATCAAATATTATTTTGAGAAGCCCTTTCCCTCACCCCTTCATTGGGAAGGCTGTTATATTACTTATATTAAGGCTTTTATTACTCAGCAGTTGTGGGGAACAATGAAGAACAACCTGCCTGTCTATTATTGATGAATAGATTGTACAGTATTGTTATTGATTGCCCTCCACAGTCTGATCATAGACTCCTGACAATTTTACAGAGGAATCTGGATTTTTCTCTATTTCTCATAGTTAAGGGATTATCAAGTACTGGTAAATTTTCCTTTGAAAGCCTTCTCACACCATTCCTCCTTTACAATCTAAATTCTCATCAGCACCCATCTAGTCACTGTAGGAGCTTCCTAGGCAGTCTTCACCTGTGCCCCAAATCCTTAGTGGTCTGTGAACACTTCTTTCAACAAATCACTTTCTTTAACCAACATATTCCTGGCCCCTTATTTTCTATTGTTTCAAGCTTGATTCCACCTGAATTTCAAAGAACTTCATAATCTGGCCTCATTGTAATGCAGGAGCCTTATTTTCCTTTATTCTTCAGTGCACAACTCTCTTTAATGTTCAATTAGTGAGAACAATCTACCTTTATAGCTTTGCTCCTTATACCATTACTATCCCCTCCACGTAGGATGTCCTCTCTTCTACATAATTCACATCTTACCCACTTTGGAAACTCAACTCAAATTCCACCCCTCCACCAGTGCCTTCCAAATTAATCTAACGCAAATGTTACTGACCTCACTTTTCCTAGAATTCCCACATCAATTATTGTCTTTGTCACTTTCTTGTAGGCTGCTGTTGTCGTTGTGTGTGTGTGTGTGTGTGTTAGACTAGAATCCTCAACTGGATTTTAAACCCTTCCTTAAGGGTTGGGACCATGCCATCTATTTCTTTATTATCTGCCCATAGCACCTAACTGAATAATCAAAATAGCTGTAGCTATATATGTTCTTTTTTTTCCCCTAGAAAACAATTTCCTGGGAAATGAAGCAGTATTTTTATAGAGAGAACTGTATACATGTGAAAGCTTATTCATCGTTGGTCAGGCAAGAGACCCTCCAATGACTAAATAAACCTGAATTTAAGTTAGAGGAAAGGAATTACAGAGATCTCTATTTACTGGGTGGCCTTCAAATATATCATGTCCTCATAAACAAGATCAAGGGAGGGAACACTATCCCAGAAGAGGTTCTGTCTGTAATTTTCTCAGTTTGAAAAATACTAAATAAAGAGGTATTCCATTGTTCTATACTTCTCTTTGGTGACATTGTATCATGTATCTTTGAAAACATACAAATTACTCACTTTTTGTTACATTTTTATCTACAATTGTTATATTGACTATTCCTGATAGTTTTCATGTGTACATCTCTTGAATCAGAGATGACCTTTGTGATGGTTGTTACAATTGCTATTATATATTGGTTGTCACTTTCCTGTCCCTTAGGCTTCAAATTGCATTGTTCTGCAGAGCTCAAGTTTTACTTGAATGACAATGTGATTATGGTTTAATACAGGTTTTTCACATATTCCACTTCAGCTTCTGCCTCACTTTGAGGTACCATCCCAATATCACATAAAGGTTTTTGACTTAGAAACATAGATTAAAAGCAGTCTGAAGGGTGTTGCAACCTGTAAATTAGAACATCATTATTGTAGATAATTGTAAGTGAACTATGCATGTTATTCATTATAAGGGAAAATCCTTTGACCTTTTCTCTGATTACCTACATTATATGAAACTCCTCAAAACTATTTTAGCTTATAGCCTGCTTTCATAGTAATTAAGACTTTCCTAGACATTTACACATAGACCAATAGAGAAAACTGATCAAACTCAAGCAACTCTGGATAGAATGTGGTGCTTAGAAATATGCTGTTAAGTTTAGAGAGCCCAAAATAAAATATGAAAAAAATGAATGTGACATGTGTTTTTTAAGGCTTGTTTTACAATTTCTATCTGGGAGGATGACATTGGGTTTTCTCATTTAAGTTGTAGAGTTTAAGTTGGGAGACATTTTATAGTGATAAGCCAATCCCCTCATTTTACAAGAACCTGAAGCCCAAAGAAGTGAGGTACTTTACTAGCATTAATAAACACTAATATTTATTAAGCACTTAGTGCCAGGCATTGTGCTAAAAACTTTATATATCTTACTACATTTAAACATCACAAAATCTATATGAAAGAGTATATAGTATTATTTCCCATTTTACAAATGAGAAAACATATTTCAAAGCAGTTGATTTTCCCAGGACCACACAGCTACTATATGTCACAGTCAAGACTCAATCATGGGTTTGACTTCTAATCACCAAGTTGTGCTTGACTAAGGTCAATATAATGAACTTTTGGCAGAGGTTTAGCTAGGATCTAAATTTCTGGAATCTGAGATGTGTGTGTGTGTGTGTGTGTGCGTGCGTGCATTCCATAAACACCGTATTATTTCTACAAAGTTAGAGATTTGTAAGATTACCCAAATAAATGGTGTATACTTACATTTGTTTTAGATATTTTGTTAAAACACACTCAGTCTTGATTGAAAAAATATAGCATGAAAATGTGCATAAAATACATTTTAAAAACATTTATTTCCTTCTGCTTTTAAAATTGTATCATACTTCCAGAGGGAATTATATTTTTATAGTGTAATCTCCAACAGAATAAATAAAATTTGAATTATTGATTTTTATTTTATTGTGGAGTCAGTGAGCTAAAACTGAAATTGGTGGTTTCTTAATATACTTGCATTGAGTACACTATATCTAGGTACATTAGTTTGGGAGCAAATATTAATAATTCTAGAGATATATTATGCATAAGAAGGGAGCTTGAGACGCTGGCATATTCAGAAGCTATCACTGATATCCTAATACCTTTCCAGTCTGCATAAAATTTTAAGGAAATAAGTTGAAACCTGTCTGTCCAAATGAGGTCATTCTTATGCCAACTAGTAGCAAAATTGCCTGGATTAAACCGGAGATCTAGGTATAAGGCAACTGGATACATGAAATTATACTGTTAGTCAATTAAATGCTTCACCTTACATCTTCCATCTGTAAAGAAATCTAGAACAATATCTGTCTTACCTTTTGTTTCACAAAAGGTCTCCTATTGTTTCACAACTAGACATGTGTGCATTTGGGTTGATCCGTAGAATCTTTAAGGCTACTATTGTCAGGGTGGCAAAATTTAGCAAACTATCTCCTTAGCCTCTTTTCCCTTGGAGTTAGGGACAGTTTCTTTCAAGCTTTTAAAAAAAGTCATGCAAATATGTGGCTTATATACTCCCACTAAGCACTTTTGTTATTAGGCAAATATTAGTGTATGGTGCTCATGCAAGGTCATATACTACTAAGTGGCAAAGCCAGGATTTGAGGGCAGGTATTATTCTAGACACTGTATGCTCAACTGTTAAGCTACTAGGTATAAGTTAAGGAGCTACAGTGAGGCCTATCTTCATTGTTTTTCAAAAAATGTATGTATATATATATATATATATATACACACACACATGTATACGTAAATTCATACACACACACACACACACACACACACACACTCATATAACATGTATATTTTCCCCTAGTTTCTTTTCTCCTTCTGAACCTCTAATATCTGTAATATTTTCCTTTTTTTTTCCTTAGTGGAGATGACATTTTTTAAATAAATAAAGGCTGAAGTTAAGGGGAAAGGGCTCATTGTGCTGATCTCCAATGGCTTCACTGGCAGAAGGCACATAGACCCATATTCTTTCCTACTGTCAAACCAACCAATGCTGAAAGCACTTCATGAGTGGATTTTATTAAAACATAGATTATATTATTATATAACTTTTCTAATACACTAATTTAATGATTCAATATTTTGTTATTTGGCTAGCTTAATGTACCTATTGTATGCTTTATGGGTGGAATAGCTGTGCCAATTAAGAAAGTAATTATCTGAGACGCATTTTCAAAATAGCTTTGCCCTTTCATAGACCGAAAATTTGTTGTGTTGAAATCCCCTTGTACTAATCTGTTTCCACACTGCTATAAAGAACTTCTCGAGACTGGGTAATTTATAAAGAAAAGATATTTAACTGACTCACAGTTCCACATGGCTGGGGAGGCCTCAGGAAATTTACAATCATGGTGGAAGTTGAAAGAAATGCAAGGCAAGTCTTACATGGCAGCAGGAGACAGAAAGAGCGAGGTGGGAACTGCCAAACACTTTTACACCATCTCACCCATGATCATGAGAACAGCATGGGGGAAGCCGCCCCCATGATCCAGTCATCTTCCATCAGATTACTCCCTCCACATGTGGGGATTACAATTCCAGATGAGACTTGGGTGGGGACACAGAGTCAAGCCATATCACCTCTCAACAAAGCAACAATTGGAAGAGATCCAGGCGTTGTAAAATGTGGAAGAAGAAATATATTCTGTAATAGTGGGAAATACTACATTAGGTATTAGAATGCTCACCCTTGACTCCTCCTCATTATTCTAAGACAAAAGTATAGCCACATGAATTTATTTTTGAATATATATGTTAGTTATTAAAGCAATGAGTCAGACATTTTATTTAGACTCACTTCCATCACTAATAAATGGTTAAAAGATGCTGGAAGTCAGTTTGAGATTATTTTTCTTCTCCTAACTAGTAATACTGAATGCAGAGAGAAACATTTTGAATTCAGTATTGTTTGTGATATGGAGCCTCAGGTAGGGATTGTTGAATCCCTCCCTTGCTATTCAAAGTGTGTTCCATAGAGTGGTAGCATGAACATCACCTGGGAGTTGCTTAGAAACTGCAAAATCTCTGGCCCCACACTAGATATACTGAATCAGAATCTGCATTTTAACAAGACCTCCCAGTTACTAATATGTATATTAATGTCTGAGAAGCACTGAAGTAAAGTGAAATCTTCCTTCCTGTACAACAGAGACTTTTAAGAGCTGGTGCTCATAGAAACAAAAACCTGAATTTTGTCTGTTTTCGCATTTGTAAAGAAATATGCAATCTAAGCATTCTCCATTATATATTGTATGACAAATACAGATCAGCTTTGTTCCATTCTGAAGTACACATTGTATCGTTAAGAGAAAAAACTACACCAATGTCGTACGTAAAATCGATAAGCCTCCGAGTATATCCACTCACATTGGTGATAGCGATGGCTTTACCACTGAAATGATATTTATCCTAATTACTTGACTTTTCAACAGAGTGTTACAGAAGAATATAGTTGTATTGGGTTCACTGTCACCAACATCCTCAAGGGGAATGGTATGTTGTCTCTTTGCTGCCATAATATGTCACTACAAAATTATTGCCCTAGAACAACCCAAATTTATTATCTTATGGTTCCAGAAGGCACAAGTCTGAATGGGTCTTATTGGGTTAAAATAAATGTGTCAGCAGTACTTTCCTTTTTGGCACCTCTAGAGAAGGTTTTGTTTCCTTGGCTTTTCCAACTTTTAGAGGCTACCCCCAAAAACAAAAGCAACATTTTTCCTACACTGACAAAATCTATCTTTGGATCTCTGTTTGAGATATTCTGCCTTAAGTATCTTTTGTTTTTTGTTTTATTTTTTTCATTTGAAGAATAAAGGAGGAGTTTTACCTGTGGGTATCAGATTTGGGGTTCTACTCTATGAGACTTTTAAGTCATTATGCAATTTCCTTATTTTTATTTTTTTGACAAGAAGTCTTGAGCATGATTACATTATGCATTTTCTTACTCTTTAAAGTATTTGTGGGGATAATCCTTCATTATTTGATTGACAAAAATATATATGTTTATAGTGTGTAACATGATGATTGGATATATGTACACATTGTGGAACAGCTAAATCAAACTAATAACATATCGGTTACCTCACATACTTATTTTGTGGTGAAAACATGTAAAATCCACTCTCTTAGCAATTTTCAAGTATCCAATATATTGTTATTAACTGTAGTCACCATGTTATGCAATAGATCTCTTGAACTTATTCTTCCTGTCTAACTAAAATTTTGTATTCCTTGATCAACATCTACCCAATCCCTCACTGTTCTCCAGCCTTGATGACTACCATTCTACTCTCTGCTTCTATGAGTTTGACTTGTTTTTTAGATTCCACATATGTGAGATCACTCAGTATTTGTCTTTCTGTGCCTGGCTTATTTCACTTAATATAAAGTCCTCGAGGTTCACCTATGTAGCTGCAAATTACAAGATTATTTTTTCTTTGTCAATGCTGAATGGTATTCCATTTTGTATACATGCCACATTTTCTTTATCCATTCATCTGTTGATAGACACTTAGGTTGACTCCATATCTTGGCTATTGTGAATAATACTGCAGTGAGTGAACATGGGAGTGCAGATATATCTTCAAGATACTGATTTTATTTCCTTTGGCTATATATTGAGAAGTGGGATTGCTGGATCATATATGGTAGGAGTTCTATTTTTAATTTTTTAGGGACCTCTATACTGTTTTCCATAATGACTGTACTAATTTAAATCCCCACCAAAGTTGTACAAGAGTTTCCTTTTCGCGATAGGGATAAATTTATGCTTTCACATTTTCATTGTCTAAATACATGTGTGTTTGTATGTTGTTTCTACACTATATATGTGTACGTTTATATAATGTTACCTACTTACCACTTGATGGTGTACTTTGAGGGATATCCCCCAACCTGTAATGTGTGCCTAAATCTTTTTCCCCTAAATATGTGCAGGTTGATGTAAAATCAGGAACGAGAGTTATAAGATAATTAAATAGTCTATCTCTTTGTGTACGTCCCTCATTAGTAAGTTAAAACACAACCTACATTTTAAAAGTATTAACGAGATTGTGATTTGCAAGATTGTGAAATGTTAGCTTTCAATGGTTGTGGCAGTACAAACACTCTCCAGTGAAACATAGAAGTGATTTACTTGCACATTTTTTAGGGCTAGAAATGTACAAAGAAACATAATTTACTGAAACAAAATTTACTCAACTAATATGAATGAATCAAGGTACTACTTAGCTCATTAGGAGATGCTGTATATCACTGGTCATTAGTGCCACATATCACTGTCAAATATTCTGTATGGATGGATGCATGTGGGATTGCATAAAAACAGAGCCAAAGGAAATAGTCATTCAGTTGAGTCCCTATTTATGCTTTTGTCATTCAGCTGTTTATCCATTTGAAATTGATCTTTTTACTTTTTTTTAGTGTTTTTAATTTTTTTATCTTTAACTTTCGTGGGTACATAGTACGTGTACACATTTATGGGGTACGTGAGATATTTTGATACAAGCATGCAGTGCATAATAATCACATCATGGAAAATGGGCTATCCATTCCCTTAAGTGTTTATCCTTTGTGTTACAAACAATTCAGTTATAATCTTTTAGTTATTTTAAAATATATAATTAAATTATTTTGACTATAGTCACCCTGTTGTGCTATCAAATACTAGGTATTTATTCTTTCTGATATCTGATGGTATGATTAGGTATTTATAGTTTTAGGTGTATATTATTTGAACACATTACCATGTGAATAAAGCAAGTGTCATTAAAGGCTAATACATTTTTATCATTGATTAAACATTCTGAGATCCAGTATATTTACTTGCTAATGCATTTGCTTGGTAGAAACTTTCTTTAGAATTTAGTCATTAGGGATGTAGCTATAGACATATATGTCCCTTTATATTTTCATATATTTATGTGGAGTATGTGTACATAAAATTTTCTTGCAATTCGTGTTCATGTCACTATGAATATGTTTTATGTAGCTGGCAAAACTGAATATTAATTACATAATTTTAAGTGTGTTTTAAAGTGAGGTCAGTGAACAATTTCTTTGTGCCCTGAGAAAGTCATGTGATAAATTTTTATTAAAATCTCCTTTTGTCTCTATTTTCACCTAAGCAATATAAGTCAATTTTATTTCTACAAAGAAAGATGAGAGATGTGTACAATACATTTCAACAAATTATAGCTTAATAAACAGATAATATACTCTCATAGTATTAGAATAAACAGATGTCTGTCACTAGACTTTATGCTTTGAAGATGCTGGAATTTATTTTTTGCAATATCTAAAAACTTTGGCAAGATGATTTTAAAATAAAGTAAACAGAGGGGTGAATCCCCATCTCTACTAAAATACAAAAATCAGCCAGGCATGGTGGCCAGTGCCTGTGATCTTAGCTACTTGGAGGCTGAGGCAGGAGAATTGCTTGAACCCAGGAGGTGGAGGCTGCAGTGAGCTGAGATTGAGCCATTGCACTTCAGCCTGGGCAACAAGAGCGAAGCTCTGTCTCAGAAAAAAAAGAAAAAAAAAAGCTTTTTGTAATATTAAATTTATACTAAAAAATTCTGGAATGGCTTCCATGCATATGTGGACACCATGCTATTTGTTGTGCTTAACTTTCACATTCGTAAACATTTTGAAAGATTAAACTCTTATTGCATAGACAGGGATCTCAGAATCAGTCTTTTTTTGCCATCATAATATCATAATGTACATATCCTTCATTTGAGGTTCATATATAAATTGTGGAGTGGATTGATGTATGTTAAAAGAGTTATTCCCAGTACTGATGGCCAGTTGATGATATGTTAACTATTAACAAAAATTGGCTTGACATAGCACATTACAGTTTATTAAGTATTTTAAAGAAGATGACACATCATTTGAAGAATAGGACAGGTTTTATAGTCCCATTTTCCAGATGAAGGAACTGAGGTTCCAGAGGTCAATAATCTCTGCTAAAGTCACAAGACTAGCAAGTAATGAAGCTTAAGAGCCTAATAGGATGGAGATATCCAGACTCCTAAAGCATTCCCACTCCACCATTCCAAAAGGTCACCTGAATTTCTGCTTATAGCAATGATGAAGTAACAGTAACAGGATTTCCTCTTTTATCTTAAATATCTAAACACAAACAAACAAAAAAAAAAAACAGAAAAAAATAGAAAATAATGAATTTTAGACCTTTGACAAAAGGCAGCACAGGACCACGATTCTTGAGAGAAGGGAGACAAGATGAGCCCCATGAATGTCCTAACTTACTGCCTTGGGAAAGTTTCCAGACAATAGCTCAGGTGAAAGGAGCCCAAAAAGGTTAGGAGTCTCTCTGAGTTGAGAAGACATAGTTCAGAGTTCAGAAAGTACAAGGGTGCCTACAATTTGAGGAACAGTGTACTGGAGAGAACATTGCACAGTGAAGGAGAAAACTACATATGGAGAGAGCTTCAGAGATCTGCAGAGGGACCCTTCAAGTTTCTGAATAATGATCAGCTCAAGTGTGTGATGAAACTGATGAGGACAGAGAAAGAACCACAATAAAGGAACAGGCAAATCAATCCTCAGAACTCATGCAGGACCAGGAATAGTTATGTTCCCACTAGCCAGATTGGAAAACATCATATTTCAAGAGGCATTTAAGAAAGTCCTCACAATAGACTGTACAGACATTAAACAGTATACTCACAAAGTTAACCTATATGACTATACATTCCATAACTTAAAGGAAATAGACCAATTTCTTAAAAGTTGGAAATCACTAAAATTAATTGTAAACGGAAAACAGTAACTTAATATTTTATATTTAATTAGAGAAATTGAATTTTTAATTAAAATCTTTCTTAAAAGAAATCTTCAGACCCAAATTGCTTTACTCATTAATGCTACAAAGCATTTAAGAAAGAAGTAATATCAAATCTACACAAAAGTTTCTTAGGACACAGAAGTGGAGGTAATACTTTGCAACTCATTTGAGCACTTATTATGTCCAAGCATTGTTCTAGAAGCTGGTTAATTAAAAAGATGAAAATTTGCTTCCTGTAATACAGAAGCTTATAGTATGTGAGACAGAGAAGGAACTCTCTCCCTCTGCCATACACTTAGGTCTGTCTGATTGGTTAAGGCAGAGCAAAGCATATTATCTTGCATTGTATAGACAGCTGAGTTTAAAACTCTTTCTTTGTAAAATCAGCAGAGGTGAACTTGGCCCACTGGTTTCCCTTTGTCTATCATTGGTACACAAAAATTGACAGACTGAGCTGGGAGTGGAATACCAAAGTTTGTTCCATCCAAGAGTCCCCAACCTCTACAACAACTCTTTCCTTCTCCCAACCAAAGCCCCGCTTGCTCTGTGTTGTTAAGAATAATTTAATATTTCATCTAATGTTTTTATTTGCCTTATTTACTAAATATTAAGCAAAAGATGGCAGTTGTTTTGTTTACTAAATAATTAGTGCCATAAATTGCACTTCACCACAACCATATATCCACAAGGGTTGATTTTAATCCAACTTTCTATTCCACTACTGCTCAGTTCATAATGTGTGAAATAAAATAGCCATTTTAACTACTATAGATCATCACTAGAGTAAAAGGGCACAGTAGTAATCCTTCACATATATCATTCCTCCAGCAAATCCAAGAAAATAAGTGTCACAAAATCTACAAGGTAAGGCCCAAATAATAGAGTCATGAGTAAACCTCTCAGGCCTTTCCTGAAAATTCTGGTCTTTTACCAGATTAGAAAAAACAAACTAATGAAAAACAACAAAACCTGGCAAATTAAGAGTGAGAGGGAATTGCTAAAGGCAGGCCCACTAACAACATGACAAACGATGACAGACAAGGAGAGTAAAGGAGAAACTATAAAAAGGATATGCAAAAATTTAATGTGTTTTAATGAAGAGACAGACACTGAATCACAATTATTAGAACACCATTTATTAAATTATGTTTACAATGATGACCCAGTCTTATAAAAACACTTTATTTTTCTACTCCCTGTTTAAAAACTCAAGAGAGTAAATAAGGTAGTTCAGAAATATTTTCATCTAAGATGAAAACTTATGAAAAATAAAGTTTTATTGCTCAAAGGAGTATACACTTTAGCTTTCCAGAATGACTAATTTCCCAAAATATCTTAGAAATGGAAGTATAGTGGCAACTGGGGAATCTTCATATGTCTTCATGCCAAATTATGCAGAACAACTAGAGACTATACAATTAAACATGAAGCATTTATTTTTGTGGCCAAGAAAATTAAAATGCCAAGAAAAAATGCCTAGAAGTATATTATTACTAATGTCTTTTATTTGCTTCAAAACATTTCTAATATTTAATTTATTCAAAAGTGTAGTTATTTGTATTTTCATATATAAAAGGTTCTGAGAAAGACTGAAAACTGGTTGTGTGTGTGTGTGTGTGTGTGTGTGTATTTTAGATTTTAAGCCAGTAATATCAGCCCAAAAGTATTGTTCTTCAGCAAGGGTTAAATAAATATAGCTTTAATTTGACTTAAAGTTCCTTAAAGTTTAGTTTGATCTAAATTTTAAAAATGCAGTGCTAGACTTCCTATTCTGACCAACATGAAGTAAGCCCACTATAACCTTCTCTCCTGATTATTACAGCTACAATCTCTGGACAAAATTTTAAGAGAAACTCCCTCAGAACTCCTAAAGGTAAACAAAAGCAGGCAGATTGAGGATGGCAGTCAGAATTTGAAGTGACCATATATGGGTGAGTTTCCCAGTTTTCCCCCATTTCTCTTGAGACTTTGACCCAAGGCTGGATCCATCTCATGGAACTATGGAGCGGTACATTACTGGCTAAAACTGCAATAGCAGCTGGCAGTCCCAACAGTGTGAGAGTAAATTCTGAGTCAGTTTCAGTCTCTGTCTCTCACTTCCACTTTTCAATCAATGGTGGCTCCAGTTGCAGAGCTATGCTGCAGTGACAATAGAACAACTAAAATAAACTGTAAGGGAAACCCTATATTTCTGGCTAGAGGACAAGGAAAAGTGGCCCTTACAGGCTGTACAGTGAGTGGAGAATCATGGAAAGGAAAGAGTTGAGGAAGGGGATCTTTTAATACTGGGCATCAACCTGTGGAAAGCTTAAGCTCATCCTTGAGTTGTTCATGAGTGGGACAGATTTGAAATAGATAGCAGAGGCTTTGGAAATAGAATTAACATTGAAACCACCACCCAAATGGTACTAGTGTGAGGACAGACCCAAAATAACACAGCAAAGGATTTCAAAACTGAGCTGACTTGCTGAGAGAAGTTTTTAAAAAAAGTGTTTGCAGTTGAATCTGACATAGAAGATTGCCTGCTAACTGTGTTCTGCCAAATCAACATTCTCAAGAGGATGCCAACAAATAATATTCAAAAGAACCAAAATAGGATTTAAACATACTCAACAGGAGATGCCAACACCAATATGACCCAGATGTTGGAATTCTATCAAAAGGTGTTAAAACAACTACTATAACTATGCTCCCTTAGATGAAAATAAACACCTTGAAAAAGAGTAAGCTGTGAGAAGTTCTCAGCAGAGTAATAGAGCCTAGAAAATAATACTAAATGGAAATTATAGAGCTGAAAATTCATTATCTGAAATTTTTTACAGGCACCATCTGTGCTCAGTAACAGAATGATGAAGACAATGGAAACAGTTAGTGAAATTTAAGATAAATCAACACAAATTAATCTGATGACCAGAGAGAAAAAAATGTGTAGAAACATGAACAGAACCTCAAGCCCTATGGGATGATATAAAAATAGTATTCATGTCACTGAAATCCCAGAAGGACAGGAGAGAGATTGGCGTAGAAAAAATATTTGAAGAAATAATGTCTGAAAACTTCTCAAATTTTGTAAAAGATGAAAATTTACAGACTCAATATCAAGGAGCTTGAAATAATATAAAATCAAAGAAAATTATGCCTAGACACTTAATAATCAAACTGCTGAAAGCCAAAGGTAAAAAAAAATGTTGAAAATAGCCATAGAAAAACAGCATATACATAGGAAAACAAGGATATGAATGACTGAATTTTTCTTATGAGAAATCATGGAGACGTAAAACAGTGGAAAAACATCTTTAAATGAAAAACAAGTCAACCCAGATTCCTATAGTCCATGAAAATATGTATCAGAAATGATGAAATAAAGACATTCTCAGATTTAAAAAACCTAAGAAAAATTTTCACAAACAGATCTATTCTTAAAAATGTTAAAGTAAGTTCTTCAGGCTGAATGGAAATGACAGCAGGAGAAAATTTGAGTTTCAGGAACAAAAAAAGACCAAATTAAATGGCAAATTCTGAGTAAATATGGGATTCTATTTTTGTCTTCTTAAGTTCTTTAAAATATGTATGACTGTTGAAAGTAAAAATGATAACATTGTCTATCAGGGTTTCTAATACATAGAGATGTACTATGTATGGTGACTATAAAACAAAGAGGGGAGGGAAAAGGGACCTAGGTAGTTGTCATTGAGGTTGTAAAATAGTAAATGTGTAAAAAGAAAAAATAGATATGTACATTGTAATCCTTAAAACAATCACTTAAAATATGCAAAAAACTTTAGCAAAATAAAATTAAAACCGAATACCAAAAAGTATTCAGATAATCCAAAAGAAGTTGGAAAAAGGAGATCAATGTCAGATGGACAAACAGAAAACAACAAATAAAATGGTATACCTATATCCAACCATATCAGTAATTACATTAAATGTAAGTGGTGTAAAGAAACTAATTAAAAGATATTGTCATATTGGATTAAATAACCAAACTATATGTTTTATAAAAGAAATCCACGTTATATATAAAGACATAGGGTAAAATACAATATAGAAAGTGATATACTATGGTACAGCAATCAAAACAAAGCTGGAGTGTATATATTAGTGTCTGGCAAAGTAGAATGCAGAGCAAGGACAAGTACCAGGAATAAAGAGAGGCATTACATAACTAAAGAATAAAGGGTTAATTTACCAAAAAGATATAACAATACTACATGTATATGTGCCTAACAACAGATCTTCAAAATACACAAAGCAAAATGTTGGCTGGGCCTGGTGGCTAACACCAGTAATCCTAGGACTTTGGGAGCCCAAGGAGGGCAGATCACTTGAGGCCAGGAGTTCAAGACCAGCCTGGCCAACATAGTGAAACCCCATCTCTACTAAAAATACAAAAATTAGCCAGGCTTGGTGATGCATGCCTATAATCCCAGCTCCTCAGGAGGCATGAGAATTGCTTGAACCCAGGAAATGGAAGTTGCAGAGAGCCAAGTTTGTGCCACTGCACTCCAGCCTGTGTGATGGAGTGAGACTATGTTACAAACAAACAAACACATAAAGCAAAAACTTCCAGAACTGAAAATAAAAATAGACAAATCCACAGTTATAGATGGATATTACACCATTCTTCCTTTAGTAATTGATAGAAAAAGTTGTGAGGAAGTCAATAAGGATATAGAAAACCTGAAAAATACTATCAAACAACATGACCTAATTGACATTTTTAGAAATGACCACCCAACAGCAGAATATACATTCCTTTCAAGTGTTCATGGAACAGTCACAAAGAGAAATCATTTTCTGGGACATAAAACACACTTTTAAAAAATTTTAAAGAATTGAAATGACAAAAAGTATGTTCTCTAATCATAATGAAATTACACTAAAAATTAATAACAGAAAGATATCTGGAAATGCCCTAAATATTTTAATTAAACAATAAACAAGAGAAATTGGAAAATATTTTGAACTGAATGACAATTAAAATACACTTTATCAAAATTTTTAGAATGTAAAGTAATACTTAGAACTAAATTTAACATTAATTGCTTGTATTTAGAAAAGAAGGAAGGTCCCAGATCAACAGTATAAGCTTCCATTTCAAGGAACTAGGAAAAGAAAAGTAAATTAAATCCAAACAAAGCCAAATGAAGAGACTAGCAAATATAAGATCAGATCAACTTCACTGATCATCAGAGAAATACAAATAAAACTGCAATGAGATACCATTTCACGCCAGTCAAAATGGCTATTTTTAAAAATTCAAAAAATAACAGATGTTGGCGAGAATGTGGAGAAAATGAGACACTTACATGCTATTGGTAGGAATATAAGTAAATTAGTTCAACCTCTGATATAGTTTGGCTGTGTCCCCACCAAAATCTCATCTTGAATTATAGTTCCCATAATCCCCATGTGTTGTGGGAGGGACCCTGTGGGAGGTAATTGAATCATGGGGTGGTATCCCTCATGCTATTTTCATGATAGTGAGCAAACTTTCACAAGATCTGGTGGTCTTCTAAGGAGCTTCCCTCTTCACTTGGTTCTCATTCTTTTCTTTCTTGCCATCATGTGAAGAAGGACATGTTTGCTTCCCCTTCTGTCATGACTGTAAGTTTTGAGGCCTCCCCAGCCATGTAGAACTATGAGTCACTTAAAACTCTTTCATTAATAAATTACCCAGTCTCAAGCAATTCTTTATAGCAGCATGAGAACAGACTAATACAGTAAATTGGTACTGGGAGTGGGGCACTGCTATAAGGATACCCCAAAATGTGGAAGCAACTTTGGAACTAACAGGCAGAGGTTGGAACAGTTTGGATGGCTCAGAAGAAGACAGGAAAATGTGAGAAAATGTGTAACTTCCTAGAGACTTGGAGGGCTCAGAAGACAGAAAGATGTAGGGAAGTTTGGAACTTCCTAGAGACTTGTTGAATGGCTTTGACCAAAATGCTGATAGTGATATGAACAATGAAGTCCAGGCTGAGGTGTTCTCAGATGAAGATGAGGAGCTTGTTGGAAACTGGAGTATAGGTCACTCTTGCTATACAAAGAGACTGGTGGTATTTTGCCCCTTACCTAAAGATCTGTGAAACTTTGAACTTAAGAGAGATGATTTAGGGTATCTGGTGCAAGACATTTCTAAGTGACAAAGCATTCAAGAGGAAGCAGAGCATAAACGTTTGGAAAATCTACAGCCTGATGATGCAGTGAAACAGAAAAATTACATTTTCTGGTGAGAAATTCAGGCCAGCTGAAGAAATTTGCATAAGTAATGAGGAGCCAAATGCTAATCACCAAGACAATGGAGAAAATGTCTCCCGGGCATTTCAGAGGTCTTCATGGCAGCCTGTCCCATCAGAGGTGCAGAGGCCTACAAAGAAAAAACGGTTTCATGGGCCAGGCCCAAGGCCTTGCTACTTTGTACAGTTGGGATTTGGTGCCCTGCGTTCCAGCCATGGCTAAAAGGGGCCAACATACAGCTCAGGCCATTGCATCAGAGGGTGCAAAGCCACCTAAACCTTGGTGGTTTACACATGGTATTGGCCCTGCAGGTGCACATAAGTCAAGAATTGAGGTTTAGGAACCTCCAACTAGATTTCAGAGGATGTATGAAAATGTCTGGATGTCCCTGCAGACATTTGTTGCATGGGTGGAGCCCTCATGGAGTACCTCTGCTAGGGCAATGTGGAAGAGACTTGTGGGGTTGGAGCCCCCACACAGAGAGTGGAGCTGTGAGAAGAGGGCCACTGTCCTCGACACAAGAATGATAGATTCACCGACAGCTTGCACCATGAGCCTGGAAAAGCCATGTACACTTAACATCAGTCTGTGAAATCAGCTGGGAGTGGGGGCTGTACCCTGCAAAGCCACAAAGTTGGAGCTGCCCAAGCCCCTTGATGCCTACTCCTTGCATCAGCATAAACTGAATGTGGGACATGGAGTCAAAGGAGATCACTTTGGAACTTTAAGTTTTAATGACTGCCCTATTGGATTTTGAACTTGCATGGGGCCTATAGCCCATTTATTTTGGCCAATTTCTCCCATTTAGAATGGTGTATTTACCCAATGCCTGTACTCCTCTTGTGTCTAGGAAGTAACTAACTTGCTTTTGATTTTACAGGCTCATAGGCAGAAGTGACTTGCCTTGTCTTAGATGAGACTTTGGACTTGGACTTTTGGGTTAATGATGGAATGAATTAAGACTTTGGGGGATTTTTGGAAGGGTATGACTGTGTTTTGAAATGTGAGGACATGAGATTTGGGAGGGGCCAGAGACGGAATAATATGGTTTGGCTGTGTCCCCACCAAAATCTCAACTTGAAATATATCCCCCAGAATTCCCACATGTTGTGGGAGGGACCCAGTGGGAAATAATTGACTCATGGGGCTAGTTTCTCCCATGCTAGTCTTATGATAATGAGTAAGTTCTCATGAGATGTTATGGTTTTATAAGGGGCTTCCACTTTGTTTGGCTATCATTATTCTCCTTCCTGCCACCATGTGAAGATGGACATATTTGCTTTCCCTTCTGCCATGATTGTAAGTTTCCTGAAGCTTCCCCAGCCATGCAGAACTGTTAGTCAATTAAACCTCTTTCTTCTATAAGTTCCCAGTCTTGGAAAGTTTCTTTATAGCAGTATGAGAATGGATGAATACAACCCCTATGAAAAGCAGTATGGAGATTTCTCAAAGAACTAAAACTAGAACTATTATTTGACCCAGTAATATCACTACTAGGTATCTACCCAAATGAAAAAAAAATTGTTTTATCTAAAAGATACCTGGACTCATATATTTATTTCAGCTCTATTCGTAATAACAAAGACATGGAATCAATCTAAGTGTCTATGAACAGTTGATTAGACAAAGAAAATGTGGCACATATACAACATGAAATACTCCATAGCCGTAAACAAGAATGAAATAATTTTCTTTGCAACAACATGGATGCAGCTGGAGGCCATTATCCCAAGTGAATTAATATAAAAAAAGAAAGTCAAATAACACATGTTTTCATTTATAAGTGGAAGCTAAACAATGGGTACATATGGACATAAAGATGGAAACAATAGACACTGATTACTCCAAAAGTGGAGAGGGAGGGAGGCAGTCAAGATTTGAAAAACTACCTACTGCGTACTATGTTCATTGTTTGGGTGATGGGTTCACTAGAAGCGCAAACCCCAGCATCACCCAATATACCCAAGTAAGAAACCTTCATATATACATCCTGAATCTAAAAGTAAAAAATAAAGATAAAAAGTAAAGTTTGACATTAAATTTGGTGGTCACTGAAATTTAAGAATTAAAAAAAAAATTGTACAAGCACTTAACAAGGTGAGAAAAGTCACCTGTGGAGAGGGAAAGCAGACTCCAATTTGTTCATAAATTGACAGAAGGCAGAAAACGAGGTTTATAGAGTGTTGTAGGAAAATAAATATGTCCGGTGAATAGAACGGTGAACAAAATCAAACCACATAACCTCTCAGTGATGTGGAATCTGTGGCATCAAAAGACTAACAATGAGCACTGGATCCACCATGTCTCCTGTGATAAATATTGTGTCCCCTGTACATTGTATCTGGCACATTGAAGGCACTCAATAAATACTTGCTGAACAAAAAATAGAGAGTAGAAATCAATGAAAATGAAGGCGGAAAAACAATAGACAAAACTAATGAAACTAAAAGCTAGTTCTTCAATAACTGTGAACTTTTAAAAGATCACTAAATAAATGCTAAATAAAGAAGAACAAACAATTTACCAATACCAAGAAGAAAAAGGTACATCACTGCAGGCCCTACAGACAGGAAAACAATAATAATAAACAATAAACTATTAATAAACAACCTTATACCTTTGAGTTCAACAACTTAGATGAAATGGAGCAACTCCTTGAAAGACACAAACTATCAAAACTCACTCAAGAATAAATAGATTATCTGAATAATATTGAAATGTAATTTGTAATTCAAAACATTCCCACAAGGAAAACTCCATGTTCAGACAGTTTCACTGGTGATTTCTAAGAAAGATTTAAATGAAATTATTAGCAATTCCATGTGATTTCTTCTAGAATACATAAATGAAGGAAATACTTCCTAACTCATTACCCTAGTACTAAAACCAAATACATTGCAAGAAAAGAAAACCACATACAAATATCCCTCACAAAAATAGACTAAAAAATTCTTTTTTTTTTTTTTTTTTTTTTTTTTTTTTGAGATGGAGTCTCACTCTGTCGCCCAGGCTGGAGTGCAGTGGCGCCCTCTCGGCTCACTGCAAACTCCACCTTCCGGGTTCACGCCATTCTCCTGCCTCAGCCTCCTGAGTAGCTGGGACTACAGGCGCCCGCCACTACGCCCGGCTAATTTTTTTGTATTTTTAGTAGAGACGGGGTTTCACCGTGGTCTCTCCTGACCTCGTGATTCGCCCGCCTCGGCCTCCCAAAGTGCTGGGATTACAAGCGTGAGCCACCGCGCCTGGCTAAAAAATTCTTAACCAAATATTTAAAAATTTAATCAAATTATATATAAAAAGAATAATACATCACTACCAAGTGAGGTTTATTCCAGGAATAGAAGGCTGGTTTAGCATTTGAAAATCAATCAGCATAATTTACCACTTCAAAAGATTAAAGAATAAAAACTATACAATAATTTCAATAGATGCAAGAAAAAGCATTTAACAAAATTCAATATCCATTAGTGGTAACAATAATAATAATAATAAAAACTCAGTTTAATAAACACAAAAGGGAACTTCTTTAACCTGGTGAGAGGCATGTATGAAAAACCTGTAGCAAACATCATACTTAATGGTGAAAGATTTAACGCTTTCCCTCCAAACTTGAGAATAAGGCAAGAATGTCTACTCTCATAGCTCTTATTAAAACATCATGCTTTATGTCCTAGCCAGTCCAGTTAGAGCAAGATAGAAAAATGAAAGGAATGCATATCAGAAAACAAGAAATAAGCTTCTCCCTGTTTGTGGACAACGTGATTGTATAGAAAATACCAAACAATCAACTGAATACCCTGGAACTAGTAAGTTAGTTTAGCAAAGTTGCAGAATACAACTTCAACGTACCAAAATCAATTGTATGTTAATAAACTAGCAATGGACAATTGGAAATGTTAAAAAAATACAATTTACAATAATAACCCCCCTAAAACAGAAAATATATAGGTATTTATTTAACAGAGTGTGTGTTGGATCTGTTTTCTGAAAACTATAAATCTCTAGTAAAAGAAATCAAACAAGATATAAATAATTAGCAAAAGATAAGCCACAGGTGGAAAAACATTGGAAATCATATTTCTGATGAGGGGTTTGTATCCAGAATATATAATGAACCCTCAACACTCAATAATAAGTAAACAAACAACCCAATTAAAAAATATGGCAAATATTTGAGTAAAACACTTCCACAAAGAAGTGGCAGATAAGTATACAGAAAGATGTTCAACAACATTTGTCACTAGAGAAATACAAATTAAAACCACAACAATAATATTCAATTACACACCTAGGAAACGGCCAATTTTTAAAAAATTGATGGTAATAAATGTTGATGAGGAAGTGAAAGAAATGAATCTTTCACTGAATATTTTTCAGTGCATTCGAGAATGCGAATTTGTACAGCCGATTTTGAAAACAGGTTAACAACTTATTAAATTAAACATACACTTACCATACAACCCAGAAATTTCATTGCTAGGTATTTACTCAAGAGAAATGAAAACTTACCTGCACACAGAAACCTGTGTACAAATGTTCTTAACAGCTTTATTCATAACAGCCAAGAACTTAAAACAGATTCAATGTCCTTCAGCGGATGAATTAACTGTGGTACATTAATACAATAAAATACGACTTTACAAGAAAAAGGAACAAACTACTGATGACACACAGCAACACAGATTTATCTCAAATGCTGTATGCTAAGTGAGAGAAGCTAGGCTGAAGAGTCTACGTGTTGATTCCATTTATATGGTAGTCTACAGAAGTCAAAGTTATAGAAACAGTGGTTGCCAGGAGCTGGGGTGGCTGGATGGCTTGCTAATGAGGCAGCATAAGGGAAATTTTTGGGAGTGATGAAACTATTCTGTCTTGATTTTGGTGACAGTTTGATGACTATGTACATTTCTCTTAACTCATAAAACTGTACATGAAAAAGAGTGAATTTTACTGTATGTAAGTTTAGAAGTGAATAATAATGGATAAAAAGTACAATATTAATATAGACATGTTGGCCAAAATAAGATATTCAATGTGTTATGTTTAACTTGGCCCAACACTTTGTAAACAAAAACTTCAATGGCTTTTCCAAATGCACATTTTTAATACTGGAAAGAATGTGTTATATTTGAATTGATGATGATTTTATGGACTTGTCCGATTTCTTTTTATTTGCTTATTTATTTAGAGACAGGGTTTTCTTCTGTCACCCAGGCTGGAGTGCAGTGGTGCAGTCATAGCTCACTGTAACCTCGAACTCCTGGGTTCAAGAGACCCTCTCACCTGAAACTCCTGACTAGCTAGGACTACAGGCACATGCCACCATGCCCCACTAATTAAAATTTTTTAAAAAATTGTAGAGGTGGGGTCTCACCATGCTGCCCAAGCCTGTTTCAAACTCCTGGTCTCAAAAAATCCCCCTACCTCAGCCTCCAAATGTGTCATCCCATTTAGAATATCTTGTTTTCCAGTAATGAATACTTATAAGTACATTTTTTGGTACTTTTTAAATGTTTTAATTAGCTGGGGCATTGGTAAGGCATTGAGCTGGTTTTAAGTATGGCATCGAATCTATAAGAACAGTGTTACATCATATAGGAATTTATCTCAAATGTTTCCATGGGAAAATATGGCCTTTGCTATCTGGAACATCTAAGGAAGCAGACATTCTTAGAAGCTGTATTTTTCAGGTACTTCCAAAGCAACAAATCTAAAAAATTATACTCATTGTTCAGCTTGTTTGAATAGAACATACTAAGCATGATTTAATATTTTCTCAATGTCTCAGAGTCTTCATTAAAATACTGAATCTTAAACCTGAGTGAAACCTGAAAAATTCCATATCTGAATATGATATATAAACTTAAGAGCCTAGTTATACTAAAAATATAGGTATGTTACAACTACATGCTTTACAACTTAACACAAATGAGTTCATATATCATAACTTATTTGTATCAACCCAGAGTGATAGACAAGATGACTTGTACAGTCCAGCATTTTACAGACTTGGTAATGGATATTCATGGAAATTAAATGATTTACCAAATTGTCAGCAGTGAAGCTGAGCATAAACCGAGGTTGTCTTATTCCTACGGGTGGGCATGTGCTGAATGGTAGCATAATATGGAATATTGGGGGTAAAACTAAATGAATTGTTACTTCAGCACTCAATCCCCTAATTCAGCCACCATCCCCACCACAACCCAGCAGACCTCAATTTCCAGGGAACCGATGGTTTGTCATTTTATCTTCCACATAAATAAAAACCCAACTTTAAAAGTTATTATTTTAAAAACTCTATTTTTGATTATTTTGTTGCAAATGATTAAGAAACTTGGCTGTGCAGTCATTCAATGTCTTGCCACTACAGAGGCCAAGATAGCTAGGGTGGATGAAGATAATGATAAATTATCTTGCTCAAATGGGGTTATCCAGTTGTTGTAAAGAATTAACTTCCTATAGTATAGTAGATCTTTTGGGCAAAGTGGCCTTGCTGCTGTTGTTACTGAATTTAAAGGGAAAACTAAAAGGTCCCCGCATTGTCTATTGTCAGAGTTGCAGTATCCAGAAATCTGTTTAGTACTCAGTCATCTTTATTTGACTACTGGTATCAATGGGGAAGGACCTGGTGTGTTTTGTAGGTTGATATCACACTTAGATAAATGTAACAGTTGCAGCCAGCTAATGGGAAAACATAGGGCAGATATTATCACACTTGGTGATCACTCACATCTTGTACTTTAGGCTTTTTGCAGTGGGTACAGTCCTGCAGAGGAGGATCAGAGCTCTGATTGTACATTAATGATTTGAAGTTTACCATTGTCCTCAGAACCTATTTCAAAGTACCTTGCTTCTAAATCCATACCAGATGAAATATTTCAGGTATTTGACCTCCATCTTCTTGCTCTTCTCCTCACTGCGGCTGAACCATTTAGGAAAAGAAACCCCAAACGGCTCTGAAATCTGGCAGCCATGATAGTAAAAAAAAATTTGCTTTAATGGATATTGTTCCTGCCCACTTGTCCACGCATCCTTGAAAATTTCGTTCGGTTTAGGCTTACACGTTAGTGCACTTAAATGAGATCCCCTTCAGAAAGTCAGTAGAAGTCTTTGCTTCTGATGTTTCAGGGAGAAACTTTACTCTCATCTTTCCTGGTGCTCGCCTACATCTGATTTTGTCTCATCAGATCTCTTAACATTAGATAGGAGATAGATGAGATAGATGCTTGTGTGGGCAAGAAAGAAAGTCAGGTGTACAGATTGCACTGGATGACTGGATGACTGCTTACTTTCCTTATTAGAGAGCTTTATTGTTTAAAGTATTCAGAAAAAGATAAGTTATTTCCATGTCAATGTACTTGGTTATTTCCATACACAGTATGCTAGAAAAATTTCTGTCTGGTTTGGCTTGAAGAGTTTCGTTGTTGCTCTTTTTTCTTTTCTTTTCTTTTCTTTTCTTTTCTTTTCTTTTCTTTTCTTTTCTTTTCTTTTCTTTTCTTTTCTTTCTTTTCTTCTTCCTTCCTTCCTTCCTTCCTTCCTTCCTTCCTTCCTTCCTTCCTTCCCTCCTTTCTTTTCTTTCCTCTTTTTCTTTTTTGAGACAGAGTTTCTTTCTGTCACCCAGGCTGGAGTGCAGTGGTATGATTTCAGCTCACTGCAACCTCCACATCTGGGGCTCAAGCAATCCTCCTACCTCAGCCTCCAAAGTGGCTGGGACCACAGGTTCACACCACCATGCCCAACTAATGTGTTGCTGTTTTCTTAATTTTGAGGAGACACTTTTCTTGGAAAAGATGTGGTATTTTTTCTGTCAACTTTTGGGATTAACAAGTTTAGTGTGACAGCTTTTAACAAGAACCCAAAATTGACTTAATCTAATCACAAGGATTCTTTATTAAATGCACTACTAGAATTTATCATTTTTAAAGAAGAATTTGACCTGACTTTTATTCTTTAAATTCACAGAGTTGTATACCCTTAATATTAAACATTTTGTCTATTGGCAGAAAAGATAAAGCATTTTTTTAACTTATCTTGTCAAATTGTGATGGTGTCAACTTAATTGAAAGGTACATAGTTTTAACATGGTTTATTTTTAGTAAAATGTACATAATTTTACATTTTTATGTATATGCTATGTTTATTAAAATAATTATTTTGGTTAGTATTCCCTAAAGCACAGAAATGTTCACAGTCACTAAACCTTCGTGTTTATATTTAAGCTCTAAAGAGGTTTTGTTTTAATATATAAAAAGAATCCCTTCATCCAAGATGAAAAATAAAAGCACTCTTTTGTTCCAGAGCACAGCTTCTGGCTATAAGACATATGCCAGATGCCTTGCTGGACAAAGAACAGTGAGTATCCCTGTTGATAATTGATCACGTATGGCTACTCTGACTTTACTAGCCATAAATATTCATTTCAATGAAATTATCTTTTTTTCACATGTATTAACACTAACCAGATAAGGACTTCCCTCTTTTTTTTATTTTCTGTCTTTTTTTCTTTAAAGTTGGTACATTATCTGAACAAATTCAGTAAGTGTTTACACTATGCATATTTTTCATTGAGAAGCTGTCTCCCTTTAGCACACAAATTATTGCCCACTACTGGGGATTAATTCACTTACAGAAGTTTACAGCTTGGAAGCACTGAAATTGAAAAAAAAAACAGGTGTACAAATTCTACACATACCAAATTTTTATTCCAATTTTCAGAGTATCTTCTTTTATTTTTAGATGAATCTACGTTCTGTATTTACTGTAGAACAACAAAGGATTTTACAGCGTTATTATGAAAATGGAATGACAAATCAAAGTAAAAATTGCTTTCAGCTCATATTACAGTGTGCACAGGAGACTAAGCTGGACTTCAGTGTAGTCAGGGTAAGTATTGAGGTCTTACACTCAAATTTAAAGCTTCTTATTACAAGTGATCTTTGCTTAATATGAGAAAAAATATTCAGGGTATGAAGTCACTAATTTTATAAAGAGCTTCACTTCCCTGGTATAACAATACTATTTTAAAAATAAATAGGGCTAATCATTTAGTATGTATTTCTTTATATAAATACCTTGAACACACCCAAACCCTTGCAGTGTAAACATCTTTTTAAAATCTTAGCTTTTTAAACTAATAAATACATTTAAGATTCATTGTTGATCTTATGCTCTTTAAACCCCAAATTAATGTGGATGTAATCCCCAAAAATGAAATCAGTAAAACAGGCATTTACCAAGTGAATACTATATGTGACATATTTTTCATTGTATCTGAATTTTTCATCAGGCATTTGGTCTGCTTTATAAATACTTTCTCTAAGTAAAATGCATGCATTTTAATGGGTTAGCAAGTAAGGGACAAGGACTCCTAAGGGAATAAATTTTTCTTTATCACAATCATAGTTATTCAGCAGTAAAAATCAGAGCTGCTACATTCTTGAAAGGTAACGAGAAGGTGATTGAGAGGAGGCAAGAGATAAATCTAAGAGAACTGGTCACGGATTTTATTGAATGCATAGGACCTTTTATGTCTATTTGAAAATGTTACAAATCCTCTTAGTGTGAAACCTTAGTGATTGAAATATTAGCAACTTTCTCCTACTTGGCATTCATTAGGCTAATTTAGGAAAGAGAAAGGATGTCTGTTCTTAAGTTTATTTTGCTTTCGATGTACCTTCAAAGACCCTAAAGATAAATATATCAATAAGAATAATCATTCAGAATATGTGTTTCTTAAAGACTAAAAGATTTATTCGCCTTCAAATAGGGAATTGTGCCACCAATTCTAGACAAAAATATCCAGGATATCTGTTTCTTTTATTTTTTTCTTTTTTTTGAAATGGAGTTTCGCTCTTGTCGCCCAGGCTGAAGTGCAGTGGCCTGATCTCAGTTCACTGCAACCTCTGTCTCCCAGGTTCAAGCGATTCTCCTGCCTCAGCCTCCCAAGTAGCTGGAATTACAGGCGCCCGCCACCATGCCTGGCTAATTCTTTGTATTTGTAGTAAAGACGGGGTTTTGCCATGTTGGACAGGTTGGTCTCAAACTCCTGATCTCAGATGATCTGCCCGCCTCTGCCTCCCAAAGTGTTGGGATCACAGGCGTGAGCCACCGCGCCCGGCCCAGGATATCTGTTTCTTATTTGCTGAGACCAATCATCATACTCAGATTTGTTTAAGAACCAGAAATATCTCCTATTAACAGCTCTAAATGGCTTATTTTAAATATCTTTACTAAGCCACAGAGGAAAATATCTAATTGTATTAGAAAATGTAATACAAAATGGGTTGATGAGATTGCATTTAGAAAGTGCTACTTTTTTTTTCCTGCACTAATTTCCTCTGCTTTTTTTTTTCTTTTATCTTGTCATTACCTTAAAATGAAAACCCTTGCCAGGCAGCTGCATTGTGAAAATCTTTCATATTGTGAAATCTTTCATATTTCCAATGTGTTATTGCAATCTTCTCCTCATAACTTACTTGATTGTGATTGAATATTGAGAGTGTTGAAATACAGAGATTTATATTTATGCTCAAAATGGTGTGAAAATCTAAAACAAACAATGGGAATGAAATATATAATTTCTTAGAATGTAGATTACCAGTAAAATGTTACATGTTACAAGAAAGTGTAAAAAATGGATTCATTCTCTCCATTCCAATGTAAATTGTACAGAAATTCAGTCTTCCTAATTTAAATCCCAACACAAATTTGATGGCTTTTCCAGTTAAAGGGCAAAAGGAATTTTTTTGTAGACTCATCACTCTGCACCCCACCCCCCTCCCCAGATACTTTGCTAGGGTTATATGTTCTACTTGAAAGAGATTGTTCTCTATTTTTATTAGCATAGTATTCATTGCATTTTTCTTTTAAAAAATCCTTAAATCCTACTGTATTAAGAACTTGATCCCAATGTAAAGAAAACTTAAAAAGTTAAAACATCAAGCAAAAATAAATATACTGGGGTAAAAAAACAAGAAAACAAAGAAGGAGATATAAAAAAGGGAAAGAAGTTTAGAGACAGTGAATTTCTAAGAACTGAAACACAAATTCATGGACACTAAGGATTAATGACCCGAATTACTTTTCTTTCTTTTTTTCCTATGTAATATCACTTTATTAGTTCCTAACCCCAAATTCTCATCATATCAATTTCATTTGACCCATCTTATAAGATGTAATGTAAATGAGAATCTTTTACATCTTATAAGCTTTGGTATATTTTGATAATAATTGATAATAACAAATTTTAGTAAAATTTAATTCAGCTTTTGGGAAGCCTCAGGCAATGTATTTTCTTTATTTTCATTTTAAATGGAAATATTTCTTATATACCTTCCTATTTGTATACTTTCCTACTTTCTTCAATTGAGAATGTGAAAAACAATTGAACCCTTACTTTTTGACTCAGGGTTTTCACTATGGAAATCAATTATTATACTGTGCCACAAAATAATAATACTCACAATTTGGTAAGGTATATGGAATTTTTTTTTCCTTAAAGGACCACAGGCTGCTATTTAGTGATTTCTCCCATTGCTTCTGTTTTGTGTGCCTTCTCTTCTCCCTTTAGTGAGCAATGTTTAGTGAACAATTTTACTTTTGGTACTGTTGGGGTGCCTGCCAACATAAACCTCTATCACTAATATCCCTTCTATTTTGTAATTTCTAATTTGCTGTTGATTAGAGAAAGTGGGTTTTAAGGTTAGGTGTTGCAGTGAAGTACATGGATCTTGTGACATCTATGTTGGTTGTGTTCTGGACAAGGGAGGTTGCTAGGTTGCTATATAGCTATTTCTTATGTAAATGGATATTATTCTACTTCATTTTACTTTTTGATGAGTACATTATATAAATATCTATTAAGCTATATAAGAAACTATATATAATATGCATATGTATGTATAAACTATACAACTTTATAAGAAGTCATAAATTTGCAATGCACTAAAATCACTCTTAAACTTCCTGAGTTAAGGTAGACATTGTGTGAATAGAACACAGTAGGTTATATTGTGTGTGTGTTTTTTTTTTTAAGTGGCCCAGAGCTGCCCTCCAGATGTCATGGTTCTTGAATTCAAATTTTATAATTTTACTGTGCTTTCCCATTAAATTTTTTTAATGTAATGCTTATATATTTTTGTAAAGATTACGTACAAATATGTTATGCTTCTCACAGGTTATTTTTACTTAAAAAGCCATAATGTGGCAACTTATTTTGAATGTTTGTAAAATTCAACTTTTAACATTTTAGTTTTAAGTATTTCTCTAGTATATAATTTAAAAGCTTTTAGTTTTTCTCCCCGTCTCCTGTGATATTTATATTCATACATCTTTCTGCTTGTCATTCTCACTCCTGCTGTTTCATGAAAGTCAGAGTGAGTTTAAAATTCTCACTGCCTCATGTGAAGTAAAGTGGAACACTACAGTTTGTGGAACATTTTCTTTATGGGAGAAACAGTAATTATAAAAATAAAATGGCCAATAGAGACGACTATTTTCAGGAGTTTCTAACCACTACATGTAGGGTAGTGGAAGGTTTAATGTGCTTTCAGGCGAGGTAGAATTGACAGAATCTTTGCTCTCTCACTTGCCCCCAGAATATCCTTGCACAAGCTATTTATTATTTCTGAACCTCAGTTTCTTCATTTACACAATTAGAAAAATAACACCTCCCAACGGAGGTTTTATATTTACATATATTTTATATATGAAATAATAATACTCCATATAGATCTATTATGATCCTTTATAGATTTATTAGACATCCTTTATAATTTAGTTTTGTATTTTATTTTTTTCTTTTACCTGTATGTACACCTTGGTTCCGAGACAAATGAAAATCTATCTATCTATCTATTGAGAGAACACATAATGGGGATTCAATACATATTAGCTTTTATTTACAGTGTTACAGCAACACTAATATATATAATTATAAATTGCATAAGATGTACAGTAAACATTGAAAATTGGACAATTTATGTGGTCTTCAAAAACACATCCATACAAAAGTTAAACAAATATACTCTGAACTATTGTTTGTTCAAGGCTAGTTCATTTAATGTTTTCATTTTTAATTTATTTTAATTTTTCAGGAAAATATTTGGTGGAGACTGAGTCCCACTATATTGCCCATGCTGGTCTCAAAATGTTGGCCTCAAGCGATCCTCCTGCCTTGGCTTCCCAAAGCACTGGAGTTACAGGCATGAGCTACTGTGCATGGCCTGTTTAATTCTTAATAGATTAATGTGCTTTGGTGTTTATAATATGGTATGCATTTTGGAATTATTATAAAGTTTAGTAATCACATTATAGAATATATTTCTTATTGTATAATTTAAGAAGATCCATGACTCAAAAATAATACTAAGATAATTATAATAAATTACTTACATTAAAATATGTATTTTGTAATTAAATCCTAAACACCAACCACTAGTATTATTTTTAATAATAATCTTATTCTGTTTACAAAATACATATTTATTGTATAAAATTTGGTGAGTAGAGAAAAATGTAAAGAAGACAGTAACTACCATAGGTTAGTGACAAAGTGAAAACAAAAAATTGCAGCTTGTAACAAACAATTATTACTTACTTGAGTAGAAAATTACTCTTGCATACAAATCAATTTAAAAAGGTAAACACCTCAATATAAAAATAGATAAAGGTAATGGATAGGCAATTCCATGAAAGTAATATTGTAACCATAGAAATTCATATCAAAGCAGCAATTATACACTTTTCATTAACTCCTGGACTAGTAAAGACTACAAAAAGATAATGCAAACTCTTGGTGAGGGTGTGAAGAAACCAGAACTCATACATTGGAGGGCACTTTGAAAATATTAGAGCCTAGCAATTTTTCTTTTAGTATTGCATTCTAATAGAGCAGCAGTACAAAGATGCATCTACGATGAGGTATATGGCAATATAACTTATAAGAAAGAATATTTCAAAAAATACTATAAATATCTGATAGTATGAAATTAAGCAAGTTATGATATATTTATAAAATGGAAGTTTATGAGTCTAAAGATTGCAAATGTGTATTTGTTTAACAATACTGTGAGCATTTCTTAATGCCATTAAATAGCCTACTTTTAGTATGTTTTTAATTTTTCAGTATTATAAATAAATATATGATGAACATCATTGCATATAAACTTTATCTACATTTGTAGGTTACTTTTAGGATAAATTACCATAAATGTATTTCTATGTCAAAGTGTATAAACATTTTTAGGTTTCTTGATACATATTAGTTGGATGGGTAATGAGGAGAGAAACAATAATACACTCTGTTTTCAAAGTTTGAAGGTATTTATTAAGTGTGAGTCCCTGATCATCTTTTGCCTTTATACTTTTGTCAGTTTTTCTGTTATTTTACCTTTTTCTTTTACCTTTATGTACACCTTGGTTCCAAGACAAATGAAAATATAATGTATCACGTAAACTTTGTTTTTTCTTTGTTTGTTTTTAATTTTGTTTCATAATACCATGTTTTATCCTTCCAGACGTGGGTTGGCAATAAGAGAAGAAAGATGAGTAGTAAGAACTCTGAATCTGGAACAGCAACAACAGGAACCTCTTTGTCAGCTCCAGACATTACAGTCAGAAATGTGGTTAATATTGCTCGACCCTCAAGCCAGCAGTCTTCTTGGACATCTGCCAATAATGATGTCATTGTGACTGGTATATACAGTCCGGCCAGTTCATCAAGTAGGCAAGGAACAAACAAACATACAGACACACAAATTACAGAAGCACATAAAATCCCTATTCAGAAAACAGCCACTAAAAATGATACTGAGTTTCAGTTACACATTCCTGTTCAAAGACAAGTAGCACACTGTAAAAATGCTTCCCTACTCCTAGGTGAAAAAACAATTATTTTGTCAAGACAGACGAGTGTGCTAAATGCTGGAAACTCAGTATTCAATCACACAAAGAAAAGCTATGGAAACTCTTCAGTACAAGCTTCTGAAATGACAGTACCTCAAAAGCCTTCTGTGTGCCACCGACCTTGTAAAATTGAACCAGTGGGGATTCAAAGGTCATATAAGCCTGAACACACAAGTCCAGCATTACATAACTTATGTGGGCAAAAGCCAACTATTAGAGACCCTTACTGTAGAACACAAAACTTGGAAATCCGTGAAGTGTTTTCATTGGCAGTTAGTGATTACCCCCAGAGAATTCTGGGAGGAAATGCCCCACAGAAGCCTAGCTCAGCAGAAGGAAATTGTTTGTCCATTGCAATGGAGACTGGAGATGCTGAGGATGAATATGCCAGAGAGGAAGAGCTGGCATCAATGAGAGCACAGATACCAAGTTATTCGAGATTTTATGAAAGCGGCAGTTCCCTTCGAGCTGAGAACCAAAGTACAACCTTGCCCGGACCAGGAAGAAATATGCCAAATTCACAAATGGTGAATATTAGAGATATGTCAGACAATGTACTGTATCAAAACAGAAACTACCATTTGACACCACGGACCTCATTACATACAGCATCTAGTACAATGTACAGTAATACCAATCCATTACGGAGTAATTTTTCTCCTCATTTTGCATCATCAAACCAATTGAGATTATCACAAAACCAAAACAATTACCAGGTAATGTGTAAATTTATTTTATAAAGGTTTTAAAAACTGTGTTTGTATCCAGTTAGATTTGGGACCTGGATCACTTAACTCATATATTGAAGTAATGTGAAGATTTTTGCTTCAAAGTGGTGGTTTGGGGTTAACTCCTTGAAGAATCTTGTGCTTTGTTTCTCATGTTTTTAAATGATGAGGTCTTTTTTTCATGGAATATAGCCATTTTTATAACATGGCAGTCTTTTCCTGACATTTAAAATGATTTTGTTCTGGAAATGAGAGCTTAATGGGTAGCATGGAATTTCCCATTACTAAAATAGGGTTAAATTTGGTCAGGCTCATGCTCTTGAACATAGAATATTCCTATAATGGTTTTCAGTTGCATTTTGGGGAGCTGTCACTAGATGAGTGGTGGCTTCCCTGGTACATACCCAGGCAAGTCAATAATTTCTTTAGGTGCTGATGGCTGATAAGCCAACTGCTTTTTATAAATGTAAATGCTTTATTAAAACATTAAGTGAGACAGTAGTCAAATAGTCATTTAAAAATGTTTATAGGGAAAAGACATATTGAGAGTAAGAATTATTGCAATTTTAGACCTGTGCTTAAAATAGTTGTTATTTATTTACTGTTTCATATATTCAATTGTTCAGGTATGCTTCAAATAATCACATTAACAGTGAGGTATAAACCTACCTCAGAACATCTCTTAATCTAAAGATCATTCCCTCTGAAAAATCTGCTTTAGAGAATTTGAACAGCAGAGCTTGGATGGTTGCCATTTTTCCTTACTACTGGCTAGAACTTCTTATCTTTTCTTTTCTTTTCCTTTTTATTTTTTAGACGGAGTTTCGCTCTGTCGCCCAGGCTGGAGTGCAGTGACGTGATCTTGGCTCACTGCAACCTCCACTCCCCGGTTCACGTGATTCTCCTGCCTCAGCCTCCCGAGTAGCTGGGACTACAGGCATGTGCCAACACACCCAGCTAATTTTTGTATTTTTAGTAGAGATGGGGTTTCACCATGTTGACCAGGCTGGTCTTGAACTCCTGACCTCAGGTGATCCTCCCGCCTCGGCCTCCCAAAGTGCTAGGATTACAGGGGTGAGCCACTGGGCCCAGCCTAGCACTTCCTATCTTTTCAACCACAATACTTAAGATTTGTCTGGATTTAAGATGCTTCCAGGCTGTTCTGAACCAGTTTAAGGAACCATCTTCTTTTAGCTCCCTCCATCTTACAGCTCCCTGCTTGAAAAATGAAAAGCGATAATACAGTATAGGAAGCATCCCTCTATCATCTGGCCATAACACAAGAACTCCATCATCATCATTAACAGTCATTCTTTATTGATAATTGACTCATTTTTATGTGTTTGCTCTTTAAAGAAACATGCTTAGAGTAACATTGAATCATACCATTAAGATCCTCTACACACCCCTCCTTCATTCACCTACTCTTTTGTCCTTCTTTACCACTTCAGTGTTATTCTTAATAATAGTAGTAACAATAACACTTACCATTTGTTGAGGGCTGACCATGTGCTGGGACCTTTGGTCACTTTATGTAACCAATCTCATTTAATCTTCATGATGATCTGGACAGATAGGCATTTTATCCATATTTCAATTGCTTGCCTAGGATTACATAGCTGGTAAATGACAGAACCAGAATTCCAACTCAGCAATTTATTATTTATCGTATTTTCTGCTTTACCATACGGCATAACTATTTCAACTGTATTTGACTTACTGGGAGGCCTGAGAATGCAAGGTTTAATTTAAATTTTTTTTAAACCCACCACTCCCTAAAGGATAATTTAACCTGTGATTTTACCTTTATACAGTCTATTTTTTTCTGACAGAACTTTTAAAGAAACAATTTTTTAAAATAAAAGAACCTGCTTTTATTTTATTTATTGCAACAAAATTTAGCAACTGTCGTATGAATGGTAATCTTCTTAAAAGAAAGGCAACCTGACATAAAAATTTAGAGTGTAGGCTTAGAGCATGGACAGACCTGGATTCAAATTCAAGCTCTGCCACTTTCTACTTGTGAACAGATAAGAAGGTATAGCCAGTGGCTTATCTTCTTTGTGTAACAGTTTCTTTATTTATATAATGTGGGTACTAATTCCTACTTCACAGGAATCTTGTGACAGGAAATGAAAAAAAAATCTATGCAAGGCTTTTTGTACCTTTCCTGGCACATAAACTTCTTATACATATGAACTCATAGTTGGAAAGTTAATGAAACTCTGCTAGTCTATGTCTCATTTACGTTCCAATTTCAAGTAAAATTTTGCACAGACCACAATTATCACAAGTTAACAGAAAGAAAACTTGTAGTACTGGCTAAAAGAAGACTGGAAGTAAGTCATCACCTTCATTACAACCATTAAAAGCCCATTGTTATACTATATCAGACCTGTGTAAGCCAACCTGACTTGAGAGAATATGGTGGAGAAGCCCTGGGGAATCACTTTACCTCAACTTTTCTTTTTAGTTAGTTCATATTTGGAAAATCAAGGCAGCCTGGGGAAGTGGAATCCATGGAGTTTTACCCTCCAAGGTGTTGCTGAAGCTCTATCACCAACACTCTTGGATCAGAACTTAGAATCTGTGGTCATTTTGTCAACTTTCTATTATTATTACTATACTTTAAGTTCTGGGGTACATGTGCAGAATGTGCAGGTTTGTTATATAGGTATACATCTGCCATAGTAGTTTGCTGCACCCATCAACCCATCATCTACATTAGGTATTTCTCCTAATGCTATCCCTCCCCTAGGCACCCACCCCCCAACGGGCCCCAGTGTGTGATGTTCCTCTCCCTGTGTCCATGTGTTCTCATTGTACACCTCCCACTTAAGAGTGAGAACATGCAGTGTTAGGTTTTCTGTTCTTGTGTTAGTTTGCTGAGAATGATGGTTTCCAGCTTCATCCATGCTCCTGCAAAGGACATAAACTCATCCTTTTTGATGGCTGCATAGTATTCCATGGTGTATATGTGCCACATTTTCTTTATCCAGTTTATCATTGATGGGCATTTGGATTGGTTCCAAGTCTTTGCTATTGTGAATAGTGCTGCAATAAACATACGCGTGCATGTGTCTTTATAGTCGAATGATTTATAATCCTTTGGGTATATACCAGTAATGGGATTGCTGGGTCAAATGGTATATCTGGTTCTAGATCCTTGAGGATTCACCACACTGTCTTCCACAATGGTTGAACTAATTTACATTCCCACCAACAGTGTAAAAGTGTTCCTATTTCTCCACATCCTCTCCAGCATTTGTTGTTTCCTGACTTTTTAATGATTACCATCATAACTGGCATGAGATGTTATATCATTGTGGTTTTAATTTGCATTTATCTAATGACTAGTGATGATGAGCTTTTTTTCATATGTTTGTTGGCTGCATAAATGTCTTCTTTTGAGAAGTGCCTGTTCATGTCCTTTGCCCACTTTTTGATGAGATTTTTTTTTCTTGTAAATATGTTTAAGTTCTTTGTAGATTCTGGATATTAGCCCTTTGTCAGATGGATAGATGGCAAAAATTTTCTCCCATTCTGTAGGTTGCCTGTTCACTCTGATGATAGTTTCTTTTGCTGTGCAGAAGCTCTTTAGTTTAACTAGATCCCATTTGTCAATTTTGGCTTTTGTTGCCATTGCTTTTGGTGTTTTAGTCATGAAGTCTTTGCCCATGCCTATGTCCTGAATGGTATTGCCTAGGTCTTGTTCTAGGATTTTTATGGTTTTAGGTCTTACGTTTAAGTCTTTAATCCATCTTGAGTTAATTTTTGTATAAGGTGTAAAGAAGGGGTTCAGTTTCAATTTTCTACATATGACTAGCCAGGTTTCCCAACAGCATTTATTAAATAAGGAGTCCATTCCCCATTGCTTGTTTTTGTCAGGATTGTCAAAGATCAGATGGTTGTGGATGTGTGGTGTTATTTCTGAGGCCTCTCTTCTGTTCCATTGGTCTATATATCTATTTTGGTACCAGTACCATGCTGTTTTGGTTACTGTAGCCTTGTAGTGTAGTTTGAAGTCAGGTAATGTGATGCCTCCAGTCTTGTTCTTTTTGCTTAGGATTGTCTTGGCTATGTGGGCTCTTTTTTGGTTCCATATGGAATTTAAAGTATTTTTTTCTAATTCTGTGAAGGAAGTGGACAGTAGCTTGATGGGGATCATTGAGTCTCTATATTACTTTGGGCACTATGACCATTTTCACGACATTGATTCTTCCTTTCCATAAGCATGGAATGTTTTTTCATTTATTTGTGTCCTCTCTTATTTCCTTGAGCAGTGGTTTGTAGTTCTCCATTTTGTAAACATTCTTGCTAGGAAACTGTAAGAAAACAAACAATTCTCTTGAGTTTCTCACCCTGAAACTATATAACAGAGATAGCTGCCTCTTTTCTGTGTTACACCACTTATCTTCAAGCCGAGATACTATTTCTGGAGGGTAGTATAGTACCAAACTATCTAGAAAACTGAGTACAAATTGAAAAAATCCTAAAGGATACTAAGAAGTTAAAATCAGCTCTCTTTAGGAGCCTCTTGGGAATATAATATGAAGTGTTGAAGTGGTATTAAGGGAACTGGCAGGATGTTACTACAGCAAGATACTACGAACAATCAAGTTCCATTTAAAAAACTCTCCAGGCTAACCTCACTGATGGAGCCAGATTACAATCATATTGGTCTCCCTCCAAAGTGCCATTCACTTTTCATATTACCTCTATGTCAGACTGCCTGCTTATCACAAGAGTGCTGTCGTGATTAAAGTTTATTAATGATCATCGTTTGGAAGATATTGGGGCACTTTGGAAGAAAGGCGCCATAAATACAACATTTATCATTTCCGTTATTATTGTGGCTTGCTAATTAATTGCATTCCCATTTCTCATGGATTTTAAAAGGTCTTTGGAATTAATAGAAGTAAACCACTTTGGTGAACCTCCTTTAAAAATCTTTATAAGCACAATACATTTCTATTAGTAAAAGTGCCTTGGTAATGTCTTCCAACTTTCTTTATTACTTGTGGACTTTAGTGCTTTTGTTAAAAAGAAATGAAAGTTTAATAACAATAGAAACTTTAAATATCGTGGCATTTAAACCAACTCAAATGTTATTTTACCTGAGGAAAATGAGAGCCAGTAAGATTGAGTGACTTGGTCAAAATGACTCTCAGGAAAATATTCAAGTTTTTAAAAAGTAATTGTAATCTGTGTTGAGTTGGTAGAGTTAGCAGGGATCACTTTTAAATAATTTGATTAAGACGTATATTACATAATATAAAATTCACACATTAAAAGTGTGAATTCAGTGGTTTTTAATATATTTACAAAGTTGTTCAAGCAGCACCACAATCTAATTTTCGAACATTTAATCACCTCAGAAATGAACCCCATACCCATTAGCACACGGCATCCCCTATCCCAGCACTAAGCAAGCAACCACTAATCTTTCTATCTCTACGGATTTATCTTTTCTGCATTTTAATATAAATTGAGTCATATAATATGGGCCATTTGAGACTGTTTTCTTTCAATTAATATGATGTTTTTAAGGTTCATTCATGTCATAGCATGCATTAATACTTCATGTTATGTTTTCTGGTCCATGAATGTGTTATGATTTTTCACTCATTATATCTGTTCAAATTTCTTTCAAGAATGTTATGTACTTTTCAGTAGAGAAAATTTCTATTTCGTTAATTTTTTTCTAAGTTTATTACTCTCTTTGATGCCAATTTTTAAAAAAATTCTTAATTTTTTTATTAATAGAACAATATCACTCAATTATGATGATGAATGTTCTGACTACTTCTTTACTGGGTTTTGTTTTCTTTAGTATCAAAAGAATAGCACAATTCTTATTTACCACATTGGTATTTTGGCTTATTGCACTTTGATTGTAAAAAATACACTACCCTTTCCAGCCTCTGGTAATCATCTCTTTACTCTTTATCTCCATGAGTTCAATTGTTTTAAATTTTAGCTTCTGCAACTAAGTGAGAATATATGATGTTTGTCTGTGCTTGGCTTATTTGACTTAACATAATAACCTCCAGTTCCATCCCTGTTGTGTCGAATGACAGGATCTCATTGTTATTTATGACTGAATAGTTCTCCATTGTGTATACGTACCACATTTTCTTTATCTATTCACCTGTTGATGGACACTTAGGTTGCTTCCAAATCTTGTCTATTGTGAATAGTGCTGCAATAAACATGGGAATGCAGATATCTCTTCAATTTACTGATTTCCTTTATTTTGGATAAATACTGATACCTTTATTGCTGGATTTTATGGTAGCTCTATTTTTAGTTTACTGAGGAACTGCCAACTAATCTCCATAGTGCGTGTACTAATTTGTATTCCCACCCGTAGTTTATGAGGATTCCCTTTTCTCTACATCTTCACCAGCATTTGTTATTGCCTGTCTTTTGGATAAAAACCATTTTAACTGGGGTGAGATGATATCTCATTTTAGTCTTGATTTGCAATTCTCCAATGATTAGTGATGTGGAGAACCTTTTCATATGCCTGTTGGCAATTTGTATGTCTTCTTTCGAGAAAGGTCTGTTCAGATATTTTGCCCATTACTTAATCAGATCATTAGATTTTCTTCTTATAGAGTTGTTTGAGCTCCTTATGTATTCTGATTATTAATCCCTTGTCAGACAGGTAGTCTGTAGGTATTTTTCTCCCATTCTGTGTGTTGTCTCTTTGTTGATTGTTTCATTTGCTGTGCAGAAGCTTTTTAACTTGATGTGATCCCATTTGTCCATTTTTGCTTTGGTTTCCTGTGCTTGTGGAGTATTGCTCAAGAAATCTTTGTCAAGTGCAGTGTCCTGGAGATTTTTGCCAAAGATTTCTTCTAGTAATTTCATAGTTTCTGGTCTTAGATTTGTTTTTAATACTTTTTTTTTTAAATTTATATAGTGAGAGATAGGGGTCTAGTTTCATTCTTCTCCATATGGATGTCCAGTTTTCCTAGCACCATTTGTTGAAAAGCCTGTCCTTTTCCTAGTGTATGTTCTTGGCAATATTGTCAAGCATGAGTTCACTGTAGATGTATGGATTTGTTTCTGGGTTCTCTATTCTGTTTCATTTGTCTATGTGTATGTTCTTATGCCAGTATCATGCTATTTTGGTTACTACAGCTTTGTAGCATAATTTGAAGTCAGGTAATGTGATTCCTCCAGCTTTGATCTTTTTGCTCTGGATAGCTTTGGATATTCTGGTTCTTTTATGGTTCCAGATAGATTTTAGGATTTTTTTTCTGTTTCTGTGAAGAATGTCATTGGTATTTTGATAGGGATTGAATTGAATCAATAGATTGCTTTACATAGTATAGACACCTTAAAAATATTGATTCCTCTAATTCATGAGCATGGACTATCAGTTCTGTTGTGTCCTTTTCAATTTCTTTCATCAATGTTTCAGAGTTTTCATTACAGAGATCTTTCAGTTCTCTTTTAGTAATTTCCGAGGTATTATATTATTTTTGTAGCTTTTGTAAATGGGATTACTTTCTTTCCAGAATGTTTGCTGTTAGCATTTAGAAATGCTACAGATTTTTGTATGTTGATTTTATATCCTGCAACTTTACTCAATTTGTTTATTAGTTCTAATAGTCTTTTGGCAGAGTGTTTAGATTTTTCCAAATATATGATTATATCATCTGCAAACAAAGATAATATGACTTCCCCTTTCAAACTTATTTATTTCTTTCTCTTGGTTGATTGCTCTAGCTAGTACTTCCAGGACTATTTTGAATAACAGTGGTGAAAGTGGGCATTCTGATTGTTTTCCACATCTTTGAGGAAAGGCTTTCATTTTGTCCCCATTCAGTATGATACTAGCTGTGGATCTGTCAAATATGGCTTTTAATGTGTTGTGGTATGCTCCTCCTGTACCCAGTTTTTGAGAATCATTTTTCTTTTTATCATGAAGGGATATTGACTTTTATCAAATAATTTTCAGCATCAATTCAAATGATCATATGGTTTTGTTCCTTCATTTTGTTGATATGATGTTTCACATTGGTTAATTTGCATAAGTTTAACCATCCTTAAGTTTCTGCAGTAAATCCAACTTAGCCATAATGAATGATCTTTTTAATGTGTTCTTATGATCAATTTGCTAGTATTTTGTTGAAGTTTTTGCATCAATATTCATCAGGAATATTTGTCTGTAGTTTTTGTTTTGTTTTGTTTTGAGACATCTTTGTCTGGTTTTGGTATTAGGGTTATACTGGCCTCATAGAATGAGTTTGGAAGTATATTCTCATCCTCTATCTTTTGGAATAGTTTGAGTAGGAATGGTATTAGTTCTTAAATGCTTGGTAAAATTTAGCAGTGAAGATATAAGGTCCCTTGCTTTTCTTTGCTGGGAGACTTTTTGTTATTGCTGCAATCTTGTTACTTATTATTGATCTGTTCAGGTTTTCGATGCTTTAATGGTTCAATTTTGGAAGGTTGTATGTATCTAGAAATTTTTCAATTCCTTTTAGGTTTTCCAAGTTATTGGCATATAGTTGCTCATTATAGCCTCTAATGATCCTTTGAATTTCTGCATTATCCGTTGTAATGTCTCCTTTTTTATGTCTGATTTTGTTTATTTGAGTCTTCTCTCTTTTCTCCCCACAGTTAGTCTCACTAAAGGTTTGTCAATTTTCTTATATTTTTTAAAAACCAACTTTTAACTTCATTGATCTTTTATACTATTTTTTATTTCAATTTCCTTGATTTCTGCTCTGATTTTTATTTTTTTTCTAATAACTTCGGGTTTTGTTTGCTCCTTCTTTTCTAGTTCTCTGAAATGCACCTTGAGTTGTCTATCTAAATTTTTTCTACTTTTTGAATGTAGGCACTTACAGCTTTAAACTTTCCTCTTAGTATTGCTTTTGCTATATCCCATTGTTTGGGGTGTGTTGTTGTATCATTATCATTTGTTTTGAGAAATTTTTAAATATTCTTTTTCTTTTTCTTTTCTTTTTTTTTTTTTTTTTGAGATCGAGTCTCGCTCTGTCGCCCAGGCTGCAGTGCAGTGGCACTATCTCAGCTCACTGCAAGCTCTGCCTCCCGGGTTCACCCAATTCTCCTGCCTCAGCCTCCTGAGCAGCTGGGACTACAGGCGCCCGCCACCACGCCCAGCTAATTTTTTTGTATTTTTAGTAGAGACGGGGTTTCACTGTGTTAGCCAGGATGGTCTCGATCTCCTGACCTCGTGATCCGCCCTCTTTGGCCTCACAAAGTGCTGGGATTACAGACATGAGCCACTGCTCCCGGCCTCTTTTTGTTTCCTTAATTAGCCTACTGATCGTTCAGGAACATATTGTTTAATTTCCATGTGTTTGTATAGCTTCCAGCCTTGCTCTTGTTATTGATTTCTAGTTTTATTCCATTGTGACCAGAGAAGATACTTGATTTAATTCCATTTTCTGAGTTTTTAAAACACTTTTTTTGGTAGGGTGTATACTCCAAAATATTTTTGTAGGTTCTTTAGCTAGTATCTAAAAAGTATGAAATAATCCAACACAAGATTTCTTTCTTTTTTTTTCTGAAAGCACTTATTCATTGCAGTAAAATGAAGTATGACACCAATAGGGAATCTTGAATTCTGACCTTTCCTAATATATTTTGCAATAAACAGTTTATGGTCCATTTTTCTTAAATCTGATGACCTCTTTGAGGCAGGTTTCCGATTTTGCCAGTAGAACCGGATATATCATGTGTGGGTACATGATAAACATTAATCATGTGTGGGTGGAAATTTGTTAATAGTCTGAGAGTGAAGTTTGAGTTAAAAGTTGTTTGACCTTGAAATTGACTGGGAGTCCAAAGATTTAAAGCAACAGAAGAATCTCTCAATCTATGAGGAGTAAGTTATGTGATTATGGTATATGTTTTGTGTGCATGAATGGGAATTTTTAAATATTGAAATCTAGGGTCTGACAATCACTATCAACAGAAGATCAAGCTACATATATTTATGTTTTAAAACTTAAATTATAAGTCTAGCTAAATCTTTCAAACAACTAGTTTTAATGTTCATGGGTGCATTTCGCCTAAGTAAGCATTTACATTGTACAAAAAAAGATTCATCTTGAGCACAGATTCAGTATTAGGAATTGGTTTGGAGAAGAGGTTTTTTATGGATTTTTTTTTTTTTGATAATGCAAAAGTAAAACCAGTTGCTTTCTGGGGGATTGAACTAAATTTTAATCTAGTCTTTAAGACCAAAACAAAAACATGAAGTAAATAAAAACCCCTTATTATTAAATTGATCTGCAAAAACATTGTTACTAGAAATTGATTGGGACTTGAGGCCTTCTTCCAGAAAATAAGAACTTAATTGTCTGGCCTGTATTAGGTTTTGAACTTTAATACCATGTATTTGTACTTATTAAAAAATGTTTCAATGAAATGTGTATTAGTAGTATGAACTTCTGGTTCAGTCGGAAATTCTTCCATTTGAAAAATGTGATATTTGCACACAACTGTTTGAATGTTTTTATTTTCCAATTTCCCCTCCCCCATACTGGATAGAATTGAAGCTAGAATTTTTTCTTATGATCAAGAAACAAAATGTTAGCATGTTACATTTTGCATGAGTGATGACACAAATTAAAATTCTAGTATACATTATATGTCACTCTATGAATGTTGACAATGGAAGAAACACCTTGCCGTAGTGTACTGTCACTTCTGGACTGAAAAGCTGAGAAAGAAACACAATTTGTGATTTTTCATGCATCAGAAAAAGTTATAGCTAGCATGCGCCATTTTCTTGTTGACCTCATGAGTTGAAGAGAGCACATAGTATTAATTCAGACTGAAGAAATTACTCAAATTTTTATTTTAGTATACTTACCATCTACATGCAATGTTAAATAAATCAGATATCTTATTACAGTTTCAAATGTGTACATAGGCTCCCTCTCACTCCCTTCCATATCTATTAGTTATTGAAGTTTCTATGCTGGCATTAAGACATTACAACAATGTTTTCAATGTTTTGTTGCATCAGTATTATAAACATATGGAGTACAATATGTGTTATTTTTCTGAGATGAACCAAAAGTACATTTCTCAAGGTTCTTGAATCTTCTTTAGCAGTATTTTATAGAGAATCTTTTATACATTAGTAATAGATAAACCACATAATGATTTTTAAAAAAATCTTAAACCACGTACCAAGTTTGTGGTCCAAATTGTGTAGGAGAAGTTAAATGTAAATGGCATTCTACTAAATAATTTGTGTGTACTTCTGTAAGCATAGTTATGTCAAAATAAAGTTTTAAAATAGCCAAAAAAAAAAGAAGATTTTGTGGCCTAACATGTGGTCTGTTCTTGAGAATGATCCTTGTGCTGAGGGGAAGAATGTGTATTCTGCTGCCACTGGATGAAATGTTTTGTAAATAACTATTAGATTTATTTGGTCTATGGTGTAGATTAAGTCTGGTGTTTCTTTGTTGATTTTCTGTATGGATTATCTGTCCAGTGCTGAAAGTAGGATGCCAAAGTCTCTAGATGTTATTATGTTGGAGTCTATCTGTCTCTTTACCCCAAATAATAAATGTTTTATACATCTATGTGCCGCAGTGTTTGGTGCATATATATTTACAACTGTTATAGCCTCTTGATGTTTTGACCCCTTTTCATTATATAATGACTTTCTTTATCTCTTTTTGTACTTTTTGTCTTCAAATCTATTTTGTCTGATATAAGTATGGCTATTCTTGCTCTTTTTTGATTTCCATTAACAAGGAATTTGTTTTTCATGTCTTTATTTTCAGTCTAGGTGTGTCTTTATAGGTGGAGTGTGTTTTTTATAGGCAACAGATCATTGGGTCTTACTTTTTTATTCATTCAGCCTATGTCTGTTGATTAGAGAGTTTAGTCCATTTACATTTAATATTGTTATTGATAAGTAAGAGCTCACTCCTGCCATTTTATTTGTTTTCTGGTTATTTTGTGGTCTTCTCTTTTCTCCTTTCTCCTTGTCTTCCTTTTATTGAAGGAAATTTTCTCTGGTGTTATGTTTTCATTTCTATTTTGTGTGTATCCATTGTATGCTTTTTGATTTGAGGTTTCCATGATGCTTTCAAATAATATCTTATAACCCATTATTTGAAACTGATGACAACACTGATTGCATAAACAAACAAGCAAAGAAAAATCTAATAAAAAATGTTATTTTTTATTGGTTTGTCTTCTAGTCTTTCTACTTAAGATATGAGTACTTTAAATATCACAATAATAGTGTTATAAAATTCTGTGATTTTCTCTGTACTTACAATTAGCAGGGAGATTTGTACCATCAGATGATTTCTTATTGCTCATTAAAATCTTTTTCTTTCAGATTCAAGAACTCCCTTTAGCATTTCTCATAGGACAGATAAGGTATTGATGAAATCCTCAGCTTTTGCTTGTCTGGGAAAGTAATTATTTATCCTTCATGTTTGAAGGATATTTTTGCTGGATACACTATTCTAGGACAATTTCTTTTTTCTTCAGCAGTTTAAATATGTTATGCCACTGTCTCCTGGCATGTAAGGTTTCCACTGAAAAGGCTTCTGCCAGATATATTGGAGCTTCATGGTATGTCATTTATTTCTTTTCTCTTGTTGCTTTTAGGATCCTTTTATATCCTTGACTTTTGGTTATTATTTGTCTTGTGGTAGTCTTATTTGGCTTAAGCCTACTTGCTGTTCTATAACTTCCTTATAGTTGAATATTAATATCTTTCCCTAGGTTTGGGAAATTCTGCTATTATCTCTTTGAATAAACTTTATACTGCTATCCCTCTACTTCCTCCTTGAGGCCAAAATTTCTTAGATTTGCCCTTTCGAGATTATGTTCTTGATGGCGTAGGCATGCTTCATTATTTTGTGTTATTTTACATTTTGTCTTCTCTGGCTGTTTATTTTCAAATAGCATGTCTCCAAGCTCGCCAGTTCTTTATTCTGCATGATCAATTCTGCTCCCAAGGTACTCTGATGCATTCTTCTGTATGTCAGTTGCATTTTTCAATTCCAGAATTTCTGCTTTATTCTCTTTAGTTATTTCAATCTCTTTGTTAAATCTATCTGATAGGCTGGTGAATTTCTTCTGTGTGTTATCTTGAATTACTTTGAGTTTTCTCAAAACGACTATTTTGAATTCTTAGTGTGAAAGATCCCATATTTCTGTCTGTCCACAATTAGTGTCTGGTGCCTAGTTCAGTGAAGTAATGTTTTCCTGGATGGCCTTGATGGTTGTGGATGTTTGTCTGTGCCTGAGCATTGGATAGTTAAATAGTGAATGTAGTCTTCACTATCTGGGATTGTTTGTACCTGTCCTTTTTGGGAAGGCTTTTCAGGTATTCAAAGGAACTTGGGTGTTGGGATCCAAAAGTTCTTGGTCTCTGCAGCCATATCTGCATAAGCGGCACCCTAAGCCCGGTAATGCTATATCTCTCACAGACTCATGTAGGTACTGTCTCAGTGGTCTTGGATAAGATCCAGAAGAACTATCTGGATTACTAAGCAGAGACTCTTGTTCTCTTCCCTTACTTTTTCCCAAACAAACAAAGTCTCTCTGTGTGCTGAGCCACCTGGAACTGGGGAAGGGATGACACAAGCATCCCTATGGCCACCACAACTGGGACTGTGCTGGGTGAGACCTGAAACCAGCACAGTACTGGATCTCACCCCAGGTCCATGGAAATTATAGCCTAGTTACTGCCTATGCTTGCTCAAGGTCTTAGGGCTCTACAATTATCAGTGCTACCCAGGCTTGTGTCCTTTTCTTCAGGATGGCAGTTCTCCCTGGCCCCTGGCAGGTCCAAAGATGACATCCAAGAGAGAGGGCCCAGAGTTGGAAAACCTAGGAATCTAGTTGGTGTTCTATTCTACTGTGGCTGAAATGGCCCCTAAGCCACAAGACAAAGTCCTGTCAACTCTTCCCTACTTTTTCCACATGTAGAGGTGTCTCACCTCTTGGCCGCCACCACCCCAGGCCCATGGCAAAGACTGCCTGGCTACTACCAGTGTTCACTCAAGGTCAATGTACTTTTCAGTTATATTGTGGTGAATATTGCCATACTTGAGACTCTCCCTTAAAGGCAATGGGATCCCCTCTGGCACAGATCACATCTAGAAATTCCATCCAAGAGCCAAGCCCTGGAATCGGGGACCCCAAGAACCTGCTTGGTGCTCTATCTCCACTGTGGCTGAGCTGGTACCGAAGCTGCAAGACAAAGTCTTCTTTACTTTTTCCTCTACTTTTCTCAAGTAGAAGGTGTCTTTCCCCATGCCCACAACAGCTGGGAATGTGCTTGCTGACAACTGAAGCCAGCACATCTGAATCTTACCCAAGTACCATGGCAAGTACTCCCTGGCTGCCTCTGATGGCTATTTAGGTTCAAAGGGCACGTCAGTCAGCAGCTGATAAATCCTGCCAGGACTGTGTCCTTTCCTTCAAGGCAGCAGATTCCCTTTTGGCCCAGAGTGTGTCTAGAAATGTAGTTCAGGATCTAGGCCCTGGAAGAGGAGCCTCAAGACTCTTCCTTGGATACTATCCTATTGTGGCTGAGCTGTTATCAAAGTTACAAAACAAAGTCTTCTTTACTCTTCCCTCTTCTCTACTCAAGTGAAGGGAAGGTGCCGCTCCCATAGCTGCAATCTGTACTATCTAGGGTTGGGGGACAGGTGGCACAAGCACTCCCTTGGCTGCCCTGGCTGTTGTCTCACTAGGTCATATGCAGCCCATGTGTACTGGCTGTGAGCCCAGCACAGTACCAGGAGTTGCCCAGGAACTGCAATCCTTGTGACATAGACTGTTTTTCAAGTTTACTTACTACTGCAAAGCACTTTAGCCCTCAGTGGTGAGGCTTGCCAAAACTCAAGTTCCTACTGTTGGGGTGAGTGATTCCCCTCTGGCTAGTGCTGGTCTAAATACTCCCTCCATGCATGCCAGATGAATTCTGCCCATTGTTCATTTCTGCTGTGACAGGTTAGCATTGATTTTCAATGCAAAGTCCCACAATCACTGCACTCTCCTTCCCCTAAGTGCACAGACTTTCTCTCTACACCACATGGATCCTGCTGGGGTTGGGGGAGGTGTGGTGTCCGCTATTAAAGATCGTCTTTCCAATCCTCTTCATTGTCTCTTTCAGTGATATTAAGTTAAAGCCAAGTACTGTGATTGATAACCTGATTTTTAGTTCTTATGAAGATTTTTGTGTGTGTGTGGATCACTCTTCAGTTTGGTATTCTTGAGCGGAGGACAATTGTTCCTTCTAATTGGCCAGCTTGCACTGCCTTTCTCTCATTAGCCAATTTTTGATGAAATTGTCTTTTAGTTGTTGAGTTGTTTGAGTCTGTCGTGTATGCTGAATGAATAGTCCCTTGTCAGATGAAGAGTTTGCGAATATTTCTTCCCATTCAACAGGTTTTCTATCCACTCTATTGTTTCCATTTCTATGGGGAAGCTGTTTAATTTAGTCCCTTTTATCTATTTTTGTTTTTGTTGCCTTTTCTTTTGAGGTCTTAGCCATAAAATATTTGTCTACACTAATGGCTTGAAGTATTTCCCCTATGTTTCCTTCCAGTAGTTTTATATTTTTGAGTCTTATCTTTAAGGTTTTATCTTGAGTTTATGTTTGCATATTGTGATATACAGGAGTCTAGTTTCTTCTTCGTATGGATATGCAATCTTCCTAGTAGCATTTATTGAAGAGGGCATCATTTCTCTAACACACATTCTTACTGCCTTTGTCCTATTGCCTTATTCCCTTTGTAGATTTATTTCTGGGTTTTGTAGTCTGATCCATTGCTCTACATGTCTGTTTATATACCAGTACCATGCTATTTGTCCTTGTCATGTATTTTGAAGTCAGGTAATGAGATGCTTTCAGCTGATTTTTTTTTTTTTTGTAATGAGCTTAGGAGATCCTTCTGTTTGTGTCTTCTTCAATTTCTTTCATTAGTGTTTTGTAGTTTTCCTTGTAGAATTCTTTCGCCCTTGTGGTTAAATTTATTCCTAGCTATTTTTTGTAGTTATTGTAAATTGCATTGCCTTATTGATTTTTTTCTCAGCTAATTTATTATTGGCTTATTGAAATGCTACTTATTATCATATGTTGATTTTTTATCCGCCAATTTTACTGAATTTATCTGATCTAAGAATTATTTTGGTGGATTTTCCGGTTTCTTCTAGATAGAAGATCATGTCATCTACAAAGAGGGAAAATTTGACTTATTTTCCAATGTTGCTGCCTTTTATTTTTTCTTTTGTCTGATTACTCTGGATGGTACTTCCATTACTGTGTTGACTAGGAGAGGTGAAAGTAGGCATGCTTATCTTCTTCCAGTTCCTAGAAAAAGGACTTTCAGCCTTTATCATTCAGTATGATGTTAATTGTTGGTTTTCATATTTGTCCTTTGTTATGCTGAGGTACATTCCTTCTGGTCCCACTATGTTGTTTTTCTCATGAAGGGATACTGAATTTTATCAAACACTTTTCTGCATATATTGAGATAATAAGGCTTTTGTCCTTCATTTTGTTGATATGATGTGTCATATTAATTGATTTGTATGTGTTGAACCATTCTACCATCCCTGGGAAGAATTCCACTTGATCATTTTGTATTATCTTTTTGATGTACAGTTGAATTCATTCTGCTAGAACTTTCTTGAGGGTTTTTGCATCTGTATTAATCAGGGTAACTGGCTGAAAGTATTTGTTTTTTTTTGCATCCTTGTCCAGTGTTGGTATCAGGGTAATGCTGGCCTTATATAATTAGAGAAAATTCCCACCTCTTCAATTTTATTGGAGTAGTTTCAGGGGAAATTGTTTTACTTCTTCCTTGTAAGTTTCATAGAATTTGGCAGTGAAGTCATTCAGTCTTGGACTTTTCTTTTCTGGTAGAATTTTTTTTTATTACTGATTCAATCAGTAATTTTTATTGGTCTCTTCAGGTTTTCTATTTCTTTTTAAATTCAATCTTAATAGGTTATGTCCAGAAATGTATCCATTTCCTCTAGGTTTTCTAATTTGCTAGTGTATAGTTGTTCTTTATAGTCTCTGATGATCTTTTGTATTTCTGTAGTATCAGTTGCAATGTCTATTTTTCATTTCTGATTTTATTTATTTATGTCTTCTTTTTTTCTTTTGGTTAGTCTAGCTTGCAGTTTATCAAATTTGTTTATCTTTTAAGAATGCAACTTTTCATTTTGTTGATAGTTTATATATTTTTAGTGTCTATTTTGCTTAGTTCTGCTCTGATCTTTATTATTCCTTTATTTCTATTAATTTTGTGTTTGGTTTGTTCGTGTTTTACTCATTTTTGAAGTGAATTCATTTAATACAATTCCGTCTAAATTTTTCATCTAGGTGTTTATTGCTTTAAACTTTTACATTAGCATTGCTTTTGCTGTACCTACATTTGCTATGCTTTGTTTCAATTTTCATTCGTTTTAATACTTTTTTATTTTCTCTTTAATTTCTTCCCTCTTTTTCGGAAGCATGTTGTTTAATATCCATGTATTTGTAAGTTTTCCAAAGTTCCTCCTGTTACTGATGTCTAGTTTAATTCCACTGTGGTCTAAGAAGATACTCTAAATAGTTGTAATTTAAAAAAAGGTTGTTGAGATTTGTTTTGTGTCCTAACACGTGGTCTGTACTGGAGAATGTTCCATATGCTGTAGCAAAGAATGTGTATTCTGTAGCCCTTTTGATGAAATATTCTGTAAATGTCTTTTAAGTCCAATTGATGTAATTTATGGTTTAAATACAGTATTTCTTTGTTAACTTTCTGTCTAGATGATCTGTCTAATGCTGAAAGTGGGGAGTTGAAATTCCTAACTATGCTTGTGCTGGAGTCTCTTCTTTTTTTCCCAGTCTAATAATATTTGCATTGTATATCTTGGTGCACTGGTGTTGGGGGCATATATGCTTAGAATTTTTATATCCTTTTGCTGGATTGATCCCTTTATCATTATATAATGACTTTCCTTTTCTCTTTTTGTTGTTTTTTACTTAAAGTCTGTTTTATCTAAGTATTGCTACTCCTGCTCATGTTTTGTTTTCATTTGCATGGAATATTTTTTTCCATCCCTTTACTGTCAGTCTATGTATGCCTTTATTGGTGAGATTGCTTTCTTGTAGGCAGTATATAGTGGAGTGATGGTTTATTTGTTGTTGTCCATTTAGCCAGTCTATATCTTTTAAGTGGAAAGTTTAATTCATTTATATTCAAAATCATAATTGATATGTGAATATTTATTCCTGTCATTTTACTAGTTGATTTCTGGTGGTTTTTAATAATATCCTTTTTCCTTCCTTTTTTTAAATTATACTTTAAGTTTTAGGGTACATGTGCACAACGTGCAGGTTTGTTACATATGTATACATGTGCCATGTTGGTGTGCTGCACCCATTAACTCGTCATTTAACATTAGGTATATCTCCTAATGCTATCCCTCCCCCCTCCACCCACCCCACAACAGGCCCCGGTGTGTGACGATCCCCTTCCTGTGGCCATGTGTTCTCATTGTTCAATTCCCACCTATGAGTGAGAACATGCAGAGTTTGGTTTTTTGTCCTTGCGATAGTTTGCTGAGGATTGTTCCTTCCTTTTACTTTTATTGTTTACAAATGTAATCTGACAGTTTTCTGTAATGGTAACATTGGAGTCTTTTCCCTTTCTCATGTGTGTGTTTGCTCTTCTAGTAGGATTTATCCTTCATGTGTTTTCATGATGCTAGTATTGTCTTTCACTTCAACATGTCAGACTCCCTTAAACAATTTCAGTGTGAGTCTAGTGCTGGTGAATTGCAGCTTTTGTTTGTCTGGGAAATATTTTATTTCGTATTCGTTTGTGAAGAATAACTTTACTGGGTATAATATCCTTGGCTTGCAGGGTTGTTTTTCTTTCAGTTCTTTGAGATATCATTCCACTATCTCCTGGCCTGTAAAGTTTCTACTGAGAAATCTGGTGTTAGTCTGATGTGGGTTTTATAAAGGTGACTAGATACTTTTCTCTTGCTGTTTTCAGAATCTCTCTTTGCCTTTGACTTTTGACAGTTTTACTGTATTATGCCATAGAGAAGACCTTTTAGCATTGTATCTCTTTTGGGATCTCTGAGTTTCCTGCATTTGGATGCATAAATCTCTTGGTAGACTTTTGAAGCTTTCAGCCATTATTTAACTAAATAGGTTTTTTATTGCTTTGACTTTTTTCCTTTTTTTTTGCCTTCTTGGACACAATAAAATTAAATATTTGGGCACTTTATGGTATTCTGTGTGTCATGTAGGCTTTATTCATTCTTTTTTATCCTTTTTTCTTTTCTCTTTCTTTTTTTGTCTGACTAGGTTATTTCAAAAGACCTATCTTCCCATTCTGAAGTTCGTTCTTCTGCTTGGTGTGATCTATTGTTGAAACTTTGAATATATTTTTTATTTGATTCCATGAATTTTTTAGATTTTTTATTTGATTCCATGAATTTTTCCAGAATTTCTTTTTTAAATGGTATCTATCTTTTTAGTAAATTTCTCTTTCATATCCTGAATTGTTTTTCTCATTTCTTTGTATTATTTTTCTGAATTATCTTGTATCTCCCTGAGCTGCTTTATAATCAATATTTTAAATTATTTTTTCTGGTTTTCATTAATTTCTTCTTGAATATAATCTGTTGCTGAATAAATATTGTGTTCCTTTAGAGGTATCATATTTCCTTGTCTTTTCATGTTATGTATTTTCATTGACATCTGAGCATCTGGTATAACAGTTGCCTCTTCCAATATTTTTAATTTCCTTTGGTAGGGGAGCACTTTTTCTGAAGATGTATCAATGGTGTTTGTTGGGTAGGGCACTTTGGCTTTCATTCTGGATGTGTCCATTAGCATAGTCCTTGAATGATTTCCTCACCTGTAAATAGCATCAGTAGTGTCTGTCGTTTTCTCAGTGCTTAGGGTGTGATTTTTAGTGGAGGCTATGTTGAAGTTTTGCTGGGAACAGAGACATTCAGATGGGCCAGTCCTCGGGCCTCAGTGGCTGTGGCAAGCTGAGTCTGCTTGTCCTTGGGCCCTAGGGCAGTATACTCTGGCACTGGTATTAGCAGGTACAGGTGTGGTGATTCTTGGGCCTCCAGGCAGCTTCCTCAGGTGCTGGCCATGTCCTGGATGGGTGGGTGAGTCCTTGGGACCCTGAGCAGCAATGTGGCCTGAGTGATGACAGCAGTCATGGCAGGACAATCCTCTGTCTCCTACACAGTTCATCCTGCTGTTGGCAGTGGCTGTGATGGGCTGGGTGGACCTGTCCTCAGGCACTCAAGAGTAGTGCTAAATGTGGTGGATGGGGCGGGGTAACCTACAGGCACTGACAGTGTGCTCAGGCATTGGGATGGATGAAGCTGAGCCAGGAAGGCCTGTCCTCTAGCCCTCAATGGTGTGTGCAGGCACTGGCTGCAGTAGGCTGGAGCATGGTGATTGCCAGGCTTTTACAGAATGCTCGGTGGGGATAGCAGTGGCTGTGCTGCAGTTCTGCTGCTGGGGAGGGTAAGATTGTTTTCAGTGGCAGCATCCTGAACAGTTGGCTGGGTAGCAGGCATCTCAGTCACAGGTGGGAGTTGTAAGTATGGTAGCCTTTTCTCAAGGTGCTATTAAATGTGAGGCAGCCCTGATACTAGAGGCAGAAGGATTACAGCCAATGGCTTGTGCTTCAGCCCTGGTGGTAGCAGTCAGCATCACTGCCCAGATTCATGTGGGTGATGACAATTAGGCTTCAGGGATTTGGAGATGCAGGAGCTGTTGGAGAGGCAGGGCAGGAAGCAATCTGGTAGGGAATGGCCTCTCAAAGTGGCATCTGGGTGTAACTGTTTCGGACTTGGTGTGTGGGGGGACCTGGTGTGAGCTCCCTCTCTGGAGCAATGCTGTCACCTCATCTTCGAGAAGCTTCCTTTGTTAGTTTCAGGGCCTAAGTGAGTTGAGGCACTTTCCATTGGCTAAGATTGCAGGAATCCATGGTAGAAATGTGTACTACTGGGTGTCACTCACTTATTCTTTACTTGTATTGGGGAACCTCTGTAGGCTCTTAGCTCCCACTGGCCCAGTAGGCTGCTTTGCTCCCCTCTCCTTCCTTGCCTTAAGTGTTTTGTCACTTTGTTGAATTCCAGCCTTCTCTATTAGGTGATCTATTCAAAGTGTGATTATCTACTTGCTGTGTTGTTTCTTCTTTGTGGAGGAGATGAATACCAGATGTCTCTAGCCAGCCATCTTGAAGCCCCTGCTCTATGTGGCTACTTTAAAATATCTAGATTTTCTTAAAGTCTCATTCCGGCATCTTCCAGAACCCTTAGCTACCCTATTATATTCCTCAATTAGTAATCTCTTTCCCCAAGGGTCCATGGGTCTTCAGTCTTTCTGAGGTTTTCATGAGCTTTGTTCACTGCTTCTCACCAATTCCACTAGCCTGAGATCTGAGATGTGCCACTATTGGCTGTCTAAACTCCAAATTAGGAGATAAAGAGACAAATTCCTCAGGCAGACCCCAGACAGATTAAAATGTTGCAAATTCAGTCCACCTCATACTCTCTTACTCACAGAAGAGACTGGAGATCAGGCCACCACACTTCCCCAAAAATGTGCTCTGCCATACCAGGAAGGGGTGCAACAAGGCAAATAAAAACACTGTGAAATCTCCTACTATTTTGAATGTGACATTTTCTTGATTGTACACTCAATTGGTTGCTGTGAATATGGTTTCAAGAGCTACTATAAAGTTATTTCAACTAGTCACTAGTTGTTTATTTAATATTTACAGGGGAGGACAAGGATCTATAGCTACCTAGGTCTTCATCTTGCTTACTTTTTTCTGCTGTTTTTTTAAAATTACAGAATAAATGTATCAGTCCATACAGTGTTAATGCAACAGACAGACATTGTGTTTGATTTATTTTAAAAACCCATCTTTTGGTTCAACATGTAGTCATATGCAAAGAAAAGATATAGAGCTGTGATTCATGGTAACCATTCTATTCCAGCCCAGCAAATATGGGTAGCCTGACAAAAGCAATAAATCTTTTGTTGTTGTTTGATGAACTGATCTCTGAATGTGCATGTAATAAACTGCTTCATTTCAACTATATAAATGTATTTAGAATTTAAAGCTAACATTGACAATTTATATTCTGAAATTAGTAAAGAGCTTTTATATTTCCCAAATTTCTATTTTTTTACATGAGTAGAATTAATATAATATTTTACAATATGCTAGATAACATAATTTTAGGGGCTCTGGATTTGTGATTGTTTATTCTTTGGTGCCTTTGGATAAGAAGATAAACATTCCACATATTAACTTACATTATTTTATTTTTATCTTCCATTATTTTTAACAGGTAATATCTCAAGAATCAGTAGGATGAATTTGGTTTGTGATGTTACATATGAGTACCTTTTATAATTTCACTGAAACATCTTAGAATTCTAGTTTCCCTGATTTTAATTTTTGTAGTTTGTAAAATTTTACTACTATGTATAAAAACAAATTTCTTTTTTTTTTTTTTTTTTGAGACGGAGTCTCGCTGTGTCGCCCAGGCTGGAGTGCAGTGGCGCAATCTCGGCTCACTGCAAGCTCCGCCTCCTGGGTTCATGCCATTCTCCTGCCTCAGCCTCTCCCGAGTAGCTGGGACTACAGGCACCCACCACGACGCCCGGCTAATTTTTTGTATTTTTAGTAGAGACGGGGTTTCACCGTGGTCTCGATCTCCTGACCTCGTGATTCGCCCGCCTCGGCCTCCCAAAGTGCTGGGATTACAAGCTTGAGCCACAGCGCCCGGCCTAAAAACAAATTTCAAATAGCATTTTGGTTTTCAATTACATGAACTTTACAGGCTAATAGTTTTCTAAGCACCAGATTTCTATCACATAATAGAAGAAAAATTCATATGCTTAAAAATATGTTAGTTTATCCAAAAGTTGTAGCATTGAAACTTTAATTTGTAAAGGCATTCTAATTTCTGAAAACTTTTCTGAAGACTTTGTAGAGAGAAAAGAGGAAAATATTTTTATATACACCAAGACATCTTTTTTCTTTGCTCCAGAACACATTGTTCTCAACCATAAATAATTTACTCCCCTCCTCCACAGCTCCTTACCCCATGCATTAGTCTCATATATATTGCCACTCTTGGCTTTTTTGTTAAATTTCGGCAAATTACAGCTAGTGAATAATAAACGCCCAAGTTAATTCAATTAGTCAATCAGTAAATATTTATTGAGTGCTATCATATGCCCAACAATGTTCTCTGTGCTGTACACCTCATAATTGAAAAAAAAATTAGGAAACTCTGCCTATTAAAGCAGAGTGATTGATAGGTTTCTATGCTCATCTAATACTAAAACAACTGATGAAAAGCTAAAACACTGATTTATGAGTCTCTTACTGCTGAATTCTTTTGAGAGGCCTGGTTATTTCTTGATTGCTTCATTTAATCAAATGCCATTTAACAAAATGCTAAGTAATCAAATACTCAATTTTCCTGGCTCACATAAAATGCAGTATATATCAGATAGTAGCCTTACTAGCCTCATAAGTTGGTCTCAGATTTTTAAAATAGGATGTACAGTATATACGTAGAACTGTCTTTACAACATATTTTTGAAATCAAATGAATGTTTTTAACGTATAATCTCTGTGTGACTATATAAAATAATTAGAATAAATTTTTAAAACTTGGTACTTCGCTCTTGACAATCTAATAATCTAGCGGAAACATTAAAGCAGATTCATATGTGGGGTCTAAATTGTGTAAAATAAAACAGCAAAAATTCCTTTAAGAATACCTAAATCATCTATAAAGCTTAACTATTTGCATGCCTTCTTATGAATGTACAACCATGTACAGTAATGAAGACATATTATATATAATTGATACTTTGATATGAAGAGTCTATTTAAAGTATAAGTATGATTTTACATGAGACTGGCAAGTGTGTTATAGTTAAACTCATGAACGTTAAGTATACATATGATGTGACTCCAGTATACATCTAAATAAGTGCATTATTTTCGTTGTGTATCCACTCTTAGCCATGAGATGCAGATTTCCAACAGTAAGTACACTTTCTTTCATTTACTTTTAAAGTTGCAATTCTCCGTTAGCTCCAGCAGACCAGGCACTCTGGGAAGCAGTTAGCCATAAAAGGACTATTTCCATTATTTCCAGACTATTTAGTTCTCTTCTATCTTATACATAAGGCCTTTCTTCAGTAGTGTGCTTTATATTTCTCTTCTTAATTCCTACCTCCTTACCCTGGTTCCAAGCCGGAATTACTTCTCTTCCAAACTATTATAACAGTTTCTGTACTTCTTTAATTTACTGTACACACAGACACCTAAGATTTGTACTGTATAAAAATACATTTCTGATCATACCATACCGCTGTTTGAATGCCTTCAATGGCTACCTATTTTCTACAGAATTAGATATAAATGCACCTTGCCATTCATGATCTCCACACAGGGACCTTAACTCCCCTTTCTAGTTCTAGTTGAACTGACCATTCCCCAAATACATCCTATCTTTTTATTCCTCCGTGCTCATGCCATTCTTTTTTTTCCCCTAAAATGCTGATGTTTTTTATTTCTATTAGAGTTCTACACATTTTTTAAGGTTAAGCTAAGATATCAATTCACAAGTAGGTGTAATTTTGTCATATTTTGAGCTCCTGTTGCACTTCATTTATTGTAACTCCCGTGTGACATTTAACAATTTTCTTTGCAGTAAAGACATTCACGTACCTGTCTTATCTCTTACTCTCAAGCAATAGTTCTTGCTGCCCAGGAAATTATCTTTTACTGATCTTTTATTTCCTGTAGCACTCTAAAACAGCACCACATATAGAAGAAATACCTGATTGGAAAGTTATGTATACTTATTTCAGTAATGTTCGGTCTCGTCAAAAGTTTTTGAAGTTCTTTCACAATTGCTTTAGGAGCTGGCGGAACTTTTTTAAATGCTTCAGTAGTGACAAATAATTCTCATTTGAGGGAACATTTGATTTTAAAAAATAGTCAGAATTTATTCTAAGCCACGTTTAGTGACTAATATGAATGTTCAATTGGGGCTGTTATATTTTTTAAAATAAAAGGAGTGCAATGAGACAAAATCTCTGGGTGAGGTATGAACTGACAATTCCAAAAGGAAAGTTCCCAAAATGCTTTGAATAATGTCAACATCATTGTAATGAGTTTATAACACTCCAAATTTTCTACTTGGAAATGTACAGCACTCTTTTGGATGTGTATGTTCTAATATATTTGTTAAACCAGTCTCATCTCTTTGAAGATTTATTTCATAGTTTTCCAAACCAGTCCGTATAAAGTGAGTTTGGAATTGAAATATCACTTAAGTGAGATGTGTATTACCCTTCTAATTTGAATATTGCATTTCATAGCTTTGGTGAATGAGAAATATATCATTAATAGTTCACCAAATAAAGCTTCCCAAATTTGAGGAAAGATATTTATTCAAAAAAGCCCACAAATTCAGTTACTCTGACCAGCTGTTCCTGAGTTCTACCAGAAATGTAATGAACTGAACAATGGATTTGAAGTAAACATTACAGATTAGTTAAATACAACATTTGAGTATCATGTAACTGCTGACACAGAATTATAAAACAAAAAAGTGAAACTTCTTCCAAAATCACATGGAATTTATAATATTTGCGTACTATGTGCTTATAGGAGTTCTGTATTTTCCTTACACACAATTGACTTAAGCGGAAAACCACATTTCATATTTCTCAAATGTATAGTCAGTGTTTATACAAATTCTATTACAATGTTTGTTGTATCATCTTTATCATTTCATATGAAATTTTTTAGCAGTTCTGGTTTAAAGTTTTGTTTTGTTTGTAATTCATTTGGTTTATCATATATTTTCTAGAAATTCTGTATGGTCAATTTTGAATTATTTTACTAATGGAAAAGAATATGTGAACAGATAATCCAAAACACTTGGTATCTATATTTTTTCTAGATTATATTATATTATTTAAGCAGATGTATTTCCGTCACTGAGGCTAACAATGAATTTTCAAGCCCTAACACACATTGGTGGGATAAAAAGAAAAAATACATTCTGAATAATTTTTAAGAATAAAATTTTTATCACCTTCAGTTCATCATTAAAAAATCAATTATTCACACCTTCCCATTAACCCCTAGCATTCCAGTTAATTGCCATTTTACTGTAATAGTATTTTATCTTGAGTAAAAATATTTTTTATTTTTCCTTAAAAGTATTATTTGGAGTTTATATCATGTTTAGCTTATTCCTTGCATTTTGGCACACTTGTAACTCAAAGTAAAATGGCAGGTCTGGTGGCCAGGAATAATAACAGCTTACCTGAAGTTTGAATAACTGAGAATATTAATTTACTACTCACATTGATCATCACTCCTTGTCAATAGGCATAATACTATTTAGGTCATTACTGCTTATAATTTATGAAAAACATTAAATATTTTATTGAATGCCTTGTTCTCACTTCAGTGACCTACTGAGACTGATTTGCCTTGTTAGTCTCTCAGGAGGTATCTGTTTGGAAGGGAAGGAAAGAGCAAGTGAGAGGTACACCCCAATTCTTGTGCGTCCTATGATAAAGCATAGTTAAGTCCAGGCTAACCTGAACCACAGCTAAGAGACTACCTTTGTCTTTGTAAATGCTCCCTAAAATCCCACTAGAGTAGCATCTGTCTACCTGTGTAGCAATGCTGAGGTAATAAGGTGTTACTGGCCATTTGTCTTAGTGGTTTCTATCTAAAAAAGGACTACCATACTGTTGAATAGGATTTGTAGGAAGATTATTTCAATTTTGGGTGTGAGTACTTAGGTAGATGAGAATGTATTGAACTTGAATATATCCATAACTACCACAATACCCTGCCCCATTAGTAAAGGTCAACATATTTCACCATTTCTGGGAAATTATCAGAAAGTATTTGCTCAAGTATAAAATACTTGTATAATATGCAAGAAATATCTCAAGACTACAACATTGCTAAACTTTACTAGCAAAACTAGACACTGGGTCATAATTCAAAAAGAACAAATTTTGTCAAACACATTGTTATCTAGAGAGGTTTGATGTATATATAGTAATGATTAAAGGTTTACTTTTTCTCCCTTTTTCAATCATACATTATTTATGCAAAGAGAATATTTCATTAAACAAATGGGCTTATTAAAATATACAATTCACCATTTTGCAAGAAAGAGTGTAGGGAACAGTGAATAGAATTCTTTTGAGGCCACTATTTGGAGAAACATTGTTTCAGTCATTTATACTGTAGGTCTAAGATTTGTATTAAGAAAACACATGTAGCAATAAATCCATTAGTCAGTGCTGAGTTTAAAAAGTAAATAGAGGTAATGTGTTTAAGTAGTTAATAGCGCACATCATTCATTATGAAGTCATCTCTTGCTTTGTGGTAAAGCCCTATTTAAAATGTGACTGCAGTAGTCCTCCCTTATCTATGGTTTTGTTTTTCATGGTTACAGTAACTTGCAGTGAAGTACAATATTTCGAGAAAGGCCACATTCACATAACTTTTATTACAGTATTTTGTCATAACTGTTTTATTTTATTACTATGTTCATTTCTTAACTAATTTATAATTCAACTTTTTCATAAGCATGTATGTATAAGAATAAATATAGTATATATAGAGTTCGGTACTCTCTGCAGTTTCAGACATCCACTGGGTGTCTCAGAGTATGTTATCTGTGGATACGGGGGCCTACTGTATTCTATACTTCTTGTAACTTCTTTGCTTCAAAAAGCATTGAATTTTTATTAAAACAATTGTATTATCTTTTAAAACTTGCAACAGAGTCCCAACAATCGTAGGGCTCCCAGCAATGCCTTAGAACCTTTTTTTTTGAATTCCCAGAAGTCTGCACCACTTCTCAATTTTTTTTCACCAAGAAAGACTCCTTAAAATCTGTTGAGTTCAATAAGGAAACAACATTTTATACATGGGGAATATGTTCTGAATGCAGATTTATCTTGAAATAGTGTGTGAAATCTTTGGTGTTGATCAACATTCCAAGTACTGTCAATAAATAGCTTACTGAGATTCCATTTATTGTTTTCACAGATTTCAGGAAACCTTACTGTGCCTTGGATTACAGGGTGTTCTAGAAAAAGAGCAGTAAGTAATCTTTCATTTAAAGCAGCAAATGGGTTTCCCCTTGTGCTGTTAGTAAAAATGCCATTGAGAAAATTGCCATCATATTTGTAAAGCTGGCAAAACTGAACCTTGATAGGACTACATTGTCTCAAAAGACATATTTCAAGATCATAATATTTACATATACTGCAAATGTAATCTTAATTATAATGTAGTAATCAGCACACCATATAATCCATGGGCAGTTTTCTCAGTTTTAAAAGTGACTCCAAAATAATTCATAAAATATGATTTTTTCTATATCTAATCAATCCAATTAATTTGATCAATTGAATCATAATTTATATACAAATCTCAATCAGTATTGCATAATTTACTATTTTCTTTTAGTGCAAGTCAGTATTTAGAAATGATGAGTAATTAAGGTTTACCAATCTTATTTTGTGCTCTAGATTTCTGATACAACTGTTGTAATTTTTAAAATGTTAATATAACAGAACTTCAGTAAAATTGTGCTTTCTCAAAGAATCTCATTCATTTTTGTGTGTAAGACCAATAAATCTGCATTTTGGCAAATATCCCAGGAGATTTTGATGTGACTGGTCCCCAGATAGGAAAACATTAAAAGGCTTTAATCATAAAAGATACATGAATCAACTTTTAGAAAGACAAATAATCCAAAGCAATCCTAAGCAAAAAGAACAAAACAGGAGATATCACATTGCCTGACTTCAAAGTATACTATGAGGCTACAGTAATGAACACAGCGTGGTACTGATACTAAAACAGATACATAGACCAGTAGAACAGAATAAAGCACCCAGAAACAAAGCTGCACACCTTACAACGGTCTGATCTTTGACAAAATCAACAGAAATAATAAATAGGGAAAGGACTCCTCGTTCGATAAATGGTGCTGGAATAACTAGCTAGCCATGTGCAGAAGAATGATACTGGACCCCTACCTCTCATATGAAAATTAACTCAAGATGGATTAAATATTTAAATGTAAGACTGAAAACTATAAAAATCCTAGAGGAAAACCTAGGGAATACCCTGCTCAACATTGGCTTTGGCAGAGAATTTATGGCTAACTCACCAAAAACAATCACAACAAAACCAAAAATAGATAAATGGGACCTAATTAAACTCGAGCTTCTGCACAACAACAAAAAAATTACCAACAGTGTAAAAAAACAGCCTACAGAATGGGAGAGAATATTTGTAAAATATGCACCTGACAAAGGTCTAACAGCCAGAATCTACAGGGAACTTAAACAAATCAACAAGCTAAAAATCAGTCTAAGTAAAAATGGGCAAAAGACATGAACAGGCACTTTTCAAAAGAAGATATACAAGAGGTCAACAAACATGAAAAAAATGTTGAACATCACTAGTCATCAGAGAAATGCGAATCAAAACCACAATGAGATACCATCTCTCACCAGTCAGAATAGCAATAATTAAAAAGGCAAAACAAAAAAACAAAACAAAAGAAAAAACCAGAACTGATTCTCCTTAGTCTATGGAGAAAATAAAATACAATGTTGCTGGGAATGCAAACTAGTTCAGCCACTGTGGAAAGCAGCTTGGAGATTTCTCAAAGAACTTAAAATATAACTACCATTTGACCCAGCAATGCCTCTACTGGGTATATACCCAAAGGAAAATAATTCATTCTATCATAAAGGCACATGCAGCCATATATTCATTACAGTGCTATTCACAATAGCAAGGTCATAAAATCAACCTAAGTGCCCACCAACAGTGAAGTATATGTGGTACATATACACCATGGAATACTATGCAGTCATAAAAATGAATAAAATCATGTCCTTTGCAGCAACATAGATGCAGCTGGAGGCTATTTTCCCAAATGACCTAATGCCAGAACAGAAAACCAAATACCACATGGTCTCACTTTTAAGTGGGAACTAAACATTGAATACACATGATCATAAAGATAAGAACAACAAACACTGGGGCTCACTAGATGTGGGAGGGAGGGAGGGGGTGTGGGCTGAAGAACCACCTGTTGGGTACTATGCTTATGGTCTGGATGTAGGATCACTGGGACCTGAAGCCTCACTGTTATGCAGTTTACTCATGCACATGTACACTTTAATCTATAATAAGAGTTGAAATTAGAAAAATAAGTAAATAAAAAGAAAGATAACCCAAGTTATTTTATAATGGATAGGATACATAAAAATGAAACTAGGACTTCAGTATTGGCCAAGATTGTCTTATTCCTTTATCCATTTTCTTCCCCAAAAAGTAGAACTATAAACTGTGAAAATAATGTAAGATGCCACCAAAGGAGAATTCTGAAAGGATGAAAGAATAAAGTGACACATTAGGGACTCCAGGAATTAGAGGAACTACAGGGTGTTCTGGTCCCCCACTTAATATTAAAAGGAGATTCAAGCTGGGAACCTCATGTCCCCCACCTTAGCAATACAAGAAAGCTTTGGTAGGCTCATTCCCCATCCTCCATCTGCCACCAATTGGAGCAGGATCTCAAGAACAATATGAAGTGAGCCTGGCAACTTTGACAAAGAAGATTAACTGGAAGTTTTGCTGACAATAAGCAGTCGGGAGAACTACTCTCCATTCCTGCTAGACCAGGACATTCTCTCCCTCATCAGGAGACACCAGGCAGTAATATCAAGGAAGATATTGGCACAAAGAGTAGCTTAGTCTCTTGACTCCTGGAAGCAAGATAATTACTTCCTCTACCTAGAGATACAAGTGGCTTATTGGCAACAGGAAGAGGGACGAAGCCACAATGGGCAACTAGTCTAAAAAGTGTGCTATGTATTCCTGAAGGATGGAGATTCCATTTTCCACCGAAGGACACTAGTTTGTTGGGCAACACCAATGGGGGTAGGTATCTCCTCACATGTGCCTGGTCTAGATCAGCTCCTTCTGTCCTCTTAGGTGGCACCAGTAGGGATTACCGGAAGCTCTAGTGGAACTAGGTAAATCAAGCAGATGAAAATAACACCACGGAAGTTATGAAAGTTGAACTATTATTGGAACCATAGCCAATAAAAGTAGGCCAGGACTTGCATGTTAAACATAACCCGGTGACTGCCTGCAAAATGTTTTTAAAAAGCCAAGCATGATTGTGTGTGCCTGTAGTCCCAGCTACTTGGGAGGCTGAGGTGGGAGGATTGCTTGAGCCCAGTAGTTCAAGTCCAGACTGGGCAACATAGCAAGGTCCTGTCTCTTAAAAAAATAGTCTCCTAAGGTAGTGACCCAAGTAGACTGGAAACAATTGAAGATTGCTCCTTGAATTAAATTATTACCTTTATTACTATATAATGTTTGCCTTTGTCTTTTTTTATAGCTTTTTACTGAAGTCTGTTTTATCCAATATGATATAGTTACTCATACTTGCTATTGGTTTCTATTTGCATGGAATATCATTTTCCATCCTTTAACTTTCATTCTATGCATGTCTCTACAGGTGAGATGAATTTATGTAGACAGCATATAGTTGGATAAATATATATGCATCCAATACTGGAGGACCCACATAGAGCAACTATTACTAAATCTAAAAGGATAGATAGACTGTAATACAATAAATGTTGAGAACTACAATGCCTCACTCTCAGTATTGGACAGATCATCTAGAAAGAAAATTAACAACAACAACAACAAAAACACACAATGCATTTAAACTGTACCATGGAAGAAAAAAAAAACCAGCAAACATTTACAAAACATTTTCATCCAACAGCTGCAGAATACACATTAATCAGCATGTGGTGTATTTGCCAGGATTAACTATAGGTTAGGGCGCATAAGACAAGTCTCAACACATTTTTAAAAGTTAAAACCGTGTCAAATATCTTATCTGACCACAACGGAATAACACCGAGCATCAATAATAGAGAAACATTTGAAGCTATACAAATACATAGAAAATAAACAACATGCTCCTGAATGACTAACGGGTGAAGGGAGAAAATAAGAATACAATTTTAAAATTTCTTCAGACAAATGAAAATAGAAACACAACATACCAAAACCTATGGGTCACAGCAAAAGCAGTATTAAAGCCAAGGTAATAGCAATAAATGTCTATATCAAAAACTAGAAAAAAAATCAAATAATCAAGTTAAAATGCATTTTTCTTAAGTAAGTAGAAAATCAAGAACAAGCCAAATCCAAAATTAGTAGAAGGAAAGAAATAAAAAAGACCAGAGAACTAAATGAAATGGAAACTAAAAAATATATAAAATATCAATGGAACAAAAAGTTTTCTGAAAAGATAGGCAAAATTGACAAACCCTTAACTAGACTAAGAAAGAAATAGAGAAGATCCAAGGAAATAAAATCAGAAATGCAAAAGGAGATGTCATACTGGATACCACACAAATAAAAAGGATCATTAAAACTACTATGAACAGCAACATGCCTAAAAATTAGAAAACCTGAAAGAAATGAATAAATTCCTGGATACATAGGACTTACTAACATTGAACCAAGAAGATATAGAAAATCTGAAAGGACAAATAAAAATAACGAGATTCAGTTAATAATAAAAAGTTTTCCAACAAATAAAAGTCCAGGATTGAATGGCTTCATCACTGAATTCTACCATACCTTTAAAGAAGAATTATTACCAGTTATTCTCAAACTATACCAAAACATCGAAGTGGAGAGAACTCTTCCTATCACATTGTATGTGGCCAGCATACTGATACCAAAAGCATACAATGATACAACCGAAAAAGAAAACAACAGGCCAATATCACTGAAGAACATAGATGCAAAATCCTCAATAAAAAACTAGCAAAATTAATCCAATAATATATCAAAAAATATGCCATGGTCAAATGAGATTTATCCCAGGAAAGCAAGAATGGTTTAACATACACAATCAGTAAAAATGTTACATCACATGAATAGAATGAAGAAAAAAACATTATCTCAATAGATGCAGAAAGAGCATTTGATAAAATTCAGCATCCATTATTTATTTGAATTCTTGATAAATTAAATATAGAAGAAAATACTTCAATACAATAAAGGTCATATATGAAAAATTCACAGCTAAATAATAATGAATGGAAAAAAGGTGAAAGCCTTTCTTCTAAGAATTGGAACCATACAAGGATTCCTACTTTTATCAATTCTATTCAGCATAGTACTAAAAGTCTTGGCCATGGTGACTAGGTAAGATTAAAAAAAAAGAGCATTCAAATTAGAAAGGACAAATTAAAATTATCCTTTTTTAACAGACAATGTGATCTCATACATAGAAAAACTTAAAGACTCAAACACAAAACTCTTTAAAACTGATAAGCAAATTCAGTAAAGTTGCAGGATACAACATCAACATACATATTCAGTAGCATTTTTATGCATAAACAACAAACAGGATGAGAATTAAATCAAGAAGACAATGCTATTTACAATAACTGAAAGAAATAAAATACCTTGAAATAAATTTAACCAAGGAGTTGAAAGAACTGCAATTAAAAAAAAAAAAAACACTGATGAAAGGAATTGAAGGGTACACAAATAAATAGAAACACATTGCAAGCTCATGGACTGGAAGAATTAATATCATTAAAATGACATACTACCCACAGGAATCTACAGATTCAATAAAATATTTATCAAAGTACCAATGAAATGTTTTATGGAAATAGAAAAAATAATCCTAAAATTTATATGGAACCAAGGAAGAGCCAGAATAGCCAAAGCAATACTGAGTAAAAAGAACAATGCAGGAGGCATCACACTACCAAACGTCAAAATATGCTACAAAGCTGTAGTCACCACAACAGCATGGTTTTGATATAAAAACGAGCATATAGAACCATAAAACAGAGGAGAGAACACATAAATTAATTCACATACTTTCAGCCAGATGATTTTTGACAAAGGTGCCAAGAGCACTCATTGGGAGAAGAAAAGCCTTCTATAAATGGTGATGGAAAAACTGGATATTCGCCTGCAGAAGAATGAAATTAGACCTCCTCTCACACAAAAATAAAAATCAACTACAAATGGATCAAATACCTAAATGAAAGACCTCAAGCTACAAAGCTACTAGAAAGAAACATAGGTAGTGTGCTTCAGGACATTTTCCCAACAAATAGAACAAACAGCAGGTCTAAGAAAACATTTTATCAATAAGACCTCAAAGGCACAGGCAACCAAAGAAAAAATAAATCGGATTATATCAAACTAAAACGTTTCTGCATTGCAAAGAAAACAACAGAGTTAAAGGTCAACCTAAAGAATGGGAAAAATATTTGCGAACTGCTCACCCAACAGCAGATTAATATCCAGAATAGTTTTAAAAACTGCAACATCTCAACAGAAAAAAAAATCAAATTTTTAAAGGAACAAATAACCTGAAAAGATATTTCTCAAAGAAGACAAAAAAATGGCCAACAGGTATGCTGACATTATACTGATTGAGCAAAAGCTGGAAGCATTCCCCTTGAAAACCAGAGCAACACAAGAATGCCCCCTCCCACCACTCCTATTCAACGTAGTGCTGGAAGTCCTGGCCAGAGCAATCAGGAAAGAGAAAGAAATAAAAACCATCCAAGTAGGAAGAGAGAAAGTCAAACTATCTCTGTTTGCAGATGATATGGTTCTATACCTAAAGAACCCCATAGTCTCTGCCCAAAAGCTCCTTTATCTGATAAATAATGTAAGCAGAATACAAGATACAAAAGCAGTGTACAAAAATCAATAACATTTCTATACAAAAAGAACACCCAAGCTGAGAGCCAAATCAGGAACAAAATCCCATTCACATTAGCCACACACAAAAAAACCTAAGAATACAGCTAACAAGAGGGGTGAAATATCTCTACAATGAGAATTACAAAACACAGCTGTAGGAAATCAAAGATGACACAAATAAATGCAAAAACATTCCATGTTCATGGATAGGAAGAATCAATATTGTCAAAATGGCCATCTCCTCAAAGCAATCCACAGATTCAATGCTAGTGGGTATGTCTATTAGTGCAGCCATTGTGGAAAGCACTTTGGCGATTTCTAAACGAACTTAAAACAGAATTACCATTTGACTCAGCAATCTCATTATTTAGTATATACCCAAAGGAATGTACATCATTCGACTATAAAGACACATGCGTGTGTATGTTCATCACAGCACTATTCACAATAGGAAAGACACGAAATCAACTATAAGTGCCCATCAATGGTTGACTAAATTTAAAAAATGTGGTACATATACACCATCAAATACTACGTGGCCATAAAAAAAGGCAATATGGATGGAGCTGCAGGCCATTATCCTAAGCGAACTAACATAGGAACAGAAAACAAAATACCACACGGCCTCACTTACAAGCGAAAACTATACATCAAGTACATATGGACAAAAAGAAGGGATAACAGGCCGGGCGTGGTGGCTCACGCTTGTAATCCCAGCACTTTGGGAGGCCGAGGCGGGCAGATCACGAGGTCAGGAGATCGAGACCACGGTGAAACCCCGTCTCTACTAAAAATACAAAAAAATTAGCCGGGCGTGGTGGCGGGCGCCTGTAGTCCCAGCTACTCGGAGAGGCTGAGGCAGGAGAATGGCGTGAACCCGGGAGACGGAGCTTGCAGTGAGCCGAGATTGTGCCACTGTACTCCAGCCTGGGCGACAGAGCGAGACTCCGTCTCAAAAAAAAAAAAAAAAAAAAAAAAAGAAGGGATAACAGACAATAGTACCTACTTGAAGGTGGAAGGTGGGAGGAGGGTGAGGATAAAATATCTACCTATCATATACTACGCTTATTGCCTGAGTGACAAAATACTCTGTACTCTAAACCCCTGTGATATGCAACTTACCTAAATAGCAAATGTGCACATGTATTCTTAACCTAAAATAAAAGTGTAAACATAAAGTTAAATTTTAAAAAAGAGAGAAAAAGAGAAGAAAGAAGGAAAGAGGGAGAAAGACAGAAATCGTCAACAAGTATATGAAAAAATGTTCAACATTACTAATCATGAGGAAAATACTAATCAAAACCACAATGTATTAACACCTTACTTTATTAGGATGGCAATTATCAAAGAGACAAAAAAAAATCACAAATGCTGGCGAAGATGCAGAGAAAAGAGCTCTCTTATAAACTGTTGGTGGGAATTTAAACTAGTACAACCACTATGGAAAACAGCTGGTGGTTTCCCAAAGAAATATGAGTAAAACTACTATATGATCCAGCGATTCCACTACTGGGTATTTATCCAAAGGAAAATAAATCATTTCATAGAAGAGACATCTGTACCAATATGTTTATTGCAGCACTAATTCACAATAGCCAAGATATGGAGTCAACTTAGGTGTACAACAACAGATGAATGGATAAAGAAAATGTGGCATATATACACAATCGAATACTATTCAACCATAAGAAAGAATTAAATTCTGTCATTCATGTCAACGTTGATGGAACTATAAGACATTATTTTAAATAAAATAAGTCAGGAACAGAAAGTTAACCACCGCATGTTCTCACTCATATTTGAAAGCTAAAAAAGTAATCTCATACAAGCCAAAGTAGTACAGAAGATATTAGAGGCTGGAAATAGTAAGGCGAAAGGGATGATATGAAGAGATTTGTTAAAGGAGACAAAATTACAGCTAAATAGGACTAAGCTCTAGTGTTCTATACCACTGTAGGATGACTATGGTTAAAAATTAGTTATTAGTATCAAATAGCTAAAAGAAGGATATTGAATGTTCCCAAAACAAATAAGTGATAAATGTTTGAGAGGATGGATATGATAATAACACTGATCTGATCACTATACATGAAATGTATCAAAACATAGCTATGTACCCCACAAATATGTGCAATTATTATTTGTCCATTTAAATATACAGCTAGTTTTTTTTTAAATTGTCCTTTCCATTGCAAAAAAATGGACCTTTCTCAACTTTGTATAACGTATGTATAAAAAACACGTACATAACGTTATACTTAATGGTGAAAGAGTGAATACCTCCCCACTAAAGTCAAGTAAAAGTCATGGATGTCCCCTTTTACAATTTATATTCAACATTTTACTGGAGGTTGTAGACAATGCAGTAAGGCAAGAAAAATTTAAGGTATCCAATCTGGAAGAGAAGAAATGAATGTGTCTTTATTTCCAGAAGACATGATAATTTATATATAAAATCCCATGGTATTTAATTTAAAAAGCTACTAAGGCTAATAAGTGAGATTAACAAAATTACAGGATACACGTTCAATACACAACAACCAATTGTGTGTTTATAAACTACCAAAACATAATCAGAAATTGAAATTTTAAAAATATATTTGAAAATAACATAAAATATGAAATACTGAGGGATAAATCTGACAAAAGCTATGCAAAACCTCTGCCCTGAAAACTATAAAATATTTGTGAAAAAATTTAGAAGGGTTTTAATGGAGAGATATGCCTTTTTTTCCATGGGACAAAATTTCTAATATGCTAGGATATCATTTTCCCCACAATTATTTATAGATTTAGAACAATTTTAATCAAAATTTCAGGTCACTTTTTGTAGGAAATTACAAACCGATTTTTAAAACTTATATGGTAATTAAAATTACTTAGAAATAGCCAAAACAACTTTGAAAAAACATATAACTGACAGGATAACACTTCATGTTTTCAAAACTTATTACAATGCTATAGGAATAAAAACAGTGTATTATTGGAATTAGATGAATAAATCGGTGAAACAGGATATGGAGTTAGACAATTTATTTTTTTAAAAAGTTGTGGATTCAGTTCAGTGGAAACAGGGTAGTATTTTCAACAAATGGTTTTAAAATGATTGAATATCCACATGCAAAAAATGAATTTTGGTCCATAGCACACACCATATATAAAAATTAACTCAAAATGGATTGTAGACATAATCACAGGAACTACAGTTATTTTACACACCTAGAATAAAACATAGAGAAAAAATTGCCACTTTTGGCTAGGCAAAGATTACTTAGATTTCACATTAAAAGCATGATTCATAAAATAGCAAATTGATAAATTAGAATGTATTACAATAAAAAACTCCTGCTTCTCTGAAGATACTGTTTCCTTGGAATACAGTGGAACTTCCTTACCTGTTAAAATACATCTATGGAAAGCCTATTGTCAGTTAACTACTGACACATGATGCGTCATATATGAACCTCAAAGATATTATGTGATTTCTATCATGTGACAGAAACCAGACACATGACATCACATATTGTATGATTCTATTTATGTAAAATGTCCACGAAGGACAAATACAAATTCATAGAGACAGAAAGTAGACGAGAGTTTTCTGGGGCTAGGCATGGGAATGTGAAGTAAATGGAAATGAACATGAGAGATATTATTGGGGAAATTAAAATGTTCTAATACTTATATGTGATGTTTGCACAACTCAACAAAGTTATTAAAAATAATTGAATTGTACCCTTGAAATGGGAAAATTGTGGTATATGTCAAATGTACTGCAATGAAGTTATTTTATAGAAAGACAGGGTTATGATAATGAAAAGACAAGCCCAAATAGAACATATAACAGAAGGTCTATCTGATAAAAGGATCTGTTTCTAGAATATGCAAAGAATACTCAAAACTCGATAAGGGAACAAACCCGATAAAAAATGGGCTAAAAACTGAAAGACACTTCACCAAAGGAGATATAGAGATGGCAAATAAGCAGATGAAAAGGTGCTTAATACCATTAATCATAAGGGAAATGTAAATTTAAACTACAGTTCGGCCACTAGACACACACTATAATGGCTAAAATTGAAGACTGATCATACCAAATGTTGATGAGGATGTGGAAGAATTGGAACCCTGAGACTGCCAGAAATGTTAAAACACTCTTTAAAACAATTTGACAATTTCTAAAAGAGTTAAACATGCATTCATCGTATCATCCAGCTATTCTACTGATATGTATTTTACCCAAGACAATTTATAGCACATATCCATACAAAGCCTTGTCCATAAATGTTTATATCAGCTTTCTTTCTTTGTTTCTTTGTTTCTTTCTTTCTTTCTTTCTCTCTCTCTTTCTTTCTTCTTTCTTTCTTTCTTTCTTTTTCTTTCTCTTTCTTTCTTTCTTTCTTTCTTTCTTTCTTTCTTTCTTTCTTTTTCTTTCTTTCTTCTCTTTCTTTTTTTATAGATCAGCTTTATTTATAATAACCAAAACCTGGAAACAAACCACCTGTTCACTAACAGGTAAATGAACAAATTGTGCATTTCTATATAGGAAAAATACTACACAACAATTAAAAAAATGAACTGTTGATATGCCCAATAACATGAATGAATCTCAATATAATCATGACAAGTGAAGGAAACCAGATTAAAAAGAGAGCACATACTGTATGCCTTGATCTATATATAACTATTGAAAATGCAAACTAGTAACCATAATCATTCATTGACTGGTGAGACAGAAGAAAAGGAAAGGGAAAGTTGATTAACAGAAGGCATTAGAAAACATTGGGGCGTGATGTTTATGTTCATTATCTTGATTTAGTGATAGTTTCTTTAGTGCATACACATATCAAAACATCTAATTGTACAGATTAAATATATGCAATTTATTGTATGTTAATTAAACCTACATAAAGCTCTTAAAAGCAATTCTTAACTTCAATTATTGGAGAAGCTGGGTATTTGAATCTACTTCTTGAACTGTAAATCTTATGAAATGTAATGTAGATCAAGCTTGTGTGATGAATACTTAGTCTTCAAATTAACAAGTACTGTAGGTGCAAAATACATATTGGATTTCAAAGAATTACTATGATAAAAAATATGTACAATATTCCATTAATATTTTTTATAAATTCTGATAAGGACACTTAACATAAAAGCTACTATCTTAAAAATTATAAGAGGGAAAATACAGTATTGTTAATTATAGGCATGATGTTGTACAGCAGATTTCCGGAACACACTCACCTTTTCTCAGCTTCTATTTTTAATATTTTTATTTTTAAAATAAAATTGTATATATTTAAGGTGTATAATGTGATGTTTTGATATAGACATACATAATGAAATGATTACTACACTCAAGCAATTAGCATATCTATCTCCTCACATAGTTACTATTTGTTATTTTGGGGAGAGCACCTGAAATCTACTCTGTGAAATCACTTGAAAATATACAGCACAGTTTGATTAACTATTGTCACCATGCTATACATTACATCTCTATATTTATTTATCCTACATAACTGCAACTTTATGCCTTTTGACCATCTTCCCATTTCCCCATATCTCCCACCCCTAATAACCATTGTTCTACTTTCTATTTTTATATGTTTGACTTGGTAAGATTCGAAATATAAGTGAAATCATGCAGTATTTTTCCTTCTGTGTCAGCCCTTATTTTACTTAGCATAATGTACTCCAGGTTTACTTCTGTTGTCACAAATGGCAGTGTTTCTTTCTTTTTAAAGGCGGAAAAATATTTCATTATATATACCTTAATTTCTTTATTCATTCATCTGTTGACAGGCAATTATGTTCTTTTCATATCTTGGTTGCAGTGAATGACATGAGAGTGCAGATATCTCTTTGAGGTACTTATTTCATTTCCTTTAAGTATATAACTAGGAACGGGATTGCCAAATTACATGGTAGTTCTATTTTTAATTTTCTGAGGAGTCTTCATACTGTTGTTCATAAAATAGCTGTACCAATATACATTTTCACTCACAGTGTACGAGAGTTCCCTTTTCTACATATACACGCCACTTGTGATTGTTTGACATTTTTAAAAGTCTTTTTTTCTTAAAATTTTTTAATTTTTAATTTTTGTTGGTACATAGTAGGTGTATATATTTATGGGGTGCATGAGATGTTTGATACAGGCATGCAATGCTTAATAATCACATCATATAGAATGGAGTATCCAAACTCTCAACCATTTGTTCTTTGAGTTACAAACAATATAATTATACTCCTTAAGTTATTTCAAAATAAATTACCATTAATTTATTATTGACTACAGTCACCCTGTTGTGCTATCAAATAGTAGGTCTCATTCATTCTATTTTTTTCATACATTAACCATCCTTACCCCTCCATCCCCTGCACCTCCCCACTACCCTTCCCAGCCTCTGGTAACCATTCTTCTACTCTCTATGTTCATGCATTCAATTGTTTTGATTTGTAGATCCCACAAATAAGTGAAAACATGAGATGTTAGCCTTTCTGTGCCTGGCTTATTTCACTTCATGCTCTTCAGTTCCATCCATGTTGTTGCAAATGACTGAATCTCATTTTTTTCATTACTGAATAGTATTTCATTTTGTATATTCACCACATTTGCAGGATTCATTCATTTTCTGATGGACAGGTGCTTCCAAATCTTAGCTATTGCAAACAGCGCTGCAACATAGGAGTGCAGCTATCTCTTCGATATACTGATTGCCTTCCTTTTGGCTATATACACAGCAGTGGGACTGCTGGATCATGTGGTAGCTCAATTTTCAATTTCTTGTGGAACCTCCAAACTGTTCTCCATAGTGGTTGTACTAATTTACATTTCTACCAACATTGTACAAGGGCTCCCTTTTCTCCACATCCTCATTAGCATTTGCTATTGACTGTCATTTGGATATAACCCATTTTAACCGTGGTGAGATGATGTCTTATTGTAATTTTGATTTGCATTTATCTGATGATTAGTAATGTTGAGCACATTTTCATATACCTCTGTCATTTTTATGTCTTCTTTTGAGAAACATCGACTCAAATCTTTTGCCATTGTTTTGTTCAGATTATTAGATTTTTTTCTATAAAATTGTTTGAACTCCTTATATATTCTAGTTATTGATATCTTGCCAGATGGGTAGTTTGCAAATATTTTCTCCCATTCTCTGAGTGGTCTCTTCACTGTGTTGATTGTTTCCTTTGCTGTGCAGAAGCTTTTTAACTTGATGTGATTCCATTTGTCCATTTTTGCATTGGTTTCCTCTCCTTGTGCAGTATTGCTCCAGAAATTTTTACCCAGACAAATTTCCTGAAGATTTTTCCCAATGTTTTTTTTGTAGTAGTAGTAGTTTCATAATTTGCAGTCTTAAATTTAAGTATTCAATCCTTGATTTGATTTTTATCTATGGCGAGAGACGGGGTCTGGTTTCATTCTTCTGCATATGCATATCTGGTTTTCTCAGCACCATGTATTGAAGATATTGTCTTTTTCCCAGTATATGTTCTTGGAAGCTTTGTCAAAAATGAGTTCCCTGTAGGTGTGTGGATTTGGATCTGAGTTCTCTATTCCGTTTCATTGATTTATGTGTCTGTTCTTATGCCAGTACCATGCTCTTTTAGTCACTATAGCACTGTAGTATAATTTGAAGTCAGGTAATGCGATTCCCCGTTTTTAATCTTTTTGCTTAGGATAAATTTGGCTGTTCTGGGTCTTTTGTGGTTCCCTGTAAATTTTAGAATTTTTTTTTAATTTCTGTGAAGAATGTCATTGGTATTTTGAATGGGATTGCATTGAATCTTTATTGCTTTGGGGATTATGTGCATGTTAACAATACTGATTCTTTCTATCCATGAACATAGAGTATTTTTTTTTATTTTTTGGTGTCCTCTTCGTTGTCTTCCATCAGTGTTTTATAGTTGTCATTATTATAAAGATGTTTCAGTTCTTTGGTTAATCTCTAGGTATTTAAGTGTATTTGTGTCCATTATAAATTGGATCACTTTTATTTCTTTTTCAGATTGTTCACTGTTGGCATTTAGAAATGCTACCGATTTTTGTATGTTGGTGTTGTACCCTGTAACTTTACTGAATTTCTTTATTCCTTCTAATGTTTTCTTGTGGAGTCTTTACATGATTCCAAATATAAAATCATATTATCTGCACACAAGCATAATTTGACTTCTTCCAATCCAATTCGGCTGCCCTTTATATCTTTCTGTTGTCTGATTGCTCTAGCTAGGACTTCCAGGACTATGTTGAATAACAAGGCGATACTAGATATCCTTGTTATATTTAAGATGTTAGAGGAAATCTTTCAATTTTTCCCTATTTGTATGATATTATCTGTGGGTCTGTTGTATATGGCTTTTATTATGTTGAGATATGTTCCTATGTTCCTTCTATCACTAATTTTTTAAAGAGTTTTATCCTGAAGGGATGTTGAATTATATCAAATGCTTTCAGCAAGTCAACTGAAACGATTGTAAAGGTTTTATACTTCATTCTGTTGATATGATATTTCACTTTGCTTGATTTTGTATGTTGAAACACCCTTGCACCTTAGGGGTAAATCTCACTTGGTCATGATGAATAATCTTTCTACTGTATTATTGAATTTAGTTTGCTAGTATTTTGCTGAAAATTTTTTGCATCAATATTCACCAGATATATTGGCCTGTAGTTCTCTCTCTCTCTCTTTTTTTTTTTTTTTGATGTTTCTGTCTAGTTTTGGTTATCAGGGTAATACTTCACCCACAGAATGAGTTTGGAAGTATTCCCTTTTTCTATATTTCTTGGAATAGTTTAACTAGGATTGGTATTAGTTCTTCTATAACTGTTGCAATTCAGCGTTGAAGCCATTGGGTCTACGGCTTTTTGTTGTTGTTGTTGTTTGTTTGTTTGTTTGTATTTTTACTGAGAAGCTTTTTATTATGGCTTTGATCTCATTACTTGTTATTGGTCTGTTCAGGTTTTTAATATCTCCCTTGTTTAATCTTGGTAGATTATATGTTTCTAGGAATTTGATCATTTCTTCTAGATTTTCCGATTAATTTGTCATATAGTTGCTTATAGTAGCCACTGAGGATCCTTTAACTTTCCGCAGTATCAGTTGTAATGTCTTATTTTTAATTTCTGATTTTATTTATTCATATTTTCTTTTTTTTTATTTCTTAGCTCGGCTAAAGGTTTGTCAATTTTGTTTAACTTTTCAAAAAACCAACTTTTAACACCTGTAATCCCAGCACTTTGGGAGGCCGAGGTGGGTGGATCACGAGGTCAGGAGATCGAGACCATCCTGGCTAACACGGTGAAACCCCACCTCTACTAAAAATACAAAAAATTAGCTGGACATGGTGGCAGGCACCTGTAGTCCCAGCTACTCAGGAGGCTGAGGCAGGAGAATGGCGTCAACCCAGGAGACGGAGCTTGCAGTGAGCCCAGATCGCGCCACTGCACCCCAGCCTGGGTGACAGAGTGAGACTCTGTCTCAAAAAAAAAAAAAAAAAACTTTTATTTTATTGGTCTTTGGTATTGCTTTTTTAATTTCAAAATCATTTATTTCTACTCTGATCTTTACTATTTATTTTCATCTACTAATTTGAGGTTTGGTTTGCTCTTCCTTTTCCACTTAATTTTTTCATTTTAATTTAATTAATTTCTATTCAGATCCTTATTATTTCTTATACTAATTTTGCATTTGATCTCTTCTGCTTTTCTAGTTCTTGGATGCATTTTTAGGTTGTTTGAAGATTTTCTTTTTCTTCATGTAGGCACTTATAAAATTCCCTCTTAATACTGCTTTTCCTGTATCCCATAGGTATGGATATGTTCTGTTTCCTTTTTCATTTCTTGCAAGGAATTTTTCACTTTTCTTCTTAATTTCTTCATTGACCAACATGTTATTCAGGAACATATTGTTTAATTTCCATGTATTTGTATAGTTTCCAAAATTTCTTTGGTTATTTATTTCATTGTCAAAGAAGATGCTTGTTACTTTTTTCATTTTTTGAAAGTTTTAAGACTTGTTCTGTGACTGTTCATATGGTCTGTTCTTGAGAATGATCCATGTGCTAAGAAAGAGTGTGTATTCTGCAGCCGCTGGATGAAATATTCATCCATTAGGTCGACACTGAAGATTATGTCTTTTTTTTGTTGGTTCCCTGTCTCAAAGATCTTTCTTTTTATTATTATTATTATTATTATTATACTTTAAGTTTTAGGGTACATGTGTACAATGTGCAGGTTTGTTATGTATGTATCCATGTGCCATGTTGGTGTGCTGCACCCATTAACTCGTCATTTAGCATTAGGTATATCTCCTAATGCTGTCCCTCCCCCCTCCCCCTACCCCACAACAGGCCCTGGAGTGTGATGTTCCCCTTCCTGTGCCCATGTGTTCTCATTTTTCAATTCCCACCTATGAGTGAGAACATGCGGTGTTTGGTTTTTTGTCCTTGTGATAGTTTACTGAGAATGATGGTTTCCAGTTTCATCCATGTCCCTACAAAGGACATGAACTCATCATTTTTTATGGCTGCATAATATTCCATGGTGTATATGTGCCACATTTTCTTAATCCAGTCTATCGTTAATGGACATTTGGGTTGGTTTCAAGTCTTTGCTATTGTGAATAGTGCCGCAATAAACATACGTGTGCTTGTGTCTTTATAGCAGCATGATTTATAGTCCTTTGGGTATATACCCAGTATTGGGATGGCTGGGTCAAATGGTATTTCTAGTTCTAAATCCCTGAGGAATCGCCACACTAACTTCAACAATGGTCCAACTAGTTTACAGTCCCACCAACAGTGTGAAACTGTTCCTATTTCTCCACATCCTCTCCAGCACCTGTTGTTTCCTGACTTTTTAATGATGGCCATTCTAACTGGTGTGAGATGGTATCTCATTGTGGTTTTGATTTGCATTTCTCTGATGGCCAGTGATGATGAGCATTTTTTCATGTGTTTTTCGGCTGCATAAATGTCTTCTTTTGAGAAGTGTCTGTTCATGTCCTTTGCCCACTTGTTGATGGGGTTGTTTGTTTTTTTCTTGTAAATTTGTTTGAGTTCATTGTAGATTCTGGATATTAGCCCTTTGTCAGATGAGTAGGTTTCAAAAATTTTCTTCCATTTTGTAGGTTTCCTGTTCACTCCGATGGTAGTTTCTTTTGCTGTGCAGAAGCTCTTTAGTTTAATTAGATCCCATTTGTCAATTTTGGCTTTTGTTGCCATTGCTTTTGGTGTTTTAGACATGAAGTCCTTGCCCACGCCTATGTCCTGAATGGTATTGCCTAGGTTTTCTTCTAGGGTTTTTATGGTTTTAGGTCTAACATGTAAGTCTTTAATCCATCTTGAATTAATTTTTGTATAAAGTGTAAGGAAGGGATCCAGTTTCAGCTTTCTACATATGGCTAGCCAGTTTTCCCAGCACCATTTATTAAATAGGGAATCCTTTCTCCATTTCTTATTTTTGTCAGGTTTGTCAAAGATCAGATAGTTGTAGATATGCGGCATTATTTCTGAGGGCTCCGTTCTGATCCATTGATCTGTGTCTCTGTTGTGGTACCAGTACCATGCTGTTTTGGTTACTGTAGCCTTGTAGTATACTTTGAAGCCAGGTAGTGTGATGCCTCCAGCTTTGTTCTTTTGGCTTAGGATTGACTTGGTGATGTGGGCTCTTTTTTGGTTCCATATGAACTTTAAAGTAAGTTTTTCCAATTCTGTGAAGAAAGTCATTGGTAGCTTGATGGGGATGGCATTGAATCTATAAATTACCTTGGGCAGTATGGCCATTTTCACAATATTGATTCTTCCAACCCATGAGCATGGAATGTTCTTCCATTTGTTTGTATCCTCTTTTATTTCAATGAGCAGTAGTTTGTAGTTCTCCTTGAAGAGGTCCTTCACATCCCTTGTAAGTTGGATTCCTAGGTATTTTATTCTCTTTGAAGCAATTGTGAATGGGAGTTCACTCATGATTTGGCTCTCTGTTTGTCTGTTATTGGTGTACAAGAATGCTTGTGATTTTTGTACATTGATTTTGTATCCTGAGACTTTGCTGAAGTTGCTTATCAGCTTAAGGAGATTTTGGGCTGAGACAATGGGGTTTTCTAGATATACAATCATATCATCTGCAAACAGGGACAATTTGACTTCTTCTTTTCCTAATTGAATACCCTTTATTTCTTTCTCCTGCCTGATTGCCCTGGCCAGAACTTCCAGCACTATGTTGAATAGGAGTGGTGAGAGAGGGCATCCCTGTTTTGTGCCAGTTTTCAAAGGGAATGCTTCCAGTTTTTGCCCATTCAGTATAATATTGGCTGTGCGTTTGTCATAGATAGCTCTTATTATTTTGAGGTATGTCCCATCAATACCTAATTTATTGAGAGTTTTTATCATGAAGGGTTGTTGAATTTTGTCAAAGGCCTTTTCTGCATCTATTGAGATAATCATGTGTTTTTCGTCTTTGGTTCTGTTTATATGCTGGATTACATTTACTGATTTGCATATGTTGAACCAGCCTTGCATCCCAGGGATGAATCCCACTTGACCATGGTGGATAAGCTTTTTGATGTGCTGCTGGATTTGGTCTGCCAGTATTTTATTGAGGATTTTTGCATCAATGTTGTTCATCAAGGATAATGGTCTGAAATTCTCTTTTTTGGTTGTGTCTCTGTTGGGCTTTGGTATCAGGATGATGCTGGCTTCATAAAATGTGTTAGGGAGGATTCCCTCTTTTTCTATTGATTGGAATAGTTTCAGAAAGAGTGGTACCAATTCCTCCTTGTACCTCTGGTAGAATTCGGCTGTGAATCCATCAGGTCCTGGACTCTTTTTGGTTGGTAAGCTATTGATTATTGCCACAATTTCAGAGCCTGTTATTGGTCTATTCAGAGATTCAACTTCTTCCTGGTTTAGTCTTGGGAAGGTGTATTTGTCGAGGAATTTATCCATTTCTTCTAGATTTTCTAGTTTATTTGCATAGAGGTGTTTGTAGTATTCTCTGATGGTAGATTGTATTTCTGTGGGATCGGTGGTGATATCCTGTTATCATTTTTTATTGCATCTATTTGATTCTTCTCTCTTTTCTTCTTTATTGGTCTTGCTAGCAGTCTATCAATTTTGTTGATCTTTTCAAAAAACCAGCTCCTGGATTCATTTATTTTTTGAAGGGTTTTTTGTCTCTCTATTTCCTTTAGTTCTGCTCTGATTTTAGTTATTTCTTGCCTTCTGCTAGGTTTTGAATGTGTTTGCTCTTGCTTTTCTAGTTCTTTTAATTGTGATGTTAGGTGTCAATTTTGGATCTTTCCTGCTTTCTCTTGTGGGCATTTAGTGCTATAAATTTCCCTCTACACACTGCTTTGAATGTGTCCCAGAGATTCTGGTATGTTGTGTCTTTGTTCTCGTTGGTTTCAAAGAACATCTTTATTTCTGCCTTCATTTCGTTATGTACCTAGTAGTCATTCAGGAGCAGGTTGTTTAGTTTCCATGTAGTTGAGTGGTTTTGAGTGAGTTTCTTAATCCTGAGTTCTAGTTTGATTGCACTGTGGTCTGAGAGACAGTTTGTTATAATTTCTGTTCTTTTACATTTGCTGAGGAGAGCTTTACTTCCAACTATGTGGTCAATTTTGGAATAGGTGTGGTGTGGTGCTGAAAAAATGTATATTCTGTTGATTTGGGGTGGAGAGTTCTGTAGATGTCTATCAGGTCCGCTTGGTGCAGATCTGAGTTCAATTCCTGGGTATCCTTTTTAACTTTCTGTCTCGTTGATCTGTCTAATGTTGACAGTGGGGTGTTAAAGTCTCCCATTATTATTGTGTGGGAGTCTAAGTCTCTTTGTAGGTCACTCAGGACTTGCTTTATGAATCTGGGTGCTCCTGTATATTGGGTGCATATATATCTAGGATTGTTTGCTCTTCTTGTTGAATTGATCCCTTTACCATTATGTAATGGCCTTCTTTGTCTCTTTTTATCTTTGTTGGCTTAAAGTCTATTTTATCAGAGACTAGGATTGCAACTCCTGCCTTTCTTTGTTTTCCATTTGCTTGGTAGATCTTCCTCCATCCCTTTATTTTGAGTCTGTGTGTGTCTCTGCACGTGAGATGGGTTTCCTGAATTCAGCACACTGATGGGTCTTGACTCCTTATCCAATTTGCCAGTCTGTTCTTTTAATTGGAGCTTTTAACCCATTTACATTTAAAGTTAATATTGTTATGTGTGAATTTGATCCTGTCATTATGATGTTAGTTGTTTATTTTGCTCTTTAGTTGATGCAGTTTCTTCCTAGCCTTGATGGTCTTCACAATTTGGCATGTTTTTGCAGTGGCTGGTACCGGTTGTTCCTTTCCACATTTAGTGCTTCCTTCAGGAGCTCTTTTAGGGCAGGCCTGGTGGTGACAAAATCACTCAGCCTTTGCTCGTCTGTAAAGTATTTTATTTCTCCTTCACTTATGAAGCTTAGTTTGGCTGGATATGAGATTTTGGGTTGAAAATTCTTTTCTTAAGAATGTTGAATATCGGCCCCCACTCTCTTCTGGCTTGTAGAGTTTCTGCCGAGAGATCAGCTGTTAGTCTGATGGGCTTCCCTTTGTGGGTAACCTGACCTTTCTCTCTGGCTGTCCTTAACATTTTTTCCTTCATTTCAACTTTGGTGAATCTGACAATTATGTGTCTTGGAGTTGCTCTTCTCAAGGAGTATCTTTGTGGAGTTCTCTGTATTTCCTGAATCTGAATGTTGGCCTGCCTTGCTAGATTGGGGAAGTTCTCCTGGATAATATCTTGCAGAGTGTTTTCCAACCTGGTTCCACTCTTCCCGTCACTTTCAGGTACACCAGTCAGACGTAGGTTTGGTCTTTTCACATAGTCCCATATTTCTTGGAGGCTTTGTTCATTTCTTTTTATTCTTTTTTCTCTAAACTTCTCTTCTCACTTCATTTCATTCATTTGATCTTCCATCACTGATACCCTTTCTTCCAGTTGATTGTATCGGCTACTGAGGCTTCTGCAATCTTCACGTAGTTCTTGAAACTTGGCTTTCAGCTCCATCAGCTCCTTTAAGCCCTTCTCTGCATTGGTTATCTTAGTTATACATTCATCTAATTTTTTTTCAAAGTTTTTAACTTCTTTGCCATTGGTTTGAATTTCCTCCCGTAGCTCAGAGTTGCTTGATCGTCTGAAGCGTTCTTCTCTCAACTCATCAAAGTCATTCTCCGTCCAGCTTTGTTCCATTGCTGGTGAGGTACTGCGTTCCTTTGGAGGAGGAGTGATGCTCTGCTTTTTAGAATTTCCAGTTTTTCTGCTCTGTTTTTTCCCCATCTTTGTGGTTTTATCTACTTTTGGTCTTTGATGATGGTGACGTACAGATGGGTTTTTGGTGTGGGTGTCCTTTCTCTTTGTTAGTTTTCCTTCTACCAGACAGGACCCTCAGCTGCAGGTCTGTTGGAGTTTGCTAGAGGTCCACTCCAGACGCTGTTTTGCTGGGTGTCAGCAGCGGTGGCTGCAGAACAGAGGATTTTCGTGGACTGCAAATTCAGCTGTCTGATTGTTCCTCTGGAAGTTTTGTGTCAGAGGAGTACCTGGCCGAGTGAGGGGTCAGTCTGTCCCTACTGGGGGGTGCCTCCCAGTTAGGCTGCTCGGGGGTCAGGACCCACTTTAGGAGGCAGTCTGCCCATTCTCAGATCTCCAGCTGCATGCTGGGAGAACCACTACTCTCTTCAAAGCTGTCAGACAGGGACATTTAAGACTGCAGAGGTTCCTGCTGTCTTTTTGTTTTTCTGTGCCCTGCCCCCAGAGGTGGAGCCTACAGAGGCAGGCAGGCCTCCTTGAGCTGTGGTGGGCTCCACTCAGTTCGAGCTTCCTGGCTGCTTTGTTTACCTAAGCAAGCCTTGGCAATGGCGGGCGCCCCTCCCCCAGCCTCGCTGCTGCCTTGCAGTTTGGTCTGAGACTGCTGTGCTAGCAATCAGGAGACTCCGTGGGTGTAGGACCCTCTGAGCCAGGTGCGGGACACAATCTCCTGGTGTGCTGTTTTCCAAGCCCGTTGGAAAAGCACAGTATTAGGGTGGGAGTGACCCAATTTTCCAGGTGCCATCTGTTACCCCTTTCTTTGACTAGGAAAGGGAACTCCCTGACCCCTTGCGCTTCCCGAGTGAGGCAATGCCTCGCCCTGCTTCAGCTCATGCAGGGTGTGCTGCACTGACTGTCCTGCACCCACTGTTTGGCACTCCCTAGTGAGATGAACCCGGTACCTCAGATGGAAATGCAGAAATCACCCATCTTCTGCGTCACTCATGCTGGGACCTGTAAACCAGAGCTGTTCCTATTCGGTCGTCTTGACTCCACACCCCATATTTTTCATCATTTAAGTCAGGCAAATAAAAGCCAAAAGGTGAAGCTAAGAAAATGTAAATAGTACTTAGTGATCTACTCCCCTAAATGGATTCCATTGTTTTCAGTTCTGCTAATAACAAATTTATGTTATTTCAAGATTTTTAGGAATCTCAGTAAAGGGCTAAGAGCACTCAATTATTTTAAATATGGAATTTTATTTAAAACCACAAAAATGCAATGAGGTCTCTTCAGAAAAAGAGGAATAATACGATGTCATATGAACCAATATTTAAATTAAACCTTCAAAATTCTCATTTTCCTTTCCTAAAAAAAAATATTTCACATGACAGCATGGATTCAGCTGCCATTACCCTGACAAAGTGCTTTGCCCATCACCCACGCATTGGAGTGTGAGTGCCAGCAGACCAGGAACACATCGGCCCCTACAAGGCAGATTCCTGATCTTGAGGGGCCAGAAAACACAGCCAGGGGCTGGGTACTAGGGACCTAGAGTTAGAGCACACAGCACAGGAGTGCTGAGCTGAGCCTTGGCCCCATAATATCTTCCAAAATCAAAGCCAGTCCACTGAGCCCACCTTATACCATAAACAAACACTCAAGGAGATTAAAGAAGATAAAAGCAAAAATTCCCATTCAAAGGACCGTAATGTCAAAGACTCAAAAATCTTCAGCCCACACAGATGAGAAAGAACCAGCACAAGAAATCTGGCAACTCAAAAAGCCAGAGTGTCTTAGTTCTAAAATGCCTCAATAGTTCTCCAGCAATGGTTTTTAACTAGGCTTAACTGGCTGAAATGACAGGCATCAAAATCAGAATATGGTTAGAAATGAAGATCATCAAGATTCAGGAGAAAATTGAAACCCAATCTGAGGAATTTAAGGGATACTATAGAATGATACTGGAGCAGAAAGACAAAATGACCGTTTTAAGAAAGAACCAAACTGACCTGATAGAGCTGAGAAACTCACATCAAGAATTTCATAATACAATTGCAAGTATTAACGGCAGAATAGACCAAGCTGAGGAAAGAATCTCAGAGCTTGATTACAGGTTTCCCGTATAATCACAAATAAAATATACATAATGTACAAAACCTCTGAGAATTATAGTATTACCTAAAGAGACATATTACTCTTTAACATCCTTGCAAAAAAGGGAGAGAAAGCAAAGAACATGCGAAACATATTTGAGGATCCCATCCATGAAAAATTCCCCAACCTCTTTGGAGAGGCCAACATTCAAATTCAGATAATATAGGAAGCCCCTTGGAGATACTATACAAGACGACCATCCCCAAGACACACAGTCATCAGATTCTCCAAGATTGTAATGAAAGAAAATATTTTAAAGGCAACTAGACAGAAGGGTCAGTTTATCTACAAAGGGAGCTCAACCAGACTAACAGCATACCTTCAGGAAAAATTCTCCAAGTCAGAAGAGATTGGGAGCCTATATTAAGCATTGCACTATTAAAAAAATAAAAAAATAAATTCCAACCAAGAATTTAATATCCAGCCAAACTAAGCTTCAGCATTGAAGAGGAAATGAGATGATTTTCAGACAAGCAAATGATACAGAATTTTTTTTTACCACCAGACCTGCCTTATAAGAAGTCCTTAAGGGAGAGCTAAACATCAACAGAAAGACCATTACTGGCCATCACAAAAAAACACTTAAGTACATAGACCACTGACACTATAAGGCAACTACACAATCAAGTCTGTGTGATAGCCTGCTAACAGCATGACAACAGGATCTAATCTGCACATATCTATATCTTCAATGTAAATGGGCTAAATGTCCCAATTAAAAGACGCAGAGTGGTAAGTTGGACAAAAATGCATGACTCAACTGTATGCTGTTTTGATAAAATTCATCTCATGTTCAGTGACACCCATAGGCTCAAAGAAAAGGGATGGATGAAAATCTATCAAGCAAATGGAAAACAGAAAAAAGTGGGGGCTGATAGTATAATTTCAGACAAAACAGAATTTATACCAAAAATGATCAAAAAATACAAAGGAGAACATTAAATAATGGTAAAGGGTCAATGTAATAAAAAGACCCACCTATCCTAAATGTGAATGCACCCAACACAGGAGGATGCACATTTGTAAAACAAGTTATTAAAGACCTAGGAAGAGATTTAGGTAACCACACAATAATAGTGTGGGATGTCAACACCCCACTGACAGTATTATACAAATTGTTGAGGCCGAAAACTAACGAAGATATTTGGGACCTGAACTCAACACTTAATCACATTGATATAGAAATCTAGAGAACTTTCCACCCAAAAACAAAAGAAAATATATTCTTCTCATCTGCACATGGCATATACTTTAAAACTGACCACACAGTTAACCATAAAACAATTCCCAGCAAATTCAAAAATATCAAAATCACACTCTAGGATCACACTCTAGGATCACAGTGCAATAAAATTAGAAATCAATACAAAGAATAACGCTCAAAACCATACAATTATACAGAAATTAAACAACCTGCTCCTTAATAAATTTTTGGTAAAGAATAAAATTAAGTCAGAAATCAAGAAATTCTTTGAAACTAATGAGAACAAAGATACAACATACCAGAATTCCTGGGTCACAGCTAAAGCAGTGTAAAGAAGAATGTTTATAGCACAAAATGCCCACATGAAGAAGTTAGAAAGATCTCAAATTAATGACCTAACATCACCCAGAAGAGCTAGAGAAACAAGAGCAAATAAATCCCCAAACCAGCAGAAGTCAAGAAATAACCAAAGTCAGAGCTAAGCTGAATGCAACTGAGATGTGAAAAACTATAGAAAATATTAACAAATCTAGTCAATGGAGTTTTGAAAGAATACATAAGATAAACAGACCACTAGCTAGACTTATGAATAAAGAGCAGATCCAATAAACACAAAGAGAAATGACAAAGGAGACATTACCACTGACTTCACAGAAATACAAAAACCCTCACAGACTATGATGAACACCTCTATGCACACAAATTAGAAAACCTAGAAAAAATGGATAAATTTCTAGAAACATACAACCTTCGAAGATTTAATCAGAAAGAAAATGAAACCCTAAACAAACCAATAATGAGTTCCAAAATTGAATCAGTAATGGAAAGCCTACCTATAAGAAAATGCCCAGGACCAGATTGATTCACAGCTAAATTCTACCAGACATATATGGAAGAGCTGGTATCATTTCTCCTGAAACTACTCCAAAAGAATTGAGGAGGTAGGACTTCTCTCTAACTACTTCTATGTAGCTAGTTTTATCCTCATAACAAAATGTGGCCGAAACACAACAGAAAAATAAAACATCAAGCCAATATCCTTGATGAACATACATGCAAATATCTTCAACACAATAACTTAGCCAACACATCAAAAGCTAATCTTCCCCCACCAAGTAGGCTTTCTTCCTGGGATTCAAGATTTGTTCAACATACTCAAATCAATAAATGTGATTTATTACATAAACGTGCACACACACACACACACACAAATCCATATAACCATTTCAACAGATGAAGAAAAGGATTTCAAAAAAATTCCTCATTCTTTCATGTTAAAAATCCTCAACAATCTAGGAATCAAAGAACATACTCAAAATAATAGGAGCCATCTATAACCAACTCACAGCAACATCACACTGAATAGGTAAAAGCTGGACATTCCCCTTGAACGGTGGAACAAGACAAAAATGATCTCTCTCATCTCTCTTATTCACCATAGTCCTGGAAATCTTAGCCAGAGAAATCAGGCAAAAGAAAGAAATAAAGGGCACCCAAATAGGAAAAGAAGAAGTGAAACTGTTTCTCTTTGCAGATGATGTGATTCTATACATAGAAAACCCCATAGACTCTCTCAGAAGGCTTCTAGCTCTGATAAATGACTTCAGTAAAGTTTCAGGATACAAAATTGATGTATAAAAATCAGCAGCATTCCTATATAACTATAACATACAAGCAGAGGGCCAAATCAAGAATGCAACTCCATTCACAATATCCAGAAAATGATTAAAATACCTAGGAATACAGCTAACCAAGGAGGTGGAAGATCGCTGCACAGAGAAGTACAAAACACTGCTAAAAGATACCAGAGATGACACAAACAAATAGAAAAATATTCCACTCTCATGGATAGGGAGACTCAGTATCATTAAAAGGGGTATGATGTTTAAATAAATTCACAGACTGAATGCTATTCTGATCAAACTACCAATGGCATTCATCAGAGAATTAGAAAAACTATTTAAAAATTATATGGAACCAAAATAGAGGCTGAATAACCAAAGAAATTCTAAGCAAAAAAAAAAAAAAAAAAAAACCCAAAAAAGCTGGAGGCATCACTTTATGCAACTTCAAAATATACTACCAGGCTATAGTTACCAAAAACAGCATGCTATTGGTACAAAAAGAGGCATATAAACAAATAGAACAGAATAAAAATCCCAGAAATAAAGCTGCATACTTACAGCCATCTGATCTTCGACAAAGTCAATAGTCAACAAAAACAAGCAATGGAGAAGGACTCTATTTAATATATGCTACTGGGAAACCTGGTTAGCCATATGTGGAACACTGAAACTGGACTCCTTCCTTACACCACATAAAAAATCAACTAAAGATACATTAAAGACTGAAATTTAAAACCTAAAACTATAAAAACCCCGGAAGATATCCTACGAAGTGTCATTCTGGATGTAGAACCAGGTAATGATTTAATGACAAAAAGGCCAAAGCAATAGTAACAGAAACAAAAAATTGATAAATGAGACCTAATTAAACTAAAGAGCTTCTGCACTGCAAAAGTAACTATCAACAGTGTAAGCAGACAGTCTACACAATCGGGGAAGATATTTTCAAACTATACATCTGACAAAGGTCTAATATCCAGATTCTCTAAGGGCTTTAAATTAAGAAGCAAAACACAAAACAATCCCATTAAAAAGTGGGCAAAGGACATGAAACAGACACTTTTCAAAAGAATACATACACGCGGCCCTCAATCATAGGAAAAAAATGCTCAGTATCTCTAATCATTAGAGAAATGCAAATGAAAACCACAATGAGATACATTCTCCCACCAGTCAGAATGGCTACTATTAAAAAGTCAAAAGATAACAGATGCTGGCAAGTTTGCATTATACATTGGTGGGAATGTAAATTAGCTCAGCCATTGTGGAAAGCAATTAGATGATTTCTCAAAGAACTTAAAAGAGAACTACCATTCTACTCAGAAATCTCATTATTGAGTATGAACACAAATGAATATAAATCGTTCTACCATAAAGTAATACGCATGTGTACGTTTATTGCAGCACTCTTCATAATAGCAAAGATAAGGAACCATCCTAAATGCCCATCAACAGTAGACTAGATAAAGAAAATGTGGAACATATACATCATGTAGTATTGTATAGCTATAAAAAAGAACAAGATAATGTCCTTTGCCCCAACATGAATGGAGTTAGAGGCCATTATTCTAAGCACATTCACACACAAACAGAAAAACAATACTACATGTTCTCGGTTATAAATTGGAGCTAAATATTGAATACACATGGACACATGAAAGGGAAAAACACACACCAAGGCCTACTTGAGGGTGGAGAGTAGAAGGAAGATGAGGATTGAAAAGTCACCTATCAGGTACTATGCTTATTATCTCTGTGGCGAAATAATCTGTACACCAAAATCCCTGTAACATGCAATTTCTCTATATAACAAACCTACACAGGTACTCTTGAACCTAAAATAAAAGTTTACAAAAAGAATAATGTGGTTAATTCTCTAGCCAACAATTTGGAAATATTTTTTAAAAATAAATTCAATCAAGTGGTAAGTTCTGTTTGGCTGTCTTTCAGCTTAGTAATAAAGTGTTTTTTTTTCTTTTTCACCTACTCAAAAATTAAATAAAAACAATGATATAAATACTTTTGGGAAATAGTTAACGACATTTAAAATTTAGTATGAGTTTATGTTCTTACTTAATTTCATATGAAACAAATGTTTAAATTAGTAATTTAACCTGACATATAGTAAGAAAGCCTTCTGAGTCAAGATAATAAATCCAAAGACTAAAATAAAATTGCAAAATTCTCATAAAAGCACAATAGTGCAACAGAATTCCTTAGTGGTCTTTAGTCTACTTTGTTATTAATTTTGACATAATAATCTCATATCTTGAACATTTAAACTGAAGCCATGTTAACTTTTAAACATACCTATGTCTGGATGTATAATAGTATATTTAGATGATGATGATGATAGATTTGATAGATAGATAGATAGATAGATAGATAGATAGATAGATAGATAGTGTGTGTGTGTGTGTGTGTGTGTGTGTGTGTGTGTGTGTGAGATTATCCAGATCTTAGCTCAAATTTCACCTCTTTTGGGGGAGGTTTTTCCTTGCTGTCTTATTTAAACAACCACTTCTGTAGTCCAAGGCACACTTTATCCTATTACTTCACCTAGTTTTCTTAATAGCATGTCACATTAGCCAAAAGTACCTTATTCATTAGTTTACTTGGTTTTTCATTTTCACAGGATTTAAAATTTCATGAGAATATGGACCTTGTCTATCTTGGCCTACTATCTATTGCTTAGTAAACATTTATTGATATAGTTATATTTGTTGTTTTAAGTCGTGTGTCATATTCTGGCCCTTATGGTGCAGAACAGATAGAGTCTGAAGTTAGTCACTTAGGCAAGGGTTATTTGAACACTACGTTTAAAAGGGTCTGTTGAGCATGGGATTTACAGATTCCTGGACACATATTGTGTTTGGTAAATACTGGCAGCTTCTTAAATTTAAATTCATGCCCCACTGCTAACTATTTGTATAACATTAAGCAAATTATTTAACCGCTCTGAATCTCAGTTTCAATTCTATAATAATCTAAATATTAACAAATACCACACAAGCTTATTTTGATGATTAAATGATATAAATTTGAAAGTGCTCATTAATGTTATATATTGCTATTGCATAGATCTTTTCGGTTTACTAATCATGGTTTTGGATTAGCGTCTAGTTTACTAAAAGGATTTATAGTTGATGATTCAAATCATGTTTGCTCCAAGAAGAGAAAAACAGTTTGTTATAACAGATTAGTAGCATTCCGTAATACTTTACACACACACACACACACACACACACACACACACACATATATATGTAGCTTGTCAGGCTCTTGATCCACAGTTCCAAATAGAAAAGCAAAAAAAAAAAGCAGAAAATCAAGTAGTCAATGCTAATGCTACAGTCATCTAACTGAGTCTCAGGAAGTGATATGACAGTATCATTTGCAACAACTAAGCACGAAATACTCTTTAAACATTACAGAACAAAAACATTGTTCAGAGATAGTTTTAATTCACTTAATGCTACTTTTGAGAAGCATTTCTTCTTGTCTGCTCCCTTCTGCTTGGGTGGACTTTTAAAATAGTTATTAACTAGTATATACACATATTTAAAATATTAAAACTGTGTAACAAGTGAAAGTATTGGTCTGGTTTGTAGGAGGTTCCAATATATCTCATGTAGAATATTTAATTAGGACTTTAGAGAAAATAAGTTGGACTTAGTTACGAATATTTTACAAGTTGTGTGACTACATTTCATGAGACTGGAACTTCTCTATGAAGGATAGATAGATGATGATAGTGACGATGATAGATTGATGTTTGAATTAAAACCTTGAAATTCTTAATGTTTTGCAGGGTTTTTAAAATAATATTCACTATACACAAAAATTATCAACTGAATTTGCTTTTTTCCGTTCATATTAATGGAAAACCAGTACTGGTAAAATTTCTACTCAATGAATATTCTTACATTAAAATTTTCATACAATGTATAGGCAAATCTAGATTTCCTTTTTCCAAAAGAAAACCCAGTAGAAAAAGTGTGTGCTTCATTCTCTATTTAATTACCCATCTATATTGAGAAAATAAGTGATGGTATGCACTTTGCATAAGGGGAAAATCTCATGATATTGTTTTCCAAGGAGTAATATTTAATTCCCCTTATTCTGTCTACTTCATACACCTCACCTTTCAAATTTCTCAACCATATCCAAGTACTTAAGAAACTGAAAGTATAAATGTAGTTAAAAGTATAAATATTTGTATGACACCCCCTACTTTCTCCTTTTGACTCATAGAAATCAATTAACTCTATTTATATCTCACTTCTATAAACCTTCATTTTCTGTTTGTATGTCCTGTGTCCTCAAGAAGCCTCTATTCTATCACCTAAAATACTTAATACACTTCTGAACTTTTACCTTTAAACATATTGAATTGAATTGGTACTGTATTATGCTACAGTATTCTTAATCTTAGATCAGATGTTATGAATTCATTCAATTATTGGACAAAAAATCTTTTAGTGATTTTTCAAAAACTGCTGGTTATTTCTAAGTTTGTCGAATCATGCCATTGCTGTAATATCCTACAGATGTGACACAGCTATATTAATAATATTAAGAAAACAGTGGGGAATGCATGCAATAGAAGACACAGAAGGTCTGTATGTTTCGCAACATAATAGTTTACTTTAAAATATCTTTGTATACTGTAGATGCTTTTTACACTCTAAAAATCTAAATCAATCCATTCTTGTCAGGAATCAGATGGCTAGAACAGTTCCTTGTCAGTTTAGATCAGCTCTCTTTTTAAAATGTTAATCAAAATTAAGAATTATAAAGTCAATTTAATAATGAGATTACCAGTCTGATTCATTTAAAGATGCTTTAAAGCAGCACATTGTTTTTTCCTCCCTGTCTTTCCCTGTCCAGAATTAACATGCTTTTTGTTCTGACTTAGTAAGTGTGTACCTGGTAGAACATGTTTATCTTCTTTTCAGTGGATATCACATAAAACTTCTATGAAAGGTTAATATACTATGCTTTTGTGATAAACATTTTGAAATGTGTTTGTCTTCTAATTTTGAGAAAGTCTAAAATAAGTTGAAACAGCTTAGTTTATAGGACATTGTACATAATTTTTGAAGAAGGTTCACTATTTGCCTGAATATTGTAGCACAATGTCACTTAGGCTGGTTAACAAATCTATAATTTGTAGTTTAATTTTGAGCTATTAGCCAACTGAAAATTCTGTATTAAGGTGCTGGGTGTCCAGTCCATTACAATATATTCAAATTAGTAAAATCTAAGATCAGCACTAAATCAGTCCACAGATTTCAGTGTACTTAGAACTTAAAATCTCATTTGGGCACTGATTCCTTGTTGTCATTTGTTAAACTATGAAGTAGAGACGTAGGTTTTTATCTTTTTGTGATAAGATAGCTCCCAAATGATAATTTTTTAGTATATTAAATTTTGAAGATTAGGAGTCTTAATTACAGCAAAATAAAATTTAGCTTTCTTTACTGTTACATAGAAAAAAATATACAGGACAGTTAATTTAACCTTTATTTTTATTTATCAGTATTTCAGAATTTTCTTATTTAGATTTAGATGGTTTAATGCTTCCAAGTCAAGGTTACTGAAAAGTTTGACCAGAATCTAGCATTTTCTATATGTCAGTAGTATATACTATATTCTAAGATGATTGATATAAATGAGTTAGTTAACAGTGACTTTTTTTCTCCCAAAGTTGTATTGGAGTAAATAGCTTCAGTGTTTAAAATGTATTTCCTAAGCAAGCATAAATTTTAGCATAAATACATTTTCAAACTAAAAAATATAATTAAAGCCATTAACATTATTCTGAAAATATAACCTGAAAGTTTCATGCAAGGGTAATCTTCCATAGTGTTCTTAGTATGAAAATTCCATGTGATTTTTATTGTACACGTTTTAGATTAAAAGGCTATCAACCTACTATAATGGCTAAATCCAAAACACTAAAAATTCCAATTATTGATGAGGAACAACAGTAATTCACGTTTATTGCACATGGGAATATAAAATAGTACAGCCACTTTGGAAGACTGTTGGCAGTTTCTTACAAAGTTAAACAGAATCTTACCATGTGATCCAGCAATTACATTCTCGGGTAGTTACCCAATTGATTTGAAAATTTACATTCTCACAAATCCTACAAATAAATGATTATAGCAGCTTTACTCATAATAATTAAAAAAATAGGAGATGGAAGCAACCACAATATCTTTCAATAGGCAAATGGGCAAGCAAATTGTGGTACATCAGTACAATGGAATACTATACACTGTAGGATTCCATTTATATGAAATTCTGAAAAGGGCAAACTATAGAAACGGTAAATAGATCAGTGGTTGCCAGGGACATAGAGGAGGGTTGGTTCAATAGGTAAAACATGAGGTATTTGTTAAGATAGTCAAACTATTCTATATGGTACTATAATATTTGATGCATAACACTGTAAGTTTGACAAAACATAGAATGTTACAGCCAAATGCTGTAAAAATGTGCGTAAGAGATACAATGGATTGGACAAAAACTCAACTTTTCAAAACAAAATTGGCAATAGAGTATTTCAGGTTCTACATATTCTTTTTTATTTTAAGTTCCAGAATACAAGTGCAGAACATGCAGGTTTGTTACATAGGTATACATGTGCCATGGTGGTTTGCTGCACCTATCAACCCATCATCTCGGTTTTAAGCTCCATATGCATTAGCTATTTGTCCTAATGCTCTCTTTCTCCTCACCCCTCACCCTGCGACTGGCCCCAGTGTGTGTTGTTCCCATCCCTGTGTCCACGTGTTCTCGTTGTTCAACTCTCACTTAGGAGTGACAACATGCAATGTTTGGTTTTCCGTTCCTGTGTTAGTTGCTGAGGGTGATGGCTTCCAGCTTCATCCATGTTTCTGCAAAGGACATGATTTATGCCTGCATATATTTCATGGTGTATATGTACCACATTTTATTTTTCCAGCCTATCATTGATGGGCATTTGGGTTGGTTCCATGTCTTTGCTCTTGTAAATAGTGCCGCAATAAACACACGTGTGCATGTGTCTTTATACTAGAATAATTTATATTGCTTCAGGTATATACCCAGTAATGGGTTTGCTGGGCCTAATGACATTTCTCATTCTAGATCCTTGAGGAATCGCCACACTGTCTCCCCCAGTGGTTCAACTAATTTACAAACCCACCAACAGTGTAAAATCTTTCCTATTTCTCCACAGCCTTGCCTGCATCTATTGTTTCTTGACTTTTGTATAATATCCATTAGGCTCGTGTGAGATGGTATCTGATTGTGGTTTTGATTTGCATTTCTCTAATGATCAGTGATGTTGAGCTTTTTTTCATGTTTCTTGGCCACATAAATGTCTTCTTTTGAGAAGTGTTTGTTCATATCCTTTGCCCACTTTTTGATGGGGTTATTTTTTTCTCTTTTCTTGTAAATTTGATTAAGTTCCTTGTAGACTATTCTGGATATTTAGACCTTTGTCAGATGGGTATATTGGAAAAATGTTCTCCCACTCTGTAGGTTGCCTGTTCACTCTGATGATGGCTTCTTTTGCTGTGCAGAAACTCTTTACTTTAATTAGATCCCATTTGTCAATTTTGGCTTTTGTTGCAATTGCTTTTGGTGTTTTCATCATGAAGTCATTTCCCATGCCTATGTCTTGAATGGCATTGACTAGGTTTTCATCTCGGGTTTTTATGGTTTTAGGTCTAATGTGTAAGTCTTTAATCCATCTTGAATTAATTTTTGTATGAGGTGTAAGGAAGGGATCTAGTTTCGGTTTTCTGCATATGGCTGGCCAGTTACCCCAGCACCATTTATTAAATAGGGAATCCTTTCCCCATTGCTTGTTTTTGTCAGGTTTGTCGAAGATCAGATGGATGTAGATGTGTGGTGTTATTTTTGAGGTCTCTGTTCTGTTCCATTGATCTATATGTCTCTTTTGGTACTAGTACCATGCTGTTTTGGCTACTGTAGCCTTGTAGTAGTTTGAAGTCAGGTAGCACGATGCCTCCAGCCTTTGTTCTTTTTGCTTAGGATTGTCTTGGCTATACGAGCTCTTTTTTGGGGTTCATATGAAATTTAAAGTAGTTTTTCTATTTCTGTGAAGAATATCAATGGCAGGTTGATGGGAATAGCATTGTATCTATAAATTACTTTGGGTAGTATGGTCATTTTCACAATACTGATTATTCCTATCCATGAGGATAGAATGTTTTCCAATTTGTTTGTGTCCTCTCTTATTTCTTTGAGGTGTGGTCTGTAGTTCTCCTTAAAGAGGTCCTTCACATCCCTTGTTAGATATATTCCTAAGTATTTTATTCTCTTTGTAGCAATTGTGAATGGGAGTTTGTTACAATTTGTCTCTCTGCTTGACTTTTGTTATCGTATATGAATGCTTGTGATTTTTGCACATTGATTTTTTATCGTGAGACTTCGCTGATGTTGCTTATCAGCTTAAAAAGTTTTTGGGCTGAGACTATGGAGTTTTCTAAATATAGAATCATATTGTCTGCAAACAGAGACAATTTGACTTCCTTTCTATGTGAATACCCTTTAATTTTTTCTCTTGCCTGATTGCCCTTGCCACACCTTCCAATACTATGTTGAATTGGAGTGGTGAGAGAGAGCATCCGTGTCCTGTACCAGTTTTCAAAGGTTCCAGCTTTTACCCATTCAATATGATATTGGCCGTAGGTTTGTCATAAAATAGCTGATGTGGTTTTTGTCATTGATTCTCTTTATGTAATGGATAACATTTATTGATTTGTGTATGTTGAACCAGCCTTGCATCCCAGGGATGAAGCCAACTTGATCATGGTGGATAAGCTTTTTCTGTGCTGTTGGATTCAGTTTGCCAGTATTCTATTGAGGATTTTCACGTCGGTGATCATCAGGGATATTGGCCTGAAGTTTTGTTTGTTTGTTTGTTTGTTTTTTTGCGTTCCTGCCAGGTTTTACTATCAGGATGATGCTGGCCTCATAAAATGAGTTAGGGAGTAGTCTCACCTTTTCAATTCTTTGGAATAGTTTCAGAAAGAATGGTATCAGCTCCTCTTTGTACCTCTGGCAGAATTTGGCTGTGAATATGTCTGGTCCTGGGCTTTTTTTTAGTTAGTAGGCTATTAATTACTGCCTTATTTTCAGAATTTGTTATTGGTCTATTCAGGGAATAGATTTCTTCCTGGTTTAGTCTTGGAGGGTGTATGTGTTCAGAAATTTATCCATTTCTTCTAGATTTTAAAGTTTATTTGTGTAGAGGTATTTATAATATTATCTGATGGTAGTTTGCATTTCTGTGGGGTCAGTGGTGATATCTCCTTTATCATGTTTTATTGTTGTCTATTTGATTCTTCTCTCTTTTCTTCTTTTTTTTTTTTTTTTTTTTTTTGGAGACGGAGTCTCGCTCTGTCGCCCAGGCTGGAGTGCAGTGGCGCAATCTTGGCTCACTGCAAGTTCTGCCTCCCGGGTTCACGCCATTCTCCTGTTTCAGCCTCTCCGAGTAGCTGGGACTACAGGCGCCCGCCACCACGCCCGGCTGATTTTTTTTGTATTTTCAGTAGAGACGGGGTTTCACCATGGTCTCGATCTCCTGACCTCGTGATCCGCCTGCCTCGGCCTCCCAAAGTGCTGGGATTACAAGCGTGAGCCACCGCGCCCAGCCTTTTCTTCTTTATTAGTCTAGCTAGTGGACTATTTTGTTAATTTTTTCAGAAAACAGCTCCTGGATTTATTGTTTTTTTTTGGAGGGGTTTTTGTGTCTCTGTCTCCTTCAGTTGTGTTCTGATCTTATTTATTTCTTGTCTTCTGCTAGCTTTTGGATTTCTTTGCTCTTGCTTCCATAGATCTTTTAATTGTGATGTTAGGGTGTCGATTTGAGATGTTTCCAGCTTTCTAATGTGGGCATTTAGTGCTATAAATTTTCCTCTTAAGACTGCTTTAGCTGTGTCCCAGATATTCTGGTATATTGTTTCTTTGTTCTTATTGGTTTCAAAGAATTTCTTGATGCCTGCCTTAATTTCATTATTTACTCAGGAGTCATTCAGGAGCAGGTTATTCAATTTTCATGTTATTGTGTGGTTTTGAGTGAGTTCCTTAATCCTGAGTTCTAATTTTGTTGCACTGTGGTCTGAGAGTCTGTTTGTTATTATTTTAGTTCTTTTGCATTTGCTTTGCTGAGGAGTGTTTTACTTCCAATTATATGGTTGATTTTAGAATAAGTGTCATGTGGCACTGAGAAGAATATATATTCTGCTGATTTGTTTTAGGAGAGTTCTGTAGATGTCTATTAGGACCACTTGATCCAGAGCCAAGTTCACGTCCTGAGTATCTTTGTTAATTTTCTGTCTCATTGATCTGTCTAATATTGATGGGGGGTGTTAAATATCCCACTATTATGTGTGGGAGTCTAAGTCTCTTTGTAGGTGTCTAAGAACTTGTTTTGTGAATCTGGGTGCTCCTGTATTGGGTGCGTATATATTTAGGTTAGCTCTTGTTGAATTGATGCTTTTACCGTTATGTAATGCCTTTCTTTGCCTTCTTTGATCTTTGTTGGTTTAAAGTCTGTTTTGTCAGAGACTAGGATTGGAATCCCTGCTTTTTTGCTTTCCATTTGCTTGGTAAATTTTCCTCCATCCCTTTATTTTGAGCCTATGTTTGTCTTTACAATTGAGATGGGTCTCCTGAACACAGCACATTGATGGGTCTTGACTCTTTATCCAATTTGCCACTCCGTGTCTTTTAATTGGGGCATTTGGCCCATTTACATTTAAGGTTAATATTGTTGTGTGTAAATCTGATCTGTCATCATGATGCTATCTGGTTATTTTGCACACTAGTTGATGCAGTTTCTTCATAGTGTCATTGGCCTATATATATATATATATATATATATATATATATATACACACACACATACATATGTATATATGTGGCTCTCAGGTGGGCCACCGCACCACACTGCTCTTCCTTCCTCTCTGTGGGTCACATCAGCTGCCTAGTCAGTTCCAGGATGAGAGAACCTGGATACCTTGGTTGCTGGTGCAAGATTCTCACACTGTTATGGTTATTTTCAGTGAGAGCCTCTGATTGCTGGTGCTTCTAGTCAGCCATCTTTCTGGTTCTACATTTGTCTGCTTCAATCAGTAACATTTATCCACATTTTATATATGTGTGTGTGTGTGTGTGTGTGTATATATATATATATATATATTGCAGTGGCTGGTACCAGTTTTTCTTTCCCATATTTAGTGCTTCCTTCAGGAGCTCTTGTTAAGGCCAGCCTGGCTGTGATGAAATCCCTCAGCATATGCTTGTCTGTAAAAAACTTTACTCCTCCTTCACTTATGAAGCTTAGTTTGGCTGGATATGAAATTCTGGGTTGAACATTCTTCTCTTTAAGAATGTTGAATATTGGCCCCCACTCTCTTCTGGCTTATAAGGTTTCTGCTGAGAGGTCCACTGTTAGTCTGATGGGCTTCCCTTTGTAGGTAACCTGGCCTTTCTCTCTGGCTGCCCTTAACATTTTTTTCTTCATTTTTACCTTTGAGAATCTGATGATTATGTGTCTTGGGGTTGATCTTCTCTTGGAGTATCCTAGTGGTGTTCTCTGTATTTCCTGAATTTGCATCTTGGCCTGTCTTTCTAGGTTGCAGAAGTTCTCTTGGATAATGTCCTGAAGTGTGTTTTACAGATTGGTTCCATTCTCCCCTTCTCCTTCAGGTACTCCAATCAATCATAACTTCAATCTTTTTACATTGTCCTATATGTCTCAGAGGTTTTGCTCCTGTTCACCCTTTTTTCTCTAATTTTGTCTGCATGTCTTAGTTCAGCAAGGCAGTCTTCAAACTCTGCTATCCCTTCTTCTGCTAGGTTGATTCAGCTATTGATTCTTGTGTATGCTTTATGAAGTTCTTGTGCTGTGTTTTTCAGCTCCATCGGGTCATTTATGTTCCTTTCTAAACTGGTTATTCTAGGTAGCAGCTCCTCTAACCTTGTATCAAGGTTCTTAGCTTCTTTGCATTGGGTGAGAATATGCTCCTTTAGCTCAGTGAAGATTGTTATTATGCACCTTCTGAAGCCTACTTCTGTCAATTCATCCATCTCATCCTCCATTCAGTTCTGCACCCTGGCTGGAGAGGTGCTGCAATCATTTAAAGGAGAAGAGGCACTATGGCCTTTTGGTTTTCAGAATTTTTTCATTGGTTCTTTCTCATCTTCATGAGTTTGTCTAGTTTTGAACTTTGAGGCTGCTGACCCTTGGATGGGGTTTGTGTGCGTACTTTTTTGTTGTTGTTGGTGGTGGTGTTGTTTCTTTCTGTTTTTTTTTTTTCTTCAATGGGCAGGTCCCCTTTTTGTAGGGCTGCTGCGGTTTGCTGGGGGTTCACTTCAGGCTCTATACGTCTGGTTTGCTCCCAAGCTTGGAGATGTCACTAGAGGAGGCTGGAGAACAGCAAAGATGGGTACTTACTCCTTCCTCTGGGATCTCTGAACTTGGGGAGTACCAATCTGATGTCAGTAGGAACTCTCCTGCATAGGGTGTCTGACAACCCCTGTTGGAGGATCTCACCCAGTTGGGTGGCACAGGGAGCAGGACCCATTTAATGGAGCACTTTCACTCTCCCTTGATGGAGGGGGTGTGCTTTGCTGAGGGGAATCCCACCCATCTGGGCTGCCTGATTCCTCAGAACTAGCAGATGGAAGGATAAGTCTGCTGGTCCATGAAGACTGTGGCCATCCCTCCCCCTAAGGGCTCAGGCCAGGGAGATCAGAGTACCTTAGACCCTGGCTAGATTGGTTGGAGTTCCTGCAAGGAGGCCCTGCCCAGTGAGGAGGGATGGGTCAGGGTCAGGCCTGAAGAGGCACTCTGGCTGCAGTCTGCCATAGCTGGTGTGTTGGGCTGTAGGATACCTCTTGGGGCAAAGCTGTCCAGCCTGCCTGGCTCAAGCAGGGGAAAAGTGCAGCCTGGAGCTATGGATAGGGCTGCCACCCCTCCCCCTCCCTGGGAGCTTAGTGTGTTAGGCAGCTGTCAATCCCAGTGTTGGCTGCCACACCCCACCCCCAAGGAGCTCAAACGGTTAGACAGCAGGCAGCTGCAGCTGTGGTGCTGATCGCCCCTTCCCCCAGGAACCTGGCAGGTTTAAGCAGATTGTAGCTGAGAGGCTATTGAGAATCTGTGCAGCTCTGCGGTTAGGACTCTAGGCCCAGGTGGCATGGGTTCATGAGTGAGATCTTCTGATCCATGGGTTGCACAGTTCCATGGAAAAAGCATGGTTTCTCAGGCTGGGTAAAACACTCACTTACCACCTCCCTTGGTTGGGGAGTGGGGGGTCCCCTGCCCTGCCCCATGTGGCTCTCAGGTGGGCTACCGCACCACACTGCTCTTCCTTCCTCTCTGTGGGTCACACCAGCTGCCTAGTCAGTTCCAGGATGAAAGAACCTGGATACCTTGGTTGCTGGTGCAGGATTCTTATGCTGTTATGGTAATTTTCAATGAGAGCCTCTGATTGCTGCTGCTTCTAGTCAACCATCTTTCAGGTTCTACATTTGTCTGCTTCAATCAATAATATTTATCCACATTTTAGATTTAAGTCTTGTTATAGGACAACTCTTCATTTGAATGCCTTATTGTTAAACATATTAAAGATAGCAAAATGGACTGGAGGTACTTCAAGATGGCTTATAGAGACATTTCATACTCACATTCCACACAAATAAGAAACTAAATAGCCAGTAGGTAATCACACTTTGAATAGATTATCCAAAAGAGAACACTGTGGTTCAACAGAAAAGTGACAGGAAATACCAAAAGCACAGAAGGAGAGGGAAGAAAGGCAGCCTCCTCAGCTGGGATCTGCCAGGAGCCTGGTGAGACCCCGATGTGGGTAAAGGGTAAGTGAGGGATCCCCAGCAGTCCACCTTTCTACCTTCGACTCCTGCAAACTTAAACATGGAAGAGACTCTTGACCCATGCAGACCCTGCAACTAACAGGGAGCTGCCTGAAGACCACACAATGACACTGCCCAAAGAGGGAGCTTGTGCTGTATCCGACCTCCTTGCTGCTCCAAGTTCTAGGCAACTATTGCAAGGTGCCATTTTGAGATCCGAGATCCCAAGACTAGATATGGCCATTGGTCTCAACAGTACCTTCATCTCCACATCCCTGGAGCTTCACTAACATCCCCTACCCACAAACACCACGCTGGCTGACAGCTATCAGCAGAGCCAAAACATGGGCAACAGGCAGTAACTCCACTGCCTCCAGAAGAGAAGCCACCACGCAGTGGCAGAGTTCCTTACCTGTAGCTTCAGTTGCTGCATGTTGAAGATGAATTTCGAGTGAAGTGTTAACTGACATTGTGGGAGACAAAAATGCGAGCAAAAAGCATGCTCCCCATACACCTGCATATGGCAGCTGCCACTGAAAGCAACCCCACCCTCCCCAGTGTCAAGGCTTCAGTGCAGCTGCTGCCTCTCTTTAGCATTCTACTTGTGGCCTAAGGATTACTCCGTCCCTACCTACCACAACCAATGTCAGTATGCACCACTGTGAGGCCCTAGAACATGCCCATTTAGTCCAGCTTCACCCCCTCATGCCAGAGTATGCAGTCCAGGGGTCTAGGGATCACCCAGCCTGTCTCCTTGAGCACTCCTCCCAGGGAACTGAGGTTGAGCACACCCACCCTGCTGATACTGCCACAGCTGACACTTACAGGCACACACTACCTGAGGACCTGGAGACTGGCCTTCCCAGCCCACTGGGGATGCCAACAACACTAGCGTATACTGCTCAAAACCCAGAGAGATATACCACCACTGCTACTGCAATTGCCCATGCCACATCTGCTGTATAGCCTGAGAACTTTCCCACCCATCTGGCCACCACAGCCACAACTGAAATCCAAGCAAACAATGTAGAGGCCCAAGAATCAGCTCCCATAGATCCACTAACACAGGTGCCATAATACTCTGCCTTAGGGCTCAAGGATAGGCAGACTCAGACTACCAACGCCACCACTGGGATCCAGTCTCAGGCAGAACTTCACCACAGCCTCCAGTAATAACTGCACACCAAAACATCAAGGATATCACAGACACCAATAATGCTATTTACAGAAAAAGAAATCATACAGCGAATATGCTACTGCGTGCACCCAGAATCAAAACCAAAGTGGCCTACCCAACCAACACCATAGATGCATCTTCAGGAAAATGTCTTCCCCTATGAAAACAAATTCAAAAAAATTAGAAGCAATTGTTACACTACATGTGCAGAGATCAACATAACAACATAGGGAACATGAAAAAGCAAGGAAATATGACACCTACAAAGGAGCACAATAATTCCTCAGAAATAGGTCCAAATCAAAAATAAATGTATAAAGTCTTGGAAAATAATTTGAAATAATGATTTTTGAAAACTCAGGGACATACAAAAGAATACCAAAAAACAATATACAGAAATCAGAAAATTCAGGATGTGAATGAGAAATTTGCCAGAGAGATAGACATCATTAAAAAAAAATTCTGGGACTAAATAATTCATTGAATGAAGTTCAAAATATATTGGAAAGTTTTAATAATTGATTAAATCAAGTAGAATAAGGAATTTCAGAACTTGAAGACAGATCTTTTGAAATAACCCAGTCAGACAAAAATAAAGAGAATTTAAAAAGATGAACAAAGCCTACATTACATATGGAACAACATATGGGGACCGAATATTCAAATTTATGGAGTCCCAGGAGGTAAAGAAAAAACGAATGGGTTAGAAAACATAGGTGATGAAATAACAGGTGAAACTTTCCAAGTCTAGCAAAAGATTTAGGTATCCAAATACAGGAAGCTCAGGAAGCCTTAAGCACTCACAATGCAGAAAGGTCTTTTCCATGGCACAATTTAAAGAGAGAGAATTCTAAAAACATTAAGGAAAAAGCATCTAGACACCTATAAATGAACCCCCATTTCACTAATAGCAAATTTTTCAGCAGAAACCATACAGGCCGTGAGAGAATGGGATGATATAATCAAAGTGTTGGGGGGAAAAAAACTTGCCAATAAAGGATACTATTCTCAGTGATGTTATTCTTCATAAATGTAGGAAAAATAAAGTATTTTCCAGACAAATAAAAGCTGATAGAATTTATCACAACTAGACCAGACCAAGAAATACTTAAGGAAGTACAACATCAACACACAAAAGAATGATATCAATCATCATGAATACATACAAACATATAAAAACCACTAGGAGAGCAAACACACAAACAAAAAAGAAAAAAGACTCATCTCTTACCACTACAGAAAACCACCAAGCCACAATGATGATATGAGAGAAAACAACAATTTATATGCAAAGCAACCAGAAATCCATTCATAGGATGACAGGAATAAACTCTGATATATCAATAATAACCTTAATTGTAAATGGACTTATCTATCCACTTAAAAGATGTAGACAGGCTGAATAAAAAAAGTGACCCAGTTATATGCTGCCTACATAAAACTATTCTCACTTGTAAAGACACATATAGGCTAAAAATAAAGGGTTGGAAAAATATATTTCATGCAAATAGAAACCAAAAGCAAGCAGAGGTAGCTATACTTACATCAGATAAAACAGATGTTAAATAAAAAAAAACAGTGAAAAGAGACAAAGAAGGTCATTGCATTATGATGAAGGGATCAACTCAGCAAGAGAATGTAATAATTCTAAATATATGTGCACCAAGCACTGGAGCACCTAGATATATGAAGCAAATTGTATTACACTTAAATGGAGAGACAGACTCCAATACAATAATAATTGGGGACTTCAACACACCACTCTCAGCATTAAACAGATCATCTATAAGAAAATTAGCAAAGAAACATTGGACTGAAACTGCATTTTAGACCAAGTGGACCTAACATACATTTATAAAAATTTCATCCAAGAGCTACAGAACACACATTCTTCTTATCAAAACATAAAACTTTCTCCAGGATACAACATATGATAAGACAAAAAATAAGTCTCAAGAAATTTTTAAAAGTCAAAGTCATATCAAGTCTTCTATGACTACAGTGGAACAAAACTAGACATTCATAACAAAAAGAAATTTGGAAACTGTACAAATACATAGAAATTAAACAACATACTCTTGAATTTGGAGTATTGGATCAACAAAGAAATTAAGAAGGAAATTCAAAAATTTCTTGAGCCAAATGAAAATGAGAGTACCGCATACTGAAACATATGGCATATAGGAAAATGCAGTGCTAAGAGGGAAGTTTATAGCAATAAGCACTTTCATCAAAGAGGCAGAAGTATTTCAGATAAATAATCCAATCATGCATCTCAGGGAAAAGCAAGAAAAAAATCAAAATCCAAATTAGAAAAAGGGAATAAAGATAACAGTACAATTCAATGAAATAGGGACTAAAAAAATACAAACGATCAACAAAATAAAGGGTTGGTTTTTTGAAAAGATGAACAAAATTGACCAACCATTTGCTAGAATAAAAAACAAAGAAGAACCAAATAAACAAAATCAGAGATAAAAAATGAGATATCACAGTGAATACCACAGGAATACAAAATTATCAGAGACTATCAGGAAAAACTGTACACTAACAAACTGGAAAACCCAGATGAAATGCAAAAATTCCTGGACACATACAACTTAGCAAGATCAAATTATAAAAAGATGGAAAACCTGAGCAGACCAAAAACAAGTAATGAGATCAAAGCAGTAATCAAGAGTCTCCCAATAAAGAAAAGACCACAATTGGATGACTTCAATACAGAATTCTACCAAACTTTCAAGAAAGAAACCAATTCCTCTCAAAATATGCCAAGAAATGGAAGAAGAATGAATTCTCTTTAACTCATTTTATAATGCCAGCATTACTATGATACCCAAACCAGAAAATAACAATAAAAAGAAAAAACTACACACCAATTTCCCGGATGAACGTAGAAACAAAAATCCTCAACAAAATACTAGCAAAGTATATTCAACAACACATCCGGAAAATACACCATGATCAAGTGGGATTTAACTAAATGATGCAAGGATGGTTTAACACATGAAAATGAATAAACATGATGTTAACACATCACATCAACAGAACGAAGAACAAAAGCCATATGATCATCTCAATAAGTGCAGAAAATGAATTTGATAAACTTCAACATCCCTTTATGACAAAAACACTCAACAAACTAGGCATAGAAAGAACGTACCTCAACATAATAAAGGACATATATGACAAATCCACAGGTAACATCATACTGAATGGGGAAAAGCTGAAATTCTTGAAGAACTGGAACAATACAAGGATGCCACATTTGCTAAGCAAAGTTTTAGAATGTTTTAAAAATATTTATACTGTAATTCAACATAGTACTGGAACAATCAGGCAAGAGAAATAAATAAACAGCAACCAAATTGGGAAACAAAAAGTCCAACTATCCCTGTTTACAGATTATATGATCTTATATCTAGAAAGCCTATGGACTCAATCAAAAACTTCTTTGATCTGAAAAATAAATTCAGTAAAGTTTCAGGACACAAAATCAGTAGACAAAAAAAAATCAGTATATAAAAATCCATAGATACAAAATTAGTGATAAAAAAATCAGTAGCTACAAAAATCAGGATACAAAAGTCAGTAGAATTTCTATTTACTAATAATAAAGCAGCCAAGAAAGAAATAAAGAGGGCAATCCAATTTACCATAGCTAAAAAAGTAAAATACCTAGGAATAAATGTAAGCAAGGAGGTGAAAAATCTCTACAAGGAAAACTACAAAATAATAATAAAATAAATTGAAGAGGACACAAAAAATGAAAAGACACCCCATGCACACATATCGAAATCATTTAGATCATTAAAATTATTATACTGCCCAAAGCAATCAACAGATTCAATGCAATCCCTACCACGATACCAGAGTCATTTTTCACATAATTAGAAAAAATGAATCCTAAAATTTGCATGGAACAAATGTGGAGCCCAAATAGCGAAAGCAATCCTGGGAAAAAAGAACCAAGCTGGAGGTACCACACTACCTAACTTCAAAATATATTACAAGGCTGTAGTGACCAAAGAGTATGGTATTGATATAGAAACAGGCGCATAGGACAATGGGACCTAAAAGAGGACTCAGAGATCGATATGCATATTTAAAGTCAACTGATTTTCAATGTAGGTGCTAAGTACATACATTTGGGAAATGATAGTCTCTTTAATAAATGGTGCTTGGAAAATCAAATATTCATATGCAAAAGAATGAAAGTGAACCCTTATTTCTCACCATATACAAAGGCTTAAATGTAAGATTCAAATCAATAAAACTACTGGAAGGAAACCTAGAGAAAAATCTTCATGACCTTAGTCTAAGCAAAGGTTTTATGCTCAAAGGCACAGACAACAAACAAAACAAAAATAGACAAGTGAAATTATATTAAACTAAAAAGCTTCTGTACAACAAAGGAAGCAATCAAGAGAATGAAGACACAACCTGTTGAATGGAAGAAAATATTTGCAAACTATTCATTTGATAAGGGACTAATATCCAGAATATACAAGGGACTCTAATAACTCAATAGCTAAAAAACAATCCTATTAAAAATTGGGCAAAGGATCTAGGCATTTCTCAAAAAAAGACATACATATGACTGACAGGTATATGAAAAAATGCTCAACATTCCTAACTAACAAAGAAATGCAAAACAAAACCATGATGAGACATCATCACACCCCAGTTGAAATGGCTTTTATCCAAAAGACAAAAAATAACAAATGTTAGTGAGGATGCAGAGAAATGGAAACTCTTATATAGTTTTGGTGAGACTATAATGCCGTAGAGCCACTATGGAAAACAGTATGGAAGTTTGTCAAAAAAACTAATAGCAGCACTCCCACATAATCCAGCAATCCTACTACTGAATATTTATCCAAGAGAAAAGAAATCACTATATCAAATATAGGAATGCCTGCACTACCATGCTTATCACAGCAGTATTCACAATAGCAAACATATGGAATTAACCAAAGTGTCAGTCAATGGAGAAGTGGATAAAAAATGTGGTGTATATACCCAATGGTATATTATTCATCCATAAAAAAGAATGAAATCATTTCATTTGCAGCAACATGGATGGAAATGGGGAATCATTATGTTAAATGAGATAAGCCAGGCACAAAAATACAAAATCACATTCTCATTCATATGTGACAGCTAAAAACGTTTATCTCACAGAATAGAATGACAGATGCCAGAGGCTGGGAATAGTGTGGATGGGAGGGGTGATTAAAAAAGGTTTATTAATGGGTACAAATATACAGTTATATACAAGAAATAATTTCCAATGTTTGATAGGAAAGTGGGATGACTATAGTTAGCAACAATGTATTGTATATTTCAAAGAAGCTAGAAAGTGGGACTTGAAACGTTCCTCACACAGAGAAGCGATAAATACTCCAGATGCTGGATATCCCAAATTTCCTGATTTGATCATTACACATTCTACGCATGCAACAAATACATGTACCCCGTAAGTATGCAAAATATTATGTCCCAATAAGAAAAGATACAAATTTGTTTAAATGTGTTTTTTAAGCAAGTTTACTCTACCATAGAATGTATAAGTAATCATTTTCACTTTATTTTTTTGCTAGCAATTTAAGGGCATGAGGCTGCAAAAGCTGTCACACCTTAAAATCTTTTGACAGCTTGCATAGATTCTCCTTTGGTAAGCTGGATAACGACAGCTGAATATTAATACTCATTTATCTTGCATAATTATGAAATTGTCTAGCCTGGACTAGTGAATTGCTGGAGCTATTCTATGAGCCACTTGTGTTATTATCATGCTCTTAAATCCATTCTAGGGGTAATACAAAGGTAAGTTAATTGTTCCAATCCCTGCCCACTCTCTAGAAGCTTCTAGTTAAAAGCTAAGCAAATTTTCAGAATGTGATAAAATATTTATACTATAACTGGTTAAGTACAACAGAGGCTATATCACAGTGAGCTACAATATTGAAAACAGAAATTCACTCTTAAAAATTTACTAGTAAAAATAAATTTAGTTATTACACCTATTAATACAGATGATTTTACAATTTTTAAAACAATATACTTTAAAACTAGAGGCACGTGTCATTACAGAGTGTGGTTATATCTAGAGACTGAATGTAATATTAACAAAACAATAATGGGGGAGGGGACAAGATGGTCAACTAGATGCAACCAAGAAGCACTACTCCCATGGAGACAGACCTAATTACGAAGTAAACCACCATAATGTGGGAAGATCTTTGAAGAGAAATGTCTGAGGGTGGATAGAAAGCTTACACTGGCGCCTAGGCTGAAGAGGGAGGAAGCTGGAAACCCTGCACAGGATACATGAGTGCTAGAGCTACTTTCAGACCCTGGAGAGCTCCTGAAACAAGGGTGAGTGAAAGAACGAAAGGACAGCTCACTCTTGCCATTGACCTATGGGATCCTAGATACAGGGGACCATGCATTCCCGACAGACACGTGAGCTGGTGTGGGGAATCTTCCCATGGAACAAATAGAGATATGCCTTTAAACGGCTTAAAGGCCAGGAGTTTTTGTGCACTGGGCAGCTCCGGTGGAGAGCAGTAATAGATGGCCATCTCCCAGCCCTCCCCATTTTTCTCTGGGAGGCGCAGGCCTTAGCTGACCTCTGAGCCAGAAGAGAGTGGAGCTCGCTTCTCCATGGGACTGACGCATGTCTATTCTGCACAGCACAGCCTCTGCAGCCCAGCCTCAGTGCATTGCTCCACCTGAGTATTCTCCTGGTGACCTGGGAAAACATTGGATCCCTCAGTGTGGCCAGAACCCAACTCCAAGCCGTGGGACATCCTAGTGCCTCAGGGCTGTGGCATGCAGCTCTGGAGTAGGTAGCCAAGATCTACAGCCAGCACTCAAGCAGGGAAGGAGCCCCCAACCTCAGAGCACTGAGAAGGGCAAGATGGGTGGGTCCCTGAGTCAGGGCAGGAGTAGGGTGTGCCTTCCTCTGCCAGGCTGGTCCAGAAAGGGTGTGGCCACTGTGTCTGCCTGAGGTGGCCCTTTGGCCCACAATATCTAACCAAAGAAAGCCAGGCGTGGCAGTGGTGATTGAAGGGAGCTCCGAGAAAGCCGAAGAGCAAACCTGGTGAGGGTGCCGTCTCTCCACTCCCAAAGCAGAGCATGCCTGCAAATGACAAAAAGTACAAAGGAGTCATGTGACTATTAGCCTAACTACTGGCCATCACTCCTTAGCACCATCTACTGGATAAAAGTCAAAACTACAACGCCAAATATTCTGCCAATATATACACCTGTGAAACCAAGCACAATAAGTCACCCATACATAAGGATCCTGTACAGAGCCCTGGCCCTCTGAGTGTCAAGAATGAAAGCCAACTGACTATACTCAACTTACACCACAGTTAAAGGAATACCAAGCTTCTCAGATGAGAAATAAGCACAAAAGTCTGGCAATTAAAAAAGCCAGAGTGTCCCTTACCTTCAAAAGCCACAGTGTCCCTTACCCACTAGCTCCCCAGCAATGGTTCTTAACCAGTCTGAAGTGACTGAAATGACAGACATAGAATTCAGCATCTTGATGGCAAGGAAGTGTACTGAGATTCAGGAGAAAGTTGAAACCCTATCCAAGGAATCCAAGAAATCTAGTAAAATGATCCAAGAGCTGAAGGATAAAATAGACATTTTAAGAAAGACCTAAACTAAACTTCGAAAGCTAAAAAAACACCACAAGAATTTCATATTACAATCTGAAGCATTAACAGCAGAATAGGCCAAGCCGAGGAAAGAATTTCAGAGCTCAAAGATAAGTTCCTTGAATCAATTCAGACAAAAAAATAAAGAAAAAAAGAATTAAGAAAAATGAATAAAACCTCTTAGAAATATGGGATTATGTAGAAAAAACAAATCTACAGTTCATCAGCATTCCTGAGAGGAGACAGCATAAGCGACTTAAAAAATGTATTGGAGGACATCATCCATGAAAATTTCCCTAATCTCTCTAAGGATGTTAACATGCAAATCCAAGAAATACATAAAACCATGGCTAGATACTATAAAAGATGGCCATTCCTAAAACACACAGTCATAAGAGTCACCAAGGTCAATGCAAAATTAAAAAAAAAAAAACTTAAAGGCAGCTAGAAAGAAGGGTCAAGTCACATATAGAAAGAACACCATCAAGCTAAAAGTAGACCTTTCAGTAGAAACCTTATAAGCCACAAGAGATTGAGGGCCTATTTTTAGCATCCTTAAAGGAGAGAAATTATAACCAAATATTGCATATTTCACCAAACTAAACTTCATAAACAAAAAAGAAATAAAATCCTTCTCAGACAAGCAAATGATAATGGGGTTCATTTCAACTAGACAAGTCTTATAAGAGGTTGCTAAGTTAGTGCTAAACAGGGAATCAAAACAACACCTGCTAACACAAAACACACATAAGTACACAGCACACAGGTTCTATAAAGCAACTATGCAATCAAGTCTACATAACAACCATCACAAAATCGAAATCTCACATGTCGATACCAACCCTGAATGTAAATGGGCTACATTACCCCACTTAAAAGATACAGAGTTGCACGCTGGATAAAAGAGACCCATGTCTTTTGTAGGGACATGGATGAAACTGGAAAACATCATTCTCAGTAAACTATCGCAAGGACAAAAAACCAAACACCGCATGTTCTCACTCATAGGTGGGAATTGAACAATGAGAACTCATGGACACAGGAAGGGGAACATCACACTCCGGGGACTGTTGTGGGGTGGGGGGAGGGGGGAGGGACAGCATTAGGAGATACACCTAATGCTAAATGATGAGTTAATGGGTGCAGCAAAACAACATGGCACATGGATACATATGTAACAAACCTACACATTGTGCACATGTACCCTAAAACCTAAAGTATAATAATAAAAAAGAAAAAAAAACAGAAGACTCAACCATCTATTGTCTTCAAGAGATCCATCTCACATGTAACAGCACACCCAGGCTCAAAATAATGTGTTGGATAAAGGTATGCCATGAAAACAGAAAAAAAAAAATGAGCAGGAGATGCTATTTCTATATCAGATAAAACAGACTTTAAACCAACAAAAATTAAGAAAGACAATGACGGGCATAACATATTGATAAAAGGCACAATCCAACAAGAAGACTTTACTAAATATATGCAGATCAAACACTGGAGTACTCAGATTTATAAAACAAGTTCTTCTTGGCCTACAAAAAGACTTAGACAGTCACACAATAATAGTAGGCGGTTTCAACACCCCACTAGCAGTGTTAGACAGATCATTGAGGCAGAAAACTAACAAAGAAACTTGACACTTGACCAGTTGGACCTAAGAGACATTGCAAGTCACTCCATCCAGAAACCACAGAATATACATTCTTCTCACCTGCACACAGAACATAGTCAAAGGTTGACCACATGCTCAGACATAAAGCAAGTCTTAATAAATTTTTTAAGAAAAATTGAAATCATACAAAGCACACTATCAGTCCATAGTGCAATACAAACAAATGAATATCAAGATCTCTCAAAACTACACAAATATATGGAAATTAGACAAAGTGTTTCTTAATAACTCCTGAGTTAACATCAAACTTAAGGCAAAAATTTAAAAAATCCTTGAAATTAATGAAAATAGGGACACAACTTACCAAAATCTCTGGAATGAAGCTAAACCAGTGTTAAAAGGAAAGTTTACGGCCCTAAATCCCTTCAAGAAGTTAGATCTCAAATTAACAACCTAACTTTGCCACTAAAGGAACTAGGGGAAAAAAGAAACAAATCAACCCCAAAGCTAGCAGAAGAAAATAAATAACTAAAATTAGAAAAGAATTAAGTAAAATTGAGCTGAAAAATCCATATAAAAGATTATGAAATGAAGGGATTGTTTCTTTGCAAAGACAAATAAGATTGGTAAACCATTATCTAGATTAACAAAGAAAAATAATCCAAATAATTTCAATCAGAAATGACAATAGTGACATTACAACGATCCCACAGAAATATAAGATGCTCCAAGATGCCTAGGAATGATTCCATGCACACAAATTAGAAAATCTAGAGGAAATAGATAAATTCCTGTAAACACGCAATCTCCCATGATTGAATCAGGAAGACATTGAAACCCGGAATACACCAATATCAAACTCTGAAGTTTTATCAGTAATAACAAACCTACCAACCAAAAAAAGTCCTGCATCAGATGGATCCACTGCTGAATTCTACCAGAGGTAGAAAGAAGAAATGGTACCAATTATCATGAAACTATTGCAAAAAAACAAGGAGTAGGGTTTCCTCTGTTACTCAGCCTGTGAAACGAGCATTACCCTAATACAAAAATCTGGCAGAGACACAATGAAGAAAAAAAATTAGGGCCACTAATTCTCATGAAGATTGATGCAAAAGTTCACAAGAAAATACTAGTAAATCTAATCCAGCAGCACATCCAAAAATTAATTTACCACAGTACAAGTAGGCTTTATTTCTGAGATGCAAGGTTGACTCAACATACATAAATCAATGAATGTGATAAAACATGTGAAGATAATTAAAATAAAAAACATATAATCATCTCAATATACACAGAAAAAGTTTTCCATAAAATCCAACATTCACCATGATAAAAACCTTCAACAAAGCAGGTATTGAAGGAATATCCCTCAAAGTAATAGGAGCCATCTGTGACAAACCCACAGCCAACAAAACATTGAATGGGCAAAAGCTAGAACCATTCCCCTTGAGAACTGGAACAAGACAAGGATGCCCACAACCACCACTCCTATTTAACATAATACTGGAAGTGCTAGCAAGAGCCACCAGGCGAAAAGAAAAAAAAAAGCATTCAAGTAGGAAAAGAACAAGTCAAATTATCTCTCTGTTGACGATATGATTTTATACTTAGAAAACCTTAAAGACTCCGTAAAAAAAGGCAACCAGAATTGATAAACAATTTTAGTAAGGTTTCAGCACACAAAATCCATGTACAAAATTTGGTAGCATTTCTATACACCAATAACATGCCGACTGAGAATCGAATCAAGAACACAATCCCATTTACAAATCCCAGAAAGAGAGTAAAATACCTAGGAATGCAGCTCACCAAGAAGGTGAAAGATGTCTGTAAGGAGAACTACAAAAAAACTGCTGCAAGAAATCAGAGATGACACAAATATATGGAAAAAATTCCATGCTCATGAATTGGAAAAATCAATATCATTAAAATGGCCACATCACCCAAAGCAATTAACGGTCAGTGCTATTCCTGTGAAACTCTGAACATCATTCTTCAAAGAATGAGAAAAAAAAATTCTAACTTTCATATGGAACCAAAACAAGCCTAAATAGCCAAGGGCAAATCTAAGAAAAAGAACAAAGCTGGAGACATTACACTACGTGACTTCAAACAATACTATAAGGCTACAGGAACCAAAACAACAAAGTACTGGTACAAAAACAGACACACAGACCAATGAAATAGAATAGAAAACTCAGAAATAAAGCCACACACCTATAATCACTTGATCTTTAACAAGACCAAGAAAAACAAAAAAATAGGAAAAGTACTCCCTATTCAATAAATGGTGTTGAGGTAACTGGCTAGTCATTTGCAAAATAATGAAATTAGACCCTTATCTTTCACCATATATGAAAATTAACTGAAGATGTATTAAAGATTTAAGACTGAAAACCACAAAAATCTTACAGGAAAACTTAGGAAATACCCTTCTTCACATTAGCTTTGGTGAAGAATTTTTGGCTAAGTTCCCAAAAGCAATTACAAAAAAAAAAAAAAACTTGACAAGTGGGACCTAATTAAACTAAATAGATTCTACACAGTGAAGTTAACTATCAACAGAATAAACAGACAACCCACAGAATGGGAAAAAAATATTCACAAACTGTGCGTACTACAAAGGCCTGATATCTAGAATCTATAAAAAAAACTTAAACAAATCAACAAACAAAAAACAACCCCAATACAAAATGGGCAAAGACACGAAAAGGAGGCATATAAGCAGCCAACAAAAACATGAAAAAATGCTCATCAATAATCATCAGAGAAATGCAAATCAAAACCACAATAAGATATGATCTCACATAGCTCTGAACGGCTGTTATTAAAAAGTCAAAAAAGCAAATACTGGCAAGATTGCACAGAAAAGAGAATGCTTACACACTGTTGGTGGAAATGTAAACTGGTTCAGCCACTGTAGAAAGCCCTTTGGAGTGTTCTCAAAGAACTAAGAGTTGAACTACCATTTGACCCAGCAGTTACATTATGGGTTATATACCCAAAGGAAAACAAACTGCTCTACCGAAAAGACATATGCTCTCATGTTTATCGCAGCAATATTCACAATAGTAAAGATGTAGAATCCGCTTAAATGTCTATCAACAGTGGACTAGATAAGGAAAATGTCGTACATATACACCATGGAATACTATGGAACCATAAAAGGGAATAAAATCATGTCCTTTGCAGTAACATGAATGAAGCTGGAGGCCATAATCTTAAGTTAATTAGTGTAGAAACATAAAACCAAATACCACATGTTCTTACTTATAAGTGGGAGCTAAACTTTGAGCATGCATGGACATAAACATGGGAACAATAGACACTTTGAGCAACTAGAGAGGGGAGAGAGGGGGTCAAAGATTGAAAAACTGCATATTGAGTATTGTGCTTACTAACTTGGTGCAATATACCCCTGTAACAAACCTGTGCCTGTACATCCTATATCTAAAATGAAAGCTGAAATTTAACAGAAATGACAGCAACTACAAGTAAATGTAGCCAGACATATGATCTTGATGACTTTTAACATTTTTAGTACTTATTACTGAATATAATCATGGAAATTCCATGAAATGTGCATTAATATAAAATGACAATATACTTAAGCTGAGTTTTTTCAGTTTTACTTACAGAGTAAACTATACATATTACACATTATTTTGGAAATTGTTTATAAAGTTCTGGACTAGGTAAATATTTTTCTAGTTTCTATTTCAATTACCAATTATGAAATAACATTTCAAAATTTATGTGAAGTATTACAAAATTACCTAGGAATAGTCTTTTCTCTCTTTGGGTGAGAGAGAGTAATCATTCTTGAATATTCTTGTTGATTCTGAACATTTGCTAGGGTGTGTCTGCCTTCCCAAAAGTTTTTCACCCCGTATTGGTGGTGTCATTATTATAAAGGTAGATTAGGAAGGCCAGGATTAAGAAGAATGCTACCTTTTTATTTTATATATACTACACATTAATTTTATATATTGTTCAAGTTTTCACAATGATCACAAATTAATTTCATTTTTAAAACTCAATAATTTTTTTATATTTAATTTTTGAGGGTACATAGTAGGTATATATATTATGGGGCACATGAGATGTTTTGATACAGGCATGCAACGTGAAATAAGCACATCATGGAGAATGGGATATCCCATCTCCTCCAGCATTTATCCTTTTTATTACAAACAGTCCAATTACACTCTTTTAGTTATTTTAAAATATACAATTAATGTATTATGGACTACAGTCACCCTATTGTGCTATCAGGTAGTATGTCTTGTTCATTATTTCTGATTCTTTTTTGTAGCCATTAACTATCCTTACCTCCCCATATGCCCTCCACTACACTTCCCAGCCTCTGGTAACCATCCTTCTACTCTCTAGGTCCATGAGTTCAATTGTTTCGATTTTTAGATCCCACAAATAAGTGAGAACATGTGATATTTGTCTTTCTGTGTCTAGCTTATTTCACTTGACATAATGAACTCCAGTTCTATTCATGTTCTTGCAAATGACTGAATCTTATACTTTTTATAGCTGACTAGTACTCCTTTGTGTGTACGTACTACATTTTCTTTATCCATTCATCTGTTGATAGACACTTAGGTTGCTTCCAAATTTTGGCTATTGTAAACTGCTGCAACAAACATGGGGTGCAGATATCTTTTAGATATACTGATTTCCTTTCTTTTGAGTATATTCCCAGCAGTGGGATTGCTGGATCATATGGTACCTATATTTTTAGTTTTCTAACAGTCCTCCAAACTGTTCTCCAGAGTGTTTGTACTAATTTACATTTCCACCAACAGTGGGCAATGGTTCCCCTTTTTCCACATCCTCGCCAGAATTTGTTATTACCTATCTTTTGGATACAAACCACTTTAGCTGAGGTAAGATAATGCCTCATTGTAGTTTTGATTTGCATTTCTCTGAGGATCAGTGATGCTGAGCACATTTTCATATGTCTGTTTGCCATTTGTATGTCTTCTGAAAAATATCTATTCAAATCTTTTGCCCATTTTTAATTGGATTATTAGATTTTTTTCTATAAAGTTGTTTGAGCTCCTTATATGTTCTGGTTATTAATCCCTTGTCAGATGGGCAATTTGCAAATATTTGCTCCTTCTATGGGTTGTCTTTTCATTTTATTGTTTTCCTTGTTGTGCAGAAGATTTTTAACTTGACATGATCCCAGTTGTTCATTTTTTGCTTTGATTGTCTGTGCTCATGTGGTATTATGCAAGAAATTTTTGCCCAGCCCAATGTCCTGAAGGTTGTTTCCAGTGTTTTACTGTAGTAGTTTAATAGTCTGAGGTTATAGACTAAATGTTTAAGGCCATTTTGTTTTGATTTTTGTATATGGCAAAACATAGGAGTCTAGTTTTATTCTCCTCCATATGAATATCCAATTTTCCCAGCACCATTTATTGAAGAGATTGTCTTTTTCCCCAGTGTATGTTTTTGGTACCTTTATGGGAATGAGTTTACTGTAGGTGTGTGGATTGGATTTGTTTCTGGGTTATCTATTTTATTCCATTGCTCTACATGTCTATTTCTTATGCCAGATCATGCTGTTTTGGTTACTATAGCTCTGTAGTACAATTTGAAGGCAGATGATGTAATTCCTCCAGTTTTGTTATTTTTGCCTAGAATAGCTTTGGCTATTCTGGGTCTTTGTGGGTCTATATAAATGTTATGATAGTTATTTTCTCTGTGGAGAATGTCCCTGGTATTTAGATAGTGATTATACTGAATCTGTAGATTGCTTTGGTGAGTATGGAAATTTTAACATTCTTGATTATTTCAGTCCATGAACATGGAATACTTCATTTTGTGGTGCCCTCTTCAATTTCTTTCATCAGTGTTTTATAGTTTTCATTATAGAGATATTTAACTTCTTTGGTTAATTCCTACGTATTTATTTGTGGCTATTGTAAATGGGATTCCTTTTTAATTTCTTATTCAGATTGTTCACTGTTGACATATAGAAATGCCACTGATTTTTGTATGTTGATTTTGTATCCTGTAACTCCACTGAATTTATCAGTTCTAAATGTTTTGTGTGTAGTCTTTAAATTTTTCCAAATATAAGATCATATCATTTGCAAAGAAGGATAATTTGACGTCTTCCTTTCCTATATTGATGCCCTTTATTTTTTCTCTTTTCTCATTGCTCTTCTTAGAACTTCCAGTAGTATATTGAATAACTGTGGTGAAAGTGGGCCTCCTTGTTGTTTTCAAGATCTCTGAGAAAGGGCTGTCATTTCTTCCCGTTCAATATGATACTGAGTGTCATATATGCCTTTTATTATGTTGAGGTATGTTTCTTCTATCCCTGGTTTTGTGATGGCTGTTTTTTTATCATGAAGCAATGTTGAATTTTATCAAGTGCTTTTTTAGCATTAATTGGCACAATCATAAAGTCTTTATCTTTCATTCTGTTGGTGTGATGTATCACATTGATTGATTTGCATATGTTGAACCATGCTTGCATACCAGAAATAAATCTCACGTGGTCAGGATGAATGATATTTCTAATATTTGGTTGAAGTCTCTTTGCTAGTGTTTTGTTGAGGATGTTTGTATCGATATTCATCAGAGATATTGACTTGCAGTTTTCTTTTTTTTTTGAGGTGACTTTATCTGGTTTTGATATCAGCATAATACTGACTTCATAAAATGAGTTTGGAAGTATTTTCTCTTCCTCTATTTATTGTAATAGTTTAAGTAGGATTGGTATTAGGTCTTTATTAAATGTTTGCTAGAATTGAGCAGTGAAACCATTGGGTCCTGGGTTTGTTTTTTTTTTAATTGGGAGACTTTTTTATTACAGCTTTGATCCTATTACTTGTTATTGGTCTGTTCGGGTTTTGGATATCTTTGTGGTTCAATCTTTGTAGGTTGTATGTGTGTAAGAATTTGTACATTTCTGCTATATTTTTCAATTTATTGGCATATAGTTGTTCATTGTAGCCACTAGTGATCTTTTGAATTTCTGCAGTATGAGTTGCACTGTCTTCTTTTTCATCTCTGATTTATTTATTTGTATCTTCTCTTTTTGTCTTTGTTAGTGTCACTAAAGGTTTGTCAATGTTGCTTAAGTTTTCAAAAAATAAAAACAACTCTTTGTTTCATTGATGTATTGTTTTCTTCATTTCAATTTCATTTTTGGTTTCATCTTTATTATTTATTTTCTTCTACTAATTTGGGGTCTGGATTTTTCTTGCTTTTCTAGTTCTTTAAGATGCATTATTAGATTGTGCATTTGATGATTTTTCCCTTTTTTGAGATAGGCAATTATAGCCATAAACTTTCCTCTTAGTACTGCTTTTCTGTATCCCATAGGTTTTGGTATGTTTTGTTTCTATTATTTGTTTCAAAAAAATTTTAAAGTTTCTTCTTAATTTCTTTATTGACCCACTGGTTATTCAGAAGCATATTGTTTACTTTGTTTGTATTTGTATTCCTCTTGCTATTGATTTCTAGTTTTATTCATTTGTGGTCAGAGATGATGCTTGATATTATTTCTTTTTTTTTGAATGTTTTAAGGTGTCTTTTGTGATTACACGTATGGTCTATCCTTGAAAACGATCCATGTGCTGAGGAAAAGAATATATTCTGCAGATCTTGGATGAAATGCTCTGTAAATATCTATTAGATCCATTTGGTGTATAGTGCAGATCAAGTCTAATGTTTCTTTGTTGATTTTCTGTCTGAAAGACTTGTCCAATGCTGAAAGTGGGGTGTTGAAGTCTCTAGCTATTATTGTATTGGGACCTGTCTCTCTCTTTAGCTCTAATAATATTTCAGATCTATATGAGTGTTACAGGTTTGAATATATATATAAAATCAAATTTGATTATATATATAAAATCAAATTTGATTATGTATATAATTGTTACATCCTCTTGCTAAATTGACACCTTTATTATTATATATAGTGACCTTCTTTGTTTCTTCTTACAGTTTTTGTCTTGAAATCTACTTTGTCTAATATAAGTATAGCAACTCCTACTATTTTTTGGTTTCCATTGGTATGAAACACCTTTTTCCATCTCTTTATTTTCAGTCTATGTGTGTCTTTATAGGTGAAGTGTGTTTCTTGTAGACAACAGATTAATGAAATACATCTTGATTTTTCATCCATTCAGTCATCTATGTCTTTTTGTTGGAGAGTTTAGTCCATTTACATTCAGTGTTATTATCAATAAGTAAGGACTTACTCCTGCCATTCTGTTATTTGTTTTCTGTTTGTTTTGTGGTCTTCTCTTCCTTTCTTCCTTCCATTCCTTTCTTCCTCTGGAGAAAGTGATTTTGTCTGGTAAGATGATTTAGTTTCTTGCTTTTTATTTTTTGTGTATCTGTTGTATGCTTTTCTGTTTGAGGTTATCATGAGGCTTGCAAGTACCATCTTGTAACCCGTTATTTTAACCTTATAACAATGTAACACTATTTTCATAAACAAACAAACAAAAGAAAACTAATATATATTCTACACCTTAAGTTTGTTCTCTTGCTTTTTAACTTTTTGTTTCTAATTGTACTTTATTGTACTGTCTATGTCTTAAAAAGGTTTTGTAGTTATTATTTTTGATCGGTTTATCATGTAGTCTTTCTACTTAGGATAAGGGTAGTTTATACTCCACTGTTATGGTGTTATAATATTCTGTGTTTTTCTGTGTACTTACTATTACCTGTGAGTGATTAAAGTGATTACTTATTGCTCATTTACATTATTTTCTTTCTGATTGAAGTACTCCCTTTAACATTTCTTACAGAACAGGTCTGGTGTTAATGAAACCCTCAGATTTTGTTTATCTGGAAATGTCTTTATTTCTTTATGTTTGGAGGGAATTTTCACTGGATATACTATGCTAGGTCAAAAGTGATTTTTTTTCTTCAGCACTTTAAATGTGTCGTGCCACTATCTCCTGGCCTGTAAGGTTTCCACTGAAAAGTCTGCTGCCAGATGCATTGGAGCTTCATTGTTGTTATTTGTTTCTTTTCTCTTGCTGCTCTTAGGATCTTTTTTTTTAACATCTATGTTTGGGAGTTTGATTGGTAAATGCCTTGAGGTAGTTTTCTTTGGGTTATATCTAGTTGATGATTTATAATCCTTTTGTACTTGGATATTGATATCATTCTCTAGGTTCAGGAAGTATTCTGATATTATCCCTTTGAATAACCTTTATATCCCTATGTCTTTATCTACCCTCTCTTTAAGGCCAATAACTCTTAGATTTGCTCTTTTGAGTCTATTTTCTAGATCCTCTATTTGTGCTTCATTGTTTCTTATTTTTTTTCCTTTTGTCCCTCTGACTGTGTATTATTAAATAACATGTCTTCAAGCTCACTAATTCTTTGTTCTGCTTGATCCATTCTGTTGTTAGAGAACTCTGATGCATTCTTTGGTATATCAATTGCATTTTCAGCTCTGGAATTTCTGCTTGATTCGTTTTAATTATTTCAATATCTTTGTTAAATTTATCTGATAGGATTCTGAATTTCTTCTCTGTATTAGCTTGAATTTCTTTTTCCTCAACACAGCTACTTTCCATTCTCTGTCTGAAAGGTAACATATCTCTGCTTCTCCAGGATTAGTCCCTTGTGTCTTATTTTGTTCATTTGGTGAGTTCATGTTTTCCTGGATTGTGTTCATGCTAGTACATATTCTTTGGTATCTGCAGGTTGAAGAGTTAGGTATTTATTATAGTGTTCACTATCTGTTCTTAGCTGTGTCCATCCTTTTTGGGAAGGCGTTCCAGATATTTGAAAGGACTTGGGTGTTGCAATCTAAGCTCTATCTGCTTTGGGGGCACCTCAAGACCAATAACGCTGTGATTCTTGCAGATCCAGAGTTGTACTGCCTTCATGGTCTTGACAATGTCTGGGATAATTCTCTGGATTACCAGACAGAGACTTATTATCTTCCCTTACATTTTCCCAAACAAACGAGGTCAGTCTTTCTCTTTCTGAGTACCTAAATCTGGGAGTGTAGTGACACAAACACTACTGTGGCCACCATCACTATGACTTCATTGGGTCAGGCCTGAAGCTAGCACAACATGTGGTCTCTCCCAAGGTCTGCTGTAACCACACCCTGGCTACTGTCTATGTTCGTTCTATGCCCTGGGGCTCTACAATCAGCTGGTGGCAAAACAAGCCAACCCCGTGTCCTTCCCTTCAGGGCAGGGTGGTTCTCCAGGCCCCAGGTGGGTCCAGAGGTGCCATCCAGGAGTCTGGGACTAGAGTCAATAACTTTAGAAGCTTACCTGTTGTTCTATTCTACTGTGGCAATAGTGCAAAAGAAATACAAGGTGCAATCCTTCCCACTTTTCCCTACCCTTCCCAAAGGCAAAAGAACCTCATCCTCTCATTCTGTAACCCCCAACACCACAGGCCAGGGAAGTACTGCCAGACTGCTGCCAACATTCCCTTAGGGTCCAAGCGCTGTTAAGTCAGTTTGTGGTGAATGCTGCCTGGTCTGAGACTCAACTTTCAGGGAAGTGGGCTCCCCTCTGGCTCAGGGAAAGTCCAGAAATTTCATCCAAGAGTCAAGTCCTAGAATCGGAGACCTCAAGGGCCCTCTTTGTGCTCTACCCAATTGTGGCCATGTTGGTACCTAAGATGCTAGACAAATTTCCCTTTACGTTTTCCTCTGCTTTTCTCAAGCAGAATGAGCTTCACCTTGTAGTCTCCACAGCTAGTCATGTGCTGAGTCTCACCTGAAGCCAGAAAGTCTCAGAGGCTCACCCAAGACCCTTGGCGTAGTACCTGGATATTGCTGCTAGCTGTTCGCGGCCTAAGGGCTCTTCAGTTAGTAGGTCACAGATGCTTCCAGCACTAGGTCCTTTTCTTCAAGGCAACAGGTCCCTTCTGGCACAGGCCTTGTCTACAAATGTCTGGGAGCTAGGGCCTAGCAGGTGATCTCCACTTGTTAAATAATAATCTCCAGTTGTTAAATTAGTGTCCTTTTCGGGGGATGATCAGTTGAGCCTTCTATTCTGCCATCTTGTTCTGCCTTTTAAGCCAAAAATTGTTTTTCTTCTTTAAGAAAAAGTTTGAAGTGATTCAAATACACTTTTCAATTTGTATTTTTAAATACCTGAATTCTTTTATCACAATTTTCAATGTGTCAAGACTCTGAACTAAATGTCTGCCTACCCACATTCCCTAACAGATTCTTGGGTTTCCAAACATGGATAGAAGCCTATTTGGGGCAACGTTTCCTATCAAAAGTGCTCCTCTTCAAAATAGCTCTGTTTTTCATCACATCCTGTTTGCTAAGTCATGGCTTTTCCCTAAACTAGGTCTTATTCTTTGGAAAATACCTATGTGTTTTGTTGTTTTGTTTTAGTCTATTCTCAAAACATCAGATTTTATGAATTAACCCACAAGTTATTAAAAATGACATATTTTAATGCAAAGAAAATATTTCTCTATTTAGACAATGATATGGATTATCTTAACACTCTCAGTTTAAAACTATGACTATTTTATATACATTTTCAAAGTAATTATAATTTCTTAGCACCTGGGGGGATTTAGGGGTAGAGATGGCGATGGCAGGATAATTTTCTGCTATATAAACATTTTTATTAATTTAAACTGCCTTGTCTCTCACCTGCTGTAAATCAAGTTCTGAATTTTTGTGATCATAATTGTTCTATACACATTGCAGAAGCTTTCTCATTCACAGATAAGAACACAGCTAAATCATACCTATGATAAACCTTTGGGAGTTTACATTTTACAGGAACAATTCTCGTTGTTAGTTCTTTGTTATGCTTTAGATCTGTAAGATTAAAAAGTTTTTTAAAACTGTAACAACAAAAAAGAACTTATACAATGCAATGAGATTAAATGAAAGAATTTAAAATGCAAAACTCTAGCAGGTTTCAAACTTATATTAAAAGAATCCTTGGCCAAACATCAGTTTTAGTGAAAGCAAATGTAAACTTGCTGTGTGCTTATGTACCACATGCCTAGTAGATACTCAATAATGTGAAGTGGCCAGCTGACAAAATGATCCTATATAGTGAAAGGTTTACCACTGATTTTTTTTTTAATTAAGGCTGTGCAAAAAGTTATTTTAATCATGTCTTAAAGTTGCATATAAAATATATATATGGGTAACCTGATGACTGTACATGATGCCAAAAAAATACTTAATATTTTAAAATGTACCAGCACTTTCTGATGTTGGCTTAAGATTGTGAGAGCTATGCAAGGAAAATTATGCAAATTTTCCTTAGTGCTGAACTACCTAGTTTATTACTATGACTACCCTCTTTTTCTATAATTCTTAGACTCCCACTTCTTTCTGTCTCAACAGCTGCTGTTCTGTCTTATTATATCTGGCCATTCGAAGACATCTACAGATTTATTCTATTGTATCAACAATAGAATTCTTTCAAATTACATTTTCTTGTGGGTTTCCTATTTTGATTTATTTTTTAACCAAACTATCCACAATTTTCTCATCACTAAACAATGGAGACATATAACTGGTGCCTAATCACTGTAGGAAGTTAACAGTAGATATGGTGAAAGTGGGCAGCCAACCAGGTGCCATACTGCAGGAGCTTGCAGCAGATTGCTGTTCAATTCTAGAACTTTGCTGCAGGGTACTGGCCCCCACACTTAATTTCATTAACGAATAATTCTCCTCAGAGAGCACATAGAACTAGGCAATAAGCATCAAATGTGAACCTGAGATACTTTGAATGGTGATATGATGATACCAGCAAGGCAGGAAATCAGACCTTTTCCACATGCTAGCTGTCATGTGAGTGACATCTGTGTTCCGTGGGGGCTGTGACACCCTGTTTTAAATATACAGAAATGTATAATATCTAAAAGAACAAAACAATAGCCAGCACGAGATGCCCTTCACAAAGAAGCTGGAGCAAAATCCAAGCATGCTCAGCTACTGCTGCTCTTTCTAAAAGGGCAGTTTATTCTTTCAGGTACCTGTGATTCTCCGGTTAAGTTAGTCTCTCCTAATAGCACCTGTATTTTTCTTCCCATTTAGGATACAGGTGGGTGTATGTGTGGTAGGTTTAAGAAGAAGGCTGATGTTTACTAGGTTCCTATGAATATGAACCCGATTTATTTTACACGTGTTTTCTCATTTAATCTTTTTTAGCAATCCTATGAGGTAGGTAGTATTATGCCCATTTTAACATAATGAAAATAAGCTTCAGAGAGAGATTAAGTCACCTTTTCACAACTAGGAAGAGACAGAACTGAGATTCAAATACAGGATTTTCTGGATTCCCACTGTTTTGCACTGAGGAGAAAAATGTCAGCTTCTATTTGTTACCAATTGTAAGCCCTTACTATGTGCTCATCATAATAAAAATCTATGCTATTTCTGGCTTTAAATGTTTGTTGCTGGAGAGTAGAAGTGTTGTACATATATGTTGAAATGATGGACCTTACATGTGATATTTTGTTTTGTTTTGTTTTTGACAAGTTTGCAATTATATACAGAGGCTTACCAATAGTTCTATTTTATATTAAAGATATTGCCTGCTAGGTTTAGAGTAAAAATAACTTATTCAATTCTGTCCAAAGAGGATTAGTTAATTTTTCCAGGGAATTCCTTAAGAAGTCTAGCTATCTTCGTTCAATGCTTTTAAGCTTAGCTATGATAATAGGGGGTTTTGTTCCACTTCTGCTTATCAGTAGAAATTTTTCTATTTGTATGACATTTCCCTAGCAGAGCATTGTGATTGACACTGCTTGTAAGACAAGTAAAATGTTAGCCGAGCAATGTCAGTTGAAACTCTAGAATTCACTGTTGATCTTTTTAAAATAAATAAACTGACAATGACAGCACTTTCTCACACATGGTATATTTGGAAAGGAGTGGGTCAGGGATTTGGATGCCAGAACTCCAGAGACTGAAAGCCAAAAGGTAACTCATGCCCAGACCCCTACTCTGTAAAATTGAACGAAGTTCTTTTCAAGAATAAATTTCAAGTAGTTTTGTGATAAGTGGTTTATATTAGGCAGCGATCTCCAGAGAAACAGAACTCATAGATTGGATGGAGATAAAGAATTGTCTCCCACTATTGTGAAGGCAGAGGTCTCACAATCCTCGGTCTGCAAGCTGGAGACCAGGGAAAGATGATGTGTAGTATTGGTCTCAGTCCAAAGGCCTGAGAACGAGGAAAGCCAAGTCCAGTAAATTCCAGTCCCAAATCCAGCAGCTTCAAGACCCAAGAAGAACCGATGCATCAGTCTGAGTCCAAAGGATAGAAAAGACCAGTGTCGCAGCTCAACAATCAGGCAAGAAGAATTCCCTCATACTCAGGCTTTTTGTTCAGTTCCAGTCTGCAATTAAATAGATGAGGCCCATTCACATTAGGAAGGGCAATCTACTTAACTCAGTCTACTGATTTATATGTTAATCTAATTCAGAAACATCTTCACAGACACACCCAGAATAATGTTTGACCAAATGCTTGGGCACCCCTTAGCCCAGTCAAATTGACACATTAAATTAACTACCACAAAGACACATTTCAGAAAGTCAAGGATCAGAAACTATTAGAATGTAAAAGATAACTCTCTTATTGAAGGGTGTTAATATCAGGAATATATTTTTACAACTCCTACAACTCAGTACCAAAAACAAATAACCCATTTAAACAATAGGCAAAGGACTTGAATGGGAACTTCTCCAAAAAAGATATACAAGTAGCCAACAAGCATATAGAAAGATGCTCAACATCACTAATCAACAGGGAAATGCAAATCAAAGACTCAATGAGATTTAACCTCACACCAATTAGGATATCTACTGTAAACACACACACATGTACAAACACATGCACACATGTTCAGAAAATGGCAAGGGTTAGTGAGGAGACAGAGAAATTAAAACCTCTATGCACTGTTAATGGGAATGTGAGATGGTATATCTGCTGGGGAAAACAGTATGGAGGTTTCTCAAAAAATGAAAAATAGAATTACCCTATTATCCAACAATTCCACGTCTGGGTATATATTCCAAGGAATTAAAAACAGGGTTTTGAAAAGATATTTGTACGCCTATATGCATACCATTATTCACAACAGCCAAAACATGGAAACAATCTAAATATTCATCAATGAATGAATGTATGAACAAAAATTTGGTACATGCATACAATGAAATATTATTCATTCTTACAAAGGAAGGAAATTCTGACACATGCTGTGACATAGATGAACTTTGAGGACATTATGCTAAGTGAAATAAGCCAGTTAAATAAACACAAATATTTCATTATTTTATTTATATGAGCTATCTAGAGTAGTTAAACTAAGGAAGGTTTAATAGAATGGTCATTGCGTGGGGTTTGGGGAGGGGAAATGGGTAGTTTATTGCAGGGGTTCCCACTCCATGAGCCATGGACTGGTAAGAGTCCACACAGCAGGCAAACGAGCATTAATGCCTGAGGTGAGCAGCAGGCAAACGAGCATTAATGCCTGAGCTCTGCCTCCTGACAGATCAGTGGCGGCACTCGATTATCATAGGAGTGGGAACCCTATTGTGAACTGTGCATGCAAGGGATCTAGGTTGTGCACTCCTTATGAGAATCTAATTAATGCCTGCTGATATGAGGTAAAACAGTTTCATCCTGAAACCATCCTCCCTGGCAACCCCACCCTCATCCGTGGAAAAAAATTGTCTTCCATGAAACTGGTCCCTGGTGCCAAAAAGGTTGGGGACTGCTGGTTTAATGGATATGAAAAACTTCTAGAGATGGGTGGCACAACAGTGTAACTATACTTTACTTAACACTACTGAACTGTACATTGAAAAGCATTTATAACGGTAAATGTTACGTTGAAAAGCGTTTATAATGGCAAATGTTATGTATATTTTGCCACAATTAGAAAAATACATCAGTCAAATTAATTTTTTCCCAGAAAAAGTCACATAAGAGGATTACTTTTGAGGACTTGATATTGCACCTCATATAGTTAACAAGCCATTTTCACTGGAGACAGAAACTGTGTTAATAAATAAATTGAATGAAACAATATATGGAGCATAAAATTTTGTAAAAGTCACATACACAATTTAAAGTTGTAAAAGTTTGCTAATAATAAAAATGTATGCAATGTGATTAAAATATTGTGTAAAAAAGATAACACTTTAACACATGTTTAGTACAGTTCTGGTAACTAGGAGTATAGAAATTTTAAAAATAAAGAAGAAAGCAAGCCATGATTCTTTAAATGAGCATTTAACATAAAAATAAATGCGTATGTTCAAAAAGCATATAAAATGATTAATCCTCCTTATGCTTCAAGAAAACAAAATACGAAGCTATGTTTTCACTAAATTGGCAAAAATTACACAGTAGAATAAAACCCAATATTTAAAAAGATAGAGGAAAAAAAGGGACCATCATGCATTTCTGCCTTCATTCAAAGGCAGCTTAACAATATTTATTTAATTTTTTAAATTATACTTTAAGTTCTGGGATACATGTGCAGAACGTGCAGATTTGTTACATAGGTATACACATCCCATGGTGGTTTGCTGCACCCATCAACCCGTCATCTACATTAGGTATTTTTCCTAATGCTATCCCTCCCCTAGCCCCCCACCCCCCAACAGGCCTCGGTGCGTGATGTTCCCCTCCCTGTGTCCATGTGTTCTCGTTGTTCAACTCCCATTTATAAGTGAGAACATGCAGTGTTTGGTTTTCTGTTCCTGTGTTAGTTTGCAGAGAATGATGGTTTCCAGCTTCATCCATGCTCCTGCAAAGGACATGAACTCATCCTTTTTTATGGCTGCATAGTATTCCATGGTATATATGTGCCACATTTTCTTAATCCAGTCTATCGTTGATGGACATTTGGGTTGGTTCCAAGTCTTTGCTACTGTGAACAGTGCTGCAATAAACGTAAGTGTGTATTTGTCTTTATAGTAGAATGATTTAAAATAATTTGAGTATATACCCCATAATGGGATTGCTGGGTCAAATGGTATTTCTGGTTCTAGATCCTTGAGGAATTGCCACACTGTCTTCCACAATGGTTGAACTAATTTACACTCCCACCACCAGTCTAAAAGTGTTCCTATTTCTTCACATCCTCTCCAGCACCTGTTGTTTCCTGAATTTTTAATGATGGCCATTCTAACTGGTGTGAGATGGTATCTCATTGTGGTTTTGATTTGCATTTCTCTAATGACCAGTGATGATGAGCTTTTTTTAAATATGTTTGTTGGCCGCATAAATGTCTTCTTTTGAGAAGTGTTTATTTATATCCTTCACCCACTTTTTGATGGGGTTGTTTGATTTTTTCTTGTAAATTTGTTGAAGTTCTTTGTAGATTCTGGATATTAGCCCTTTGTCAGCTGGACAGATTGCAAAAATTTTTTCCCATTCTGTAGGTTGCCTGTTCACTCTGATGGTAGTTTCTTTTGCTGTGCCGAAGCTCTTTAGTTTAATTAGATCCCATTTGCCAATTTTGGCTTTTGTTGCCATTGCTTTTGGTGTTTTAGTCATGAAGTCTTTGCCCATGCCTATGTCCTGAATGGTATTGCCTAGGTTTTCTTCTGGAATTTTTATGGTTTTACGTATTAGGTTTAAGTCTTTATTCCATCTTGAGTTAATTTTTGTTTAAGGTGTAAGGAAGGGATCCAGTTTCAGTTTTCTGCATATGGCTAGCAAGTTTTCCCAACACCATTTATTAAATAGGGTGCTGCTTGTTTAATGGGGTTGCTCCCCATTGCTTGTTTTTGTCAGGTTTGTCAAAGATCAGATGGTTGTAGATGTGTGGTGTTATTTCTGAGGCCTCTGTTCTGTTCCCTTGGTCTACATGTCTGTTTTGGTACCAGTACCATGCTATTTTGCTTACTGTAGACTTGTCGTATAGTTTGAAGTCAGGTAGCATGATGCCTCCAGTTTTGTTCTTTTTGCTTAGGACTGTGTTGGCTATACGGGCTCTTTTTTGCTTCCATATGCAATTTAAAGTAGTTTTTTCTAATTCTGTGAAGAGAGTCAATGGTAGCTTGATGGGAATTGACTTGATGGGAATTTATAGCATTGAGTGTATAAATTACTTTGGGCACTATGGCTATTTTCACAATATTGATTCTTCCTATCCATGAGCATGGAGTGTTTTTCCAGTTGTTTGTGTCCTCTCTTATTTCCTTGAGCAGTGGTTTGTAGTTCTCCTTGAACAGGTCCTTCACATCTCTTGTAAGTTGTATTCCTATGTATTTTATTCTCTTTGTAGCAATTGTGAATCGGAGCTCACTCATGATTTGGCTCTCTGTCTATTATTGGTGTATAGGAATGCTTGTGATTTTTGCACATTGATTTTGTATCCTGAGACTTTGCTGAAATTGCTTATCAGCTTAAGGAGATTTTGGGCTGAGATGATGGGGTTTTCTAAATATACAATCATGTCATCAGTGAAAAGAGACAATTTGACTTCCTCTCTTCCTATTTGAATTCCTTTATTTCTTTCTCTTACCTGATTGCCCTGGCCAGAACTTCCAATACTATGTGGAATTGGAGTGGTGAGAGAGGGCATCCTTGTCTTGTGCCAGTTTTCAAAGGGAATGCTTCCAGCTTTTGCCCATTCACTATGATATTGACTGTGGGTTTGTCATAAATAGCTCTTATTATTTTGAGATACATTCCATCAATACCTAGTTTATTAATTTAAATGCACATACTCTGTGGCTCACTAATCACACTTTGTGGTCTAAGGCCTAAAATTAACGCCTCATATTCTGCACATATTGGCATCCAGGGAAAACTGGGAGACCCTTGAATGGGCCTCCCCATTGTGTTCCTGCGGATAAAATATGCTATTTAAATAGCTCTTTATATCATGGGCACCAAACACAATGCCTGTTTATTTCTGAGTCCCTCAGTTCCCTGCTGGTCCACAGAATGATTCAAACAAGCATATCACATCCTCCTTTGGGAACCAGGAGTTACACCACCTTCTTGTTACTACAAAGCTTGCCTCCCACAGACCCTGCTTGTTTACTTTATTCCTAAGTGTAGCCCCATGTGGCTCCGCATGGCATAAAATGTCCTCAGCCTGTGAGTATATGTGACTAATACACTACTGTTGATCTCATCTATCTAGTGTTGGGTGTCATGGTTTTGGCCATCCCTATGACTTTAGGTCAAAAATCCCTTCCTCACCAGTGGGAAGCAGAGGAGGTGATCAAAACACACTGCTAGGAATTTCACATCAAATATAATGTCCATCAATAGATAACTGTAACTAAAGTGTGGAGTGCCCAGATGATAGAGCACAATTTAGCAGTTAAAAACACTGAAGTACACAAAAAATTAAAAATGGAATTACCATATTATCCACCAATCTCACATCTGGTATTGAAAAAAATAAAAGAAATCAGGATATCAAGAAGATACCTGCCCTCCAATGTTTACTGTAGCATTATTCACAATAGCCAAAACATGGAACAACCTAATGTCCATAGAGGGATAAAAAAAAAACAGAGAAAATGTTTCATATACATACAATGGAATTTTATTTAACCTTAAAAAGGAAGGAAATCCTGCCATACAGGACAACATGGATGAACCCGGAAGCCATTTTGTTAAGTGAAGTAAGCTAGGCACAGAAAGACTGATACTCCTTGATCCCATTTATATGAGGAATCTAAAATAGTCAAACTCATAGAACCAGAGAGCAGAAAAGTGGTTTCTAGGAGCTAGGGAGAGGGGGAAATGGGGAGTTTCCTGTTCCACGGGTATAAAATTTCAGTTATAAAAGGTGAATAACCAGTGAAACCCCGTCTCTACTAAAAATACAAAAAATTAGCTGGGTGTGGTGGCAGGCACCTGTAGTCCTGGTTACTTGGGAGGCTAAGGCAGGAGAATCGGCTTGAATCCGGCAGGCGGAGGTTGCAGTGAGCCAAGATTGCGCCACTGCACTCCAGCCTGGGCGACAGAGCAAGACTCCATCTCAAAAAAAAAAAAAAAAAAAAAAGATGAATAACTTCTACAGATCTGCTGTACGAAGTTGTGCCTATAAATAACAATACTGAATTGTACATTGAAAATTTTGTTAGGAAGGTTGATGTCGCATTGTGTTCTTGTCACTAAAAAAAGACTGAGGCATGTCTGTTTTTGATTATTTAGAAAAATCTCTAACACACACTATTAAGTGGAAAAGTTTAGATTTGTAGTATCATGCCAATTGTTTGGCACTAATTCAACACTGCACTTAAAAGGGCAGTGTTGAATTAGAGATTTTTAATAGTCATTTCAAAGGAGTTTCATTTAAGTACAAATATATAACTCAGCTCCTCATTTAACCAAGATACATACTTAAAACAGGAAACTGCATTCCTATATCGGTGTTGTCATTTAATGTTATTTAAAAAAGAAAAGCAAAGAACCAAACTCTTAGAAGTGTCCTTGAGGCTGATAAAATCACAGAAGATTTCTATTATTATACATTGCAATATAAGCCAAGTGAAGTCACTTGTTAAGTACAGTTATCTGGTTACTTGGCCAAAGTCTCAGCTTTCACCTAGATTGCCTGGGTTATTGGAATACTACTCTTTTCACAAAATCAACAAGATAATTGCCTGTCTCCTTCGCCTCAGCCACAGGTTTAGGTTTCATGATGCCTTATAAAGTGAAAGTGGCTTGAGAGTCCAATAGAAGAACAAAACTGACTTCAACTTCAAGCTTCCCTAGGGAAACATTCATCTTTTCTTTCAAATGTCCACTTTTTTTTTTCCTTCTCTAAATGCGTATTCACAGTTCTACTGTGAATTGACTTGTATTACCTTATTTATTTTCTTAGTAAAAATATGCTCTTAGGAACTTTAAAAATAACTGCTCTTCCCCTATATGCTTCTCCTTAACAGGCATTGTAATAATAGGTTGCCTTTAGCATTGCTAGTGCTAGGACCCCAGCACATTTCCAGCAAATCAAATCAGGTTTTATTTAGTTTAGTTTAAAGAATGAATCATGTTTGGATGTCCTCTAAATGAATTACAAATTAATTAGCTGAGTGTGATCAGCATTGTGTTCATTATCACTTCCATTGTGACAGTTACGTATGTTAGCTTGCACTGGAGAATATGATGTAAAGGAAAATAATGGGAATATTTATGCTGGCTGTTATGATGAATTATTTGAATCTGCATAGAATCTTACTATAATTTATCTTGCTCTCTGTTTTATTCTAAGAATTTTAGCTCTGCAACTATTGTGCAATCAATGTTGGCTGAACACCTAATGTGATTTTTCTGTTGTAAATAACTAGAGGATTAGTCTTCTTAATTTAAAAAAACTTAGATGGCATGTTTTGATTCATTTATTGGAAACATGTAATTTAGTATTAGTACTTACAATAACTGTTACTCATCAGGGATTTTTTAAGTAGGAGAGAACAGATTTAGGTAATAATGAAATTTATTCGCACACACACACAAAATACGATATATCTTATGAAGAAGCATGCTTTAAATATTCAATCTAACTTCACTTTCTTGGTAGTAAACCAATAATTCATATATTTATTTTCCTTTTGGTGGCTAAATTTACTATTCAAAAGCTTGTAACTTCCAAAGAAACACATTTGCAACTGTTGTTTAGTATTACATCAGTTTTAGCTATGGTAACCCTTTTTATTAAGTCATGTTTTATATGTTGTGTATATTATTTTCCACTGTTTCCTGAATCTAACTTAGGAGGTTTCATTTTAAATTTCAGTTAGAAAGGAAATGTTGAAAACACTGTATGTCTAAGGAGTATTTGAGGACTAGCCTCTATGTGGGACTTGATCATATCATCTTAGGCAGAAGAACGCAGCAGAACCCCATACCTCAAGCCAGGAATTGCAACAGTTCTCTCAGACTCACTCTCACAGTCTCTCTCTCTCTCTCTCTCTGTCTCTCTCATTTTTTTTTCTCTCTCTATTTCATCAGAAGCACACACACAGGGCTTTGCAGGATATGTATTTTTAATTAAAGCCCATGTTTAGATTTTTCCACCACCTCTGAAAATAATTTGAGACATCACTGGGATAAAAACAACTAGGAAAACTCAGATATTTCTATTTATAGCTCTGCCATGGACTCTCTGTGCCCTGTTGAATGAGTCCTTTGACCTAGCTTTTCCTGATGCCTTATCAGCAAAGTAGAGGTCATTATTCTATCATGTTTCTAACTTACTTCCTAGGGATACTGAGGATTCATTGAAATAAAACAACATGTAAATCCGATAGTTTATTGGATAAAGAAAACCTAAGAACAAAAAGCATAGGCTTATTATGAAACTTGATGAGGCCATAAATATGATTTTAGGGCTATGTAATCTCCTTACTTTTCTCTTATTTACTTTTTAAATTAATTATAATATCAATAGGAAACTAATATCTAGATTTGTACGGCAAATCTAGATTAACTTATCAAAAGGCGGCACACTAATATAAGCCTGTCTTTGCTTTTTCTGTGTTTAGTATGTGAATGTAAATATCTGTATTATAGAAAAAAGTTTAAAAGAGTATACATTAAAATGTTAACAAGCATTGTTTCTAATTTGTAAGTGATTTAAATTATCTTATTTTTTACCTGTATTTTATACAATGAACATGTATTATTTGTGTTATTAAAACTATTTTAAATCAACATTGTTTAATTGCTATCAGTTCAAAAATTCTATGCATTTCCTCCTAGCACACTGTATTGTTATGGAAATTTAAAAAATAAAAACGCTTATTTTCAGAACGGGAGGACTGAATAAGAATTGTGAAATAAATTTTGCTAGTATCGTAGCACATCTCACCCTGATGCTTCTCTTTAAAATATTATTTCCTTTGATTTATTCTAAACTTAAACATTCAAAACAATTTAAAAATGTGTTTTTCAGCTACAGGACCGCACTCAGTTCAGTGACCGAGACTTAGCCACCCTTAAGAAGTATTGGGACAATGGCATGACCAGCCTGGGCTCTGTTTGTAGAGAGAAAATTGAAGCTGTTGCAACTGAATTAAATGTTGACTGTGAAATAGTTCGGGTAAGACATTTTCTATAATTTTCATGCTATAGCTGCTGAGTGGCATAAATGAAAGCTTTAAAATCTTACATGAGGTGCTCCAAGCAATGCTAGCAATAAAATGAAAAGATAACCCACAGAATAGGAGATAATATTTTGAAATCATATATCTGATAAGGAATTTGTATCAAAGTATGTAAAGAACACTTACAAGTCAATAATAAAAACGCAAATAACCCAATTTTAAAAATAGGCAAAGGAACTGAATAGATATTTCTTTTAAAAAGATATACGTATTGCCAATATTTACCTGAAATTATGTTCAACATCATTAGTCATTATGGAAATGAAAATAAAAACCACAAGATGCCATTTATCCACTGTAACGATATTAACATAAAAGATAGATAATAATGAGTTTTGGCCAGGATATGGAGAAATTGTAGCCCTTATACGTTGCTGGTAAGAATTTAAAATATTTTAGCACCTTTGACAACAGTCCTCAAAAAGTTTAACACAGAGTTATCCTATGACCAAAAATTCCACTGCTGGAATGGATTTCACTCCACTCAAAAGAATAAAAATATGTATCCAACTCAAAAAGTTGTACACTGATATTCATAACAGAGTTTTCCATAATATCCAAATGGAAACAACCCAAACATCCACCAAGTGAATGAATAGACAACATCTGGATATATGCATATAATGGACTGTTGTAGAGCCATATAAAGGAATGAAATATTCATAGTGCTATAAAATGGATGAACCTTAAAAACATTCTGCTAAATGAAAGAAACCCATTGCAAAAGACCACATGTTATATTATTTCATTTATATGAAGTGTCCACATTAGGCACACTCTGGAGACAGAAAGTAGGTTAGTGGTGCTAGGAGCTGAGGGTGGGGAGGGATGGGAAATGACTGCTAATATGTATGGGGTTTATTTTTGGCATGATGAAAATGTTCTAGATTAGATAGTGGTGACTGGTGCACAACTCTGTGAATATGTTGAAAACATTTTAGTTGTACATATTAAATAAATGAATTGTGTGGTGTTTTAAATATATCTCAATAACATTGTTTAAAAATTACATGAGGTGAATTGAAATATATCTCATATAATGAATGATAGATAAAAATTTATTTTACATTCCCACCTACAGTGTAAAAGTGTTCCTGTTTCTCCACAGCCTTGCCAGCATCTGTTGTTTCTTGACTTTTTAATAATTGCCATTCTGATTGGCGTGAGATCGTATTTCATTGTGGTTTTAATTTGCATTTCTCTAAAGATTAGTGATGTTGAGCTTTTTCTCATGTTTGTTGGCTGCATAAATTTCTTCTTTTGAGAACTCTCTGTTCATGTCCTTTGCCCACTTTTTAATGGGGTTGTTTGTTTTTTACTTGTAAAATTGTTTAAGTTCCTTGTAGATCGTGTATATTAGACCTTAGTCAGACGGGTAGATTGTAAAAAATTTCTCCTTCTGTAAGTTTTCTATTCACTCTGATGATAGTTTCTTTTGCTGTGCAGAAACTCTTTTGTTTAATTAGATCCCATTTGTCAATTTTTGCTTTTGTTGCAATTACTTTTGATGTTTTCGTCACAAAATCTTTTGCCCATGCCTATGTCCTGAATGGTATTGCCTAGATTTTCTTCTAAGGTTTTTATAGTTTTGGGTTTTACATTTAAGTCTTTAATCCAACCATTGTGAAAAACAGTGTGGTGATTCCTCGAAGACTTAAAACCGGAAATACCTTTTGACCCAGCAATCACATTACTGGGTATATACCCAAAGGATTATAAATCATCCTATTATAAAGATACATGCACACGTATGTTCACTGCAGCACTATTCACAATAGCAAGGACATGGAAGCAACCCACATGTCCATCAGTGATAGACTGGATAAAGAAAATGTGATACATATACAACATGGAATACTATGCAGCTATAAAAAGGAATGAGATCATGTCCTTTGCAGGGCCATGGATGAAGCTGGAAGCCATTATCCTCAGCAAACTAACACAGGAACAGAAAGCCAAACCCCACATGTTCTCACTTATAAGTGGGAGCTGAACAATGAGAACACATGGACACAGGGAGGGGAACAACACACACTGGGGCCTGTTGGGGGGTGGAGGAAGGGAGAGTAACAGGATAAAAGCTAATGTATACAAGGCTTAATATCTAGTTCATGGGTTGATAAGTGCAGCAAACCCCTCCCATGGCACACATTTACCTTTGTAACAAACCTGCAGGTCCCGCACATGTATCCCAGAACTTAAAATAAAATAAAATAAAATTTTAAAAATTATACTGATCAATCATTGGAACAGTAGTTTATGTTCCATTTGAAAGATAAAATTTTGAAAGTGGTAGTGCTGGTAAGTATTTAGCAATCAATTCTTTAAGGGAAAAAAAGCCTTAATTAATAGTATTTGCTGATTTCCGTGGTGTAAAGATTCCTACCACGGCTGATTCCACGTCTCACTCAACACAGAGTTGGGAAGAGATGCTAACAGTTGACGCTTGCAAGCAAGTGAAGGTTGACACCAGTACACACACTGGAGGATCATCTCAGTAGATCAAGAGGAAAGTATATTAAAGAAGTGACAAAGAGCCAGGCTTGGTAGTACACACCTGTAGTCCCAGCCACTCAGAAGGCTGAGGTGGAAGGATCACTTGAGCCCAAAAGTTCAAGTGCAGCTTGGACAACCTAATGAGACTCCAGCTCTTATTTCATATATATATGAAGAAAAGAGCAATATAGAGAGAATTTTTAGAGTAGAGATTTCTGAAAATAAATGCTATTCTCAAAGTAAGTACTGCCCTGTTCAGAATCTTGCTTTTTCTTGTTAGAATCCAGATGGAAAATCAAATTCAATACTGTGTTTGTTGAGCATGCTGCTATGTGTTAAAGTATACTAACAAGGAGAGAGAAGTGCATTAGACATTATTTCTATTTTAAGGAGCGCAGAGTCTAGCAAGAGGGATGACACAAGAAAAAAAAATGGCTGAAGAGGAATTGGAGTAGAATCATAGTGTGAGGCCTAAGCAACAGCCAAAAATAGGGAAATGTAGAGCATGTGTTCTTGTTGTCATTGTCATTTTTATTTTTTTTAAATCAAAGTTACATAGGTATATAGCTTAGGAAGTCAAGTTCTGTAGAATTTGCTACAAAACCAACATTCCTCACTCCTTCCTTCCTACCATTTTGCAATAGCCCGAGTTGAACCACTTTCCACTTTTAGATATTTCCTTCAGTATTTACTTTCATCTATGAATGATGTGTTGTATTAATTAGAATTAGGTTTAGCTGTAAGTATTAAAAAGGCCCAAAAGTAACAATGGCTTAGACAACATATTTCAATTCCATGTATAAGTCCATGCATATGCAATTTACAGCTAGCATGGCAGTTTGGCTCTACAATGTCCACAGAAACCCTAATGCCTTCCAGTTTCCATTCCGCTGTCCCTATGATGTGGCCCTTTTTATAAAGGTCCAAAATGATAGCATACATATTCAAGGCAGCATGACAGAGAGGGAGAAGAATAAGGGGCAAAGGGTGTTTACCAGCTGTCTTTTAACAAGGATTTCTGGAAACTGCCATGAGATTATGTGCATGTTTTTCTTCATCTTGAAATATCATTTCCAGGTTCGTGCCTATTTACCAACTTACGCATTTAGCAAAGGTAAACTGGACACCTATTATGTGCCAGAACTTTTTTTTTTGTCCTGCTACATTCTTTTATTATTATAATTTTTATTATACTTTAAGTTTTAGGGTACATGTGCACAACGTGCAGGTTTGTTACATATGTATACATGTGCCATGTTGGTGTGCTGCACCCATTAACTCATCATTTACATTAGGTATATCTCCTAATGCTATCCCTCCCCCTCCCCTCCACGACAGACCCTGGTGTGTGATGTTCCCCTTCCTGCGTCCAAGTGTTCTCATTGTTCAATCCCCACCTATGAGTGAGAATATGCGGTGTTTGGTTTTTTGTCTCTGCAAGAGTTTGCTGAGAATGATGGTTTCCAGCTTCATCCATGTCCCTACAAAGGACATGAACTCATCATTTTTTATGTATGTGCCAGAACTTTTCTAAGTGCCGTGGGAAAAATGCAGCTCTCTCAAGGAACTTGAAATTTAGTGTGATCAATTATTCCTAAATGAGAATAATATATTGGAGAAATATTTTGAGATATTACATGCGGACAATAAGTTGGAAGCACTGTTAAGTCCTAGAGGACAATTAGTTCCCCACTGCTCCGTCTTGCTACAATTCAATTTAATGCCTGTCCTTTCCATCTGTGTAAGGATTATAGTGGACATACATTAAAGTGTACCCTTGCATGGTCAAATATTGATAGAAACAACATATTTTATGCTTGAGATACATTTTGCAGGACTTAAATAAAGTTCATAGAAAACAACTTTATGTTTTTATATTTTAGATTATATTTATTTTCAAAGGAGCATGGCTAGATTTGAAATGCCTTTAAATGGAACAGTGTTTATACAGTATATGGCAAACTCCCTATTATCTATTACACACATTGATTTAGAGCTGGGGGGGCACCTTGGGGTTGAGTTCAATGCCTATATATGTGTGTGTCTGTGTGTGTGTGTGTGTGTGTGTATGTGTATATATATATACACATATATACGTATATATATATACACACATATATACGTATATATATACACATATATATACGTATATATACACATATATACGTATATATACACACATATATACGTATATATATACACACATATATACATATATACACATATATACGTATATATACACATATATACGTATATATACACATATATACGTATATATATACACATATATACGTATATATACACATATATACGTATATATATACACATATATACGTATATATATACACATATATACGTATATATATATATACACATATATACGTATATATATGTGTATATATATATGTATATGAGCCAGATTAGCTTTTCCATGATCACATAGCCAGTTAGTAGGTAGAGGCCAAGTCTCTTTATTCCCAACCTAACATTATTCCCAGTTCCACCTTACTAGTGTATGCTTTACCATAAGAAATAACTTGGATACTTCTTAAAAATATAGATCACCCTATTCTAGAACTACTGAAAGAGAATTTGCAAGAAAGGCCCAGAGAATCTATATGTTTCCCTTCCCCAAATTATTCTTAAGATCAGGTAAATTTGGAAAAAACTTTACAACAGTATGTGATTGCAGCTAAATATTCTAGCGTGTTCTTTTTATCTGTAACACTTGGTCAAATTTTATAATTTATATTTGTTTTTCTATTTGTTTATCACCTGTACATATGCATTTCTGTTGTTTATCATCTATATTTATACATTTAAGTTCCCTGAGGAAAAGACTATACCTATTATATTCACCATCCCAAGCACCAGAAACAGTGTTTGGTACATAGTAAATTTTCAGTAATATATGTGGAATGAATGAATGAATATTAACAGAAAAGTGTACCCTCTATGTATAGCATACATGAACTAACAAATGTATAATAACTACATTTAAAATAAAAGTGTGGAATATAGCTTCATATTGTTTAATAGAAAGATACTTAGAAATGTACAGGGCTTTAGAGTACTCATTTTTAATAGCCATTATGTTTGTGTTGTTAATATATAGGTGTTCTGGTTGAAAAGATACACTATTATTTTTAGATTTGTGACCATTCTGGTGGGAAATTTATTATTCAGGAAAGTAAAGAATTTGGAAATCATTTTCCTAATTTTGCACATAAATAATCTGAGGCTTAGAGTGATAAAATAACTTGTCCATTGATCATATAAAATGGTTGAAAAACCTAAATATTTTAAAGTAGGGGTGTTTAATCTGAAACAGTGAAAAAAATACCCTTCACATAATTGATAGCTGGAATGTAGAAGGGAGAGTTCAGGGTGAAGAAGATTTGAAGCAAAGAACTGGAAACAATACCTCAATGAAATAAAACAATGGATATTGATTCAGTTTAAGGAAGAGCATTATGAAAACACTTACAAAACTAGCTGGGAACCTTTCAGAGTGGTATGTTTCATATCCCTGATATTTTCATGTGAAAAGAGGATGGAAACTTCAGACGCTCAATAGATTGTATGATGCCCACTCACATTGGTAAAAGTGATCTTCTTAACAGTCTATATACTCAAATTCTAATCTCTGCCAGTAACAATCTCAGGGACACACCTAGAAATAATGTTTTGCCAGCTATCTGGGAAACATTTAGCTCAGTTAAATTGACACATAAAATTAACTATCACAGCCTGCTATAATAAAATATTGTAGATCGGTTATCTTATAAACAACAGAAATTTATTCTTAATTGTTCTGGAGGCTGAGGAATCAAAGACCAAGGTGCTGGAAGGTCTGAAGTATGGAGAGCCCACTTCCTGGACAGCTATCTTTTTGCTGTAATCTCACGTGTCAAAAGGGGCAAGGAATCTCCCTGGGGGGTCTCCTTTATAAAAGCACTAATTCCATTTATGAGAGACTCATTCTCATTACCTATTTACCTCCAAAAGGCCCCACCTCTTAACACTATTACCTTGGGGGTTAGGATTTTAACATGCTAATTTGGAGTAGGGGAGACAAATATTCAGACCATAGCAGACTCTAGGATTAACTCAATTATCCATGATTCTGTAAAAATGTAATAAACCCATTAGCATTGCATTTATACATTGAATCATTTTTCCAGTGCCTTCTAGTTTTGAGGAATATCCAAAGAGGAAATATTTTAGCTTTAGTTTACAATAAAATATCACATACTTCCAATATTCACATAGCATATTGTTTTACCTTTATCATTGTACATTTTGTAATCACTCATTTCTCTCAAAATGGGTGCAAAATAAGTGGAAGATAAATAGAAACTTGGTTTCTGCCTTTTTTTTCTTCACTCTTCCCCAGCTTTTATTACACAAATGAAGCAAAAATCATCCTAGGGAGACTGGTGTTTTCCTCTTTCTGCTCATACCATCATTTTCACAAATATTGGTGGCTAAGATTATTGTAAAAGAAAAGCTTCTGCATTTACAATTTGTTGTGTTCATGAGTAGAAAACAGATTACATGACAATTTTAGGAAGCTTTAGTAAGAAATTGCCATTCTTTATCTTTTCTGAATTATAGCAATCCATTTTCAATGTCATGATGGATGTAATGAGAAATTGGGTGCTAGAGTCAATAATAATTTAGTTGTACATTATAAAATCACTAAAAGTATAACTGGACTGTTTGTAACACAAATGATAATGCTTGAGGGGATGGATACCCAGTGTTCCATGATGTGATTATTATGCTTTGCATGCCTGTACCAAAATGTCTCATGTACCTCGTAAATATATACACCTAAAATATACCAACAAAAATTAAAAATAAAAAAGTGTTAAAAAGAAAAAATAAATGGAATTCTCTTTTTTAAACTAGTATTTCTCCTATGAAAGAAGTTATCAAAGCTAAGAAAATTAGTATCCGTACATATTTTTATTTCATACTAGGCAATTTTCTCTTTGGTGTGTACAAAGTAATTCATGTGTTTCAAACTTCACATTTAGTGTCAATGCTAAACACATCCAAGGAACTACATTTTATAAACTTGAAGGGAAAATTCCCCCCATCAAATATCAAGAAGAATTTGACTTTTTTGGCTAACTAAATAGTTCTTCTGTTTTGCCCTGCATATTTTTTGAAATCTTACCAACTATAAAATTAACTTAATTCATGTTTTTTATTTACACAAAGAGTATCTAAGGTGACTTTGTATTTATGTAGCCCTATTGTATAGAAGAAATTCTAGTTGGTATAAAAGGCAACATAATCAAATTTAGAGCTGAAACTCTAAACTGTTATTTAGTGGTTTTCTACACTACTTTAGGTTTTAAGAATCCCTCTTGACATGGCAAAACTAGAAAGGTTACAAATTCTAGTCATATAAAACGGTCTTTCTGAAAATTGCGTTAAGAAACATGGGAATAAAACTGGTTTCAGACTGTTGCTTCTGAGAAAATGGAGTGGACATAATTTTCCCTATTCTTCTCATTAAGTAGAACTAAAATCCCTGGACATTATATAAATAACAAACATAAGAAGACTCTGAAGGGTAGAAAGAAGTCACATCTGCTAGGGACCATGGGACCCCATGAATGACACTCACACAATGGTGAGTTTCCTGGGTTTTCTTTTGCTTCATACACCCCAGAATAGATACTGGAAAAGCCAACAATCAAGAAACACCAATAGGTGCAAACAAATGGAAAAAGGAAAGAAAAAGAAAAGCCTGGCCTCTCTCAGCCAAGAACCAGGAAGAGGGCAGTCTAACATGACAGAAAATGTTTAGATAATGACCTCTTTACTCCAGCCAAATACCACGGGGAAAAACTGCAGCCACACCCACCCCTACAAGAAAAGGCCAAATGGAGGACCAAGACTTCTGCCTCGCCAGGTTGTGGAACAGCTAGATGCCCCCACCCCCGCAAAACAAAACAAAACAAAACAAAACAAACAAACAAAAAACACTCACTGATGGGATGGTGTCAGATAAGAAGGAGTGGAGAGCTGGATTAAAAATCCTTCCTCTGCCGGGCGCGGTGGCTCACGCCTGTAATCCCAGCACTTTGGGAGGCTGAGGCGGGCGGATCACGTGGTCAGGACATCGAGACCATCCTGGCTAACACGGTGAAACCCCGTCTCTACTAAAAATACAAAAAAAAAAAAATTAGCCGGGTGTGGTGGCGGGCGCCTGTAGTCCCAGCTACTCAGGAGGCTGAGGCAGGAGAATGGCGTGAACCCGGGAGGCGGAGCCTGCAGTGAGCCAAGATCGCGCCACTGCACTCCAGCCTGGGCGACAGCGAGACTCCGTCTCAAAAAAAAAAAAAAAAAATCCTTCCTCCACCATTCCTTTGCAATGTCACTAGAAGACTTTTATCCTCTCCTGCACTTAGAGGTGATGATGAGCCCTTCCTCCTCCCCATTGGGGTGGTATCAGAAGATACCTACTGGAGCTCCTGGGCTCCCAACTCCACCCAGGAGTAAAAGAAGTCTCTTTCCCCACTGGATGTCAATGGAAGTCCAGTGGACAACCTGGAATTTACCCTCTTGTGACTGTCATAAAATAGATAGATGATAGATAGATAGATAGATAGCCTGGATTAATCACTAAAAAGTCGTACAAAGGGATACAGAAAAGTTCTATACATAAATATAAATGGAATTCTAAATATTTAAAAATACCCCACAGGAATGCAGGGGAAAAATACACAGAAGACACTAAAAGAAATGAAGGCAGAAAATGAAATGACATATTTAAGCTTTAACATAGAAATAATTGCATTAAATTTAAATGGTCCAAATTCACAAACTAAAAAACAGAAATTTGCAAATTGGATTTTTAAAAATGACCTAACTTGATGTTGTCTACATAAATTAAAATATCATGATATGTGTAGTTTGAAAGTAAAAGGATAGAAACAATATAGAATGCAAACATGAATCAAAATAAAGCAGGAGTTGATATAATAATATTGGATAAAGTAAACTTCAGAGCAAAGGAAATTACAGGAGACAAAGTGGGACACTATATAATAATAACAGGGTAAATTATATCAAGGAGACATTGCAATTCTGAATGTGTATACAACAGATATCACAGAACTACAAAATATGTGAAGCAACAACTAAAAATTCTCAAAAGAAGAATAAGCAAATCCAAAATTATATTTGGAGATTTCATCACCCTTCTCTCAACAGCTGCTACATTTATTACACAGAAGAATATTAGTAATATAGAAGAACCCCAAAACACCCTCAATCCATAGGGTCTAATTGACTAATAGAATGCATAACCCAACAACAATAAAATACACACTTTTCTAGTGCTTATGGAACACACAAAAAGATAGAGTAAATCCTGGACCATAAGACAAACCTCAATAAATTTTAAAAATCTAAATCATACAGAATATATTCCTGACCACTATTGCATCAAAGTAGAAATCAATAACAGAAAGATACCACAAAAATTTCCACACACTTAGAGGTTATGCAAGACACTTCTAAGTAATCCATGGGTCAAAGAGGGAGTCTTTTTTCAGTTTTTATAGGTTTTGGGGTATAAGTGCAGTTTTGTTACACACATATATTGTGTGGTGGTGAAGTCTGGGCTTTGAGTGTACCTGTCACTCTAATAGTGAACGTTGTACCCAACAGGCGATTTTTCAACCCTCATCCCTCTTCTACCCTCCCACCTTTTAGAATTTTCATTGTCTATTATTCCACTCTCTATTGCCATGGATACCCACTGTTTAGCACCCACTTACAAGTGATATCATGTGGTATTTGACTTTCTGTTTGAGTTATTTCACTTAGAATAATGGCCTGTAGTTCCATTTATGTTACTACAAAAGACATGATTTTATTGTTTTTCATGACTGAATAGTATTCTATGGTGTGTGTGCGCACACACACACACAGGGTTAGGGTTAGGGTCAAGGGTTAAGGGGGTTAGGGGTTAGGGTTGTTTTTATATATATATATATATACACACACACATAAACATATAGATGTACATATATATACACACATATATACATCTATATGTTTATGTATGTGTGTGTGTATATATATACACACACATTTATACATATGTGTAACAACCCTAACCCTAGCTCCTAACCCCCTTAACCCCTAACCCTAACCATACACACACACACACACACACACACACACACACACATACATATAAATATATATATAATTTTTAAAGAAGTCATAAGGGAATAAAGTGAAATTGGACTTCTAGTTTCTGGTCTGGCATGTGAGGAGCCTAAAAGTTGTCAGTTCATCTTAGCAAATAAAACGTTGAACAAACTGAAAATCAACAATTCTTCTTAGATATGACAGATAAGTGAAGTTACAGGGCAAACCACTGACCCCAAACTTGGTGAGACAAATAGGTAGATACAGAGGATCACAACTTACTGGAGCAGAATTCCATGAGCAGAAACCTCCGTGGGAACCAGTACCAAGGCAGGAAAACCTAAATTGTAATTGATGAATTGCTGGAGGCTCAGTGTAGACAAGTCTGAAAGTTAGGAACTCCAGGGCCTACAATCATGGAGGGGGTGACACTTTTGTGAGTTTTACTCCCAGAGGCTGTATCAGATTCTCACTGTGAATATTGGAGAAAAACTCCCTCATGCTCTTGACAGGAAGAGTGGAAAAGTAACAATTTTTAAGAAACATTAGAACATTCTGTTAAGAAAGCCTGCTCTTAAGAACAAATATTTTACCAGAGCCTAACCTATTGGGATTTTATCATGACCTAACTATCCTAGGGTAAAAACAAACAACAATAATAACAAAATACAGCCCCCTTTAGCCATCTTGTCCCACCTAAGGTAGAGGAAAAACTGATAAGCACTTGAAAAGTTCACAGGCCACGGCAAAGTTTCACTAAAAGACTGAGATCTCATCATAGGACAACAGGATGCTTAACCTTCCTCCTAACCTTAACACTACATCACCAAATGCCTAGTTCTTTTAGTTCTTTTAACCCAGTACATCATGTTCAACTTTTAATAAAAATGACAAGGCATACCAAAAGGCAAAAAACAGACAAACAAAAACAAAACAACAAAATAAAAAAAGAATTTGAAGAGACAGAGCAAGCATCAGAACTACATACATGACAGACTACAGAACTACATACATGACAGAACTAAATACATGACAGGGATGTTAGAATTGTCAGACCAGGAATTGGAAAGAACTATGATTAATATGCTAAGGGCACTAAGGGAAAAAGTAGACAACATGCAAGAACAGAATGGTAATGTAAGCAGATGCATGAACATTCTAAGAAAGAATAAAAAACAAATGCTAGAGACCAAAAACAGTAACTGAAATGAAGAGTGCTTTTGATGGTCTCATTAGCAGACTGGACATGGCTGTGGAAAGAATTTCTGAACTTAATGATATATCAATAGAAACTTCCAAAACTGGAGAGCATGAAACAAAAATATCGATTAAAAATGGAACATAATATACAAAAACTGTGGGATAAATATAACAGGTGTAACATATGTCTAATGGGAATACCACTAGAAAGAGGAAAAAAGGGAAAGTAGAACAGAAGAAATATTCAAAACCATAATAACTGAGAATTTTCCCTAAATTAATGTAACATATCAAACCACAGATCCATAATGCTTGGCATACACCAAGCAGGACAAATGCAAAACAAACAATAAAAAAAACTACACCTAGGCATATCATACTCAAACTGCAAAAATCAATGATAAAGAAAAAGACTTGAAAGAAGCCAGAGGGGAAAAACAAATACCTTAATTACAGAGGAGCAACAATAAGAATTAAATCTGACTTTTCCTCAGAAACTATGCAAGCAAGAAGGCAGTAGAATGAAATATTTAAAGTGTTGAGAGGATAAAACAAACAATACCAACCCAGAATTCTGTACTCAGTGAAATTATCCTTCAAATGTGAAGGAGAAATAGACTTTTTCAGACAAAAATTGAAGGAATTTGTTGCCAGTAGAACTGCCTTTCAAGAAATGTTGAAAAGTCCTTTAGATACAAGGGAAATCATATAGGTCAGAAATGCAGAGCTACATAAAGGAAGAGCATTAGAGAAAGAATATTGAAGGTAAAAGTACATTGAACAGTACAAAAGGAACAAAATGCCAAATTTGTGGGATGCAGATAAGTAGTGCTGAGAGCAAAATTTATCCTAATGTATACATTAGAAAACAGGAAACTCTAAGATAAATAATCTAAACTCCCACCTTACGAAACTAGACAAAAGCTGGACATGGTGGCTGGTGAGCACTTTTAGTTCTAGCTTCTCGGGAGGCTGAGGTGGGAGGATTGCTTGAGCCCAGGAGTTCAAGGCTACAGTGAACTATGATCACATTACTATGACAGAGTGAGATCCTGCCTCTAAAAAAAGACGATAGTGAAAAAAATAGAAAATAGAAAAAGACGACAAAATAAACACAAAGCAAATAGAAGGAAGGAAATAACTAAGGTATGAGCAAAAATCAATGAAACAGAAAAAAAAAAATTTACTTTAGCTTCCCCAAAATTAAACACTTAGGTATAAATTTAATGAAATAGGCACAAGGTCTGCATGAAGAAGACTACAAAACTCTGATAAAAGAAATCAAAGATCTAAATAAATGGAGAGATATTCCATGGAGATGGCTAGAACAACTCAATTATATCAAGATTTCAGTTCTTTCCAACTTGATCTATAGATTCAACGCAATTCCAATCAAAACCCAGAAGTTACTTTTCTTCCATGGATTGTGCTTTTTATTACCATTTCTAAGAATTCTTCACTAATCCTGAAGCCCCAAAGATTCTCCTCTATGCCTTCTTCTAAAAGTTTTAAAGTTTTATTTTTTATATTTAAATCTATGATGCATTTTGAGTTCATTTTTGTATAAGGTGTGAGATTTAGGACAAGGTCCATTTTTGTTTTCCTATGAATATCCAATTGCTCCAGCATTGTTTCTTGAAAAAACTACCCTTCCCCTATTAAATTCTTTTTGCACCTTTGTCAAAAGTCAGCTAAGCTGGTCATACTTGTGTAAGACTATTTCTGGGTTCTCTATTCTGTTTCAGTGATCTGTGGCTAGCCCTCTGCCAATACCACACACTCTTGATTACTGTAAGTATATAATAAGTCTTGAAATTAGGTAGATACATTCTTTCCACCTTCTTCTTTTTTATTCGATACTGTTTTAGCCATACTCACTCATTTTCTTTCCATATGAATTTTAGAATTATCTCATATGTATCTACAAAAATCTTTCTGGAATTTGATAAAAATTATTTTAAACTATGTTTAATGTAATGTGATCATAGCTCACTGCAGCCTTGAACTCCTGGGTTCAAGAAATCTTCCCACCTCAGCCTCCCAAATATTTGCAACTACAGGTGCTCACTAGCCACCAGGCCCATGTTAAACTGTGTTTAACAATTAGATGTTTGTCAAGTTTACCAATCTTTTCAGTGAACACATTTTTTTATTATTTTAAATTAATATCCTTTTTTTGAGCAGTCTTAAGTTTGTGCTGCAAAAGACTAACAGGATAGAAATTCAAGCTACAGACTGGGAGAAAATATTTGCAAACCACATATATTACATATAACTCATATTTAGAATATATAAAGAACTTCTCAAAACTCAACACGAAAATGAAACAAGAACTTCAATTAGAAAATGAAGAGACATTTCACTGAAAAGAATGGCAAATATAGGGATGATAAATAAGCACATGGAAAGATGGTCAACATTAAGAACTTGTTGAGCTGTTACTACACACACCTATGAGAACAGCTAAAAGTTTTTAGAAAATACTGACAATACTAAATGCTAGCAAGAATGCATAAGAAACTGGATCTCTCATGCATTACTGATAAGAATGTAAAATGGCCCAGTTTCTCTGGAAAACAATTTGGCAGTTTCTTATAAATTTAACATATAACCATATGATCCATAATTTGCATCCTTGTGCATTTATTCTAGAAAAATAAAAACTATGTCTACACAAAACATGTAAATTACTGTTCACAACGGCTTTATATGTAATAAGCAAAACATTTGAAACAATGCAAGTGTCCTTCAACAGGTAAATGGTTAAACGAAGATGGGTAAATATATATCATGGAATACTGCTTAGCAATAAAAACGAATGGGCTCGATACACACAACTTGAATGAATCTCCAGGGAATGATGCTGAGTTGAAAAAGTTGATTTCAAAAGGTCACATGCTTCATGATTCCATTTATATAATATTCTTGAAAAAGCACAGTTATGGAGACAGAAAACAGATTAGGGATAGTGGGAAGGAGAGGAAGAGGAATGGTGTGATAAAGGGACATAGAACTATACACACATATTGTACAGTATCAATGTCCTGTTTTTGATATTTTGCTATAATTATGTAAGAGGGAAGTTGGAGAAGACGGAGTGAAGAATAAACAAGACTTACCTTTGAAACTTCCCATTACTCTAAAATTATTTCATGACAAAATGTCTTGAAAATTGGTTGCAAATTCAGTAAAATGAAATTTTAGAGTGCTTGAAATGCCAAGGTAATAATATGGAGCCAAACAAAATTAACAGAGGGCACATTTTTGCATAGGAAGAGCAAGATTGGAAATAGGATATGAATTAGAGTTATAGCTATATGATGGTTCTGTTTGAAAAAGAACCAGTTTATTTTTCTTTTAAAAGATTTGGTGAATCGTTTTCTCGAGGAACAAAACAAAAACAGAAAAAAGTCATCCTCAATAGACTACATGTAGCTAAAAAGTCTGAATATTTATATAAATACCTTCTTTCTGCTAATAAATATTTTAAAGTTAAAGCCATAACTATTAACATTTTGAGGTGATTGACATGCTAATCATCATGATTCGATCATTATAAAATCTGTACATGTATTGAAACCTCACACTGTCAAACTGTACCCCATAACCAGGTACAATTATTATTTGTCAGTTATAAATAAAATAAGTTTTAAAAATATAAAACATAATTATTTTTATTTTAGTGTATTGACATAAAAGTTTTTATCTTTCTATGTACCCATTTATTCCTTTAAATCATATTTTATGCAGCATTCATTCATTATTTTACTGGCTAGAACTGCTAAGTTTTCCATGTTTACAAAAATTCCTCCTATATTTCTCTTATAAAGACTTGGATTGGGAATCGAAGAAGGAAATATCGTTTAATGGGGATTGAAGTTCCACCTCCAAGAGGAGGCCCTGCTGATTTCTCTGAGCAGCCTGAGTCTGGTTCTTTATCTGCACTCACACCAGGAGAGGAAGCTGGGCCTGAAGTAGGAGAGGATAATGACAGAAATGATGAAGTATCCATCTGTTTGTCTGAAGGAAGCTCTCCAGGTACATTATATGCTGAATCTTCTAATAATAGCCTTTGTAAATTTGATGCATTTTGTACTTGATTTTCAGCTTACTGCACTTCAAGTCTAGAGTCTTCAAAACATTTGGCCAAGTATTTGAAGCAATAGATTTATTTTTAATGCCTCCACCTAAACAGTCTCCCGCATCATCATCACAAGGAAAATTCATCTACGACAATAATAATCTCCTACATTTATAAATGTTGATTATTACAACTCATGCATTATAATTAAGTAAATGATTTTTATTTTATTGGAGTTCTAGTCAATTTAGGTCAGAGCATTATTAACACACTATAATGAAAGAGCATGGCATAATGTGACAAATACCAGGCTAGTACTCAGGAAATCTGGATGCAACTCCTAGCTTTTCATGCGACTTTTCATGAGACTTTCATGCAAAGTATTTAATTGGGCTTTAGTTTCCTCATCTGCTAAAGAGAATTAGTCTGGATATCTTTATGATACCTCTTCATGTTTCTCTAAAAAAGAATTAAAATAATATTATGTAATGATACTATCTGTCCATGAGAAGTATGTTTCATTTGTCCTCAAGCATAGATATGATTCTCTTCTGACATATTTTTATTAACACTTTTATTGAGATTTAATTTACCCATCATAAAATTCATCCATTGTAAGGCCAGGTGAGGTGACTAATGCCTCTAATCCCAGCACTTTGGGAGACTGTTGTGGAATGATTTCTTGAACTCAGGAGTTCGAAATCAGCCAGGGCAACATAATGAGACCTCATCTCTATAAAAAGTGGTTTTTTTTGTTTGTTTTGTTGTTGTTGTTTTTGTTGTTGTTGTTGTTGTTTTAGTTAGCTACAGTCCCAGCTACTCATGAGTCTAAGGTGAGAGGATCACTTGAGCCCTGGAGTTTGAGGCTGCAGTGAGCTCAAGTGATTGTGCCACTGTACTCCAACCTGGGTGACAGAGTGACACCCTGTCTCAAAATAAAATCATTCATTTTAAATATAGAATTCAATGATTTTTAGTAAATTTTATGCAGTTGTACAACCATCACCATCACTGAAATCTGAATTTATATCAGTTTCATCACTCCAATAATTCCCTTGAGCCCATTTGCAGTCACTCCCTCTCCCCACTCTCAACTTCAGGAAGCCACTGATCTGCTTTATGACGATATAAGTTTGTCTTTTCTGGGCATTTTATATAAATTGAATCATACAATATATAGACTTTTTGTATCTGTGATTGAGAAACAAAGAGGATCATGCTTTTTCTCATTTTGCTTTTGGTTTGATTGAACTCTGTTTAGAATACTTACAATATATTTTCCAGTTTATTGTTTGCCTTTTAATTTTGCTTATGATGTTTTCTGATGTCAGATTTTCTTTTGTAATTTTTAAGTTTTCAAATCTACCAATACTTTCCTTTATGGTTTCTGACCTTGGGTCATGATTACAGGCTTTCCTTGTACTACAATTATGTAAATATACCCCCACATTTGCCTCTAGTATCCTTATAGTTTAATTTGTACAACTTGATATTTATTTCACCTAGAATTAATTTTGCCTTAAGATGTGTGAATACATCCAATTTTATTTTTCCAAATGGTTAACTAATTGTCCCTACACCATTTGTTGAATAACTCATCTTTTACCAGTGAGTTGGAATGTAGCTTTTTATTAAATACACACACACACTCTCACACACACACACACGCACACACATATACACTCATGCAGACGTACACATACACACATGTGGGTCAAATCTGAGACTTCTTATTGTTACACTGATTTGATGGTTTACAACTGTGGCTTTATAAGATGTCTTAATATCCGGTAGGGCCCTCATTCTTCTTTGCTTTGTAGTATATTGATTCTTGAATTGTTTAGTCATACCATTTGAACTGTTTAAGCATACCTTTTCCAAATCTCCTTCCCCAAAATCCATTCAAGACTTTTCTTGGTATTGTATTAAATTTATAGAATACTGTAGGAAGATGAATTCAGCTTTGCACGTATTGAATTTTAGATAGTGGTTGGACATCCATGTAGAGCTGTCTAAGCAGGCCTTTGGATAATACGAGTCTGAAACTCAGATGAGTGCTTAAGACATCAAAAGAAATATGTAAGTCACCCACATTGAGGCAAAAAATATCTAGCCATGAAAATTGAAGATTTAGTTAAGTGAGAAAATGAAAAACAAGAAAGGACAATGGACAAAGACTGTGTATTGATAAATATCCAGATTTGGGCATTGGAGGAGAAAAGGGAGCCCTTGAAAGAACATTCAGAAACAGAAGAAGCAGGACAGTATGCTTTTCCTAAAATCAAGGAAAGAGTCGGGTGCAGTGGTATGCCTGTAGTCTCAGCTATTTGGAAAACTGAGGCGAAAAGGATCCCTTGAAGTTGGGAGTTTGAAGCTTCAGTGTGTTCTGATTGCACCTGTGAATAGCCACTGTACTCCAGCCTGGGCAACGTAGTGACTTCTGTCTCTAAAATTAAGAAAAAAAAAAAACGAAAACAAATAAAGAGATTTCAGAAGGAAGAGGCATCATTATTTCAGTAGTCTCATGGTCTCATAGAAGTTAAGTAGAAAAAGGGATGAGAAAGCCATTGAATTTGGTGTTTTAGAAATTCTTTAAAAAAGCAATTAACTGCATGGGGAGAGGAGAGGCAAGCAGATTGCAGTAGGTTGAGTAATGAAAGGGAAAGCAAAGCTACTGGTATTAAGAGGCCATGCATGTTAAGATCAGGTATTTAAAATGTTATCTATGTGAATATTCAAGTTTCTCCCTCTCTCTCTTTCCTAACATTTGTTATTCATATTGAAGATGATAACAGAGAATTAAGTGTACAGGAAAATAGTGAGGCAGATTTTAAAATTATCAAGAAAAAAGAAATATTGCACCATTTCCAAGCCCTTTATTTCTAATATAGTTGGTCCTTTAAACCATTTCTGTTATTTGTTAGTGTTTACTAAATTGCATGTGCCTGGAGATACTTGGATATTCCCAGTGACTCATGACTGGTGTTTTAGAGCCTGCTGAGTGGTGACTGGTTGAAGGAGAGTTGGGAAGTAGAGATTTGTGTGTTTCTGTGGTTTAGTGGGTGAGCTGAGAGAAAATATTCAGAGAAAGTACAGAAGACCCTAAGTGAAGTTTCATTTCCCAACTCTCACTTCTCCACCTAAAAGATAATTTTAGAAAATAAGTAGTAGTTGAAGGAAAAAAAGTTAAAGTTAATTTTAAAGACCACTTAATGGTCCACTCTTAATGGACCACTGCTCCTACACTGACATTCTTTGTCATGGTGTGTTCTTTAAATAGCTAGCATAGTAATCAAGACACAATGAGAAAAAGAAGAAAGAGAATTTAATGCATGAATCAAAAAACACTTGATCAGAAGTGTGATTGCCTAGAATTTTTTATCGGTGGCTTATTTTTCCACAGCTGCATGGTAACCTTTTCATTCTCACAGAAATTGCAACAGAAAAGCATAAAATCATTTTCAAATACTGAAAACAGCCCTTTTTGGTACAGTTTCCTACTAGTTATGTCCTATTCTCTTCCTCATTTTGCTAGTGGAGAATACTAATCCGATTCATTTGATTAAGTGAATCATATCATCTGGCCTAAATTAATATCATGCCTTTAAAATATGCTAACCATTTTCTTTCCAGTTTATGAATATGTATTTAAATATATTTCTACTTTGAAATTTCCATTAATTACATCTAAGAAATATAAAGAAAAAATAATCTTTAGATTATTCTAAAATTAGCTGCCCATAGTATTTCAAAAACCTAACAACTGAAATTCAGACTGCTTATAATAGGGCTATTGATCCAGTAGCATTAGAGTCTTCTGCATATCTAAGAAGGGAAAGATATCTTTAAGTTAGGGTTACATATTACATATTAAAAATCAATTGAAAAATCACATTAAAATATTCTAGAAAAATCTGTATAAGCAAAAATTAAGATTTTTTTAAAATTCAGTAAAAGGCAGCTTTAGTAAGAGTCAAAAAAAGTGCTGCTGGTCTTTTAGCAGTTTCAGTTCCACTCATTTGTTTCTGAGAAGGTAGATACTTCCCTAATACAGAGCTTCTGACTTACCTCTAACTTCCACCTTCCACCTCCCACCTTCCCTTTCCCATTTCCTTTCCCTTTCCCTGTGTAGTGGTGAAGAGAAAAGAAGTGTGGTTAGGAAAGATAAAAAACAAAAACAAATAAACCTGCCCGAGCGCACCCCTCCCACAGCTGCAAACTCTAGCGAAAGTAATAGCTAGATGGCTGAGCTTCTTAATTTCTGCATCTACAATTAATATACTGTGAAAAATAAATTTATGTTCGAACAATTTTAAAGATTTTTACTATCCTGAGAAGCAAAATTTTTAAAGATGAGAACAATTAACATCTATGTCATTAAATTTTACATCAAAGCCTCTTTTTTCGGCTGTATCTATTATATGGGTATGCATGTGAAAGATATTATAGTTACTTAGTGTGAGTACATACACACACCCAGCGCCCTCTAGAGTTTTTACTGGGTAATTATTCCACTTTATTATCCCATTAGCAGAGCTGCTTTTCTTGGGGAATTACCAGGCACATAGATAGTGTTTAGATTTCAAATATTCACAAATATTGAAGCTTCTGTAAGCAAAAGAAAACATTCCTTATTCAACTGTATCACTTCACATCCTTTTATTTTAGAAATCCTCAGTATAGTTTTAATTTAAATCTTCCAAAATAATCAAACCATGTACAAAATATGTTGCCAGTGAAGGAGAACTGTGTACAAAGTTATGAGAAAAGGAGAATAGGAATATAAGGCAAACCTTTAAAGAATGTTACCTTGTTGATGAGCAATATGAACTCTCTTCTGAGGCCACTAGTGCTAATACTGGCTGATGACACTTTTTCCCTTCCTTCATTACATTTTATTGCTGATTACATAGGAATTGAAATGTCTGTGATTTGAAATGTCTAAATAATGAGTAGGCAAAGGCTCCTCTGTCTATGAACTGTTCTTTAAAAAAATTAAATTGACCTGTTTTTAAGATTCCACATATAAGTGAGATCATGCAATATTTTCCCTTCTGTGTTCAGTGATTTCACTTAGCATAATGTCCTGCAGGTCTGCTTCAGTTTGTTCTAGCACTGCTATAAGGAAATACCTGAGACTGGGTAATTTATAAAGAAAAGAGATTTAATTGGCTCACAGTTCTGCAGGCTGTAAAGGAAGCACGTTGCTGGCTTCTTCTCAGGGAGGCCTCAGGAATTTACAATCATGGCAGAAGGTGAAAGGGAAGCAGGCAGGTCTTACATGGCTGGAGCAGGAGGAAGAGGGGTGGGGTGCTACACATTTTCAACACCAGATCTCTTGAGAACTCACTCACTCTTACAAGAATCTACCCCCATGATCCAATCACGTCCCACCAGGCTCCAACTGCAACATTGGGGATTGCAATTTGACAAAAGATTTGGGAGGGGACACATACCTAAACCATATCAGGGTCTATCCATGTTGTGGCAAATGGCAGGGGAGAAAAACAGTCAAATATAAACAGATAGAGAAAAAAAAAAAAAGAGGTTACCAGGATCAGAGCAGGAGGGAGAGGAAATAGGGAAATGCAGGTCAAATGATAAAAAGTAGCAAATATGTAGTATGAAAAAGTCAAAAGATCTAATATGCAACATGAGGATTACTATTAATAAGTGTACTCTATTCAGGATTTTTGCTAAAGGAGTATATTATAGCTGCTCGTGGGTGGGGGTGGATAACTACGTGAGATAATGGATATGTTAACTTGTTTCATTATAGAAACAATTTATATATGTGTGTGTGTGTATCTTATAACATCATGTTGTATATCTCAAATATACCCAATAAAATTTAATTTTTAAAAAAATACAGCAGAGGAGACAAAAACATTTAAATTGCATTTATAGTGAACTTTGCATCAAAATTCTGGTAAGAATTTCCTGGATATCTTAAACTTGAATTCTCTATATGGTCATATGTGAGTTCCTCGATCAACCACATTTTCCTCTTAATAATTCCCCCATGCTCATACAAGGCACCCCTATATTTCTTTCCATGAAGAGGAATAGACTTAGAAAAATTCGTGAGGGCTGATAAATATTTTTGTTCTGCTTCCTAAGGTGAAGTAAAATGTCAGTTACCATGAGATCGCGAAATTCTGCTAGTATTTATTCAAATAATCTCCATGATATGGCTGTGCCAAAAGAAGAGATAGAGAGAGAGAGAGGAACATTGCTACCTTGTTTTTATAAGGGGCTGGTGGAGAGTAATCTAAAACAGAAGGGATTATACATGCAGACACCCTGTGCCTTGAACCAACCAGTTCCCCTAGCTCAGCCTGGAGAGTTTTTTAGTAGTCTAGTTTCTCTGAATTAATTTATTTCTTTTACTTACTTTCTCATTTTTAGAATATTGAATTTTGATCAGAAAAGGGATACATGTTCATTTTAGAAAGTACTGAGAAATACAATAAAAAATAGAAACAATCCTATTCCTCAATGATAACCCTTCTGAAAATAAGGATAAGAGGATATTTTTGCCACCATTTTCTCTTAGCATATGTACAGGAGTGTGTGTGTGTTTGTACACACATACACTCACAAAACTGGAAATGCTCTGGATTTATGGTTTTATATCATAGATTTGAAAATTATTTTATGACTTTTTTCTTATTTAAATGAGAAACATGTTCACTGTAGAAAAATATTTAAACACAAATAAGCAAAAAGAAAACAGAAAAATTAAAAATCACTCATAATTCCATCTAGAAATACGAATGACAATGTGTTTGTGGAAACAATCCTAGTGTTTCTCCATGAAAATTTACATATTTGCATGATAAATTTATTTAAATTTTATAGTAAAGTTTATATATTTTAAAATAAAATTAATATTATATGTTTCCACACAATAGGTTTTGTTACCTCATTTTTTCACTTGCCAGTAAACCATGAATATTTTCCTTATTACTACTGTTCTTCTACTTCAATTTTAGTGGCTTCATAATATTTATTATAGAGATAGATTCTAAATTTCTCTATTCCTCCATTGTTAAGGATACAGTTTTTGTCCATTTTTTCAGTTACAAATAGGACAGTGGTGACCATCCTTGTATTTGCCCCAATCCCTACTTATTTCCTTTGAATGCATTGTTTGAAGTAGAATTACTCATCAAACATGGGTGAAATGAATTTGCCATTTGCGTCTTTTTATAATAGAGAAATTATTTAAATGACCTTGAAAATAGTATTCTCAAGAAAGTTTTGTGAAATGAAAAATGAAATTATGGCATTTTTTTCTATAGAAGAGCCCAATGAAGTTGTTCCGAATGATGCAAGGGCTCATAAGGAAGAGGACCACCATGCAGTAACCACAGATAATGTGGTATGTACAGCTTGAAATTCTTTTCTCATTACATGGTTGATTTCAAGCCCAAGTATCCAGTTGGTGAAAATATTCTCATTTTCAGAATAAAGTCTTGCTCCACTTCACAAACCAAAACAGAACTCTTTCCAGTGAAATTACATATCTTTGACAGCTTAGTAAATAAAATTTAAAATGTTGTCATTTGTATCACTAATTTTTTGATTGAGGTGATTTGCAAATATAAAAACCCAATACTTGGTATGTATATGATATTTTATATATAACAAGCTATTTTTCTTCAACACAGTTAGCAAAGAGCAGATTTCTACCTATTTGACAGATGGCAGAATTAAAACAGAGTTTAGCATGAGATCATGAAGGAAACCTTTGTTAATTGTGGCATGTGTATGCAAGAATTTCCAACTCTGAGTTCTCTATTCAGAACATACCTATCAATGGTGTGTTTGGAACTTTTTTTCCTCTTATTAATAGTTAAATTGTACTCTGGTTACTCATCTTAAAAATCACAATATAGGAGGAAAGACCGTATTAAATGTTTGAATAGCAAATAGAAGCAGGTTGTGTGTGGAGTCAACTGGGTTTTGTGAAAATGTAAACATACAGTGATGCTCCCTATGCAGCTGTTTTAGCAACATCTGTTTATATTTTGCCCTATCAAGTAATCCTATAATCAAGATGGTATTAAGAGTCAGATATAAAGGGGAATGTCATTGTCCTTTTGTTTTTGCTTTTGAGTCAGCGTTCTGTGTTTGATTGCAGCCACTAAAAAATAGCCTCTTAATTGATTTTTTTTTGTTATAAAACGGCTGTGACTTTAGGGTTTATCTTGACTTTCATTACAAGCATTACTTATTTCACACTGTAGTCCTGCCACATGTCTTTAATAAAAGTTGAGCGCATAAAACAGTTTTGCTATTTTTTTGTTAAATAACAATAATATGTAACAGTGTTTTCTACAAGCAGAATATAGTTTAGGACTGTATTTTACTGATTTGAGTCCTGGTTGAAGTCAATGTTTGACCCTTCTAACACTAAGTTCAGCAAGCATACAGGACAACAGTTTTGATTGTGAGGCAAAGTCGTGTTTTTATTAGATAGCTACTAGTAATTGTTTTCCACAGTTATGAATTGTGCTCATCTTAAATTCCACCAACTAATAATCTTCTGCTACAGATTTGAGTTTTAGTGTGCAAGTTATATACAATTTACAAATTGAAACATCTTTCCCTTTAAAGACATGCTCATTTTTAGCCTGAATTTCTCTGCGTTGAATCTCCTTTGCAGCAAATATTTGAAGATAATGAATGAAGCCATGGCATGGGATGACTCACAGTCATGTAGGCACCTAATTTTTCAAAAAGCAATTGATTTTTTAGAAACAAAATGCCACACTTTCAAAGGCTAATCTCCTCTGCCTGTAACTTTTGAGTGTCCCCAATTATCCATGGGTGACAAATCAAACAGACATATAAGACCTATTTAAATGCACATATCTATAAAGTGGCCTTTGGTGCATCCCTCCCTAAATTGCCTAGCTCCTTTTTCCCAGAGCCAATCCAAATATGTAGAGAATACATAAAAAAATATCAAATCTGAGGTCTTGGAAGAGCTGACATGATGAAGCCCCAATTTTATAGAGATTAGAATAGAAAACAAAATATTGGATTCATCTCTAGGCAGCAGTAGAAAGTAATTTCACTGCAGCTGTTTTCCTGACTCAAAAGCCTGCAGGTCACAAACCCTGTAATAGTATCATATCCTCATACGCAATACATTAAATATAATCATCCCAAATTAATTTGTGACTTTTAATCACCATATATAAATATATATGTATGTGTGTGCGTATATGTATATATGTGTGTATACACACACACACACAGAGTAGGAAGCCTAATTTCAAATTCTGCCTACGACATGTTGCTATTTATGTGCTTGTTCTCAAAAGACCGTCTAGTGACTGAATATAGCTTAGTTTTTCCTTCTTTAAAAATTTTCTTTGGGTTGGCAGGGTTTAAATATTTAAAGGAGCTTTTTCTTAACTGTGTTTTTTACATGTGAAAGAAAAAATTAGAGCTGATTTTACTTATACTTTTTTTTTTGCTTTTTTTTTAAAAATCACATGATTAGAGAACTTGCCCCCTCATGGTTGGAGCTCATTGGTCATTTTTTTTCATCAGTGCTGAACTGTTTTGTTCATTCTTTCTACAGATATTTAATTAGTGTTAGTACCTACTGTGGAAAAGATATTGTACAAGCTATGCTATGCCTTTTTTTAAAAGCTAAAGATAATTTAATCTGTCTCTCTCCTTTCTCTTTCTCCCTTTTCCTCTCTCTCCACCTCCTCATCCTGGATGTTACTCTTCAGTGAAGGAAACAAATCATCATGTTACTTTTATCATTACATCATAGATGCTTGCTTTTAATTAGTTGTCAGGTTAAAGTTGTGCAGTGTGCAGTAAATATTGGAATTTTTAAAAATTGTATTTGATTTTGGAATGTGTCACATGCTGACATTTTACATTAGAAGTCACAGAGGCATGTGGAAACTTAAAAAAGAAAGCTATTCCTATCAATTGTGTGTTTACTCCCATTAAAATAGACAACCATTACAGGAAGTGAATTTCCTGTCCCTGGAGGGTGCTGTTTAAGCAGTTCGCCTGTTTTGTTAGGGATATTATAAAAAGACATTCTCTATTTTAAATAGTATTAATTTTTTTATTTACCGAGCAGTCCTCAGTTAAAGGTAGAGGGAGGTGGCTCAGACACACACTATGTGTAACACTGAGGAGTCAGTCAGTTATCAGAATTTATTCCAGATAACCTAGACTAGATAACCTGAACATTGAATGCATATTTTCTATACATTGCTGAGTGTAGTAAGAATGATGTGATATATATTTGTAACTTCTCTACTTGTGTTACAGAAAATAGAAATTATTGATGATGAAGAAAGTGACATGATAAGTAATTCTGAAGTAGAACAAGTAAATTCTCTCTTGGATTATAAGGTAGGTAATTTTAAATTATGAATTTATTAAGAGAAGGTATTAAATGAGGCAGAATTTTACAAAACCTATGTTACTCCTATTTAATAAGCATTCCAAGGCTCTGCATTAATTCTTTCTGGCAACTTGAATATCAGTCAGAGTGCTGGTTATTTTAATTATTGCTGTCGGGTTTAGGGGTTATGATCTTAGGCAAAGAGTTTGCTGAGTGGAGTAAGTATTGATGGTATATGGCAGGATGGAAGCAGCACTTAGTCGTGGTCAACATGAAATGTATGACAAAGCTTTTCCAAAGCCAATGTTCATTTTTAAATGATGGTAAAAGGGGTATTTTTTTTCCAGTGGACTTTGCTAATTTTATCCTAAATTTTTACTTCTTCTGTAGACAATTTTTAAAAATATGATAATATAGCTGTTCTAGAAGTTTACAATTTCCAAAGCAAATACAGAATGAATATGAATACAGATGACCTTTTCTTAATGTCATTTTTTACTAAATTGAAAAGCTGCCTTTGACAGAGTGCTATACTTTTTTTTATTAAATCTGTATATAAGATATCAGTCTGTATGTCAATATGTTTTCTGCATAGATTTATAAAAGCTGTCCTTTTGATAATCATTATCCTATCTTACTAGGTAACTTTGGGACCTTCTGAAATTTTGGCCACACAGTCCTTTTCATACACAAAAGTTCTTGTTATGGAATGTCATTAGTGTTCAAAGCAGAGATTAGTAATGTTAAAATGTTAACAGAAAATAACATTTAATCAGAAAATACAACAGCTGCCATTTCCTCACAAATCTTTTCAGTTTTACTGTAATTGAAATGTATGCCATCCAACAGATTCTGTTTTCCAAATATTCATAACATGTCAAGCTTTAAAATATTGACTATTGTAAACACAGAAGGAAAATATCTTTTGAAATTTATTTCCTAAATGGTCAAAGAACATGATGAAATCCTATATTTTGACGGTATTTCCAACTAACAGAATTATAAATTTGTTGGTTCTGAAATACAAGAGATTATGATAATCTCTCCTACATGGTCATATAATATTTCTGAATGCCCAGTTCAGGATTTCAATGTCTTTGCATGTCACAGCTTGGCACAGGTTGTGGAAACTACAGACGAAAGGACTGGATTGCACAGCTGTTAAGTGTGCTCCTCTTAGCACTCTCAAATATGTCAAAGAGGGTTGGGCCCAGGACTCAGAGGATTCTTTCCCAGACCTCTCCCCTCTCGGGTGGCAGTCTACTTGAAAAGATTTAGCGCTAAAAACCAGAGTAGGGCAGGGCAGAGTGTCTAGTCCAGAAATGTTTGTTAATATTTTCACAGAACTCTAAAGAGCATTGCATTAATCCAGTGTTTTCCATTGTAATAAATTCTGTGGAAACAAGGGGTCATTCACTACCCCATTAGGGATTTTTTATATGTTTTATATAAGTGTCTCAGGCTTGGCAGTTCCATAAAGTTCTTTTTTTTAATCCTCACAATTCAGCATTTATATAGAAAATATATCTTTTTGTAATCATGATTTTAAAATTTTTCAACTCACCTCACATGAACTTTGTTACTTCTAAAGGAAAGGTAAGCAAAACCTCATATAGCAGTTCTTATCACTGATTTCAGGATGTTGGTTTTAAAGGGGCCCTGCCAGTTTAGTAATTTACCTGTCTTCAGAGAAACTGTTGTACCCTAGTTGTATACACATACTAGTGTTTCTTGTTTGGGGATGAAAACAACATTGTTGATATCTTAAGTACCATTATGCATCGCTTAATGATGGGGATAAATTCTGAGAAATGCATTGTTAGGCAATTTTGTCATTGTGCAAAACATCATAGAGTGTACTTACACAAACCTAGATGTATATACATACCTAGGGTATATGGTATAGCCTATTGCTTCTAGGCTACAAGCCTGTATAGCATGTCACTGTATTGAATACTGTAGGCAATTGGAACACAAAGGTAAGTATTGTGTATCTAACCATAGAAAAGTTAATGCATTGTACTACGATGTTATGATGGCTACAACATCACTAGGTGATAGAAATTTTTCAGCTCTATTATAATTTTATGGGATGACTGTCATTATATGTGGCACATTGTTGACTGAAACGTTGTTATACAACACATGATGATATATTCATCATAAACCTCCTGTGAGAAGAGACTTACTTTATTCACCTATGTGTTACCTCGTTGAGAGCCTGTCATATAACTGTTCAACTATAACTATAGTTACAGTAGTTGCTAGTGAGTGAACAAATGACTTAATTTATCTTTGGAAATAATTTTAAAACTATTATGCAAGTACTCATTTATATAAAATCAGGAGCTGGATCATTGTATTTTTCCCCTAAACTGAATTATACAGTCTCTCATTCTTGAGATTTCATGTAGCAAACTGAGAGAATGTTTCCAGTGGTGCATTTGATAATTATTACTATGCAACCATCAATAGTCATTGGTCATAGTGGAGTTTTTGACTGAGATACATCACTAGAAATCCATGTTCTTAGGAATTCTAAATAACACAAAATGTTTATGAGACATGTTGATGGGCTCAGTACCTGAGGCAGGAGTAACTGCATCATAAAATAGCACCTCAGACTTGGCAGCCATTAATAGCTTGCTCAGAGATCAAAGCTCTGGTCAATGTGGAAACTGGAGTTCTCCTTACTATCATCTTGACGAAGAATTAACAAAGCTTACTCAAAATGTAGGTAGGGTTTTAACAACAATAAAAATAAGATAGATCTCGTTTTATGATATTCAGTAACTGATATTATGATACTAGTTCCTCTCGCAAGCATTGATTTACTTAGAAAATCTTGAAAGTACACATAAATTACTGCCTGTTATCTAGGAAGTATTTAATAGGCTTGCAAAACAGCTCTGTGAAGAAAATGTCTGCAATATTAAATTATCTTAAAGCTGTTTATATTTTTCAAACATTGCATAAATAGTGAGGAGGAGAAATATTTGCATGAAGAATTAGAAGTCTGCATACCAAAAGATGCTTCATGACTTTTGCAAATGTGAATCAATGTTTCCTAATACACTGGAATGCAGCTAAGAAGGACTGTGCATTCAAACCAGATACTACTATAATGATAACGTATATCTCCTGTATTAGAAAAGACTTCCTGGTCAGCACTTTACTAATACTACTGCTCCAACAATGAATATTAATAAAGCAAAGGCCTAAAATTAGTAAAATATATTATGACAGGAGCATGTTCAGGTAAAAAAGTTTTTAACTAAGCTGATAAAATAAAAGATATAGTAAACATGTTAATAGATTGAATATGATAAATACTACACCATCCTCTCAATTGAAACAACAAAAATATCCATATAACCACTTAATTTTAATATACTTTAATTTGGTTTTTTGAACAAATGCTATTAAAAGTCCTGCTGTGATTTGAGACCCGTGTGCCAGATGCAAAGAATAGTCATAGCCTACTTTCATGTTTTTTGACATGGTAACTGGCTGATATTTTTTTAGAATAATTTTTACTTTTTAATTGTAAACTGACAAGTAAGAGTTGTGTATATTTATAGGGTACAAAATGCTGTTATGATTTATGAATACAAAGTGGATTAATTAAATCAAACTACATAATATATCCACCACCACAAATACCATATTTTGTGGTGAAAACATTTCAAATTTTCTCACAGTGATTTTGAAATATAGAATATATTATCATTATTTACCATATTCACCATTCATACAATTCAGCATATAAAAAATACTTCGTTGTTTGAAAAAACATGGAGAGAATTGGAGAACATTATGCTAAATGAAATAAACCAGGAACAAAATGACTCCCACCACGTTCTCACTTAATGTGCGCAATCAAAAACAATCAAATTCAAACAAGCAGAGGGTAGAATGGTGGTTACCAAGGGCTTGTGAGAGGTTGGGAAATAAGGGAATGACGGTCAGAGGATACAAAGTGTCAGTTAGACAGAAGGAAAAGGTTTTATTTCCCCCCTTTGGGATAGACTTTATTTTTAATCAGGTTAATTGATGTATAATTTTCATACAATAAAATTCATCTTCTTAAGTATACAGTTAAATGAGTTTTGACAGGTGGACATAGTTGTGTAAACACCACCATAATTTGTTTGTTCGCCTGCTAATGAAGTCTTGAACTGCTTCTGGTTTGGGACTATTATAAATAAACCTGCTATGAATATTGATGTATAAGTCTTTTTATGACATGTGTTTTCATTTATCTTGGGTAAATACCTCAGAGTAGGATTGCTGAGTCTTACATTAAGAAAGGTTATGTTGAATTTCATAAGAAACTGCCAAAATATTTTCCAAAGTAGCTGTACCATTTTACACTTTCACCAATAATGTATGTATTAATAAACCAAAAATAAAATTGTAAGTCCCTCAACCATCTGAATGAACCCCCAATCTTGGCCAAGGGCATTCCAAAGTTAACCTGAAAAATTAGTTCAGGCCATGATAGGAAGGGTGAGCTGGCCATGCCTCATTATATCTTCCTCCCGTTTGGAATTACTGATAAAACAGATTCTTTAAGTCTGATAAAAAACACTTACAATCTATTCTCTCTGAAGCCTACTACCTGGAGCCTTCATCTGCAAGATAAAACCTTGGTCTCCACAACCCCTAATCATAACTCAGACGTTCCTTTCTGTTGGTAACTCTTTCAAGCAATTTCCAATCAGAAAATCTTTGAATCTGTGTTTGACCTGGAAGCCTCTGCTTCCAGTTATCCCTCCTTTCTGAACCAAACCAATGTACAACTTACAAATATAGATTTATGTCTTGTGTCTTTCTAAAATGTATAAAATCAAGTGGTGGCCCAACCACCTTAGGCACATTTCTCAAGATCTCCTGAGGGTTGTGTTGCAGGCCATCGGTCACTCATATTTGGCTCAGAATCAATCTCTTCAAGGATTTTATAGAGGTTGACACCTTTTGTCAACATGTATGAGGCTTCTAATTGCTCCACATTCTTGTCAGCACTTGATATTGTCAATCTCTTTAACTTTAACTATTATAATATGTCAGTAGTAGTATCTCTTTGGGGTTTTAATCTGTATTTCATTAAGGACAAATGATATTAAGCATATTTTGATGTGCTTAGTGGTCATTCAGATACCTTATTTGATGAAGAGTGTGTTCAAATATTTTGCTTTTTACTTTGTTGCTCATCTCATAATTGAGTTGTAACATTTCTTTATGTATTCTGAATCCAAGTCCTTTGTCAGATGTATGGTTTGAAAATATTTTCTCCCAATATGTGGTTTTATTTTTATTTTCTTTACAATATATTTTAAAGAGCAAAGTTGTTTTTTGTATTGTTTTGTTTGTTGACATAGGGTCTCACTGTCACCCAGGCTGAAGTGCAGTGGTACGATCATGGCTCACTGTAACCTCAAACTCTTGGGCTCAAGCAGTCCTCTTGCTTCAGCCTCCTGAATATAGCTGGGACTATAGCTGCATGCCACCACACCATACCATGTCAGGCTATATATATATATATATATATATTTTTTTTTTTTTTTTTTTTGGTAGAGACAGGGTTTTGCTATGCTGCCCAGGCTGGTTTAAAACTCCTGACCTCATTTTATAAAATAGGTCTTTCTTGAGGCTAGGCACAATAATGCATCCCCGTAATACCAACACTTTGGGAGACTGATGTGGGAGGATCGCTTGAGACCAGGAGTTCAAGACCAGCCTGGGCAAAATAAGGAGACCCCATTTCTACAAAAAAGTTAAAAAATAATTAGCCACGGATGGTGGTGCATACCTGTAGTCTAGCTATTGAGGTGAGAGGATCCCTTGAGCACAGTAGTTCAAGGTGGCAGTGAGCTATGATTGTACCACTGCACTCCAGTATGGGCAACAGAGCAAGTCCCTGTCTCTAAATAAAAAATAAATAAATAAAATTGATTAAACTAAATAAATTAAAATAAAAGTTTTCTTTTTTTTTAAGTTCCATAATTTTTGTGTTCTATTTAAGAAACTTTTTGCCTAACCCAAGGTAACAAAGATTTTCTCCTCTGTTTTCCTCTAAAAGTTTCAGTTTTATTATGCATTTTAGTTTTAGGTCTATGATCCATGTCTTGTTACATTTTGTCTATGATGTGAGGTAAGGGCTGATGATTTTTTTTTTCATGTGGATTTACATTTGTTTGACCACTGTTTGTTGAAAGACAATACTTTCTTTATCTACTGGGTGACCTCAGCACCTTTGTTGAAAATCAATCGACCATTTTTGTGGGGATTTATTTTTGGTCTCTTTATTTTTTTCCATTGGTTGATATGTCTACCCTTATGCAATACCATCCTTTCTTGATTACTGTGGCTTTCATAGGAAATCTATTCAGAGCACTTTCATGGCCATTATCTTATTTGAGTGTTATAGCCCTCAAAGCTAGAACTGTCAGGGATTACCAGTATAATAACCATTTTACTGAGGAGTAAAGAGAGTCTCCCACCCAAGTTTACAGTTATCAGTAGACCTGGCACTAGAATACTCCCAAATATTAGTCCAGTTGTTTTACCTATACAGCTAGCAAAACTAGTAAACAGTAACTGATTCTTACACAGTGGTAAATTTTCAGATTTCTTGGAATAACAGACTCCTACTTAATCTGTGGAGGCTCAGCAAAGAACTTAAGACTATCTTAGTAATTTCAGGCTCTTCTTGGTGCAAATTAACCATTTTTAGCTTTCTGAATGGCAAATTCAACGTTACTGTGTCTGCTATTGCTCTTTGGGTTAATTGGACTCTATCTATTCCTAATCTTTTTTTTTTTTGAGGCAGTCTCACTCTTGTTGCCCAGGCTGGAGTGCAGCAGCACGGCCTCCGCTCACTGCAACCTCTGCCCGCCTCCAAGGTTCAAGTGATTCTTCTGCCTCAGCCTCCCGAGTAGCTTGGACTACAGGCACACACCACCATGCCCTACTAATTTTTGTATTTTTAGTAGAGACGGGGTTTCACCATGTTGGCCAGGCTGGTCTCAAACTCCTGACCTAAGGTGATCCACCCGCTTTGGCCTCCCAAAGTGCTGGGATTACAGGTGTGAGCCATGCACCCAGCCTCTATTCTTAATCTTAATCTGAATGCCAACTGGGCTTGATATAGGAGGGGTCTTTCCAAGAAGGGAGCTGTTTTTTGGTTTTTCTCTTACCGGAACTTATTGGATTGGTTTTTGATTTTATAAATTGTTTTCTATTAGTGATTTGCTTAAAAGGCAGCCTGTGACTAACAGGATCATTTTCTTCCATGCTTTGTACTCCTTTATGTTAACATTTTGTTTTCTTTATTGTCCTTCTAATTTGATGGTTTTTTAGAATTTTATTGTGCATCAAACATGTACAGTCCTAGGTTTACATAAGGTAATTGTATCATTTGATATTTTCTCTTTCAGAATGAAGAAGTCAAATTCATTGAAAATGAGCTAGAGATTCAAAAGCAGAAATACTTTAAACTTCAGACTTTTGTTAGAAACTTGATATTAGCAATGAAAGCTGACGATAAGGAACAACAGCAGGTAGGTCCCAGGAAAGACTAGTAAGCTGCAATGCATCAAGTCAAAAAATGGTATGTCACACTTGGGTTCTTCACATGTTTTCATTTTTATACTTCATTTCTGCTTGGCATGGAGGAAATATTTGTTATTTCATGACCTTTGCAAAACAGTTTTCTTGAGAATAGGTGCTCAGATTTTGTGTGCTCCTTCAGTGGAAAATCAAAATAATTGATTAGCATGCTTTTAAATTCAGGTTCGTCTTTAGGTGAGGAAAATAATTTTAAAATTAATTTCAAAGAAATTTCTGAAAATGTTGATAGAGCTAGGCTACCGTAACTGGAGAGGCACATATTTTGGGACCTTTTGTGAATGAAAGAGTTAAAGCATTTCTTTGCCTCTCTTCTGGATCTTAATTTCCTGTCAACCTCCACTACAGTTCACAGATGTTTGGACATCTTCTATTCTGTAATGTGTTGCTCATCACTAAGAAAATATGAAATTACTTCGTGAAATTCTTGGTTTCTACAGTGTATCACTTACTTTTCCCAATTTAAGTATTTGAATTTTTGACTCCAAAGATGAAATGTATTGTCTTTTGCATGTTGATACGGGTTTTTGTTTACCAGTTCCTCCCAAATTACATTTTGTGTCTCATACATTCATGTGAAATCTAAATAATAATTTGTTAAGCCTGCTGAAAACTATAGAATTATAATAAATGTACCAGTTAATATTAAATTATACCAAATTTTCATTTGAGCTACATGTCATTATGATGATTCCTTGTCACAGTTCTATAGGAGTAGTGTGAGACACAGGTAACCCTTGTTTAGGAAACAGTCTCAGAGGTTTTTATTCATTGAGGAATGCCAGGAGTATAAATATTCATCTCTTATATCAAAGAAAGACAGCATGTATATAGCCCATCTCAGACATCCCTAAGGAAAAAGATTAAAGCCATAGCATCCCATACCCCTCCCTTTTTTCCCAAGAAATAGCCTTTATATATTTTACTGAAGTGCTGAACCACAAAATTGAAACTAATCAATTTACTCATGAGGCTCAAACCAGCATGTATATTATGTGTCAAGTTTTATGAATTTTACTCCCTGTGCACCCTGTCATGCACACAGACATCTCAAGACAGTAGCTTTCATTTACCTTTGCCAGCTTAATTTAAGCATATTGGTTTATTATGTGAGTTATGTATATTCCACGACATACTGAAAATGTGTTAATTTTTTAGAAACCTAAAATGCAGATTTTAAATGAATAGGGGAGGTAGTTTTGAACATGGTCCCAAGAGTACTGTAAGTTTTAAATAACTGTGAATAAACAAAATTAGGTACAAGCAGAGGAATAACTTGAAGTGTGGCTCTTGTTTTGAAAGTCATAGCATGGCTGTGAATTGAGAGTTATATGGCCAATTAACTAGCAAGTTTCTGTGTCTCTTGACATCTAGGAATAGTACACAGACCCCATTTTATTTTCTAATTCTAACCCCATTCCTGGTTTGGTTCTTTTCCCAAGACCAATAACAAATGTAATTAATGTGCATTTTTATTTTTCTCTTCCTCTTCTTTCCCTCTGATTAAAGACTAATAAATTAGTATATGGACAAAAGTTGGCTGAAAGAGAACATGATTCAAAAGTTGTAGTGAACTTCATAGCTAGTATAATCAGCACCAAATAGAAACTACTAATTTGTATAATTAAGAATGGGTATAATGAATCTCAGAATATGGTCACAAAATATGGAAGACACGAATAGTAGTCCAAAAAAGTTATCTAGGCAATTGCTTAAACTACTGATCTTTACATCATGAAATATTTATAGGTTTATTTCTGGAAGGAGTTAATTTTTATTCTACCTAATAAAAGACAACCACATGTCACTGGTTTTTAATTTTAAAAAAAATCTTCAGTTTTCTTCCATTAATCTTGATTTGTGTAAGTTGAGTGAGATGTGTGGTCCACAGAATATTTTGGACCATTGAAATAGTCCAGGGTTTACAAAATGTAATACTCTCTGACTGAAACACTAGATTACCCAAAGATTTTGTTGTTGTTGTTTAAATCAATAGCCACTTTAAAATCAAAGTAATATTTTCAGCATTATACTTAGTCATTTGCTATGGTCTTGCTTCCCCTGATAATTCACTGTGTGTTCCTAGCCAGATCACTTGCCTTTCTTGAACTTCAATTTCTCCACTTTGCAAGTGGGATAAGAATGATTAACACTACAGAACTTGATATTCATACCATAGGGTCTAGAATAAGTGTTATGGATCTGAACATATGGAAAATGCTTTAATCTCTTGGGAAAAATGACAGTAGGTCAGACCCTGAGGATAGTTGTCATTTATGAAACATTTGTAATAAAGAAAGTTAATTGTATTCACCTTAGTATCTGTGAAAAAGGCAGTTCCAACAATTGTTAAAATCCAAAGATTTTTTCAGGTGCAAATCTAGTAAGATATTGAAAGAAGAATTTTAAAGTGGACCACATGTATTAGTTGTGCCCAATGCTGCCTCAGATATTAAAATTTTTATATTTTTTTACTGCAGTCATTTTACTCAGTCAACTACTTATAATGCAGTAACAAAGAAATAATAATGCTTCTTTGATTTGTAATCTCCCCACTAGAAATTAGAAATTAGAATATCAGGAAATCTTATTCTCTTGACTTTCTGACTCTAAGAACATGTTCAGTGAATGTTAATTTGAACACTTTCTCCTCTTTAATATGGCATCTTCAAAATTGCAAATTGAGTTAAATCCAGTGATGTATTTCATATAGACTGATCAGCCAATGTCAGAAAAGACCCCATTGCACTGGGACTGGGTTAGTGGTAAAACACTTTTCTAGGAGAAAATGGCTCTGTATCCTATTACTGCAATCTAGCCACTTAGAAAGCATGCATTACCTTTAAGTTAGTTTACTTTGTATATACTCTCAGTTCCAGCAATAAATTAATGAGAAATTCAATTTTATAAAATAAATAATAACAGCTAATCTGCCAGATAGGGGTTAGTCTTCCCTTACATAGCCTGATAAAAATGAGAATGTTTTGATCTTGCCCCTGTGCTACAAGGCAAGAAGTATAGCATTTGCAGCTGCCACTTATTTTAATAAAGAGAATGAGTGCCTACTGTCTTATTTCAACAGTGGATTTCATATATTCTCCAACATGCCCTTTCTGTTCCTTAATTGGCTAGTGACAAGCTTTTATTTGTTCCTGTTCCCTTGGTCCTTATTTACCACTGCACCCAAAGCCCACATTACAAGTAATACTCTCTAAAAATTGCCAGATATGCTACATTATTCTTAGTATTGGAAGCAGCAAATCAATCATTAAGTTCAAAATTCCTCATGGTGAAGTGAACATTAGCATTGTCAGCTGCGTGAAACTTGATTAATCATTTATTTCTTTAGTATGGGTGCATGTTCTACAACTTCAGATAAAACAATTAGACCATGACAAAGCTTAGTTCATCATTATTGGATTATCCTTATTATTCAAGCAGAGAAATGAGTAGCCCTCCAGATACATCATTACTACAGATAGATCCACTGATTCAGCTGTGCCCTGGTGGGTGCTTGGCCATCTGTAGGTATGAACATAGCTTAGGAAAGAAAAAATAAAATTACTTGGTCTTTTCAAGTTGTTAAAATTTAGTCTAAAGTAAAATAGCTGAAGGTTTTTCCTAACTACTAAGTTCTTTCTCCCACTGAAGAACAAAATAGTCTTTTGTTAAATACAGTCTTCTACGAAGGACAGCATAACTGGCATGAATATTTTAACAAAGAATGCAATTTTAAATCCCTTAAACAGTGATCAGTGCACACCCAAAATTAGTATGAAAATCACTAACCTCAAACACTTCAAAGCTCTTGGTTCAGAAGAGTTGCTCATTTCCCTCCTAATATCCCCTTTGTACAGGTTCCACTCTACACAATTCACACGTTCAACATCTAGAATTTTGTTACTTTCTGAATAATGTATGAAGAATTTTTCTTTTAGGTAAGGTATTGTCTAAGATCCTGAAATATAAATTATTCTTTAAATCCATAAGGATAATTCACCATGAGAGGACTACAACTATTAACATAAAATTGGAAAACAGTCTATCCACATACTAATCCAAAAATATTATTTTTTTTTTTATTCAGGCACTGCTGTCAGATTTACCTCCTGAATTAGAAGAAATGGATTTCAATCATGCCTCGCTGGAGCCTGATGATACCTCATTCAGTGTATCTTCTTTGTCAGAGAAAAATGTCTCAGAAAGTTTGTGATTTCAGTTGGAGGGAATATATGATACAGCCTTTTGGCTTCGTAACAGGTGTGCATTTCAAGATAACTGCATTCTGTTGCCCTGGTATTCTTTAGTTGGGAAAACACATTGTTGAAATGGACATATTCTGTGAAGAATGTACGAGATATAGTGGCTACAGTGCAAAAAAATGTAGGTGAAATTTAAAAGCATTGAGAGAGTATTTTTTTAACTGATGGAACTCTGGAAAAAAACTGTTTCAGCAGTTTAACCCTGAAATTCATTATGTCTAATTTCTAACCAGAGAGAAAATAACTAAAGACATTTCAGCATTGCTTATCAAGTTGCTACAGCTTGATTAGTCTTGTTTTTGTAGCCATTACATCTTCTTTCTTCTTCTCTCCTTTTCCTATCATCCACATACACTTTTTCTCAGGAAAGTGGACTGAACATTTAAAACAAAACTTTAAAAAATTATTTAACTCATTATTTAACTCATTATTTAATGAGTTCTCTGATTTAGTTTTTAACCCCTATGAGAATTCGACTTAAACTAATGATTGAAAATTGAAATGATTACAGGTATGTAATTGTAAATTGCTGGTGTTCTTCTATTATCTAACCCAAATATTTGTGTGGGGATGGGGAAGCACGATGGAAAGGTAATTTAACCAACATAAAGTCAAATAAATTACGAATTGTACAGAAACAAAATGTTGTCAAAATTAGTCTTGATGGGGATTCTTCATTACTACAAATGACAAGTATTGATACGATTGACATTCCAGTAGTAAATTTGTATAACTGAGTTAGACGAAGCGTTACACAAATATTTTAAATTTATCACCATCTTTATAATTCTTTTTTAGTTCTTACATGTTATGAAACAGGAAGTCAAGGTAAGCTGCTGAGATTTTTTAAAAATCTAGTCATTCAGCTTTGCCACAAAATTTACCTCATTTCCATATGAGGCCTGTACAGAGCCATCAGCCAAGGATAGTATTCAAAAAGAGTTATACTACTTTGGTTGTAAATCACAGTCTTCTGAATTCCGTGAATACTATTCTATGAGTACACACCTAAAATGGGCAAGCTACCCAGTTTTCTATTAGTAGGTACCAGATGGCAACACACTGTAGACTGTTCTTTGCAGTTCTTCCTTTCTGGAGTACCAGATGGTATTACCAAGACCCAAAGAAGAAAAAATGTCAGTTTCTCCCTAAGCCCACAGTGTCATATATTTGTGACTTGGCAGTGTGCAATTGTGTTGCATGGTTAAATTACTATCTATACCTAAAAGATTAATGAAGTAGCTGGATGGCTGTTTCAGTCATCAAGTTTCTGTTTCCAATTTGTTTTTAATTTTTGTTGGTACCTAGTAGGTATTCAGATATTTTTAAAAATTTGTAATTAGAGCCAAATTTGATCTTGAAATTTACTAATACTAACTTATGAACACAGAAAGGCAGTCATAAATGTCTTTACCCTTGAAGTGTCCCATCCTCCCACACACAAAAATAGGTAAGGTCCCACTGATAGTCTTTCATTTTGTCACTTATTTGTTTATATTGCTGCCATACTACTGATATGGTCCCTTTGTTAGTAGGAATATTTCAGTGTTCACATATGCTTCCTTGAGCCATACGGAGTTTTGCAAACAATATTTAGTTTTTCTTGCTGACAAGTCAAATTCCATTCAGAGAAAGCAGCACAGAGTAACAGAACCTCAGATATTATGATTAAATGTACCCGTCACACCAATTCCTCCATGAGATGAAGAGTCGCCCCCATATACAACGAAGTTAGAAACCACTTCTTAAGTAGCATGAACAAATTCCAGGTCTTCAAGTCTCTCCTAGGGTCTGCTTCATAGTCATTGAGTTTATCTTTCAAATATAATTACTTCTGCTTCAATTTAAGCCCCTTCTTATTTGGTTCTCATTGCAAATTAAGTATAGGTATATTCTGTCCTATAGCTTTTAACACTATAGATTTTATTTGTCACACATCAGCCATTAGTCACTAAATCGAAAAATACTTGTTGAGCTCCTGCTATAGAGAAGACACTGTGCTGGACATTGGATTTCTCAGCAAGCTGTAAACTTGACAAATAATTATTTCTTGTTAACATCTTCTATGATATTAATAAACCATATTTAAGTAGAATTTTTAATAGATTTAAGGTTCTGCTAGGTGTGATTCTTAGAAGGATTCCTAGTCTACAATTTTGAGAGAAAGCATAGATGATCTTTTTATCTCTGTTTAAAGTTTCATCAAAATAGAAACTATATAAATCATACCAATACATTTAGAACTCCTTTTGTCTTGAAATTTGTGTTTCAGCATCAGAATATTTTTCTTCACCATCATTGGAATTAAAACACTTCTAAAATGAAATGTGGCTATTCTGTAGCAGGAACCGAAGGAAATACCTCTATCTATAGAAAAAGAATCATAATTGCCAGATTGAAATTATGCATGGTAGATTTTGAAAAAGATGTCAAGGTCAAGCTTTGTTATGAAGAAAGTATATTTTTTGCGTATGTAGATAGGAGTTGGTTTTGAGATATGTTAGAGCAGGAAAAATTATCAGCTTATAATTACTCTTGTGGACATCTTCATGGCTGGGGATTAAAAATTAACTGACTAGTGTTTCTTTCTTTAGGGCTTTGAGAGTATTAAAACAGACCTTACTATCTGAAGGCTCTCTCAGGGAGACAGAAGCCAATGTGGAAAAAAAACAAAAAACAAAACAAAACAAAAACAAACAAACAAAAAAAACTTCTTTTTTTCTTTCAACTACATTTCTGTGTCTGCTTTAAGCTTAGAATAGCCAAGCAGTTTTTAAGCCAGAAATGTGTATGTAAGAGCACATACCTTCCAAAATGTATACATATGAAAAAAAAGGAAGGTATTTTCGTCTTTTCAGCCAAGCTAAACTTATTCACAAGAAAATGAGAATTGCAATTGCTCTGGAGAATAGGAAAATTAGCACATGCAAAGAAAACCTTAAAAGAAAATTGGCCTCTTCATGGAAACTGGGGATGTTTTGTCGTAAGGTCAGTTATCAACAGCAGGATTTTTGTATTGCCATTGCAAGCATGTGATAGAAATGTTTCTTATTGTTGGAGAAGAAAAGGTTGAGACCCAATTATACCCTGTACTCTTTATTCGACCAAGACCTCAAAAGATGTCAAAGAAGCCATTTCTCCAAAGACGCCATTTCTCCAAAGACAGCAACATCTATTGTGAGGCACTTTCATATTCAGCAGTCTGTAAGTTCGTAGGAGAAAACATGAGTGGTTAATTTAAAATAATTCTGGGCTCTAAAATTGACTTTGTTGCCTTTTTTGGTGGGAGTGGTGGGAATCAGATTCAGCCCATTTCCAAGGGATAGTTTCTTCATTTCAGACAAATATTTTGTGATCATTTTTAAAAGACATTCTGAAAACTTTAACTCCTGCCCTTCTTCCGTATTACAGTTGTGTTATTCCAGAAATATTGTCTACTTTTTAAATATATTAGATTTTCATTCAGATCTTGAACATGCAAACATGTGATAGGTTAGCTTTTTAAGGGAGTTATCAGTACCACTGTATCTAAATGTTAGGTAAATGGGTAGATTTCTCTTTGAAGTTGGTATTTTCCTTGGCAGACAGCACTGTATCATGCTCTTCACCAAGCTATGCTCTGTAATGCTGTAATCAAGGAGGCTACTAATTTGTGAACCTACAGTCAACACACCATTGCTGAAAACAAACTTTGATTAAGAGCAGATTTGCTAGGGGGAAAAAAGAGTAAAGTGATATTTTCATGCAAATATAATTAAAATTGTTTCATTAAAATATATACTGAGTGTATATTGCTCCACATTGAAATTTTATTTTGCATTAACTTGTTAAGTAATTAATTTTAGCAATCCTGCAACCCATTTTACTAGTACTACCTCTGAAATATACTGTCACCTTAAAACCACATCAGACTGTAATGTGAATTTTTGTAGTTTTTATTTAAACTTTTATAGAGGCAATAAATGATTTCCAACTAATAGACATCTATTTCTTTATTTTAATATTTATTTTTATAAGCCTTTGTGTTGTAAGCACTTTTCCCTTTTAAAGTGGATTATTTTCTCCCCAAAATACGGTTCTGATAAAATGAAAAATCAAGAGAATAATAAGGTGTTGGGTGTCAAAGAAGGGAGAAAATGGAGTGCTCATGTGAAAACTGAGTTGATTTCCAAGCTGACATGTGTACCGTCCTTAACTGACTTTACTTAACTCCAATACCAATGGAATAAAGTGAATATTTTGTAATAGACAACAAATATGTCCAGGATATTATATTTAAATGGTAACATCAGCAAGTAAATTGCCACAGTATAACAAAGTGTTATTTTTACAAGAGGTTTTTTTGTTTGTTTGTTTTATTTTAATGTGGAGATGTTGCATCTAACTTTTCCTGGTTCTCTTCAAAACTACTTGAGCATGCTTTTAATTTGTGTGAAATATGTCCATGTCTTGTCAAAGCCTTTTACCAATTAAAACTTTTCATGTTACCTAACTAGTGGGGAAGGAATAAGAAAGGGCAAGTGGTATGTTTTAAATAGCATAACAGCAGTTTTTCTTCCCAGTTGGTAAATTTTCAAGAACATTGCAAGGAGTGAATCACATACAAATGTGCATCTCAAATGACTGAAGCCTTTCTCAGATCTGCAAAATTATTGACTTAAGATGGTGAAATCATTTTTAGATAAGTGAATGAGCATCATTGCAAATCTATTAAAAGACAAGTCAATGGATGAGTATGTCCATAAGATTGAATGATATTTTTTACATCAAATGAAACTAAAGAAGTTTCACATGTTTATTTATATTTCTTTATAAAAGTAATAAATGTTCACTGCAGAAATTTTAGAAAATGCAGAAAATATATTAAAAAACAGAACCACTTGTAATCCCATCACCCAGTAAGAATCATTATTACATTTTAGAATATTTCATTCCAGTCATTTCTTCCGCATATTATGTTCTCAAATATAAATTTACAAAACTGGAATTGTGCTGAATATGCAGATATGTGTCCTGCTTTTTCTCTTAAAAATGTATTGAGAGCATTTTCCCATGTGAATTTGTCACAAGATATTTCCCCCCAATTACATTTGGACTCAGAGGGGGAAAGCATTTTTTGTTTTTGTTTTTTGTTTTTTTTTTTTTGGTTTTTCTTTATTTGCTTGTTTTTAAGCATTTTATTCATCTGAGGTTATTTTTCACATTTTTTTATTCTTTGAGTTATTGTCAGTACACAGTAGGTGTGTATATTTAAGGGGTACAGGACATGTTATGATACAGGCTTGCAGTGTGAAAGAAGCACATCATGGAAAATGAGATATCTATCCCCTCAAGCATTTATCCTTTGAGTTACAAACAATCCAATTACACTCTTTATGTTATTTTAAAATATACAATTAAGATATTACTAACTATGTCACCCTATTGTGCTATCAAATAGTAGGTCTTATATATTATATCTAATTGTTTATTTTTTGTACTGGTTAACCATTCCCACCTACCACACCCCGCCCCCCACCCACCACTACCCTTCCCAGCTTCTGGTAACCATCCTACTATGTCCATGAGTCCAATTGTTTTGATTTTTAGATCCCACAAATAAGTGAGAACATGTGATGTTTGTCTTTTTGTGCCTGGCTTATTTCACTTAACATTATGATCTCCAGTTCCACCTATGTTGTTGCAAATGACTGTATCTCATTCTTTTTGATGGCTGCATAGTACTCCATTATGTATATGTACCACATTTTCTTTATCCATTCATCTGTTGATGGACGCTAAGCTTGCTTCCAAATCTTAGCTATTGTAAACAATGTTGTAACAAAGATATGAGTGCAGATATTTTTTTGATGTACTTATTTCCTTTCTTTTGGGTATATACCTAGCAGTAGGAATGCTGGATCATACAAGTAGCTCATTTTATTTTATTTTATTTTTTTATTTTTATGTTCTTTTTTTTATTATTTTACTTTAGGTTTTAGGGTACATGTGTACAATGTGCAGGTTTGTTACATATGTATCCATGTGCCATGTTGTTTTGCTGCACCCATTAACTCGTCATTTAGCATTAGGTATATCTCCTAATGCTGTCCCTCCCCCTCCCCCCACCCCACAACAGTCCCCAGAGTGTGATGTTCCCCTTCCTGTGTCCATGAGTTCTCATTGTTCAATTCCCACCTATGAGTGAGAACATGCAGTGTTTGGTTTTCTGTCCTTGCATTTACCAAGAATGATGTTTTCCAGTTTCATCCATGTCCCTACAAAGGATATGAACTCATCATTTTTTATGGCTGCATAGTATTCCATGGTGTATATGTGCCACATTTTCTTAATCCAGTCTATCCTTGTTGGACATTTGGGTTGGTTCCAATTCTTTGCTATTGTGAATAGTGCCGCAATAAACATACATGTGCATGTGTCTTTATAGCAGCATGATTTATAGTCCTTTGGGTATATACCCAGTAATGGGATGGCTGGGTCCAATGGTATTTCTAGTTCTAGATCCCTGAGGAATCGCCACACTGACTTCCACAATGGTTGAACTAGTTTACAGTCCCACCAACAGTGTAAAACTGTTCCTATTTCTCCACATCCTCTCCAGCACCTGTTGTTTCCTGACTTTTTAATGATGGCCATTCTAACAAGTAGCTCATTTTAAAAATTTTTGAGGACACTCCAAACTTTTCTCCATAGAGGTTGTGCTAATTTACATTTCCTTCAGCAGTGTACAAAGGTTCCTTTTTATCCACATCTCACCAGCATTTGTTATTACCTGTCTTTTGGATACAAGCCATTTTAACTAGGGTGAGATGATATCTCATTTCAGCTTTGATTTGCATTTCTCTGATGATCAATGATATTGAGCATCTTTTCATATGCTTGTTTTTCACTTGTATGTCTTCTTTTGAGAAATGTCTATTAAAATCTTTTGCCCATTTTTAATCAGATTATTAGATTTTTTCTATAGAGTTGTTTGAGCTCCTTATATTTTCTGGTGATTAATCTCTTCTCAGATGGGTACTTTGCAAATATCTTCTCCCATTCTGAGGGTCTTCTCTTCATTTTGTTGATTTTATCCTTTGCTGTGCAAAAGCTTTTTAACTTGATGTGATTTCATTTGTTCAGTTTTGCTTTGGTTGCCTCTGTGTTTGGGGTCTCATTCAAGAAATCTTTGCTCAGACAAATTGCCTGAAGATTTTCCCCATTGTTTTCTTAGAGTAGTTTCATGTCTTAGATTTAAGTCTTTAGTCCACTTTTCTTTAATTTTTGAATATGGCAAGAGATAGGGGCCTAGTTTCATTCTTCTGCATATGGATATCCAGTTTTCCTAGCTAGCACCATTTTTTGAAGAGACTGTCCTCTCCCCAGCATATGCTCTTGGCACCTTTGTCAAAAATGAGTTCACTGCAGGTATGCAGATTTGCTTCTGGGTTCTGTTCTATTCTGTTACACTGGTCTATGGGTCTGTTTTTATGCCAGTACCATACTGTTTCATTAACTATTGCTCTGTAGTGTAATTTGAAGTCAGATAATGTGATTTCTCCAGTTTTGCTCTTTCTGCTTAGGATAGCTTTGGCTAGTCTAGGTCTTTTGTGGTAGTATATACATTTTAGAATTGTTTTTCGTATTTCTGTGAAGAATGCCATTGGTATTTTGATAGGAATTGCATTCAATCTGTAGATTGCTTTGGGGAATATGGACATTTTAACAATCTTGATTTTTCCAATATAGGAATATGGAATAATATTCCATTTTGGAGGGTCCTCTTAAATTTCTTTTATCAGCATTTTATAGTTTTCATTATAGAGGTCTTTCACTTCTTTGCTTAATTCCTAGGTATTTATTGTGTGGTTATTGTAAATGGAGCAACTTTTTATGTTTTTTTTCACACTGTACACTGTTGGCATTTAGAAACGGTACTAATTTTTGTATGTTGATTTTTTATCCTGCAATTTTCCTGAATTTGTTAATCAGTTTTAATCATTTTTTGGTGGAGTCTTTAGATTTTTCCAAATGTAAGATCATAATATCAGCCAACAAATATAATTTGACTTGTTTCCAATTTGCATATGCTTTATATCTTTCTCTTGTCTGACTGCTCTAGCTAAGGCTTCCAGTACTATTTTGAAGAACAGTGGTTAGAGTGGGCATCCTTGTCTTGTCCCAGATCTTAGAGAAAAGGCTTCCAGCTTCTTCTCATTAAATATGATATTAACTGTGGGTCTGTCATATGTGGCTTTTATTTTGTTGAGGCATGTTCTTTCTATACCAAATTTTTTCAGGGTTTTTATTAGGAAAATACGTTGAATTTTATCAAATGATTTTTCAGCGTCAATTAAAATGCTCATATGGTTTTTATCCTTCATTATGTTGATATGATGTTGATTTGTGTATATTGAAACATCCTTGCATCCCAGGGATCAATCCAAATTTGTCATGATAAATAATCTTTCTAACGTATCATTAAATTCTCTTGGCTTGTATTTTATTGTGGATTTTTGTATCAATATTCATCAGAAATATTGGCCTGCAGTTTTCTTTTTTCTTTTATTTTTTGTTTTGTTTTTTTTTGTTGTTGTTGTGGTGGTGGTGCCTTTGTCTGCTTTTGGTATCAGGATAATACTTGCCTTGTAGAATGACTTTGGAAGTATTCCTTCCTCCTCTCTCTTTTGTAATAGTTTGAGCAGGACTAGTATTGATTCTTCTTTAAATGTTTGGTAGAATTCAGCAATGGAATAATCAGGTCCTGAGCTTTTCTTCAGTGGGAGACATTTACTATGGCTTTGATTTTGTTACTTATTTGTCTGTTCACATTTTGGATTTTCCTGGGTCAATCGTAGTAGGCTGTAGGTATTTCTTCTAGGTTTTCTAATTTATTGGCATATGGTTGCTCATAGTAGCCACTAACGATCATTTGAATTTCTTCAGTATCAGTTGTAAAGTCTGCTTTTCCATTTCTGATTTATTTATATCTTCTCTCTTTCTTTCTTAGTTGTCTGGCTAACGTTTTGTCCATTTTCTTTAACTTTTCAAATAAAAATTTTTGCTTCATTGATCTTCGGTATTTTTTTATTATTTCAATTTTATTTATTTCTGCTCTGATTTTCATTATTTATTCTTCTTATTTTGGGTTTGGTTTGCTCTTGCTTTTCTAGTTTTTCAAGATGCAAATTGTTCATTTGAAGTTTTTCTTTTTCTTTTTCTTTTTTTTTCTTTTTTCTTTTTTTTTTTTTAGTGTAGGCGCTTATAGCTATAAACTTCCCTCATAGTACTGCTTTTCTGCATACCATAGGTTTTGGTATGTTGCGTTTCCATTACTATTTGTTTCAAAAAATTTGTAAAGCTCCTTCATAATTTCTTTATTTACCCACTGGTCATTCAGGGGCATATTGGCTTATTTTCCACGTATTTGTATAGCTTCAAAAATTCCTCTTTTTATTGATATCTAGTTTTATTCCTTTGTGGTCAGATGAGATGCTTGATATTATTTCAATTTTTTTAATCTTTTAAGACTTGTTTTGTGACTTAACATATGGTCTATTTTTTTAAATAATCCATGTGCTGAGGAAAATAATGTGTATTATTCAGCTCTTGAGTGAAATGTTATATAAATGTCCGTTAGATTCATTTTGTCTATAGTGCAGATTAAGTCTGATGTTTCTTTGTTGATTTTCTGTCTGGAAGATCTGTCCAGTGATGAAAGTGGGGTGTTAAAATCTCCATCTATTATTGTGTTGGAGTCTTTCTCTTTAGGTCTATTAATATTAATTTTATATATCTGGGTGCTCCAGTGTTTGGTGCATATGTATTTAAAATTGTTATATCCTATTTCTAAATCGACTCCTTTATCATTATATAGTGACCTTCTTTATCTGTTTTTATAGTTTTTGTTTGGAAAGCTCTTTTGCCTGATATAAATATAGCAACTCTTACTCTTTTTTGCTTTCCATTGGCATGTAAGATCTTTTTCCAACCCTTTATTTTCAGTCTATGTGGGTCTTTATAGGTGAAGTGTGTTTCTTGCAGGGAATAGATCAATGAGTCTTGTTTTTCATCCACTGAGGGAGTCTGCGTCTTTTGATTGATAAGTGAGGACTTACTCCTGCTATTTTGTTATTTGTTTTCTGGTTGTTTTATGGTCTTCTCTTCCTTCTTTCTTACCTCCCTGTCTTCCTCTTGTGGGGGTGATTTTTTCTGGAGATATGATTTAGCTTTTTGCTTTTTATTTCTTTGCATATCCATTGTATGTTTCTTGGTTTGAAGTTACCATGAAGCTTGCCAATACTATCTTATAACCCATTACTTTAACCTATTAACTGCTTAACACTATTTGCATGAACAAACAAACAAGCAAAAAATTAACTACTAAAAACTGTATGCCTTAACTTCCTCTTACCACTTCTTAACTTTTTGTTGCTTCAATTTATTAATATATTTGATTGTACAGTCTATGTCTTGAAAAGTTGTACTTATTTTTGATTGGTTCATCATTCAGTCTTTCTACTCAGAATAAGAGTAGTTTACACACTACAGTTACAGTGTTATAATATTCTGTGTTTTTCTGTGTATTTACTATTACCAGTGAGTTTTGTACCTTCAGGTGATTATTTATTGCTCATTAATGTCCTTTTCTTTCTGATTGAAGTACCTCCTTTAGTATTTCTTGTAGGACAGGTCTGGCGTTTACGAAGTCATTCAGCATTTGTTTGTCTCAGAAAGTTTTTATTTTTCCTTCATGTCTGAAGGATATTTTCACTGGATGTACTATTCTGGGTTATTTTCCTTCAGCATGTTAAATATGTGATGCCATTCTCTCCTGGCCTGTAAGGTTTCCATTGAAAAGTCTGCTGCCAGGTATATTGGCTCTCCATTGTATGTTATTTACTCATTTTCTCTTGCTGCTTTTAGGATCCTTTCTTTATCCTTGACCTTTGGGAGTTTGCTTATTAAATGCCTTGAGGTAGTCTTCTTTGGGTTAAATCTGCTTGGTATCAAATAACCTTCTTGTACTTGGATATTGATATCTTTCTCTAGGTTTGGGAAATTCTCTGTTATTATCCCTTTGAATAAACTTTCTACCCCTATCTTATTATCTACCTCCTCTTTAAGGCCAATAATCCTTATTTAACAGATTTACTCTTTTGAGGCTATTTTCTAGATTCTGTAGGCATGCTTCATTGGTTTTCTTTTGTCTCCTCTGCCTGTTCATTTTCAAATAGCCTGTCTTCAAGCTCACTAATTCTTTCTTATTCTTGATCAATTCTGCAATTGAAGGACTCCAATGCATTCTTCAGTATGCCAATTGCATTTTTCAGCTACAGAATTTCTGCTTGATTCTTTTTAATTATTTCAATCTATTTGTTAAATTTATCTGATACAATTCTGCATTCCTTCTCTGTGTTCTCTTGAATTTTTAATAGTTTCCTCAACACAGCTATTTTGCATTATCTGTCTGGAAGTTCACGTATCTCTATTTTTCCAGAACTGCTTCCTCTTGCCTTATTTAGTTCATTTGGTGAGGTCATGTATTCCTGGATGGTGTTGATGCAGGTAGATGTTCTTCAGTGTCTGAACGTTGAGGAGTTAGGTATTTATTGTAGTCTTCACTGTCTGAGCTTATTTGCAGCTGTCCTTCTTGAGGAGGCCTTCCAGATATTTGAAAGGAATTAGGTGTTGTGATCTAAGCTGTATCTGCTTTAGGAAGCAACCCAAGCTCAGTAATGCTCTAGTTATTACAGACTCATAGAAGTATTGCTTTGATGGCCTTGGACCAATCCAGGAGAATTCTCTGGATTATCAGGCAGACCCTTTTTTCCTTCTTCTACTTTCTCCCAACATACAGTCTCTCTTTCTGTTCTGAGCCACCCGGAGCTGGTGGTGGAGTGACACAAGCATCACCACTACTATGACTGCACTGGCTCAGACCTGAAGCCAGCATAGCACTGGGTCTCACCCAATACCTGCTGTAACCACTCCGTGGCTACTGCCTATGGTCACTCAAGGCCCTAGGCTCTATAATCAGTAGGTGGCAAAGCCAGCAAGGTGTGTTTCCTTCCTTTATGTTGATGAGGTCCCCCAGGCCCTGGGTGGCTTCAAAAGTGCCATCTGAGGGTCAGGGACTACAGTCAAAAACCTTAGAAGTGTACCTGGTGTTCCATTGTATTGTGGCTGAGCTGGCATAGAAACCTCAAGACACAATCCTTACCCACTCTTCTCTCCTCTTTCCAAAAGCAGAGGAGCCTCACCCTGTAGCTACCACCACCCCAGGCCATGAGGAGTACTGCCAGAGTACCTCCCATGTTTCCTCAAGGCCCGAGGTCTCTTAAGTCATCTTGCTGTGAATGCTTCCTGGTCCAGGACTCACCATCCAGGGAAGTGGACACTCCTTTGGCCCAGGGCAAGTCCAGAAATGCTGTCCAAGAGTCAAGTCCTATAATCAGGGATGACAAGAGCCTGCTTGGTCTCTACAACCTGTGGCTGTGCTGGTACCTAAGGTGCAAGACAGTCACCTTTACTTTTCCCTCTGCTTTTCTTAAGCAGATGGAGTTTTGCCCCATAACCACCACATATGGTTATGTGCTGAGTCTCACCTGAAGCCAGCAAGTCTCAGAGGCTCACCAAGGCACTCGATATAGTATAGGGTTATTGCTGGAGGGTATTTAGGGCTGAAGGGCTCTTCAGTTAGCAGGAGATAAATGCCGCCAGGGCTGGGTTCTTTCCTACAAGAAAATAGGTTCAATTCTGGCCCAGGGTGTGTCTAGAAATGTGGTCTGGTGGTTAGGGCCAGAAACAGAAGCCTCACAACTCTGACTGGTGCCCTATCCTGCTGTGGCTGAGCTTGCATCCAAGATACAAGACAAAGTCCTCCCAGCTCTTCCCTCTCTTCTTCTCAAGTGAAAGGAAGGTGTCTCTTTTGGAACCAGGAGCTGTGCAGCCTGGGGTAAGGGAAGGGGTGATGCCAGCACTCCCTGGGCTGCCCCAGATGGTGTCTCAGTATATCACATGCCTCCCACCCCCACCTCCAGCCCACTCTCTCTGGACCTAGTTCAGCACTAGGATTCACCTAAGCATTGCAGTCTTTGTGGCCTAGACTGATTTTTTCTTTTTTTGACAGAGTCTCACTCTGTTGCCCAGGCTGGTGTGCAGTGGCACAATTTCTCAGCTCACCGTAACCTCTGCTGCCCCCATTCAAGCAATTCTCGTGCCTCAGCCTCTGGAGTAACTGAGACTACAGGTGCCTGCCACCACACCCCTGGGACTACAGGCGACTGCCACCACGCCCGGCCATTTTTTTTTTTTTTTTTTTTGTATTTTTAGCAGAGCCAGGGTTTCACTATGTTGGCCAGGCTGGTCTCGAACTCCTTACCTCAAGTGATCTGCCCACCTCGGCCTCCCAAACTACTGGAATTACAGGCATGAGCCACCTCCTCCATTCTAAAACTCGAGAGGGATAAATATAGAACCTCTAGAAGTCTTGAGGGAATTATCACAATTGAGTCCACTAAGTGGCTGATGGGCAGGAGAGAGGAAATTCTAAATTCTAAAATCTAGAAGGAAAGATGTGTGTAGTAGTATAATGATGGAGCTAGGATCAATGTTTTAAGAGTTAATTTGTGGGAGTAATTCTCAAGTTTTAACACTTACTGGCAGTGTGGTCTTAGGACAAGTTATTTGACCTCAGTGTATTTCAGTTTCTTTGCAAGGTGTGAATAATGACAGATAGTAACTATCTCATAGGGTTGTTGTGAGGAATATAATAACCTGTCATAAAGTGCTTAGTGTAGTGCCTAGTACACAGTAAGTGCTCAGTAAATCTTAGCTAATACTGTTATTATTACTTCTAGAAAAGGATATTGAAGGAAGTCAAAGACAACTTCGACCTAGCAATTTTGCCCTGGGCATAGATGGCTCAAGGCAAACTTTTAGGAGAATCAAAACAGCACTCAAAACAATTTCACCTAAATAGAGTATATGACTAGCACAGTTTTCACATTCAAAGGGCAGCACAATTTTATTGTTCATGCCCTCAGTGGTCTTCTCACTGCCTTCGAGAGTTAATAGGCCTACCAATCAAAGAGCTGCTATGGGAACTGGGCAAATCTGGTACACTATCTTTCGTTTAATAAAATATTGATGCCATACAACATTCTAAAGAAATAGCTACTTCTTTAAAAATTCATTTAACTTTATATATCAAATGTTGGTCTCTGGCTCAATGTGTGTATGCATGCAGATGAATATCTGACACAGATCTTTGAAATCACTTGCAGAAAGTTTAGTTTGCTTACTTTGTTTTTGCTCGTCATTAGTTTCCAATCAAGTGAATTCTAGCCACTTGTTACTGGTTCTAGAATAGATGAACTAATCTATTTTTATCAAGCATAATTTATTTATCATGTGAATCTCTATCATTTTTTTTCTAACTGCACATTACATATTTAAATGTAGCTTTCCTTCCAGTCTATTCATGGATACACATTTTGCTTTCTTTTTTTTTTTTTTTAATGATCTTTTATTTTAGTTTCAGAGGATACATGTGTAGGTTTCTTACATGGGTATATTGTTTAGACAAATTAAGGCAGGAAGAGAAGACCAAATGCCACATGTTTTCACTTTCAAGTGGGAGCTAAACAACGAGTACACATGGACACAAAGATGGGAACAATAGATACTGGGGTCCACTAAAGAGAGGAGTGAGGGAGCGGAAGAAGGTTTGAAAAACTACCTGAGTAATGGGATCATTTAGACACATTTTGCTTTTTAAGGGTTATCTTTCTAATCATATGCCATTTAAAAATGCCTGGTTTACCCTTGCATTAAGGATTTCACAACCTGTATCTGTGCTGGCACACTGGGTCAGAGGAAAGGGTGACTTACCTTTGTTAAACCTGTTTATTGCACATAAGGCTATTTTTCTAAATCTGCTAATATAGGTCTTGGGAAAATTAAATGAGTATTTCAATTGATTAATTTTCTTTTTCTTTTTTTTTTTGAGACGGAGTTTTGCTCTGTCGCCCAGGCTGGAGTCCAGTGGCGTGATCTCGGCTCACTGCAAGCTCAGCCTCCCGGGTTCACGCCATTCTCCTGCCTCAGCCTCCCAAGTAGCTGGGACTATAGGCGCCGGCCACGACACCTGGCTAATTTTTTTTTGTATTTTTAGTAGAGACGGAGTTTCACCGTGTTAGCCAGGATGGTCTCGATCTCCTGACCTCGTGATCCGCCCGCCTCAGCCTCCCAAAGTGTGGTGCTGATTAATTTTCTTATATAGCCTCATAAATTATTGTATTCGCTTTTCACTTTTAAAGCATTCATCAATATGTTAACTTAAAAAACAACGACAATAACAAAAGGTTAAGACATAAGAAGCAAGAGACCTTGGGTTCACTTGATAAGAAATATTGACCCATTTGGATACAAATGTTTGCTGGAAATCAGGAAGATAAAAAATAATTCAGGTACAGAAATTTAGAAAACTCTAGAATGAAGACATATCAAGTTCAAAATGCAATGAAACTACTATTCAATAATTAATATTTCTCCTTATCCTAATTAGAAACTCACAAAGTCCTAGGCATTAGTCTTTAAAATTTTTTATTGGCTTTCTCTAGTACAAACATTTTTTTTTTTTTTTTTTTTTGAGACGGAGTCTCGCTCTGTTGCCCAGGCTGGAGTGCAGTGGCGCAATCTCGGCTCACTGCAAGCTCCGCCTCCCGGGTTCATGCCATTCTCCTGCCTCAGCCTCTCCAAGTAGCTGGGACTACAGGCGCCCGCCACCACGCCCGGCTAATTTTTTTGTATTTTTAGTAGAGACGGGGTTATCACCGTGGTCTCGATCTCCTGACCTCGTGATCCGCCCGCCTCGGCCTCCCAAAGTGCTGGGATTACAAGCGTGAGCCACCGCACCCGGCCTAGTACAAACATTTTTTATTAGAAGGGGCTGAAATTTTTAAGACAGAAAGTTCTTGGATGCTAAAATGTATGTCCTTGCCTCTCCTTTCAACAATAAGATACAGTGTATTGTGGTAAAGCAGAAAGAACACTGACATGTGTTACTTGTTCACTATATAAATTCCTTAAGCCTCAGTTTCTTCATCTATGAAATGGGAATAATAATTTCTTATCTGACTGCCTCTTACAGCGATTGTGAAAATCAAATGAACTACTGTTAAAAACTCTTTACAATTTGTGAAGCACTGCAGAAATGCAAAAGTTTAACACCTATTAATCAAGTATTTACTGGTTGCCTAGGTATTCAAATCTATATGAACACTGCTGGATATAAGGAAAGGGCTATGATTTTTGGCTCCCAGGAGTTTGATGTACTGTGAAAAATTAGGCTTAAACAGATGAAATGTAACTTGAAAGATCACACAAGTGTTAAATGACATGGTATGATTGCTAGGGGATTGGTGGGGAGTTACTTTGAGGAGACCTCAATGAGGTGTAGCTGTCAAATGAAACTTTGTGTAAAAGGATAATTAGGAATGAAATCAGATCCAATTAAGGTCTATTCAGTCAAGTATTCATCCCAGATGGCCACCAAGATATAATATAAATAAAATATATGATTGTTCTCACAGGTTTAAAGAGAGCTTCCAAATATTTTATTAGCTTTCCTCAAAGCACTGTCCATTACATATTGATCAACTGAGAAAGTATTTCAGTCCTGCTTGAACTTGTTTATATTTTGTGTCTGCACTCATAATTAATATGTATTTAATTGATATTATGTGTCAGACATTGTACTGGGTGCTAGATACTCTGACCTCATAAAACAAGTTCATTGATTTAATATTCTCTGTGTAGATTCATAGAATATTAGGGCTGAAGAAGATATTAGAGTTTCTCTGGATCAAATCTTTCAGAAATGTACAGAAAAGGAAAATTGTGTTGAAAGAGATGACATCATTAACTCAAGATCTCACAGAAAACAAAACGTGAAACCAGAACTACACTCTAGGTCTCTTCCTGGCCAGGGCAGTGTATTTTCCATCAAAAAAGATTATACAATAGCACCTTATTTGAGTTAACCTACCCCTACTTCTTTAAGGCAATTGTTCTCAAACTTAAAAATTCATAAGAATCATGGAGTTAGGTGATTTGTTTAAAATACAAAGACTTGGGCCTTATATCTAGAGATTCTAACACAATTGGATTCCAAAATATCATTCTTTTTACATTTTTTTATTTTCAATGTTTATATTTTATTTATTTATTTATTTATTGTTATGTTTCAGGGTACATAATAGGTGTATATATTTATGAGGTACATGAGATGTTTTGATACAGGCATGCAATGTGAAACAAGCACATTCTAGAGAATGCAGTATCCATTCCCTCAAGCATTTATCCTTTGAGTTGCGAACAATCTACACTCATAAATTTACGTTATTTTAAAATGTACAACTAAGTTATTATTGACTATGTAATCCTATTGTGTTATCAAATAGTAGTTCTTATTCATTCTTTCCATCTTTTTGTGTACCCGTTAACCATTCCCACCTCCTCCCGCCAACCCGCAATACCCATCCCAGCATCTGCTAACTATCCTTCTACTCTCTATGTTCATGAGTTCATTGTTTTGATTTTTAGATCCCACAAATGAGTGAGAACATGTGAGGTTTGTCTTTCTATGCATGGCTTATTTCACTTAACACAATGATCTCCAGTTCCATTCACGTTGTCACAAATGACTGGATACCATTTTGTTTCATGGCTGAATAGTACTCCATTATGTATAAGTACCACATTTTCTTTATCCATTCATCTGTTGATGGACACTTAGGTTGCTTCCAAATCTTAGCTATTGCAAACACTGCTATAGGAGTGCAAATATCTCTTCCATATACTGATTTCCTTTCTTTTGAATATATACCCAACAGTGGGATTGCTGGATCATATGGTAGCTCAATTTTTAGATTTTTGAAGAAACTTCAAACGGTTCTCCATAGTGACTGTACTAATTTACATTCCCACCAACAGTGTACAAGGGTTCCCTTTTCTCCAGTTCCTCAACAGCATTTGTTATTGCCTCTCTTTTTAATATAAGCCATTTTAACTAGGGTGAGATGATATCTCATTTTAGTTTTGATTTGCATTTCTCTGATAATCAATGATGTTGAGCATTTTTTCATATGGCCTGTCTGCCATTTGTACATCTTTTTTTTTTTTGAGAAATGTCTATTCAAATCTTACCCATTTTTTGATCAGATTATTAGATTTTTTCTTATAGAGTTCTTTGAACACCTTATATATTCTGGTGATTAATTCATTGTCAGATGGGTAGTCTGCAGATATTTTCTCCCATCCTGTGGGTTTTTGCTTCACTTTGTTGATTGTATCCTTTGCTGTGGAGAAGCATTTTAACTTGATATGATCCCATTTGTCCATTTTTGCTTTGGTCACCTGTGCTTGTGGAATAGTGCTCAAGAAATTTTTGCTCAGACCAAGGTCTTGGAGAGTTTTCCTAATGTTTTCTTGTAGTAGTTTCATAGTTTGAGGTCTTAGATTTTAGTTGTTAATTCATTTTGGTTTGATTTTTGGATATGACAAGAGATAGGGTTCCAGTTGTATTCTTCTGCATATGGATATCTATGGATATCTAGCATTCCCAGCATCATTTATTGAAGAAATTTCTTTTCCCAGGATATATTATTGGCACTTTTGTCGAAAATGAGTTCACTGTAGGTGTGCAGATTTGTTTCTGCGTTCTCTGTTCCGTTACATTGGTCTGTCTGTTTTTATGTCAGTACCATGCAGTTTTGCTAACTATATCTCTGTAGTATAATTTGAAGTCAAGTAATGTGATTCCTCCAGTTTTGATCTTTTTGCTTAAGGTAGCTTTAGCTATTCTGGGTCTTTTGTGGTTCAGTATAAATTTTAGAATTTTTTTTCTATTTCTGTAAATAATATCATTGGTGTTTTGGCAGGGATTGCATTGAATCTGTAGATTTCTTTGGGTAGTATGGACATTTTAACAAAATTGATTCTTCTAATCCGTGAACATACTATATCTTTCCATTTTTTCGTGCCTTCTTCAATGAGTTTCATCAATGTTTAGTAGTTTTCATTATAGAGATATTTCACTTCATTTATTAATTCCTAGGTGTTTAATTTTATTTGTGGCTATTACAAATGGAGCTACATTTTTTATTTATTTTTTGGATTTTTCACTATTGGCATATAGAAATGCTAGTGATTTTTGTATGTTGATTTTGTATGCTGCAACTTTACCAAATTTGTTCATCAGTGCTAATAGTTTTTTGTGGAGTTGTCAAACTTTTCCAAATATAGGATCATATCACCTGCAAGCAAGGATAATTTGAATTCTTCCTTCCAGATTTAGATGCCCTTTCTATCTTTCTCAAGTCTGATTGCTCTAGGTAGGACTTCAAGTACCATGTTAAATAACAGGAGTAAAAGCAGATATCCTTGCTGTATTCCAGATCTTAGAGGAAAGGATGTTATTTTTTCAGCATTAAGTATGATACTAGCTGTGGATCTGACGTATATGGCTTTTATTGTGTTGAGGTATGTTCCTTCCATGCCCAGTTTTCTGAGGGTTTTTATCATGAGGAGAGGTTGGATTTTATCAAATGTGTTTTCAGCAGCAATTGAAATGATCATATGGTTTTTGTTATACATTCTGTTTATATGATGTATCACATTGATTTGCACATGTTGAACTATCTTTACATTTCAGGGATAAATTCCATTTGGTCATGCTGAATCATCTTTTAATTGTATTGTTGAATTTGGTTTGTTATATTAGTAATTTGTTGACAAATTTTGCATCAATATTCATCAGAGTTACTGGTCTGCAGGGTTTTTTTGTTTTGGGTTTGTTTGTTTGTTTATGTGTCTTTGCCTTGTTTTGGTATCTGGGTAATGCCAGCCTCATAGAATGAGTTTGGAAGTATTACCTCCTCCTCTCTTTTTTGGAATAGTTGAGGTATGACTGATACTATCTCTTCTATAAATGATTGGTAGAATAAAGCAGTAAAATCATAGGGTCTCAGGCTTTGATCAGTTTGGTCTATTGTGCAGATTAAGTCTGAGGTTTCTTTGTTGAATTTCTATCTGGAAGATCTGTCTAACACTGAAAGTCTGGTGCTGAAGTCTCCAGCTATTACTGTATTGAAGTCTATCTCTTTATATCTCTAACAACATTTGCTTTACATAAAGTATAGCGACTCCTGCTCCTTTTAGGTTTCCATTGGCATGGAAATTTTTTTCCATCCCTTTACTTTCAGTCTATGTGTGTTTTATAGGTGAAATGCATTTCTTGTAGGCAATAGATCAATCAACCTCATTTTTTTATCCATGCAGTCACTCTATGTCTTTTGATTGGAGAGTTTAGATTTACATTCAATTTTGTTATTGATAAGTAAAGACTTACTCTTTCAATTTTGTTATTTTTTTTTCTGGTGAGTATGTGGTCTTTTCCTTCTTTCTTTCCTTCCTGTCTTCATTTTTGTGAAGGTGATTTTCTCCGGTGATAGGATATAGTCTTTTTGCTTTTTATGTGTATCTGTTGCATGTTTTTTTGGTTGGATATTACCATGAAGCATGCAAATACTGTCTTGTAACCTATTATTTTATACTAATAGCACTGTTTGCATAACCAAAGAAATGAAAAAATAACTAATAAAGATTATATGCCTTAACTATGTACCCCTACCTTTAAATATTTAGTTGTTGCTACTTATGTCTTTTTGTACTGTCTATATCTTGAAAATGTGTTGTCATTATTTTTTATTGGCTTATTGTTTCATCTTTCTGCTTAAGAGTAGTTTACACCCTGCAGTTACAGTGTTATAATATTCTGTGTTTTTCTGTGTACTATTACTAGTTAGTGTTGTACCTTCAGATAATTTCTCATTGCTGATTAAAGTCATTTTCTTTCTGATTTAAGTAGTTCCTTTCACATTTCTTGTAGGACAAGTCTGGTGTTGATGAAACCGCTCAGTTTTTGTTTGTCTAGGAAAGTCTTTCTTTCTCCTTCATGTCTGAAGGATGGTTTTGCCAGTTATGCCATTCTGAGGTGAAAGTTCTTTTCCTTCAGCACTTTAAATATATCATGCTACTCTCTCCTGGCCTGTAAGGTTTCCACTGAAAAGTCTGCTGCTGGACCTATTGGAGCTCCATTGTATGTTATTTCTTTTTGGCTGCTGTTTTTAGGATCCTTTCTTTGTCGTTGACCTTTGTGAGTTTGATTATTAAATACCTTGAGGTAGTCTACTTTGGGTTAAATCTGCTTCGTGTTCTATCGCCTTCTTGAACTTCAATATTGATATCTTTCTCTAGGTTTGGGAAGTTTCGTGTCATTATCCTTTTGAATAAACTTTCTATCCCTAACTCATTCTCTACTTTCTCTTTAAGGCCAATAACTTTTAAATTCGCCCTATTGAGGCTATTTATTACATCCTGTAGGTGTACTTCATTTTTTTTTCTTTTGTCTCTACTAACTGCATATTTTCAAATAGCCTGTCTTCAAGCTCACTATTTTTTTCTTCTGCTTCATCAATTCTGCTATTAAAAGACTCTCATGCATTCTTCAGTATGCCAATTACATTTTTCAACTCTAGAATTTCTATTTGATTCTTTTTAGTAATTTCAATCTCTTTATTAAATTTTAAATATCTTTGTTAAATTCTGAAAGAATTCTGAGTTCTTTCTCTGTGTCATCTTGAATTTGTTTGAGTTTCCTCAACACAGCTATTTTGAATTCTCTAGCAGAAAGATACACATATCTGTTTCTCTACGATTGGTCCCTGGTGCCTTATTTAGTTCATTTGGTGAGGTCATATTTTCCTGAATGATCTTGATGCTTGTAGATATTCATCTGTCTCTAGGCATTGAAGAGTTAGGTATTAATTGTAGTGTTGACAGTCTAGGCTTGTTTTTACCTGTCCTTGGGAGGGCTATCCAGATATTTGAGAGGACTTCGGTGTTGTGATCTCAGCTGTATCTGCTTTAGAAAGGATGCTAAGGCCACTAACGCTGTGGTTCTTGCACACTCTTAAGGTACCATCCTGATGGTCTTGGACAAAATCCAGAAGAATTATATGGATTACCAGGCACAGACTCTTGTTCTCTTTCCTTACTTTCTCCCAAACAAATGGGGTCTCTCTCTCTGTTCTGAGCTACCTGGAACTGAGGATGGAGTGACACAAGCATCCTTGTGGCCAACACCCCCAGGTCTTCTGTGAGTCAGACCTGAAGCCAGGATAGCACTTAGTCTTGTCCAAGGCCTTCTGTAACCTCTCCCTGGCTACTGCCTATGTTTGCTCAGAGCCCTGGGGCTCTACAGTCAGCAAGTGGCAATGCCAGCCAGGACTGTGTCCTTCCCTTTAGGGTGACAAGGTACCCCAGGCCTCAGGCAGGTCTAATGGTGCCATCCAGGAGCCAGGTCCTAGAGTCAAAAGCCTTACAATTCTACGTGGTGTTCTACTGTACTGTAACTGATCCGGCACTCAAACCACAAGATGCAGTCCTTCCCCATACTTCCCTCCCCTTTCCAAAGGCACAGGAGCCTCACCCCATGGCCACGGCCACCTCAGGCCCACAGAGATTACCGCCAGACTTCTGCCAATGTTTCCCTAAGGCCCTAGGGCTGTTCTTCAGCTTGTGTAAATGATGCCTGGCCTTGGGCTCACCTTTCAGGGCAGTGGGCACTCATCTTGCCCACGGCAGGTCCAGAAATGCCTTCAAAGAGTTGAGTCCTTGAATCGGGGACCCCAAGAGGCCCTTTTGTGCTCTTTTCCCCTGTGGCTAAGCTGTTGCCTAAGTTGCAAGACAAGAGCCCTTTACTTTTACTTCCAAATTTCTGAAGCAGAAGGAGTCTCACCCTGTAGACACCCCAGCCAGTTGAGGATATGCTGAGTCTCACCTGAAGCTAGCAAGTCTCAGGGTCTCATCAAAAACCCTCAACTTCATACCTGGGTATCACTGATGGCTATTCAGGCCCCAAGGGGCCTCAGTTAGCTGGTGATGAAACCTGCCAGGACTGGGTCCTTCCTTTCAAGTCAATGGGTTCTCTTCTGGTCCACACAATCAAGTAAGCACTCACAGTACCTGGTTTTAACTTCATATTGCTTAAAGAGGCACTGAAGAGGTAGAAAAAACTCTCTCAAATCACTGACGTATTTAGACATATCCGTGAGCTAGGGCATCAAGACTCTAGCCAGTGCTGTATCTTGCTGTGGCTGAGCTGGTATCCAAGATGCAAGACAAAGTCCTCCCCAATCTTCCCTCTCCTCTTCTCAAGTAGAAGGAAAAGGGTCTTTGGGATCCATGAGCTGTGCAGCCTGGGATTAGGGGAAGGATGATGCCAGCACTCCCACAGCCATCCCAGTTGGTGTCTCAATAGGCCACATGCCGCCTCCCCCAGTCCATTGGCTCTGGGCCAAATTCAGTACAAGCACTTGCTTGGGTGTTGCAGTGTTTGTGGCCTAGACTGCTTTTTAAGTTTATTTGGAGACCCAGAGTGCTTTAACCTGTGGTGACTAGGCTTGCAGGAACTCAAGCTCTGACTGCTCAGATCCATAATTCCATTCTTAGTAGGGCTGGTTTAAATGCTCCCTCTATGTGTGGGTGTCAGCTGAATTTGGTCTGCTTTTCCTTTCTGCTATAACAAGAAAAGCACTGAGTTTCATGCTCTACAATTGCTGGTTCTCCCTCTCTGCAGGGCACAGAAACACTCTCCATACCATGCTACCACAGCCAGGGGGTGGGGGAGGGGTAATGTTAGTGATATGAGATTGTTTTTTTCTACCACTTCAGTGCCTCTTTCAATGATATGAAGTAAAACCAGTTACTGTGAGTGTTTACCTGATTTTTTGGTTCTTACAAAGTTTCTTTTTTTGTGCGTAGATAGTTGTTAAATAGGGGTGTCCGTGAAGGGGTGGGAGGGAAACCATTGTTGGCCTTTTATTCTGCCATCTTGTTTTAATCCTTCCAAAGCACCATTGTTAACAGAAAGAAAAGATTATTCTAACATTCATATGGAACAAAAAAAGATGCTGAATAGCCAATGCAATCTTGAGAGAAAAGGTGCTAGAGGCATCACACTACCTGACTTCAAAATATACTACAAAGTTATAGTATTCAAAACAGCATAGTATTTGCCTAACAGTAGGCACATAGACCAACAGAACAGAATAGAGGATCCAGAAATAATTTCACACACTTATAGGCAACTGATTTTTTACAAAGGCACCAAGAGTATACATTGAAGAAAGGACAGTCTCTTCAATAAATCATGCTGGATAATCTGGATTTCTGCATGCAGAAGAATAAAACTAAATTCATGTCTCTCATCATACACAAAAGTCAACTCAAAATGGATTAAAGCATAAATGTAATACCTGAAACTATGAAACTATTAGAAGAAAATATAGGGGAAGCACTTTATTACATTGATCTTGACAACGATTTAAAAAAAACCTCAAGAGCATAGGCAAGGAAAGCAAAAATAGACAAAATTTCAGCAGACTAAAAAGCTTCTGCTCATCAAAGGAGACCATCAAAAGAGGAAAGAGACAATCTGTAGAATAGAAGTAAATATTTGCAACTATGTATTTCTCAACAGGGTAATGTTCAGAATATATAAGGAAATCCATAGCAAAAAATAAATAATCAGATTTTTTTAAATGGTCAATCAGAAGGCCGAGATGGCAGAATCATGGGAGCCCAGCAGTTTGAGGCTGCAGTGAGCTTTGATTGCTCCACTGCACTCCAGAATGGGTGACAGACAAGACTTTGTCCAAAAAAAAAAAAAGTCTTTGTAGATTCTGGATAGTAGACCTCTGTCAGATGTATAGATAACTAAAATTTTCTCATGCTCTGTAGGTTGTCTGTTCACTCTGATAATAGTCTCTTTTTTTTTCAGTTGCAAGATTTATAGAGTGAAAACAGATCTCTGATAAAATGGAGGGGTGGAGGGACCCAAAGGGGGTTGCCTATCTGGCTCAAAGGCCTGGGTTTATATACCGATCATTGTCCCTCCCCGTGCTCTCAGGCGATAGATGATTTGACTATTTCTTTACCTCCTGCTTTTAGCCTAATTGATATTTTAGTGAGCCCTCTTTACTACCTGATTGGTCGGGTGTGAGCTCAGTTACAAGCCCCGTGTTTAGAGGTAGGTGCAGTCACCTTCCCCAGCTAGGCTTAGGAATTCTTAGTCTGCTTAGGAAATCCAGCTAGTCCTTTCTCCACTCTGATAATAGTTTCTTTTGCTGTGCAGAAGCTCTTTAGTTTTCTAGTTTAATTAGATCCCATTTGTCAATTTTTGCTTTTGTTGCAATTGCTTTTGGTGTTGTCATGAAATCTTTGCTTATGCCTATATTCTGAATGACATTACCTATATTTTCTTTCACGGTTTTTATAGTTTTGTGTTTTACATTAAAGTCTTTTTTTTTTTTTTTTTTTTTTTTGACGGAGTTTTGCTCTTGTTGCCCAGGCTGGAGTGCAGTGGCTTGATCTCGGCTCACTGCAACCTCCACCTCCCAGGTTCAAGCGACTCTCCTGCCTCAGCCTCTGGAGTGGTTGGAATTACAGGCATGCGCCACCATGCCCAGCTAGTTTGGATTATTAGTAGAGATGGGGTTTTGCCATATTGGCCAGGCTAGTCTTGAACTCCTGACCTCAGGTGATCCACCCACCTCGGCCCCCCAAAGTGCTGGGATTACAGGTGCTAGCCACCACGCCTGGCCTACATTAAAGTCTTTAATCCATCTTGAGTCATTTTTGTATATGGTGTAAGGAAGGGTTCCAGTTTCAATTTTATACATGTGTCTAGACAGTTCTCCCAGCACTATTTATTAAATAGGGAATCCTTTCCCCATTGCTTGCTTTTGTCAGGTTTGTCAATGATCAAATGGCTAGAGATGTCTGGTCTTATTTCTGAGTTCTCTATTCTGTTCTGTTGGTCTATGTGATTGTTCTTGTACCAGTACCATGCTGTTTTGGTTACTGTAGCCTTGTAGTAGTTTGAAGTTGGGTAGCACGATGCTTCCAGCTTTGTTCTTTTTGCTTAGAACTGACTTGGCTATTCGGGCTCTTCTTTTTTTTTTTCTGGTTCCATATGAATTTTTAAATAGTTCCTTCTAATTCTGTGAAGAATGTCAGTGATAGTTTAATGGGAACAGCTTTGAATCTATAAACTACTTTGGGCAGTATGGCCATTTTCACAATATTAATTCTTTCTATCAACCACGTTAAAAAGTGGTCAAAAGACATGAACAGAACCTTCTCAAAAGAAGACACACATGTGGCCAAAAAACATGAAAAAAAAAACTCAACATCACAGATCTTCAGAGACATGCAAATCAAAAACCCAGTGAGATATCATCTCATGCCAATCAGAATGGCTACTGTTAAAAGTCAAAAAACAACAGATGCTGGCTAGATTGTGGAGAAAAAGGAACACTTTTTCACTGTTGGTGAGTGTGTAAATTAGTTCAACCATTGTGGAAGACAGTGTGGTGATTCCTCAAAGACCTAGAAGCAGAAATACCATTTGACCCAGCAATTCCATTACTGAGTATATACCCAAAGGAATATAAATCAGTCTATTATAAAGATACATGAACACGTATGTTCATTGCAACACTATTTACAATAGCAAAGTTGTGGAGTCAACCTAAATGACTGTCAATGACAGACTGGATAAAGAAAGTGTGGTACATATACACCATGGAATACCATGCAGCCATAAAAAGGAATGAGATCATGTCCTTTGCAGGCCATGGATGAAGTTGGAAGCCATTATCCTCAGCAAACACGGGAACAGAAAACCAAATACTGCATATTCTCACTTATAAGTGGGAGCTGATTGGTGAGAACACATGGACACATTGGGGGGAACAACACACAATGGGGACCTGTTGCGGGGGTTGGAGAAGGGAATGCATGAGGAAGAAGAGTTAATAGATGCTGGGCTTAATACCTAGGTGAAGGGATGATCTGTGCAGTAAACTTCCATGACACACATTTATCTATGTAACAAACCTGCACATCCAGCACATGTACCCCTGAAATTAAAATAAAAGTTGAAAAAAGGCAATAGTCCTAAATAGATATTTCTCAAAAGACAGCATATAAATAATCAACAGGCATATGAAAAAATCCTCAACATCACTGATTATCAGGGATATTCAATCAAAAACACAATGAGATATCACTTATTTTAGTTGGAATGGCTATTATCAAAGAGACAAAAAAAACAGATGCTCACATGGATGTGGAGAAATGGGAACTCTTGCACACTGTTTTTGGGAAAGTAAACTAGTAAAGACATTATGGAAAACCCTACGTAGTTTCCTCAAAAAAACTAAAAATTGAACTACCATATGATCCAGCAATCCCACTACTGGGTTATTTATCCAAAGGAAATTAAATCAATATGTTGAAGAAACAGCTGCACTCCCACATTTATTGAAGCACTATTTACAATAATTTATGTTGTAAATTATTTGTAAAAAATTGGAATTTACAATAATTCCAAGATATGGAATCAACCTAAGTACTCATCAGCAGATGAATGGATAAAGAAAATGTAGTATATATCCACAATGGAATATTATTTAGCCACAAAAAAGAATGAAATAATGTCCTTTGCAGTAACATGGATGAATCTGGGAGATGGTATGTTTAAAGTGAGATAAGCCAGGCATAGAAATACAAATATTGCATGATCTCACTCATTTGCGGAATTGAGAAAAGTACATAGTAGAATAGTGGTTACCAGAGGAAAGGAAGGGGAGGGGTGAGTGGGGTAATAGGGAGAAATTGGTCAATGGATACAAAATTACAGTTATATAGGAGAAATAATTTCTGGCGTTCTATTACAACAATAGAGTGCCTGTAGTTAACAATGTTATATTTTATATTTTAAAATAACTAGAGGAGAGGATTTTAAACGTTATCACCATAAAAATATAGCAAATGAGGTGATGGATATACTAAATACCCTGATTTCATCATTACACAACGTATACATGCATCACAACATCACATTGTAACCCATAAATGTGTATGATTATGTCATGTCTATTAAAAATAACACTTAAAAATAATAAATTATGTTAATCATTTTAAATGACTAAATAAAGAACTTGCTCTCTGGAAAAAAAGCACACAGTAAACTATAGGCTGATATTTTGTCATTTTTGCCTTTTAAAATAAAATAAAATTTTGCCACTTGATTGTGACTTAAGTGGTCCTCTGATCATGCTCAGATAAATTTGGTATTAAAATCTCAAGTAATGACAATACACAGTTCCATTGTCTTGAGATTTGATGTTACTTTTATTTAATATGCCCCATGATATTAAGGACCTCATTAATCTTTGCAGCCTTTGTCTTTGCCTATGGAAAAAAAAAACTAATTTTTCAGGTTTTTTTACATTGAAGGCTTTTATGTTATTGAAATTTTTAGCTTCTTTATCAAAAATGACTACCTCATACCTTTACTACTATGACAATGACCCCAGGCTGAGTTGATTGCTCATGAATGAATACCTGTCTGGAGTTTTCAGAAAATTAAGAAGGATTTTGTATTAGAGCAGAGTACGTGGTGCCTAGCACGGAGCTTAGAACCAGGTCTTGATGACAGTAAATGTAGGTTCCTAAAGAAAAGTGCATTAAAACTCTATACAAAGCAACAACACACACACACACCTCACATAAAAACACACACATAGCACATATAACTACTGTCCACAAATAAGAATGTCACTAGCTGATTGATCAGATTCCAGGACAATAATTGGGTTACTTGCTGCTAGTGGGGGAAATAACTTATGTATAAAATGTTACTGATGTGGAGCTCTCTCTCTGTCTCTCGTGTATACATGCATGTGTACATTTTTACCTATTCCTCCCCTGAACCTAGATGGGTCAAAAGACATGGTCCACTGCTGCCTGTTGGCCTCTTCTCAAGCACATCTATTCTTTTTCCTGTACTATGCAGCCAGCTGGAGGCTGGTATGGGTGATTTGGGCTCAGGAGGAGGGACAAGATATCTGTTAATTTTCTAGCTTAAGTCATGTTCTTTTCTCCAACCACTTTTACAGTAACATCAGCATTGAGGTTTTAGCGTCCCAGATAATACAGTCTCACTTCACTTTCACATTTACCATTGCTTCCCATGTGCTTTCTTCCTTAAATGCCTCAAAGTAGAAAAGAGGGTGAATGACATGGAGGGGTTTGGATATTTGAGCCTCGATAGCACTCCAAACCCCAACAATAGCAGATCAATATTTTAAGACTAATACTGTTGAATCTTTTATCAGGAGGAAAGTGATTTATCCAAGTTCCAAGAGTTAGACAATAACTCAGAAATCAGTAGAAAACCCAAGATTATTTTGCTCATGTCCTATACTATTTATGCTAAATAATTCTATGCTAAACAGCCATTTGGGGTTATTTATTCTCAAAGTTAATAGTATTGTCGGGTTTTTGACATATTCCAGAAACAAAATGGAATCACAATATACAGTCATTACTTGGTATTAGAGGGGGATGGCTTTCAAGACCCCCATGATACCCAAATTTATGAATGCAAAGTCCCTTATATAGAATAATATACCTAATAGTTACTGGCCATAGAAAGAGGTAGAGGATGAGATAGGGGTATAAAGTTTATTCAACGTGAAAATAACAGAGAATGTCCTAAGCCAAGAGAAAGACATCAATCTCAAAATACAAGAAAGGTATAGAACACCAAGTAGATTTAATCCAAAGAAAACTATCTCAAGGCATTTAATAATCACACTCCCAGATGTCAACGATAAAGAAAGAATCCTAAAAGCTGCAAGAGAAAACAGATAACGTACAATGGAACTCTCATATGTCTAGCAGCAGCAAACTTCAGTGTAAACCTTACAGGTCATGAGAGTGGCATGGCATATTTAAAGTACTGGAGGAAGAAACCTATTACCTTAGAATAGTATAGCTGATGAAAATATCCTTCAGATATAAAGGAGAAATAAAGACTTTCCTAGACAAACAAATGCTGAGGGACTTTATCAATATAAGAACTGTCCTACAGGAAATGCTAAAAGGTGTACTCCAGTCAGAAATAAAAATGCATTAAATAATGAGCAATAAATAATCACTTGAAGATGCAAAATTCACTAGCAATAGTAAGTACATACAAAAACAGAGAATATTATAACACCGTAACTGTGGTGGGTATACTACTGCTATCCTAAGTAGAAAGACTGAATGTTGAACCAATCAAAAATACAACTACAACAACATTTGTTGTTTCTATTTACATCTTATTTTACTGACTTCATAGTACAGTACAGTGTATGTCAGTGCAATAAGATATAAAGAGAAACAACAAAAAGTCAAAATGCGAGAAGACAAAATTAATGCAAGTTTTTATTAGTTTTCTGTTTGCATTCTTCCTTGTGCAAATAGTGTTATGTTGTTATCAGGTTGAAATGAGGGGTTATAAGATAGTATTTGCAAGCCTCATGGTAACCTCAAATGAAAAAACATAGAATAGAGACACAAAAAATAAAAAGCAAGAAACAGTCATATCACCATAAAAATCATCTTTACTAGAGCAAGACAGGAATGAAAGAAGGAAGGAAAGACCACAAAACAACCAGATAACAAATAACAAACTAGTAGGAATGAGTCCTGAATTATCACTAAAAACATTGAATGCAAACGGTCTAAATTATCCAATCAAACTATATAAACTGGCTGAATGGATTACAAAATAGGACCCACTGATCTTTTGCCCACTAGAAACACAAATTACCTATAAAAACACATATAGGTTGAAACTAATGGGTCGGAAAAAGATATTCCATGCCAAGGGAAATCAGAAAAGAGCAGGAGTCACTATACTTATAGCAGACAAAATAAATTTCAAAACAAAAACTATAAGAACAGAAAAGAAGGTCATTATGTGAAGAAAAAGGGGTTATTCGGCAAGAGGATATAACAATTGTAAATGTATATTCACCCAACAAGGGAGCACTCAGATATATAAAGGAAATATTATTAGAGCTATAAACAGAGATAGACTCCAAAAAAAAAAAAAATAGCTGGAGAGCTTAACACCCCACTTTCAGCATTGAACAGATGTTCCAGAGAGAAAATGAACGAAGAAACATCAGACTTAATCTGCATTATAGATCAAAAGTATCTAACAAATATTTACAGAACATCTCATCCAAGAGCTGCAGAATACACTTTCTTTTCCTAAGCACATGGATTGTTCTCAAAGATAGAACATATGTTAGGTCACAAACAAGTCTTAAAATATTTTTAAAAATTGAAATAATACCAAACATCTTTTCTGACCACCATGTAATAAAACTAGAAATCAATAACAAGTGTAATTTTAGAAACTCTACAAATACATGGAAAGTAAAGCTCCTGAATGACCAGTGGATCAACAAAGAAATTAAGAAAGACATTGAAAAAGTTGTTGAAACATATGATAATGGAAGAACATCATACTAAAACCTATGAGATAGAGCAAAAGCAGTAGTAAGAGAAAAGTTTATAGCTATAAGTACCTACATCAAAAAAAGAAGAAAAAATTTCAGACATTCTAATGATGCATCTTAAATTACTAGAAAAGCAAGAACAAACCAACCCAAAATTAGTAGAAGAAAAGAAAGAATAAAGGTCAGAGCAGAAATAAATGAAATTGAAATAAAAACAATAAAAAGATCAATGAATCAAAAAGTAGTTTTGGTGAAAAGTTAAACAAAAGTGGCTGAAAAAAAGAGAGAAGAACCAAATGAAATCAGAAAAGAAAAATGAGGCATTACAACTAATATTGCAGAAATTCAAAGGATTATTACTGTGTACTCTGAACAATTATATGCAAATAAATTAGAAAATCTAGAAGAAATGGAAAATTACTAGATATGGACAACCTACCAAGATTGAACCAAGAAAAAATCCAAAACCTGAACAAGTAACAAGATCAAGCCATAATAAAACATCTTCCAGTAAAACAAATGCCTGGGACCTGATAGCTTCACTGCTGAATTCTATCAAACATTTAAAGAATTAATACCAATCCTACTCCAACTATTCCAAAAAACAGAGGGGGAAGGAATACTTCCAAAGTCACTCTACAAGGCAAGCATTACCCTGATACCAAAACCAGACAAAGTCACAACAAAAAAAGAAAACTAAAGGTCAATATCTCTGTTAAATATTAATTCATAAATTCTCAACAAAATACTTGCAAATCAAATTCAAAAATACATTAGAAAGATTATTCATCATGACCAAGTGAATTTTATCCCTGGGATGCAAACATGGTTCAACATATGAAATCAAGCAATGTGATACATCATATCAACAGAATGAAGGGTAAAAACCATGGGATCATTTCAAATGATGCTGAAAAAGCATTTTATAGAATTTAACATCCCTTCATGATATAAACCCTGAACAAACTGGGGATGGAAGGAATGTACCTCAACATGATAAAAACCATATATGACAGACCCACAGTTAATATCATACCAAATGGAGAAAGACTGAAAGCCTTTCCTCTAAGACCTGGAACACAACAAGGATGCCCACTGTCAGTACTGTTATTCAATTTAGTACTGGACTACTGGCAAGAGCAATCAGACAAGACCTCTAAGATCTGAAATACAACGAGGATGCCCACTGTCACCACTGTTATTCAATATAGTACTGGAGTACTATCAAGAGCAATCAGACAAGAGAAAGATATAAAGTACGTCTAAATTGGAAAGAAAGAGGTCAAATTATCCTTGTTTGCTGATGATATGATACTAGGAAAAACCTAAAGACTCTACAAAAAAACTATTAAAAGTAATAAACAAATTGAGTAAATTTGCAGGATACAAAATCAACATACAAAATTTAGTAGCATGTCTGAATGCAAACAGTGAAAAATCTGAAAAAGAAATAAAAAAGTAGTCCCATTTACTAGCCACAGACAAAATTAAATATCTAGGAGTTAACTTAACCAAAGAAGTGAAAGATCTCTATAATGAAAACTATAAAGCACTGGTGAATAAAATTGAAGATGACACCAAAAAATGGAAAAATGTCTATGTTCATGGATTGGAAAATCAATATTGTTAAAATGTCCATACTACCTAAAGACATCTACAGATTCATTGAGGCTGAAAACTAATGAAGATATTCTGGACTTAAACTCATCACATGATCAACTGGACCTAATAGACTGTTGTGCTGAACTCATCTTAACGTCAGTAGATGAGGCATCAGGATCAAGAGGCTGCAGAGGAGACCCAGAGCCAGCAAACTAGACATGAGGTTTTATTAAAGGCTCACATACAGGGGTAAGAGTCCAGTGGTGGTAGGTTAGACAGAAAAGCCACCTTATATACAGAAATGGTCCAGTAGTGGCATGCTGGACAAGCTATCTGCCTTACAGTCCAGCAGCAGCTGGCTGGAAAATATATCTGCTTTCCTACAGTCCAGTGACAACAGGCTGAACAACACATCCTACATTCTACAGTCCAGTGGCAGTGAGTTGGACAACATAACTGCATGGCCCAGTGGTGGTGGGCTAGGCAGGAAAACTGCAACTGCCTGCAAACGTCATGCAGTTTATGTAGCATTTTCACTTAATACCCCACCCCCACCACCTATAACCTTCACCTGGCAAACTTCATTTAACTCAAAACTCGGGGACTCATTCTCCTGTATGGCCCATGTTCCACAGGATGGGCCAGGGGCTCAGGTATTTTTCATAGATAAGGAATGAATCTCTGGGTTGGCCACACCCAGATTCCCTAGCTTGGAACAAACATTCAGGTGCACCTGCCATACAGGGTCATTCTAAGGTATCCTTATATTATTGCTTTCAGGTACATTTACCCTACATAAAAATCTACAGAGTTCTCCACCTAACAACCTCAGAATACACATTCTTCTCATCTGCACACAGTATATAATCTAAGATCAACCATGTACTCAGCCACAAAGCAAGTCTCAACAAATACAAAAAATTGAAATTATATCAACAACATTCTTAGACCACAGTGCAATAAAAATAGAAATCAATACCAAGAAGATAGCTCAAACTGTACAATTATATGGAAATTAAACAACTTGTTCCTGAATGACTTTGAGTAAAGAACAAAATTAAGGCAAAAATCAAAAGGTTATTTCAAACTGATGAAAACAGAGACAGAAAATACCAGAATCTTTGGGACACAGCTAAAGTAGTGTTAAAAAGAAAGTTTATAGTGCTAAATGCATACTTCAAGAAGTTAGAGACATCAGATTAACAACCTGACATCACACCTAGAGGAACTAGAAAAGCTTGAGCAAGCTAACCCCAAAATTAGAATAAAATAAATAACCAAAATCAGAGCAATTCTGAATGAAATTGAGATGCAAAAATTCATATAGAAGTTAAAAGAAGTTAGTTTTTTGAAAGAATAAATAAATTTTATTGACCACTAGCTAGTATAATAAGGAACGAAAGAGAGAAGTTCCAAATAAGTACAATGAAAAATAACAAGGATGACCCTGACACCGACCAACAGAAATACAAAAGTCTCTCAGAGACTATTATGAACACTTGTATGAACACAAACTAGAAAATCTAGTAGAAATGGACAAATTACTTGGAAATACACAACTTGCCAAAATTGAACCAGGAAGAAATTGAAATCCTGAGCAGACCAATAAAAAGTTACAAAATTGAATCGATAATATAAAAAAGAATCCACCAACCAAAAAAAAAAAAGCCTTGAATCAGACAGATTCACAGCCAAATACTACTACACGTACAAAGAAGAGCTAGTTCAATTCTAGTGAAATTACTCCAGAAAAAAATCAAGGAACATAGGCTCCTTCCTAACTCATTCTACAAAGCGAGCATCGTTCTGATACCCAAACCTGGCAGACACACAATGAAAAAGAAAATATCAGGCTAATATCTTTAATGAACATAGATGCAAAAATCCTCAACAAAATACTAGCAAATCAAATCCAGCAGCACATCAAAAAGTTAATTCAGTATGATCAAGTAAGTTGTATTCCTGGGCTGAAAGTTGGTTCAGCATATGTAAATCAATAAACGTAATTCACCATATTAAAAGAATTAAAAACAAAAACAAGAAGTCATCTCAATAGATGCAGAAAAGGCTTTCAATACAATTCTACATACCTTCAGATTAAAAACCCTCAACAAGTTAGGCATTGAAGGAACATAGCTCAAAATGATAAGAGCCACCTATAAGAAACCCACAGCCAACATTATACTGAATAGGCAAAAGCTAGAAGCATTCCCCTTGAGAACTGCAACAGGATAAAAATGCTCACTTTTACTACTGCTGTTCAACATAGTACTACAAGTCCTAGCCAGAGCTATCAGGCAAGAGAAAGAAATAAAAGGTATCCAAATAGGAAGAGAGGATGTCAAATTATCTCTTTTCACAAATGATATGACTCTAAAACTGGAAAACTCTAAAGACCCTGGGAAATGGTATCTAGAACTGACAAATGACTTTAGTAAAGTTTCAATATGAAAAATCCATGTACAAATTCAGTAGCATTTCTATACACCAATAACATTCAAGCTGAGAATGAAATCAAGAATGCAATCACATTCAAAATAATCACAAAAAGAATAAAATAGTTAGGAATACAGCTTGCTAAGGAGGTGAAAGATATCCACAATAAGAATTACAAAGCACTGCTCAAAGAAATCAGAAATGACACTAACAAATGGAAAAATATTCCATGCTCATGGGTAGGAAGAATCAATGTTGTTAAAATGGACATACTGCCTAAATCAATTTATAGATTCAGTGCTACTCCTATAAAAGTATCAACATCATTTTTCACAGCATTATAAAAAAAGTTTTCTAAAATTCATATGGAATCAAAAAAGAGCCCAATCGCCAAAGCAATCCTAAGCAAAATGAACAAAGCCAGAGGCGTAACACTGCCAAACTTCGGATTACACTACAAGGTTACAGTATCCAAAATAAAATAGTACTGTTACAAAAATAGACACATAGACAAATGGAACAGGATAGAGAATGCAGAAATAGAGCCACACACCTACATCCATCTGATCTCCAACAAAAACAAACAATGGGGAAAGGACTCCCTATTAAATAAATGGTACTAGGATAACTGGCCAGCCATATGCAGGAGATTAAAACTGGACCCCCTAATTTTTACCATACACAAAAATTAACTCAAGATGGATTAAAGACATACATGGGAGACATAAAACTATAAAAATCATAGAAGAAAATCTAAAAAATATCATTCTAGATATTGACCTGGGCAAATTATTTATGACTAAGTACACAAATCCAAGTGCAACAAAAACAAAATTGACAAGTGGGACCTAATTAAAGAAAACAGCTTCTGTACAGCAAAAGAAACTATCAACAGAGTAAACAGACAATAGGCAGAAAGGGAGAAAATATTTGCAAAATATGCATCCAACAAAGGGCTAATATTCAGAATCTATAAGGAACTTATATCAATAAGGAAAAAGCAAACAACCTCATTAAAAAATAGGCAAAGACCATGAACAGATACTTCTCAAATGAAGACGTACATATGGCCAACAAATATATGAAAAAATGCTCAACACCACAATGAGGCAGTATCTCATTGTGGTTTTGATTTGCACTTCTTGTTAGAGAATCAATGATTCAATCAATGAATCAATCATTCTCATTAGAGAAATGCAAATCAAAACCACAGTGAGAAATCATCTTACACCAGTTAGAATGGCTATTACTAAAAATTTAAAAATAATAGGTGCTGACAAGGTTGTAGGGAAAAGGGAACACTTATACACTGTTGATGGGAATGTAATTAGTTCAGGCACTGTGAAGAGCAGTGTAGAGGCTTCTCAAAAAACTTAAAAGAGAACTACCATTTTACCCATCAATCTCATTACTGAATGTATACTACCAAAAAGACACATGCACTCTTTTGTTCATCATAGCACTATTCACAATAGGAAAGACATGGAATTAACCTAGATGTCCAACAACAGCATGTTGGATAAAGAAAATCTGGTACCTGTACACCATGGAATGCTATGCAGCCCAAAAATGAAAAAAACTGATGTCCCTTGCAGCAACATGGATGCAGCTGAAGGCCATTATCCCAAGCAAATTAATGCAGGAACAGAAAACCAAATACCACGTTCTCACTTATAATTGGGAGCTCAGCATAGAGTACACACAGACACAACAGTGGGAACAATAGACACTGGGGACTATTAGAGGAGGGAAGGTACCAGAGGGGCAAGGTTTGAAAAGCTATCAGGTACTATGCTCACTACCTGGGTGACAGAATCCTTCATACCCCAAACCTCAGTGACACACAATTTACCTATGTAAAAAATCTGCACATGTACCCCCTGGACCTAAAATAAAAGTTGAAAAATATAAAAACAAAAAAAATTATACTTCATATTTAAGAACAAATATAATGGAATTTCCTCATTGATGATGACAGGAAAATGAACATTTTAATGGTCAGATTGCAAGGTTCCTTCCAACTCTAAGATTCTTGGACTTTCTTCAAAGGAAGTGAAAGATAAATAGTCATTTAGTGATTAACTATAGCTCTTCAAGCAAACTGATTTGAAAAAGAATATTTGCCTTGAGGTAATCCATCTAGTTACTGAGAATTAAATATCATTTGTCTCTAAATAGCTGGAAGAAAGCATTTTGAATGTTTCCACCAAAAGTAAATGATAAATATTCGAGTGATGGATGTATTAATTACCCAAATTTGATCACTACACAATGTATATAAGTATGGAAACATCACACTGTACTCCACAAATATGTACAGTTGTTATTATATATCTATTAAAAATAAATAAGCATATTGTTAAGTGTTTAAAAATATTGAAATGGCTCTATCTGTAGGTTAAAAAGTTTATTTTCTAGATCCATTCTAGATTTTGCATGTGGATTTGCTGCAAATAAATGTAAGACACCTTGTCAAGAGAAAGTACAGTACCAAAAATAGTTTACATAGTATATAAAAATGAGTACATACTTAGTAAATGCTTGTTTAAAGGATAGATAGATGCACAGACATATGAATAAATGAATGAATGAGGATGGCAGACATCAAGCTCTTGGTTCTATTTGGGTGAGTGTTCAAGGAAAAGACAATTTAAAGCAACTGATTTGGTTGATATTTTCATTATTTAAATTTTCACTGGGAATAAAATAAAGCAATAGCCCCATTCCCAAAGGTTTTACAAGCAGGTGTGTGTGAGTGTGTGTGTGTGTGTGTGTGTGTGTGTGTGTGTGTGTGAGAAAATTAAATGGAGCTAAAATGAATAAATGAAGCTCTCATTGTTAAAACCTGCCAAGGAAAAGAACAGTTCTTGTGTTAACAGATAATATCCCTGTAAGAAGACATCAGACCTATCCTTGAAATTGGGCAACCAGCTGAGACTGATTCAGGTGATGTCCTTCTTACATATTTCTTTTGATCATAGCTTTCTGAAAGGCATTTGCTCAAAATCTCATTTATATTTTCTAATCCATAGGTTGATACTATTTTGTTTGTACTGATCTACAGAAATTAAAACAAGATAACACAAGCAAATCTCTAGTCAGATGCATGAAGGGCAGACAACAAAAGGAAATACCATATCTGTTGTTCTCTGTTTTACTTCAGATTTTCTATTGCTGGCAATAATGCAGATTCTCCAGATATGCCAAAACTATTTTTCTATATGGTCAGAAAAGATCTTTGAATAAAACCTACCTGTAGAATTTTACCTTTTGTTATAACTGGATTTTAAACCAAAATAACTTAAGACTGATAAAGGCATTAAAGGTCAGGAAATAATGGGTCCAGGGTGAACATATAAGTCAACAAACCTTATCTCTGCTTCCCTGAAATATCACACAAAACTTCTATTTCTTTAAAAAGGAATATGGTTTGGCTGAATTATCCTGAAATTCAAAGTCCTCCACAGTATGGACTCAACCATTTTGACCTCCTCTGGAGCTCATGCTACAGATACATTCCGATATATTGGACTTTCTGGATTTCCCAAGTGCCTTCCTGTCTTCTATGTCTTTGTTCATACTGCTACTTTTGCTTAGAATCTTTTCATGTCATCTCCGCCTGTCTAAATTCTGCCCATATTTCAAAGTCCATATCAAATACCAACTCCATGAAGTCTTGTAAATTCTCACAGGACATTACTTCCAATTCTATTAACTCTGCCTTCTATGTTAGGTGTTTGAGGATTTCCTATTTATCTTTGCATCCTCCAAATTCTTGCTCAGAGTAGCTCAGTAAATATTTGTTGCATACTATCAAATGTTCTATATTTTACTAGGTATTACCATTCATTCATCATTCAAAAAATATTTACTGAGTATAGAGGATTGAACATGAAAGACAATATCTGCATCTCTTTAAAAGATTTATCCTCTTGGAAGAGATGAAAATAATCAATATATAATTAAGGAAGTAAAATTCAACATCCCTTCATGTTAAAAACTCTCAACAAACTGGGTATTGAAGAAACATACTTCAAAGTAATGAGAGCCATCTATGGCAAATCCAGAGCCAACAACATACTGAATGGGGAAAAGCTGTAAGAATTCCCCTTGAAAACTGGCACAAGACAAGGATGCCCTCTCTCAACACTACTTATTCAACAAAGTATTGGAAGTCTTGGCCAGAGCAATCAGGCAAGAGGAAGAAATAAAAGGCATTCAAATAGGAAGAGAAGAAGTCAAACTATCCCTGTTTCTAGACCTAAATCTATATCTAGAAAATCCCATAGTCTCGGCCCAAAACCTCCGTCAGCTGATAAACAATTTCAGCAGTTTCAGGATACAAAATCCATGTACAAAATCCCTGTGGTGGCCCATGCCCGTAATCCCAGCACTTTGGGAGGCCGACACGGGTGGATCACCTGAGGTCAGGAGTTCGATACCAGCCTGGCCAACATGGCAAAACCCAGTCTCTACCAAAAATACAAAAACTAGTGGGGCGTGGTGGCACACACCTATAATCCTAGCTACTTGGGATGCTGAGGCAGGAGAATCCTTGGACCCAGGAGGCGGAGGTTGCAGGGAACCTAGATGGCACCATTGCACTCCAGCCTGGGTGACAGAATAAGACTCCATCTCAAGAAAAGAAAAAGATCACTAGCATTCCTATATACCAACAATAGCCAAGCCAAGAGCCAAATCAGAAACACAATCCAATTTACAATAGCCACAAAAATAATAAAATAGCCAGGAATACAGCTAACCAGAGAAGTGAAAAATCTCTACAATGAGAATTACAAAACACCTAGAAGAATTCTGAGTTGGTACAAACAAATGGATAGGGAGAATCAATATCATTAAAATGGCCACACTGCCCAAAGCAGTTTACAGATTTAATGCTATTCTTACCAAACTACCAATGACATTCTTCACAGAACTAGAAAAAAGTACTTTAAAATGTATGTAGAATCAAAAAAGAGCTCAAATATCCAAGGCAATCCTAAGCAAAAAGAACAAAGCTGGAGGCATCATATTACTGTAATTCAAACTACTACAGGGCTATAGTAACCAAAACAACATGGTACTGGTACAAAAACAGGCAAAAAGACTAATGGAGCAGAATAGAGAGCCCAGAAATAAGGCTGCACACCTACAACCATTTAATCGTCTACAAAGCTGACAAAAACAAGCAATGGGGAAAGGACTCCATATTCAATAAATGGAGATGGGATAACTGGCTAGCCACATGCAGAAGATGAAAACTGGACCCCTTTTTTACACCATGTACAAATACAAACATCAACTCAAGATGGATTAAAGACTTAAATGGAAAACCTAAAACTATAAAAACCCTGGAAAACAACCTAGGTAATACCACTCTGGACATAGGAAAGAGCAAAGATTTCATGATGAAGAAGCCAGAAGAAATTGCAACAAAAGCAAAACTTGACAAATGGGAACTAGTTAAACCTAAGAACTTCTGCAACAGCAAAAGAACCTATCAACAGAATAAACAGACAACTTACAGAATGGGAGAAAATATTTGCAAACTATGCATCTCACAAATGTCTATTACCCAGCATTTATAAGGAATTTAAACAAATTTACAAGGCAAAACAAACAACCCCATTAAAAAGTGGGCTAAGGACGTGAACAGACACTTTTTGAAGGAACACATACATGCTGCCAACAAGCATATGAAGAAAAGCCCAATATCACTATTAGAGAAATGCAAATCAAAACCACAATGAGATACCATTTCACACCAATCAGAATGGCTATTATTAAAATATCAAAAAATAACAGATGGTGGGGAAAGGGAACGCTTATACACTGTTGGTGGGAGTGTGAATTAGTTCAATCATTTTGGAAAGCAGTGTGGCAATTCCCCAAAGAGCTAGAAACCAAACTACCATTCGACCCAGCAATCCCATTACTGGGTATATAACTGAAGGAATATAAAGCACTGTGCCATAAAGACACATGCATGCAAATGTTCGTTGCAGCACTATTCACAATAACAAAGACATGGAATCGTCCTAAATGTCTATCAATGACAGATTGGATAAAGAAAATGTGATACATATACACCATAGAATACTATGCAGCCACAAAAAAAGGAGATCATGTCTTTTGCGGAACATGGATGAAGCTGGAGGCCATTAGTCTTAGCAAACTAATGCAGGAACAAAAAATCAAACACTGCATGTTCTCGCTGATAAGTGGGAGCTAAATAAGGAGAACACATGAACACAAAAAGGGGAACAACAGCCATGGGGGCCTACTTGAGGCTAGAGAGTGGGAGAGGGGAGAGGATCAGAAAAAATAACTAATGGGTACTAGGTTTAAAACCTGGGAGATGAAACAACCTGTACAGAAAACCCCATGACACAAGTTTACATATAACAAACCTGCACATTTACCTCTGAAGGTTTTTAAAAGTTTTTTTTTTAAGAAATGGTTTTCTCTTAGTCATTTATTCATTCAATAAATATTTACTGATTGTGTACTGTGTGAGGGAACTATACACCTGAATAAGACACATTTCTAAGGAGCTTATGATTTAAAAATGGAAATGTGTAGAACTATAACCCAAAGCAATATGACCTCAGTTCCCTAAGACTAGTATCAGCATAGCACTCTGGTAGTTCAGAGGAAGGAGGGTTTTCCTGACTGGGGAAAATCAGATAAGATTTGAGGAAGTAGTTGGGCATTTAAGCCAGGTCTGACTTTTCTCTCATTTATAATGACAGTGTGGAGATAATCTCAGATGAGCTCTGAGAGAAATGGTCCTGCCATTTTGTCTCACACATTATACAAGATGTGGCTATAAAGCAGTGGGACTGATCTCCTCATGTGGCTCTAAACTGCCTCTGATGACAATTCCAAAAGAGAAGCTCTTGCACTGCTCAAAGCAAAAGCAGCAGAATTAGAATAAAATGTGTAGCTTCCAAAGTGGTTACTTTGAAGGGAACACCACTCATTTGACTGTACATTCTGAGTATGTTATAATAAGTGACACCTCATTTTCAGATAAGTATTACTTTTGCTTAACAAGGGTATTACTCCCTCTTTGGTCATATACCAACATCTGAGAGGGCATAAAATGATAGCATCCTAGGCCTGTAATGCAATCTTCTTCATCCAATCACCTTAAAGAAAAAGGTAAAGGGCATTGTCAGTTGAGCGGCTGTGACAAAGAGCCTTTGAAACTCCTGAGAACTTCCTGAATAAGGTAAACCTCCTGTGTCTCAAAGAAACAGGTGGCCAATAAAATAACATTTACAGTGAGACTGACTGCATAACTATAAATGTGAGAATACAAGACGAAGAATTTTAAATGAGCTACACCTCCTTCTTAGACTGAAGTAGTTTAAGCTACAGGAATAAAATAGTTTTACAGAGGTTGTATGACTAAGCCAAATGTCACAATTAAGTCATATTTTACAGATTGAAATAAAATATACTAGAAATGAATGCAAACATGTGAACCTTTAAAATACCTAATAAAAATGACTTTGGGAGCATATAGCATGACATGTAATGGAAAAGATTTCTCTTTTAATCATCAGTAAAGTATATTTATAAATAAGTTAATTATTCTTTCCATAATATTTTAAAAATTGTGATTAAAACACAATATAAAATTTACTTTCTTACGCTGTGGCTCACACCTGCAATTCCAGCACTTTGGGATTGGTGAGGTGGAAGAATCACTTGAAAACAGGAAATTCAGACCAGCCCTGCCAAAAGAGTGAGATCCCATCTCTAAAATATAAATTAATTAATAAAAATTAGCTGGGCATGATGGTGCACAGCTCTAGTCTCAGCTACTTGGGAGGCCGAAGCTTGAGCCCAAGAAGTTGAGGATGTGGTGAGCTGTGGTCACGTTACTGCACTCCAGCCTGATTAACAGAGTGAGACATTTTCTCAAAAAAAATTTTCCCATCTTAATCATTAAGTGTGCAGTTCAGTGGCATTAACTATATTCACATTTTTATGTATCAGATCTCCAGAGCGTTTTCAACTTGCAAAACTGAAACTGTATATCCATCAAACAAATCTCAATTTCCCCCTCCCTCAGCTCCTGGCAGTCACTATTCTACTTTCTGTTCCCATGATTTTGACTACTCGAGTTATCTCATATAAGAGGAATCCAAGTGACTGGCTTATTTCACTCAGCATAATGTCGGGAAGTGTCATCCGTGTTGCAGCATGTGACAGAATTTTCTCCCATTTTAAAGCTGAATAATATTCAATTGCATGTGCATACCTCATTTTCTTTATCCATTCATCTGTCAATGAACACCTGGGCTGCCTCCATCTCTTGGCTATTGTGAATAACACTGCAATGAGCATGAGTGTACAAATATTTATTTGAGAGCCTGCTTTCAATTCTTTTTGATATACACACAAAACTGGAATTGGTGGATCATATGGTGATTCTATTTTTAGTTTTTTTGAGAAACTTCCATTCATTTTTCCATAGCGACTGCACTATTTTACATTCCCATCACCACTTCACAAAGGTTCCAATTTCTCACCCATCCTTGTCACTCTTATTATTTTCGTTTTTGATAGTGGCCATTCTAGCGGGTGTGAGGTGATATCTCATTAGGATTTGTATTTGCATTTCCTTAATGATCAGTGATGTTGAACATCTTTTCCTATGCTTGTTGGACATTTGTACACCTTACTTGGGGGAAATGTCTATTTAGATTCTTTGCCCATTTTAAAATCAGGTTATTGTTTTTATGTTGTTGGGTTGTAAGTGTTCTTCATATATTCTGAATATTAACCCTGTAACAGATATATTATTTGCAAATATTTTATCCTATAGTAGGTTTCTTTTTTATTTCAATAGGTTTTTGGGGAACAGGTGATGTCTGGTTACATGAATAAGTCCTTTAGTAGTGATTTCTGAGATTTTGGTGCAGCCATCACCTGAGCAATGTACACTGTACCCAATGTACACTGTACCCCCAACCCTTCCCCCAAAGTTTCCAAAGTCCATTGTATTATTCTTATGCCTTTGCATCCTCATAGCTTAGCTCCCACTTATGAGTGAGAACATACGATGTTTGGTTTTCCATTCCGGAGTTACTTCACTTACAATAATGGTCTCCAATTCCATCCAGGTGGCTGCAAATGCCATTATTTCATTCCTTTTTATAGCTTGGTAGTATTCCATGATATACATACATACCACATTTTCTTTATCCACTCGTTGATTGATGAGTATTTGGGCTGGTTCTATATTTTTACAATTACAAATTGTGCTGCTATAAGCATGTATATGCAAGTAGCTTTTTCGTATAATGACCTCTTTTCCTCTGGGTAGATATGCAGGAGTGAGATTGCTAGATCAAATGGTAGATGTACTTTTAGTTGTTTAACGAATGTCCACTCTGTTTTCCATAGTGGTTGTACTAGTTTACATCACCACCAAAAGTGTAAAAGTGTTCCCTTTTCATAACATCCACACCGACATCTACTCTTTTTTGACTTTTTGATCAAGGCCATTCTTGCAGGAGTAAGATGGCATTGCATTATGGTTTTTATTTGCATTTCCCTAATCACTAGTGATGTTGAGCATTTTTTCATATGTTGTTGGCCATTTATATATCTTCTTTTGAGAATTGTCTATTCATATCCTTAGCCCAGTTTCTAATGGGATTGATTTTTTTTTTTTTTTTTTTTTACTGATTTGTTTGAGTATCTTGTAGATGCTGGATATTAGCCCTTTGTCAGATGTATAAATGTGAAGATTTTCTCCTACTCTGTAGGTTGTCTGTTTATTCTGTTGATTATTTCTTTTGCTGTGCAGAAGCTTTTTAGTTTAATTACTTCCCATCTATTTATCTTTGTTTTGTTGCATTTGCTTTTGGGTTCTTGGTAATGAAATATTTGCCTAAGCCAATGTCTAGAAGGGTTTTTCCAATGTTATCTTGTAGAATTGTTATGGCTTCGGGTCTTAGATTTAAGTCTTCGATTCATCTTGAGTTTATTTTTGTATAAGGTGAGAGATGAGGATCCAGTTTTATTCTTCTACATGTGGCTTGTCAATTTTTCCTGCACCATTTGTTGAATACAGTGTTGACATGGTTTGGCTCTTTGTACCCACCCAAGTATCATCTTGAATTGTACTCTCACAATTTCTACATGTGGTGGGAGGGACCTGGTGGGAGATAATTAAATCATGGGCCTAATTTCTCCCATACTGTTCTGGTGGTAGTGAATAAGTCTTACAAGATTTGATGGTTTGATAAGGAAAACCTCGTTTTATTTTCTCTCTTGCTTCCACCATGTAAGAAGTGCCTTTTGCCTTCCCCCATGATTGTGAGGCCTCCCTAACCACGTAGAACTGTAAGTTCAGTAAACTTCTTTCTTTTGTAAATTGCTCAGTTTCGGGTATGTCTTTATCAGCAGCATGAAAACAGACTAATACAAAAAAATTGGTACAAGTAGAGTAGGGTACTACTAAAAGGATACCCAAAAATGTGGAAGCTACTTTGGAAGTGGGTAATAGGAAGGGGCTGGAACAGTTTGGAGGGCTCAGAAGAAGATAGGAAAATGTGGGAAAGTGTAGAACTCCCTAGAGACTTGTTGAATGGCTTTGATCAAAATGCTGATAATGATATGGACAATTAAATTGAAGCTGAGATGGTCTCAGAAGGAAATGAGGAGCTTGTTGGGAACTGGAGTAAAAGGGACTCTTGTTATGTTTTAGCAAAGACATTTATAAAAGATATAGCAGGTGGCATTTTGTCCCTGCCCTAGAGATTTATGGAGCTTTGAACTTGAGAGAGATAATTTATGGTATCTGGCAGAAAAAATTTCTAAGCAGCAAAGCATTCAAGAGGTGACTTGGGTGCTGTTAAAGGCATTCAGTTTTATAAGGGAAGCAGAGCATAAAGGTTTGAAAAATTTACATCCTGACAATGTGATAGAAAAGACAATCCCATTTTCTGAGGCAAAATTCAAGCTGGCTGCAGAAATTAGCATAAGTAATGAGGAGCCAAATGTTTATCCATAAGACAATGGGGAAAATGTCTCCCCAGGGTATGTCAGATGTCTTCATGGCAGACCCTCCCATCACAGGCTTGGAGACCTAGGAGCAAAAAATGGTTTCATGGGTCAGGCCCAGGGTCCCCATGCTGTGTGCAGCCTAAAGACTTGGTGCCCTGCATCCAAGCCTATGTAGCCATGGCTGAAAGGGGCCAATGTAGACCTTGGGCCACGGCTTCAGAGGGTGCAAGCCCCAAGCCTTGGCAACTCCCAAGTGGTATTGAGCCTGCAAGTGCACAGAAATGAGGAATTGGGGTTTGGGAGCCTCTGCCTAGATTTCAGAAGACGTATGGAAATGCCTTGATGCCCAGGCAGAAGTTTGCTGCAGGGGTGGGGCCCTCATGGAGAAACTGCTAGCACAGTGCAGAAGGGAAATGCAGGGTCGGAGCCCCCACACAGAGTCCCTACTGGAGCAATACCTAGTAGAGTTATGAGAAGAGGGCCACCATCCTCCAGACCCCAGAATGGTAGATCCACTGACAGCTTGCACCGTACACCTGGAAAAGCCACAGACACTCAATGCCAGCCTGTGAAAGCAGCCAGGAGGGAGGCTGTACCCTGCAAAGCCACAGGGGCAGAGCTGTCCAAGACCATGGGAACCCATCTCTTGCATCAATGTGACCTGGATGTGATACATGGGGTCAAAGGAGATCATTTTGGAGCTTTAAGATTTGACCAAATCAGTAGCTCTCTTATACACCAACAGCTACCAAGCTGAGAATCAAATCAAGAACTCAACCCCTTTTACAATAGCTGCAAAAAAATTTCAAATACTTAGGAATATACTTAACAAAGGAAGTGAAAGACTTCTACAAGAAAAACTACAAAACACTGCTGAAAGAAATCATAGATGACACAAACAAATCGAAACACATCCCATGCTCATGGATGGGTAGAATCAATATTGTGAAAATGACCATACTGCCAAAAGCAATTTATAAATTCAGTCCAATTCCCATCAAAATACCACTATTATTCTTCACAGAACTAAAAAAAAAAAAAATCACAAAATATGTATGGAACCAAAAAAGAGCCCTCATAGCCAAAGCAAGAGTAAGCAAACTGAACAGATCTGCAAGCATTACATTACCTGACTTCAAAGTATACTGTAAGGCCATAGTCACCAAAACAGCATGGTACTGGTATAAAAACCAGCACATATATCAATGGAACATTGATCAACTTCCACTTTACTGATTTGGATACGCTTTATTTATTTCTCTTGTCTGATTGCTCTGGTAGGACTTCCAGTACTAGGTTGAATAGAAGTGGTGAAAATGGGCATCCTTGTCTTGTTGCAGTTTTCAGGGAGAATGTTTTCACATTTCCCCATTCAGTATAATGTTGGCTGTGGGTTTGTCATAGATAGCTTTTATTACCTAAGGTATGTCCCTTCTATGCTGAATTTGCTGAGAGTTTGAATCATAAAGCGATGCTGGATTTTGTCTTATGCTTTTACTCTGTCTATTGAAATGATCGTGTGATTTTTGTTTTTAATTCTGTTTATGTGGTATATCAGATTTATTGACTTATTTATTTAAACCATCCCTGCATCCCTGGTGTGAACACACTTGACCATGGTGGATTTTCTTCTTGATATGCTGTTGGATTCAGTTAGCTATTATTTTGTTGAAGATTTTTGCATCTATGTTAATCATGGATATTGGTCTGTAGTTTTTTTTTATGTCCTTTCCTGGTTTTGGTATTAGGGTGATACTGTCTTCATAGAATGATTTAGGGATGATTTCCTCTTTCTCTTCTTTTTCATCCTTTGTTTTTTTTTTCGATGTATAGAAGTTTTAAAGTTTGGTGCAGTCTCATTTGTTTATTTTTGCTTTTGTTTTCTGGGCATTTTGTGTCATGTCCAATAAATTATTGCCAAACCCAATGTCAGGAAGTTTTCTCCTGTTTTTTTTCTAAGTTTTACAGTTTCGGATCTTATGTTTAGGTCTTTAATCTATTTTGAGTTAGTTTTTGTATGTGGTATAAGTAAAGGGCTCAACTTCATTCTTTTCATGTGTATATATCATTTTCTTAATACCATTTGTTGAAGAGACTGTCTTTTCCCCATTGTGTGGTCTTGGCACCTCTGTCAAAGATTAATTGACCACATATGAGTGGGTTTATTTCTTGGCTGTCTCTTCTGTTCTATTAGTCTATATGTCTCTCTTTATGCCAGTACCACATTGTTTTGATTACTGTTGCTTTGCAATATATTTTGAAATCAGGAAGTGTGAGACCTCCAAATTTGTTATTTTTCAAGAATGTTTTGGCAATTCAGGGACCCCTGACATTCTACATACATTTTAGATTTTTTTTCTGTAAAAAATGTCATTGAGATCTTGATAGGGATTGCGTTGAATCTGTAGATCACTTTGAGTAGGATAGGGTGAAATATTATTTTAAAGATGTTTACATTACTTAGTAATAAATAAATGATGTACATTGTTGGTAAGATGAAATATTGTTATACATGTTATTTTCTTCATTTCACAGATTGTTTTAGTCTGTTTTGCTATAACAGAATTCCTGAGACTAAGTAATTTATAAGTAAAAGAAATTTGTTTCTCACACTTCTTGAGGCTGGGAAGCTGAAGATTAGGGCAGAGGAATCTGACAAGGATTATCCCATGGCAGAAGGGCAAGCTAGAGAGAATGAGAGCATGTGAGAGTCAGGGAGAAAATGAGGGCCAAACTTCCACCATAACTAATCTACTCCCTCGAGTAATCTATTCATTAGGGTGAAACCCTTATGACTTAATCCCCTCTTTTTTTTTTTTTTTTGAGTCAGAGTTTTGCTCTTGTTGCCCAGGCTGGAGTGCAATGGCGTGATCTTGGCTCACCACAACCTCTGCCTCATGGGTTCAAGCGATTCTCCTGCCTCAGCCTCCCGAGTACCTGAAATTACAGGCATGTGCCACCACACCCGGCTAATTTTGTATTTTTAGTAGAGACAGGGTTTCTCCATGTTGGTCAGGCTGGTCTCAAACTCCCAACCTTAGGTGATCCGCCCACCCCAGCCTCCCAAACTTCTGGGATTACAGGCGTGAGCCACCGCGCCTGGCCGACTTAATCACCTCTTAAAACACTCCCCCAATACCACTACATTGGCAAGTAAACATCAACATGTGTTTCAGCAGCGACATTTAAATCATAGCACAGAAACATAGTCTGAAAGGAGACAGGTAGATTTGACTACATTTTAGGCAGTGAGAAATAAATATGGTCTACTACTTTTTCAGAGAACTAGATCATAATACTCCAATATTCTCTCTTTCTAGTTTTTAGGCCATAAGGAATTATTAATGATTCTGCTATGTGTCTTCATAAAGAATATAAGGAGGCAACATATACATATCTAAGTCAGAAGACTGTACCCACAAATAGGCTAGCTTTCAGCCTGTTTGTGTGAACTATCATAAGATCCCTTTTATACTAACCACTAGTAACTCTAGTAGTATTATCCCAGGAGACTATTGCCTGACTTAGAAGTGATCATATTGAGTATTTGATGCTTGAACTGATATAGAGATGAAGCAGAGACTGAAAAAATACAACTTGATATTTTATTAAGGTGCTTATTTGATTTCATATTCTGTAAATGCATAAAATAAGGACACTCGGAGCCTATAGTACTCACCCAAGATCATGTTGAAAATGGGGAGCCCTGCTTTGAATACAATTGAAGTTCCCAAGCCTCTCAAATAAACAGCAGCCATTAATCCCCTAAAAATATCTTTTCTGACTATAACAAAATATTTTCTCTACAAAGTGCCCACTAGAAAGATTCCCTGAAGATACTGAGGCTGAATCCACTTGATACCAAAATAACCAATTGATTGTCAGTAAACTGAAAAGAATCTGTCAAACTTTTGGCTGTATGACTTAATTGTATCTATCAGCTTAGGCAAGGCAACCAATCTGATAGAACCATGTACTTGCCACCTTTAAAAGGGCCAGCAAGATGATGGTGAGTGATTGATCACTGTTCCATATTTGGAAGACTGAAGTCTTAAATCCCATTCACCTCAAGCATTGGTCAAGGTTCAATTTATGAAATAAAAGGCATCATACTGCCCTTCTCCATAATCAGTTTTCCTAACTGCATTCACTACATGGGAGCACCACAGCGATACAGGTGCATTCATGCTTCTTCTGGAGAGCTCATAAACATTTAAAGGGTCTTCCTAAAACCCTCTCTGGGTTTTCACTTCACGGGTTTGTAAAATTTCTACTTGCACTTGAGGTAGGTGTGAAAGTTAGACACATTTCCAGGATGACTTTCAGCCTGGCCTTTAGTGCAAAGTCAGTCCCACTTTCTGAGACGAACTTAGAAAATTGCATTTTCTTTGAAAATAAGGTTTGAGATATGGGTGGTAGGTAAAAGCTCAGAGAAAGTCCACACAAGGCAATTCCACATGCCTAGACTTCTGATACTGGTGTTTGAACTAACAATCTTCTGCTAAGTTAAGGTGAAAAACACAACCTCCCATCACAGCCCTACCTCTCTCATTGCTGACTACTCTCTTTGTGAAGAAAGCTTGTGGCTCTATTTTTATTTCTGTTCTCTCATGATGACTGTATGGTTTACAAAGTTTGTATTATTGTGCTAAACTGCAAAACTTGGTTTGGATTTCCATTGGCTGCAACTCACTTCAATTACTCTGTGGCTCAGTTTGCTTTTTTCCTCATCTCTTGCACCTCCTCTGGCTTTATCCTCTTGCTTATTTAACTACTAATTTCATTGTCAACCTGGACTATTTGCAATGGTCTGGACAGGAAGTGTGAGTATCATCAATCCATTTTATTGCTCTTTAACCTTATATGCATTTGAGAGAGGCAGCAACTGAAATTTATAAAATTTCTTTGGGTTTAGGAACTCACTGAAAATTCTATTTATTGATTGACTATTTTCTTGGCTTCCCCTTTTACCTCCCACCTTCAACATATATTATCTTCTAGAACTAGTGGCTCCAACAGGCATACTACATTGTTTATCAAATTCAAGCTGGTTGCCGCCATTATGACACTATTCTATGATGTATAGTAGAGCTTCTTAACTGGTGGGAATGGGTTTCAGATGTGCTGAGCTACTGCTTTTTCCTCAGTCCATAGGGTGGCCAGTTGGGGCCTGGAGTAACTGGATGCCTTGGGGCAGATTTACCTCTGATTCCTCACAGCCTTGTCTGTTTACTCTAGTATGCTGTACAGAGTATTATTTTCTATACGTACCATGATATGGAATACCTTACCAAGCATTACCTACTGCAAATAAATTGTCAGAAATAAGAGGATTGCTCTCAGGGATTTGCACTGTCAGTAACCTGCTCAATCCATTCAACCATCATAATAGTTGAGGAAGCCAATACTAGTACTTAATAGGCAGAGGATGGAGCCACTGCTATGTAGAATGACAACTGAGCTGGGCACAAAGCTGTGCTATAACTTTTCATTTCCAGGAGCATATTAAGAAGATGAGTTAGCTTACACGCCAGACAACCTATGCGGAGGCATGAAAGGCATGTGGGAGCTTTTAAACACGTCTTTCACTCCCTACTACATATGATATAAAACAGCCTAAGACTGTGAGGGGCACATTGACTTATCTTTTTGTTTGTTTTTAGTATTTTTTTAAATTTTACAGATGCATAGTAGTTGTATATATTTATATATGAGATGTTGGGCACACTGATTTGTATTAAGGTGTTGCTGCCTCTGTGACTCCAGCAAGTCCATGACCCCAAACTGGGTTAGATTTAATGAGATATGAATTTGCCACAACTGGGCTGGGCACAGTGGATCACACCTGTAATCCCAGCACTTTGGGAGGCCGAGATGTGTGGATCATGAGGTTAGGAGATCGAGACCATCCTGGCTAACATTGTGAAACCCCATCTCTACTAAAAATACAAAAAATTAGCTGGGTGTGGTGGTGGGCACCTGTAGTCCCAGCTACTCGGGAGGCTGAGGCAGGAGAATGGCATGAACTCAGGAGGCAGAGCTTGCAGTGAGCCGAGATTGCATCACTGCACTCCAGCCTGGGTGACAGAGTGAGACTCCATCTCAAAAAAAAATTGCCACAACTTACCTACTTCTTTTTGAATTAAACTCTACCAGCAATTTGTAAAGCATCTTCTCTGTGTACAGTGCAGCCTGATGCTATGAGAAATAAATACATAAATAGGACATAATCTCTCTCTTTAGGGTACTTTTGATGATGTCAGGAGATAAAGACAAAGACAGCAACTGTTATGATATTAAGCAGAATAAGAGAAATAACATGGAAAAGTTGGAAAACATGGAAGGAATTGAGAGGCTTCATGGAAAAGATAGTGATTAAGACAAACTTTGAAAGATTAACAGAATTCTAATTGGCAGAGATAGAAGGTAAAGGTAATGTTGCTTTCCAAAGAGAAGGAATGGCACAGGCAAATAATGAAAGCATAAGCAACATTAAGAAATGAATTTTAGCAGAGAGATCATTCCAAGATGGCTGAATAGGAACAGCTCCAGTCTACAGCTCCCAGTGTGAGCAACGCAGAAGACAGGTGATTTCTGCATTTCCAACTGAGGTACCAGTTTCATCTCACTGGGACTTGTTGGACAATGGGTGCAGCCCACGGAGTGTGAGCCGAAGCAGGGTGTGGCATCACCTCACCTGGGAAGCACAAGGGGTTGGGGAATTCCCTTTCCTAGCCAAGGGAAGCCCTGACAGAGGATACCTGGAAACTCGGGACACTCCCACCCTAATACTGCGCTTTTCCAATGGTCTTAGCAAACAGCATACCAGGAGATTATATCCTACGCCTGGCTCAGTGGGCCCACACCCATAGAGCCTTGATCACTGCTAGCACAGCAGTCCGAGATCGAACTGTGAGGCAGCAGCGAAGCTAGGGGAGGGACGTCCACCATTGCTGAGTCTTGACTAGGTAAACAAAGCGGCCAGGAAGCTCGAACTGGGTGGAGCCCACCGCAGCTCAATAAGGCCTGCCTGCCTCTGCAGACTTCACCTCAGGGGGCAGGGCATAGTTGAACAAAAGGCAGCAGAAACTTCAGAATTAAACGTCCCTGTCTGACAGCTCTGAAGAGAGCTATGGTTCTCCCAGCATGGTGTTTGAGCTCTGAGAATGGACAGAATGCCTCCTCAAGTGGGTCCCTGACCCCCGTGTAGCCTAACTGGGAGACACCTCCCAGTAGGGGCCAACTGACACCTCATACTGCCAGGTGTGCCTCTGAGATGAAGCTTCCAGAGGAAGGATCAGGCAGCAATATTTGCTGTTCTGCATACTCTGCTGGTGATACACAGGCAAACAGGGTCTGGAGTGGACCTCTAGCAAACTCTAACAGACCTGCAGCTGAGGGACCTGACTGTTAGAAGGAAAATTAACAAACAGAAAGGAATAGCATCAACATCAACACAAAGGACATCCACACCAAAACCCCATCTGTAGGTCACCATCATCAAGGACCAAACGGAGATAATACCACAAAGATGGGGAGAAACAAGAGCAGAAAAGCTGAAAATTCTAAAAACCAGAGCGCCTCTTCTCCTCCAAAGGATCACAGCTCCTCACCAGCAAAGGAACAAAGCTGGACAGAGAATAACTTTGACTAGTTGACAGAAGTAGGCTTCAGAAGATCCATAATAACCAACTTCTCTGAGCTAAAGGAGGATGTTCGAACCCATCGCAAGGAAGCTAAAAACCTTGAAAAAAGATTAGACGAATGGCTAACTAGAATAAACAGTGTCGAGAAGACATTAAATGACATGATGGAGCTGAAAACCAAGGCACAAGAACTATGTGACGCATGCACAAAACTCAGTAGCCGATTCAATCAAGTGGAAGGAAGGGTATCAGTGATTGAAGATCAAATGAATGAAACAAAGTGAGAAGAGAAGTTTAGAGAAAAAAGAGTAAAAAGAAATGAACAAAGCCTCCAAGAAATATGGGACTATGTGAAAAGACCAAATCTATGTCTGATTGGTGTACCTGAAAGTAATGGGGAGAATGGAACTAAGCTGGAAAACACTCTGCAGGATATTATCCAGGAGAACTTCCCCAACCGAGCAAGGCAGGCCAACATTCAAATTCCAGAAATACACAGAACACCACAAAGATACTCCTCGAGAAGAGCAACCCCAAGACACATAATTGTCAGATTCACCAAGGTTGAAATGAAGGAAAAAATGTTAAGGGCAGCCAAAGAGAAAGGTCAGGTTACCCACAAAGGGAAGCCCATCAGACTAACAGCAGATCTCTTGGCAGAAACTCTACCAGCCAGAAGAGAGTGGGGGCCAATATTCAACATTCTTAAAGAAAAGAGTTTTCAATCCAGAATCTCATAACCAGCCAAACTATGAGTCATAAGTGAAGGAAAAATGAAATCCTTTATAGACAAGCAAATGCTAAGAGACTTTGTCACTACCAGGCCTGCCTTAAAAGAGCTCCTGAAGGAAGCACTAAACATGGAAAGGAACAACCGGTACCAGCCACTGCAAAAACATGTCAAATTGTAAAGACCATTGATGCTAGGAATAAACTGCATCAACTAACGGGCTAAATAACCAGCTAACATCATAATAACAGGATCAAATTCACACATAACAATATTAATCTTAAATGTAAATGGGCTAAATGCCCCAATTAAAAGACATAGACTGACAAATTGGATAAAGAGTCAAGACTCATGATTGTGCTGTATCCAGGAGACCCATCTCACATGCAGAGACACAAATAGGCTCAAAACAAATGGATGGAGGAAGATCTACCAAGCAAATGGAAAACAAAAACAAAAACAAAAAAAAGGAGGGGTTGCAATCCTAGTCTCTGATACAACTGGCTTTACACCATCAAAGATCAAAAGAGACAAAAAGGCCATTACATTATGGTAAAGGGATCAAGTCAACAAGAAGGCCTAACTATCCTAAATATATATGCAACCAATACAGGAGCAAACACATTCATAAAGCAAGTCCCTAGAGACCCACAAAGAGACTTAGACTCCCACAAAATAATATTGGAGACTTTAACACCACACTGTCAATATTAGACATATCAACGAGACAGAAGGTTAACAAGGATATCAAGGACTTGAACTCAGCTCTGCACCAAGCAGACCTAATAGACATCTACAGAACTCTCGACCCCAAATCAACAGAATATACATTCTCCTGAGCACCACATTGCACTTATTCCAAAACTGACCACATAGTGGGAAGTAAAGCACTCCTCAGCAAATGTGAAAGAACAGAAATCACAACAAACTGTCTCTCAGACCACAGTGCAATCAAATTAGAACTCAGGATTAAGAAACTCACTCAAAACCACACAAATACAAGGAAACTGAACAACATGCTCCTGAATGACCACTGGGTAAATAATGAAATGAAGGCAGAAATAAAGATGTTCTTTGAAACCAATGAGAACAAAGACACAACGTACCAGAATCTGTGGGACACAGCTAAAGCAGTGTGTAGAGGGAAATTTATAGCATGAAATACCCACAAGAGAAAGCAGGAAAGATCTAAAATTGACACCCTAACATCACAATTAAAAGAACTAGAGAAGCAAGAGCAAGAAAATCCAAAAGCTAGCAGAAGGCAAAAAATAACTAAGATCAAAGCAGAATTGAAGGAGACAGAGACACAAAAAGCCCTTTAAAAAAATCAATGAATCCAGGAGCTGGTTTTTCGAAAAGATCAACAAAATTGATAGACTGCTAGCAAGACTAATAAAGAAGAAAAGAGAGAAGAATCAAATAGACGCCATAAAAAATGATAAAGGGGATATAACCACTGATCTCACAGAAATACAAACTACCATCAGAGAATACTATAAATACCTCTACGAAAATAAACTATAAAATCTAGAAGAAATGGATAAATTTCTGGACACATACACTCTCCCAAGACTAAACCAGGAAGAAGTTGAATCCCTGAATAGACCAATAACAGGCTCTGAAATTGAGGCAATAATTGATAGCCTACCAACCAAAAAAAGTCCAGGACCAGACAGATTCACAGCAAAATTCTACCAGAGGTACAAAGAGGAGCTGGTACCACTCCTTCTGAAACTATTCCAATCAATAAGAAAAGACGGAATCCTCCCTAACTCATTTTATGAGGCCAGCATCATCCTGATACCAAAGCCTGGCAGAGACACAACAAAAAAAGAGAATTTTCGACCAATATCCCTGATGAACATCAATGCAAAAATCTGTAATAAAATACTGGCAAACCAAATCCAGCAGCACATCAAAAAGCTTATCCACCACAATCAAGTTGGCTACATTTCTGGGATGCAAGGCTGGTTCAACATATGCAAATCAAAAAATGTAATCCATCATATAAACAGAACCAAAGACAAAAACCACATGATAATAGATGCAGAAAAGGCCTTCGACAAAATTCAACAGCCCTTCATGCTAAAAACTCTCAATAAACTAGTTATTGATGGGACATATCTCAAAATAATAAAAGCTATTTATGACAAACCCACAGCCAATATCATACTGAATGGGCAAAAACTGGAAGCATTCCCTTTGAAAACTGGCAAAGACAGGGATGCCCTCTCTCACCACTCCTATTCAACATAGTGTTGGGAGTTCTGGCCACAGCAGTCAGGCAGGAGAAAGAAATAAAGGGTATTCATTTAGGAAAAGAGGAAGTCAAATTGTTCCTATTTGCAGATGACATGATTGTATATTTAGAAAACCCCACTGTCTCAGCCCCAAATCTCCTTAAGCTGATAAGCAACTTCAGCAAAGTCTCAGGATACAAAATCAATGTGCAAATATCACAAGCATTCCTATACACCAAGAAAAGACAGAGAGCCAAATCATGAGTGAACTCCCATTCACAATTGCTTCAAAGAGAATAAAATACCTAGAAGTCCAACTTACAAGGGATATGAAGGACCTCTTCAAGGAGAACTACAAACCACTGCTCAGTGAGATAAAAGAGGACACAAACATATGGAAGAACATTCCATGCTCATGGATAGGAAGAATCAATATTGTGAAAATAGCCATACTGCCCAAGGTAATTTATAGATTTAATGCCATCCCCATCTAGCTACCAATGACTTCCTTCACAGAATTGGAAAAAACTACTTTAAAGTTCATATGGAACCAAAAAAGAGCCCGCATTGTTAAGTCAATCCTAAGCCAAAAGAACAAAGCCAGAGGCATCATGCTACCTGACTTCAAACTATACTACAAGGCTACACTAACCAGAACAGCATGGTACTGGTACCAAAACAGAGATATAGACCAATGGAACAGAACAGAGCCCTCAGAAATAATACCACACATCTACAGGCATCTGATCTTTGACAAACCTGACAAAAACAATAAATCTGGAAAGGATTTCCTATTTAATAAATGGTGCTGGGAAAACTGGCTAGCCATATGTAGAAAGCTGAAACTGGATCCCTTCCTTACACCTTATACAAAAATTAATTCAACATGGAGTAAAGACTTAAATGTTAGACCTAAAACCATAAAAACCCTAGAAGAAAACCTAGGCAACACCATTCAAGACATAGAAATGTGCAAGGACTTCATGACTAAAACACTAAAAGCAATGGCAACAAAAGCCAAAATAGACAAATGGGATGTAATTAAACTAAAGAGCTTCTGCACAGCAAAAGAAACTACCATCAGAGTGAACAGGCAACCTACAGAATGAGAGAAAATTTTTGCAATCTACCTATCTGACAAAGGGCTACATCCGGAATCTACAAAGAACTTAAACAAATTTACAAGAAACAACAGGTGCTGGAGAGGGTGTGGAGGAATAGGAATGCTTTTACACTGTTGATGGGAGTGTACACTAGTTCAACCATTGTGGAAGACAGTGTGGCATTTCCTCAGGGATCTAGAACTAGAAATACCATTTGACCCAGCAATCCCATTACTGGGTATATACCCAAAGGATTATAAATCATGCTGCTATAAAGACACATGCACATGTATGTTTATTGCGGCACTATTCACAATAGCAAAGACTTGGAACCAACCCAAATGTCCATCAATGATAGACTGGATTAAGAAAATGTGGCACATATACACCATGGAGTACTATGCAGCCATAAAAAGGGATGAGTTCATGTCCTTTGAAGGAACATGGATGAAGCTGGAAACCATCATTCTGAGCAAACTATCGCAAGGACAGAAAACCAAACACCACATGTTCTCACTCATAGGTGGGAATTGAACAATGAAAACACTTGGACACAGGGTGGGGAACTTCACACACCAGGGCCTGTTGTGGGGTTGGGGGAGGGGGAGGGATAGCATTAGGAGGAATACCTAATGTAAATGATGAGTTAATGGGTGCAGCACACCAACATGACACATGTATACATATGTAACAAACATGCACGTCATGCACATGTGCCCTAGAACTTAACGTATAATAATAATAATAAAAAGAAATGAATTTTAGCTAAATAGAAACTTCATGTGAGGAAGAAGTTGGAGGCAAGACTGGATTGTTAGCATTAACTTTGTATGGAAAATATTTCATGAGAAAAAATCATAGAAATTAGCAAATGAAGTGAACATTTAGTATATTTAATTTCACAGGAGTTTTTTTTCTTAGCCTTAACTGCATACTTTACTTGCAGCAATGTAATGACCCTCAGATGAACATTCACCCCGCTAGCAAACTTTGTGAATCCAGCCTTTAACAGATTACCTTCCACCTCCACCTCTGTCCCAAGAGCTGCACTTTTAAGGAGCTTCATTTCAATTAGCTGGTTAATGTCAGTGGTCAACATTATTACTGGCAATGCTAAAATTTTAATGATATAAGGTCTTTAGCAGGAATTAGTGAAAATACATGACAGAATAAGCTATAAGTCGACAAAAAGAAAGAGAATCTTCTAAAGTTAGTAAGGGGGCACCAAAAATAGGTTTTCAAATTTCTCAGTTTTGCCATAATTAACTCAAATTAATACTGGTAAATGTTATGAAGACCCATAAAGTTCAATGTGTTAATTATCAATTAGTTATTTCTAAGTTTTAAATGAACCCTCTAAATAGAACATTAGTGTTGGAAGTGAATTTTTAAGATCACCCAGTCCAGTGATTACCAAATGCCAGACTTGTCCTGGTCTATGAGAATTTTCCACAAAAAAAATAAGGATATATTGAATTGTTCATAAAGCTGAATTTAATTAATTGCAATACTTATTTTTCCTATAGTTATATATTTTTAAATTATCTGTTAAATATATTTATGTACTGAATTAATAATGATGGTAGTAATATCAATAACATAAACGAAATATTCACTGTGTGCCAGGAACTATTCTAAACACTTTACATATATTAACTCATTTAATCCTCACAACAAATCTGTCAGGTAAGTACCATTTTATCTTCAGTTAACATATGATGGTAATAGTAGATGGTAGGGTATTTTTTAAAGTATCATTATTGCTAAGATAAAAATCAGGCAACCCCATATTGCCCCCCCCCACCTTTTCATTAGGTCTGAAAAATACTAATAGAGAGAAAACCAATTATTTTAAAATTGAGGAAACTGAATCCCAGAAAGGGGAAGTAAATTGTCCAAGAACACATAGCTAACCAACAGTAGACGCTAGAACTAGGACTCAAACATTCTTTTATCTAGACTAGGTTTTTCTCCTGATACCCTATGCTGCCTTGCAAGTAAAGTTGTCAACTTTGTTCATAAGCATGTTTAAAATGTTAACATTTGACTTTTTCCTACTGCACAGCCCTGAGATGCTTGTCTCTTCCTCTTATAACAGTTAATTTAAATTCAGGCATGTAAGTAAAATGTCGTAATGGAACCCTTTGGACTCTCAGTCAATTGTCATCTCCCTGTGAGTGAATTAAGAACTTCTCATTCTTTCTGCCTCCCTTAACACACAGCTGCTCCACGGGTATTTCTAATCATGTTGTTACCCAAATTGTATACCTGTCATCACTCAGGTTGTGAAAATGCTCTGTTCTTGAGCCAAAATAGCACATCTACCTTTGGAATTCCCTATGACAAAAAGGACTCTTCCTGGGGTCTGACCTTCAGAGAACTGTGTAGGAATATATTTTTCATTCAGCTTCTGCCTGAGCCTTGTTTAGTTGAGACACTTATTTGAGAGTACTCTGTCTTTGGCTTTCTAACCACCTACATACTTTACATATACACTCCTGCATATATTTCTGATTTGGGGGGAAAGTCAGAACACCCTGGTCATCAGTTTGACTTTGACCCACCTGCTTCCTAAAAATGCTTGTCTGAGTTATATTTATTTCCTATAGTTAATAATTAAAGATAATTTCCTTTTGCACAATGTCATACTGTCCCTGGAGAAAATTTGCCTCCCCAGGGCTGAGAAGCCCAACTCTGTCATTGAACCTATTACAGGAACTGTATAAAGGAATGAGTAACATGTTGACTATGGTGCTGTTTATTTGAAGTGGCTTTCAATTTCTAATTTGCCATCTGAAATACTGTTTTGTAGCCAAGGTATAAAGCAGAAAATTATAGTCTTATGATAACAGTTGAATTATGAAGACATTCCCTGGCTCAGAATGGCTAGAAGAGTCTACAAAGCAGCTACATAAGATAAAGCTTAAAAGTCACATACCTTGTTAGTATTCTCGTTATTTAATTATCAGATGGTATCCATCCATAAAACAGCTAATTAGCAGCATCCAGACTGGGGTGCGAATGAGCAAGATGGATAATAAATGATTGATGAGAGGCTATTTCAGCAATCCTAGGGGAAGTAGCAAGGTGGTATGTGTGTTGGAAGGATGGTGATAATTCAAGAAAAACTCAAATTAGTAACTTTCTTCTCAGTGAAACGACCACATATTAGCAACTCAGCTTTAGATGTTTATGATCTGCATTATTAACTTATTAGACTATATCTATGGAGTACACAGTAGGCAGCTGTTAAGCTGTTTAGAGCATCTTTGCTGTTATCACTATTTAAGTGGTGCTCTATTATACCAGGCCAACCTTACCCATAGGGTGAAATGTATGGACAGCTCCATGTGGTGATGTGAAGAGCAATCAGACACATTCCATCCCCAAAATGTAACCCCTTTCCTAGTTTGCTACTTCTTTTGATAAAGGATTAAAGGGCGTTATTAGAATATAAAGGTTATCTGAGAGGGGAACATATTACACAGTCATCAGTCTCAACCAAGTCATCTAGTTCTTCCTTTAGAAGGTCCTGAAAAAATGGGACAGAGGGCAGGCAACTGTTGGTGGTGGGAGAGGAAGGAGCAGATAGTAGTGGTAAGTAGGAAGAGAGAATTGAAATCAAGAGTATCACTCTCTAGGCCTTTTTGCCAATGGGTAAGAACTGAAATAGGGGACATGGAAAACTTGGAGACAATGTGCCAAAAATAAGAAAGGTAACAGGCAACTATAATCTTGACTTCTTTCACTATATCTATTTGGACACAATAATTTTGAAGATACATATATGCATATCACTCTAGAAGTCAAGACTTCCTGATGCTCTGGTTGTGATTCTAATTCATAACAGCAGCTGCTCCTAAATGTGAGAGTTACAGAGCTAGCTGCTTTCTTTTAATGACTCATTAACAATGGAAGACAGTGTTTCTTTTGCTGAAAAGCCACAAAGTCTTGCTTCCATCTTCATCATTTCTTTGTGCTTTGTGCTTTTATCGTTGTTATTCATGGCCAGTCTGGTTACTTGGGTTCAAATTTAAATGAATTTAACCTTGGCTTGTGCATGAAAGGGGGTATTTCTGCTGCAATGGGAATCATAAGATTTACTGGCAAACTGCTTAGATTTACAAAGGGATCTCTAGATCTCCCTTTGACCCTGCAGATCTAGTGAGCAGTGAGGTGAGAAGACTTCTAAGTCCCCACTGCCTCTCTCTCATAATTGCTTATGCTACATGCTTAGATCTTTTCTACATCAACACAGATGAGAGACTGATATATTGAGAAAAATAGGAAATTTTTGTTTGTTTGTTTGTTTGTTTAGCAAGGAACAAATTGTCAGACATATGCCTTCAGAATGGATACAATCAGTTAGTTGTGTAAGGAGTAGAAAGAATTCATCCCTAACCTCCAACCTAACTCCCTCATTCTCCTTCATAAGTGCCCTGGCCTGGCTTCATGCTTTCCGGGGACATTATTCTTTCAGCAAATGCATTTTAAAATTATCTTTTAATTTGTTTTAAGAGACAAGATCTTGCTATGTTGCTCAGGCTAGAGTGTAGAGGATATTTACAGGCATGATCATAGCCCACTGCAGCCTCGAACTCCTGGACTCAAGTGATTTCTTCACCCATGTCAACCTGGCATGGGTAGCTGGCAGTAAAGGCATGCCACTGTGCACAGCTGCATTTCTAGAATTTATAAGTCATTTGTTCAAAAAGGAAAGCATTTGATTCTGAGGGAAGGGTGTGTAGGCTGGTTATGAAGACTTACCTGAAGAGATACAATGACAAGATAGTTTGGCTTTTCTGTTGACTGTTTTGTTTCAGATTACAGAATGATTCATCAGCCAATTATAGGCAGAAGAAAGGAGCCCATGAGTGGGTTTACTAGAATAGAGCTTTAGTCCCATCAAAGTTAGCTAATAAATAGCTGGCTACTTGCTGCCTGTCACAGAGTGCCTTGAAACTGTGCCTCTACCCATCTTCAATGTAAAGCTTTATAATGAATATAGGAGGGGCACAGGGAAAGGAGAGCAGAATTGCAGTACAACTAAATTCTAGGAAGATAGGAGTCTGAAGAAGCCAGTATGAAGATTCCTGTGTCTGCACAGTAATGTGCCTGACTGACATTACAATGCTTATTTAAAAGTTTCACAATGTTCGAGTAGATAAAGCACTAAATTGGGAGACAAGAGCTCTGGGTTTTGGCCCTACTGCTGCTGCGAACTTTGTGAGGCCTTAGAAGAGCCTCTTCATTTTTTCCAGCACCAAGATGAGGTGGTTGGGTAAGATCTCTAAGGCACCTTTCAAATTGAGTGGTTTGTGGGAATGAGTCTGCAGTTTAATGAGCAATAAAAATTTATAATAATCAAATTATAGCCCAATAATATGGTCTGTAACAAGATGTACAAATTTGCTCTATTGGGACATATGGAGAGGGTGGTCTTTCATTTTTTTTTCTCCTCCGAGGTTTATTCATGCTATTCTCTTAGCTTTGTATGCCCATTACCTCAAATTGTACTTGTCAAAATCCTACCATCCTTCAAATCCTAGCCTGAAAATTAATTTTTCAATGGCATTTTCCCTAACACTTCAAAGCAGGAACTAAACTTTTTTTGAGTGCCTATAACTCACTATCTGCCTGTCTCTCACAACACTGATCACAGCTGCTCATCTTAGTTGGGTATGTCTTTTTTCCCTGTTACACTGAGACCTGAGTAGAGGTCTTTACTCATTTTAGGGTCTTCCACATCTTTTCATAGCTAGCATGTGAGATGGGTTCAATAGATGATATACTGAATTTCCCCAAGCCAATATTAGGAAGCATTGTGAGAGCAAGTTAATAAAGGGGCAAACACATCTGTTGTGTTGAAAAGTATAAGCCAATATTTACATTTGTTTTTTACTTTTTTGACTTTGTACTTGCAGTTTCAAGCTTATAAAAAAGTTGCAAAAATTATACAACCAATTCTTAAACACTTTTCATCAAATTCTCCAATCATTATTAGCTTATGTAACCATGGTATGATTATCAAGAAGAGGAAATTAATGATATAATAGTAGTACCTAATCTGCAGACCTTAAAATTCTCCAGTATTTCCACTAATAGGCTTTTTCTGATCCAGACAATAATGCAGGATCATATGTTACATTTAGTGTCATGTCTCCTTACTCTCCTTTAGACTAGAACAGTGTCTTAGTCTTTCTTTGTCACCTTGACGCCTTTAAAGAGTACTGGCAGTTATTTTGTAGAATATTCCTCAACTTGTTTTGCTATAAGATTATGCATTTTGGTAGAAATACCATATAAATAAGAATGTGTGCTTTTCAGTGCATCATTTCAGAAAACATATAATGTCATTTTTTCCCATTACTAGTAATATTAACTTTGATCATTGCATTAAGGGATTCTACACTCTAAAGTCAGTATTTTTTCTCTTGACAATTAACTAATAGGGAAATAATTTGAGACTATGCAAATATCCTGATTTTCATAATACTTTTGTCCACTGATTTTAACATACATGAATGATTCTTATCTGAAACAATTACTGTGGTATTTGCCAAATAGTGATTTTCTATTTTCATCAAATTTTTCTGCATTTACTACCTGTATAGTATACTTTTTCTTCTTTTTTTAAGGATTTCAAAGCAGTTTATTAAGTCACCTGAAGAACGAAAAAGTAATTAAAATTAAATGTACTCATTTACCAGTAGATACAAACTTTCTCTTCTCTCTTGTGTATTTACCTAGTCAATAATTTTTTCATTTCAGTATGGGCTTATGGATATGTATTTTATATATACAATGAGTTGTAATCCAACATTTTCAGTATTTATTTTGTTTAAGCCAAATTTTAAAGAGTAATTTTTAATTCTAGTTTTATTCAGTTCTGTGTTTTCTGATTTATGAGCAGCCATGTGAAGCTCAAACACTTAATTGGAGGTTCTCTACTCAAAGAACAGGAGGCCTATTTTCCCTAAACAGCATCAAATCATGGAAACATTTAGCATAATACCATGAACCCAGTGAGAACTGAAGAAGTGTTTTTTTGTTATGGAATCAAGCAGCTCTGAAGCCGTGACAGAAAGAAAGCCCAAACTTCTGTTTACTACAAGTAATTTTCTTTGGGAACATATGTTCATGCATTATTCTGTCTGAAATTTTAGATATTGAGTACTGAATCAAGTTTTTTTTTTCATTTAAAATTGTCTGGAGACATTGCTTATAGGACTAGGTGTAAATAACGTCAGCATTGCTTCAAGATAAGATTCAAACACTGGTGTGTTATTGTGCTAAATTCAGCCTTGCATGAAGGCTACTTAATGCATTCATTTCAACTTAGATCTTGATTAAATACTATTAACCAGGACAGAAGAGAAAACAGAGTTTGGGTATAGGTCATGACAGTTCCTGTTGGTAGGGACGGAGCTTAGAAACTGGAAGACTGGTGAAATAGAGTGCTATTTGCATGAGCCAGTCCTCTCCCTGTGACTCCAAAAGGAAGAAAATAACCAACAATTCCCATCAAAACAGTAAAATGAAGAAAATCATTCTTTAGATTAAACAAGGAGGAAGAAAATAGTTTCTTTCCTTTGCATTCTGGCCTGACCTCAAAGCTGCAGACTTGAGAATCACACTTTACGTAACTAACGTTATTTACTCTAAGCAAATATGGAATAAAAAGTTTGTCTGTTTAGAGACTAGTCCATAGGATCCTAATTACTTAAGAACTAGAATATGTTTATGATATAGTAGACTTAGAACTAGATCCAGGTTTTGTAGGGCCTGAAATTTGTAAAATATGGCATGCCATTTTTAATAAAAATAATATGAATGCTTTACTTTTGCACATTTTACACAAGCGTGTATGTGTCCATGTGAAGACATTGCTAGGGTGACTCTCAGAGCCTTGGAAGGCACCTGTGCAAATCAGGAGCCCTGAAGCTTTAATTTTATTAGCCTCACAGTAAATCTGCCTCTGGATGGATCCATAACATGGTCGCCAAGAACAATCTGATATGGGGCTCCAACAGTTTTTCTAGCCCGCTAAAAACCTGTAGCTTGACTGATAGAGCTGTAACTGGATCCAGAGATACTGAGAGAAGGCTATCTTGTTTCTGTTGGGATTGTAGTACCATTGGATGGCTTTGGTAAAAGCTGACTACTCTGTGGAAGCTGCTGCAGCAAAACAATGATGTTGCAGATTTTCTGTGACAAAAGAGTGGTAGGGGAGAAAAAGGTGTAAAGTCAATGATACAAATTAATTATATTTAAAAGTGTACTAACAAATACAATTCTTTGTGGTTGGTGTGTTTAGGGTACTAGCTACCTGAAGATTAAACAGGGAAAGTTTGCATCTCACAATTTTTGAACCTTAACTCTGCCTGAATCATGTATCTCTGTCTTCATAATCCTGAGTTTTGCATTCTTCTGAAACTACTGCCATTACAAATCTGTTATAGGTTTTAGGAAAAATGCTGAAAGTTAGGGTGTGAACTCTGCTGGTTTTAACTGATTGTTAGCATTTAGCAGTTACTCACAGTCCTTATAAAATGACTGAAAACAACAGCATTTTATTTTATTTCATTCGACGCTACAAAGAGCTTTGGGGAAAAGAAATGAATAGACTTTGGCTTTCTGGGAAAAAATCAGTATTTCTGATAGAATAACATTCTTCCTGGTTGAGGGATGAGGACTGATAGACCTGCGATACCTGATATTTTCATATATTTAAGAAACTAAAAGGAACAGTGTTTCACATTGGGAAGTCTGGCATGAGACAGGTTACCAGACTATGTCCACATATTCCTTAAATTGAGAGAACACCAAATCCTAACCACTAGACAACCAGGTAGTGTCAACATATTTCTCAAATTGAGGAATCACTTGGAACATTTGTGTAACAACTGATCTACAGGTTTCATTGCTAAGATTCTGGTGTGTAAGGTTGGCTTGGGCCGAGGAAACTTCATTTTTTAAAACCATCTTGGGTGATTCTGATACAAGTGGTCCTTAGACAATACTGTAACAAACAATAGATTGCCTGTGGAGAGTTTGTTTGCCATGGGTAGCACCCTCTTTATAGCTGCCAAACTTCTTTTTCTCCCCAGTATGCTTTACTGTAGTAAGACGGTGTAAAATAGTGGTTGAGTGCTAACACTGGTGTCAAAGTGACCTATGCTCCCATTCCTGCTGTGTGACCTTGAGCATATTATTTAACTCTCTTAGACTCACATTCCTGATCTGCAAAATGGAAAGAAAATATTATAGTCTTACATTTTGTGGGATTACTGTAAAAATTAAATGAGATATTGCATATAGAGCATTTAGCCAAGTACCTTACACAGGTAATCTTATGTTAGCTTGTTAGTTGTTATTGTTACTATTGCTGGTAGGCTGATTACCATATTTGATAAATGAGAGAGCAAAGAACTCCCCTAAATTGTTTTCCTGTGAAAACAGAAAGGGACTTACTAATCGTTCCACTGGATGTAAAGGAGAGAATATAGTTCATAACACATGGGACATTTGTCTATGTGAATTCATACAGTCAGGATGAAAACCTCATTCCCAATCTTGTTTTCCTACACTATATTTTAAAGTAAATCATTCTTTTCCTTATCGGTTGTACTCATAAAAATAATCTATACAATAGAATAGAAAGTTCAGAAATAGGCTGAAAGTGCTTTATGTATGTACTAACTAAGATTATAGATACAAAGAACCAGGCTTCATTCTGTCAGAGAAAAGTTACAAATGGGAAAAGAGGGAGGACTAAAATAAATCTTGTTGTGCTGAATTGGAATTAGAGATGAAAGTCAAAAACATCAGTATGAACTCTTGCTTAATGTAATATATATGCAGATGAATAAATACAGAAATCATGGATGTGTGTATGTATTTGTTAGTATATATACATATACAGATGGTCCCTGACTTATGATGGTTCAACTTACAATTTGTTTACTTTACAATGGGCTTATCAGGGTATTGAAGGCATTTTCTACTTACAATAGGTTAACTGGGATGTGGCCCCACCATAAGTCGCGGAGCATCAGTACTTCTTATCTCAGTTCACCAAGAGAGCCTAGAAACAGTGAAAACCTTGTAGCAATGAGTATACCTAGTATTCAGATCTTAGTTTCTAATTATCGTTATCTTATAAAAGGAACCAAGACTCCATGATAAAATGTTTGATTCTAGGGCTGGGGCAGACAATATAAAAATGAGTCTGGGACATCTTATAGTCCTAGAGAGTAGTGAAGTACTCAAAAAAGGAGGGAACATATTAGAGGGACAAAGGAGCCAACCTGAAGGTGATCTCAATGACCAAAGCTGGAACAATTTGAACAAAAAAAAAAATAATGATAGTACTGGATTATAACCCATAGAATAAAATAAATATCCCTGTGTCCCTACTTACAGAAATAAATGATTGTATATATAAATAAATGGGAGAGTAACCATTGGAAAATCAAAATAAAATTAAGGGACTTTAAATAAATATATATATGGTGCACCGTGAAGGCTATGCCATCTCTGTGGTATTCATGCAACAAATTGATAATCTCAGTCTAGTCATGACCAGGTTATGAAAGACAAGGCAGTAATAACGAACTGTCACAGATCAGAGGAGACACAGAAGACATTACGACTAAATGGAAAGTTGGGATCTTGGAGAGGAAAAAGGATATCCCTGAGAAAACTGGTGGAATTTGAATAAGGTGTATAGAATAGTTAATAGTATTGTACCAATGTTAATTTCTTAGTTTCTCTAAAGAAATAGTGCTCTTTCAATAAAAATCAACGCCATTTGCCTGGTTTCCTATATGAACATTTGAAAGAAATCTGTTTAATTACTGTTTGAATAGTAGCCCAGGAATATTCTTGGTATCACTGCCTACTGGTTTCAGGAATATTATATAAAATACTGGCAAAACCAATGTAGGTCCTTGTGGAACTGTAGATGCCAACAACATATAATCAGTGCTCTTTGAACTTATACAATGTGGTTCACAAAAAATATATATACTCTAGGTAATCCTTTTCAGGAACTAGAAACAAATGAGTCCTGGAAAAAATCCCTTATAAGCAGTGACAAACTATTTTTCTGCTCTCTTATGCTCAAAACAAGAGTGCTGAATCAGTTAGATGCTAACAATATGGGTAGATATTGACTTACTGAATTAAATTTTATGTACCTTAAATTAATGCAATGCCTATTCCATAATCATTCCAAAGCTCTAAGTAAAGAAAGAAAACCTAAATATAAAATATTACTCTTTTCAGGATAATTTTATTCCACAACTAAAAAGAGTACTAGTTGGTCAAAAGCTCCAATCACCTATATTGAACCAGCTAATTGGAGCTGTAAATCAAACATATTAACAGTGCCATTAGCATCACACTTGAGAAACACAAAAATCTGTTTCTCCTGTCTGAACCTTTTCTTCTCTTGGTGATATCCTTTTTTCATTCGCCTTTCCCGTACTTTCTCCTGTACCATCTTACACTACTAGTGCCTGGCACATGGTAGACACAGGTGTCTTTTGAATTAATGAATGACAGATATTTGGGAATTAGCAATTTAGCAGAGGAAGATGTTTTGGAAGAATGGTACTTGAAATCACACTCTGAAATGACATTATATAGGATTATCCTTGTTCTTTTACTTGCTGTACAGCTCCTGAAATCAGGAGAAACCCAAATGAATTTAAAGTCCCTTAATTTTATTTTGATTTTCCAATGGTTACTTCCTTTCAGAGAATAGATTAGACCAAATATAGTTTTGTAGAGGAAAAGAACACATTGCTATTCTTGGTTCTTGGTTCAGGTGCAAAATTTAAACTCATCGTGGAAAAATGGTGAAATGGTAACAGATAATACTTCTTCATAGTCTCTCAGTCTATTTGTTGGTATGTCCATTCCACTGGGCAGTTTTTTTTTTGTCACTCTGCCTGAATCAAGACAGTGAAAGACTTGGTTATACAAATCCACCTGACAAAAATGTCAGTTATAGAAGGAACTGCAATTTCCAACTTTCAGGGAAAGTCACATCTTGCTGGAATGACTAAAGCAATGAGAAACAGGCAGACAGGCTGTCCTCTGGCAGAAGTATCCAGTTACAAAATATATACTCAACACTCTTCTAATTGTGTATACAACAAATACCAAATCCCAGAGTAAGGCCTATTCATAGGCAGATGCCTGAGTGATATTATTTGACAGGTGCTAGGAAAGTTCCTTCTTTTTAATGGGAATCTTTGATACCTCTAAAAATGATGAAAATGAATGCTAGCAACCTACGGAGGAATCAGAAACTTTATGCGAAGGAAGTAAAAGGATATCTCACAGGATATGGGACTCCCAGTACTCCAGACAGTACTCCAGATAAGATTCTCAGTCCAATTAACTGTATTATATGGTGGAAGCCCACAGGGAGAGTCCCTCCCTTCCACATGTGGTTTTCACTACACTCTACACTCTGCTGGTGATGTTTGTACTCAACTTCCACCTCCACATCAGAATTAGAGAAACTGGAGGCTAGAACTCCCCCTTGCTTTTATTACTATACCTACCTAGATTTTCCAGACAGTTCCAGTTTCACATATTTGGATTCATTTTAAGATTGTACCAAGATCCATCTGGTTGTTAAAACAAACAAATAAACAAAACAAAACAAAAACTTTAAGAAGAGTATTTGAGGTCAGGCATGATGGCTCAAGCCTGTAATCCCAGCACTTTGGGAGGCCAATGTGGGTGGATCACTTGAACCCAGGAATTCAAGACCAGCCTTGGCAACATGGCGAAACCCCATCTCTACAAAAAATACAAAATTAGCCAGGCGCGGTGATGCACACCTTCATTCCCAGCTACTCACGAGGCTGAGGTGGGAGAATCGCTTGAGTCTGGGAGGTTAAAGCTGCAGTGAACTGTGATCGCGCCACTGCACTCATCCTGGGGGACGGAGTGAGACCATGACAAAAAAAAAAAAAAAAAAAAAAAAAAAAAAAAAAAAAAAAAAAAAAAAAAAAACCTCAAAGAAAAAGAAAGAAAGAAGAGGATAAGAGGATACAGGATTTGTTAAATAAGGTACAGTTATGATCCTTGGAACCTTGGAAGGGCAACACGTTAAACCACCTACGCCTCAGGGATGATTGGTTTGTTAAATGCTCAGAGGGGAGTTGGTATTAAAAGCAGCAAGAATTCTTTGGGTCAAAGAGTACAAGTGTTACTTTAGACAAACCACAGCTTTGCCTAAGGCTGAATTTGCTCTCCACCTCTCCACCCTTCTTAATTCCCTCCCTTTGTTTTACTAACCCCCACCCCTGCCCCACGGAGATGCCCTACACATCTTCCTTAACCACTATGTTATGCTGTTTCTTGCCATGTGAACTAGAGATTATATATTTATTATCCTCACAAGAGTTCCACAGGTAAGTATTAAAACTCTCATTTTATAGATGAGAAAAAACAAAACCAAGGCTCAGGGATGTTTAGTAAATAATTTGAGGTCACATAGCCAGGAGGTGGTAGTTTTGGTTTTCAATCACACATCTTCAGTTCTAAAGTCCACACTCTTACCATGATGGCAACTGTCCCTGTTGGCAATCTGAAGACCTGCTTTGTAACTAGGTTTTGCTTCTACACACTGTGGTACCCTGGTCAAGTCACTTTGTTACTTTTAGAATGAGAGGGTTGGGCTGAATGATGTCTGACAATTTTCTAATTTTGAAAGTCTATAGAACTCATCAGGTCATCTTTGTAGATACAGTAGTCTCCCCACTTTTCCTCAGGGGATATGTTCCAAGACTCTCAATGGACGCCTGAAATCATGCATAGTACAGAACCTTATAGATACTATGTTATTTCCTATACTGTATATATAGGCTTACGATAAAATTTAATTTATAAATTAGGCACAGTACTTTTGAACTTGAGGCCATTATTAAGTAAAATAAGGTTTACTATGACACAAGCACTGCTATACTAACTGGTTATCAGACAGTTGCCCCAGATGGCTAAGAAGTGACTAATGTAATGTAATGTAATGTAATGTAATGTAAGTGACTAATGTAGTAAGTGTATACAGCGTGGATATGCTTGAGGACTAAGCTCTAATTTTTTTTTTTTAATCTCACCCAAATTCCTATCTAAGGGGTCTTGGAGAGTCATGCCCTAAAAACCATAAATTCTCATCAGATGGGTTTTATTTAACCCTATATACTGTGACTTACTTTCCAATCTGACTCTGGCATAACATTATGTGACAAAGAAGAAAGTCAAAATGTTTTACCCCAAAACATGTTTATTTGCCGTATCTTGAAATGGCCCTGCAAAGCTGTCCTTTGTGGGGGAAAATTTTCATCTGCAAAGAATCTCTATTAACATAGCTAGGTCTTTCTCTTCCAGGCCCTCCCAATTCTAAAGAGATTAACTAAGGGTCAAGAAGGGTCTAGCACCTTTTAAAGATCTGAATAGGAAATATTTGTCATATATTGTCTCTAAGGGCATCCACTATAAGACTTCAGAATTGTCAGCAAATATTTAAATTTATCTATAGCCTGGAAGCGCCACTTCCCCCTACCCCTTTGAGTTGTCATGCCTTTCTGGACCAAACCAATGCATTTATTAAATGTATTTGATTGATGTCTTATGCTTCTCAAAATGTATAAAACCAAGCTGCACCCCAACCACCTTGGGCACATGTTCCCTCCTGAGGGCTATGTCACAGAACATAATCACTCATATTTGACTCAGAATAAATCTTTTCAAACATTTTAGAGTTTGACTCTTTTCGTTGACCCACTGGACAAAACCATGATTCATATCCAGGGCAGGATGGAGCAGGACAGTGTGGGATAGTGAGAGATTTTAACCACACTACTCAGAATGGTGCACAATTTAAAACTTATGAATTGTTTATTTTAGGAACTTTCCATTTAATATTTTTGGGCCATGGTTGACCTCGGGTAACTGAAACCTTGGGAGGTAAAACCATAGAGAAGGGGACTACTGTAGTAGACCTTTGACCTCCATGTTGAAACATAAGATTTAAAGTTATCAAGTTTCTGCTTATTTTTCATGAACTTAGTGAAGAGCATCCTATTTAGGTACTAACATATGTTCCTTTTTCAGCTAAGTAGCTATAAGGGCTGAGAGGGTTTTAATGAACATTAAGTTCTAAATATGTATATGTATATAAAGTTTATTGAAAATGGGGCTATCTGTCTTATGATACTTCTTTCATATAATGGCCAAGGCATTTCTTAATTTTAGTGGATCTTGGTGACACATCAACAGACTGAAATTTAGTGAACCCTTTTTTGACTGCTTACCCAGGGATCGACATTATTGCTCACCAATCCCATTCTCTGCAAGAAAGTTGAAACTGCAAAAATTCTTTATACTTTCCTTTTAGTTATTCAACCCTATACATAAGCATTTAGATCCTGTGAGAATGAAATTCCTTTACTATTTCAAAATCAATGGATGATTTATTGAACATTTATCAGCAGATAGAACAGCTAAGAAGTCATTATCTAAATTTTTCCCTTGTCTCACATTTCCAATCAGAGTGCTTGCTAACAGCCAGTGTACTCAGAACTCAACTTTACCAGGAACTCAAGGCCTCAGGTCATATTGTGAAGCAAAAATGCTAGAATGTTAGCCTCTGAATAAATTTTGATATTAGCTAGTCCATCCTCCTTATCTTAACCAATGAGAAAACTTAGCACCAGAGAGATTATACCAAGAGCTATTGAAGAAATCAACAAAGTGAAGTGTCAATCCACAGAGTAGGAGAATATATTTGCAAGCTATCCGGCTGACAAGGAATTAATAACCAGAATATAAAAGGAGCTCAAACGACTCTGTGGAAAAAAATTATTATCCAGTTATGGTGGCTCATGCCTGTAATCCCAGCTCTTCGGAAGGCTGAGGCAGGCAGATCATTTGAGGCCAGGAGCTTGAGACCAGCCTGGCCAACATAGTGAAACCACGTCTCTACTGAAAACACAAAAAATTAGCCAGGCATGGCAGCACATACATGCCTGTAATCCCAGCTACTCAAGGTGCTGAGGCATAAGAATTGCTTGAACCTGAGAGGCAGAGGTTGCAGTGAGCCGAGATCATGCTACTGCACTCCAGCCTGGGCAACAGAATGAGACTCCGTCTCAAAAAAAAAAAAAAAAAAAAAAAAGAAAGAAAGAAAAGAAAAGAAAATATTGATCTGATTAAAAACTGACAAAAGATTTGAATAGACATTTCTTAAAAGAAGGCATACAAATGACAAACAGGCACATGAAAAGGTGCTCAACATCACTGATCCTCAGAGAAACGCAAATCAAAACTACAATGAGATACCTTCTCACCTCACTTAAAATGGCTTATATAAGGCCCGGCGGGGTGGCTCACGCTTGTAATCCCAGCACTTTGGGAGGCCGAGGCGGGCAGATCACGAGGTCAGGAGATCGAGACCACGGTGAAACCCCGTCTCTACTAAAAATACAAAAAAAAAAAAAAAAATTAGCCGGACATGGTGGCGGGCGCCTGTAGTCCCAGCTACTCAGAGAGGCTGAGGCAGGAGAATGGCGTGAACCCGGGAAGCGGAGCTTGCAGTGAGCCGAGATTGCGCCACTGCACTCCAGCCTGGGCGACGGAGCAAGACTCCGTCTCAAAAAAAAAAAAAAAAAAAAATGGCTTAAATACAAAAGATAAGCAGTAATAAATACTGGAGATGATGTGAAAAAAAGGGAACCCTTGTACGCTGTTGATGGGAATGTTAACTAATAAAACCACTGTGAAAAACAGTTCGGGGCCGGGCGCGGTGGCTCACGCTTGCAATCCCAGCACTTTGGGAGGCCGAGGCGGGCGGATCACGAGGTCAGGAGATCGAGACCACGGTGAAACCCTGTCTCTACTAAAAATACAAAAAATTAGCCGGGCGTGGTGGCGGGCGCCTGTAGTCCCAGCTACTCGGAGAGGCTGAGGCAGGAGAATGGCGTGAACTCAGGAGGCGGAGCTTGCAGTGAGCCAAGATTGCGCCACTGCACTCCAGCCTGGGTGACAGAGCAAGACTCCGTCTCAAAAAAAAAAAAAAAAAAAAAAAAACAGTTCGGGAGTTCCTCAAAAAAACTAAAAATTGAGCTACCATATGTTCAGCAATCCCATTGCTGGGTATATATGCAAAATAAAGGAAATCAGTATATTGAAGAAATATCTTCCCTCCTATGTTAATTTCAGAACTATTCACAGTAGCCAAGATTTGGAAGCAACCTAAGTGTCGATCAGCAGATGAATGGATAAAGAAAATGTGGCACTTATACACAATGGAGTACTATTCAGCCATAAAAAAGAATGAGATGCTGCATTTTGCAGCAACATGGATGGGACTGGAGGTAATTATGTTACATGAAATAACCCAGGCACAGAAAGACAAACATCATATGTTCTCACTTATTTGTAGGATCTAAAAATCAAAACAATTGAATTCATGGAGATAGAGTAGAAGGATGATTACCAGAGGCTGGGATAGACAGTGGGGACTCTGGCGGGGTAGGGGCGGGGGAGGGTTGTGGAAGTGAAGATGGTTAATGAACACAAAAATAACAATTAGAAGGAATGAATAAGACTTTATATTTGATAGAAAAACAGGGTGACTATAGTCAAAATAATTTAATTGTACACTTTAACTAAAAGTGTATAATTGGATTGTTTGTAACACAAAGGATAAATGCTTGAGGGGATGGACACCCCTTTTTCCATGATGTGATTATTTCACATTGCATGCCTGTATCAAAATATCCTATGTACTCCATAAACTTGTACACCTACCTATAAAAATTAAAAATTAAAAGTTGTTTTTTTAAATAAATGCAAGAAATTGTTTCAATAAACGAATTGTTGTGGCTCACATCTTTAAAGTAAAATAGCATAGAGCAGTACTCTGTAACTGCATTTAATTGGAAATAGTGATAATCTGAATCAAAATTTGGATTTTCAACAGCCTAACCATAAATCTTCCAGAGACTACACAAGTAAATGTAAATAATTGCTCTCTCTCAAGCTTCCATATATCTTCTGGAATCTAAGTTAGATTGATCATGATCAACCTTTCCGTCAGAAAGGCTTTTTGTCTGTTTTGTTGTTACAGATGTTCAGTTCAACATAATCTCTGTGAAAATATATTAAATTACACCTATTTATTTTGATCTAATTTTGGTAAGTGTATACAACAAAATGCTCATCTCTCTGCTAGGTACTGTGGGGGAGGGAAGAAAATCTATAAAATATTCACCCTCATTTACACTGGTCTAGCATTTTATCATTTATAACGTGCAATAACACCTATTATCTCATCAGACCCTCCGATGATCTCTCTTATCCCAAGCTTTTAAGTTTAACAAAACGGGTTTTGCCTTTATTTTACAGATATAAAAAGGGAGGCTATGAGAAGAAATGAGACTACAGTCCAATAGTATTAAATGTTTGTTTCCCAGGGATATTTGAGTTTCTTAGAGGTCTCAAGATATCTTAAAAACAAAACAAAATACTTTCCAGATCCTAAAGAATTAATCTCTAATGGTGTGATTTCCAGCTAACAGAAAAGACAGGTTCTGAGACAGAAGCTATCTTCACATTGCCATACTTGGGCCCAAGACCTAGCTTCACACCCCAACTATCAGTGACCTATGTGTCCTCACCTCAGACTCAGTGCTGCTCTCCTGTTGCTTTCCATCTGTTTAGGAGCCCCTTGTAATATACATTCTGGTGCAACTTGTTCTCTAAACTTTGTTTGCTCCCTTTTCCCACCTAATCAATATTGCTCTGCCCTGTGCCTGTGACCTAGTCCCTTAGGGCACTTTGTTTTTTGATAGTGTATCTCTCTAAGGTGTTAATAAATGCTAACAAATGAATGCATCACTGTCCCAGGGAAAGTAATTTTCATTTTAACTGGAGCTTTTTAGAGAACTGTGCTTTATACTGTTAATGTCCCTCTCTGGACAAAATCTTCAAAGGCTCTTCATTGTTAATCAAGTTAATTCCAAATGCTTCAATCCTGGGGAATAAGGCCCCCAGAATTTCACCCCATTCTAAACTTTCTAGCCCAGTTCTCCCAGAAATCTACCCTGCGTGTTCAACGAATTAAACCATTCCCTTTGCCCCATATGTTTCCACTTCAAATGGTATCCTGTCTTCTCCATAAATACTTCCCTAATCTCTGACCACTCCCACCATCAGCTTTTAAACTTTTATCAACTAACCTTTGAAGGACTTTAGATTAGCTGCTGAAGGATTGAGGGAGGAATTGAAACAAGCATCAAGATGAGGAGTGCCCACTAAACTAGAAAGGTAGAAGGGTTTCAGAGATAAGCTTTGCCAATCTCATACTCTTGCCAGTGACATTGCCTGGAAATGGATGTCTAGTAGTCACTACTTGGAAAACTTTGTCTAGATTCAGCTGACCCTGAAAAAATAGGCCCATGGGTATCAGACTCAGGAATATAAAAAGTATGAAGAATATCCCTAGAGTGAGGAAAACTGAGACCTCTAGAGAGGAAGTGACATGTCTAGAATCATATAGCTAGCAAAGTGGCAGAATTGTTGCATAGTTCACTGCTCTTGAAGCTCCCTATGGGAAGAACTTTACCCTGTGAAGATATGCCTTGTCTGTGTACTTAGAGCCTTTGCTCATGTCAACCGTGCCCCCCAACCTTTCGGTTTTCACCCATGCCCTAGTAACTACCTCTTAATCATTCTACTGCCAGCAATTCTTTTAAAGCAGTATTCCCTTTCATGCAATAACATCTTCTCAAATCACCTCCCTGATAGGTGGTAGTGCCACTAAAAACCCTTTTATTTATTGTTTTAGTGCACTGAAACATCTAATGAGTCAGATTTTTTATTTTTGTCCCCTACTTTCCAGGGCCTGGTGAAGTTATCAAGTTTTAGGAATATTATATAGTAATGGAAGTTGACTAATCAATAGCTGACCTTGACTCAGAATTCCACATATCTTACCTCTGTCTTCCAGTACGCATTCTTCCTTTGCTTTTCAGGTTGTGGATTGGTGACTCTCATAATCACACCATCAGTTGTGGAGGTGGGACTATGCATACAATGTTTGATGAATAGCCAATATAAGAGAATTAAAAATAATGAGATTTTGGATTCAGAAATTATTGAGCTTTATGCTTTAATTTTACATAATATGTATTGATTATCTGCCTTGAAAGATGAGGAAAATAGCACTCTTATACTGCCTATACTCTCTTCCATCACTTCCTGATTTTTACGAGATGTATATTACTCATGTGCATTATGTTTTTATTGACACAAATTTAATATTTATCTTTTATGTATCCATTAACATAGATTTATGATTATTGCTTTATGCATTTGTCTCTCATGTTATATAAGAAACAAAAAGAGGAGTTACAAAACAAAATATAATAATACTAGCTTTTATATTTACTTGCATAGTTACCTTTACCAGAGATCTTTAATTTTTTGTATGGCTTTGAGTTACCATATAGCTTCCTTTCATTTCAGCCTAAAGGACTCTCCTCAGCATTTCTTGTAGGAGATATCCAGAGACAAATTCCCTTGCTTTCATTTATCTGGGATTGTCTTAATTTCTGCTTCATTTTTGAAGGATAGCTTTTCCATGTGTGGCATTTTTGGTGACATATGACCCAGCAATTCTACCCCAGATATATACCTGAATGAACTGAAAACAGGTATGTGACTTGCACAAAGCTAAGGAAACAAATTGAGAACAACAACAACAACAAAAACCTCACTATTTGAAAATGAATAAACTAGAAATAGCAAGGAATTGCTTAAAATCAAATTAATAAAAGAGGGAAAAATTCTGAGATAATCACAGCAAATCCAGAAGATAAAGACAAATTAGATTCAGGAGAAAATAATGAAGACGGATAACAAAGATGATCTAGTAAGGAGAATGCTAATAGAGAATAACCTCTATTCTACAAATAGAATAAAGGAATTATTAGAAGGTATAACAGCAGGAAAATTCCTTGAACTAATGATAGAATTAAATATGCAAATATAAAGACTATATTTTATGTTTCAGGTGAATCTGATAGAGATTGAAATTAAGTCATATCCTGATTACATCCTTAAACTTTAAGGATAAAGAAGGCAAGTCATGTACATGTGAAAAAATAACTGGCTCACGTGAAACTTCTTCTAAGATACATGTGGTGTCAGAAGACAATGGAAAAATATAATGTTCTAAAAAACAGTGTGATCCAAGAATACTAGCCAAGTTTTAGATCTAATATGAAATTAACAGGCAGATACTCTAAAGCATTAAAGAACTCAGAATATATAACAACGATGAGTCTTCTTTGGGGGAGAAAAAAAAACTACTGAACAATGAAGTATTTACTTTTTTAAAAAACTGTGGGCCTGGTGCGGTGGCTCACGCCTGTAATCCCAGCACTTTGTGAGGCCTAGGCCGGTGAATCACTTGAGCTCAGGAGTTTGAGAACAGCCTGGGCAACATGGTGAAACTCCGTCTCTACTAAGAAAATATTTAAAAATTAGCCGAGCATGGTGGCATACGCCTATAGTCCCAGCTACTCGGGAGGCTGAGGCATCTGAATCGCTTGAACCCGGGAGACAGAAGTTGCAGTGAGTCGAGATCACGCCACTGCATTCCAGTCTGGGAGACACAGTGAGACTCAGTCTCAAAAAAAAAAAAAAAAAAAAAAAAGATAAATAAATAACTGTGAACGATGAATGACTAACTAAAAAAAAAAAAAAAATGGAGACATTGTAGAAAAACTATCGGTTGTGAATATTTATCCCATTTAATCATAGCCTCAAGAATAAACTGGGGAGATTATGATTACACAATAGAGTACGAATATCACATATTCTGATAAAGTTGTAAATGTTATAAATTGTGATTATTATATATTTACACAAAATAAATCTTGCTTCACCAGTGTTCCATGTCTTTTTGGTATGTTAACCAAAAGAATGAATTTCCCTTCTGGAATGTTACTCCCGGGAGGTAATTCATTATTTATGACACTGAAATTAATATACCAAGGTTTTCTTTACTTGAAAGTCAAGCCTTGTTGAATTCTCCTCAGAAGATTCAGAGGTTTTTTTCTACATTGTTATTGGTTGCTGATTTGTGCAGGGCTTGTCTTCTCCTCTCTTCAAAGAGAACAATTATTTTTTCCTAAAAGATTCCTGAACCGAGAAGCTGGAGATTTCTCTCAGATCTTTAGTTTCCTGACAGAAATGCTATGCTTTTCTCTCCCACTGACTTAGTAACTCAAAACCTTATTGATGCTACACACTCCTGCTTCTTCCCAATATCATTAAGAAAAAGCAATGGCATGATAGATCTCTTTCCATGTGATGTGAGGGGAACAACTGATGCCTCGTTTTTGGCTCTTATTTGCCATTTCAGCTACTACTGGAGATCTCAATATTCCTTTGACATTAGACTCAATCTGTTAGAGCTAAAAGCTACTTTGGAGATCAATAGAACATCTTCATTTTTATAGATGTGAGAACTAAGGATCAATAGAATGTGGTAAAGCAACAGCATTTCATATTGGTTAAAAGTGTGATCTCTGGAGTCAGACAGACCTGAGGTTGAGTACCAGTCTTGACTCTTACTAACTGCTTGGACTACAGTTCTGAAGCCTGCATAGCCCTTTGACTATGTACAACATTGGGCATATTTTTTTTTACCCCTTCTGAGCTGCAGTCACCTAATCTATAAAGTGTTGATTATAATAGTTTCTACCATGTAAGGATGTTTTAAGGGTTATATGTGATATAAAGTACTCGTTAATTGCTTGGTTCATAGTAAATATATAATACACATTTACTATTGTTGTTGTTTTACTGGGAAAGGAGAGTAACTTGTCTAAAGTTACACCAGAATTATATGAATTATTTGGGACTCAAATGTGTTTCTCAACTCCTAGTTCAGTAATCTTTCTTCTACACTAGGCTGCTTCTTCATGAAGTGCTTATTTAAGAAACATACAAGCCCTCCACAACACAAATGAATTATAGTATTTTATGTTTGATATTGTTATTTAGAACATTCTGAATAGGCCTATCTTGCCACATAGTGCATAAAATTCAGTCACATCTCCATAGTCCACAATTAGAATAAAGAAAAACACCATTAAGAAACTAGAAAAATATAAGATGAGCAGGAAAATTTTTCTCGACATTTGGATTTGATTTTCTTTCTGCTTAGTTTTTCCTGTCAAATTGGTATTTATGTGATTACAAATGAGCTATGAGCCAAGGACACTGAAAGATCCAGGTTTAAAATGGCTTTAAAGAAATTGTCTATATCTCTGCAAGTCCAACGCATTTCAGGGAGCCAAAAAAAGGGCAATAAATTGGGTGGGGGTAGGGTGGGCAGAGAGGGAAGAAACACAGTAAAACAGCCAGTGGAAGAGGAACTGGGGCATGGAAAAAGCAGCAAACTTGGGAAAATAAAAAGAATGGGTTCAGAAAAGAGACAGACCCCAGAAGTTGATACTAATATGCAGGAGACTTTTAAGTGACTATTATTTTACACTTAGAGCAGGGCCCAGATGAAAATAGAGAGGAGTGAGTCTACCATCTCTCTCCCTGGCTCTCTCATAATGACAGAATGTGCATATACGCTTTTTAATTTCTTTTAACTGTGATCTACACCTGTACAACCACACCCAGATAGTAGATTAAAATCAAGCAGAAATAAAGAGCTGCTGCCCTCATATTAAAACTAATTAGACTTGTACATCTGTGATCCTCTTGACAACCTTCAGGCCTCTAAATCTCTGGACCCTGCTTGCCTCCAGAACCAGGCTATGCCTTAACTTAGGCCTGTACCTTTGCCCAGCAATCTTTCACTTCATCTAGCAGGGCATATTAAAGAATTAGAATGCTGTAGACTGGAAACTGAAAATTTTACTGCCCATATTATATTTTTCTATAATTTAAGCTGAATCAAATCAAGGGGGTTTAGAGAAATAATTGTTGACTGGATAAATACATGAGTATGTTCATTTTTAATTTTTTTAGCTATTGCTTTTTGCAAGAACAAATTTTATAGTCACATTAATGAGGTGAGGGATAGTTCTCTCCCAGTCTGACATGCTTGGATTCCTTCCTACCTTTCATTGGTTGCCTTCCAATTTCCTCTACCTCCCTCTAATCTTAGTGGGCCTTAGATAATTTCCCCCATTACACCTAAGGAAATAGTTGCACAAAGCTGAGGCCTTAAAATCCTGATAGGAAAAATAAAACTTGAGCTGATAAAATAAAAGAAAACTGATTTATCAAAGTAGTTAATTCAATATACAGGGAATGTTACTACAACTTACATTCTTTTAACAGCTATGATTAAAGAGCTTGAAAAGTTTTGCCTGGCTGTTTTAGTGTGTAATTTGTGATTCATTCAATCAACCACCATTTATTGACTGCCTACTATGTGCCAGGCTCTGTGCTAGGTAGGCACTGTGCCAGTTACTACAAGGAAAACTTCATGTGGGTATTATTATTATTAAATTTATTTCAACAGCTTTTGGGGAACAGGGGGCTTTTGGTTACATGGATAAGTTATTTAGTGATGACTTCTGAGATTTTGGTGCACCTGTCACCTGAGCAGTGTATACTGTACCCAATATGTAGTCTTTTATCCCTTATCCCCCTCCCATCCTTCCCCTGAGTACCCAGATTCCATTATATGTTCTTATGCATTTGCATCCTCATAGTTTGGCTCCCACTCATAATTGAGAACATATGATACTTGGTTTTCCATTCCTGAATTAGTTCACTTAGAATAATGGTCTCCAAGTCTATGCAAGTTGCTGCAAATGCCATTATTTCACTGTATTCTATGGCTGAGTAGTATTCCATGTTGTATATATACCACATTTTCTTTATCCACTTATTGGTTGATGGGCATTTAAACTGTGTGGTGTGTGGGTATTATTTTAACTGGAGCTACTTGAGAAAAGATTTAATTGTTTTCCTGTGATCCTCTTTACACAGTCTATTGCAACATCTGGTCACCATTTCATACCTTTTGCCTTTGGCACAGTATCTTGCTACCACCTGGGTCCTACTCCGTGAAATGTATTTCATCTGTTCCTGTTTCTAGGGACAATCAGGGATGTTTATTGTTGTTTTTATGAATGAGAATTATGTTCTACATTGGATGTAGTCCCAAGACACCTCTAGTAGGGACTGGCTTAGTATGGGAAGTTCTGCCAAGAGTTAATGCCTTTTTATCCTGCAATTCTTGTCCCCTTTGGCCAATTACATGTGGTGGGGAGTAGACTAACAATAGCAGACCTCTTTTGTGGTATACTAATCCAAGTCCTGAGTTACATTCTGGGACAAATAAGCCTGAACTTGGAGTAAGTAATAAGGTAAATGAGCAAGAAGCAGTAGGAGCATGAAGGGACAAAGAGAGAACTGTTTTGCCTAACAGCCATGTCTCCAAGACAGAATATGAAATGAGATATCCCAATCTTTAAATCAGAAAGGCAAACCCTATATTCTATTCTGATAGAGCATTTGCCTGAAGATTTAGTTAGATCCAGAAAAGTATCCCAGAGTCCTGTACATTGCTTTAACTTCAGTTTTGATCCCTGTATAGTCTTACTCTCTTCTGTAAGGTTCTTGTTTTTCCATACCAGGTGAGGTGCTGAAAATTGGAACTCCTGGTCTAAGAATTACAGACATATGAAATCCTCCTACTGTGGAGGCTCATCTGGGTGTATCAGACCTTAGGGTGCTATTCTTAGGCTCAGTTTCTACCCTCAGTTTTGCCCATGTCTTATCTATAGACTCCACTTTTGTCCACGTCAGTTAGGATGTCAAGTTAACAAATTCTGCTTGCATGTTAGGACCCTGCTTTGGTATGTACTCTTGTGCCAAGCCTGAATTAAACTCACTGCTTATTTTAACTCTGTCCATATCCCGTTCCCTCTGTTTTGCTATGATACCTGGGTCTTTGACCTTAGTTTTTCCCTTTGGATCCATTATACACTTGAGCTTCTCATTCTGTAGGACTTGATTTCTTCTTCTCCATTCTCCTCATGTTGCCTGTAAGACTTACTCTCCAGAGTATTCTTTCTGCCTTACTGACACACAGAGTTGTCTATTGGAATTGGGGAAGGCAGGTCCAGGGTCTGGACAGCAGGCACAAGCCAGCAGCTTCTTGATTTTTGAGGCTAAGTCCTTCCCTCAGCTAGAAAGCTGACATGTTAGACAGGGTTAAATCAGAAATGGCCAAGAATTTGGGAGTTCTGACTTATGATTGGTGAGAACAGAGATTCCTGGAGTCCTGCCCCTCTTAGAAGGGTATAAATGGACGGCACTGAATTAAAACCTTCACAGGTGGTAGAGAGAAGACAGAGTGGCCACCACAGGCTCAGGAGCAAAGAGCAGGTATCAGGTAAGACTTCTGATTGCTGTGGTATATAAACTGGCCTGAGTCTTTCATTAAGAGAATGTGGGTGAGTGTGTGTGTGTGTGTGTGTGTGTGTGTGTATTCTGGGCACTGAAAGCTCATCAAGAAAGTCTCACTGAAATCACAGATTTCTCTCCTGGGGCTGTATATTGCTTCCTTTTCCTTTCCCCCATGCATCACACCTGCCACATGAGTATGTTGTGCCTGAAGACTTGGTGTTTATAGAAAGGTGGAGTCTTTTCCTGAGGAAGACTGGGTCTCTCTAGGAGAAATTAGAACTGATAAAGAATAATTACATTCAGCAGGCCCCATTACAGAGAAAGCTGACAAAAGAAGGGAGGGTGAAAACTTCTGTTCCCAAGCCAGGTAGGACTTGGAGGGAGCAAGCAGAGAATTGAGAACTTTGTGCCAAAGCTGAAGAAGTCTTGAGGGTGATACCGGAAAGGTTGGCATGAAACCTACTTGGATAATAATCCCTTATACTTCTACAGTGCTCCATGCTTTGCAAAGTGCTTTTACATTCATTATTTCACTGAGTTCTTGCAGCGCATTTGTGAGGTAGTTAGATGTGGTTTTAGAGGTAAAGGAACTTATGCAACGTCACAAAATAAGTCGGTGGCAGAGGTGTAACTAAAAAGCAGGGCTCCTGATTTCTGGTTCTGGGCCCTCCCACTGCAGCAGGCTGCCTGCCTCCGGATGAAGGTGAAGGGCCAGCTTCTCTGTGGTGAGCAGTTTTTCAAGAATATTCTTAAAACAGGCATGAAAGCAGCAGAATGAAAAACTAATTTGTCACTGGTTATTTCTGGGGACTTGGGCTACTTTGTCTCAGTACACTTGATTAGCTTTCCAGAATTCAACTTTGCTTTCTTTAGCAACAAATCTATCCTTTCTTTCCTAACAGATAGCTGCTAGTTATTGGTTTCATAAAGAAGAAAATGCCTGTTTCTGCTGTTAGAGGTGATAACCTTGCTAAACTCAGAGTTTTCTTCTTGCAGTTTTGGCAGTGAACAGAAGTCTCACACCCTTGTGAGGGCCACTAGGCTGGTTTCTGATCACAGCCATTCATTTGAAGCATGGTTGCAATTTCTAGGGGACACCAGGATTGGCACTCAGAAACTCAGAGGCTCAGATTGAGCCAATAATCTCTCTTCAAATAATTATCTTTAAGCTCTGCTCTGGTTGTTAAGGTGAGCTGTAAAATGGGCACTTTCTCTCTCCAAGTCAATGGGCAGAGCTGTTCCTAGAAAATATATATATATATCCAAACACACACATATGTATATATGCAAACACATAAACACTCCATTCTTCTTCTGCAGCCATGCCTATCCTCTGTTCCAAAGCAAAACAGCCAGGGGTGGCCTTGTCTTTTCTCTATTTCACACATGTACCATCAAGTTGACCTCTAAGTGATTCTTCTACTCTCAGACTTTCCACGTTATTCCCTATAAACCAAATGTTGAGAGAGAGAGAACACAGTGTGATTTCTCTCAGGTCTTCAACCTCCTAGAGATGATCCAGCCTTTAGGCAACTTGCTGAGAACAGACATACCTGAACAGACTCTATCTACCCACTCTTCAGTATTAATGTGGCCCTTCAGTTTACCCACAACTGTTTTTATGTGGCCCTTCAGTTTTACCCACAACTGCAGGAGTTTTACAGTTTTAATGTGGCCCTTCAATTTACCCACAACTGCAGGATTAGCTCAGATTCTCTCCAGAATCAAGCAACTGCCTGACTGTAGAAAGCAATTTGGCAGTTGCCCTAACTTGGACTTTCTCTAGCTCCTGAGGTATGTCACTATTGTGTAAAACTAAATGAGAGCATATTATCACAGTACCTGAAAGAATAAGTGAAATTTCCTTAAAAGCATATCACGTATAGTCTGGTAGTGACTTACACTCCAGGGAAACTGATTATATTACTTTATCCATCATGGGCTTCATAGCTTAGTTAATGAAAACACTACTATTAATTGATGATTTAAATACGTGCCTTAGCAAAATGAGAATGAACCCAATCTTCATTTGACAGACCTTAAAAGTTTTGAATGTTGCTACTGGGTCCTGTATAACCCAACAGTCTCTTGCAAAAGGATGGTTTTCTGCCTTCGTTCACATACCAGTTGGTCAATGTCCTTCTTCAAATGTGCCCATACTTCCAGATATTTGCACACCAAATATGGTATGTTTCATTAAGAAAAATGTATAACAACCTGATCTTGACACTGTAGTGTTTTAAATGGCATTATCCTGGTTTTAAAATTTCATTGGCTTTGCTTTTTGGTGGTGGTGGTTTCTATTTTTGGGTTTTGCTTTTCAGCAGCTACCTTTCAGTACTGGCGCTCTGTGCTCGTGTTCAACAAAAAAGCTCCGGTGATCTCTTTATACATACTGTTGCTAAGACAGGTATCTTTCTATAGTTAATTTTTTAAACTAAATTCAGATATTTTGTATTAATTGCTTCTTAGAGTTCATGTGGCTAGATTTTGCCCGTCTTTTCAGATTGGCATCAGACAAAGTTTGTCTCCCCTGCAGTTTTGTCATCTGCCAATTTAAAAATGATTTTTTTCTATTTTTATTTGAGACTCTAATAACAATGTGAATAAAATAAGAGAGGCTTATAATTTCCCACTGTTGTCAACACAGAATTAATTAATATATTTGGTGAGAATGGTTAGTCACCTAACTATAAATTCTCCTATTCCCTCAAGCCACATTTTGTCTATCCTATCAACAAGGAGATTACATTTTGTTCAATTCAGATATACTAGTGATGAGGCATTCATCTGATCTTTTAGGCTATTCATGCTATCAAAAAAGGAAATGAAGTTAGTTTGGCCTGACTTGTTGTCTGTGAACCCATGCTAGTGTATTGAAGATGAAATAGTCTCTGTGTTGCCAGTTTAAGCTATTTGAATTTAAACAGGAGTAATTACATGTCCTCAGACTTCAGAGTACTTGTACTTTCATGACCATACACAGAAGTGGAACTCAAATTCCAACAGACAGAGCTCATGTTTCAGAAGCAGCCATTTTTAACACAGAACTGACCCAGAAGTCAGTATGATACACAGAAATAAAAGCTGGAAAATTGAGAGAATATAACCTTAGTCTGTTAGGAAAGAAAATGAGATGGACAATAATTATATTAGTCTGTCGTTTTTCCTATCCCTTTAGAATCATCTTGTTTCATTCTTTTCTGAAGTTTGGGTTAGAGACCAGGCAGAAATTTAAAGAATGTGCATTGATAGAATAACTGAAACAGTTTTAAAAAACAAAAGGAGTCAAAAAGATTTAAGGCAGCTGTGGTCTAGCTAAAAGAATATAACTCTAGGTCAAGACCTGGGCTCAAATCTGAGTTCCAGCACATACTAGCTGAGCGACCCTGGGCAAATAATTTAATTCTTTTGAGCCTTGGTTTCTAGGTTTTTGCATGTTTTTTTTCAGTTGGGTAATACCTCATGAAGTTGTTGTGAAGGTTAAAAGGGAATATGCCTCACTCTCAAATACTTCCTTCACAAAATATAAAAGCCAAGAGAAATTGCTCAACAGGGACTCACTTTCCTGCTGTTCTATTTTGGAGCCTGTCTTTTGTGGGGAGTCTTAGCTTGCTATTTTGTAAGGTTTTATTAGTACAAGATGTCCATGTGAACCCAATCAAGTTTATAGAAATCACCCTGCCTTTTGAATTGATGCGAAAGCTTGAAAGATCAAGCATTATTAATGATGGACATATATATATATATATATATATATTTTTTTTTTTACCTTAGAAATGCAACATATGCTTTTTCCTATAATCTGAATTTCTTGTCACTAACTTGGGTTAGGCAAATCAATATTGTTTTTCTGTGTTGCAAGTTGAAAAGCCAAGGTATAGTTAAATTGTTTAGTGATCCAAATGAACTATGCAAAACAAGCTATTGGAGTGTGGATATAAAAATAGTATAAAACTGTTGTTAGTTTTAACTTGTTTTTTACATTTTTTAATTTTTCAGATTAGATAGATAGATAGATAGATAGATAGATAGATAGATAGATACATTAATATAATTGACCTACAAATTTGGAGGGTGCATACCCAACATGTATTGATGGGGTACACAAAATATAGAGGTCACTGGTTTGAGGATGGTAGAAACAAGATTAGAGAACTTTTGTTAGAAAATCATCATGCCTAAAATCAAATGCCTTTGTTTCCCCTATGAATCTGTTCCTCCCCTTGACCTAGCTATTTCTATCAATGATTTGTTCATTCTCTTAGTCACCCAAACTAGAAACTTGGGAGTCATCTTTTCCTCCTCCTTTCTCATATATCACATAAAATTAGTTGCCAAGTCTATTTCTGAAACATCTTTTATATGTGTCTCTTCCTTTCAAATTCTATTGCCACCACACTAGTTCATGTTTTAATTAGTTTTTTTTTAAACATGGGTTACTGCAATATTGTAACAGCCTTCTAACTGCCTCCTGTCTCTTGACCCAGTTTAACCTATCCATTATGTGATATCCCTTCTATTATAGTATGGGCTACTTAAAAACAAGCAGGCATGGGCAGTTTCTTTTATCTCTTTCTCCATGGTGCCTTGCATATGGTAGGCATGCAAATGCAAATAGGATTTGATTTTCTGTCTAGAACTGAGAGGGTTATGGCCTTGGGGTTTGAAACTCACATAACCCTTCTCAATTTATACAATCAAGAAAGGTTAAAGTTAGACTAGCAGTTGACAAAAAGCAATGTTTTCTAAATTCATACTCAAATACTTATTGTTGTTAGCTACTCTGCAAATCTCACTTTATCTAAAAAAACATTTTATAAAGAAAATAGCATATTATGGATGAAATGCTACTTCTCTCTCCTAATACATGCCCATAGGGAGCATTTGCTCTCATTCTTTGTCTTTATCTAGAGAGTCAGAGTTGAATTCTTGGCTATTCTTTCTTACTAACTTATGATTACCTGGCTGAATTATTACAAATTATATAAACTTGCTGTGTTTATACAGAAATAATTGAGTTTTCCTTCCTTCCTATCCTTCCCCACTTTCCTCTAGCTACTTCACAGGGATGGAAGAAATATGATTCGACGTCTGACACGACAGGAGTCTCAGAAGAAAAACTCTATAAATTCAGAGCAATGTGATGAAGCTGCATTTTGAGAAGAAAAATAATGAAAATAAAATTTAACAGGTTCATTCCTGTATAACTATGAACTTTTGTTGTTAGTGTGTTCAAAGACTTTCAGAAATAGTGTATATCAAGTGGTCTCAATGTAAAAAATGTATTAAATGAATAGATATTAATTCTTATATTCTTTCCAATTTATATTACAAGTACACTTGGTGAATTCTACCAAGCACTTAATATAAAAATAATTTTCTCCTTCTCCCATTTTCTTTCCCACCTGTAGTTTAAGGGAGCATGTGAGCCTCCCTTACATTCACAATTCTTCCAAATATCTATTACAGAAATATTCTTTATTGAACATTATCCCTCCACCTCTCTGGCCACAAGCTGTAACATTTCCCTTTGAGTTTCTCTTAACAATTCCAGTTCATTTCCATATGTTATTTAGAATATAAATCCATGTTCATTCTATAAATCTCTTGTTTTCATTTTAAGAACCAATTCACTAACATATTTAATAGATACAGTCTTTATTTCTAGCTGAGTGTTTCAAGGCCTGAGGCTTCTTCCTTTTGTTTTTATCAGATTATTTCAACACCAAAAAACCTGAGCTGAGTACCTAATGCTAATATATTGGCAGCAGTGGCTGCTTTTTTTTTTTTTTTTTTTTTTTTTTTTTGTTCAAACTGATTATAGCCAACTTCTTTAGGTCAGCATGACAAAAAGGCTGCTGATATCACCATTGATTGTTCTGTTTTTCTCATGCCAAAGCGATCTGTTAAATCAGTGCAAAATTGATTTCTGCAACTTGAAGCTACAAGGATACAATTGCTTTCTAAGCTGCCACATCAATCAGATATCTTAAAAATCGTTAGTGAACTTGGGTATAATGCATGAGTGTGCCCACCCATGTGATTAGATGATGTTTTCTATCTACATTCATTTTCCCTTGATGGTCACTTAGTGTGTGCAGAAATTATAACATACTGTGTGGTCTACTTAATATAGGTTACTTGTAGTGAATCATCTCAGAGCAGTTACTGTAGCAAATTTCCAAGCAATACTTAACTGTTGAAAAGGATATGTTCCTTTGGTCATTTCAAGCTGATAAAATCCCAAAGGCACTTCTTTCACTGGCTTCTAATTTGTGGGAATTAAGATTTGCCTTTGTTCTGCTGCTTTGTATTGCCGGTTGAGTAAGGTATTCTCTGGAGTTGTGACAGTCTGTATAGTTATTACCATTCCATACTTTCTATTGAAGCTTATTATTTTAACAGGTTGCCTGAACTTTAACTCAGGCAAATGTACTTCAACATAGAATTAGCTTAGCTTTTTTACAAAGATGTATGAACAAATTTCTTTTTTTTATATACTTTAAGTTCTGGGGTCCATGTGCACAATGTACAGGTTTGTTACATAGTTATACATGTGCCATGTTAGTTTGCTGCACCCATCAACTCATCATTTACATTACGTGTTTCTCCTAATGCTATCTTTCGCGCAGCTCCCCACCCCCGACAGACCCCGGTGTGTGATGTTCCCGTCCCTGTGTCCATGTGTTCTCACTGATGAGCAAATTTCTACAAGTGTCATGTTTGTTAAGAAGTTTTAGGCCTTGAAGAGTACAAATAACTTCATAGTAGTAAGATGGGATCTTGGTTTCATTACTGAGATTTTATGAAACTTCTACACATGTTGGAAATAGGAATTTGTTGCTTTTTAGATATTTTCCTGTGTATATAGAGAAGGAATTAGAAAGATTCATATGATAGTAAAAAAAAAAAAAAAAAACTTTGAACAAGTAGCGAGTGAAGCTAATTTATTCCAAATTTTGGGCCTCAAAATATTATGAGAACAGATCTAGCTTTTGTGGCTGGTTTTGGAAAACATTAAACAAAACAAAACAAAACAAAAAAACCTAATGAAAGGCAAGTACATAAATTCGTTCTGATTGATACATTTTCCTGCTCACTGCCTCATGGTTTCTGCATGGGTTCTTAACAGCAGAGGCCCAAGTATAAGAGGACCAATACTTTATGTTATTTTAAGACCAACTATATTCAATTCTGCTATGCTCACAATGAGAGGAAATGTCTTAGTCCTACCCTCTCCTATTTCTTGTTTAAAGTCAAGATGGTGTCTCTTTTCTGATCCACACACTAGTAAAAGAATTAATTTTATAAAAATGGCATATTACATGCAAGGTATTTTCGTATAACCTATAGAGCCATTCATCCCCACTACAATCCGCATTTCACAACTGAGAGAAGTAAAGCTTACAGATATGAAGTCAGTCATGTACGGTCACAAATTAGTAAAGGGCAGACTTGTTATTGGAGCCCCTACACCTCTTGAATTATCAGTGATGAAAATGGAAGAATTTACCTTTACCTGGATCCAAATAGAAGTACCCAAGAAGAAGCTATCTCATAAGAGAGTGCAGTATTGCTTTCTGTTTAACTAGAATGGGAAAATTGGTGTTCTTTGATTTATGTTACTGTTGTTATGGTGATCAACACATAATCAAAAACCCTCAGATTAATCTGGTGTAAGTTTTTCATAACATAAAATCAGTTGCCCAGTATTATTACAGTGATTTGTTTTTGGACTAGAAATACCCTAATAAGATGAAAACTTATCTATAATTGCCACATTTTAGATTGTCAGTAAGAACAATGATTTGTTACCAGGATTTGTGAATCTAGTTACCAAGGTGAGGTCTAGAAATGTATCCATCCTTCTGCCAAAGCTATGTACTTAATTATTTGTTCTATAAAAGTTTTTTTTTTAAATGTATCTATTAAGAGACACCTATAAAACAGCAGAGTGAGAGGAACTTGGAATCTGAAGGTCAGGTTTTATGTTCTAGCTCTGTTGCTGTGACCTTGTGTACATTACTTAATCTATGGGAAACCAATCTTAAACCAATGAACAGAGATGATGTTTGTGAAAGTGCTTTGCAGACTGTGAAAGTACTATATAAAGTTTAGATACTAAGTGACATAGCTACATCTGATTACTTCACTGTGTTAGAGATTGTGCTTAATGGCAAAATCCTTTTTCCCTTGACCAAACTTTATTGGTTTGTTATTATAGTTTCTTCTCAGTGAATCGTATAGTGATGATCAGACACAGTCATAGAATTCTTATATTGGCTTTGTTTGAAAGCTAATTGCTGGTGAACCAAATATGGTGAGGTCTTGCCTCTTGTTTTAAATCAACTCTGTGTTTCTCATGTGTCATTCTCTCTTAATTTGATGATGAATCCTAGGACCATTACCCTTATTTTGGCCAGATATAATTTAGAAATTTTCACATGTATATTTAAGTTAAATATGAGCCTCAATTATTTTACCTTTTGAAAGTAAAATGGAATCCTTTAGTTTTTCTAAAAGGTATATGATATTTTTCATGAATGTCAAAATAATTTGGTCTTAGTGTAATTTTTAATGACTATCACTATTCTAACTCACCAAATCCTTCAGTGTCACTTAGCAATCTATCTGTTTCTAGCCTTAAGATAATTTGATGTTGTTTTACATTTAAAATTTTGGCTAAGTCGATATAATTCAGAAAAGTGAAACTCAGTTTTCAAGGCTGATTTTGCTATTAGGTTGTTATAGTGTAATCAAGGAACTAATACATTATATCCTGCTCTTTATTTTAGTGGTGTTGAACTAATCATTTTCCTAACATCCTCATACAGATTATAACCATACTTTCTTTAAAAGGTTTACTTCAAGAGTGACAATTTGGGGGCAATTAAATTCTCAATATTAGCTCTTTCGTGCCTTCATGTGAAAGCCATCGGTTCAATTACAGCTTTCAGGTGAAACGTATTATATTTTGTCATGAGTAGTCTGATCCTTCTTGTATGTTTTCTCCATTCCTATATATAGGCAGTCAAGGGTCACCAAAGGAAGTTGAGATTCTTTGTAAACCTCTAACTCACATTTCCAAACAATTTCTAGTATCCTTTTCCTGTTTATAAAAAGTAAGTGCAGCTCAGTGCCAGTGCTCATTTAATTTTACATAAACACCCTCTTTGAGGCTGAAGCAAATCTGACTAATTTTCAATGTGAAAATAAAATATAAAACCTCTTCTTGGAGTTATTTCTAAACAGAACTAACATCAGCATTGTCTGAATCATCAGAATCATCCATTTCAGAAAAATCAGATTAATTAAATGAATATTCGGCCAACAAATATTTGAGAAAGATGTTAACATCATGTGTTAGGAATGCTACATTTTCTAGGATTTGACATTTTCAGTGACTGTGAATTACTGTATTTTGTAAATGGAAATATCACCACTAAAAACAGAATGCTATAAATAGAATGATGTCTTTTGTTTCCAAAGTCCATATACTAGAGCGATGCGAAAATAACAATAAAAGTGAGGTATTTTGTGACAAAGTTCTCTCAGGGTAAACAACCCAGCCTCAAGCGCTGCCAGCGCATATTCTCAGGGTAAACGGGAAAAGGGTTAAGCCCCAAACTCCAACCTCATCCTCGTCATGCTTCCTCTAAGTAGTGCTTACATTGACATTGAGAAGTAGATGTTTGCATAAATGAGACACTTCAAATATTTCTCCTCTCCACTCAAATCTCTATCTTTTCACCAAGTACCATTTCTACATTGTCTTCTATGGAGTAAGTGTTCTTTTTTTTAAATTACAATGTTAACTCATATACCATGTCCTTAATTTTACTCTTATTCTGCATTTACAAGAATTTTGCTTTATCTATTGTCCATATCTATAAGCAGGACCAACTTTTGGCAAAATGACAAATGAAATAAGCAAAGTTTTCATTCTGTTCTTCATTTTAATATCATTTCCAGCTGTAATCTTGCCCTAGGGGTACTTTCCAACATAGAATGAAGTTCTCTCAACTAGTGGTCATATTTGTGAGTATATCTGATAAAGTACTACATATTAATAACTAATGACTGCAAAAAGATCAGCCCTTGGCCCTCCTCAGCAACAATTACATTTTAATTTAGGGCTAAGGGAAGTGTGGAAACATACCAGTTTTGAAATCCTTAAATTAAGAAATTGGTAAGATGAGATTTCAACCATTAGTGAAGGATGTAGTTTGGGGCATGTGCCTTTCCCAATGCCTCTTAAATCATAGCACATAGGCAAGTGCTTATTTTGGCTACTTTAAAATGTCCCTTGTTTATCATTCATAATGTTAGTCTTGTCACAGTTTGAGGGGGTATTCTCTACAATTGTTTGGTAGATGATAAGTGTACACGTAGTGAAATTTGAAGCAGTGCTGCCTGGTGCTGGTTTTTACAATATTACCAAGAAATGTTTTGCAGTAACTCTGGGTACTGGCATGAGCACCTTGTATTACAAATTATACGGCAATTCAGAGCTCAGTACTTTTAGATGGCTAGTGCGTTTGGATAGTAAACTCTTGTTCACATTTTCTAGTAGGCAATGTTTGAATAATTGTTAAATAACTTTCTATTTTGCTTAAAGCACATTGTTTCAGCACTATACTATTTTGCTGTTTCCCAAATTCTTGCCCTAAATTCCAAAATCTTATAATCAAGTGTATGTCCTCCCAATACTGAACTTGGAACAGTTGTAATCAGGATAGCTTTTATTTTGAGTCTTCCAGAAATCCTTATTGGAATTTCCATGTGAATACTCTTTTAAACAAATGGCTTGTTTTCCCCTTATTCCTAGCTTGGCTCCTGCCCTTTGAGGCTGCAGCTTCTGTAAAATCCCAATTTTTATTTAAAAGAATTATGTGTTAGGTTGGTGCAAAAGCAATTGCGGTTTTTGCCATACTTTTAATGGCAAAAACCACAAATACTTTTGCACCAACCTATAACAGCAGGGCAGTGCAGGCCGGTGTGCTCTACGTGGGGCTGCTTGCCTTGCCCTGGGGCTTTTCACATCAGGGTAACTAGAACCTGTGTTCCAGTTCTCAATTAACCTTTGTTCAGACCCGAGGGAACCTGCTTCCAGAAATCAGTTATATCTGAGACCATTCAGGAGTTGTGGACATTAACTTGAAAGAGACAGTCTATTCAAGACTCTTATAGAGACAGGAGGCAGAGCAAGATGGCCAATAGACCCCACCGGCGATCATCCTCCCCTTCTACCCCCACAGGAATACCAAATCAAAAGACTATCCATAGGAGAAAGCACCTTCATGAGAACCAAAAATCAGGTGAGTGATCACAGTACCTGGTTTTAACATCATATCAAGGAAAGAGGCACTGAAGAGGGCAGGAAAGACAGTCTTGAATTGCTGATGTGCACCCCTTCCTCATCCTCCAGCAGTGGCCAGCTCCATGGTGCAGAGAGAGAATCTGTGTACTTGTGGGACTTCTCATTGGAACTCAGTGCTGCCCTGTCCAGCGGAAAGCAACACAAGGCAAGATTCAGCTGGTGTCCACGGAGGGAGCATTTAGAACAGTGATAGCCAGAGGGGAGTCATCTATCCCAGTAGTTGGGTTCCAGCTAGCCTCACCGACACTAGCTAAAGAGTTGTGGGGTCCTAAATAAATTTGAAAGGCAGCCTCAGTCACAAAGACTACAATTCCTTGGCAAGTCCTGGTGCTGTGCTTGGCTCAGAGCCAGTGGACTTGGGGTACACACGACCTAGTGAGACACCAGCTGGAGTGGCCAAAGGAGTACTTGTGTCACCCATCCACCCACCCCAGGCAGCCTAGCTCACAGCTCTGGGAGAGACTCCTTTCCCTTGATGACAGGAGAGGGAGGAGTAAAGAGGACTTTGTCTTACAACTTGGATACCAGCTTCGCCACAATATAATAAAACATCAAGCAGAGTCCTGAAGCTCGCATGACAGGCCCTAACTCCTGGACAACATTTCTAGACCTACCCTGGGTCAGAAGGGAATCTGCAGCCCTGAAGGGAAGGACCCAGTTCTGGCAGGATTCATCAACTGCTGTCTAAAGAGTCCTTGGGCCTTGAATAAACATCAGTGGTAGGCAGGCAGTACTCTCCACAGGCCTTGAGTGAAATCCAGTACCATGTTGGCTTCAGGTGTGACTCAGTGCATTCCCAGCCATGGTGATCATGGAGAGAGACTCCTGCTTAAGGAAAAAAGAGGGTAGAGTAGAAATGACTTTGTCTTGCAACTTGGGTGCCAGTTCAGTCACAGTAAAATAAAACACCAAGTAGGTTCCTAAAGTTCCTGACTCCATGCCCTAGCTCCCAGGCAGCATTTCTAGACCCACTCCAGGCCAGAAGCGAACCCACTGTCCTGAAGGGAAAGACACAAATCTGGTTGGATTCATCACCTGCTGACTAAAGAGCCCTCGGGCCTTGAATAAACATCAGTGGTAGCCAGGCAATAGTCACCACGGGCCTTGGGCAAGACCCAGTACTGTGCTGGCTTCAGGTCTGACCCAGCACCATCCTAGTGGTGGTGGCCACAGGGGTGTTCGCATCACCCCCAGATTTAGGTGGCTCAAGACAAAGAGACTTCCTTTGTTTGGGGGAATGTGAGGGAGGAGTACAAGAGACACTGCCTGGTAATCCAGGGAATTCTCCCAGATTTTACCCAAGACCACCAATGTACCTCTACAAACCTGCAAGAGTCATAGAGTCATCAATAGGCTTGGGATACTCTCTAATGCAGTATCAGCTGCAGTGATCAAAAATTTAGATCATAGCACTCATTTCTCTGAGTACTTGGAAAGCCTTCTCAAAAAGGATAAGTACAAATAAGCCCAAACTGTGAAAATGACAATAAATACCTAACTATTCAATGCTCAGACATCAATAAATATCTACAAGCATTGAGACCATTCAGGAAAACATGATCTCACTAAATGAACTAAATAAGGCACCCCGGTCCAATCCTGGAGAAATAGAGACATATGACCTTTCAGATAGATAATTTAAAATAGCTGTGTTGAGGAAATTAAACAAAATACAAGATAACACAAAGAAGGAATTCAGAATTCTATTAGAGAAATTTAACAAAGACATTGAAAGAATTTAAAAGAATCAAACAGAAATGCTGCAGTTGAAAAATGCAATTCACATACTGAAGAATGCATCACAGCAGAAGAAAGAATTAGTAAGCTTGAAGATAAGCTATTCAAAAATACACAGGCAGAGGAGACAAAAGAAAAGAGAATAAAAAAACAATGAAGCATACCTACAAGATCTGGAAAATAGCCTCAAAATGGCAAATCTAAGAGTTACTGGCCTTAAAGAGAAAATAGACAGAGAGACAGGGATATAAAGTTTATTCAAAGGGATAGTAGTAGATAACCTAGAGAAAGATACCAATATTCAAGTACAAGAAGGTTATACAACACCAAGCAGATTTAACCCAAAGAAGACTACTTCAAGGCATTTAATAATCAAACTCCAAAATGTAAAGGATAAAGAAAGGATCCTAAAAGCATCAAGAGAAAAGAAATAACGAACATACAATGGAGCTCCAATACACCTGGCAGCAGACTTTTCAGTGTAAACCTTACAGGCCAGAAGAGAGTGGTATGACATATTTAAAGTGCTAAAGGAAAAAAACTTTTACCCTAAAATAAAATATCCTGTGAAAATATCTTTTAAACATGAAGGAGAAATAAAAACTTTCCCAGACAAACAAAAGCTGAGTTACTTTATCAATACCAGACCTGTCCTACAAGAAATGCTTCAATCTGAAAGAAATGAACTTTAACAAGCAATAACAAATCATCAGAAGACACAAAACTCATTGCGAATAGTAAGTATGTAGAGAAGTGCAGAATATCATAACATTATAATTGTGTGTAAACTACTCATATCTTGAGCAGGAAAACTAAATTTGAACCAATCAAAAATAATAATAACCACAACAACTTTTCAAGATATAGACAGTATAAGATATAAATATCTTATACAGAGTGTGGTGACCCATACCTTTAATCTCAGCACTTTGGGAGGCTGAGGCAGAAGGATGGCTTGAGCTCAGGAGTTTGAGACCAGCCAGACCCTATCTCTATAAAAAATAAACAAACTAGCCAGGCATGGTGGCATGTGCCTGTGGTCCCAGCTACTTGGGAGGCTGAGGTGAGAGAATCACTTATGCCTGGGAGGTCAAGGCTGCAGTGAGCCATGACCACACCACTGCACTCCAACCTAGGCAACAGACCAAGAACCCTGTCTCAAAAAATTATTTAAGGTTATTTATTAACACTTGTGGATAGTGCTGTGATATCCATAATCTCTACTAATATGGGACCCAACATTCTGTTTGTAGGCTTTAGGCTAGCCTGTACTTTCAGCTTTCTGAACATAACCTTTAAATAAGTATCTAAACAGAGAATAACTAGAGTTTAAAATAGATTCATCACGGTTTGTTTAGAATTCTTTTCTTTAAAAAAAAGTGTTTTTTTTTTTGTTTGTTTGTTTGTTTTTTAGTAGAAACAGGGTCTCGGTATGTTTCCCAGGCTGGTCTCGAACTCCTGGCCTCAAACAATCCTCCCTCCTTGGGCTCCCAAAGTGCTGGGATTAGAGGCATGAGCCACCATGCCTGGCCTTGGAATACTTCTAATACTTGACAAATTTTATCATATGTGGCTTTTGGAGGTTTGTATCACACGAATTGTTTCCAATAGAGCTTTAGTATCCCTAAATAAGTTCATGGTAAGATTAATATGGTTTTCCCTTATGTCAAACATTTATATATTCTTTCTTTCACAGGAACTACTTGCTCTTTTCTTTCATCCTTCCAAGCAGTAGCTCCATCTTCTGATTAATCAGCTTTAGGAGCTTCTTTATTTACTGTTTGGTTAAATATCCATTCTTCTGCAATCTCCTGTTTAATAGCATTGATTTTTCGCTGTAGTTAGCAAGTTTCCTTCTTCAGTGGCCTACTGCCAGCTGCAGCATTTTGTTCATTTTATCTAATTTCCTCTTCTTAATAGGGATGCAAAGAGGATATTGAGGGGAGTCGTGGGGATCCCTTGCCGGCTTATCTTTTATTTTGTCATTTTCTAGTTGAGTGGCTTAGTAAGAATAGCATAATTCCATTCCTCTTGTCTATTTAATGTGAATCCTGGGAAATGTCACTGGGTGATTGGGTGACTTGTATTTCCCAAACCTCTCTGAGACTATTGTTGTTGTGGCACTTGAACTTTTTCTGTGGTGCCTAATGGCTGGATAGTAACACTTATTTCACTGCCAACAATGTGAGATTGACTTTTGATTAAAGCAACAACTTTAATTTTTGCTTTGCCTCTTCTTATTTTGGTCACAATAATCAAGACTTCCAACACATTCATTTTATTTTCTTGCTTTGGGGGTTGTAAAATCATCTTAAAGGGAATAAAATGGCAACCATTCTATGATGAGGAGCCATGGGTATTTCACTAAAGTTTTGTGATAACTGCAGGAGTTCAGGGGAATATGAGTTTCTATGTTAAATGAGTACCTCCCACCAACCAGATTGTTGCTTGCAGCATCCCTCCACTGAGCCTACCTGAAAGACTTAGAGAGGAACATGTGATTGAGGAAACTGCCCTACATGTCAATCCTTCAACCCTTGATCTATGTGGCTTGGAGACCATCCAGGTGAGACTTTGAAATCTAATGGTAGATATTATCTAACTGTGGGGGAGGGGTGAGCTGCCTAGGACAAGTGAACTATAGGATGTCATATTTTGAAAGGATGGTTATTATTAGTGTTATTATTAGCTTTATTAATGAGTAAGAACCCCAAAGATTGTCTTTGTTTTCTTATTTTTAAATTAGTTTTCATTTTAACCAAACCAGTTTGCCTAGATTGAACATGTCAGCAAAGGAGACATGAAACTCTTGATTGGTAAACCATTATAGCTTGAAGTTACAGATTGCAAAATGGATTAAATGATAGGATGCTTTTAAGAGTAGGAAAAAAGCATAATAAGAGATAGAAGGGATTGTTGGAGAAATTGTAAAGATAAATAATATAAATTCCAAGAACAAAAAAGAGAATGATGGTCTATATAAGAAATGGAGATAAAAATTTATTACCAGGAGAGTTAGAAATTTATAATAGATAGATAGCTAGATACATAGATAGACAGATAGATAGATAACCAAGAATAAAAAAGAAATAAAATATTGATGCTTCCTCTCTATCTACCTTTACTCTCCAAAATAATTTTTTTCTGGAATAAAGTAAAGAAAAAATACATTCATAAAGAGGGGAAAAAGGAAATGAAGCATCTCAAAGCTCAAGGACTACAGAGTAGATTGCAAAGGGACTTGAATGAGAAGACATTAAAATAAAAAGAGTGTGGGGATGGAGGGAGACGTGAAAATGAAGGTACAAGGAATGGAGTGGATGGAAAGCAATATGTTAGGCAACACCATCTGAGAAAAAGTGAGCGGGGAAGAAGTTACAGCTTTGAAGTTACTGTTAGATAAGATGGATTATTAAAACATCTGAAATCTTTGGGCTGAATTCAAACTTTATACTACAAAAAAAGATAGATCAAAATTAACTACCTCTGAAGTTTTTGAGCTCTTGGTTTGAATTCACAGAAAAATAAACTCTCAATTGGAATCTTATTTAACAGCAACCACCCACTCCAATCCAGTATTCACTTAGTACAGCAGAGTAGAGCAAGCACTGAATATGAATTGAGTAGTTTAGGTTTTCTAACGATTCAAACCACTGTTAATGAAAATGTGTCCCTTTTTATGACTGCCTTAAGTGATGAATAATGAACTGCTTTATCTTCCTCCCTCTATATCTTCATATCTGGATACAGTGAACTGAGCATTTATGCACATTCGGAAACAAGGGTTTCTGGTTTGTGGACAGCTTTATCCTTTGATTCTTTTGTTATTACTGCTTTACAAGTATGATCCCTTTGATTTTTCCCTACAGCTTTAGGGGATAGACCCCATTTGTAACTTGAGAAGACAAAGCCAGAGGATCAAAATGGCAGTATGAAGATTCAGCTTGGAGCTTGTGATTTCCTTTGAAAATTGACACTCTTGTCAACAAATATTTATTGATTATATAATGCAGATTGGATATGTAAAAAGTATCTAAGATGTGGAGCAGAGCACTTCTTTGGCCACTTTTATAGAGTGTGAAGTAGTAGGCACAGTGTAGGTAATTGATTTTCTTCTATCACTCTGCAAGTAGGAGAAAGGAGGTAGGAGGTAGGTATTGTGTGAGAACTGGGTGTCTCTATTTTTAATCCAGTATTTCCTCTGAATCCTCTCTGCTTCTTACTTCAGAGTCCACTCTTTAAGCCAGCCCAGGGACTACAGTCATGTAAACAACAAAATATAGCGACCAATTAAACATTATATCTATCCCCGAAACAACTGTTTCTCCTAAAACCACAGCAGTTTCTGCCAGGCTGGATACCCAAAGCCTCCAACTAAAATGAAAGCTGAACTTCATCCATTACCAAATAGAGAAGCCCTTGGAATACATGTTTGTGTTCTCACTGAGCTTATTGGTATTAAAAACTGAGCCAGGCAATTTTTATGTTTTCTAATTTAATTGTCAAATCAGGGGTGACACCAGATTTATTTTTATTTTTATTTTTTTTTGAGATGAAGTCTCACTCTGTCACCCAGGCTGGAGTGCAGTAGTATGATCTTGGCTTACTGCAACCTGCACCTCCCAGGCTCAAGCGATCCTCCCACCTCAGCCTCCCCAGTAGCTGGGACCACAGGTGTGCACCACCACATCTGACTAATTTTTGTACTTTTGGTAGAGATAGGGCTTCCCCATGTTGCCCAGGCTGGTCTTGAACTCCTGAGCTCAAGCAATCCACCTGCCTCTGCCTCCCAAAGTGCTGGGATTACAGGCGTGAGCCACCATGCCCAGCCAGATTTCTAATTTGATTACAAATCTAAGAGATTTTGCCAATTGTGGGACTATTTCTTCAAGGAAGACAATAACATATGCCTTCATGGCCATATCATAATATTCCTCAGGAATGTTGATAGATTATTAACTTTAAAGGAGTTTTCGGTTTAAATCAGTATATCCATCAGTAAATGATTCTGCATATCCTGAGTTAGTATATACCACTCAGAGGAGAAAAACATTATTCATGTGTGCATGAGCATTTTCATTTTTACTGCAGCAATGTATCATTTCTTTTTTCTGGGTTCTAAGAAATGCTGCTGCAAAATGCACCCCAGATTTCAGGTAAAAATCTGATGGCTGGCTTGTAAGAAGCTGCTCATTAAATATGTATATCAGCTAAAATCCAAAGGAAACATATTTCACGATCTCTGCCTATTTATTCATCCTCTCCTAAGAGTATTGACATCTTCTGTGTCTTCTATGTGATTACTTACTGCAATTTCTGATTCAGCGCTTGGTCAGTAATTAGGCAGATGGGCAGGAAGGGTTCTAGCACTTCTAGCTGATTCAGATGACTCAGCAGCTGCAAAGATTAATCATTTAGTCTCTGACAATGTGGACTGTGAATGAATGTGTAGGTGTGAATATGAAGGAGCAAAGAGACCTAGAGACGGAAAGAGAGATGGAGAGATAATAGTGATTCATGGCAAGTATAAAAACAGAAGTAATTTTAAAAGCAATGGGTGGCAGTCTATAAATAATTCCATTTAACTCATCACTCAGGAGAAATTGTTGTGCTTGATGCTACCAAATATTTTTCCTTTAAAAACCCTGTTTGGATGATCTGTATGACTTTTCATTTTAGAGTTTCTATGATTAGTGCTATGTCAATGAGATCTAAAGCTAGAAAAATATAAGGCGAAGTAATAAAAAATAAGTATAAATATAATTTTCCCATCCAGTATTTGAGTTAGCAACAGCAGAAGAAAAATTGATTTTCTTCCCTTGAAATAAACAAAAAGAGCTTTCAGAATTATGCTTATGGGAAATAATTAAACATACTTTAAACTTTAGTGCTTTTAATAGTGCATTCAAGAAGTTCTCAAATGGGTTTGGATTTATCAGTGATATCAACATTTTAAAATGCCATGCCTAGCATGTATGTAAGTTGTGGAGTGCAACCTAATGATCTGACTAGTGTAACTGTGAGTGGATCTCTGCAAGGGTTGTGCAGAGGCCCGGCAAAGCACATTCTCATTTGGCCTTTCTTTGCAATGCACATGCACTAATTGGGTATTGCCAGGAGTGTGGGATTGAAAAGGGCACTGAACCCAGAGTGTCTATTTGCCCCTAAGTGCTAACTAATATGATCCTTTTACTGGTTTACTTATTCTTTCAGTTTATTTTTTTTAAGTCCATTGCAGAAGCCCTTGAGTATACATACATAATTAATAACACAAGCCTCTTTGTTCAGGCACTTAAGCACTTGTCCAAACAGGGAGAATCACATTATTAGATAGGGGAAGAAAGGGAGGAGATGTCCCTGGGCAATATTTTATAAACTATAAAGGTTCTTTTCTGTCATTGATCATATCTGACAGGGGATGGGGTTTGATAGGTTAAAATTAAAAGGGGAGAAAAATGAGAGTATGTGACTACTATCAATCTGTAACAGAAGCTCAAGAGATTCTGGCTGCTGCTGCCTGTGGCATGTGATTTAAAGGGTACTGGAGCAAGCCCCAAATTTATCTCTCAAAATCTTCCATAATGCCTAAAAGTGTCACACTTTGGAGTTAAGAAGATGTGCAATGCTCCTGTAGTGGACCTCATTTGCTACCTCAGAACAGAAACTCATTAGGTCATTATCATTTATTAATATCTTAGCCCGAGTTATTTTCTCAGATCAGTTTCAATTGCCTAGCAAGGCCTTGGGAGGAAAGAACACTATAATTGAGTGTTACTAATGATATATAGGACGAGAAAGGTCCAGATAATAGATGGCTCTTTCAGCCAAATGGGTTTGGGAAGGAAACCTGGGCATTTGGGAGGATGATGCAAATGCAATCTGGGCCTAGGCATCATAGGGGTATGGTCCAGATGAGAAGAGAGAGAGAAAGAAGACACACACACAAGGCCAAAAAGTCTGTCTTCTTCATTTATAGCTTAGCTGAGCACACTAGCCTATTTCTAATGTACTGTCCTTTTATTTATGGCATCTATTTTCTTCCGTGTCTGTTGAGCAGAGGATGGCCATGATAGTAAAAGATGATATTTAGCTACCATAGCCACCTCCTCTCCCTTTCGAGTCCACTAGTTTTCAGGGTTATAGACAGGGGAAAAAGATAGAAAACAGACTGGCTTACAGAAGGCAAAGACATTTGTCCTCTCCTGTGGGCACCAAATATAAATTCAAGGAGAAGTCTTGAGAATGAGTGGAGAATAATATAATATAAATTAATTGGAAACAATTTTATCAACCTTTTTGGGTTAGCAGACTGCTTAGTGAAAAGCCATGTGTAAAAGAGTTTATGATGTGATGAGAAACTTTTGTCTCTATGGTCTATGTAGCTATGGAATGTAGATATTTTCTTTATCAGCCTCAACCAAGTAGAGTGAATCAGCAGGATTAACTTGCAGAAATCTATTATTATTAAACTTTAAAATGTTGACTTTCTATGAAATCTGGCTGTGAAAAAGAGTGACATTGATAAAGAGCTGGAAATTGTATACAATGAGTAATTCATTGGTGTTTTTTAACCCCTGAACACCTCATTTTCAGGCATGAATTAACAAGGAAAAAAGGACATTGCTTCTGTGTGGTCCTGAACAGAGGATTGTAAAAGACAAAAGCATTCCTGGTGCTTTGTTAAAATGCAGGTTCTCATCTTCTAAGCTGAATATATCTTTTATTATTATCAAATGGCTCTTTAGCTCATTTACTTTTTGAAAATAGCATTCTATTTGGTTTAAGACTTGGGAAAACTGGAGGAACTTTCCTGCAAATGGACCCAAATACTCATCAAGAAGGAGACTAGCCCTAACATAATTAAGGCTATTCTGTCTGAGGAAGAGAAGGATAAGGAATTTCTGTCCACAAGAAAATGAAGGCAGTTTATGTAAAGAAAAAGGAGAGACTCATCACTTGTCTTCTATGACCATGGAAAATTTGCAGAGGGGAAAAAAGTCCTTAGTTTTATAGCAGGACAGATCTTGGTTGGCCAAAAACAACTTTTTAAACATTACGTTGAAAAAAAGACACCCATGGGAATGAAAACTATGTGAGAAAGATTGTAGAGCCTCTAAGAGTTCTTTTTTTTTCACCAATGAAAATTACCCTTTATGCCAAGAGCCAGGAAAACCACAATTTGAATGAGGTAACCACAAACAACTTAAGCTGACACCAGGAAAAATCAGATGTTGAAATTATCTGACAAGAATTTTAAAGCAGCCATCATAAATTGGATCCAAAAATCAATAATAAATTCTTTTGAAACAAATTAAAAAATAGAAAACCTCAGTAAAGAAATAGAACTTATTTTTTAAATGACCAAATGGAAGCTACACAACTGAAAAGTGCAATTAATTTTTTTTTTAATTCATGGGATGAACCCAATACCAGAGTGCAGATGAGAGGATGAAATCCTGGAGCTGCTGTGCATGGCCATGAACCACCTGCTGTAATGGAAGCAGCGTCCATGTTCCAGGCAGGGAGCCACCTGTGCAGGTGTCAGTGTCAGCTCTGCCCATTCAAGTGTAAAATTATCATCCTTTACAATAGAACTGCATCACATTACTTCCAAGAATTAATTCACTAATTATAGGATCTTATCCAAATCCCTTCATTTGAATATGTGAAAACTAGAATTCAAAGAGGGGAGCTGATTTGCCTGAATTTGTACTGTAGCACTGGGCCTAAGCCAACATTCCTCTATAATGTTGGCTTTGACACCCAATATGATTCCCCCACAATTTCATATGCTAATGCTTCTCAAATATGAGACACTGGGACACAACTTCTTTTTGGGAAGAAATGAAAAAGGTATTTGAGGTCTTAACATGGTAGCACCCTGAAGTTAAATCCTTCAGTAGGAGAATCAGATTTAGCTAAAATTTACCAGGATGCCCAGTTAATAAAGTTTGCCAGATAAAATACAAGATTATCCGTTAAATTTAAATTTCATATAAAAATTATTTTGGTATAAATATATCCAAAATATTTAGTGTTGGCGCTGGATATACTTGTACTAAAAATTACTCATTTTTATCTGAAATTCAAATTTAACTGGGGAGCCTCTATTTCTACATTTTTTTAATTTTAATAAATTCATAAGAGTTGTACATATTTATGGGATACATGTGATATTTTGATACAAGCATACTATGTGTAATGAACATTTATCACCTCAAACATTTCTTATTTCTTTGTGTTGGAAGCATTCCAAATCCACTCCTCAGTTATTTTGAAATATCCAATAAATTATTGTTAACTTTAGTTGCCCTATTGTGCTACCAAACCACTAGATTATATTCCTTGTATTTAACTGTATTCTTGTACCCATTAACCATTCCCTCTTTATCCCTCCTCCTCAATACCCTTCCTAGCCTTTCTTTATCTCCATGATTCAAATATTTCACCTTCCACGTATAAGTGAGAACATGCAATATTTATCTTTCTGTACTTGGCTTATACTTCTTCCAGTTCTATCCATGTTGTTGCAAATGAAAGAATTTCATTATTTTTTATACATGAGTAATATTTCACTGTGTATATACCATATTTTCTCTATCCATTCATCTGGTGATATACACATAGATTGATTCCATATCTTGGCAACTGTGAATAGTGCTGCAATAAACACGGGAGAACAGATATCTCTTCAATATACTGATTTCCCTTCTTTTGAATATACATCTAGAAGTGGGATTGTTGAATTATATGGTACTTCTATTTTTAGTTTTTTGAGGAAACTTCATACTGTACTGTATGAAGTGACTACACATCATGGCTGTACCAATTTACATTCCCACAAACAGTGTACGAGAGTTCCTCTTTCTCCACATCTTCACCAGCATCCATTATTATTTATTTTTCTGAAAAAAAAATTTTAACTGGGGTGAAATGATACCTCATTGTGGTTTTGATACACATTATTCTGATGATTAGTGATGTTGACCATTTTTCGTATACCTATGGGCTGTTTGAATGTTGTCTTTGAGAAATGTCTATTCAGATTATTGGCCTACTTTTAATCGGATTATTTGCTTTTTATTATTAATTTTGTTCCTTTTATATTCTGGTTCATAATCCCTTGTCAGTTGAATAGTTTACAAATATTTTCTCCCATTCTGTAGGTTGTCTCTTTATTTATTGTTTCTTTGTTGCGAGAAGTTTTTTTCAGCTTGATGGGATCCCATTTGTCCATTTTTGCTTTGACTGCCTGTGCTTTTGAGGTCTTAAGAAGTCTTTGCCAAGGCCAATGTCATGAAACATTACCCCAAATTTTAATTTAGGAACTGCATAGTTCCAGGTCTTACATTTAAGTCTTTAACCCGTTTTGATTGGATTTTTGTATATGGTGAGAGATAGGTGCCTCGTTTCATTCTTCCATATATGAATATCCAGTTTTCCCACCACTTTTTATTGAAGAGGCTGCCTTTTCCTCAAAGTATGTTCTTGGTACTTTTGTCAAAAATGAATTGGCAACCCTCTTCTTCAGGTTCTACCTCCTTTGTTCCTGATCCCTGGTAGCAGGCAGACCAACTGTACAGGAAGATTTCCTTCACAAGTAACTTGTATTTGACTTTTTCTTGTTATTATTTTTTCTGTTGTTGTTGGGCTAAAATCAAGATGGAAGCAGGTCTGTCTTCCATTCTAGAAGCTCTAGAGGAGAAGCAGTTCCCTTGTTTTTTCTAACATATAGAGGCCTCCGTAATCCTTGATTCATGGTCCCTTTCCATCTTTAAAGCCAGTTATAGCAGGTTGATTCCTTCTCACATTGGATCACTCTAACCTCCTCTTCTGACTTTCTCTTCCACTTTTCTAAGAGTTCTCAAGAAGTAATAATCATAAGATATACAGGAATTCGTTATAATATTCATCATAACTTTTCATCATGAAGATATTTAAAAATAATCTGAAATGAGTAATGATACCATTGTGGGACAATTTCTTTTTAAAATTTATCTGTGTTTAATTGGAAAAAACTACTTTAAAGTTCATATGGAACCAAAAAAGAGCCCACGTTGCCAAGTCAATCCTAAGCCAAAAGAACAAAGCTGGAGGCATCACACTACCTGACTTCAAACTGTACTACAAGGCTACAGTAACCAAAACAGCATGGTACTGATACCAAAACAGAGATATAGACAAATGGAATAGAACAGAGGCCTCAGAAATAACATCACACATCTACAACCATCTGATCTTTGACAAACCTGACAAAAACAAGCAATAGGAAAAGGATTCCATATTTAATAAATGATGCTGGGAAAACTGGCTAGCCATATGTAGAAAGCTGAAACTGGATCCCTTCCTTACACCTTATACAAAAATTAATTCAAGACGGATTAAAAACTTAAATGTTAGACCTAAAACCGTAAAAAACCCTAGAAGAAAACCTAGGCAACACAATTCAAGACATAGAAACGTGCAAGGACTTCATGACTAAAACACTAAAAGCAATGGCAACAAAAGCCAAAATAGACAAATGGGATCTAATTAAACTAAAGAACTTCTGCACAGCAAAAGAAACTACCATCAGAGTGAACAGGCAACCTACAGAATGGGAGAAGATTTTTGCAATCTACCCATCTGACTAAAGGCTAATATCCAGAATCTATGAAGGACTTAAACAAATTTACAAGAAAAAATCAAACAACCTCATCAAAAAGTGGCCAAAGGATATGAACAGACACTTTTCAGAAAAAGGCATTTACGCAGCCAACAGACACATGAAAAAATGCTCATCATCACTGGCCATCAGAGAAATGCAAATCAAAACCACAATGAGATACCATCTCACACCAGTTAAAATGGTGATCATTAGAAAGTCAGGAAACAACAGGTGCTGGAGAGGATGTGGAGAAATAGGAATGGTTTTACACTGTTGGTGGGAGTGTAAAGTAGTTCAACCATTGTAGAAGACAATGTGGCGATTCCTCAAGGATGTAGAACTAGAAATACCATTTGACCCAGTGATCCCATTACTGGGTATATACCTAAAGGATTATAAATCATGCTATTATAAAGACACATGCACATGTATGTTTATTGTGGCACTATTCACAATAGCAAAGACTTGGAACCAACCCAAACGTCCATCAGTGATAGACTGGATTAAGAAAATGTGGCACATATACACCATGGAATACTTTGCAGCCATAAAAAAGGATGAGTTCATGTCCTTTGTAGCGACATGGATGAAGCTGGAAATCATCATTCTGTGCAAACTATCGCAAGGACAGAAAACCAAACACCGCATGTTCTCACTCATAAGTGAGAACTGAACAATGAGAGCACTTGGACACAGGGAGGGGAACATCACACACCAGGGCCTGTCATGGGGTGGGGGGATGGGGGAGGGAGAGCATTAGGAGAAATGCCTAATGTAAATGACGAGTTAGTGGGTGCAGCAAACCAACACAGCACATGTATACATATGTAACAAACCTGCACGTTGTGCACATGCACCCTAGAACTTAAAGTATAATAAGAAAAAAATTATCTGTGTTTTCTGATAATCCTACAATTAACATTATAGTTTAATAATTAGACAAAAAGGTGATTAAAATGTGTTTATGTTGAGAGATGAAGGAAAAATCTCTATTTTCCATAGTTTGGAGACTTCTACGTCTTCTTACCAAAACCGTTGGATACTTTTCTCTAGTTTTTCTTTCTGTCTGCCTATTTTATTCTGATAAACCTTTAAAATGTTATTCAATACCCTATTTTAAGTGTCAATGTTGTACCATATTAAGTGCATAGATACAAACATGACTAAAGCACAAGCCTCTACCTTCACATTACTTACAGTCTTGTGGGGAACATAGAGAAGTGAAGAAAACAATCGGGTACATATCACAGCAAAGTTTTGAGTAGGCTGTTATGGAAACTCAGAAGAGTAAAGTCCTGGAGGGGTTCTTAACGTAAAGTCTTCAAGAAGAAATCTGGGTGAGATGAGTAAGAGATGTCCTAGGTAAAGAGGAAGAAAACAGCGTATTTCAGGCAGAGAGGCATTATTTGCAAAAGGACTGTGTTGTGAAAGTGCTGACCATCTAGGGTATGTTGAGAAGTTCTTTGAAGAATAGTCAAAGTTGACATCTAGGTTTCTGGGTTACGACAATGAGGTAGATGATGAGATCATTTACTGGCAATGGAAACAAAATGGGAGGAGCAGTTCTGGCAATTTGAAGTTAAAGATAGAGGTTGACAAATTCAGTTTGGGATGTGTTGAATGGAGTAGCCTGAGGGAAGTTTCAGTGGGAGATATCTCATAGTTTAAAAGGGAGATTGGGGCCAGAGATTAAATTTGTGATTTATTAGCATATAGGAATAAGATTACATAAGGAAGAGAATGTAAAATGAAAAAAGTCAAGGACTGAGGATAGAACACTAAGAAACATCAACATTTAAAGGACTTTGGGGCCTGGTACAGTGGCTTACGCCTGTAATCTCAGCACTTTGGGAGGCCGAGGCAGGTGGATCACTTGAGGTCAGGAGTTCAAGACCAGCCTGGCCAACATGGTGAAACCCCATGTCTAACAAAAAATACAGAAAATAGCTGGGCATCGTGGCATGTGCCTGTAATCCCAGGGAGGCTGAGGCAGGAGAATAGCTTGAGCCCAGGAGGCGGAGGTTGCAGTGAGGCCACATGGCACCACTGCACTCCAGCTTGGGCAATAGAGTGAGACTCCACCTCAAAAAAAAAAAAAAAAAAAAAAAAGAAGGAAAAAAAAGGACTGTTGAAGGAAGTAGAGATTTCCCCCCCCCCAAAAAGACAGGGAAGCAGCAGCTACATAGATAGGAGGAAAGGCAGGATAGTGTCTTAGAAACGAAAAGAATTTCAGTAAGAGGGAGAGGTCCATGTGACCACTGGATATTACATTGGTCATTACTGACTTTGGCAATGTCAATTAATCAATGGAGTGGATACAAAATTATAGTAAATTAAAGAATAAATGATATGAGTGGACACTGAAACAATTAGGATAGGCAACTCTTTAAAGAAACTTGGCTATTATGCATAATCAAAGATTGTTGCAGTAAGTAGTGTGGGCATCAGATCAAGGGGAGCCATTTTTTTAAGATAGAGAGTTAAGCATGTTTCAGTGCTGTTGGGAAGATATGGTAGGGAGGGAAAGGACAAAGATTCAGGAGACAGAAAGAGAGCAGGCATGCTTGGAGTGGGGGACTTGATGAAGTGATGGCAATCTGAGACATCAGGAAACAATAGGATCAAGAGTATATGTGGAAGTATTAGCCTTATATTACAGTAGATCACCTCTTCCATTGTTACAGAAAAAGGAACGGAGACTGAGTGTTGAGCAGGGGTGTTTATAGGTGGCAGGGCAGAACATTTGAAGGGTTCTCTTATGATTTAATTTTTCCAAATAATAAGAGGTGAAATTATCTGAAGGAACTGTGGGGCAGAGGGGTAGTAGTGGTAGGAAAGTAGAGAAGGTTTGAAAGAGCTGTTATTAAGAGAGAACAATAGGAAGATTACTGGGGGTCATTGGAAGCAATTTGAGATTAAAGACCAAGAACTTGCAGTAGACTAATTTGTAATTTTCTCCAACAACATTCAGGAGCTCAGCACAGTAGGGCCAGAGAGGTGGACATTTGGATTGATACATTGCTTGGATTTTATCATGTGGTGCTACATAAGGACAATGAATAAGAAAGGTGAGGAAATGGTCAAAAGAATAATTGAAATATTTGATAGTGGGATTTAGGCTGGATAGAGAAGTTAAGACAGGAATAGTCTATTCCATTTTTCCCGATTGGGTTTCCAAGGGAGTTGTAGTTCAAGCAAGCAGGCAGGCAGTAGAATTACACAGTTTCTAGGTTCTTAAAATGTCAAAACATCAGTAATTTTTATCACATCGCAGGGCCACTGAGTATGTTATACAGTCTTGTCAGAAGGGAAAAGATGGAAATCATGTCCTGCAAAGGAAAAAATGTTAAATATAAAATGCTAAATCCTTGAAACTAATATTTTAGTGGGAGAGAACCGGGAGAGAAAAATGGCCAATATGCAAGTATCTGGGATGACAGAGCAAGTAGTAGAGCAAAAGCATGAGATCTAGACTTGGTAAATTCTGGAGCCATAATGCAAAGTGCCGGTAGTAGCTTTGTATTTTGGTCCAGCTCTAACTTGAACAGGTGTGTCCAATTGACTTAGAGGCATAAGAACAGTGACAGAGAATTCGGTAGAACTTTGGGGCTGACTTGATGTAACAAGCGAAGAAAAGAGATAAATCATAGATGGGAGAATGCTACAAGTGATGGAGGTGACAGGGAAAAGATATTTATGTGGAAAATATGATGAATTCTATTTTAGACTTGACAAATCTAATAATCATCAAGTAAACATATTCAGCAGGAATAATGAGGGTGGAGGTAGCCTGAAGATTTAGCTTTGAGGAGAGAGGCCATTTCTCTTACTGTCTCCTGTCTCCAAAGAAAAGGAGGAAGTAAAAACTGAAAAATAAGAGACTGATGGGTGCCACTGGCCAGGCCTGTAGGTTAAAGATTAACCCCCACCTTAACCACTTGTGCTACCTATAGATCACATACAACGGTATGGGGAAATACTTGCCTTGCTCACCACCCGCACCTCGTCATGTACCCCATGCTTGCTGAATCTATCACTTGACACTCTTTCATGTGGACCCCTTGGAAGTGTAAGCCCTTAAAAGGGCCAGGAACTCTTTCTTTGGGGAGCTTCGTTCTTGAGATGCAAGTCTGCCGACGCTGCCAGCCAAATATAGCCACTTCTTTCTTTAACCTGGTGTCTGAGTGGTTTTGTCCTCAGCTTTTCCTGCTACGTTTCAGCTGTCGTCAACACAGATGTCATAGAAGCCATTAAAATGAATGAAATTTCTAGGGTAAAGAATGAAAAAAGAGCAGGAGCATTGGAAAATAAGTCCACAGAAAGGTGTAGAAGGAAGAGTAACCAGTGAAGTTAATAAAGAATAAGTATATGGAGAGAAAGGAAAAGAATAAAGATAGATAGTGGTATGGAGGTCAATGAAACAAAATTTCAAGGTGGAAGTGATGGGCAACAACATGCTGTGAAGAGAGAATGTGGATTTCTTAACAAGAAGGTCACTGGTAAACTTTGAGAAAGCAGTTGCCCTAGTGAGGTGGAGCAGAAATAAAACCGAAGTGGTATCTACAGGGAGAGGTTATATAGAAAGAGGAATAAGCTCATGTAGATTATTTTAGAAGTTTGACCATGAAACAAAAATAAAATAAGGTGATAGCTAGAGGGAGTAGTAAGATTAAATAATGGTTGTTTTTCAGGTTTGGGAAGACCTATGCCCCTAGGAAGTTGTTAAAGATTCAAATATTTGATTATTATTACATACATGCTCTGGCTGTAAAATTTTCTAGTTATTCACTAAATCCATCAAGCCATCAACCAACGTACAGAGCCAATAAAGACCTTTAGTCGATTGTGCATTGTGCATTGGTGTTAGGATACTAATGCTACATCCATGTCAGCTCATGTTTAATCATTTATAATTTACCCTCACAATGTTTTTCTTTAATTTCATTTTTTGGGAATAGGGTCCCAAGAGTTTATATGGCAGTATCAATGATTATACTATAAACACACAGGCTAGTTTGGGGGCTTGGAATACTAAAGATATTTAATGCTTTTAACTAACAGTTCTAAACCTTAGTACTTAGAATTCATTTTTTCAAACACTTATTTCTGAATGTGGAAATGCAAAAATCTTCATCAATTTTTATAAACACAATTCATTTAGAAGCAGTTCAGCTATGTAAATATACTTTGGCACTGAATAGAGAAACTATATTATTTTGTTTTATTGTTGGGCAGAGTAGAAGAACAGCGAGGAAAGGAATGAGTAGCCACTTTTATTGGAAATTAGTTTGTTTTTGTACCTCATTCTTCATTATGTTCTCCCTTTACCACAGTGGTGAGTAGTGATTAAGGGCACAGCCTTAGGACTCAAACAGATTTCAATTCCAGTTTGAGCTATGCCACTAATTAGTTGTGGGCAATTCACATCTTTGAACTTCAGTTTTCTCATCTGCAAAATGGGGATAATGATACCTACTTTGTAGAATTTTCACGATTTAATTAGGTAACTTATGTGAAGAATCTAGCATATTACCTAGACTAGATTTTTTTCCTTTTCTTCCTGCATTTTATTCTTCTTCAAAATTAACCACTCTCGTCTATAAAATTGGATGCTATTTTTATTGCTTTTATTCATATCAGCCACAATGCTTATTGTCAACTATTAACTCAGTCCAGAGTGACTAACAATCATGAGTTTGGTGTCTTGGTAATTGATTCTAACAGCTAATGTGAAGAAATGTTTTCAAAGAGTACCTTTAAAAAATGAGAAAAAAAAGATATCATTATACAGTAGTAATGATTATTTACCTCTAATAGGAAGAACACTATTTTTCTATTATATTAAATTACATTACAATATTGAAGAGAGTTGAAAAAGGAAAGAGATAGGGATACATTATTTTGATGGACAAAAATGTTCTGTCACATATCCATTCCTTAGAACGAAGACCTGCCCTTTCAGAAATATGCCTTGCAATTCCCCTCATCACTAATGTTCCTTAAAAAGGATAAAAATTGTTTTTCAACCTAGTTATTTGGGGGCTTTTAAATAAAAATAGAAATGGTGCAAATATATTAGAACCATTCATTTTAAAAATATTTGAATGAAATTATTTAATATATGATTGATTATAGCACACTTCCAATTCAAAGTCAGCTGCATTGAATTCTTTTTAGAATTAAGTACACATTAGGAATGAATAAAATAAAAATTAAATGTCAGGCTTCAGCTGTCCTCTGTCCCACATAAATCCAAGTGTTTAAGATTCCAAATTAATTTTGCTTACTTCTATACTATGGAAATTAAAATGCCAAGTATTTTCTCAACACATAAATACTTTAATCTCCACAAACCCTAAATACTTTGATATAATCTATTTTTTTAATTTTATCACAAACTTACATGGATATAATAATATACTAGTTTATTATGACTTAATATGTATTGAATGCTGTAAATTGGGTTCACAGTCCAAGTTAATTACTCATGTTGATATTTGTAGTAACTAAATGCTGTATGATTAGGCACAATCTAATTATTGATAGAGGGGATATAGACAATTGGCTGGTGGCCCAGAAGGTCCGGGCTGAGGTGGAAGGGTATATTTATGCCGATAACTGCCCAGGGATAGAGACGGTTCTAAGATGGAAATACCAGGAATTTAAGTAAGAAAGTATAAGTGAACATCCCAGGAGAAAATAGAGGAAGAGGGAGTAAGTTGGCCTATTTTCCCTTCTGTGCCTGAGGGATATGTAAGGCCTACACTTTGTAAAGGGTGAAGTCTCATTCACCCTTTCTTTTGCATTATCTTCCTCTTGTTCAAGAGAAAGAATTGGCCTAAAGAGTTGCTGGGTTATTTGTTTGTTTATCATTGTAGTATATTACAGTCAGCATAAAGCTATCTCTGGACCCCCCAGAGAGCGAGAGTTAAGGTGACATCTCCTATTCTGGGAACTTCTTTCCCCATTCTGTCCCCTCCCCTTCCTCATGTACTGAGTTGCCTTGTTTCCCAGCTTTATCACTGCTCCAGCCAGAGTCACATTTTTTTTTCCAGGTTGTACTCCAGGGGGAAAACACTTACCTATAGTAGCTATTTTGAGGTGCAATGAGTTCTAGAAGGACACATTGTAGAGCATCTGGCTGTAGAGCTGACTCTAGTTTAAGCCTGTGCTGTTGCATACCATTCTTTGAACATTAGCAAAGACGTGAGAATCAGATAAGAGCATCAATAAACAAGTCTTTGGGTTTTATTAGGCAGTGAACAAGGGGTAGGAATGTTGAATGTCTTAGTGTCATGACTGTATGCAGACTCATCAAATAGGTGTATCATGTTTGAGACTTTCTTTAAGGAATGTATACTCAAATAATTCTGCTTTTGTCAGTATAGGGGTTTGGGGAAGTGAAATAAGATTGGGATGCTAGACAAGTTTGACAAGTTGAAATGGATAAAAATAATCAAGGCAAAGTCAATTAAAAGTAAGTTCACTGAGGGAAGAATATCAGATTACAGATGAGTACAAGATAGTCCTGGATTCATTATATGTAAGTACAGCAAATCACTGCATTAGGCCTGTGGGAGTAATAGGTAAAAAAAAAAGCCAGTAATGGAATGCCCTATGGTTGTAAATGTGAACACTATCTTATATATAGATATATTAATAGCATGAAGGGGCTGAGATGTAATCTTGCTTTATTCTGTATTAGGTTTTTGTCATGTCTTCCAGGTGGAATAATGTATTCATTTTCAGCATCTATGGTCTGAGATGTGGAGTATTTATTTATCTTTTTACTTTAATGATTTCAACTTTTATTTTAGATTCAGGGGGCATTTAGAGAAGGGCCAGGGTAAGCTAGCCAAAGTGATTCCTTTGAAACTTGTAGAAAATTGCCCTTGTAAAAGAAATTTAAAAGAACTGAAGGATTAGCTTAACCACAAGTCTTCAAATAGTTGGAAAGGTATTGGGGTAGAAGGGGTGGATCAGACAGCTGTTCAACACTTCCACCCAAGTCAGACTACATGAGATAAGCTTTAATTATAGTGAGGCAAGTCAGAAGTTTATTTTTTATGTAACATTTCTCCTCACTCTACAATACTAAAAAAGTAGATGTATTTAAAAGTAAAGATAGATTTAAAATTTTCCCCTTTGAGATTTCTCTGAATAATGAAAATAGCTACCTTTATGAAATGACTTTAGCACAGATTGGCCATATATATGGCTAAGTGGGTCTATTAGAATTTTGCAAAACCTTGTAAGTAATAGAAGGCTGTGAAATAAGGTTCATCCACCAATTCAAAGGGGAAAATTGGACTCCTAATCATTCATTTTGTTTCTCATAATTTCGATATCATTTGCCCTCAGGGGTGTTTTTAACCCCTGAGGGCTTCATAGATGTTAAGATTTCCCAGACCCTCTTTTACATTTGACAGTATTTAACACCAACCTTTTTTCCAGTTTTCAGTATGCCTATACATTTGTCATTTGTTTATCCTGACTTTCTAGGCTGTGTTCTAGCAAAATAGAAATGATATATGTGAAAATACTTCTAGTTAATCATCACATTTCAGATTTATTAGATTATTCTAGTTCTTGCTAAGTTTTCTACCTCTAGAATCTTTCATGTCCAAAGCAGATGTTTGTGAAAATTGGCTCAAATAAAGTGAATGGCTAAGCTGCTCTCAAGCCATTTTTTATTCTGTACTGACATAAATGTTGACAACATAAACTTACTTTAAGAAGTAAAATGAGAAATTGAAGAAAAGATAGAATTTTGAATGTGCTACTAACTCTGAGTATATATGATTGAGCACTGTGGTAGGCATGATAAAGGGATGTTTATTTTTCTTTCTTCCAATTTCACCATGGTTATATTTCAATAACCGAGGCTGGCTAACTAAACAACTAGTAACTTCAGGCAATTAGCTACTTGTTTGGGCTTAAAGATACTTAACACTCATTTTTGACTAATTCTTTTCACTGAAATTTTCAGTGGAAATTTATCTCAGTTAATTGCTTCATGCAAAGTAAACTGGAGAATTAGAGTAATTATCCACCTGACTTAACAAAAAGGTGACCTCTTTGGCCTCCATTATAGCACCGGGATATTTTAAGCAAAATTCAAGTTTTGCTTGAAACTAGGAAAATATTGGTGTCAAATATTTACAAATGTAACATTTGTTCAGAAAACTGCCTAAATCCTCAACTTCTATGTTGTCTGAATATTAACAGCCATAGTGCTAATTAATGAAAAACATAGTATACTGTAGATTTTTGAAAACAAAAAAAGCATTGTTTGAAGACAATTGGCAACACTAAACTATCCTTGTGAAAGCAAGCATATTAGGAAAGGGGAAAAGGTGACAGAAATTCTAAGCTGGCTTTTGTAGTTACTGGTGTAAAATAGTACCAAAAATGTGTAATAAGGAAAAAAAGAGGCTCAAAACTCGCCATTTTAAAACATCTCTCTAAGAAGAGTGCTGTAGTGATAGAGATTTAATAAAATTTACAACTGTCAGACTAGCACAGCACCCCCTAGTAGGGCAGTAGGGGCTAACGAGTATCAATTATGCAGGAAGGGCTCAGGTGAACAGAGCAGAACCAAAATGAAGCTCTTAAGGATTCTTATACTCACTGAGGACATTGTGAAAGAAAGATCTTGTAAACAATGGGGCTAAAACAAGGCTGTTAGCAGCTAATCTATTGTTACACAGAATATAGATGTAACAGGGGCTTGCACCCAGGATGGTTACTTGGATCTTTCCTGTGGAGTTGGCACTAGGGTAGTCAAGAAAGAGAATAATTTAAATGAATAATCAAAAGTAGTAGGCTTGATTAGGTCTGATAGAGATTATGTCCGGAGGGAACAGATAGTAAAGAAATTTCCATGGCAATATGGTTTTCTCAGAAGAAATGGGCTGGAAGTGAATGTAAAGGGATAAAAGGTGGGGTTTGGCAGAGGTATCTTTGCTCGAAGGGGGTTTTTGCAAAAAGAGCAGATGATTCTGGACCAAATGTTGCAATGAGGGTATTTCCCAAATAGAAGAGTTATGCTGAAAGAACTTTGTAGCCAAATGTTGCTGGCAACAGGATGGGTAAGATCCTTCCCTTTACACACTATGCACCAAGTGAGCTGTTCTGGCTATAAAGAGTCCCAGCATTTGGGGACAAGAGTCTATGCCTTCCTTAGTCCGGTAGTTCCTGCCTTGACCCTACCCTTAAATCCGATATAGTGAAAAAAGATTCTGAAAATTCTGACAGGAACTGGACGGGAGTCAAAGGAGGTGAAAGTTGTCACTTTGTTATCCTTTTGAGTCAAGCCAGACTCCTTGCAGGATCACATAATTACTTTAATAATTTCAACTTTTATTTTAGATTCAGGGGGCATTTAGAGACACTAACAACTCAGGCTCAATGGGGAAAAGTACTGACAATGTAAACTGAGTTTTATATTCTGATATTTTAATCATAATTTTGTTTCTATAAATTATACCTTTTCATCTTATTTAGTTAGTTCCAGAGCAGACTAAAGCATGAAATAATCATAAATACATTAGCTATAAACAAATTATTCCTCCCAATGATTGAAAAAAAAAAAGACCTGCCAGAGCATGCATCAGTGATAATACAGAGTTCATTTATATAAGGCTTATAAAGTCAGGTTAAGTAAATGTTTTCTGGCAGCTTGATTTTTATGTCTGAAAACAAGATAGGATTATTTATCATGATAATTAATATTGCTTTTTTTTTTTTTTTTTGAGACGGAGTCTGGTTCTGTCGCCCAGGCTGGAGTGCAGCGGCGCGATCTCGGCTCACTGCAAGCTCCGCCTCCCGGGTTCACGCCATTCTCCTGCCTCAGCCTCTCCAAGTAGCTGAGACTACAGGCGCCCGCCACCAAGCCCGGCTAATTTTTTGTATTTTTAGTAGAGACGGGGTTTCACCGTGGTCTCGATCTCCTGACCTCGTGATCCACCCGCCTCGGCCTCCCAAAGTGCTGGGATTACAAGCGTGAGCCACCGCGCCTGGCCGAATTAATATTTCTAAATCAGAATCTTTATTCAAGTAAGTGGGACACACTATATACAATGGACCTAATTCTCGTCTATTTATTAGGTGTGTAAATCAAAATGCAGATTATTTTAGAAGTACAAGTAGAAAAGTAAAAATGTTTTTAAAATTGCAAGCATATTAGCATCTATGCTAGATGAAAATCATCTAATCTAAACAGAGCCCTGTGCTCCCGATAAAGGTTAGAGTGTTGCTTCTAATTAAGGTGAGGTCAACAGTGCATTGTTACCTTTCCATAGTGCACATGCAATAAACAGGTGATATTAATCAGGCCTGAGTAGATAGATAGCCATATCAGAGTGAGACAGTTAGGAGTGATAAGTATCATTATTTGAGAAGTTAACAGAGATGCAAGGATTGAATAAATAAATTCTAATGACTCCATACAATATGTTCTAAATAATTCCTTAGCATTTTTATTAAACATACTCGGCTGTTCTAGCACCACATGTTTATATGATATTCTATTGTAAGGGAAGTGACAATCAGAACATACGGTTATCACTGTTTATGTAAGAAGGTGAACTAAGGGAAGTGACAATCGGAACATATGATTTATGTAAGAATGTGAACTTAGTCAAAAGCACCACGGACCATATGCCATGAGAGGTGAGTAGCTGGAGTTTAACATGCTCAGTAAAGTGAGATGGCCACTTTGGAACAAACTTAACTGCATATAATAAAAGACTAGAAGGCAGGTAAAAATGTCCAGAGGGCATAGTGGTAACTAATAGGTGGTAATCAAAGTAGTATTAGGGAGGTAGTAGGTAAGTGTTCCCTAAAACAGAGGATAGACTAAAAGTAGAAGGGCTGGGAGACAGGAGATCAGGGATGATATAAGACATGAGTGAGAAGGGGACAAAGGGATGGGGGCTGGGCCTGGTATGAAGGGAATGAGAGTGTTAAGGAGAGAATGCAAAGGAGGGAGAAGGGCAGTTTTATTGAGGGGGCAGGAATGAGATAAGAGAGTCAATAGAGAGTGCAAAGGGGCTAATGGAGTCTGAATCCAGAGTGGGGAGAGAAGAAAATGGGAAGGCAGCAGTGGGAGGGAATTTGGAAAAGAATAAAGGGAGGTTGAGGGAGGTGGGACGTTGTGAAGGCAACCAGCCGGTTATTACAATTAGATGTACTCCAAATAAAGAGAATGGATAGCGTCTGTGGACAATTTAACTTCTATTAATTTAAGCCATTTATTTAATGCCCATTTCTTTGCTCCAGCGAATATAAACAATGTGATGCCTCCAATTGTTTTTGGGTATAGACAGAATAAATAAATTATAAATGTAAAAATATATTAATAAATAATTCTAACTCTTTCACTATTAATTTACTTTCCCAAAAAAAAGATGTATAATTAAGATTAAGCAACAACAGGATAACTTGCAATGGCATAAAGCCACCTGGTTGGTAGGGGTGTTAGTTACTAAACAGACTGGTATTATGGCTATCTTTTCTCTTTGAAGAAGTTTAGAATGTTGCTCTTTTTCTGAACATGTTCATCTGCAAATTGTGATAATGTGAAAATGTAATAATCTAGTAATCAAAAGCTTAGTAGCATAGGTCCAAGTGATCAAAAGAAAATGAAAATAGCATTTGAGAAGCAGTATAACCTTTTACTTTAAGCAAGTATTTTCAACATTAGTATTTGTTGTATCTACACATACAACAAATACTATGTTCATTTCTATGATACTGAATATGAATATTACATTTTAAATATATTACATTTCCCAAATATACATTTTTACCACATATATTTTAAACACATTCCAAATAAAAGGAATCTAAGTGCACTCAAATAATGATTTCCATTCCTCTTGTATATGTTTACTGAATGTGAGTAAAATGTATTTAAGAAATGTAAGTCATTTTTCTGCCATTTACTAAAGCAATCTAGGTATGTTGTGGCCACCTCCAAATAACACATATAGATATTAAAATTTCCAAATTTGCATGTGCTTCTTTCTGAGAGTATTGATCAAAATCTGTTTAGGTGGAGCAATTGACCTTAGGGTATAGCATATCAAGACAATCACTCTGGACTCACCATTTTCACAAGCTCTGCATTATTGCAGGGAATATGTTGCATAGATGCTCTAGAATGACAGGAACTCAGTATTTCTGAGGGAGGAAAAATCAGGTGACATTATAGGCTATTAGTAAAAACAATATGAGATACTCTTCTATAATTGGCACATAAACACTCCCACCCATAGCAAAGGGAACCAGGGCTAGTTTGATCACAAAGTTTTCCTCATCTTTAAATACTCTCCTTGAACCTCAAAATGTCCTTTTGCAAAATCTACTATTTGTACTCCTCTACCTTCAAGCCTTTTAACATTACCCTTCGCTTTTATTCATAATTTGTGCATTTATGTGCATTTTTCCATTCTTTTGGCTTGTTTGATGTCCTATTTTATAAGTGAGGTTTACTGAAGAATATTTTTTGTAGAATAAAACACATTTTTAGGATACAGTTATATGTTTTGATAAACACATCTAATCATGTAACCACAGCCACAGAACATTTGTATCAACCCCAAAACATGTGGCCCTTTGAACAAAACCCTTGCCTTTTATCTGCAACCCTTGGCAACCACTGGTCTGTTTTTGGGCCATACAGTTTACATTTTCTAAGATGTTATACAAATGAAATTGCAGAGTATGAAGCTTTTCAAGGCCATCTTTTTAACTTGAAATAATGTAATTGCAATTCATCCAATTGTTTGCAGGTACCAGTAGTTTATTCTTTTTTATTGCTGAGTAGTATTCTTTTGAAAGGATGTACCACATTTTGTTTATCCATTCTACAGTTGAAGGATTGTTGGTGTTTTCAAGTTTTTGGAAATTATTATTAAAGCTGCTATAAACATTCACACAAAATTTATTGTGTGAATATACATTTTCATCTCCTCGGCTAATATTTGTGAATGGTATGCTAGGTTATATAGTGTATGTTTAACTTTGTAGGAAACCTCTGAACTGTTTTCCAAAGTGCCTGCACCATTTTGCATCCCCAGCAGAAAGTTAAGGGAGTTCCAGTTGATACTGATTTTCTTCAATATTTAATATTTTCAGTTTTTTCATAGTTGTTTGCCTTTTAGTCATTCTAATAGGTGTACAATAATGTCCTATTGTGGTTTTAATGTGGATTTCTTAATAGCTAATGGTGTTTAACATTTTTTCACATGGTTTGTTCCCATTGGTACATCTTCTTTGGTGGAGTGTTTGTCAAATCATTTATACATTTTACAAGTTGTTTTTCTCATAATTATTGAATTTTGAGTTTCTTTTCTTTTCTTTCTTTTTTTTTTTTTTGAGATGGAGTCTTGCACTATTGCCCAGCCTGGAGTGCAGTGGCATGATCTCGGCTCACTGCAAGCTCCACCTCTTGGGTTCACGCCATTCTCCTGCCTCAGCCTCCCGAGTAGCTGGGACTACAGGCACCCGCCACCACGCCTGGATAATTTTTTGTACTTTTAGTAAAGATGGGGTTTCACCGTGTTAGCCAGGATGGTCTTGATCTCCTGACCTCGTGATCTGCCCGCCTCGGCCTCCCGAAGTGCTGGGATTACAGGCATGAGCCACCGCGCCTGGCCGAATTTTGAGTTTCTTATGTATTCTGGATACAAGATCCTTTTCAGATATAAGATTTGAAAATATTTCCTTCTTTCTACGGCCTGTCTTATCATTCTCTTAATGGTGTTTTGTAAGAGAAGGTATTTTGAATTTTGATGAAGTCCAGTTTTTGCTTGTATGAATCATGCTTTTAGTGCCAAATCTAAGATATCTTTGCCCATCCAAGGAACACAAAAATTTTCTTCTTATTTATATTATTTTTTCTAGAAATGTTATATATTTTAGGTTTTGTACCTATGTTTATAATCCATTTTGAGTTTTTCTTTGTATATATTGCAAGCAATGGATCAAACTTCATTTTCTTCCACATGGATATCCAAATTTTTCCGCACCCTTTGCTGAAAAATCTATTCTTTCTCCACTGAATCACCTTTCCAATTCTGTAAAATCTCAGTTGGCCATGTACATTTGGGCCTATTTCTGAATGTATTATAATCCATTGACCTATTTGTCTATCTTTCTTTTAATTTTTAAAATTTATTTTTTAAATAAATTGTATAAATTTAAGGAGTACAAGGGCAGTTTTGTTACATGGATGGATTGTGTAGTGGTCTGGGCTTATAGCATATCCATCGCCCAAATAGTGTACATTGTAGCCATTAAGTAATTTCTCATCCATCACCTTCATCTCACCCTACCACTCTAAGGAGTATCCAATGTCTATCATTCCATACTGTATGTCCATGCATACCCATTATTTAGCTCCTACTTATAAGTGAGAAAATGTGGTAGTTGACATTCTGTTTTTGAATTATTTCACTTAAGATAATGGCCTCCAGTTCCATCCACATTCCTGCAAAAGTCATGACTTCATTTTTTTATGATTGAATAGTATTCCATCGTGCATATATGCCACAATTTTCTTTATCCAGTCACCTGTTGATGGACACTTATGTTGATTACATATCTTTGCTCTTGTAAATATTGCTGTGGTGAACATAGAAGTGCAAGTATCTTTTTTATATAATGATTTGTTTTCCTTTGGGTAGATATCCAGTAGCAGTGAGAGCTGGATCAAATGGTAGTTCTATTTTTAGTTCTTCAAGAAATATTCATACTGTTTTCTACAGAGGTCTTACTAATTTACATTACCACCAACAGTTTATAAGTGTTTCCCTTTCTGCATATCCTTGCCAACAACTGTTAGGTTTTTTTGGTGTTTTTTTGTTTGTTTACTTTTTATAATAGCCATTCTGACTACTGTCAGATGATATCTCACTGGGGTTGCAAGTATTTTCTCTCATTCTGCAGGCTGTCTATACACTCCATTGACTATTTATTTTACTGGGTGGAAGCTTTATAGTTTAAGTTCCACTTGCCTATATTTGTACTTGTTGCCTGTGCTTACCAGGTATTAGTTATGAATTCCTTGACTACAACAATATCCAGAGTTTTCTCTAAGTTTTTGTCTAGTATTTTAACAGTTTCAGTTCTTACATTTAAGTCTTTTTTTTTCTTCAACTTTTATTTTAAGTTCAGGGGTACATGTGCACAATGTGCAGGTTTGTTGCATAGGTAAATATGTGCCATGGTGGTTTGCTGCACAGATCATCCCATCACCTAGGTATTCAGCTCAGCATCCACAAGCTATTCTTCTTGATGCTCTCCCTTCCCCCAGTGACCCCTCTGACAGGCCGCAGTGTCTGTTGTTCCATCCCATGGGTCCATGTGTTCTTATTACTTGGCTCCAATTTATAGGTGAGAAAATGCAGTGTTTGGTTTCCTGTTCCTGTGTTAGTTTGCTGAGAATAATGGCTTCCAACTCCATCCATGGCCCTGCCAAGGACATATTCTCATTCTTTTTTATGACTGTATAGTATTCCAAGCCCTAGGGAGAACAGCTTGGAGGTTCCTCAAAATCTATATATAGAGAAATGCCATACAATTTGGCAATTGCACTGCTGGATATACATCCCAAAGAAAGTAAATTAGTATATTGAATAGATAACTGCACTCCCATGTTTGCTGCAGCACTATTCACAATAGCTAAGATTTGGAAGCAACCTAAGTGTCCATCAACAGATGAATAAATAAAGAAAATGTGGTACTTATACATAATGGAGTACTCTTCAGCTATAAAAAGAATGATGGATGGAACTGGAGATGATTATATTAAGTGAAATAAGCCAGGCACAAAAAAAGCAACATTGCATGTTCTCAGCTAATTGTGGGATCAAAAAATCAAAACAATTGAACTCATGGACATAGAGAACAGAAAGATGGTTATCATAGGCTGAGAATGGTAGTGAGGAGCCAGGGATAAGTTGGGGATGGTTAATGGGTGCAAAAAGATAGTTAGAAAGCATGAAAAAGACCTTCTATTTGATAGCACAATAAGGTGATTATAGTCAATAACAATTGTACATTTAAAAATAATTAAAAGTGTAACTGGATTCTTTGTAACACTAAGAATAAATGCTTAAGCGGATGGATATCCCATTCTCCATTATGTTATTATTTCCTATTTCATGCCTGTAATAAAACATGTCATGTATCCCATAAATATATACACCTACTATATACCCACAAAAGGTAAAAATAAAAAAGAAATGAAACAAGTAAAGTGATCCCAAAGCAACAATCAAATGATGCACCTCATGGAACTATAAAAGCAAGAAAAAACAGAACCACAAATTAGTAGAAGGAAAGATGTAACAAATATTTGAGGACAACTAAGATAAACAAAGATTTTTAAAAATACAAAGGATCAATGACATGAAGAGATGGTTTCAAGAAAAGATAAACAAATGGATAAACCACCAGCTAGATTAAACAAAAAGAAGAAGAGAGAAGATCCCCCCAAATAAAATCAATGCTGAAAAAGGAAACACTACAATTGATAGCACAGAAATACAAAGGATCACTAGAAACTATTATGGCAACTATATGCTAAGAAATTGGTAAGCCTAGAGGAAATGGATAATTTTCTAGGCACTTACAAACCTATCGAGATTTAATGAGGAAGAAATAGAAAAACTTGAACAGACCAATAACGAGTAGTAAGATTGAATCAGTAATAGAAAGTCTAGTGACAAAGGAAAGCCCAGATCTGGTTGGTTGGCTTTACTGATGAATTTTACCAAACCTATAAAGAATAACTAACTCAAATTTTTCTAAAACTATTCCAAAAAATTAAAGAGGAGGAAATTCTTCTAAACTCATACTATGAGGCCACCATTACTCTGATATCAAAACCAGCCAATGATACAATGATAATAATTATAACAAAAAACGCTACAGGTCAATATCCCTGATAAACATAGGTACAAAAATCATCAGCAAAATACCAGCAAAATGAATCCAAGAACACATGAAAAAGATAATACATCGTAATAAAGTGGGATTTATCTCAGAGATTCAAGGATTTTTCAACACATGTAAATTAAAAAAAAGATACATCACATTAGCCGAATAAAGGACATAAACTATATGATCATCTGCATTTTAGATGGAGAAAACGTATTTAATAAAATTCAATACTAATTCATGATAAAAACTTTCAACAAATTAGACATAGAAGGAACATAACGTAACAAAGGCCATATATGACAAACCCACAGCTAACATTACACTGAATGTGGAAGAGACGAAAGCCTTTTCTCTAAGAAATGTAACCAAACAAAGATGCCCACTTTTACCAGTCTTATTTAACAGAATACTGTAAGTCCTAGACAGAGCATTCAGGCAAGAGAAAGAAAGACGGGGCATCCAAATTGGAAATGAGAAAGTCAAATTGTCCCTATTTGTAGCTGATATGATCATATATATAGAAAAGCCTAAAGGCTGGCTGGGAGCGGTGGCTGACACCTGTAATCCTAGCAGTTTGGGAGGCCAAGGCGGCAGATCACCTGAGGTTGGGGGTTTGAGACCAGCCTGGCCAACATGGCGAAACCCCATCTCTACTAAAAATACAAAAATTAGCCGGCTATGTTGGTGCATGCCTGTAATCCCAGATACTCGGGAGGCTGAGGCAGGAGAATTGCGTGAATTTGGGAGGCAGAGGTTGCAGTGAGGCAAGATCACGCCACTGGATTCCAGCCTGGGGGACAGAGTGAGACTCTGTCTCAATTAGGGGGAAAAAAAAGCCTAAAGGCTTCATCGATAAACTCTTAGAAATGATTAAAATTTCAGTAAAGTTGCAGAATACAAAATCAATATTAAAAAGTCAGTAGCATTTCTATGCACCAATTGTGAACTATCTGAAAAAGAAATCAAGAAAGCAATTCCATTTACAGTATCTACAAAAAAAAAAAAAATACCTAGCAATAAATTTAACAAGGAGGAGAAGGAGCTCTACAACAAAAGCTAAAAAACACTGATAAAAGAAATTAAAGAGGACACAAACAAATGAAAAGACATCTCATGTTTATGAATTGCAAGAATTAATATTATTAAAATGACCATACTATCCAAAGCAAGCTACAGATTGAATGTAATCCCTATCAAAATACCAATGATATTCTTCACAGAAATGGAAAATAAAAACAATTATAAAATTTATATGGAACCATTAAAGATCCCAAATAGCCAAAGCAATACTCAAGAAGAACAAAGCTGGAGGCATCACAAAACCTGACTTCAAAGTATGCTGCAAAGCCATAGTAACCCAAACAGCACGGTATTGGCATAAAAACAAACAGTAGACCAATGGAACAGATCAGCAAGTGGAGAAATAAACTCATGTTTTTAAAATCAACTGATTTTTGACAAAGGTGCCAAGACCATTCATTTAAAAAAGAACACTGTCTTCAAAAGAGGGTGCTGGAAATACTGTATATGCATAATCCATATACAGAAGAATGAAACTAGATCCTTATCTCTCACTACATGCAAAATTCAACTCAAAATGGATTAGAGACTTAAAAATAAGACCCAAAACTATACAGCTACTAGAAAAAAATGTAGAGGAAACACTTCATGACTTTGGTCAAGGCAAAGATTTTTATGGCAAAGACTTCAATAACACAGGCAAAGCAAAGGAAATAATCAACAGAGTGAAGAAACAAACTTTAGAATGAGAGAAAATATTTTCAAGGTATTTATCCAACAATGAATGAATATTTGCAATATACAAGGAACGCAACAGCAAACCGACAAACAATCCCACTTAAAAATGGGCAAAGCATCTGAACAGACATTTCTCAAAAGAAGACATGTAAATGGCCAACTGGTATATGAAAAAAAATGTTCAACATCACTAATCATCAGGGAAATGTAAATGAAAACCATAATGAGATGTCATCTTACCCCAGTTAGAATGTCTATTACAAAAATATAAAAATTAACTGATGCTGGTGAGGATGGAGAGAAGAGGGAACTCTTATACACTGTTAGTGGAAATATAAATTAGTGCAGTCATGGAAAACAGTATGGAGGTTTCTCAAAAAAATAAAAATAGAACTACCATATGATCCAGCAATCCTACTGCTGGGTACTTACCAACTGAAAGGAAATTAGTATATCAAAGGGATACATGCACCCCTATTTTATTTTTTATTGTAGCACTATTCACAATAGCCAAAATACAGAACCAACCTAAGTGTCCATTGATGGATTAACAGATAAAGAAAATATGGTGCATATATGCAATGGAGTACTATTAAGCCATAAAAAGAATAAAATCCTCTGATTTGCAGCAACATGATGGAATTGGAAGCCATTATGTTAAGTGAAATAAGCAAAGCACAGAAAGACAAATAGTGCATGATCTCATTTATATACGAGAGCTAAAATTTTTATTTCATGGAGGTAGAGAGTCCAATGATGGTTTTCAGAAGCTGGGAAGGGTGGCGGTGTGAAGGGGTGTTGGTTAATGGGTATAAATATGCAGATGGATAAAGGGTATAAGTTCTAGTGTTCGATAGCACAATCATGCGACTATAGTTAGTAATTTGTTGTATACTTCAAAGTAGCTAGAAGATTTGAAATGTTCCCAGTGCAGAAAAATGATGAGTCTTTGAGGTGATGGATATCCTAAATATGCTGATTTGATAATTACACACTTTGTGCATGTATCAAAATATAGTATGTACTGCATAAATATGTACATTTATTATGTATCAATAAAATCAAGAAGACATTTTTAAGATAAGTAATGTCTTTGTTGAACCTTCAATTAAGTGTAGGTTTTAATCTTGTTTTAATTAAATTTCCATTCAAGTATACTAGGGGTCATACTCAAAGATGTAAATAGCAGGCAAGTTAGGTAGAAGCTGTGTTGCCTTTGGATAATTTTTATGGTTATATAGGATCTAGTTTTTTGAAAATGTTAAGAGATTATAAGATTATTTTGAACAACATTTACTTTTGAAACTTTTTGTATAACATTTACTTTTAAAACCTTTCAAACCCAGTAGGGTTGACTCACAAAAAAATTTAGTATTCAAATGAACTTTGAATCACTAAATGCAGAATGAAAATAATGAAAGTAATTCTGAGTTTTAGTGTGGAAAACCAACACCTGGTTTTAAACATCTCGTTTTGTATAAGGACTCTGTCGTAGGCCTACTTGGAGAATATGTATACTCCTACATTGCTCCAAATTAGGCCAAAATATGTGCCCCTTTTATGTAATGGAGGTCCAAATGTTACTTGGGATATTGAAATAACTCTCCACTTTCTATTTTTCAGAGACTCAAATTTACGTAAATGTATGTGTGGGCTCCCTTAATATTCAGAACCCTAGTGAGGGGTGGGACTCTGAGTCCAAAAGAGGCTCTCTTTTTGAGGCCAGGCTTTGAGTCAAATCAAATTATCTTCCAGGGAGCTATCCAGGGTACTAGACCATGTGTACCGAGGGTGTCATGATACCCTGGGCAAAAACTCTGCCCATTTCAATGTCTACCTATTTTCCTAATTTCAACTTGCTTATATCTGACTTACTGACCACAGGTAACCAAGAAGTCTATCACTCGCCGCATGTGTTCTCAGTCTAAACGAATACTCTGCCTCTCTGCCTCCCTTTCTCTGTCTCTCTCTGTGATATGTGTGTGGTATGAGTGTGAGGTATGTGTGTGAGATATATATATATATATATAATCTTTTGTAGACACCTCCAAATTTGCCCATTTTCATAGCCTGATTCCTTAACAGGGCATCAGAATAAAAGGCATTTTAATTATGTTCAACTATATAGACTAGTAAGTTGTTATTAGCATGCCAACTTTTCTTTGTATATAATGAGAGCTTAAAGTGACATGCCTTAGGGACATTTTCCCCATTATCTTGGTGATTAACATTTGACTCCTCGTTAATTATGCAAATTTCTGCAGTCAGCTTGAATTTCTCCTCAGAAAATTGGTTTTTCTATTCTATCACATCGTCAGGCTGCAAATTTTCCAAACTTTCATGCTCTGCTTCCCTTTTAAACATAAGTTCCAATTCCAAATCGTCTCTTTGTGAATGCATAAAATTAAATGTTTCCAAGGGCACCCAAGTCACTTCTTGAATGCTGTTTCTTAGAATCGTCTTCCACCATGTACCCTAACTGATCTCTCTCAAGTTCAAAGTTCCACAGATCTCTAGGGCAGTGGCAAAATGCCATCAGTCTCTTTGTTAAAGCATAGCAAGAGTCACCTTTATTCCAGTTCCCAACAATTACTCATCTCCATCTGAGACCACCCCAGCCTGGACTTCATTGTTTCACTATCAGCATTTTGATCAAAGCCATTTAACAAGTATCTAGAAAGTTTCAAACATTCCCACATCTTCCTGTCTTCTTTTGAGCCCTCCAAGCTGTTCCAACCTCTGCCTGTTACATAGTTTGAAATTCGCTTCCATATTTTCGAGTATGTTTATAGCAGCACCCCACTACCTTGGTACCAATTTATTGTATTAGTCTGTTTTCATACTGCTATAAAGAACTGCTCAAGACTGGGTAATTTATTTAAAAAATAGAGGTTTAATTGACTCACAGTTCATCATGGCTAGGGAGTCCCAGGAAACTTACAATCAAGGCGAAGGGGAAGCAAGGTACCTTCTTCACATGGTGTCAGGAAGAAGTGCCCAACAAAGGAAGGAAGAGCACCTTATAAAACCATCAGATCTTGTTAGAACTCACGCACTATCACAAGAACAGCATGGTGGAAACCACCCCCATGATTCACTTACCTCCACCTGGTCCCTCCCTTGACACATGGGGATTATGGGGATTATGGGGATTACAATTCAAGATGAGATTTGGGTGGGGACACAAAGCCTAACCATATCAGGTCTGGATGGGATATAGGAATACCTAGAATGCTGAAAAAGAAAGAGGGTGGGACTGAACCTTGAAGTTCCAACAGGCAGAATTGGGAAGAGGAGGGATGATCCAGTAAAGGAGGCAGAAAGATGTATAAGAGAAACAATGATGTAGGAGAAAAACAAACATTATTTCGTTCCAGAGGCCAAGTAAAGAAAATGTTTAAAGAAAGAGTAAGTCATGAACTTCCATCAGATGCCAGCAAGTGTTCAAGCAAGCTGTCAATAACATGTTTTTGCTGACGGGAGAGATCCAGTAGAGAGAAAAAAATAGATGATGTTAGTGGGGGGGGGGGGGGCGGGTTGCAGAACAAAGCCTTTGAGTAGGCAAGAGGGGATGGATGAGACCCAGTGCTCAAAAGGTTGGCAGTATCAGGCGCAGCGGCTCAGGCCTGTAATCCCAGCACTTTGAGAGGCTGAGGTGGGCAGATCACAAGGTCAGGAGTTCGAGACCAGCCTGACCAACATGGTGAAACCTCGTCTCTACTAAAAGTACAAAAATTAGCCGGGCATGGTGGTGCACGCTTGTAATCCCAGCTACTCGCGAGGCTGAGTCAGAAGAATCGCTCGAACCTGGGAGGCGGAGGTTGCAGTGAGCCAAGATCGCGCCACTGCACTCCAGCCTGGGCAACAGAGTGAGACTCTGTCTCAAAAAAAAAAAAAAAAAAAAAGTTGGCCCTAGTTAATACTGTCAGTTCAGCCAAATATGAGTTTATGCGTGTGTGCGTGCACACACAGACACACACACTCTCACACATTTTCACGATTTATAGCCCCATGCACCCACTACTTTCGAAGCTTTGACTTTTAGAGAACCCTGTTCGTTAAGCTCACTTTCTCCTTGAGATTTTCAGCAGAGTAAGTGGGAGGACATTATCAGTTATCCTTGTTTGTAATTCAGTGCAATCTCTGTGGCCAGCTTTGCTTCATTAGCTCTTGAGACCAGATGATGAAATAAATGGAGGGCATAAGTCAACAGCCCTAGGTGTAGAAGGGGAAAGGGGGTGGTGTGCCTTTTAGGAAGAACGTTAGAAACCTCTCCAAGGTCCTGAGTTGGCTCAGCCGCTGTTACAGTTGCTCTTTTAAGTCTTTGAAGTGTCAAATGTGGAATAACTTTTAAACTTTCAGCTCTGAAGTGTTTTGATGAGAAGCATCTCGATTATCCTCCGTATAAGATTGTACTTTATCTCTGTTATATCGCCAGCTCCCAGTACAATGTGTGGCTTAGAGTAGCGAAGTAGTAAAGCTCGCTTTGAAGAAGGTAGTAAAAATTATGATTATTGTCACTACGGACCCAGCATTCTCAGAGGGGGCTGGAGGATGGGCTAGCTTAGGAATCATGCCTTTGTTGCCACAAGTGGAGTTCATTAAGTGGCATATGTTTGCCTGTGTGTGTGTGCATGTATGAAGAAGAGAAACACTGTGTGTCATCAATAGTGTGAAGGCAACCAGCAGGAGCAGCCTGAGAGGGACAAACGAGGTGGGGGGTGTAGAGAGGACAGGTATATTTATTTTTTTAAATGGGGGTTATCCTGCCTTTACTTTCTAGGAGGCTAATGTATGATGTACTAAAATCCCCGCCCCAGTATTTGTCACTAAGTATCGAAATGGGCGTGGTTTGGCATATAAGACACCTGCTTTTCGTGAGCCCTGCAAAGAGATACTCTTGGGGTCCTACCCTTACCCTGACTCCTCAAGTGCTCGGGAGGGTCCCCCAGTTCCAGCATCCTTTTTAAGAATCCTACCGCCCGCCAGCAATGCTGCTCCGTGGACTTGAGAGGGCCTGCTGAGCATGTGTGAAGAGCGCTGCGCATGCTCCGTGGAGTGGGCAGGTTTACCGAGGCGCTAGCAGGGGCTTTTACTACTCTTCGGCCGCCTCCCCAGCCCAGCACGCCCCCCTCCCCTCTATCCCACCACCCACCACGCGGTCCCCCGCATCCACCCCGCCCCTCTATCCCGCCCCCTTCACCCCAGGCTGGGGAATCTCCATTGACGTTTGGGTGACGCCGCTGTGCCGCCGCCGTGGGGGGGTCCAGGCGCCGCACAGGTAACGCCGCCGCTGCCGCCATATTGACAGAGCAGGGAGCGGGGAGGGGACCTGAGGAAGTGGGGTGTTGGGGGAGTCACCACCGAGCGGCCGTCGTTGTGGTGGCAGTGGTGAGCGCGAGCCGAGCGGCAGCTCTTGGAGAGGCAGCACAGAGTTGTCTTCTCTATGGGAATCACCGGGCGGCGGCGGCGGCGACCCCCAGCTCCCAGCCTCTGAGAGACCCGGCGGCTAGGGCAGCGGTCGCTGAAGGCGGGGCTGGGGGTCGCGGCGGCGGCGGCGGCGGCGGCGGCGGCGGCGGCGGCGGGCCAGTTCAATAGACAGGATGCGCGGCCGCGCCAGCGGTAGGCGGCAGCTCCTGTTTGAGTGCTCCTGAAGGGGAGATGCTACCATTCGCTCCTCAGGACGAGCCCTGGGACCGAGAAATGGAAGTGTTCAGCGGCGGCGGCGCGAGCAGCGGCGAGGTTAGTGTGGTGGCCAAGACGGGCTGGAGCCAACCCCCGCCTCCTTCCCCTCAAGACCTTGGCTGGGGACCGAGAGAGGAGAGGCGTGGGGCCGGGAAGCGGGCTCCCAGGCAAGCCCCCTTGATGCTGCCTCCACTGCCCTTTCGCTGGGGAGCGGGCGGGGATGAGACGGCGGGCTCGGGCATGCGGAGTGAGTGCAGCCTGGGCCCGGGCTCGGCCTTGGGCGGAGCGCCTGCCTGGCGGGCCACGCCAGAGTTGTTGCGACTAAGTTTCTTCACTTTCCGACCCGAAGGGGAACTGGGGGACTGGCGGGGTGCTGTGCCTGACTCCGCGCGTCCCTTTTTCTCCGCCGCGCCTAGTTTGCTGGCTGGGAACATTTTGGGGGACAGCTGCGGACTCCAGCTCGCTGTTGAACCCCGGGCGCTTTACGAACCCAGTGCAACAAACACACCAAGGTGACTAAGTAACTCTGGGGACATTTGCACATAGGCACGAGTGTTCCCTGGTAACAGCTTTCTCGTTTCTCTGTGGCTTGTTATGGTTCCTTGTAATGACCCACGTCGAGATACACTGGCGACCTATCTCCAGTCGCCAGGTTTCAGGTGATGTTCTACTGCTTCCTCTCAGGTCCCCTTGATTCTACTGCCCTCTTGCTCCGCCCCTTCTCCTTTCCACAACCGCTGTCCCTGCCCCGTTGGTCTGTAAAAGAAGACGCAAAGTAAACCCCAGCCTTTATAAATAAGTCGAATCTTTGGTAAGACTTAGCGAGGTTCAACCAAAATACTTTGGTTCACCTCTCTTCCCACTCTTCTTACCTCTGAAACTGTTCTGGTTGGGCTTTGGTCAGCTGTGCAGTGAGAACTTAGATGTACACAGGTGCTTTGTTTTTATTGTTGTTATAAAAGCGGGCAGCATTTAAACACAAAAACGTGTCTTTTGTGATAGAAAGTTGGATCCTTTTCTGATAACTTAATCGACTGCGTACTACTCCAGTAGAGGCCACCATACACCTCCTAAAAATAGTTGGTGAAATTGATTCACAGTAGGATATTTTGAGGTAAGACTCTCAATCCTCGACATCTAAAGGGTGCAACTTTGTCTTCAAGTACTTGCTCCATTTAAAAAAAATACACATTTGGCTGTTGTATGATTATCTTGTTTTTTTTTTCTTTAAATTTTTTTGTTATTTATCAACCAAACTGGGGTTAAGATTACATGCTAGAATAACATGTGGTAAGGAATGTAGTGGAAATAAATTCAGAAGTACCCGAAATCTGAACCTTCTATACTTACAGGAAATATTTTACTAGTAAACCAAGCAATTCCAATATACATTTTAATATTTTACATCTCGTAAGAACAAGATAAATGAATAGGCGTTCCTTTCTTGTTGAAATGTGGGAATGCTGTTTGCACAATTGTCTAGCAAGTCTATTGAAGGGGAGAGGAACTTTGTTATATTCATGTATGTAACTTACTGAACTTATAGGCATTTAGTTTATAAAAACAGTTAAATGCTTTGATATAAGAATGGGATGGGAGGTGGGAATCCTTTTGCATGCCTACTATTTTATTATTTCTGTTAACTTTGAATGTAGTATGTTTTAAATTGTAATTACCACATATGGTTTTTTTATTGTTTGCAGTATGTTTTAGGTATTGTAGAGATTTAACAATGGGTCTCTCTACCTCAGCAATTTGGAAAAATACTCGAGTGGAAATTGTTAATCCCTATGAAGTAAAACGAAAGGTGAAGGTAATGTGGTGAAGATAGTATTTCTGCCTTCTTTCTCTAAAACAGTTATGATTGGTTAGATTTAACCCTGCAAGTTACTTAATAAAAAGTATTGTAGGTGAAAACTAAATGCTACGTTTGAACAGACCCACTTAGTACTTAGAAGAGTTTGTTTGTTTTTAATTATATTCTTTTGATAAGAAGTAAACAAGTTTACTTTTGATAATTTATATTTTAATTACAAATTTGTTGATGTTGGCTTTAAAAATGCTAATTTTGAGTACAAGCTCTACAACCCTCAATTGTGATAATTTTAGGACTAAGAGTGTTTTTGTTGTAGAATATATATTTTTAAAATGTGCTAGAATCCTTAAAGAAAATGTAGATAAGAATCTGTTAACTTTAATGTCAAAAGAAATAATTTCCGTCCATTTCTGTGTGTGTTGAATCTGGTAAGATTAAAGATTATAGACACTACCATATATTTTGGAGTCTTTTTGTATCTTTTACCTGTCTTGCTTGCATGGACAGTTGTTAACCTTTGAATTATCATTCAGAAGTGTGTAAATTGTTTGAGACTCTTAACATGTTTTCCCACAGGAAAAACTTATTAAGGGTACTTATATTTTTAGATCAGTACACAATAGCGAGGTATAACGATGCCGAGCCTAACCACTGTTTGTAAAATTGTTCTATGGTGAAATGTGTCAGGTTTCAACCAATAACTAGCTTGGTTCCAGTGAGAGGCAGAGAATAGGCCTGAAAAGGGGAAACCTGGGATCTTTTGGTTTCTGGGAAGAGAGTTCTTAGAAGAGGGGAAATAGGGTAAGCAAGAAACTGATTGTGAGAGCTCTTGCAGGGACTGTCTCAATCATGTCTACTGGGAATAGGAACTTCAAAGGGCATCACCCCTCACGCAGTCACAATTTTAGCTTTTGACTGGATTCTGTCAGGATCAAGAAAGAGGTTTTACTTGAGATGGGATGGGTATTGGTCATTCCTGGGCAAGGATCATAAAGAACAACCTATTTGACTAATGTGAACTTTTCATGATTTAATGCCATGCATGTTACAGTTTGTTCGCTTGGTCGTTTGTTTTTTGGTGAGGAACCAAGTGCTTCTTTATCGAGTGATTATATAATTTTCACATTTCACATCATAGTAAACGTCTAGTACTTTTATATTATTTCTTTAGCAATGCTGTTTTTGTTTAAGCAAGTTTTTTTTTTTTTTTTGAGTCAGGGTCTTTCTATGTCATTGTCCATTGTCCAGGCTGGCCTCGAACTCCCGGACTCAAACAATCCTCATGCCTCAGGTTCCCGAGTAGCTGGGACTACAGGTGCTCACAACCATGCCTGTCTAAACAAATTAGTTTTGAGAGTATGTAGTTTACTGATAAAACCAATTTGGGAAAAACTTCTAATTTTAATTAATTTTCATGAGACCCTATAGTAATAGAGGTAAGAACAGCTTTGAAGGCAGGTAAATCTGGGTTCTTGTCTGAGCTCCATGCCATACTCATGGTGTGACACAGTCCACGTTACGTAACCTCTCTGAACCTCACTTTCTTTATCTATAATTTGGAGAAAAACCATCTTCAAGAGTTGTTTTGTAAGGAAAATTCAGTGCTGGGTTTAATAAACTTAGTAAGATGTTTTGCATCTTGAATTGTCTTTTCCCACAGTCATCATGCACAATAGTTCCTTCTCTTTTCCCACAGTCATCATGCCTCTTCCCATGCCCCTAAAGTCTGAACTATTGTCATCTATGTTAAAATCCTGGGATTCAGATAACCATGGCTATAGCCCCAGCCTTCCATTTCATAAGCAGTTTTTCTTAAGACCCCTTCCTAAATTTGATCATTTCATCTAAGTATAGTCGTGCTCTCACTGTGAACATTTGTAATCACAGATAGGGTGATCCAGGGATAAAATACAAAGTTATATTTAGAAACACTGGAAGGATAAGAAGAGACAGATAATTTCATTTATTATATCTGGCTGATGAAGTGTTTCATTGAAATTTTTAATTTTTTTTAAAAATTCTGAACTCTTGTCATGGTAGGAATTGGTTCAATTCATGAAGCATTTATTGAGTACAAGGCAGTGCTGTACATAGTGCTGTAATGTGAAATGCCTAAAAATATACCACAGAGTCCCACCCTACCCCCACAGGTTTACATTCAGGTAGTAAGACAGGCATGTATGGAAATTGTTATTGTAAAAGGCACAAGATTATCAACAATGGGGTGGTGGCGGTGGTGGTGGTGGTTTAGGAATGGATCTGGTAAGCCTTTGTGAAGGAGGTGGAATTTGAGCAGGGCATTAGAAAGTGGTAATATTTTCACAGACAGATGAACGGAGCATATTTCACGTGGATGGGGACAATATAAGAAAAGGCATGGAAATGTTCTGAAAGAAGGAAGAATCTGATACTGTTATAAGTCTGTGATGTGGGAGAGGGGATATAGTGAGAGATAAGATAAGGAATGTATTAAAGGTAAGCTAGGCCTAGGTTGAATAGGACTTTTTAAGCCTGTTTAAGGGTTCAATTTTATCTCATAAATAGGAGCCACTGAAGGTTTTTGAGAACATTAGTGACATTATTATATTTGTGCTTTGAAAAATAATTGATGGTAGTGAGGAATGGGGGAGATATGGAAGGTGGGGAATTCCAGCTAGGAGGCTATTGTGTTAGTGGAAGTAGTAGTGAGATTTTTGAACTAGTACAGAAGGGGTAGAAAAGAGATGACTGATGGGAGAGACCTGACAGAGGTAGAATAGTTACAATTTGGTAACTGATTAGATGTTGGAGAGTAAGAAGAAATAACAAACAACTGAGATTAGAAGCATCCTGGTAGGAATTAATTCAATGTAACAGGTATTTAATGCATGCCTGCCAATATAAGTCTCTGTATTAGCCACTAGACTAATATAAAAATAAATAGATCTTTGTAGTATAGGGAGATAGAAAGCTAAAATGAAATCTCCCCTTTCTAATATTGTATTGATAATAGCACTCCACTCCGAAGATTTCTGATCGTGCTAGAATGCTTAAATTCTGTACTACCAAAGGTGAATACACTTATTACTAGCTAAAACATTTTTTATTCTTTTTAAATGGGCCTTAGGCCTGTAATTCTTGTTTCACCAATGTTCATCTTCAGTAGTCAGCAGCTGTGAGTACAGAGTCCTATTCTGAAAATAATGACCAGTACTTATTTCTGGAATGTGGAAAGAGAGCAGGGACATCTGTATTTTTTGTATGCTTTCACCAGGTTTATTTGGAATAGGAAAGCGGGGAGGAGTCAGAGGGCAGTGGCCCCTCCCTGCCACAGGTGCCTTCTCAGTTCCTCCAAGTCAATCTTTCTTTAAACCAGTCTGATCTGGAAATATTCAGGTCAGTTCCTTCAGGGCAGGGCCTCTATATTTCCCTACCTTGATTAGTTCATCAAGAGAGCTAATCATTACCTCTGTGTTCCATAATAAGGCCTACCGATAGTGTAGTTGCTTTTCTGGGCCATATTGTTTTAGTACCTACCTTCTCATAGTCTCTCTCATCTAGAATTTTGATGAGGAAATGCAAGATTTTTTTCCCTTCCTGTAATTTCTTTCTTGGTGCCATCATTGTATGTAGCAGCAGTTCTTAAGATTTGATAAGCACTTGGAATCTTGAGGTATAAGCTTTTCAGTACTTTGTCAGAATTTGCTATGTAATGTTTATTCATTTATGTTATTTTCAAGGATTATTTACTGTTGCTGCCAATAATTTTTTTTGTTGTGTATTTTCTTTATTTTTGTTTGTTTTTAAGTAGGAAAGGAGCTGGATGGGAGAGAGATTTAGAGAGCTGAGCTAAATCTGGCTTTTGCAGATAAGAGATGTTTTCTAAATTGCCCTGGAGACATTCTGTAACTGATTTCACTGCTAGATTTTAATCTGTATCTCTACATTAGAAACAGGTCCTGCTGTAGTTTTGTGTGCACGTGTGTGCGTGCGTGTATGTGTGTGTGAGAGAGAAAGAGAGAGACGGAGAAAGAGGGAGGGTGGAGTAGAGTGCATGTGTGTTACTTGTGATTTGCTTCATTTTACCAAGCATTTGAGATGGTATATGGGAAATATAATCTGATAACTATTTTGATATTGAGGATAAGGGAAAACAAAGTAGGAGATATATGAAAAGGGTGGAGGGTAGGGGATGAAGGGTAAAATAGAGCACAAATAAGCAGGCTGTAAGGGTCTATGACATGTTTAAAATATAGTTGAATTATAAATTTGGCCTTGAGTTTTCTTAGCTGGTTTTTCTCAACTCTGGCTGTGTATTATATTTACCTGGGTGTGTAAAAAAATTATCCATGCCAGTGTTCCACTCAGAGATTCACATTTAACTAATCTAGAGGGGGCCTGGGCATCTATTCCCTAGATGCTTATGATGCACAGTCAGGGTTAAAAACCACAGCTCTAGGCCAAAGTAAAAAGAGAAATAGTCACATAGTTGTCATTATTCAATAGGAAAAAAAAGAATATTAATTTTTAAGCTAGCAATTAGCTCTACAGTAAATTATCTGTGAATTGTGATATTTTTCTGTGTGTTTTATTTTGTTGTTTTAAGATATGACTGGAGCCAAATGGGGTTGTTTGAACTGTCTTGTGTGTTCTTGCTCTTTAGTTTTGAGGAATTTGCTTTTCCAGTAGCATTAAAAACAAAATTTAGTACCATAGCTAGTTTTGATATAGTTCAGCCATATAACTAAGAGGTTAAATAACTTGTTCACCCATTTTACTAGCTAAGTAAGGAGATAGTGACTGTATTGAATGACAAATATCCCATTACATCTCTAACAAAAAATTTCAAAACCCATGGGTAATTATTACTATGAGATCCCTCTGCCTCTCCTGTAAAGTGATTGAAGACAAACTTTAAGAGGAAATATAGCAATTTAAACACCCAATACAAATTTTTTTAACCTGAAAAAACGTTGGAATCCATTCCATTTAAAGGTATCAAATCTTAAGGGAGAAAGAGATAACAGCGTTTATTGAGCATGAACTATGTACCAGCTAGTACTAGATGCATCGTAGATTATCTCAGTTTTATTCATTCTTCAAAACATCTTGGTAAGACAGTTGTGTCTTTTTAACAGAATAGAAAGGTACATGCAAGTTAGTGGGAAGTACATCTGGAATTTGAACCTAGATTATTTTAAATTCATGCTTTTTCCTCTATACATTGCTATCTCCCCCCTAAGGACAATATTGAAAATAAGGAGAGAATATAGATACGTTGTTAGCAACCATATTAGATCAGCAGTCAGATGTGCTGATTCAATAGCCATGCCTATTTAAGTTAAATAAATGTCAACAAAATCCCAGCAAGTCTGTTTTTGTGTTTTGTTTTGTTTTGTAAACAGACAAGCATATTCTACAATGTATATGTAAAAGTACAAGACCCAGAAGCTCTAAAACAATTTTGAAAAAGAAAAATAAAATAAGGAATTACTCTATTGGACATTAAGTTTTACTATGTAACTATAATAAAGACAATGTGGTATTGGTGGAAGAAGACACGTAGATCAGTAGACTAGAATAGAGTACACAGAAATAGAGCCACACAAATACACTCAACTGAATTTTGAGAAAAAATGCAAAAAATAAAAAAATAAAGATCAAGATCAGTTTTTAAAATCTGAGGAAATTTTAGGGGGAAAGTTGCTACCTTTTTGAAAAAAGGAGAACTTAAAATTTGCACTTTCTTTCTGAAGATTCTGGGGAAATTATTACATAAAACATTTTTGCTATTTTCAATTACTACAGTTGAAATTAGTCATTAAGACATAAGTGAAAATGGAACATGAATTATCCTAAAAATCATAAGCTTGATAAGAGTTGAAGTATAGGGATTTATTACTCTACTTAAAGGATCAGAGTGGACAAAACTTCAGAAGACAAAGGAGAAAAACGTCATATGAGGGGAAATGTAGACTGAATGTCAGGTTTCAAATGACTTTTAGTTTTTCTTAAAATGAGAGAGGTTTGATGTATGTGTTAAAGAAATTGTACTAATTGAGAATAGTCAAAATTCAAAATTAAGGGAAATAGATAAGCCATTATGTCTGATTTGATAAAAATATTTTGCATTCATGATTGTTCACCTGGAGTAGATGCAGTGATGAATGAATGCTGTTGGAAACGATTACATTTCAAACTTACATAAGCATATACAGAAAACCATATGTTGATTATAGAGACATATACAAAAATGATAGAAGATATATAAAATAATTTGTATATGATTTTGTACTTTATTTTACAGCTGGAGAAGAGTAACTCTAGACCTTCTGGCACAATCATAAAACATTTATTGTGTTTATCATTTGTAGAGCAATTATGTTGGAATAAGTGAATACTTATAGAATATCTTAAGGGAGGTCAGTCAATACGGATTTTGAAAAAAGACATGGTCATTCAGCAACTTCCTATCTATAAACAATATTAATTTGATTTTATTTGGTCTTTATTCATGATATTATGTGTATCAGTAGTTCTTTCTTTTTTATTGCTGTGCACTATTCTGTTATGTGAATGTACCACAGTTGATTTGTTCATTAATAAGTTGAAGGACATTTGGATTTGGGTTGTTACCAGTGTTTGGTGATTATGAATAAAGCCATTATACATATTTGTATGAAAATTTCGGTTTGGACATAACTTTTCACTTATATTGGGTAAACACTTAGGAGTGAGGTTGCTGTGTGAGAATTCCAGCTGCTCTGAATACTTGCCAGCACTTAGTGTTGTCAGATTAAGTGAAAAAAATTAGCTATTCTAATTGGAGTGTAGGGGTATCTAATTGTGATTTTAACTTGCATTTCCCTAATGACACATGTTGCTAAGCATATTTTCATATGCTTATTTGCCATCCGTATATATTCTCTGATGAGTTGTCTTTTCAAATTTTTTGAAATTATTCAAGTTAGGTTGTTTTCTTATTATTGAATTTTGAGAATTCTTTATATTCCAAATGCAAGTCCTTTATTAGATATCGATTTCCAAATATTTTTCCACGTGGTCTGTCTTTTCATTCTCTTAATAAAGAGTCGAGGTTTTTCATGTTAGTGAAGTCCAGTTTGTCAGTTTTTTTTTCTTTTATGAATTGTGTTTTTGGTGTTGTATCTGAGAAATCTAGCCTAATCCAAAGTTACAGAAATTTTCCCTTAAGTTTTCTTCTAGAAGTTTTTAGTTATATTTCTTAATTTAGGTCTTTGATCCATTTCTAGTTAATTTTTGAATATGGTGGGTAGTGTGGTAGAAGTCTATTTTTTTACACAGGTATGTCCAGTTGCTCTGCCACCATTTGTTGAAAAGACTACCTGTTCTCTATTGAATTGCCTTTGTACTATATCAAAAATCATTTTGTCACATATGTGTAGTTTTCATAATAATTTTAATGAATTAGTCCTGTGGAACTTCAGAATTGCACTTACTGAGCATAGATATATGGTGTTAATAAAATTAATTAATTAACACAATTAATAAAATTCTTGAGGTTTCTGTATTGGGTTTAGTGAAATATTCTTTATTAAAAAACAAAATAATTTCTGTGATATATTTTCTTTGCAGTCATTAATTTTCAAAACATTAAGTGACTGTTCTTAGACCCTTTTATAGATGAGGAAACCTAATAGTGCTAGAAGTTTTATGTGAACTTTCTCATTCTGCAGTGATACTTCTCTGCTTATCTCCTCTCCCGTATCTGTACATTACCCCTAACATTTTTTATGTAGCAGTTTGTGACCTGTTAGTTGCTTAGTATTAGACATGAAAGCTACAAGACTGAATAAGCTTCAGTTCATATTCTAGAAACTATCTCTTTGCCAAGAAAATGGGAGCCTGGATTGTTGGAGCTTTGTTAACCATCATTAACATAGATTTAATTTTGCTCTTTTTAAATAAAATTATTTTGGCTTGGCATGGTGGCTCATGCCTGTAATCCCAGCACTTTGGGAGGCAGCGTGAGAGGAATACTTGAGCCCAGGAGTTTGAGACCAGCCTGGGCAACATAGCGAGACCCTGCCTCTAAAAAGAATAAAAAATTAGCTGAGTGTTGTGGTGCATGCCTGTGGTCCCAGCTACTTGTGGAGCTGAGGTGGGAGGATCACTTGAGCCTGGGAAGTCAAGGCTGCTGTGAGCCATGATTGTGCCACTGCACTCCAGCCTGGGTGACAGAGCGAGACCTTGTCTCAAAAAAAATATATTTTAGTTTTTAAAATTGACAAATAATAGTTGTATATTCCTTTTGGTTTTAAGAAGAGAATGACATTTGTTCTTTGAGAAACATTTTAAAACTACCTTCTTTAACCTTGGTTAATGATACTAAGTGCCTCATGCCTTCCTATGTGAAAGAGGAAATATGAGAATAATGTAGGTTGGGTTTGTATTGAGAATATTGTGCTAATTAAGTTGATTGTTAAACTTAAGGAAATATAAACAGTTGGGTTAGCTATCTCAGATTCTTTACAAATTCAGAATAGCATAGAGGATAATAGCTGGTTCCCTAGAGCTAGAATGCCCGAGTTTAAATTCTGGCTCTTTATTTATTTACTGTGTGACCTCGGACAAGTTACTTCTCTGTAGTTTACTTGGTCACTCTATGTGTAAAATGGGGATAACAGTAGCATATAATATATGTAAAGCACTTAGAAGAGTGTCTTTTCCATTGTAAGCACTCAGTAAATATTATTATTTTTAAATATATCACATCTGCAATCTGAGTTATTGAAGATTAACAGGCTTGCAAGTTAAAAAAATCAACTATTGTATAATGATATTTAATACCATCTATAATTATGCAGTTATTAGTATTTCTTCTTCTTTAAAGGTATTTATATACAAATACACATTTCTCTTTTTTGACCATCTGCTTCTACATGTGGCTTGAATTTTGAAACATTTTATTCTTCCTTGATTAGCTGTAGTAAGACTGTCTTTTTTTCGTATTCATTTCTCAAGAGGATGGTACTGCTTTTACTGAGCTTATATTTTCTGTATTCACTGAGCTTCTGTTTTCTGTAGTCTATTGACTTGTGATTTTCTCTGAGTAGTTTTTTGACAGCAAACATTTATTAATGGAAAAAACCCCACACATATAGGTAGAATTTGACCTCAAGCTAAGGTTTTGTAATAGCTGTCTATTTTTGACCTTTTTCCACATAGAAACCCATTTTAGTTTTTAAATTTTTTCCTTTATTCTCCATTGTTTATGAAGTGATGAAAGAATAGAGTAATATGGTGTAGGACATTTAGGAACTGTGACTCACTGGGATAAAGTTGCTTTATCCTGTCACTAGCTTGCTGTGTGTTTTTAGGTAAATGTTATTTAATTAATCAGTTTCTTCACATATAAAATGGGAATTAACGTGTTTATGATTATTTTGAGAAGTAACACAATTGTACTTTGTATATAATGTTTGTTAAGAATAATAAAGTTCTTTTTCCTTTCAAAAAATAACTAAAGATTTAGGTGTTCTAGACAAAGTACGTCTTTAACCCTGATATATAACTCAGTGGACGATTCAAACTTAATTCATACCCCAAAGGTAGTATTTTAATGTGATTATATAGACTTCATATCTTGAAGAGGTTACAACAGTGAGAATTACTACCTCAGAATATCATGTGTGTATTCAGGTTGTATATGTACGTGACTTCATTTATACCACATGAATACTTACATTTTTGGAAAGTAAACTTCCCAAATGCATGTGTTGTAGCCCATATGAGACTGGCCAGACAGCCAGTGCCTTTGCATTGGGAACACTTTGGAGCTATTCAAAACCAATAAAGTCATTAGCTCTGATTTCAGCTAAGCAGAGTAAACAAATTCCTGCCTGAATAGAAACCAGAAAGCTGCTTTTCTGTCATTGAAACAAGGTTGTAAAAACTCCAATGTTCTGGAAATACCTTCTAATGTTTATGTAATATTGATGTACTTAGTTTAACTCAGTAGTAACAGTAGTTACTCAGTGACTCAGTAGTAACTCAGTAGTAATAGTAGTAGTACAACTACTAGTCCTTTTTAAAAGCATGATGATAATTGGATTTGTTTTACTTGGTTCTAAATATTATTTTGCATGCACTCACCAAATTATGATTAAATATGTATAAAGTATTGTGTTACTAGATAGGGTTCATTTGGTTATTGCTCTCAATTTCTGTCTTGATAACTGAAAACTGTGTATTTATGCATTTTTCCATAACGTACAAAGAAATGTCTGAACTGAAGGACAATATATTATGTCACAAATTCCAACAAATTTAGCCTTATAGAAAGATTTTGAAAAATATTTTGGTTGTTAATGTTTTAATTCCATACTCCTGTGGCATTATTCACAGGTTCACTAATAGATCTTTCCCACCCTTTTGCTTTTCTAATATATCAATACCTGATTTCCTCCTACTCAAATAAGCCGTCAAGAAAGTAGAGCCTCGGTATGTATGGCAGTTCAGTTTGTGCCGTATTCTTGCTTTGCATAGCTCCCCTTACTCTTGGCTATGTAATGCCTAGCATATAAATGCTATGTAAATAGCTGTTAATAGAGATAACATTATTGCTATGTAATACCTAGCAGTATAAATGCCATGTAAATAGCTGTTAGTCGAGATAATTTAAAATATAGAGGAAGAGATATACCAGATAAATAACAGAGATAATTTAAAGTATAGAGGAGGATATGCATAGTTATATGCAAATGCCACATCATTTTATATACAAAACTTGAGCATCTGTGGATTTTGGCATCCACGAGAGGTCCTGGAACCAATCTCCCACAGATACTGAGGTTCATAGTGTGATTTCCATGCAAGATATGAAATACAAAGAATTTCTAACATTTTTTTTCTTGAAAACAATTTTATGACAACCCAAATAATATATTTTTAATGTGATTTTGAAAAAGCTGAATTCCTCTTTGCTGTTAGCATTTAAGAGTCAGAAATGGGAAGTAAAATGACTTACTGTAACTTCTTCATGAAATTATGTTTCAAAGTTGGTTTTAAACATTTTTAGTAAGAAAACTAATAAAAATCTAAGGAAAAATAATGGCCATTGCTTATTATTGAAGTTATTTTATAAATTTTACTCATTTTGATCCCAGATTTTAGTCATTCCATTTTGTAAATATTTTTCCAGTGTCTATTATGTTCCAGATAACCAAGAGTAATATGATGAGATCCCTTTCCTCCAGGAGATTACAGTATGATAGAGAGATGGAACAGACAAGTAACACAGTGTTTACTGATAGAAGTCTGCATAGGGTAAGGTGGAAGGAAAAAGGGAAAGTGTAACGTTGATTCTTGATAAAGATGAGTTGACATTCAAAAGCACAGGTAATTCAAAATGGCAAATACTCCAAAGATCATTCATATTTAACTTTGGACTTGGTTTTATGCCTTGATTTGAACATGGATATGTTTTACCAGCTGACTACTTTTACAACAGAGCCTCATGATTGCATTTAAATACCTGACTAAAGTAATCACTTGGAGGGTGTATACTCTTGTCCCATTCTGAGACTCTTTTAAAAAAAAGACATCTCTTTTAAATTGATTTGAAACAGAATTGCCCTTTCTTAAGTCCTCCCTGAAGCAGTGACAATAATTAGGTGGGTATATTTCAAACCTCTTGAGGTACAAACTACAGGAATATTGTATAATTAGAAAGCCAGAAAGGATCAAAGTAAATCATTTAAAATGAGTACTGTAGTTGTTATCAGATTTCTCATAAGCAGTATGTTAACTATATAATTTAATCTAAAAGTTCAAAAAGATGAAAGTGTTTTGGGGAAATGACCATAGATATTAATAAACCTTTGAAAATATTTGGTAGTATAAAAGACAGAGTACAAATTAAAACTTGCCTGGTGAATCCAAAAAAACAAACCAACTAAATCTTATTTTTGGAAATGTCTTGCTTAAAAGACTTAGATAAATTGATAAAGTGTGTTACAGTAAAAATATACAAAGATACTTTTTTATTTCTCTCCAATTTGTGTTTCTTAAAGCAAAGAGTATGTTCATGAGTATGTATATACCTTTATGGGTTGGTTTGGGAGATTCATTTCACGTTGACCAAAAGTGATTCTATCATAATTTTAAAAGTGATCTTTCTACAACAGTATGACATATCAAAAATACACTAGGGCTGGGCACTGTGGCTCATGACTGTAATCCCTGTGCTTTGGGAAGCTGGAGCAGGAGGATTATTTGAGCCTAGGAGTCTGAGATTACAATGAGCTGTAATCCCACTGCCACTGCACTGCAGCCTGGGGCGACACAGCGAGATTCTATCTCAAAAAATAAATAAATGAAACAAAAAAACTAAACTAAGACTGTTGAGTCAATGCTATTATGATAGTGATATGGCAGCAAGTTTTGATTCACAGATTTATTATTCTCTATACAGGGAGCATTATTCACCTCTGATGAATTATTAGCTAAAATGTTTTTATTTTTTTTTCTGTATTTTTATCAGAAAAACATTCACACATCACGCATTTATTGAGCACATGTCAGACACTGTGTCAGCTGCTTTAGGAACATTGTATGAATCCTGACAATCCTAGGTTGCTTATTTTACAGATGAAGAAATCGCAACTAAGAAAGCCTAATAAACTTTTCAAAGGCAGTAAAAGTAGAGCTTTAGAGTTTGAATCTTGGTCTGCTTGACACTGAAGAATTGCTGTTTTCGTGACATACTATGCCTGCCTAATGAATGAAACACAGCATCATTCCTCAAGGAGCTTTAAGTCTAGATGCGCATGACAAGAAATTTACCTGATATGATGTATTACTAATTTTATTTTTAGCGTTAAAATTTTAAATTGTCTTATATATATAAATATATATATGAAACATAAAATTTGCCATCTTAACCATTTTAAAGAATACAGTTCAAAAGTGTTGAGTACATTCACATTATTGTGCAGCCAATCTACAGGACTGTTTTTACCTTGCAAAACTGGAACTCCTTACACGTTACACAAAAGCTTTCCATTCTTCCTTTTTTGCCAGCCCCAGCAACCACCTTTCTACTTTCCATCTCTATGAATTTGACTATTCTAGATACCTTATATAAATGGAATCATATAGTATTTGTCATTTTATGACTGGCTTGTTTCAATTCATATAATATCATCATGGTTCATGTTGCAGCGTGTGTCAGAATTTCCTTTCTAAGGTCGAATGATATTCCATTGTATGTATATACCACATTTTGTTTAACTTACCATCTGTCGATAAATACTTGGGTTGCTTCTACCTTTTGGCTATTTGTAAATAATGCTGCTGTGAACAGAGGTGTACAAATATCTTTTTGAGACCCTGCTTTGGATTTTTTGGGGTCTATACCCAGCAGTGGGATTGCTAGATCATATGGTAATTCTATTTTAAATTTTTAAGGAATTGCTATACTGCTTTTCATAGCAGCTATACCATTTTACATTGTCACCAACAGTGCACAGAGGTTCCTGTTTCTCCACATCCTTATGTATGGTATAATTATTTTGAAAAAGTAAATTCCAAGGTATATTCTGGATTTACTTTGCATTTCAACAAAGCCATGCTGTTGATAATTCATGTTGAGAGGGTTAGTTCTTAAGATATTGAGATATCCCTGATTGTTAAAGGAATATGAAATTATGTTCTTGTGGTGATTCGTCAAGGATCTAGGACCAGAAATACCATTTGACCTAGCAATCCCATTAATGGGTATATACCCAAAGGATTATAAATCATTCTAATGTAAAGACACATGCACACGTATGTTTATTGCAGCACTATTTATTGCAGCACTATGTATAAACACTATAAATAAACACACATGTTTATTGCACTACTATTTATTGCAGCAAACACTTGGAACTAACCCAAATGCCCATCAGTGATAGACTGGATAAAGAAAATGTGGCACATACACATTATGGAATACTATGCAGCCATAAAAAGAATGAGTTCATGTCCTTTGCAGGGACATGGATGAAACTAGAAACCATCATCCTTAGCAAACTAACACAGGGACAGAAAACCGAACACCACATCTTCTCACTCATAAGTGGGAGCTGAACAATGAGAACACATGGACACACGGAGGGGAATATCACACACTGGGGTATGTCAGGGGTTGACGGGAAAAGGGTGGGGAGAGCATAGGACAAATACCTAATGCATGTGGAGCTTAAAACCTAGATGGCGAGTTGATAGGTGGAGCAAACCACCATGGCACATGTATACCTATGTAACAAACCTGCATGTTCATCGCATGTATCCCAGAACTTAAAGTAAAATTAAAAAAAAGGAATTATGTTCTCTAAACTGTGCTTAAGTTAGTGATTGATTTTTCAGAAAGCAGGATTAAAGGACAAAAATAGAACTGCTCAATTTTAAGTTTATTGAAACTAAAATTAAAAATTTGGCCCCACTTAAACATTTGTCCTGGGTCACTTACTAGTGTGTAGTTTACAGTTTTATTTCTACCAAATGAGAACAAATATGTGAGTTTAGTAAGTAAACATCTATTTTAAAATGATTAAACTGTAAAATTTGTCTCTGGTAAGTCTGTTTCAGGGGAGAATTTTTGATCATAGACACTTTGTATTACCTAGTGCTGCAAAAAATTACTGTAAATTTAGCAGCTTTAACCAAGACACATTTATTATCTCACAGTTTCTATGGATCAGGAATCTGGGCATGGCTCAGCTAGATCCTCTGCTTAGAGCCCTACAAAGCTGTAATCAACACATGGGTCAGCTTGGTCCTCTGCTTAGATTCCCAAACAAATGTAATCAAGGTTTCAGCTGTTCTGCATTGTTATATAGAGGCTTGACTTGGGGAATAATCTACTTTTACACTCCCTCAGATTCTTGGTAGAGTTCCTTTCCTTGTGGTTGCAGGACCGAGGGCCCTGGCTTCTTGATGGGTGTTGAGTGGAGGCTGCTTTCAACTCCTAGAGGCTGCCTGTAGTTCCTAGAGGATGGCCACAGTCTCTCGTTATGTGGACTTTCTCAACATGGTCACTTAATTACTTCATTCAAGCCAGGAAGGAGAGCCTCTAGAGTCTTACATGACACAGTGTAATCATATATGTAAAATCTCATCGCCTTTGCCATATTCTATTGGTTGGAATTCAGTGATAGGCCATGTTCACATTCAAGGGGATGGGGATTATAGAAGGGCATAAACAGCAAGAGGCGAGGATCATGGGGGCTCATCTTAGAGTGTCCAGCACATTGCTTCATTGGTAGGTTTCTTTCTCTGTTTTATTTTGTCCTGGGCTTAATATATAGGCATAGATTTTTTTTGTTTTGTTTTTTAGTTTTTTGCCTTTGAGCCAGAGTCTCACTCTGTCACCCAGGCTGGAATGCAGCAGCGTGATCTTGGCTCACTGCAACCTCCACCTCCTGAGTTCAAGCAGTTCTCCTGCCTGAGCCTCCCCAGTAGCTGGGATTACAAGTGCACACTGCCACACCCAGCTAATTTTTGTATTTTTAGTAGAGATGGGGTTTCACTATGTTAGCCAGGCTGGTGTCGAACTGACCTCAGATGATCCACCTGCCTCGGCCTCCCAAAGTGTTGGGATTACAGACGTGAGCCACTATGCCTGGCCAGATCTTTATTTTAGGTAGATGTGGACCCACCTTTATCTTTAGCTCTAATTTACTTTTGTTATTTAAATAAAATGAAAAAATTGAATAGAAGAAGTCTTCTTTACAAAAGCTATCAGTGACTAATACGTAAATGTAAAGCTTATTTGAGAGATACATTTTCTTTTTTCTTTTTTTTTTTTTTTTAGAAGGAGTCTCACTCTGCCATCCAAGCTGGAGTGTTGTGGCACAATCTTGGCTCACTGAAACCTCCACCTCCTGGGTTCAAGCAGTTGTGCCTCAGCATCCCATGTAGCTGGGATTACAGGCGTGTGTCACTACGTACAGCTGATTTTTATATTTTTAGTAGAGACGGGTTTCACCATGTTGGCCAGGCTGATCTTGAACTCCTGATCTCAGGTGATCCACGTGCCTTAGTTTCCCAAAGTGCTGGGATTACAGGCGTGAGCCACCGCACCTGGCCAATATTTTTTTTTACTAGGTTGATTTTGGGGATCCTGGAGAATACTTGAAAATATATAATACTGTCAAATTTATTGTGGAAACTGCTGTCCTGTGTATGTTTTGTTAATCATTTGCATCACCCATATTTATTCTCGCTTTCTATCTAGTTCTTATTTATCTCTCTACTGTCTTCTTCAGAAATGTGTATCTATTCTCTTCTTCAGATGTGCCCACAATTAAGGAAAAAGTAGATTTTATTCTAGTTAGATGTGGACCTACTTCTGAGTTTCAGTATACCTTTCAGCACCAAGCTATAAGCTCTGTTAAATTCCTCCTTTTGTGTAACACTAAGGAACAGGTTTATGTATCATAGATAACAGTAAACTCTTTTACTAAACTATATGTATTCATATGTTCACTATCCCATACCACCTCCAATTCCAAGGATCTGAAAGGGATTTTTTTTTTAATTTCTCAGTTCAGTTTTCCTTGATGAATTGCTTTGGTCAATAGTAGTAAGAAAGCGATAAATTTGAAGTGACCTATGTGATTTTCTGAGATCAGATGAGTACAGCAACTCAGTTTAGTATTTCTGTTTGTCCAGCATATTTGTAAGTGCTTTAAGTCTTTTCTGATAAAATGTGAAAAGAATTTTTAAAGTAGTCTTCTCTAAGCCCTGGTATGAGAGTCTGTTCACTTGGATTTTGAAATATCTGAGTAAATTATTACTACCTTTATTGTTGCTGATAAACATTCCAGAATCATATGTAGAATTTTTTTCCTCCCATTTGACACTTAATTGGGGAAAGCAGCATGTCTGCTTATCTTTTCAAATTACAAATTTTATTTTTGAAATAAAGATTTATTGTCCCAGAGAATTCAGAAATTATTTTTGTTTTTATGTGGATGAAAATGATTTAAGTTATAGATGAAAATGATTTAAATTATAGTAAGTATCAATGGGTATACACTATGGTTCTCCGTAGGATGAATATTCTTATATTGAAAACCTGGTACCTTGAGGGTAGATGAGATGGGAGTAATGGAGTGTTCTGTTTCTAAAGGCCATTTCTGACTGAAATAATTTCCAGGATAGAGTGATCTTCTTGACTCATTCACATTCATTTTATTTCTAGTTCCTTCAGACCCACAGCTTCATGATAAATTAGTCATAAGATGATATGAATAGGAAGTAACCAGTAACTAAGGTAACAGAGGAAAGCAATGTTTTTCTTTTTTTATGGATAATCCTCTTCCTATGCATAATCCTTTTTTCTATGGATAATTCTGAGAGTCATTTTATGGCAAAAATTTAATTATCACGATTCTGTCTTAATACTGATTTCTGGACTGTTTTCTGAATGGTCTTCTTTCTATATGCTTACAATGAATCTGTCACAGTTTTTTTTTTTAATCCCACATAGTCTGTTTTGTTGAGCTAGGGTGGTAGATGGTGTTATCATTTAATGAAATGGGAAACCTTGAAGAAAGAGCAGATATGAAGCAGGGATCGAGAATTCCTTTTTGTATTGGTTATTTTTGAGAGACATCTGAGATAAACATGTGGAAATGTCAAGTATGCAGTTGGATATATGGATCAGGAACTCAGAGTTAGTCACTGAGTAAACGTGAATTATGTTAGTAAATTAGCTGCCTGGGCAAAGAATGTGGAGTGGGATGAGAAGGTGATCCTAGTCCATTTCCTGAGGAATTACAGTGTTTCAAGGGTATTGAAAAAAAGCAGCAAAGGAAATTGGAGTAAAATAAAAGGAGCGTATGGTATTACAGAAGCTAAAGACTCAAATAGGAGAGTGGTCACCTGTGACATGCTGCAGAGAGATCAAATAAGATAATGACTGATGGATCCATTAGCAAAGTAAACATCATTACTGACTTTATTGACCATTGCTGGTTTTCAATGGGATTTTTTTTAGAATAAAGATGCTAGTTGAGTAAATAATGCCAATTTACTTTTTAATAAATTGGTTTCCAATTTTTCATATAGTAAAGTTCACTCTTTTTCATGTAGGGTTCTGAGATTAAAAAATGTATAGAGTTGTGTAACCATCACCACAATCCAGATAAAGAGTAGTTCGATAACCCACCCTCCCCAGCACACACACACATACACACACTCTTCCCATGTGATGCCTCTTTGTAGTCAGCCTCTTCCCTATCCCTAACTCCTTGGAACCACTAATTTCTTCTCCATTCCTTTTAGTTTTACCTTTTCCAGAATAACATAAATGGAATCCTACAGAATGTAGCCTTTTGAATCTTGCACCTTTTATTTACAATGTGTTTGGGATTCATCCATGTTGTTGAATGTATCAATATATTATTCTTTTTTATTGCTGAGTGATATTCGTCTTCCTCTACCCCCAACTCGTTGAACCAATTATCTTTATTCTTTCCCTACAGTTTTGCTTTATTCAAGGTATCTTATACATGAAGTCATACAGTATTTAGCCTTTTGGATTTGGCTTCTTTCAGTTAGCAGAAATACTTTTAAGATTCATCGATGTTGTTACAAGTATCAACAGTTCTTTTTATTGATGAGTAAAAAGTATTCTATTTATCCACTCATCAGTTGAAGACCATCTTGATTGTTTCCAATTTATGACAATGATAAATAAAGCTGCTGTAAAAATGTATGTACAGATTTATGTCTTAACATGTTTCCACTGATTTCGGGTTAATGTTCTCTGTTTTCTGGTCTCCATGATTTCTTACGAGAAATCTGCAGTCATTCAGTTTGATGTTCCCCCTTTATGTAATGTGTGGTTTTTCTCTCACTCCTTTCAATATTTCCCCCATTTTTCCTTTGGTTTAACGTAGTTTACTTAAGACGTGTCTTGGGGTGGATTTCTTTAATTTTATTCTGTTTGGGATTTACTGAACTTCTTGAAACTGTAATTTTTTTTTTTCAAATTTGGGAAATGTTCAGCCATTATTTATCTTGAAAATACAGCTTTAGTGAGATACAATTCACATAACGTATAATTCACCCATTTAAAATATACAATCCAATATTTTTTATTATATTCACAAATATGTACAACTATCGTAACAGTGAATTTTAAAAGTTCTTCATCACATCAAAAAGGAACATTGTACCCTTTACTTATGACCTCCATCTCCACATACCTCACCCCTAACCAACCATTAGTCTGCTTTCTGTCTCTATACATTTCCCTGTTTTCATTATTTCATATGAATGAAATTGCCTTTATTTCATTAAGTGATTTTTTCAGTATTACTCTGTTATTTTATGGGATGTTAATAACATGGATTTTAGAATGTCTCATAGTGTTTCATATGTCTCTGAGGCTCTGTTTTTTTTTTCATCATTTTCACTCTTTTCTTCATATTGGATGACATCTATTGATCTGTCTTAAAGTTTATTTCCTCAGCCACCTGCATTCTTTTATTGAGCCTATCCAGTATTTAAAAAAAAATTACTGAGAAAAATTTTTTATACGATTTTTAGTTCTAGAATTACTTACATTTTTTTCATAGTTTCTATTTCTCTGCTGAGAACCTTTTTTTTTTTTTTTTTTTTTTGAGACGGAGTCTTGCTCTGTCGCTCAGGCTGGAGTGCAATGGCACGAACTCAGCTCACTACAACCTCTGCCTCCCGGGTTCAAGCAATTCTCCTGCCTCAGCCTCCTGAATAGCTGCGATTACAGGCACATGCTACCATGCCCGGCTAATTTTTTGTATTTTTAGTAGAGACGGGGTTTCACCGTGTTAGCCAGGGTGGTCTCGATCTCCTGACCTCGTGATCCTCCCGCCTCGGCCGCCCAAAGTGCTGGGATTACAGGCGTGAGCCACCGCGCCCGGCCTCCAGAGAACCTTTTATCATTTCATTCAGGTGTGTTTATTTTTATCCAGAAAAGCATAGTTATAATAGCTGCTTTAAGATTCTTGTCAGATAGTTCAACTTTGGAGCCATCTTGGAGTTGATACTTGTTGATGATTTGCTTGTTTGTTTCAGCAGGCAATCTACCTAGTTAGGTTGACTCCAAAGTTATGTCTTGTCCTCTCTGGTTAATGGTTCCAATGTTAATTCAGTTTTCAGAGAGTTTGGGTCAGCACTCTGCATGTGCCACTCATTGGATGTGCTAATTCAGTGGTTAGTCTGAGACGAGCAATTATCGGTATTGTAGTTCAGTACTCAAAGACTTTGTTATGTTTCTTTAGTCCTTTCTGCACACATGCAGTTTGTTGTTGTGACCAGGACTTGTGTTGGTTCATACACAGAATTAGGGGATCTGCTCTCTTCATTCTATCCTCTCTGATTTCTTCCACATTCTTCAGTTCCCATGGGCCCTTTATTCTGTTCTGCTGGCCAGAAATATGAGTTTCTTTCAGAGTCTTAGCCTTTCATGCTGGAATATAACTTTACACTATTGGAGCTGCCTTTTGGATGAAGTAAAGAAGAGAGTGAAAAAAAAATAATAGGGATTACCCTCACAGTTTTCTTATAACAGGGACCTCTTTTCCTACTTCCTCTGGCCAGAGATGGATTTTCTCTTGATCAGGGCTTGCCTTGGAGTTGGACTCAGCATCAAAAAAGAGAAAGGGTGTACATGGGGAATCTTGGATTCTCCTTATGTTTACAGGCTCAAAAGTATGTCTTTTCCTGGTCCTTTGTATAGAAAATGGGATTTTTCTTGGAATTTTTGTTGATGTCTACTGTGTAATCTTGTGACTCATTCTCTCCTCGGGTCAAATTCAGGAGATAAAGGTGGAAAATAAACCTAGGGAATTCATCAGAGTTAATTTTCAAATTTTGATCTTCCCTAATTAATTTGTTTTTATTTCATTTTCAGAGTTCTTAGGTAGTTTCTTTTTGTATTCTACATAAGGATTGTAGTTCATAATCGGGGAGAGATAGGCTTATGAGCTTATTTCATTTTGACTGTCACAAGAAACTCTAATTTACTTAATTTTACTTTAATTTTTTTTTCTGTTGACTTACAAATGGGCAGTGGTAAAAATCCTTTTTATCTAGGTCATCTTCCTGTTGCCTAATTTTCAAACATCTCAGGTCAGTGTTTGGCAGATTGTAAGGGTGCAGATAGGAAATATTTTAAGCTTTGCAGGCATAGGGTCTCTGTCACAACTGGTCAACTCTGCTGTTGTACTGCAAAAGCAGCCATAGATAAGATGGAAACAAATGGGTCTGGCTGTGTTCTAGTAAAATTTTTACAGGAACGGACAAGAGGTCAGATTTAGTTCATGGGTTATAGTTTGTAGAACCTTGATCTAAGTCCTCTACTTTACTGTTTCTTGAATTAGTTGTTAAAGAATGAGTAGTATTACCTACTGAGCTCTGCATGTTGAATTGTTTTGTTTGCATGATTACTTACATCTTTCTCCTATAGTTTATTTTTTCTTCTGTATAGTATCTCATGATGTTTAATTAACTGAATGAAAGAGGAATTCACAACAGTGCAATTATATAAAACTGTTCTTATTATGATTTACTTTGAATATACCCCCATGGTAGATTTTTGTGGCATTTTTTTTTCCTATCATAAATACTTGGTTGGGGACAATTAATGAAAGTACATAGGTTATATGCTTAGTATATAGTTATCTGTTATTGCAAAGCTCTTAACAATATGAAATTAAGCATTAAACTCTGAAAATCAAAGTTTCTCAAGGATAATCTGGGAACCATGTTAATAGTGTTCCTTTTCTAAGTACTTCTATGTGTCCTTTGTCCTTTTGTTTTTCAGTAAGTGTGGATCTTGTTAGATTGTGGAAGGAAATGCCTAGGGTTATATTTTTCTTAGTTATCACTCTTGTTTTAATACTTTTGAACCTCAATTTTTAAACAATGTTTTTCAGGTAAATGATCTTAAAATGGTTGATGAGCCAATGGAAGAGGGAGAAGCAGATTCTTGTCATGTAAGTATTTATGTTAATTTATTAAGCCACATTTTTAGCATATAAGGAAAAAGAATACAGGGAAAGGAGAAAAGCTCCTATCAAACAAATATATTCAGGTAAGTTGGTAATAAGCAAATGGAATTATTAGTAACTCAACTGCAGTTTAAAATATAGGACAGGTTTTCCTGACAGAAATACTTATGCATGCATTTTTTAAAATAAACAGCTTTATTGAGACATAATTTACATGCTATTGAATTCACCCATTTTAAGTGTAATGGATAAAATTTTCACTTGCCAGTGTATGAGTAACTGAATTATTGTACTTAAATATAGAATCCTTTGAGAAGATTATCTTCAACCTCAGGGTAGAAAGGATATATGACTTGGAAATATTGAACTATATAAGCATAACTTGAAATCATTTAAAATCCATTTCCTGGCTTTTAGAAAGGATTATGTGTAAATTATTTCAGAAGTTTCTAACTAGTTTTAAAGACTGCTTAGCCATTAGACCATTCTATGTAATGCCTAGATACCAGAGTCTTATTTTACAAGATCTAGTTTTACAGAGAGCATACTTAAGATTTGTAGGGAGAGTCTGACTAAATCAGCATCTCCATTTATGTTGTTATTTTATGGTTGTTATTTCTATAGATATTTTCATAGAGTTATAGATTTTTTAAGCTGGAAAGAACCTCAGAGATACTATGTAATACTTCATTGTATGGATTAGTCTACTGAAACTTGGAGAGTCAGTGATTTATACTAGGTGATAAAACTAGCTAGTAGCAGAATCGAGACTTAGGGCAGTGTGCTTCCTTTTAGGTCAGATATATTGTGTAGACCTGAAGAAGTAGAAGATAAAAAGAACATTATCCTTTTTCTATTTGGTTGTGGATGAAATCAACTTTGATGACCCCTCCACCAAAACTTGTTCATAATTGGAATTAGCTCAGATGGAAACCAGCAGAGGGATTTAAATTGGGTTTGTCCAAAACTCTCCTTTGAAATGTCCTATGTAACTATTTCTGCAGATAGTAACCATGTAACACTTTTAATTTTGATTGACAATATGAGAGATACAATGTTGTCTTTGTAGTTTTTTCAGTTTACTGAATATTAATAATATATTGTAATTTTGAGTATAATTAAACGTAAACTATCAAAACCATTATCTAGCGATTTGTCTACAGATCATATGGACTAATAGGCATAGTAACATTAATGTTGCCAGTTTATAAAAGATAAAGGAGTATAAGGAACTATTAAAGGCAGTGGAGAAGGAGAAGGCTGCTTATTATATTTTAGCATTAATAAATTCACAAGGATATCATGGCTCACACCACAGGGGAACAGTGTGTGTGGTGCATAAACTCAAGGACACATACACAGGGTGATTGGCAAATATTCACCTTTATAATTTTAATAGAAGATAAGTCAGGAAGTTCAGTTTTTAGTGGAAAGGCAGTAAAAATATACAGTGCTAGTTTCTTACATGATCTACCTTATGCAATCAACTTCAGTGGCTAAAAGGTAGAGTGTGAAATTTTGGAGAGTAAAGGACCTAGAATCACTTTCAAGGATTTGATTTAGTTTGTGGCCTGAGTTATCTGGACTTGAAACCATGTACTTTGGGTGTGTGATGGTTAAAGTACTCAATTTGTGTCAATAAAACTATATGAGTGATTAAAAACACCATATATATTTATCCCTTAAATTTTTTAAATATACAGCTAGGATTTTTTCTTTGTGATTGCCATGTGTTTTTTTGTGGTTGGCTTTTTTTTTTTTTTACTGTTTTAAAATAGTGTAGGATTGTAGAGGCTGTGATGGTAAGTATTAGGTAACAGGTTACTGATAAACTATATCTAATATCACATTTCACCACCTAGTATCCTACTTCTTTCAACAATGTCAAGGTTAGAAAAAGTTTGTTATGATTTGTCTCCTTTAGTAGTTGGCTGACATGAGCTAATTTTTTATCTGTTGTCAAAATAAGCATAACTGCCTTATATTTGGTAGTTTATGATCCATTGGTATTTATTTTAAAAACGCTACCCAGTATCTGTTTTTTCCTGAAATAAAATACATATTTTTAATGCTATCAATATCTTAAAAATTTCAAAGAAGATTCAGTTAGCAATTAGATTCTTTGTTGATTACATTAGTACAAGGTCAGCAACATGTTTAGTCTCTAAAGTGATTTATATTTTTATTATGCAGAGATATAAATGTCATAGTTAACTGAAAATATATATTTTGAAAAACAAAGCTGATATCCTGATATTTTTAAGCCCTGAATTTCTTATTTTAAAAACCATTCTTGACATATGTCTCTTAAGAATTCTTTCAAAAATACTTTTTTACAAGTGCGTTTTACTTAGACTCAGTGGAACCACAGGTAGGAGCTATTTCAAGCTGAGAATGCCTGCTTCCTGTATGGTGGATTTTTTTTCCTCTATTTGTCTTTCTATTCTGATGCACATTTAGCTTTAGTATGCTTCAGTATTTTTTCTCTTGCAGTGCTGATGTTTACTTCTAATTTCTATTCGGTTACTTAAAAAAATGGAACCCTTGTCCTACAGATATGCAAAACTCTCAGATGAATAATTATTGTTCAACTAAAAAATGTTGGTCAGCCACTATAAAGTCGAGTTATGCTGCACCATCAGGTATGCAAAGATAAGTAGTACAGAGAGTCTCTGACTCAGGATGGTTCAACTTACGAGTTTCAACTTTATAGTGGTGCAAAAGTGATATTCAGTATGTTCCTCAACTTACAATAGGATTAAGTTTGGATAAACTCACTGTAAGTTGAAAGTGAATTTTCAACTTACAGTAGGTTTATGGGGACAACACTGTCGTAAGTCCAGGAACATCTGTACAAATAAGTTCAGTAACTTCAATTTTTATGGATGTTTTGTGGTTTTCAAAGTTCTCAGTTGATCCTTATAACTGAGATCTGAAATAGAGTAGGTATTACTGCCAATTTGTAGATGAGGGAACTAAGGAGCTGACCCTCCTAAGTAGAATAAACCAAACCAAGTGGGAACTAGTTTGCCAGCATTCTTTGGTTTTCAGTCATCAATGCAGACTTTTACAAAACGAAGTGTTCTGCAGATACCTTCCATTGTGTACATAATTTTGATGTGCTTAGTTCACCCTCATGGCATTTTGGCATTTATATTGATATTACGCTTAGCTTTCTTTCAAAGTACGCTAATATTTGACATGGTTTTCAGTGACCCCATATTATTCACTGAATGAGAAGGGTATATCAAGCTGCTCTTCTGGGTCTTTGCATATATGTTTCAACAAATCCACAACTAAATGATTCTTGGATTTTTAGGGTGATCTTTTCACCAAACTAGCCTGTGTACCTACAAATAAAGCTGATGTTTGAATAGATGAATGTTTTATTATTAAATAAAAACGAACAAGTTCAGGCTTTAAAAATACTTCTTTTGTTTTGATTTGTTTTCTGGAGGTTAGTTCCACAGTCATATGAAAACTGCTGTAATTGAGTTATAATAGTATATTGCTATTAGGTTGTCATCAGCTTTTTCTCTTTTCAATTAACAGGTGATTCCATCTTCCTAAACAAATCAGTTATCAAATGAATGGAGCAATAGTAGATTTGACAGTTCATTTTGTACTTTAACAGTGTGTTTTCCCAGTGTTACAGCACTGTTGGCCCTCTGGATTAAAAAGATGATCACAGATTATAGAGGTCAGAGCATACTATTTTGGTTGTGGTTGAGCCTTCATACTTTTTCTATATATCACTGATTACTTTATGGTTGTAAACAATAATAAAACCTAATTCATAGTCATCCTGGCCTCGGATTCAGATTTGTTATTTGATGTAGGAAGACTAGGAGTCCTTATTTGGAGGTTATTGAATCTTCATTTCACAGTAACAACATTATTTTCAAAGATCAACTAAGATTATGTACCATGTATAGTTTGCTAGGGCTACCCTAACCAAATAACCACAGATGAGTGGCTTAAACAGCAGAAATTTATTTTCCCAAGATGCTGCATTCTATAAGATTGAGATCAAGGTGTTGGCAGGGTTAGTTTTTCTGAATCCTCTCTCCTTAGCTTATAGATGAGTCTTCTCCCAATGTTTACGTGGTCATTCCTCTGTAGGTGTAGGTATTCTAATTTCCTCCTCTTATAAGGATGTCAGTCATATTGGATTAGAACCCACCCATATGGCCTCATTTTACCTTAATTACTTCTTTAAGGGCCCTATCCCTAAATACAGTCATGTTCTGAGGTACTGGGAGTTAGGACTTTAACATATTAACTTTAGGGGACATAATTTAGCCCATAGCATACTTGCAGCTTTTTGTTTCTTCGATGGATGTGATGTTTCTGACAAAGTTCTCTATCTTCAAATTCACAGTTTATTTCTGTATCCCCAGTGTGCAGCACAGTGTCTGATAATAGGATATGTGCTTAATGAATATTGATTTTCTGGGTGAATAATAAGAGTGTATATATGGGAAGATAAGGTGATATAGCACAACTTTATCATGCCAGGATAGAGAATTTTTTCAAGGATGATTTACTCTCAGGAAAAAAGAAATAAATCACTTATAAGTACATTACCACCTATTTCAGGCTAGATTGTTGCTACTATCAAGCTTTTGGAATGGTGCAGAACCTGAAGAAAGGGAGGTGGAGGGAAGAAATAGGGTTTCAGTTGACAAAAAGGGACATTATAATAGTAAAAATCAATAAACATAGCCTTGGGATGGCTGAGAAATTTTAGGCAATAGACAAGAACGGGGCAGGGAGCAGATAGAATAAGACAGAATAAGTATTGGAAATGGTGACACAGGAGGGTATCACATACTTTGAGAGTAAAAAAGAGCTAGTGGCATAGAAATGATAAAAGTAATAAGTAGCTATATATAAACACATACACACGTGTATATGTGTGTGTGCACGCATGTGTGCACATATGTTTATGTATTTGTGTGTATATCTATTATTTATATAACTATAAATCTTAGAAGCACCCAAATATTGTTTTTCAATCCTGGCCGTGTGTCCGAATCAACTGGGGAGGCTTAAAAAATGCACGTGCTTACATCTTCCTGCAGTTCTACTGAACCACAATCTCTGAGGGTGGGACCCAAACAAATGCAGTAAATAAATATTTCTTCTACAGGTGATTCTTATGGGCAACCAGGGCATTACAAATTGTCTGTGTAAAGGCAGAGTAGTCATAATTTGGTGATATAATATGTGGTAGTTGTTGGCCTAGGAACATATGTCTTTATTTAAAAAGGCAAATGGCCAAACATTAAGTTAATATTCAAGGGTTATTGTGTCCTTTATTTGTGTTGAGTACAACACATACTCAGCACAGTGTAATAAAAATACTGACAATGGATAATATGGAAAAAGTTTATATTCTTCACAGTGTATGGGAAGATATGCTTATTTTATTTAGAAATATTGTTATCACAAAGTTAATTATATTCAAAGCTGACACAATTTCATTAGCCAGAATGAATCTCCTGTTTCCTTATTTCCTTTATATATTTAAAAAAAGAAATTGTGAGTATGTATATTTTTTGTTTTGTAGACTGTATTTAAGAATAATTTTCAGATTTCTTATTGTTTAATTTTACCTTTAAAATCTTTATTTTCTATTGTATATATTTAAGGTGTACAATGGGATGTTTTCATATACATTGTAAAATTATTATGATTGTTAAGCAAATTAACATCCATCATCTCACAGTTGCCCTATTTTTTGGTGGTAAGCACTATCTTCATTTTAAAAAGTATATATTTTTTCCTGTTTCTTTTATAATATTGAGCAGATTTCTTTGTCTTTCTGCTCTCATGAGATCAAAAAAGTATTGTGCTAAACATTAGGAATAAAGAGATCAATGGGGTGTAACACCTGCATTTAAGAAGCCCACAGTCCAGTGGGAAAGAAAGACATGGTAATTAGTTGTTAGGACACAGTGTAACATTTTTTGTTGGCTGTCTCCTGGGAAAAGTGATTTTTCTCATCTAGTTGCATTTTCATATTGGGAGCTTTTTAGGGTACTGCTGCTGAAAATTGAAAGACATTGCATTTTAGAGGATGGGCATGTGTGGATTATTAATAAAAGGTAAAAGGGCGTTGGACAATCATTTTCATTTGGAAAACCTGCTTAGGTTTGGTGAAACTAACTATAGTACAATTTGTTTCCTAACTCTGAACACTTCTAAAAAAACTGATGCCATTGTGATCCATGCTTATAGTGATAATCTAAACATAAGCAGGGACCTGAAGTACCTTCTTGAACATAAAAATATTATATTGTGTTCAATATAGAATCACAGACATTGAGGGGACCTTAGAGACCTATCTAACAAAACCCCTTTGTCATGTGAGAAAATGAAGGAGAGAGTGGTTTGTGATTTAGCCAAGGTTTCTTAGCTTATAGGTACATACAGATATATTATACTTTAATATAGTCCCCAAATGTCAGCTACAAAGCATATATATTCGCATTAAAAAAGGTTGTTGACTTTTTAAAAACAGGACCCCTTTCAAATAGGGAAATTCACTTCCATAGCAGATTGATTTTAATTTAATTTTTATTTTCAGAAAACATTTATAAATTACCATCACTATTTAAAAGGGTCTGGCGAAGTACTATTTGATGTATAAGAAACATCTGATATACTTTCAGAATCAGTTATTCTTCATTTCTTGTTGATTTGCTGGTGGTTCCTAACACCTACAATTAAAATTTCTTTGCCTAGGGACCCCTCTTGAGATAGTGAATGCCTGACTACCTATATTCCATGGAAGTTATTTTAGCTGCCATGAAGTCTAGCTCATTTGGGACCATACTCTTGTTCACTTTGGCTACAATCACCATTGACTAATCAGTTAATTGAAGAGTGAATAGATTGAGAACATTCTTGGCATCCAGGCTAAAATTAGTATGCTATAATGGAATGCTACCAAGATTTATAGACATTGTGATTAAGTAGTCATGTAAACTTAAATTCTGTGAGTCTTAGTTTTCTTCTTTATACAGTCAGAGAGTTGGATAAGATATCCCTTCCAACTCTGTTATTTTGTGATATACATCTGTCATCCTAGCTATTGTGCTTCTCTAGGGACTAGAATTAATTACAGCTCACTTGAATGTAGTCATCACAGCTGAGTGGAGTCCTGCATCAAGGGGAAGAACCACTCACGGGCTGGCTTTCTTTCTGCTTCACCCAGGTGGTACAAAATCTGGCATATAATTTATATATAAAATTTCAGTAAACGGGCCATAGCCTGGAAACATTTGTTGGGGCTCTGCAGATTTTGTTGGTCTTTGCCAGTTTCTTGTTCATTGATGTGGTTAGTTGGCCATTTAAACATTTAAAATAGTATAGTGAAATACTATTTAAAAGAGCTCTTGAGGTCACGTTTTTTGGTCATGCCCCACAATTTACAAGGTTTTATCTTGACTTTTCCTGCCTCTACCTCATTAGTCACAGTCCAGTGAAGGGTCTTGAGACTGTTGTTAACAATTTTATTATGTTGCTACCAAGCTGGAAGAGAAGGCTGAAGCATAGATTTCTTTTTACATTTTATATACATGAAATTATGTAGTAGGGAAGGTGGTGGTGGTGCATCTGTATGTGCTGTATGTGTTAGAAAACAGGGAAATAAGGATACTGGTAGCCCATAAAACTCTCTGCTACATTGAGGGAGTTGGGTATATTATTTCTATTATGACTTCTGATTTTAAATGGAACTAATCAGAAGATGTTGAAAATGGATTCAAGTATTGTTTGGATTTCTTTTTACAGGATGAAGGAGTTGTTAAAGAAATCCCTATTACTCATCATGTTAAGGAAGGCTATGAGAAAGCAGATCCTGCACAGTTTGAGTTGCTCAAGGTTCTTGGTCAGGGGTCATTTGGAAAGGTAATGAATACTTTTTTTCCCCCATTTGTTTCTCTTCTAAACATTTAGCAAAAAAAGTGAACACATACATAGAAATCTGATTAATGAGTTGTTTCTAAACTTCTGAATGGATGCTCACAAAGGTAATTCTTTAATTTTATTCCTTTCATTTCTGTTGTACTTTTATTACTATTTCTTTGTACTTCTCTGTAACAATCAAGGTTTTCCAATTCCCTAGGCTTACTTATTTCTCGAGGGAAAAATATAGCATACTCTTTATTAGCTGCCTAAATCAAAGTAGCTTGATTTTTGTAAAAAATGGTATTCCTATCTCCTTGTTCCCATGCTGGCATGAATACAGCTTGTTTTCTCCTGGGGATTTAATCTACATTTGTTAGCTATGTCACAGAAATCAGAATTTATGTCTTAATTCATGTATGAATCCATCTATCATCTGTTAAAATAAAGTAGAACAAGGGTGTGTAAAGTAGAACAATGGTAGTTACTGGGTGATATGTGGTTTGTGTGAAATTTAAGTCTTCAGAGAGCTTACATTTCAAGGCAAAAAGCAAAATTGAGTAAGAATAACTATCATAGTCATTACTAAAGTTGTTTATTAAGCACTTAATAACATGATTTTAGAAAAGAAGTGTATAGGTCTGGTTCCTGACCTTTATATACCTAACATCTAGTACATGAAAATTATTGCATACACATAGTAACAGCCTTTAGAAAAACAGCACCAACCACAATTTAAGGGGAGAAAGATAAAGAGAAACTACTAATTTCAAGTGGCTGAGATTTAGTTTTAAAGGGGAAAAATAAGGCAATTGAGCATAGGTTATTTATAGTGCTCGGGAACATTTTAAAATAAAGACATTTTTATTTTATTGGGTTTTAGAAATGGGATCTTGTTCTGTCACCCAGGCTGTAGTGCAGTGGCATGATTGTAGTTCACTGTAGCCTTGATCTCCTGGGCTCAAGTGATCCTCCATCCCCAGCTTCTCAAGGAGCTGATACTACAGGCATGCACCACCACACCTGGCTAATTAAAAAAAATTTCTGGACACAAGGTTTTGCTGTGTTGCTCAGGCTGGTCTCGAACTCCTAGCTTTAAGTGATCTTCCCACGTTAGCCTCCCAAGGAAAGACATTTATTGAACGCTCAGTGTGTTCACGACAATGTATAAGCAGTATTAGTGACTATAAAATAGATGTCGTCTTAAAGTAACCTGATATTTATGCATTATAGAATATAACGTGAAATATAAAGAAACATTTTCAAGACACAAAAAGGACAAACTGAGATGAATTATGGCTTGGCAGTGAATTGATACAGGAGATATATAAGACAGGGAGATAGGACTTGAACAGTGCTCTGAGGAGAGAAAAACTAGAAGGAACTGTTAATAGATTGGTGGTGGTGGTGGTGGTGGTGGTGGTGGTGATGTTGGTGGGGAGTGTTTATAGAACTGATCTGTAGAGTAGGCATGTATATTATATACAACTTTAAAGTTTCTAAAAGTGCAATATTCTTTTAACTATTTTGCACTTTATAGCTATTTTTATGGTGTTAATTTTAGAAGAACAGAGATGAAGTTATTTTATATTCCAGATGTATAAATGCTTAAATATTTGACTTAAATAAAATCTCACCAGGCAAACATTTCAAGCTATTAAAATTACCTGTTTTGTCTTTTGATGTATGTATTTACTCATATATGCTTTTGTTTATCTCCAGCTTTGTTCCAGAAAGGATTTAAGGCTTTCATAGATAAATATTAAATAAAATTAAAAATAAGTAGTGAAGATGATGGAAACAGAAAGCTCAGAGCAGGAAAGATTAGATGAAGCCAGGAGTACACTCTGTTCACAAAAGCATGACATAAGGGTCTGTAAGTCCTTTTCCAGTAGGTCAAAAATTAGACTTGAGTTTTCTAGCAGCCATTATAAAGAAGCTAATATATTTGAGTGTATTATAATTGACAGTATTTTAAAGGTGGAAACGGATTAAACAGACCAGAGAAATTTCTCTCATGGGTTTTCGTAAAGAAAATACTGTATAACATAATGAAATATATTCAATAACATCTTCATGTTAAATATAGCAACATGCTGAAAAGTTGTCAATGTAGTGCTTAAATTCAGGGAAATCTCAGCTTTGTGCTGGGATTTAGTTTTAAGAAGAATATCATTGAAACCTTTTAATTCCTAGTATTAAAATACAAAATAGTGATCTTAATGTAGTTAATCAACCAAAGAAATATTAAGGAGGTGGCTTTTTTTCCCCCTAGGATGTGAACATACTTGCTTGTCAGTGTTACATCATTTGCGTAGGCATTGTGTAGGTGTGACTTGTTATATGCTGAACCTATTCAGGAATTTGGCCAAGGCTGTGAATCAGATAAGTGTAGGAGCAATTCCAAGAGACTTTGAGCTGCAGTCTTAAGTTTTTCTTCAAAAGTTCCGTTGTTAAAATGCAGTAAATGGAATTTTAGCCCATATAAAGCCTTATAACATTAAATGTTTTTATTGTCTATTTAACAGTGGGGGAACCCTGCTAAAGTCAACTTAAAATTGTAGTTTAAGGAAGGGTGCATTATTATCATGAAAGGTGCATATAAAATTCTGTCCTAAGCACACCAAGTATAATGCTATTAATGATCATTAATGTATGGGTTGAAAGGTATACTAAACAACTTACATTAATTATTTTTTTTTTTTTTTTTTTTTTTTTGAGACGGAGTCTCGCTCTGTCGCCCAGGCTGGAGTGCAGTGGCGCAATCACGGCTCACTGCAAGCTCCGCCTCTGGGGTTCACGCCATTCTCCTGCCTCAGCCTCTCCGAGTAGCTGGGACTACAGGCGCCCACCACCACGCCCGGCTAATTTTTTGTATTTTTAGTAGAGACGGGGTTTCACTGTGGTCTCGATCTCCTGACCTCGTGATCCGCTCGCCTCGGCCTCCCAAAGTGCTGGGATTACAAGCGTGAGCCACCGCGCCCGGCCTACATTAATTATTTTAAAACACAATTAAACACATGGAAATACCTTTGAAATTGTCTGATTAGTCGTCCTTATATATCATGTGCCAAATAATATTTATACAAAACATACATTTTAATATTTGTGGATTATAAAAAATACTTTTGCTTTTGTGATAGTAAAGACTTTAAGTACAGTACTTAAAAATGAATTTTTGAAAATATCGAATACTTGTACTCTTAAGTAAGTGATCAACTCTCAAGTGATAGTTTTTAAAAACATATGCTTACATCTTAAAATTTCCTGAAGTTGGTTCTTTCTCTTCAAACAGTATTTAAATATATGTGATCTTCTAGTTCACTGCAGTTACTGAATATTCTTATAGGAAAATATAAACGTCCATGTGATTGAGAGAAAAGTATATTGGAGTAACTCACCCTTTCTTTTGGACAATTTCCCATGATTGGATTAGGGTGACTGGAAAGAAGCCTCTTTTATCAATATAGATACGTTTTTAGGTCCACTAGTTTGAAGCCATGCAACAACTTTTCTACTTTAATTATTTCTTTAAGCACCCTATCCTCAAATACAGTCATGTTCTGAGGTACTGGGAGTTAGGACTTTAACATATTAACTTTGAGGAGACATAATTTAGCCTGTAGCGTACTTGTATCTGTTTCTTTAAAGGACATGATGTTTCTGACAAATTTCTCTGTCCTCAAGTTCACAGTTTATTTCTGTATCCCCCAGTGTCCAGCACAGTGTCTGATACAGAATATGTGCTTAATGACTGTTAATTTGTTGATTGAATAACTAATGAGTACATATGTGGGAAGATAAGGTGATATAGCACAACTTTATTATACCAGGATAGGGAAATTTTTCAAGGATGATTTATTTTAGGAAAAAAGAAATAGATCACAGATAAGTTCATTATCACCTTATTTCAAGTTAGGTTGTTACTACTGTCAAGCTTTTGGAATGGTGCAGAACCTGAAGAAAGTGAGGTGGAAGGAGGAGGGAGAGTTTCAGATGATAAAAAAGGACATTATAATAGTAAAAATCAATAAACATAGCCTTGGGAAGGTTGAGAAATGTTAGGCAATAGATAAGAATGGGGTGGAAAAAGAACTACTTTTGTAGTTGATTTTGGGAAGGGGGCAGTGAGATATGATTTCTCATGCTAGGAAATTCACTCATAAGACCTGAAAAAAAAATAAAACAGATCAGATGATAAACAGGTTACTTCTCTAGACTGCGAATGATGGATCCTATTAAATGCCGTATTGGGATACTAGTGAATATTAGAAGAACTAGGGGAAAAAAGTGGCTCCTTTATGCAACAGTGTCTTCAGAAAGCCTAGACACTTTCTTTCTTCCTTGCTTGCCTCTTCTCACTCTTCATACTCCATTCTTTACAATCCCACTAAGGACTATGTTTTGTAAGAGTGGTTCTGAAATTGTGGTCTCCGTACCCCTGGACAATCCCAAGACCTTTTCAGGGAGTCCTCAAGTCAAAGCTACTTCACAGTCATCCTAAGATATTATTTGTACGACTGCTGGCATGTTGGCCAATCAAGGCAGTGACTTCAAATGGTACCAGTAGTCATTGTATTCTTCATTTTCTTACATATACAGTTTAAGAATGTCCTTGATGAGACATTAACAATTATTACATTTATTAAATCTCAATCCTTGAATACCCTTCTTTTGAATAATCTGTGATGAAATAGGAAGTACACGTGAAGCCCCTTAGCCACATAACAAAATAGAATGGTTGTCTCAAGGCAGAGGACTTGTGCAAATTTTTTGAGTTGTGAGTTGAACCAACCACTGTTTTCATGGATCACCACTTTTCCTTGAAAGGACAATAAACTATGGTTACCTAAATATGCTTATTTCATAGGTGTTTTCTCAAAAATGAATGGAGTCCTGTTCATAGAAATGAGCCTGTTCATAGAAAAACAACTGATACCCTTTTTGTCAATGGTAGAATCTGAGCTTTCCAGCAAATAACTGAATTTAGGCAAATGTATATTTGCCGCATTGACGTTGTCATCTTCTTAATGCAGCTATACTTGTTTTTATTATGCTTCACTTCATTGCACTTCACAGATATCCTTCACTTCATTGCGCTTCACAGATATGTATGTGTATATATATGTATATGTGTGTGTATATATATACCCTATATATATATCCTATATATATCCTATATATATCCTATGTATATATCCTATATATGTATCCTATATATATATATCCTATATATGTATCCTATATATATATCCTATATATATATCCTATATATGTATCATATATATCCTATATATATCCTATATATATATCCTGTATATATATCCTATATATATATATCCTGTATATATATATCCTGTATATATATCCTGTATATATATATCCTGTTATATATCCTGTATATATATATCCTGTATATATATATCTTGTATATATATCCTATATATATATATCCTGTATATATATCCTATATATATATCCTGTATATATATCCTACATATATATCCTGTATATATATCCTATATATATATCCTACATATATATCCTACATATATATCCTACATATATATCCTATATATATCCTACATATATATCCTACATATATATATATCCTACATATATATCCTATATATATATCCTACATATATACCTATATATATATCCTACATATATATCCTATATATATATCCTACATATATATCCTATATGTATATCCTACATATATATCCTATATATATCCTACATATATATCCTATATATATATCCTATATATATATCCTATATATATATCCTATATATATATCCTATATATATATAGGATATATATATTCATCTTCTATATATATATAGAAGGTTTGTGGTAAACCTGTGTTGAGTGAGTCTTTGGGTGCCATTGTTCCTCCAGCAGATGCTCACTTTATGTCTGTGTCTCATATTTTGGTAGTTCTTGCAGTGTTTCAAATGTTTTCCTTACTGTTATATCTGTTATGGTTCTTTGTGGTCTGTGATCTTTGATGTTAGTGTTGTCATTGTTTCAGGGTGCCATGAACCACGCACACATAAGACAGTGAGCTTCATTGATAACCGGTGTGTGTGTTCTGGCTGTTTTACTGACCAGCTGTTTCCCCATCTCTCTCTGTCTCCTTGGGCCCCTCTATTCCCTGACCTGCAAGAATATTGAAATTAGTCTAAGTAATAACTCTACAGTGGCCTTGGAGTGTTCAAGGGAAGAGAAGTGTTCTGCATTTCTCACTTTAAATCAGAAGCTACAAATTATTAAGCTTGGTGAGGAAGGCATGTCAAAATCTGAGATAGGGCAAAAGCTAAGGTTCTTGTGCCAAACAGCCAAGGTGTGAATACAAAGGAATGTTCTTGAAAGAAATTAAAATTGCTACTCCAGTGAACATATAAATAATAAGAAAGTGAAACAGCCTTATTACTCATATGGAGAAAGTTTTAGTGGTCTGAATAGAAGATCAAACCAGCCACAACACTCCCTCAAGCCAAAGCCTAATCTAGAGCAATTCCCTAGCTCTCTTTAATTCTGTGAAGGCTGAGAGACGTGAGGAAGGTGCACAAGAAAAGTTTGAAGCCAGCAGGGGTTGGCTGATGACGTTTAAGGAAAGAAGCCATTTTCGTAACATAAAAGTGTAAGGTAATGCTACAGATGCTGATGTAAAAGCTGTAGCAGTTTAGCCAGAAGACCTAGCTAAGGTAACTCTTGAAGGTGGTTACGCTAAACAACAGGTTTTAATTGTAGAAGAAACAGCCTTCTGTTTGAAGAAGATGCCATCTAGTCTTTCATAGCTAGAGCGAAGTCAGTGCCTAGCTTCATAACTTCGAAGGACAGGCTCTCTCCTGATAGAAGCTAGTGATCCTGGAACCTTTAAATTGAAGCCAATGCTCATTTGCCATTCCAAAAATTCTAGGGCCCTTAAAAATTATGTTAAATCTACTATGCCTATGCTCTATAAATAGAACAACAAAGCCTGAATGACAGCACATCTGTTTATAGCATGGTGTGCTAAGTATTTTAAGCCCACTGTTGAGACCTACTGTTCAGGAAAAAAAGACATTTCTCAAAATATTACTGCTCATTGGCAATACTCCTAGTTACCCAAGAGCCCTCATAGAGATGTACAAGGAGATTAATGTTGTTTTCATGCTTGCTATTACGATATCCATTCTGCAGCCCATGGAACAAAGAATAATTTTGACTTTCAAGCCCTATTATTTAAGAAATACATTTTGTAAGACTATAGTTGCTGTAGATGGTGATTGCTCTGATGAATCTGGGCAAAGCAAATTGAAAGCCTCTGGAAAGGACTTGCTATTCTAGATGTCATTAAGAACATTTGTGATTCATGGGAGGAAGTCAAAATATCAACATTAACAGGAGTTTGGAAGAAGTTGATTCCAACCCTCATGGATGACTTGGAGGGATTCAAAACATCATTGGAGGAAATCACTGAAGATGTGGTGGAAATAGCAAGACAACTAGAATTAGAAGTGGAACTAAAGATGTGACGGAAGTGCTGCAGTCTCATGATAAAACTTGAATGGATGAGGAGTTGCTCCTTGTGGATGAGCAAAGAAAATAGTTTTTTTGAGATGAAATCTACTTCTGGTAAAGATGCTATGAACATTGTTGAAATGACAATAAAGGCTTTAGAATATTACATAGACTTCTTTAATAAAGCAGCGGTAGGATTTGAGAGGATTGAGTTCAATTTTGAAAGAGAGTCTACTGTGTATAAAATGCTATCAAACAGCATCAAATTCTATAGAAAATTATTTCATGAAAGGAAGTCAATCTGTGCAACAAACTTCATCATTGTCTTATTTTAGGAAATTGCCAAAGCCACCCTAACCTTCAGCAGCCACCACCCTGATCACTCAGCAGCCATCAACATTGAGGCAAGACCCTCCACCAGCAATAAGATTATATCTCACTGAAGACTCAGATGATTGTTAGCATTTTTTAGCAATAAAGCATATTTAATTAAGGTATATAGGGTCATAATATTTGTTTGCTCTTTATTAAGGTAACAAAAAGTGGGCCTGGGTCTTAAAAGGAGGTATGTAGCTCGAGTTTGTCTTTCATTATGTTATTTATCTCTTACATCACAAAATTGTCAAAGTTCAGGACCAGGTCATCTATTCTAAAAATTTTCCTTTCTATAGTAGTATTTATATGCATTATGATTTATTAAATCATAACAGTTTTTTTGATTAAAAACTAAATTAAATCTAAGGAAAGTGAGAAAATAATAATGTAAATTATAGAATAATTTATAGGGGAAGGTATAACTTTTTTCATTTATTTTTTTAAATTGACAAATAGTTGTACATATTTGTGGGGTACATAGTGAAGTTGCAATACATATAATGTATGGTGATCAGATCAGGGTAATTTTGCATCCTTCAACAAATCTCTCACTATCTCTCCCTTCCCTCTATGGGAGGGCATATGTTTATAAAATTAGAGAAAATGCAAGGATCTAAGTGTATGCTGGTGTGTTTGTGTAGAGCAAGAATGACTAGAAATGTGAATTTTCCTTTTTTTTTTTTTTGTTCAATTTTCTATTAGGTTTTTCTTGTTAGAAAGAAGACCGGTCCTGATGCTGGGCAGCTCTATGCAATGAAGGTGTTAAAAAAAGCCTCTTTAAAAGGTAGAAAATCAGAAAGTTTATTAAAATAGAATTTGACAAAGCGTATTTTAAGAAATATGCTGTGTATTACTTGCATAAGGTGAATAGATGTAGCTATTTTTAACATTGGTATTTGTGGCAGTTTTTCTAGCCTGTAGATAATATTACTAAATTTGATATTGGCATATGCCTTAACTTAGTGAGAGTGCACCCTCGTAAAAATTTGATGCTAGAAAAAGTGACATATTTCATTTAATTTGAACTTATTAACTTAATTAGGATATATTCTTTTCTTTCAAGATTCTTGGTTTTTCCTTTTCTGTGTCAGTATCACATATTGAGAAAGCACAACCATTTGCACACACTATCTTTTAGGGTGTGATAAAAATACCACTTATGATCAGTTTTAATCAGTAAACTCATTTGAACAATTAAAAGAGATTAATAGGCCAGGCATGGTGGCTCACACCTATAATCCCAGCAGTTTGAGAGGCTGAGGTGGGCTGAACCCTTGAGCCCAGCCCAGGAGTTCAAGACCAGCCTGAGTAACCTGGTGAAATCCTGTCTCTACAAAAAATACAAAAATGAGCCAGGTGTAGTGGCATTCACCTGTAGTTCCAGCTGCTGGGGAAGCTGAGATGGGAGGATTGCTTGAGCCTGGGAGGTGGAGGTTGCAGTGAGCTGAGATTGTGCTACTGCAGTCCAGCCTGGACAAGAGAGCAATACCCTGTCTCAACAACAACAACAACAAAAGATGAACACATAATGCATATTAGCACATACCTATTTATGCCACCTTAACCTGTCTCTAGATGTAATGAATATTTTTGCTTTCTGAGAATATGGTCATTATTATCTAGGAATATGAAAACTGCAAATTTAGGCATTTATGAAGTTACATTTTATATTTTTATATTTGTTGTTTGGTAAATTATTGATGGACTCTTAACTGAAATGATGTAAGAGAGTAATATATTGTACCTTTATGTAATTTTTAGTTCGAGACAGAGTTCGGACAAAGATGGAGAGGGATATACTGGTGGAAGTAAATCATCCATTTATTGTCAAATTGCACTATGGTATGTAATCTTTTTTTATTTTATTTATTTTAATCCTTATTTATTAATATGGAATTAGAGAATTATGATTTCCTTTCACACAATACTATAACAGGAAATAAATACTTTAGACTTAGTATATTCAACTATGTAAAATGTATTTGTCTGAAATAAATATCAGCATTTAGTCATTAGTTATATGTCCTTCATTTTTCTAAGTTGATTAACTTGTTTAAAGTAACAAGATAGTGTTTTTCACTTACCTGTCTGGTAGTATTTATGTACTTTGCTAGGCTGTAACTTCATAATCTTAGACTATAAACTATTGTGATAATTTACATAAAACATTCAGTTGCTTGTTCATAATGACCCCACTTATCTGTTTCTTGGTTATATTCCAGAGGACCATGTAGTTATGTTAGTCTACTTGAGTTATTTTTTTATACTTAATGGGAGAGGACTACCAGTAAGAAGCAGTAGATGTAATGGATAGAATATGAGCTTTGGAGTTAGACATTTCTAAATTTGAATCATGGCTCCATTGCTAATTTAACATGTAGTTGAGATCAACTCTATCTATCTATCTATCTATCTATCTATCTATCTATCTATCTATCTATTTCTGATATAGTGTACTTTGTCACTTCCATTTTTCTATATTTAAAAAAGTAGCAGCTGTAGATTTTATTCTTAGTGTAATTTTGACAAATAATACATTAAAATATATACCCAGTTATCACTATTAAAAACCCATAAGAAATTTCCACCCATTATTCTTTTACTCCTTGTTATACTAACAGAATAAAAAAAGTAACATCTAAAGACCTTCCCGTATCTGTAGCAGGTCCATCAGTAAACACTTATTGTGTGCAAAAATACTGTATTAAATTCAGTGGGCTATAGAAGTGAAACACTTGTTGACCTCAAGAAATTTATAACCTATAGAGAACACGGAGATGTAAAGAAATTAATTGTATAAATCAAAATGGAATAAGTACTATTAAAGAGGTATAAATATAATAAGATCTCAAAAGTAGCAGCAAGTAATTTCAATGAAGAAGAGGTTGAGGAAGCTGTTGAAAAATGTGAAAAGGGGGAAATTCTGGAAAGTTTAATAGAGGAAGTGGCGTTTTTCTTCAGCTTTATAGAATTCATAGATTTTCAGTAGGTTTGATAGGCTAATTTTAGGCAATTGCAGTATAACATGCTTCATAAATTAGGAAATTTTTGATGGTAGAAGTTCTGTGTAAAGCCACATTCAAGGGTGATTATGTTCTGGGAAGGGGTTTATAGCTATTTCTACACTGGATTAAATACTGGGTTTAATTTTGAGATGTTATCCATTAATGGACCATGTGAGTAAATACTGTAAAATTCTAAACATATATTAATTTAAAAGCATACTAAGCTTTTTAAGCCTTTGAGATTATCCTGTTACTACATTCTAATTTTTAATTAGCCTTTCAGACTGAAGGGAAACTGTACTTAATACTGGATTTTCTCAGGGGAGGAGATGTTTTCACAAGATTATCCAAAGAGGTAAGTATCTGTACATTTTTACTATATTTTCTTGAAACAAAACTAAGAAAAATCACTTTTGTTCTTCCGCTAATTACATTTTTCCTATTGAAATTTTAAATGGTAACTACTCTGTTTCATTGCATAGTATTTGGTAATGTGCCTGTTAATGGCATTTTCTATCATCTCAATGTGCTACTCATTATTTTCTTAGGCAAAAGAACAATATGAATAACTGGATAAAGTAGATACGGGCAAGCCTAGGACTTTGGCTACTCAAGCTACCTAAACACCTCTGGGAGTAGTGTTTATTCATTTTAAAATAGCTTTATGGAGGTATAATTGACATACAATAAACTGTACATACTAAAGTATACAATTTTATAAATTTTTACGTTTGTATATAACTGTGAAACCATCATTACAATAAGAATAATTAGCATATCTGTCATTCCCAAAAGTTTTCTTGTGTCCCTTTGTGATACCTTCCTCCTGCCCTAACCCTACTGAAGCTGCTTTCTGTCACTATTTGGTTTGTATTTTCTAGGAGTTTATATAAATGGAATCATATAGTATATTCATTTTTTTTGTCTGGCTTAACATAATTATTTTGAGATTCATCTATGTTGTATGTATTAATAGTTTATTCATTTTTATTGATGAGTAGTATTACTGATTGTATGGATACATCATGATTTGTTTATCATTCACTTGTTGATAGATTTTTGGGTCATTGCAGTTTTTGATGTTACTAATAAAACTGCTATAAACATTCATGTACAAGTGATTGTATCATATGTTTTCGTTTCTCATGGGTAAATACCTAAGAGTATAATGACTGGGTCATGTGCTAGGTATATGTTTAACTTTTAAAGACACTGCCAAACTGTTTTCCAAAGTGATTATATAAATTTTACATTCCCACCAGCAGCGTTAAGAGAGTTTCAGTTGCTCCACATCCTTGCCAACATTTGGTATGGTCAGTCTTTTAAAATTTTTGAACATTAGTTTAGTTTTTAGTGGTATCCCATTGTGGTTTTGAATTACATCACACTAATGACTAATGATATTGAGCATCTTTTCATGAGCTCATTTGCCATCTATCCTCTTGGTAAAATGTCTGTTTAAATTTTTAGCCTGTTTTTTTATTGGATTGTTTGTTTTCTTATTGAGTTTTGAGAGTTCTTCATATATTTTGGATGTAAGTCCTTGATCGTATATGTTATTTGGAAATATTTTCTTCTGGTCTATAGTTTGTCTTTTCATTCTCTTAACAGTGTATTGAAAAGCAGAAGTTCTTAATTTTGATGAAGTGTGGTTTATAGGATTCTTTCCCTTTATTAATTGTGTTTTTAGTGTCCTATATAAGGAATATCTGCCTAATCACAGCTAAAGATTTTCTCTTATGTTTTCTAGAGGTTTTGTAGTTTGCATTTTACATCTAGATTTAGGATCCGTTTTGAGTTCATTTTAGTATATGGTTACAGGTATGTGCAGAAGTCCTTTTCTTTTGTTCACATAGATATCCAGTTGTTACAGCATCATTATTGGAAAAGTCTGTCTTTTCCAATTAGCTTACATTTTTCTTGAAAACCAATTGATCATATATATGAAGGCCTATTTCTGGATACTCTGTTCTGTTCATTGATCCATTTGTCTATCTTTATGACAATACCACACTGTCTGAATTACTGTACCTTTATAATATGTCTTGAAGTGAGATAGTGCAAATCCTTGAGCTTTGCTTTTCTTTTTGAAAGTTTGGCTCTTCTAGGTCCTTTGCATTTCCATATCTATTTTAAAATTGGCTTTTCACTTTGTACAAAAGTGTCCTGCTGGGATATTGGTTGGAATTTTATTGAATGTATAGGTCAATTTGCAGATAAGTTACATTTTAGTAATATTGAGTCTTTTAATTCATGAACATGGTATTTTTCTCAATTTATTTAGGTCATCTTTAATTTCTCGCAATATTGTTTTCAGTGTAATTCTTGCAATTCTTTCGTCAGATTTACCTCTAAGTAAATCCTGTTTTTAATGTTATTGTAAATAGAATTGACTTCCTAATTTCAATTTTAAATTGGATGGAAACACAACCGATTTTTTGTGTATTGAGCTTGTTTCCCACAGTCTAGCCAAACTTAATACTTCTAGCAGCTTTTAGAAGTAGATTTCAAAGGTTGAGAAAGTTTTCTGTAACTATTTTTGAGAGTTTTATAAAAAGTCTGGAATCAATTTTAGATTTATTCAAATGCTTTTTCTTCATTTATTGAGATTATACATTTTTTAGTCTTACTGTGGTGAATTACATCGATTGATAGTCAGATGTTGAACCAACCTTGCATTTATGGATGAACCTCACTTAGTCTTGATGTATTACCCTTTTTATAAATTGTTGGACGATATTTGCTGAAAATTTAAGAATTTTTGCATCTATTTTTATGAGGGATATTTATGATTTTCTTGTATTATTATGTCTATTTTTGGTATTAGAGTAACTCTGACTCCATAGAATGAGTTGGGTGTAGTTTTTGCCTCTTTAACTTTCTGGGAAAGTTTATGTAGATTCAATGATAAATTGCCCTTAAATGATTGATAGAATTCACCAGTGAAGGCATCTGAACCTGAAGTTTTTCTTATAGGAAAGTATTTAACTCCAAAATCAATTTATATAATAGATTGGGTTATTTATTTTTGAGTGAGCTTTGCTAACTTGTGTCTTTTAAGGAATTTGTCTGTTTCATCAAAGTTACCAAATTTATCGCCATAAAAATGTTCATAATATTCCCTTATTGTCCTTTTTGTAGTTGTGGAATTGTTAGTGATGTCACTGCTCTCACTTTTGATGTTGGTAATTCATGTTTGCTCTGTTTTTGTTCTGCTTTGCCTCACTAGAGATTTATTGATTTTATTACTCTCAAAGAAACAGCTTTTGGTTTCATTGATTTTTCTGTATTCTATTTCTGTTTTCTATTACATTGTTTTCTGCTTTAATCTTTTTTACTGCTTATTTTGTGTATTAGCTTTTCTTTTTCTGGTTTTTAAGATGGGAGCTGAAGTGATTGATTTGAGGCCTTTCTTCTTTTCTAATAATGTAGGTGTTTAGTGTTATAAATTCCCCTCTGAATACTGCTTTAGGGTCATCTCACAAGTTTTGATATATGTCATTTTTATTTTCTCTCAGTTCAATGTACTTTATGATTTCCTTTCTATTTCTTTGACCCATTGATATTTAGAAGTCTGCTTAATTTACAAATATTTGGGCATTCTTCCACATATCTTTCTATTGTTGATTTCTACTGTAATGTTGTTGTGGTCATAAAGCATACTTTGTATGACTTTAATTCTCTTAAACTTATATTTGCTTTATGCTTCAGAAGGTCGTGTATCTTGGTAAATGTTCCATGTCCACTTGAGAAGAATGTGTATTCTGCTATTTTTGGGTGGTGGAAGGTTCTGTAAATGTGGACTGGATCAAGTTGTTTGATAGTGATATTAAATTGCCTATATTCTTTCTAATTTTCTGCCTATTCTATAAATTTTGAGACAAGGATTGATACCTTTTACTTTAATTATGAATTTGTATATTTCTTCTTGAATTTCTGTTAGTTTTTGTTTTATGTATTTCAAAGTTCTGTTATTAGGTACATAAACCTTTAGGGTTATTATTCCCTCTTGATGAATAGACCCCTTCATCATTATGAGATGACATGACTGACTTTATCCCTGGTAATGTTCTTTTCTTCAAAATCTAATTTGATACTAATATGGTCACACCACCTGTTTTCTAAAAAAGTAGTGTTAGTTTGGTATATCTTTTTCCATATTTTAACTTTAGCTTATTTGTGTCTTTATATTTAATATGTGGTGCTTAAGGAAGCATAGTTTCCTTGTTTTTTTTAATCCAATCTGAGAGTCCATGTCTTTTAATTGGTATATTAGACCTGTTACATTTAATATGATTATTTTTGTAGTTGTATTTAAATCTACCATCTTGCTGTTTGGGATTTTTTTTGTCCCATTTGTTCTTTGTTCTTTTTTCCCTCTTCTCCTGGCTTCTTTTTAGTTACTTTTTTTTTTTTACAATTTCATTTTTATCTCTGCTGTTGGCTTGTAAATATTATCCATAACACTTTGTTGTGTAATTTAATAGTTGCCTTAGGATTTGTAGTACAAGTTTTAACTCAGAGGTCAGGAAAATGTGGTCTTCAGGCTACATTTGGTCTTCAGGCTACATTTGGCCAGTTATTTTTCTTTGTAAATAAAGTTTTGTTGGAACACAGACATACTCATTTGTTTAAGTATTGTCTGTGCCTTATTTTGTACTTCAATGGAATCATACTTGCATAATCATTTTTACTGGATAGCAGGCATGGTGGATTTAGTTTTCTTACCTGCTAGATACCTTTATTTTCATATAAATAGTATTTAGCTTTTTTCTAGGATGCAGTTCATTTTCTTGTAAACACTTTGATCATTTTGGGCCTTGTGTTTAAGCTTTGTCATGTGGGACTAGAAATATTTAGTTTAAGATTAATTTTTCCTCAGTATTAAGCATGTCGTTTCTTATACTCTAACAAACACTCTTTGAATTATGAGGCTTTTCGCTCTCACTTTTGGGAAGAGGAGCTATCTCTAGTCCTTTGTGAGCTGAGTGGGTTCTTTCTTTTAATCTTTTAAGGTTTTTCTTTTCCTGGGTTTGGGCTTGGGTAGTTTCCTCAGATCCATGTTTGACTATACATACATGTGTGTGTGTGTGTGTGTGTGTGTGTATTTTTTTTTTTTTTTTGAGATACAGTCTCAGTCTATTGCCCCGGCTGGAGTGCAGTGGCGTGATCTCAGCTCGCTGCAACCTCTGCCTCCTGGGTTCAAGTGATTCTCCTGCCTCAGCCTCCTGCATAGCTGGGTCTACAGGTGCACAGTTAGCCCGGCTAATTATTGTATTTTTAGTAGAGATGGGGTTTCACCATGTTGACTAGGCTGGTCTCAAGCTCCTGACCTCAACTGATCTACCTGCCTTGGCCTCCCAAAATGCTGGGATTACAGGCATGAGCCCCAGTGCCTGGCCCATGATTGACAATTTTTTATTGGATGGCAGACATTGTGACATTTAGCTTGTTAAGGTGATGAACATTTTTGTATTTCTGTAACTACTATTGATCTCTGTTCTGAGATATAAAACTAGTTTGATCCTTATAGGTCTTTTAAAGTTTGTTAGATTGGACTAACACAGCTTTCAGTCAGGGGTTAATTTTGCTCCACTACTGAAGCAAAATCCTTCTGATTACTTTATCTGATGTCCTATGAATTATGAGATTTTCTGCTGTGGCTGAGGGCAACTGGAACTATTCCTGGCCCATCGTGAGTTCATCGATTGGTTCCTCCAACCCTTTGTTCTTTTCCTGGTTTAGGGTAATGTCCTCACTCATATGTGCTGAGTATTTCTCTGCTGAATACTTGAAGGAGACTGTCTGCATATCTACAGTTCTCTTTGTGCAATTTTCTCTTCTCTAATACTCGATGCTGTGAATTTTGTTCTCCTTCTCTAAGACTCTCTGTTCTGGCTTATCTACTCAGGAAGTCTTTCAGGCTCCACCTGACTTAGCCCTCCCTGTACTACCACTTGGAAACTCTTTCCAGGTAGTAAGCTAAGGCAGTTGTGGGGCATACGTCATTTGTTCCGTGTCTCTCAATATTCAGTGTCCTTTGTTGCCTGATGTCCAGTGTCTTGAAAAGTATCATTTCATACGTTTTGTCCTGTGTTTTAGATTTTTCAGGCATGAGATTAAATCCTGTCTTTGTCTGCTTCATTTTTTCTTTAAGTAGTAGTCTGGGAGTAGCATTTTAATTGGGTGATGGTAGTTCAATGTCTTACTTCCAGAATTTACAGTGTAGAATGTGGGAGAGCTACTGTTGATTCCCAGAGCTCTGGAACTTGCTGTGATAAAGGATCAGTGTGTTTCTGGTATGCTAGCCAGTGCTTAAGTGGCTAAGGTCTCTGGCTTATATCTGTCTACCTCCAGTGTAGAATGTGCCATGTGTGAGCATAGGGTATATTATTGGTATATTATTAACTATAGAACATAATTCAGTATGTGAAAAGGATTGTCTAGGACCCCCTTCTAAGGAGGGTCTTTAAAGGACCTTGTTAAAAACTGGTACCAAGGCATAGAAGGACAACAGTATAATAAGGCTCCATTATTCATGATTTCTTGCATTAGATTTTAGAAGTGTCACAAATATGTTTGAGAAATTCTTGTAGTCATTTCTAATTTTCTTTTAAACTCTTCAGACCTCCATTCTCGATGTGGGACTATCTAAACCCATACTAGCACAGAGATGCAGTCAGTAAGTTTTGATTCCTAAGTCTGGAATATTAGGTAAGAGCAAGCATTTTAAATGCGTTACCCAAAAGATAATAAATTAGTACATTGATTGAGCAGCCTTTTAAAAAATGATTCAATGGTTACTTCTGTAGACAGCTTATTAATAATTAGATGTTTGTTGGTTATACTTCACTTGTGTGTACAAAAAATTGTTAAATAATCCAAAATGAGGACATGTTTTTATACCTTAGAAAAAGACTTTTAAGTACATTTTTGTATGTTTTAAATAATTTTATAATGTGTGTCATTTGTATTTTAAAGGGAAAGATACCTACCCAAATTTCCCTTCCTCAGAATGCACACACACACACACACACACACACAAATACACAGGTAAACAAACAGAACTCTTAAGCTGTGCTCTATTTTGCTTGTATCAAGAAAATGTGGTAGAATGAATGGCTGATTATTGTAAAGCTGTCAGTTCTTCTAAAATTAATTTATTGGCTTAACAAAATTCCAAATAAAGCCACAATAGGATTTTTGTTTGTTTGATGTTAACAGAATTATTTTATAGTTTCTTTGGAAAAGTAAACAAATGCAAAGAAATAATATTTTTGTTTGTTTGTTTTTTGCGACAGGGTCTTGCTCTGTCACTAGGCTGGAGTGCAGTGGCACTATCCTGGCTCATTGCAGCCTCAACCTTCCATCCTCAGGCAATCCTCATGCCTCCGCCTCCCAAATAGCTTGGACTACAGAAGCATGCTCCACTGTACCCGGCTATTTTTTTTTTTTTTTTCAGTAGAAATGGGATCTTGCTATGTTGCCTAGGCTGGTCTCAAACTCCTGGGCTCCAATGATCCTCACGCGTTGGCCTCCCCAAATTCTCTTGTTTAAAACTTTATAAAGTTGCATAAGCAAAACATTATAGTATCAACACAAGATTGGAAACATACTGTATAGCCCAAAAATATCCTGTTATAGATTACTTACCATATATCATTATGATAAAGGAAGAATCACAAATTGTGGCAAAGAGGTTGTTCAATAAACAGTATTTGAGAAATTGCTTAAATATTTCTAAAAATCATTTTAAAATGCCATCTCTACCATATACAAAAATAAATCTTACTTACATAAAAAAGCTAAATCTTGAAAAACAATTACCCTATAATAAAATGCAGCTAAATATTTTGTTGGCCATTGGATGGAAAATGTCTCCTTAAACAGTAAAATAATGAAGGAAAATCATACAGAAATCATCTGTACATTTGACTAGCAAAAATTAAGGATTACTGAACATCAAAAACTAGCACAAAATTGGATAAATATTTGCAGCTAATATGATAGAAAACTGACATTTTTAACATTTAAGTGACTTGTACCAATTGACAAAACAGTAAGTCAGTAATAGAAAATAGGCACAAACATTACTGATAATTCACAAAAAAGTAGAAAGACTACTAAACATGAACAACAAAGTTCAGCCTAAAAATCAAAACTTAAATTTAAAAAATAATGCCATTTTCACACATCAAATTTGAAAAGGCTTTTTACAGGGTATATTCCATGCTATCAAGGATGTGGTAAGACAAATGCTTTCATAAACTGCTGATGGGAGTGGAAATTACTATAACCTTTTTGGAAAATAATTTTATTGTGTATGTCAGGAATCTTGGACTATTTATGCTCCTTGACCCAGCATTCCATTTTTTAAAAAAATTCTTAATTCATTTTGAGAAAATGATCATAAATATCAGTAAGATGTACATATGCATATTGCAGTTATTTCAAATAGAGAAAAAATGGAAATAACCTAAATGTCAAGAAGGGGAATGTTTAGGTAAATTACAGTAAATTGGTATGCTTATATTGTGCAGCTATTGAAAACTATTTATAAATAAGTTTTAAAGACATAGAATGCTTATGATATAGTATTAACTGGCGATAAAGGAGGCCACTAAATAGTACTTATACAGTAGTGTGATTTCAACTGTATTAAAATACACATACATAGACACATTCACACACAGATATGCACAAAAAATTTGAAAAGCAGATAACAAAATATTAGAAGTGCTTAACTCAAGAGTACTGGAGTTTAGGATAATTTTCATTTTGTAGGGGGGGCAATTTATGAGTAGGACGATTAGTTGGAAAGCATTATTGGTAGTAAACCCAAAATTTGTTTTTAGAAAAGCAAACATTGCATCATAGCATGTGGCAGAAGTGGCTTCTGGGGAAGAGTTCATTCTTATGGACAAGTAGCCCTGAGTTCATGTCTTGGGCCTCCTTCTTAACTAGCTGTGTTATTTTGGGCAAGTTACTTAATCACTCTGAGTTTCTTTCTCCATTTGCAAGATGTTCCTAATACCTACCTCATAGAGTTTGGAAGCTATAATAATGTAATGATTGTACAGTGTCTGGCACATAATTGCTACTTAGTAATGTTTTATTTGCATCTATCATGAGGCTTTCCACCAAGACAACTTCATGACAAGGTGATAGGCTTGCATAACTGTAGGCAAAGTTTTTCTAATTTAGTTTTAAATAATTTTTATTTAGGGTTTTCTTATGTATTAGCTTTCAGAGAACATTCTTATTATCCTTTGTTAGAAGTTGAATAGGCAACAATTATTTTTATTCTTAATAAAAAGTCAAGTGAAAGTGATGTTTTTATACTTTTACCATTATAATATTCAAATTAATGCTCCCAAAACTTAGATAATAAATAACCTTTGTTTTTCTATTGATCATTTAAAAAAGTAGTTAGCATATCAGAAGTTATTAACTACTGATTCTCTGCAATTTTACTAGTAACCTGAATCTGCATTGTGGAATGCGGTGGCCATAATTCTAAATGGGCAAGCAGGTTGTAAGCTATTATGACATGTACTTTATGCAATTTTGAGCCTTCTTAATAATCCAGAGGTTTCTTTATGAAAATAACCCATTTTTAGAAAAATATTTGATTTCGTCAATCTGGAGTTCTTGCTAAACCTTAAAAATTACATCTAATGGCTGATTAGTGTCCAATTCTATGTGTAAATGAATACTCACTAGTGAATGAATTTAGATGTAAACCTATAATAATAATGCCATATGGTTATATATATAGTTTTTTAAAGTTTACAAAGCTTTTTTTCCACATAAACTGATTTGATTCTTACAACAATCTTGTTAGGTATATACAGCAGATATTATTGTCCTGTTTTACAGATTTAGAAACTGAGGCCCAAAGGGCTAAGTGACATGTCTGATATTACACTGACAATTCTGATTTCAAGTTCATTACTCTTCACTTCATCATAGTAGCCGTATTGCCAGGCACAAAATGATTAATACAGTTCCATTACACTAGTATACATTACTAACAGAAGAGGCTTGGATCCACCCCTTAGGTCAGAGATGAGTTCACAATTGTGTGTAAGATAAGGGTTACTAATTTAACAACTTGTGGCAGTGTAGTAAAAGCTTTGGGTTTGTAGAGCCCCTAAAAGTGAAATTTCTGAGAAATGATACTAGACAGTAAAAGAGAGAATGATATAAATAGTGGAATTCTCAGAGCTAAAACAAAATGCCTTCTATATTTCAAATACCCTAAGGGTTACTATATTATAGCAGATTACTAAAATTAATATTGGTATTATGAGGCTAAGTCACTTTATAAAAGGTGAATCTTGTGCTTTGCATTTAGTGTGAGAAGATACATAAACAACATAATGTTTTAGAAAGATTTACATTAAAATGGTTAATATCGAAGAGACACATTCTTAGAGATTAGTTTCATTTATATAGAAATCTTATTTCTCTGGCATTGCCAATCATTATGCCAGTCAAATAAGAATTGACTATGTTTATTATCTTATTATTTTCCTAGATTTGTCTGTCTACTCATTTTGAAAGAAGTATTTTTAAATATACTGAATATTGAAAGAAAGATCAAATGATAAATCATTATTTTGTTCTAGGTTCTGTTTACAGAGGAAGATGTGAAATTCTACCTCGCAGAACTGGCCCTTGCTTTGGATCATCTCCACCAATTAGGAATTGTTTATAGAGACCTGAAGCCAGAAAAGTAAAGCTGTATTCTTTTGTTTTCTTGTTGTCTGTATTTCTGGAACTGCTTTTTGTCAAACTCTGTTAGATCTTTTAAATATTATAGGGAATTCTATATGAATTATATGAAACTTATTTGTAAAAAGTAATCTTTGTAAGACATACATTGACTTTAAGTTAATCATTTAAATTTTTTACATATATTAAATACTGACCTTAGTTTTATGATATTTATGTAAATATTTTGTGTAAAATATTTTATTCCATCTTGTTGAATGTGAATTTTGATTTACAGCATTTTGCTTGATGAAATAGGACATATCAAATTAACAGGTATGCAGATTTTCTTATTATACCCTTAGCCGCTTGACTCATATTTTTATTATTTTAATATAAATTTCTCTAAGCCTGTTTTTTTCTCTTTCTGAATTTGATTTGCAATTTATTTGTCTCTTTAGTGAATTAAATGTTATTTGATGGTTAGACTGCTCTTAATATGTTCTAATTGTAATATTAAAAAATTGTACATTAGATACACTTCTCCTAAATAAGAAATGATCGTTTTCTAGGTAACAATACATCATCTTAGTTTGAGTCTAGACAGAAAGATGTATCACAAGTAGTCATCACATTTGAAATATAGTGACAACCTTCCCTCCACCTTCCCTAACTCCTGGCAACCACTTATATGTTCTACATCTCTATAATTTTGTTATTTTGAGAGTGATATAGAAATAGAATCATACAGTAGTCACACTACTGAACATTTATCCTAGAAAAATAAAAACCTATGTTCACATAAAAGCCTGTATATGAATGTTCATAACAACTCTATTTGTAATAGCCCGAGACTGGAAATTACCTAAATGTCCTTCAAAAGGGGAATGGATAAATATAAATTGTCATACTTCCATATGATGACATACTACTCAGCAGTAAAAAGGAAAGACCTCTTGAGACATCCAACAACTTGGGTGAATCTCAAGGGCATTGTGCTGAGTGAGCCAGTCTCAAAAGGTTACATGTGTTTTCAATAGATAGTAAATTCTGTATTTTATTATTTGAATGCTAGAACAGAGGTAAGATGAAGATGTGGTCTTTACAGATAATTTTAAATAGGTACAGTTTAAAGGTAAGTTGCTTTAAATTCCTGTGTATACTGCATCAATGCAAAAATAAAATATCAGTTACCTCAAAAGCTGACATAAATATGAAAAAGTTCAAATAAAGTTTAGTGACTCTTACTGATTCACAGCCTGATTATCTTTTTCATGTACAAAAGAAATGATGTGGGTTAGAAGATATTTAAAGAGAAAAAGGAAAGAAAAATAACAGTAGAGTTTTGAGATTTTTTATATAATACATAAATTTTATTTTATAGCAGTTAAAAAGATAATTAAAATTAATTCTTTTCATTTTTGCTTAATAAAGTATACCTCTTTTGTCAGAGGTGAGAAAGAGTTGGGAAAAACAGTAGAAAAAAACCTATTTTTCTCTCTCTACATTAAGGTTAATTACGTAAATAATGATGCCAAGTTGATTTGTATTTAGTATTCTCATTTTAATTCTGCTTTTGATAGATTTTAGAGACTTAAACTGAGGAGAGAAGAATAGACAGGATCAATATTAATTTATAAGCAAGGGACACAAAGCATGTAACAGGAAGAAATGTGATTTATAATTTTTTTAACAATTCAATTTATTTTCCTTGCAGTGGCATAAACATTTCTTTTAAAGAATGTGTACAATAATAAATATTAGATAATTTACAGTTTCATGATTATAACCTAATTCAAGGTTTTATAATGACTACATTTATGGATTTACCCCAACAGCATTCCAATGAGGTTGGTTAAAGTATGACCACTCACAGCAAGTATTTTAACCCATTTATGCCTGAGGCTGCAATGTTTTGAATTTTTGCAGTCAGACTTTGATGATGACCTTGAGCAGTATAATATAAATAACTCCCACATGCCTAGCGTTCCATTACTGGAACGCTAGGCATAAATGAGTTTAAAAGTTCTTTTACAATGTTTCTTTTATTTTATATTCTTTATCTTTCTCTTTAATTTTTCATGTTTGCTTTCTTTCTCCTAGGGAGGGTCTTTGCTAGCATTCTGTTTTCCAAGAATAATTGCAGGAGAATGTCAATACTTTTTTTTTTTTTTTCCATTGGTCCACTTGAAAAATTCTCCAGACATAAGGAATGGACCTAGTATCTGGAATGACAGGCTACTCTGAAATTACAATGGACTATAGAAAGTTTCCTGTTGTAACTGTGCTTTGAGTCTGATTGGCCTCTTTCTGAGATTATGATTGTTACAGCAGATCAGTAGAATGAGAGTGGATGAGAGTGGATATTCCCAAAGATCTACATCCTTGCTAATATATTATTTATATTATATATTATTATATTATAAAACTTAAGTTTTTTTCTGAAATCCTGCATCCTTTTCATAGTCTGTATAAAATCCCTTGCATAGTTTATATAAAAATAACTTTATAATATGACTTGCCTCTTTAGAAAAATTATTTCATCATAATATCCGTTAAAAAGTATAACTTGAATACAGAATTTATTTGAACTGTGATTGCTATAATCTGTTGCATTTTTTTAAATTTTATTTTTTTTAAGAGACAGAGTCTTACTCTGTCACCCAGGCTGGAGGGCAGTGGCAGGATCACATCTTATCACAGCCTTTTTTAAAAAAATTATTATTATTATCACAGCCTTTAACTCCTGGGCTCAAGCCATCCTCCCACCCCAGTTTTCTGGGTAGCTGGAACTTCAGGAACATGCCACCACACCCAGCTATTTTTTGTGTGTGTGTGGAGATGGAGTCTTGCTATATTGCCCAGGCTGGTCTTGAACTCCTGGCCTCAAGCAGTCATCCTGCCACGGCTTCCCAAAGTGTTGGGGTAACAGGTGTGAGCCACTGTGCCCAGCCTGTAATGTGTTTTCTGAGAGACATAATTCAGAAGCAACTTCTACAAAGAGAGGGAAGAAAAAGATACAGTGGTCAGAGATATAAATCACACAGTACTTTGAGTATTTAAGAGAAAAATGTGTACTTGAGAAAATAATTCTATGTAGTTTTTATAGTTACTTGCAAACTAATCACTGAGATTGCTTTTATTTATAGTAACTATTCATCAAATTATTATATTCTGAGTGTGCTTTTAAAGTTTAAAGTCTTATAAAAGAGTCAGATTACAAAGATATGAAACACTGACCCTCAAACCTAGCCCCCAAAATAACCCTTCCATTATATAGTTGAATTGTACATTTTCTTTTATTTTCAAATTAGTGATTTGGAAAAACCACTGTATAACATATGGCTTATCTAATCTTGTAGCTAGTTTTATAGTTGTACAATTTTCATCAGTTGATTGCTGAGCAAATTATAGTTGTTAAATAACAGTTTAGTCAGAAATAGTACGGCAAAGGAACTCTGTGGATTGGCGTAAATCTCTGAAAGGTAACAGAAGAATAAGAAAATTCTTCTCTCCCCCCTTCTCTCTGGAATGGCCAAAGAAACTAGTGTTCTCCACAAGCTATGTTATATTCAGCTGAACTGACCTCGAAGACTAAATGTTAATTATATTTACTTTTGTAAATGGAATGTGCAGAGTTTACAAGTTTCAATATACAGAGAGAACATAGTAGCACAGTGAAAAGATTTTTAAAAATTATACTGAAAGTTAAAATATATTAAGCTATTACCTAAGGATAAGTGATTTTTTTAAATGAAAATGTTGAGCATAGTTAGAAAATCAGTTTTGAGGGGACCTAAAATTAAGTGTTAATGTTGATATTTTATTGTAAACAAGCAATATAGGGCTTATAGCTTTTTTATTTTTAAGATGAAAGTATACTTTACGTGTATTAAAACTCATCCTTCTGATGTCTTTTGGTGATGGGACTATCCTGTGTCTTGACTGCATCAATGTCAGTGTCCTGGCTGTGGTTATAGTACTATAGTTTTGCAAGATTTTACCATGGGAAACACTGGATAAACAGGATCCCTGTAGTTTTTCATGTAACAGCATGCGAATCTGCAATCATCTCAAAATATAAAGTTTAATTTTTAAAAATCACTTTTTTTGTGTGTATAGTTCTGCGAATTTTGACAAATGCGTACAGCCTCGTAACTATTACCAAAATAAAAATATGAAACAGTTCCATAACCCTCCTCCCCCAAATTCTCCCCTTATAAGTCAGTCCTCCCTTTACCCCAAGCCAACTACCAGTCTGCTTTCTGTTCCTGTATATATGCTTTTTCCATAATGTAATTATGAACAGAGGCATACAGTATACAGTCTTTTGAGACTGGCTTCATTTAATTAGCATAGGGCATTTGAGATTCATCCATATTGTTGGCTGTATCAATGAGTGTTTTTTTAAATTGCTAAGTAGTGTTTCATTTTATGGTGGTACCATGATTTGTTTATCCATTCCTCAATGAGGAGGCATTTGAGTTATTTCCTGTTTTCGGCAATGATGAATAAAGCCACTGTAAAACTTCATGTATAGGTTTTTTTTTACCATAAATTTTTACTTCACTTAAGTAAATATATAAGGAGTGAGATTAGTTGATGATATGTTGAGTGTATTTAACTAAGTGAGAAAACTTCAAACTGATTTCCAAAGTGGTTGTAATATTTTGTATACCCATCCACAATGTCCAGTGGATCTGTATCCTCACTAGCATTTTGTATTGTTAGTATTTTTTATTTTAGCTATTCTAATAGGCATTAGGTAGAATTATCATGGTTTTATTTTGTATTTTTCTAATAACTAATGACACTAAGCATATTTTCATATATTTATTTCTTTGAAGAAGTGTCTATTAAGATCTTTTGCCCATTAAAAAATTGGATTGTTTGTTTGGTTTTCAACCTAGAATGTTTTATATTTTTTAAATTTAAATTTAAATTTTGTGGGTACATACGTGTATATATTTATGTGTTGTATGAGATATTTTGATACAGGCATGCAATGCCTAATAATCACATCAGGGTAAATGGGGTATATACATCACCTCAAGCATTTATCCTTTATGTTACAAGCAATCCAATCATATGTATTTAGTTATTTAAAAATGTAAAATTAAATTATTTTTGACTATACTCACCCTGTTGTGCTAGCTAATATTGTCTTATTTATTCTCTCTAACTGCTTTTTCCACCCATTATCCATCCTCCACCCCCTAAGTCCCTTCCTCCTGTATCCTTCCCAGCCACTAGTAACCATCCTTCTACTCTATTTCCATGAGTTCAATTATTTTAATTTTCATCTCCCATAAATAAATGAGAACATAAGTTTATTTTTCTGTGCCTTGCTTATTTCAGTTAACACAATGACCTCCAGTTCCACCCACAATGCAGATGACAGGTTCTTACTCTTTTTTATGGATGAATAGTACTCTGTTGTGTATAAGTGCCACATTTTCTTTATCTGTTTGTCTGTCAATGGGCATTTAGATTGCTTTCTTATCTTGGTTATTAAAAGCAGTGCTGCAGCAAACATAGGAGTACAGATATCTCTTCATTGTACTGATTTCCTTTCTTTTAGGTATGTACCCAGCAGTGGGATTAATGGATCATATGGTAGCTCTATTTTTAGTTTTTTTGAGGAACCTCCAAACTGTTCTCCATAGTGGTTGTGCTAATTTACATTCCCACCAACAGCATATGAGGTTTCCTTTTTCTCTCCATCTTTGGCAGCATTTTTTTATTGCCTAACTTTTGAATAAAGGCCTCATTTTAGGGAGAAATTATATCTCATTGTAGTTTTGATTTGCATTTCTCTGGTGATCAGTGATGTTGAGCACCTTTTCATATGCCTGTTTGCCATTTGTATGCTTTCTTTTCAGAAATTTCTATTCAGATCTTGTGCTCATTTTTTAATTGGATTATTAGACATTTTCCTGTAGAGTTGTTTGAACTCCTTATATGTTCTTGTTATTAATCCCTTGTCGGATGGGCAGTTTGCAAATATTTTCCCTTATTCTGTGAATTGTCTCTTCATGTTATTGATTGTTTCCTTTGCCGTGCAGAAGCTTTTTAACTTGATGTGATCCAGTTTGTCCATATTTGCTTTGATCACCTATGCTTGTGGGCTATTACTTAAGAAATCTTTGCCCAGTCCAATGTCCTGGCAAGTTTATCCAATGTTTTCTTGTAGTAGTTTTATTGTTCAAGGTCTTAGATGTAAATTTTTAATCCATTTTGTTTTTATTTTTGTATATAACAAGAGCTAGAGATATAGTTTCATTCATCTGTATATGCATATCCAGTTTTCCTAGCATCATTTATTGAACACACCGTCCTTTAACCAATGTATGTTCTTGGCACCTTGTCTAAAAGGAATTTACTGTAGATACATGGATTTATCTCTGGGTTCTCTATTCTGTTCCCCTGTTCTATGTTTCTGTTTTTATGACAGTACCGTGTTACTATAGCTTTGTAGTATAATTTGAAGTCAGATAATGTGATTCCTCCAGTTTTGTTCTTTTTGTGTAGGTAGCTTTATCTATACTGGGTATTTTGTGGATCCATATAAATTTTAGGACTTTTTTTTTCTATTTCTGTGTAGAATCTCATTCTATTCTGAAAGGTATTGTGTTTAATCTGTAGATTGCTTTGGGTAGTATGGACAATTTTAACAATACTGATTCTTTCAATTCATGAACTTGGAATATCTTTCCATTTTTTGTGTGTCTTTCTCAATTTCTTGCATCATTTTAGTACATTCCTTTTTACATGTCTTCTTTAATTTCTTTTTATCAATGTTTTGTAGTTTCATTGTAGAGATATTTTACTTCTTGGTCAATTACTATGTATTTAATTTTATTTTTAGCTATTGTAAGTGGCATCACTTTCTGGATTTCATTTTCAGATTGTTCTCTGTCGGCCTTTAGAAATGCTACTGATTTTTGTATGTTCATTTTGTATCCTGCAACTTTGCTGAGTTTGTCAGTTCTAATAGTTTCTTGGAGGAGTCTTTAGGTTTTTCCAAATGTAAGATAATACCATCTGTAAAAAAGGATAATTTGACTTCTTCTTTTCTCACTTGGATGCCCCTTTTCTTTCTCTTGTCTGATTGCTGTGGTTAGGACTTGCAGTACTATGTTGATTAACAGTAGTGAAAGCAGGCATCCTCATTGTGTTCCAGGTCTCAGAGGAAAGGATGACAGTATTTCCCAATTCAGTATGATACTAACTGTGGGTTTGTCATATATGGCTTTGATTATGTTGAAGCATGTTCCTTCTATACCCAGTTTTCTGAGGGTTTTTTTTTTTATCATGAAGAGATGTTGAGTTTCATCAGGTGCTTTTTCAAGATCAGTTGAAATCATCATGTGGTTTTTGTCCTTCATTTTGTTGGTATGATGTATCATATTAAGTGATTTGCATATGGTGAACCATCCTTGCATACCTGGGACAAATCCCACTTGGTAATGATGAACAGTCTTTTCAATGTATTATTGAATTCAATTTGCTAGTATCTTGTTGAGGATTTTTGCATTATTATTCATCAGAGATATTGGCCTGTAGTTTTTTGTTGTTGTATCTTTGTCTGGTTTGGGTATCAGGGTAATACTTGCCTCATAGAATGACTTTGGGAGGATTCCCTCCTGCTCTATTTTTTGGAATATTATGAGCAGGATTGGTATTAATTCTTCTTTAAATGTTTGGAGGAATGTAGCACTGAAGCCATCAGGCCCTGGGCAGTTCATTACTGGGAGACTTTTTATTATGATGTTGATCTTACTACTTGTTATTGGCCTCTTCAGGTTTTGGATTTCTTGGTAGGTTTTATGTGACAAGGAATTTGTCCATTTTCTCTAGATTTTCCCATTTATTGGCATGTAGTTGCTCATAGTAGCCACTAATGACCCTTTGAATTTCTGTGGTATCAGTCATAATATTTCCTTTTTCATCTCTAATTTTAATTATTGGGGTCTTCTCCCTGCTTTTCTTTGATAGTCTGGCTAATGGTTTGTCAATTTTGTTTATTTTTTCAAAAAGCAAGTTTTTGTTTCATTGATCTTTTATATTATTTTCCTCATTTAAAATTCATTTATTTCTGCTCTGGTGTTTATTCTTTTCTCCTACTAATTTGGGTTCAATTCGCTTGCTTCTCTAGTTCTTTAAGATACATCATAAGGTTATTTGAATTTTTTTTGATGTAAGCACTTTCAGCTATAAATTTCCATCTTAGTACTGCTTTCACTGTATTCCATAGGATTTTTTATGTTGTATTTCTATTATCATTTATTTCGAGAAATTTTTAAATTTCTTTCTTAATTTTTTTATTGACTCTCTGGTCATTCAGGAACATATTGTTTTATTTCTATGTGTTTATATAGTTTCCAAAATTCCTCTTGTTGTTGATGTCTAGTTGTATTCAGTTGTGATCACAGAAGATGCTTGATATTATTTCAGATTTTTGAATATATTAAGACTTGTTTTGTGATCTAACATATGGTCTATTCTTGAGAATGATCCATGTGCTGAGGAGAAGAATGTGTATTCTGCAGCCTTTGGATGAAATGTTCTGTAAGTATCTATTAGGTCCACTTTTTCTATGGTGCAGATTAAGTCCGATGTTTCATTGTTGAGTTTTCTGTCTAGGAGATCTGTCCAATGCTGAAAGTGGGGTGTTGAAGTCACCAACTGTTACTGTATTGAGTTCTATATCCCTCTTTATCTCTAATAATATTTGCTCTCTATATACGGAGGCTCCAGTTTTGGGTCCATAGATATTTATAATTTTTCTATCTTCTTGCAGGATTGACCCCTTTATCATTATATAATGACCTCCATTTCCCTTCTTACAGTTTTTGCCTTCAAATCTATTTTGTATGTTATAACTACTCCTGCTCCTTTGTGGTTTCCATTGGCATGGAATATCTTTTCCCGTTTCTTTATTTTCAGTCTGTATGTATCTTTATGGGTGAAGTGTGTTTCTTGTAGGCAACAGATCATTGTTTCTTGTTTTTTCATGGTTCATCCAGTCTATGTATTTTGATTGTTTAGTCCATTTACATACAGTGTTATTATTAATAAATCGGGACTTACTCATGCCATTTTTTTAGTTGTTTTCTGGTCTTCCTTGTTTTCTTCCTCCCTGCCCTCCTTTTACTGAAGGTGATTTTCTGTGGTGCTATGATTTACTTTCTTTCTATTTATTTATTTATTTATTTATTTATTTATTTATTTATTTATTTTTTGAGATGGAGTCTCGCTCTGTCACCCAGGCTGGAGTGCAGTGGCGTGATCTTGGCTTACTGCACGCTCCACCTCCTGGGTTCACGCCATTCTCCTGCCTCAACCTCCCAAGTAGCTGGGACTACAGGCACCTGCCACCACGACCGGCTAATTTTTTAGTATTTTTAGTAGAGACGGGATTTCACCGTGTTAGCCAGGATTGTCTCAATCTCTTGACCTTGTGATCTGCCCGCTTTGGCCTCCCAAAGTGCTGTGATTACACACATGATCCACCACACCCAGCCTCTTTCTCTTTATTTTTTGCCTATCTGTTGTATGTTTTTCGGTTTGAGATTACCGTGAGGCTTGCCAGTATGATCTAATACCCCTTATTTTAAACTGATGAAAACTCAACACTGATTGTCTAAACAAACATGCAAAAAAACCTGATAAAAACACTACACTTTGAATTCATCCCCCCACTTTTCAAGTTTTCATTGCTTCTCTTTATGTCTTATTGTACTATGATTTGAAAAGTTTTTGTAGTTATTATTTGATTGGTTCATCTTTTTTTTAAACTTATTTTTATTATTATACTTTAGGTTTATGGGTACATGTGCACAATGTGCAGGTTTGTTACATATGTCCATGTGCCATCTTGTTTTGCTGCACTCATTAACTCGTCATTTAGCATTACGTATATCTCCTAATGCTGTCCCTCCCCCCTCCCCCCACCCCACAACAGTCCCTGGAGTGTGATGTTCCCCTTCCTGTGTCCATGAGTACTCATTGTTCAATTCCCACCTATGAGTGAGAACATGCGGTGTTTGGTTTTTTGTCCCTGCGATAGTTTACTGAGAATGATGTTTTCCAGTTTCATCCATGTCCCTACAAAGGACATGAACTCATCATTTTTTATGGCTGCATAGTATTCCATGGTATATATGTGCCACATTTTCTTAATCCAGTCTATCATTGTTGGACATTTGGGTTGGTTCCAACTCTTTGCTATTGTGAATAGTGCCTCAATAAACATATGTGTGCATGTGTCTTTATAGCAGCATGATTTATAGTCCTTTGGGTATATACCCAGTAATGGGATGGCTGGGTCAAATGGTATTTCTAGCTCTAGATCCCTGAGGAATTGCCACACTGACTTCCACAATGGTTGAACTAGTTTACAGTCCCACCAACAGTGTAAAAGTGTTCCTATTTCTCCACATCCTCTCCAGCACCTGTTGTTTCCTGACTTTTTAATGATGGCCATTCTAACTGGTGTGAGATGGTATCTCACTGTGGTTTTGATTTGCATTTCTCTGATGGCCAGTGATGATGGGCATTTCTTCATGTGTTTTTTGGCTGCATAAATGTCTTCTTTTGAGAAGTGTCTGTTCATGTCCTTCGCCCACTTTTTGATGGGGTTGTTTGTTTTTTTCTTGTAAATTTGTTTGAGTTCATTGTAGATTCTGGATATTAGCCCTTTGTCAGATGAGTAGGTTGCGAAAATTTTCTCCCATTCTGTAGGTTGCCTGTTCACTCTGATGGTAGTTTCTTTTGCTGTGCGGAAGCTCTTTAGTTTAATTAGATCCCATTTGTCAATTTTGGCTTTTGCTGCCGTTGCTTTTGTTGTTTTAGACATGAAGTCCTTGCCCACGTCTATATCCTGAATGGTATTGTCTAGGTTTTCTGGTAGGATTTTAATGGTTTTAGGTCTAACATTTAAGTCTTTAATCCGTCTCGAATTAATTTTTGTATAAGGTGTAAGGAAGGGATCCAGTTTCAGCTTTCTACATATGGCTAGCCAGTTTTCCCAGCACCATTTATTAAATAGGGAATCCTTTCCCCATTTCTTGTTTTTGTCAGGTTTGTCAAAGATCAGATAGGTGTAGATATGCGGCACCATTTCTGAGGGCTCTGTTCTATTCCATTGATCTATGTCTCTGTTGTGGTACCAGTACCATGCTGTTTTGGTTACTGTAGCCTTGTAGTATAGTTTGAAGTCAGGTAGCGTGATGCCTCCAGCTTTGTTCTTTTGGCTTAGGATTGACTTGGCGATGCGGGCTCTTTTTTGGTTCCATATGAACTTTAAAGTAGTTTTTTCCGATTCTGTGAAGAAAGTCATTGGTAGCTTGATGGCGATGGCATTGAATCTATAAATTACCTTGGGCAGTATGGCCATTTTCACGATATTGATTCTTCCTACCCATGAGCGTGGAATGTTCTTCCATTTGTTTGTATCCTCTTTTATTTCATTGAGCAGTGGTTTGTAGTTCTCCTTGAAGAGGTCCTTCACGTCCCTTGTAAGTTGGATTCCTAGGTATTTTATTCTCTTTGAAGCAATTGTGAATGGGAGTTCACTCATGATTTGGCTCTCTGTTTGTCTGTGATTGGTGTACAAGAATGCTTGTGATTTTTGTACATTGATTTTGTATCCTGAGACTTTGCTGAAGTTGCTAATCAGCTTAAGGAGATTTTGGGCTGAGACGATGGGGTTTTCTAGATATACAATCGTGTCATCTGCAAACAGGAACAATTTGACTTCCTCTTTTCCTAATTGAATACCCTTTATGTCCTTCTCCTGCATGATTGCCCTGGCCAGAACTTCCAACACTATGTTGAATAAGAGTGGTGAGAGAGGGCATCCCTGTCTTGTGCCAGTTTTCAAAGGGAATGCTTCCAGTTTTTGCCCATTCAGTATGATATTGGTTGTGGGTTTGTCATAGATAGCTCTTATTATTTTGACATACGTCCCATCAATACCTAATTTATTGAGAGTTTTTATCATGAAGCGTTGTTGAATTTTGTCAAAGGCCTTTTCTGCATCTATTGAGATAATCATGTGGTTTTTGTCTTTGGTTCTGTTTATATGCTGGATTACATTTATTGATTTGTGTATGTTGAACCAGCCTTGCATCCCAGAGATGAAGCCCACTTGATCATGGTGGATAAGCTTTTTGATATGCTGCTGGATTCGGTTTGCCAGTATTTTATTGAGGATTTTTGCATCAATGTTCATCAAGGATATTGGTCTGAAATTCTCTTTTTTGGTTCTGTCTCTGCCAGGCTTTGGTATCACGACGATGCTGGCCTCATAAAATGTGTTAGGGAGGATTCCTTCTTTTTCTATCGATTAGAATAGTTTCAGAAGGAATGGTACCAGTTCCTCCTTGTACCTCTGGTAGAATTCGGCTGTGAATCCATCAGGTCCTGGACTCTTTTTGGTTGGTAAGCTATTGATTATTGCCACAATTTCAGAGCCTATTACTGGTCTATTCAGATTCAACTTCTTCCTGGTTTAGTCTTGGGAGGGTGTATTTGTTGAGGAATTTATCCATTTCTACTAGATTTTCTAGTTTATTTGCACAGAGGTGTTTGTAGTATTCTCTGATGGTAGATTGTATTTCTGTGGGATCGGTGGTGATATCCCCTTTTTCATTTTTTATTGCATCTATTTGATTCTTCTCTCTTTTCTTCTTTATTAGTCTTGCTAGCGGTCTATCAATTTTGCTGATCTTCTGAAAAAACCAGCTCCTGGATTCATTAATTTTTTGAAGGATTTTTTGTGTCTCTATTTCCTTCAGTTCTGCTCTGATTTTAGTTATTTCTAGCCTTCTGCTAGCTTTTGAATGTGTTTGCTCTTGCTTTTCTAGTTCTTTTAATTGTGATGTTAGGGTGTCAATTTTGGATCTTTCCTGCTTTCTCTTGTGGGCATTTAGTGCTATACATTTCCCTGTACACACTGCTTTGAATGTGTCCCAGAGATTCTGGTATGTTGTGTCTTTGTTCTCGTTGGTTTAAAAGAACATCTTTATTTCTGCCTTCATTTCATTATGTACCCAATAGTCATTCAGGAGCAGGTTGTTCAGTTTCCATGTAGTTGAGCGGTTTTGAGTTTCTTAATCTTGAGTTCTAGTTTGATTGCACTGTGGTCTGAGAGACAGTTTGTTATAATTTCTGTTCTTTTACATTTGCTGAGGAGAGCTTTACTTCCAACTATGTGGTCAATTTTGGAATAGGTGTGGTGTGGTGCTGAAAAAAATGTATATTCTGTTGATTTGGGGTGGAGAGTTCTGTAGATGTCTATTAGGTCCACTTTGTGCAGAGCTGAGTTCAATTCCTGGATATCCTTGTTAACTTGGTTCATCATTTAGTCTTTCTACTTAAGAGGAATTTGTACCCCACAATGACAGTATAATAATATTCCCTGCATTTTTCTTTATGCTTACTATTATAGTGAGTTTTGTACTTTCAGATGATTTCTTCTTGCTCATTACATACTTTTCTTTCAGATTGAAGAACTCCCTTTAGCACCTCTTATAAGACAGGTCTCATGTTGATGAAATCTCTCAGTTATTGTTTGTCTGGGACGGTCTTTATTTCTCCATCATCCATGAAGAATATGTTTTGCCAGTTATAATAGTATAATTTTTTTTCAGCACTTTAAATATGTCATGCCACTCTCTCCTAACCTGTAAGGTTTCCACTGAAAAGTATGCTGCCAGGTGTATTGGGGCTCCATTATGTCATTTGTTTATTTTCTCTTGCTGCTTTTAGGATACTTTATCATTGACCTTTTGGAGTTTGATTATTATATACCTTCAGGTGGTCTTCTTTGGTTTAGATCTGCTGGATGTTCTATAACTTTCTTATACTTGTATGTTTCTTTCTTTCTCTAGGTTTGGGGAGTTCTCTGATATTATCCCTTTGAATACACTTCTTACCTGTCTTTCTCTCTCTACTTTCTATTCAAGTCCAGTAGCTCTTAGACTTGCCACTCTTAGGCTGTTTTCTAGATCTTGTAGCCATGCTTTATTCTTCTTTTTTTTTTTTAATTTTGTTTCCTCTGTGTATTTTCAAATAGCCTGTCTTCAAGCTCACAAATTATTTTCACTCCTTGATGAGTTCTTCTATTAAGAGACTGTCATGCATTCTTTAATATGTCAAGTTGCATTTTTCAACTCTGGAATTTCTACTTGATTCTTTTTAATTATTTTAATCTCTTTATTAAAGTTATCTGATAGAATTATAAATTCCTTCTCTTCGTTATCTTTAGTTTCGTTGAGTTTCCTCAACAGAGCTATTTTGAATTATCTATCTGAAAGCCTGCATATCTATCTGTTTCTCTAGAATTGGTTCCTGGTTCCTTATTTAGTTCATTTGGTGAGGTCATGTTTTCCTGGATGGTCTTGCTGCTTGTAGATGCTTGGGAGTGTATGGGCATTGATGAGTTAGATTTTTAATTTGGTCTTCACACTCCGGGCTTGTTTGTACCTGTCCTTCTTGAGAAGACTGTACAGGTAATTGCTGGGAGTTGAACCCCAAGCCCAATAATGCTGCGGTTTTATAGGCTCCTAGAGGTACCCCATTGGTGGCCTTGGATAAATTCTGGAAGAATTCTCTGTATTACCAGTCAGAGAACCTCGTTCTTTTCCCTTATTTTCTCCCAAACAAATGGAGTCTATCTCTGTGCTGAGCCACCTGGAATGAGGATATGGTTATGCAATCACCCCTATCGCCGCCACCACTCATACTGCATTGAATCAAACCGGAAGCCAGCACAATACTGGGTCTCGCCCTTGGCTCACTATAACTACTACCTGGGTAAAACCTATTTTCACTCAAGACCATAGTGCTCTACAGTCAGCAGATGTTAAGGCCAAACAGGTTTGTGTCCTTCCTTTCAGGGCAATGAGTTCCCCTGGGCCCCGGACAGGACCAGACATGCTGTCTGGGAGCCAAGGATTACAGTCAAATACCTTACAAATTTACCTGAAGTTCCATTCTACTGCAGCTAAGCTGGCACTCAGACCATAATCCAGAATCTTTGTTGCACTTCCCTCCCCTCTCCACAGGGAGAAGGGCCTCTCCCTGTAGCCATCAGCACCAGCAGCCCATAGCAGGGGTTCTGCCAGGCCACTGGCAACGTTCACTTAAAGCCCAGTGGCTCTTCAGTCAACAAGTGGTGAATGCTGCCAGGCTGGGAACTCATTCTTCAGAGCACTGGGCTCCCATATGCCCCAGGGCAGATCCAGAAATGATATCGAAGAGCCTAGGCTCAGACTCAGAGACCTCAAGAGCCTGCCTTGAGGCTCCACTGTGGCTGAGCTGGTACCTAAGGTGCATTACCTTTCTGTCTGCTTTTCTCAAACAGAAGGAATCTTTTTCTGTAGCTACCACGGCTCTCAATTTGTTGGGTCACACCTGAAGCCAGCATGTCTCAGATCCCAAGGCCCATGGTGTACTACCTAGGTATATTGCTGCTGGTGGTTGTTCATGGCCCAAGAGCTCTTTAATCAGCAGGCAATGAATCCTGTCAGGACTGGGTTCTTCTCTTCAAGACAGTGGGTTTCCTTTTGGCCCAGGATGTGTCTAGAAATATCATCCATGAGCTAGGTCCTGGAATGGGAACCTCACAACTCTGCCCAGTGTCCTGTCCTACTATGGCTGAGCTGATATCCAAGATGCAAGACAAAGTCCTCTTTACTTTTTGCTCCTTCCTCCTTAAGCAGAAGGAAGGAGTCACTTTTGTTGCTGTGCTGTCTGGGGTTGGGGGAATGGTGGCACAAGTACTCCCTTAGCCACCCTGGCTGGTATCTCCCTAGGTCACATGCCACCCTAGTCTACTGGCTCTAATTCCAGTTCAACACTAGTAGTTGCCTAGAATTGCAGGGTTTGCATCTTAGACTGCCTTTTAAGTTTACCTAGGACCGCAGACCACTTTGGCCCAAGAGGGCTAGGCTTGCTGAGGAGTTCAAATTTAGACAACTGGGCTGGGCAATTCCCTTCTGTCTAGTTCTTGTCCAAAAGCTTCCTCTAGCCTGGTGCAGTGGCTCATGCCTATAAACCCAGCACTTTGGGAGACTGAGGTGGATGGATCATCTGAGGTCAGGAGCTCGAGACCAGCCTGACCAACATGGTGAAACCCTGCCTCTACTAAAAGCACGAAAAAAATTAGCTGCCCGTAGTGGCGGGCGCCTGTAATCCTAGCTACTCAGGAGGCTGAGGCAGGAGAATCACTTGAACCCGAGAGGCGGAGGTTGCAGTGAGCAAGACTCTGTCTCAAAAAAAAAAAAAAAAAAAAAAAAAAACTTAAACATAACAAAAGCTTCCTCCATATGTGGGTGCTGGCTGAGGCCAGCATGTCTTTGCTATCTGCTGTAAAAGGGCAGCACTGAATTCAATGTAAAGCCCCCCAGTTGCTGAGCTTTCCCTCCCCTATCTGCAAAGACTCTCCTCACTGCATGGCTGCTGCTGGGGCATGGGAAGGGGTGTCATCAGTGATTCATGACTGTCTCTTCTACCCTCTTCAGTGCCTCTTTCAGCAATATGAAGTTAAAACTAAGTACCGTGATTACTCACCTGATTTTTGATTCTTGTGATGGTGCTTTCCTGCGTGCAGAGAGTTGTTAAACTTTGGTGTTCCTGCAGAAGCTACAAATGGTATAGGCTTCTATTTTGCCATCTTGCTCCATCCTTTCCTCCTGTAGCTTCTTTTTCATTTTCTTAATACCATTTTCTGAAGAACACTTTTGTTTATTTTGATGATGTCCAGTTTGTCATTATTTTTCTTTTATGGATTGTACTTTTGATGTATCTAAGAAATCCTTGTCTAACCCAAGATCACAAAGATTTTCTATTTTCTTTTTTGTAAATTTTATAGTTTTAGGTTTTACATGGTTTACGATCCATTTTGAGTTAATTATTTATGGTATGAGGATGAATTTTTCTATATCTCTATCCTACTTGTTCTGGTACCATTTCTTGAAAAGACTGCTTTTTCTCCATGGAATTGCTTTTGCACCTTTGCAAGAAATTAAGTAACAATATAGAGCCAGTTCCGTTACAATGTGACATATGTGATGTAAATCACTGCAGTATGCATAAATCCATAGTATATAAAACACAGAACTTACGGGAAAAATGGGGCAAGGGGCATAACTTTAAAATGTTTGATCAGCGATACGCAAAAGAAAAGAAAGTAAAAAGGGTAGCATTGTTCTGTATGTTCTAAATGATTAAGAAATACATAAAGACTGCAATAAATATAGTTCCTTACCTTGAAAAAGACCTGAAGTTTGCTTGTGGAAGTGGGTGTCAGAAAAGTTACAGTTTGTAAGTTATAATGATGTAGTGGAAGTTAGATTGAATTGGAAGGAAAATTTTAACACTAGAGATGGACAGGAGTGGCTCATAACAAATACAGTGAAGTAGCTGGTAGATGTTGGAGGTGTTTGCATGTGTGCCTTTTATGTATTTCTACTTTCTTAAGCTCAGCTGGTTCAGTTTTCTGTGCTCATGTAACGTTTCCTGCAGACAAAATCACCCATAAGCCAGTGTGAAATTCATGTTATACTTAGATTGTTTGCTAAGATATCAATTGCATTAGAACAAATTTGCATTTTCAAAAGAAGCATTATAGCAGAATTAACTGTATATGTCAGTCTATTATTGTACACTCTTCTGTTCCATTGATATATATGTCCAACCATTTTCCAGTACCCCACTGTCCTGATTACTGTAGCTTTATAGTAAGTGTTGAAGTCAGGTGTAGTATAAGTCCTTCAACTTTTTTCTTCCTTTTCAAAATTATTTGGACTATTTTATTTTCTTGACTTAATTTATACAAATTGTAGAATCAGCTTATTGATTTCTACAAAAAAAATTTTGCTGGGATTTTATTGAAGTTTCATTGAATTGGTATATCAGTTTGGGGAGAATTGATACCTTAACAACATTAAATCTTCCAATTCATGAACATGGTATATCTTCCCATTTATTTAGGTCTACTTTGATTTCTTTCGTCAGTGTTTCCAGTTTTCAGCATATAATTCTTGCATATATATTTTATAGCTGTAGTTGTATATTTATACCTGTAGATTTCATGTTTGGTATTTTTGGTGGTATTATAAATGGTACTTTTTAAATTTCATCTTCCAGTTGTTCATTAGTAATACCAAGAAATAAGATTGATTTTTATATATTGATATCTTTAGCTCTTTGAAGGCTTTGAACAAAAATGGAAACTCACCAAAGCCAAAGCAAAATTTGCTTTTTTAATATTTTAAAAAGCATAAGTTACTATTTCTGTTTTGTCTTAGTCTATTTTAAAACTTAGATCAATATGGCAGCTTTGATTTAATTGTTGTTCCCTCACATTTTTTTGCATTGTATTCTAGTGTAAACCTGAAAGCATGTATTTTGAGGATGAGATTTAATGGAAGGATCTTTAAGTGACCTTCAAGAGTATTGCTATGAAATACAGGTTGCTTTCTCTTATTGATCTCACAGGAACTTTCTTAAGAGTAACTGTAGGCCATCCGTAAATAATTGTAATGTTTAATACATTATGTTGTTTCTTTTGACGTTTTCTGTTTTTTGAAGTTTTTCAGACACATTTTTTGGTAATACTGTTATTATAGATTTTGGACTCAGCAAGGAGTCAGTAGATCAAGAAAAGAAGGCTTACTCATTTTGTGGTACAGTAGAGTATATGGCTCCTGAAGTAGTAAATAGGAGAGGCCATTCCCAGAGTGCTGATTGGTGGTCATATGGTGTTCTTATGGTAAGTAGCATTATTTGTTTTAATTATGCCAACCTGTGATTGATATTACTTATAATTTTATTTTAATTCAAATTTTGGGATTTAGCAGGTCAGAAAGGAGTTCTGATAATTTATAATTAACATCAAAAACCTTGTGATTGGCTAGCTGTTATACAATAAAAATTAGAGTTTTGGTGTTCTGATTTAAAGTTGCTAGTAGAAAGGTAAATGACAGCATTGTTATTATAAACTATTCATATTTGATATTTATGAAAAGGTCTGTCAGATTCTATATTTCAGAATGATGAGTTTATCAGTTACATGGTATTTTAATTGAATGTTACAGAACTTAGTACCTTACCATATAGTGTCTTATTGTCAGATTGTTACATGTATTCCCTAGAAAGGTTATAAACCTGTTGGGCAGAGAAATCATGTCTTATACTACTTTTCACCTCCCATAGTACCAGGCATAGTGAGCATTTCAGTAGATGCTTAATACAGACTGACTAATTTGGTATGAGATTAAGCATATAATTTGCAGTAGTCAGTAGGATGATAGATAAATAGCTGAATTAGATATAATTTGCTTTTGAGGTCTGATCCATTTTGTCCATTTATCACTGAGTAGCACATCAAATGACACATCAGCATGTTAAGTACCTATTATAAGCCTGACATATTAGGGCGCCTGTGGGGTAGGAACTTATTCTAAGTACAATATTTGGGCTTTTTCAATTGGAGTAGCTAAATAAACTCTCCAGAAGTACCTTAGGAGTTCAGGGAAGATTTAACGTAAGCTGATGTAGGCAAACTGGAAGAGTTGGAACTTAAATTAAGCCCTGAAGGATGGATAAAATTTAAATAGTTGTGTGTCAAGAAGGAGAGTATTATGATCATATTAGCAAAGACTTGGAGAACCAGTTTGACTAGAGAAGTGGAGAAAGAGGGCGAAGGTGGAGGAAGTGAAGCTATAAACCTATAAGCATTTATACGATTCTCTGGGTAGGAGGAAACTTTTAAATTCTTAAACAGCATGGAAATTAGAGAAAATTGTATTTTAGGAAGATTAGCCTTGACAGCATTATGTAAGTGGATTGTAATGGAAGAAACTAGAAATAGGAAGACAAAAGAGATCTTAAAAGACAATTGTAAGATTATAGAGATTTCAAAGTAAGCAGTTATTAACCTTGGTAGCAAATTAGATGACACAGATGAAAAAGAGATGAATTGTCAAAGATAAAAATGCCTGTAAAATTTGTGAGCTTTAGGGGATTGAAAGAATGGTAAGTTAATAGAAGAGATAGCTGAAGAGGACAGCTGGTTTTGGAAGTAGGAAAAAATAATTTTTAACATGTAGCATAGGTTACTGTAGGTTAATGACTCACCACTGGGTGGTGATAAATTAGGAGGGATAGTGGAGAGAGAATCAGAATCATTTGGAGACCTTAATATGTATATATTAACTACCCAACCTGTAGTTTCTTTGAGGGAAGATGTGAGTCCTATATGCGATCCTTCCTTCATTCTCTCCCTGAAGTTCTCACCTCTACTCCTCCAGTCTTTGGTGGTGTACCATTACTTAAGATTTGGGAAGGAAAGCTGGAGTTTGAGAGAGATTAAGGCTTGAACAGCAGATTTTGGGAGACATTAAGATACAGGGGAGACTTGAATGTATAAGCTCACTTACATTGTGAGTTCAGATAAATGAGTAGAAGACTAAGGCCAAAGCCATTATTGAATCTAAGTTTGAGATTTAAATACCGGTGATACAAAAACTTCTCTTTAATGTACTATAATGATTTTTAGAGGTAGTCTTTTTTTATACCATTATTTAATGTTCTAGTTAGTCACATTGCAGTCAGTTCTCTTTGAGAAAATGTTTTCCTTCTTCTGTGTACAACTAAGGTGTATGTTTCTTTTTTAAAGCTATTGGCATATGTGTGTATGGCGGGTGGTGGTGGTGGTGGTGTGTTCTGCTGCTTCTACCTCTTTTTTGGTTCCTGTTTTGGGGGCACTGGAAGGAATGAGAATGGTTAAATCTTTCTTGGGCATGTATGAATTTGAAATGCTTTTCTGCTTATTTTTCCTTTTCCTTTATTATTAAACATTTGCTTCAAAAGAATATATTTGTTTCAACAGAAAATGCATTGTGTGTATTTGCAAATTGCTTTGGCTTTGAGAACATAGCCGAATTACAACTGAGGAAGAATTGGTTGGTTTCATCTGCTATAGGTCACCATCAGTTGAGCTGTATATATATATAGAGAGAGAGTGGGATACCAGAAGTATGTTTCTTTAAGTGACCTAGTTTTCTGGTCCCATTTTGATCTACTATCATGTAGATCTTACAATTTGATGATTACATAGTAGAAGTCTCAATTTTTTTCTGAAGAATCTTATTATATATTCTAAGGTGTTCTAATTGTGTGGTGATGTTTTGTTTGTTTTAGTTTGAAATGCTTACTGGTACTCTGCCATTTCAAGGTAAAGACAGAAATGAGACCATGAATATGATATTAAAGTAAGTGTAAATAGTATGTTTTTCTTTTGGGAAAAAAATCTCTTGCTTTCAGTTTTGAGAAAATTATTGTGGTTTTAAAATAATACAAGAGAACCTTTTTCTCACTGTCCTGTTCCCTTCTACCATATACAGGACTTTATTTACCCTTGTAAAAGCACTTTTAAAAATTCTTTTTGAGATTTTTCAAATCAAAAGTGTGGCTAAATTTAAGTGAAACTTTCTAAAATCCTCTGTTTCAGAGCAAAACTTGGAATGCCTCAATTTCTTAGTGCTGAAGCACAAAGTCTTCTAAGGATGTTATTCAAAAGGAATCCAGCAAATAGATTGGGTATTGCTTATTTTCTTAGCTTTTATAGAAGTAACTGCATGTTTTGGGAGGATAATTAAATCTTTATGTTTTCTTGTTTGATTTGAGCACATTACTTCTATACATAGAATTTTTCATTTTGTGTATGCATTTCAGACAAAGTAAACTCTGTTATGTCCATGATTTAAAACTGAAGTAGTCTAGTTAATGAAACTTCTTTTCAACCTATTATTATGTATATATTATGGGTTACTTCTTTTGAAATAATAAACAGATTCTCCCTTGTACAGGTAATCTTTTATATATTTGAAGATAGATATTTTGCCCCCCCAATATTCTTCAAAGTAAACATTATGTTTCTGTAACTACTTTTTTGACCCGTTTCTGGTAGCCTTTCCCTGTATCCAGATGCGATCCTATTATTTATGCCCTTGTGTGAAAATTTCAGTGTCACTTTATTCCTTTGTACCTTTTAATTTGGCATATAAATATGAGGTCATAAGATAAATTAGGAATGAAAAAATATGTATTTAAGTTTAAGTATTATGTTTAATACTATTTTGATTTGATTTGGGAGACACTTTAATATTTCATGATACTCTTGTAGTTCAATATGAACGTTAGTTATTTTTTATCACAGTAAAACAAAAGGACTAGCTAATAAAATGCCAGATAAGAAATCATATACTTTTCTTTTCAAGGAATGTATGAAATATGTGTATTCCTGTTTACAGATAGCAGTCTGGAAGCCAGGGAGCAAGACTAAAAAAAATCATAAAAATAAAATATCTTTTTTTTTTTTATATAGGATCAGAAGGAGTTGAAGAAATCAAAAGACATCTGTTTTTTGCAAATATTGACTGGGATGTAAGTTAAGTAGAAAGCTTGTTATTGAATAACTTCATATGACCAACACAGGATATTAAAGGTTTATTGCTTTTAATTTAAATAACAAATCAGTGGAATATTTATGTAGTATTTAGTTTTCTTTTTCTTAAAAAAATAATTTAGATCTGGGGGTGCATTTGTGGGTTTTTTACATGGATATGTTGCATAATGGTGGGTTTGGATTTCTAATATACCCATCAACCAAACAGTGACCAGTAGGTAATTTTTCAACCCTCAACCCCCTTTTAACTTCTCCCCTTTTGGAGTCCTCGGTGTCTATTATTTCCATCTGTATGTCCATGTGTATCCATTGTGTAGCTCCCACTTATAAGTGAGAACATGGGATATTTTATTTTCTTAGTTATTTCACATAGGATAATAATCTCAACCTCCATCCATGTTGCTGCAAAAGATAATGATTTTGTTCTTTCTTATGGCTGCATAGTATTCCATGGTGTCTATATACCATATTCTCTTTATCCAGTTAACCATTGATGGACACTTAGGTTGATTCCATGACTTTGCTATTGTGAACAGTGCTGTGATAGACATACAAGTGCAGGTGTCCTTTTTATATAATGATTTATTTTCCTTTAGGTACATACCTATTAGTGGGATTGCTGGGTCAAATTTTTTTGATTATTAGTTCTTTGAGAAATCTTCATATGGTTTATCATAAAGGTTGTACTAATTTACAATCCCATCAACAGTGTATAAGTGTACCTGTTTTTTCCCACATCTATGCCAACATCTGTTATTTTCTAACTTTTTAATAATAGCCCTCCTGACTGATATAAAATCATATTTCATTGTGGTTTTAATTTGCATTTTTCTGATGATTAGTGATATTGAGCATTTTTCCATGTTTGTTGGCTGCTTGTATGTCTTCTTTTGTAAAATGCGTGTTCATGTCCTTTGCCCACCTTTTAATAGGTTTGTTTACCCGTTGAGTTGTTTGAGTACCTTGCAGATCTCGATATTAGTCTTTTGTCAGAGGCATAGTTTGCAAATATTTTATCCCATTCTGTAGGTCATCTTTTTACTCTACTGATTATTTCTTTGGCTGTGCAGGAAATTAAGTCCAATTTGTCTACTTTTGTTTTTGTTGCATTTGCTTTTGGGATCTTAGTCATAAATTCTTTGTATAGATCAATGTCTAGAAGAGTTTTGCCTAGGTTTTCTTCTAGGACCTTTGTAGTTTCACATCTCATGTTTAAGTCTTCAAACCATCTTGAGTTAATTATTGTAAATAGTGAGAGATGGGGTCCAGTTTTATTCTTCTTCATGTGGCTAGGCAATTTTCCCAATACCATGTATTGAATAGAGTGTTCTCTCCTCGTTGTTTATTGTTGTACATTTTGAAGAAAATCAGATGGCTATAGGTATGCAGCTTTATTTCTGGGTTCTCTGTTTTGTTCCATTGATCTATGTGTCTATTTTTGTACAAGTACTCTGCTGTTTTAGTTACTATAGCCTTGTAGTATAATTTGAAATTAGGAAATGTGATGTCTCTGGCTTTGCTAATTTTACTTAGGGTTGCTTTGGCTATTTAGGCTGTTTTTTGGTTCTGTGTAAACATTAGGATTGTTATTTCTAATTCTCTGAAGGATGGCATTCATAGTTTGATAGGAATTATATTGAATGTGGATATTGCTTTGGTCAGTATGTTTTTTTGTTTTGTTTTGTTTTTTTGACAGCATCTCTCTCTATCGCCCAGGCTGGAATGCAGTGGCACAATCAGCTCACTGCAGCTTTGACCTCCTAGACTTAAGCAATCCTCCCACTTCAGCCTCCTGAGCAGCTGGGGATACAGGTGTATGCCACCATGTCTGGCTAATTTAAATTTTTTTTGGTAAAGATGGGGTCTCGGTATGTTGACTAGGATGATCTGGAACTTCTGGGTTCAAGTGATTCTCCTGCCTCAGCCTCCCAAAGTGCTGGGATTATAGGCATGAACCACTGTGCCTGGACTGGTATGGTCATTTTAATGATATTGATTCTTTCAATTCATGAGCATGAGATGTTTCTCCATTTGTCCATTTGATCTAGTTTCTTTCATCTGTGTTTTATAGTTCTCTTTGTAGAACTCTTTCACATTCTTGGTCAAATGTATTTGTAGGTATTTTACTTTTTGCGGCTGTTGTTAATAAAATTGTTAATGAGAACCTTCATTTGGTTTTCAGTTAGAACATCACTGTATAGAAAAGCTACTGATTTTTGTATGTTGATTTTATTTTTTTAAACATTACTGAATTTGTTTATCAAGTCTAGGGGTCTGTTGGAGGAGTATCATATTATATCATCAATGAACAGAGGTACTTTGACTTCCTCTTTTCCAATTTGGATGTATTTTCTTTCTTTCTCTTGCTTGATTGCTCTGGTTAGGACTTTCCAGTACTGTGTTGACTAGGAGTGGTAAAAGTGGACATCCTTGACCTGTTTCAGTTCTTGAAAGGAATGCTTTCAATTTTCCTGCATTTGGTATGATGTTGGAGTATATTCCTTCTATGCCTATTATATGGAGGGTTTTTATCATCAAGTGATGTTGAATTGTCTCTAATGCTTTTTCTGCATCTATTGAGATGATCACATGATTTGTGTTTATAATTTTATGTGGTGATTTACATTTATTGATTAGTAAATGTTGATCCATCCTTTCGTCCCTAGAATAAAATCCACTTGATCATGATTAACTATTTTTTGCCTGTGCTGTTGGATTTGGTTTGATAGTATTTCGTTGAGGATTTTTGCGTCTATATTCATCAGGGATATTGGCTGGCAGTTTTCTTTTTTGGTTGTGTCCTTTCCTGATTTTGCTCTCAGGATGATACTGGTTTTGGAGAATTAATTAGGGAGGATTCCCAACTCCTCAATTTTGGGGAACATTTTTAGTAAGATTGGCACCAGCTCTTCTTTGCATGTCTGGAAAAACTTGTTTATAGACCTATGTGGTCCTGGCTTTTTTTGATGGAACATTTTTTTTTTTTTTTTTATTATACTTTAGGGTTTTAGGGTACATGTGCACAATGTGCAGGTTTGTTACATATGTATCCATGTGCCATGTTGATTTCCTGCACCCATTAACTCGTCATTTAGCATTAGGTGTATCTCCTAATGCTGTCCCTCCCCCCTCCCCCCACCCCACAACAGTCCCCGGAGCGTGATGTTCCCCTTCCTGTGTCCATGAGTTCTCATTGTTCTTATTACTGGCTCAGTTTCACTATTCCTTTGGTCTGTTTGTGTTTTCTATTTCATCCTGGTTCAATCTTGGGAGACTGTATGTTTCCAGGAATTTATCCATCATCTAGCTTTTCTAGTTTGTGTGTATATACATGTTCATAGTAATCACTAATCATCTTTTATATATATTTCTGTGGTATCCATTGCAATGTGTGCCCTTTTCAATTTCTAATTGTACTAGTTAGAATCTTTTCTCTTTTCTTCTTGGTTAAACTATCTAGAGGTCTATCAACTTTGTTTACTATTTCAAAGAACCAGCTTCTCATTTTGTTGATCCTTTGTATCTTTTTTTGGTCACAATCTCATTTTATTCAGCGAAATGAGACTTAGTTATTTTTTGTCTTCTGCTAGCTTTGGGTTTCGTTTTTGTTGTTACTCTAGTTTCATGTAGTGTGACAAGAGGTCATTGATTTGAGATCTTTCTGTGTTTTTGATTTATGCATTTAACACTAAAAACTTTCCTCTTAGCACTGCTTTAGCTGTGTCTCAGACGTTTTGTTATGTTGTGTTTCTATTTTCATTCATTTCAAGTTTTTTATTCCTCCCTTGATTTTGTTGTTCACCCAAAAGTCATTCATGAGCAACTTGTTTCATTTCCATGTACTTGTGTAGCTTTGAGAGTTCCACTTGGTATTGATTTCTAATTTTATTCTACTGTGGTCCAATAGGATACTTGATGTGATTTTGATTTTCTTGAATGTATTGAAATTTGCTTTATGGTCAAGCATATGTTCAGTTTTGGAGAGTGTTACATGTGCAGTGGAGAAAAATGTATATGCTGTAGTTGTTGATTAGAATATTCTGTAAACATCCATTTGGTCTAGAGTCCAGTTTAAGTCCAGAGTTTCTTTGTTGACATTTGCCTTGATGACCTGTCTAGTGTTGTCACTTGGTATTGAAGTCCCCCACAATTACTGTATTGCCATCAGTCTCTTTTCTTAGGTCTATTAGTATTTGTTTATGAATCTGAGCGCTCTGGTGTTGGATGAATATATATTTAGGATAATTAAATCTTTTGGTTTAATTGAGCCCTTATCATTATATAATGCCCTTCTTTGCCTTTTCTTACTGTTGCTGGTTTAAAGTCTGTTTTATCTGATATGAGAATGGCTACTTCTGCTCTGTTGTGTTTTTTATTTGCATGCTATATCTTTTTCCACCCCTTTACTTTAAGTCTGTAGATGTGCTTAGCTATTCTGTGGGACTCTTTTTGGCAGCAGATGGTTGGTTTTTGTCTGTTACCCAACTTGTTGGTCTACACATTTTGGATGGAACATTTAGGCATTTATGTTGAAGGTTATATTGATATATGAGGTTTTAATCCTGTCATAATGTTGCTAGCTAGTTGCCTTGGATTCTCAATTGTATGATTTTCATTTCATTTTGTTTTATTTTATTATACTTTAAGTTTTAGGGTACATGTGCACAATGTGCAGGTTTGTTACATATGTATACATGTGCATGTTGGTGTGCTGCACCCATTAACTCTTCATTTAGCATTAGGTATATCTCCTAATGCTATCCCTCCCCCGTCCCCCCACCCCACAACAGTCCCCGGAGTGTGATGTTCCCCTTCCTGTGTCCATGCGTTCTCATTGTTCAATTCCCACCTATGAGTGAGAACATGCGGTGTTTGGTTTTTTGTCCTTGCGATAGTTTACTGAGAATGATGATTTCCAGTTTCATCCATGTCCCTACAGAGGACATGAACTCACCCTTTTTTATGGCTGCATAGTATTCCATGGTGTATATGTGCCACATTTTCTTAATCCAGTCTATCGTTGTTGGACATTTGGGTTGGTTCCAAGTCTTTGCTATTGTGAATAGTGCCGCAATAAACATATGTGTGCATGTGTCTTTATAGCAGCATGATTTATAGTCCTTTGGGTATATACCCAGTAATGGGATGGCTGGGTCAAATGGTATTTCTAGTTCTAGATCCCTGAGGAATCGCCACACTGACTTCCACAATGGTTGAACTAGTTTACAGTCCCACCAACAGTGTAAAAGTGTTCCTATTTCTCCACATCCTCTCCAGCACCTGTTGTTTCCTGACTTTTTAATGATCACCATTCTAACTGGTGTGAGATGGTATCTCATTGTGGTTTTATTTTGCATTTCTCTGATGGCCAATGATGATGAGCATTTTTCATGTGTTTTTTGGCTGCATAAATGTCTTCTTTTGAGAAGTGTCTGTTCATGTCCTTTGCCCACTTTTTGATGGGGTTGTTTGTTTTTTTCTTGTAAATTTGTTTGAGTTCATTGTAGATTCTGGATATTAGCCCTTTGTCAGATGAGTAGGTTGCGAAAATTTTCTCCCATTCTGTAGGTTGTAGCCTGTTCACTCTGATGGTAGTTTCTTTTGCTGTGCAGAAGCTCTTTAGTTTAATTAGATCCCATTTGTCAATTTTGACTTTTGTTGCCATTGCTTTTGTTGTTTTAGACATGAAGTCCTTGCCCACGCCTATGTCCTGAATGGTAATGCTTAGGTTTTCTTCTAGAGTTTTTATGGTTTTAGGTCTAACATGGAAGTCTTTAATCCATCTTGAATCAATTTTTGTATAAGGTGTAAGGAAGGGATCCAGTTTCAGCTTTCTACATATGGCTAGCCAGTTTTCCCAGCACCATTTATTAAATAGGGAATCCTTTCCCCATTTCTTGTTTTTGTCAGGTTTCTCAAAGATCAGATAGTTGTAGATATGTGGCGTTATTTCTGAGGGCTCTGTTCTGTTCCACTGATCTATATCTCTGTTTTGGTACCAGTACCATGCTGTTTTGATTACTGTAGCCTTGTAGTATAGTTTGAAGTCAGGTAGTGTGATGCCTCCAGCTTTGTTCTTTTGGCTTAGGATTGACTTGGCGATGTGGGCTCTTGTTTGGTTCCATATGAACTTTAAAGTAGTTTTTTCCAATTCTGTGAAGAAAGTCATTGGTAGCTTGATGGCGATGGCATTGAATCTATAAATTACCTTGGGCAGTATGGCCATTTTCATGATATTGATTCTTCCAACCCATGAGCACGGAATGTTCTTCCATTTGTTTGTATCCTCTTTTATTATGTTGAGCACTGGTTTGTAGTTCTCCTTGAAGAGGTCCTTCACGTCCCTTGTAAGTTGGATTCCTAGGTATTTTATTCTCTTTGAAGCAATTGTGAATGGGAGTTCACTCATGATTTGGCTCTCTGTTTGTCTGTTATTGGTGTATAAGAATGCTTGTGAATTTTGTACATTGATTTTGTATCCTGAGACTTTGCTGAAGTTGCTTATCAGCTTAAGGAGATTTTGGGCTGAGACGATGGGGTTTTCTAGATATACAATCATGTCATCTGCAAACAGGGACAATTTGACTTCCTCTTTTCCTAATTGAATACCATTTATTTCCTTCTCCTGCCTAATTGCCCTGGCCAGAACTTCCAACACTATGTTGAATAGGAGTGGTGAGAGAGAGCATCCCTGTCTTGTGCCAGTTTTCAAAGGGAATGCTTCCAGTTTTTTCCCATTCAGTATGATATTGGCTGTGGGTTTGTCATAGATAGCTCTTATTATTTTGAGATACGTCCCATCAATAACTAATTTATTGAGAGTTTTTATCATGAAGCGTTGTTGAATTTTGTCAAAGGCCTTTTCTGCATCTATTGAGATAATCATGTGGTTTTTGTCTTTGGTTCTGTTTATATGCTGGATTACATTTATTGATTTGTGTATGTTGAACCAGCCTTGCATCCCAGGGATGAAGCCCACTTGATCATGGTGGATAAGCTTTTTGATGTGCTGCTGTATCCCGTTTGCCAGTATTTTATTGAGGATTTTTGTATCTGTGTTCATCAAGGATATTGGTCTAAAATTCTGTTTATTGGTTGTGTCTCTGCCAGGCTTTGGTATCAGGATGATGCTGGCCTCATAAAATGAGTTAGGGAGGATTCCCTCTTTTTCTATTGATTGGAATAGTTTCAGAAGGAATGGTACCAGTTCCTCCTTGTACTTCTGGTAGAATTTGGCTGTGAATCCGTCTGGTCCTGGACTCTTTTTGGTTGGTAAGCTATTGATAATTGCCACAATTTCAGAACCTGTTATTGGTCTATTCAGAGATTCAACTTCTTCCTGGTTTAGTCTTGCGAGGGTGTATGTGTTGAGGAATTTATCCATTTTTTCTAGATTTTCTAGTTTATTTGTGTAGAGGTGTTTGTAGTATTCTCTGATGGTAGTTTGTATTTCTGTGGGATCTGTGGTGATATCCCCTTTATCAATTTTTATTGCATCTATTTGATTCTTCTCTCTTTTCTTCTTTATTAGTCTTGTTAGCCATCTATCAATTTTGTTGATCTTTTCAAAAACCAGCTCCTGGATTCGTTAATTTTTTGAAGGATTTTTTGTGTCCCTATTTCCTTCTGTTCTGCTCTGATTTTAGTTATTTCTAGCCTTCTGCTAGCTTTTGAATGTGTTTGCTCTTGCTTTTCTAGTTCTTTTAATTGTGATGTTAGGGTGTCAGTTTTAGATCTTTCCTTGTGGGCATTTAGTGCTATAAATTTCCCTCTACACACTGCTTTGAATGTGTTGCAGAGATGCTGGTATGTTGTGTCTTTGTTCTCGTTGGTTTCAAAGAACATCTTTATTTCTCTCTTCATTTCGTTATGTACCCAGTACTCCTTCAGGAGCAGGTTGTTCAGTTTCCATGTAGTTGAGCGGTTTTGAGTGAGTTTCTTAATCCTGAGTTCTAGTTGATTGCACTGTGGTCTGAGAGACAGTTTGTTATAATTTCTGTTCTTTTACATTTGCTGAGGAGAGCTTTACTTCCAACTATGTGGTCAATTTTGGAATAGGTGTGGTGTGGTGCTGATAAGAATGTATATTCTGTTGATTTGGGGTGGAGAGTTCTGTAGATGTCTATTAGGTCTGCTTGGTGCAGAGCTGAGTTCAATTCCTGGGTATCCTTTTTAACTTTCTGTCTCTTTGATCTGTCTAATGTTGACAGTGGGGTGTTAAAGTCTCCCATTATTATTGTGTGGGAGTCTAAGTCTCTTTGTAGGTCACTCAGGACTTGCTTTATGAATCTGGGTGCCCCTGTATTGGGTGCATATATATTTAGGATAGTTAGCTCTTCTTGTTGAATTGGTCCCTTTACCATTATGTAATGGCCTTCTTTGTCTCTTTTGATCTTTGTTGGTTTAAAGCCTATTTTATCAGAGACTGGGATTGCAACCCCTGCCTTTTTTTGTTTTCCATTTGCTTGGTATATCTTCCTCCATCCTTTTATTTTGAGCCTATGTGTGTCTCTGCACGTGAGATGGGTTTCCTGAATACAGCACACTGATGGGTCTTGACTCTTTATCCAATTTGCCAGTCTGTGTCTTTTAATTGGAGCATTTAGTCCATTTACTTTTAAAGTTAATATTGTTATGTGTGAATTTGATCCTGTCATTATGATGTTAGCTGGTTATTTTGCTCGTTAGTTGATGCATTTTCTTCCTAGCCTCGATGGTCTTTACAATTTGGCATGATTTTGCAGTGGCTGGTACCGGTTGTTCCTTTCCATGTTTAGTGCTTCCTTCAGGAGCTCTTTTAGGGCAGGTCTGGTGGTGACAAAATCTCTCAGCATTTGCTTGTCTGTAAAGGATTTTATTTCTCCTTCACTTATGAAGCTTAGTTTGGTTGGATATGAAATTCTGGTTTGAAAATTGTTTTCTTTATGTATGTTGAATATTGGCTCCCACTCTCTTCTGCTTATAGGGTTTCTGCCAAGAGATCCGCTGTTAGTCTGATAGGCCTCCCTTTGTGGGTAACCCGACCTTTCTCTCTGGCTGCCCTTAACATTTTTTCCCTCATTTCAGCTTTGGTGAATCTGACAATTATGTGTCTTGGAGTTGCTTTTCTCGAGGAGTATCTTTGTGGCGTTCTCTGTATTTCCTGAATCTGAATGTTGGCCTGCCTTGCTAGATTGGAGAAGTTCTCCTGGATAATATCCTGCAGAGTGTTTTCCAACTTGGTTCCATTCTCCCCGTCACTTTCATGTACAACAATCAGACATAGATTTGGTCTTTTCACGTAGTCCCATATTTCTTGGAGGCTTTGTTCGTTTCTTTTTATTCTTTTTTCTCTAAACTTCCCTTCTCACTTCATTTCATTCATTTCGTCTTCCATCACTGATACCCTTTCTTCCAGTTGATCGCATCGGCTCCTGAGGCTTCTGCATTCTTCACGTAGTTCTCGAGCCTTGGCTTTCAGCTCCATCAGCTCCTTTAAGCACTTCTCTGTATTGGTTATTCTAGTTATACATTTGTCTAAATTTTTTTCAAAGTTTTTAACTTCTTTGCCTTTGGTTTGAATTTCCTCCTGTAGTTCGGTGTAGTTTGATCATCTGAAGCCTTCTTCTCTCAACTCGTCAAAGTCATTCTCTGTCCAGCTTTGTTCCGTTGCTGGTGAGGAACTGCATTCCTTTGGAGGAGGAGAGGCGCTCTGCTTTTCAGAGTTTCCAGTTTTTCTGCTCTGTTTTTTCCCCATCTTTGTGGCTTTATCTACCTTTAGTCTTTGATGATGGTGATGTACAGATGGGTTTTTGTTGTGGATGTCCTTTCTGTTTGTTAGTTTTCCTTCTAACAGACAAGACCCTCAGCTGCAGGTCTGTTGGAGTTTGCTAGAGGTCCACTCCAGACCCTGTTTGCCTGGGTATCAACAGTGGTGGCTGCAGAACAGCGGATTTTCGTGAACTGCGAATGCTGCTGCCTGATCGTTCGTCTGGAAGTTTTGTCTCAGAGGAGTACCCAGCCGTGTGAGGTGTCAGTCTGCCCCAACTGGTGAGGTGCCTCCCAGTTAGGCTGCTTGGGGGTCAGGGGTCAGGGACCCACTTGAGGAGGCAGTCTGCCCGTTCTCAGATCTCCAGCTGTGTGCTGGGAGAACCACTGCTCTCTTCAAAGCTCAGATGGAAATGCAGAAATCACCTGTCTTCTGCGCCGCTCACACTGGGAGCTGTAGACCGGAGCTGTTCCTATTCGGCCATCTTGGCTCCCTTGTATGATTGTTTTATAGGCTCTTTGAGCTTTCTACTTATGTGTGCCTTTATGATGGTGAGTGACATAGTTTTGTTTCCATCTTTAGAACTTCTTTGAACATTTCTTATGAGGCCTGTTTAATGGTGATAAGTTCCTCTAGTGTTTTCTTTTCTGTTAATGACTTTATGTCTTCTTCATTTTATGAAGCTTATTTTGGCTGGATATAAAATTCTTGGATGGCATTTTTTAAAGGAAGCTAAAAGTAGGCCCCCATTTTCTTCTGGCTTGTTAAAATTTCTGCTGAGAAGTCCACTGTCAGTCTGATGAGATTTCCTTTATTGGTGATTTGATGCTTTTCTCTAGCTTCTTTTATGATTTATTGTTTCACATTGAACTTGGATAGTCTGGCGACTATATCCCTAGGTCATGTTTGTATTCTATAGTGTCTCCTAGGTGTTCTCTGAATTGCTTATATCTGGATATCTACATCTCTAACAAGATTGGGGATATTTTCCTGAATTAGTTCCTCAATTATGCTTTCCAAACTTTTCTTTTTTCTTTCTGCCTATAAGTTGCAAGTTTGGTCACTTTACATTATCCCATATTTCTCAAAGACTTTGTTCATTTTTAAAAAATTATTTATTCTTTAATTTTATGTGATTTAATTTAAAAGACCATCCCTCACGCTCAAAATTATTTCTTATGCATGGTCTAGTATGTTATTAAAGTGTTCAATTCTGTTTTGAAATTCCTTTCATCTTTTTTTCACTTCCAGAATTTTAAAATACATACATATATATATATATATATATATATATTTATTTATTTATTTATTTATCTTTTATCTCCTGAATTGTTTTCTGATTTCTTTGTGTTAGTTCGTATGTTTTTGACTTTCTTTTGGGTTTCATTGAGCTTCCTTACAATCCATATTTTGAATGTTTTATCTGTCATTTCAAAGTTTTCATTTGATTAAGATTCATTGCTAGGTAGGTACTGTGACCTTTTGGGGATGGCATTACATTCTTTTTCTTCATAGTCCTGAAGTTCTTATGTTGGTTCCTTCTTGTCTGTAGAAGCTGTCACATATTACTTTTGAATTTAGTTTCATTTGGACGTGGTTCACCCCCTGCCACCGCCCCTCTTGGGGGGTGTGACTGTAGAGTAGGTTGGGAAGTAGCCAGAAGTCTTTTGGCTTTGTTTCTATAGGCCCGTGCACTTCTTAGTCAGGTTTTTATGTTGGGTTTTACAGTTCAATCTATAGGGCAGTAGGTGGCATTTACAAGTACAAGCCAACTGTGGCAAAAGCAGATTGGTATGCACTTGATATTTGTTTATTGTGTGGTGCTCTATGTTGTTTCAGATGATGGGCTGGACAGTGGAATGCCAAGTTCCCTGACCTTCTTGTCCCATGAGGGGTGAGGGGAAAGAGAGCTAGGCAGAGCTTGACTGCCTGGCTTGCACAGAAATACCCCAATGATGAACTGGGGAGCCAGCCCTGACAGGCATGGTTGGGGGAGTACCTGGTGAACGATGCCAAGGTCTCAGCAGAGAGTAGGGGGACTAGCTTCAATCCTAGACAGGTAGCAATATGTTCTATTTACCTATCACACCCCTGACTCAGAGCTCATGGCTCTCAGTTCAGAGGCACAACTGCCATGTATCTCCAGACCACAGTATAGCTGATAGCCACAGAAGACACCTGTCTATGGGAGTTGTTTCTGGGTGGAACCTCCTGAATCAGTCCAATACACCCAGCTTTGTGACTCACCTGTTTGCCAATGGGTAATGCTGCTGCTTTCTGTAGATATCACAGAGGGGCTCCACTTTTTAGCACACACAGTTGGGTATTAGCTGTGGCAGTATCGTCTGGTTGGGTCCATCTGAGCTCAGACCCCAGGTTGGGGCATGGTCATGTACTAGCAGTGGTAGATAGGACTAGGCAAACTTCCAATTCCTTATCCCCCAGGATGCCCAGCGGACAGCATGTATGAGTCCTGTAAGAAGTGGACCAGGACCAAGCCAGTGGACTTGTTAAGTCTCTAGAATCCTGCTGCTGCCTATGATAGGGAGTGATGGGCTGGTTCTTGGAGTCACAGACAGAACTCTCAAGCAGAGGCAGGGAGAATACTCTGGAAGTGGGAGTCCTAGGTTACATCATGTGCCTGTGGGGGCTGGGATCTCAGAAGGGCCTACAAAACACTTAGGCAGTTGCAGAATGCTCAGGCAGTTGGTGCATCAATGCATATTGCAGACCTGTGCGGCTGGGCTCTCAGGAGTGCCCACAGAATGCTCAGAATATAGCAAAACACTCAGGTGATTGGGTCCCTATGGCTGATCACAGGCCTGTGGGAGCTAGTCTCTTAAAAGGGCCCACAGGATTCTCAGATTGTGGCAGAATGCTCTGGTGGTGGGATTCCCATGGCTGATCACATGCTTTGGGGTTTGGGCTCTCAGAATGGCCTGCAGAATGCTTATGTGGTCGAAGTCCCAAGGCCCATCACAGGCCTATGGGGGCTAGGCTCTCAGAAGAAGGCCTCCAGGTAACAGGTGAAATAGTTGGGAGCAGGGCTGCTGGGCTGCTGGCCTTTCACTGGGGAAGGCAGACCCCTTCAGCTGAAGCAATGAAGGTTGGCAGCTATGGGGTGCTTGGCCCACCTGCACTTCCCTCCTGAAGGAGCAGCAGTGGATTTCACTTTGGTGGGCGCACAAAGGTGCCCAGTTTCCCCACTGTCTCCTTGGCCCAGGAGTGGCAAGTGTGACAGTGGTGTTGAGCACAACTATTGAGGGAGCTGAAGAGCGAGTCACCAGCCTCTGGGAGCTGGGCTCTAAGAAGAACACCAGGCTGTGGCCAGTATATACATGTAAGGGCAGGGCAGCTGTGCTGTAGACCCAACACTGAAGAAGGGTGGCCTCATTTAGAAGGGAACAGCTGAGGCCGGCAGTCTTTGCAGCGTGCATTCTGCTCACTCCGCTGTACTGCAGCTGCAGTGTCTGTCTTTGAGGTGTGCACAAGTACCAGCCTACCTGCTCCCTGCCTAGTGAGGTGGCAGCAGCCAGTGCCAGGCTGCTCAGGGATCAAAAGTCCATGGGATTCCACATGGGCTTGAGCAGTACCTCTGCACAGATTCCAGGCAGCTCCATGTATTAAACTGGAGGCCTAGGGGATTCAAGGGGGCTTACCTATGGTTAGCACTGAAATTCTGTGGCAGAATTGTGGAATCCTGGGGGTCTCTCACTCAATCTTCCCTTCCCTGCATCGAAGATCTCCTGGCTCCACACCAGTCTCAGTTCACCTGACGGCATGGCTTTGTTCTCTTCTTTCTGTGATTCCCAATTCCATCATTTCTCTGATGAATTCCAGTGTGGCCTCTTAGAAAATCTACTTGAAGTGTCAATATTTACTTGCTATTTTGATTCCTCACCTGAGAGAGGCACCCACTAGCTGTTTCTAGTAAGCCCTATTAATCCAGAAGTCGTGTTTACATATTTAAATAAATAAAAATTACTCAAAAGTAATTCCCTATTTATTTTTCCCCACTGTGGGACTGTAAGCTTTTTAAAAAATAGATTTCAAAAAAAGTGGCTTTTTATATATTATTAGAAATTTTCTATGCCTTTCAAAAGCACAGATTTTAGCAAGATAGATTGTTAGATGACTAAATTTTTCAATTATCTGATACAAGCCTAAACAGTACATTTAATGTATATTTTTATGTGAAAACAGTATTTTAGATGAAATATGTACTTCTTAAAAATAATTATTGATTTTGAAAGCCTTGAGCATTTTAATTATTATTGTGCTGTATTTGCATGGTTATATTATCAATGAGCATTCAAAAACTTCTGATATCCAAAATTGAGCATTCCTTGTGAATTCAGCTTGTGGCATCATTGCTATGTTTCTTGGCTTCATTACATTTTGAGCATTATCTCTCAAAATTTTAGAATTTGGTTAACAGGTATCTGAAACTTGTTGAAATTTATTTTATGAAATTGTTAGTCTTCTATTATGGACTGTGAATGTTATGTTCTACTTTCTTTTACAAAGTATAATAATTTTTAAAGTCTTCATATGTTTTGTGTTATCTGGTTGCCCTTTCTAGAAATTATATAAAAGAGAAGTTCAACCTCCTTTCAAACCTGCTTCTGGAAAACCAGATGATACTTTTTGTTTTGATCCTGAATTTACTGCAAAAACACCTAAAGGTAATGCATGTTTATCTGTAAAATCAGATTTTATTTAAGTAGATAGTTTAAAAATAAACTTTCTTCTGAAGTAAAAACTAAAAGAATGGTAAATTTGCAGAGAGTTGATTTGTCCATGGGAAATATGGATCCTATACAAAACATTGCTTGGGCAACTGTCAAGTAGATGTTTTAAATGGAAAATATTTATCAGGAGGGAAGGAACTTGGTCAAAGGGTGGCAAGTTTATTTCTTTGTTTTATAAGTCCTTTGGCATGCTAATGATTTACAGGATGGGATAGGAGGTAAGACATGAGGTATATTACTCTGTCTTTTACAGTTTCATACATACATTCAAGAAATATTGAATACCTACTATGTACTAAGCAATGAGGATGCAGCAGTGAAAAGAACAAACAAAAAATACTGACTAAAATGGAGCATGTATACAGATGGGAGGAGACAGATAATATATAATAAATCAAATATATAATATGTTAGATAGTAGCATTTAATGGTTTCCTTTATAGTTAAAGAAATTCTGACACTTTATATCATAGAATTCTGTGTGTAGTTATAATTAAATGTAATTATTTGGACATTAGATTCTCCCGGTTTGCCAGCCAGTGCAAATGCTCATCAGCTCTTCAAAGGATTCAGCTTTGTTGCAACTTCTATTGCAGAAGAATATAAAATCACTCCTATCACAAGTGCAAATGTATTACCAATTGTTCAGGTAAATTCCACTTAATCACATTATTCAGTTTTGGGATAATTACTTCTCTGTTATTGCTGATGTATTTTTAATCATTTTTTAAGTGATTTTTAACTACTTTATCTCTTGGTATAAATCATGAATTAAATATGTCCCTGTGTGTTTTGGAAAAGAGCAGACAGTGGTAACTTTTAATTATATTTATGTGGCCTCTTTTGAATAAAATAGAAGGGTGATGTATAAGCTAGTTGATTTATTATATTGCCTGTGGGTATCAAGAAAGGATTGGTTCATGCCATTTATAAATGTCGATAAAACTTCTGTAGAATGAATTATTCTAGTTTAAGGCCTAAGATGAATGTATATTTAGGACAAAAGAACAAAAATGTGAAAATATTTCATTCTCCTTAGTATTTTACTTTTTAAAAATAAACAGATAAATGGAAATGCTGCACAATTTGGTGAAGTATATGAATTGAAAGAGGATATTGGTGTTGGCTCCTACTCTGTTTGCAAGCGATGCATACATGCAACTACCAACATGGAATTTGCGGTGAAGGTATTGTCTCTGAGCCTAACTTTCTTGTTTGTTTTATGCATGTAATTTAAATTATGAGTCAACTGACAAACATTTTCAGTGGAGTAAATGAAGATAGGAAAGATAAGATGATGAGAAAGAACTCCGAGACTTAATATTTTCATTTTTGAATTTCTTTTCAAGCCTTTGTTATGTAGGAAAAGTGTATTTCATGAATTTTTGCATTTGAATAATTTTGTTATACATGTATTATGTTAAGATTGAGCAGTTGCGACAATTACAATCACGTCATCATTGGTACAGTTTCAGTGAAATAGGATATAATGTTAAAATGTTCTTTTTTTCTGTTAAGTTTTTTACTTAGGTTTTTAAATGTTAAAATAATATGAGGTAAGCATTGTTCTTGAGTTTTTAAGCATTTCTTCAAAAATATAACCAAATTGAAAATACTCATTTTAGACAAAATAATTTGTTTGCCTCAGATATTTTTCTTTTTTCTTATTTCTTAGATCATTGACAAAAGTAAGCGAGACCCTTCAGAAGAGATTGAAATATTGATGCGCTATGGACAACATCCCAACATTATTACTTTGAAGGATGTAGGTATTTCTAAATTTGGGTATCAGCTAAGCTAATGAAGTTATGAATTGGAACTTTATTTTTCTTATTGAAACTTTTAATGTCTTTAGCATATTTATTTTCATGCCCCCAAAATCTCAAGACCCTTAAATTGCCACTTTAATTCTTTTTTTCCCATGATTCTATACTCCTAGTCTTATAGAATATCAAAAATAACTATGATGATTGGTAAATGAGAATTTCCTCATTACATGAATATATTCTGGCTGGTTAACTAGTTAACATTGTAGCTAACACCATTTATTATTCTGTAGTGCTATCAATACAGAAGATACAGGAGATTGGGGATCTGCCAAATTCTTGAAATATTTTACTTTCTTGATTGTATAGTAATTGGCTATAGCATTATGGATTGTTTCTGGAGTGAAATAGTATTAGTCTATAGTTTTGTAAAATGAATATATAACTCATTGTTACTGAATGCTCACTTTTCACGTAAGGAGATAATGTTCTTTTCTCTTTATACAAGACAGAAAAGTCAACTATCACCTTGATCAATTTGTGTCAGAAAATGATAGGCACTTTGATTTGTAATCTTTAAACTACTGTGGGGTGTGTGTGTGTGTGTGTGTGTGTGTGTGTTTATCATACATGCCCTGAGTGAAAAGTGTATAAATACTTTTCTTATTTGTTTTCCTTGGTATACTATCGGAATTCAACCAATATTTAAGATACCAAATCAGATAATGGACTGAGGGAAGGGTATAAAAAATAAATAATATATTTACTTTCAGAAAGAAGCTTGTGTTTGGGGAAGAGAAGTAGCTATAATACAGTAAAAAAAAAAACATGAGATAGAGGTCATTTGAGAGGCACAGAGTTCTATTTTTTAATTTCTTTCTTTGATGAACTGCAACCTATAACGTCAAAAGATAATAAAATTATATGTTTAACATGGTTTCATGGGACTGTGAAGGTGATTGTTTAGCCAATTCAACCTTTAGTACAGCCTGTACTGCATTAACAGTAAAGGAATAATGTCTTTTTTGTTTCTAATACTAGAGGGAAGTCTAGCAGAAAGGTAAATGTAATTAAAATATAATTTAAGAATTATAGAATTGTAATTATAAATAATAACATTTTAAAACTGCGTTCTTTCGTAGGTCTTTGATGATGGTAGATACGTTTACCTTGTTACAGACTTGATGAAAGGAGGAGAGTTACTTGACCGTATTCTCAAACAAAAATGTTTCTCGGAACGGGAGGCTAGTGATATACTATATGTAATAAGTAAGACAGTTGACTACCTTCATTGTCAAGGAGTAAGTTGTAGTTAACTTTTTTCTTTCTATTCTGGGACCTATATCTTCATAAAAATATAGGAGATGATGCCACCTAAAATAAATTGCTTTTATTCACATATATTTCTATAGAGAATATCCTAATAGAACTCACAATGTAGTGAAGTTTATGGATTTAGGAAATAATTATTTTCTGTCTGCCAATTGGCCCTGATTTAATACCATATTCATTTAAAAAGTGGTTTGAATTATATAAATGTACCTAACTTTGACCTTGAAATTATGAAACTTAATTAGACTTAAAAGTCAAACATAAAAGAATTAACCAAAGACATACAATGACTATTATTCAAGTTACCTAACATATAAAGTTCAGGTTACCTAACATGTATCTTGAACCTTGCCAGCTCCTTCCCTAAATACAGTAAGAAATGTGTATTCTAAACATTTGAAGTATTACTATATTAAATTTTGTGGTGAAGGGGCAGGCTTGTTATTTTGCTTCCTGTTCTTTCATAAAGAAGGCAAATGAACTGAGTTACAAAAAAAGGCAACTTTTAATATATATATAACTGCATAAAAAAAGTAGGAAGTAATTTAAAAATTTAAGTTTGAATCAGTTGTAATAGTAGATATGTACCAACTTAATAAAGAAATTTAAAATGGCAGTTTAGAATTGACATAATGAAAACTCTGCATGAGCGCCTCTTATAATTAATAAAAATAAACTAGTACTCAATTTTCTGTGTGGTTTAATAAAATGTATTTTCAGTATTTTGAAATATATTATGCTAAAGCAGTAGCTTTTTAGAATTTAATTATTTGATTGTCTTTATCAACCCTCTCTAAAATAAAGCATGAAGAGAATTTTTGAGAAGAGCATCATAGGCATCTCTTCTTTATTATTGTATGCACCTTCAGGTTCTTACTTCAATTAACTAAATTAATAAGACACATATTGAGCATTTCTACATGCCAGGCATTGTAAAAAGTCTTGTGGATTCAAACATGAGTGAGACCTGGTCCTTGTCCTTAAAGAGCTTTAGCATAGTAAACTCTGATTAAAGGTAAGGGTAACTTACATGAAATTGATAGTACTAGTAGGGAACTTATCAGATGGGGGAATTTCAGCATTTTTTAAAATCAGTCCTACATTTTATTTGTTTCTTCTTTATTATTTCTATTTTTCTGCCGAGACTTCCCTTTTTTTGCTGAGAGTTTAATGCATTGAAAGCATGTTTTGTTTTACTTTGTTGAGGATCATTATGAGGATCATTATGATAGTCACTTTAAAATCCTTATCTGTTTTAGCATGGTTCATCTTCGAATCAGAATTTATTGATTTTCTTAAGACTGTGTTCCATTTTCTTGGTTCTTTGTATACCAGATAATTTGGGATTGTATCCTAAGCATTATGATAATCAGTTATAGAGATTTTCATATTTCATTATTTTTCTCCAATAGTTATTGTTTCATTTGTTTAAGTGGGTAATTTTCTTGGCTGGGCTTGAACTGAAAACTAGTTTTGGGGCCAGCAGCTCTGGTTTTTGTTCATATTATTTGTCTTTATACAGATTATTTTGATCCTGTTCCACACATTTTTGAATCAAGGATCAGTTCTGGCTCTTTCCTTTATAATATTCCTCCACTCAGCATTCAGAGTTTTCCAGCATCTCCTTCCTGGTCCTCTAAGCCAGAAGGACTGAGTTTTTCCACATGTCTTTACCACCACTATGTACCATAGGGATTGCACTTAAACCCTGGCTAAAAGCCACAGATATGGAAACCTCCTTGTATAGTTTCCTGTGTTCCCTCCTTCAACAAAGTGTGTACTCTTCATCAGAGTATATCTGCTTCTGTTCATTCTCCAGTGCCTTCAGATAGTTGATTTTTGTATTATATCCAGGTTTTATGGTTGTTTACTGCAAGGAGTGGGGTGTTGAGTAGGGTCTTAGTCCATTAGGGACTAAGTCTAAACTTAGTTTAGTTGGTAAGTCAGGAACTGTTCTTATATGTTATGTATAATGCTAAGTGATATAAATTATGGCATGCCCAAAAGTGGATCTGAGAATTGAGCTTAGATATATTGAGATTAGAAATGGTTAACAAAACTAGTGGCTTTTGAGGTAATAGAAACTGGAACATCTATCTGACAGAGATAATTTCCTGTGTATATTTTAGGCTATTAAGCTTGAGCAAAATGTCATTTTCAAAATCTTGTAATTTGGAAAGTTTCTTTTTCTCAGATATTTAGTTAATTACATAGATATAATGTTTTATTTCTCAGATATTTAGTTAATTATATAGATATAATGCTTTTTTCCTTTATATTCAAGGTTGTTCATCGTGATCTTAAACCTAGTAATATTTTATACATGGATGAATCAGCAAGTGCAGATTCAATCAGGATATGTGATTTTGGGTTTGCAAAACAACTTCGAGGAGAAAATGGACTTCTCTTAACTCCATGCTACACTGCAAACTTTGTTGCACCTGAGGTATTCCTTTAAAACTTCACCATTTGCCTTTCATTCTTTTCCTTTAGTTGAATCTGTATGATGCCATGTGAATGTTACGGTAGGCAGATAAAAGCTGTTATCTTGCCCTTTTCAGTTTTAAAGTTCTTTAGATCAGTGAATTCTCATAGCCCTTAATATAAATATTTACACTGGTAACTAGTATCTAAAACCAACCAGAATGTAATAATCAGGCTATTCTATTCTGTTGGGTTATATACTAATTTCAGAATCATATCATTTTAGAGTTGGGAGGTAGGGTAAAGATAGCCACAGCTTCAATATATTATGTATTCTAAATGAGCAAACTGTGGCTCGAGGTACTTCAATGACTTATTCAAGACCCAGCATTCACTTAAAAACAAAGCTAGGATAGATTCATCAGGTATGTTAAATTGTACTGAACATTAGGTAATTTATATCGATTAGCATTATAAATAACATATAAGGGCAGTGCCATCCTCGATTGTCTTTAGGATCTTCTAACTCCTGGAGAAAATAGCCACACAGGGATTTTTGTAAGCCGTGGGGATTTTTCTTGGAAAATAATATTTATATCTAAATATTAGGGTGAAGAGTCAGGAAAGGTGATGCTCTTAGGGAGAAGAGTCAGGAAAGGGGAGGCTCTGGTACAGATTTCACATTTGGGAAACTGTAACATTCATTCTAACCATGGGGATGGGAGCTTTGACAGTAGCAATTTCCATAGCAGTGAAAGTAAAGTTGGGGAAAAATGAATCAAGAGATGGCATTGGCCATATAAGTTCTTTATAAGCTTTCTTTGTTAAGTCAGTAGTTGTTCTTATATGTTAAGGATAATACTGACATGTAATTACCTATTCAATGAAAATCAAAATACCTAAAACTCTTCAGATTTGAAAAAATTGATGTGTCAAATCAAAGGAGAAGCAGAGTGTAATAATTTGAGAAGAATTCCTATCTTCTATATATTTTATGATTTTACTTTTATGTCAAATACTAGCTTTTTCAGGGAAATATTGCACATCAGATATATTAACAATAAGCCACTTGTATTTTAATGTAAATCAGTCTGTATTTTAAAGTAGCTACTATAAAAATAACTGTAATAATGAAAATAGAAATATAGAAAATACTATACTGATATTGAAGAACAGGCAGAACATCTGTTTTATAGGCTTTGTATGATAAGAGATTTGACTAAGAAATTATGTATGTATCCAGAGAATGTGATTTAATCTATATTTTAATAAAATTCATAAAATAATGTACAAGTTTTTATCTGTTACAATAGATTGTACTGCCCGAAGGTGTATGAGATAATAGCCTGGACATAAAAAATATTAGCCTTTTTAGGACATTTCAGTGGTTTTATAGGATAGGAGGACAGAATATTTGAGATAGTGCTCTTCTATTATGTATAGCATATATGGTCATCATAAAGGTCCTCATAAATATTGTAACAGATTTATACAGTAGACATAAGAGCAGAGTATAGAATAACCATTTTAATAGCCAAATATTTAATATTGACTTAATCTTGTGGACCTAAACTACTTAGTATTATGGCAACTTCTCACTGGAAAAATGTTAAAGGTGAATATGTACCGTATGAACATATCAACAGCAGACATTAAAATGAAAAATATATAATATGTCCGTGTTTAGATTAATGGTTAGGTAAACAGTTTTAGATTAATGGTTAGGTAAGCAAACCCAGAGAGTAGAATACAGCCCATTGATGTTTTTTTCCCAACAGACGTACACTGTAGTAAGACACCTTTACCATTGTAATAGTGAAGGTTTTCAGGTGGGCATCTGGAGACCACTTCTCTCTGACTAGTGCTTGAACTACCTTTGACTAGTATTTGTATTTTCAAAATACTTTGAAAGTTTTATTTTTGAGTGATGAAGCCCATGCTAGGAATCAATAATATATTTGTAAATTGTTATTAATGAACCACAGAGTACTTTTAGTGAGGTTTGTTTCTGAAATTTCAGACGCTTTCAAAAGGTATTAGTAAAATATAAAAATGCATTCTTTTTTAAACTAGAATCGGAAAGATTCAAGTATCGATACAGACATTTCAATAAAAAATGGCATTTATGGGGGTATACATTCATTATTTCACAATGCATAAAGAGTTTTTTTTTGCTGAGAGCTACACTGATTATTGCAATTTTAGCTTAACAATAAGGAGAAAATATTCTTTTAGTTTTTAGATTATGCATCAGTTTGATCAACCTCTTAGGGTTTATTAGGTAGATGTGCTTTTCTACTATACCTATGTTGCAAAAAGTGAATATATCCCTAAAATATTTTATTCTTTGATAAAGGCAAATCCACTATGTTATATTATTCAACTGTTATTGAAGGCTACTGAGGTTAAAGAAGTTCCTGAATTAATGGGGCTTACAAAAAAGTTGAGGGATACTGTGTCTGCAGCTTTTTATAAACTAATTTTGAAGTTAACTCTCCTTTGCTCTTTCTCTGGGCTGTCATATAGTTTGCCTCAAACGTTAATTGATTTGAGCAACAGGAATGAGGAGCTCTGTGTATGTTACTTTCTGCTGACTTGGGAAGCCAAATGAGAGAGAGACTTATGCCACTGACTACTTTAGTTGTGACTTCTATCTTTGTATTTAACTTGATACAAGTAAAAAGGTGTGAAACATAACCTCTGTACTCTTTCATTCATCCTACCACTCTGCCTTGTTTCTTTTATGATTATGTGCTCACTTTTATAAGGGCATTGAGACTAGCTCTAGAAAAAAAGTGGACTGTTTCTTCTTTACCTAAAACAAGTTTGTCATGTTTGGCCCTAATTAAGCAATATGATACCTCCTGTACAAGTCTGTCCTCATAACTAGGAAGGTTATAGGAGTATATGGTACCTACAGCCGACTTGATTAACTCTCATCTGTCCAAGTAGTTTCTATGCAGTGGCCCTCAACCTTAGCTATGCGTTGGATCACTTGGGAAACTTTAAAAAGCTTCCTAAGGGAATCAGGGAAAACATGGTGATGACTGGAACTCTAAGATGTGATGAGAAAAATGAAGAGATAAGGGAATAAAATCAGTAGAAGTCTATGTTTTACTAGAGTATGCCAACTTAACATTTACCATGATGTGAGTGGTTTAGCTATACCTTATTTGTTAAGTACTTTATAGTTCCCTACTTGTATGATTTACATAAGCCAATTATATTTTTATATCCTCTTTACCCTCTTAATTTTTCACGTATGTGTGTTTTTATGAATACACTAAGACTAGGAAAAAAGCATATTTCAAATTTTAATTTTGTTATATACTCGTTATTCATGTTTGGCAGTTCTCAAAGCCAAACACTACATTTTTAGCCTTTTATAGATGAGAAATTCATGCTGGTGGTTATATAATCCCCAGTGTTAATGCATTAATAATGTTTCTATTTTGTTCCTATGCCTAGAGGCTTTAGCAGTGGGCTTGTTTTTCTAAATGAAAAGAAAATGGCCTCATTTCATCTCTTTATTTTTCTAACGAACTCTATTAACTTTGTAGCTAAATCTCACATGGATACATAGCAAACGTATTATTTGATTTTTATTAACACTGGCCCCAAAAAACAACTTCCTAAATTGTATGAAAAATAATGAAGCCATTCAGTATTTTTCAAATGCGTGCTTGTGGTCCAGAAATATACTGCTGTTTTCAAGACATTGGCGTTGTATGGTAAAATATAAATTCATTCTGCTTTTGTGAGATCATATATTATCTTGCCATATCTTGTGTAGTAAAGAGGCAGTTATCATAGATATTAAAAACACAGGCTTAAGTAAGACTTCGTGTTCTACTACTTACTAGTTTTGTAATGTTGGGTAAGTTACTTAACATTCACTTCAGTTTCCTCATCTTCAAAATTGGAATATTATCTACCTCTTAGAATCAGTGACAGAATTAAAAGCCTCAGTACTGTATATAGTATACATTAAAATCTCTGTATGTATTAATCTTAAGTTTAGATTTCTCTATATCTGGTTTCCTAAGATTAGCAGAGAAAACTCATTGAAGTGTCAGGGGTTATGTCTTTACTACAAGTGCATAAAATGGTTGAAGTTTTTATATTAGGAACTTTTGTGAGATTATTAGAAGTAAAACAACTTCTTTGGGAGAAAATTGAGTTTATATTGAGTAACACCATATGATGAGTATTTCTTTCTTAGGTTCTTATGCAACAGGGATATGATGCTGCTTGTGATATCTGGAGTTTAGGAGTCCTTTTTTACACAATGTTGGCTGGGTAAGAAACATATATTCAAAAGCATTAACGTTGTTATTTGAATTTCATCTGTATATCTTCATCTAGAAAGAGAATAGATTAAAAATAACTTTAAGGAAAATGCCATTTACATTTCAAAATATTAATATTTATTGTTACTCATAAAATTAAAAAACATAAAGCAAGGTGTAGAATGAGACACTACTAATTTATGACATAATAATTTTAAAAGGCAGTTGTCACCCAGAACTAAAACTTTTAAAAATAAAGTGCATTTCTATTTTAATCTTGAAAATATTTATTTAATCATAAAATAATTGCATGTTTCACCAACAACTTGCCCACTGAACTTGTTGATACTGAGTTGATGTCTTTTTAAGCACTTGAATTCTAACTATTCTGGCACTAGAGATTTAGTAAGATTGTGCAAATCTAAATAGTGACAATACTAAACTGCAGAAACACAACTACCTTCCCTTGAAAGGATAAAGAAAAGCTCAAAACAAATGTAATAACAATTGGACTATGTTAATGTTGATATTTTACAAATAATACAAGTACTATTTTACTCTCAATAATGATTAGCACTTTTATTTAGAAGTGAAAACTTAGGGCTGTAGAAATTATTCTAAGAGGGTTGTGATAGAGAAAATGGCCAAGTTTAGCAAGTAATTATAATGTACTTAGACATATATTTTAAAGAGTGCATTTAGTATAGTTTAAATATGCTTGACATACCAAGATCTCTATAAATATGTTATAAAAATGGTGACTCAATGAGAACTCATGGACACAGGAAGGGGAACATCACACTCCGGGGACTGTTGTGGGGTGGGGGGAGGGGGGAGGGACAGCATTAGGAGATATACCTAATGCTAAATGACGAGTTAATGGGTGCAGCAAAACAACATGGCACATGGATACATATGTAACAAACCTGCACATTGTGCACATGTACCCTAAAACCTAAAGTATAATAATAAAAAAAAAAGGTGACTCTAAATTGTTTAATGGCTTGGTGTTAATTACACGTCTCAGTACATTTCACATACTTTTAGGTATTACAAATTTATGCAAAATATTTAGTTATAGACAACAGTAAATACTGAAGTTAAGGGTAGCTAAAGTTTGCATATCAAACACAATCTACATGATTGATCTACATAATAAATGTAATGGCTATGGAGTTTTGTGTCGATATAAATATTTAACCAACCAAGTTTCCATAGATATTAATAAAAAGTAATGATAACCATTTCCACTGATGATAATGATGAAATGTTAATGAATAAATTGAAACAAGACAATAAATATATTATGAATATATGAAATTAACATTTTCTTTTTACTAGGTATATTTGTTTGCTAACCTATGCCTGGAATATGTGTGTTTTAGTGTTGTCTAGTTTTAAGATTGAAGCTTTACATGAAAAGCCACCTTTATTTTATTTTACATTGATTAGCTGATCAAAGACAAAAGAAATAATAGGTGTAAGCAAGATTCTCCATTTTATTAAAAATTTTATTAAGGTTAAATTTATGGTTTGAAATATAAAATTTGACTTTAACAGCGAAAGGAAATATGAGATGATATTTTTATTCGCTGAAGTAAATATTTGCATGTAGTAAATATTTGTATCTCTTTCATTGTTTGGGTATGTTACCCTCTAGCGTCTATTAAAATCTATTTTATTAATAGCTACACTCCATTTGCTAATGGCCCCAATGATACTCCTGAAGAGATACTGCTGCGTATAGGCAATGGAAAATTCTCTTTGAGTGGTGGAAACTGGGACAATATTTCAGACGGAGCAAAGGTATAAATTATAATGTTTTGTTTTGTTGCATTCATGTTAAATTGCTAAAATCCCTAAGTCATAGCTTAGTGTGTGTTTGCAGAGTATCTAATGGTGTCCTATGTAAGTGTTTTTAATTAACACATCTATGAGTGAATTGAACAATATACAAAGGATAGCTTTTGGTTTTACCATGTTTCTGGGCCACCTTCCTTTCTGGTCAATTTACATATGTGCAGGGAATATTAACTAGTTCCTGTATTAACCAAAACCAAAAATGTAAATTTTGGGAACAGGATATATTTAAAGCCAATTAAAGCTTATTTCTAGATTTACCATGTATTTCCATATCATTTTCTTTTAGCTCAGAAATTGACTTGATTATGTGGACAATTTTTATAATGCTAACTTATTCTTAGAGAATGAATGGACTATGTATCTGTGGCACCTGGATATTCATTCCTGATGGCTTAGAGTGGTCCAGTAGAAATATAATGCAAGGCAAATACATAATTTAAAAATTTCTAGTAGCCACATTAAATTTTTTTAAGTGAAATTAAATTTAGTAATATATGTTGTTTAATATATCCAAAATACTATTACTTCAACATCTAATCAATATAAAAATTTAAATATTCTATACTTTTTCTTACTGAGTCTTCAAAATGTACTGTATATTTTATACTTATAGCCGTGTGAATATGGACTACCCACATTTTAAGTACTTAATAGCCACATGTGGCCAGTGGCTGCCATATTAGTGAAGTTTCAGCATAACTGGCCTTATTTATTTGGGGGAAAAAAATAGTCAATCCAGGCTTGAAAACTAATTTCTTACATTTATAATTTTTAAATTTTAAGTTTTAAATGAAAACTCATCACTTGTCACCATGTGGCTTTTAGGTCCTGGAAGCTTTTAAGCTACAATTTGAAGTAGAACACATTTTATGACAAAAGTAATTGCTTATAGTTAATATGTGCTAATTATCTCAAGAACACTAGCCAGTTTGTAGAATACATTGCGAAGTAATTCCAGCATCCTGGTCGTTGTCAGGATAAATAAACCGGGGATTTGTCACTAACTTTTAAACATTAGAAAAACAGACAAGGGATTGTGCTTGGATCTTAACCTTAGTATGAGTATGCTGTGTGCTATAGTAGAAGGAACACTTGAATGGAAGCTAGGAAAACTGAGTGCTAATCTTTCTTTGGTTCCTTATAACTCCAAAATTCATTTCTATGCAATTTGGTTTATTTGTAATTTGCAAAATTTCCCCATGTAATGTGATTAGAACTGCTAGTATTATTCATTAAATATGTATTTTATAGTCATCCAGTTTATGCTTCAGAAAATACGTTTTACCAAGGATCAATTTTAATGTTTAAAGCCATGCATGTGAATCTCCTGTGTTCCTTTTAAAAATATCTGCTGAGATTGGGCTGTTGACAGTTCCTGGTTGGCTCACAGTTACCCATGTCAGTTATCTCCGCTAACATTTCCAAGAATCTTTGTAGAACAAGTTCTCCACTTGCAAGGTATTTTATTTATTTATTTATTTTTATTTTTATTTTTTTTGAGACGGAGTCTCGCTCTGTCGCCCAGGCTGGAGTGCAGTGGCGCAATCTTGGCTCACTGCAAGCTCCGCCTCCTGGGTTCACGCCATTCTCCTGCCTCAGCCTCCTGAGTAGCTGGGACTACAGGTGCCCGCCACCATGCCCGGCTAATGTTTTGTATTTTTTTTAGTACAGATGGGGTTTCACCATGTTTGCCAGGATGGTCTCCATCTCCTGACCTCGTGATCCACCTGCCTCGGCCTCCCAAAGTGCTGGGATTACAGGCGTGAGCCACCACGCCCAGCCTCCACTTGCAAGGTCTTTAAAGTAGAACTCTTTTTTTTTCCCCTTTAAGGCAGTTAGCTCGTTGCCAAAAGGTTTACTGACTTAAAGCTGGAAATGTCTTTCTGAGATATAATTCCAAGGACTTCTCCACAGCTAAGTGAGATGCCTCACACCAGTATTAGGTGATTCTTTGTGTGGACAGAACAGAGCATTTTCATCTTGTGTTTAAAGCAATTTGTTGGCTTCGACTCCTCACCACTTTCTATACCAGTCTCCTATTACTAACCTAGTAATGCCTATGCAAAACAAACAAAAAAACAGAAAAAGAAAAAACTGATGGTGATTCCTATAGGTTTAAGGGCTTAAATCTCAAACTTTGTGTTAGGAGTAATGGGAGTGTGCTGAAAGGGCAAGCAATAAAACAAGTCATACCAAAAAGCCACATTGTTCTCTCCTAAGCCCCAACCCCACTCCACTCCCGTGGCCAGTGGTCCAAACAGAAAATAACTGGAGAAATTGAGGAGGTCAAAGGATTAGGGAACTAAGCGTTATGTGAATTCACTAGCAAGATGTACAGAACGCTTGTGTTTACATTGTTTTTTATGGAACTAGCAGAATAAAACTGATCTATTTTAAAAATGCAAAAAAAAAATCTGCTGAAATAGATGGGGACTTAACATGCCAGTTGTGCTCAAATTTTCAGTTTTCTATGTTCCATGTATTTTATGTTTAGGCCTATCTGGTGTTTAAGTAATAATACATATTAAAGCTTGGTTTTATTCTTACATCTCTTTTAGCCTGGTAATCTGGAAAACTTCTCATAGCAAAAGATATTAGGGGTATTGTTGACATATCTCATAAGGTCTCTTAGATAATCCCTTTTTATGGATCGGGTGACTTTAGTTCTGTCTTTGAAACTTCTAGGAGCTATGAGAACCTTTTAAGAAACTATCTTATGTACATTTTAACAGTTCTACTGCTTACCTTTGTTTTAAACTAGGCGTGAAAGTAAACTGTTGTTCAGTTTCCCATAACCTCTTAAACTAGTGCCCTTTAGTTGTGAGAACTGTGACATTTGCTGCCCATCAGACATAGATTATTTATTGCCTCTTTTTTTGTCTCTTTTAAAAAGATTAACTTGTACCCAATGAACAATCTCTCACCATCTCCTCACCCACCACTCCCCATCCTCTGGTAACCACTATTCTACTGTCTATTTCTATGAGAACAATGTTTTAGATTCCACATATAAGTGAAATCATGTGGTATTTGTCTTCCTGTGCCTGGCTAGTTCACTTAACGCAATGTCCTCCAGGTTAATCCACGTTGCCACAAATGACAGGATTTCATTCTTTTTTATGGCTGAATGGTATTTCATTGTGTATGTACACACTATATTTTCTTTATCAATTCATGTGTTGATAGACACTTAGGTTGATTCCATATCTTGGCTATTGTGAATAATGCTGCAGTGAACATGAGTGTGCAGATAGCTCTTCTACATACTGATTCCATTTCCTTTGGATATATATCCAGCAGTGGGATTGCTGGATAATATGGTAGAATTTTTTGAGGAACCACTATACTGTTTTCCATAATGGCTGTGCTAATTTGCATTCTCACCAGCAGTGTGTAAGGGTTCCCATCTCTCCACATCTTTGTCAACACTTATCTTTTGATTTTTTTGTTAGTAGCCACTCTGATTGGAATGAGGTGATGTCTCATTGCATTTTTTTTTTTTTTGATACCGAGTCTCACTCTGTCGCCAGGCTGCAGTGCAGTGGCATGATCTTGGCTCACTGCAACCTCTGCCTCCCAGGTTCAATGATTCTCCCACCTCAGCCTCCCGAGTAGCTGGCATTACAGACAGGTGCCGCCACACTCAGCTTATTTTTGCATATGTAGTAGAGATGATCTTGCACCATGTTGGCTAGGATGGTCTCGATCTCTTGACCTCGTGATCCACCCACCTCGGCCTCCCAAAGTGCTGGGATTACATTCTTGAGCCATGGTGCCCAGCCCTCACTGCAGTTTTGATTTCCATTTTCCAGATGATTAGTGATTTTGAGCACCTGTTCATGTAGCACCTGGTGCTTTATTTTGTCTGTTTGGTGAGGTCTTGGTTCCCTGAATATTTTTTTTTGAAAAGTGTAATTTTTTTATAATTTTAAGTTCTGGGATACATGTGCAGGATGTGCAGATTTGTTACATAGGTAAATGTGTGCCATGGTGGTTTGCTGCACCTATCAACCCATCACCTAGGTAATAAGCCCTGCATGCATTAGCTATTTATCCTGATGCTCACTCTCCTCCCGCCCCTCCCCCAACAGGACCAGGTCTTGATTGTGTGTGGTTTCCTTCCCTGTGTCCATGTGTTCTCATTGTTCAGCTCCCACTTATGAGTGAGAACATGGAGTGTTTGGTTTTCTGTTCCTGCGTTAGTTTGCTGAGGATAATAGCTTCCAGCTCCAACCATGTCCCTGCAACGGACATGATCTTGTTTTTTTGTTTTTGTTTTTGTTTTTTTTAATGGCTGCATAGTATTCCATGGTATATATTTACCTCATTTTCTTTAGTCTATCATTGATGGGCATATGGGTTGATTCCATGTCTTTGCTACTGTGAATAGTGCTGCAGTGAACATACACGTGCATGTATCTTTATAATAGAATGATTTATATTCCTTTGGGTATATACCCCGTAATGGGATTGCTGGGCCAAATGGTATTTATGGTTCTAGATCCTTTAGGAATCACCACACTGTCTTCTACAATGGTTGAACTAATTTATGTTCCCATCAACAGTGTAAAAGCATTCCTGTTTCTCCACAGCCTCACCAGCATCTGTTGTTTCTTCTACTTTTCCTCTACTGTTTTCCCATTACTATTTGGTATGTACTTTATTAGAGCACTTACCACATTCTGCCTGGTCATATATTCACTTAGGTACATTTTTGTTCTTCACTCTTAGGAAGCCTTAAATAACATACTTATTTTTGCATTTTCTATCACATCTAGCATAATGAGTACTCAATTGGATACATTTTTATAAGCTAATCATTTCTTCTGGTATATCTTGCATTGTTAATTTACACAGCAAGTGTTTTTGCTACATTTTATACAGATGTTGTCCTATTGTGAGTGACTATAATTTGCAGTAAGCAGTGAGATTTTACATAAATGTTTATTTTTCATTTTGGCTTGAAGTCGCTTTTAATAGAAGATGCTTTTTGCGTGTATTTACAGGTTATAGATTTATAGAGCTAGAAGGCAAGTAGTCCGTCACCTCATCATTTTGCAGATAAATAAACCAAGGCATATAGAATTTAACTTGCACATTAATGAGTGGCAGAGTTGGAACTGATTTTCAGTTTAGTACTCTTTTCAATCCATTCACATTAGGGAAAACTTCCTAGAGGAAAAAAGGATTTACTACCTTGTTTCATGTAGATTAAATGGAGGAATGAGAGGTCTGTAACCCTTTAACAATCGAAGGCTTGAAGGAAAGCTATTATTGTTGACCCACTTTGTTTCTGTAGTAATGGACATGAAGTATACAGAACCTTATTACCTGATATGTTTTGGCTGTGTCCAAACTCAAAATCTCATCTTGAATTGTAATCCCCATAATCCCCATGTGTCAAGGGAGACAACAGGTGGAGGTAACTGAATCATGGGGGCAATTTTCCCCATGTTGTTCTTGTGATAGTGAATGAGTTATCATGAGATCTGATAGTTTTATAAGTGTTTGGTAGTTCCCCCTGCGTTCATTTCCCTTCCTGACTTCCTTGCTTGCCCTCCTCCTTCTGCCGTGATTGTAAGTTTCCTGAGACTGTCCCAGCCATGCAAAACTGTGAGTCAATTAAACCTCTTTATACATTTCCTAGTCTTGGGTCTGTCTTCATAGCAGTGTGAGAATGGACTAATACATTATCCTTTACATGATCTGTACTACAGAGCAGTTTTACAGTTAAAATAATACATTGAAGTTCATCTAGAACTCATAGTAGTACCATAGTTTTCAAATGCCTCATGCCAAATTATACTAGTGAAAGACTATACTATCTAAGTCAAGCTAGGAAGGTACATTAGCAAATGCAATAATCAGAAATCAACCCTTGTTTTTTCTGAGAGATATTTATTATTATTTGTGATCAAAGCAGGTGTTGCTTAAGTATATATGGAAGTTATTCATTTATACTGAGGATATATGAATTGTTACACATTTGACCAATTAAACATGCTTACAGAATGAGTAATAAAAACGTTTTACCTCAGACACATGATTACATTGAAAATAGAAGTGATGAATTATTAATCAGTATTTTCCAAACTTTAATTTGGAATTAAATTTGAGTACTATGAGAATAGGAAAATTGCTATGCTCCTATATTCATGTATGTTCAAAGTATTTGGAGTTTTGCTGGCTTTTATCCATTTAAAGCAGATGTTAAAAATAAGAAACCTGAGTACATTGAGAGGGGCCAAGATGCCCAACTAGAAGTAGGTGCAGTCCACAACTTTCATGGAGAGGAGTGAAAATGGTGTGTGAATTCAGCACCTTCAACTGAAATATAGTTTCTTGTATTGGGACTGACTAGGCAGACAACTCGACCCATGGAGGACAAAGAATAGCAGGGTGGGGTGATGACACACCTCAGAGTGGCACGGAGACAAAGGAACCCCCACCCCTAGCCAAGAGCCAAGGCAAGTGGTGAGCGATTGTGTGACCCCACCTAGAGAACCGTGCTTCTCCCATGGATCTTTGCAACCCATGGATCAGCAGATCCCCTCATGAGCCCATGCCACCAGGGCCTTTGGTTCGATATACAGAGCTATGAGGAGTCTCAGTGGGGCAGCTGCTCAGGCACACACAGAGACCCAAGACCCAAGAGTTTTGCATACTCTGGCTCTGGGAATTCCAGCAAGGCAGAAGACCCATCTATACTTCCATCCTAGGAAGGGACCTGAATCCAGGAAGACAGGCAGCATCATTCTGTGGGCCCCACTTCCATAGCACCTCACAAGTTGAGACCCACTGGCTTGGAATTCCAGCCAACCAGCAGCAACGGGCTGGAAATGGTCTGAGATGGACCAAGTTCCGGGGGGAGGGGTGACCACCAACTCTCTGGTTTGGTTGGGTCAGTCATTCTAACCTGCCAGCTCCAGGGAGTCCAGGCAGTCCAGACAAGGAGGAGTCCCTGATGAAGCAGCACAGCAGCTGTGCCAGATTGTGGCCAGACTGCTTCTTTGAGTGGGACCCCAATCCATCTTTCCTCACTGGACAGGTCCTCCCCGGAGGACTTCAGCACTTCCAGCCAGGGTTATAGAGAGAGAAATTTGATGTTTCCCTAGGATGGAGCCCCTGGGGGAGGAGTGGCACCAGTTACTGAAGTTCAGTCAACAGCCATTCTAGCCTGCCTGCTCTGGGAAGTCCAGGCAGTCCAGAGGAGGAAGAGTCCCCCACAACCCAGCACAGCTGCTGTGCCAGATCATAGCCAGACTGCTTCTGTAACTGGGACCCCGATCTATCCCTCTTCACTGGGTGGAGCCTCCCTATGGGAATTTCAGCCACTCTAGCCAAGGTTATTGGAACACAACTCTGATTTCTCCCTGAGACAGGGCCCCCGGGGGAGGGGTAGCCAACATCTCTGCAGGTCGTTCGACTCAGTCTTTCCAGCCTGCTGTCTCTAGGGAGGCCAAGCGGTCAGGACAAGGAAGGGTTCCCCCAATGCAGCACACCTGCTCTACCAAAAAGCAGCCAGACTGTTTCTTAAAGTGGGATCCTGATCCCATCCCTCCTGACTGGGTGAGACCTCCCAACAGGGATCTCCAGACACCTCCTACAGGAGCATACAGGTCAGCAGCAGGTCAGTATCCCCATGGGACAGAACTCCCAGAGTAAGGAGCAGATTGTCATCTTTGCTATTTCACAGCCTTCACCAGTGATACTTCCAGGTAAGGGAAAATCAATGAAAGCTAGGATGTGGAGCATTCCCCCAGCAAACTGCAGCAGCTCTATGGAAAAGTGGCTTGACTTTTAAAAGAACAACAAACAGAAAGCAACACAAAACAACAGCATCAATGAAAAAGACACCACAAAAACCTCACTCAAAGGTCAGCAACCTCAAAGATCAAAGGTAGATAAGCGCACAAAGATGAGAAATAATCAATGCAAAAATGCTGAAAACTCAAAAAGCCAGAGGACCTCTTCCCCTTCAAATGACTGAGATGGCTGAATTGACAGAAGTGGGCTTCAGAAGGTGGGTAATAACAAGCTTTGTTGAGCTACAGGAGCATGTTGTAACCCAATGCAAAGAAGCTATGAATCATGATAACACAATAGCTGGTAACAGGAGCTGATAACTAGAATAGCTAGTTTAGAGAGGAGCATAAGTGACCTGATGGAGCTGAAAAACACAAAAACTTCACAATGTAATCACAAGTATCAATAGCAGAATAGATTAAGCAGAGGAAAAAATCTCAGAGCTTGAAGACTATCTTTCTGAAATAAGGCAGACAAACAAGAATAGAGAAAAAAGAATGAAAACAAACAAAACTTCAGAGAAATATGGGACTATGTAAAAAGACCAAGCCTCCAACTGATTGGGGTACTGGAAAGAGATGGGGAGAACGGAACCAAGTTGGAAAACACACTTCAGGATATTATCCAGGAGAACTTCCCTAACCTAGCAAGAAAGACCAACATTCAAATTCAAGAAATCCAGAGAACCCCAGTAAGATACTCCACCAGAAGATCAACCATAAGGAACATAATCGTCAGATTCTCCAAGGTTGAAATGAAAGAAAAAAGGGTAGCCAGAGAGAAAAGGCCAGGTCACCTACAAAAGGAAACTCATCAGACTAACAGCTGACCTCTCTGTGGAAACCTTACAAGCCAAAAGAGCTTGGGGGCCAATATTTAACATTCTTAAAGAAAAGAATTTCCAACCTAGAATTTCATACCTGGGCAAAATAAACTTCACAAGCGAAGGAGAAATAAGGTCTCTTTCAGATGAGTAAATGCTTACAGAATTCTTCACGACCAGGCCTGCCTTGCAAGAGCTCCTGAAGGAAGCACTAAATATGAAAAGGAAAAACTGGTACCAGCCACTACAAAAACACATTGAAGTACACAGACCAGTTACATTATGAAACAACCACATAAACAAGTATGCAAAATAACCAACTAGCATCATAATGACGGACCAAATTCACACATAACAATATTAACCTTAAATGTAAATAGGCTAAATTCCTCAATTAAAAGACACAGAATGCCAAGCTGGATAAACAGTCAAGACCCGTTAGTATGCAGTCTTTAAGAGACCCATCTAACCTGCAAAGACACACATAGTTGCAAAATAAAAGGTTGGAGGAAAATTTACCAAGCAAATAGGAAACAGAAAAAAGCAGGGGTCGCAATACTAGTTTCTGACAAAATACACTTTAAAAAAACAAAAGACAAAGAAGGGCATTACATAATGGTAAAGGGTTCAAGTCAACAAGGAGAGCTAACTATCCTAACTATCATAAATATATATGCACCCAATACAGGAGCATCCAGATTCATAAAGCAAGTTATTAGAGACTTATAAAGAGACTTAGACTCCCACACGATAATAGTGGGTGACTTTAGAACTCCTGTGACAATATTATACAGATTGTCAAGACAGACAATTAACAAAAACCTTCAGGACTTGAACTCAGCTCTGTATCAAGGGGACCTGATAGGTATCTTTGGAACTCTCCACCAAAAAACAACAGAATATGCATTCTTCTCATTGCCAGGTGGCATTTACTTTAAAATTGATCACGCAATTAGAAGTAAAACATTCCTCAGCAAATGCAAAAAAAAAAAAGTAAAACTGAAATCATAACAAACAGTCCTCTGACCACAGCACAATCAAATTAGAACTCAAGATTAAGATATTCACTGTAAACCACACAACTACACGGAAATTGAACAAACTACTCCTGAATGACTCCTGGATAAATAATGAAATTAAGGCAGAAATCAAGAAGTTCTTTGAAACTAATGAGAACAAAGAGACAATGTACCAGAATCTCTGAGACTCAGCTAAAACAGTGTTGAGGGAAATTTATAGCACTAAATGTCCACATCAAAAAGCTAGAAAGATCTCAAATTAACAACGTAACATCACAACAGAAAGAACTAGAGAACCAAGGGCAAACAAACACAAAGCTATGAGAATACAGGAAATAACCAAAATCAGAGCTGAACTGAAGGCACAAAAACCCCTCAAAAAGTCAACAAAACCAGGGGCTGATTTTTAAAAAAACGAAATTAATAAAATAGACAACTAGCTAGACAGAAGAGAGAAGAATCAAATAGACAGTAGACACAATCAGAAATGATAAGGGGGATATCACCACTGATCCCACAAAAATAAAAACAACCACCAGAGAATACTATAAACACCTCTATGCACATAAACTAGAATATCTAGAATAATGGATAAATTCCTGGAACATGCACCCTCCCACGACAACCAGGAAGAAATTGAATCCCTGAATAGACCAATTGTGAGTTATGAAATTGAGGCAGTAATAGCCTGCCAACCAAAAAAGCCCAGGACCAGATGGATTCACAGCTGAATTCTACCAGAGGTACAAAGAAGAGCTGGTACCATTCCTTCTGAAACTATTCCAAAAAATCGAAAAAGAGGGACTCTTCCCTAACTCATTTTATGAGGCTAGATTCATCCTGATATCAAAACCTGACAGAGATGTAACAACAACAAATAACTCCAGTTCAGTATCCCTGGTGAACATCAACACAAAAATCCTCAGTAAAAACTGGCAAACTGAATTCAGCAGCACATCAAAAAGCTTATCCACCACAGTCAAGTTGGTTTAATCCCCAGGATGTAAGGTTGGTTCAGCATATGCAAATCAATAAATGATTCATCACATAAACAGAACTAAAGACAAAAACTACAATTATCTCAATAGATGCAGAAAATTCAACATCACTTCAGGTTAAAAACGCTCAATACACTGGGTACTGAAGGAGCATGCCTCAAAATATCAAGAAAATAATATGAGAAACCTACAGCCAATATCATACTGAATGGGCAAAAGCTGGAAGAATTCCCCTTGAAAACAGGCACAAGACAAAGATGCCCTCTCTCACCACTCCTATTCAGCATATAATTGGAAGTTCTGGCCAGGGCAGTCAGGCAAGAGAACAAAATAAAGGGTATTCAAATAGAAAGAGAAGTCAAATTTTCTTTCTTTGCAGATGACTTGATCTTATATCTAGAAAACCCCATCGTCTCAGCCCAAAAGCTTCTTAAGTTGATGCAACTTCAGCAAATCTCAGGATACAAAATCAATTTGCAAAAATTGCTGGCATTTCTATACCCCAACAACAGGCAAGCAGAGGGGCAAATCATAAATGAACTCCCATTCACAATTGCTACAAAAAGAATAAAACACCTGTGAATACAGCTAACAACGGAAGTGAAGGACCTGTTCAAGGAGAACTACAAACCACTGCTCATGGAAATTAGGACACAAATGGAAAAACATCCTATGCTTATGGTTAGGAAGAATTGATATCATGAAAATGGCCATACTGACCAAAGCAATTTATAGATTAAAGGGTATTCCCACTAAACTACCACTGACATTCTTCACGGAATTAGAAGAAACTATTTTAAAATTTATATGGAACCAAAAATACCCCAAATATCTAAGACAATCCTAAGCAAAAAGATCAAAGCTGGAGGCATCACACTACTTGGCTTCAAACTATACTACAAGGCTACGGTAACCAAAAGAGCTTGATACTTGTGCAAAAACAGACACATACACCAATGGAACAGAATAGAGAACTCAGAAATAAGACTGCACATCTACAACCATCTGATCTTTGACAAACCTGAGAAAAACAAGCAATGGGGAAAGGATTCCTTATTTAATAAAGGGTGCTGGGGAACTGGCTAACCATATGCAGAAAATTGAAACTGGACCCCTTCCATACACCTTATGCAAAAATTAGATGGATTAAAGACTTAAATGTTAAACCCAAAACTATAAACACCCTAGAAGAAAATCTAGGCAATACCATTCAGGACATAGAAACAGGCAAAGATTTCAATGACAAAAATGACAAAAGCAGTTGCAACAAAAGCAAACAACTGACAAATGGGATCTAATTAAAGAGCTGATTCACAGCAAAAGAAACTATTGTCAGTGAACAGAGAGACTACAGAGTAGGAGAAAAGTTTTTCAATCTATCCATCTGACAAAGGTCTAGTATTTACAGTCTACTAGGAACTTAAACAAATTTACAAGAAAACATTCAAAAGTGGGCAAAGGACAAGAACAGACACTTCTCAAAAGAAGACATTTATGTACCCAGAAATATAGGTAAAACTCAACATCACTGATAATTAGAGAAATGCAAATCAAAATCACATTGAGATACCATTTCACACCAGTTAGAATGGCAATTATTAAAAAGTCAAGAAACAACAAATGCTGGCAAGGCTGTGCAGAAATAGGAACACTTTTACATTGTTGGTGGGAATGTAAATTAGTTCAACCATTATGGAAGACAGTGTGGTGTTTCCTCAGTGAACTAGAATGAGAAATACCATTTGACCCAGCAATCCCATTACTGGGTATATAACCAAGGGAATATAAATAATTCTCTTATAAAGATACATGCATACATATGTTCACTGCAGCACTATTTATAATAGCAAAGTAATGGAATCAACCCACATGCCCATCAATGATAGACTGGATAAAGAAAATGTGGTACATATATATCATGGAATACTATGCAGCCATAAAAAGGATGTTCTTTGCAGGGACATGGATGTAGCTGGAAGCCATTATTTTTGGCAAACTAACTCAGGAACAGAAAGCCAGACACTGAGTATTCTCACGTATAAAAGAGCTGAACAATGAGAACCCATGGACACATGTCAGAGAACAACAAACACTGGGCCCTGTTACAGGGATCAGGGGAGGCAGAGGCTCAGGATAAATAGCTAATGCATGCTGGGCTTAATACCTAAGTGTTGGGTTAATCTGTGCAGCAAACCACCATGGCAGACGTTTACCTATGTAACAAACCTGCACATCATGCACGTGTACCCCAGAACTTAAAATTTGAAGAAAAAAATAATAGATCAATGGAACAAAAATAAAATCAAGAAATGGGCCAACTTAAAGTATTTGGGGTCCAAGTTAGATTAAATTAATAATTTTTGGTAATAATGGTATTCTTCCAATTAGGTCATCTAACTAAATGCCTAACTAATTATGTAAAAGTGATCATTTTTGTCATAGCTCAGTATATTTCTTTTTTAACTGGCCAGCACTAACATATCTACTTCAAAAAAATGAAAAATTATTCATATGAAAGCGACAGATTTTTAAAAAATGTGGGTGAGCTTATTTTTCTCTTATTTACCAAGAAAATTTAGGGAGTATTATTTAATACTTAAGAATGGCACTTTTGCTTTCATTTGTCATTCATCCTCTGCTTGTCATTCTGTGAAGGAGAGCTTGTTATATAATACTGAGGGAGGTTAAAAACAAATATATTATGTACTATTAAAACTAGGCTCCATTAAAGAAAGTAACAAAATTTTGATACTTTTGATATGAAGTCATTTGATGACTTCAACATTTTTATTATTATACTTTAAGTTTTAGGGTACATGTGCAGGTTTGTTACATATGTATACATGTGCCATGTTGGTGTGCTGCACCTATTCACTCGTCATTTAACATCAGGTATATCTCCTAATGCTATCCCTCCTCCCACCCCCCACCCCACAACAGGCCCCAGTGTGTGATGTTCCCCTTCCTGTGTCCATGTGTTCTCATTGTTCAGTTCCCACTTATGAGTGAGAACATGTGCTGTTTGGTTTTTTGTCCTTATGATAGTTTGCTGAGAATGATGGTTTCTAGCTTCATCCATGTCCCTATGAAGGACATGAACTCATCCTTTTTTATGGCTGCATAGTATTCCATAGTATATATGTGCCACATTTTTTTTATCCAGTCTATCATTGTTGGACATTTGATTGGTTCCAAGTCTTTGTTATTGTGAATAGTGCCGCAATAAACATACATGTGCATGTGTCTTTATAGCAGCATGATTTATAATCCTTTGTGTATATACCCAGTAATGGGATGGCTAGGTCAAGTGGTATTTCTAGCTCTAGATCCCTGAGGAATCGCCACACTGACTTCCACAATGGTTGAACTAGTTTACAGTCCCACCAACAGTGTAAAAGTGTTCCTATTTCTCCACATCCTCTCCAGCACCTGTTGTTTCCTGACTTTTTAATGATGGCCATTCTAACTGGTGTGAGATGGTATCTCATTGTGGTTTTGATTTGCATTTCTCTGATGGCCAGTGATGATGAGCATTTTTTCATGTGTCTTTTGGCTGCATAAATGTCTTCTTTTGAGAAGTGTCTATTCATATCCTTCGCCCACTTGTTGATGGGGTCCTTTGTTTTGTTCTTGTAAATTTGTTTGAATTCTTTGTAGATGCTGGATATTAGCCCTTTGTCAGATGAGTAGATTGCAAAAATTCTCTCCCATTCTGTAGGTTGCCTATTCACTCTGATGGTAGTTTCTTTTGCTGTGCAGAAGCTCTTTAGTTTAATTAGATCCCATTTGTCAATTTTGGCTTTTGTTGCCATTGCTTTTGGTGTTTTAGACATGAAGTCCTTGCCCATGCCTATGTCCTGAATGGTATTGCCTAGGTTTTCTTCTAGGGTTTTTATGGTTTTAGGTCTAACATTTAAGTCTTTGATCCATCTTGAATTACTTTTTGTATAAGGTGTAAGGAAGGGATCCAGTTTCAGCTTTCTACATATGGCTAGCCAATTTTCCCAGCACCATTTATTAAACAGGGAATCTTTCCCCATTTCTTGTTCTTGTCAGGTTTGTCAAAGATAAGATAGTTGTAGATGTGTGTCATTATTTATGAGGGCTCTGTTGTGTTCCATTGGTCTATAACTCTGTTTTGGTACAAGGACCATGCTGTTTTCGTTACTGTAGTCTTGTAATATAGTTTGAAGTCAGGTAGCGTGATGCTTCCAGCTTTGTTCTTTTGGCTTAGGATTGACTTGGCAATGTGGGCTCATTTTTGGTTCCATATGAACTTTAAAGTAGTTTTTTCAATTCTGTGAAGAAAGTCATTGGTAGCTTGATGGCGATGGCATTGAATCTATAAATTACCTTGGGCAGTATGGCCATTTTCACGATATTGACTCTTCCTACCCATGAGCATGGAATGTTCTTCCATTTGTTTGTGTCCTCTTTTATTATGTTGAGCACTGGTTTGTAGTTCTCCTTGAAGAGGTCCTTCACATCCCTTGTAAGTTGGATTCCTAGATATTTTATTCTCTTTGAAGCAATTGTGAATGGGAGTTCACTCATGATTTGGCTCTCTGTTTGTCTGTTATTGGTGTATAAGAATGCTTGTGATTTTTGCACATTGATTTGTATCCTGAGACTTTGCTGAAGTTGCTTATCAGCTTAAGGAGATTTTGGGCTGAGATGATGGGTTTTTCTAGATATACAATCATGTCATCTGCAAACAGGGACAATTTGACTTCATCTTTTCCTAATTGAATACCCTTTATTTCCTTCTTCTGCCTGATTGCCCTGGCCAGAACTTCCAACACTATGTTGAATAGGAGTGGTGAGAGAGGGCATCCCTGTCTTGTGCCAGTTTTCAAAGGGAATGCTTCCAGCTTTTGCCCATTCAGTATGATATTGGCTGTGGTTTTGTCATAGATAGCTCTTATTATTTTGAGATATGTCCCATCAATACCTAATTTATTGAGAGTTTTTAGCATGAAGGATTATTGAATTTTGTCAAAGGCCTTTTCTGCATCTATTGAGATAATCGTGGTTTTTGTCTTTGGTTCTGTTTATATGCTGGATTACGTTTATTGATTTGCATATGCTGAACCAGCCTTGCATCCCAGGGATGGAGCCCACTTGATCATAGTGGGCAAGCTTTTTGATGTGCTGCTGGATTCGGTTTGCCAGTATTTTATTGAGGATTTTTGCATCAATGTTCATCAGGGATATTGGTCTACAATTCTCTTTTTTTGGTTCTGTCTCTGCCAGGCTTTGGTATCAGGATGATGCTGGCCTCATAAAATGAGTTAGGGAGGATTCCCTCTTTTTCTATTGATTGGAATAGTTTCAGAAGGAATGGTACCAGCTCCTCCTTGTACCTCTGGTAGAATTTGGCTGTGAAGCCGTCTGGTCCTGGACTTTTTTTGGTTGGTAAGCTATTAATTATTGCCTCAATTTCAGAGCCTGTTATTGGTCTATTCAGAGATTCAACTTCTTCCTGATTTAGTCTTGGGAGGGTGTATGTGTCCAGGAATTTAATTGTAATGTTAGGTTTTAGATCTTTCCTGCTTTGTCTTGTGGGCATTTAGTGCTATAAATTTCCCTCTACACACTGCTTTAAGTGTGTCCCAGAGATGCTGGTATGTTGTGTCTTTGTTCTCATTGGTTTCAAAGAACATCTTTATTTCTTCCTTCATTTCGTTATGTACCCAGTAGTCCTTCAGGAGCAGGTTGTTCAGCTTCCTTGTAGTTGAGCAGTTTTGAGTGAGTTTCTTAATCCTGAGTTCTAGTTTGATTGCATTGTGGTCTGAGAGACAGTTTGTTATAATTTCTGTTCTTTTACATTTGCTGAGGAGTGCTTTACTTCCAACTATGTGGTCAATTTTGGAATAGGTGTGGTGTGGTGCTGAGAAGAATGTATATTCTGTTGATTTGGGGTGGAGAGTTCTGTAGATGTCTATTGGGTCCGCTTGGTGCAGAGCTGAGTTCAATTCCTGGGTATCCTTTTTAACTTTCTGTCTCGTTGATCTGTCTAATGTTGACAGTGGGGTGTTAAAGTCTCCCATTATTATTGTGTGGGAGTCTAAGTCTCTTTGTAGGTCACTCAGGACTTGCTTTATGAATCTGGGTGCCCCTGTATTGGGTGCATATATATTTAGGATAGTTAGCTCTTCTTGTTGAATTGGTCCCTTTACCATTATGTAATGGCCTTCTTTGTCTCTTTTGATCTTTGTTGGTTTAAAGCCTATTTTATCAGAGACTGGGATTGCAACCCCTGCCTTTTTTTGTTTTCCATTTGCTTGGTATATCTTCCTCCATCCTTTTATTTTGAGCCTATGTGTGTCTCTGCACGTGAGATGGGTTTCCTGAATACAGCACACTGATGGGTCTTGACTCTTTATCCAATTTGCCAGTCTGTGTCTTTTAATTGGAGCATTTAGTCCATTTACTTTTAAAGTTAATATTGTTATGTGTGAATTTGATCCTGTCATTATGATGTTAGCTGGTTATTTTGCTCGTTAGTTGATGCATTTTCTTCCTAGCCTCGATGGTCTTTACAATTTGGCATGATTTTGCAGTGGCTGGTACCGGTTGTTCCTTTCCATGTTTAGTGCTTCCTTCAGGAGCTCTTTTAGGGCAGGTCTGGTGGTGACAAAATCTCTCAGCATTTGCTTGTCTGTAAAGGATTTTATTTCTCTTTCACTTATGAAGTTTAGTTTGGCTGGATATGAAATTCTGGGTTGAAAATTCTTTTCTTTAAGAGTGTTGAGTATTAGCCTCCACTCTCTTCTGGCTTGTAGAGTTTCTGCCGAGAGATCAGCTGTTAGTCTGATGGGCTTCCCTTTGTGGGTAACCTGACCTTTCTCTCTGGCTGCCCTTAACATTTTTTCCTTCATTTCAACTTTGGTGAATCTGACAATTACGTGTTTTGGAATTACTCTTCTCGAGGAGTATCTTTGTGGCGTTCTCTGTATTTCCTGAATTTGAATGTTGGCCTGCCTTGCTAGATTGGGGAAGTTCTCCTGGATAGTATCCTGCAGAGTGTTTTCCAACTTGGTTCCATTCTCCCCATCACTTTCAGGTACACCAATCAGAGGTAGATTTGTTTTTTTCACATAGTCCTATATTTCTTGGAGGCTTTGTTCATTTCTTTTTATTCTTTTTTCTCTAAACTTCTCTTGCTTCATTTCATTCATTCGATCTTCCATCACTGATACCCTTTCTTCCAGTTGATCGAATCGGCTACTGAGGCTTGTGCATTCATCACGTAGTTCTCGTGCCATGGTTTTCAACTCCATCAGGTCCTTTAAGGACCTCTCTGCATTGGTTATTCTAGTTAGCCATTCATCTAATCTTTTTTCAAGCTTTTTAACTTCTTTGCCATGGGTTCAGACTTCCTCCTTTAGCTTGGAGAAGTTTGATCATCTGAAGCCTTCTTCTCTCAGCTTGTCAAAGTCATTCTCGGTCCAGCTTTGTTCCATTGCTGGTGAGGAGCTGCGTTCCTTTGGAGGAGGAGAGGCGCTCTGATTTTTAGAATTTTCAGTTTTTCTGCTCTGTTTTTTCCCCATCTTTGTGGTTTTATCTACCTTTAGTCTTTGATGATGGTGATGTACAGATGGGGTTTTGGTGTGGATGTCCTTTCTGTTTGTTAGTTTTCCTTCTAACAGTCAGGACCCTCAGCTGCAGGTCTGTTGGAGTTTGCCGGAGGTCCACTCCAGACCCTGTTTGCCTGGGTATGTACAACGGAGGCTGCAGAACAGCGAATATTGGTGAACAGCAAATGTTGCTGTCTGATCGTTCCTCTGGAAGTTTTGTCTCAGAGGAGTAACCGGCTGTGTGAGGTGTCAGTCTGCCCCTACTGGGGGATGCCTCCCAGTTAGGCTACTCGGGGGTCAGGGACCCACTTGAGGAGGCAGTCTGTCTGTTCTCAGATCTCAAGCTGCATGCTGGGAGAACCACTACTCATTTCAAAGCTGTCAGACAGGGACTTTTGATTCTGCAGAGGTTTCTGCTGCCTTTTGTTTGGCTATGCCCTGCCCCCAGAGGTGGAGTCTACAGAGGCAGGCAGGCCTTCTTGAGCTGCAGTGGGCTCCACCTAGTTTGAGCTTCCCAGCCACTTTGTTTACCTACTCAAGCCTCAGCAATGGCAGGCACCCCTCCCCCAGCCTGGCTGCTGCCTTGCAGTTTGATCTCAGACTGCTGTGCTAGCAATGAGTGAGGCTCCGTGGGCGTAGGACCCTCCAAGCCAGGCACGGGATATAATCTCCTGGTGTGCCGTTTGTTAAGACCGTCGGAAAAGCACAGTATTAGATGGGAGTGACCCGATTTTCCAGGTGCTGTCTGTCACCCCTTTCCTTAGCTTGGAAAGGGAATTCCCTGACCCCTTGCGCTTCCCGGGTGAGGTGATGCCTCGCCCTGCTTCGGCTCACACTCGGTGTGCTGCATCCACTGTCCTGCACCCACTGTGTCCAACAATCCCCAGTGAGATGAATCTGGTACCTCAGTTGGAAATGCAGAAATCATTCATCTTCTGCGTCACTCACACTGGGAGCTGTGGACTGGAGCTGTTCTTATTCGGCCATCTTGGCTAGACTCACTTTTAATAATGTCTTTGAACTAATCAACATTTTGTTAATATCTTAGGAAACAGTGATTATAAAATTTTGTTTTGTATTTATGATAGGGCCACATTTACTACATTATCATTTTGAGCTACACATCAGGATAATCCACTTTGCTTTTGTTAATCAGTCTTTTTTGACCAGTCTAAATTGAACATCTTGTAAGTTAACATACCTGTAGAACATTTGTAAATGTAACTTAGTCATATATAACTTAGCTGAATTTTACTCCAAGAGTAATTATATGCCTTTTCCTTTAACGGAAATGACCATGTATCACAGTTTGCCTGGGACAGTCCTGGTTTATGCCTTTCACTATTTAAATGACAAATTTTATGACCATCCTAGCATTAAGTGTACCTAATTTATTTTAAGTGCATTTGGTGGATATGTAACAAAATTATCATTTTATACTTCATCATGAAAAATTGATTGTTTTTCTAGAACAGGGATTTTTATATTTTCCAAAAATGCTGACTTATTGCTACAAACATTGAGCACTTGCTGTGTCTGTGTGATAGTTGTTACTTTAAAAAGTAAGTAATAATTATATGAAGTTCAGGCATCATATTTGAGTTTAATGGGGAAAGAATGAGAGCTGGTATAGTTTACCACTTAAAACCATGACTCAGGAGTCAGACTGCCTAGATTTATAGCCTGTCCCTGTTACTTATGAGCCATGTAAGCTGTGTGACCTTGGGAATGTTGATTAAGCACTTTGTACCTCGGTTTCCACATCTGTAAACTGAAGCTAGTATAGTACCTCCGTCAGTGTTATTAGAAAGATTAAATAGCTTGTATGTAGTATATAAATGTGTATGTGTATAAAAATAGATTATATATGTGAGGCATAGTAAGTGTTCAGTAAGTGTTAGGTGATATTGTTAAAAATGTATAAAAGCACTCTGACAGACAATCAAATGTTACTTTTTCAAATTCTCTTTACCAATAGACACCCCCAGGAGTAAAATTTAAGACACAGCAGTACGTTTTAATATTCAAAGAGGCCCATCTCATGAAACTCTTCTTTATTATCTCACTTCTATCACTAACTGTACTTTTCAGGAATCCCTCAGAATACTCAGGCAAATAAATAGAAAAAGTCAGATAAAGTTTAATGATGAGCAGAGTACAATTTTTTTCTTTACTAAATTTTAGTATGTATAGGTAATATATGTTGAAATATATTTTTGATGAGTGGAAGTGTAGGAACTTACACTTATTCTTTTTTTTTGAGGACCTCCTATAATTCATTCTCTTTTTATTATTATACTGTAAGTTCAGGGATACATGTGCAGAACGTGCAGGTTTGTTACATAGTTATACACATGTCATGGTGGTTTGCTGCACCCATCAACCCGTCATCTACATTAGGTATTTCTCCTAATGCTATCCCTCCCCTAGTCCCCCACCCCTCAACTGGCCCCAGTGAGTGATGTTTCCCTCCCTGTGTCCATGTGTTCTCATTGTTCAACTCCCACTTATGAGTGAGAACATGTGGTGTTTGGATTTCTGTTCCTGTATTAGTTTGCAGGGAATGATGGTTTCCAGCTTCATCCATGTCCCTGTAAAAGACATGAACTCATCCTTTTTTATAGCTGCATAGTATTCCATGGTGTATATGTGCCACATTTTCTTTATGCAGTCTATCATTGATGGGCATTTGGGTTGGTTCCAAGTCTTTCCTATTGTGAATAATGCTGCAATGAGCATATGTGTGCATGTGTCTTTATAGCAGAATGATTTATAATCCTTTGGGTATATACCTAGTAATGGGATTGCTGGGTCAAATGGTATTTCTGGTTCTAGATCCTTGAGGAATCATCACACTGTCTTCCACAATGATTGAAATAATTTATACTCCCACCAAAAGTGTAGAAGCGTTCCTATTTCACCACATCTTATCCAGCATCTGTTGTTTCCTGACATTTTAATGATTGCCATTCTAACTGGCTTGAGATGGTACCTCATTGTGGTTTTCATTTGCATTTCTCTAATGATCAGTGATAATGAGCTTTCTTTCATATGTTTGTTGATCACATAAATGTCTTCTTTTGAGAAGTGTCTGTTCATATCCTACACCCACTTTTTGATGGGGTCGTTTGTTTTTTTCTTGTAAAATTGTTTAAGTTCCTTGTAGATTCTGGATATTAACCCTTCGTCAGAAGGATAGATTCCAAAAATTTTCTCCCATTCTGTAGGTTGCCTGATCACTCTGATGATAGTTTATTTTGCTATGCAAAAGCTCTTTAGTTTAATTAGATCCCATTTGTCAGTTTTGGCTTTTGTTGCCATTGCTTTTTGAGTTTTTGTCACGAAGTATTTGCCCATGCGTATGTCCTGAATGATATTGCCTAGGTTTTCTTCTAGGGTTTTTATGGTTTTAGGTTTTACGTTTAAGTCTTTAATCCATCTTGAGTTAATTTTTGTATAAGGTGTGAGGAAGGGATCCAGTTTCAGTTTTCTGCATATGGCTAGCCAGATTTTTAACACCATTTATTAAATAGGGAATCCTTTCCTCGTTGCTTGTTTTTGTTAGGATTGTCAAAGACCAGATGGTTGTAGATGTGTGGCATTATGTCTGAGGCCCCTGTTCTGTTTCATTGGTCTATATATCTGTTTTGGTACCAGTACCATGCTGTTTTGGTTACTGTAGCCTTGTAGTATAGTTTGAAGTCAGGTAGCGTGATGCCTCCAGCTTTGTTCTTTTTGCTTAGGATTGCCTTGGCTATATGGGCTCTTTTTTGCTTCCATATGCAATTTAAAGTAATTTTTTCTAATTCTGTGAAGAAAGTCAATGGTAGCTTGATGGGAACAGCATTGAGTCTATAAATTACTTTGGGCACTATGGCCATTTTCACGATATTGATTCTTCCTATCCATGAGCATGGAATGTTTTTCCATTTGATTGTGTCCTCTCTTATTTCCTTGAGCAGTGGTTCTTGAAGAGGTCCTTCACATCTCTTATAAGTTCTATTCCTATGTATTTTATTCCCTTCGTAGCAAATGTGAATAGGAGTTCCCCCATTATTTGGCTCTCTTTTTGTCTGTTATTGGTGTATAGGAATGCTTGTGATTTTTGCACATTGATTTTGTATCCTGAGACGTTGCTGAAGTTGCTTATCAGCTTAAGGAGATTTTTGGCTGAGATGATGGGGTTTTCTAAATATACAATCATGTCATCTGCAAACAGAAACAATTTGACTTCCTCTCTTCCTATTTGAATACCCTTTATTTCTTTCTCTTGCCTGATTGCCCTGGCCATAAATTCCAATACTGTGTTGAATAGGAGTGGTGAGAAAGGGCATCCTTGTCTTGTGCTGGTATTCAATGGGAATTCTTCCAGCTTTTTCCCATTCAGTATGATATTGGCTATGGGTTCGTCATAAATAGCTCTTACTATTTTGAAATATGTTCCATCAATACCTAGTTTATTGAGAGTTTTTAGCATGAAGGGGCGTTGAATTTTGTCGAAGGCCTTTTCTGGACCTGTTAAGATAATCATGTGGTTTTTGTCATTGGTTCTGTTTATGGGATGGATTACATTTATTGATTGACATATGTTGAACCAACCTTACATCCCAGGGATGAAGCTGTCTTTTTCGTGGTGGATAAACTTTTTGATGTGCTGCTGGATTTGGTTTGCCAGTATTTATTGAGGGTTTTTGCATCTGTGTTCATCTGGGATATGTTGTTGTTTCTCTGGCAGGTTTGCTATCAGGATGATGCTGGCCTCATAAAAAGATTAGGGAGGAGTCCTTCTTTTTTTTTTTATTTGGAACAGTTTCAGAAGGAATGGCAGCAGCTCCTCTTTGTATCGCTGGTAGAAGTCGGCTGTGAATTTGTCTTGTCCTGGACTTTTTTTGGTTGGTAGGCTATAATTACTATCTCAAGTTTAGAATTTGTTATTGTTGTATTCAGGCATTTGACTTCTTCATGGTTTCATCTTGGGAGGGTGTATGTTTCCAGGAATTTCTCTTTCTTCTAGATTTTCTAGTTTATTTGTGTAGAGGTGTTTATAGTATTCTCTGATGGTAGTTTGTATTTCTGTGAGATCAATGGTTATATCCCCTTTATCATTTTTTATTGTGTCTATTTGATTCTTCTCTCTTTTCCTCTTTACTAGTGTGGCTAACAGTCTATTTTGTTATTCTTTTCAAAAAACCAGCTCCTGGATTCATTGATTTTTTGAATGGTTTTCGTGTCTCTATATCCTTCAGTTCTACTCTTAGTTATTTCTTGTCTTCTGCTAGCTTTCAAATCTGTTTGCTCTTGTTTCTCTAGTTCTTTTAATTGTGATGTTAGGTTGTCGATTTTAGATATTTCCTGCTTTCTCCTGTGGGCATTTAGTGCTATAAATTTCCCTCTAAACACTGCTTTAGCTGTATCCCAGAGATTCTGGTACGTTATGTATTTGTTCTCATTCGTTTCAAAGAACTTCTTTATTTCTGCCTTAATTTCGTTATTTACCCAGTAGCCATTCGGGAGCACATTTTTCACTTTCCATGTAGTTGTGTGGTTTTGAGTGAGTTTCTTAATCCTGAGTTTCCGTTTGATTGTACTGTTTTCCTGGAGACTGTTGGTTATGATTTCCATTCTTTTGCATTTGCTAAGGAGTATTTTACTTTCAATTATGTGATCAATTTTAGAATAAGTGTGACATGGTGGTGAGGAGAATGTATATTCTGTTGATTTGGGATGGAGAGTTCTGTAGATATCTATTAGGTCCACTTGGTCCAGAGCTGAGTTCGAGTCCTGAATATCCTTGTTAATTTTCTGTCTTGTTGATCTAATATTGACAGTGTGGTGTTAAAGTCTCCCACTATTATTGTGTGGGAGTCTAAGTCTCTTTGTAGGCTTCTAAGAACTTGCTTTATGAATCTGTGTGCTCCTGTATTGGGTGCATATATATCTAGGATGGTTAGCTCTTTTTGTTGCATTGATCCCTTTACCATTCTGTAATGCCGTTCTTTGTCTTTTTTGATCTTTGTTGGTTTAAAGTCTGTTTTATCAGAGACTAGGATTGAAACCTCTCCTTTTTTTTTTTTTTTTTTTTTGCTTTCCATTTGCTTGGTAAATATTCCTTCATCCCTTTATTTTGAGCCTATGTGTGTCTCCTGAATACAGCACATTGATTGGTCTGGACTTTTTATCCAATTTTCAAGGTTATGTCTTTTAATTGGGTATTTAGCCCCTTTACATTTATGGTTAACATTGTTATGTGTGAATTTGATCCTGTCATGATTCTAGCTGGTTGTTTTGCCCATTAGTTCATGCAGTTTCTTCGTAGCGTTGATGGTCTTCACAATTTGGTATGTATTTGCAGTGGCTGATACGGGTTTTTCTTTCCATATTTAGTGCTTACTTCAGGAGCTCTTGTAAGGCAGGCCTGGTGGTGACAGAATCTCTCAGCATTTGTTTGTAAAGGATTTTATTTTTCCTTCACTTGCGAAGCTTAGTTTGGCTAAATATGAAATTCTAGGTTGAAAATTCTTTCCTTTAAGAATGTTGAATATTGGCCCCTATTCTCTTCTGCCTTGTAGGGTTTCTGCAGAGAGATCTGCTGTTAGTCTGATGTGCTTCCCTTTTTGGGTAACCCGACCTTTCTCTCTAGCTGCCCTTAACATTTTTTCTTTCATTTCAACCTTGGTGAATCTGATGATTATGTGTCTTGGAGTTGCTCTTCTCAAGGAGTATCTTTGTGGTGTTCTCTGTATTTCCTGAACTTGAATGTTGGTCTGTCTTGCTAGGTTGGGGAATTTCTCCTGGATAATATCCTGAAGAGTGTTTTCCAGCTTGGTTCCATTCTCTCCATCTCTTTCAGGTACACCAATCAAACGTAGGTTTGGTCTTTTCACATAGTGCCATATTTCTTGGAGGCTTTGTTGGTTCCTTTTCATTCTTTTTTCCCCAAACTTGTCTTCACACTTTATTTCATTAAGTTGATCTTCGATATCTGATATCCTTTCTTCCGCTTGATCAATTTGGCTATTGATACTTGTGTATGCTTCACAAACTTCTCATGCTGTGTTTTTCAGCTCCTTCAGGTCACTTATGTTCTTCTCTAAACTGGTTATTCTAGTTAGCAATTCCTCTAACATTTTTCAAGGTTCTTAGCTTCCTTGCATTGGGTTGGAACATGATCCTTTACCTCAGAGGAGTTTGTTATTACCCACCTCCTGAAGCCTACTTCTGTCTGTTCGTCAAGCTCATTCTCCATCCAGTTTTGCTCCCTTGCTGGCAAGTAGTTGTGATCTTTTGGAGGAGAAGAGGCATTCTGGTTTTTGGAATTTTCAGCCTTTTTGCACTGGTTTTTCCTCATCTTCATGGATTTATCTACCTTTGATCTTTGATGTCGGTGACCTTCGGATGGGGTTTTTGTCTGGACATCCTTTTTGTTGATGTTGATGCTATTCCTTTCTGTTTGTTAGTTTTCCTTCTAACACTTAGGCCCCTCTGCTGCAGGTCTGCCGGAGTTTGCTGGAGGTCCACTCCAGACCTTGTTTGCCTGGGTATCACCAGCGGAGGCTGCAGAACAGCAAAGATTGCTGCCTGTTCCTTTCTCTGGAAGCTTCGTCCCAGAGGGGCACCTGCCAGATGCCCGCCAGAGCTCTCCTGTGTGAGGTGTTAGGGGCACCTGCCAGATGCCAGCCAGAGCTCTCCTGTATGAGGTGTTTGTTGACCCCTGCAGAAAGGTGTCTCCCAGTCTGGAGGCACAGGGGCCAGGGACCTACTTGAGGAGGCAGTCTGTCCCTTAGTAGAGCTCGACGCTGCGCTGGGAGATCCACTGCTCTCTTCAGAGTAGGCAGGTAGGAACGTTTAAGTCTGCTGAAGCTGCACCCACAGCTGCCCCTTCCTCCAGGTGCTCTGTCCCAGGGAGATGCGAGTTTTATCTATAAGCCCCTGACTAGGGCTGCTGCCTTTCTTTCAGAGCTGCTCTGCTTAGAGAGGAAGAATCTAGAGAGGCAGTCTGGGTACAGCCGCTTTGCCAAGCTGCAGTGGGCTCTGCCCAGTTTCACCTTCTGGGTGGCTTTGTTTACATTGTCAGGGGAAAACTGCCTACTCAAGCCTCAATAATGGTGGATGCCCCACCCCCCACCAAGCTCAAGTGTCCCATTTGACTTCAGACTGCTGTGCTGGCAGGGAGAATTTCAAGCCAGTGGATCTTAGCTTGCTGGGCTCTGTGGGGGTGGGATCTGCTGAGCTAGACCACTTGGCTCCCTGGCTTCAGCCCCCTTTCCAGGGGAGTGAATAGTTCTGTCTCACTGGCGTTCCAGGCATCACTGAGGTATGAAAAAGAAAAAAAAAAAACAAAAAACTGCAGCTATCTCAGTGTCTGCCCAGAAATGGCTGCCCAGTTTTGTGCTTGAAACCTAGGGCCCTGGTGGTTTAGGCACCCAAGGGAATCTCCTGGTCTGTGGGTTGCAAAGACGGTGGGAAAACTGTAGTATCTGGTCTGGAATGCATCATTTCTTGTGGCTCAGTCCCTCACGGCTTCTCTTGGATAGGGGAGGGAGTTCCCTGACCCCTTGCACTTCCCGAGTGAGGCGATGCCCTACCATGCTTCAGCTCGCCCTCTGTGGGCTGTACCCACTGTCTAACCAGTCCCAGTGAGATCAACTACGGGTACCTCAGTTGGAAATGTGGAAATCACCCACCTTTTGTGTTGATCTATCTGGGAGCTGCAGACTGGAGCTGTTCCCATTTGGCCATCTTACCAGCCCTCAAGAACTTATTCTTATATGCTAGACTGTTGAGTTTTTTTTTTTTAAGCCACTATAGTGGGGTAGAATTGATACCAAATGAAATGCATGTATAGTATATAATGTTATGACATATATACACACCCATGAAACCATCATGAAAATCAAGATAATGAACATATCCATTACCACTAAACATTTCGTCATGCTGTTTTATAATTCCCTCCCTCCTGCCCTATATCTTCAATTTATAATCTTCCACCCCCCTCATTCCCTGGCACACACAGTTGTGCTGTCTTCCACTACGGGTTTATATATTTTTTGAAATGTTTATAAATTAAATCATAAGTCTGCAGTCTTTTGATCTCTTTTATATATGATAATTATTTTGAGATTTATCTGTGTTGTTGAAGTACAGCAATAGTTAATTCTTTTTTATTGCTGGATAGTATTTCTTTGTATAGATACATCATTGTTCACCTATTCACCTGTTGATGGACATTTGTGTTGTTTTGTGTTGTTACCAATAAAGCTGCTATGAATATCTATGTGCCAGTGGTTTTATGTGTGTATATCTTTTTTTTTGTATAAATACCTATGAGCAGAATGATTGAGTCATGTGTTTAATGTTTTAAGAAACCACTCAGTTGTTTTACAAATTATCTGAACTATTTTACATTTTCACCATTAGCGTATGAAAATTTTAGTTCTTCCACATCTTTGGCAACACTGGATATGATCCTTTTTAAAAAAAATTAGCTATTTTAAAAGGTGTATAATACTATTTGAAAGTAGTTTTAATTCGCATTTCCCTAATGACTAATGATGTTCGGCATTTTTCATGTGTTTATTTGCCATCCATTTATCTTTTATCTTTCCCTTTTTCACTGGGTTTTTGAATGTTAAATGCAAGTTCTCTGTCAGATCTATGCTTTGCAATTATTTTCTTTTTATGGATTGTCTCTTAATTCTCTTAAGTGTCTTTCAAAGAACAGTCCTTTCTAATTTGATAAAGATTATTCTTTTTCTTTCATATATCATGTTTTTGATATTAGAGCTAATAAACTTTTGCCTTACCCAAGATTTCAAATACAGAGGTTTCCCAACTTATGATGGTTTGAATGATGATTTTTTGACTTAGGATAGAGTGAAATCAATATGCATTCAATAGAAACTCTGCTTTGGACCTTTGAATTGTTATCGTTTCCTGGGCTAGCAATGTGCAGTAAAATACTCTTTGGCAATGCTAGGTAGTTGCAGCCAGCCACAGCTCCCAGTCAGCTATGTGATCATGAGGGTTAACAATCAGTAGTCTGTATTTTTCAAGGCGTAACCCCTTAATAAATCAGAGCATCTGTATTTTCCCCTGTGTTTTCTTTTAAAAGTTGTATCATTTTAGGTTTTATCTTTAGGTCAATGTTCTTTTTTGATTTAACATATATATATGGTACAACATATGGTCAAAGTTCATTTTTACATGTGAATATGCAGTTGTTCCAGTACCACTTTTTGAAAATAATATCCTTTCTTCACCAAATTGCATTTGTATTTATATCAATTGTCCAAATATCCGTAGTTCTGTTTCTACACTTCCTATTCTGTTTCACTGATCTACTTGTCTATCTTTACACTATTACCATACTATCTTCATTACTGTTGCCTTATAATTAAATTTTGAAATCAGGTACCATGAGTGTTTCAACTTTTTTCTTTTTCAGAGTTTTTTGAGGTTTTTTGTTGTTGTTTTGCTATTTTGGGTCCTTTGCATTGCCATATGAATTTTATAATCAGCTTCTCAATTTCTATCAGAAAAAAAAGTCTGCTAGGATTTTGAATGAGATAGGGATGGAGGTATAGATCAATTTGGGAAAAAATGACATTTTAACAGCATTGACCTTTCTTATTTATAAACACAGTATCTCTTTCCAATTAGGTCTTTACTTTCTCTCAACAATGTTTTATACGTTTAAATATACAGGTCTTAAACATCTTTTATCATATATTTTCCCCAGATATTTTGTTTTTAATGATATTAATGGCATTAAAATTTTATTTTCTATTGTTGCTAGTATGCAGAAATGTGATTATATTGATCTTGATCTTGTATGTTATAAGCTTGCTAAACTCAATGAATTCTAGTAGCTTTTTTCTAGATTCCATCAGTTGTTCTACGTAGATGGTAACAGTATTTATAAGGACGTTTTAGTGCTTGATTTCTAATATGGATGTCTTTTTTCTTAATTTTCAATGGCTAGAACTTCCAGCGTAACGTTGTAGAAGTGGAAAGAATGCACATTCTTGTTTTGTTCCTGATATTGAGTGTAAGCATTTATTTTTCACCATTAAGGATGATGTTAGCTGTAGGTTTTATATGGATGCTTCCAATTAGGTAGAGGAAGTTCCACTTTGTTTCTGGTTTGATGGAAATTTGTATTGGAGATGAATGTTGGATTTTGTCAAAGGCTTTTCCTATGTCTGCTGTGATAATCACGATTTTCTTTATTGTTGTTGTTACATTGATATACATTTGAGTTACCTTTATTTTCAAATGCTAAGCCAACCTTCTATTCCCAGGATAAGTACCACTTGATCATAATAGACTATATATGGCTAAATTTGATTTGCTAAATTTTCTTTACAATTTTTGCATCTGTGTTCATGAGGGATGTGGATGTACTATTTTCTTGTAAGTATCTTTGTTTGATTTTGATATTGGTGTAACAGTGGTCTTGAATGAGTTGAGAAACATTCCCTCCTCCTCAAATTTCTGAAAAAGTTATTTAGAATTAGAATTTCTTATTCTTAAATGTTTGTTGGAATTAATCAGTGAAGCCATCTGGACCTACAGTTTTCTTTGTTGGAAATATTTAACTATAAATTCAATTTCTTAAAAAGATATATGGCTATTAAGGTTAGTTGTTTCTTCTTGAGTGAGCATTGGCATTTTTTTATTTCAAAGAATTTGTCCATTGTCAAACACATTGGCATAAAGTTTTTCTTATAATATTTTCTTACTAACTGGTTAATATCTGCTATTAACCACTGTAATCTATAATGATGTCTACTTTCTCATTTCAGCTATCATTGTGGATTTGTGTATTTCTCTTTGCAGTTATAATGGTTTTTGCTTCCTGTATTTTGAAGGTTTGTTTTTACATGAATAAATGTTTATAATTTTCTTCTCTTGATTACTTATCCCCTCTATGTTATGAAATGACCTTCTTTTCTTAATTTTATTATTATACTTTAGATTTTAGGGTACATGTGCACAATGTGCAGGTTTGTTACATATGTATCCATGTGCCATGTTGGTGTGCTGCACCCATTCACTCGTCATTCAGCATTAGGTATATCTCCTAATGCTGTCCCTCGCCCCTCCCCCCACCCCACAACAGTCCCTGGAGTGTGATGTTCCCCTTCCTGTGTCCATGAGTTCTCACTGTTCAGTTCCCACCTATGAGTGAGAACATGCGGTGTTTGGTTTTTTGTCCTTGTGATAGTTTACTGAGAATGATGGTTTCCAGCTTCATCCACGTCCCTACAAAGGACATGAACTCATCATTTTTTATGGCTGCATAGTATTCCATGGTGTATATGTGCCACATTTTCTTAATCCAGTCTATCGTTGTAGGACATTTGGATTGGTACCAAGTCTTTGCTATTGTGAATAGTGCCGCAATAAACATACGTGTGCATGTGTCTTTATAGCAGCATGATTTATAGTCCTTTGGGTATATACCCAGTAATGGGATGGCTGAGTCAAATGGTATTTCTAGTTCTAGATCCCTGAGGAATCGCCACACTGACTTCCACAATGGTTGAACTAGTTTACAGTCCCACCAACAGTGTAAAAGTGTTCCTATTTCTCCACATCCTCTCCAGCACCTGTTGTTTCCTGACTTTTTAATGATGGCCATTCTAACTGGTGTGAGATGGTATCTCACTGTGGTTTTGATTTGCATTTCTCTGATGGCCAGTGATGAGCATTTTTTCATATGTTTTTTGGCTGCATAAATGTCTTCTTTTGAGAAGTGTCTGTTCATGTCCTTCGCCCACTTTTTGATGGGGTTGTTTGTTTTTTTCTTGTAAATTTGTTTGAGTTCATTGTAGATTCTGGATATTAGCCCTTTGTCAGATGAGTAGGTTGCAAAAATTTTCTCCCATTCTGTAAGTTGCCTGTTCACTCTGATGGTAGTTTCTTTTGCTGTGCAGAAGCTCTTTAGTTTAATTAGATCCCATTTGTCAATTTTGGCTTTTGTTGCCATTGCTTTTGGTGTTTTAGACATGAAGTCCTTGCCCCCACCTATGTCCTGAATGGTATTGCCTAGGTTTTCTTGTAGGATTTTAATGGTTTTAGGTCTAACATTTAAGTCTTTAATCCATCTTGAATTACTTTTTGTATAAGGTGTAAGGAAGGGATCCAGTTTCAGCTTTCTACATATGGCTAGCCAGTTTTCCCAGCACCATTTATTAAATAGGGAATCCTTTCCCCATTTCTTGTTTTTGTCAGGTTTGTCAAAGATCAGATAATTGTAGATTTGCGGCATTATTTCTGAGGGCTCTGTTCTTTTCCATTGATCTATGTCTCTGTTGTGGTACCAGTACCATGCTGTTTTGGTTACTGTAGCCTTGTAGTATAGTTTGAAGTCAGGTAGCATGATGCCTCCAGCTTTGTTCTTTTGGCTTAGGATTGACTTGGCGATGCGGGCTCTTTTTTGGTTCCATATGAATTTTAGTTTTTTCCAATTCTGTGAAGAAAGTCATTGGTAGCTTGATGGGGATGGCATTGAATCTGTAAATTACCTTGGGCAGTATGGCCATTTTCACGATATTGATTCTTCCAACCCATGAGCATGGAATGTTCTTCCATTTGTTTGTATCCTCTTTTATTTCATTGAGTAGTGGTTTGTAGTTCTCCTTGAAGAGGTCCTTCACATCCCTTGTAAGTTGGATACCTAGGTATTTTATTCTCTTTGAAGCAATTGTGAATGGGAGTTCACTCATGATTTGGCTCTCTGTTTGTCTGTGATTGGTGTACAAGAATGCTTGTGATTTTTGTACATTGATTTTGTATCCTGAGACTTTGCTGAAGTTGCTAATCAGCTCAAGGAGATTTTGGGCTGAGACAGTGGGGTTTTCTAGATATACAATCATGTCATCTGCAAACAGGGACAATTTGACTTCCTCTTTTCCTAATTGAATACCCTTTATTTCCTTCTCCTGCCTGATTGCCCTGGCCAGAACTTCCAGCACTATGTTGAATAGGAGTGGTGAGAGAGGGCATCCCTTTCTTGTGCCAGTTTTCAAAGAGAATGCTTCCAGTTTTTGCCCATTCAGTATGATATTGGCTGTGGGCTTGTCATAGATAGCTCTTATTATTTTGAGATACGTCCCATCAATACCTAATTTATCAATAAATGTAATCCAGCATGTAAACAGAACCAAAGACAAAAACCACATGATTATCTCAATAGATGCAGAAAAGGCCTTTGCAAAATTCAACAACCCTTCATGCTAAAAACTCTCAATAAATTAGGTATTGATGGGACGTATCTCATTTTTGTGCTTTTTGCCAGGCCACTAATTTTTGAGAAGATACCAAATACGGTGAATTTTACCTTGGTGGGTGCTAGATACTTTTAAATTCCTATAAGTATTCTATTTTCTTAATCTCAAATTTTTTTCTTAAGATTTATTTTTAATTAACACATAAAAATTGTACATATTTATGAGGTATAGTGTGATATTTCAATACATGGGTATATTGTATGATGATCAAATCAGGGTAATTAACTTATCCATCACCTTAAACATTTAGCATTTCTTTGTGATGAAAACATTCAAAATCCTCTTTTTTAGCTGTTTTGAAATATATAATACAGTACTGTTAATTATATTTACTCTACTCTGCAATAGAACACCAGAACTTATTTCTCTTATCTGTCTATAATTTTTTACCCATTTACTAATCTCTCCCCATCCTTCCCTCAACCCTAACCTCCTCATTCCCTAGTAACCACTGTTCTACTCTGTACCTCTATGAGATCAGCTTTTGTAAATTCCATAAATGAGTGGATCAGGTGTTATTTGTATTTCTGTGTCTGGCTTATTTTCTTCAACATAATGTCTTCCAGGTTTATCTATGGTGCCACAAATGACAGCATTTCTTTTGGCCAATAGTATTCCATTGTTTATATGTACCACATTTTATAATCCACTATCTGTTGGTGAACACATAGGTTGCTTTTATATCTTGTCTATTGTGAATCGTGCTGCAGTAAATATAGGAGTACATATATCTTTTCAATATACTGTTCTCATTTCGTTTGGGTAAATAGCCAGTAGTGGGACTGCTGGATCATATGTTAGTACTGTTTTTAATTTTTTGAGGAAATACCATACAGTTTTCCATAGTGGCTGTACTAGTTTACGTTCCCACCAATAGTATAGCACATTTCTTATTTCTTTACATCCATGGCAGCATTTGTCATTTTTGTACTAGCCATTCTAATTGGGGTGAGATAATATCCCATTATGGTTTTGATTTGTATTTCTGTGATAATTAGTGATATTGAGCATTTTTCCATATACCTATTGGATATTTGTATTTATTCTTTTTAAAAAAAGTCTATTTAGATTTTTTGACCATGTTTTAATCAAATTATGTATTTTTTTGCTATTAAGTTGTTTTAATGTTTTATATATTCTGGATATTAATCCCTTTTCAGATACATACTTTGCAAATATTTTCTACTATTCTGTAGATTGTTTCTTTCCTTTGTTGATTATTTCCTTTGTTGGGCAGTAACTTTTTAGTTTGAGGTAATCCCACTTGTCTATTTTTGCTTCTCTTGCCTGTATTTTTGAATTCTTACCCCAAAATTCTTATCCAGACCAATGTCATGAAGCATTTCCCCCATGTTTTCTTCCAGTAGTTTTATAGTTTCAGGTCTTACATTTAAGTGTTCAATCCATTTTGTGTTGATTTTTATATATGGTAAGAGATGGTGGTCTAGTTTTATTATTCTGCATATAGATGTCCAGTTTTATTGGCACTGTCTATTGAAGAGACCATCCTTTACCCAATGTGTGTTCCTGGCTCCTTTATTGAAAATCAGTTGATTGTAAGCACATCAATACATTTCTGTGTTGTCTGTTCTGTTCCATTGGTCTATATGTTTATTTTTATGCCAACACCATCCTGTTTTGGTTACTGTAGCTTTATAGAATACTTTGAAGTCAGTGTTATGCCTCCAGCTTTGTTCTTTTTGCTCAAAATGGCTTTGGCTATTTGGAGTCTTTTGTGCTTCCATATGAATTTTATAATTTTTTCTGTGTCCGTGAAGAATGCCATTGATACCTTGATAGAGATTGCATTGAATCTGTAGATTGGGTAGTATAGACATATCAACAATATTAATTATTGCTATTCATGAAAATGGAATATTTTTCCATTTATTTGTATCCTCTTCAGTTTCTTCCATCAGTGTTTTATAGTTTTCATTGTAGAGATCATTCACATCCTCGGTTAAATTTATTCCTGTCTATTTTTTTGCAGCTCCTAAATGGAGTTGCTTTCTCGATGTCTTTTTCAGACTGTTCACTATTGTCATATAGAAATGCTAGTGATTTGTGTATGTTGCTTTTGTATGCTGCAACTTTACTGCACTTTGTTTATTCTAACAATTTTTGGTGGCATCTTTAGGGTTTTCTATAAATAAGATAATGTCATCTGCAAACAGTAACAGTATTATTTCCTTCTTTCCAATTTGTATGCCCCTTATTTCTTTTGCCCAATTGTTCTGGCTAGGACTTCCAGTACTATGCTGAATAAAAGTGGCAAAAGTGGTCATATTTGTCTTATTCCAGATCATACAGGAAAAACTTTCAACCTTCCCCTATTCAGTATATTAGTTGTGGGTTTGTCATATGTGACCTTTATTATGTTGAGGTATGTATCTTCTATACCTAATTTGTTTAATGTTTTTTATCATTAATGGATGTTGAATTTTATCAAATGCTTTTTCTGCATTTTAAATTTATCATATGGCGTTTGTCCTTGATTCTGTTGATGTGATGTATTATGTGTTAATTTGCATATGTTGAACCATCCTTTTATTCCTGAGATAATTTATACTTGATCATGTTAAATGATGTTTTTAATGTGCTGTTGAACTCAGTTTGCTGATATTTTGTTGGGGATTTTTGCATCTATGTTCTTTAAGGCTATTGCCCTATAGTTTTTGTTGTTGTGTTCTTGTCTGGTTAGAACAGTAGGGTTATTCTGGCTTCATACAATGAGTTTGGAAGGATTCTCTCTTCTTTAATTCTTTGGAATGGTTTGAAAAGGATTGATATTTGTTCTTAAGAATTCAGCAGTGAAGGCATCAGATAATGGGATTTTCATTGATGGGAGACTTTCTGTAACTGATTTAATCCTGTTACTTGCTATTGGTCTGTTCAGATTTTCTATTTTGTCCATTCAATTTTGGTAGATTTTATGTATCCAGGAACGTATCAATTTCTTCTAGGTGTTCCAATTTGTTGGTATATAGTTGTTTGTAATAGTCTCATAATTCTTTCTATGTCTATGGTATCAGTTGTAATGTCTTCTTTTCCATTGGATTTTATTTATTTCAATCATCTCTCTTTTATCTTAGTCCCATTACAGGTTTGTCAATTGTGTTTATCTTTTCATAAAACCAACTATTTTTCATTTATCATTTTTTATTCTCTATTTTGTTTATTTCTTCTCTGATGTTTATTATTTATTTTCTTCTAATTTTAGGTTTAGTTTGCTCTTCATTTTCCTATAAGTATGCTTGAACTTTATTCTGGACAGCAGTTAAGTTACTGGAAACAGTTTCATACTTTTGGGTCCTCCTTTTAAATTTTTTTAGGCAGGATCAGACTAGTGTTTAGTCTAGGGCTACTCACTATTTAGGCAAGGTGCTTCTAAATACTCTGTAATATACTTCATGAATTACGATGTTTTCCATTTTGGTGAATGGAAACAGGCAATACACCCCACCTGTGTGAGTCCTGATTTTCATCCAGTGCTTTCAGATAGTTCTTTCCAAGGTCTTGGGTTGTTTCCTCACATGTCTTTATCAGTAGTAATCTGCTGGATACTTTTGTGAGACCTTTTATAGAGCCTTGTAGTTCTCTCTCTCTCTGCTCCTCACACCCCTCTCATACCCTGTCCTGCTAACTGTCTGCCTTGGTCTCCCCGAGTCTCAGTTCTATCTCCTCAGCTCAAACCCACAAGGCTTCACCTGAGTTTCCCTTACCTGCACAGCAGCTAGAAAACTCTCTCAGGTTGGTAAGCTGAAGCAGTCACAATGCTAACCTGATTGTTTCCGACTATTAGGAATCACTTTCCTTTATTGCCTAACATCTGATATCCTGAAAACTGTTGACATATTATATATTTTATGTTCTTTTTTTAATTGGTTGTTTCGGGCAGATAGGTACATCCAGTCCTTGGTATTTCATCTTGACCACAAGAAGAAATCTTTGGACTATTGAAATTTTATCATTTTTCCAATAACCATTTAGGTTTGTTTCATTGAAATCATTGTTATCTTCTTTTTAGTATTAATTGTTCATTTATTTTTACACATGTTTCCCCAATATGGCTTTTGATTGGTTGCCCTAGTCGCTTACATTTTTTCAACCAATTACATTATTCTTCAGAATCTGATAGTACTACTTAAGAGTCTTTAGTTTCACTGCTTCTGCGATTGATGAAACGTTTGCATACGATGATTTTGTTTCTATATTAGAACAGGGTTTTTTTTGTTAATTTTACTTTAAGTTCTGGAATACATGTGCAGAACGTGCAGGTTTGTTATATAGGTATACATGTGCCATGGTGGTTTGCTGCACCTAGCAACCCGTCATTTAGTTTTTAAGCCCCACAAGCATTAGGTATCTGTCCTAATGCTCTCCCTTCCCTTCTCCCTCCCCTTGCCCCAACCCCCGACAGGCCGCAGTTTGTAATGTTCCCCTCCCTGTATCCATGTGTTCTCATTGTTTAACTCCCACTTATGAGTGAGAATACCTGGTGTTTGGTTTTCTGTTCCTGTGTTAGTTTGCTGAGAATGATGGTTTCCATCTTCATCCATGTACCTGCAAAGGACATGATGGCTGCATAGTATTCCATGTTGTATATGTGCCATCTATTCTTTATCCAGTCTATCATCGATGGGCATTTGGGTTGGTCCCAGGTTTGTGCTATTGTAAATAGCGCAGCAATAAACATACATGTGCATGTGTCTTTATACAAGAATGATTTATAATATTTGGGTATACACCCAGTAATGGGATTGCTGGGTCAAATGGTATTTCTGGTTCTAGATCCTTGAGGAATTGCCAACTGTCTTCCACAATGGTTGAACTAATTTACACTCCCACCAACAGTGTAAAAGCATTCCTATTTCTCCACATCCTCACCAGCATCTGTTGTTTCCTGACTTTTTAATGATCACCGCTCTAACTGGCATGAGATGTTATCTCATTGTGTTTTCAATTTGCATTTCTCTAATGACCAGTGATGATGAGCTTTTTTTCATGTTTTTGGCCGCATAAATGTTTTCTTTTGAGAAGTGTCTATTCATATCCTTTGCTCACTTTTTGATGGGGTTGTTTCTTTCTTCTAAATTTGTTTAAGTTTCTTGTAGATTGTGGATATTAGACCTTTGTCAGATGGATAGATTGCAAAAATTTTCTCCCCTTCTGTAGGTTGCCTGTTCACTCCAATGATAGTTTCTTTTGCTGTGCAAAAGCTCTTTAGTTTAATTAGATCCCATTTGTCAAATTTGGCTTCTGTTGCAAGTGCTTTTGGTGTTTTAGTCATAAAGTCTTTGCCCATGCCTGTGTCCTTAATGGTATAATCCAGGTTTTCTTGTAGGGCTTTTATGGTTTTAGGTTTTATATTTAAGTTGTTAATACACCTTGAGTTAATTTTTATATAAGGTGTAAGGAAGGGGTCCAGTTTCAGCTTTCTACATATGGCTAGCCAGTTTTCCCAGCACCATTTATTAAATAGGGGATCCTTTCCCCATTGCTTGTTTGTGTCAGGTTTGTAGAAGATCAAATGGTTGTAGAAGTTTGGTGTTATTTCTGAGGGCTCTGTTCTGTTCTGTTGGTCTATATTATCGGTTTTGGTACCAGCACCATGCTGTTTTGGTTACTGTAGCCTTGTAGTATAGTTTGAAGTCAGGTAGCATGATGCTTCCAGATTTATTCTTTTTGCTTAGGATTGTTTTGGCTACATGGGCTCTTTTTTGGTTCCATATGAAACTTAAATTAGTATTTTCTAATTCTGCAAAGAAAGTCCCTGGTAGCTTGATGGGGATAGCATTGAATCTATAAATTACTTTGGGCACTATGGCCATTTTCATGATGTTGATTCTTCCTATCCATGAGCATGGAATGTTTTTCCATTTGTTTGTGTCCTCTCTTATTTCTTTAAGCAGTGGTTTGTGGTTCTCCTTGAAGAGGTCCTTCATGTCCCTTGTAAGTTGTATTCCTTTATTCTCTTTATAGCAATTGTGAATGGGAGTTTACCTATGATTTGGCTCTCTGCTTGTGTATTATTGGTGTGTAGGAATATTTGTGATTTTTGCACATTGGTTTTGTATCCTGAGACTTTGCTGAAGTTGCTTATCAGCTTAAAGAGTTTTTAGGCTGAGACAATGGGGTTTTCTGAATATACAATTATATCATCTGTGAACAGAGGCAATTTGACTTCCTCTCTTCCTATTTGAATACCTTTATTTCTTTTTCTTGCCTGATTGCCCTGGCTGGAACTTCCAATACTATGTTGAATAGGAATAGTGAGAGAGGGCAACCTTGTCTTGTGCTGGTATTCAATAGGAATGCTTCCAGCTTTTGCCCATTCAGTATGATATTGACTATGGGTTTGTCATAAATAGCTCTTACTATTTCGAGATATGTTTCATCAATACCTAGTTTATGGCGGTTTCTAGCATGAAGTAGTGTTGAATTTTATTGAAGGCCTTTTCTGCATCTATTGAGATAATCGTGTTTTTGTCATTGGCTCTGTTTATGGAAAGCATTTAGCCCATTTACATTGAAGATTAATATTGTTACGTGTGAATTTGATCTTGTCATCATGATGCTAGCTGGTTATTTTATACATTAGTTGTTGTAGTTTCCTCATATTGTCATTGGTCTTTATATTTTGGCATGTTTTTGCAGTGGCTGGTACCAGTTTTTCCTTTCCATATTTAATGCTTCCTTCAGGAGCTCTTATAAGCAGACCTGGTGGTGACAAAAATCTCACAGCATTTGATTGTCTGGAAAGGATTTTATTTCTCCTTTGCTTATGAAGTTTAGTTTGGCTGTATATGAAATTCTGGGTTGAAAATTCTTTTCTTTAAGAATGTTGAATATTGGCCCTCACTGTCTTCAGGCTTGTAGGGTTTCTGCAGGGAGATCCACTGTTAGTCTGATGAGCTTCTCTTTGTAGGTTAACCCGACCTTTATCTCTGGCTGCCCTTAACATTTTTTCCTTTGTTTCAAACTTGGAGTATCTGATGATTATGTGTCCTGGGATTGCTCTTCTCAAGGAGTATCTTAGTGGTGGTCTCTGTATTTCCTGAATTTGAATGTTGGCCTGTCTTGCTAGGTTGGGGAAGTTCTCCTGGATGATATCCTGAATTGTGTTTTCCAACTTGGTTCCATTCTCCCCATCACTTTCAGGAACATGAATCAATCGTAGATTTGATTCACATAGTCTCATATTTATTGGAGGCTTTGTTCGTTCCTTTTAATTATTTTTTCTCTAATCTTCATGTTTTGTTTCATTAATTTGATCTTCAATCTCTGATATCATTTCTTCCACTTGATCGATTCAACTATCCATACTTGTGTATGCTTCACAAAGTTCTCGTGCTGTTTTTCAGCTCCATCAGGTCATTTATGTTCCTCTCTAAACTGGTTATTCTAGTTAGCAGTTCCTGTAACCTTTTATCAAGTTTCTTACCTTCCTTGGATTGGGTTAGAACATGCTCCTTTAGCTCATAGGAGTTTGTTATTACCCACCTTCTGAAGCCTACTTCTGTCAATTCGTCAATATCATTCTCTGTCCAGTTTTATGCCCTTGCTGGAGAGGAGTTGTGATCATTTGGAGGAAAGTAGGCATTCTATTTTTTGGAATTTTCAGCGTTTTTGTGCTGGTTTTTCCTCATTTTTGTGGATTTATGTGCCTTTGATGTTTGAGGCTAATGACTTTTGTATGGAGTTTTTGTGGGGGGGTTCTTTTTGTTGATGTTGAAGTTGTTGCTTTCTGTGTGTTAGTTTTTCTTCTAACAGTCTGGCCCCTCTTCTGCAAGTCTGCTGCAGCTTTCTGGAGGTCCACTCCAGCCCTTGCTCACCTTGGTATCACCAGTGGAGGCTGCAGAACAGCAAAGATTGCTTCCTACTCCTTCCTCTGGAAGCTCCGTCCCAAAGCGGCACCAGCCTGATGCCAGCTGGTGCTCTCCTGTATGGTGTCTTTTGACCCCTGTTGGGAGGTCTCTCCCAGTCAGGAGGCACAGGGGTCAGGGACCCACTTTAGGAGGCAGTCTGTCCCTTAGCAGAGCTAGAGCACTGTGCTGGGAGAATCCTTGTCAGGATCAGCTGCTCTCTTCAGAGCTGGCGGGCAGGAAAGTTTAAGTCTGCTGAAGCTGCGCCCACAGTTGCCCCTTCGCCAAGGTGCTCTGTCCCAGGGAAATGGGGTTTTATCTATAAGCCCCTGACTGGGGCTGCTGCCTTTCAGAGATGCCCTGCCCAGAGAGAAGGAATCTAGAGAGGCAGTCTGGTCACAGCCGCTTTGCTGTGCTATGGTAAATTCTGCCCAGTCCAAACCTCCCGGCCCCGTTAGCATTGTCAGGGGAAAACCGCCTACTCAAGTCTCAGTAATGGTGGACACCCCCCCACCGCCCCACCAAGTTCAATTGTCCCAGTTTGACTTCAGACTGCTGTGTTGGCAGTGAGAATTTCAAGCCAGTGGTTCTTAGCTTGCTGGGCTCCGTGGGAGTGGGACCCACTGAGCGAGACCACTTGGCTCCCTGGCTTGGGTCCCACTTCCAGAGGAGTGAATGGTTCTGTCTCGCTGGGATTCCAGGCACCACTGGGTTATGGGAAAAAAAAAAAAAAAACTGCAGCTAGCTCAGTGTCTGCCCAAATAGTCTCCCAGTTTTGTCCTTGAAACTCAGGACCCTGGTGGTGTAGGCACACCAGGGAATCTCCTGATTTGTGGATTGCAAAAACCATGGGATAAGCGTAGTATCTGGGCTGGGTAGCACAGTCCCTCACAGCTTTGCTTGGCTGAGGGAGAGCGGTCCCCTGGCTCCTTGCACTTCTCATGTGGGGCGATGCCCCACCCTACTTCTGCTCGCCCTCCGTGGGTTGGACCCACTGGCTAACCAGTCCCAGTGAGATGAACTGGGTACCTCAGTTGTAAATGGAGAAATCACCCACCTTCTACATTGGTCTCACTGGGAGCTGCAGACCAGAGCTGTTATTCGGCCATCTTGCCAGATTCTCTGAAAATGCTTGTTAAGGAGTTTACTTCTCATTTCTCTAAAAGATACTTGGGAGAGACAGTTTATTTAAAAGTATTACATCTCTTAATATATTGAAAACTTTTCCTGTGAGGTTATATTAAATTTACAACTTTTTTTTTATTACAACAGAGATAACATAAGCAAACTTACACTTACTCTGATGAAAAACTTAAAATGCACTGAACACTACTATGATAGAAGCCAGTTGCTAACATTGAATTTATGGTTTGCTTTCTTAATATGTTATACAGTAAGCCACCATTTATTGAATGGATTAACTACATGGGACCCTCCCTTCTATGTTTTATCTGTGTACACATACCCTTACACCTTGGGGCCCAGCTTAACAGCAAAGTTCAATAGCTCCTGTCTCCTACTGAACATTTAGCATATTCCAAGGTAACTTCTGCCATTTTACATTTTCCTCCTCCCTCACTAATCACACATCCAATTCCACAGATTTGGCATCTTCCGATTTAAACGTGGTGTATAAGGATTTAGTATATATTGAAAAATATCTCTCAAGATTCTCTTGAGAGTTAACTGTGTAAAGTATAGATTTTACTTTGCATAAAAGTAGGTAAAATAAACAGATTGCAAGGCTATTGATGCTGTCACATTTTCAGTAAATGTGAAATTATGTATGTATGTGTATATATATATACACACACACACTTTTTTTTTTAAATTTAGGATTTGCTTTCCCATATGCTTCATATGGACCCACGTCAGCGGTATACTACTGAACAAATATTAAAGCATTCATGGATAACTCACAGAGACCAGTTGCCAAGTGATCAGCCAAAGAGAAATGATGTGTCACATGTTGTTAAGGTAAAACAAACATACTTTTATGTGCCTTCGAGATATCAGATACCTAATAAACCCATTGTGTGCCACTTGCTGATGACATTTAAATAATTCCTTAAAATATCTTTATTTTTTAAAGATAGATTTTTTTAAATTAACAACCACGTATTTTTCTTAGCTTACTTTATTACTGCCTTTCAGATGAAACAATAAAAATTTCTTGATTGTACCTGCCTTGCTTTCGAGAGATGCTGGAATTAGCATTGGGCTAAATGCAAGTTTCATATTGAAATAAAAGATTGCTGTTAGTTCTTAATTTATAACTGTTCATGAAACCATTCCTATATCCATATATTGAACCAAGTTTTTAAATGTTAGTGTTTTAACAATTTTTTGTAAAAAGCAGTTATTGAAATGAAAAACATACAAGTAATATTGATTCATCAGTGCACAGATCTAATATATTGAATTATTTTCTTAGGAAAACATTTCATTCTAGATAAATGTCTCATGATATCATGTGAAAGTTTTTTTTTTTAAACTCCAGAATTTGTACTTAGTTTGTGACATTTTCTCATTACTTTAGGGAGCAATGGTTGCAACATACTCTGCCCTGACTCACAAGACCTTTCAACCAGTCCTAGAGCCTGTAGCTGCTTCAAGCTTAGCCCAGCGACGGAGCATGAAAAAGCGAACATCAACTGGCCTGTAAGATTTGTGATGTTCCTAGGCCAAACTGGATGAAGATGAAATTAAATGTGTGGCTTTTTTCCTAATCTTATCAAAGGCATCGTTTTCTGCTAAATTACTTGAATATTAAGTAATATTAAATCCCCATTTTTAGGGGAAGTGAGATTTAAAAAACCATTCACAGGTCCACAATATTCATACTATGTGTTTGCAGTAGTGTTCAAGTGTTTATTTAAGCATATAATTGGTGTCCACCAGGTCCTCACAACTTCTCTGCACACTGGCTTCTAAAATTCCTTTCAAATAAAGTTACTTTAATATTTTTTTTCTTGTTTCATACGATTATGGTTTGGGGAGTCATTACCAACAATCAGGATACATATATAATAGTATGACAAGCAATGTTAGTATTTTTAAACATCAGATCCTGAAGGAAGGACAGGCTTTTTCTAATAAAAGAAAAACAACAAAAACTTATTATAAAAGCTTGTTATTCTGTAAAACCAAAGGACTCCATTCATTTGACTCACTGTAGTTACTAAAATGTAAACATAGTGGTTTGGTGCCAGAGCAAAATACATTTGTGCTAATATATGAATTCTTGATATAGTTGGTGCCAAAGTTTTTATAGAAGAATTATTATCTCAGATAATGTGTGCAGGCAGATCTGTATATTATCCATAAGTGGCCTCATTTAGAAATAAAGGTTTTTATAAGGCTTCTGTAAATTTTACATCAAATGGAAATTTAGTACAAGTGAAACTTTCTTTTTCCAAAGGCTTTATACTGTTGGTGTAATCTTATAAATAGGTCATGGTTAAGCCTTTGAAAATGAAGTATGTGGTGTTGACACTATCCTGGTGTTATATAAACTGACTTTCAAGTTAACCAATTGGATTTAATCATCATCTATCCCCTTTATAAATGAACTACACTGTTGTTTTTCTGACTTCGATGTGCTTTGAAGTACAGTGTAGCATATTATTCTACCTTGAATCCTATGGTAATACAGTTGACATCTTGCTATAGTGGACTTGTGCATATAGCACACATGATATAGTATATTGTATTACAGTAAACTTTAGACAATGCTACTTAATCATTTTACTTCATGAAGATAAACTAACATTTTAAATGAATAATATTAATGGTCTACATAAAATTTGAGCACATTTTAAAATCATATTTATAAAAAACTGGCCAAATTGGTCTTATTTAATGTATAATTCAGAACCACTGTGTAGTATGTATTCTTTTCTCTAAATGATGAAATGCTAAAGAATCATTTCACGTTGTTGAAGAAAATACCATTGCTACAACAACAGCAGCAGCTACTACTACTACTATTACTACTACTGACAGAAAGAATTCATGAATGTAAACTGGAGGATATCACAGTTTTCTTTAGTGAATATAAGTGAACTACTTGTGCGTGTTAGGTGTACTATTTGCTATGTATTTTACTTTGCTTCATTCAGAGAGAAAGTTGATTACTGAGTGCTGAATTACACAATTTAGGCTAGGAAACTTGTAACTTTGGTATTTAATAAAAGAAACAACTATACATATTCTCTTTGTAATGTAAATAATCTATACCCCATGCACAAATATCTGTTTCCTGGGTGTGATATATAAAAGTATGTATTCTTATTTTGAGGTATCTTTTGGAAATAATTGAAAGAGATTAAAGAACAATTTATGCCACATGAAAAATAATTACTTAGAAGTAGTTAGGTATCATGTCTTATGGCTTTTTATGTTCCATTTTGGCTTTTTTTCTCATTTGCTTTATTAATATATGTACTTGCATGTAACAGTTTGTATGCATATATTCTGACTTATTTTCCTTCTGTCATTATCTTGTGCTGTTATGCCTTCTTCCTATCAGAATTGATATGTCAAACTCCGAGGTGTGATTTTGGTGTTGAAGTTTTCAGAACAGAGATACTATTTCCATGGATGCATTTTAAGTAATAAAATTAGGGGAAGTGAAATCAGAAAATGAAAAATGATTACAAAATAACTTTCAGGTTTTCTATAATCAATGGCTTTAAAAAGTAGACAGTATTAATTAATTTTAAATTACCTTGCTCAGAAAGGTCATGCCATACAGTCCTGTCATAAAAGGAGCACTATAAGAATTAAGCATTGAACAGCATGATTTCTGACCACCCAGTGAGGACTGACAGTGTATAAAAGACACAGGTATGGTACTGGATGTACCTGATAATTGTTTGAGAGTTTTCTACTGAAAAACTCAAATATGCTAGCTTAACAACAGTAGTAGGGGGCAACCTTATTATATGGGAAAGCTTCAAAATATACTGTCATTTTGTAGAAGGAGCCCAGGTAAGGATGCCTAATCCTGTCCAGTTTGGCTAGAACTCCATAGCCAAAAATGCAGATTTGGATTGAACATTTTTTTGATGGGGCTTCTATCTATGCTTAACTAGTAAAAACACATCTTTTCTATAAGACTTTAGAATACTGTGGTTTCTAATGGGTTCTTGAATAATTATTTTGCATTGTGTTTTTCTAGTTAATGGTTTTTGGTAGTATTTAATGATAGCACAGTTTGGGGTTTTATTGTTCTTGAAGGGGGAGGATATTGAATTTGTTTTTCTTAGAGAAAACATCAGGTTTGCTCAAATAGACTAACAACCTGTTGTCCTTAAGCACATACTACCATGAATAAACTCAGGAAACAATTTTCAAGAAAATTCGAATGCAGTCCTGGTGATGGGGATTTTTTGTGGGAAAAAAAACAATGGTTTCAAGTCCTTTCACAAAGATCAAACTTCAGCCTATTTTGTTAGACTCAGCAATGTCTAAAACATCATTGTTTTTTGTAATTTATTGTCACTGGTAATTCAATATAATAAAACAATTTTGATAGCACCTCTGTTTGGCTCAAAGGGATTCCATATGTTTAGGCAACCCACAATCTTAAGAACAGATGCTTGGTATTTATAATGTCTGCCCATTGGAACAACATGTTAAAATAGTACTGCCCAGAGAAACTTGCATACAGATTGACTAGTATTTTCTAGATAGAGCTCTTTCATATATGAAGAAGGAAAACAACCATTTATCTTGGCTCTAAGGCCCACGAGAAAACTTAGGCTTTAAAGTAGGCAAAGCATATTTGTGGTATTCTGTACATTCTCTTTCTCCTGGCTTTCCAGCCCCTTCATGCTATCTATCTTACTTGAGCTCCTCACAACAATACTCCATCAACGAAGTTTACCCTATCCCCAGAAGGATTCTGTGTGGTCCTTACTCCTTGTTCCTTCCTCTTCCTCTTCCCCAAATCAGGATATCCAATCTGTCAGAACAGAGATTTCCAGCTAAAAAGGTGAAAGGAAAGCTATCTTATTAAATTAATTTACATTTTTCTGTCAGTAGCTAATAGTTAATTGGCATTTTTTTAAGGAAGTTGTGCATTAATCAAGTTTCTAGTTGCTGGATCTTCAGGCAATCTAACAAGGTGATAATAATTTTAAATTCAGTTCTTATCAGGGAAAACATTTTGGGGGAAAGGAACAGTGTGTCCCAGGGTCAGAGTATCTAATAAACTGTTTCTTTTTTTGCACAATTTCCTTCCTACTTCCTTTCTACTTCTCAATCTACCTTTTCTCTTAAAAACTTACTTTTAAGCTTTTTAATCACAATGAACTTCTATGACAAAATGATGTGGAGGTAGACAAGAGATTGGCGATTATTTCTGTATATGTTGTTTTTAAACCCATAGTTTTGTATTCTTGTTTCTCACAGTACATGACCTGTATAGCATAAGAAGTTTTATTCCCCCCAACCCCCGTCCCATTCCTGTTATAAAGAAAAAAAGCACAGAAAGATTGAATCCAAACTACTCATGGAGTCCAAATTTTTCCAGATCCCTTTTCCAGATTTTAGGACCTAGAAATCCTTTAAGTCACAATGTTATTTCAAAAAAAAAAAAAAAAAAAAAAAAAAAGCAAGCCATATTAAGTATATATTGGCCAATCGCAATTAAACTTCTTTTTAAAACATTTTTGTTTTACATTTCAAAGCTTATTCAGGCATTTTTGGCATATACCTCAAGATCAATGACTGTTGAAATTAGCAGAATAAATCAATAGTGGGCTATTTGCCTTTTTATATGGGAATATAGTGGCATTGATAGTGATTATTCACAACATACATTATACTCATGGATGCACTGTTCCTGGTTTTATTCTTACAGTATAGTGAATTCTATCATATACTTTCAATAAAATGTTTGATCACCTAAAATTCAGTTTGGTTGCTAATATATAAGAGAAAAGGGAACTATACTTGAAGATATTAAATTATAGACATAAGAAGTTTCTTTGAAATATTTAGAAAAACAAAAGTAATTTTAGAATATGGAAATCCAAGCTTACATTATATTGGCAAATTACGTATGTTTCAATTATTCACTAAATAAATTTTAGCTAAATGCTTATAAATAAATATATATATGTAATTGCCAAGTTAGGGTTTGCTTTGTATTCACATTTCTAAACGCCGGGCAATAGAGCTTCTGTGGATGACTGTTTTGCTGTAATTCCAACTGTCTAGTTATGGGAACTAATTTATTCTTCAAAAGGTATTTATTAAGCATCTAATTTTAGGTGGACAATTATAGAGAATGTACGAATTGCATTCGTTTCTTAAAAAATTGTCAAAATGTGACCGATTAGGTTATTTACTTTTATCTTTCCTATGAACTAATATTGCTCAGGTCACATTTTCTTTCTCTTTCCAAATTCATTCTCTCTGAAATTGCTACCCCTTATAACAAATATGTAGTTTTGTTTTTTAGTATGATAAAATTATTTTTAACAGCAGGAAAGCAGTCTATCAACAAACAGCCGGCCAGGCACAGTGGCTTCATGCCTGTAATCCCAGCAGTTTGGGAGGCTGAGGCGGTGGATCACCTGAGGTCAGGAATTCGAGGCCAGCCTGACCAACATGGAGAAACCCGTCTCTACTAAAAATACAAAATTAGCCGGGCGTGGTGGCGCATGCCTGTAATCCCAGCTACTCGGGAGGCTGAGACAGGAGAATCACTTGAACCTGGGAGGCAGAGGTTGCGGTGAGCCAAGATTGTGCCAATTTCACTCCAGCCTGGGCAACAAGAGTGAAACTCCGTCTCAAAAAAAAAAAAAAAAAAAAAGGAAAGAAAAGAAACAGCCATTTAAAAAGTTACACATGAAACCTTAAATATCCAAATGCCAGCATGGTTTGTAAGTTAGAATTTATCTTGCATTAAATTCCATAGTACAAAAAAGGGAGAAGGTGGTTTTTCTGTTTGATTAAAAAAAAAAAAAAAGGAAGTACTGTTGGTAGTTGGGAGTTACATAGGCTTTATGAAGCGACCACAGTTTGCTATAGCCACATTTTTACATCCCAAGCACTTTTGAATTCCTAAACTTGTTTCTGATATTAAATATATATATATATACACTGATATTTCATTGCATTTCTGAAGACTGAAATGGCATTAAATAAAAGTTGTGTGTAAATTTGATTTACGTGTACTTAAAAGCTTAAAAGCTGCAAAGCTGCAGTTAAACAATCCCCAGTGTTCAAAAACTATTTTATTTTTCTGACTATATTATGAATTTTATGTTACCATTTATTTTATTAATGTTTTCTTTAAACCATTGGTTTTTTGACATTAAAGTTTTCATTTATTATACTAAATTTTTTATCATGTAAGACCAAATCCAGTAGTTCATTTTACAATGTTTTTTTTCTCTCACAATGCTGCTAAAGAAATGGCTATCATTTTGAATTTACAACATGCCAAAGAAGACATAGAAGTTATATTTATTTTTGTTCTTGTTAAAACTCTGTGAGCAACAGTTCTCAAGATATGTTAAATTACTGGCATTCTCTGGGTACTAAATAAAAAGGCTGCAACTTTCTAACATTTTTACCGTTGACCTTTGCTTGATCATTTTTGGATATAAAATTTTGTGTCTTTTATTAAACACATACAGCTAATTGCAGAATTCATTGGAAATGATACACCTTGTTCAGGGGCCAGGTGTAACAGGTGTTTCAGGATATTGCTTTTCAATGCATATACCCTGATATGTCCTAAACTCTAGTATTTTTCCAACTTGCTCTTCTAATATTCTTATAAGGCAAGGAAATTCAATAAAATGAACATTAAAGCTTACAGTATTTTTAGGACTTATCAGGAAAATGCATTTGTTTGCAAGTTAGATAAGGTGACAACCTTTTCTACAGCAAAAAACAATTAAAATTTTAGTCTCTAAAGATTGGCAAAATTTTTTAAACCTCAGAATCAAGTAGAGTAACAGAAATTTATGAAAAAAAGAAGTCACACGTGTATGCCGTGTTAATTTATAACAGCTGTACATATACACAGAAATTTTATTTCATATGCGGGTCAAAAATGCATTTGGAGCCCGGTGATCAAAAGCACCATGTACCTCTTCTGTTTCTCTCAGTCAACTTCTTAAAGGTAAACAGGACTGACACTAGGCCAACTTTGGTAAGTGTGCAAAAATTGCTTTCATATTGGCCACGTCTTTTTAATCTCTTTTCTGCTTTTGCTTTCATGTCTTCCATCTCCCAGCCCCTTAATAAAATATCTGATCACCATTTATACATAATACTTTAAAAACCTTATTCTTATGAAAGTGTTACTACATTCTGCAGTTGTATTTTAAGCATTAGCTACCAAAATAGGTAATGCATTTTTTTGGTCAGTGAGACCCTTAAATAATTTAGGCTTACCAAACTGAACATGATACAGTTTTCTTTCTTTCTTTTTTTTTTTTTGAGGTGAAGTCTCGCTCTGTCGCCCAGGCTGGAGTGCAGTGGCGTGATCTCGGCTCACTGCAAGCTCTGCTTCCTGGGTTCACGCCATTCTCCTGCCTCAGCCTCCCAAGTAGCTGGGACTACAGGCGCCTGCCACCACGCCCGGCTAATTTTTTTTTTTTTTTTTTTTTGTATTTTTTAGTGGTGACGGGGTTTCACCATGTTAGCCAGGATGGTTAACTTTGAGGTACCGTCGAAGTACCTCAAAGTGAGAGATAGAAGTATCAGACCACAATTTGCTTCTCCCATGATTCCCCATGTGTCCTCTTGAACAAACAGATTGAAACTGCTGGGGACATATTTCTGAAGATAGAATTTACATTCTTTTACTATTGGCTTCTCCTAGAACCTAGAACCTACTCTACCCAAGCACAAAGCAACCTATTTCTAGTTCTGTTATTTCCTCATCCCTCTGCCCCACCTCCATGCCTAAGCATAGGTTAGAACCCGGGTTTTGCCTTTTTCTTTCCTTTGGCTTTAAGACTCTCAGATACATTTGGTATATTTTCTGAATGTAGGTACAGTGTTCTACACTTTTTTTTTTTTTTAAAGAAAGTATTGTAAAGTACACCACCATATGTAACATCTCTGATCGTTCCATTTCTGACAGAAATACTTTGTTAATAGATGCATTTTTTTTACTGAACAAATGTGTATTGTTTCTGTGCCAGACACTGATTTTATTCTCTTTCTAAAAGAGATTCAAGGTTGTTTATGGTAACAGTCATATATACAATAAGGATGCTAAAGTGAAACACAAAATCATGAAAATTAAAGGAAAAAAAAGTACGCCAAGAGCAAGGGATAATAAGGAATTTACTTGAACATTAATTTAACTCTGAGCTTCCTGACAGGAAAAGCAAGAAGAGAAATTTAGCAGGTTACATAATTATGTGAGAGGAAGAATGCTAATTCTTCAACAGATACTTTTTGCTGATACTAAGATTTTTAAAGCATTTAACAAAGAAGAACCTTATACAAGGGGCATGGAACTGCATAATGTCTTTAACCATGATTTTGCAGCAAATCCATTAGTACATTTTTTGGTTGCAAGTACTAGTTCCATAGATAAACTGGTTTAAAAAGCATAGGGGATTCATATCTTAGTCAAAGTCATGGGGACATTTTTTTTCCTCCATCACTCAGATCTGTTTTCAATGCGGGCCCATTCTCAGGCATTACAATGGCAAGATGGCAATAGCAGGTCAAAACTTTACCTCCTCTCTCATGTGTAGCTCCTCGGGGTTGAGTCAACTCCATAAGAAATAATTGAACTGAAAGTGGGAAAAGGGGTGAGCCCTCTGACGGAAAGTAATGCATTGTAACCAGAATAAGGGCAAATAGATGGTGGATAGCAAACTACATTTCCGATTCTCCTTTTGGCTACTCAGTATCCTTCTCATATGTACAATTTTTAAATGCCTACGCCTACATATAATGCATATACCACCATTACCTGAAAAGAATACCTGAATTATCATCCATTTTTGTAATGTAACTTCAGAACAAAGAACTAGGTGATTTACAGTTCCCTCAGGGAGGGATGATGGCTGACTTATAGATAAGTTTTTGTTGTAGTTTCTCTTCAGTATCATTGTGTTTTCCATTTGAAATTTAGTTGGGTTTGTTTACATTTGATTTCAGTTTTAGCCCCACTTTTCTATTCTTACTGATTTGTTTTTTTTGAATATGTACAACATATTAACATGTTTTCAAAAGTAAAAACCATACAGACAGGTATACTCAGAGAACTGTCACTTTCTTCTTTTATCTTCCCCACCCCATTTTCCCACACTCCTTGTAGGTAACCAACTTCATTGTTTTGGTGTTCATGCTTTATGTGTTAATCCAAAGATAAGCAGATGTATATGTATACTTCCTTATACATTTTTACAGCTGCATAGTACTTCATTGTGTATATGTGCTATAGTTTATCCAACCAAACTCCTGTGCTTTGACAGGTAATTTCCAATATTTCACAATTACAAATAATGCTGCAATAAATAACCTTATGTGTATACATTTTCATACTGCTGATGTATCATTTTGAGAAATTTCCGAAATTGAGATTGCTCTATTGGAGGATAAGTACATATGTAATTTTTTTAGCTATTGCCAAAATCCCCTCCATAGGTATTATGCCATTTTATATTTTTCCCAGCAGTATATGAGAGCACCTTATTTTCCCTAGCCTCACCAACAGAGCGCATTGAGAGATTTGATATTTTTGCCAAGTTGCGGAGTAAGAAATGGAACCTCATTGTAGTTTTAGTTTGTATTTTTCTTATTATGAGTGAGGTTGAATATATTTTCATATTTTTGTGTCTATAAGATGTGGCACTGTTCACAATAGCAAGGAGTTGGAGCCAGCCCAAATGTCCATCAATGATAGAATGGATTGAGGGTGTGGCTCATGTACACCATGGAATACTATGCAGCCATGAGAGGAGATGAGCTAATGTCCTTTGCAGGGACATGGATGAAGCCGGAAACCATCATTCTCAGCAAACTATCCAGGATCAGAAAACCAAACACTGCATATTCTCACTCCTGAGTGGGAGTTGAACAGTGAGAACACATGGACACAGGGAGCATGTTGGGGGCTTGGGGGGCTAGGGGAGCGATAACATTAGGAGAAATACCTAATATAGGTGATGGGTTGGTGGGTGCAGCGAATCACCGTGGCACGTGTATACCTATGTAACAAAACTGCACGTTCTGCACATGTAACCCAGAACTTAAAGTATAAATTAAAAAAAGATTTTGGTCTCTGTTCCTCAACTTTCAAAAGCCTTTTCTGTAAATTAGGGCTGTTAACCATTTATCTCCCATATATGTTGCAAATTTGTTCTCCCAGATTGTCATTTGTTTTTTACTTTACTTATGGTACTTTTATATGCAAATTTTTCAAACTTGTTTTATGCAATCAAAATTATATTTTTATTTTATTCTATCTGGATTTTTAGTCATAGAAAGCTTTTCTCAATATGTAAATTGTAGAATAATATACTTTCTTCTAATATTTGTATAGTTTTTACTTTGTATTTAGCTCTATCATCTATTTTGGTTTTATTCTTGTGTGGTGTTAAGAATATATCTAATTGTATCCTTTTCCAAATGGCTATCTAGTTTTTCCAGCACCAGTTGTAAAATCACTAACTAACTTAGCCAAAGTGATTTGAGAAATACTACCCTTCTCATACACTACACTTTTATATATAGCTGGCTTTTTTTTCCCTTGAACTTATTATTCTATCACATTGATTTATCTGTACAATGTTCCAATGCTATACTGTTTGACTTATGGAGGCTTTCTGGTAGAGTGTTTAAATATCTGACAGGGCTAGTTCTCTCCTGCCTCAAGACCTTCCTTTTCAGTGTTTTCCTAGCCATTCTTCTGTGTTTATTTTTCTATATGAACTTTAGAATCAACTTGTCTATGCCTCATAAAAAAGTAGCGAAATTTTAACTACCTCAACATGCAGTGGTGGAGAGAGAACAAAATTTTTGCAATAAAATTTCTCATTCGGATTATGAGAAAATGGGAAGTAATACTCTATGGTCCTCAGTCCATAAAACATGACACACTTCTGGACTGGAATAGGATGCATTGCCCTAGCAACAGGAATGAGACCCTCAGTCACCCAACCTGTGAGCCTCTGGTTTTGCTCCCTTAGAGTATGTTCATTGTCCTCCATGGCCACATCTGAGATAGGCATTTGGATTATCTTAATAAAGCTGCTCTCATTAGCAGCCTGCTTTGTCTCGGTGCCTCTAGGAACTAGAGATTGACTTAGGCCAGTGGTTCTCGAAGTGTGGCCCCTGGACAAGCAGCACCAGTATCATCTGGGAACTTGTTAGAAATGCAGATTCTTGAGCCTACTTCAGATCTACTGAATCAGAAACTCTGGTATCTAGGGATCCGTAGTTTAACAAGGTAATTTTGATGCATGCTCAAATCTGAAATCTACCGGTTTAAGGATTGAATAAGTACAGGTTACTTGCCAATTTTGAGAATTCTCTGATAATATAGCAGCTTTAAAAGTTTCACCTTACTTTCTTTAGTTTTATTTGACAAACACCATGAATTAGTAACCCAACCAAGAAAGTTTGTTAAGTCATTGTATTAGTCCATTTTCATGCTGCTGATAAAGACACACTCAACTGGGCAATTTGCAAAAGAAAAAGCTTTAATGGACTTACAGTTCCATGTGGCTGGGGTGGCAGTAGGCAAGGAGAAGCAAGTCATATCTTACATGGATGGCAGCAGGCAGAGAGAAGCTTGTGCAGGGAAACTCCCATTTTTAAAACCATCAGATCTCGTGAGACTTATTCACTATCAGGAGAGTAGCATAGGAAAGAACCGCCCCCATGATTCAATTACCTCCAACTGGGTTCCTCCCATGGAACATGGGAATTGTGGGAGTTACAATTCAAGATGAGATTTAGGTGGGGACATAGCCAAACCATATCATTCCACCTCTGGTTCCTCCCAAATCTCATGTCATCACATTTCAAAACCAATCACAAGTTCCCAATAGTCCCACAAAGTCTTAACTCATTTCAGCATTAACTCAAAAGTCGACAGTCCAAAGTCTCACCTGAGACAAGGAAGGTCCCTTCCACCTATGAGCCTGTAAAATCAAAAGCAAGTTAGTTACTTCCTAGATACAATGGGGGTACAGGCATTGGGTAAATACAGCCATTCCAAATGGGAATAATGTAGACTGACTGAAAGTAAAATGATAGAAAAAAGATATATTACATATAAAGTAATGAAAGCAGGAATGGCTATATTAATATCAGGTAAAATAGACTCCAGAGCAAAGAAATAGAAAGGACATTACACCACAATTAAGAAATCCACCAAGAAGACATAGCAATCCTAAATGTGTACACACCTAGTAACAGAGATAAAAAATATGTGGAGCAAAAATTAATAGAATTCAATAGTGAAATAGAAAAATTCATAATTATAGTATGATTTTAGTTGGATATTTCAACATATCTCTCAATAATTAAGAAAACAACTAAAAAGAAAATTTGCAGCATTATAAAAGAACTCACAAACACCATCAACCAACATGATCTAATCTACATTTAGACAACATTCTTTTCAAGTGTTCACATAACATATACCAAAATGGATTATATATTGATCTATGAAACAAACCTCAACACATTTTAAAAAATTAAATCATACAGAGAGTGTTCTCTGACCACAATGAAATCAAACCAGAACTCAACAAAAGCAATATAACAGAAAAATATACAAACACTTGCAAACAAAACAGCACATTTCTAAGCAGTTTATGGGCCCAACAAAAGTCTCAAATGTAATACAAAAATTCGGTAAATTTAATTTTAAAAAATGTAGCACAAAATTTGTGGGACACAAAGCAATATTTAGAGAGGAATGAATAGCATTGAATGCATACCTTAAAATAGAGAAAGTCTCAAATCAATAAGCTTCCACTCAAATAACCTGTAGAAAGAAGAACATAATAAGATAAAACCAAGCAGACAGAAAAATAATAAAAATAAGTGTAGAAATCAATAAAATTGGATCAGGGAAACAATAGATAAAATCAATGAAATGAATAGTATATTTTTTGAAATGACGAATAAAATTGATTCACTTCTAGCAAGGCTACCAAAGAGAAAAGAGTGAAAACACAAATTATCAACATTAACAGTGATAGAGGGAATATACATACATACCCTGCAGGCATCAGAATAATAAGGACTGCTAAAAACAACTCTACACACACAAACTTGACAATTTTGATGAAATGGACGAAGTTCTTGAAGAGCACAAACTACCATAACCCACTCAATATGTAATAGATAATCTCAACAGTTTTATAACTATTCAGTGAATTAATCACATAATTTAAAAAACACTACTCAGTTCCTTTTATGAAGGTAGAATTACTTTGCTACCAAAAGTAGACAAAGGTAATACAAAAAAAGAGAAAACTATAAAATTTATAGTTGAAAATAAGATCCAAAATACCAAAACTACATGAAGATTGAAGCAAAACTCCTTACCAAAATATTAACAAAATTTGGCAACGTATACAAATAATTATACACCATGACCAAGTGAGGATTATCTTGTGAGTGCCAGGCTGGTTCAATGTTCAAAAATCAATCAGTGTAATTCACCATTTTAACAAGCAAAAGAAGAAAAATCACATGATAATATAAATTGATGCAAAGAAAAATTTGACAAAATTTAATACATTTTTATGAATAAAATTATCAGAAAAATAGGAATAGAGGAGAACTTTCTTCATCTGATAAAGAGTATCCACAAAAACTGTAACATACTTCCTAAGATTGGGATCAAGACAAGGATTTCTATGTGTTCACTCTCTCTGTTATTATTCAACATAATGAAGGAAGTTTTAATCAGTGAAATAAAACAAGAAAAAGAACATAAAAGTGTCAATTTGAAGGTGACGTTATTGTTTTCATGGAAAATCCTAAGGAATCTGCAAAAAAAAAAAAGTACTCCTCTTGGAACTAGTAAATGAGTAGCACTATGGCAGATACAAGATCAACATATAAAAATCCATTGCATTTCTATATACAACCAATAAACATATGCACATCATAATTAAAAGTATAAAACCACTTATAATCTTTTAAAAGTTGAAATACTGAGTTGGAAATCTAACAACATGTGCAAGTGTGTATGCTGAAAACTACAAAAGACCAATAAAAGAAAAAAGATCAAATAAATTAAGAGAAATATCGTGTTTATGGATTTAAAAACAAAAATAATAAAGACATTAATTCGCCCCAAGTTTACTTACAGGTCTAATGACATGCCTATCAAAACTCCAGCAAAATCTTCATAGTATAGATAAAATTATTCTAATATTTATGTGGGAAATCAAAGGAACTAGTATAGCAAGAACAATTCAAAAAGAAAGAATAAAGTAAGAAGGACCCACTCACCTGATTTCAAGACTTATATAGCTGCAGTACCAAAGACTGTTGGTATTGGTGGAGGGATAGACACACAGATGAATGGAATAGAATAGAGAATCTGGAAATAGAACCACACATATATGTTCAACTGACTTTTGACAAAGGTGTAAAAACAATTCAATGGGGGCATGATAGCCTTTTCAACAAATGGAGCCAGAACAACTAGACATGTAGAGGCAAAAATATATACATATATGTAAAAATAAGAAATAAATAAAGAAGAGAAAAAAATAAAAAGAACCTCAACCTACATCTCACACATTATACAAAATTAAATCAAAATACATAGTAGATTTAAATAAAAAATATACAAATATAAAACTTTTTGAAAAAAATAGAAAATTTTTAGAATCTAAGACTAAGTAAAGGTTTCTTAGTGTTTTCACCAAAAGCATTGTCCTTAAGAGAAATAAATACACATAAATTGAACTTCATCAAAATAAAAAATAAAGCTTTAGTTTACAAAAGACCCTGATAATAGGATGAAATGAGAAGCTATATTTTGGAAACTAATATTTTGCAAACCTCATGTTTCACAAAAGGTCTATTAAGTAGAATAAGTTTTTTAAAAATCTCTAAAAACTTAACCAAAACAATCTAATAAAAGAATGGGCAATGCATTGCCAAGTCAATCCTAAGTCAACAGAACAAAGCTGGAGGCATCACACTACCTGACTTCAAACAATACTACAAGGCTACAGTAACCAAAACAGCATGGTACTGGTACCAAAACAGAGATATAGACCAATGGAACAGAAAAGAGCCCTCAGAAATAATACCACAGATCTACAACTATCTGATCTCTGACAAACCTGACAGAAACAAGAAATGGGGAAAGGATTCCCTATTTAATAAATGGTGCTGGATAAACTGGCTAGCCATATGTAGAAAGTTGAAACTGGATCCCTTCCTTACACCTTATACAAAAATTAATTCAAGATGGATTAAAGACTTAAATGTTAGACCTAAAACTATAAAAACCCTAGAAGAAAACCTAGGCAATATCATTCAGGACATAGGCATGGGCAAGGACTTCATGTCTAAAACACCAAAAGCAATGGCAACAAAAGCCAAAATTGACAAATGGGATCTAATTAAACTAAAGAGCTTCTGCACAGCAAAAGAAACTACCATCAGAGTGAACAGGCAACTTACAGAATGGGAGAAAATTTTCACAACCTACTCATCTGACAAAGGGCTAATATCCAGAATCTACAATGAACTCAAACAAATTTACAAGAAAAAAACAAACAACCCCATCAAAAAGTGGGCGAAGGACATGAACAGACACTTCTCAAAAGAAGACATTTATGCAGCCAAAAGACACATGAAAAAATGCTCATCATCACTGGCCATCAGAGAAATGCAAATCAAAACCACAGTGAGATACCATCTCACACCAGTTAGAATGGTGATCATTAAAAAGTCAGGAAACAATAGGTGCTAGAGAGGATGTGGAGAAATAGGAACACTTTTACACTGTTGGTGGGACTGTAAACTAGTTCAACCATTGTGGAAGTCAGTGTGGCGATTCCTCAGGGATCTAGAACTAGAAATACCATTTGACCCAGCCATCCCATTACTGGGTATATACCCAAAGGACTATAAATCATGCTGCTATAAAGACACATGCACACGTATGTTTATTGCGGCACTATTCACAATAGCAAAGACTTGGAACCAACCCAAATGTCCAACAACGATAGACTGGATTAAGAAAATGTGGCACATATACACCATGGAATACTATGCAGCCATAAAAAATGATGAGTTCATGTCCTTTGTAGGGACATGGATGAAACTGGAAAACATCATTCTCAGTAAACTATCGCAAGGACAAAAAACCAAACACCGCATGTTCTCACTCATCGGTAGGAATTGAACAATGAGAACTCATGGACACAGGAAGGGGAACATCACACTCCAGGGACTGTTGTGGGGTGGGGGGAGGGGGGAGGGACAGCATTAGGAGATATACCTAATGCTAAATGACGAGTTAATCGGTGTAGCAAACCAACATGGCACATGGATACATATGTAACAAACCTGCACATTGTGCACATGTACCCTAAAACCTAAAGTATAATAATAAAAAAATGTGTTTAGAGGGTATATCTCATGCTAAATGTTACCATTGTGAAAATATTAAAATGAATGAATGAATAAATAAATAAATAAATAAAGTTATAAGTATAGAAGCCATACAAAGTATATTTTTGGATCACAGTAGAATAAATTAGAAGGAAAGCTGGAGAACTTACAAGTATGTGTAAATGTGCACCTAGATAATCAATGAGTTAAAAAATGAATCACAATGGAAATTAAAATATACTTTGAACTCAAAGTAAAAACAGCACATTCAAAACTTAGGGGATACAGTGAAAACAATGCTTAAAAAGAAATGTATAGCTTCAAAACATCTACATAAAAAAGAAGAAAGACCTCAAATCAGTAACCTAGTCCTCCATTTGTATGACATGGAACAAAAAAAAAAGCAAACTACAAATCCCAAAGCAAACATAAAGAAGGAAATAATAAATGAGAGAGGACTTTAATGACATAGAGAATTTAGAAAAGGTCAGGTGCTGTGTCTCATGCTGTAATTCCAGTGTTCGGGGATGCCAACGCAGGAGAATGGCTTGGGTCTAGGAGTTTGAAACTGGCCTGTATAACATAGTGAGACCCCATCTCTACCAAATTAAAAAGAAATTAGCCAAGTGTGGTGGCCTATACGTATAGTTTCAGCTACTTAGGTGGCTGAGGCAGGAGGATCACTTGAGCCCAGCAGTTTAAGGCTGCAGTGACTTCTTATCACACCACTGCACTTCAGCCTGAGCAACAGAGAAAGATTTTGTTTCAGAAAAAGGAGAAAAATCAATGAACCCCAAATTTAATTGTTGGAAAAGACTTTAAGATGAGAAAACTTTTAGCTAGATTGACCAAGAGAAAGAAAGCTTAAATTATTAATATCAGGAGTGAAAGAGGGGCTCTTACCTCTGATCTTACTGAAATAAAATAATTACAAGAGAATATTTTTGCCTGATGAAAAATTAGATAATTTAGATAGAATGAACAAATTCCTTGAGATACATAAACCACTAAAACTGGCTCAAGAGAAAAAATTCTGAATAGAACAATAAAAAATATAGAGATTAAATTAGTAATTTTAAAAATTTCACCTCCCCCCACAGAATCTGTAGGCCTGAATGACTTCACTGGTGAATTCTACGAAACATTTTAATGATACTTCATATAAATTCTTTACAAACGCTTCCAAATAATAGAAGAGAAAGGAGCACTACTTGACTCATTTAGTATTATCCAGATGCTAGAGCCAGATAAGAAAAAAAAGCTACAAACCAATATTCCTTATGTATACCTACATAAAAATCATAAACAAAATTATAGCAAACAAATCCAAAAACATACATATAAAAGATTGTACACTATTACCATGTGGTATTTGTTCCTGGTTTGCAAGGTCAGTTCAACATATGCAAATCAATTAATGTTACATAACATATTATGATCATCTCAATAGACAGAGAAAAAGCATTTGGCATAATCCAACATGCCTTAATGGTAAAAAAAAAAAAAAAGCCAAAACACAAACCTCAACACACTAGGAATAGAAAAAAACTTTATCAATCTGATATTAATAGCATGTACAAAAAAGCCATAGCTAACATTATATTTAACAATGAAAGTCTGAATGCTTTCAAAATAATTTCCTGAACAAGACAAGATGTACACTCTCATCATGTTTATTAAACATTGTACTGGAGATTCTGGCTAGACCAATTATAAAGTAAAATGAAATACAAATAATTCAAGATTGGTAATGAAGAAGAAAAACTACCTCTATTTGCAGATCATGTGATCTTGTATATAGAAAAGATTATAGGATCAACTAAGAAACTCTTAGTGCTAACAAGTGAGTTCACCAACATTCCTCAATAGATCAAGATACAAAAGTTAATTTCATTTCTATATATGAACACTCCAAAAAATTCTTAAAAAACAATTTTATTTGCAATAGCATAAACAGAAATCATACAAGCCAGAAGAGATTGGGGGCCTATATTCAACATTCTTAAAGAAAAAAAATCTTCAGCCAAGAATTTTAAATCCAGCCACACTAAGCTTTCTCAGTGAAGGAGAAGTAAGATTCTTTTCAGATAACTAAATGCTGAGGAACTTTGTTACCATCAGACCTGCTTTACAAGAGATCTTGAAAGAAGTACTAAATATAGAAAGACCACTACCAGCTAATACAAAAGCACACTTAAATACACAGACCAGTGACACTATAAAACAACCACACAAACAAGCCTACCCAATAACAAGCTAACAACACAAGGACAGGATCAAATCCACACATATGAATAATAATGTTGAATGTAAATGGGCTAAATGCCCCCACTTAAAAGACACAGAGTGGTAAGCTGGATAAAAAAGCAAGAACCAATTGTATGTTATCTTCAGAAGACCCATCTCCCACGCAATGATGCCCATATGCTCAAAATTAAGGGAATGAAGAACATCTATCAAGCAAATGGAAAACAGGAAAAAGCTGTGGTTGCAATCCTAATGGCAGACAAAACAGACTTTAAGTGAACAAAAATTAAAAAAAGACAAAGAAGAGTATTACATAATTCAACAAGAAAGGGTAAAGGGTTCAATTCAACAAGAAAATGTAACTTTCCTAAATTTATATGTACTCAACACAAGAGCACCCAGATTTATAATGCAAGTTCTTAGAGACTTACACAGAGACACAGACTTCCACAAAATAATAGTGGGAGACTTCAACCACCCACTGACAGCATTAGACAAGTCACTGTGGCAGAAAATTAACAAAGATATTCAGGACCTCAACTCAACACTGGACAAATGGATCTGCTACACCTCTATGGAACTCTCCATCCCAAAACAACAAAATGTACATTCTTCTCATCACCATATGACACATACTCTAAAAAATTGTCTACATAATTAGACATACAAAAATACTCAGCAAATGCAAGAGAATCAAAATCATACCAAACACACTCTCAGACAACAGCAAAATAAAAATAGACATTAATACTAAGAAAATCACTCAAAACCATGCAATTACATGAAAATTAAACAATCTGCTCTTGAATAACTTTCAGGAAAATAAAGAAATTAAGGCAAAAATTAAGAAGTTCTTTGAAACTATTGAGAACAAAGATATAACAAATGAGAATTTCTGGGACACAGCTAAGACAGTGTTAAGGAGTGAAATTCATAGCTACTAAACCTAGCAGAAAACAAGAGATAACCAAAATCAGAGCTGGATTTAAGGAATTCAAGACACACACACACACACACACAAATGATTCAAAAGATCAATGAATCCAGGAGTTGGTTTTTTGAAAAAATTGACAAGATAGGCTGCCAGCTAGAGTAATGAAGAAGAAAAGAGAGAAGATCTAAATAAACACAATTAGAAATTAGGAAGGAATGTTACCACTGACCCCACAGAAATAAAAATAACCACCAGAAACTACTATGAACACCTCTATGCACACAAACTGGAAAACCTAGAAGAGATGGAAAAATTCCTGGACACATATACCATCCCAAGACTGAACCATAAAGAAATTGATTTCCCAAACAGACCAATAACCAATAACAATCTCCAAAATTGAATCATTAATAAAAAGTTCTCAACAAAATCTTGCAAAAAAATTCAGCAGTACACAAAAAATCTAATCCACTGTGACCAAGAAGACTTCATCCCTGGGATAAAAGGTAGATTCAGCATACATAAATCAATTATAATAATGTGATTTATCACATAGAACTAAAGACAAAATCAAATGATTATCTCAATAAATGCAGAAAAAGCTTTTTATAAAATCTAACACCATTTTATATTAAAAACTCTTAATAAACTATGTATTGAGGAAACATACATTGAAAAATAAGAGCCATCTATGACAAACCCATAGCCAACATACTGAAGGTGCAGATGCTAGAAGCATTCCATTTGAAAACTGGGAGAAGACAATGATGCCCTCTCTCACCGCTCCTTTTCAGTATCATATTGGAATTCCTGGCCAGAGCAATCAGGCAAGAGAAAGAAAAAAAAGGGCATCCAAATAGAAAAAGAGGAAGTCAAACTATCCCTGTTTGCAGACAACATGATTCTATATCTAGAAAACCTCATAATCTTGGCTCAAAAGATTCTTCAGCTGATAAACAACTTCAGCAGTTTCAGGATGCAAAGATACAAAACCAATGTAGAAAAATTACTAGCATTCTTATACAACAAAAACAGCCAAGCCAAGAGCCAAATCCGGAAGACAATCCCATTCACAACTGCCACAAAGGAATAAAATACCTAGGAATACAGCTAACCAGGGAAGTAAACAATCTCTACAATGAGAATTACAAAACACTGCTTAAAGAAATTAGAGAAGGCACAAACAAATAAAAAAATTATGCTCATAGATAAAAAAGAATCAATATTATTAAAATAGTCATACTGCCTAAAGCAATTTACAGATTTTATGCTATTACTATCAAACTACCAGCAACATTATTCACAGGACTAGAAAACAACTATTTCAAAATTCTTATGCAACCAAAAAAAGAACCTGAATAGTCAAGGCAATCCTAAGCAAAAACATCAAAGCTGAAGCCATTATGTTACCCAACTTCAAACTATACTACAGTGCTTTAGTAACCAAAACAGCATGGTACCGATACAAAAATAGGCACATAGACCTATGGAACACAATGGAGAGCCCAAAAATAATGTGACAAATTTGACCAAAAAAAATAAAAGCAATGGGGAAAAGCGTTCCTATTCAATAAATGGTGGTAAAATAACTGGCTAGCCATATGCAGAAGATTAAAGCTGGACTCCTTTCTTACATGATATAAAAAAAACCAACTCAACATGGATTAAAGACTTAAATGTAAAACAAAAAACTATAAAATCCCTGGGAGACAACTTAGGAGCTACCATCCTTTATATGGGAATGGGCAAAGATTTCTTGACAAAGACAGCATAAGCAATCACAACTAAAACCAAAAAATGACAAATGAGATCTAAGTAAACTTAAAAGCTTCTGCACAGCAAAAGAAACTGTGAATAGACTAAACAGACAATCTACATATTGGGAGGAAATATTGGCAAACTATGCATCTGAAGAAAGGTCTAGTATCTAGCATCTATAAGCTACTTAAATTTGCAAGAGAAAAATAAACAACCCCATCAAAGTGGGCAAAGGACATGAACAGACACTTTTCAAAAGAAGACATACACGCAGGCAACAAGCATATGAAAAAACATTAATATCACTGATTATTGGAGAACTGCAAATCAAAACCACAATGAGATACAATCTCACACCAGTCAGAATGGCTATTACTAAAAGTAAAAACAAACAAACAAACAAACAAAAGAAAACAGATGCTAGTTAGATTATAGAGATGACAGAACACTCATATACTCTTGGCCAAGTGTATAAATTAGTTCAACCATTGTGGAAAACAGTATGGTGATTTCTCAAAGACCTAAAGACAGAATTAACATTTGATCCAGCAATCCCGAGGTATATACCCAGAGGAATATAAATCATTCTACCAAAAAGACATATGCATGTGAATGTTCATTACAGCACAATTCACAATTGCAAAGACATGAATCAACCTAAATGCCCATATATGACAGATAAAATGAAGGAAATGTGGTACTTAATCACCAGGGAATACTTTGCAGTCATAAAAAAGAATGATGTTGTGTCTTTTGTAGCAACATGAATGGAGCTGAAGGCTATTATCCTTAACAAACTAATGCAGGAAAAGAAATCCAAATACCACATGTTTTAACTTATAAGTGGGAGCTAAATAATGAGAACTCATGAGCACAAAGAAGGGAACAACAGACACTTGGGCCTACTTAAGGGTGAAGTGTGGGAGAAAACAGAGGAGCAGAAAAGACAACTTTTCTGTACTAGGCTTAATATCTGTGTGAAAAAATCTATGTAACAAACCTTTCTGACATGAGTTTACCTATGTAAGAAACCCTCACATGTACCCCAAACCTAAAATAAAAATTTAAAAAGTCTTCAAAAAGAACATACTTAATCATAAATTTAACAAAAGAAGTGCAAGATAGGACACTGAATAGTACAGATTTTGTTGAAATAAATTAAATAAGACCTACAAAAGTGGAAAAGCAACCCATGTTCATGTATTGAAAGACTTAATATCGTTAAGATGGCAATCTTCCCCCAAATTCATCTGCAAAGTCAACACAAGGCCGATTAAATCCCCAGCTGACTTTTATTCATAAACTGAAATCTGATTCTAAAATTTATATAAAAATGAAAGCCAGAATAGCCAAAGCAATCTTGAAAAGTAAGAATAAAATTGTAGCATTCACACTTTCTAGTTTCAGAACTTAATACAAAGCTATAGTAATGAAGACAGCGTGGTACTGGCATAAGAATAGACATACAGATGAATGCAATAGAACTGAAAGCCCAAAATTTAATTCATATATTTGTAATCAATTTGAAACAAGGATGCTCAAACAGTTCAATGGAGGAAAGAATAGTCTTTCAATAAATGGTGCTGCAGCAAGTGGATATGAAGTACTAATACATGGTACAAGAAAGATAAACCATAGAAACATGCTAAGTGAACACAGGCAAACACAAAAGGCCACACATTATTTGGTTTTATTTTTGTGAAATGTTCAAAATAGACAACTCTGTAGAAGCAGAATGTAGATTGGTGTTTGCCAGAGAATGGGGGTAGGAAAGAATGAAGTGTGCTGCTAATGATATGGGGTTTCTTTTGGAAATAATAAAAAATGTTCTCAAATTAGATAATGGTTATGAATATGTAATGTGAATTACATAATGTGATTATATATTGTGAATATACTAAAAACTACTGAATTTTACAGTTCAAATGTGCAAATTATATAATATGAGAATCATATGTCAATAAAAAAAAAGCATTTTGGGCATCTACTTTATGACAGACATTGTACTAAACTTAGTCTAGGATGATTGGCTGAGATGGGTCTCAGATATTTGTGGTTCACATTTTGGTAACCACAAAGGGGTTCTGAATGGAGGTGCCCCTGGCCTTTCACAAATCTCCTATCAGTGCTTGGTATGAGGTTGAGCTATCTTTGTGGCTCAAATCAACAGGACAATTTGCTAAGGCCTGAAGATTTCGCCTTCAGAGAATCCATGATCTCCCCAAATTTGGTCGAGATCTAGAGTTTATTTTGCTGTACAACTCCTTTCTTTGCAATATTTCTTGCTTTCAATACAAGGAAGGCAAGTTTTTCCTGCTTCCATGATAATGGAAGGCAGGTAACTCCTTTATGGAATTTGAGCTCACTCCCAATAAAGAAGAGTGTGTTTTTTCCTTCTTCTAGGATGGTAGGGAGCAGTCTTCAGCCTGAGACTCATCCCTAGGTAAGTGATTGAATTGGGATTTTTCTTGGCTAAAGTTAAGATTAACAACCTGCTAGTCTTAATTTCACATTACTGTTACAACACTCAGTAATCATATAAGTTGTGTGATTTTTGTTTGTTTTGCTTAACTGCTTTGTTTGTTTCTTTTTTGTGTTGTTGTTTCAGTCTTTTTTTCTATTGGTTTTGACCAACTCTATCTGATTTAATCAAATCCAAAGGAAAGTTCCAAATTATAGGGAAGAAGGCCTCTGAAGTGGCTAAATTCCACCTTCTCCCCACACACAAAGGTGGTGTGGTAGGGGGAGAAAAACAGCTAGCAAAAGAAAAAATAAGAAAGATTTTTTATTTGGACTACTTAAAGGGTTTTACTTATATAAGAAGTCCACATTTATGCTAGCACACGTGGTCTAGGCTCATATTAATTCTCCCTTTTTGAAGACTGATGGTTTCAGTGTGGGCTCTTCCCAGAGCTCGGATATTCAGTTGAAAGATAGGTAGTCCCTATCGAAATAAAATTGGGCTCCTTATATAATCCTATGATAGATTTCTATAATTGTATATTTGATTTGGTATCCACCATTAATCTCTCCAGCACTACCAGACTTTTTTTCTCTGTACCTTGAGATGCAACTTTTGCTATCTGATTTTTCACCTAAGAGTTCTTTCCTTCAATATGAAGATTTAAGGCTATTTAGCTAACAACTGTTAGGGTAATGAAACAGGTTATCAAGAGTTTACAAGTCTAAGATAGAAAAAAACAAAAGGCTGGACCCAGTGGCTCATGCCTGTAATCCCGGCACTTTGGGAGGCCAACGTAGGTGGATCACCTGAGGTCAGGAGTTTGAGACCAGCCTGGCCAACATGGCAAAACCCTGTCTCAACTAAAATTACAAAAAACATTAGCTGGGCTTGGTGGCAAATGCCTGTAATCCCAGCCTATTTGGGAGGCTGAGACAGGAGAATTGCTTGAACCTGGGAGGCGGAGGTTGCAGTGAGCCTAGATCACACCATTGCAATCCAGCCTGGGTGACAGAGCAAGACTCTGTCTCAAAAAAATAAAATAAAATAAAATAAAATAAAATAAAATAAAAAAAATAAAATAAAATAAAATAAAATAAAATAAAATAAAATAAAATATAGGAGGTCTTATGAACCTATAAGATGTACTTCTATCGGCATGCCTAATATGTCTATGTATTTATGTGTTGTGTACAGAATGTTTCACTACCCAAAATATATAAAAGAGCTCTAATTAATTTGCTTAAGAAAAAATAAAAGCTCTTAAGTCAAATGCTTTATCAGTAAAATGGAAAGACTAGTCAAATGCTTTTTCAAGTTGATGTAACTTAAGTAAAATCTTTAATAAATGAGCTATCTTTAAAATTATTGGTAAAGTAATATTAGAAATGTCTTAAAAATTGCCAGCATATATTTTTGTTTGCATTTATTGATCAAGCAATTTTATTCTTATCCTTGCCAAATACCATGAGGTGTCAAATTTTGGCATAAGGGTTACAAAACTATAAACCCAGCCCCTAACGGAATGATCTTTGCTTGTGTAATTTTTAATAAATAAGACATTGATATTGGTTTAATGGAAATAACTACATCTTGAATTATTTAATAAATTACTATAACTTTTGGCTTTACGCAGTCTAATCCACAGGCAGAAAGGAGGTTTGTTTTGAGAAAGGACTGTTATTGTCTTTTTTCAAAGCTAAACTATAAACTAAGTTCCTCCCAAAGTTGATTCAGCCTATGCCCAGGAATGAATAAAGACAGCTTGGAGGTTAGAAACAAGATGGAGTCAGTTAGGTCAGATCTTTTTTACTGTCTGAGTTATAATTTTGCAATGGTGCTTTTATAACTTTAAATTATGACTATCACAGTTTTCATAAATAATCTAGGTAAATGATTAAAATGAAATAATTAGGTAAATGTAATGGGATAAATACTTATAGACAAACTTGTCATAATTTAGAATCTAAAGTAATTTAAATAAAATAAAAGATATTTTATTTTTGGGGTATTTTCTGATAAAGTATATATTATAGGGAAATTTTTTTTCTAAAATAAAATGTGTCCTTTTTAAAAAGGTGAATTATTTTTGTGTAATTCAAAGCTTATTTAAAGGTTATGTATAAAACAATGTAAAAGGAACCAGGAAATAAGGGAGATATAAATAAAGTTATAAAAATAAAGAGGTATGCTTTGGTAAAAAAACTTGAAGAAAAATAATTTTATATTAGACGGAATCTTGTATGGGGCCAGGCGTGGTGGCTCACACCTGTAATCCGATCACTTTGGGAGGCCGAGCTGGGTGGATCACCTGTGGTCAGGAGTTTGAGACCAGCCTGGCCAGCATGGCAAAACCCCATCTATACTGAAAAATAAAAAATAAAAAATAGCTGGGTGTGATGCTGTGCACCTGTAATCCCAGCTACTCAGGAGGCTGAGGCAGGAGAATCACTTGAACCCAGGAGGTGAAGGTTGCAGTAAGCAGAAATCAGGCCATTGCACTCTAGCCTGGGCAACAAGAGTGAAACTCCGTCTCCATCATTTATATGATCAAGTTGTCTATAACTAAAGGGAAATTATAATGGTCTTTCTAGAGACTGAGTTTGATGTAAAAAAGCACTTATATACTAAAGAATTTGTTAGAACAATAAAATTTTCTTAAGGGATTTATTTACTGGTAATGAATTATAAGAGATTTTAATTTTTTTAACGTAAAGTTCAAGTTTCATTGCATCTCACTGTTTTTAGTTTTCTCTCCCATTTTAAAGGTATGAAATATTAACACTCTCCTTCAACTCATTTTCAGTTCATATAAGGTTTTTTTTTTTTTTGCCTCAGGTTCTGTTTTTTGTTGCCTGATGCTAACAATGTTTTTTCAAAGATCTGAAGGTGCAACATCATACTCTGTACACTACAGAAGTTCTTTTCTTTTGCCTTTTGGTAACTGGCCTAACAGATTTCACGTTTTATCAAAATAATTCCTATGCCATTATTATTATGTTTTTGTTTGCTTAGAAAATAACTGAGATTAAACAAAAATTAATTAAGGTTATTACATCAGTATATCTGTAGGTGCTTTTAAATCCTTGTGACAGTGAGTTACAGGGATTTGACTCATGGGTCTCAAAAGAACATTAAGTACTGCTAAATCTTAAACACTGACAGCAATTAAAGCCTCATCTTCAGGCCCAGTAGAAGATGGAAATCAAAATAAACTGAGACACAGGGCCAGAAATTAGAGCTATTCAACACCTCGAGAACAAGAGACTATTGTGGAAGAGGTCGGCATGTGCGACTGTAAGGGCTGATCTATAGGAATACAATAAATTCAGTTTTTCTATAGATGAACTAATAATATCAAAGGCACACTGATGCAAGATCAGTATTTGATCCCCAGTGTCAGATTAAAAAGGTTTTCTTGAAGCATTAAGTGACTCCTTAATAAAGATTATAAAGGTTATAAAAGGCTTATATAGATTAAAATTTTATAGATTATTTATAAAATTTTGAAAAACAAATTTAATTTGCTTCATGCTGTTTTTAATAGGGCTTATTGTTTGGAAAAGTATGTCTGCTCTCTAAAGAATGAAGTTTTTTGCCTTTTCATTGAGATCTTTGAGTTATCTCTTTGGTTAAATAAATGACTTATTTTACAATGACCTGTGATCCTATTTTGTGATATCAAGTGTTTTAAACCTTTGATATTTGACAAACTTTCCAAAATCAAATTATAAATTATGTATTTTCTGACCTAATTAATCCAAAAATGACATATTTGGCTTATTTGGTTTAAAAATCAGACAGGAAGCAGTGTCAAATATGAAATGGTGTTTTGTTTCCTTTGGGCTATATTTGTATAAATAAGTTATTGCTATGTGTTCCACAATTATGGGAAACTCTTGTAATTCTAATATAACTTACTGTATGATATCAGTAATAATTATAATCATTACATTAAATTATTGTGTGCCACAGAGGTAACAAATTTTCTTGCAAGTTGTGTCTTTGACTATGGCTGCCCTAAAACCTTTTGTCATCCACAGACAGTTCTTGTCTTGTTTTGGTCCTCTTTAGAAGTTGGTTTTATAATTAGCTATAAAACTCTAACAGGTGTTCTTGAATGTGGTTTCTGATAATTTTGGAGATTGTGACATTAGAATAGAGGAGAAATTTTCAGGACTCATGGAGAGTTGAAATGTTTATGAATATCAAGCAGAACAGGAATTAACTTCATGGATTGAACTAATAGAAGACTGAAGTAGTCTTTTTTACTTTTGTCTTAAATGTTGCTCATCTTTTGTTTTTCAGAGTCAAGAAAACTTTTGAGTTGTTGACAGTTTTCAACAATTAAGTAAAGTATACTCCTATGAAAGAAATTTGGAGCATATTTCTCTCTACCTGATTTCTCCAGAATTTGGAAACTATCTGAGTATTCTTAACTTATGGCAATATAGTTATTTGCATAAGTGCAATAAGAATCTGTTTTTATTTGTAACAGGACACAATTGGAAGAACTCGTTATTTTACTAAGGTTTTGACTGGAATGGTGTGCTTTCCTTTATGGAATCAAATTTGATTTTTAGAGCCAATAAAAGCCCATTGGGAAAACTGGCCTCACACCTTGTCTACACAGTTCCTGTACAGGGTTCCTGATCTGTGGTTAGTAAAAAATATCACTTTCTGACAGGCCCAGGAGCTCCAAGTTTTCTTGGGACCCCAAGAGAAGAGGAATTTACCCAACTCATAGATATTTGATGGTACAAATCCATGGCTGGGCTTAACTTTAAAAAGTCTTATCTGAGATTCCTTCTATGGGACAAAGTTCCATCAAAGCCAATTTAAAAAGCCCATGTGAATAATAATTATTCTTGCTGCAATTTATATAAATAATTTGGCCAAGTATAATACAGCAAATCAGTCCTACTATGACTTGTCTTCAGTTAAAATAAAAAACTGGAGAGAGAAAAAAATGTTTCAAAAATTATAGTACATCTGTTGTTAGATTCTAGTCTTTTCTAATGTTTTTCAATTTTTATTATTTTCTACAATTTGGACTTCATTCTAACTTCAAATGGCTACAAGTATCCAAAATAATGTTTTTATTTTTTCTTCTTTTTTTTCCCCTCATTTATTCTAATATTAAACCAGTGGAAACTAAGCTGTGCTTTCTTAAAGCCCTGCAAACTGAAGCTAGACAAATTAAACTTCAGAAGAAAATAACAGCAACCTATTTACATACATAAGCCACTTTTATACCTGCCTACTTGTGTATGGACTCCAGAGTAATGTGGCCTATATCAATTTTCAAAGTTGTTCTTTTGTTTATTGTTGTTTTTCTCTCTTCCCCTAATTTCTTTTCATAGGACATAAGACTTCACATCCTGCTAAAATGAGCTTTTCTGATAACTTGCGACATACCCATTGTCAATCAAGAAAATAACATGACAAATCTCAATCACTTTTGGAGATTTATTTGCCAAAGTTAAGGATGCACCTGGGAGACAGGTCTATGGCCTTTCTTTGAAGGTGATTTTGAGGGCTCCAAATTTAAAGGGGAAAGGGAAGGATATTGGGAAGCACAGAGCTTTCATATAAACAAAAGGGGCAAAGGAAAAATGTGTGGAATCTGCATTTTACATAAGATAACACATACAAAATGGGGTAGGGAACAATCGGATATGCATTTATGTCTGGCAGGCCAGGGTGACTGCACCTGTAAAGATAAGCTATCAGTCTGCATTGTCCTGGTGAAATTTTAAACAGCTCACCAGGAATTTCCTTGTGGGCAAAATATGGGAGAGGCAGGTAGCTTTTCATCTGGCAGCCATCTTATTTAGGAACCAAAAGGTGGAGGCAAGTTTCCATGACCCAGCTTGACTTTTCCCTTTTAATAAATGAATTTGGGGTCCCAAAATGTATTTTCCTTTCACATTCTCCCCCCCATCTTTTTCTTTAGAATCTTTTGGAGAAAAGTATTTTAAAAGGAATATGGGTTCTTGGCCTCAGGTTGTTTTTTTTCTCCTTTTTTGCTAGTTTCTCATTGCTAGGAAGGCTTATTCCTAGAAGTTGAGGTCTCATGTCACTAGGAAGGCTCATTCCTAGAAGTTCAGGTCCCACATCACTATGAGGGCTTATTTCTAGGAAGTCTTGTCCCATGAAGGTAAAAAAAAAAAAAAAAAAAAATTGGGAAAAAAAAGGGAAAAAGAAAGGAAAGAAGAAAGAAAGTATATATAAAATATACATATATATATATGAACCTAGGTCAGATTTATGGCAACAAGAGGAAAGCAAACCTAAAAGTTGGGTTAGGCTATATCACTGCCTCCTCAATTAGAGAAATTTTCTGGGCAATTATTACCCTAGCCCTTCCAGTTGCACATCGACTTATTTGCAAGCACATACAATAACAACATTGTAAGTAAAAACAGGACAGAACACAAATCATTATTATTATTCATATTATAAGCAAGAGTTTCTGTCACCGAGTTCCCCTGGGTTCAAATCAACTGCTCAACCAAACAATTAGTAACGGTTTTTGATCTAGCAGTTTGGTTATCTGGGTTTTCATATCAGTCGTAAGTCGGGTTATGTTCTTCGATTCATCTGGAATATACACACAACATTCAGTTTTTATGATGGCACAATTCCCCCCTTGTGTTGCCATTAGTATATCTAAAGCCATACAGTTTTGTACCTCAGCTTTCCTCATAAGCATGACCTCATCATTTAGCAAAGAGATAGATACTCATGTAGCTATCATTCAGGGCCTTTTGAGTGTAATTCATTAAGGCCTCTATATGCCATATAACATCTTAAATACCTATCTGTGGTATAAAGATTGAAGCTAAATGATTATACCATTGGAATATCAAACGTGTCCAACAAGATTTTTAAATGAAAAAGGTTTGCTGGTTTTGGCAGGGTCTGAATTACTCATTCTTGTGCCCAAGCATAACCTAGGGAACATTATCCTAGCCACCCTGGCGGTAACCACAGCCATAAATTAGTGCCACAAAACCAACACGTTTCATTTGGAGCTAGCCAATAAATACCTAGTCACTGCACCCAATTGATGGCATGCCAGTCAGTGTCTTGTAATATGATAATGTGGTCACAATGTCTTTTAGATATCCACCCCATATCTCACGTAGTGTTTGGGCGTAGGTCCTTGGTGTGATTTCTTTGATCCCAGCACAAAGGAGCATTTTGGCTGAGTTGGCCAAACAAAGGGGTGAGCCAGATAAATCCACCCCAAATTTGCATTATTTCATTTTGAAAATGGGCCATTGTTTGGGGCGTGATGACCACCTTCTGTTTCAGTTGGGAGAATGCTAAAGTGAGAGCTAATGAGATGGTCGATTGCATTGAAAATCTTTTCCCATGTCCCTTCTCCTTAAGAGTGTTTTTTATGAGCCAACTACAAATATTGCCTTTTGTTATGCCAGCACTAAGAATACCAGACCATTTTTTTTATACCTTAAGTTCTAGGGTACATGTGCACAACGTGCAGGTTTGATATACAGGTATACATGTGCCATGGTGGTTTGCTGTACCTATCAACCCATCATCTAGGTTCTAAGTCCCATATGAATTAGGTATTTGTCCTAATGCCATCCCTCCCCCAGGCCTCCACCTGCTGACCGGCTCTGGTGTGTGATGTTCCCCACACTGTAACCAAGTGTTCTCACTGTTCAATTCCCACCTATGAGTGAGAACATGCAGGGTTTGGTTTTCTGTCCTTGTGATAGTTTGCTGAGAATGATGGTTTCCAGCTTCATCCATGTCCTGGCAAAAGACATGAACTCATCCTTTTTTATGGCTGCATAGTATTCCATGGTGTATATGTGCCACATTTTCTTAATCCAGTCTATCATTGATGGACATTTGGGTTCGTTCCAAGTCTTTGCTATTGTGAATAGTGCCACAATAAACATACGGGTGCATGTGTTTTTATAGCAGCATGATTTATAATCCTTTGGGTATATATGCAGTAATGGGATTGCTGGGGGATTTTGGGCTGAGACAATGGGGTTTTCTAAATATACAATCATGTCATCTGCAAAAGGGGAAAATTTGACTTCCTCTTTTCCTAATTAAATACTCTTTATTTCTTTCTCTTGCCTGATTTCCCTGGCTAGAACGTCCAACACTATGTTGAACAGGAGTGGTGAGAGAGGGCATTATTGTCTTGTGCCGGTTTTCAAAAGGAATGCTTCGAGTTTTTGCCCATTCAGTATGATATTGGCTATGGGTTTGTCATAAACAGCTCTTATTATTTTGAGATATGTTCCATCAATACCTAGTTTATTGAGAGTATTTAGCATGAAGAGTTGTTGAATTTGGTCAAAGGCCTTCTCTGCATCTATTGAAATAATCATATGGTTTTTGTTGTTGGTTCTGTTTATGTGATGGATTACACTTTTTTAGTTGTTTATATTGAACCAGCCTTGCATCCCAGGGATGAAGCCAACTTGATGGTGGTGGATAAGCTCTTTGATGTGCTGCTGGATTAGGTTTGCCTGTATTTTATAGAGGATTTTTGCATCAATGTTTATCAGGGATATTGGTCTAAAATTCTTTTTTTGTTGTGTCTCTGCCAGCCTTTGGTATTAGGATGATGCTGGCCTCATAAAATGAGTTAGCAGGGATTCCCTTTTTCTGTTGATTGGAATAATTTCAGAAGGAATGGTACCAGCTCCTCTTTGTACCTCTGGTAGAATTTTGCTGTGAATCTGTCTGGTCCTGGACTTTTTTTGGTTGGTAGGCTATTTATTATTGCCTCAATTTCAGAACCTGTTATTGGTCTATTCAGAGATTCAACTTCTTCCTGGTTTAGTCTTGGGAGAGTGTATGGGTCCAGAAATTTATCAATTTCTTCTAGATTTTCTAGTTTATTTGTGTAGAGGTGTTTGTAGTATTCTCTGATGGTACTTTGTATTTCTGTGGGATTGGTAGTGATATTCCCTTTATCATTTTTTATTGCATCTATTTTATTCTTCTCTCTTTTCTTCTTTATTAGTCTTGCTGGCAGTCTATCAATTTTGTTGATCTTTTCAAAAAACCAGCTCCTGGATTCTTTGATTTCTGGAAGGGCTTTTTTGTCTCTGTCTCTTTCAGTTCTGCTCTGATCTTAGTTATTTCTTGCCTTCTGCTAGCTTTTGAATGTGTTTGCTCTTGCTTCTCTAGTTCTTTTAATTGTGATGTTAGGGTGCCAATTTTAGATCTTTTCTGCTTTCTTTTGTGGGCATTTAGTGCTATAAATTTCCCTCTGCACACTGGTTTGAATGTGTCCCAGAGATTCTGGTACATTGTGTCTTTGTTCTCGTTGGTTTCAAAGAACATCTTTATTTCTGCCTTCATTTCATTATTTACCCCATAGTCATTCAGGAGCAGGTTGTTCAGTTTCCATTTAGTTGTGTGGTTTTGAGTTAGAACTCTTAATCCTGAGTTCTAGTTTGATTGCACTGTGGTCTGAGAGACAGTTTGTTGTGATTTCTGTTCTTTTACATTTGCTGAGGAGTACTTTCTTCCAATTATGTGGTCAATTTTAGAATAATTGTGATGTGGTGCTGAGAAGAACGTATGTTCTGTTGATTTGATGTGGAGAATTCTGTAGATGTCTATTAGGTCTGCTTGGTGCAGAGCTGAGTTCAAGTCCTGTATATCCTTGTTAACCTTCTGTCTCTTTGATCTGTCTAATATTGACAGTGGGTTGTTAAAGTCTCCCATTATTATTGTGGGGAGTCTAAGTCAAGTCACTTTGCAGGTCTCTAAGGACTTGCTTTATGAATCTGGGTGCTCCTGTGTTGGGTGCATATATATTTAGGATAGTTAGCTCTTCTTGTTGAATTGATCCCTTTACCATTATGTAATGGCCTTCTTTGTCTCTTTTGATCTTTGTTGGTTTAAAGTCTCTTTTATCGGAGACTAGGATTGTAACCCCTGCTTTTTTTTTCTTTTTTGCTTTACATTTGCTTTGTACATCTTCCTCTATCCCTTTATTTTGATCCTATATGTATCTCTGCACATGAGATGGGTCTCCTGAATACAGCACACTGATGGATCTTGAGTCTTTATCCAATTTGCCAGTCTATGTCTTTTAATTGGAGCATTTAGCCCATTTACATTTAAGGTTGATATTGTTATGTATGAATTTGATCCTGTCATTATGATGTTAGCTGATTATTTTGCCCATTAATTGATGCACTTTCTTCATAGCATTGATGGTCTTTACAATTTGGCATGTTTTTGCAGTGGCTGGTACCAGTTGTTCCTTTCCATGTTTAGTGCTTCCTTCAGGAGCTCTTGTAAGGCAGGCCTCGTGGTGACAAAATCTCTCAGCATTTGCTTGTCTGTAAAGGATTTTATTTCTCCTTCACTTATGAAGCTTAGTTTGGCTGGATATGAAATTCTGGTTTGAAAATTATTTTCTTTATGTATGTTGAATATTGCCTCCCACTCTCTTCTGGCTTATAGGGTTTCTGCCAAGAGATCTGCTGTTAGTCTAATGGGCTGCCCTTTGCGGGTAACCTGAACTTTCTGGCTGCTGTTAACATCTTTTCCTTCATTTCAACCTTGGTGCATCTGACAATTAAGTGTCTTGGGATTGCTCTTCTTAAGGAGTATCTTTGTGGTGTTCTCTGTATTTCCTGAATTTGAATGTTAGCCTGCCTTGCTAGGTTGGGGAAGTTCTCCTGGATAATATTCTGAAGACTGTTTTCCAACTTGTTTCCATTCTCCCTGTCACTTTCAGGTACACCAATCAGACGTAGATTTGGTCTTTTCACATAGTCCCATATTTCTTGGAGGCTTTGTTCGTTTCTTTTTACTCTTTTTTTCTCTAACCTTCTCTTCTCACTTTATTTCATTAATTTGATCTTCAATCACTGGTACCCATTCTTCCACTTGATCAAATCGGCTATTGAAACTTGTGCATGCATCACATAGTTCTCATGCCATGGTTTTCAGCTCCATCAGGTCATTTAAGGTCTTCTCTACAGTGTTTATTCTAGTTAGCCATTTGTTTAATCTTTTTTCAAGGTTTTTTAGCTTCCTTGTGATGGGTTCGAACATCCTCCTTTAGCTCGAAGAAGTTTGTTGTTACCAATCTTCTGAAGCCTACTTCTGTCTGCTCCTCAGAGTCATTCTCCATCCAGCTTTGTTCCATTGCTGGAGAGGAGCTGTGATCCTTTGGAGGAGAAGATGCACTCTGGTTTTTAGAATTTTCAGCTTTTCTGCTCTGCTTTCTCCCCATCTTTGTGGTTTTAATCAACCTTTGGCCTTTGATAATGGTGACCTACAGATGGGGTTTTGGTGTGGATGTCCTTTTTGTTGATGTTGATGCTATTCCTTTCTGTTTGTTAGTTTTCCTTCTAACATTCAGGTCCCTCAGCTGCAGGTCTGTTGGAGTTTGCTGGAGGTCCACTCCAGACCCTGTTGGCCTGGGTATCACCAACGGAGGCTGCAGAACAGCAAATATTGCAGAACAGCAAATATTGCTGCCTGATCCTTCCTCTGGGAGCTTCTTCCCAGAGGGGCACCTGTCTATATTAGGTGTTGTAGATCCCTACTGGGAGGTTTCTCCCAGTTAGGCTACATGGGGGTCAGGGACCCACTTGAGGAGGCAGTCTGTCCATTCTCAGAGCTCAAACGCCATGCTGGGAGAACCATGGCTCTCTTCAGAGCTGTCAGACAGGGACGTTTCAGTCTGCAGAAGTTGTCTGCTGCCTTTTGTACAGCTATGCCCTGCCCACAGAGGTGCAGTCTATAGAGGCAGTAGGCCTTGCGGAGCTGCAGTGGTCTCCACCCAGTTTGAGCTTCCTGGCTGCTTTGTTTACCTATGCAGGCCTCAACAATGGCAGACGCCCCTCCCCCAGCCAGGCTGCTGCCTCGCAGTTCAATCTCAGACTGCTGCCCTAGTAGTGAGCAAGGCTCCGTGGGCGTGGGACCCACCGAGCCAGGCACGGGAGAGAATCTCCTTGTCTGCTGGTTGCTAAGACCTTGGGAAAAGCAGAATATTTGGGTGGGAGTGTCCCGTTTTTCCAGGTACAGTTTGTCATGGCTTCCCTCGGCTAGTAAAGGAAATCCCCCTACCCTCTGTGTCTCCCAGGTGAGGTGATGCCTCGCCCTGCTTCAGCTCACCCTCTGTGGGCTGCACCCACTTTCCAACCCGACCCAATGAGATGAACCATGTACCTCAGTTGGAAATGCAGAAATCACCTGTCTTCTGCATTGATCATGCTGAGAGCTGCAGACTGGAGCTGTTCCTATTCTGCCATCTTGGAACAGAGCCTCAGACCATTTCTGTGATGTAATAAATTTTTGGTATTCTATCCAGGAGCCCCTGGAAAGAGGCATGATTCTGCGTATTTAGCAGGTGTCCTTTTGTAAGCTGTCTGCATAATCCTGATCCCATGGTAAAAACAGGTTTGTTTCATGGGCATCAGTGGGTGACACTGGCAAGAAGGTGTAGAAATACATGATTAATAATAGCAAGGTTGTGAACTTCATCTTAGTTACTAAAGGGTGTTAAATCAGACAACCGGATTACCCTGTTCCTTACGAGAAAGCAGTAGACAGTATATTTAGAACAATAATTATAATAGTTATTGTATAATAAACATAAGCATTTATTTATATACAGGCCTGGTCCTGTGTCTTGGGTTTAAGCAGTCCACATCAGCTGTCATCTGCTTCTAATTCTGGGTTGAAGGTCGATGTCTAGTGGACTGGAGGCAAAGGTCTTTGGTGGGAGTTACAGTCCATTCAGGAGGTTGTGCCTTTATAAGATGAGAGATGTGAATCCATGAGTATATACCCTCTAATTTTGCAGCACAGGGATTAGTCAATAGTACCTAGTATGGGCCCTTCCATCAGGGTTGAAGGGAATCCTTTATTAGATGTCTTTTCCAACAGACAAAATTTCTGGGTTGCAGATTGTGACCAGGTACCTTATCTTCAGGAAGCACACTGAAATAAATTCTTTACCAAATATTGGCTTTTTTTTAAGGTGATAAATAAATCCCTCACAATATTGCAATATATCTCTCTTGAGAAAAGTTGACTGGTTATGTTTGTTCTCACACACATGGGCCTTCCTGTTATAATTCAAAAGGGGACAGCTGATGTTTTCTGAAAGGGGTGGATTGGAGTGTAAGCAGCACTAGGCAGGGAGCTTTGGGCCAGGAGAGGTAAAATGTCTCTGTGAACTTAGCCAATAGTGTCTTAATTATTCCATTGGTCCTCTCCAGCAGGCCTGAAGATTGGGGATGGTAGGCACAATGGAGATGTTGAAATAGGGGTCACATTTTATAAGTATTTTGAAAAACCTGGCCAGTAAAGTGAGTTCTCCTGTCACTGTGAAGTTCACAGCGGACTCCCGACAGTGGGGTACTTTTTTTCTAGTAGGATTTTTTCAACTGCCATGGCTGTTGTTTGCCTGCAGGGGAAAGGTTCAACCCAATGGGAAAACATGTAGACCATTATTACTAAAACATACTTGTAAACTTGAGATGATGGCAGCTGGATAAAAATCAAGCTTCCATACCTCAAAAGGTTCAGCCAGGAGGGAAAAATGACCCTGGGCCCCCTGGAGGGGATTTCCTGGGTTACATTTGGGACAAATAACACATTGAGAGTAAACTTTTTGTGCCACTGTGAAGGATGGTTTCCAGTAATATTGTTTACACCAGGATATCATTTTATCTGGATTCCAGCGGTTTAGATTATGGACATATTCCATAAGGGGCACCTGAAATCCCATTGAAATAATGGGTTTATTATTAGGTCCACACCATATTTGTTTCAGGAGACAAGTATCCCACTGCCACTGCCTGTTTCCAAGTAGAATTCTCTTTTGTAGGAGCTATGTTCTTGGTTTCTTTCAACATGTTTCTAAGCGTTTCGGGTTTCATGGCCATTTCTTGGATTGGGTCTGGTGGCTTGGATGCTGCTCTTTTAGCAGTGGCATCACCCAATTTGTTACCATAACTTTCTGTGGTGTCTAATTTTGAGTGACCTGGAATTTTTATAATTGCCAAACATTTTGGTTTTAGAATAGCTTCTAACAGCTGTGATACTTGTTGTCCATTTTTATGGGTTGCCCTGAGGAGGTTAAATATACTCTCTTTTTTCATAGCATCCCAAAGTCATGAGCAACCCCATAGTGGCTGTCAGTGTAAATGTTTGCAGTCTTGTCTTTTGCCAATTGACAAGCTCGGGTCAGGGCAATCACTTTGGCCGCTTGAGCTGATCTGGCCTGGGGAAGAGGACTGGCTTCAACTATCTCTAGTAATAAAACCACAGCATATCCTGCTGTAAAATTTCCATCCTCTCCTCTTATATAAGACCCATCTGTATACTGTTCTATCTCAGCATTATCCAGTGGTGTCTCTTGTAGGTCTGTCCTGGGATGAGAAGTCTGTCAGTCATCAGAACACATTCATGAGGGGTTTTGTCGGCAGGACCCAGCAACAGAGTGACCAGGTTAATATTATTACAGCAGGAAATAGTAATATTGGGAGATGATAAAAGCAAAATTTCACAGGAGGCTAACTGTTCGACAGACAGATGTTATTACGATGAGAGTTAAAAGGGTCTCAAGAGAATGTGGCACAAAAATGGTGAGGGGGGAACCCGTAATTATTTCTTCAACAGACTTGTACAGAAGGGCTGTGGCTGCTATTGCTCTCACATAAGGAGGCAGCCCTCAAGCCACAGGGTCCAGCTGTTGGCTATAATAGCCTATAGGTCTCTGCTGATCGCCGTGTTTCTGGGTCGGCACCCTAGATGCAGTACCTCCAATTTTGTGTACAAAAAAAGAGAAAGGCAATTTGTAGTTTGGGTGCCCTAAGGCTAGGGCATTAGTTAGAATTTCCTTTATTTGTTGTACAGCTGATTGTCTCTCTGGAGTCCACATGATGGGATCAGATTGTTCATATTTTAGGTATGCAGACAGAGGTTGAGCCATCAGGGAGAAATTTGGTATCCAGTTTCTACAATAGCCTGCCAGGCCCAAAATTCCTCTAAGTTGTTTTCTAGTGACAGGCACTGGGAGAGCTACAATTTCTCTCCGTCTGTCAGGGTTAATACTCAGTCCTTTGACTGAGATAATATGACCCAAATACTTAAATCGAGGTAAGCATAGCTGAATTTTGTCTTTTAACACCTTGTGTCCCTTGGTGGCTGAGTAAATATAGGCTATCTTCCTGGGAGGAAGATGGTGTGTCTGAACAAAGAAGAAGGTCATCCATATACTGAATGATCGTTGAGCCCTGGGGAAAAATTATATTATCTAAATCAGCTTTTAATATTTGGAAAAATAAGTGGGACTTTCTGTATACCCTTGGGGCATTACAGTCCACGTATATTGCCATTCTTTCCAAGTAAAGGCAAACAAATACTGGCTCTCTGGATCTACAGGAATATTAAAAAAGGCACCGCAGAGATCCACAACTGAGAAATACTGGCTGGTAGTGGGTATAGCTGATAGAAGGGTGTGTGGGTTGGGGACTACTGGGAGCCTGGGTATTACGATATAGCTTATTACATGCAAGTCCTGCAAAAACCTCCATCCTCTCCCACTTTGTTTCTTTGCGGGGAATATAGGGCTGTTGCAGGGGCTTGTGCAGGGAATAATGAGCCAGCAGCTTTTTCAGATAATCTTGTACAATAGGGGTAATTCCAGCTATGGTGTCCTTCATAGAAGGTATTGTTTAAGGTTGGGCAGGGATTTCTTTGGGTTTATGTCTACCTTTACAGGAGTGGGTGAGAATATTTTTCCTATATCTGTATTTGACTGAGACCGTAAGTGGGAGGGGACATCCTTGAGCAAGTATCCCACTTCTGGTGTTAATAGGAAAATTGGGGAAGCTAAAAGGAGTTTTATTGTTTTCTGATGTTTATTCCAGCGTTTCTTATTCTCCCCTAAAATTTCCTCCTCTGTCTCCATTTTATTTTCCTGGTCACACGATGATGTTTTAACATTACTAGTGCTAAACTGCGGAACAATGTCAGGACGTTTTTGAATTTGGTATTTTTGGTCCCCTGGCTCAAATTCTAATAAAAGTTCACCTTTTGATGAAAAAGAGACATGGGCATTATGGATTCTGAGGAGATCATGGCCCAAAAAATTGACAGGGGCCACAGGGCATATAAGAAAGATATGGAGGCCGGGCATGGTGGCTCACACCTGTAATACCAGTACTTTGGGAGGCCAGGCGGGCAGATCACCCTGAGGTCAGGAGCTCGAGACCAGCCTGGCCAACATGGTGAAACCCCGTCTCTACCAAAAATACAAAAATTAGCCAGGCATGGTGGTGGATGCCTGTAATCCCAGCTACTTGGGAGGCTGAGGCAGGAGTATTGCTTCCACCCGGGAGGTGGAGATTGTGGTGAGCCAAGACTGTGCCATTGCACTCCAGCCTGGGCAACAAGAGTGAAACTCAGTCTCAAAAAAAAAAAAAAAAAAGATATGAGACCTACTGAGCCTGTCACACTTAGAGCCTGTGGTGGGGGAGCTGAACCTGATGAAATAGTAAGGTCTAGGTTTTGACTTAAAACATGAAATTGTTTTATTAGACACACCAACCATGTTAATTCTTTTATTACTCCGAGGAATGGGGTTTCTAAATAAAGTGGAATTTATCAGAGATATAGTCACGCCTGTGTCAATTAAGGCATTTGTAAGCTCATGGTTTATTATTATATTAACCTCTCCCAGTTTGTTTGTCAGGGTGGAATATTTGGAGAGGTGAAACCCCTGTACTTCCTCAGAGCATGCCTAGTCTCCCTGAGTTTCATTCTCCTGCCTTTTCTTTTGTTTCAACCTAAGGCCATCTGTTTTAAGGTGTCCTGGTCTTTTACAGTAGTAGCAGACTGGGAGGGAAGGGTTCTCAGACCAAGGGTGCCTAAAATCTATCTGAGGCTGAGCGGTTTGAGAAGTTAATTGGTTTAGCTCTAAATGCATAACTCAGGCAATCTTCTGTTTTTTCTTTTTTATTGTAGTGCAGGATAATTGGTCAGCTAAGTTAACTAGTTAATTAGTTCTGGCTGTGGCCCAATTTGTCATGTTGCATTTTATAAGGGTGGCTAAATCATCATCTAGTCCATGTAAGAAATTTGCATTTGATAACGTATATTTTTGTTGTTTTCAAAGCAATCAGTTGACACCCCGCAATACTGTCTTAAAGTTTTATCAAAACGTGAAATAATCTAAAATTGATTCGTTTGTGTTCTGGTGGCATTTTTGGATTTTATTCCAATCCACAACCCTTTGGAACACTGAAGGAATAATATTTACCAGAATGGCTGCTCGTTCCTGTGCATCTTTATGCCTGTCTCCTGGATTTTGAGGGGGGCTGGTTGTTGTGGGCTCTATTGGACCTTCAGGAGTCAAGTCTGCTATAGGGTCTGACCATTCTGCTTTCTCCAGCCATTCCTTAGCTTTAGCTTCTAAGACCAACATGTGGACTAGCTGATAAAGGTCAGAATGACCTGGTCATAGGTTCTAATAAGCTCAAATTCTCGGGCAAACCTAATTGGATCTTTATGGGGGTCAGGAAATGCTTTAACCATGCCATGTAATTCAGCCTTTGACCAGGGTTGGTAAACAATCACTGGGGTAACTATCTGTTACTGGTTGTTCTCAAAAAGGGGCAATCATGAGAGAAATCCCTGTGGAATCCCCCTTTTCCACATCTCCGGGATAAAACTGGCCATTGGGGTTGTCAGGGAATTGTCAGCAGATGGGGTCTTTGAAGTCCGATTCCCAACTGCCTCCTGTTGAGCAAGTGTGAAACATGCAGAAGGGGAAAACAAATCTTGCCCCAGAAGTTCAGAGAGGTCATGGTAGAGTGCGAGTATAGGTGGAGGCGGGAGGGGTGCCAAGGGGGAAGTAAGGGACTCTGAGGATTTCTTTAAGAGAGAAGAAAAATTAGAGAGTTCTTGATTAGCATTTCCAAGTTGCTTGTTTACCTCCTGCAGGGAGATGAGGCGGCCTTTGCCTCTTACTACTCTCCAAATACCACTGAAAATAACTCTCCCATTCTGATTGCTTAGTTTTTGTGCCTGCGTTATCCATACTGGTTCACAGGTACACTAATTTGGGCATCTCAAAAGATCTCTATTTAGGCCATTGTAACTTAGAATCTGCTTTAGTTATAGTGGTCCACTGGTTAAATATCTGCATGACAGTTCACCTAAGTATTTTGCATATACTCGGCCAGAGGTACTAAAGGGGAAACTTTATGTTCCACAGCTGCTGGGGTCTTAGAGCCCTTGTTCCCCATAATTTAGAGCTCCTCTTTGGATCTGACCAAGGCAGTACATGTGTCAAACCCAAAATGTGCTGCTTGCAAACTTAGCTGTTCAAGGTCGTTCCCCTCTGAACCGGTTTGGTCCACCCGTGTCGTGGCTACCTGGCAAATTTGTGCCAGGAGCTCAAGGTGTGAGAGGGGTCGGCTCCTTATATGCACCTGCTGGCTGAGATTAGACACTAAATATGTTCTTCTGAAAGGGGAAACTTATTTAGAGCTGCTGCATGTCTTAGGGAGCATTTCTCCTAGACACCCTCATGAGATTCTCAGTTGCTTGAGAATGCCCCGAAAGGCTGAAGGGAGTAAGATGCTCTATTTCTTTGGAGCGGAAGACTCCACACCCATGAGCTAGAGGGTTCTGAGTTGGTCAAATCTGACAGGGGAAAGGACCGAAACATACAAATAGACACATACACAAAAACAGGAACAAACAACAAAGCAGTTAAGCAAAACTTATAATAATCACACAAAATGTATGATTTCTGAGCACTCTAAGTGTAAGCAGGAAATTGACACCAGCTGGTTGTTAATGCTAATTTTAGTCATTTAGAGAATTTGCAAGACAGAATCTCAAACCAGTTTCTTACCTAGTGATGGCTTCCAATCTGGAGACCACTCTCTGTCGATGCAGAAGCAGATGAGCTTGCCTTTCTTGGTGGAAGCGGGTGGAAAAACTCCCACAAAAAAAGGATTTTTTTTTTAACAGCCAATAAACTTCAGACCCCCAACCAAAAACCGTTGGAAGATCAGGAACCCCTGGAGGAAATAGGTCCCAAACTTTTCAAATTCATCCTGTTGGTTTGAGCTATAAGGTGCCCAAGCCAGTACGAAGCACCAAGAGGCTAATTGCTGCAGGCCAGGTCAGTTTCACTCAGGATCCCTCCGTGGTTACTAGATGTCAATCAAAGAAAATGTCAAGACAAGTCTCAGTCATCTTTGGAGGTTTATTTGCCAAGGTTAAGGACACACCTGGGAGACAGATCGATGCCTTTCTTTGAAGATGATTTTGAGGGCTCCAAATTTAAAGGGGAAAGGGCAGGATATTGGAAAGCAAAGAGTTTTCACATAAACAAAAGGGGCAAAGGAAAAATGTGTGAAATCTGCATTTTATGTAAGATAACAGACAAAATGGGGCAGCGGAACAATCAGATATGCATTTGTGTCTAACAGGCCAGGGTGTTTGTAAAGATAAGCTACCAGTTTGCATTGTCCTGGTGAAGTTACAACATCTCACCAGGAATTTCCTTGTGGGCAAAATATGGGGGAGATGGGTAGCTTTTTATCTTGTAGCCATCTTATTTAGGAATCAAATGATGGAGGCAGGTTTGTGTGACCCAGTTCCCAGCTTGACTTTTCCCTTTGGCTAAATGAGTTTGGGGTCCCAAAATTTAATTTTATTTCACACCATCTAGGAATAAACCTTTCTAGACTTGAGAGATCAGACAAAACCTGAGACCAGTGACTCATTTTCTTTTAAAATACTTTTTCCAAAAGATTTTTTTTAAATGGGGAAAATGTGAAAGGAAAATAAATCTTGGGTCCCCCAAAACACTAAGCTAAAGGGTAAAGTCAAGCTTGGAACTGCTTAGGGAATACCTGTCTCCCATTCCATTCAAAGTCATCCCTCTGCTTACTGAGACAAATGTGTATCTAATTGCCTCATTTGGAAAGGCTAATCAGAAACTCAAAAGAATGCAACCATTTGTCTCTCAGGTACCTGTGACCTGAAAGCCCCCTTTCTGCTTTTCCTGCCTTTCTGGAGGCAACCGATGTACATCTTACATATATTTATTGGTGTCTCCTTTCTCTCTAAAATGAATAAAACCAGGGTGTGCCCTGACCACCTTGGGCACATGTCATTAGAATCTCCTGAAGCTTTCATGGGTGTGTGTCCTCAACCTTGGCAAAATAAACTTTCTCAATTAACCTGTCTCAGATATTCAGGGTTCACAGTTGTATCTGGACAGAAGAGCAGGGAAAATATGGGAGGTTTATCTTTCAGGGTAAACTCTTTTGAACTGTTTAATTTTTTTTTTTTTACCATGTTTGTGCATTTTAAGAAATTATTTCTATTAAATTAGTTTAAGGCAGTCATCAGTGCTATCATATATATAGAATCAAATGGGCAGGCTTTAAAATGCAGTTTTGACAGTACTAGTGCTAGGGGGTTTCATTCAGTAGGTCTGGGGTGGGGCCTGCGCATTGTCATTTTAACATGCTCTTAGGTGATTTTGATACAGGTAATGTTAAGACTACATTTTGAGAGGCAATTTTGTAAGAAATGCATGGAGCATATGAGAAACTTTGCCCCAGGAGAAAGGGACAGAATGACAAAACACAGAAAGTTTCCTGAATGGCTGTTAATTTTAGGGTATAGAAGGAAAATAAATTACTAAGCAAAAGGAAATGTCAAACTGGGAACTGCGAGGTTGGGCCAACCTGCCTCCCACTCTATTCCTAAATAAGATAGCTACAAAGATTTTAAAAAGCTACGTGACTGTTTCACAATTTTCCCACAGGAAATATCTTGTGGGCCTCAAAATCTTTACCCTAAAACAATTCTGTTGAATTTTACCCTGGCAATGTAAACTGATAGCTTATCTTCACAGGTGTGAGACAGAAAGTCATCACTCAGCCCACCTGAGACAAATGCATATCTGATTGCTTCCTCTGCCCTATTGTTTATGTAAAAATACAGATTCATTGAGCTAGACTAAGTTGTGTACTCAGTGAAAGGCTGATCAGGGACTGAAAAGAATGCAACTTTTTTCTCTTATCTACATATGACCTGGAAGCCCCACCTCAAGTTGTCCTGTCTTTCTAAACTGAACCAATATACATCATGTATTGTTTAATGTCTCATGTCTCCCTAAAATGTATAACAGCAAGCTGCACCCTGACCACACTGGGCACATGTCATCAGGACCTCCTGACACTGTGTCATGGGCATATCCTTAACCTTGGCATAATAAACTCTCTAAATTGATTGAGATCTGTTTCAGATATTTTGGGTTCATAACTTAGAGGAAAAAAATGGCCTGAAATTCAAACTTTTCCAATAAATGAAGTGTTTAAAACAGTGGATTGACATTCTAGACACTCACTCAGACCCCTCAATTATCTTCCCCAACACATATACAGGGCAGCTGATATCTTCTTTAAGCTATAAGAGCATTTTAATTAGCAAAGACAGCAGATCTGACTCATTCTAGTAGGAAATAAATTTAGTAGGGGAGAAGCCTGACTAAGGGCACTTTCAGAATCACAATTACCAGATAGCTTCCTTGTAATTCCAGAAGCACTGCTCAGCATTCAAATAATAACACCTTACATTTCCATGTGCACTGTGGTTTTGCAGAGTGCTTTTTAATTCTCATCCATTTTGCCCTGGAGCCTTCCCAACAACATTGTGAGATGAGAAAACTGAGACCTGAAGTGGTGTGATGACTTGACTAGCATCACATAAGTAGTTGACATCTTCTGACTCCTAAACGCTGTCTTCTTTGAATCTTACGAAAAGAGTTAGAAGGAAGATAACTCATGCTTATTGGGTACACACTCTTCCATGCACTTTATAGTCATGCCATTAAATTTTCAAAACAATCTCATGAAGCAGGTGTTATTACTCTCTCCATTTTGCAGATTGGGAGAGTAAAGTAAATTATCCAAGGCCACAGAGCTAATAAATGACAAAAACACCAACAATGAAGCAAAAAAAGCTGTGCAGCATATAAAAATATATTTTTCTGACTGATTACCATTTTAAAATTGGGAAAATCAGAGAATCAGGAAAAACATGGCCAAAAAATATACTGAATTCAAATTTAGGAATGAAAACAACAACAAAGGCCGGGCGCGGTGGCTCACGCCTGTAATCCCAGCACTTTGGGAGGCCGAGGCGGGCGGATCACAAGGTCAGGAGATCGAGACCATCTTGGCTAACACGGTGAGACCCCGTCTCTACTAAAAATACAAAAAACATTAGCCGGGCACGGTGGCGGGCACCTGTAATCCCAGCTACTTAGGAGGCTGAGGCAGGAGAATGGCGTGAACCCGGGAGGCGGAGCTTGTAGTGAGCCGAGGTAGCGCCACTGCACTCCGGCCTAGGCGAAAGAGCGAGACTCCTTCTCAAAAAAAAAAAAAAAAAAAAAAAAGAAAACAACAACAAAACTAAAATGCTATCTCCATTGCTTTTTACACCATTTTGGAGAACAATTAACAGGACAATAGATGGCCAAAAGGATCAGAAACTGCCCAAATGCCAATTGGAGGTGCCTCTAATAAATTCTGGAACTCCCACAGTGAGCCGTGTGGTAGCAAAAAGGACCTTTATGATTTACTTTTCCCTGTGATTTTGCTATAGCCCAGTGACTCCTGCTTCTCTTGACCTCCCAGAATACACACTCTTTATGCTCTCTACCTTGTATGACTGTTATTAATGTAGCTAACTAAGCTCACAGACTATGAGCTCCCTGTCTTTCCTACCCACTAAGCACAGCTCTCCACATAATAGTCACCCAGTAAAGGTTTGTCAAATAGCACAAATGAATAAATAATAGATGAATGAGTGATTCAGGCTAGGCTACCACGGTGGAGAAAAAGGGAGAAAGTTTATGGTTTTCTCCATATCTGGGCATCTCAGTTACATTTTTGTTTTGTATTTGTTTTACTCCAGCTCTATTGCATTTTTATAAAACTTTTGGCAATTTTTAATTCTTTCTTGTCTGCTTACCTGTTCTCTCTCTCTTGTCTGTCAAATGAAAAGAAACATATTAGACTGGAAACCTTTAAGCTCCTAGGACAAAAGACTATGCTTATGAAAGAACCACCTTATACATACATCGTAGGTTCTCCATAAACATTTTTGATCAAAGAAATACATGTCTAAAAATATTTTCAGCAAGCTTTCTATCTTCTTTGTTCTAGGACACATTCAACAGTCCCCTGCCTTCAATCAAAGTATCTTAACAATAGAAATCTAAGAAATAAGCTTAGGAATTAGTCTAGTATTCTAGTTGTAAATATCAGGGCTTCAATTTAACAAGTTGATATTGATCACCTATTGAGTGCTTAGCACTGTAGAGAAAAAAAAGACAATGTTCCTGCCTTAAGCAGCTTATTGTCTCATAAAGGATAGGCCACATATGCAAATGCTGCAGTTTTACTTTAGGGGAGGCACTAAGCACATCCATCCATTTGGGGGAACCAAGAAACTTTGCTTGAAACAGATGGCATTTGAGCCAGGCTTGCATACATTTTGCTAGGTAGAGAGAAAATGAGAAGTATTTCAAGCAAGAAAGAATAGCTTAAGTAAGGGTGTACAAAAGGGAAAGTGACATGCACATTCACAAAACAGCAAGGAGCCCAAGTTGGAGGAGTAGGCATTCATGTAGACAAGGCTGAAAAGGTAATTTGCAATGAGAGAGTGGAAAGCCTTAAAATGCTATGCTGAATTTAGACTTAATTTAGTAGTGATGAGGAGATACAGAAGATTACTTAGTAGAGATGGAGAAAGAGAATGAGCAAATCTGTCTTTCGGAATATGAGTCTCAAAGCAGTATAGAAGATGAAATATGGACGGAGAGTGATTTGGAAACAGAAGGAAGATCACAGTTATCTTGGTAAGAGGTGAGAATAACTACCATTGATTAAGCCATTAATGCATATTTGGAACTTCTAAAAGTGCTTTGTAAGTATGAATAATTTAACAATTATAAAAACATAAAAACCCTTTGAGGTAGACATTCTTATAATCTTCATGATAGAGATGACATAATGAAGACACAGAGTGTTTAGTCAACTCTCTCAAACTCACAAAGTTAGTGGTACAGTCAGAATTCAAACTCAGATTCTCTGACATCAGACCCCAAGGTTTGTTTGCTTGATTTTTTAAAATGAAGAATTTATACAAATCACTAAGAGAAACCCTAAGATACTGTTTTTTTAACAGGAAAAAAGATATAGGCATAAATAGATTATTCACAAAATATATATTGGAAATATACATTGGTGAACGTATACATACACACATGCATTAATATGTATTAATAGATTAATAAAAATTCTAATCTATTAATCCTTACAATTACCCCATAACGTTATATTATTATTATTAGCTCCACTTTATAGATAAGAAAACTAAGACAGAGAAAGGCCAAGTAACTTGTCTAAGGTTATCAGCTAATATCAAGCAGAGGGGAAATACCATCCAGGTAGACTGTCTCCAAAATACACCTTCAACTATTCAGCAATATCATTGGAAAGAAAAATGAGATAGCCACTTTCTTATGGACTGCTAATGAGATTTTGTTCATTTATTAAACAAACAAGTATTAACAACCTAATATGTGACAGGCACTATCTCAGGTGGTGGAAATATAGTGATATAGTAAGAATGACATGATATCTGCCTGTGTAACTTGTACAAGCTCATAAAATGATGCAGCTTTTGTAATGAGATATTTGGCAATTTATATTCAAACCTTAAAATATTCGTATCCTCTAACTTGGGAATTCCACTTTTAAGTAGCTATGCAAAAGAAAGACATGGCAGAGGCATACTTATTCCCAAAGTTGTTTGTTGCAGCGTTATTTATAATAGCTTGAATTTAAGCTTCATGAAGTCCATATACATGCGCAAACACACACACAAACACACATGTACTTGTACAGATATATATATCTGTTGTATTTGCAGTGACATGTACAGGAACTGGCACCTGATACTCAATAAATATTTGTTAAATTAATGATTGAAGAGCAAACATTAAGAGAAAACTGAATGCTCAACGAGACAACTTAAGTATATTGCAGTATATTTATATAATGAAGACCACTATTATGATACCTATTAAGGGTTAAAATATGAAGAGGAATATTTATAATACAAAATTTAAAAAGCGAAATATAAATCTGTATGTATGCTATAATCTCAACTATAATTTTTTTAAAAAAAGACAAATTGTAGAAGACTAAATATAGAATAATCCATTTGATATAAAACATGATAAATATGCTTATGTATGCACAGACCAATTTTTGAAGGACACATAATACAATGCTCATAGTAATTATCTCTGAAAAAAGAAAATTGAGGAAGATATTAACTTTTCACATTTCATTTTCTGTACCATTTGAGATTTTTCTATGAGCATATTTCTTTTGTACTTAAAAAGTAAAATATCTGGCCAGGAATGGTGATGGATCCCTGTAGTCCCAGCCACTCAGGGGGCTGAGGTATTAGCATCACTTGAACCCAGAAGTTTGAGGCTGTAGTGCACTATGATCACACTATGAATAGTCATTGGACTCCATCCTGGGCAACACACACCTCATCTCTAGTAAGTAAGTAAGTAAGTAAGTAAATAAATAAATAAATAAAGCACCCTTGAAACGTTTATCAAATAAGGAAAGGTTTACAGTTATTTTGTGTTGGGTGTTTGAGCCCTGTTTTTTCCAATTTTGTTTTTGAAAAAAACATTATTTTTAAAATAGAAAAATAAAACTGATAAAATGTACAATGGGTAAGGTCTGAAATGCAAAGTGCTTGAAAGTTGTCACTCCTCTTCTCACAACAAGCAAACAGCTGAAAAAAACAGACGTCAGCAACTCTTCTTAGATTTGTCAGAGAATTGAAGTTATAGAGCAAGTCATGACCCCTAAAACTGGAGAATTTAGTGTATACAAAGAATACTGGCTTCCTGGAATAAAAAGTTGCTGCTGGATCCTGGTAGGAGCTTTTAAGGCATAATTGACTAATTGCTGGAAATTGAGCATGGACCACCTTGAGAGATAAAAACTTCTAGTTAATGGGTCTTAGGAGGTCCCCACCTGGTGCTCAGCATGAAGATTAGAATAACAGCCTTTTATGCTTTGGTCAGAAGAAGGGGAAAAGTAAGCATTTTTTAAAAATGCAATCTGTTTTTCTTGAAAAAGCCTGCCCTCAAAAAAAAGTGTTTTATCAGCGCCTAACCAAGGTGGGTTTTGCCAGAGTATAGCCAACATGGGAGAAAGAAAATAACTCTAATTCCTTCTAGCCTTTTCCTTAACTTGAGGCTGGATGTTGGGGAACAGTCAAGAAGAACTTGTGAAGGAAACAGTCCAGAAGCACAGGCTTACTAAAAGATGGAAAGATGGAGACCTAATCATAGGATTATAGACTACTTTCTCTCCCCTACACTTTACCATCATACCAATAAGCCTCCCATATAACAACAGGGAATTATAAATGAAAAGAACTGTAAGGCTCAGATGCTATTTAAGAAGGAATCTTTAGATAAATCCAAAGACAAAAAAGGGAGTGTGTGCAAAAACTAGAATACCAGAGGAAATTTTAGCATCTGACCCTTCCAGGTAAAGAAAATATTAAACACAGCTTTACTCTTAGACAGATAAACATAAAATCTCACACTTAAATATTATTTAACTCAGTTCCTTTTACCCAATGCATTATGTCTAGCTTTCAACAACAATGAAATTACAAACTGCTTTACCAGGAAAAAATAGTTTGAAGAGAGAAAGTAAGCATCAGAACCAGACTCAGATATGGCTGAAATTTTGAAAGCATTACATTGGAAATTTCAAATAACTGTGATTAACATGCTAAGGCCTCTAATAGAAAAAGTAGACAAAACGAAAAAACAGATAGGTAATGTAAGCAGAGAGATAAAAACTCTAAGAAAAAAATGTAAAAAATGTTACAAACTGGCGTGCGCCTGTAATCCCAGCTACTCAGGAGGCTGAGGCACGAGAATTGCTTGAATCCGGGAGATGGAGTTTGCAGTGATCTGAGGTCGCGCCATTGCACTCCAGCCTGGGTGATGGAGCAAGACTCTGTCTAAAAAAAAAAAAACAAAAACAGGCATGGTGGCTCCCACCTGTAATCCCAGCACTTTGGGAGGCTGAGGCAGGTGGATCACCTGAGGTCAGGAGTTCCAGACCAGCCTGGTCAACATGGAGAAACCACGTCTCTACTAAAAATACAAAAATTAGCTGGGCATGGTGGTGTATGCCTGTTATCCCAGCTACTCGGGAGGCTGAGGCAGGAGAATCACTGGAACCCAGGAGGCAGAGGTTGCAATGAGCCAAGATCAAGGCACTGCACTCCAGCCTGGGTGACAGAGTGAGAACCCATCTCAAAAACAAACAAACAAAACAAAAAAAACAGATCTTACAAAAACTCACTATCATGATAACAGCACCAAGCAGGATGGTGTTTAACTATGAGAAACCATTTCCATGATCCAATCACCTCTCACCAGGCATCAGCTCCAACACTGAATATTACAATTCAACATGAGATTTTGGCAGGGACACAGATCCAAACCATATCAAGTAGTATGTGAGATTTCATACTCCTTATTGTATTGGTAAATACATTGGTGGTATTGATATTGTAGTATTGGTGGTATTTTTAAAAACTTTGCAAACATGAAAGATAAAAATAAGTTGTTTTATTGATTTTGGATTACTAATAATGTTTAAGTTTTTAATGTATTTGTATCTCTTTTGTATTTTCTCTTCTAAAAATTATCTGTTATCTTTTATATATTTTTATCTGGTGTCTTAATGTTATTACTATTGGTTTGTATAAACTGCTCAAATATTTTTCTGTTTTATAATTGGCTTTTAACTGCATATATTTTGACAATAAAATTGATAATTTGAATTTTAATTGTTAGTATTGCATAGGCTAAAGTATTAACATGTTTAAATTTCAAAAAGAACAAAAGTGTGTCTATTGAAAAGTCCCCATGGCAAATATGTCTCAAATTATTCAGTTCCCCTTCCCACAGGCATCCAATGTTAAGTTTCTCATAATTCCTTTTACATACATTGTACATATACATGTATCCATATAATAAGTACATGTATGTACATGTTCTCCAGCCCACTTTTTCTGTAAAAATCCTCTGCACTTCAAGTTTTACACTTAGTGCATTTTGGATATGATGTCAATATAATGAATATGATGTCATTCATTTTTATGGATGCTCAGTATTTCACTGTATGGCTGTACAATAATTTATTAATTTTTCCTCTGAATATTTTCATTGTGATATAATTCATACATCAAAATATCCGTTAGAGTGGTATTATTCAGTGGTTTTAGTGTATTTATAAAATTATCCAAGCATTACCACTAATTTCAGAACATTTTATCACCCCAAATAGAATCTTCATGCTCAGTATTTTTCCCCTGCCCCCACAGTCCCTGGAAACCACCAGTCTACTTTTTGTATTTATGATGTTACCTATTTTGGACATTTTATGTAAATGAATTCATACATAAATGGCTATTTTTATTTATCCCTTGGTGTAATGCTTTTGAGGTTTATCCATGTTGAAATACATATCATACCTCATTTATTTTTATTGCTGAATATTATTCCTTTGTATGGATACACTACTGTTTGCTTACCCACTTATTAGTGTTTTAACATTTAGGTTATTTTATTTTCCTGGCTATTATGAATAATGCTATAATAAGCATCAATGTGTCAATATTTCTGTGTAGACATGTGTGTTAAATTATTGTGGGTATATAACTAGGTGTGGAATATAGTAACTCTATGTTTAATACTTTGAGGAGCTGCCAAACTCTTTTCCCAAAGTAACTGTGCTATTTCATGTTCCTATCTGCAATGTATGAGGTTTTCTGTTTCTCCACATCTCTGCCATTGGAATTTAGATAGGGATTGCCTTGAACACATAGATTAATTTGGGGACTGATGCCATTTTAACTAGATTTGTAGACACAGTTTTCTTTAGTCCTTTAGAAGTACTTACAATGGCTAATTTAAAGTTATTTCTTGAATAAACACTCCCAAAATTGCTGCAGGCCTCTGATTAATTTTCAGAATTTGGAAAAAGTTTATCCTGACAAATTTTGCCAGTTTCTTATAGGTTTTATTGAGCGGAGACTTTTTAGAGGTCTTTACTCCATTAATTTTATTGGCATTTGGTACCACCATATTAACCAGTTCCCCATTCATGGTAATTTAGGTTTTCTTTACTATAAAAATGCTATAATAAATAATCTTATAAATTTGTAATTAATATCATGACTATATCTATAGAATATATTTTTATAAGTTGGGTTTGTCAAAGGGCATGTTGATTTGTAATTTTGTTAAACATTTCTTTCAGGAATGAAGGTTTTTCAGAAGTGAAAGTTTGTGTCACCCCATCACGTAAAGAGCCATGGCCAGCTGGGGTGCTTGCTGAGTAAAAAGGGAATTTGGATTGTTTAGTGGAAGAAGGAAATTATAAACATCAGTTACGTCTATGTCATTAGTTACAGAAAGAACTGTAATTGTTATGAGTATTTCTTTCTTAATTTGTTGTGAATACATGTGCATGTGTATTAGAAGATTTTTGAGTTTATACTATAGTATTTAAGTATTGTTAAATTTACATCACAGTATATAATTTATAGACCATGAAATAGAAGAATGAATGTAACTAAAGGACTTTTCATCCTTTCCTGGAGAAGGGGCTAGTGTATGTTCAGTTGTGTATATAATGGTTGTATCACGTGAGGTGGTAGCATGATCTTGCAATTATCATTATTTGATGTTAAATATAATTTAATAAGATGTATGTAAGTGCCAGGTAAACAAGGGATGAACTTGTGATGTTTGATTTCATGTATCACCTTGGCTAGGAAACAGCATCCAGATATTTGTTTAAACATGTCTGGATGTTGCTGTGAAGGTTGTTTTTATGTTTATTTATTATTATTATTTTTAAGTTTTATTTTAGGTTCAGACGTACATGGGCAGTTCATTACGTAGGTAAAGTGTATGCCATGGGGAAATGGTAAACAGATTATTTTGTCACACAGATATTAAACATAGAATCTAATAGGTAGTTTTTCTATCCACACCCTTCTCCCACCTTTGGCCTCGAGTAGGCCCTGGCATCTGTTTTTCTATTCTTTGGGTTTAGCTCCAACTTGTATGTGAGAACATGTGGTATTTAGTTTTCTGTTCCTGTATTAGTTCACATGGGATAATTGCCTCCAGCTCCATTTATGTTGCTGCAAAAGAATTGATCTTGTTCTTTCTTATGACTGTGTAGTATGGTGTATATGTACCACATTGATTATCCAGTCTACCATTGATGGGCCTTTAGGTTGATTCTATGTCTTTGCTATTGTGAACAGTGCTGCAATAAACATATGAGTGCATGTGTATTTATATAGAAAAATTTATATTCCTTTGGGTAAATACCCAATAATGAGGTTGCTGGGTTGAAAGGGGAATCTGTTTTAAATTACTCAAAAAATTATCAAACTGCTTTCCACAATGGCTGAAATAGTTTATATTCCCATCAGCAAGATATGTGTTCCCTTTTCTATGCAAACTCATTAGCATATGTTATTTTTTGACTTTTTAATAACAGCTATTCTGACTGGTATGAGATGGTATCTCACTGTGTTTTTTTAAAAAATTATTATACTTTAAGTTCTGAGATACATGTGCAGAACAGGCAGTTTGGTTACATAGGTACACATGTGCCATGCTGGTTTGCTTCACCCATCAACCTGTCATCTATATTAGCTGTTTCTCCTAATGCTATCCCTCCCCAAGCCCCTAACTCCCCGACAGACCCTGGTGTGTGATGTTCCCCTCCCTGCGTCCATGTGTTCTCACTGTTCAACTCCCACTTATGAGTGAGAACATGCAGTGTTTGGTTTTTTGTTCCTGTATTAGTTTGCTGAGAATGATGGTTTCCATCTTCGTCCATGTCCCTGCAAAGGACATGAACTCATCCTTTTTTATAGCTACATAGTATTCCATGTTGTATATGTGCCACATTTCCTTTATCCAGTCTATCATTGAAGGGCATTTGGGTTGGTTCCAAGCCTTTGCTATTGTGAATAGTGCTGCAATAAACATACTTGTGCATATGTCTTTATGGTAGAATGATTTATAATCCTTTGGGTATATACCCAGTAAAGGTATTGCTGGGTCAAATGGTATTTCTGGTTCTAGATCCTTGAGGAATTGCCACACTGTTTTCCACAATGGTTGAACTAATTTACACTTCCACCAACAGTGTAAAAGCGTTCCTATTTCTCCACATCCTCTCCAGCATCTGTTGTTTCCTGACTTCTTAATGATTGCCATTCTAACTGGCATGAGATGGTATCTCAATGTGGTTTTGATTTGCATTTCTCTAATCACCAGTGATGATGAGCTATTTTTCATACATTTGTTGGCCGCATGAATGCCCTCCTTTGAGAAGTGTCTGTTCATATCCTTCATCCACTTTTACACGGAGTTGTTTGTTTTTTCTTGTAAATTTGTTTAAGGTTCTTGTAGACTCTGGATATTAGCCGTTTGTCAGATGGGTAGGTTGCAAAAATTTTCTCCCATTCTGTAGGTTGCCTGTTCACTTTGATGATAGTTTCTTTTGCTGTGCAGAAACTCTTTAGTTTAATTAGATCCCATTTGTCAATTTTGGCTTCTGTTGTCATTGTTTTTGGTGTTTTAGTCATGACATCTTTGCCCATGCCTATGTCCTGGATGGTGAATTGCATTGCCTCAGTTTTCTTCTAGGGTTTTTATGGTTTTAGGTCTTATTGAATGTCTTTTCTGCATCTATTGAGATAATCATGTGGTTTATATCATTGTTCCTGTTTATGTGATGGATTATGTTTATTGATTTGCATATGTTGCATATGTTGAGTGTTTTGCATCTATGTTCATGAAGGATATTGGCATGCGGTTGTCTTTTTTTGTTGTGTCCCTGCCAGGTTTTGGTACTAGGATGATGCTGGCCTCATAGAATGCATTAGGTAGGTGTCCAATTCCTTTTGAAACTATTACAATATTTTTCTAATTTTTTGGAATAGTTGCAGTGGGAATGGTAGCAGCTCTTCTTTACACACGTTGTAGAATTGGGCTGTAAATTTGTCTGGTCCTGGGATTTTGTCTTTTGGTGGGCTTTTTATTACTAATTTAATTTTGCAAATCATTAATTTCTTCCTGGTTGAATATTAGGAGGTAATGTTTTCATGAATTTATGAATTTCTTCTAGGTTTTCTAGCAAATAAACCTAGAGGTGTTTATAGTAGTATCTGAGGGTCTTTTTGTATTCTTGGGGTTTTGGCGGTATTGCCTCCTTTGTAATTTCTGATTGTGTTATTAGAATCTTCTCTCTTTTTAAATTAGTATAGTTAGTGGTCTGTCTTATTTATTTTTTGAAATAACCAAATCCTAGATTCATTAATATTTTCTATGGTTTTCTTTGTCTTAATTTTCTTCAGTTCAATTCTGATTATGTTTATTATTTGTCTTCTGCTATCTATGGGTTTGATTGGCTCTTGTTTCTATAGTTACTTCAGGTATGATATTAGGTTGTTAATCTGAGATCTTTCCAACTTTTGATTTGGGTGCTTAGTCCTATAAACTTCCTTTTTAACACTGCTTTAGCTGTGTCCCAAAGATTCTGATATATTTTATCCCTGTTCTAATTAACTTCAATGAATTTCTTGATTTCTGCTTTAATTTTATTGTTTACCCAAAAATAATTCAGGAGCAAGTTGCTTAATTTGTATGTAATTCTGTGGTTTCAAGCAGTCTTGTAAGCATTGATTTCTATTTTTATTGTGCTATGATCTGATAATTTGGTTGGTTTGATTTTGGTTTCTTTGAATTTTCTCAGGATTGTTTTATGGCTGATTGTGTGATAGATTCTAGAATATATGCCATGTACAGATGAGAAGAATGTGCATTGTGTTGTTTTTGGGTAATAAATTGTGGAGATGTCTATTAGGTCAATTTGGTTCAGGTCCTGAATTTCTTTATGTTAGCTTTTTGCCTTGATGATCTGACTAATACTCTCTGTGGTGTGTTGAAGACTTTCACTATTATTATTTGGTTATATAAGTATTTTTGTAGATTTCTAAGAACTTGCTTTATGAATCTGGGTGCTCTTATGAATATTGGGTGCATATATATTTAGGATACTTAGATCTTATGTTGAATTAAACCATTTACAATCATGTAATGCCCCTTTTTGTTTTTTTCATCATTGATCATTTAAAGTTTGTTTCGTCTAAAATTAGAAGAGCAATCCCTGCCTTTCTTTGTTTATTTGTTTTCTGTTTACTTGGTAGATTTTTCTCCATCTCATTACTTTGAGTCTATGTGTGTCACTGCATGTAAGATGGGTCTCTCGAAGACAGTATACCTCTGGGTCTTGCTTCGTTATCCAACTTGAAACTCCTTGCCTTTTAATTGAGGTGCTTAGCCCATTTACACTCAAGGTTAATATTGATATATATGGATTTCAACCTGTCCTCATCTTGTTAGCTGCTCATTATGCAGACTTGTTTTTATGGTTGCTTTGTAGTGTCAATGGTCTATGTATTTAATTGTGTTTTGAGATGGCTGGGAATAATCTTTCCATATTTAGCATTTTCTTCAGGATCTCTTGTAATGCAGGTCTGGTGGTAGCAAAATCTCTCAGCATTTGCTTGCTGAAAAGGATCTTTTTTTTCTTCTTTAGTAAGAAAGCTTAGTTTAGATGGATATTAATTATTTGGTTGGAATTTGTTTTCTTTAAGAGTACTGAATATAATCCCTCAATCTCTTCTGGCTTGGAGGGTTTCTGTTAAAAGATTCCCTGTTAGCCTGGTGGGGTCCCTTTGTAGCTGATCTTTCCCTTCTCTATAGCTGCCTTTAACAACTTTTTTCTTTTATTTCAATTTTGGAGAATCTAATAGCTATGTTCCTTGGGAATGGTCACCTTATGTAGTATCTTGGAGGAGTTTTGTGCATTTTCTGAATTTTTAAATTGTTGGCTTCTTTAGCAAGGTTGAATAAATTTTCATGTATAATAGTCTCAAATGTTTTCCAAGTTGCTTGCTTTCTCTCTCTCTCCTTCAGGAATCCCAATGTGATATAGATTTGGTATCTCTACATAATTTAATATTTCTCAGAGGTTTTGTTCATTCTTCTTTAATTTTTTATTCTTTTTTTTCTGACAGCGTTATTTTGGAGAACTGGACTTTGAAACTCTGATTTTTTTCCTAAGCTTGGTTGATTCTGCTGTTAATACCTGTGATTGTATTCTGAAATTCTTAAAGTAAGTTCTTTAGCTTTATCAGATCAGTTTGGTTATTTCTAAAATGGTCATTTCATCTTTCATCTTCTGTATATTTTTATTATATTCCTTAGAATTCTTTGATTAGATTTTGACCTTTTCTGAATCTCAATCATCTTTGTTCCTATCTATATTCTGAATTCTATTTCTGTCATTTCAGCCATCTCAACCTTGTTAAAAACTCTTGCTGGGGAATTAGTGTGGTTGTTTGGAGGTAAGAAGACACCTTGGCTTTTTTTGTTGCCAGAGTTCTTGCTCTATTTTTTTCTCACCTGTATGAGCTGATGTTCCTTCAGTCTTGAAGATGCTGTACTTTGGATGAGTTGTTTTGCTTTTATCTTCTTTGATTCCCTTGGGAGTTTAATTGCAGTACAGGGTTAGTTCAGTCAACTGGCTTCATTTCTTAAATATTTTAGAGGGCAAGGCACAGGTCAGCACTTCTGGCTTTGAACTCTAACTCTGTGGTGCTGGTGTTGGGCTCCCATGTTTGTTGTCTGGCCCTTCAAGGTTAGCAACTTACTGCACTGGATGATCCAAGGTTTCCCAGAAAGCTAGCCACAACACTCCAAAGGGTGGCGCTAGCCAAAGTGCTTTATCAGGGCAGTGGCAATGGAATCTATGCTTGTTGGTATGTGCCAGCTATGGCAGCAGTGTGGCAGGATGCACACCCACCAGCTGCGGTGGGCCGCCAGTGGGTCCAGGGCTGCTGGCCTCCATGTACAAATTAATATGAGTAACCTTAGTGGCATGGAATGTGGGGCAGGGCTGGCAATCTCCATGTTGTGTTTACACCAGTGGTGGCATTGGCATGTGGATGGAGAGCTGGTGAGCTCAGGGCCGTCAGCCTCTGTGCATGCATTTGTGCTGGTGGTGGCAGCAGGGAGGGGCTTGGTGGGCAGAGAGCAGGGCCGCTGGCCTCTCTGTGAACATTTGTTTGGCAATGTTTGTGCATTGAGGAGGTCTGTGCTCATGCCAACATCAGTGGTGCAGTACAGTGCATGCACACATGCATGCCAGTGTGGAAGGAGAGGAAAAGTCTGTGTGCCCATAAAAGGAGAAAGTGGTGAAGGAGGTGGCTATGGATGAGTGCATGTGGGCAAAGTGGTGTGGGGCAGGCTGTGGTGGGAAATATGTGTTGGTAGGCTTGTACATGTTGACGAGGGCCACTTTGCTGATGCTCTCTTATAGTCAGGTGCAATCTGCTGGTGAAGAAACTGATGCAGGCTGTGGGAGAATGCCAGTTGAGCATCCAGGGCTCCATTTCAAGTGGGCGTGGCCACAATGGGGCCACGGGAGAGGTCCTCGGGTAGAGGGGTGCTTAGATCTGACTGGACACATTTCATGAGCAAGACTGCCCTGCTCTGTTGAGGTCCAACAGTTCCCCTAAGGCAAAAGTTTTCTAGGAAAGCATGGCAAGCTTTGGGGAATGGGTTTTCCAGACTGCTCCACTGCAGATGTTCCTACACCAAACCCTGTCTGCTCTTCACAGGCTGAAGTCCTGCAGTACCATGTCTCTAAGGAGCCCTCCCTGCCAGCCCAAGTGTTTGTGGAGATTATGGCTACTTCTGTTGCCAGGATATCAGAAGTCCATGCCAAGAGTGGATCACTCCACACCTGTACCACTAATTGCTTTCCCAGGAATCACTGGGGGCCAGTGTGTTGTAGTCCTGGCAAAGTTTCCAGCTTCCTCCATCTTTAGCCCAGTATCTGTTTACTTCCTCTGTCCACTCTCAATATCTTTCTTCTCAAGATCTGCTTGCCATGCAGTCTTCACAATTTCCCAGTCTCTTGGTGGTAGATATTTTTCCTGGCTGCATCTAGTCTACCATTTTGCTGTTCCCTCCCCATTTTTATTTGTAACTGTATATATTTAAAGTGTATAGTATGATATTTTGATATACATATACATAGTAAAATGATTACTACTATCAAGTCAATTAACAAATTCATCATCTCAAAAAGTTATTTTTTTGTGTGTGAGGGGGGTAAGAGTATATAAAATCTACTCTCTTAGCGTATCAGTATAAAATGTAATATTAACTATAATTTCTATGATGCACATTAGATTTCTGGACTTATTTATCCTACATAACTACAATTTCATACCTTTTGACCTACATCTTTAAAATTTTCCACATGCTTAAAGTGATCAGTTTTATAGTGTGGATATTTTGGCACAATTAAAAGTTAAAAAATAATTTATATTAAGTGCTCAAAAGTGTTCCTAGCATAGTCAAGGTTTAATACATTTTAACTCTTTTTATATAATAATAATTGATATGGTTTAGCTGTGTCCCCACCAAAAATCTCACATTAAATTGTAATCTCCATAATCTGCACATATCAAGGGCAGAACCAGGTGGAAGTAATTGGATCATGGGGGCAGTTTCCCCCGTGCTGTTCTCGTGATAATAAGTGAGTCTCACATGTTCTAATGGTTTTGTAAGCATCTGTCATTTCTACTGCTTGTATTCACTCCATCCTGCCACCCTGTGAAGAGGTGCCTGCTTCTCTTTTGCCTTCTGCCATGATTGTAAGTTTCCTGAAGCCTCCCTAGCAATGTGGAACTGTGAGTCAATTAAACCTCTTTCCTTTATGTAATTACCCAGTCTTGGATATTACTCCATAGCAGTGTGAGAATGAACTAGTACAATTATAATATGTAGTAACATTGTTATTTTTGTACTTAAAATCTGCAAGATGTTTTGGCAAGGGCATCTGCTTTGTTCTACCCTGATTTGAATACAAGCTTGTAAATGTCTCCAGTTTTGTTTTCAGAATATTGGGATCTATAGAATTAATTGGGGATCAACCGGAGAGGTAGTGATCCCCAAAGCCTTAAAAAGTGACTGGATTTAATATGCAGTAGTATCAATGTAGATCCCCAGGATTGTTTAGGGGTAATGGAGAGCACAAGATGAGCAGGGTAGTAAATTAGCTTATATTACCTGTTTATATTTATAGAATCTTGAAAGCTTTGGCTTTGAACTTGCAATATGCACCTTTTGGTAGTTTCAAATGTTCCGGATGTAGGGCTCACTGTATATTCACACTCACTGCATGAGGTAATGGCCTCTGTTTTCTGGTTTAAAAAATTATTTAGTAGGTACAAGTTTGTTTATAATTTAAATAACGAAAAGGGACAAGAAGGAAGTAAAATAAAGTGGAGGCTTGTTTTGGCCTGCACACGGTGCTGATGGTAGTACTTCCAGGTAAAGTGTAAAGTGTGAGTTTCCAGGAAATGGGGTGGAAGATCATAGAGCATACAGGTTGGAGAGGGGTAGACAGTCATGCCCAGCTCAACTGGAGCTATTTAGCTGATCATTGCATTTTACCATTCCCACTAAATAGAGGCTATTGAGTACTTTAGGCACTCTTCTAAATGCCATGGGTTAAATAATAGAAAAAGACAAATGTACTACTTCACGAAGATTACATTTTAAGTGGGAATGAATACAGCATGAATAAATTTGTGGCAACACTGGACCAAAACCCAGTCCATAAAATGACCCATTGCTCTTAAATCTATCAGAATTTAAATTTTAATATAGATATTAGTTACATTTAGTTCTTTTTGGATTCAGGATGTCTGGCTGAAAATATCCTGCAGTTGGGTGTTCCAGAGCAATGATGGTAGAGAATGGGTGTTGGCTGGATCTCCCATTTTCAGCAAGTTTGTGCACAAGGTAACTTTTACTGCTCCAGTAGAGAACTAGCGGTAGTGTCCCCATTGCTGAGAGTTAAGTGGGAGATGATTCGGCTACTGAATTGTGTGGATTTCTCACACGAGTCACTATCAGTGTGCTAAGGCTCTTTTTTAAGGTAGAAATGAGACTGAACAAATTGCATGAGTTACTTGGTATTTGTAACTTTCTTTTATGTACCAGATGTTGTAAGGTACTTGGGTGACTTTATTTGACTTAAATTGTCAAGGATGAGACAGGTCAAGACTATTTATATGGTGACCTACTTTTGAATAAAAAATAAAAGACTGAAAACAAATTGGCTTTTAAAAAGTTTTTTGTGTAGAAATTTAAGGAGTACAAGTATAGTTTTGTCACATGGATTCATTGCATAGTGGTACAATCTGGGCTTTTTGTGTAATCATCACTCAAATCATGTATATTTTACTCACTAAGAAATTTCTCATTTTTTTTATTGTACTTTAAGTTTTAAGGTCATTCTTTACTCTCTTCCACTCCTGAACACTTTTGAGTCTCCAATGTCTATTATTCCACACTCTATGTCCATATGTGTGTGTTATTTACCTACTACTTATAAGTAGGAATATATATTTGACATTTTGTTCTAAGTTTTTTACCTAAGATAGTGGCCTCCAGTTCCACTCATGTTTCTGCAAAATAAAAGATTTTATTTTTTGTGGTTGAATAGTATTCCTGTGTGTGCGTGTGTGTGTGTGTGTGTGTTCGTGTGTTTGGATAGATAGATACATAGATGTCTCTGTGTGTGTGTGTGTGTGTGCAAGTGTGTGTGTATTTTGATTGATTGATAGATAGAAAGATTGATCACTTTTTTATCCAATTAAACATTGATGGAAATTTAGGTTGGCTCCATATCTGTGCTATTGTTAACAATACTGTGATAAACATACAAGTGCAGATTTCTTTCTTTCTTTTCTTTCTCTCTCTCTCTCTCTCTCTCTCAGGGTCTTTCTCTGTCACCCAGGCTGCAAGAGAGTAATGTGATTATAGCTCATTGTTAACCTCAAACAACTGCACTCAATCAATCTTCCCACCTCAGACTCCCAAGTAACTAAGACTACAGGAGTGAAATAACATGCCCAACATGTAGAGATGAGGTCTTGCTATCTTTCTGTGTTTGTTTTCATTGATATAAATAAATACTTGAGACTGGTAATTTATATTAAAAAAGAGGTTTAATTGGTTCACGATTTTGCAGGCTGTAGAGGAAGCATGGCACCAACATATGCTTGGTTTCTGTTGAGGGCCTCAGGAAGCTTACAGTCATGGTGAAAGGTAAAGGGAGAGTAGTTGTATCACATAGCGAGAGCGGAAGTATGAGAGAGAAGAGGGAGGTTTCAAAACATTTTAAACAACTAAATCTTATGTAAACTAACTGATTGAGAACTCACTTATCACCAAGGGGATGGTGCTAAAACATTCTTGAGGAATCCGTCCCCATAATCCAATCACTTCCCACCAGGCCCCAACTTCAACATTGGGAATTACATTTCAGCATGGGATTGGGAGGAGACAAATGTCCAACCCATATAAGTTTCCAAGGCTGGTCTCAAAATCCTGGCTCAGACAATATTCCCTCACCAAGCCTCTCCCAAATTTCTGGAATCAGAGGCACAAGCCACTGTTTCTAGCCAAGGTATCTTTTTGATATAACATTTCATTTTTTGAGGGGTGGTTACCCCATAGTGGGATTGCTAAAATTAATGATAGTTATATTTTTAGCTCTTTGAGAAATTGCCATACTGTTTTCCATAGAAGTTGTAGTAGTTTATATTCCCATCAACAGTATATATGCATTCCCTTTTCTTCACATCCTTTCCAACATCTGCTACTTTTTGACTATTTAATAATACAACTTTGACAGGTTTAAGACAATATCCTATTGTGGTTTTGATTTGCATTTCTCTGGTGTGGTGATATTGAGCAGTTTTTCAGCTGCTTTTTGGCTATTTTTATGTCTTTTTAAAGATATCTATTCATGTCTTTCAACCATTTATTTGGAGTTAATTGTTTTGTTGTTGCTACGGTTGTTGTTTGAATTCCTTATAAATTCTGGATGTTAGTCTCCTGTTGAATGCACAGTTTACAAATATTTTCTCTCATTATGCAGGTTGTCCGTTCACTCTATTGATTATTTCCTTTGCTATGCTGAAGCATTTTATTTTAATTACATCTCATTTATCTGTGTTTTGGTTTTGGTGCTTGTGCTTCTGAGGTCTTAATCATGATTTCCTTGTGTAGGCCAGTGAAAACTCCAGAAGAGTTTTCCACAGATGTTTTCCTTTTTGTTTAAATTTTTACTTCAATAGTTTTTGGGGAATAGGTGGATTTTGGTTACACAGATATGTTCTTTAGTGATTATTTCTGAGATTTTGGTGCACCCGTCACCCAAGCAGTGTACACTGTCTCCAATGGGTAGTTTTTATTCCTCACTCCCCTCTTACACGTTCCCCCGAGTCCCCAAAATCCATTATATTATTCTTATGCTTTTGCATCTTCATAGCTTAGCTCTCACTTATAAGTGAGAACATATGATATTTGATTTTCCATTCCTGCATTACTTCACTTAGAATAATTATCTCCAACTCCATCCGGATTGCTGCAAATGCCATTATTTTGTTCTTTTTTATGCCTGAGTAGTATTCCATGGTGTATATATACATTTTCTTTATCCACTTGATGGTTAATGCGCACTTAGGTTGGTTCCATATCTCTGTAATTGCACATTGTGCTGCTATAAACATGCATGTGCTTATGTCCTAGTCATATAATAAATTATTTTCCTTTGGATAGTTACCTGGTACATAAATTGCTGGATTGAATGGTAATTCTACTTTTAGTTCTTTACGGACTCTCCATACTGTTTTCCATAGTGGTTGTACTAGTTTGCATTTCAACCAGCAGTGTAAAAGTGTTCTCTTTTCACCACATCCATGCCAACATCTATTGTTTTTTGACATTTTAATTATGGCCATTCTTGCAGGAGTAAGGTGGTATCTCATTGTGGTTTCAATTCGCATTTCCCTGATAATTAGTGATGTTGAGTATTTTTTAAATACGTTTTTGGGCTGTTTGTATATCTTCTTTTGTGAACTGTCTTTTCACGTCCATTGCCTACTTTTTTATAGGGTTTTTTTTTTTTCTGATTTGTTTGTGTTCTTTGTAGATTCTGGATGTTAGTCCTTTGTCAGATGGATAGTTTGTGACTGTTTTCTTCTGCTCTGTAGGTATTCTATTTACTCTCCTAAATATTTCTTTTGCTGTGCAGAAGCTTTTTAGTTCAATTAGGCCCCATTTATTTATTTTTATTTTTGTTGTATTTGCTTTTGGGTCCTAAGTAATAAATTCTTTGCCTAAGCCAATGTCTAGAAGAGTTTTTCTTAATGCTATCTTCAAGAATTTTTATGGTTTCAGGTCTTAGATTTGAGTTCGTTCCATCTTGAGTTGATTGTTGTATAGGAGGAGAGATGAAAATCTAGCTTCATTCTTCTACATGTGGTTCGCCAATTATCCCAGTACCGTTTATTGAATAAGGTATCTTTTCCTCACTTTATGTTTTCGTATGCTTTGTCAAAGATCAGATGGCTGTATAAGTATTTGGCTTTACCTCTGGGTTCTCTATTGTGTTCCATTGGTCTACGTGCCAGTCTTTATAACAGTAGCAAGCCATTTTGGTAACTATATCCTTGTAGTATAGCTTGAAGTTGGGTAATGTGATGCCTCCAGATTTGTTCTTTTAACTTAGCATTGCTCTGGTTATGCCTGATTTTTTTTAGTGTGTGTGGGGGGGGCGGTTTCATAAGAGTTTTAATTTTTTTTTCTAGTTCTGTAAGAATGGTGATGGTTTTTTTTTTGGAAATTGCACTGAATTTGTAGATTGCTTTTGACAGTGTGATTATTTTAACAATATTGACTCTATTCATCATGAGCATGGTATGTGTTTCCATTTGTTTGTATCATCTCTGATTTCTTTGAGCAGTGTTTTGTAGGTTTCCTTGTAGATATCTTTCACCTTTTTGGTTAGGCATATATCTAAGTATTTTAATTTTCTTGCAGCTGTGGTAAAAGGGATTGAATTCTTGATTTTAATCTCAGCTTGGTCGTTGTTGGTGTATATCTATGCTACCTATTTGTGTACATTGATTTTGTATCCTGAGACTTCACTAAACTTATTTATCAGATCTAAGAGCTTTTTGAATGAATCTGTAGGATTTTCTAGGTATTCAATTGTATCATTGGTGATTAGCAATAGTTTGACTTCTTTTTTTTTTTTTTTTCCAATTTGAATGCTTGTATTTCTTTTTCTTGTCTGATTTCTTTGGCTAGGACTTCCAGTACTATGTAGAATAGAAACAGTGAAAGTAGGCATCCTTGTCTTTTTCCAGTTCTCAGGAGGAAAGCTTTCAACTTTTTCTCATTCAGTATGGTAGTTCCTGTGGGTTTGTCATATATGGCTTTTACTACTTTGAAGTATGTCCCTTTTATGCCTATTTTGCTGATGGTTTTAACCATAAAGCAATGTTGGATTTTGTCAAATTCCTTCTCTGCGTCTATTAAGATGATTATATAATTTTGGTTTTCAATTATGTTTTTATAATGTATCTCATTTATCGACTTGCGTATGTTAAAACATCATTGCACCCCTGGTATGAAACCCACTTGCTCGTGACATATTATCTTTTTGATATGCTGTTTGATTCAGCTAGCATGTATTTTGTTGAGAATTTTTGCATCAGAAATATTGGTCTGTAGTTCACTTTTTTATGTATTTTCCTGGTTTTGGTATTAGGGTAATGCTGGCTTCAGAGAATGATTTAGGGAGGATTCCTTCTTTCTCTGTCTTTTGGAATAATTTCAGTAGAATTGGTACCAATTCTTTTTTAAATGTCTAATGGAATTTAGCTGTGAATCCATCCACTCTTGTACTTTTTTGGCAATATTTTATTACTTTATTTATTAATATTTATTACTGTTGCAATGTCACTACTTGTTATTGGTTTGTTCAGAGTTTCTATTTCTTATTTAATCTAGGAAAGTCGTATATTTCTAGGAATTTATACATCTCTAGATTTTCTAGTTTGTGTGCATGAAGGTGCTCATAGTTGTCTTGAATAATTTTTCATATTTCTGTGGTATCAGTTGTAATATCTCCCTTTTTATTGAGCTTATTTTTATTTTCCTTCTTCTTGGTTAATCTCACTAGTAATCTATTAATCTTGTTTATCTTTTCAAAGAACCAGCTTTTATTTATGTATTTTTATTTTGCTTCAATTTCATTTAGTTCTGCTCTGATCTTTGTTATTTTTTTTCTGCTGGGATTTTTCTTTTTCTTATTTCTCTGGTTCCTTGAGGTGTGACATTGGGTTGTCTCTTTGTGCTTTTTCAGACTTTTTGATGTAGGAATTTAAAGCTATGAACTTTTTGTCTTATCACCACTTCTGCTGTATCAGAGGTTTTGATGAGTTCTGTCACCATTTTCATTCAGTTCACATAATTTTTAAATTTTCATTTTGATTTCATTGTTCTTGGCCCAAAGATCATTCAAGAGCAGGTTAATTTCCACGTATTTGTACAGTTTTGAGGGTTCCTTTTGGAGTTAATTGCTAGTTTTATTCCACTGTCATCTTAGATAATACTAAATATAATATTTTAAAAAGTTATTAATAATTGTTTTGTGCCCTATTGTATGGTCTATCTTGGAGAATATTCTATGTGCTGGTGAAATGAATGTATATTCTGTAGTATTTGAGAAGAACGTTCTATAAATATCTGTTAAGTACATTTGTTCTAATTTATTGTTTAAGTCCATTGCTTCTTTTTTGATTTCTGTCTTGATTACGTGTCTAGTGTTATCAGTAGAGTACTAAAGTCCCCCACTATTATTTTGTTGCTGTCTATCTCATTTCTTAGGTCTAGTAGTAATTGTTTTATAAATTTTGGAGCTCCAGGGATAAGAGCATATATGTTTAGAATTGTCCACTTTTATTTCAGTCCACCAGTAAGCCTCCCTTCAGGCTGAGCTGTTTTACCACTAGAGAGCTCAAGAGAACTTAGCCATTCTGATAGCAATCAACATTGAGGACTCTGAGGGATTCTCTGGTAAATTGCATTCTGTAATACTTTTATATTAACATGAAGAAACAGAAGTTAAATGTGGAGTCATGTACAGTCCTGGTGGATACCGGCTCTACCCTATCTACCATAAACTCCACTTTAATGAGCCAGCGAATCCCTCAGAGTAAAAAGGTCATTTCTGTGGTGGGGATTTCAAGTCAAGTTCAAAAGGTTCCCATATCTGAAACCATCCAATTAACTTTGGGGATCTTTTCAGAAAAATATCCTTTTTTTTTTCTATGTAATACTGCTCCAGTAAATTTTCTAGGGTGAGGTTTACTTTCAAAGCTAAAAGGGCACATACAATTTTCCTCAAAGGGAGAAATAATCTTAGAGTTTCTGATACTCTTGAACCAAAATTTTTATGCTGTCTACAGGCAGAAATTGATAAGATCAAAACTCAGGCCCGTAATACCCCTAATCTTTCAAAAATACCTAAAAGTTTATGAGCCTCTTCCTCAACTGATATAGGAAAAATTAAAAGTGTGGAACTTGTGAGAGTCCAAATAGATTATTCTAAACCTTTGCATAAATTACCCCAATACTCACTAACACCCAAATGAATTCAAAGGCTGTCACCAACTGTAGAATAATTTAATTAAACAGGGACTCATTATTTTATACAATAGCCTTATAGCACTCCCTACCAGTTAAAAAACCTATCAGTTAAAAAACCAAATAGACAAGGTTAGATATTTGTCCAAGATTTATGTAAAATTAATATAATTATAATACCAAGGTTTCCTGTAGTCCCAAATTCTAATACTTTATTGTTTAATGTACCTGCTAATTTCAAGCATACTTGTACTGTAATATATCTCTACTTAGCCTCCTTTAGCATTCCAGTTTATGAAGAGAATAAATAGTTGTTTACCTTTACTTGGAAATTTCAGCAGTACACCTGGACTGTGATGGCACAGGGGTTTACTGAAGCCGTTTTATATTTTTCACAGGCATTGAATTAGGACTTAATCACACTACAGTTTTCTCAAAATTTTACTACTGTTTAGTATGTAGATGAGTTATTGTTATGTTCTCCCACTAAAGAGCACCCCGAAATTGACTCAGTTTACTTTTCACAGCAACTTGCATATAAAAGTCACAAGGCTTCACTGGAAAAACTTCAGTTTTCAAGAGAAAAAGTCCAGTATTCGAAACATGACTTGACTACTGAAGGAGTTTCCCTCTCAAATGAGAGAATAAAAACTGTTCAAAGTTTTCCTTGGCCTGCAACCAGAAGACGTTTAAGAGGTTTCTTTGGTCTTGCAGGATATTGCAAATCCTTGGTTCCAAATTTTTTGCTTAATGGCTTCATCATTGTATGAGCTCACTAAAAATGTTTTACCAGAGACTTTACCTAAGGAAGATAGTCATGATCAGGCTTTTAGCCAAATAAAATTGACATTACAACAGCCCCCAGCTTTAGGACTTCCAAATTACACAAAACCTTTTACTTTGTTGGTTCATGAATGTAACAATTAGGCATAGGAGTCCTTACCCAAGACCATGGTAGTAATCATAGGCCCAGTGCATACTACACCATTAAATTAGGCTCAGTAGCTAAGGCATATAAATTGTTTAAAAGCAGTAGCAGCAGCAGCCAAGCTGGTAGAACCTTCATCAGATCAGATCTTAGAAAATGAACTTAATTTGCAAGCCCCAAATGTTGTGAAAAATCTATTAAATTCCAACCAAACAGAGCATTTCTTAGGTCCTTGAACCTTGGATCCACATTTCACAACTCAGCAGGGCCCCTTCAGACTCCTGAATCTGTACACCTGTTAGATACTTTAAGGTAAAGATGACCAGGGAAATCTCTTCCCAGAAGGAGATGGCATCTTAGTGGTGGACAGCTTTCCCAAGATCATAGATCAAGACTTCTCTATCATCATAAAAGCTTTATTTTTTTTCTCATTTTTTATCACCCCAATTCTTTCCTTTTCCCTACAGGAAAATCCATGGGACCATAATCAGTGGATGGCTTTAGCCTAAGCTTATGCTGTAGCACAAAACCAGAGTAATTGTTGAGTTTATAGCTTAATGCCAAAAAATAAGGAAACAATTCCACTGATGCAAATGCCTCTCTGTATTCCCAATAAAAGTCACCCTAAACTCCAAGGAAAGAATAGGAAGCTATTCTTGATATTTTAAACATCACTGCTACTTGCTTTCCTATACTCACTAAGAACAACACTCTTTTGTACTTGATAAGTCAATTATTACCAAATATAAGATACCAATTTAAGTGATGCCTGCAAAAGATATATTGTGCTTTCAGGCATCACACACTCAAGATTTGAGTATTACCTATGTTGGTACAAGTAATTGCTTGTATATTGTCACCAGATTAGATCCATTGGTCTTTTTTTTTTAATAGATGTTGTTATACACCCTTACAACATGCTATAAAGGGGCCACAAACAAGTAAATTTCCTACTTGATCTTGTTCAGGAGCTACAGATTTATGGATGAACAAACCTGACTGACTCTTGCTCAAATGTAACTAGGTGGCCCTCTTTTTCAACCCCTGAGGGCCTATATTGAGTCTGTGGAGAATCTGTTTATTTTATTCTGCCTTTTCTTTGGTTTGGATCTTGTTATTTGGCCTGGCTCACTCCTGCCTTTTGAATAGCTTCCCCTGAATATTCCCATAATAGCCCTTATAATTGGAAGTCAAAATGATCAATAACTGAAATTAGCACTAGCCTTGAAATAGATGAGGATAAGCTTGTTTTCACTGAGGAATATTTCCTCAATGGGTTCCTTTGGAGCTCATTTTTGGTGGTAGTGGGGTGCCAGCTGTATGGAATTTAAAGCTAATTTACAAATTGGGAAAATTTTTGGATTTTGTAGCAAATCAGACCTCCCAGGGTTTCAGGCTGGTAGAAACTACTCCCCAAAATGTAGATGATAACACATATATTCAACAAAAACACATAATAGAACATCATGCAGCGTTTTAGATCTTCTTTTAGCCCAAGCTGGGGGCTCATGTTTGGTGTTAAACAAAATTAAATGTCGTACTTATCTCTCTTCTGATTTTGTTACTACAAAATGCTTAATTAAAAAGGTGGTTAATACTGCTGTTTTCTTAGACACTGCCACCAAACACATTAAAGAAATTGCTCAGGAGAAAGGAACACATGATATGTTTACAGGAGCAACTAACGGTTGGCAGGCATCCTGAGTGGTGGATGGTAAGCTCGGGTTTTTCAAGTGTTTCTAATCATTATATTTCTTTTAGTAGGTTTCCAGGTTATTATGATTTGTGTTACCAGGGTAACGATGAAGATGAGTACTTCTTTAAATCAGGTCACTTTACAGTGAACTACGGTCCTTAATCACTATCACATTCCAAACAAGGACTATGACCAATTAGACCCTAGTATTGTTGAGTTGCCTATATTGTCTGAATCTTGTCTTGTTTAATTTGGTTCAGCTAATTTTCATAACTCTTGTTATGGAATACACCTTGGTGTTTTTATATTCTCCTCTTGATAATCATAATAGTCCTCCTGATGCACTGTATTCTTTCAAGTCTTAAATGTTTTGCATGCAGCCATCCATTGTGAATTGAATGGTCTCACTCCATTCTACCCACTTCTTTAGGTCAGCAAGAATATAAAGAATCATTCAGTTGGTACAAAGCTGTGATTTGTGATTCCATAATGACACAAAACAAGACTTGTAAACTATATACTGCAGCTAAAGAAGACTTGCGAATTCCATACTGAGACCAACTAATTATTTTAGGATGGTGACAGAGAGTGGCATCAATGACTAAAGTTTTGTTCAATCTCTGTAAATTGAGAGGTTGACCAAATGGGATATTGCTAAATTGAACTAAATATGGCCTGAGACATCCATACTTGAGTCCTTTTGGACAAACTGTAACTTAACTTAGGAGTATGCTTTTGTGGCAATACCTGAGTCTCAGCCAATCCTAGTTGCCATATTTCAACCACTCATAGGTCACTGACTGCTCAAACTGTGTTCAAATAAGGCAAACACCAAACTGTAACCAATCTAGCTGTTTCTGAAACTCACCTCCATTTTCTGTATGTAACGTTTCTTTTTCTGTCTATAAATTTGCTCTGTTCATGAGGCATCCATGGAGTCTTTCTGAATCTGCTGTGATTCTGGAGGCTGGCTGATTTGCAAATTCATTTCATTCCTTGCTCAATTAAATTCAATTAAACTGAATTTGTCTAAAGTTTTCCTTTTAATATGCTTCAGTGCCCCTTTCAGGAAAACAAAGTTAAATCTAGGTACTATGACTACTCACCTGACTTTTGTTTATTATAAAGGTGTTTTTTGTTTGTTTTTTTCTGTGTAGGTTGTTAACTTGGTGTCCTTGTGGAGGAGATGATCAGTGGGGCTTTCAATTCTGCTATCTTACTCCACCTCTTTCTCATTTGTCTTTATTTATGTTTTCTATAACTTTGTTGGACTCAATATTACTTAGTTCTGCTCTTATCTTTATTATTATTTTCCTCTTCTAGCTTTGGGCTTGATTGTCTTTGTTGATTCAGTTCCTTGAGGTGTCATGTTAGGTTGTTAATTTGGTTTTTCTCAATGTGCTTGATGTAGGCATTCAAGACTATATAATTTCCTTTTAGCGCTACTTTTACTGTAGTGCAAAAAAACCCAAAGGTTTTGTTATATAATGATTTCATTTTTTCTTCAACTTATATTTTAAGTTCTGGGGTACATGTGCTGGATGGGTAGGTTTGTTACATAAGTAAACGTGTGCCATGGTAGTTTGCTGCACCGATCAACTTATCACCTAGGTATTAAGCCCATTATCCATTTGCTATTCTTCCTGAGGCTCTCTCTCCCACCACCCTGCTAACAGGCTCCAGTGTGTGTTGTTCCCCTACCATGTGTCCATGTGTTCTCATCATTCAGCTCCCACTTATAAGTTAGAACTTGTGGTGTTTGGTTTTCTCTTACTAGGTTAGTTTGCTGAGGGTAACAGCTTCCAGCTTTATCCATGTCCCTGCAGAGGACATCATCTCCTTTCTTTTTATGGCTGCATAGTATTCCATGGTGTTTATATACTACATTTTCTTTATGCAGTCTATCATTGATGGGAATGTGGGCAGATTCCATGTCTTTGCTATTGTCAATAGTGCTGCAATAAACATATGTGTGCATGTATCTTTACAATCGAATGATTTATATTCCTTTGGGTATATACTCCATAATGGGATACTGGGTCAAATAGTATTTTTTGTTCTAGATCTTTGAAAAATCACCACATTCTCTTCCACAATGGTTGAACTAATTTACATTTCAACTGAGAGTGTAAAATTGTTCCTCTTTTTCTGCAACCTCACCTGCATCTGTTGTTTCTTGAAATTTTAATAATTGCCATTCTGACTGCCATGAGATAGTATCTCATTGTGATTTTGATTTACGTATATGTAATGATCAGTGATATTGAGCTTTTTTTCATGTGTTTGTTAACAACATCAATGTCTTTTTTTAAGAAGTGTTCGTTCATTTCCCTTGCCCACTTTTTAATAGATTTGGTTTTGTTTTGTATATTAAGTTCCTTGTAGACTCTGGATATTAGACCTTTGTCAAATAGATAGCTACAATTTTCTCCCATTATGTAGGTTTCCTGCTCACTCTGATGATAGGTTTTTGTTTGTTTGTTTTGCCATGAAGCAGCTCTTCAGTTCAATTAGATCCCATTTGTCAATTTTAGCTTTTGTTGTAATTGTGTTCAGCATTTTCATCTATCTAATCTATCTATCATCTATCTGTCACATTTTCTTTATCCACTCATTGGTTGATGGGCATTTAGGCTGGTTCCACATTTTTGAATTGTGAATTGTGCTGCTATAAACATGCACGTGCAAGTGTCTTTTTCATATAATGACTTCTTTACCTCTGGGTTGACTCCCAGTACTGAAATTGTTGGATCAAACAGGAGTTCTACTTTTAGTACTTTAAGGAATCTCCATAATGTTTTCCATAGTGGTTGTACTAGTTTACATTCCCACCAGCAGTGTAAAAGTATTCCTTTTTCACCACATTCACACTAACATCTGTTATTTTTTTGATTTTTAAAATTATGGCCATTTTTTGCAGGAGTATGGTAATATCTCATTGTGGTTTTAATTTGCATTTCGCTGATAATTAGTGATGTTGAGCATTTATTCATATGTTTGTTGGCCATTTGTATATCTGCTTTGGAGAAATGTCTATTCATGTCCTTTGCCCACTTTTTGATGGGCTTTTTTTTCTTGCTGATTTTCTTGAGTTCTGCATAGATTCTGTATCGTTAGTCATTTGTAGAATTCATAGTTTGCAAAGATTTTTTCCCATTCTGTGGGTTGTCTGTTTACTCTGCTGATTATTTATTTTGCTGTGCTGAAGCTTTTTAGTTTAATTAGGTCCCATCTATTTATTTTTGTTTTTGTTGCATTTGCTTTGGGGTTTTTGTCATAAACTCTTTGCCTAAGCCGATGTCTAGAAGAGATTTTTTCAATGTTAACTTCTAGAATTTTTATGGTTTTATGTCTTAGATTTAATTGTTTGATCCATCTTGAGTTGACGTTTGTATAAGGAGAGAGATGAGTATCCAGCTTCATTCTTCTACATTTGGCTTGCCAATTTTCCCAGCACCATTTATTGTATAGGATGTCCTTTCTCCACTTTATGTTTTTGTTTGCTTTGTCGAAGGTCAATTGGCTGTAAGTATTTAGTTTTATGTTTTGTTCCTCTTCTCTATTCTGTTCCATTGGTTTATGTGCTTATTTCTATACTAGTACCATGCTGTCTTGGTAACTATAGCCTTGCAGTATAGTTTGAAGTTGGGTTATGTGATACCTGTAGATTTTTTTTTTTAGCTTAGAATTGCTTTAAATATGGTGGCTCTTTATTTGTTCCATTTGAATTTTAGAATTTTTTTTTCTAGTCCTGTGAAGAATGATGATAGTGCTTTGATGGAAATTGCATTGAATTTGTAGATTGATTTTGGGAGTGTGAACATTTTCAGAATATTGATTCTACCCATCTATGAGCATGGGATGTGTTTCCAATTGTTTGTGCCTTCTATGATCTTTTTCAGCACTTTTTTATAGTTTTCCTTGTAGAAATCTTCCACCTCCTTGGTTAGGTATATTTCCAAGTATTTTATTTTATTATTTTTTGTTGATGTTTTAAAAGGGATTGATTATTTTTATTTAACTCTCAGCTTCTTTCTTGCTGGTGTATAACAGTGCTACTAAGTTGTGTATACTGATTCTGTATCTTGAGACTTCCCTTTCTTTATTTATCTATCAGTTCTAGGAGAATTTGGATGAGTCTTTAAGCTTTTCTAGGTATACAATCATATCATCAGTGAACAGCAATAGTTTGAATTCCTCTTTAATGATTTAGATGTCCTATATTTATTTTTCTTGTCTGATCGCTCTGGCAAGGACTTCCAATGCTATATTGAATTGAAGTGATAGTGGGCATCCTTGTTTTATTCCAGTCCTCAGGCGGAATGCTTTCAACTTTTCCCCATTCGGTATAATATTGGCTGTGAGTTTTTCATAGATGGCTTTTATTACCTTGAGTTACGTCTTTCTATGTTGATTTTGCTAGGGGTTTTAATCACAAAGGGACGCTAGCTTTTGTCAAATGCTTTTTCTGCATCTATTCAGATGATCATAAAATTTTTGTTTTTAATTCTGTTTATATAATATGTTACATTTTACTGATTTACACTCCCACAAACAGTGTAAAACTGTTTCAATTTCTCCACAGCCTTGCCAGTATCTGTTGTTACCTGACTTTTTAATAATCACTATTCTAACTAGTGTGAGATGGTATCTCATTGTGGCTTTGATTTGAATTTCTCTAATGACCAGTGATGATGAACTTTTTTCCATATGTTTGTTGGCCGCATAAATGTCTTCTTTTGAGAAGTGTCTGTTCATATCCTTCGCCAACTTTTTGACAGGGTTGCTTGTTTTATTTTCTTGTAAATTTGGTTAAGTTCCATGTAGATTGTGGATATTAGACCTTCGTCAGATGGATAGATTGCAAAAATTTTCTTTCATTCTGTAGGTTGCCTGTTCACTCTGATGATACTTTCTTTTGCTGTGCAGAAACTCTCCAGTTTGATTAGATCCCATTTGTCAATTTTGGCTTCTGTTGCAATTGCTTTTGGTGTTTTAGTCATAAAGTAATTGCCCATGCCTATGTCTTGAATAGTATTGCCTAGGTTTTCTATTTGGGTTTTTATGGTTTTCGGTTTTATGTTTAGGTCTTTAATCCATCTTGAATTAATTTTTGTATAAGGTGTAAGGAAGGGGTCCAGATTCAGTTTTCTGCATATGGCTAGCCAGTTTTCAAGGCACTATTTACTAAAAAAGGAATCCTGTTCCTGTTGCTTGTTTTTGTCATGATTCTCAAATATCAGATGGTTGTGGATGTGTGGTGTTATTTCTGTGGCCTCTATTCTGTTCCATTGGTCTATATACCTGTTTTGTACCAGTAACATGCTAGTTTTGTTACTATAGCCTTGTATAGTTTGAAGTCAGGTAGTGTGATGCCTCCAGCTTTGTCCTTTTTGCTTCAGATTGTCTTGGCTATACAGCTCCTTTTTGGTTCCATATGAAATGTGAGGTAGTTTTTTCCAGTTCTGTAAATAAAGTCAATGGTAGCTTGATGGGAATAGCATTGAATCTATAAATTACTTTGGGCAGTATGGCCATTTTCATAATATTGATTCTTCCTATCCATGAGCATGGAATGTTTTTCCATTTGTTTGTGTCCTCTCTTATCTCCTGAGCAGTGGTTTGTAGTTCTCTTTGAAGAGGTCTTTCACATCCCTTGTAAGTTGTATTCCTAAGTATTTTATTTTATTTGGTGCAATTGTGAATGGGCGTTCACTCATGATTTGGCTTTGCCTGTCTATTGTTGGTGTATAGGAATACTTGTGGTTTTTGCACATTGATTTTGTATTCTGAGATTTTGCTGAAGTTGCTTATCAGCTTAAGGAGATTTTGGGCTGAGATCATGGGGTTTTTAAAATATACAATCATGTCATCTGCAAACAGAGACAATTTGACTTCCTCTCTTCCTATTTGAATATGCTTTATTTCTTTTTCTTGCCTGATTGCCCTGACAGAACTTCCAATACTATGTTGAATAGGAGCGGTTAGAGAAGGCGTCCTTGTCTTGTGCCAGTTTTCAAAGGAAGTGCTTCCAGCTTTTTCCCATTCAGTATGATATTGGCTGTGGGTTTGTCATAAATAGCTCTTATTATTTTGAGATATGTTCCATCAATACCTAGTTTATTGTTTTTAGCATGAAGTGGTGTTGAATTTTATCGAAGGTCTTTTCAGTATTTATTGAAATAATCATGTGGTTTTTTTCACTGGTTCTGTTTATGTGATGTATTATGTTTATTTATTTGCATATGTTCAACCAGCCTTGCATCCCAGGGATGAAGCCGACTTGTTTGTGGTGGATAAACTTTTTGATGTGCTGTTGTATTCGATTTGCAAGTATTTTATCGAGGATTTTTGCATTGATTTTCATCGGGGAAATTGGCCTGAAATTTTTGTTGTTGTTGTTGTGTCTCTGCCAGGTTTTGATTTCTAGATGATGCTAGCCTCATGAAATGAGTTAGGGAGGAGTTCCTCCTTTGCTATTTTTTGGAGTACTTTAAGAAAGAACAGTACCAGCTCCTCTTTGTACCTCTGGTAGAATTCAGCTGTGAATCTATCTGGTCCTGGGCCTTTTTTGGTTGGTAGGCTATTAATTACTGCCTCAATTTCAGAACTGGTGATTGTTCTATTCAGGGATTCGATTTCATCCTGGTTTAGTCTTGGGAGAGTGTATGTGTCCAAGAGTTTATCCATTTCTTTTAGATTTTCTAATTTATTTGCGTAGAGGTGTTTATCATATTCTCTGGTGGTAGTTTCTATTTCTGTGGGATCAGTGGTAATATACCCTTTATCATTTTTTATTGTGTCTATTTGATTGTTCTCTCTTTTCTTCTTTTTTTAGTCTGGCTAGCAATCTATCTATTTTGTTAATTTTTTCAAAAAACTAGCTCCCGGATTCACTGATTTTTTGGAGGGTTTTTTGTGTCTATATCTCTTTCAGTTCTGCTCTGATCTTATTTTCTTCTGCTAGCTTTTGCATATGTTTGATCTTGCTTCTCTAGCTCTTTTAATTGTGATGTTAGGGTGTCGACTTTAGATCTTTCTACTTTCTGGTGTGGGTATTTAGTGCTATAAATTTTCCTCTTAACACTGATTTTGTTGTGTCCCAGATATTCTGTCTCTTTGTTCTCATTGGTTTCAAAGAACTTCTTTATCTCTGACTTAATTTCATTATTTACCCAGAGTCATTCAGGAACAGGTTGTTCAGTTTCCATGTAGTTGTGCAGTTCTGAGTGAGTTTCTTAATCTTGAATTCTAATTTGATTGCACTGTGGTCGGAGAGACTGTTTGTTATGATTTCCATTCTTTTGCATTTTGCTGAGGAGTGTTTTACCTCTAATAATGTGGTCGTATTTAGAATAAGTGCTATGTGGTGCTGGGAAGAATGTATATTCTGTTGATTTGTGGTGGAGAGTTCTGTAGATGTCTATTAGGTCCGCTTGGCCCAGAGCTCAGTTTAAGTCCTGAATATCCTTGTTAATTTTCTGTCTCATTGATCTGTCTAATATCGAAAGTGGGGTGTTAAACTCTACCACTATTATCTTGAGGGAGTCTAGGTCTCTTTGTAGGTCTCTAAGAACTTGCTTTCTGAATCTGGACACTCCTGTATTGGGCTTTTATATATTTGGGATAGTTAGCTCTTCTTGTTGCATTGATCCCTTTACCATTATATAATGCTGTTCTTTGTCTCTTTTGATCTTTGTTGGCTTAAAATCTGTTTTATCAGAGACTAGGACTGCAACACCTGCTTTTCTTTCTTTCCATTTGCTTGGTAAATATTCTCCCATCCCTTTATTTTGAGCCTACGTGTGTCTTTGCCCGTGAGATGTGTCTTTTGAATACAGCACACTGATGGGTCTTGACTCTTTATCAAATTTGCCAGTCTGAGTCTTCTAACTGGGGCATTTAGACCATTTACATTTAAGGTTAATATTGTTTTGTGTAAATTTGATCCTGTCATCATGAGGCTAGCTGGTTATTTTGCACATTAGTTCATGCAGTTTCTTTATAGTGTCATTGGTCTTTGTATTTTGGTGTGTTTTTGCAGTGGCTGGTACCCTTTTATATATATACATATATATACATATAGACAAACAGAGAGCCAAATCATGAGTGAACTCCCATTCACAATTGCTTCAAAGAGAATAAAATACCTAGGAATCCAACTTACAAGGGATGTGAAGGACCTCTTCAAGGAGAACTACAAACCACTGCTCAATGAAATAAAAGAGGATACAAACAAATGGAAGAACATTCCATGCTCATGGGTTGGAAGAATCAATATCATGAAAATGGCCATACTGCCCAAGGTAATTTATAGATTCAATGCCATCACCATCAAGCTACCAATGACTTTCTTCACAGAATTGGAAAAAACTACTTTAAAGTTTGTATGGAACTATAAAAGAGCCCGCATCGCCAAGTCAATCCTAACCCAAAAGAACAAAGCTGGAGGCATCATGCTACCTGACTTCAAACTATACTACAAGGCTACAGTAACCAAAACAGCATGGTACTGGTACCAAAACAGAGACATAGATCAATGGAACAGAACAGAGCCCTCAGAAATAATGCCATATATCTACAGCTATCTGATCTTTGACAAACTTGACAAAAACAAGCAATGGGGAAAGGATTCCCTATTTAATAAATGGTGCTGGGAAAACTGGCTAGCCGTATGTAGAAAGCTGAAACTGGATCCCTTCCTTACACCTTATACAAAAATTAATTCAAGATGGATTAAAGACTTACATGTTAGACCTAAAACTATAAAAACCCTAGAAGAAAACCTAGGCATTACTATTCAGGACATAGGCATGGGCAAGGACTTCATGTCTAAAACACCAAAAGCAATGGCAACAAAAGCCAACATTGACAAACGGGATCTAATTAAACTAAAGAGCTTCTGCACAGCAAAAGAAACTACCATCAGAGTAAACAGGCAACCTACAAAATGGGAGAAAATTTTTGCAACCTACTCATCTGACAAAGGGCTAATATCCAGAATCTACAATGAACTCGAACAAATTTAGAAGAAAAAAACAAACAACCCCATCAAAAAGTGGGCGAAGGACATGAACAGACACTTCTCAAAAGAAGACATTTATGCAGCCAAGAAACACATGAAAAAATGCTCATCATCACTGGTCATCAGAGAAATGCAAATCAAAACCACAATGAGATACCATCTCACACCAGTTAGAATGGCCATCATTAAAAAGTCAGGAAACAACAGGTGCTGGAGAGGATGTGGAGCAATAGGAACACTTTTACACTGTTGGTGGGACTGTAAACTAGTTCAACCATTGTGGAAGTCAGTGTGATGATTCCTCAGGGATCTAGAACTAGAAATACCATTTGACCCAGCCATCCCATTACTGGGTATATACCCAAAGGACTATAAATCATGCTGCTATAAAGACACATGCACATGTAAGTTTATTGCGGCACTATTCACAATAGCAAAGACTTGGAACCAAGCCAAATGTCCAACAACGATAGACTGGATTAAGAAAATGTGGCACATATACACCATGGAATACTATGCAGCCATAAAAAATGATGAGTTCATATCCTTTGTAGGGACATGGATGAAACTGGAAACCATAATTCTCAGTAAACTATGGCAAGGACAAAAAACCAAACACCGCATGTTCTCTCATAGATGGGAATTGAACAATGAGAACACATGGTCACCGGAAGGGGATCATCACACTCCGGGGACTGTTGTGGGGTGGCGGGAGTGGGGAGGGACAGCATTAGGAGATATACCTAATGCTAAATGACAAGTTAATGGGTGCAGCACACCAACATGGCATATGGATACATATGTAACAAACCTGCACATTGTGCACATGTACCCTAAAACTTAAAGTATAATAATAATAATAATAAAACCAACACAATTAAGTCTGCATAATAAACAGCTGGCAACACAATGAGAGGATCAAATCTGCACTAATCAATATTAATTTCCAATATCAGAGGGCTATATGCCCAAAATAAAAGGCACAGAGTGGCAAGTTGGATTTAACTGTATACTGTCTTCAAGAGACCTATCTCAAATGCAAAGACACCCATAGGCTTAAAGTAAAGGAGTGGAGAAAAATCTACCAAGAAAACAGAAAACAAAAAAGTGGGGTTGCTATTCTATTTTCAGACAGAACAAACTTTAACCTACAATGATCAAAAAAGACAAAAAGTGGGCTGGGTGTTCACGCTCACGTCTGTAATCCCAACATTTTGAGAGGCTGAGGTGGGCAGATAACCTGAGGTGGGCAGATAACCTGAGGTCAGGAGTTTGAGACCAGCCTGGCCAACATGGTGAAACCTTGTCTCTACTAAAAATATAAAAATTAGTTGGACATGGTGGCAGGCACCTGTCATCTCAGCTACTCGGGAGGCTGAGGCAAGAGAATTGCTTGAACCTGGGAGGCGGAGGTTGCAGTGAGCCAAGATCACACAATTGCTCTCCAGCCTGGGTAACAAGAGTGAAACTCCATCTCAAAACAAAACAAAACCAAAAAGGGCATTGCATTACATAATGGTAAAGTGTTAAATTCAATGACAAGACTTAACTATTCTAAATATATTTGCACCCAACACAGGAGCAGTGAGATTCATAAAACAAGTTCTTAGAGACCTATGAAGAGATTTAGATAATCATACAGTAGGAGTGGGAGACCTCAACACTCCATTGCCAATGTTAGACAGATTATCCACACAGAAATCTAACAAAGATATTCAGGACCTAAACGTGACACTTGACTAAATGGGCCTAATAGAGGTCTACAGGATACTCCATCCAACAACAACAGAATATACAGTTTTCTCATGTGCACATGATGCGCTCTAAGATCAACCACATGCCTGGCCATAATAGAATTCTCAACAACAACAACAACAACAACAACAACAACAACAACAACAAACACTAAAATTGTACCAACCACACTGAAGGACCAGAGCACAATAAAAAAGAAGTTGATACAGAGGAGATCTCTCAAAAGCATACAATTAAATTGAAAGTGAACAATCTCCTCCTGAATGACTCTTGGGTAAAGAAGAAAATTAACTGGGTGCGGTGGCTCACACCTGTAATTTCAGCACTTTGGGAGGCTGAGGTAGGCAGATTGTGAGGTCAGGAGTTCGAGACCAGCCTGGCCAACATGGTGAACTCCCATCTCTACTAAAAATACAAAAATATTAGTCAGGTATGGTGGTGCATGCCTGTAATCCCAGCTACTCAGGAACCTAAGGCAGCAGAATGGCTTGAACCCAGGAGGTGGAGATTGTAGTGAGCCAAGAGCACACCATTGCACTCCAGCCTGGGCAATAGAGTGAGACTCCGTCAAAAAAACAAACAAACTGACAAAAAAATGGAAAACTTAAGCAGACATCAAAAAGTCTTTGAAACGAATTAAAATAAGATACAACATACCAGAATTTTTATGACACAGCTAAAGCAATGTTAAGAGGAAAGATTATAATGCTCAAGACCTACATAAAGAAGTTTGAAAGATATCAAATCTACAACATAACAAACTTCTTTTCACAAGATGGCTGACTAGACAAAACCAGGGATAACATTTCTTACTGAGAGACCAGGACATCATGAAGACTGGCACTCTCCTAGCAGTCCTTCAGGGGGAATGCATAGAGAGCAGACAGAGAAAAACCACAGATGTGGAGCTGAAGGGGGAGAAAGCTAGGAACCCAGCACGGTGCTACTGCACAATGGGACTTGTTCTTGGCCCCCAGTGACTCTTATGGAAGGAATAAGCTGAACAGGCAAGGAGCAACCCACTCTTATGGGCCTCTAGAATCCCAGTAAGAGGAGACCTGTTGACCACTATGGATAATTGAGTTGGAAGGCAGAGCTGCTTAGAGAAGTGGTGGCAGCAAACTTCAGTCCATGTTAAGCCCAGAGGGTTTGATGGTGGAGCATCTATAGTGGAGCATGGCCAGGGATGCCTATAAATCCAGGCTTAACTGGCCTCCATAGGAGACTTTAGCCCTAGAGCCACTGTCAGACCTGAACTCTGCGTGGTAGTCTTGCCCATGAGACAGGGCCAGTCCAAGCTGAGAACCACTTGGTCTGTTGGCCCGTCCTGGGGCCCCAGCCTTGTTGCATCAGCTCACAGTGCAGTCCCCAGGTACCTACCTTCTGGATCCTTGTATCATAGCTCTTGCACAGGTTGATCACACCTGACTGGCAGAGTGCTCCAGCAGAGTGGCACACACACACACCAGCCTGCTTGCACCCTTTCCTGACTGCAGTCTTCTCTTTGCTGCTTTGTCTGAATGCACTCACCCAAGGCCACCCCCAGCATCACTTTGCTGGCACATATGTGTGTGGGTGGACCTTGTCTTTTCTTTTCTGCCAGTGAGGGTGTGCACACGCACCCTGCTGTACCACTGCTGCTGGCATGAGTGCATCCCACCTCTCTCCCACTGCTGTAACACCATTCTTGTACCACCAGGGAGTCCACCAGCCCAAGCCCCACCAGCACCCACCCCTGCATGTACACTGTTACCAGCACAAAACTCTGCATGAAAGAGAGCGAACCTGCCCCTGCATTGACCTGCCACTGCTGCCTGTGTGAACAGGCACAGAAGGCACACACAGTTCTGTGCCCACAAGTGTCTTGCCCCCGTGCTAACACCACAACTGATGTGAACAGATAGTCACTTGTGGAGGCCCCTTTCCCCCCTGAGTTGTCTCTGTCACTGCCATGAACACCCACAAAGAGATTGGTACCTCAGCACCCAATAACGCCCTGCTGCAGCTGACATTGCCACTACTCCTGGCACATGTGAACAATGATGGATCCCACTGCCACTGCCCTATGAAGTGCATTGCATGGCACCACCCATTTAAGTGTTCTGACCAGCGATCCAGGAGCTCCTTAGCCCCTCCAGAACAGGAGGTTGCCAACCTTGAGGAGCCAGAGAACAAAGCCGGGACCCAGTACCAGTCCCCCAGAGTTAGAGCTTGCAGCACAGTAGTCCTGAACTGAGGTGTAACCTCATAAAATCTTCCAGAAATGAAGCCAGTTGAATGGACCCAAATTATACTACAATGAAACCCCTAAGGTCATCAAATAGGACAAAATGAAAAAAAAAAACAACTCATCCAAAGGACAGCAACTTCAAAGATTAAAGGAACGTCAGCCCATAAAGATGTAAAGAACCAATGCAAAAACTTTAGCAACTCAAAAATCCAGAGTGTCTTATTTCCTCCAAACAACCACAAGCCTAGTTCTTTTAACCAGGCCAAGATGGCCTAAATGACAGAAGTATAATTCACAATGTGGATAGGAATGAAGATCATTGAGATTAGGGGAACATTGAAACCCAATGTAAAAATGATAAGAATCACAAGAAAATGATAAAGGAACTGACAGACAAAATAGCCAGTATAGAAAAAAGGGTAACCAAACTGATAGAGTTTGAAAACACACTACAAAAATTTCATAATGCAATTGCAAGTATTAATAGTAGAATAGACTAAGCAGAGGAAAGAATCTCAGAGCTTGAAGGCTGGCTTTCTAAAATAGTCAGATGAAAAATTTAAAAAAATGAATAGAAAATAACAACACTTCCAGGAAATATGGGCTTGTGTAAAAAGACAAAATCTATAAAACGTTGGCGTCTCTTAAAGAGATGAGGAGAATGGAAGCAACTTGGAAAACATATTTCAGACTATTATCCATGAGAACTTCCTCAACCTACTGAGAGAGGCCAACATTAAAATTCAGGAAATGCAGAGAAACTGCACAAAATATTTCACAAAAGGATCATCTCCAAGACATATAATCATCAGGCTGTCCAAGGTCAAAATGAAAGAAAAAATGTTAAGGGCAGCTAGGGACAAAGGGTGGGTCACCTACAAATGGAAGTCCATTAAACTAACAGCAGCCTTCTCAGTAGAAACCCTACAACCCAGAACAAACTGGGGGCCTATATTCAACATTCTTAAGGAAAATAAATTCCAAAGGAGAATTTTATATCTGGCCAAACTAAGCCTCATAAACAAAGGAGAAATATATTTTTCAGACAACCATATGTTGAGGGAATTTGTTACCCCCAGGCCTTCCTTACAGGAGCTCATAAAAAAAGCACAAAATATGGAAGGAAAACAACACTAGCAGTCATTACAAAAACATTGACCCAGCCATCCCATTACTGGGTATATACCCAAAGGACTATAAATCATGCTGCTATAAAGACACATGCACACGTATGTTTATTGCGGCACTATTCACAATAGCAAAGAGTTGGAACCAACCCAAATGTCCAACAACGATAGACTGGATTAAGAAAATGTGGCACATATACACCATGGAATACTATGCAGCCATAAAAAATGATGAGTTCGTGTCCTTTGTAGGGACATGGATGAAACTGGAAAACATCATTCTCAGTAAACTATCGCAAGGACAAAAAACCAAACACCGCATGTTCTCACTCATAGGTGGGAATTGAACAATGAGAACTCATGGACACAGGAAGGGGAACATCACACTCCGGGGACTGTTGTGGGGTGGGGGGAGGGGGGAGGGACAGCATTAGGAGATACACCTAATGCTAAATGACGAGTTAATGGGTGCAGGAAATCAACATGGCACATGGATACATATGTAACAAAACTGCACATTGTGCACATGTACCCTAAAACCCTAAAGTATAATAAAAAAAAAAAGAAAAAAAAAAAAAAAAAAAAAAAAAAAGTAGAGGGGAGCGTCCTCTAAGTCATCATGGAAAAAAAAAAAAAAAAAAAAAACAAAAAAAAAAAAAAAAAAAAAAAAAAAACATACTTCAATACACAGACCAGTGACACCATAAAACAACCATGCAATCAAGTCTGCATAAAAACCAGCTAATGGCAAAATGGCAGAATCAAGTCCACACATATGAATACTAACATTGAATTTAAATGGGCTAAATGCACCAATTGAAAAGCACAGAGTGACAAGCTGAATAAATAAGAAAGACCCAAAGGTATACTGTCGTCAAGAGACCAATCTCACGTGCAATGACACTCATAGGCTCAAAATAGACAGATGGAGAAAAATCTACCAAACAAATGGCTATCAGAAAAAATGCAGGGATTGCAATCCTAATTTCAGAAAAAAAGCAGACTTTAAATGAACAAAGATCAAAATAGACAAAGAATGTCATTAGAAAATGGTAAAGTATTCAATTCAGCAAGAAGTTATAACTTTTCTAAATATATATGACTCAACATAGGAGCACCAAGATTCATAAAGCAAGTTCTTAGAAACCTACAAAGAGTTTAGCATCCAACACAATACTAGGAGATTTCAACACTCCACTGACAGTATTAGACAGATCATCAAGGTTGAAAATAATGTTCAGGATGTAAAATCAAGATTGGTTTAAATGGATCTGATAGAGCTCTACAGAATTCTCCAGCCAAAACCAACAGAATACATATTCTTCTCATTGCCACATGGCACATACTCTAAAATTGACCATATATTCAACAAAAAAACCCTCAGCACATTCAAAATGACTGAAATCATACCAACCACTCTCTCAGACTACAGAGCAATAAAAATAGAATTCAAGATTAAAAAATCCATAGAATTATATGTAAATTAGACAATTTTCCCCTAAGTGACTTCTGAGTAAATAACGAAACTAAGGCAGGCAGAAATTAAGAAGTTTTTTGAAACTAGTGAGAACAAAAACACAACATATCAGAATCTCCAGGAAAGGGAAAGGCATTGTTTAGACAGAAAGTTGTCACAGTAAATGCTGTCATCAAAAAGTTTAAAAGATCACAAATTAACAGCCTAACATTATCACTGAAAACCTAGAGATGCAAGAGAATGCCAAATTGGAAGCTAACAGAAAATGAGAAATAAACAAAAGCATTGCTGAGCTGAAATCGATTGATGCACAACATTCATGCAAACGTTAATGAAACCAGAAGCTGTTGTTTTAAATACTAATAAGATAGATAGACTGCTAGCTAGATTAATACAGAAGAAAAGAGTGAAGTTCCAAATAAACAAAATTAGAAATGACAAAGGGGACATTACCAGTGACCCTACAGAAATACTAATAACAATCAGATACTATTATGAAAACTTTTATGCACATAAACTTGAAAATTTAGAAGAAATGAATAAATTCCTGGACACATACACCCTTTGAAGATGGAACCACAAAGAAATTGAATCCCTGAATAGACAAATAATGAGCTCTGAAATTCCATCTGTAATATGTAGCCTACCAACCAAACAAAGCCCAGGACACGGTGGATTCATGTCAAATTCCACCATATTTACAAAAAAGAGCTGTTACTATTTCTATGGATACTATTCCAAAAATTCGAGAAAAAGGACTTCTTTCTAACTCATTCTATGAGGCCAGCATCCTCCTGAAGCCAAAACCTGGCAGGCACACACACACAAAATAAAAATTTAGGTCAATAACTTTGATAAACATTGATGCAAAAATCCTCAACACACTTCTAGCAAATCAAATCCAGAAGCACATAGAAAACCTTATTTACCAAACTAAAGTAGAGCTTTTTCCTGAGTTGCAAGTTTGGTTAAACATATGAAAATCAATAAATGTGGTTCATCACATAAACAGAACTAAAGACGAAAATTACATGATCATCTCATGTAGTTTTCAGAAAAAGTTTTTCATAAAATTCAACATCTCTTTATGTTAAAAATTCTCAATAAAGTAGGTATTGAAGGAACGCCCATTGAAATAATAGAAGCCATCTATGACAAACTCTCAGCCAACATCATCTTGAATGAACAAAAGTTGGAAGTATTCGTCTTGAAAACTGGCACACGACAGGAATGCCCTCTCTCACCGCTCCTATTTCACATATTATTGGAAGATCTGGCCACAGGAATTAAGCAAGAGAAATAAATAAAGGCATCCAAATAGGAAGAGGGAAAGTCTAACTATCCCTGTTTGCAGATGACGTAATTCTATATCTAGAAAACACCATAGTCCTGGTCCCAAAGCTCCTTTAGCTAAGAAACAACTTCAGCAAAGTTTCAGAATACAAAATCAGTGTACAGAAATTAATGGAATTCCTATACACCAAAAACAGCCATGCAGACAGCAAAATAAGGAACACAATGTCATTCAAAATTGCCAAGAAAAGAATAAAATACCTAGAAATACACCTAATGAGGGAGGTAAAAGATCTCTATAATGAGAAATACAAAACACTGATCGAAGAAATCACAGATGACCCAAACGAATAGAAAAACATTCCATGCTCATGAATAGAAAAATTAATCTTGATAAAATGGCCATATAGCCCAAAGCAATTTACAGATCCAATGCTATTGCTATTAAACTATTAATGACATTATTTGCAGAATTAGAAAAGAGAAACTATTATAAAATTTACATGTTACCAAAAAAAAGCACAAATAGGCAAGGCAATCCTAGGCAAAAGGAATTAATTAGAAGACATCATGCTATGTGACTTCAAACTATATTACAGGGCTACAGTAACAACAACAAAAAACCAGCCTGGTATTGGTACAAAAACAGACACATAGACCTATGGAACAGAATGTCCAGAAATAAGGCCACACACATACAACCATCTGAACTTCAATAAAGTTGACAAAAACAATCAGTGGAGAAAAGACTCTTTACTCAGTAAATGGTTCTGAGATAACTGGCTAGTCATATGCAAAAGATTGAAACTGGACCCCTTTATTACACCATGAAATACACAAATCAACTCAAAATAAATTAAAGACTTACATGTACAACCCAAAGCTATAAAAACACCAGAAGACAACCTAGGCAATATCATTATGAACAGAAGAACTGGCAAAGATTTCATGATGAAGACACCAAAAGCAATTGCAACAAAAGAAAAAATGACAGATGTGATCTAATTAAACTTAAGAGCTTCTATACTATACAGCAAAAGAAACTATTAACAGAGTGATGTGATCTAATTAAACTTAAGAGCTTCTACATAGCAAAAGAAACTATTAACAGAGTAAACAGACACCTACACAATGGGAGAATCTATTTGCAAACTGTGCATCTGACAAAGGACTGTTATCCAGCATCTATAGGGAACTTAAATTTACAAAAAAAAAAAAAAAAAAGACAAATTACCCCATGAAAAGGTGAAGAAAAAACATGACCAGTAAATTTTCAAAGGAAGACATGCTTGTGGCCAGAAAGCATATAAAAAAGATCAATATTACTAATCATTAGAGAAATGCAAATCAAAACCCCAATGAGATACTATCTCACACCAATCAAAATGGCTAATATTTAAAAGCTAAAAAACAAGAGATCCTGATGAGGTTGCAGATAAAAGTAACATTTACACACTGTTGGGAGTGTAAATTAGTTCATCCATTGTGGAAAGCAGTGTGGTGATTCCTCAAAGAACTAAAAACAGAGCTACCATTCAACCCAACAATCTCATTACTGGGTATATACCCCAAAGAATGTAAATCATACTGTTATGAAAACACATGTGTCTATATGTTTATTGTAGCATTATTCACAATAGTAAAGACGTGGAATCAACTTAAATGTCCATCAATTTTAGACTGGCCAAAGAAAATGTGGTACATATATACCATGGAATACTATGCAACCATAAAAGAGATCATGTCCTTTGCAGAAACATGGATGGAGCTGATTGCCATTATTCTTAGCAAACTAATGCAGGAACAGAAAACCAAATACCACATGTTCACACTTATAAGTCAGAGATTAATAATGAAAACTCATGGACACCAATAAGCAAAATAAAAACAAAAACAAAAAACAGACACTGAGACTTATCTGAGGGTGGAGGTTAGGAGGAAAGAGAGGAGCAGAAAAAAATTATAGGGTACTAGGTTTAATACCTGGGTGACAGAATAATCTGTACAACAAGTCTGCACATGTACACCTGAACCTAAAATAAAGGTTAAAAAAATCAACATAACAGTGCACCTGTGGGAAGTAGAGAAAGAAGAGCAAACCAACCCCAAAGGTAGCAGAAGAGGAGAAATAACCAGAATCAGAGCTTAATAGAATGAAACTGAGATGTGAAAATCCATACCAACAATTAACAAAACCAGTTTGTTGATTTGAAAGAATAAAATCAATAGACAGCTCACTTCATTAATAAAGTCCAAGTAAACATGATCATAAATGAGAAATGTCATATTTTGCCGACCCCACAGATACACAAGAAACTCTAAGAGGCTATCAAAAACACCTCTATACACACAAACTAGAAAACCTAGAACAAATAGATAAACTCCTAAAAGCATACAACCTCCTAATATTGAACCAAGAAGAAATTAAAATTCTGAATAGACCAATGATGGGTTCTGTAATTGAATCAGTAATTAAATATTTAACAACCAGAAAAAGCCCTGGATCAGATAGATTCACAGATGAATTCTGTAAGACGTATTAAGAAGAGCTAGCACCAATTCTACTACAACTATTCCAAAAAAAATGACAAGAAGCTACTCCTCCCTAACTCATTTTATGAGGCTTGCATCATCCTGATACCAAAATCTGGCAGAGACACAATGAAAAGGAAAACATCAGGCCAACATTCTTGATGAACATAGACACAAAAACCTCAACAAATTACTAGCATGAATCCAGAAGGGCAACAAAAAGCTAATACACTATGATCAAGTAGGCTTATATTCCTTGAATGCGAGGTTGGTTCAATCAATACATGTGATTTAACACCTAAACATAACCAAAAACCAAAACCACATGTTCATCTCAATATATGCAAAAAAGACTTTTGAGAAAATTCAACATCCCTTCATGTGAAAAACCCCCAACAAATTAGACATTGAAGAAACACACCTAAGCATAATAAGAGTCATCTATGAAAACCTCACAGTAAACATCAAGATAAATGGGAAAAAGCTGGAAGCATTTTATTTGTGAACTGGAGCAAGACAAGAATTCTCATTCTTACCACTCCCATTCAACATAGTACTGGAAGTCTTCAGCCAAATCAATTTGGTAACAGAAAAAGTAAATAAATAAAACGCATTCAAATAGGCATAATGAAAGCCAAACTATCTCTTTTCACAGATAATATGATTAAATACCTAGAAAACCCCATAGTCTCTATCCAAAGGCCCCTAGAACTAAGAAACAACTTCCATAAAGTTTTACACTAAAATATCAGTTTACAGAAAACTGCTAGAATTTGTATACACCAATGATGTCTAAACTGAGAGCCAAATCAGAATGCAATCTCATTCACTATAGCCACAAAAAGAATAAAATATCTAGGAATACAGCTAACTAGGGAGGTGAAAACACTGCTGAAAAAAAATAATAGATTTTACAAACAAATGGAAAACATTCAATGCTCATGGATAGAAAGAATCAACATTGTTAAAATGCCTATATTTCCCAAAGCAACTTACAGATTCAATAGTATTATTAGTAAACTGCCAAGGTAATTATTTACAGAATTGGGAAAAAATTATTCTACAATTCATATGAATTCAAAAAAGAGCCCAAATAGCCAAAGAAATCCCAAGCAAAAAGAACAAAGGCAGAGGCTTTTACACTACCTGACTTCAAACTAGCAGAAGGCTACAGTAACCAAACAGCATGGTACTGGTACAAAAACAGACACATAGGCCAATCGATCAGAATAGAGAGCACGTAAATAAAGCTGCACACCTACAACCATCTGATCTGTTAGTAAGTTGACAAAAAGAAGCAATAAGGAAGGAAACCCTATTCAATCAATGGTGCTGAAATAACTAGCTAGCCATAAGCAGAAGATCGAAACTGAATCCCTTCCTTTCACTATAAAGAAAACAACTCAAAATTGATGAAAGACCTAAAAGTAAGATCTAAAATTTTGAAACCCTAGAAGAAAACCTAGGAAATGAACAGGCAATTCTCAAAAGAAGACATTTATGCAGCCAAAAAACACATGAAGAAATGCTCATCATCACTGGCCATCAGAGAAATGCAAATCAAAACCACAGTGAGATACCATCTCACACCAGTTAGAATGGCCATCATTAAAAAATCAGGAAACAACAGGTGCTGGAGAGGATATGGAGAAATAAGAACACTTTTACACTGTTGGTGGGACTGTAAACTAGTTCAACCATTGTGGAAGTCAGTGTGGCGATTCCTCAGGGATCTAGAACTAGAAATACCATTTGACCCAGCCATCCCATTACTGGGTATATACCCAAAGGACTATAAATCATGCTGCTATAAAGACACATGCACACGTATGTTTATTGCGGCACTATTCACAATAGCAAAGACTTGGAACCAACCCAAATGTCCAACAATGATAGATTGGATTAAGAAAATGTGGCACATATACACCATGGAATACTATGCAGCCATAAAAAATGATGAGTTCATGTCCTTTGTAGGGACATGGATGAAATTGGAAAACATCATTCTCAGTAAACTATCGCAAGGACAAAAAACCAAACACCGCAGGTTCTCACTCATAGGTGGGAATTGAACAATGAGAACTCATGGACACAGGAAGGGGAACATCACACTCCGGGGACTGTTGTGGGGTTTGGGGAGAGGGGAGGGACAGCATTAGGAGATACACCTAATGCTAAATGACGAGTTAATGGGTGCAGGAAATCAACATGGCACATGGATACATATGTAACAAACCTGTACATTGTGCACATGTACCCTAAAACCTAAAGTATAATAATAAAAACAAAAAAAAATAAAATGAAAACTGATGCATACTTAAAAAAAAAAAAGAAAACCTAGGAAATATCATTGTGAACATAGGCCTTGGTAAAGATTCCGTGATCAATTCACCAAAAGCAATTGCAACAGAAACAAATATTTACAAGAGGGATCTAATTAAACCAAAGAAGTTTGGCACAAAAGAAGAAATTATTAGCAAAGTACACAGACAACCTACACAATAAAATAAAATATTTGCAAACCATGCATCTTACAAAGTCTAATGTCCAGAATTTACAAGGAACTTTAACAAAGCTTCAAGCAAAAAACAACTGCATTAAAAATGAGCAAAGGATATGAACAGATAATTCTCAAAGGAAGACTTACACAGTCAACAAGTATATGAAGAAATGTACAACATCACTAAAGAAATGGAAATAAAAACTGCAATGAGGTATCATCTCACATCAATTAGAATGGCTAATATTGAAAGGTCAAAAAAATAACAGATGTTTGTGAGGCTGTAGAGAAAAAGGAGCACTTATACACTATTAGTAGGAATGCAAATTAGTTTAGCCACTATAGAAAGCAGCTTGGAGATTAAAAAAAAAAAACCAACTTAAAACAGAACTATCATTTAATCCAGCATTCTCTTTATTTGGTATATACCCAAAGGAATATAAGTCATTCTACCCAAAAGGTATATGCACTCATATGTTCCATTAACAATAGTATTCACACTAGTATTCACAATAGTGAAGACATGGAATCAACCTAGTTTGCCCACCAATGGTATACTGAATAAATGATATATGGTGTACATACACCATGGAATGCTACAGAGCCATAAAACGGAATGAAATCATGTTCCTTTCTCAAACATGGAGCTGGAGGCCATTATCTTAAGCAAATTAATGCAGGAACAGAAAACCAAATACTGCATGCTCACTTATAAGTGTGAGCTAAATATTGAGTACACATGGAGACAAAGAGAGGAACAATAGACACCATGGCCTACTTGAGGGTCAAGAGTTGGCAAAGGGTATGGGTCAAGAAACTTCATATTGACTACCATGTTCGTTACTGGGTGATGAAATCATTTTAACACCAAATCCCAGGGACAAGCAATTGACCCATGTAACATACTTGCACATATATCCTCTGAACTTATAATACAAGTTGAAAGAAAAAAATAGTAAAAATTAAAACATGAATAAAATAATAAATTAAAATAAAATAAGAGTTCATAATAAGTCAGTAGCCATCTGAGGAACATCCACTTTGGGCAGGTTCTGAGTCATGAAGTTATAAATGAACATCTGTTGCCTACTTAATAGGTCATTGAGTAGCTGTGACCCATTTTTAATTTGTATGTAACCATTTTTTACATATTTGTATCTAGTTCATTTTCCCTTGAAGCTTGCCAAATTGGTACACTTCAGTTTGAACTGATGTCTCTTATATGCTGTACCACCTTTTTAAAAATTGAATTATCTTTCCTTCCACCTAGATTGTTCTCAAAGCATTTGTTTTTGCTGGACTTCCCACTCTTGACCATAAGATGGTAGCATTCCCTAACATATTGCAGTGCAGTATAATTCCACTGTTGTCATCTACAGTTAAATTGCAAATAAAAAATAATAATAAGCAGCAACTGATTGCTCAAGTTGTTTCTTAGCCCCTACTTTACTAAATCAGGAAAGTTCGAAGATTCTGGATCTATTTAAACTAGAACACTTTCTGAAACCACTCACAATTAAGATTTAAACATTAAGTAAAGTCTGAGTTTTTCTTTGATGAAAAGACTCATTCCCTTCCCGCTCCAAACTGCTCCCTAATAGACATAATTAAATGTGTTTATATTAGGATTCAGTCCTCTTTTGTAATATATAAGCTAAACTAGTGATTGACTGTGTGTGTTTAATTTGATCAGTGATCCAAAGTGAGTTAATGTCTTGTTCCAAGATTGGAATGAGAGCAGATAATGTAATTTTTCACAAAAGTGAGTTAATGTCTAGTTCCAAGATTGGGATGACAGCAGATAATGTAACTTTTTACAAATATACTAAAAATAATAAAAAGTCATTAAACGTATGTATTAACTTCTCTCATTTCCAGGGGAGGCATGAAATGCCATCGATAAATATAGTGTATTAATCACCCAGTATTTGCTTAGAATCTACTCCTTATTCAAAAATAATTTCTTATTTCAGGGGTAGCAATATTTATATTTATTATGATAATGTACTTACACTAAAAATAATGTATTGATTTGCATTTTTCTAATGATCGGTGATGTAGAGCTTTCTCTTATATGATTGTTGGCTGCATGTGTGTCTTCTTCTGAAATGTGTCTGTTTATGTCCTTTGCCCACTTTTATATGGTTATTTTTTTTTCTTGTAAACTTGCTTATGTTCCTTATAGATGCTGCATATGAGACCTTTGCCAGATGAATAGTTCGCAAAAATTTTATCTCATTCTATAGGTTGCTTGGTCACTCTGTTGACAGTTTCCTTTGCTATGCAGAAGCTTTTTAGTTTTATTATATTCCATTTGTCAATTGTTGCTTTTCTTGTAATTGCTTTTGTCATCTTCATCATGAAATCTTTGCTTATTCCTATGTCCAGAATGATATTGCCTAGGTTGTCATCCAGAGTTTTCATAAATTTGGATTTCATATTTATGTATTTAATCTATCTTGAGTTAATTTTTGTATATGGTGTAAGGAAGGTCTCCAGTCCTATCTTCTGTATATGGCTAGCCAGTTATCCCAGCACCATTTATTGAATAGGGAATATTTTCCCCATTGTTTGCTTTTGTCAGGTTTGTCAAAGATCATATAGTTATAGCTGTGTGGCTTTATTTCTGGGTTCTCTGTTTTGTTCCATTGGTCTAGGTGTCTGCTTTTGTGCCAGTACCATGCTATTTTCATTACTGTAGCTCTGCAGTATAGTTTGAAGTTAGGTACCATGATGCCTCCAGCTTGGGACTTTTTGCTTAGGATTGCTTAGGATATTCAGACTCTTTTTTGGTTTCATATGAATTTTAAAATAGCTTCTTCTAGTTCCGTGAATAGTGTCAATGATGGTTTAATGGGAATAGCATTGAATCTATTAAAACACTTTGGGCAGTATGGCAATTTTAACAATATTGATTCTTCTTATTCTTGAGTATGTAATGTTTTTCCATTTGTTTTTGTCATCTCTGATTTATTTGCGCCGTATTTTGTAGTTCTTCTTGTAAGTACCTTTCAACTCCCCGGTTAGCTGTATTCCTAAATATTTTATTCTTTTTGTGGAAATTGTGAAAGGGATTGCCTTTCTGTTTTGGTTTTCAGCTTAACTGTTGTTGTATAGGAATACTAGTAATTTTTGCACATTGATTTTGGATTCTGAGACTTTGCTGAGGTTGTTCATCAGTTTGAGAAGCTTTTGAGATGATCCATCTCACACTAATGGCTATTAATAAAAAGCCAAAAATAACAGATGCTGGTGATGTTGTAGAGAAAAAGGGACACTTATACACTGTGGACGTGTAAATTAGTTCACCCATTGTAAAAGGCAGTGTGGCAATTCCTCAAAGACCTAAAAAGAGAAATATCATTTGATTCAGTAATCCCATTACTGGGTATATACCCAAAAGAATATAAATTGTTCTATTATAGAAACACATGCATGTGTATGCTCATTGCAGCAGTATTCACAACAGCAAAGACATGGAATCAACCTAAATGTGCACTAATGATAAACTGGATGAAGCAAATGTGGTACATATACACCATGGAATACTATACAGCCATATAAAAGGAGATTATATTATTTGCAGGAACATGGATGGAGCTGGAGGCCATTATTCTTAGCTAACTAACAAAGGAACAGAACACCAAATGCTGCATGTTCTCACTTATAACTGGGAGCTAGATGATGAGAACACATGGACACATAGAGGGAAACAACACGCTGGGGCCTATCAGAGGGTGGAGGGTGGGAGAAACGGGAAGATTAGGAAAAATAACTAATGGGTACCAGGCTTAATAAATCAGTGACAAAATAATCTGTACAACAATCCCCCATGACACAAGTTTATCTATCTAACGAACCTGCACATGTATCCCTGAATTTAAAAGTTAAATAAAATAATAGCGTATATTTATGGCAAATAGAAACAGACAATGTATAAAAGAGAAAATGTAAACCTTCTTTTCTCAAATCTCATTCTCCAGACATATTCACTATTAATACTTGGCATGTAGCCTGAGCAATAAAACTATACATGTAGATTTGCTTTTTAAAAGTTTAAAATCACATACACTATTATGTGCCTATATGTGGTATATCTGTTTGTATATAGAATATATACTTTTGCAAATTACAGTTTTATTTATAAAGTGAAATAGTATTTATTTGTGTCTTAATTATAGCTAAATAGCGTATCACTGAACACATAATGAGAAAAAAATACATATACCTAGCTTACTAAATTTGCAGGTCCTCATCCCAGCATTAATCTTATCTTTAAAATTATTTACTACTGTCTTTTGCTTTTGGTCTTTATATTAGTCCATTCTCGCAATGCTATAAAAATACCTGGGACTGGGTAATTTATAAACAAAAGAGGCTTAATTGGCTCATGGTTCCACAGGTTGTACAGGTAGCATGGTTGGGGAGGCCTCAGGAAACTTTCAATTGTAGTGGAAGGCAAAGGGGAAGCTGGCACATCCTACATGGCCAGAGCAGGAGGAAAACAGAGAACAGGGTGAAGTGCCATGCACTTTTATACAACCACATCTTATGAGAACTCACTCACTATCACAAGAACAGCAAGGAGAAAATCTGCCTCCACGATCCAGTCACCTTCCACCAGGCCCCTTCCCAAACATCGAGGATTACAATTGCACATGAGATTTGGGCAGGGACACAAATCCAAACCATATCAGTCTCTTCAGTGTTTGACTCTAGTTTCCCTAAATTATGTTAGCTTTCTTCATCCCTCTTGCTCTTCCCACTCTGGACTTCCCTAGGTAGGTGAGGCCCTGATCCAGTCAGCTACCTTAGAATCTTAATATTTCTTCTCTTACTTGGCTAATACCTTGGTCATGATAGCCATAGCATATTATGAAAGAGGAAGTTAGTCACTCTGGTGAACCAATAATTGTTAGAGTCTCTGTGAAAAGCAGAGGAGAAAGGAGAACATATCATAAATGGATGTATGCATTTCTGCTCAATTAGCATAAATAATGGTGAAACTCATCACCATTACCTAGAAGTATACCTTGCCCTACTCTTCTGTGCTATTTACGAGAAGCTTGGGAGTAAATAAACAAAAACTATTTGTGTAAGTGCAGCTGCAATTCTTTATAGACAATCAGGTTTATTTCCATTTGCCAAGTGTCTTGAGAAAGTACATTTTTTGTCCAGTTGAGGAAAATGGTAGGTCTGTCTTCTCAGCAACCCAGTAGCTCTAGACAGGTTATTATGTTTTCCTGTTACCATTGGATGTTATTATAGGAGCTGATATGGTTTGTTTCTGTGTCCCCACCAAAATCTCATTTTCAACTGTAATCCTCAAGTGTTTAAGGAGGGACCTGTAATCCCCACGTGTCCAGGGAGGGAGGTGATAGGATCATGGGGGAAGTTTTCCCCATGCTGTTCTTGTGAAAATGAGTGAGTTCTCACAAGATCTGATGGTTTAAAAGTGGCAGTTTCCTCTGCACTATCACTCTCTCTCCTGCCACCTTGTGAAGAAGGTGCTTGCCTCCCCTTCACCTTCCCCCATGATTGTAAGCTCCCTGAGGTCTCCCCAGCCATGTGGAACTGTGAGTCAATTCAACCTCTTTTGTTTATAAATTACCCAGTCTCAGGTAGTATATTTATAGCAGTGTGAAAACAAACTAATACAGGAGCATTGAAATTTTTCTGAAAAAAGAGTGATGTAGTTTAGTTTCTGTTTTATAAAGATAGCTTTGGCAGCAGTATAGCATATGAATTAGAGGAAAGCAATACTGGATGCAGGAAACTGTTGCAATAGTTTATGAAGGGGAAGCTGAAGACCTATACTAGGGCAGTAATGGTAAGAGTAGAGAGGATAGAATGTATATCAGAGACATCATGAAGTTAAGATCAACAGAGGAGTGACATCACCATTTATGTTCTTCATCAAGCAAAAATCTAGATATCATCTTTGTATCTCCCTTTGCTTAATCACAACATTCTGTCAATTAATATTTCCTCAATCCTGTCTTCTGAACAAAATTTCAAATCCATAGATTTTTGATTTCACTTCATGATTGATAAATTCTTTTGGGGGCATTTTAAATAAACCTATCTAGGTGAAAAGAGTATACCAATTACAGCTATCTTTTTACTCTGCCAGATATAGGCGCCATTCTCCTGCCAAGTCATAATTCCAAGATCTGTCAGAAAATGACATACAATGACTACATTTAGCATTTATGGCTATAAACTCCAAAAGCACAGAGATCAGATTTTTTCTTTCATTGTATCCGCAGAAAGTGATAAGCACATCATAAATATTTTACAAAGGAATAAATGGATGGGTAGAAAAGTTATATTGCAGGAGAAGCCACTTTTTAATGTAGATTACTGGTCAGTGAAATCTGAAATCTGAAGTTAGATAAAACTTCAGTTCCAATGTAACCAACATATTTTCTGACTATAATCAGTAAAATCTAGGAGTATTCAAGATAGATTATGGATGATTAGGTAAGTTTGTAGGGAGCAGAACTAGTTACCAAATTGGCCCGTCCTGTTAGATACACAGATAGGCCTAATGAAACAGCAACTTTATTATTCTTGGGAGCCCTTCTTCAGAAGGTCATTTCCATAGAATTCTGTCAAGAGCTGGACTTGCCTATTCAAAAAAAAGTGATATAATTCACATGCCATAAAAATCACATTTTAAAAGTCTAAAACTCATCAATGTTCATCAGGAATATTGATCTGAAATTTTCTTTAATTTTTGTGTCTCTGCCAGGTTTTGATATCAGGATGATGCTGGCCTCATAAAATGAATTAGGGTGGAGTTCCTCTTTTTCTTTTGTTTGCAATAGTTTCAGAAGGAATGGGAACAGCCCTACTTTGTACCTCTGGTAGAATTTGGCTGTGAATCTGTCTGCTCCTGGAATTTTTTTTGGTTGGTAGGCTATTAATTACTGCCTCACTTTCAGAACTTGTTATTGGTCTATTCAGGGATTTGACTCCAGAAGCACATCAAAAAGCTTATTCAACACGATAAAGTTGGCTTTATCCCTGGGATGCAAGACTGGTCAATTTATGCAAATCAATAAATGTAATCCATCACATAACCAGAACCAATGACAAAAACCACATGATTATCTCAATAGATACAGAAAAGGCCTTCTATAAAGTTTAACATCCCTTCATGCTAAAAACTCTCAATAAACTAGGTATTAATGAAACATATCTCAAGATAATAAGAGCTATGTATGACAAACCCATAGACAATATCATACTGAATGGGCTAAAGCTGGAAGCATTCCCTTGTAAAACCGGCACAAGACGAGGATGCCCTCTCTCACCACTCCTCTTCAACACAGTATTAGAAGTTCTCGTCAGGGCAATCAGGCAAGAGAAAGAAATAAAGGGTATTAAAATAGGAAGAGAGGAAGTCAAATTGCTCTGTTTGCAGAGGACATGATTGTGTATTTAGAAAACTCCATTGTCTTAGCCCAAAAACTCCTTAAGCTGATAAGCAACTTCAGCAAAGTCTCAGGATACAAAATCAATGTGCAAAAATCACAAGCATTTCTACACACCAACAATAGACAAGCAGAGAGCCAAATTATGAGTGAACTCCCATTCACAATTGCTACAAAGAGAATATAATACCTAGGAATACAAATTACAAGGGATGTGAAGGACCTCTTCAAGGAGAACTACAAACCACTGCTCAAGGAAATGAGAGAGGATACAAACAAATAGAAAAAAATTCTATGCTCGTGGATAGGAAGAATCAGTATCATGAAAATGGCCATACTGCCCCAAGTAATTTATAGATTCAATGCTATTCCCATCAAGCTACTATTGACTTTCTTCACAGAATTAGAAAAAACTACTTTACATTTCATATGAAACCCAAAAAAGCTTATATAGCCAAGACAATCCTAAGCAAAAAGAACAAAGCTTGAGGCATCATGCTACCTGATTTCAAACTATACTACAACACTACAGTAACCAAAACAGCATGGTACTGGTACCAAAACAGCATGGTACTGGTACCAAAACAGATATATAGACCAATGGAACATGACAGAGACCTCAGAAATAACACCACATATCTACAACAATCTGATCTAAGACAAACCTGACATAAAAGCAATGGGGAAAGGGTTTCCTGTTTAATAAATGGTGTTGGGAAAACTGGCTAGCCATATGCAGAAAACTGAATCTGGACCCCTTCCTTACACCTTAAACAAAAATTAACTCAAGGTGGATTAAAGACTTAAATGTAAAACCCAAAACAATAAAATCCCTAGAAGAAAACCTAGAGAATACAATTCAGGACACAGGCATAGGCAAAGACTTCATGACTAAAAAATACAAAAGTAACTGCAACAAAAGCCAAAATTGACAAATGCGATCTAATCAAACTAAAGAGCACAGCAAAAGAAACTATCATCAGAGTGAACAGGCAACCTACAGAATGGGAGAAAGTTTTTGCAACCTACCCATCTGACAAAGGTCTAATATCCAGAATCTACAAGGAGCTTAGACTAATTTAAAATTTACAGGGGAAAAAAAAAAAAAAAAAAAAAAAAGTGGGCAAAAAATATGGAAAGACACTTCATGAGAGAAGACATTTATGTGGCCAAAAAACATATTAAGAAAAGCTCATCATCACAGGTCATTAGAGAAATTCGAATCAAAACCACAATGAGATACCATCTCATGTCAGTTAGAATGGTGATTATTAAAAAGTCTGGAAATAACACATGCTGGCGAGGCTGTGGAGAAATAGAAATGCTTTTATAGTGTTGGTGGGAGTGTAAATTAGTTCACCCATTGTGGAAGACAGTATGGCAATTCCTCAAGAATCTGAGGGACTTTTCATCCTTGATAATTACATGACACAATTCTTCATGATAAATATATGTCTTAATCCTTTGTTTCAAGATGGCTGCCTAGAGATGCCAAATGTCAGTTCTCAGAAAGAAGAACCGCAAAGTTGCAGGTGAATAATTACACCTTGAATAGAATATCAAGTGAAAGGTGTCAAAAACACATGAGAAGAAGCTAGGGCACAGAAAAAGAAGAAAACAGAGATTGGCAGAAATCAGCTAGTAGCCACAAGGGACTTGGTATTTTGTCGAAAGTGTAGGTGAGTATGTTTTTTGCTCCCTTTACACCTGCAGCAGACCACCAGTATCTGGACTGTAACAGAGCCCCTCTGCCCTCCCAAATTTGGGCACTGGTGTCTATGGTAATTTGGGAACTTCCTGAGGGCATTACACAGGACTACCAGATTACACAACAATCATTCATTCTCCCAGCAGACCTGAGCTGCATTGGTTGGTGCTATACTTGTGGTGCACCTATTGTGGGACAGTGTCCTGCCTGGGGAACATCAGTCCTTGTGTTTTCACCTCATCGGAGCCCCTGCAGACATTCCCCAAGACTTTCTTCGGTTGCAGCAACTCCAATGGTTGGCTGGACCCAGAGGAGCTTCAAGGTTCTCACTTGGGGAGTGCTGATCCTATGGGAATGAAGAGTGCAGTTCACCAAGTGGGCACCCTCTAGGAAAAAGGAGATCAGAGCATATAGATTGCTGTGCCCAAGAGTACCCCTCTAGTGGATTGAGAGTAATTGCACCACTTTCAGCAGAGACCTGGGAACTATATTCTGCTTTGCAAGAGAGGAGCATGGTTTCATCTCAGCAGCCAGGTGGCCTCATTGCTCAGGCATAGACATACATAGAAAGAGGGACTTCTCCCCCTATACTGCCACAGACACAGCTGTGGTTGCTTTTGCAGGAGGTTGGCATAGACACATCAGAGGATGGCTATAATAAGGCTATTAGGGGCAGCTGTGTCCACATTGGCAGTGTATCCACTAGGCCAGGTCTTGCCTGAAAAGTGTAGCTCTATCCCTCTCTTTTTTGAGCAGCAATGTTCCTGCAGTGGAGAACAGAAGAGCCACAAAGCTGTTTGTTTTAGGCTGAGGAAGGATGTTCCATGCCAAAGACATTATGTTGATGAGCTGTGGAGCAGGCATCTTTCATGGCCCTTGGATACATTGCAGCCTGGAGATAGACAATGGTGTCTGCCCAATCTGAGTGTCCTGAATGCTGGGACAGAGCATAATAGGGAAGCATATTGCTTTCCAGCCTGCCCAAGAAGTGGTGCTGTTGCAGCTGCCTCCATCAGCTGTGGAGACCTAGGTGCATTTCACCAGGAGATCCTTGCACTACCCCCATAACAGCAGGTGCTTTTGCTTACAATTTAGGTATCCAAGGGTGGACTTGGCAGTGCAACTCCACCCAGATTTATGTACCCCTCAGGAGGTGAGCAGGGAGCTCACGCTACTTTGCATTTCACAAACCAGCCTATAGCATAAAGCAACAGAGAGCTTCTACTGGTAAACAAAGATCAAGCACATACACATTTGCTTCTGCCACAACTGGGTCTTACCTGTAACCCCCACCTACTGGCCTGGAGGTTGAACTACATTTCCCAACAAAAAAATCTGCTGACACAAATACACAGTACTGGGGAATGAGATAAGCTTCCTGAGACCTCTAACCATCCTGGCCTTGCAGGAGACTGTGGGGCGGCTCCTATACTTGGTGTATTGCTACTATAAGCAGCCATTGAGAAAGCCACCAAATATGTGCTCTTTAATCAAGAAACTCAGAGAGAGTTTTTGCCTCTGAAAACACCCAGAACCAGAGCCAAATGACCCTATGCAATGTATGTTAGAGTCACATTCTCAAGGAGAAAGAAACAAGACCAAATGCAAGTAAATTCAACAATAATAAGAAAAGATAGTTGATCAAGATGAGGATAAATAAGTTAAGCCATTCTGGAAGTACAGAAACCAGTGTTAAAATACTGACAAAGAATCACACTGTCTCTGTAACAATGAATTCTAGCCATAATAAAATCTTTGAAATACCAAATAAAGAATTTGAGACATTGAATTTTAAGAAGCCCCAAACCAACACAAAGAAATAAAAAAATCAGAATTTAAATGGAAAATATACTGAGACAGATATTTATTTAAAAAATAACACTTCTGGAAATAAAAAAAGATTAAAGGAATTATAAAATACAGGTGCAAGTCTTAACAATAGATCAAGTGAAAGAATCTTGGAGTGCTTGAAGACAGGTTTTTCAAATTAATTGAAATAAAAATGAAGGGAAAAAAATCAAGAACTTCAGAGAACTTGAGTAAGATACATTGCAAGATGGACTTACTGCAAGGGAAAATTGTCTAATTACCAATAAAGGAAATCCCACTAGATTAACAGCACATTTTGCATCAGAAAACTTACAATCCAGAAAAGATTGAGGTATCTTTTTAGACTTTGTAAAAAGCCAATCATGAATTTTGTATCCTACTATAACCTTCCAAATGAAAAAATAAAACAAAATGAAATCTTTTCCAGACATACAAATGCTAAGGGGATTTAAAAGCACTACACTGGTCCTACAAGAAGTGCTCAAGGGACTTCTAAACATGGAACTGAAAAGTCTATATTAACCATCATCAAAACACACAAAAGTATAAAACTCACAGATCTTATAAAACAATTATACAATTAAGGCTACAAAGTAACTAGGTAACAGTTAACATCATGACAGGAACCAAACCTTACATGTCAATGTAAACTTAGAACACAAATTAAATCAATACCCAACTTAAAAGATACAGACTAACAGAATGGACTAAAAAATAGGATTCAACCATATTCTCTTTACAAAAAAAATACAGCTAACTGGTAAAGATGCTCATAGATGCGTGGTAAAGTGGTGAAAATATAACACAAAAGAGAGCAGGAGTAGCTATGCTTTCATCTGATAAAACAGACTTTATATCAACAACAGTAAAAAAAGACAAGGTTATTATATAATGATAAATTAATCTATTCAACAAGAAAATATAAAAATCCTAAATATACGTGTACCCAACACTGGAGCACTCAGATTCATAAAAGTACTAGTAGACCTAGGAAAAGGTATAGACAGCAATACACTAATAGTGGGGGACTTCAACAGCCCACTGACACACTAGAAAAACGGAGGCAGAATATCAACAAAGAAATACTAGATTAAATTGGACTCCAGATCAAGTGAATCTAACAAATTTACAGAACATCCTATTCAACAAATGCAGAATATAATTATCATTAGTGCATGGAACATTTTGCAAAATAGACCATATGATACTCCCAAAAAATAGTGACAATAAATTCTGAAAAATCAGAATCACATCGTGTGTCTTCTTGCACTATGGTGGAATAAAACTAGAGGTAAATACCAAGAGAAAGTCTTAAAACTATAAAATACATGACAGTAAACCTTCCCATGAATGATCTTTGTGTCCATGATGAAATCAAGATGGAAATTAAAAAGTGTTTTGAAAAGCATAAAAATAGACACAACATACCAAAACCTCTGAAATACACCAAAAACAGTGCTAACAAGGAGAGTTTATAGCATTCAATTCCTACATTAAAAGGAGAGAAAAACCAGAAATTATAACTCTAACATTGCACTCCAAAGAACTGGAAAAAGAAAATCAAACCAAACCCAAAGCTAGTACAAGAAAAGAAATAACAAACAGCAGAAGTAAAGAAAAATTGATATAAAAATACAATACATAATATAGACAAAAATTAGTTTCATTAAAACATACAAAATTGATAAAACACTAGCTAGACTAATGAAAATACAGAAGAGAGAATATCCAAATAAACATAAAAAGGAGACATGACAACTGATTATACAGAAATACAAAAGATCATTAGAGACTACTATGAAATTCTCTGCATTCACAAACAAGAAAACAGAGAAAATGAATAAATTCCTGAAAACATACAACCTGCTAAGATTAAATTAGGAATACATAGAAATGCTGAAAAGACCAATAATGAATAGTGACTAGTGAGATTTAATAAGTAATAAAAAATCACCCAACAACATACTCCCAAGCTTTTCTTTGTTGGGAGATTTTTTATTACTGATTCAATCCCACTACTCATGAGTACACATAGTCACATGTTTTCATGTACTTGGGAGTATATGAATTCTTCCAGACATGCAAAGAACTCGTACCAGTCCTACAACAAAATAATCAACCAAATAAACAGTCAACCTACAGAATGAAAGAGAATATTTGCAAATTATGCATCTGAGAACATACTTTCCTATGTTTTCATGGAACTAATTAGTAACTATTTTCTTGCAGAAAAAATAGCTTCTTTTGTCATTTCCTATAAGGCAGGACTGGTGGTGATAAAATCCTTTAGCTATTTTTTTTTCGTTTTGTTTTGTTTTTGTCTGAGAAATTCTTTATTTCTCCCTCATTTCTGAAAAACAGATTTGCCGTGCAAAGTATTCTTGGTTTACAGTCTTGTTTTGCTTTTAGCACATTCTTACAATTTCTTGGCCTACAAGGTTTCTGCAGAGAAATCCTCCGATAGTCATATTGGTGCTCCCTTATATGTGATATGCTTATATTCTCTTGGTGCTTTCAGAATTCTTTATTTGGCTCTGGATTTTGATAGCTTCATTATAATACGTCTTAGTGAACTCTTCTTTGGGTTAAAATTTTGGAGAATTCTGAGCTTCCTATACATAGATATTTACATCATGTCTCAGATTTGGGAAGTTTTCAGCTATTATTCCTTTAAATAAGCTTTCTGGTACAAATTATCTCTCTTCTCCTCATGTAAATACAGTTAGCTCTCTATATTTGCAGGTTCTGCATCAACATATTCAACAAATCATGGATAAAAAATATTTTAAAAAAGGAAAAATAACAATACATCAATAAAAAATAAAAAAAAGTACAAGTGTTTGTATGACATTTACATAGTGTTAGGTATTATAAGTAATCTAAAGATGATTTACAGTATATGGAAAAATGTGCTCAGGTTATAGGCAAATACTATAATATCTTATATAAGAGACTTAAGCATCCATAGAGTTCAGTATCTCTGAGGCATTCTGAAGCCAATTTCACATGGATATCAAGGGGAAAACATATTATTATTGGAATGTTTGCTCTCTTGATGGTGTGCCATAAACCCTGTAGACTTTCTTCTTCAATTCTTTTTATTTTACCCTCTGACTAAATGATTTCAAATGACATTTCCTTGAGTTTGTTTATTCTTTCTTCTGCTAAATCTAGTCTTCTCTTAAAGCTTTCTATTGTAACTTTAATTCAGCCATTTTCTCCTTCAGCCCACAAATTTCTGCTTTTTAAAAAATATTAATATTTGTAATCTCTTTGTTTAGTTTCTCATTTTGTTTTTGTATTGATTTCCTGATTTTATTAATTTTTATACATGTTCTCTTGTAACTTGCTGAGTTTCTTTAAAACAATTTTTAAGTGGGTCCTATGCACTTTCAGATTTATTTTTCTTCATGAATAGTTGCCACATGGTTTATCTTTGTTGAGGAAAGAAAGACTATCTCATAGTCCACCATCATGCACTTATAGTTTCCATCTCTTTGTTGGTTATTGTAATTTTGGCTTTTGCATTCTTTAAATGATTTTATTTAGATTTCTCTCAATGTTTTCTTTTACCTTGTCAAGCATCTTTAACACAGTTATTTTACATTTATTGTGAGGTAGCTCATAGAGCTGCATTTCTTTAGGTTGGTTTCTTGAGTTTTATTTTGTTCCTTTCATTGAGCTATTTTCCTGTTTTTTTTTTTTTTTTGTATACCTTATAATCTTTTGTTGAGATTTGTGCATTAGAAAACCACCATCTCTCCCAGTATTTAAAGTATAGCTTTGTACAGGGGACAACATTCGCTAATCAGCCTGTTAGAGGTTCTATGAACTCTCAAATATTTTCTGAAAATGTGTCATTTTTGGGCTTGTGTAGGTGATTTTAACAGGCTCAAATTTCCTAAACTGTCTGCTCTTGCTTCTTCTGGTGTAATCTCTTGCTCCCTCTGGTGTTTGCCTGAGGAGCTGCAGTCCTAACCTGCTGGATGCTCAACTGTTTTCAATGACTCCCAAACTACGTCTCCAATCTATTCAGCACTGTGTCAGGCAAAATAAAAAGCAATCACTCTAGTAATCCCTAGAAAAATCAGAACATTGGATACAGGATCCACTCTTTTGTTTTCATCCTGAAAGATGGGCCCTAGTATGGGAGATTTCCTTCCAGTTGTAAAGTTTTCTACCCCTTTCACTAAAATTTCTTGTTAGCTTTGTGTCAACTTGTGTGCCTTAGCTTTTCAGCTGTTTTCTAGAATTCTCAAAAATGTATTCTTTTCTATGTTTAGTTGTTATCCTGGTGCCTCTGTAGGGGGAATAAAGACCTGGAGCTACTTAGTCTGTCATCTTGCTGATCAAGCAACTGATTTTTGACAAAGGTGCAAAGGAACCTCAGATGAATACCTTTTTATATATAAATAGTGATTCTGGAACATTTGTATGAAAAATATAAACCTTGACCGTCACCTTATAGCATATACAAAAATTAACTTGAAATAAATCACAGTTATAAATGTAAACTTAAACCATAAAACTTCTAAAATATAACATTAGAAAAAGTTTTTCTTACCTTGAATTATGCAAAGGATTTTCATATATGACACCAATAGCATTATCTGTTAGAAGATACAATGACAAATTGGGCATTATCAAAATTAAAAATGACTTCTCTTTGAAAGACATTGTTGATAGAACAAAAAGAGAAGCCACATATGGAGATAAAGTATTTGCAAACTCATGGATTATAAAGGATCTGCATCCAGAATATGAAAATCAAGTTCTCAGAGCTCAGTAATGACAAAACAAATAACTCAGTATCAATGAATCAAATAATTAAATAGATACTTCAATAAAGAGGAGATGCCGATGAAAAATAAGCAATTAAAACAAAGATAAATAGCTGGAACTTAATTGAACTAAAAAGCTTTTGCACAGCAAAAGGAACAGTGAGCAGAGTAAACAGACAACCTACAGAGTGAGAGAAACTCTTCATAATCTATACATCTGACAAAGGACACATATCCAGAATCTACAACAAACTCAAACAAATTAGCAAAGAAAAAACAATCCCATCAAAATGTGGGCTAAGGATATGAATAGACAATTCTTTAAAGAAGATACACAAATGGCCAACAAACATGAAAAAATGCTCAACCTCACTAATGATCAGGGAAACGCAAATCAAAACCGCAAGGCAATACCACCTCACTCTTGCAAGAATGGCCATAATCAAAAAATCAAAAAATAATAGATGTTGGTGTGGATATGCTGAACAAGGATCACTTCTTCACTGCCAGTGGGACTGTAAACTAGCACAATCACTATGAAAAACAGTGTGGAGATTCCTTAAAGAACTGAAAGTAGAACTACCATTTGATCCAGCATCCCACTACTGGGTATCTACCCAGAGGAAAAGAAGTCATTATACAAAATGATACTTGCACACACATGTTTATAGCAACACAATTCACAACTGCAAAAATGTGGAACCAACCCAAGTGCCCATTAATCAATGAGTGGATGAAGAAACTGTGATATATATATATATATATATATATATATATAATGGAATACTACTCAGCCATAAACATGAATGAATTAATGGCATTCACAGCAACCTGGATGACATTGGAGACTATTATTCTAAGTTAAGTAACTCAGGAATGAAAAACCAAATATCGAATGTTCTCACTCATAATTGGGAGCTAAGCTATGAGAATGCATAGGTATAAGAATGACATAATGGATTTTGGGGACTCATGGGGAAAGGTTGGAAGGGGGTGAGGAGTAAAAGATTACAAGTTGGGTGCAGTGTATACTGCTCGGGTGATGGGTGAACCAAAATCTTACAAATCACCACTAAAGCACTTATTCATGTAACAAAATACCACCTGTTTCCCAGTAACCTATGGAAATAAAAAATTTAAAAGCAAAAGAACCAAAAAGCCTAATAACTGCTAATAGTAAATATTTACTTTCCTTCATTATTTGTATGATGTTTAATGTTTTTTTTTTAAAAGTTGGTTTTTATTTTCTTATTGTGAAAGTATTATATTCTTAGCAGAGAACATGTAAAAGAAAACAAAATCTCCTACAGCTTTTTGTATTCTTTTTATTTTCTCTCTCTGTGTGTATGTGTGTGTGTGTGTGCGCGCGTGCGTGGGTGCACTCGTGCACATGACTGTGTGGTAAAAACTCTAAACATAAGATCTACCCTCTTAGCAAATCTGTAAATATATGTTTATATTCATTTTGCGAGTTTTACCTTGCTTTTTTCTTTTGAAAATTGACCTTTAAATTTTATTGTTTAAAAACAGTTTCCTATTCCATTCTCCATTTCTATAATATCAACTTTCTTAATTTTTTGCACAGGAGGGTGACTATAATTAACAGTAAGACATTATATGACATAATAGCCAGACAAGAGGCCTTTGAATGTTCTCACCACAAAAAAATGATGAATGCATAAGGTGCTGGTGTTAACAATTCTGATTTGATCATGTTACAACATATACATGTATTGAAACACCAAATTTTACCCCATAAAATTGTACAATTAGAATATGTTAACTAAGAAAAAGAGTTTATAATCATATAAAAATGTGTATAAAGTAAAAAAAAAAAAAAAAAGTAGCCACCTGACACAGATCAAGAGATCCTGAGTTTAGCCAATGCCATGATTAAATTAGATGTCTATGATGTGTTGGGAAGAAAATGAGTATAATTTGCATGTGAGAGGAAATAAAAGATAACACCCAATAGTGCAAATCATGGTAGATTTGTTGTTGTTATACTTTAAATATTATCTCCCCTTTAAAAAATATCTCCCATATCACTTTTCATGTGACTTTATATAGCCCCCAAGTAGAGTAGATAGAGTATACCTTTCTATGCCACTAGATTATATCTGAGGAAATACTTAAACCTGACCGCAAACCCTAAACAGGAGATACCTAAAGCTTATCCACAGATCTGTGAGAAGGAAAAATAGCCGTTACTTGGTATATGCTACTTAGATTGTGGGTTTTTTAAAATGCAGCATTATCATAGAAATAATACTAGATGAGAACTACCTTGAATTTCACATCTAGATAGACAGCGCTTGAGATGACCTTAGAAATTTATCTGTAGCCTCAGAGTAGAATGGGTGAGTAGCCAAAGATTTTTTCTGAGAGGAGTACAGAGTAACTGAAACGGGTAGATTTGAAGAGGCCCTGATGAAGTGAGGGATGATGTAGCTGTGACCTATGTGGATAGACAGAGAACCTGATGTGTGAGTGTACATTATAACACATGTTAATGGGTTTCAATGGTGACAGAAGACCAGATACTGCCATTCTCCCTGTGATGCTGTGACTTAATGTATCCCCTTTCCCAGAAATAAGATGTAATTCTGGGTCGAAGGAAGCAATGGGAAGGGTGGACTCCTGAATTAAGAAAAACATAGAGAATTAACTGAGATTAAGTTTTTGCCAACCAGAACAAGAGGAATTTGAATGAGAAATAAAGTTCAATTATTTATATAAAAAAGCTGATATCAAGAAAGAAAGTTAAATTTATTGTTAACCTGTGTTGATACCCTGGGGCTCATAAAACATAGTCATATTAAATTAAAGAAAGGAGTTGAAATAATGACAGTAAATAAAATACTCTTATAATAAAGGACATCAGTGTGAAGAGAAAGTGCTGAGCTCCACAGGAGATGGAAACAGCAACATCAACATAGATGTTATTGAAATAATGTAAAAAAAGAATTGTTTGATGAAAAATTGAAAGTATTTTGAAATGATACAGAGTATATAATTTATTGCTTATGCTGCAAGGAAAACAGGCAATTTCCTCAAAATTCTACCCTAAAAGTGACGTTGTTGTGGGCCTTGGGTTACAGTGTTAATACTGATTGGGTCTTTGACTACATACTATTTCCATTACTGTTTTCCATTGTATGCACAGTCTTTTGTTTTTATTATTTGCAGGTTTGGGAGACCTGTGTAGGTGGTTAATGCTTTCTTCCCATTTCCACTCTCATTGCCCCAGTCCAGGTCATCATAAACTTAACTACTTTGTCTCTTATATGTTGTTTCTACAATTTATTTCTCACACAGTCACCAGAGCTACCTTCCTCTCAGTTTCACTAGAAACTCAATATAGTAGCTTTTCCATGTTGAGCACCAAAATCTTTTTTGGACGCCTCATTGCAAGTTTTGTTTTCATGAACATGTGTATTTTTTAAGCCATAGAATACACTGTAAACACCCCAAAATGGTGTCCACTGGTGGAAAATATAAATATGATTTATAGTTGAAATTATTCTAATGAGATATTGAAAGCATGATCAATTCTTTCTCCAATTAATGAATGCAAACAAATATATTTGCTGCTACAGGCCACATGGAAGTTTCCTAATACTTTAACATTTAGTACTAAGATTAGTTTTCTAACAGACACACGTTGCATTATTTAGGGAGATAAACTAATAAAGTATATAATGGTACATTAATGAATTATAAAATGTGTTTTAGGCAGAAATGCATAACCAATAAGTGCCATTAGTGATTTATTTTCTAAATATATGGGGGGTTTTTTTGGCTCTCTTGTTAAAAACATGGTTCTAAATCATTTTGGATGTAATAACAACATGCCTTAGCTAAAACTTTGATTAAAACTTATTAAGTAATTAATGGGTTCATGACTTCATTTAAATTTCTGAACTAACAGCAGGCAGACAATGCGCTCCCCTTCGTTGTGAAGCAAAGCTGTCTAGGCTAAAGGAATAGGCTTCTATAAATTTCCAAGTATCTCCCTCCCTCCCTCCCCTCCCTCCCTCCCTCCCTCCCTCCCTCCCTTCCTCTTTCCTTCTTTCCTCTCCCTCCCTCCCTCCCTCCCTTCCTTCCTTCCTTCCTTCCTCTTTCCTTCTTTCCTCTCTCTCCCTCTCTCCCTCCTTCCCTTCCTGTTTTATCTCTCCTCCTCCTCCTCCTCCTCCTCCTTTTCTTCTCCATCTCCTTCTCCTTCTTCTTGTCTCCCATCTCTGGAAAATGAGTTCAGAAAGGTATATCTAATTCAAAATGTTTTGATGACAAATTAAGGATCTTGGCTACTTTTCTGTGACAATTTTGACCGTATTTTATTAAGGCATACTAATACACACGTCTTCTCTTCCATATTCTGACACATAATTTTACATGTTTATTTAAACTGTAAATATATGTATTTGTTATAATCTGTGTTAAAAATTAAGAACTTCAGCTTTTGGCCAAAATGAAGTAATAGTTACTGGAATTACTCAAACATTAGACACCAGGCAACAGAGGACAATAATTCATAAAAGATGAGAAACAAGTGAGGTGAGCACTATGCTGCAGCTTGCTTCTTTGAGAGAGTTTTCAGGCTGTGGTTCTAGGATGAGAAACTTGGATGAAATCTGGCAGTTTCTCTGATTTGTGGAGATGTTTCTGAGAGCCTAGGCATACAAAAGCAACCGTAATTAAGCGAACAAAATACCAAAGAAGAGAGAAATACCTGAGACAGGACTCCAAAGAATGACAGAGAGTTTTCCTTTAATATTCAGTTTCATACTGAGTAGAACATGTGAACACACTTTCCAAGGTTGAGTAAAGAGTATTCACAAGTATTAGAGGGCAGAGTACTTGGAGCTCATATAGGATTAAAAATAGCGGCTATTCTTACTAGCCAGAATGGAAAACCTCATAATTTACTGGACATGAGAGAATACTCAGAAGGGTTTTGTATGATAAGAAAAAATGATGCCTAGCTTAAATTCTGCTCTGATTATGACTGAAAAACCTGAAAAGCACAATTCAAAAAAGGAAACTGTTTCAATCAACCTCATTACCTTCCAGAACAAAGCTCAAGACTGTTATAGGAATACAAAAATGTCCAGCACCCAACAAGGTGAAACTTACAATATTAGGAATCCAATAAAAAATGACCAGCATGCAAAAAAGCAGTAAAAGATTACCCATAATGGGGGTTGGGGAGGAGTCAATCAATAGAACCTGACCCAGTATTGATACAGATGATAGAATTAGTTGACAAGGCCATTAAAACCATTATCATAACTATATTCCACATGTTCAACAAGCAAAGAGAAAGATATAGCACATTAAGTAGTGTTATGGAAAAAAAGGCAAAAAAAAATTTAAAGAAATTGTAGCCATGGGTTGGAAGAATCAATATCATGAAAATGGCCATACTGCCCAAGGTAATTTATAGATTCAATGCCATCCCCATCAAGCTACCAATGACTTTCTTCACAGAATTGGAAAAAACTACTTTAAAGTTCATATGGAACCAAAAAAGAGCCCGCATCGCCAAGTCAATCCTAAGCCAAAAGAACAAAGCTGGAGGCATCACGCTACCTGACTTCAAACTATACTACAAGGCTACAGTAACCAAAACAGCATGGTACTGGTACCACAACAGAGACATAGATCAATGGAACAGAACAGAGCCCTCAGAAATGATGCCGCATATCTACAACTATCTGATCTTTCACAAACCTGACAAAAACAAGAGATGGGGAAAGGATTCCCTATTTAATAAATGGTGCTAGGAAAACTGGCTAGCCATATGTAGAAAGCTGAAACTGGATCCCTTCCTTACACCTTATACAAAAATTAATTCAAGATGGATTAAAGACTTAAATGTTAGACCTAAAACCATTAAAATCCTACAAGAAAACCTAGGCAATACCATTCAGGACATAGGTGTGGGCAAGGACTTCATGTCTAAAACACCAAAAGCAATGGCAACAAAAGCCAAAATTGACAAACGGGATCTAATTAAACTAAAGCGCTTCCGCACAGCAAAAGAAACTACCATCAGAGTGAACAGGCAACCTACAGAATAGGAGAAAATTTTTGCAACCTACTCATCTGACAAAGGGCTAATATCCAGAATCTACAATGAACTCAAAACAAATTTACAAGAAAAAAACAAAGAATCCCATCAAAAAGTGGGCAAAGGACATGAACAGACACTTCACAAAAGAAGACATTTATGCGCCAAAAAAACACATGAAAAAATGCTCATCATCACTGGCCATCAGAGAAATGCAAATCAAAACCACAGTGAGATACCATCTCACACCAGTTAGAATGGCCATCATTAAAAAGTCAGGAAACAACAGGTGCTGGAGAGGATGTGGAGAAATAGGAACACTTTTACACTGTTGGTGGGACTGTAAACTAGTTCAACCATTGTGGAAGTCAGTGTGGCGATCCCTCAGGGATCTAGAACTAGAAATACCATTTGACCCAGCCATCCCATTACTGGGTATATACCCAAACGACTATAAATCATGCTGCTATAAAGACACATGCACACGTATGTTTATTGTGGCACTATTCACAATAGCAAACACTTGGAACTAACCCAAATGTCCAACAACGATAGACTGGATTAAGAAAATGTGGCACATATACACCATGGAATACTATGCAGCCATAAAAAATGATGAGTTCATGTCCTTTGTAGGGACATGGATGAAACTGGAAAACATCATTCTCAGTAAACTATCGCAAGGACAAAAAACCAAACACCGCATGTTCTCAGTCATAGGTGGGAATTGAACAATGAGAACTCATGGACACAGGAAGGGGAACATCACACTCCGGGGACTGTTGTCGGGTGAGGGGAGGGGGGAGGGACAGCATTAGGAGATATACCTAATGCTAAATGACGAGTTAATGGGTGCAGTAAAACAACATGGCACATGGATACATATGTAACAAACCTGCACATTGTGCACATGTACCCTAAAACCTAAAGTATAATAATGAAAAAAAATAAAATAAAAAAATAAAAACAAAAAAATAAATAAATAAAGTGAGGCCCAGTTTAAAAGAAGGTTCTACAACAGATCAAGCCTGTTGTGCCAGCTGTTCTGCCACTGGGGCCATATGATCAGGCAGATACAATGTTGCTTGCACAGTGTCATTAGCCTATATAGGTGCTGTTTGGAGCCTTTGGAAGACCCCTACAGATGTATTATAGCACAGGACTTTAGGATTTTGAAGCCAGGCCCTGCCGTCTTCTTACAATAACTACCCTCCTTTAGAGCAACAGTTGCTGGCCTGCTACTGGACCTTCATAGAAACTGAATGCTTAACCATGGACCATCACGTTACCAAGGGATCTGAGCTACAATCACAAACTGAGTGTTACATAATCCACCAAGCTATAAAGTTGAGTGTACCCAGCAACACTCCATCATCAATGGAAGTGGTGTACACATAATCAGGCCCAAGCATACCCTTAAGGCACAAGTAAGTTACATAAAGAAATGACCCACATTCCCATCGTTTCCAATCCTGCTACACAGTCATCACTCTCTCATTCTGCACCTATTGCCTTATGAGGAGTTACCTGTCATTTGCCAGAAGAAGAAAATACTAGGGGCTCTTTTACAGATAGTTCTGGTAGATAAGCATGCATCACCAGGAAGTAGACAGCTGCAACACGACAAACCATTTCTGGGACATACTTGAAGGACGGTGGTAAAAGGGAAATTCTTTCTATGAGAAGAATTTGCAGTGCACCTGGTTGTTCACTTTGCTTGGAAGGAGAGAATGGCCAAATGTACAATTGTATACTGATTCATAAGTTTTGGCCAATAGTTTGGTCAAGGACTTGGAAGGAACATGATTGGAAAAATGGTGACAAAGAAATTTGGGGAAAAGGTATATGGATAGACCTCTCTGAGTGAACAAAGAATGTGAAGATATTTACATCCTATGTGAATGCTCACCAAAGGGTAATCTAAGCAAAGAAAAATTTGAATAATCGAGTAGATAGGATGACCTGTTCATTGAATGCTAGTTAACCTCTTTCTTCAGCCAACTCTGTCATCACCCAATGGGCTCATAAATAAAGTGACCATGGTGGCACATATGGAGGTTATACATGAGCTCAGAGTTACAGATTTCCGCTCACCAAGGTGAACATGGCTATAGCCATCACTGATTGCCCAATCTGCCAGTGTAAGAGACCAAATTAAGCCCCTAATGTGACACTATTTTCTTGGAAATCAGGCATATACTGGTGTCAGTTTGATTACATTGCACATCTTTCATCATGGAAGAACCAGTGCTCTATTCTTATTGGATTAGACAGTTACTATAGATACATATTTGACTTCCTTGCATGCAATGCTTTTGTCAAAACTACAATCTGTGGACTTACAGAATGCATTATTCACTGTCATGATATTCTACGGAGTATTCTGTTTTAACCGGGAACTCACTTCACAGCAAAAGTTGTGCAGCAACGGGCCCATGCTCATGGAATTCACTGGTGTCACCATATTCTACACCATCCTGAATTAGCTGTCTTGATAGACCAGTAAACAATCTTTTGAAGACTCAGTTACATTGTGTGCTAGATGAAAATACCTTGCAGGGCTAGGGCAAGGTTCTCCAGAAGGCTATATGTGTTCTGAGTCAGTGTCTAGTATATGGCGCTGTTTCTTCAATAGTCAGGATTCATGAGTCCAGAAATCAAGAAGTGGGAATAAGAGTAGTACCACTCACTATTACCCGTAGTAAGTCACTAGCAAAAAAATTTTGCTTCCTTTTCTTGTGACTTTATGCTCTACTGGCCTACAGATCTAATTCCAAGAGGAAATAATGCTTCCACTAGGAGACATGACAATGATTTCATTGAATTGGCAGTTAAGACTGTCAACTGGCCACTTTGCGCTCTTCGTGCTTCTGAATTAACAGGCTAAAAGGGTTCCGGTGTTGGCTGGAGTGATTGATCCTGACTGCCAAGGAGGTATTTGACTACTACTTTACAATAGAAGTAAGAAAAAGTATGACTGAAATATAGGAGATCTCTTAGGGCATCTCTTAGTATTACAATGCCTTATGATTAAACTCAATGAAAACCACAACTACCCAATCAAGGCAGAACTACTAATGACCTAGACTCTACAGGAATTAAAATTTGGTTCACGAGACACATAACCATAATCACCTGAGGTGTTTGCTGAAGGCAAAGCAAATACAGAATGGGTAGTTTAAAAAAGTTATAAATACCAACAATGAACACACAACCAGTTATTGAAAAAGAAACTTTAATTGTAACGAATCTTTCCTCCTTATTTTACTATGGATACATTTGCATGTGTATATATCTATATTTTCTTATTTCCTTACACTCTTATTGTCTCACCATGTAACATTAAGATATATTCATTTTATATCGTAGGGTTCAAGTATTATTAATTTTACATGAAGAAGAGTAAAAATCACTAAACAACTTTCTTTCCTTTCTGGGGAATGAGTTAGTGTATTTTTGGTTGTACACAAGATGGTTGTTTGATATTAGGAAGAATTATGATATTTATTTGGAGATTATGGTTTATGAAGATGGGTAGGTGTGCCAAGATGACAAGAAGTAGACTTGCAATAGTTAGTTATATGTTATCAACTTGAGTGGGTTCCAGGGTGTGTTTCTGAGTGTGCTTCTGAGGGTGTTTCTGGATGAGATTAGCATTTAAATGGGTGAATTCAGTAATGTTTTCTCCCAAATGTGGTTGGGCATCAACCAATAATTTAGAAATTAAATAGTGCAAATGGCAAAGGAAAAAGGAATTGGTCCATTTGCTTTCTGCCTTACCTCTTGAGCTAGAACATCTCATCTTCTCCTGACTTTGAACTGAGATTTCCATCATTAGCTTCCCTAGTTCTGAGGATTTTAGACTTGGTCTCTAGTTTCTAAAGGGCAGATCATGGGATTTTTTAGCCTTCATAATATGGTGTACCAATTTCTCATAATAATTTCTCTGTATATCTCTCTGTTTCTCTCTATATATATCTCATATATCATATACAGCAATCATAAATATCAATTATATATAATAAATCATATATATTATATGTATATAAATAATACATACATACATATGATATATTCAGCCTATTGTTTCTGTTTCTCTGCAGAACCTCCATTAATAGAATCACACTAATTAGATTCCTGTATATATTCTTTCTAGAGTTTGGTTTACAAATACAGGCACATGTAAATACACATCCCTAGGTCCCTTATATTTATGATACAAAACTATCATATTATACACATTGCTATGCACTTTAATTTTTTCATGTTAACAGTTTTCTCATTCTTATTTATAACTGCATTGCATTCCATTGACCTTGTGTACCATAATATTAAGCCAGTAGGCTATTGGTTGTTGTTTGGATTGTTTATGACCACTTCTGATAACATTTTAACTAATAAATGTTCCCTGTCATTATTTTGTCTGTGAATATATCTGTAGAACAAATATAAGAAGTAGCTTTGCTGGACCAAAAAAAAAAGGGCACGTGCAATTTGAACGTATGGTGACAAATTGCCCTTTTTGGGGGTTATGCCAATTTATATGCCCACCAGCAGTGTATGAGAGTGCCTACTTTTCCACAGCCTTACCAATAGAATCTGTTGTCAAACTTAAGATTTTTATTAAAATGGTACTTTTTAAAATTGCATTTTGCTGCAATTTTAATTTGTTCTTCCTCGTAAGTAACACGTTTACATGTTATAGGGATGTTTACATTTTATTTTTGTAGGTGGTCTTTTCATGTCTTATGCTTATATTTTATTGTGTTATTGGCCCTTTATAAGGACCCATGCTTGGAACATTCTCCAAGGTAGACTATAAGCTAGGGCACAAAAAAAGTGTCAACAAAGTTTTACAAAAATGAAATCAAATAAAGTATCTTCTCAGATCAAAGTTGAATAAAACCAGAAGTTAGTATCAAGAGAAACGCTGGAAAATATGCAAATACATGAAAACTAAACAACATGCTCCTGAATGACCATTGAGTCATTCAAGAAATTAAGAAAAGTAAAAAAAAAAAGAGTAAAATATAAAAATGAAAACACAACATATCAAAACCTGTGGGATAAAGCAGATGCAGTGCTAAAAGGGACGTTTATAGCATTAAATGCCTACATCAGAAAAGTAGAAAGATTAAAAATTAACAATCTAATGACACACCTCAAAGAACTAGAAAAGCGAGAAGAAACCAAACCTCAAATTAGAAGATGAGAAATAACCAAATCAGAGCAGAACTAAATGAAACAGAGACTGAAAAAGAATACAAAGAATCAATGAAACCAAAAGTTTAGTGGTGACAAAATCTCTCAGCATTTGCTTGTCTGTAAAGGATTTTATTTCTCTTTCACTTATGAAGAGAATTTAAAATAGGTGTTTTGAGGAAATGCAAAGAAATTCAAGATAACAAAAGAATTCATAATTCTGTCAGATGAATTTAACAAAGATTAAAATAATTAAAGAGAATAAAGGAGAAACTCTGGAGCTGAAAATTGAAATTGGCATAATGAAAAATGCCTCAGAGTCCCTTCATAACAGAATTGATCAAGCAGAAGAAAGAAACAGTGAGCTGGAAGAAAGGCTGTTTGAAAATACACAGCCAGTGGAGACAAAAGAAAAAAAACAATGAAGCACACATACAGAATCTAGAAAATATCCTCAAAAGAGCAAAGTTAAGAATTATTGACTTTGAAGGAGAGGTAGAAAAAAAGATAGGTGTAGAAAGTGTATTCCAAGAGAGAAGAACACAGAACTTCCAAAACCTAGAGAAAAATATTGATATCCAACTACAAGAAGGTTATAGAATACTAAACCAATTGAACCAAAGACTACCTCAAGACATTTAATACTCAAACTTCCAGAGATCAGGAATGAAGAAAAAAATCATAAAAGCAGTAAGAGAAAAGAAACAAATAGCATCCAATGGATATCTAAAATGTCTAGCAGAAGACTTTTCAGTGGAAGCCTTACAGGTCAGGAGAGAGTGGCATGACCTATTTAAAGTGCTGAAGAAAAAAAAAGACCCTAGAATAGTACATCTGGCAAAACTATTCTTCAAACCTGAAGGTGAAATAAAGACTTTTTCAGACAAACAAAAGCTGAGAGATGTCTTAAACAACAGACCTGTCCTACTTGTAATGTGAGAACTTTAATTAGAAAGAACAGGACATTAATGAGCAATAAGTAATTACCTGAAGGTATAAAACTCACTGGTAATAGTAAGTACACAGAAAATCACAGGACATTATAACACTGTAACTGTGGTGTGTAAATTACTTTTGTGCAAAGTGGAAAGACTAATTAACCATACAAAAATAATAACTACAACTTTTCAAGACATAGTACAATATGATACAAATAGAAACAACAAAAAGATGAAAAGCAGGAGGATGATTTTAAGGTGTAGCATTTTTATTAGTTTTCTTTGTGGTTGTTTGTTGGCTTGTTTATGCAAACAGTGTTAAGCTGTTTTAATGGGTTTTAAGATAGTATTTATAAACTTCAAGGTACCCTAAAACCAGAAAATACACAATAAATACAGAAATAATAAAAAGCAAGAAACTAAATTGTATCACCAGAGAAAATCACCTTCACTAAAGGAAGTAAAAAAGGAATAAAAAGAAGGAAGACAAGACCACAAAACAACCAGAAAACAAAGAAAAAAATGTCAACAGTATGTCTTTACTTGTCAATAGTAACATTGAATGTAATTGTCTCAACTCTCCGATCAAAAGACATAGAATGCTGAATGGATAAAAATACAAAACTCATTAACCTATTGCCTACAAGAAACACACTTTACCAATAAAGATACCCATAAACTAAAAATAAAGGTATCAAAAGAGACATTTTATGCCAATGGAAAGCAGAAAAGAACAGGATTAGCTATATTAATATCAGAGAAAATCGATTTCAAGACAGAAACTATAAGGATAGACAAAAATGTCACTAATGATAAAGGAGTCAATTCAGCAAGAGGGTATAACAATTTTAAATATACATGCACCCAACACTACAGCAACCAGACATATGGAGCAAATATTATTAAAGATACAGATACAGATAGGTCCCAATACAATAATAGCTGGAGACTTCAACACCCCACTTTTAGCACTGGACACATATTCCAGACAGAAAATCAACAAGAAACATCAGAGTTAATTTGTCCTGTAGACCAAATGGATCAAATAAATATTTAAAGAGCATTTTAACCAACAGCTGCAGAATACACATTGTTTTTTCTTAGCACATAGATTATTATCAAAGATATACCATATGTTAAGCTACAGAACAAGTCTTAAAATATTAAAACAAATTACAATAACATCAAGCATCTTCTCTGATCTTTGCTGACCACAGTGGAATAAAACTAAAAATCAATTACAAGAGGAATTTTGGAAAGTAAACAAACACCTGAAAATTAAACAATATGCTCCTGAAAGACTAGGAGGTCAATGAAAAAACTTAAGAAGACAATTGAAAAACTGCTTGAAAAAAATAATGGAAACACCACATACCAAAACCTAGGGGATACTGCAAAACCAGTACTAAGACATAAGGGTATAACTATAATTGCCTACATGAAAAAAAGAAGAAAATTTTCAAATAAAAATATTTAATGGTACATCTTAAAGAACTAGAAAAGCAAGAGCACACCAAAACTAAAATAAATAGAAGAAAAGAAATAAAAAAGATTAGAGAAAAAATAAATGAATTTGAAATGAATAAAATAGAAAATATCAATGAAACTAAAAGGTTTTTTTTGAAAAGTTAAACAAAATTTAAAAAACTTTATCTAAGCTAACTAAGAAAAAAGAGAGAAGAGTCAAATAAATAAAACCAGAGATGAAAAAGGAGACATTTCAACTGCCAATGCAGAAATTCAAGGAAGCATTAGTGGCCACTATGTGCAACAATATGCCAATAAACTGGAAAATCTGAAGAAATTGGAAAAATTCCTAGACATGTACAGCCTGCCAAGATTGAACCAGAAAGAAATCCAAAACCTGAATAGACCAATAACAAGTAATGAGATAGAAACCATAACAAAAAGTCTCTCTGTAAAGAAAAGCCTGGGGCCCAGTGGCTTCACTGCTGAATTCTACAAAACAAAGAGCTAATATTGACCCTACTCAACCTATTCCAAAAAAACAGAGGAGAAAGGGATACTTCCAAATCATTCTATGAGGCCACTATTAATCTGAAACCAAAGCCATACAAAGACAAAAAAAAATCTAGCTGGCAATATCTCTAATGAATACTGTTGTAAATATCTTGAACACAATACCAGCAAACCAAATTCAATAATATGTTAAAAAGTTCATTCACCATGAAGAAGTAGGATTTATCCCTGGGATGCAAGGATGGTTTCACATATGCAAATCAATCAATGTGATGAATCACATCAAAAGAATAAAGAACAAAAACCATAGGATCATTTAAATGGATACTGAATAAAGCATTTAATCAAATTCAACATCCCTTCATGACAAAAACCATCAAAAAACTGGGTTAGAAGGAATATATCTCAACATAATAAAGGCCATATATCACAGACCCGCATCTAGTGTCATGAATGGAAAAAAAGTGGAAGGCTTTCCTCTAAGATCTGGAAAACTACAAGGACACCCACTTTCACTACTGTTATTCAACATAGAACTGGAAGTCATAGCCAGAACAATTAGACACAAGTAAGAAATAAAGGATATCCAAATTGGAAAGGAAAAAGTCAAATCATCCTTGTTTGCAGATGATATATTTTTTTTATTTGGAGAAACCTAAAAAGACTCCACAAAAAATTACCAGAAGTGATAAATTCACAAAAATTGCAGGATATAAAATCAACATACACAAATCACTAGCAGTTCTATATGCCAACAAATAACAAGCTGAAAAAGAAATAAAAATGTAATCCCACTTGCAATACCACACATAAAATTAAATACCTAGGAATTAACCAAAAAGTAAAAGATCTCTGTAATGAAAACTCTGGAACACTGATGAAGGAAATTGAGGAGAATCAAATCATGTTAAAAAGCTCCTGCACAGCAAAGGAAACAAACAACATAGTAATGGGAAAACCTACAGAATGGGAGAAAATACTTGCAAACTACCCATCTGACAAGGGATTAATAACCAGAATATATAAGAAGCTCAACATAATACTAGAAGTCCTGGTAAGAGCAACCAGCCAAGGACAATAAATAAAAGGCATCCAAAAAGGAAAAGAAAAAGAAATTATTCATGCTTGCAGAGGATATGATTCTATAACTAGAAAATCCCATAGTCTCTGTCCAAAGGCTTTTTGATCGGATAAATAACTCAGCAACGTTTCAGGATTCAAAATAATCAGGTCAAGCACCAGAGGAGTGACAACAAAGCCTGACAACAGTTCGCCTCCCAGCAAGAAGTAGCACAGTTGGCTTGGGTTTGCGTTGCCACAGTTTCCAAGTTAAAACTACAGGCCATTCCACCTTCCAAACCTTACACGGCCTCTCATTTCATTGTGAGTGCATCCACTGGTGGCCCGAGCCGATTTTTTCAGCTGCCCCAAGAACTGGGATCCAAGTCTTCATGAAAAAGGCCCAAGCACAGTATTCACTCTATAAATCCTCTACCTAAGACGGTGAGTGCCAGCGCAGTTTTGTACAAAGTCTCAGTTTCCCATCACTCAGGGTAAAGTGCTGGTGCTGCCGGAGGAACTGCCCCAGCAAGATTTTTCTCAAGAGCGAGACGCCATCAGCCCCGGCAGGCCGAAGCAGATTCTCCTTGGCCCTTCTAGAGAGCAGCAAATAGAAGAAGGGAAGCCATTCTTGCCGCATGCTCCTCGTGGCAGGTATGGCCAGGCCCTCAAGAGGAGCAGCGACAGTGGGTACCTGGAAACGACCTGCCCCTTGAGGGAAACTAGGTCTCGTTTGTATTTTGTGGTGTTAGTTAGGAAATATTATTTATTTACAAGACAAGGTTTTAACTTCACTCAGACAAGGTGGGAAATGCAGTCCCTATCCCTTCCAAAGCACAGAGCAAAGAAATGAGTGTTTAAATCGTAAGTCTCCACGCTGGTGTTTAAGTCATTAAAAAGAAGATATTTGAAGAGAAAAAAAAAAATCAATGTAGAAACATCAGTAGCGTTCCTACAGGCAAACAACATCCAAACTAAAAGCCAAATCAAGAATGCAATCTAATTCACAATAGGCATAAAAAGAATAAAATACCTAGGAATACAACTGACCAGGTAGGGAAAGATCTGTAAAATGAGAATTACAAAATACAACTCAAAGAAATCAGAGATTACACAAACAAATGGAGAAACTTTTCATATTCATGAATAGGAAGAATCAATACTGTTGAAATGTCCATACTGCCCAAAGCCATTTACAGATTCAATGCTATTCCTATGAAAGTACCAATTACATTCTTCATATAATTAAAAAAACTATTTTAAAATTCATGTGGAACCAAAAAACAGCTCAAATAGCCAAGGGAATCATAAACAGAAAGAACAAATCTGGAGGCATCATATTATCTGACTTCAAACTATCATGCAAGGCTAAGTAACCAAAACAGCATGGTACTGGTATAAAAACAGAAGCATAGACCAACGAACAGAACTGAGAGTCCAGAAATAATCCTACACACCTACAATCATCTGATCTTTGTCAAAGTTGACAAGAACAAGCAGTGGGAAAAGGACTCCCTATTCAATAAATGGTTCTCAGATAACTGGCTAGCCACATGCAGAAGATTGAAACTGATCTCCTTCCTACGCCATATACAAAAATCAACTCAAGATGTATTAAAGATTTACATGTAAAATGTAAAAGTACAAAATTTCTGAAAGGAAACCTAGTAAGTGCAATTTTAAATATAGGAACTGTCAAAGATTTCACTGATGAAGATATCAAAAGCAATTGCAACAAAAACAGAAATGGACGGATATGACCTAATTAAGGCACTTTTGCACAGCAAAAGACACTGTCAACAGAGTAAAGAGACAACCTACAGAACAGGAAAAAATATTTGCAAACTATGCATCCAACAAAAGTCTAACATCCAGAATCTATAAGGAACTTAAATTTATGAGCAAAAACAAACAGCCCCATTAAAAAGTGGGCAAAAGACTTGAGCAGACATTTCTTTAAAGAAGACATACATGCAGCTGACAAAAATATGAATAAATGCTCAATAGCACTAATCATTAGAGTAATGCAAATTAAAACCACAAAGAGATATCATCTCACACCAGCCAGAATAGCCATTATTAAAAAGTCAATAAATAACAGATGCTGGTGAGATTGCAGAGAAAAGGAATGGTGTTACACTACTGGTGGGAGTGTAAATTTGTTCAGCCTTTGTGGAAAGTAGTGCTGTCTTTTCTCAAAGAACTCAAAACAGAACTACCTTTCAAATCAGCATTCCAATTATTGAGTATATACCCATAGGAATATAAATCATTCTACCATAAATACACATGCATGCCTATGTTAATCACAGCACTATTCACACTAGCAAAGATATGAAATAAAACTAAATGTCCATCAACTGTATATAAAACATGTGGTAATATACACCATGGAACACTACACAGCCATACAAAAGAAAGAGATCATGTTCTTTGCAGCAAGATGGTGGAGCTGGAGGCCATTATCATAAGTGAATTAAATGAAAACAGAAAACTAAATCCTGCATGTTCTCACTTATAAGTGGGAGATAAACATCAAGTATATATGGACCCAAAGAAGGAAACAACAGACATTGGGGACTACTTGAGAGTGGAGGGTGAGGGGAGAATGAGGATTGAAAAACTACCTATCAGACACTGTGCTCATTATTTGTTGATATGGTTTGGCTATGTCCCCACCCAAATCTCATCTTGAATTGTAGCTCCCATAATTCCCACATGTCATGGGAAGGACCTGGTGGGAGGTAATTGAATTATGGGGCAGGTCCTTCTCATACTGTTCTTGTGATAGTGAATAAGTCTCATAAGATCTGTTTGTTTCATAAATGGGAGTTCCCCTGCACAAGCTCTCTTACCTGCCACCATGTAAGACATGTCTTTGTTCTTCCTTCGTCTTTGGCCATGATTGTGAGGTTTCCCTAGCCATGTGAAACTGTGAGTCCATTAAACCTCTTTCCTTTATAAATTACCCAGTCTCGGATATGCCTTTATTAGCAATGTGAGAACAGACTAATACAGTAAATTGGTACCAGGAGTGTGATGCTGCTGTAAAGATACCCAAAAGTGGAATATGGTCACTCTGGGATCATGTGTGAGTAGGACTAGAGGGTATACGTAAGCTTCATGAGCAGGTACCACAGACCTACTGTGCTGGCTCCAGCATCTACTGTGCTGGCTCCAGCACCCTTCTTCAGCTTGCAGCTATGGCCATCCGTAGGAGGAAAAAAAACGCCTGAGCTTGGTTTATAAATATTTCGGCTGAGTATGTGGGTTCTAGCTGAAAATGAACAGCACTTGCATTACAGCCAAACTCAGGGGTATCCTTGAGGAAGAATAGCATCTGACCAGGGTATTAAACTGTAAAGGAGGTATGGAAGTGGGCCCATAACCGTGAAGTACACAGTCATACTACATACTGCACCATTGAGAAGCAGCCAACTTCACAGAGAGCATGAATGGCCTACTGAAGTCACAACGATGAAGTATTAGCTCGGATGCAATACTCTGCAAGATGGAGTGCTGTCCATGAGATGCGATATAAGAATTAAAACAGATATTTCTATATGGTGTTTTATCCTCAATAGGAAAAACACATATGCCAAAAGGGATAGAATCAAGAGTGGCCCCACTTGCCACCACTCTCAAAATGACTCACTGGGAGCCCATGTGCTTTTTGTCACAGCAGCTCTGGGCTTTACAGAGTTATAAGTCCTTATCCCAAAAGGGGGACATAAAGCTTGCCAAGGGACATACAAGAGTCCCATTGAAGGACAAGTTACAGCTGTTGCTAGGGATCTTTGGACTCCTTATACCTAGAAACCAGATGTTGAAAAGAATCACCATTTTGAGAAGGCTAATTTAATCTGATAAGCAGAGGGGAGGTAGAGTTGCTTTTTGCAATGTGGAAAGGAAAGGATATTTGTGGAAGCCACATGATCCATTTGGGTTTCTCTTTGAATCCCTTGCCCAATTTTAACTGTGAATGGAACCCGAGAAGGTTACAATTACTAAGGGTTCAGACCCTTCAGAAATGAAATTTCAGATTATAACACCAGGTAAGACACATAGGAGAATGAGAGGAATTTACGATGAACAATGTAGGAGACCAGACCAGACCAGTTGTGGCCCTAAGATCAACTGGAAGGATAAGGACTGTGGTTTTTCCTCTACCCTTCCGCTTTTAAGTTTTCCCTAAGGAGGAGAAGCCCATAGAACTTTTGAGGAGTGAATATGGATAAAGAAATGGATTTGTGCTGTGATGGTCAAGGGAGATTGCTGCTCAGATCTCACTTCAGGGGAGATTTTTCTGAGGAGTAGCGTCAGCTGACAGCCTCTGCTCATTTGAGATTCACCAGTATTCAAGCTGCGGCTACACTCCCACTGGACTTCTCCCAGACAATGATTAAGCACTGTGACAGTACTAAGGCCTGGCTATTTCTGCCCAACACAGATTCCTCTAAAGAGCTTTCTTATTCTTTTTCACGTTCACAAGGCATTCCATTGTGTTGAAGAACTGTCATATATTCAGCAAATCATTTATTGAGGGCTAATTGGATTGTTTCTAAACTTTTCTTATAACTTTTTAAAGTATATGTCATATAGACATATGTAAAGTTATTAAATGGCTTAGAAAAATAACACCTCTTTAAGAATTATATCTGAAATGTTGTCATTTCTGAGAGCAAACTGAAGTGAGATACACCTAATGTAAATGACGAGTTAATGGGTGCAGCACACCAATATGGCACATGTATACATATGTAACAAACCTGCACGTTGTGCACATGTACCCTAGAACTTAAAGTATAATAATAATAATAAAAGATTATAACCAAAAGGCACAAAGCAGACTGGGTGAAGTGAAGGAGGCCTCCATACTTATCTCTGTCTATTTCTCTCTCTCTTTCCTTCCATACCAGTAGCCTGTTCTCAGGAAATAATGTGACAAGCATATTCACAGAAATATGTAAAATGATTATGTGTGTTATTATCTCATGAACATTTGCAGTTTATCAGTAAATAAATAAATAAGGAGAAAAAGAAATAAAAGTAAATAATTAAGTTTAGAGTTCTACATGTGTATGTGTGTAGAGGAGGTAAGGTATTAAAGAAAAACATATTCACTGACACTCATTGAAGATGGTAAGCAGACTTTCTTCAAAGGGAAGCTATCATGATAGGTATAGGGACCATGGGAATGGGGTATTTCACTGGAAGAGAGAGATTGGGCTCAACTCTGAATATAGCATGAGCAAATAGGAATTTATAGTCAAAGAGCAGGGTGCCAGTCAGTGGATGGAAAATTACTGAGAGGTAACATCGGGGATAAGGGGGGATTCTGGCTATACTGACTTAACAGGATTCTAGGGTGATGAGAAATCACCTGGAAGATGGTGGATGATGAGAAACCTGATCATATATTGAAGGATCAGTTATTAAGGGTGTAAGACTCTTGCTAAACTGATTTAGCAGCTTTTTTGCTAAAATGGATTTTACAAGGGAAATGCCTAGATAGGCCTAGGAGATGGTTCAGGAGCATGACGAAAGTTTGGTCAAACAAAAAATTTTTGTCAGGGGTTAATATCTATGTATAGTTCTCTATTTCTCTTAAGGGTGTGGAAGATCTGCTTCCTCCCTTTCATTCTCTATTTACTTTTATTTTGAATGCTAAGTAAAAGAGAAATTTAATGAAATATGGTAAGAGTATTGAAGCGGAGTTCATTTGAACCCAAACTCAGAAATAGTTTCCAGACTGAAGCTTGAGAACATGGGGTAAAATGCTAAATTATTTTGGTCTGAATAATTAAGACATTTGATAAATAATAAAAAACATGTCTATAAATCACTTCTGTAAATTATATGCAAAAAAGCAACTCTTGATACTCATGGAAGACTTGTTTTTATTTCAGTTCCACAGAGGTAGAAATGCTCATTTGAGAGTAGCTGGTGCTTACTGTGGCAAGGCCATTCTGTGAAACCAAGTGCTCAGTTGCTCATTAAAGCAGCTTATGAATCCACGGTGCTTCAGGCTGAGGAGCAAAGTAGAAAAATGCAAATAAAAAGAAAGGCTTTATTTGTCTACTAATCAAGATAACTATGGTGTGTTAAGGATCACATGAAAGCACAGACTGTCATAGTTGAAAGGGAACTTGGATATCATTTTTATTATTTCTTATTAAAAACGCAGATCCCTGGTCTCCACCCTAGACCTACCAAGTCAAAATCTGTGAAGATATAGTCTAGCAATATGCACATTCAACAAGCTCCCTGAATAATCTTAATGGACACTGAAGAGTGAGAAGTACAGAATGGTAGTCCAATCATCACTGTTTGTACAGGAGCCAAGGCCCAGCAATGTTACACCATTAGCCTAAACTTTCACAACTACAATAATGGATTAGAAATTTTAAAAATAAAAATATAATGTAAAAAATGAAAGTACATTTAAAATATCTTGTATTCACCCCAAATTCCACCACACTAACACAATTATTTTCGAATTTGCATATTAATGCATACTCTTTATCCACAAACATGAAGATTTCTGTTTAGTTGCATAGTATTTTTTCTTGCTTATTTCTCTTAGCCTTATAGATGGGAAAGACAGAGTTTGGAATTAGAAATTATTATTGACAGTCAGAGGTCAACAAGAGGACACCAAATCTCACAGCTGGTGATGGAGTTTCTATGCTTGGGCACAGCAAAGTAGCAACACAGTAACACAGTTAAAAAATAGGAAAAAAATTATTTGCAAAGTGTATGCAATTTAAAAATGCATCAAAAATTATCATATCATAGAACAAACCAGAACTTCCTCCCACCTATTTTATATATTAGTATTTGTTTTTTACTTTTATTTTATTTTTTATTTCCATATGTTATTGGGGAACAGGTGGTGTTTGGTTACATGAGTAAGTTCTTTAGTGGTTATTTGTGAGACTATAAACATTCCAGAAGACAACATTGGGAATACCCTTCTAGACACTGGGCTTAGGCAAGGATTTATGACCAAGATCCCAAAAGCAAATGAAATAAAAACAAAGACAAATAGCTGGGACTTAATTAAACTACAGAGCTTTTGCATGGCAAAAGGAACAGCTGGCAGAGTAAACAAACAACCCACAGAGTGGGAAAGATTCTTCATAATCTATATATCTGACAAAGGAACAATATCCAGAATCTACACCAAATTCAAACAAATCACCAAGGAAAAAACCAAACAATCTCATCAAAAAGTGGGCTAAGAACATGAACAACATTTCTCTAAAAAAAACTTGTTGTGAAGAGGCATCACAATATTCTCTGCTGCTTTTATTTCCCTTAGCCTGTCATCATGCTTATCATGCCACTTGCCAACTCTTTCTCCCACCATCCACTTTGACTGGCTTCTAGGCTGTAAACTGTTTTCTCCTTCAGTTAGTTTCACCCTTAGGCATCATGCTATAATATTGCATCTCGTAATATAATTTCACAGCCTGGTTCTGCTTTTAATTAGTTGGTAATTTTTGTTTGTTTGTTTGTTTGTTTTTGAGACTGAGTCTCGCTGTCGCCCAGGCTGGAGTGCAGTGGCGCAATCTCGGCTCACTGCAAGCTCCGCCTCCCGGGTTCATGCCATTCTCCTGCCTCAGCCTCCCGAGTAGCTGGGATTACAGGCACCCGCCACCGCGCCCAGCTAATTTTTTGTATTTTTAGTAGAGATAGGGTTTCACCGTGGTCTCGATCTCCTGACCTCGTGATCCACCCGCCTCGGCCTCCCAAAGTGCTGGGATTACAGGCGTGAGCCACCGCGCCCGGCCGGTAATTTTTGAATATAAACTTCTCCATTGTCTCTGTCAAAATCTTGCTTATCTTTTATAACCAAGCTGAAATATTACTTCAGCTTTGTGGTATGAATAAATAATTTATGAACTGAACATACTTAAATTTGATATTACCTAGCTCCAGCTGTGTTTATACAACTGCCGAGAAATTCTTTCATTCATTTTTTGGTAGTCCTCTAACAAATGCCACATTCACTTTTTCAACAAATATTGAGTGCCCACTTGCTTGGGAATTTCAACTACATTAGTAAACAAATTAAAGAGCTTTGTCATCATGCAGCTTACTTTTTAGCAGAAGATAGATACAATGTACAATCATAATAATAACTGAGTAAATTACATAGGTGAGAAAAGAATGTAAAGCTTCTTGGTTTTGTATAATATTTTGAGTGTTCCTATTTTCAGAGAAGGTTACCTTATTTAGAGAGGACAACTAAAACAAAAGCTGCTAGAATTTTTATTCCCCAGGTGAAAACTTTAACTTCCTTGAAAGAGACAGACATGCATTTTATATCTTCATTGATTTGAACAGTGCCTGACACAGAATATTTGCTTAAGGAATATTTATTGATAGATGAAACATAGAAATAAAGATTGATAATTCTCCTAAATATGACAAAATTCCAAATATAAACTTTCAACTTATTACCAAACTTTTAAGTTAATCAGTCAACAAATAGTTGTTAATCATCTTCTACATGCAGAACGATACTCTGAGTGTTACAGTAGTTAGAAAGAATTAGAACACATTAATATCAACCCAACAAATAGAGAGCAATATAAGTGTTACAGTGTTTTGAGGGAAAGTTGAGCTTTGAAGAAGACAACTGGAGAAGAAGGAGAAACTAATTGCAAGAAAAAAGAGGAGTAATAGAAATGAAGGCATAAGGCAGTAATAGTAGTAATAAAGTCTTACATTTGTATAATGATTTGTCATTTATAAAACCCTTTCATACGTTTTTTAAATATTTGAACCTAAGAACAATTTGTTATAATGGGTAGGTTAGGTACTATATTTCTCATTTGCAAATGACTTTACCAGAATAACAGAAAAGGCCCCAATGGAGGATTAAATTTAAATTAAAAATGAAAGTTAAAAATTTCATTTTTTTCTGATCTCATGGAGCTTAGAAATTGAATATAGGAGATAATAGACAAGAGTTAGGATGAGAAAATAGTCTAAATAGTCTAGGGATATACAGTTTGAAATGTCTACAAAGAAGTGAAAATTTAAGCCATAGTAGTAGATTAATGCTCCTAGAGTATATAGAGAAGAGTTGAGGTCTAATAACTGAGCCATATAAAACAACTTTGAGCTGGATGTAGGAAGAGGAAGAAGTGCAAGAATTGAAGACAGGGAAACAGTAGTAGGAGAGGAAAAAGAAAAGTAGTAGCAAGAAAGAAAACCACAATAGTGGAAACTCAGGGAAGTTAAGGGAAGATACATAGTTTTTATAAAGACAAGAGATTACAAGTTATTGTAGGTACAGACAAGACCATAATATTCAGTGAAAGGTCATTGCAGGGAACTATTAAAAGAGCACTTTTTAAAAAAGAACTAAAGAAAAGGTACAGAAATGAAGAACAGAAAAGTAGGGAAAAAGGGTAGGAAAAAGTTTACAAATATAATATTTAATGTTATAAGGTAATTGGCAAATATATTAAAAACAAATATAGGACCCAATTAGAGAGAAGAAGAGAGGATGATGTACACAACCTATATCTTTATCTGTTATGGAAGAAAACCAATGGAAAATGTGTAAAATTGAGAAGTAGTCAGTCTCAGGTATATCTTTATTGGCAGTGTGAGAACTAATCCAGAACTCCTCTGTCTAATGTAATATGTCTATTTATGCTTTCCCTTACAATCAGACTATTGGGGAAGGGATTGAAGGGAAAGTCTCCTGGATGAGAGAAGTAGTAGCTTTAAGTTGACAGAGTATTTACCTCCAAATAGATAAAGTTAACAGGAGACTTATAAATTAGAGAAGATATAGTTATTTCTGAAAAGTTAACTTTTGTTTCCTGATATCAGTTACAACGAGGGCTCATAAAAAATCCACTTGAGATATAGATTAAATAATTTAATTTTTTTTCACAGTTGGATCTTGGCATGTATTCCACCTGCTATTTATGAATTTTGGTTAATCTAGCTTTTACTGTATTCAGCAACTTCTCAGGAAATGTCCTTATAACTCACTTAAATCTGCCCCTGCAGAAGTTTTAGCCAATTTTCATTTTTATTCTTTTCCAAGTATAAAACTTAGCTACTTTTTTTTTGCAAAATGACCTTCTTTATACATAACTTCACATGTTTTCTTAAATCGCAGGTCATTTCTCTCTCCTCTAGTCCAAATAATTTCTATTCTCTTAAATTTGTAACTTTTTTGCAATATTTTGCATCCTTGTGAGGTATTCTTTATTTTTCTTACCTTCGAGTCACAAAGTTATCAATATTCTAGTAAAAGATAACTATTATTTGGAGAAAACATAAATTCAAACTTTAAAAAGTCTTTCATTTTATATCCATTTCAGCCTAAAAATAAAACAGTAGTAAACTTACCAAAGGAGCATATCTTGGTTTTGGAGGTGGAGGAGGCATCTTGCACCAACAAAGACGTCTGACCTTCGGTGATGGTAGAGAAGGCTCACAAGCAGGGAGTGGTGGTCTTTCTCTTGATGGAGGAACTCTACCTGTACTTGCTTTTTCCCCTTCTTCCTTGAATGTAGTCTTTTTGGATGACATTCTGAATCCTCTCTTTAGTTCCAGTCCTTCCATCTTTGAATTTACAGATGTGCCATCCGATTCATCAATTTTCTTCTTAGCCCCAGGTTTATATAGTGACTCTTCAGATTCAGTATCTGAACTTTTGATTTTTGTAGATGTTTTAAAGCCTGTCTTGGAAGATTCATCAAATTCAGTATCAGTAGACTCTGTGTCCTTCCTTGCATCTTTCTTGACATGTTTCTTTGAATCTTTCTTTTCCATCTTTGAGTCTTTCTTGTCCTTCTTTAACTCCAAATCAGATTCCATTTCAGTAGATTCTGCATTTTTCTTTGCATCCTTCTTTTTGTCATCTTTCTTTGAATCCGTCTTTCCCTTCTTTTCATCCTTTTTACTCTTTTTTGAATCTCCTTTCGGTTCAGAGTCAGCATCAATAGACTCTTCATCATTCTTGACAGACTTTTTATTATCTGTCTTTGAATCTTTTTTATCCTTTTTTTCATCTTTCTGACTCTTCTTTGACTCCAATTCAGATTCAGAATCAGTAAAGAATGTAATTTTCTTTGCATCCTTTTTCTTGTCATCACTCTTTGAAGCCTTCAACTTTCCTGAATCTTTTCTTGCATCCTTTGCATCTCCTGATTCAGTATCAGTAGATTCTGGGTACTTCTGTGTGTCCTTTTCCTTGTCATCTTTCTTTAATTTTTTCTTATCCTTCTTTGTATCTTCCCTCCCATCCTTTGAGTCTCCAGATTCAGCATCAGTAGTCTCTGTGTCCTTCTTTACATCCTTTTTCTTGTCATTTTTCTTAACTTTCTTTGAATCTTTCTTAGCATCCTTTGAGTCTCCAGATTCAGCATCAGAGCTTTTCTTTGCATTCTTTTTTGTGTCCTTCTTTGTAGGCTTCTTTGAATTATTCTGTGAGTAATTCCTTAACCATGCATCAAAATTTATGGATTCATCATCAGACTGTCCCACTAACATGAGGAAATCAACATTTAAACTATTTTCTGAGCAAATCTCTGATATGGCATCATTACTAGTCTTTGACCTCTTCAAATCTTTCTTTGGATTGTTATTTGTATGTAGGAATTCAGTGTTTGTCTTCTTGGAATTCTTTGAATCTTTCTTATCTTTTTGTGAACAATTTTTTGAGACTGTCTTCAAATTTTGGGATTCTGGATTTGTTTCTGAACTGGATTTTGACTTCATAGATGGCTCATTTTCATGTGATGATTTTAAGGGAGTTTTATCTGCCTCATTTTGTCTTTTAGTTTTCTCTTCTACTATTTGCTTGGATTCTGGATTTGTTGCATATGAGCCTCCTTTTTTCTTGGAATCTTTCTTCAAAGGTGCTCCTCCTTTTTCATCTTTGGACTTTTTATATTCTGTTTTTTTAAGATGGGTTTTAGAAGCATGAAGATGTCTGAATGGAGTCTGTTCCCTGGCAGCTGTGTAAATAGGTGGCCATTGCAAAATTTTTCTTAAAGAATGCCTTATCCATATATTAGCTGGTTTCTGGCCTTCCTCTAGTTTTCTTTTGTCATGTCTCTGAAAAGATTGGTTAGAAAAATAAGCATTTGTGAATGAGTTTTATCTTTCTATATTGAAACATAAAAAAGTTTATATTTTTATTAACCATCTATTTAAACTTAGTTTTTTTTTCTCTTCAAGTTTGTGTCTGTGTGTGTGCGTGTGTGCGAAAGAGAGCGATAGAAAGAGACACATAACTCCACTTTGGAAATAAAATGACTTTAGCGGGAATTTTATGATTCCATTAATAATTCACATTGAGATTAGAGCAGGCCCATAGTGACTCATGACATTCCAGGACTTGTCCTCAAAAACCAACAGTAGGCTTTTGGAACTTCTATATGGGGAGAATCTTTTGGAAAATATCGAACACTGTTTATCCCCAAGTTAAATCAGAAATAAACTGATCCACTTGAAGTTTGTTATGACAGTTCCTGTAATAGTTGTAAAACCCTAGCCTAATTTCTACTCCTGCTTTTAAAGTGTCTTGTCAAATTGAGAGTCTGTGACCCCAACTGCACTGCACACACACAAAAAGAAACAAAGACATAAACTGAATGAAATAAACAGATGCTTGATTCACATTAACTTGTGCAGCAGTGGTGTAATTTATTTTCAACTCTCACCCAAATATTTGCCAAATCTTGTAGTCATAAATAACCATAAAGACTGATTTTAAAATTACTTATTTTCCCTCAATTATTCAGTAGAGGTGCCAACAAGCAAATGGTAATATGGAATTAAAAGATGACCTGAAGAGAAGCATGAAAGTTGGATCATTAAAAATGTAATAAATGACCCTTGAAGAAATGCATTGACTGTAACTTTGCTCCGGGAGATGCTTTAAAAATTGTTTGATATCATAATAGGTGACCTACATATGCTTATTTTTCCTTTTGCTAATTGATAGGATAACTCAACTTTAGAGAAACAGTAGAAAACTTGAATCTCTTAATATCAAGTCTCCTGAATTTCATATTTTGTAAAATAAGGAGGCCTTGAAATCTCATCAAGATCAGTTTCTGCTCTAATATCTAAATTTTAGCTGCTTTTTGCAGCTGGTAAACATGTCCTGATAGAACTTGCCAGGTGCAGTATTAGGTTCTCCAACTTGCTTAGATAATGTCTTTGATGTGGATAATTATGTACAAATATGAGCTTAATCTAAAGCAGGTAGGGGCAGTCTGTTGTACAGAGAATTACAAATTAAAAAAAAAAATCTTCCAACAGGTAGTAAAATTCAAGTTACACAGGCCTTACTTATATTTATATATGCTTTACCAACTTAGATTTCGTCTTTAAAAATGACTTTTTCTATACTTACAGTAACTGTTATTTGTGATTTCAAAGGTCTTGATTTATCATTTTTACCTCTCTGTAGCGGTTTGGGAAATGTCAAAGCAAAATGCTTTTGATTCCATGATTTTCTGCTTGATTCACTGACTAAATGAGAAAGGATAATAAACAATTTGGAGTTAATGTCAGATTTTCCACAGACCTGAAATATTCTTGAGTAAGAAACGTATTATTTAAATGAAACTAAGTTATACATTAAAATATAGATTTTTTTCCGCAGAGTTCCTAGTTTATTTGCATAGCAATCAGAGAAAATAAAAACAATTTTTCTTATTTATCATTGAATTTTATTTAAAATGAAATTTGTAATTTTATTTTCTACATTAAACTAATTTTCACAGATACTTAAATCATGATGGTAAAATAATATAATCAGACCGTAGGAATAGAAAATAGAGATTTACTGTTTCCTTGAAAATATCTACATCATCTCCTCTATCCTGGCTTTTTTTTTTCTTTATGTCACTTTAGTTAGATTGCAGACAATATAACTTCTGCTATAGTCTTCATAATAACTAGCACGGTGTTGACAACAGTCAGTAAAAGTCTTGATTGACTATGTCTGAGTGTTTCTTTTAGCACCTCTCTGACCTCAGTGGCATCCCAAACCACAGGAATTAGGGCCCTAGGTAGAAATACTGCATTCCATTCTGGGGATTCTATTTAAAGAAGGGCATATACGAACTTGAGGACAACAAGAATAGGGTGATCAGGAAGATCAAACTACCTGAAAACTATGTCAAAAGTGGAACTGGTAACGAAACTCAACATAGCTCTCTTGGAGTTGGAGAGACTAATCAGAGATACGGTTACTATATTTAGATTTTTAAAGAGCTGCTATATTGGCGAAAAGTAGTTATAGTAATAACAGCATAGCTGCAACCACTAACACTTATGTAGTGTTTACTATGTGCCAGACTGTGTTCTAAGCATTTTAGTAAACTTGTTTAATATTTACAACAATGCTTTGAATTAGATAATATAATTGTCTCCATTTTACAGATATGGAAAAATAAAGCACAGAGAGAAGGAGAGGTTAAATTAATTGCTAGTTTATTAATTATTTATTAATTAAAGCTAGTAAGTAACAGAGTTGATTTGAACACAGGTACTTTGGCCCCAGAGCCCAAGATCTTAATCACAATGTTTATAGGCTTCTTTTATATGTATCCTGAGGGGTGGGCTAGAACCAATGGGTAATATTTATAGCAGTGCAGGCAGATTTCAGCTCAGTATATTAACGTAAACGTTCCTAAAGTTGCAGCTGTTTAACAAATGGGCTGTTCATTAACCGTTTTCATCGCTCTGACTATATTTGCCTTCTTTACTGTAATTATGAATTCTAAACACAAGGGAATCTTATACAAGTAAAATTGGTTTGTATTATGAAGGAGAACAAACTAAATAAATCTTTCTTCAAAACCAGTGAGTGCAAATCTACATCAAGGCCAGAAATATACACACACATATACACCAACCAACATACACATACAAATATCACGCATACATGCTTTTATAAAATCTTTATAAAAATTCATAGCAGTTTCTGCTTTATCACATTTAATGGAATATACTAGTCATTAGTTCCTAAAATTGTTTTCCAATCTAAGAAATATTAAACTTCGTTAACTAAATTCTTACTTGGAATGGAATTATCATATGTTCTGATGTTTACTTCTGGCCTATTAAAAGAAGAAAATGCTTTAATTAAATTTGTATTATGGACAATAAATAATAATAACTATTTTTTAAGTAATCTATCCTTTATTTCTAAGAAACAAAGCCCAATGCTATGTTTAATCAGTGATTTGGAACTGTCTTATTGTCACTCATTACTATCACAAATTCTTCAATTGCAACACTTCAAAAAATTGTATTCATTCTCTTATCTCCATTTTTAAAGAATGTCTACCTTTAATTCATATTAATCTCCCTATTATAAACCAATTGTATTTTTACCAGAAACTTAAAAACCTGAAATAAAAATACTAACTTAATTAAGTAATCTGTTACTTAGTAACAAATAAGTAAATTGAATCAGTTCAACCTCAAAGTATTCTCTAGTGAAAAATTCTGAGTGAGAATTTTCTTAATTCATTAAAAAAGTTCTAAAGTAAACTCACATTTTAATGTTTTCACAAATTACATCAAATCACTAATGATGTGTTATGGGGGTACATAGAAGTATTGACCTGGATTTTGAATTGTCTCTCCATACAGGGATAATTGATCCACGATATTCTCCATTTGGAAGGTGCCCATTTGATTTGGTACTAATAAGTATTGTCTACCAAAAATAAACATGGCATAATGTGTTTTGAAAATGTTACTTCCTTATTAGCTGGAACGGTGAATACAACCATTTCTACAATTGAGGTTATGCTTATATAAACGCATGTCCCAGTAAGCTTGTCCACCCCATGGCCCACAGGCCACATGTGGCCCAGAAGGGCTTTGAATGAAACCCAACACAAATTTGTAAACTTTCTTAAAACAGTATGAGATTTTTTTTTTGAGATTTGTTTCTTTAGCTGATCAACTGTCGTTAGTGTTAGTGTATTATATGTGTGGCCCAAGACAATTCTTCTTCTAATATGGTCCAGGGAAGCTGAATTATTGCACACCCCTGCCTTAGAGCTTGACTTTTTGACTTACTTAAATCATCAAGTTTGAAAACACAAAACAAAAATAAGTCAAAATGATAAAATGTATTTATACTTGACACAAATCTATTTTCATTTTCTAAAGTAAAGCTCTAGTGCCCAGCACAAAACCTGACCCACACTCATCATTAAATAATGGACTTACTTATTTAGGAAGAACTTTGGAGACACTGAGCAATAAAATATCTAGTCCAGTCATTTTGTAACTGGACGTAAACATCAAAATTAATTCGGAAGTTTTAAAAACATAAACACATCTGAGAACTGCTCTCAGAACCATGAATCAAAATTTCTGGGTTGAGTCAATCAAGTCTGTATTTTAAAACTTTCTTAGACTATTTTGATACTCAGCTCTGTTTAAGAACTACTACTCTGAATTGTTTTGAAAAAGAAAACTACAGATGTCTGAAATAGTTCAAGTTTGTGCTTTTGGTTTTTCCAAAGGCAATTGATCAATGATCCCCTATTTGTCTACAGTGAAACCACTTCATTTAGTAGAGTAGTTAGAAGATGTTACGACCTGCATCCCTAGAAATTTGATGGTTTAGTAGTCGGCCATGCTGACTTGATCACTGCTTTTATACTCTAAGAAAAAGACTTTGCACCTGCATTGATTTTTACTTTCTTCCCACAGTCTAAAGTAGCATTTTCTAAACTTACTTTTTCAAACATTTTATCCGTAAACAACTTTGAATACATCAACTTAATATGTGTGTGAATAGTTCAGTCTATTATAATGATATATATTATAATTTATTATATATTATATATTAAGATAGAACATTTCAAAATATGAAGTGAAACATATAAATTCAAGTTTTACTATCTTATTTCTACACTTCAATTGTCTTGCACATACATCTCACTTGGGATATCACTAGAAAAGGCAACAAAGAACCAGTGAGAAAAGGGATAATTTAGCCAAATATTATGAAATGCCTGCCTTATATAGACAATATTTCAGTCTCAAATTATTGGAAATTGAAACATAGTTAAACTTCTGAGCAGTTTTCTTCATTTTCGAAGTGTAATCTTAGTTATTATTTATTTTATAAATGGATATGTACATACTCCTTGATATATAGGTGATGGTATCTTATCTCTCGATATAAAGGAGAATATTAGTGATATAAGCCAAAAGTGTAACTACATAAAGTTATAAAATAAAATAACTCCCAACTCAAGATTTTTAACACAACACAAATATCCTTTTAAAAATCAGATAAAATAAACATGTTTGTTTTTTTACTTTCATTTTAGGTTCATGGGTACACATGCAGGTTTGCTACACAGGTAAACTCGTGTCACAGGGGTAAGTTATACAGACTATTTTATCACCCAGATACTAAGTGTAGTACCCAATAGTTATTTTTTTGATCCTCTCTCTCTTCCCACCCTCCACATGCTAATAGGCCCCAGAGTCTTTGCTCCCCTCTGTTTTCATAAGTTATCATTTAGTTCCCACGTATAAGAGATAACATGCAGTATTTGGTTTTCTGTTTCTTTGTTAGTTTGCTAAGGATAATGGCCTGTAGTTCCATTCATGTTCCCACAAAAAACGTGATCTCATTCCATTTTTATGGCTGAGTAGTATTCCATGCTGTATATGTACAATATTTTCTGTATGCAGTCTACCATTGATGGACATCTAGGTCGATTCCATGTTTTTGCTATTGTGAATAGTGCTGCACATGTCTTTGTGATAGAATGACTTATATTCCTGTGGGTATAAAACCAGTAACGGGATTGCTGGGTTGAATGGTAGTTCTGTTTTTAGCTTTTTGAGGAATTGCCAAATTGCTTTCCACAATGGTTGAAGTAATTTACACTCCCACCAACAGTGTATAACCTTTTTCTTTTCTCCACAACCTCATCAGCATCTGCTATTTTTTGGCTTTTTACTAATAGCCATTCTGACTGGTGTGAGATGGTATCTTATTGTGGTTTTGGTTTGCTTTTCTCTAATGATCAATAATGTTGAGTTTTTCATATGCTTGTTGGCCATCTGTATGTCTTCTTTTGAGAACTGTCTGTTTATGTCCTTTGCCCAATTTTAAGTGGGGTTGTTTGGTTTTTTTCTTGTACATTTGTTGAAGTTCCTTTTCGATGCTGGATATTAGACTTTTGTCCATATATTGCAAACATTTTCTCCTATTCTTAAGGTTGTCTGTTTACTCTGTTTATAGTCTATTTTGCTATGCAGAAGCTCTTTAGTTTAATTATTACAAAAGTAATTGTTGTTTTTGTCATTACTTTAAAGGGCAAAAACCACAATTACTTCTGCACCAACCTAATAGGTCTCATTCATCAGTTTTTGCTTTTGTTGTGATTGCTTTTGGCATGTTTGTCATGAAATCTTTCCCAGTTACTACAACCAAAATGATATTGCCTAGGTTGCCTTTCAGGATTTTTATAATTTTGGGTTTCACATTTAAAGCTTTAATTCATCTTGAGTTGATTTTTTATATGGTGTAAGAAAGAAGTACAGTTCCAATCTTCTGTGTATGTCTAGTCGGCTATCCCAGAACCATGTATTGAATAGGGAGTCCTTTCTCCATGCTGGTTTTTGTTAGCTTTACAGAAGTTCAGATGCTTGCATGTGTGTGGCCTTATTTCTGGACTCTCTTATCTGTTCCTTAGGTCTATGTATCTGTTTTTGTATTAGTACCATTCTGTTTTGTATTTTTGTTACTGTAGTCCTGTAGTATAAAGTTGGCTAACATTATGTCTCCAGCTTTGGGTTTGTGTGTGTGTGCATGTGTGTGTGTGGGGTAGGGGGAGAGTTTTTTGTGTTTTTTGCTTAGGATTGCCTTGGGTATTTGGGCTTTTTATTTGGTTCTATATAAAATATAAAATAGTTTTCTTTCTAGTTTTATGAAGAATGTCATTGGTAGTTTGATAGAAATAGCATTGAATTTGTAGATTGCTATGGACGTTATGGCCATTTTAATAATATTGATTCTTCCTAACCATGAGCATAGAATGTTTTCCACTTGTTTGTGTCATCTCTGATTCCTTTGATCAGTGTTTTGTAAACCTCATTGTAGAGCTCTTTAACTTCCCTGATTAGTTGTAGGCCTACGTATTTTATTCTGTTTCTGGCAATTGTGAATTGTATTACTTTTCTGATTTGGCTCTTAGCTTGACTATTTTTGGTTTATAGAAATGCTAGTAATTTTTGCACATTGATTTTGTGTCCTGAAATTTTTCTGAAGTTGTTTATCAGCTTAAGGAGCTTTTGGGCTGAGACTACAGAGTTTTCTAGATATAGAATCATGTCATCTGCAAATAGGAATAGTTTTACTTCCTCTATTTCAATTTGGATGCCTTCATTTCTTTCTCTTGCCTGATTTCCCTAGCCAGGACATCCAATACTATATTGAATATGAGTGTTGAAAGAAGGCATCCTTGTCTTACGCCGGCTTTCAAGGAGAATGCTTCCAGCTATTCCCTATTCAGTATGATGTTGGCTGTGTGTTTGTCATAGATAACTCTTATTATTTTGAGGTATGTTTCTTCAATACCTAGTTTATTGAGAGTTTTTAACATGAAGGGTGTTAAATTTTATTGATAGCCTTTTGTGCATCTATTGAAATAATCATGTGGTTTTTGTCTTTAGTTCTGTTTATGTGATGAGTCACATTTATTAATTTGTGTATGTTGAACCAACCTTACATACCAGGGATGAAGTCTACTTAATCATGGTGACTAGATTTTTTGACATGCTGCTGGATTTAGTTTGCAAGTTGGTTTTATTTTTTTTTGAATGTTTGCATCAATGTTTATCAAGAATATTGGCCTGAAGTCTTCTCTTTCTGTTGTGTCTGTTCCAAGTTTTGGTATCAGGATGAGCCTGGCCTTATAGAATGAGTTGAGGAAAAGTCCCTCATCCTCAATTTTTTAGAATACTTTCAGTAGGAATGGTTCCAGATCTTCTTTGTACATCTGGCCAAATATGGCTGTGAATCCGTCTGGTCCTGGGCTTTTTTTGGTTGATAGGCTATTTATTATAGACTCAATTTCAGAACTTGTTATTGGTCTGTTATAGGAATCAATATTTTTCTGGTTCAGGTAGTCTTCGGAGGATGTATGTGTCCAGGAATTTATCCATCTCTTTCACGTTTTCTAGTTTGTGTGCATAGAGGTGTTCGTAGTAGTTTCTGATTTTTTTTTCCCTGTGGGGTTAGTGGTTCTATCTCCTTTGTCGTTTTAGCTGTGTTTATTTGGATCTCATCTTTTTTCTTCTTTATTAGTCTAGATAGCAGCCTATCTATCTTATTAATTTTTTGAAAAAACTTTTGGATTTATTGATCTTTTCAATGTTTTTTCACATCTCAATTTCCTTCAGTTCAGCCATGAATTTGGTTATTTTTTGTCTTCTGCTAGCTTTGGGTTTTGTTCGCTCTTGCTCCTCCAATTCTTTCACTTGTGATAATAGGTTATTAATTTGATACCTTTATTTTTAATGTGGGTGTTTAGTGTTATAAATTTCCCTCATAACATTGTTTAGCTCTGTCTCTAGCACTTATTTATTTCTGCCTTAATTTCATTATTTACCCAAAATTTATTCAGGATCATGTAATTTCATTTCCATGTAATTGCATGAATTTGAGCTATTTTTTAATCTTGTCTATATTTTTATTGTGCTGTGGTCTGAGAGTGTTTTTGGTATAATTTTGGTTCTTTTGCATTTGCTGAAGATTGTTTTATGTCTAATTGCATGGCCAATTTTACACTATATGCCATGTTGCAATTAGAATAATGTATATTCTGTGGTTTTTGGTTGGAGAGTTCCGTTGAGGTCTGTCAGATCCATTAGGTCCAATGCTGACTTCATGTCCTAAATATCTTTGTTAATTTTCTTACTCAGTGATCTGTCTAATACTGTCAGTGGAGTGTTGAAGTCTTCCCCAATTATTGTATGGGAGTCTAAGTCTCTTTGTAGGTCTCTAAAAGGTTGCTTTATGAATCTGAGTGCTCCTGTGTTGGAGATACACACACACACACACACACACACACACACACACACACACACACGATATTTAGGTCTTCTTGTTGAATGGAACCCCTTAACATTATGTAATGCTCTTTTAAAATGTTTATTTTATTCTATTTTAGTTCCAGGATACATGTGCAGGATGTGCAGATTTGTTACACAGGTGAACGTGTCCCATGGTGGTTTGCTGTACCTACCAACCCATCCCCTAGGTATTAAGCACAACATGCATTAGGTATTTTTTTCTGATGCTCTCCCTCCCTCTGCCCCTCCAGATAGGCCCCAGTATGTGTTCTTCCCCTCCCTGTGTCCATGTGTTCTCATTGTTCATCTCCCACTTATAAGTGAGAACATGCTGCATTAGTTTGGTGAGAATAATGGCTTCTAGCTCCATCATGTCCTGCAAAGGACATGATCTCATTTATTTTGGTGGCTGCATAGTATTCCATGGTGTATGTGTACCACATTTTCTTTATCCAGTCTATCATTGATGGACATGTGAGTTTATTCCATGTCTTTGCTATTGTAAATAGTGCTGCAATGAACATACACTTGCATGTATCTTTATAACAGAATGATTTGTATTCTTTTGGATATATACCCAGTAATGTGATTGATAGGTCAAATGGTATTTCTGTATCTAGGTCTTTGAGTAATCACCACAATTGCCACACAATGGATGAACTAATTTAGATTTCCACCAACAGAGTAAGAGCATTCCTATTTATCCACAGCCTCGCCAGCATCTGTTGTTTATTGACTTTTTAATAATCTCCATTCTGACTGACATGAGATGGTATCTTATTGTGGTTTTTATTTGCATTTCTTTAATGATCAGTGATGGTGAGCTTTGTTTCATATGTTTGCTGACTGCATAAATGTTTCCTTTTGAGAAGTGCCTGTTCATGTCCAGTCCCTGGTTTTTAATGGGGTTGTTTGTTTCTTTCTTGTAAATCTGTTTCAGTTTCTTGTAGATTCTGGATATTAGACCTTTATCAGAGGGATAGATTGCAGAAATTTTCTCCCATTATGTAGGTTATTTGTCCACTCTGATGATAGTTTCTTTTGCTGTGCAGAAGCTCTTTAGTTTAATTAGATCCCAATAGTTAATTTTTGCTTTTGTTGCAATTGCTTTTGTTTTTGTCATGAAATCTTTGCCTGTGCCTATGTCCTAAATGGTATTGTTTAGATTTTCCTCTAAGGTTTTTACAGTTTTGAGTTTTACATTTAAGTCTTCAATCCATCTTGAGTTAATTTTTGTATAAGGTGTAAGGCAGAGTTCCAGTTTCAATTCTCTGCATATGGCTAGCCAGTTATCACAGCACCAACTATTAAATAAGAAACCCTTTCCCCACTGCTGGTTTTGGTCTGGTTTCTTGAATATCAGATGTGTGGTCTTATTTCTGAGTTCTCTATTCTGTCCCATTGGTCTATGTGTTTGTATTTTTGCCAGCACTGTGCTGTTTTGGTTACTGTAGTATTATAGTACAGTTTGAAGTCTGGTAGCATAATGCCTCCAGTTTTGTTCTTTTTGCTTAGGATTGTCTTGGCTATTCAGATTTTTTCGTTCCATATGGATCTTAAAATAATTTTTAAATTCTGTGAAGAATGTCAATGGTAATTTAATGGGAATAGCCTTGAATCTATCAGTTGCTTTGGGCAGTATGGTAATTTTCATGATGTTGACTCTTCCTATCCATGAATATGGAATGTTTTTTCACTTGTTTGTGTCCTCTTATTTTCTTGGGCAGTGGTTTGTAGTTCTCCTTGAATAGGTCCTTCACTTCCCTTGTTGGAGGTATTCCTAGGTATTTCATTCTCTTTGCAACAATTGTGAATGTTAGTTCATTCATGATTTGGCTCTCTGCTTATATATTGTTTGTGTATAAGAATGCTTGTAATTTTTGTGCATGGATTTTGTGTCGTGAGACTGCTGAAGTTGCTAATTAGCTTAAGAAGCTTTTGTGTTGACATGACGAGATTTTCTAGATATAGGATCATGTCATCTACAAAAAAATATAATAGCTGAATCAATCAAGTGGAAGAAAGGATATGAGAGATTGAAGATCAACTTAACAAAATAAAGCAAGAAGACAAGATTAGAGAAAAAAGAATGAAAAGGAACAAACAAAGCCTCCAAGAAAAATGGGACTATGTGAAAAGACCATATCCCCATTTGGTTGCTGTACCTAAAAGTGATGGGGAAAATGGAACCAAGCTGAAAAACACTCTTCAGGGTATTATCCAGGAGAAATTCCCCAACACAGCAAGGCAGGCCAACATTCAAATTCAGGAAATACAGAGAACATCAGAAAGATACTCCTCAAGAACAACCACAAGACACATAATCATCAGATTCACCAAGGTTGAAATGAAGGAAGAAATGTTAAGGGCAGCCAGAAACAAAGGTCGGGTTACCCAAACAGGGAAGCCCACCAAACTAACAGCAGATCTCTCTGCAGAAACCCTACAAGCCAGAAGAGATTGGGGTCCAATATTCAACCTTCTTAAAGAAAATAATTTTCAACCCAGAATTTCATATCCAGCCAAACTAAACTTCCTAAGTGAAGGAAAAATAAAATCCTTTACAGACAAGCAAATGCTGAGAGATTTTGTCACCACCAGGCCTGCCTTACAAGAGCTCCTGAAGGATGCACTAAACATCGAAAGGAAGAACTGTAGCAGCCACTGCAAAAACATACCAAATTGTAAAGCCCATTGACACTATGAAGAAACTGCATCAACTAACCGGCAAAATAGCCAGCTAGCATGATAATGACAGGATCAAGTTCGCACATAACAATACTAACCTTAAATGTAAGTGATCTAAATGCCCCAATTAAAAGACACAGACTGGCAAATGGGATAAAGAGTCAAGACCTATCGGTGTGCTGTATTCAGGAGACCCATCTCACATGCAAAGATGCACATAGGCTCAAAATAAAGGGATGGAGGAATATTTACCAAGCAAATGGAAAGGAAAAAAACCCAGGGGTTGCAATCCTAGTCTCTGATAAAACAGATTTTAAACCAACAAAGATCAAAAGAGACAAAGAAGGGCACTACATAATGGTAAAGGGATCAATGCAACAAGAAGAGCTAACTATCCTAAATATACATGCACCCAATAAAGGAGCACCCAGATTCATAAAGCAAGTTCTTAGAGACTTAAAAAGAGACATAGACTCCCACACAACAGTAGTGGGAGACTTTAACACCCCACTGTCAATATTAGACAGATCAACAAGACAGAAAAGTAACAAGGATATTCAGGACTTGAACTCAGCTCTGGACCAAGCAGACGTAATAGATATGTACAGAACTCTTCACCTCAAATCAACAGAATATACATTCTTCTCAGCACTCCATCACACTTATTCTAAAATTGAGTACATAATTGGAAGTAAAACACTCCTCAACAAATGCAAAAGAATGGAAATCATAACAAACAGTCTCTCAGACCACAGTGAAATCAAATTAGAACTCAGTGTTAAGAAACTCACTCAAAACTGTACAACTACATGGAAACTGAACAACCTGCTCCTGAATGACTACTGGGTAAATAACAAAATTAAGACATGTATATATATATATATGTAAAAAGACACAAACAAAGACATACAAAGACACAACATACCAGAATCTCTGGGACATCTTTAAAGCAGTGATAAGAGGGAAATTTATAGCAATAAATGCCCACAAAAGAAAGCAGGAAATATCTAAACTTGACACTCTAACATCACAATTAAAAGAGCTAGAGAAGCAAGAGCAAACATAATTCAAAAGCTAGCAGAAGACAAGAAATAACTAAGATCAGAGCAGAACTGAAGGAGACAGAGACATGAAAAACCCTTCAAAAAATCAATGAATCCAGGAGCTGATTTTTTGAAAAGATCAACAAAATTGATAGACCGTTAGTCAGGCTAACAAAGCAGAAAAGAGAGAAGAATCAAATATATGCAATAGAAGATGATAAAGGGGATATCATCAGTGATCCCACAGAAATACAAACTACCATCAGATAATACTATAAACACCTCTATGCAAATAAACTAGAAAATCTAGAAGAAATGGATAAATTCCTGGACAAATACACCTTTCCAAGTCTAAACCAGGAAGAAGTCAAATCCCGGAATAGACTAATAAAAAGTTCTGCAATTGAGGCGGTAATTAATAGCCTACCAACCAAAAAAAGTACAGGACAACATGGATTCACAGTTGACTTCTATCAGAGGTACAAAGAGGAGCTGGTACCATTCCTTGTAAAACTATTCCAAACAATAGAAAAAGAGGGAATCCTCCCTAACTCATGTTATGAGGCCAGCATCATCCTGATACCAAAGCCTGGCAGAAACACAACAAAAAAAGAAAATTTCAGGGCAATATCCCTGATGAACATCGATGCGAAAATCCTCAATAAAATATTGGCAAACTGAATCCAGTAGCACATCAAAAAGCTTATAAACCATAATTAAGTCAGCTTCATCCCTGGGATGCAAGGTTGGTTCAACATATGTGAACAATAAACATAATCCATCACATAAACAGAACCAATGACAAAAACCACATGATTATTTCAACAGATGCAGAAAAGGCCTTCAAAAAAATTCAACATCCCTTCATGCTAAAAACTCTCAATAAACTAGGTATTGATGGAGAATATCTCAAAATAATAAGAGGCATTTATGACAAACCCACAGCCAATATCATACTGAACAGGCAAAGACTGGAAGCATTCCCTTTTAAAACCTGCACAAGACAAGGATGCCCTCTCCCACCACTCCTGTTCTACATAGTATTGGAAGTTCTTGTCAGGGCAATCAGGCAAGAGAAAGAAATAAAGGATATTCAAATAGGAAAAGAGGAAGTCAAATTGTCTCTGTTTGCAGATGACATGATTTTGTATTTAGAAAACCCCATTGCCTCAGCCCAAAATCTCCTTAAGCTGATAAGAAACTTCAACAAAGTCCATTCACACTGCTACAAAGAGAATAAAATACCTAGGAATACCACTTACAAGGGATGTGAAGTACCTCTTCAAGGAGAACTACAAACCACTGCTCAAGGAAATAAGACAGGACACAAACAAATGGAAAAACATTCCATGCTCATGGATAGGAAGAATCAATATAGTGAAAATGACCATACTTTCCAAAGTAATTTATAGATTCAATGCTATCCCCATCGAGCAACCATCAACTTTCTCCACAGAATTAGAGAAAACTACTTTAAATTTCATATGGAACCAAAAAAGAGCCCATATAGCCAAGAAAATCCTACGCAAAAATAACAAGGCTGGAGGCTTCATGCTACCTGACTTCAAACTATACTACAAGGCTACAGTAACCAAAACAGCATGGCACTGGTACCAAAACTGATATATAGACAAACGGAACAGAACAGAGGCCTCAGAAATTACACTACACATCTACAACCATCTGATCTTTGACAAACCTGACAAAAACAAGCAAAGGGGAAAGGATTCCCTGTTTAATAAATAGCGTTGGGAAAACTGGCTAGCCATATGCAGAAAACTGAAACTGAACCCCTTCCTTACACATAATACAAAAATTAACTCAAGATGGATTAAAGACTTAAACGTGAGACCTAAAACCACAAAAAACCCTAGAAAAAAACCTAGGTAATACCATTCAGGGCACAGGCATGGGCAAAGACTTCATGACTAAAACACCAAAAGCTATGGCAACAAAAGCCAAAATTGACAAATAGGATCTAATTAAACTAAAGAGCTTCTGCACTATAAAAGAGACTATCATCAGAGTGAACAGGCAACCTACAGAATGGGAGAAAGTTTTCACAATCTATCCATCTGACAAAGGGCTAATATCTAGAATCTACAAAGAATTTAAACAAATTTACAAGAAAAAAAACAACCCCATCAAAAGGTGGGTGAAGGATATGAAAAGATACTTCTCAAAGGAAGACATCTATGTGGCCAACAAACATACGAAGAAAAGCTCATCATCACTGGTCATTAGAGAAATACAAATCAAAACCTCAATGAGATACCATCTCACACCAGTTAGAATGGCAATCATTAAAAAGTTAGGAAACAACTGATGCTGGAGAGGATGTGGAGAAATAGGATCGCTTTTACACTGTTGGTGGGAGTGTAAATTAGTTCAACCATTGTGGAAGACAGCATGGCAATTCCTCAAGGATCTAGAATTAGAAGTACCATTTGACCCAGCAATCCCATTACTGAGTATATACCCAAAGGATTATAAATCATTTTACTATAAAGACACATGCACATGTATGTTTATTGTGGCACTATTCACAATAGCAAAGACTTGGAACCAACCCAAATGCCTGTCAATGATAGAGTGGATTAAAAAAAAATGTGGCACATATACACCTTGGAATACAATGCAGCCTTAAAAAATGATGAGTTCATGTCCTTTGCAGGCACATGGATAACGCTGGAAACCATCATTCTCAGCAAACTAACACAAGAACAGAAAACCAAACAGCGCACGTGCTCACTCATAAGTGGGAGGTCAACAATGAGAACACATGGACCAGGGAGGGGAATGCCACACACCCGCGCCTGTTAGGGGGCGTGGGGTTAGGGGAAGGATAGCAATAGGAGAAATACCTAATGTAGATGATGGGTTGATGGATGCAGCTAACCACCATGGCACATGAATACCTATGTAACAAACCTGCACATTCTGCACATGTGCCCCAGAACTTAAAGTATAATTTAAAAAATATAATTTGACTTCCTCTCTTTCTATTTGAATATGCTTTATTTTTCTCTCTTTTCTTATTGTCCTGGGCAGATATTCCATTGCTTTGTTGAATAGAAGTTGTGAGAGAGGCTATCCTTTTCTTGTGCCAATTTTGAAGAAGAATGCTTCCAGTTTTGCCCATTCAGTATGATATTGGCTGTGGGTTTGCCATATATGGCTCTTATTATTTTGAGGTAAGTTTACTTAATTCCTGATTTATTGAGAATCTTTAACATGAAGGAATGTTGATTTATATCGAAGGCCTTTTCTGCATCTATTGAGGTAATTATGTGTTTTTTGCCTTTAGTACTGTTTATGTGATGAATTACATTTATTGATTTGTGTATGGTGAACCAGCCTTGCATCCTGGAGATGAAGCCGACTTAATCGTGGTGGATAAGTTTTTTAATGTGCTGCTGTGTTTGGTTTGCCAATATTTTATTAAGAATTTTTGCAATGATGTTCCTCAGGGATATTGGCCTGAAGCTTTCTTTTTCTTTTTTTTGTATCTCTGCCAGGTTTTGGTATCAGGATGATGTTGGTTTCATGAAATGATTTAGGGAGGAGTCCCTCTTTTTCAATTGTTTGGAATATTTTCAGTAGAAATGTTATCAGCTCCTCTTTGCATGTGGTAGAATTCAGCTGTGAATCCATCTGATCCTTGGCTTTTTTTTTTTTTTTTTTTTTTTTTTTTGGCTAGTAGGCTATTTATTACCACCTCAATTTCAGAAATCATTATTGGTCTATTCAGGGATTCAACTTCTTTTTGTTTCAGTCTTGGGAGTGTATATGTCCAGGAATTTATCCATTTCTTCTAGATTTTCTAGTTCATTTTGCATAGAGGTGTTTATAGTATTCTCTAATGGCCATTTGTGTTTCTGTGAGGGCAGTGGTGATGTGCCCCTTATCACTTCTGATTGTGTCTATTTGATTCTTCTCTATTTTCTTCTTTATTAGTCTACCTAACAGTTGATCTATTTTATTATTATTATTATTTTAAAAAAAGAGCTCCTGGATTTCTTGATTTTTTGAAGGGCTTTTTTTGTGTCTCTATCTCCTTCAGTTCTACTCTGATCTTGGTTATTTCTTGTCTTCTGCTAGCTTTGGGGTTTGTTTGCTCTTGGTTCTCTAGTTATTTTAGTTGTGATGTTAGGGTGTTTATTTGAGATCTTTCCAGCTTTTTGATGTGGGCATTAAGTGCTATAAGTTTCCCTCTTAATCCTGCTTTACCTGTGTCCCAGAGATTCTAGTACATTGTCTTTGTTCTCATTGGTTTCAAATAACTTCTTGATTTCTGCCTTAATTTTATTATTTACCCAGTAGTCATTCAGGAGCAGGTTGTTCAATTTCCATGTAGTTGTGTGGTTTTGAGTGAGTTTCTTAATCTTTAATTCTAATTTGATTACATTGTCGTCTGACGGACTGTTTGCTATGTTTTCAGTTCTTTTGCATTTGCTGAGGAGTATTTCACCTCCAAATACGTGATAGATTTTAGAGTAAGTGCCATGTGGAACAGAGATAAATGTATATTCTGTTGGTTTTGGATGGAGAGTTCTGTAGATATCTACCAGGTCAACTTGATCCAGAGTTGAGTTCAAGTCCTGAATATCTTTGTTAATTTTCTGTCTTGATGATCTGTCTAATATTAACAGAGTGTTAATGTCTCCCACTTTTATTGTTTGGGAGTCTAAGTTTCTTTTTAGGTCTCTAAGCACTTTTTTTAATTTGAGTGATCCTGTATTGGTTGTATACGTATATTTAGAATAGTTAGCTGTTTTTGTTTAATTGGCTCCTCTATCATTATGTAATGTCCTGTTTGTCTTTTTTGATCTTTGTTGAGTTAAAGCCTATTATGTCAGAAACTAAGACAGCAACATCTACTATTTTTCTGCTTTCCATTTGCTGGGTAAATTTTCCTCCATCCCTTTTGTTGAGCGTACGTGTGTCTTTGCACATGAGCTGGGTCTCTCAAAAACAGAATAGCAATGATTCTTGACTCTATCCAACTTGCTATTTTGTGTTTTTTCATTGGGACATTTAGCCCATTTACATTTAAGGTTAATATTGTCATGTGTGTCTTATATCCTGTCATCATAATGCTAGCTGGTTACTTTGCAGACTTGTTGAGGTAGTTGCTTCATAGTGTTATTGGTCTGTGTACTTCAGTGTGTTTTTGTAGTGGCTGGTAACAGTTTTTCCTCCCCTTTATTTAGTGCTTCTCTTAGGAGCTCTTGCAAGGCAGGCCTGGTGGTGATGAATTCCCTCAGTATTTGCTTGTCTGCAAAAGATTTTATTTCTTTTTTGCTCATGAAGCTTCATTTGGCCAGATATGGTATTCAGGGTTTAAAATTTTTTCTTTAAGAATGGTGAATATTGGCTCCAATCTTTTCTGGCTTGTAGCAGTTCTGCTGAGAGCTCTGCTGTCATTCTGATGGGTTTCCCTTTGTAGGTGACCTGACCTTTCTCTCTGGCTGCCCTTAACATTTTTTTTCTTCATTTTAACCTTGGAGAATCTGAAGACTGTGTCTTGGGGTTGGTCTTTTCATAAAGTATCTTACTGGGGTTCTCTGGATTTCCTGAATTTGAATTTTGGCATGCCTTGTTAAGCTAGGGAAGTTTTCCTGAATGAGATCCTGAAGTACTTTATCCAGCTTGGTTTCAATCTCCCTGTCTTCTTTAGGTACCCCAATCAGTCTCAGGTTTGGTCTTTTTCCATAATCCCATAATTCCCAGAGGTTTTGTTTGTTCCTTTCATTCTTTTTTCTTTAAATCTTGTCTGTCTGTCTGTCTGCCTTATTTCATCAAGATAGCTTTGAATTTCTAAAATTCTTCCTCCATTTTGTCTGTCTGGCTATTGATACTTGTGGTTGCCTTGTGAAGTTCTCATGTTGTGTTTTTCAGCTTTATTAGGTCATTTATATTTCTCTCTAAACTAGTTATTCAGGTTAACAGCTCTTGTAATGTTTTATCATGGTTCTTAGCTTCTTTGCATTGAGATAGAACATGCTCTTTTAGCTCAGTGAAGTTTGCTGTTACCCACATTCTGAAGCCTACTTCTGTCAGTTCATCCATCTCAGCCTCAGCCCAGTTCTATGACTTTGCTGATGAGGTGTTGTAATCATTTGGAGGAGAAAAGGCACTCTGGATTTTTGAGGTTTCACTTTTTTATTTATTCTTTTTTATCTTCTTGAGTTTATCTAGTTTCAATCTTTGAGGATGCTGATGTTTGGATAGGGTTTTTGTGGGGACTTTTTGTTCATGCTGTTGTTGTTAATTACTGTCATTTTTTTTTTTTTAACAGTCAGGCTTCTCTTCTGTAGGGCTGCTGTGGTTTGCTGGGGGTCCACTCCAGGTCCTATTGGCCTGGGCCTCTCCTGCCCCTGGAGGTGTCACCACTGGAGGCAGTAGATCAGCAAAGATTGTTGGCCTGCTACTTCTTCTGGGAGCTTCATCCCACAGGGGAACCGGCCTGACACCAGAGGGAATGCTCCTGAATAAAGTGTCTGACGACCCATTGTGGGGTCTCACACAGTCAGGAAGCATGGGATCAGAGACTCACTTAACACAGTACTCTGACTTCCACTTGGCAGAGAGGATGCCCTGCACTGGGGGGAATCCCACTCTTCTGGACTGTCTGAATTTCTCAGAGCCAGCGGGGGAAAAAACTAAGCCACTGATCTGTAGAGACTGTGGCCACTGCTCCCCCCCAGGGGATCTGCCCCAGGGGGATCAGAGTTTTGTCCATAACCCCCTGTCTGGAGTTGCTGAAATTCCTGCAGGGAGGCCTTACCCAGTGAGGAGGAGTGGGCCTGGATCCAGCCAAAAGAGGCAGTCTGGCCATGATCTGTCACAGCCACTGTGCTGTGCTGTGGGAAATTTCTTCTGGTCTAAACCACTCAGTCTCCCTGGCACCAGCCAGGGGACTGGAGCTGCAGTGGTGGCTGCCACCCCTCTGGCAAAGAGCTCAGTCATCCTAGGCAGCAGGCAGCCACAGTGATGGCTGTCACCCATCCTTCCAGGAGCTCAGTCATCTTAGGCAGTCTCCAGCCATGTGGACTTTGAGAATCTGCACAGCTCTGTGTTTGGGATCCAAGGCCCTGGTGGCATGGGATCATGAGGGAATCTCCTGATCCTTGGGTTGCATAGATCTGTGGAAGAAGTGTGGTTTCCTGAGTGGGGTTGCACAGTCACTCACTACCTCCCTTGGGTGGGTGGGAACTCCCCTTGCACCACGCAGCTCCCAGGTGGGCTGTCACTCTACCCTGCTTTTACACACTCTCCATGGGTCCTGCCAACTGCCTCATCAGTCCCAGTGAGAAAGAACCTGGATACCTTAGTTGCTGGTGCAGGATTCAGTCTCCATTTTTGTTCTTGGTGGGAGCCTTTGACTGTAGCTGTTTCTAGGTGGCTACTTAGCCCCTCCCTGCTGTAATGCTCTTATTTTTTATCTTTGTTAAAGTCTGTTTTATCTGAAATTAGGGTTATAACCCCAGCTTTTTTTCTGATTTTCATTTGCTTTATTTTCCTTCATCCCTTAATTTTGAGCCTATGGATGTCATTGCATGTAAGAAGGGTCTCTTAGAAACATCATACCACTGGGTCTTGCTTTTTTATATAGCTTTCTACTCTCTTTCAAATTGGGCATTTAGTCATTTACATTTAAAGTTAGTATTGATATATGTGGATTTGATCCTCACATGGTGTTGTTAGCAGGTCATTATGTTGGCTTGTTTATGTGGTTGCTTTATAGTGTCACTGATCTGTGTATTTAAGTGTGTTTTTGTATTCATTGGTAATGTTTTCTTCTTTTCACATTTAGAATTTTTTTCAAGATCTCTTATAAGGCATGTCATGTGATAATGTACTTCATCAGCATTTGCTTATCTGAGAAGGATCTTATTTCTCCTTTGCTTCAGAAGCTTCTTTGGCTGGAAGTGAAATTCTTGGTTGAAGTTTTTTTTTTCTTTAAAAATGTTGAATATAGGGTCACAATCTCTTCTGGGTTTTAGGGTTTATACTGAGAGTTCCACTGTTAGCCTGATGGGGTTTTCTTAGTAGGTTACCTGCCCTTTCTCTCTAGCTATCTTTAGCATTCTTAAAGAAAGATATTTTTAAACAAACAAAAATCATGATAATTTCATTGCAGGCAGAAAGCACTAAAAGAAATATTAATGGGATTTCTCCAGGCAGGAAAATATGACCTGAGATGATCCTCATTTAACACAAGATAAAATAAAGACCATCAAAAGAGCAAGTATAGAATATAAATATTATTTACAAATGATAGTAATAATAATCTACTAAGTTTGAAATACATAAGTGTACAATAATAATAGTGTAAGAATGTGGGTGGAATAAATTGAATTAAAGTGCAAGGTGCTTGCATTTTTTGAGAACTGATGGAAATATTAATTCATCCTAAACTATAAGATGTCAAAGATTAATGTAATCCCTGGAATAATCATAAATTAATAATAAAAGAATGTATAAATGATAATACAGGGGAAAATGCAATTTAAAAATATAAAACTAAAAGTAGTACTGTATAAACTCACCATTACAGTTAAAGCTTTAGCATACCTATCTTAATAACTAATCAAACAAAAATAAAATACGTATAAGTGGAGATATCGAAAACTTGAATAATGAAATTTGACATCCTATAAAAACACTACACGAAACAATTGCATAAAACATTATTTTTGTCAAATTCACATAGAACATTTAACAAAAGTGACCATATACTGGGCCATGAAGCCAGTCACAACAAGTATCAATGTATTGAGTTTATATGGCATATAATTGCAGACCTGCCCCTGTAAAACCGGGCACCATGCAGGACCCCATGGCCCTAGGCTCCAGACTGGCCTGGTAGACTCAGTCTCCAGGCTTGCCCCCACTGCAGATGAGGCTGAAACCTGCAGACTCAGGGCCAGCACCCATGGATTGAGCGGCCAGGCCTATCTCAGTGCCAGACTAGCCCCCAGACTCAGATTCCAGACCTGCTCAAAGCTCCAGTCCTGCCCTACTGCCAGGCTGGCTCCCACAGCTCTAATCGCCAGGCTGGCACTTGAAGACCCCAATTCCAGACATCTTCCACAGCCTTAGGCATCAAACTGCCCACAGAAGGCTGCCAACATAGACCAAAACTTCAAGCCTGCCTCAGCCCTAAGACTGGCCCCCACAGTCCTAAAATATGGGCTGGCACTTGCAAACCCAAGCTCCACACCAGCCCCCATGCCCTCAGGCCCCTGGTGGGCACCCACAGACCCAACCTCCAGGTTGGCCCCAATACACAGGCTTAAGACCTGCTCAGTGCCAGGCTTAGTCTTAATAATCGAAAGTCTTAATAGTTAAAGTTTTAATAATTAATAACTTACCGACACAGTGAACGCCAGGTCCAAATGTCTTCATTGATCATTTCTTCCAAATTCCTAAAAAAATTGTTTACAAACTCATTCAGAGAATAGAAAAGGAGGAAACGTTTATAGTTTTTTTTATGGCGAGCATAACCTAGATACCAACAGCTGATAAATTCTTTAATACAAAGTAGAATTATAGGCCTACATCTTTCATAAACGTTTATGCCAAAATTTTTTTTTTCTTAATTTTTTTGAGACAAGTTATCTTTCTGTAGCCCAAGCTGGAGTACAGTGGCATGATCATTGCTCGCTGCAACTCCTTTAACTCATGGGCTTAAGTGATCCTCCTGTCTTACTCTCCCAAGTAGCTAGGAGTACAGGTGTACACTTCAATACCTGGCTGATTTTTATTTTTTGTAGAGACAGGGTCTATGTTGTCTAGGCTGCTCTCAAATTCTTGGCCTCAAGCAATCCTCCTACCTTGTCCTCCCAAGGCACTGGGATTATTAGCATGAGCCACTGTGTCAAGCTGATACCAAAATCATTAAACATTTTTGGAAAATTTAATACAAAGAAAGGATATTATATCATGATGAAGTGGAGATTATTTCAGGTTGGTTTAACATATGAAATTGACTACATTAAGACAGTAAAGAAGAAAAACACTATACGATCATCTCAACATGTAGAAAAAATTTGATAATATCTAACACTATAATAAATTTTTAGCATAAAGAAGAAAAAAATTATATGATCATCTCAACATGTAGAAAAAATATTTGATAATATCTAACACTTATTTATGATAAATCTGTAGCAAACAAGGAATAGACAAGAACTCCCTTAATCTAATAAAGGGAACCTACAGAAAACCTACAACAAATGTATTACTCTATAGTGAAAAGTTGGAAAGTTTTCCCTGACCTCAGAAACAAGAAAACGATGTTCACTAGTATAATTTTAATTTAACATGGTAATGGAAATTTTAGTGCGATAAGAAGAAAGATAAGGCAAGTAAAAATAAGTTAAAATCATAAGAAGAGAAAAAGAAGAAATAAAACTGTCATTATTTAAAGGCAGCATGACTGTTTACATAGAACGTTCAAAATATCTATGGGGCACTATTAAAATTAATGAGTGAATTTAGTAAGATTATTAGAGACAAAGATAAAATGTAATAATAGACATTCTGACTGGTTGAGATTGTATCTCATTGTGGTTTTGATTTGCATTTCTCTACTGATCTGTGATGTTGAGCTTTTGGCTATTACTAAAAATTCAGAAAATAACAGATGCTGTCAAGGTTGTGGAGAAAAAGAATGCTTATACACTGTTGGTGGGAGTATAAATTAGTTCAACCATTGTGAAAGAAAATGTGGCAATTCCTTAAAGACCTAGAGGAAGAAATACAATTTGACCCAGCAATCCCATCACTGCATCACTGGATATATACCCAAAGGAATATAAATCATTCTATTATAATGATAAATGCACGCCTATGTTCATTGCAACACTACTCACAATAGCAAAGACATGAAATGAACCCAAATGCCCAACAACGGTAGACTGCATTAAAAAAATGTGGTACATATCCACTATGGAATACTATGCAGCCATAAAAATGAACGAGATCATGTCCTTTGCAGGGCTATGGATGGAGTTGGAAGCTATTATCCTCAGCATACTAGAGCAGGAACAGAAAACCAAACACCGCCATTTCTTACTTATAAATGGAAACTGAATGATGAGAACACATGGACACATAGAGTGGAACAACACACATTGGGGTCTATCAGAGGGTGGAGGGTGGGAGGAAGGAGAGGATCGTAAAAAATAACTAATGGGTACCAGGCTTAATACCTGAGTGATTAAATAATCTGTACAGTGAACCCCCATGACACAAGCTTACCTATATACCAAATGTGCACATGTACTCCTAAGCTTCAAAAGTTAACAAAAAGATAAACTATAATTACCTTTCTATATACCAGTGAGAAAACATTTAGAAAATATTTTAATAATACCATTTATGAAATAAAATAAAAAATAGAAAATACCTAGAAATAAATATAAAATTATATATTTATAGTAGCTTTATACTGAATAGTAGAAACTAATGTTATGATAAAATTTAAAAAAATACACAAATAGAAATATATACCATGTTAGAGTGTGAAAGGCTCAGTAATACAAAATATAGCAATTATTTTCAAATTCAAGTATTAATTCAAAGCAATCCCAATAATTTTTAAATGTTTTTGTGATTACTGTCTAGTGATTCTACATTTTATATGGAAATAAAGGATTCAAGAATATACAAGAAAATTTGGAAGCAAAATAACGTGAAAGATATATAATGCCACATATTAATATACCAAGTTATTTAAAAGTGACAGTAATTAAGATAATGGAATATAGATACAAAGACAAGTAACTAATGAAGTGGAATGGAAAGCTAAATAAGAGACCTATATAAATACAGTCACACAAATTATACCAAAGTTTTCATGCACTGGGGAAAAATGGTGTTTTCAATAAATGATTTTAATCAATTAAGTATCTACAAGGGAAGAAGTGTGATTCTTGACCACCATTTCACAATAAGTACCAGAATCAGTCTCAGACAGACTGAAGACCTAAAGCTGAACTGTAAAATAATAAAACTTCTAAGAGGTAACAGAGGAGAATATCTTAATGATAGTAGAGTAGACACATATTTATTAAACTGGGCATAAAATCTATAACCATAATGAAATATAGTGATATATTGAGCTCCCGTTATCTAGTTATTACAAACTGTACCAGGTTTTCCTTCTCTGATAATGGAAATAGAAAATAAATAAATAAATAAATAAATAAATAAATATAAGAAAATACACATTTCTTTGAACATCATGACAAAGATTCTTTAGGGAAACAGTAAGGTTATGACAACAATATGAATAATAGGTAATATTTTCATTGTGCTTTTATAGTGTTTCAGTGTTCATAATAAACTTTCAAATATGCAATTTTTTAATATGATTGAATAATTATATTTGCTTGATTTGATCTGGAGCGAAATCCTGCTCTTAAAATATTTTATTACTTTTCAGTTTATACACTCTCTACGTCAAATCTACTATTTATAAACATAACTTTCTTCTTGTCTTACTGTTTTTGCACCACTTATGTTTAATTCATCACTTTTCTTTAAACTTTATTTCCTGATAATCAAATGAATTTAATCCTCAAACATGGACAAGAAATTATGCTGTAGTTTTCTCTAAATTATTCATTCAACAATTAAAGTATTGTTGAAGGCTGAATAACAAAAATATCCATATTTTAATTTCTAGGTCCTGTGCATGTTATCTTATATGACAAAAGGGACTTTGCATAAATGGTTAAGTTGAGAATCTTGATACTGGAAGGTTATTCTCAATTGCTCAAGAGGGCACAAAATATAATCACCAAAATTATTTAAGAGGGAGAAAAGAGGGTCAGAGGAGGAGAAGGCAAAGTGATTATGAAAGCAGAGATTGGAGTGGTGCACTTTGAAGGAGGAAGAATGGGGGCTAGTCAAAAATTATGAGTAGCCACTGAAAGCTAAAAATGGAAAAAAAAAATAGATTTTCCGCTCAGAGTTTAGAAGACACCAGCCTTGTTAACACCTTGATTTTAGCCCAGTGAAATAGATTTTAGATTTCTGACCTCCAGAACTGTAAAACTGTGTTGTTTAGGCTACTATGTTTGTGAAAATTTTCCACAACAACAATAGAAAATTAATACAAATGTTGGTACCAGGAGTGGTTGTTGCTGTAACATATATTTAAAGATGTAGAAATGGTTTTGGAACTGGGCATTGGGAAGAGGTTAAAATAATTTTGAGGAGTGTGATAGAAAAAGCCTTGATTGCCTTGAATGAAACTGCTAGAAAATATGGATGTTGCAGACTTTGTTGGTGAGAACTCAGAGAAAGTGAGGAACATTGTAGAAGAAAGCCTAAATCATCTTTGAGAATATGTAAATCATCATAAAAGGACTTGATGAAATATGGATTTTAAAGTTGTTGCTGGTGAGAACTCAGGAGGTAGTGAAAAACATGTTATTGAAGACTGGGGAAAAGATAATTCCAGCTGTATAGTGGCAGAAACAGCTGAACTGTGTTCTACAGTTATGTGAAGAACATAAGTAGTGAACTTGGATATTCAGTTGAGGAGATTTTCAAGGAAAGCATTGAATGTATAATGCAGTTTTTTCTTGCTGCCTATAGTAAAATGAGAAGGAAAATAAATATAATTAAGGAAAGAATTGCTATGCAAACAATCACCAGGACTTAATTATTTGGGAAATTCTCACTTTATGCAGATTTTAAAAGATGATAAATTAAGGTTCACTGTCAAGTAAGTGTTCTCCAGAGAGAATGCTGAGTGGGGCTGGACAATATTTTGGTAGTGCTGGAAGATAAAGCATGTGACATATGGATCTGATCAACCATCTCAGCAAAACCCAGGAATATAGACTAAATGTATAAAAGTATTTTCTGTATAAACATCTGTGGAGGAACCTTTTTTTTTAATGGCTGGAATCCTCATAATATACACAAGAGAAGCATGAGTTTCTGAGAATGTTATACCAGCAGAAACACTGAGAATTTGGGATGAAAATGGACAGAGAGAGGAAGGATGAAAGAATTAAACGGACAAATCTATACAGGCAGGAATCAGGCTGGCAGAGCGACTCAGTTGCAAACACGTGCTATCCTTTAAGAAAAATGATGGCTAACTCTAAGGATAGAGCTGAAAGCCCGGGGGTGGAGACATGGGCCAAGGTAGTGGAATCTCAAGCCGCAGTAGATTTTTCACAGACATTGATATCTAACAGAGTTTACTCAGTTTGACTTAGAAATTGCTTGAGGCCAATGATTCCATTTTTCTTTTATTTTCCCATTTTATAGAGTTAAAATGTCTATGATTGTTATTCTATCCATGTTCAATCATTGTATTTTTGGAGCAGAAAATGTGTTTTTTAATTTTACAGTTCTACAGATATAGGGTAATTTCACCCCAGGATGGAACACATACAGAATCTCACCATACCTGATTTAGATGATTTAAACTATAGCAACTGGGACTTTAGAGCTGATGATATTTGGATATGATATTGGACTTGAGTTAATACTGAAATGAGGTGATAGTTTTGTAGATGTTAGTTTAGTTTTGAGTGGCTGTATTTGCATGTGGTGTAGACATGAATATTTGGGGTTCAAGACAGACTGTGGTAGGCTGAATAATATACCCTAAAGATATCAATTTTCTAATCCCTGGAAGTTTTGAATCTTATCGTACATGGCAAACGACAATTTGCAGGTGCGATTGAAATCTTAGATTATCCAGGTGGGTTCTAAGTGTTATTACAATTGTGCATATAAGAAATAGGTAAAAGAAGAATTGATTACAGAAGAAATGCAATATGACAACATTGCAGAGATTAGAATGATGCAGCCAAAAACCAAGAAATGCTAGCAGCCACAAGAAGCTAAAAAAGGCAAGGAATATAATAGCGTCTGATGCCTTCAGAAAGAATTAGCCCTTCCAATAACTTGATTTTAGCTCTGAATGACTCATTTTGTACTTATGCCTTCCAGAAATGTAAGAGATTAAATTTCTATCATTTTAATCCACAAAGTATATGGTAATTTGTTACAGAGGCAATATGAAACTAATCAAGGTAACACGCACAGAGGTTTTTGCAATAATCTAAATAAGAGATCAAAATGGTTTAGAGTTGGCGGCAGAACTGATGTTGAGACTAAATTCTAGATATATTTTAAAGGTAAGCCCTATAGGATTTGGTGATGTACTGGATGTTCACTGCTAGAGAAAGAGGGTAATCGAGGATGATGCCAAAGGTATGTTGGTGTGTGTGTGTGTGTGTGTGTGTGTGTATGCATGTTTGTTTGCTTAAACAACTGAGTGAATAGTAGTGCCGATTTCTGAGATGCAGAATACTTATGGATGAGCAGCTTTAGAAGAGGTATAAAACAAGAATTTTGTTTTGCACATATTCAGTTTGAGATATCTATTACACATCTAAGTGGAATTGTCAATAAATTAGTTGTACATATAAATCTGAAAATTAGAGGTGTGCTCTGGAACAGAGATATAAATTTAGAATTCATCAGCATTTAGATGGCATATAAAATCATTGGAATGGATGATATTGTATACTAAATGTGTGCAGCCCAAGGTCTAAGTTTTTGGGCTATTCAACATTTAAAGACTGAAGAGATGAAGAGAAACCAGCAACGGAATCTGAGAAGGAATACATAATATGATAGAAGGGAAACCAAGGAAGCGGAGTAACATGATAACCAAGAGAAGAATATTTCATGAAGGGGTTCAGTTATATCAAGTGCTGCTAGTGGAACTGTAAATATGAAAGCCATTCCATGGAATGGTAAGGACAAAAATCTGAAATAAGTTTGGGAGAGAAAAGAAACTAGTAATAGTGATTATCTCCAGTAATGGGTCTGGGAATCTAGTATAGGAGAGTGAATTTTGCCAACTCTCCTTTTGTTCTTTTTGAATTATCCACCATATATATGCATTCAATTTTTCAATTAAAATGTAGTTTAAAAAGAGATTGTTAATTGGAGAAAAGGAAGTGGAGATAACTAATATGACTAATTCTTTTGGGAAGTTTTTCTATATAAAGCTGACAGAAAATGGGGTGTGAGCTGGAAGAGGCTGTGAAGGAAAAGGGATTTTTTAAGTGGAAAAGGGATTTTTAAGTGGTAGGAGTTACTACTTTTTTTGAACACTGATGGGACAAAATCTACAAAGAGTTAAGAAAAAATGATGATATGGAAGAATATGAGTTAACAAAAAAGCTATATGCATAAATAGTGAAGAAACTCCAATCCTGTGTTATGAGTCGAATTATGTCCCCCAAATTTATATTCAAGTTCTAACATCTGGTACTTGTGAATATTACCCTATTTGGAATTGGATCTTTGCAGATGTAATCAAATAAAGATGAGATCATACTGAATTAAGTTGTGCCCTAATCTAAGTGACTAGTGTTCTTATAAGAAAATGAAATACTTTTCTTATAAGAACAAAGGGAGAAGCAGACATAGACAAAAAGTGGATGTCATGTGATGATAAAGGCAGATATTGGTGTAATGCATCTACAAGCCACACAATACCAGGAACTGTCAGACTAGGAGAGAGAGGCACAGAACAGAGTCTCCCTTAGAACCTCTAGAGTAAACCAATCCTGCTGACACCTTGATTTTGGACTTGTAGTCTCCAGAACCGTGAGACAATATATGATGGTTTTAGCCAATCAATTTCTGGTAGTTTCTTACAGTAGCCTTAAGAAACTAGTACGCCCAGTTAGAGGAGTTAAATGCAGCAAGAAGAAAGCATCTGCTCTAACAGGACTGAAGGTGGGGTATTGGGGTAAAGATGAACGCAGACTACTATATTTTCTGGTGGAGATATGTAATTGCCAGGTAGCATTAATGGCCCATTTGAAGTTTGTCATTTTATATTTAAATTGAAGATAATTATTATAGTTACACATTTTTTTCTCATGCACATTTATCTTGCAAAGGTGTGTGGCATAATTAGAGGTTTAAATTTATTAAAAATTAAGGGTTTTTTTCAGCAAAGATGTCAAAAAGGAGAGTGGGGTAAAGGGAACTGAGGATGTATGCAAGGAAATATTTGTGCTAATTCACCATGAGCCTGTAAAAATCTAAGATAGGTAAGGATTTACGGTGGGCAACAGAAGAAAAGCCACAGAAAGGTCATTAGTAAGGAACAGGGAAAAGGTAGTAGAATCAATGATCAGTCTTAGAGGTAGAAGTGTTGGAATGGGGTTATTAGAGGTACCTGAGGTATCAGTTGGAGAGTGAAATGTTTGAATTTGAGATTTTGGAGGGATATGTGCAGTAGTAAACCACTAAAGTAGGATGTAAGAGAAAATAACTGGAGAAGAGAAAGTCAAATAATTAAAATGTTAGATATGAGATTGGTCATGTAATAGTAAAATTACTAGGAATTAAGACAAAGGTACTTTTGGAGAAAGTGATAGCCAGACGGAAAATCGTCGCAAAATGAAGTAGAGTACTAGGAGTCAGGTGATGAATACAACGAGGAAAGGTCACAGGTGATATAAGTTGATGACATGAGATTCAAAGTTGGCTATTTTTGGAAGTAAGAAAGGAGAATGACCTGGAAATAGCATTGAGGAATAAAGCAGACATCTATTGCATTTTTGGGTTCAGTGGTAGGAGAGGATGTAGGAAGGAAAACATCACCCTTTCTTGAAGGCTGCAGGAAAAGCAATGAATTTGAGAGAGAGTTGGGTTTCAGATACAGCAAGAGGACAGAGTTATTCAGATAGGAGTCAGAGGAGGATATAGAGGGTGTTGCTGATGACAGTGAGTTTCAAAGAGAATGCCTTATGGTGGCATAAACCTAAGGTCTTTGTGATCTAAGAGGGAAGATCAGATGTAGGCAGCATCAAATTAGAAATGTCTTTGTAAAAGCGCTAGTGATTTGAGAAGCTCACTTTGGGGAGCTCAATTTTAATTTCTAGATCAAATCACTCTTTTTCTTTTCTTTTTTCTTTTTTTTTTTTTTTTGAGACGGAGTCTCGCTCTGTCGCCCAGGCTGGAGTGTAGTGGCGCGATCTCCGCTCACTGCAAGCTCCGCCCCCCAGGTTCACGCCACTCTCCTGCCTCAGCCTCCCGAGTAGCTGGGACTACAGGCGCCTGCCACCACGCCTGGCTGATTTTTTTGTATTTTTAGTACAGACGGGGTTTCACCATGTTCGCCAGGATGGTCTCGATTTCCTGACCTCGTGATCCACCCGCCTCGACCTCCCAAAGTGCTGGGATTACAGGCGTGAGCCACAGTGCCCGGCCCACTCTTTTTCTTTCTTTCAAACTTACTGAATTTTCATTTTCTAAAAGTAATACACACTAATAGAAAAAAATATGAGTGTTACGGACATGTATCATTTAAAGAGGGAAAATCTCTGCAATTCCTTTCTATGGAATAATTCTCCAAAATTTGAATTTCTGAGTGAAATATTTTCTAAATTTTCTTTTTATTTCGAATTTGTGCACTTTTTAATGTTTACTGGCAATTAAGACTTTTTCCTATAAATTGCCTGGTCATATACCCCATATTTTTATTCCACATTAATTGTATTTTTTTCATAGACTTTACAAGTGTTTTATATTAGGTTATACCATAAGAAATTTCCATTTTTGTAGGTCAAAATAGTTTAATATAAGCAATCTCATATAGTTCAATTTAACATATATGGGATATTATCTGGTAGATGTAAGTTAGCATGGCTTACATTATCTTAATTTTTAAATTACTTTCAGAAATATTCTTTAAGAGGAGATTGACTTTTAAAATAAAAAACAACACTACAACAACTAAAGGCTTCAGAAAACTGTTTAATTCCATATGAATAATACTTTATCTTCTACTTAATGATGTCTTTAAAAAATAAACTTACTACACTTTCTTGGACATAATAATGTATTTATCAGAAAAATAGAACGGTCTAATTTTGTCTACACATACAATTAAGTTTACCAAACTAGCATACAAAGTCTTACCACACTGTATCCTGCTTTACATTTTAACGTGCTTTCACATAAGTTTATTCTTTCCATGATTCCTAAAACAAGATGTAGTTATAAGAAACTGAGACTCAGAGAGATCAAACAGTCAAGATTCGCAGGTATTTTGTAAACAAGACTGCACTAGTGAAATTTCAAAGCAACACATCTAAGATATTATTGAAAATTTCATATCTCTGTTTAAAATACAAATTCTAATTTATAAATAAAATGACTATGAAAGAAACATTCTTTACAGTTAAACATATACGTTTGTAACCAAATTGAGCATAATTGGTTATTTAAAATACTGAAAAATATTAAAAAGAGGACTTACAACCTTGGAAGAGACATTTCCCCTGCCTGTATGTTGCCTGGACTTGAGCATAGTAAGTTGAAACTGGTGATGTGGAGTGATGACGTCATAAAGGGATTGTAAATAAAAGAAATTTAAAGGGGACAGAGTAGTCATGTTTTAAAGTACACGGGTGTTTTTGAAACCTATTCTTAAATTGTGGATGTGTTCACACTCAACTTTTTAAAGCTTGAACTGAATTAGTCAGTATTCATTAATTGAATCTACCTGTTTGGTTGATTAAATATTTAATTATTTCATATCAGCCTATTTTAATACTAGCTTTGAATGTGCATGTGTACACAAAGATGTGTTTATGTGTGTATATTGGTGTGTGTAAAAGAGATATATGTGCTGAAAGGAAAATAGAAGAATATAAATTTTCCTCTAAAAAGAGCAGTGGTAGCTTACTACATTTTCTTCACTTTTAGGCTTTTCTCCTCTACAACCTTTTTGTACATTTATAGTGATATTTCCATAAAATAACTTGAAGATGTCTTATTCTTGGATATGTAAATTCAGCAAAAGTAAACTATTAAACTACTATTGACAAATCTGAAAAAAACTTTTCACCCAAAGCTTAAAACAACTCTTATTATGTACAGAGTTGTGTTAGAACAAGTTATAAACAGCTACTTGGTATATAAAACCCATAAATGTGAATTATTCATTATAGATAAAAAACCTTTCTGGGCAGGTAGGAATGTATACAGGTAAAATTGCCCATATGTGTTTTAGATAACAGTGACCATATTTCTGGCCACAGGAGAAAAAGCAATTCATTAGTTCTTATTTTTCACCACTTTTTGTCATTGAATTTTTATTTCATTTTTGAAAGTTTATATTTCTTATATAATAACGATATTTTATTTTTAGTGAAAAAAATGTGATCCAAGACACCAGGATAATTCTTACCTGAGCAGTACAAAGCAGTATATCTCATAACTTTTTCATTGAACAAACTATTTCACAAGCTAGTCAAATAGCATTGTCTTAAGGAAAGTAATATAAAGCCATTTAATTTCTAAGTAAAAATGAACCACTATTATATATTTGAAAGGAATATTAACTATGAGTTAAAAGCCATAAAAATGTAATTTCACTCCTCTGTCAGAGTAAATTCATTCCTAAGTAAATTAATATTTAGCACAAAGGCATTCATTACAGTTCTGCACAAATATTAAAATCTAGAAATACTCTGAATGTTCAAAGCTAGGGAATGGTTTCAGTAAATCACTATATTTTCATGACAGTAGGAATCATGTTCATTTTGCTCATCATCATATACTTAACATTTACTTGAAAAAATGGAACATAAAACTATTCACACAGTTTGATATATATCATATAAAGCAAATAAATTTATTGTAAAAATTGATGTAAACACATAAAAATGCTAATAATTATAGGTAATTTTTCTGCATATATTTTGCATTTAAAAATTTCTACAAGTAGAGTTACATCAGCAAGATGCCAAAATAGGTGGTCCCAAGCTTCACTCCACCACAGAAATATCAACTAGCAACTATAGAAAATAAAATTTAAAAGAACAACTTGGTTAAAACCTCAAAATGTGGGAATTATCCTGAGTCAACTGCATGCTCAATGGAACAGAATGAAAATCTGCATTGAAATGGTAGCAGAAACAGTTTCACTCTGAGCATATCACCCCTCACAGCCCCAGGTTGGCACAGCACCACACAGAGAGGATTCCCCAAGGTTTATGGTATCTACAGTGGGAAAAGATGACCAGGGAAGTTGACATCCAGCTTCCCTGGCATTGTGAGACAGGAGGCCTACTCAGTTTCCACCTTATGGGAAACAGGGAATATAGAGGGAAAATGCATAAGTAGACCACTTGGGATCAGGTAGAAATGAAGAAAGGAAACAGAGCCCAAGGAAACCAGTGAACAGATTTGGGTGGTAGCTCAGTGTACCAGCTAGCAGTGGTGCTCAATCAAGCTGAAGTAAGAATTATTCAGCACAATGACAACATTTGATATTACCAAATCAGAAGAACAAAAAGAAAAATGAATAAAAAATAATGGAGAAAGTCTATGGGAATTATGGGACACCATTAAGAGACAGCCTGTGCTTAGTAGGAATTTAAGAAGTAAAAGAAAAAAGTGTCAGAAAGGATTCTTTTCTGAATAACAGTACCAGCTAGCAACATCCTACCCACAAAACCAAGCAGCCAAGCTGATCACTGCCAGAAGAAGTGAGAAGTGCTACCTGGCTTGAATCCCTAGATGGCCAGCCTCCAGGTCCATCCTCAAACCCTATCTGGGGCCCCACCCAGAAAGGCAGACAACCACCACAGCAAGTTTTTACAAAAGTGATGCACTAGTTGTGCCATACCTGAAGATTTAAATTGTGCTCCAAGTGGCCTCAAAGCACACCCACAAATGCTACCCAGGAATGGGAGAAAATCTCAAGCATGTATTTCTACTGAGCTTAATATTTATTCTATTTGTTTTTATCTACTTAACCTCAGGTCCATTTCTGCAACCCTGATCAACTGCTGAACTAAAAAAGCAGTGCTTTCTAGCCAGAGAATATATCCTGTGGCCCAGCCAAATCGGAAGTAATTACATTGCCCATCCAGCAGGTTAAGCTAATTGCAGAGTTTAGCCAGTGGTTTTGCTGGATAGTGGAGCCTAGCCAGCTACACTATCAGAATTCAGACCAAAGGCAGCAGCCTAACAATCTAGAAAACCCAAAATACAACTGTCTTTTCAGGGTTATTACTAGCTGTCCCATCCAGAATCATAAGCTAGCTAAATAGTGAAGGTCTATCCTTGCCAAATGACACCTGCAAAAGTCAGAAAAGGTGGCTGTCTCCACAAATACACAAACAACAACAACAGAGGGACATGAGGATTACAAGGACTCAGGAAATCATGACACCTCCAAAGGAAATTGCAAAGTGCCAAAAATAAACAACAAAAGGGAAAGGTCTATGAAATATCAGAAAAAATGCAGAATAATCCAATTTAAAAAGGGTTCATTGAGCTTCAGAATAATTTTTTTAAAAAATCAGAAATAATACATAAAAATAAGAACTTTGAGAAAAATCGGAAACAATAAAGAATAAAAAACCCTAGAGGTAAAAAATAAAATGACAAAATTGAAAGTTTAAACAGAAAGCTTCAACACCCACCTCAAACAAGCTGAATAAATAATCAATCATGATAAAGATAACATGTGAAATTAGTCAGAAGAACAAAAAACAAAAAAAAATAAGAAAGTATGGAGAAAGATTATGGAAATTACTGGGCATAATCAAAAGCCAACCTATGCCTAGTAAGCCTTTAAGAAGTTAAAAAAAGAAAAAAGTGTCAGAAAAGATATTTTTTAAAATAATGAATGAGTGGGATTATGTATTTAAAATGCTAAAGAAAAAAAATGCCAACCAAGTATACAAGAGAGAGAAATAAAATATTTCCCAGGCAAACAAAACGTAAGGGAATTAATCACCATGACGCCTGACATACAGAAATTGCTAAAACAAATTTGAAACGGAAACAAAAGGCTGCTAACTAATAACATAAAACATAAAAGCACAAAACTCAATAGTATAAGTAATACACCATCATATTTACAATATTCTAGGACTGTAATGGCTATTTGTAGAATAATCCCTTGTATGGTTACTAAAGAACAAAATTATTAATAAAAACTATAGCTAAAATAATTTGTCAGAAAACACGTATTACAAAATGATGTAAATGATGCAAATAATGTTAATTCTAGCATTAAACACATAAAACGAGGAGGAAAGTTAAAGTGTAGAGTTGTATACAATACAATTAAGTGGCTATCAGCTTGAAATAAATCAATATTAGTGTAAAATATTATATGTATACTTCATGGTGACCAAAACCCAAAAATATATACTTGATGTACAAAAGAAAAATAGAAAGGATTATAGTCCTATTACAGGAAAGCATCAAGCCACAAAAGACAGCAAAAGAGGAAGAAAGCATTTAAAAACAACCAGAAAACAACGAATGGCTGTCGTTTTTACCTATTAATAATTTCCTTGAGTGTAAATAGATTACATTATCCAATTAGAGTTATTGAATGAATAAACAATAACAAGAATAAACTATATTTTGTCTACAAGAGACTTACTTTGCTTTTAAAGACACCAAAAGACTGGAAGTGAAGGGTGTAAATAGATATTCTACACAAATGGAAACCAAAAGAGAGTAGAGATAGTAATACTTATGTCAGACAGAATAAAACTTAAGTCAAAAAGTGAAAGGCATTACGTCATGATAAAAAGGTCAATTCATCAATATAATACAAATATATATGTATATATATACGTGTATCTATGTATATATATGTATCTATATACATGTATCTGTATATATATCTATATACATGTATCTATGTATATATATGTATCTATATACGTGTATATATGTATATATATGTATCTATATACGTGTATATATGTATATATATGTATCTATATACATGTATATATATAGATACATATATATATATATAAAATTATCCAACAGTGGAACACCTCCATATATAAAGTGAATATTAAAGGATATGAAGGGACATACATATTGCAAAACAATAATAGTAGGGAACTTCAATACACCATTTTCAATGATGGAACTATCATCCAAACATAAAATTAGTAAGGAAACACTGGATTTGAACAACACTCTAGACCAAATGAACTTAACAGACATATACAGAACATTTCAGCTAACATCATAGAATACATATTCTTTTCAAGCACACAGAGAACATTTACCAGGATACATCTTTTGCTAGCCTACAAGCCATGTCTTAGCAAGTTAATCTATTTGAACCACAATTGTATGAATCCAGAAACTAGTAACAGGTGGAATTTTGGAATATTCACAAATACATGAAAATTAAACAATATACTTCTGAATAGCCAATAGGTCAATGAACAAATTAAAAGGCAAACTAAAAAATGTCTTGAGGCAATCAAAAATGGTAACACAACGCAATAAAACTTACAAAGGTCATGAATGCAGTTTTAAGAGAAAAGTTTATAGTAAAAAATGCCTACATCAAAAAGGAGAAATATATAAACACTTGATGTCATTTCTCAAAGTTATAGAGAAAGAAAGAAAACAAATTGAGCTCATTGTTAGCAGAATAAAATATGTAATAATGATCAGAGCAGACATAGAAGATATATAGACTGGGAAAACAATGCAAAATGTCAAGAAAACTGTGAGTTAGTTTGCTGAAAAGGTAGACAAAATAACCCTTCAGGTAGACTAACAAAGAACAAATATGAAAGATGCGAATAAATAAATGTAGAAATGGAGAAGCAGACATCAAAACTGATACTACAGAAATATAAAGCCAGAACACACCAAAAACTAGTAATGAGATCAAATACATAATAAAAAGTCTCCCATCAAAGAGAAGCCCAACAATTAATGGCTTTATTGTTGAATTCTACCAAACATTGAAGAAGAAGTAATGCACAGATTCCAATCAGATTATTCCAGATAAAAATATAAAGAAAAGGGAATCCTTTCAAACTGTTTTTATAAGGCCAACATTATTGTGATACCAAAGCCAAATGGAAAGAAAACTACAGATAAATATTTTTAATATACACCAATGGAAAAATCCTCAATAAAATACTAGCAAACTGAATTCAACAGCACACTAAAAAGATCATTTACAATGATCTAGTAGGATTTATCCCTGGAATGCAAGGATAACTCAACATTCTCAAATCAATAAATGTGCTACACCACATTAAAAGAATGAAAAACAAAAATCATATGATCATCCCAAGACAGGAAGAGAAAGCATTTGATGAAATTCATTTTTTATGTAAAACCACTTAAAATTAGATATAGATCAAATGTACTTCAACACAATTAAGTCCATAATTAATAATGCCAAAGCTAATATTTTACTTACTGCTTAACCATTGGAATTTTTTACCCTAAGACCTAGAGCAAGACAAGTATGCTCACTCTTACTGTATCTGCTCAATATAGAATTGGAAATCCTTGACAGAGCAATAAGGTAAGAGAAAGAAATAAAAGGCATCCAAATTGACAAAGAAATAAAAATACTGCTATTTACTGATGACATGGTCTTACATGTGGAAAACTCTGAAGATTCTACCAAAAAAACTGTTAAAACTAATGAACAAATTCAGTACAGTTTCAGGATACAAAATCAAAATCAATATGCAAAAATCAGTAGTGTTTCTTTACATTAACCATAAACATTTTATTAATAAAAAAGAAATAAGAAGAACAATCATATTTACAATAGCTACAGAAAAAAAGCAAAACACTTATAAATAAATTTAACAAAGGAAGTGAATGACCTGAATGCTAAAAACTATAAAACATTAATCAAAATGATAAAGGATGCAAATGAATGTAAAGTTATTCTGTGTACATGAATTTGAAGAATTAATATTGTTTAAATGTCCATGCTACCCAAAGCTATCTACGGATTCATTGCAGTCCTTATTAAATTACAATATTATTTTCACAGACATATTAAAAAATTCTAAAATGCATATAAAACTACAAAAACCCCAGAATAGCCAAGGCAATTATGGGCAAAATACAAAAAGCTGTGGGCTTCACATTCCTGATTTCCAACTACGTTACAAAGTAACAGCAATTGAAATAGCATGGTACTGTCATAAACAGATACATCAAACAAGGAAACAGGATAGAAATCCTGTAAATGAACTTGCTCATGTATAATCAATTGATATTTAACAAACATGTCAAGAATATGCAATGTTAAAAAAGTCTTTTCAATAAATGGCATTGAGAAAACTGGATATCCATATGCAAGATAATTAAATTGAATTATTGTCACACCGTATTCAAAAATCAACTCAAAATGGATTAAATATGTAAACATAATAACTGAATCTTTAAAACTACTAGAACAAAACAGAGAGGGAGGCAAGCTACATGACATTGGTCTGGGCAATGATTTTTTTGTTTTTAGATTTGACCTCAATAGGGCAATAACAAAAGGAAAAATAAGCAAATGGGATTACATCAAATTAAAAGCTTCTGCACAACAAAAGGGACAATGAACAGATTGAAATATAACACCTACAGATTGGAAGCAAATACGTGCAAGTCATACATCTGATAAAGAATTAATATATATATGTATTTTATATACATATATGTGTATATATATAGAGAGAGAGAGAGAGACAGAGAGAGAGAGAGAGAGAGCGAGTATTAGTTCTGGCCCTCTGAGAGAGAGAGAGAGAGAGTATTAGTTCTGTCCCTCTAGAGAACCCTGACTAATATACCTGCCTAAGTAACTCTGCTATTTGCGATCTCCAGTTGGACAGGGCTTTAGGCTGGGCTCCGAGGTTAATCAGAGTCACCACTCAGAACAAGCGAGACCAGGCCTATGATCCTCAGAAATTCACGATTGAAGATTGCCTCCCTAAGGGGGCGGTGTGGGATGTGATTTTGGCTGAGTTGAGCTGCTATTTGACCTCTTTTGTTGAGCTAGTACAGCTTCTATGCTTCTCCAAAATGCAAAGAGGTGAGGATCTTCCTGCCTGGGTTGGGTCATTGAAATAAGTTTTTAGTTGATCTGAGACATTTTTAGACTCCTGGGAAAGCATGTATAGCTCCTGTGTCTCTCCAAAATGCATGGACATGAGCATTTTTCTGCCTTAGCAGGGTCACGGTGGTGGGCTCTGAGGCTAGGTGTGGAGCCTAGTCACCTGCGGAATTAAACAAAATTGAACTTCCCACTGTGCTTCGGGAAACAACGAGCTCAGCTTTATGGGTGAGCTATGCAGTTGGTTGGTGTAGCCAATTGGGCACCACAATGGGCAGGAACAAGAAAATACCACCAAGATCTGCATACCAGTTACTGTGAGCTCCACCTTCTTAGATTTTATCCAATGTTTTGTGGCTTAGCAGTGTCATTAACCCCAGTGTCCCTTGTGAAGTGAAGCCAGAGTGGGCTTCCAGGGAAGTGTGTTGGAATTCTAGGGAAGTTGTATAACTACTTCCACTTCTTTCTCTGGGTTGATAGCCTTAGGGGAATCCTCTTTATCTTGAATTGTGTCAACTTAGGGGAGGGGGAGAGGAGGCATAATAAAAATGAGGCTACTCTAACCCTCATAATTTAGTTTTCATTTAGTTCTATGGACCACACAGAGCCTCAAGTTTGTTTTCAAGTACTGGGGTTTTCAAAAAGATATTCTTATTCTGACCTGTAGGTGTTTGCTAGGTGAACTTTCTGTGGCATTAAATAGAACCTGAGACTTTCTACTCCACCATCTTGCTGAAATAACTAATTTGATGCTATTGCGATTGTGATTTTCTCATAATTTATTTTTGTATAGTTCATTATTAATGTAGAAAAAAAGCAACTGATTTTTTAATGTTGATTTTGTATCCTACAACATTACCGAATGTGTTTACTAATTCTAACAGATGATTTTCGTGGAGCCTTTAGGGCTTCCTATCTATATTAATACCATGTCATTTGCAAATTGAGACAATTGCACTTCTTTCTCTCTAATTTGGATGGCTTTTAATTTTTTTATTGCCTAATTTCTCTGGCTGAGACTTCCAAAACTATGTTCAGTAGAAGTGGAAGGAGTAAGTTTTATTGCCTTGTTCCTTTTCTTGGAGGAAAATCTTTGAAGTTTTCACCGAATATAATGTGAAAACTGTGGGGTTTTAATATATTGCTTTTATTGTGTTGAGGTAAACTCTTTCAAAACTTAGACTGTTGAGAGATTTTATTATAAAAGTGCACGAAATTTTTGAAATTTTTTTTCTGAATGTTTTGAAATAATCTTCTAATCTTTAACCTTCTTTCTGTTAATGTGGTGTATTACCCTTATTGACTTAACATATGTGAAAGCATCCTTGCACCCTGAGGATAATTAGCACTTGATCATGATGTATTACTCTTCTAATATGCTGTTGCATTAGTTTGCTAGTATTTTGTTTCAGATTTTTGGATCAATATTCATCAGAAATATTGACTTGTAATTATGTTTTCTTATACTGTCTTTGTCTGGCTTTCACATAAGGGTAACTCTGACCTAACAAAATGAGTTCGAAAATACGTCCTCTTCAATTTTTTAGAAGAGTTTATGAAAGTTTGTTGTTAACTTCTCTTTAAATGTTTGGTAGAATTCACCAATGAAGCCATCTGGTGTTGAGCTTTTCATTGCTGGGGGGTTTATGATTAGTAATTACATCTCCTTAATCATTATTATCCTGTTCAAATTTTCTATTTTTTAATGACTCAGTCTTGTTACACTCTGGGTTTCTGGAATTTTCTTCTACTACTAAGAAATCTATTTCTTCTAGATTATTCATTTGTTGGCATATAATTGTTTGTAGTTGTCTTATAATCTTTTGAATTTATGTGGTTTTAGTTGTAATGTCTCTTTTCTCACACTTCTCCCTTCAATTTTTAGTCTAGCTAAAACTTTGTAAATTTAATCTTTTGAAAAAAACAACTGATTTTTTTTTACTATTTCCTGTTGTTTTTCTATTTTTGAATTTTATTTATTTTTACTTTGTTCATTTTCATTTCAATTTTTATTTTTAGTTCAGTAATACATGTATGGGATGCACAGGTTTGTTACATAGCTAAACATGTGCCATGGTGGTTTGCTGCCTAGATCATTCCATCACCTAGATATTAAGCCCAGCATCCATTAGCCGTTCTTCCTGATGTTCTCCCTCCCCCAACTATCCCCTTCAACAAACCCCAGTGTGTGTTGTGACACTCCATGTGTCTACGTATTCTCATCATTCAGCTCCCACTTATAAGTAAGAACACGTAGTGTTTTAATTTTCCATTCATGCATTAATTTGCTGAAGGCAATGGCTTCTAACTCCACTCATGACCCTGCAAAAGACATAATCTCATTTCTTTTATGGCTGCATAATATTCCATGTATATGTACATGTATTAAATTTTCTACATGCAGTCTATCATTGATGGGCATTTAGGTTGTTTCCATATCTTTGCTATTGTGAATACTGCTGCAATTAATATACAAATGCAAGTATGTTTTTAATAGAATGAATTATATTCCTTTGGGGATATACTTATTAATGGGATTGCTGGGTCAAATGGTGTTTCTGCCTCTGGGTCTTTGAGGAGTCGCCACACTGACTTCAACAGTGGATGAACTAATTTACGCTTTCACCAACAAACTAAAAAAGTTTTTTCTTTTTTTTTTCTCGGCAACCTTGCCAGCATCTGTTGTGTTTTGACTTTTTAATAACTGCCATTCTGACTGGCATGAGATGGTATCTCATCGTGGTTTTGACTTGCATTTTTCTAATGATCAGTGATGTTGATCTTTTTTTCATGTTTGTTGGCTACATGTCTGTCTTCTTTTGGGAAGTGTCTATTCATGTTTTTTGCCCACTTTTTAATTGGGTTGTTTATTTATTGTAAATTCATTTAAGTGCCTTGTAGACTCTGGATATTAGACCTTTGTCAAATTGATAAATTGAAGAAATTTTCTCCTTTTCTGTAGGTTGTCTGTTCACTCTGATGATAGTTTCTTTTGCGGTGCAGAGGTTTTTTAGTTTAATTAGATATCATCAGTCTATTATTGCTTTTGTTGCAATTGCTTTGAGTTTTTGTCATAAAATCTTTGCTCATGCCTATGTTCTGAATGGTATTGCCTAGATTTTCTTCTAGGGTTTTTATAGTTTTGGGGTTCACATTTCAGTTTTTGATCCAATTTGAGTTAATTTTTGCCTATGTTGTAAGAAAAGGTCCATTTTCTATTTTCTGTCTCACTGGATTCAGCCCCCTTCCTACGGATATATAGGAATGGGTTTCCCTCCTAGCCAGGGATCCTGGGGCTGGAGTATGTAAAACTCCTGGGTCTCTGTGTGTACTGAGTGTCTGTTCTGCCGAGACTTGACACAGCTCTGTGTATCAGACCCAAGGCCTGTTGATGTTGGCTAACTAGGTTATCTCCTGATCCATGGGTTGCAAAAATCCACGGAAGAAGTGTGGTTTTTCTGGGTGGGGTTGCACAATCACTCACCGGTTCCCTTGGCTGGGGATGGGGGTTCCTTTGGTTCCATTATGCTCTTGGGTAAGCCATCGCTCCCCCTCCTATGTTTCTACATTCTAATTGGGCCGAAATTTTCGCCTAGTCAGTCCCAATGTGAGAACCTGGATATTTCAGTTGAAGGTGCTGACATTACTCACCCCTTTTCATTCCTCTCTGTGAGTGCTACAGACCACAGCTGCTTCTAATTGGCCATCTTGCTTCTGATCAGTTTAGTCTTTATTACACCTTTCTTCTGTGAACTTTGGGATTAGTTTGTTTTTCTTTTTGTAGTTCCTAGTGAGTTTATGTTTTTTTTAATTTATATCTTTCAACTTTTTACATGCATTTGTTTATTACTGTAAACTGCTTTGGCTGCCTCAGTTAAGTTTCTTAGAGATTTTGGATATTAGACACTTGTCAGATGTGTAGATTAAAAATATATTCTCTTATTCTGTAGGTTGTCTCTCTATTCTATGGATAGTTTCTTTTGCTGTGCAGGAGGTCTTTAATTAGGTTCCATCAGTCAATTTTAATTTTTGTTGAAGACTTAGTAATAAATTGTTTCTCAAAGCTGATGTCCAAAATTGTGTTTTCTAGGTTTTCTTCTAGCATTCTTATAGTTTGAGGTCTTATATCTAAATTTTTAATCTTGAGTTAACTTTTGTTTACAGTGAAAGGTAGTGGTCCATTTTTATTCTTCTGCATATGGCTGGCCAGGATTCCAGTACCATTTGTTGAATAGGGGGTCTTTGCCTCATTGCTTATTTTTGTTGACTTTATCTAAGATCAAATGACTTTGGTGTATGGCTTTATTTCTGGGTTCTCTACTTCATCCCATTTGTCTAGATCTCTGTTCTTGTACCAGCACAATGCTGTTTTGGTTATTGTAGCCTTATAGTATGGTTTAAAGTCTGCTAATATAATCCTTCTGACTGTGTTCCTTTTGCTTATAATTGCTTTGAAAAATTGGGATCCTTTTAACTTCCATTTAAATCTTAGAATAGCCTTTTCTAGGTCTGTGAAAAAATGACATTGGTTGTTTGATAGGAATAGTGTTGAATCTGCAATTTGCTTTGAGAAGTGTGGTCACTTTAGTAATATTGATTCTTCCAATCCATTAGCACCAACTGTTTTTTCATTCATTTGTGTAATATATTTTTTTTCAGTGATGACTTTTAGTTCTTCTTGTAGTTACCTTTCACCTCACTGTGTAGCTGCATTCCTAGGTATTTTATTCTTTTTGTGGCAATTTTGAATAGGACTGTATTCTTGATTAGGCTCTCAGCTAGTATCTTATTGTTATGTAGTGATGTTACTTCCTTTAATATAAATTTTGTATCTTGAAACTTTACTGAAATCGTTTATCAATTACAATACACTTTCGGTGAAATCTTCAGGGTTTTCTAGATATGGATTTATATCATCAGCGAGAAGAGACACTTTGACTTCTTTTTCTCCTACTTGTATGCATTTTATTTTTTTATCTTACCTGATTGCTGTGGCTAGTACATCTAGTACTATGTTGAAGAAGAATGATGAGATTGAGCATACTTGTTTCGTCATAGCTCTCCAGGGGAATGAATGGTTTCAGTAATTGTCCATTCAGTATAATGTTGGCTGAGGGTTTATCATAGTTGGCTCTTATTATTTGGAGGTATGTCCCTTTGATGCCTAGTTTTTTGATGATTTTTATCATAAAGTCATGTATTTTATTGAAGGCTCTTTCTTCATCTATTGAGATTTTATACATATATATCTTTACATATAAATATATATCTTTTTATATATATTGAATAGATAATCTATATATAGAAATATATATTGAAATATATGATTCAGTTTATGTGATTAATATATTGATTTACATATGTTAAAAAAGCCTTGCATCCCAGGAATAAAGCCTACTTGATTATGGTGAATTAACTTTTTGATATGCTTTGGAATTCGGTTTGGTAGTACATTGTTGAGCATTTTTGTTTCCATGTTTATCAGGAATATTTGCCTGTAATTTTATTTTTGTTGTGCCTTTTCTAGGTTTTTTTCTATAAGGGTGGTGCTTCACAGAATGAGTTAGAAAGAAGTCTTTCCTCAAATTTTTGGTATAATGTCAGTAGAATTGGTGCCAGTTTTTCATACATCTGTTAGATTTCACCTGTGAATTTATCTGGTCTGGGGCTTTCTTTTGATGGGTAAGTTGTATATTACTGATTCAACTTTGGAACTAAATATTGGTCATTTCAAGATTTCAATTTTTTCTTTATTCAATCTTGGAGATGGTGTTTTTCTGGAAATTTTTCCATTACCTCTAGCTTTTCCAGTTTATGTGCATAGAGATGTTCATAATAGGCTCAGATGATGTTTTTCTTTTACGCGGTATTAATTGTAATGTCACCTTTGTAATTTCTGATTGTGTTTCTTGTGACTTCTGCCTTTTTTCCTTGCTAATCTAACTACGAATCTATCAATATTTTTTATTCTTTCAACAAATCACCTTTTGATTTGACTGAGACTGTATGGATTTGGGGATGTCAATTTTATTCATGTCTGCTCTGATTTTATTAATTTTTTTTCTGCTAGCTTTGGGCTTACTTTGTTGCTGTTTTTCTAGTTCGTCTAGGTGTGATGTTAGTTCATTAATTTGAAATAATTCTGATTTTTTTAGGTCATAATTTAGCACTATAAACTTTAATTTTAATACTGCTTTTGCTGCACCGCAGAGATTTTGGTGTGACCTATCTCTTTTCATTTAATTGCAATTATTTATTTATTTATTTATTTATTTATCTATTTTGAGATGGAATCTTGCTCTGTTGCTCAGGTTGGAGTGCAGTGGCACAATCTTGGCTTATCGCAACCTCCACCTCCCGGGTTCAAGCGATTTTCCTGCCTCAGTCTCTCGAGTAGCTGAAATTAAAAGCACCTGCCACCATGCCTGGCTAATTTTCATGTTTTTAATAGAGACGGGGTTTCACCATGTTGGCCACGCTGGTTTCGAACTCCTGAACTCAAGTGATCTGCGCACCTTGGCCAATCAAAGTGCTGGGATTACAGGTGTGAACCACCATGCCCAGTCCAGTGTTTTTTAATTTCTTCCTTAATTCTATGGGTTACCCTGAAGTCATTATCAAGTTGTTTAATTTTTGTTTATTTCTGCAGTTTTGACAGATCTTTTTTGTATTGACTTTTATTTTTATTTAATTGCTGTCAAAGGGTATGGTTGCTATAATTTTGATTTGCATTATATTTATTGAGACTTGCTTTATAACTGAGTATGTGATACATCTTGGAGTATATACTCTATATAGATAAGAAAAATGCATACTTTGTGGTTGATGGGTAGAGTATTTTTTAGATGCCTATGAGGTATAATTGTTCAAGTGTCAAATTAAATTTCAGAATTTCTTTGTTAGTTTTCTCCCTTGATGATCTGTTTATTGTTTTCAGTGGGGTGTTGAAGTCTCCCACTATTGTGTGTCTGTATAAATCTTTCTGTAGATCTAGAAGTACTTTTTTATGAATATGGGTTTTCCAATGATGAGTGCATATTTATTTAAGATAGTTATGTCTTCTCATTTAATTGAACCCTATGTAATTATGTAATGCCATTCTTTGTCTCTTTTTTGCTGTTGTTGGTTTAAAATTTGTTTTATCTTATATATGAGTAATAATTCCTGCTTCTTTTGATTTTTCATTTGTGTGGTAAATCTTTCTCCATCCCTTTCTGTTCAGTTTATGGGTGTCTTTACATGTAAATGGTCTCTTCAACACAGCAGGCAGATAGTTTTTTTTTGTTGTTGTTGTTTATTCAACTTTCCACTGTGTGCTTTTTATGTGCGGTGTTTAGACCATTTAAATTCAAGTTTAATTTTAATTCATGAGATTTTAATTATATCATGAGGTGGCTAGCTTGTTGCTTTGTCATTTCTTTTGTGTCATTGCTTTATATAGTCTGTGGGGCTATATGTACTTATGTGAGGTTTTTTTTGTGAGAGCAGATATTATTCATTCGTTTTCATGTTTAGAACTCCCTTAAAAATATCTCCTGATGATTGTCTAGTGGTAACAAATACCCTTAGCACTTGCTTGTCTGGAAAATATTTTATCCCCCCTTTGCTTATAAAGCTTACTCTGGCCTGCTATAAAAGTGTTGTTTTGAAATTATTTCCTTTAAAAATGCTTAAAATAAGCCCTTAATCTCTCCTGGCTCATAAAATTTCTGCTGAAAAGTCTGCTGTTAGCCTGATTGGGTTTTCTTTGTACATGATATAACCTTTTTCTCTAGCTTCTTCTTGAGATTTTTTTTCTTTAGCATTGACTTTAAACCAACAACAGTAAAATAAATACAAAGAATGATATATTTATTTCAGTTCAGGACTGTTTCTAGAGAGCTACTACAAACCTTTGGTGGTGTCAATATGCTCATATTTTTCATGATTCCTGAATCTTGTGCTGTTTTCTTTTTATCTGGACATTCTAACACTTCTAATTTTTGTAATTATTTTTGTGCAAGTAGAATTTTTCTTTTTCTTTATTTTCTTATAATTAGTTTTTTTTTTCTTTCCTTTTCCTTTTCCTCCTGTACCTAGGGAATATGACTTTATAGAATGCTGACTAGGGTCCGCATTGGCTTTGCTTCCATAGCCCTGTGCACTTCTGTCAGTGCATTTTATATTGGGCTATGCCATTTGACCTAGCAACCAGTAGATGGCGCTAATAGGTAAGCGGCTGCTGCACCAAACATGGCTGGATGTGTTCTTGGTCTTTGTTTAAACAATAGGCTGATTTGTGAAATGCACACTGGTGTGTGCTCCCTGATTAACCCTGGTGGTCTGGGGACCAATATGGTTGGGAGCACACTGGGCATGTCTGCCTAGAGGTAGTAGTTATTATGCTGCAATTAGTTTGATCCTGTGTAGTATTTCTTAGAATCTTTTATTTAAAACATATTCTCAGAACTTCTTATGGTAAAATATGTGCTATGAGCACATGCATGGATACAATTGTAAATCAGAGAATCATAAGATCTTGTAACTTAAAAACAAGAGCAACTTCCTAAAGCTTATCAGAGAACTCTAAGACTTTACTAAATTTTGTGTTTATATGTAAAACCCATAACAAGTAACTAGTGCCTAAAATTTGAGGAAATAACTGAAGATCAGTGACAAAGTTAATTAGATATATGTTTTAATGACTCAAATGGAGAAATTTAAAAAGCTAAATAAATCAGAGTACTAGAGAGGCTATGTTTGCTTCTTTTATTTATCTGTCTGAAGATCAATACTATACATTAAACTCCCATATTTTAGTAGGTAAACATGTGAATCAAAAAAAATTTTCAACCACTCTCTGCCATTTTCCTCAGGTCCTTATTACTCTTGACAACTGAAACATGTCTTGATAGGTCCTCTTGATTGCTGATGTTGTTTGAATATTTGTCTCCTCCAAATATCATTTTAAATGTGGCCCACAATGTTGGAGGTGGGGTCTGCAAGAAGGTGATTTTGTCATGGAAGCAGATCCTTCATGAATCGTTTGGTAACATCTCCATGGTTATATGTGAGTCCTTGCTCTATTAGCTCAAGTGAGAGCTGGTTATTAAAACGAATCTGGCATAACTTCCTCTCTCTCTTATTCCTTCTCTCATCATGTGACATGTCTGCTCCCTCTATACCTTCTGCTATAATTTTAAACTCCCTGAGGTTCTCACCAGATGCAGATGCTAGTGTCATGCTTCTTGAAAAACTTGTAGAACTGTAAGTTTGTTTTTCATACAAATTACTCAGCCTCGGGCATTCCTTTATAGAAGTACAAAATGGAGTAATACAGGAAATTTGCACCAGGAATGGGCTGTTGCTAAAAAGACACTTGAACTTGTGGAAGCAGATTCAAATTTGGGTAATGTACAGAGGTTAGCAAAATTTGGAGAAGTAGAAGATATAAAGTTTAGAGAAAGTTTTGTACTTATTAGAGACTATTTAAGTGGTTTTGACCTAAATGCTGATAAAAATATGGGTGGTAAAAACCAGGCTGGTGATGTATCAGGTGGAAAAAAGAAACTTATTGGGAACTAGAGCAAAGATTACCTTTGTTATGTCTTAGCATGTGTCCATGTCCTAGACTTTTTGGAAGGCTGAACTTAAGAAGGATGATGTGGGTATATGGAGGAAGGAATTTCTAAGCAGCAAAACATTCAAGAAGTGGTTTGGCTGCTTTTGACGGCCTAGGAATAGAAACGTGAGCAAAAGAATGACTTAAAGGTGGAACTTATATTTAAAAGTAAAGCAGGGCATAAAAGTTCAAAAAATTTCCAGTCTGGCTGTGTAGCAGGGAAGAAAATAGTCTTTTCAAATACAAGGGGGAGGCAGGGTAACCTCTTATGAGAGAGATTAGCATGACTAAAAGTGAGCCAGATGCTAATATTGAATACAATAGGGAAAAGGCCTTGAAATCTTTTCCAAAAACCTTCCAGGATTTTCCTCCCATGAAGGCCCAGAGGCCTAAAAGGACAGATTCATTTCGGGGGGTCATAAACAGGGTGCTGTTAACCTATGCCACCTCAGGATTCTGCTCCCTGCATCCCAGCTACTCCAGCTCCAGCCAAGGCTTGAAGGACTGCAGGTATATCCTAGGCTGCCACTCCGGAGGGTGCAAACTGTAGGCTCTGTGAATTTCACTTGGTGTTAAGTTTGCAGGCACACAGAATGCGATTGTAAAGAAGGTTTGGTGGCTTCCACCTAGATTTTAGAGGATGTATTGGAAAGCCTGAGTGCCCAGGCGGAAGCCTGCCACAGAGAGAAGCTCTACTAGGACAGTGCTAAGGAAAAAATGTGGGATTGGAGCCCCCATACAGAGTTCCCAGTGAAGCACTGCCTAATAGAGATGTGGGAATGGGGCTACCACCTTTCAGTTCCCAGAATTGTAGAGCAATCGGCAGCATGCACCCTCAGCCGGGAAAAGCTGCAAGCATTGTACTCCAATGCTTGAGAGCAACCACGTGGTCTGCACCCAACAGATCCACGAGGGCAAGGCTGCCCAAGGTCTTTGGAGAACACCCCTCACAACAGTGCGCCCAGCATATGGGACACAGTGTCAAGAATTATTTTGGAGCTTGAAGATTGAATTTACCCCCAATGTTAGAGGTGCGGTCTAGTGGGAGATATTTAGGTCATGTACACATATCTTTCATGAATGCCCTGGTGCCTTCTGCATCGTAATCAGTGAGTTCTCCCTCTATTAGTTAATGCAAGAGTTGGTTCCTTTCTTTTTTTTTTTTTTTTTTTTTTTGAGACAGAGCCTTGTGCTGTCACCCAGGCTGTGGTGCAGGGGCCCAATCTCGGCTCACTGCAAGCTCCACCTCCTGGGTTCACGCCATTCTCTTGCCTCAGCCTCCCGAGTAGCTGGGACTACAGGCGCCCACCACCATGCCTGGCTAATTTTTTGTATTTTTAGTAGAGACGGGGTTTCACCATGTTAGCCAGGATGGTCTCAATCTCCTGACCTCGTGATCCACCCGCCTTGGCCTCCCAAAGTGCTGGGATTACAGGCGTGAGCCAAGAGTTGGTTCTTAAGAAGAGTCTGGCACTCTTCCTCTTCCCTCTTGCTCCCTGTCTCATCATGTGACATGCATGCATGCTTTCCAGTGTAATAGTAAGCTTCCAGAAGCCCTCACCAAAAGCAGACGCTGGTGCCATTCTTTTTGAACAGCCTGTAGAACCATGAACCAAACAAATTTATTTTCTATAAATTACCCAGCCTTGGGTATTCTTTTATAGCAGCACCAAATAGACTAATATAATTACCTACTCAACATTTTTTTTCCTGCCTGTTGATTCCTTGCCTGTCATCACTGCGGAAGCTAAGAATGCCATGTACGTACTTTCTAAGTCCTCCTTGAAGCTAAATGTGGCCACCTGACCTAGTTCACGCAAATGATAAATAACAATACTTCTGGGTGGAGTCTAGTGTTTTTCTTTAAATGGACATTGAAAGTCCATGAATGGGCTTTTACCACAAAGAAAATGGGCTTTCCTTCTGCATTGTGCATTTTAATATGATGACATGATACTTGAAAGTGCAGCAGCCATTGTGGCCAAATCAGGGGACCTATTGCCAATGTTAAGACAAATCAGCAGAAAAACTAAAAGAGCTGGATGCTACTGCTAATCCACTAAATCAATCATAAAATTTTCCTTCCAGAAATCTCATTAATAAAACAATAATGTTCCTATAATTTAAGCCATTGTTAATGGGGTTTTCTGTTACATTTTTAAAGAAAGTAGCAGTAACTGTTTCAACTGTCTATGCCAGCTTATGACTGTTTTTTCCCAGTGTCTTTCATTTCATATAAAATAACCTTCTTCTCTTTCCATTTTTTATACCATTTTTTAAAATCAGAACCACATCTAAGATGTCTTTCTTTTAGAAGCCTTTTCTTTCTTCATCATTCAGAGTTAGTTGCTCCTCAGGTATATTTGGTCATTGATTCAAAAAGTATTTATTGAGAATCTACTTTATGACAGACATTATACTAGATGCTAATTATTTAACATTAAAAATTATCTTTATGGAGCTTAAAGTTCATAGTACATACAATTGGTTCCTTACCGGTATCCATTTCTCTATTTCTACTAGAAGGGCTATCATTTTGTTCTGTTGTCCATTGTATTAGGCCATTCTTACATTGCTATAAATAAATACCTGAAACTACATAATTTATAAGAAAAAATATTTAATTGGCTCCTAGTTCTGCAGGCTGTACAGCAAGCATAGTGGCATCTGCTTTTGGAAAGGTTTCATGAAGCTGCCAATCATGGTGGAAAGCAAAGCAGGAACAGGCACTTCACATGGCAAAAGCAAGAATGTGTGTGTGTGTGTGTGTGTGTGTGTGTGCGTGTGTGAGAGAGAGAGGCAGAGGTGTCACACACTGTTAAATCACCAGATCACAATGGAACTCAAAGTGAGAGCTCACTTATCACCAAAGAGATGGCCCAAGCCATTCCTGAGAGATCCACCTCCATGATCCAAACACCTCCTAAAAGACCGTATCTTCAACACTGAGGATTACAATTCCACGTGAGATTTGAGTGGGGAAAAATATCCAAATTATATTGATCTGCCTCTGGTACCTCTAAAATATCATGTCTTTCTCATATTGCAAAATAGAATTTTACATTTCCAACAGTCCTTGATAGTCTTAATTCCTTCAAACATTAACTCAAAAGTACTAAGTCTCATCTGAAACAAAGCAAATACCTTCTATCTATGAGCCTGTAAAACCAAAAACAATTTAGTCACTTCTGAGATACAATGGTGGTATAGGCATTAGAAAAACATTGTTATCCAAAAGGGAGCAATCAGCCAAAGAAAAGGGGCTACAGTCCCCACACAATTGAGAGGTGGGCTCCCAAGGCCTTGGGCAACTCTACCCCTGTGGCTTTGCGGTTGTTGAGTGCCTACAGGCTTTCCAGGCACAAGGCAAGCTGCCAATGGCTCTATCATTCTTGAGTCTGGAGAACAGTGGCCCCCTTCTCACAGCTCCACTAGGCACTGTCCCAGTGGGGACTTTGTGAAGGGGCCCCAACAAAACATTTCCCCTTCAGGCTACCCTAGTAGTGGTTCTCTCTGGGGGCTCCACCTCTGCAGCAAGTTTCTGCATGGGCACCCAGGATTTTCTAAACATCCTGTGAAATCTAGATAGAGGCTACCATGCATTCTTCACTTTTGCATTATTCACATGTACAGGCTTGACACCACAAAGAATCATTCTTCAAAGTGGCAGCCTGAGCTGTACCTGGGCCCCTTTGAGCTATGGCTAGAGTAGGTGAGATGTGGGAAGCAGTGTTATGAAGCCGCACAAAGGAGTAGGACCCTGGACCTGGACAACAAAACCATTCTTCCCTCATAGGTCTCTGTGCCATTGATGAGAGGGGCTGCGAAGTTCTCTGAAATGCTTTCTAGGCCTTTTCCCCCATTGTGTTGGCTATCAACACTTGGTTCCCTTTTAATCACACAAATTTTTCTAGCAAGTGGTTGCTGCACAGCCTGTTTGGACTCTTTTCCTGAAAATGAGATTTTTCTTTCCACATGGCCAGGGGCCAAGGTGCATATTTTTCAAACTTATATGGTGGACCAGGCATGGTGGCTCATGCCTGTAATCCTAGCACTTTGGGAGGCTGAGGTGGGTGGATCACCTGAGGTTGGGAGTTTGAGACCAGCCTGACCAACATAGAGAAACCCCATCACTACTAAAAATGCAAAATTAGCTGGGCATGGTGGTGCATACCTGTAATCCCAGCTACTCAGGAGGCTGAGGCAGGAGAATCATTTGAACCCAGGAAGTGGAGGTTGCAGTGAGCTGAGATCACACCATTTCACTCCAGGCTGGGCAACAAGAGTGAAACTCCGTCTCAAAAACAAACAAACAAACAAACAAACAAAACTTATATGCTGTACTTCTATTTTAAATATAAGTTCCAGCTTTAAGACATTTCTTTACTCCCACATCTGAGAATAGGTTGTTAGAAGAAGCAAAGCAGAACGCTTTGCTGCTTAGAATTTTTTTCCACCAGATACCCTAGGTCATCCATCTCAAGTACAAACTTACGTTAAAAATTAACACATTTTCGTTACAACTTTTTAACCAGTCTATAAGAAATTCCATTTTCCCTCATCTTCCTGTCTTCTTCTGAGCCCTCCAAACTCTTCTAACTTCTGCTTGTTACCCAGTTCTAATGTCACACCCACATTCTCATATATCTTTATAGCAATGCCCCACTATTTGGTATCAATTTTCCGTATTCCAATTTTCCATATAATGTTTTCAAATTTTCCATATTTCCATATTTATAGCATTCTTGCATTGCTATAAAGAAATATCTGAGACTAATTTATAGGAAAATAGATTTAATTGATTCATGGTTCTGTAGGTGGCACAGAAGTCATAACAGAATCTGCTTCTGAATGAGGATTCAAGAAACTTCCAACCAGGGCAGAAGGTGAAGCAGGAGCAGGTACTTCATATGGAAAAAGCAAAACCAAGAGAGAGAGTGTGGTACAAGGTGCCACACACTTTTAAATGATGAGATCCTGTGCAAACTCAGAGCAAGAGCTCACTTATCACCAAGGATAAGGATCATGCCTTTCATGAGGGATCTGCAACCATGACCAAAACATCTCCCGCCAGGCCCCACACATCTAATATTGGGAATTACAACTGAACATGAGATTTGGGAAGGGACTAACATTCAAACTTTATCACCCATCCTTCCTCCATATAACTTAGGGTAATCAAACCATATCTGGAGCTGTAAGTCCAAATCATTGTTGCATTAAGTCCTTGTTCAGGTTATTTTGCTGTTAATTAATTTAGGGGTAAGCATGTCATTCAGTTAATGCAAACAAAATGTGAGGGATGGTTTCCAGGAAAATTTTTCTCAGTTCAGAAAAGGCAGTTTATTTTCATCTAGTAGAAATCTTTATATCTGTTTGCAATCCTTGACACTCATGCAGTGACCATCTTGCAACCATAAATAAAGCCAGACTAAAGGCAAAGAAAAACAAGTAAAGTAACAGAATATAGAGATAGAAACTAGGTTTTTGATGACATTGGTGATCTGCTCAATTAACTAACTCTAAAACGTTACTTTACCTCAAAACTCCTTGCTGTGTAGCATAACAAATTCCCTTATTGAATGAGGCTGTTTGAGTCAAGATTTTCAGATACTTGAAGATGATGATATTATAACTAACATATAGTCTGAGAAAATACAAGGGAAATATGGTAAGTGACAAACTCTAGAGGAAAAGGCTTTTGGATCTATTGATAAAAAATGTACAGTCCCATAATAACTAGATTGCTCATTTAAGAGCACATAAATAGACAACAGAAAGTCATTCTTGCTGACTACTGGTATATAAATTATCTCACTACTAACCAATTTTCATTAGAGCATTGTAGTTTTTGGAGTACCAATGGCAAGTTTGACTCAAATCATTATTCCATTTCCTTTTGTGAGTGTCTATATGTTAGCTAGCCACTATTGGAGACATTCCTGTGAACATGAGACAAAAGATAGCTAATTACGTGATAAGGGAGTCCTGGACTATTACCTTATTTGTATTGACCTCTAATATGCTGAGTTAACTTGCTATGGATTTCCCAGCCCACTTAATATGCTGGAATAGTCAATATATGTTACAAAATTAACACTAGGTTTTAAATGCGTGGGGTTTCCATTCCTATTATACTTTTGTGCCATCTAAGCTTTTCTAGTCTTTTGGCAATTGGTATTAACTTTATGCAAAAATTTGCCATTTTTCTTTTTGAGATGGAGTCTCGCTGCGTCGCCCAGGCTGGAGTGCAGTGGCGCAATCTCAGCTCACTGCAAGCTCCGCCTCCTGGGTTCACGCCATTCTCCTGCCTCAGCCTCTCCGAGTAGCTGGGACTACAGGCACCCGCCACCACGCCTGGCTAATTTTTTTTTGTATTTTTAGTAGAGATGGGGTTTCACCGTGGTCTTGATCTCCTGACCTCGTGATCCACCCGCCTCGGCCTCCCAAAGTGCTGGGATTACAAGTGTGAGCCACCGCGCCTGGCCAAATTTGCCATTTTTAATCATCCTGGTAATACTAGTAAAATATTTTCACATAAAAATTTAACCACACATGCAAACTATCAGAGTTATAATTTAGAAAGTTATATCCACCAAGACATATTTATAATGTACCTTTTTTTCTCACAGATGATATTTTTTATATTCAGAATTTTCATTTTTCATGTTCATTAAAAGGTCAAGGCCACTGCATATAAGTTGGCTTAATCAATTTGATAATGGGTACTGTCTGAGACTTTTAGTTTATTTAGTATTCTTGAGCCAAGAATTCAAAGGCCACCTGTATATTTCCAAGTTTATGAAGCTTACACCTGAATTTGGGAAGTTGGTTGGATAGAAGGAAACATCTCAAAGAAAATATCCAACAGGCTGGAACAGAACAGGTTGAGGCCAGAGATTAACAAGTAGGTAGTTCTGAGGGGGTGGAGCCAAGATGGCCAAATAGGAACAGCTCCGGTCTCCAGCTCCCAGCCCGAGCAACACAGAAGATGGGTGATTTCTGCATTTCTGCTTGAGGTACCGGTTTCATCTCACTAGGGAGTGCCTAACAGTGGGTGCAGGACAGTTGGTGCGGCGCACTGTGCGCGAGCCAAAGCAGGGCGAGGCATTGCCTCACTCGGGAAGCGCAAGGGGTCAGGGAGTTCCCTTTCCTAGTCAAGGAAAGGGGTAACAGACGGCACCTGGAATATCAGGTCAGTCCCACCCTAATACTGCGCTTTTCCAACGGGCCTGGAAAACGGCACACTAGGAGATTGTGTCCCGCACCTGGCTCGGAGGGTCCTATGCCCACGGAGTCTCGCTGATTGCTAGCACAGCAGTCTGAGATCAAGCTGCAAGGCGGCAGCGAGGCTGGGGGAGGGTCGCCCGCCATTGCCCAGGCTTGCTTAGGTAAACAAAGCAGCCAGGAAGGTCGAACTGGGCGGATCCCACCACAGCTCAAGGAGGCCTGCCTGCCTCTGTAGGCTCCACCTCTGGGGGCAGGGCACAGGCAAACAAAAACTCAGCAGGAACCTCCACAGACTTAAATGTCCCTGTCTGACTGACAGCTTTGAAGAGAGTAGTCGTTCTCCCAGCACACAGCTGGAGATCTGAGAACGGACAGACTGCCTCCTAAAGTGGGTCCCTCACCCCTGAGCAGCCTAACTGGGAGGCATCCCCCCAGTAGGGACAGACTGACACCTCATTCGGCTGGGTACTCCTCTGAGACAAAACTTCCAGAGGAACTATCAGACAGCTGAATTTGTGGTCTCACGAAAATCTGCCGTTCTGCAGCCACCGCTGCTGACACCCAGCCAAACAGGGTCTGGAGTGGACCTCTAGTAAACTCCAACAGACCTGCAGCTGAGGGTCCTGTCTGGTAGAAGGAAAACTAACAGAAAGGACATCCACACCAAAAACCCATCTGTACATCACCATCTTCAAAGACCAAAAGTAGATAAAACCACAAAGATGGGGAAAAAAACAGAGCAGAAAAACTGGAAACTCTAAAAAGCAGAGCACCTCTCCTCCTCCAAAGGAATGCAGTTCCTCACCAGCAACGGAACAAAGCTGGATGGAGGATGACTTTGACGAGTTGAGAGAAGAAGGCTTCAGATGATCAAACTACTCTGAGCTATGGGAGGAAATTCAAAACAATAGCAAAGAAGTTAAAAACTTTGAAAAAAAAATTAGAAGAATGGATAACTAGAATAACCAATGGAGAGAAGGGCTTAAAGGAGCTGATGGAGCTGAAAGCCAAGTTTCGAGAACTACGCGAAGATTGCAGAAGCCTCAGTAGCAGATGCGATCAACTGGAAGAAAGGGTATCGCTGATGGAAGATGAAATGAACGAAATGAAGCAAGAAGGGAAGTTTAGAGAAAAAAGAATAAAAAGAAATGAACAAAGCCTCCAAGAAATTTGGGACTATGTGAAAAGACCAAACCTACATCTGATTGGTGTACCTGAAAATGACAGGGAGAATGGAACCAAGTTGTAAAACACTCTGCAAGATATTATCCAGGAGAACCTCCCCAATCTAGCAAGGCAGGCCAACATTCAGATTCAGGAAATACAGAGAATGCCACAAAGATACTCCTCGAGAAGAGCAACCCCAAGACACATAATTGTCAGATTCACCAAAGTTGAAATGAAGGAAAAAATGTTAAGGGCAGCCAGAGAGAAAGGTCAGGTTACCCACAAAGGGAAGCCCATCAGACTAACAGCTGATCTCTTGGCAGAAACTCTACAAGCCAGAAGAGACTGGGGGCCGATATTCAACATTCTTAAAGAAAAGAATTTTCAACCCAGAATTTCCTATCCAGCCAAACTAAGCTTCATAAGTGAAGGAGAAATAAAATACTTTACAGACAAGCAAACGCTGAGTGATTTTGTCACCACCAGGCCTGCCCTAAAAGAGCTCCTGAAGGAAGCACTAAACATGGAAAGGAACAACCGGTACCAGCCCCTGCAAAAACACGCCAAATTGTAAAGACCATCGAGGCTAGGAAGAAACTACAGCAACTAACGAGCAAAATAACCAACTAACATCATAATGACAGGATCAGATTCACACATAACAATATTAATGTTAAATGTAAATGGGCTAAATGCTCCAATTAAAAGACACAGACTGGCAAACTGGATAAGGAGTCAGGACCCATCAGTGTGCTGTATTCAGGAAACCCATCTCACGTGCAGAGAGACACATAGACTCAAAATAAAGGGATGGAGGAAGATCTATCCAGCAAATGGAAAACAAAAAAGGGCAGTGGTTGCAATCCTAGTCTCTGATAAAATAGACTTTAAACCAACAAAGATCAAAAGAGACAAAGAAGGCCATTACATAATGGTAAAGGGATCAATTCAACAAGAAGAGGTAACTATCCTAAATATATATGCACCCAACACAGGAGCACCCAGATTCATAAAGCAAGTCCTGAGTGACCTACAAAGGGACTTAAACTCCCACACAATAATAATGGGAGATTTTAACACCCCACTGTCAACATTAGACAGATCAACGAGACAGAAAGTTAACAAGGATATCCAGGAATTGAACTCAGCTCTGTACCAAGCTGACCTAATAGACATCTACAGAATTCTCCACCCCAAATCAACAGAATATACATTTTTTTCAGCACCACACCACACCTATTCCAAAATTGACCACATAGTTGGAAGTAAAGCTCTCCTCAGCAAATGTAAAAGAACAGAAATTATAACAAACTGTCTCTCAGACCACAGTGCAATCAAACTAGAACTCAGGATTAAGAAACTCACTCAAAACCGCTCAACTACATGGAAACTGAACAACCTGCTCCTGAATGAAATGGGTACATAATGAAATGAAGGCAGAAATAAAGATGTTCTTTGAAACCAACGAGAACAAAGACACAACATACCAGAATCTCTGGGACACGTTCAAAGCAGTGTGTAAAGGGAAATTTATAGCACTAAATGCCCACAAAAGAAAGCAGGAAAGATCCAAAATTGACACCCTAACATCACAATTAAAAGAACTAGAAAAGCAAGAGCAAACACGTTCAAAAGCTAGCAGAAGGCTAGAAATAACTAAAATCAGAGCAGAACTGAAGGAGATAGAGACACAAAAAACCCTTCAAAAATTAATGAATCCAGGAGCTGGTTTTTTGAAAAGATCAACAAAATTGATAGACCGCTAGCAAAACTAATAAAGAAGAAAAGAGAGAAGAATCAAATAGATGCAATAAAAAATGAAAAAGGGGATATCACCACCGATCCCACAGAAATACAATCTACCATCAGAGAATACTACAAACACCTCTGTGCAAATAAACTAGAAAATCTAGAAGAAATGGATAAATTCCTTGACAAATACACCCTCCCAAGACTAAATCAGGAAGAAGTTGAATCTCTGAATAGACCAATAACAGGTTCTGAAATTGTGGCAATAATCAATAGCTTACCAACCAAAAAGAGCCCAGGACCTGATGGATTCACAGCTGAATTCTACCAGAGGTACAAGGAGGAACTGGTACCATTCCTTCTGAAACTATTCCAATCAATAGAAAAAGAGGGAATCTTCCCTAACACATTTTATGAAGCCAGCATCGTCCTGATACCAAAGCCTGGGAGAGACATAACCGAAAAAGAGAATTTCAGACCAATATCCTTGATGAACATTGATGCAAAAATCCTCAATAAAATACTGGCAAACCGAATCCAGCAGCACATCAAAAAGCTTATCCACCATAATCAAGTGGGCTTCATCCCTGGGATGCAAGGCTGGTTCAACATATGCAAATCAATAAATGTAATCCAGCATATAAACAGAACCAAAGACAAAAACCACATGATTATCTCAATAGATGCAGAAAAGGCATCTATTTGACAAAATTCAACAACCCTTCATGCTAAAAACTCTCAATAAATTAGGTATTCATGGGACATATCTCAAAATAATAAGAGCTATCTACGACAAACCCACAGCCAATATCATATTGAATGGGCAAAAACTGGAAGCATTCCCTCTGAAAACTGGCACAACACAGGGATGCCCTCTCTCACCACTCCTATTCAACATAGTGCTGGAAGTTCTGGCCAGAGCAATCAGGCAGGAGAAGGAAATAAAGGGTGTTCAATTAGGAAAAGAGGAAGTCAAACTGTCCCTGTTTGCAGGTGACATGATTGTATATCTAGAAAACCCCATTGTGTCAGCCCAAAATCTCCTTAAGCTGATTAGCAACTTCAGCAAAGTCTCAGGATACAAAATCAATGTACAAAAATCACAAGCATTCTTGTACACCAATCACAGACAAACAGAGAGCCAAATCATGAGTGAACTCCCATTCACAATTGCTTCCAAGAGAATAAAATACCTAGGAATCCAACTTACAAGGGATGTGAAGGACCTCTTCAAGGAGAACTACAAACCACTGCTCAATGAAATAAAAGAGGATACAAACAAATGGAAGAACATTCCATGCTCATGGGTTGGAAGAATCAATATCGTGAAAATGGCCATACTGCCCAAGGTAATTTATAGATTCAATGCCATCCCCATCAAGCTACCAATGACTTTCTTCACAGAATTGGAAAAAACTACTTTAAAGTTCATATGGAACCAAAAAAGAGCCTGCATCGCCAAGTCAATCCTAAGCCAAAAGAACAAAGCTGGAGGCATCACGCTACCTGACTTCAAACTATACTACAAGGCTACAGTAACCAGAACAGCATGGTACTGGTACCACAACAGAGACATAGATCAATGGAACAGAACAGAGCCCTCAGAAATGATGCCGCATATCTACAACTATCTGATCTTTGACAAACCTGACAAAAACAAGAAATGAGGAAAGGATTCCCTATTTAATAAATGGTGCTGGGAAAACTGGCTAGCCATATGTAGAAAGCTGAAACTGGATCCCTTCCTTACACCTTATACAAAAATTAATTCAAGATGGATTAAAGAGTTAAATGTTAGACCTAAAACCATTAAAATCCTACAAGAAAACCTAGGCAATACCATTCAGGACATAGGTGTGGGCAAGGACTTCATGTCTAAAACACCAAAAGCAATGGCAACAAAAGCCAAAATTGACAAATGGGATCTAATTAAACTAAAGAGCTTCTGCACAGCAAAAGAAACTACCATCAGAGTGAACAGGCAACCTACAGAATGGGAGAAAATTTTTGCAACCTACTCATCTGACAAAAGGCTAATATCCAGAATCTACAATGAACTCAAACAAATTTACAAGAAAAAAACAAAAAAACCCATCAAAAAGTGGGCAAAGGACATGAACAGACACTTCTCAAAAGAAGACATTTATGCAGCCAAAAAACACATGAAGAAATGCTCATCATCACTGGCCATCAGAGAAATGCAAATCAAAACCACAGTGAGATACCATCTCACACCAGTTAGAATGGCCATCATTAAAAAAGCAGGAAACAACAGGTGCTGGAGAGGATGTGGAGAAATAGGAACACTTTTACACTTTTGGTGGGACTGTAAACTAGTTCAACCATTGTGGAAGTCAGTGTGGTGATTCCTCAGGGATCTAGAACTAGAAATACCATTTGACCCAGCCATCCCATTACTGGGTATATACCCAAAGGACTATAAATCATGCTGCTATAAAGACACATGCACACGTATGTTTATTGTGGCACTATTCACAATAGCAAAGACTTGGAACCAACCCAAATGTCCAACAACGATAGACTGGATTAAGAAAATGTGTCACATATACACCATGGAATACTATGCAGCCATAAAAAATGATGAGTTCGTGTCCTTTGTAGGGACATGGATGAAACTGGAAAACATCATTCTCAGTAAACTATCGCAAGGACAAAAAACCAAACACCGCATGTTCTCACTCATAGGTGGGAATTGAACAATGAGAACTCATGGTCACAGGAAGGGGAACATCATACTCCAGGGACTGTTGTGGGGTGGGGGGATGGTGGAGGGACAGCATTAGGCGATATACCTAATGCTAAATGACAAGTTAATGAGTACAGGAAATCAACATGGCACATGGATACATATGTAACAAACCTGCACATTGTGCACATGTACCCTAAAACCTAAATTATAATAAAAAAAAAACAAAAAAAAAAAACAAGTAGGTAGTTCTCAAGGAAATTAAAATATGCATTTTAATGCTTCTATACATGTTAAAAATAATATTTATATTTTGGCCATAAAATAAACTGGACATAAACATAAATCTTTCCATTTTATTCTCTGAACTTTGATTGTGACAGTCAAATATATTAAAAATATTTAAATAGGATCATAGTAGCCTTTTACTCAAATATAAGATCCCATATAGTCCACATTGAATATTACTGGCTAATTCTTAACATTTTTATAAGAAATTCTAAACACCAAATATTGTGCTTTATAATTGTACTCTAGGACCTCTTCTCTTTTCTCTTGACATCAGGAGGTCTTACGCTTGGTTCCACAAATTCCCAACACTTACAGAGTTTCAGAAATTCCATGCAGGTGTCAGCAATGGAATATATATATACAGTTGAAATATATGTATTTGCATAGGTGTATTTTTTGGGAGAGAATTCCATTGTTTTCATAAAAAGGATTCATAACCCACACATTATTAAGAATGACTTCTCTAAATGTTGTTTTAGGATGGTAATTGTTGCCACTTCCACAGGTTTTATTAACCCAATATACTGATGCTATCTACACCTGTATTTTCAGTTCAATCCTTTCTCTTGAGTTCCAGGCGCCTATATTTAACTTTCTGATGAATATATTTGTTTTTATAAATCACAGTCACTTAAAGCTCATATGTCTCAAACTAAATTCATTATCTTTCCCTTTTGCTCTTGTTCACATCTTTTTATCTTGGGGTTTTTATCTCAGACAATGGCCTTATCACCCATCCTGTTGTTCAAGTCAGAAAATCAGGCACTGTCTAATTTCTTATCTCTTATCAACCCACTCTGATACCAATAATTACTTCCTAAAGCTTATCCTACTTCAATATCTTCTGAACCTATCAATTTTCTCTATCCTTATTGCCACTATTCTAGTTCAGACTAATATAAAATCCTTAGATTTTTAACAGTTTCCTAACTGATAATGTAGTCTCTAGATTTTCCCCGTTCTGATCCACTCTAATCCACACTGCAGCACAATTATCTTCCCAAAACAAAATTTGATTATGGCTTTCACTCACTGGTTATTTCCTATTGCACTTATAATACAAGCAAAACTACCCAATATGACCTACAACATGACCTTACATGATTGATATGGTTTGGCTCTGTGTCCTCAGTCAAATCTCATTTCGAATTGTTTTCCCTGTATGTCAAGGGAGGGACCTACAATTTCCATGTGTCCAAAGAGGGAGGTGATTGGATCAGGGTGGGTGTTTTGCCCATGCTTTTCTCATAATAGTGGGTGAGTTCTCATGATATCTGATAATTTTTTAAGTGTTTGAAAGTTCCTTCTTCACTCTTTTCTTTTCTGTCAACTTGTGAAGAAAGTGCCTGCTTCCCCTTCTGCCACGATTGTCAGTTTCCTGAGGCCTCCCCAGCCATGCGGAACTGTGAGTCAACTAACTAAACCTCTTTCCTTTATAAATGGCCCAGTCTCAGGGAAGTTCTTTATAGCAGTGTAAAAACGGACTAAGACGATTAATGATCTCTTTAAAAAAAATCCAGCCTCAACTTCTTCCACTATTCTACTTATACTGAATACTTCCAACATACTTAACTGTTTTCAAAAGCCCAAATGTTTCCTGAACCCTTTTACCTCCTGGCTTTTGCACATCTGTTTCCCTTTCTTTGTAGAAACACTCCTCAATCTCTATGTTCAACATACTCATACATATGTTGTTACCTAAATCTTACTTGTGGATTTATAGCTCTTAATTTAGAAGTTACTTAACCCAGAATGCCCTTCATATCACCCCCCTAATTTTTCATTGGGCATTCCTATGTGTTGCCATAGCATTCTGTCTTTACTTGTGATAGTACTTATTACTTTCTGTAGTTATCACCTATTTCCTTACTTTCTTTTCTGTACGCCTCTCTAGAGTTAAGTTCTTGGAGAACAGGTATTGTGCCTGTATGTTTCATGGTAGTATTTAGCCCTAACATTAGGTTTAAATGCACCAGTGCAACATAGTATCTGAGATATCTTCTGATTGGTCAGAAATCTGTTATGAGTTGTTGGTATATAATGCTTATTAAATATTATGAATTTCATTCTTAGTTGTATCACCAGCATCTAGCACATCAGCCTTATTTAAAAGCAGAGATTTAATAACTTCTAATTATAGACTTGGATTTATTTCATGTTGAAAAAACCTTCAATAATCTCAGAACTATATTTAGAAAGCTCTTCATGGAGTCTGAAATTAGTAATCGGCTAAAGCCCTTTATCTAATGAAGTGTTTCTTATAGTCCAAGTCATCTGCATAAAAACAACTTGAGATTGTGTATTAATGAGCTTGGCCATGCTGTAACAAGATACCACAGATTGTGTGACATAAACAACAGAAATTTATTTTGTCAAAGTTATGGAGGCTACAAGTTCAAGATTATGGTGTCAGCATTGTTGGTTTCTGCTGAGGCTTCTATTCCTGGCTTGTGAATGGCTGCCTCCTTACTGTGTCCTCGCATGGCCTTTCTTTTTGTGTGTGCATGGAGAAAGAGAGATGTCTATGGTGTCTCTTCCTATTCTTTTTATTTTATTTTTTATTTTCATTTTTAGTTGTTATGGGTACATAGTAGGTGTATGTGTTTATGGAGTATATGAGATGCTTTGATACAGGTATGCAATGTGAAATAAGCACATTATGGAGAATGTGGTATCCATCTCCTCAAGTATTTATTTTTTGAGTTACAAACAATCCAATTACACTCTTCAAATTATTTCAAAATGTACTGTTATTGTTGTCATCCAGTTGTGTTATCAAATAGCAGGTCTTATACATTCTTTCTATTTTTTTGTACCAGTTAACCACCCCTACCTTTCCCTCAGAATCACACTACCTTTTCCAGTCTCTAGTAACCATCCTTCAACTATGTCCAAGAGTTTAATTGTTTCGATTTTTAAATTCCACAAATAATTGAGAACATGCAGTTTGTCTTTCTGTGCCTGTCTTATTTTACTTAACATTATAATCTCCAGCTCCATCCATGTTATTGTAAGTAACTGGATTTTATGATTTTTATGGCTGAATAGTACTCCATTGTATATATGTACCATATTTTCTTTATCCATTCATCTGTTGATGGACACTTAGATTGTTTCCAAATATTAGCTATTGTAAATAGTGCTGCAACAAACACAGATGGTCAGATTTCTCTTCAATATACTGATTTCCATTCTTTTGGGTATATACCCAGCAGTGGGAGTGCTGGGTAGCACTGTGCTTGATCATATGGTAGCTCCCCAGATTATATGGATTTTTAGTTTTCTGTAGAACTTCCAAGATGTTCTGCATAGTAGTTGTACTAATTTACATTCCCACCAACACCATAAAAGGGTACCCCTTTCTCCACATCCTTGCCAGCATTTGTTATAACTTGCCTTTTGCATATAAGCCATTTTAATTGGGGTAAGATGATATCTCTTTGCAGTTTTGATTTGCATTTCTTTGATGATCAATGATGTTAAGCACATTTTCATATGCCTGGTTGCCGTTTGTATGTCTTCTTTGAAGAAATGTCTGTGCAAATTATTTGCCCAATTTTGATCATATTATTCGACTTTTTTTTCCTATATAGTTGTGGGAGTTCTTCATATATTCTGGTTATTAATCCTTTGTCAAATGAGTAGTGTGCAAATATTTTCTCCTATTCTGTGGGTTGTTTCTTCACTTTGTTGATTGTATCCTTTGCTGTACAGAAGCTTTTTAACTTAATGTGATCCCACTTTTCAATTTTTGCTTTGGGTGCCTGTGCTTGCGGGTTATGGCTCAAGAAGTTTTTGACCCAACCAATGTCCTTAAGATTTTTCGCTAAGTTTCCCTATAGTAGTTTCATGATTTGAGGTCTCATATTTAAGTTTTCAATCTATTTTGATTTCATTTTTGTGTATGGTGAGAGATGGAGGAGTAGTTTTATTCTTCTGTATGAGGATATACAGTTTTTTCTAGCACCCTATATTGAAGAGACCCTCCTCTCTGCAGTATATGTTCTTGGTATGTGGATCCCTTCCTGGGTTCTCTATTCTGTTTCATTGGTCTATGTGTCTTTTTTTATGCCAGTACCATGCTGTTTTGGTTACTATACCTCTGTAGTATAATTTGAAATCGGGTAATTTGATTTCTCCAGTTTTGTTATTTTTGCATCAGATAACTGTCTGCTCTGGGTCTTTTGTGTTTCCCTATACATTTTAGGATAGCTTTTTCTATTTTTGTGAAGAATGTCATTGGTATTTTTATAAGGATTGCATTGAATCTGTAGATTGCTTTGGGTAATATAAACATTTTAACAATACTTATTCTTCCAATTCACAATCATAGCATAGTTTTCCATTTTTAGGTGTCCTATTCAATTTTTTTATCACTGGTTTATGTTTTTTATTATAGAGATATTTCATTTACTTGATTAATTACTAGATACTTACTTTTATGTGTGGCCATTGTAAATAGAATTAGTTTTTAAACATTTTCTTTTTGCATTTTTCACTGTTGGCATATAGAAATGCTACTGATTTTTGTATGCTAATTTTCTATCCTGCAAGTTTACTTAATTTGTTTGTCATGTCTAATAGTTTTTTGTGGAGTCTTTAGGCTTTTTTCTAATATAGATTATGTCATTTGCAAACAATGATAATTTGACTTCTTCCATTCCAATTTTGATGGATGTAATGTCTGTTTTTTGATTGTTCTAGCTAAGATTTTCAATACTATATTGAAATAACAATAGTAACAGTTGACATCCTTGTTGTGTTCCAGATCTTAGAGCAAAGGCTTCTAGTTTTTCCCCATTCAGTATGATACTACAAGTGGGTCCGTCATATATGGATTTTATATTGAGGTATGTTCCTTCTATACCCAGTTTTTTTATGGTTTTTGTCATGAAAGGATGTTGAAATGTATCGAAAGCTTCTCCAGCATCAATTGAAATGATCATATGGTTCTTATCATGTATTCTGTTGATATGCTCTATCACACTGATTGATCTGTGTATATTAAACAATCCTTGCATCCAAGGGATAAATCCCACTTGATTATGATCAATAATCTTCCTAGTGTATTGTTTAATGCAGTTTTCTAGTATTTTCTTGAGGATTTTTCCATGAATATTCATGAGATTTTGACCTGCAGGGTTTTCTCCTTGGTGTGTTTTTCTGGCTTTTGTATCATAGTTAACACTAGACTCATAGAATTAGTTTGAAAGTATTCCCTCCTTTATTTTTTAGAATAGCGTTTGTAGGATTGGTATTAGTTATTCTTTAAATGTTTGGTAGAATTTAGCAATGAAGCCATCAGGTCCTGGGCTTTTATTTACTTGAAGATTTTGTTATGGCTTCAATCTCATTACTTGTTATTGGTCTGTTCAGGTTTTGGATTTCTTTCTGGTTCAATATTGGCAGGTTTTATGTATCTAGGAATTTGTCCATGTCTCCTAGATTTTCTAGTTTATTGCCATATAGTTTCACACAGTAGCCAGTAATGGTCCTTTGAATTTCTGCAGTATCAGTTGTAATGTCTACTTTTTCATCTCTGATTTTATTTATTTGGTTCTTCTTTTTTTCTTGTTTAGTCTGGCTAGTTTGTCAACTTTGTTAAACTTTTCAAAAAACAACGTTTTTGTTTCATTGATCTTTTGTATTGTTTTTTATTTCAATTTCATTTATTTCTGCTCTGATTTTTATTATTTCTTTTCTTCTAATTTTGGGTTTGGTTGGTGCTTACTCTTCTAGTACTTTAAGATACATTGCCAGATTGTTTATTTTGAGGTTTGTCCTCCTTTTTTAATGTAGGCACTTACACCTATAAACTTCCCTCTTTGTACTACCTTTGTGGTATACCATTGATTTTGATATGCTTGGTTTCCATTAACATTTGTTTCAAAAGTTTTTCTTTTGTACTTTTTGTTTTTATTTAACTTTTTTTTTAAATTGCAGAGGTGCATGTGCAGGTTTGTTATTTAGGTAAACTTGTGTCATGGAAGTTTGTTGTGCAGACTATTTCATCACCCAGGTATTAAGCCTAGTACCTATTAATTCCTTTTTCTGATCCTCTCTCTCCTTCCACCCTTTACTTTCTGATAGGCCCCAGTGTAGGTTGCTTCTCTCCATGTTTCCATGTGTTCTCTTAATTTAGCTCTCACTTATAAGTGAGAACAAGCTGTATTTGGTTTTCATTATATGCATTAGTTTGCTAAGGATAATGGCCTCCAGCTCCATCCATGTTTTCGCAAAGGACATGATCTCATTTTTTATAGCTGCATATTACTCTATCGTGTATATGTACCAAAAATTTTTTTATCCATTCTACCACTGATGGTCATTTAGATTGATTCCATGTATTCGATATTGTAAATAGTCCTGCAGTGATCATACATGTGCATGTGTCTTTATGATAGAATGATTTATATTCCTTTGGGTTTATAGCAAGTAATGGGGTTGCTGGCTCAAATGGTATTTCTGTTTTTAGGTCTTCGGGGGATTGCCATGCTGTCTTCCACAATAGTTGAACTAATTTGCACTTTCACAAAGAGTGTATAAGTGTTTCTCATTCTCTGAAGCCTCATGAGCTGTTTTTTTTTTTAACTTTTTAATAGTAGTCATTCTGACTGGTGTGAGACGGTATCTCATAATTTTGATTTCCATTTATCTAATGACTGGTGATGTGCTTTTTTATATGATATACGCTGCATGCATGTCTTTTTTTTTTTGAAAAGTGTTTGTTCATGTTCTTCATCCACTCTTTAATGGTTTTTTCTTGTAAATTTGTTTTTTTTTTTTTTTTGACACAGAGTCTCGCTCTGTCGCCCAGGCTGGAGTGCAGTGGCGCAATCTCGGCTCACTGCAAGCTCCGCCTCCCGGGTTCACGCCATTCTCCTGCCTCAGCCTCTCCGAGTAGCTGGGACTACAGGCACCCACCACCACGCCTGGCTAATTTTTTTGTATTTTTAGTAGAGACGGGGTTTCACCGTGGTCTCGATCTCCTGACCTCGTGATCCGCCCGCCTCGGCCTCCCAAAGTGCTGGGATTACAAGCATGAGCCACCGCGCCCGGCCTCTTGTAAATTTGTTTACATTCCCTATAGATGTTGGCTATTAGACCATTGTCAGATGCATAGTTGGCAAAAATTTTCTCCTATTCTGTAGTTGATTGTTTGTTCACTCTGTTGCTAATTTTCCTTTGCTGTGCAGAATGTCTTTTTTTTTCAAGTATAATTTTTTTTTATTTATTATTGTACTTTAAGTTTTAGGGTACATGTGCACAATGTGCAGGTTTGTTACATATGTATCCATGTGCCATGTTGGTGTGCTGCACCCATTAACTCGTCCTTCAGCATTAGGTGTATCTCCTAATGCTATCCCTCCCCCCACCCCACAACAGTCCCTGGTGTGTGATGTTCCCCTTCCTGTGTCCTTGTGTTCTCATTGTTCAATTCCCACCTATGAGTGAGAACATGCGGTGTTTGGTTTTTTTGTCCTTGCGATAGTTTGCTGAGAATGATGGTTTCCAGTTTCATCCATGTCCCTACAAAGGACATGAACTCATCATTTTTTATGGCTGCATAGTATTCCATGGTGTATATGTGCCACATTTTCTTAATCCAGTCTGTCGTTGTTGGACATTTGGGTTGGTTCCAACTCTTTGCTATTGTGAATAGTGCCGCAACAAATATACGTGTGCATGTGTCTTTATAGCAGCATGATTTATAGTCCTTTGGGTATATACTCAGTAATGGGATGGCTGGGTCAAATGGTATTTCTAGTTCTAGATCCCTGAGGAATCGCCACACTGACTTCCACAATGGTTGAACTAGTTTACAGTCCCACCGACAGTGTAAAAGTGTTCCTATTTCTCCACCTTTAATTAGATCCCATTTGTCAATTTTTGCTTTTGTTGCAATTGCTTTTGGCATCTTTGTCATGGAATATTTTTTCATTCCCATGACCATAAGGATGTTGCCTAGGTTGTCTTACAGGGTTTTATAGTTTTGGGTTTTACATTTAAATCTTTAATCCATCTTGAATTGATTTTTGAATATGGTGTAAGAAAGGGGTCCAGTTTCATCTTCTGCATATGGGTAACCAGTTATTCCGCACCATTTATTGAATAGAAAGTCTTTTCTTTATTGCTTATATTTGCCAGCTTTGTTGAAGATCAGATAGTTGTTAAGTGTGCATCCTTATTTCTGTGATCTCTATTCAGTTCCTTGTGGCTATGTGTCTGTTTTTGTACCAGTACCATGTTTTTTTGGTTACTGTAATCGTGTAACATAGTTTGAAGTCAGGTAGGGTGATGCCTTCAGCTTTGTTCTTTTTGCTTAGAATTTTCTTGGCTATTCATGCTCCATTTTAGTTTTATATTAAATAATTTTAAAGTAGCTTTTTCTAGTTCTCTAAAAAATGCCATTGATAGTTTAATCGGAATAGGGTCAAATCTATAAATTTCTTTGGACAATATGGCCATTTTAATGGTATTGCTTCTTCCTATCCATGAGCATGGAATGTTTTTATTTGTTTGTGTCATCTCTGATTTCTTCGAGCACTGTTTTGTAGTTCTTCCTGTAGATATTTTTTGCCTCCCTTGTTAGCTGTATTTCCAGGTAGTCTTTTGTGTGTGGCAGTCGTGAATGAGATTGCATTTCTAATTTGGCTCTCGGATTAACTGTTATTGATCTACAGAGAGGCTAGTAATTTTTGTACATGATTTTGAATTCTGAGACTTTGCTGAAGTTGTTTATTAGCGTAAGAAGCTTTTGGGCTGAGACTATGGGGTTTTCCAGATATAGGTTTATGTCATCTACAAACAGGAATAATTTGACTCCTTCTTTTCCTATTTGATGCCCTTTATTTCTCTCTCTCTTGCCTAATTGCTCTGGCCAGAACTTCTAATTCTGTGTTGAATAAGAGTGGTGTGAGAGCACATTCCTTTTTTGTGCCAATTTTCAAGAGGAATCCTTCCAGCTTTTGCCCATTGAATAGGATATTATATGTGGTTTTGTCATAGACAGCTCTTATTCTTTTGAGGTATGTTCCTTTAATACCTAGTTTTTTTTTTTTTTTTAGAGTATTTAACATGAAGCAGTGCTGAATTTTATCGAAAGCTTTTTCTGTATCTATTGAGGTAATTATGTGTTTTTTTGTGTGTGTTGAGTTCTATTTATGTGATGAATCACATTTATTGATTTGCATATGTTTAACCCATTTTGCATCCCAAGGATAAAGCCTATTTGATTGTAGAAAATAAATATTTGATATGCTGCTGGATTCAGTTAGCAAGTATTTTGTTGAGGATTTTTGCTTTGATGTTTATAAAGGGTATTGGCCTGAAGATTTTTTTGTTGTTTGGTCTCTCCCAAGTTTTTGGTATCAGGATGATGTTTGCCTCATAGAATGAGTTACAGAGGAAGTCCTCCTCCTCAATATTTTGGAATAGTTTCAGTAGGAATGGTACCAGCTCTTTTTTGTACATCTGGTAGAATTCAGCTTTAAATTTGTCTGGTTCTTGGCTTTCTTTAGTTGGGAGGCTATTTATTCCTGATTCAAATTCAGACCTCGTTATTTGTCTATTCAGTGATTCAATTTCTTCCTGGTTCAATACTGTGAGGGTGTATGAGCCCAGAAATGTATCCACTTCTTTTTGATTTTCTACTTTATGTCTAGTGGTGTTCCTAATATTCTCTGATGGTTTTTGTATTTCTGTGGAGTTAATGTTAATGATCCTCTTGTCATTTCTGATTGTGTTTATTTGGATCTTCTCTCTTTCTTCTTTATTAATTTAGCTAAAAGTCTATCTATTTTACTGTATTTTCAAAAAATAAACAGCTCCTGGATTTGTTGATCTTTTGAATTATGTGTGTGTGTGTGTGTGTATGTGTGTGTGTGTGTGTTTCTCAGTCTCCTTCAGTTCAGCTCTGATTTTGTTATTTCATTTCTGACGCTAGCTCTGTGGTGGCTTTTCTCTTTGTTCTTGAGTTCTTTCAGCTGTGATGTTAGATTGTGAAATTGAGATCTTTCTAAGTTTTTGATGTCGGCATTTGGTGCTATAAATTTCTTTTTAACACTGCCTTAGCTGTGTCTTAAAGATTCTGATGTGTCGTATCTTTGTTCTCATTAGTTTCAAATAACTTCTTAGTTTCTGCTTTAATTTCATTATTTACCTAAAAGTCATTTGGCAGCAAGTTATTCAATTTCCACGTAATTGTATGATTTTGAGTGGATTTCTTAGTCTTGACTTCTAATTTGATTGTGCTGTGGTCTGAAAGATTGGTTGTTATGATTTTTGTTTTTCTGCATTTGCCAAGTGGTGTTTTACTTCCTAGTTTTTATTGATTTTAGAGTATATGCCATATGGTGATAAGAATGAATATTCACTTGTTTTGAGGGAGAGAGTTCTCTAGGTATGTTATCTGGTCAATTTGATCTAGTGCTGAGTTCATGTTCTAAATATCTTTGTTAATATTCTATCTTGATGGTCTATCTAATATTGTCAGTGGGATGGTAGAATCTCCCACTATTGTTGTGTGGGAGTCTAAGGTTTTTTGATGGTCTCTAAAAACATGCTTTATGAATCTGAGTGCATTTATATTTGGTGCATATATACTTAGAATAGTTAAATCTAATTGGATTGAATCCTTTACCAATATGTCATGCTCTTCTTTGTCTTTCTTGATCTTTTTTGGTTGAAAAACTGTTTTATCTGAAACTTGGATTGCAACCTCTGCTGTTTTCCATTTTTTATTTTCTTGGTAAATTTTTCTTCACCTCTTTATTTTGAGCCTATATGTGTCATTGCATGTGAGATTGTTCTTTTGAAGGCAGCATACCAATACATCTTAGTTCCTTATTCAGCTTTCCACTCTGTGCCTTTTAATTGACCATTTAGCCCATTTGTATTCGAAGTTTGTATTGATATATTTCAATTGGATTTTGTCATCATGATGTTAGCTGGTTATTATGCAGACTTGTTTATATGGTTGCTGAAGCCTGAATTATCAACTCAGTAAATAAAATACTGGGAAAATATTAAATAATAAAGTGTACACCACAAGATAATAATATAAGCTTCAAGATATTCCTGTCATTCCAATCCCACAGGAGACAGTAAACTTGCCCACACACCAAGTACGTAACTACTACAGCCAGCATCTGGGAAAAACAGCACACAAAGATTCTCTATAACTAAGGAATTCATACGGAGTCATCACTCCTAAAAGCACCAAGGATCAAATTAGGCTAAAATAAACTATAAACTTTAAAGTCAGATCCTTATAAGGGAAGAAAAAAAAACTAAAACAAAAAACAGTTCAATCAAAAATAAATTCTAGAACAATTTAAATAAATAGTCTACCCAAATAAGAAGAAAACAGAAAAGTAATTCTGGTAATACGGGTTTTACAACACCCTCCCCCAAAATCACACCATCTCCCCAGCAATGGATCCAACCAAGAAGAAATCTCTGAAATGCCAGACAAAAAATTCATAAGGTTGATTATTAAGATACTCAAGGAGATATCAGAGAAAGGTCCAAACCAACTTAAGGAATTTTTCTTTTAAATCCAGCCTATGAATGAAACACTTTCTAGAGAAATAGATATTATTTGAAAAAAATCAGAACTCCTGAAAATGAAAGACACACTTTGGAAAATACAAAATTCAGTGGAATTTTTTAACCGTAGACTAGAACAAGTAGAAGAAAGAATTTCAATGCTCGAAGACAAGGCTTTCAAATTCACTCAATTAGACAATGACAAAGTAAAAAGAATTAAAAAATAAACAAAGTCTCTAAGAAATATGGGACTATGTAAAATGGCCAAACCTAAGAATAATTGGTGCTTCTGAAAGAGAAGAGAAGTCGAAAAGTTTTTTTTTTAATGTATTTGAGGAAATAATTGAGGTAAACTTCTCTGGCCTTGCTAGATATGTAGACATCCAAAAACAAGAAGCTCCAAGAACTCCTGGGAAATTTATTGCAAAGAGATCACCATCAAGTCACATAGTCATCAGGCTATCTAAAGTCAATAGGAAGAAAAGAATCTTAACAGCTGTGAGGCAAAAGCATTAGGTAACCTATAAAGGAAAACCTGCCAGACTAAGAGCAGATTTTTCAGCAGAAACATTACAAGCCAGAAGGGATTGGGGTCTTATCTGTAGCCTCCTTAAAGAAAAAAATTGTCAGCCCAAAATTTTGTATCCAGTGAAACTAAGCTTCATAAATGAAAGAGAAATAAAGTCTCTTTCAGACAAATGTTGAGAAAATTTCCCACCACCAAACCAGCACTACAAGAAATGGTAAAGAAGACAGAGAAGGTAGCCTATTCGAAGCAGCTGTGGTCCGTGGCAGCTATGGAGAGGAATGAAAAGGGGCAAGTGAATTCAACACCTTCAACGACATATCCAGGTTCTTGCATTGGGACTGAATAGGCAAGCAACTTGGACCCACGGAGAGCAAGGACAAGCAAGGGTGGGGGTGACAGCTCACCCGGGAGCAGCGTGGAGCCAAAGGAACCCTCACCTCCAGCCAGGGGAAGTGGTGAGTAATTGTGTGACCTACCCAGGAAGCCATGCTTCTCCCACAAATCTTTGCAACCTGTGGACCAGGAGATCCCCTCGAGATGCCACACCACCATCTCTTGAGTCTTATACACAGAGCTGTGTGAACTCTTGGCAATATAGCTGCTCAGGAGCACACAGACACCCAGAAGCTTTGCATGCTCTGGCCCCAGGATCCCCGCCAAGGTGGAAAATACATCCATACATAGCCTTAGGAAGGGGAATGAATACAGGGAGCCAAGCAGCATTGGTCTGTAAGCCTCACTTCCATGGCACCTCATGGGTTAAGACCCATTGGCTTGGAATCCCAGCCAGCCACCAGCAAAGGGCTGAAGTCCATTAGAGACAGAACCAAATTTCTAGCGGGAGGGGCAGCCGCCATCTCTGAGGTTCTGGAGACTCAGCCATTCCAGTTTGCCAGCTATGGAGAGTGCAGATGGTCCAGACAAAGAGGGGCCCCTCACAGCCCAGTGCAGTGGCCTTTTCAGATAGTGGCCAGAGTACTTCTTTAAGCAGGACCCCAATCCAGTCCTCCTCAATAGGTGGGACCTCCCTGCACCGGCTTCAGCCATTCCAGTCAGGGTTCTATGGATAAAGCTCGGATCTCTTCCTGGGACAGAGCTCCTGGGGAGAAGGTTGGCCGCCATCTCTGCAGTTTGGTAGACTAAGCCATTCCAGCCCACCAGCATTTTTTTTTTTTTTTTGAGACGGAGTCTTGCTCTGTCACCCAGGCTGGAGTACAGTGGCGCGATCTCCGCTCACTGCAAGCTCCGCCTCTCCGGTTCACTCCATTCTGCTATCTCAGCCTCCCCAGCAGCTGGGACTACAGGCACACGCCATGCCTGCTGATTTTTTTTTTTTTTGTATTTTTAGTAGAGACGAGGTTTCATCATGTTAGCCAGGATGGTCTCAATCTCCTGACCTCATGATCCACCTACCTCGGCCTCCCAAAGTGCCAGGATTACAGGTGTGAGCCACCGCCCGGCCAGCCCACCAGCTTTTAGGAAAACAAATGGTCCAGATTAGTAAGGTTACCGACAATGCAGCATACCTCTTCTACCAAACAACAGCCAGACTGCTTATTTAAGCAGGTCCCTGATCCCATTCCTCCTGATAGATATCTACAGAACTCTCCACCCCAAAACAACAGAATATACATTCTTATCACCACAGGGCATTTACTCTAAAATTGATAACATAATCTGAAGTAAAACACTCCTCAACCAATGCAAGGAAACTGATATCATAACAAAGTCTCTCAAACAACAGCACAAATTAGAACTAAATATTAAGAAATTCACACAAAACCACACAACTACAAGGGAATTGAACAACCTGCTCATAAATGACTCTTGAGCAAATAATGAAATTAAGGCAGAAATTAAGAACTTCTGGAAAACTAATGAGAACAGAGACAATGTACCAGAATCTCTGAGACACAGCTAAAGCAGGGTTAAGAGGGAAATTTATAGCACTAAATGACCACACAAAAAAAGCTAGAAAGTTCTCAAATTGACAACCTGACATTGCAACTAAAAGAACTAGAGAACCAAGAGCAAACAAACCCCAAAGCTAACAGAATATGAAAAAAATTAAGATCAGAGCTGAACCGAAGGAGATAGAGACATGAAAATCCCTTCAAAACATCAACAAATCCAGGAGCTGTTTTTTTCTTTTTTAAAAAAATTAGTAAAATAGACCACTAGCTAGACTAATAAGAGAGAATAATCAAATAAACCAAATAAGAAATAAGAGGGACATCACCACTGACACCACAGAAATACAAGCAACCATCGGAGAATACTATAAACAACTCTATGCACATAATCTAGAAAATCTAGAAGAAAGGGGCAGTTTCCTGTACAAATACAGCCTCCTAAAACTGAACCTGGAAGAAATTGAATCCCTGAATAGACCAATAATGTGTTCTGAAATCGAGGCAGTAATAAATGGCCTACCAACCAAAAAAAGCCCAGATCCAGGCAGATTCACAGCTGAATTCTACCAGAGGTACAAAGAAGATCTAGTACCATTTCTACTGAAACTATTCCAAAGAATTGAAGAGGAGGGACTCCTCCCTAATTCATTATATGAGGCCAGTATCATCCTGATAACACAACCTGGCAGAGACATAACAACAACAACAACAAAAACTTCAGGTCAATATCCTTGATGAACATCAATACAAAAATCCTCAATAAAATAATGGCAAACCAAATTTAATAGCACATCAAAAAGCTTATCCACAATGATCAAATTGGCTTTATCTCCAGAATGCATGGTTGATTCAACATATGTAAATCAATAAATGCAATTCATCATATAAACAGAACTAAAGGCAAAAACCACATGAATATCTCAATAAATGCAGAAAAGAGCTTTGATAAAATTCAACATCCTTCCGTGTTTAAAACTCTCAAAAAATTAGGTATTGAAGAAACATATCTCATATGCAGTAAACTCACAGCCAGTATAATTCTGAATGGGCAAAAGTGGGAAGATTTTACTTGAAAACTGGAACAAGACAAAACTTCCATTCAACATAGTATTGGAAGTTCTGTCCAGGGCAATCAGGCAAGAGAAAGAAATAAAGGTATTCAAATAGGAAAAGAGGATGTCAAACCATCTTTTTTTGCAAATGACATGATTCTATATCTAGAAAACCTCATTGTCTCAGCCAGAAAGCTTCTTAAGCTGATAAGCAACTTCAGCAAAGTCTCTGGGTACAAAATCAATGCGAAAAAATCACTAGCATTCCTATACACAAACAACAGGCAAGCCAAAAGCCAAATTATTAATAAACTCTGATTCACAATTGCCACAAAAACAATAAAAAGGCTATGAATACAGCTAACAAGGGAAGTGAAGGACCTCTTCAAGGAGAACTATAAACTACTTCTCAAGGAAATCAGAGATGACACAAACCAACGAAAAAACATTCCATGCTCATGAATAGGAGGAATCAATATTGTGAAAATGGCCATACTGCCCAAAGAATTTTATAGATCAATGCTATTATCATTAAGCTAACATTGTCATTCTTCACATAATAAGAAAAAACTATTTTTAAAATTCATATGGAAACAAAAAAGATCCCAAATAGCCAATACAATCTTAAGCAAAAAGATTATACTACAAAGCTACAGTGATCAAAAGAGCATGGTACAATAACAGACACATAGACCAATGGAACAGAAGGGAGAACCCAGGAAATAAGATTGCACACCTGTAACCATCAGATATTCAACAAACCTGAACAAAACAAGCAATGGGGAAAGGATTCCCTATTTAATAAACGGTGCTGGGAGAACTGGCTAGCCATATGCAGAAAATTGAAATTGCACCCCTTCCTTACACCATATACAAAATCAACTCAAGATGGATTAAAGACTTAAATGCAAAACCCAAAACTATAAAAACCCTAGAAGAAAATATAGGCAATACCATTCAGGATATAAGCATGGACAATGATTTCACGATGAAGATGTCAAGAGTAATTGCAACAAAAGCAAATATCAACAAATGGGATCTATTTAAAGAGCTTCTGCACAGCAAAAGAAACTATCATCAGAGTGAATAGACAACCTATAGAATAATAGAAAATTTTTGCAATATATTTAACAGACTAAAGTCTAATGTCTAGCATCTGAAAGAAACTTAAACAAATTTACAAGAAAAAAATAAGCAACCCCATTAAAAAGCAGGGAAAGGACATGAACAGACACTTCTCAAAAGCAGACATTTATGCAGCCAGTGAACATATGAAACGAAGTTCAACATCACCGATCATTAGAGAAATGCAAATCAAAACCACCATGAGATACCATCTCACATCAATAAAAATGACTATTATTAAGAAGCCAAAAAACAACAGATGCTGGTGAGGTTGTGGAGAAAAAGGAGTGCTTTTACGGTGTTGGTGGGAGTGTAAATTAGTTCAACCATTGTGGAAGTCAGTGTGGCAATTCCTCAAAGACCTAGATGCAGAAATATCATTTGACTTAGTAATTCCATTACTGGGTATATACCCAAAAGAATATAAACCATTCTATTATAAAGATACATGCACGTGTATGTTCATTGCAGCACTATTCATAATAGAAAAGACATGGAATCTACCTAAATGCCCATCAGTGATAGACTGGATAAAGAAAATGTGGTACATATACACCATGGAATACTATGCAGCCATTAAAAGGAACAAGACAATGTCCTTTGCAGGAATGTGGATGTAGCTGGATGCCATTATCCTCAGCCAACTAACACAGGAACAGAAAATCAAATACTGCATGTTCTCATTTGTAAGTGGGAGTTGAATAATAAGAACGTATGGACACATGGGAGGGGAAAACCCACACTGGGGCCTGCTGGAGAGTGAGGGGTGGGAGAAGGGAGAGCATCAGAAAGAAGAGCTAATGAATAGTGGGCTTAAGACCTAGGTGATAAGATGATCTGTGCAGCAAACCACCATGTCAGACATTTACCTATGTAACATACCTACACATCTTGCACATGTACCACTGACTTAAAATAAAAGTTGGAAAGAAGGCATAACTTTACCAATTAATAATTTTTAATCATATATATTTTGATTTGATGCATGTACTACTTGATCCATTTTAATAAAAACAACATTATTGAGGTGAAAGAATATTTTATGCATAATACAACATGTACAAAAACTGTCAGAAAAGGACATTTACAAGTAAACATGAATAATACATTAAATGTTTTTTTGATGTCCAGCCAATTTTCCTTCACGTGCTGTGCTTCAGAGAACATTGTTCTAGGGGCAGTGATGAAGCAGTAGTGTTTTTTAAGACCTGAAGAAGGCAGGACTTATATTTTTATTTAATTTTTATTTTAAGTTTAGGGATAAACATGCAGGTTTGTTTTATAGGTAAACTTGTGTCATTGGGGTTTGTTGTACAGATTATTTTGTCACCCAAGTATTAAGTCTGGTACCCATTAGTTATTTTTCCTCATTCTCTCTCTTCTTCCATCCTCCACACTCCAATAGGCCCCAGTGTGTGTTGCTCCAATCTCTGTGTCCATGTGTTCTCATCATTTAGCTCCCACTTATAAGTGAGAACATGTAGTATTTGGTTTTCTGTTCCTGAATTAGTTTGCTAAGGATAACGGTTTCCAGCTCCATCCGTGCTCCTTCAAATACATGATCTCATTCTTTTTTATGTCTGCATAGTATTCCATTGTGTATATGTACCACATTTTCTTTATCCAGACTACCATTGATGGGCATTTAGAATGACTTCATGTCTTTGCTATTGTGAATAGTGCTGCAATGAACATACACATGCATGTATCTTTATAATAGAATGATTTATATTCCTTTGGGTATATATCCAGTAATGGAATTGCTGGGTCAAATGATATTTTCGTGTTTAGGTCTTTGAGGAATTGAAAACAGGACTTTTAAGAGCAATTAAAGTAGTCATAATTCTTTTCCTCCCTTCTAAATTATTGTCATTTATTTTTTGTTTGGCTTATATACACATAGTATTTACAAATTGTACATATTTGTCCCAGATATAACTGCTTTAAATTTCCCTTATTTTACAGGTTAAGACAACAAATTACAGACCAAAAACATTATTATTGAGGTTACGCAGTGAGTTAATATTAGCATTTCTATAATTACTTAAGCTTAGAAAGAACATTCTCATTCCTTAATCTACCTTGCCTCTAACCACAACAGTTACAGTTTAGTAACTGTATTAGTTCCTTTTCATGCTGCTGGTAAAGACATACCCAAGCCTCAGCAATTTACAGAAGAAATAGGTTTATTGGACTTATAGTTTCACATGGCTGGGGAGGTCTCACAGTCATGGAAGAAGGCAAGGAGGAGCAAGTCACCTCTTACATGGATGGCAGCAGTCAAAGAGAGAGCTTGTGCCGAGAAATTCCTGTTTTTAAAACCACCAGACCTTGGAGACCCATTCACTGTCACAAGAACAGCATGGGAAAGATCCGCCCCCAAGATTCCATCATCTCCCGCTGGGTCCCTCTCACAACATGTGGGAATTATGGGAGCTACGAGATGAGATGAGATTATGAGGACACGGAGCCAAAGCATGTCTATAACTATTGACCTTACTTTAGAGGCGAGGAAACTGAGGTTTGAAGACTTGAAGACCACTGAACTAAAGAAGGTTTAACCACATAAACACATATCTGTTGTTTCCAAATGTCATGCTATTTCTACTGTATTAAAGCCCTCAATGCCATTTCAGCTCCTCATTCAGGAATTCTCACTCAGGCTCTACAGAAACCAGAATTCAGTACTTCTCACATACAGTCCAGTGCTCTTTCCCAATATCCTATCCTGTCTATCTCAGTTAGCTTTTATTGGATACTAAGAGTGAATTTTGATAGTGTCACGGAATAAAGAAGACAGCTTCCATGCTCCACAATTTAAGGCAAACTGTTTAACACAGGAGTTAGGACATCAATAAATTGACAATTATGTTATTCCGTCCTCCTGCACTAACTCTATCAGCCTGGAAACAACACAAGCTAGCATGCTAGAAAGGGTGAGTGGGACCAAGGTTGACATGGTGACTTAAAGCTCTGTTGTTGGTCACCCCTATGATACTAAAAGGGCATGAAAATGGTTGCCGGGTAGGCTGAGTAAGCAAGGGCCAGGTACATTTCAGTCATACTTGGGGAATCCATGAGATGGTGCTCACCTGGAGTGACAGTCTGACAGTTTGATTTTAAGCTGGAGGTGGGGAGGAGGGGCTACTATCCTTTGAAGTTAATTATTTATATCATATGAAAGCCAATATATGCTAGCATAAAAATATTTCAGCATCATAATTCTAGCAGTTCTCAAATAACTTTAAGTAACCAGCATATCCCATTAAAACATGTGAAAGTACTATTTTATTTCTACTATATCTGCTGTCATTTTTTTCCATTTATATTGTATTGTTTTGGCTTCTTCAATTTTTACTTTATAATTTTTTCAGCTTCTTCTCTACTCAGACACATTTTCCCCATTGCCCTTGACAACATCCCTCCTGGATTAATCCCGTTTTATTCATACTAAGGGAATTTAGACTTCCAATAAATATATACTTTTGAGAATTTATTTTCCTTTATTCATGGCATTTATTTGAGATTTCTTTTTTCATTATGTAATACATGGAACTCGACCACTCTACATATTTTTTCATATGTGCTGTTTCTTATTGCATTATACTTTTTCATGGTTATTAGAATAGCATAATTTATTGAGTCATAAATTAAGGTTTTATTTACCTCCTATTTCTAATAAGAAGCCACAAATGTTGCTTCTAGCATCATTTTTAATACAATGTGTCTCAATTTACTATCCAGAATGTCTTTATTTATAATTTTTATGAAAGCTCTTTGACAAGACAAACTATTTTTTTCAGTTGAATTTCAATATATAATAACACGTTTGCTGAGTATTTCCTATATACTAGGCATTGTAGATGGATACACAGGTGAACAGAAGATAATCTCTGCTCTCAAGTAGAGGTGACAAAACATAAAAATATGTACAAATAAGTGCAGCACAGAGCAGAATGTAATCATGTAAGAGTGATATAAACATTATTTGACATCACTTGAGAATATGTTGTTTAAATCCACAAAAATAAGTGGGATTTCAACAAGCTGAGAGGTAGAAAGATTTCAGAAAAAAATGGAATATCATGAACAATGTAAATGTAATAAATCAGAAGAGGATGTGCTGCAAGATGGCAAATGATATGATGACTAAAATGTAAGGTGGCAATGCATTATTTAATAGGTAATAACATTGGGAGAAGGATATGTTGAGGCCTTATAATGGAGTACTTTGAATTTTATATGAGGGAGTTAGGACTTGATTCTGTCAGCAATTGGGATATATTGCATTGTTTCAAATAGATTGGTGATAGATCAAATAAAATGCTTTAGAGAGACCTTTTTTGTTGACAATAAATAGGTTACATTGGAAACATAGGTCTGTTGGGAGACTTACAAAAAGTCTTGTCTGAGCAAATGAGAATTGTCTGAGCAAATGAAGTGGGTTAGGAGGCAAGGAGAATGGAGAATAGGAGATAGAGATAAATGATTTATTTTTCATGCTCATCAATTATTCAGTAAGGTTTACATTCAAGAGTATTGTTCCCAGCACTGACCCTGTAAACAAAAATATATCACTGTTTTTCATGGGAAACAGAAAATTTAAGAGTGAGCAAGGAGCATGACCAGCCAGGTAGCTGCAAGGAGGCAAAAAGACCCTCCCAGAAAATCTAAGACAAATCTGGAGTGAGGCCTATGTTTAGTGTTTGGTACATAATCTATGTTGACAGAGTCTTCGAGAGTATCAACTAATCATAGACCCAAAGTCCTTAGATTTGTTAAGAACGTTTCAGATCTTTTAATAATAAATTATTTTGTATGTAGAAAATAATTATTAAAGTATAATGCTAGTTGCCAGGGTGTAAGTTAAGGAGAAAATGGGGTGCTACAGTGCATTGGGTCAGAATTTTAATCATGTAAGTTGAAAAACTTGCAGAAATCTGCTGTACAAAATACACATATGGTTAACAATACTGTAGTGTACACTTACAGAATTTTTAATTGAGTAGATTTCATGTTCTGTGTTTTAATTACCATTGAAAAATAATTACTGAATGTCAATTATCTTCTTAGCCCTGTGCTAGGTAAAGTCAAAAATATCAAAGTATTATCAGATATGTTCATTCCTGTTATCAAGTTACAGTCTGATTAAGAAGATAAAATCTAAGTACATGACTCAGTAGTAAGCAACATAATAAATAGATGACAGCATACTGTGAGTTGGTGCCCCTTGAGTAGACTTTTTGAAAAATGTTGAACTTGACCTAGGCCTTTAGAAGTTGATAGGGTGTAGACAGATTGACATTCAAAACTACATGTAAATTGTATTTTACATTTTTTAGACTGCTTCTCATCCACTTATTCAACTGCTGTGTAAGGTAAGTTGGGAAGGTATTATGATGTACTTTTGATGATAAATATGATTCTCTTATCATATTTATTTTATGAAAAGATTATGGAGATATAAGATATTTGCCCAAAATCATTTACCTAACTTAATATTCAGCACCTTGATTAAAGTGTTGGGTCCAGAATGAAGAAAAATTAGTTCATTAAATGACTGCTATGGACATTATGACTTTCATCTGCAGTTCCATCTCAATCATTAAATCTTGTATTTCTGAAAGATCTTCAGGCCAAATAACTCAAGGTCTGTTTTATTTACAGTGACACAATATCACAGATTATGACATATATATCTTTGACTTACCTAATGCTTGCAAGCTGACCTTGGAACTCTACTTGTAAATAAAACTTTCCACAGTTGCCAAGTCCTTGTCCAATCTATCTTTCATCTATGCATCTTTTAGCTTTGTTAATCTGAGATTCACTCAAAAATCTGAATAAACAAGGGATAAAATACAAAGTATAAAGTATATCTGCGTTAGAGGTTTGGATATTTGATGAATTTGGATTAACTAATAAACTTGAACTCTGAAATATGGACACTTAAACCTCAGTTTCTCATTTTTTTCAGCACATGAACACTCCTTAATTGCACATAGTTCTGACTTACTCATTTTTGAAGTGTTTTTAGAGAGCAAATAGTTGAGATCAATAATTTATGATAAAGGAGACTGAGGCCTGGAGGAGATAAGTGACTTGATCAAGGACAAATAACAGAAGCACTTGTTACATGGAAAACTCTTGACCAAGAATTGTAATGACACAAACACTCTGAGAGCCACATTGAATTTTACTGTTTTATTTTTACATTACTTTATGGGCCATAGCTTTTATATTTAATGAATACAATTATCTTGTATCTCATCCATCTTACCCTGTGATGCTACACACATTCTGTTCAAATACTGTTTTTTGCATTTGCATAAAAATTTAGATCTCTCAAGTTCATAAAAACATCATATCTAAATCAGTTCCACAAAGAAAAAAGATTATTATTTTACATATTCAGAAATCATTAAAAAATGATAGATGCACTCAGTATTTAAAATTGAACCTGTTTCTTATTTCCTTCACTAGGGATTCAGCAATATATCTAAGAAACATCTTAGTCAATATTGGAAAATTGAACTTGACTTTAGAGCTTGACTGAAGTGAGACAGTCACTTTGTATGAAAAAATATATCCAATTGTTTAGTTGTGTCATTTAAATGGTGTTACACAAAATACAGGGTTATTACCAGCATTAACTGGTTTATATATTTTTAGATTTAATTTACTTACATCATATTTTACTAGGAGGTCAGCCAATGGGCTTTGTGTAAAGTTTTGATTAACTATTGGCTTAATTGTGGGTTTGTAATTCTACTTGTTCAACTACTGAATTATGAATGTTTATTTTTCCCTATTGAAAATAAATTATTTTTAATTGAGTAATAAATATTGTATGTATTTATCATGCCCAACATAATGGTTTCAAAAATGTATACACATATATGGAGAGACAAGTTATTTGCCCAAAGTCACTTACTTAACATTCAGTACCTTGATTAAAGTTTTGGGTCCAGAATGAAGAAAAATTAGTAATCAAGTAAGTCTACATAAAAAATAGCTAACAAGACAATGGCAGGATTGAAATCTCATATATCAATAATAACTGTGAATGTAAATGGAAATAACACTCCACTTAAAAAAATAGAGTGGCAAGCTGGATGAAAAGACAGGAGATCATTGGGGCAAAAAATCTAACAAAAAAACTAACTATGGACTTCAACTTGACACTTGACCAACTTGATCGAACAGAAATCTACAGAACGCTTCACCAAATCACAGAATATACATCTTTCTCATCTGTACATGAACATATTCTACTATTGACTATGTGCTTGGTCATGAAGCAAGTTTTAATAAATTCAAACAAATTGAAATAATACCAATTACACTCCTGGACCACAGTGCAATAAAAATAGAAGTAAATATCATTAATACCTCTTAAAACTATAAAAGTTCACAAAAATTAAATAACTTGCTCTTAAATAACTCATGGATGAACATCAATATTAAGGCAGAAATCAAATAATTATTTGAAATTAATAAAAATAGGGACACACGTTAGCAAAATCTCTGGGATGCAGCAAAAGCAGTGTTATGAGGAAAGTGCATAGTGTTAAATACCTTAATCAAGAAGGTAGAATGATCTCAAATTTACCATCTAATTTTGTGCCTAAAGGAACTGGGAAAAAAAAACCCAAAGCTAGCAGAAGAATAGAAGTAACTAATATTGGAGAACTGAATAAAATTGAGATGTAAAAGTCTATACAAAAGATCAATGAAACCAAGAGTTGATTCTTCAAAATAAATAAATAATATTGATAGACTTCTAGCTACATTAGAAAAGTAAAAAATGAAGATCCAAATGAGTAAAATTAGAAATGATAAAGATAGCATTACAATTGATTCCACAGAAACAAACAAACAAAAAAAAACCATCAGAGGATACTATAAAAACTTATATGCACACAAATTAGAAAATCTAGAGGAAATGCATAAGTTCCTGGAAACGCAATCTTCCAGGATTGAATCAGGAAGATATTGAAAACATGAATGAACAATACTGAGCTCTGAAATGGAATCGGTAACAAAAAAGAAACCTACCAACCAAAAAAGTTCTGGACCAAATGGATTCACAGCTGAATCCCACCAAGCATACAAAGAAGAGCTGGTACCAATCCTACTAAAACTATTTTTTTTAAAAAAAAAAAAAAAGAGGAGAAGGAGCTCTCTATAACTCATTCTATGAAGCCAATGTCAGCCTAATGCTAAAATCTGCAGAGATACAGAGGAAAAGGAAAACTTCAGGCCAGGATTCCTGATGAACATAGATGCAAAAATCCTCAAAGAAATATTAGCAATTTGAATCCAGCATCACATCAAAAAGTTAATTTACCGCAATCAAATAGGATTTATTCCTGGTATGTGAGGTCAGTTCAACATACACAAATCAATAAATGTGATTCACCACATAAATAGAATTAAGACAAAAAATGTTTGATCATTTCAATAGATACAGAAAAAAGCTTGTAATAAAATCCAACATCACTGCATAATAAAAGCCTTCAACAAACTAGGCATTTTGATACATCAAAATAATAAGAGCCATCTACGACACACTCACAGCCAACATCATCCTGAAAAGTCAAAAGCTGAAACCGTTCTCCTTGAGAATTGGAAAAACACGAGGATATCTACTCTCACCACTTCTATTCAACATAATACTGAAAGTCCTAGCCAGAGCAATCAGACAAAAGAAAAGAAATAGGAGGCATCTGGATAGGAAAAGAAGAAGTTAAACTATCTCTCTTCACTGACAATATGATACCATACCTAAAAAACCCTAAAGACTCAGCCAAAAAGCTAGGAGAGCTGATAATTTTGGTGAGGTTTTAGGATACAAAATCAGTAGCATTTCTATATAACAATAAGGCACAGGCTGAGTGTTCAAATTAAGAACACAATCCAACTTAAAACAGCCACAAAGAAAATAAAATACCTAGCAATACAGCTAACCAAAGAGGTAAAAAATCTCTACAAGGATAACTACAAAAACCTGTTGGAAGAAATCAGAGACAACATAAATAAATGGAAAAAAATATCCCATGCTAATGGATTTGAAGAATCAATATCATTAAAATGGCCATACTGCTTAAAGCAACTTACGGATTCAATGCTATTCTTATTAAACTACCAATGTCATTTTTCACAGAATTAGATAATACTATTCTAAAATTCAACTGAAACCTAAAAAGAGCCCAAATAGCCAAAGCAATTCTAAGCAAAAAGAACAAAGCCAGAGGCATCACACTACTCCATTTCAAACTATACTATAATGTTATAGTAAAAGAAACAGCAAGATACTGGTACAAAATCAGATACAGAGACCAATGGAACTGAATAGAAAAGTCACAAGTAAAGCCACATAATTACAACCATCTGATCTTTCACAATGGTGACAAAAGAAAAGCAATGAGGAAACAACCCTCTTTTCAATAAATGATGCTGAGATAACCAGATAGTCATATGTACAATAATGTAACTGGACACCTACGTTTCACCATATACAAAAATTAACTCAGGTTGGATTAAATATTTAAATGTAAAAACTCAAATTATAAAACCATAGAAAACTACCTAGGCAATATCCTTCTCAGCATTGACCTTGTCAAAAGAGATTTTTGCTAAGTCCCCCAAAGCAATTGCAACAAAAATAGAAATTGACAAGTGAGACCTAATTAAAATAAAGAGTTCTTCTTCAGGGAAAAAAAAACTATCAAGCGAGAAAACAGACAAACTACAGAATAGGAGAAAATATTTACAGACTATGCATCGAATAAATGTTTAATATTCAGAATATGTAGTAAACTTAAACAAGTCAACAAGCAAAATACAATTAACCCCTTTAAAAAATGGGCAAAAGATATGAACAGATACTTCTCAAAAGAATACATATAAGCAGTCAACAAACATATGAAAAAATACCATCATCACTGGTCATCAGAGAGATGCTAATCAAAACCCAAATGATATACAATCTCACACTAGTCTGAATGGCTATTACTAAAAGTAAAAAAATAGCAGAATCTGGCAAGATTTCAGAGGCAAGGAAATGCATATATACTGTTGGTGGGAATGTAAATTGGTCAGCCACGCTAGAAAGAAATTCGGTGATTTCTCAAAGAACTTAAACATTCAACACAGAATATTCCTTCAACACAGCAATTCCATTACTGAGTATATACCCAAATGAAAATAAGTAATTATACCAAAAAGACGCATGCACTCACATTGCTGCACTATTCACAATAGCAAAGACATGGAATCAATCTAGGTATCCATTAGTGGTGGATGGAGTAAAAAAAAAGAGTTGTACATATACACCATGGCATACTATGCAGCCACAAAAAAGAATAAAATCATAACCTTTTGGAGCAACATGGATGGAGCTAGAGGACGTAATCCTAAGGAAATTAATGCAGGAACAGAGAACAAAATACCACATATTTCCACTTATATGTGGAAGCTAAATATTCAGCACCTATTGACATTAACATAAAAACAATAGGCACTGCAGACTACTAGAGAGAAAAGGAAAGGAAGGGGAAAAAATCTATATATTGGGTACTATAATCACTGCCTAGGTGCGATATACCCATGTAACAAACCTGCACACACACCCCTGTATCTAAAATAAAAGTTGAAAAAAAAAGATAATGTATAAGTTGTGGAATGGCTAAATCAAAATATTTAACATATGCATTAATTCATAAGCTTGTCAGTTATTGATAATGCAGACACTCGAATCTACTCTCTTAGAATTACTTTCAAGAATGCAATACATTGTTATTAACTATAATCTCCATGTTCTACAATATGCCTGTTGAACTTATTCCTTCTGTCTAACAGAAATTTTGCTGTTTTTACCACTATGCCTGAACAGACACATGTCTCGTAACTACCATTTTACTGTCTGCTTCTCTGTGCTAAACTTTTTTAGATTACACATATAAGATCATGTTGTATTTATCTGCATGTTCCTGGCTTATTTTACATAGCATAATGGCCTCCAGGTTTATCAATGTTGTCACATATGACAGGAGTTTCTTCTCTTAAAGGCTGACTAGTATTCTAGTGTGTATACATACCACGTTTTCTTTACCCATTTATCTGATGATGGCCATCAGGTTGTTTTTACATCTTTGCTATTGTAAATAGTACTGCAGTGAGCATGGGTGTGCTAACATCTTTTTGAGATCCTGATTTCAACTGTTTTGGATAAATATCCAGAAATGTGGTTGCTGAATCATATGGTAGTTCTATTTTAATTTTTGAGAAACCTCCCTACTGTATTCCATAGTGGCTACAACATTTTGCATTCCCACCAACTGGGTATAAGGGTTCCAATTTCCCCATAATTATGACATATTTTAATTATGTCCAAAATGACATTCCTCATGGCTTTAAAGTCTGGGTTTTAATATTCTTCAGGTTAAAAAAGGCCAAAAGTCAAGAGATGAATATCATTGAAAAGACAGTATGTTATCTCTAAAGATTCTAAAAGGAGGAGGCATGACATGCCATGGACAGGGAGTTGAGAGGACAAGGGACTTTCATTTGGTAAGGAGGCAGAGGGAGGGGGAAAGTGCAGACAAGAGCCTTTATTGAGGTTTCCATGGGAAGGAATGAGTGAGGCAAAGTAAACAGGCTTACTATTGATTAGTTTCAATAATGTCAACACAATGTGAGGAATGTGATGCCCCTAGTTGTTTGGTACCTGCCCTTACGGTGATTATGGTAGATTAATAGTGGACCTGAGTGAGCCAAATATAGGAGATGGTTGAGGTTGTGGTCTCTGGATTGTTTGTTTTGCATTTAAAAAGCATTCTTGCAGGTAACTAGTTTATTATTTCTAGAAATTGGTGAGCCCTAGAGGAGCAGTCCTTCTGTGGTCAGCAAGACCCCATATATCAGATCATCATAATACAGAAAACAAAATATGTGGTCCCACTTCTCATCTCAGTAAATATAAACTCAATCCTCCAATTTTCTTAGGCTTTGAGAGGGCTAATTATTGCCTCATCTTTGTCTTAACCTTACATTCAATTCTGCAACCAATGCTGTTATTTCTACCATTTAAATATATTCAGAGTATAATCATTTCTTATCATGCCATTATTCTTCATCATTTCCATTGCATTTTCATTCAAGACATCTCTCATCTGAATTACTGCACTGGTTTATCTGCTTTTATCTTTGCTCCCCACATAATTGCACAGCAAACAGAGCAATCTTAAAAAACAACAAAGATGTTATTACTCACCCACTTAAATCTTTACAATGACCTACAAGGCCCTACATGATCTAGCTCCCATCAAATTATCTGACATCAACTCCTACCAATTCTCCTTTTATTCCTGACCTATCATATATTTACTAACTTGTTTATGGTATATCTCATCCAGTAGAACGTTAAACTGCTCATGCCAAAGACATTATTGCTGTAATTCTGAAACCTAGAGTAATGCTTGGCATAGAGTAAGTATTGAATATTTTTCAATTATGTATTTGTTTCAACTGGGAAATTCCTGATTTGGGAACCCTCAGACCTCACAGTCTCCAAGCTATTATCCAACCTTGACATGAACACCTGAATCATATTGAATAAGTAAAAATAGCATTAGATTAAATGTCAGAAGTTCTGAGTTTTGGTATTAATTATCCTATTATATTCATTTGGTCCTATTCACAGCCACATAACACTTTGATTGATTCACATGTTTAGTTGCTAAATATTTATTGAGCATTTAGACACTGGTTTAGGTACTGAGTCTAAAGAGTTAAATTTAACATTGACTTTGTGGAGGTCACAATTTAGAAGGAAAGACAAAAATACTTGCAATATATGTATTATAATGGTACCAACAGAAAATAAAGACATGTCAAAATTAAGTTTTTATCAACTTAAAATAAACTGATATCACTATAGGATGCTGTATGTAAGCCTCATTTCAATGTCACTAAAAATCCTGCAGTAGATACACAGGAGAAACAGAAAGGAATCAAAGCCTAACAGTACACAAAATGATTAAATCATAAAGGAAAACAAGAGAAGAAGAGAACAAAGAAACTACAAAACAGTCAGAAAAATTTAACAAAATGGTAATGCTAAGTCCTTACATATCAATAATTATCTTGAATGTAAATAAACTCTGCAATAAAAAAACAGAGGGGCTTAATGGATAGAAAACAAGATCCAACTATATGTTGTTTACAGGAGACTCAGTTTAGGTTTAAGGACACACATAGGCTCAAAGTGAAAGTATGAGAAAAGATATTCTATACAAATGATAACCCAAAGAAATCAAGAGGCTACAGCAATAGTAAATATATATAAACCCAATATCAGAGCACCTAATCTATTAAGCAAACATTAGCAGAATTGAAGAGAGAAATAGAAGGTAATCCAATAATAGTAGGGAGATTCAATAACCTGCATTCAGCAATGGATAGATCATCCAGTCAGAAAATGCATAAGGAAACAATGGACTTGACCTTCGCCTTAGACAAATGGGCCTAACATACATATTCCTTACAGCATCAGCTGAATACATGTATTTGTCAAGCACACACAGAACTATTTCCAGGATAGAACATAAGTTAGGGCGCACAACAAATCTCAACAAATTCAAGAAGATTAAAATCATGTCAAGTATCATTTCCAACCACCATGCTATGACACTAGAAAATAATAACACAAGAAAAACTGCAGCATTTTACACCGTGTGAAAATTAAATCACACACAAACAACCAATGGATCCAATAAGAAATCCAAAGGGAGAGCCATCTTATTCTACACAGCTTCTATTAGGCCCCACCTTCCAGCAATGTTGCATTGGGAATTAAGTTTCTAACACTTGAATTTTGGGGGAGGACACGTTCAAACCTTAGCACCATGTATCAGATAATGGTTTAATATCCAAAATACAGAAGAAATTCCTATCATTCAATAGCTAAAGAACAAATAAAATTAAAACACCACAAACAAATTAATTAAAAATGGGCAAAGGATCTGAATAGACATTATTCCAAAGAAGATATACAAGTGGCCAACACATATTTTAAAAGATACTCAACAATGCTAATCATCCAGGAAATGCAAATCAAAACCACAAGGAGATATTCCCTCACACCTGTTAGGATGGCTATTATCAAAATATCCAAAGATACACATTGGTGAGAATGTGGATAATAGGGAATACTTGTTTGCTGCTGGTGGGAATGTAAATTGGTACAGTTATTATGGAAAATAATATGGAGTTTCTTCAAAAAATTAAAAACAGAACTATCATGTGATCTACAACCTCACTTCTGGTTGTATATCCAAAAGAATTAAAAACACTATCTCAAAAGATATCTGCATTTTTATGTCATGTGGAATTATTCACAATAGCCAAAATATTGAATGAACCTAAATGTCTATTGACAGATGAATGAATAAAGAGTGACGTATGTACACAAGAAATATTATTAAGCCTCTAAAATGAAAGAAATCCTGTTATTTGCAACAACATAGATGAACCTAAAAGGCATTGTGCTAACTGAAGTAAAACAGGCAAAGAAAGACAAATGCTGCATGATCTCAGTTGTATGTGAAATCAAAGAAAAGTCAAACTTATAGAAATAGAGAGTGAATGGTGGTTGGTAGGGGCTGAGGGAATTATTGGTCAAAGTGTACAAAATCTTACTTATGTAGGATAAGTTCTGAGAAACTAATGTACAGCATAGTGACTATAGTTAATACTGTATTGTATAATTGAAACGTGTTAAATTTAAATGTTTTTACCACAAAAAAAATGGTAACAGTGTGAGGTGATGTATATGTTAATTAGTTTGATCGAGGTAATTATTTCATGATGTAAACATATATCAGAATATCACACTGTACATCTTCAATATTTATAATTTTTAGTTGTCTATTTTGCCTCAATATACCCAGAAAATAAAGGAGAAAATCTCGGACATGAGCTTCTCCATGTTATCTCTAAAATAAAGATAGTTGCTTAACACAGAGCTATTAGTAAGTGTCACATGAGAAAAAAGTTGATTAGTGAGCTTTGAAAATGGCAAAACATTCTGCAATTTTAAGGTATTCTTATAGAAATCTCATATTGTAGGTGCATTGCCTACCTCTTTTGTCCTCAGTAATTTCATTATCAAAGAGGCTCTAAAACAAAGGTCTAGTTGCCCCATTTACTTAATCTACTAATAAACCTCCGGCTTATTTGTTTCATTCTGTATGACAAAGGATAAATATGTCACATTTTTTACTACTATGGAAAATGAACTTCAGTTGGAAGGGTTGTGAATTTTGAGATTTTATTTCTATGTTTTTATAAGCCATATAATATGTAAATTACAGACATTAAAAAATATTTAAAAGGACAGAGCAGAAACGTTTGAAAGTTTTACTTCAGCTTGATTTTTGAAGTTAAATAAAAAGTTTTTATTTAAAAATTATTACAATGGATTTTATTTTAAAATTTATTAAAATGTATTATAAACTAACCAAAAATGTATTTTAGAAAGGTTCAATAGATTATTGTTAACTATAGTCACCCTATTGATCTATCAAACACTAACTTTCATTTCTTTTATCTAACTGTATACTCGTACCCACCATTATTTTAAAATAAATGTTAGTTAAGTTTATAATTGTAAATAATTGAATACCTAGCACATGCTTTATAGTGGAGATAGTACAAAACAACAAAAATTAGTGGTTGTGACAGAATATTAGAAGGTTATAACAAGGATAGATATTGAGTTCAAAACAGGAACAAGAGAGGGGAAAGTATAATATGTTATCAAAAATGCAACATCCCAGGAAGATTTATCCCTGGTGCTAGCTGTTCATATTCTTCTGGCAGATTCAATACTATTTTTTAGTGCTCAAAGATGATATGCAAAGTTAATATCTGAGTACTTATGGTCAATACTGATTTTTTGCTGCTATAATAATTACATCAGTGCCTTGTAATGAAATATCCTAACAAATAACTTTTATTGTGATGCAGGTAAATTGTTAAAATATAGTACTATTAGTCTCATTGAATTCTGAAGGTTATTAATATGACAAGAAAGCTTAATTGCGACTTCGACGTTACCAATTCAATAGTTATATAAAAGTTGCAGTGGGGCAACACCTAAGAAATATACTAAGTAGACATACTATAACAGATGGCCTCCACAACTGGGTCTTGATGAGAAGACACATTTTTTCAATTTGAATTGTTAAACAACATTTGACAGGTTTTGGATTGTTAATTTTTATTGATACATCAATGGATATACATATTTTTAGAGAACATGTGAAAATTTGATACATTTTTATAATGTGTAAAGATCCAATGAGAGTATTTTAGATATCCATTACTTTTAAATATTTATTTTTTCTTTATGATAGGAACATTTTAATTATTCCCCTCTAGCTCTTTTGAAAGTTACAATAGATTATTGTTAATTATAGTCACCCTATTGATCTATCGAACATTAACTTTCATTTCTTCTATCTAACTGTGTATTTGTACCCAATAATGAACCTCCCTCCATGCCCCCTGACTTCTCCCAGCCCCTGGTAAGCATTAATCTACTCTTTATATTCATGAGATTCACTGTTGTAGTTCTCATATATGAGTGAGAATATATAATATTTGTCTTTCTGTGCTTGGCTTATTGAATTTAACACAATGACCTCCAGTTTCATCCTCATTTCTGCAAATCATAGCATTTCATTCATTTTTCGTTTATTTATTTTTAACTGACATATAATAATATATATGTTTATGGGATACATAGTGGATTTTTAATACATATAATGTATAGTGAGCATATCAAGGTAAATAGCACATCCATCATCTCAAACATTTATTATTTCTTTGTGTTAGGAACATCCAATATTTTTCTAGCTATTTAAAACTATATATTATTGTTAACTGTAGTCACTCTACAGTGCTGTGGAATGCTTGAACTTAATTCTGCCATTTAGCTGTAATTATTTCATCCTTTAACAAATTTCTCCCCAAGCTTCCTTCTCCTTACCCTTTTCAGCGTCTAGTATCCTCTGTTCTAATTTTTACTTCTATGAAATCAATACTTTTTAGCTTCCAAATATCAGGAGAATATGAGGTATTTAATTTTCCATTCCTGGCTTATTTTACTTAAATAATGTCATGCAGTTCTACTCACACTGCCAAGAATGACAGGATTTCACTCTCTTTTGTGGCTCTATATTTTTTTTTATTATACCTTCAGTTTTAGGGTACATGTGCACAACGTGCAGGTTAGTTACATATGTATACATGTGCCATGTTGGTGTGCTGCACTCATTAACTCGTCATTTAGCATTAGGTATATCTCCTAATGCTGTCCCTCCCCACTCCCTCCACCCCACAACAGGCCCCAGTGTGTGATGTTCCCCTTCCTGTGTCCATGTGTTCTCATTGTTCAATTCCCACCTATGAGTGAGAACATGTGGTGTTTGGTTTTTTGTCCTTGGGATAGTTTGCTGAGAATGATGGTTTCCAGCTTCATCCATGTCGCTACAAAGGACATGAACTCATCATTTTTTAATGGCTGCATAGTATTCCATGGTGTATATGTGCCACATTTTCTTAATCCAGTCTATCATTGTTGGACATTTGGGTTGGTTCCAAGTCTTTGCTACTGTGAATAGTGCCGCAATAAACATACGTGTGCATGTGTCTTTATAGCAGCATGTTTTATAATCCTTTGGGTATATACCCAGTAATGGGATGGCTGGGTCAAATGATATTTCTAGTTCTAGATCCCTGAGGAATCGCCACACCAACTTCCACAATGGTTGAACTAGTTTACAGTCCCACCAACAGTGTAAAAGTGTTCCTATTTCTCTACATCCACTCCAGCACCTGTTGTTTCCTGACTTTTCAATGATCGCCATTCTAACTGGTGTGATATGGTATCTCATTGTTGTTTTGATTTGCATTTCTCTGATGGCTGGTGATGATGAGCATTTTTTCATGTGTCTTTTGGCTGCATAAATGTCTTCTTTTGAGAAGTGTCTATTCATATCCTTCGCCCACTCTTTGATGGGGTTGTTTGTTTTTTTTCTTGTAAATTTGTTTGAGTTCTTTGTAGATTCTGGATATTAGCCCTTTGTCAGATGAGTAGATTGCAACAATTTTCTCCCATTCTGTAGGTTGCCTGTTCATTCTGATGGTAGTTTCTTTTGCTGTGCAGAAGCTCTTTAGTTTAATTAGATCCCACTTGTCGATTTTAGCTTTTGCTGCCATTGCTTTTGGTGTTTTAGTCATGAAGTCCTTGCCCATGCCTATGTCCTGAATGGTATTGCCTAGGTTTTCTTCTAGGGTTTTTATGATTTTCATTCTAACATTTAAGTCTTTAATCCAATTTGAATTAATTTTTGTATAAGGTGTAAGGAAGGGATCCAGTTTCAGCTTTCTACATATGGCTAGCCAGTTTTCCCAGCACCATTTGTTAAATAGGGAATCTTTCCCCATTTCTTGTTTTTGTCAGGTTTGTCAAAAGATCAGATAGTTGTAGATATGCGCCATTATTTCTGAAGGCTCTGTTCTATTCCATTGATCTATATCTCTGTTTTGTTACCAGTACCATGCTGTTTTGGCTACTGCAGCCTTGTAGTATAGTTTGAAGTCAGGTAGCATGATGCCTCCAGCTTTGTTCTTTCGGCTTAGGATTGTCTTGGATATATGGGCTCTTTTTGGCTCCATATGAAATTTAAAGTAGTTTTTTTTCTAATTCTGTGAAGAAAGACAATGGTAGCTTGATGGGGATAGCATTGAATCTCTAAATTACTTTGGGAAGTATGGCCATTTTCACGATATTTATTCTTCCTGTCCATGAGCATGGATTATTTTTCCATTTGTTTGTGTCCTCTCTTATTTCCTTGAGCAGTGGTTTGTAGTTCTCCTTGAAGAGGTCCTTCACGTCACTTGTAAGTTGTATTCCTAGGTATTTTATTCTCTTTGTAGCAATTGTGAATGGGAGCTCACTCATGATTTGGCTGTCTGTTATTTGTGTACAGGAATGCTTGTGATTTTTGCACGTTAATTTTGTATACTCAGACTTCGCCAAAGTTGGTTATCAGTTTAAGGAGATTTTGGACTGAGACGATGGGATTTTCTATATATACAATCATGTCATCTGCAAACAGAGATACTTTGACTTCCCCTCTTCCTATTTGAATGCCCTTTATGTCTTTCTCTTTCATGATTTCCCTGGCCAAAGCTTCTAATACTATGTTTAATAGGAGTAGTGAAGGAGGGTATCCTTGTCTTGTGCTGGTTTTCAAAGGGAATGCTTCCAGCTTGCTGGGCTCCGTGGGGGTGGAATCCACTTACTTACTTACAATCTTACTACTTTCATTTCATTGCTTCTTATACTGATTTTTTTGTTATTTCTTTCTTCATTTCTTACTGTTTATCTTTATGATTAAGTCAGTTTCTCTGATACGTTTTGATTCATTGCTTTTTTATTTTGTGTATCTATTGTAGGTCTTTGCATTGTGATTATCATCAGGCTTACAAAATCATCTTGTGGATCTACCAGGTTATTTTAAAGAGATGAAAACTGATTTTAGATCACAAAGACAAAATCGAAATGAAAAAAAGCCAAAACCCTTTATACTTTAATACTACCTCCCTCTGGGTTTACTTTTTGTTGTGTCCATTTTCATAACTTTATAATGGCCAAAATTATATTAGGTTTCTGTATCTATTATTGCTTTTGGTAGATTTAGGCTTCATAATTGAAATGTGAGTAAATTGTTTACCACAATTGCAGTATTAGAGTATTCTTGGTTTGTCTTTGTACTTAATTTTATCAATAGGTTTTATACCTTCATTTTTTAAATATTAGTGTTAATTTTCTTTCAGACTGAAAATCTGCCTTTATAATTTCTTATACAATAGGTCTGGTTTAAGGTGAATTCTCTTAGCTTTTATTTGTCTGAGAAAGATTTTATCTGTTCATATTTGAAAGACTACTTTGCTAGACACAGTATTTTTGGATGACAGCTATTTTTTTTTTTGAGCACTTTGAAAATTTTATCTCACTCACTCCTAGCCAGTATAAGTTTTCACTGTGAAGTATGTTGCAGAAGAATTGGAGCTTCCTTATATATTATTTGCTTCTATTGTCTTGTTGCTTTTAGAATTCTCTCTTTGTTCCTGACCTTTGAGAGTTTGATTATTATATGCCTTGGTGTAGTCTTATTTGGGTTGAATCTTTCTGGTGTTTTCTTTTTGGTGTTACCTGGATATTTCTATCTTTCTCAAGTTTTGAATCATTTTCTGTTATTATTTTTTGAATACAATTTCTACCCCTTGTTCTGGCTCAACTTCTTGCTGAACACCAATAAATTTTTGATTTAGTGGTTTCAAATAATTTTCTATATTGATAGGCAATTTTTATTTTCATTCTTTCATTTTACATTTTTTTCAGGTACTGAGTAGTTTTAAATATTTTTTGAGGTCACTGATTCTTTCTTCTGTTTAATCTATTTTACTATTGACAGCTTTTAATGGTTTTTTTTAGTTCAGAAATGTATTTTTCAGTTAAAAGTTTTCTATTTGATTTTTAATTTTATTTCAATCTCTGTTGAATTTCTCTGATGACTTTCCGAATTGCGTTTCTGTGTTATCTTGTAGATCACTGGGTTTTTTTTTAACTGCTATTTTAAATTATTTGGGAAACTCACATATTATTTTTTTTTTAAAGGATAAGTCACTGGTTCCTTACTTTCTTTGTTGTGGGGAGGTTATAGTTCCCTGTTTGCTGTTGTTTCTTGTGGATGTCTATCTATGCTTCTGCATTAAGGAATTATTATTTATTGTAGTCTTCTCTGTCCTGCTTGTTTTGGTTTATATTAAATATGTTTGCTTAGAAATTGTTTGAAATTTAGCCGTGGAATTTTTTTTTCTTTCTACTAGGTTGCTGCCTCCTTTTCAGCATTAGATGGCACCTTAAGCCAAGGTTTGCCTTGGCTATAGTAAATGATGAGAACCCTGCCCTTTCTTAATGAGGAGGCCCCAAAGTGGATATGTCATTAGTTTGGAAAGGCTAGCTAGGTGTTCATGCCCAAGAAACCTGTGGAACATGCCTCATACAGCCTTGTTCTGCTGACAGCTACTCTGATTTGTCACTTATTTTGGCCAAGTTACAGAGCAGAATTTTCAGAGCTGGTAGTCCTGCCTTCCCCCTTTGTCTCTGGCTGTCCTCAGGAATATTTCTTCTCTTAGGTGCCTACAGTGCTTCCCTTGAGTTGAGGCAGTGACAGATCTCTTCTTGCTAGAGAACCCAAGATGGTGGGGAAGCTTATTGTCCACCTTGATCCTTGATCTCAAATGTGAGTTGGGAGATAATTTTTAAATTCTATGTGTTGGGCAGAGGAGGGCTATGGGCATAGTTAATAGGTAAATCCAATTATTTTATTGTCATCTCAGAGCTTTTCAGTTCTCTGGATCTCTGGGAACTGTATCATACTGCTATTTGTGTTAGGAGGTATTGCTGGTGGTAATCTCAGTGATATATATATATACACATCTCATAGTTGCCTCAAAATTTTTATAATTTTGCTGTAATCATTCATGTGTAGGTTTTTGTGTAGATATTAGTTTTCAGTTCCTCTAGGTAAATATCAAGGAGAACGATGGGTGAATTTTATGGTAAGAACATATCTAGTTTTCTAATGAAGAATCCACCTATATGCCACTGTAGCTGTACCATTTTTTATTCCCACCTGCAGTGAATGAGAGTGTCTGTATTTCACACTCCTAGCCAGCATTTGGTGTTGTCAGTATCTGAATGTTGGTTGTTCTAATATGTGTGGAGTGGTATCTCATTGTTTTAATTTGAATTCCCCTGATGACACATAATGTGGAACACATTTGCATATGTTTATTTTTTACTGTATATTTTCTTTAGTAAGGTGTCTGTTAAGGTTCCTGGCTCACTTTTAAGTTAGGTTATATATTTTCTTATTTTTGTGCTTTAAGTGTTTCTGTGTATTTCAGATAACAGTTCTTTATAAGATATGTCTTTTGCAATTCTTTTGTCCCAGTCTGTGGCTTGTCATTTTATTCTCTTGAATAAAGTTCAGATTATCAATTCTTTCTTCTACAGATTGTGCCTTTGTTATTGTATTGATAAATTCTTCAACAAATCAAGGACATCTAGACCTTCTTCTACATTATTTTCTTAAGATTTTATAGATTTATTTTTATATTAATTGGTGATCAATTTTTAGTTAATTTTTGTAAAACATATAAGGTCTGTAGGTCTGTGTCTAGAGTTTTTTTTAACTATGTAGATGTCTTGTTGTTACAGCACCATTTATTGAAAATACCATCTTTTCTCCATTGTACTGCTTTTATTCTTTCTTACACATCAGTTAACTATGTTTATAACAATGTTAAAAAGATTATGTCTATTTATGAGCTCTCTATTCTGTTCCATTAATCTATCTGGCTATTCCTTGCCAATATCTCCCTTTCTTGATTACTGTAGCTTTATAGTAAGTTTTGAAGTTAGGCAGTGTTATTTATCCAAATTTGTTCTTCTCCTTTAATATTGTGTAGGTTATTCTGGGTCCTCTGTTTCCCCACATAAAAAGTTGCATCCATTTGTTGACATTCAAAAAATAACTTGCTGTGGTTTACATAAAAGGTGTGTTAAATTTATAGATCAACTTTGGAAGAACTGACATCTTGACACTATTGAGGCTTTCTATTCATAAACATGAAATATTTTTCCAGTTATTTAAGCTTTTTGAAATTTCTTTTATCAGAGTTTTTTTGTTTTTTATATAAACCTTGTATGTATTTTGTTGGATTGATACCTAATAATTATTTTGAATGCCAAGGTAAATAGTATTGTGTTTTTAATTGTAAATTTCACTAGTCTATTTTTAGTATATAGCAAAGTGATATTTTTATATTAATCTTGTATCCTGCAACCTTGCTATAATAGCTTAGTAGTTCCAGGAGGTTTTTGTTGTTTCAGATATTTATTAATATATAGACAATCATGTCATCTATGAACAAACACAATTTTATTTCTTCACTTCCACTCTATGTACCTTGTATTTCCTTTTCTTGTCTTATTGCAGAAGCTGGAACTTTCAGTATGATATTAAAAAGCAATGGTAAAAGGGGACATCCTTGTCGATATCTGATATTCATGGGAAAGCTTTGAGTTTCTCACCATTAAGTACAGTCTTAGCTGTGGGGTTTCTGTAAATTCTTTATCAAATTGAGGAAGTTTAATTCTGTACCTACATTACTGAGCATTTTCACTATGAATCCGTGTTTAATTTTGTCAAATGCATTTCTTACATTTATTGATATAATCATTTTTCTTTGTCTTTATTCTCTTGATGTAGTGGATTACATTAGTTAAATTTTTTACTGTCAAACCAGCATTGCACACCAAAGATAAATACAACTTAGTTTTCATGTATAATTCTTTCATTATATTTAGTAATTTGATATGCTAATATTTGGTTGAGGATTTTTGCATCTGTATTCATGAGTGATATTGGTCTGTGGTTTTCTTTTATTTGTCTGGTTTTGGTTTTAGTGTAATGCTGGCCTCATAGAATGAGTTAGAAAACATTCCCTTTGCTTCTGTCTTTTGAAAAAGATTATAAGAAATTGATATAATTTTTTTTTTCTTAAATTTTTGGTAGAATTCATGAGTGAACCCATTTGAGCCTTTGTACTTTCTATATTAAAAGGTTATTTTTTATTTAATTTCTTCCATAGACATAAGTTTATTTAGATCATCTCTTTCTTCTTGTGTGAGTTTTACAAGATTATGTCTTTCCAGAATTAGTTCATTTTATGTATATAATCAAATTTGTGGGCATAGAATTGTTCATAGTGTTCCTTTACTATGCTTTTAATCTTCATGAGATATGTAGTGATATCCCCTCTTTTATTCCTAATACTATTAATATGTGTCATCTCACTGCTTTTAAAAAAGAAATTAGTCTGAATGGAGGCTTATGGATTTTATTTATTTATTTATTTTTTTTACAGAATTAGTGTGAGGGAACCCGCCCCCAATATTTCAACGTAAGTTCTTTCTATTTTCCATAAGTGTTGGCAGGCTGAGAAATAAAGAGAAAGAGTACAAAGAGAGGAATTTTACAGCTGGGCCTCCCGGGGTGACATCACATATTGGTAGGACTGTGATGCCCACCTGAGCTGCAAAACCAGCAAGTTTTATTAAGGATTTCAAAAGGGAAGGGGGTGCAAGAACAGGGAGTAGGCCACAAGATTGCATGCTTCAAAGGGCAAAAAGGAGAACAAAGATCACATGCTTCTAAGGAAACAGGACAAAAGACAAAACAGAACTACTGATAAGGGTCTATGTTCAGCTGTGCACAAACTGTCTTCATAAACATCTTAAACAACAGAAAACAGGGTTTGAAAGCAGAGCACTGGTCTGACCTCAGATTTACCAGGGCAGGATTTTTCCCCACCCTGGTAAGCCTGAGGATACTGCAGGAGACCAGGACGTATTTCAGTCCTTATCTCAACCGCATAAGACAGACACTCCCACAGTGGCTGTTGATAGACCTCCCCCCAGGAATGCAATTCTTTTCCCAGAGTATTAATATCAATATTCCTTGCTAGGAAAAGTATTTAGCGATACCTTCCCTACTTGCATGTCCGTTTATAGGCTGTCTGCAAGAAGAAAAATATGGCTCTTTTTGCCCAACCCTGCAGGCAATCAGACCTTATGGCTGTTTTCCCCGTTCCCTAAAATCACTGTTATTCTGTTCTTTTTCAAGGCGCACTGATTTTGTATTGTTCAAATACACATTTTACCATCAATTTGTACAGTTAACACAATTATCACAGAGTCCTGAGGTGATGTACATGCTCGACTTACAGAGATAACAGGATTAAGAGATTAAAGTGAGACAGGCTTAAGAAATTATGAATGTAGTATTTGGGAACTGGTAAATGTCCATGAAATCTTCATAATTCATGTTCCTCTGCCATGGCTCCAGCTGGTCCCTCCATTCAGGGTCCCTGACTTCTCACAACAAATTAGGTTTTGGTTTCATTTATTTTCTCTTGATTTTCTCTTTTCAATTTTATTAATTTATATTTGAATTTCTATTATTTATTTTCTTCTGTTTACTGTGGACTTAATTTGTTCTTCATTTTCAAATTTCTTAAAGTGGAAGCTTAGATTGACTTTGGATCTTTCTTCATTACTGATATGTATATTTAATGCTGTACATTTTTATCTAAGCACTGCTTTTGCACATCCTGCAAATTATGATTTTATATTTTATTTTCATTTAGCTCAAAGTATTTAAGACTTTATCTGAGATTTATTTTTTATCCATGTGTTATTTAGAAGTGTGTATTTTAAAAATTAAATTTTAAAATAATTGACACAATAATTGTACATACATATTTCATAATATGTAATATATTAATACCTGCATATATTGTATAGTAATTAAATCAGAGTAATTATATTTATTATCTCAAACATGTAGCATTTCCTTGTGGTAGAAACTTTCAAAATATTCTCTTCTAGCAATTTTGATACATTGTTTATTGTTAATTACAATATAGTCACTCTACTGTACAATAGGACACCATAATTTATTCTTCCTTCCTAATTGTAACTTTGTACCTGTTGACCATCCTCTGCTTGTCTATTCTCTTCTCTATGACCTCCAGCCTTTAGGAATCTCTGTTTTATTTGTTTTATGAGGTCAGATTTTTTAGATTTGCATATGAGAGAGAATATGTGGCATTTTTTATCAGTGTCTGGCTTATTTCATTTAACATAATGTTTAATACAGAAAATTTGATATATATACACTACAGAATACTGTTCAGCTATTTAAAAAGAATGAAATCCTGTCCTTTGTGACAACATAAAAGTGTATCTTTTAATCTCCAAATAATTGATTTTCTAGCTTTTTAAAATTATATTTTAATTTAATTATAATGTAATCTGAGAGGAGACACTGTATGATTTCTCTTTTTAAAATTTTTTGGAGGTGCTTTGATGACCCAGTATGCTACCTAGCTTAGGGAATATACCATGTGATCTGGAGAAGAGTATGTAATCTGCTGTTGTTGGATAATGTAGTCTATGGATAGCTGTTATATCCAGTTGATTAGTGGTTTTGTTGAGTTCTATTGTGTCTTTAGTAATTTTCTGCCTGCTGAATCTGCCCAATTCTGATAATAGGAGTTGTAGAATTCAACTATGTTGGAGGATTCATCTATTTCTTCTTGCAGTTGTATTAGTTTTTGCCCAATATATTTTGATGCTCTGTTGTCGGGCACATACACATTAAGGATTATGTCTTCTTGAGGAATTGACCCTTTATCATTATGTAATGTCATTTTTTATTCCTTATAAATATATTTGCTCTGAAATCTGAGCTATTTAAAATTTATACAGCTACCTCCTTGTTTTGATTAGTGTTAGCATGGTAAATGTTTCTCCTTTCATTTACTTTTAATCTATGTATGTCTTTATCTTTAAGCTAGATTTCTTATAAATAACATATAGTTAGGTCTGATTTTTTATTCACTCTGACAATGTCTGTTTATCCATTTGTGCAATTAGAACATCAATATTCAAAGTGATTATTGATATAGTTGAATTAATATCTACTGTATTTGTTACTGTTTCCTATTTGTTAGTCTTATACTTTCTTCCTTTTTCTTTCTCTCTTCTTCTGTCTTTTGTAGTTTTAACTGAGTGTTTCATATGATCTCCTTTTCTCTCCTTTGTTAGCATATTATAAACACTCTAAAACATTTTTAGAGGTTGCTGCATAGTTTGTAATATACATTGATATAAAGAATGCCTGTTGAACCAGCCTTGCATCCCAGGGATGAAGCCGAATTGATCATGGTGGATAAGTTTTTTGATGTACTGCTGGATTCGTTTTGCCAGCATTTTATTGAGGTTTTTCGCATCAATGTTCATCAGGGATATTGGCCTGCAATTTTCTTTTTTTCATTGTTTCTCTGCCAGGTTTTGGTATCAGGATGATGCCGGCCTCCTAAAATGAGTTAGGGAGGATTCTGTTTTTCTATCGTTTGGAATCGTTTCAAAAAGAATAATACCAGCTCCTGTTTGAACCTCTGGTAGAATTTGGCTGTGAATCTGTCTGGTCCTGGGCTATTTTGGTGTGGTAGGTTATTAATTACTGCCTCAATTTCAGAACTTGTTATTGGTTTATTCAGGGATTTGACTTCTTCCTGGTTTAGTCTTGGGAGGGTGTATGTGTCCAGGAATTTACCATTTCTTCTAGATTTTCCAGTTTATTTGCATAGAGGTGTTTACAGTATTCTTTGATGGCAGTTTGTGTTTCTGTGGGATCAATGGTGATATCCCCTTTATCGTTTTTTATGAGATCTATTTGATTCTTCTCTCTTTTCTTCTTTATTAGTCTTGCTAGCAGTCTATCAATTTTGTTGATCTTTTCAAAAAACCAGCTCCTGGATTCACTGATTTTTGGAAGGGTTTTTCCTGTCTCTATCTCCTTCAGTTCTGCTCTGATCTTAGTTATTTCTTGTCATCTGGTAGCTTTGGAATTTGCTTCCTCCTGCTTCTCTAGTTCTTTTAATTGTCATGTTAGGGTGTCGATTTTAGATCTTCCCTGCTTTCTCCTGTGGGCCTTTAGTGCTATAAATTTCTCTCTAAACACTGCTTTAGCTATGTCCCAGAGATTCAGGTACTTTGTGTCTTTGATCACATTGTTTTCAAATAACTTATTTATTTCTGCCTTAATTTGGTTATTTACCCAGTAGGCATTCAGGAAAATGTTGTTCAGTTTCCATTTAGTTGTGCGGTTTTAAGTTAGTTTCTTAATCCTGAGTTCTAATTTGATTTCACTGTGGTCTGAGAGACTGTTTGTTATGATTTCTGTTCTTTTACATTTACTGAGGAGTGTTTTGCTTCCAATTTTGTCATCAATTTTAGAATAAGTGTGATGTGGTGCTGAGAAGAATGTATATTCTGTTGATTTGGGGTGGAGAGTTCTGTAGATGTGTATTAGTTCCACTTGGTCCAGAACCGAGTTCAAGTCCTGAATATCTTTCTTAATTTTCTGTCTGGTTGATCTGTCTAATATTGACAGTGGGGTGTTAAAGTCTCCTGCTATTATTGTTTGGAAGTCTAAGTCTCTTTGTAGGTCGCTGAGAACTTGTTTTATGAATCTGGGTGCTCCTGTATTGGGTTTATATATATTTAGGATAGTTAGCTCTCATTGTTGCACTGATCCCTTTAATGTTATGTAATGCCCTTGTCTTTTTTGGTCTTTGTTGGTTTAGTGTCTCTTTTATCAGCGACTAAGATTGCAACGCCTGCTTTTTTTTTTTTTTTTTTTTTTTGCTTACCATTTGCTTATTAAATCTTCCTCCATCTTTTTATTTTGAGCCTATGTGTGTTGTTGCTGTGAGATGGGTCTCCTGAATACAGCACACTGATGGGTTTTGACTGTTTATCCAATTTGCCAGTCTGTGCCTTTTAATTGGGGCATTTAGCCCGTTTACATATAAATATATGTAATCCATCACATAAACAAAACCAGTGACAAAAACCACATAATTATCTCAATAGATGCAGAACAGGCCTTTGATGAAATTCAACACCCCTTCATGCTAAAAACTCTCAATAAACTAGGTATTGATGGAACGTATCTCAAAATAGTAAGAGCTATTTATGACAGACCCACAGCCAATATCATACTGAATGGGCAAAAGCTGGAAACATTCCCTTTGAAAACTGACACAAGACAAGGATGCCCTCTCTCACCACTCCTATTCAACATAATATTGGAAGTTCTGGCCTGGACAATCAGGCAAGAGAAAGAAATAAAAGGTAGTCAAATAGGAAGAGAGGAAGTCAAATTGTCTCTGCAGATGACATGATTGTATATTTAGAAAACTACATCATCTCAGCCCAAAATCTCCTTAAGCTGCTAAGCAACTGAAGCAATTTCTCAGGATACAAAATCAATGTGCAAAAATCACAAGCATTCCATACACCAATAATAATGAAACAGAGAGCCAAATCATGAGTGAGCTCCCATTCATAATTGCTAAAAAGAGAATAAAATACCTAGGAATACAACTTACAAGGGACGTGAAGTACCTCTTCAAGGAGAACTACAAACCACTGCTCAAGGAAATAAGACAGGACACAAACAAATGGAAAAACATTCTATGCTCATGGATAGGAAGAATCAATATCATGAAAATGGCCACACTTCCCAAAGTAATTTGTAAATTCAATGCTATCCCCATCAAGCTACCATTGACGTTCTTCACAGAATTAGAAAAAACTACTTTAAATTTCATATGGAACCTAAAAAGAGCCCATATATCCAAGACAATCCAAAGCAAAAAGAACAACACTGGAGTCATCATGCTACCTGACCTCAAACTATACTACAAGGGTACAGTAACCAAAACAGCATGGTATTGGTACCAAAACAGAGATATAGACCAATGGAACAGAACAGAGCCCTCAGAAACAATGCCACACATCTACAACCATCTGATCTTTAACAAAGCTGACATAAACAAGCAATGGGGAAAGGATTCCCTATTTAATAAATAGTGTTGGGAAAACTGGCTGGCCATATGCAGAAAACTGAAACTGGACCCATTCCTTACACTTTATACAAAAATTAACTCAAGAAGGATAAAAGACTTATATGTAAGACCTAAAACCAAAAAAACTCTAGAATAAATCCTAGGCAGTACCATTCAGGGCATGTGCATGGGCAAAGATGTCATGACAAAAACACCAAAAGCAATGGCAACAAAAGCCAAAATTGACAAATGGGATCTAATTAAACTAAAGAGCTTTTGCACAGCAAAAGATACTATCATCAGAGTGAACAGGCAACCTACAGAATGGGAGAAAATTTTTGCAATCTATTCATCTGACAAACGGCTAATATCCAGAATCTATGAAGAACTTAAACAAATTTACAAGAAGAAAACAAACAACCCCATCTAAAAGTGGGTGAAGGATATGAACAGACACTTCTCAAAGGAAGACATTTATGCAGCCAACAAACATATGAAAGAAAGCTCATCATCACTGGACATTAGAGAAATGCAAATCAAAACCAGAATGAGATAACTTCTCACACCAGTTAGAATGGTGATCATTAAAAAGTCAGAAACAACACATTCTGGAGAGGATGTGGAGAAATAGGAATGCTTTTACACTGTTGGTGGGAGTGTAAAGTAGTTCAACCATTGTGAAAGACAGTGTGGTGATTCCTCAAGGATCTAGAACCAGAAATACCATTTGACCCAGCAATCCCATAACTGGGTATATACCCAAAGGATTATAAATTATTCTACTATAAGGACACATGCACACGTATGTTTATTTCAGCACTATTTACAATAGCAAAGACTTGGAACCAACCCAAATGCCCATCAATGATCTACTGGATAAAGAAAATGTGGGACATATACACCATGGAATACTATGCAGCCATAAAGAAAGGATGAGTTCATGTCCTTTGCAGGGACATGGATGAAGCTGGAAACCATAATTCTCAGCAAACTAACACAAGAACAGAAAACAAAACACTGCATGTTCTCACTCATAAGTGGGACTTGAACAATGAGAACACATGGACACAGGAAGGGGAACATCACACACTGAGGTCTGTTGGGGTGGGAGGCTAGGGGAGGGATAGCATTAGGAGAAATACCTAATGTAGATGACAGGTTGATGGGTGCAGCACACCACCATGGCACGTGTGTACCTATGTAACAAACCTGCACATTCTGCACATGTATCCCAGAACTTAAAATATGATAAAAATAAATAAATAAATATTTTTTAAAAAACAAATCAATAAATTCAATGAATGTAAAACAATAATTTTGTATTAAAAATGTTGTATGGTTAGTTTTTGTTCTTAACTAAAATAGGTGTTTTTTTTTAAAGAAAGTTTAAGACAAACAAAATGTCTAAATGTAATCAATGGTCAGTACAAGTTGTAATAAAGTTCATATAAAATTTATTAAAAAAGAAATATAAGTGACTAGAAAAATAAAAAAGAAATAAAGAATCCATTTCATGGGCTTATTCATGATCCAAACCCACTTTTAAATAACACTATACCACTTCATGGGAAGTGCAAGTACCTTTTAATAACAAAGTAATACTAATTTCTCCCTCCTGTTCTTTTTGTTATTGCAGTCTTTTACTTTGCTTATACATAAGCATATATAAGAATTCATAATTGAATGTATTGTTGCTATTATTATTCTGAACAAACTGTTACCTGTTATATCAGTTAAGAATTAAAAAATAAAAATGTTAATTTTTCCATCACTTATTTTTTCTCTGATGCTTTTACTTTTCTTATGTAGATTTCAGTTTCTGTCCCATAAAATTTCCCTTCTCTCCAAATAACTTCTTTTAAAGTTTTACTGGCAAGTCAATGATACTGGCAACAAATTCCATTAATTACTATTTGTCTGAAAAAAAGTCGTTATTTCTCCTTCACTTTGGAAGGATAATTTTGCAGACTATACAACTCCAGGTTTATGGTTTTATTTCTCAACATTTTAAATTTTTCACTTCACTTTCTTCTTTATTGCGTGATTTCTGAATATAAATCATATATAATTCTGATTTTTGTCCCCATACAGGCAAAGTGTGCTTTTATGTTTTGTTTTTAAATTTCTTTTGATTTTTTATTTTCTATCCTTTGAATATAATATTTCTAAGTGTAGTTTTGGGGCATTCATTCTGCTTACTGTTCTTTAAGCTTTCTGTATCTTTGGTGTTTCACATTAACATGGAAGTTTTCAGTCATGACTGTTTCAAATATTTCTTCTGTTCCTTTCTTTCTTCCTGATACTTTTTGTATTGTCGTTACACAAATGATAAACCTCTTGTAGTTGTCTCATAGCTCTTGAATACTCTGTTCTCCTTTCTTATAGTCTTTATTTTCTTTGCTTTTCAGTTTGGGATGTTTCTATGGAGATATCCTCAAGCTCATTGATTCTCTTCTCAGCCATGTCCAGTTTACTAGTAAGCCCATGAAAGGCATTCTTTATTTCTGGTATATATTTTTATCTCTATCTTTAATTTTTGTTATTTTATTATAATTTCCATCTCTCTGCTCATATTGCCTATCTGTTCTTGTGTGCTTTTTACTTTATCCATTCGAGTTTTTGGCATATTAATTATAGTTGCTTTGAATTCCCAGTGATAATTCTAACATCCTTGCCACATGTGCATCTGGTTGTGATGTTTGCTCTTTCTTTTCAAACTGTGGTTTTTGCCTTTAATATGCCTGGTAACACTTTTCTTGATAGCTGGATATGATGTTCTGGATAAAAGAAATTTCTATATGAAGGATGTGGTTGTAAGTTGTAATGGGAAGGGGAATCTTCTATAGTTCTATAATTAGGTCTCAGTCTTTTAGTAAGCCTGTGCCTCTGGACTGTAAATTTTGAAAGTGCTTCTTGGTCTTTCCCCTTCAAGTGCGACTCGATGGCTAGGGTGAGCTGGAGTTGGATATTTGTCTTCTTTCATGTGAAAGGCTACAAGAAGCTCAAGTTGGGTGTTTCTCTTCCCATAAGTCAGTTAGGCTCTGATAAAATTCCAGTAGTTTAGGCATTGGTTAAATAGTTTCTCTTAAAAGCAGGACTTATTAAGAATAACTGAATTATATGATTTATTTTTAAAATGGTTTATTTTTCCTTCCTCATGCTGGAAGCACAAGGGGAATTTTCTTTGATATCTACTCTGAGAACCCAGCACTCACAAACATTTGGTGGTGAATGTACAACTGGGTGCCATTAAAGCTTTTATCTTTCAGGTTTATCCACAATGTCTCCATCAATTTGTCAATTACAGTTCATACTTCTGTATCTGGCACTGGTTTCCACGGAAGTTCCTGCTTATGGGTTCCTATTCTGGCAAGCTGTGATTCCCTGTATTTGTCTGTCTGTATCTCTATTTTTGGGAGAGCAGTTTGTCTCATTTTTATATAAATCTTATGAGTTGTTTATTGTTCAATTTTTTCAGTTTTTTTTACTTTTTGTTAGAATGCATTAGTGACTTTAAACTTTTTACTTGCTGTACCTGAAGCCAGAAGTAACTTTAAGATTTTAATGGTATAATTTATTTGATGCAACTAGAAATGACATGATAGAGTTCTATACTATTTTCAAAGAGCAATTATTAAACAATAGATAAAAATTTACTTGAAGTTCATGTCAACCTCATTATATGATGATTTAAGTATATTCATAGTGTTAGGTCTGGCATATAGGGATGTTTTCTCCTGTGATCCTGTAGGTTCACTAGAGGAGATATTTCTTGTATAATTTGTTACTACATAGTAAAGAGCTCAGAGAAACTTAACTGTTCAAATTTTCCCCCAAAATTAAATTGATTAGTCATCCTAGAATGAAAATTGATCTATTGGAGGAGAAGTCAACAAAACTAATATACCTTTTATCAAATATAATCATGGAATATTTGCCAGCTAAATTTAATAGAACATTACAAACTTGGAACGGAAAAGACAACTTACAGAATTCTCCCCACCTCCCACTAAGTAACCTTGATCCATGTATGCTTATCAACAAGAAAAAGAATGTCCATTTATGAAAAAGAGTGTAACAATATGGTGAGCAACAAAAATATTGTTGTTATACCTCTTCAAAATTTGAAATAATATTTCATTTAGTTTTATTGGATTGTACAACTAACCATCCTTTCTGAGGTGAAGTAGTATTGTATTCTTGGTTTCACAATACATGTCTATGTGGTATCCTAGATATTTTTCATTTGTGTCTTTTAAAAGTATACTTAATTGATCCTTATCCTCTTCATCTACAGGATTCAAAGTTAAATAAAACAAAAATATATAAAATGTAGATTTAAGTGTCACTTGCCTATGAAATACACACACGACTGCTCAGAGTATTCTGATATTTAGATATTAAATGTTAATATACATTTTAAAAAGGCAAAAAGCCACTAATTTCCATATATTGTAATAATGATTTCTTAGATTTATAAAAGTTTATTTATTACTCAGATTCAATACTGATATTTGAAAACGATCCAAGGAATAAGAGGTAAAGAAAAAAGTCCCGCAAGTTTATTTTTCCCTTTCTAATTCACGTTTTTCCACCAAATGAGACAATATCTACATAATGCATGCATTTGCAATGAAGTATCCTTTAGAAGATGGGGGTTGGGTAAACAAGTATTTTTTTCTCCCTTTAAAATCCAAATAATGTCAAATGGCTTCTATGATTAGACACCTATTTCATGCAAAAGCACTCCATGTAGGCATAAGTGCTAGTCTCTTCTCTTTTCCTACCTTAGAGTATTTATAAATAAAATACAGTACATTATTACAAAATATACAGAAATAAATAATTGTAAGAGTAAACTAAAAACAATTGTATGCCAACAAATTAGATAACCTAGATAAAATTGACAAAGTTCTGAAAACACACAAATAACCACAACTGGCTCAAGGATAAATACAAATTCTAAAAAGACCTTTAAAAAGTAAAGAAATTAAATCAGTATATAAAACAACCTAACAACAAAAATTCCACTACCAGATGACTTCATTGCTGAATTTTACTAAACATTTAAAGAAGAATTAACAGAGAGTGATGTAAGATGGCTTAATAGTATGTCCCCAGACCTTGTGCATACCCAGAGAAACACCAATCTGGCAAATATCTATGAACAAAAGCCTGATAGGAGATTGCAACACCCCAGTAGAGGCCGAGAGAGAAAATCCATCTGGGGAAGGCAGGCTTATGGGACCGGTTGCAATGGCTCACACCTGTAATCCCAGCACTTTTGGAGGCTGAGGGGGGCAGATCACAAGGTCAGGAGTTCGAGACCAGCCTGGCTAACATGGCAAAACCTCGTCTCTACTAAAAATACAAAAAATTAGCCAGGCGTGGTGATGCGTGCCTGTTATCCCAACTACTCGGGAGGCTGAGGCAGGAGAATTGCTGGTACCTGGAAGGTGGAGGTTGCGGTGAGCCGAGATCGAGCCATCGCACTCCAGCCTGAGTAATAGAGCAAGACTCCGTCTCATGGCGGAAACCTGCTTGGGCATGTGCACCCCTTTGAACCAACAAGGCAAAGTTCTCCAGCCTCTGTCCGACAGCAGATACTAAGGGGACCCAGTCTCGGTTCTGGCCCCTTCTGTAGCAGTCAAGGAGCAATCCTAACTGTAATGGACAACCATCTGATCCAGTAAGATGGGCTCACCATCGTTCACCTGACACAGCATATCCTGAGCAGGGAGTGGTCTCAAGCCCCTCGTATTGCAGTTGGATAAGTATTCCATCTGTGCAGGGACCTGCTGGAAGGCATACCCATCTGAGCCAGTGGGAGTCTCCTGAGCTTGAGCCCCAGGTCAGCTGTACCACACAGCCTCAGTAGCCTCCTTGAGTCTTCCCCAGGTCCATCTGGGTTGCACAGTTACATCAAACTTGGAGCCCTTGTGAGACTCATGGCTGATCTGAGCTTAGAGTGCCTCCTAGTGCTGAGACAGCTGCTGTGATGACTGGCTCAGAAAACGCAATGGTCTGCTTAGAATCTCTGGAAGACCTTAAAATGGGGAAACACAAACAAAGCCAGACTGCAGAAACTGGAATAAATATCCAATTTCTCAATACACAGATATCATTGCACTTCTACAAGCATCAAGAACACTCAGGGAAATATAACCTCACAAATGAAGAAAATATGGCAACAGATACTAACCTTAAAGTGTTAGAGATGTGTGAACTCTCAGATGATTCAAAGTAGCTATTTTAAGAAAGCTTAGTAAAATTCAAGGAAACACAAATAGTTCAAAAATTTATGAAGGAAAGTTGACAGAGAAGTTGAAATAATAATAATAATAATAAGCCCAAAAAATCGACAGCTATTTTTTTTGTACCCATTAATCATCTCCGCCTGTCTCCCACTTCCTCACTACCTTTCCTAGCCTCTGGTAACCATCCTTTTACTCTCTATCTCTAAGCTGAGACATACAACAAACAAAATCAAAATGCAATAGAGAACATCAACAACAGACTTCATCAAGTAGATGAAAGAATTAGTAAGTTTGAAAACTGGCTATTTGGGCCGGGCGCGGTGGCTCACGCTTGTAATCCCAGCACTTTGGGAGGCCGAGGCGGGCGGATCACAAGGTCAGGAGATCGAGACCACAGTGAAACCCCGTCTCTACTAAAAAAAAAAAAATACAAAAAAATTAGCCGGGCGTGGTGGCGGGCGCCTGTAGTCCCAGCTGCTCGGAGAGGCTGAGGCAGGAGAATGGCGTGAACCCGGGAGGCGGAGCTTGCAGTGAGCCGAGATTGCGCCACTGCACTCCAGCCTGGGCGACAGAACGAGACTCTGTCTCAAAAAAAAAAAAAAAGAAAACTGGCTATTTGAAAATAGTCAGAGGAGAAAAAACAAAGAGTAATAAAGAAAGTTTACAGGATCTATGGGACAACATAAAAGGATCAGAAATTTTGGTTATTGGAATTAAAAAGGGAATTGAGAAAGACAAAGGTGGTAAAGAGGCTATTTAAAGAAATAAGATAACTTTCTAAACCTAGAGAAAGATACAAATATCCCGGTAGAAGATTGAATGTCACCAGTCAGATTAAACCTAAATATGAATACCTAAAGATATATTATAAGCCAACTCTCAAAGTTCAACAAAGACAAAGACAAGATTCTGAAATCAGTGAGAAAAAGGAAACAAATAACATATAAGGGAGATCAAAAATACCTGACATTTAACAAACCTTACATGCCAGGAGGGAATAAAATGATAAATTCAGAGCTCTAAAATATTGCCACACAAGAGTACTGCACCCCACAAAGCTATAATTCAGAAACTATGGAGACATAAAACACTCCCAGATAAATGAAAGCTGAGATAATTAATCCTTACCAGATCTATTCTACAAGAAATGTTAGAAGTTATACAGACCAATAGAGAAGGACATCAACATGACTGTTATTCTAATATTGTATTCACGATGTGTAAACTACTTATATCTTTAGTATGGACACTAAAACACAAAAATATTAAAAATAATAATAACTACAATTATTTGTTAAGAGACAATCAATATAGCAAATGTAAATTGTGACAAGAATTCAAAATATGAAGAAAGAATGTAAAACACAGAGTTACTTTTGTTTCTTTTTTACTTGCAATCAAATTAAGTTGCTATAAGGAGAAAATAACTTTTTTATTAAAGTTGTTTTTTGTGTAAGCTTCATGGTAACCAAAAGCAAAATCCTACAATAGATACACTGAAAATGAATAGCAACGAATCAAAACATACTAGAGAAAATAAGTTAACCACAAAAGAAGACTGTAGGAGAAGAAGGAAAGGATCTATAAATCAAATAGAAAACAAGTTACAGAAGGGCAGTACTAAGCCCTTACACACCAATAATTACTTTGAATATAAATAGACTTAATTGCCTAATTAAAAGACATAGAGTTTCTGAATGGATTAAAAAACAAGACCTAACTCTTTCTGTCCTACAAGAGGCTTCCACAGTTAGAGCATGAATATAATGAAAATGAAAAAAATGGAAAAAGACATTCCATGCGAATGAAAATCAAAAGAGAACAGGAGTAACTACTTACATCAAATAAAATAGATGTTAATCAAAAAACGTAAAAAGAAAGAAGGCAATTACACAATGACAAAGGGGTCAATACAGCAAGCAGATACAATTATAAATATATATGCAGTCGACATAGGAGCACCTAAATTTATAAACAAATACTAACAGACATAAAGTGAGAGATAGACTGCAATACAATATTAATAGGGGACTTCAGCACCTGAACTTCAGCAATGGACATATCCAGACAAAAACTCAATACAGAAACACCAGAATTAAACCACACTCTAGACAAAAGGCACCTAATAGCATTTATAGAACATTTCATACATAGCCACAGATTACACATTCTTCTCAGCAGCACATGAAACATTCTCCAGGTTAGATTACATGTGAAGCCAAAAAAAAGTTTTACATATTTTTAAATTGTAATTGTATGAGTTATTTTTTGAAAACAGTGGACTAAAGCTAGATATCAACAAAAAAGCAACACTAGAAAATGCACGAATACATGAAAATTAAACATTACCCTGAATGACCAGTGGGTCAATGAAGACATTAAAAAAGAAAATTAAACATTTTTGAGACAAATGAAAATAGAAACACACCATACCAAAGCCTATGGAAATCAGCAAAAACAGTACTATGAGGGAAGTTTATAGCAATAAATGCTTACATCAAAGAAGTAGAGAAACTTCAAATAAACAATCTAACATCACTCCTGGAGGAACTAAAAAAACCACAAACTAAACACAAAATAAATAGAAATAAATAAAAAATTAAGATCAGTACAGAAATAGAGACTAAAAAACATAAAACAAAGACTTGGTTGTTTGAAAAGATAAAGAAAATTGACAAACTTTAAGCTAGACTAAGGAAAAAAGACAATGACTCAAATAAAAGCAGAGATGAAAAAGGAGATATCAGAATTTATTTCACACAAATGCAAAGGATTATGACAGACTACTGTGAACAAGTATATGCACCCACGAAAAGAATGAGGTCATGTTCTTTGCAGCAACATGGATGGAGCTGGAGGCCATTATCCTGAGTTCACAAGCACAGAAAACCAAATGTCACATGTTCTCACTTATAAGTGGTATCTAAACACTGAGTACACATAGACACAAAGAAGAGAAAAATAGACACTGGGGCTTACTTGAGGGTGGTGGGTACAAGGAAGGTGAGGATCAAAAAACTACCTATTAGCCACTATGCTCATTACCTGTGTGATAAAATAATCTGTACACCAAACCCCTATGACATGCAATTTACCTATATAACAAACCTGCACATGTACCCACTAAACCTAAACTGAAAGTTGGAAAGAAAAAATAAATGCATTTTTGTATATTAATTATACCTCAAGCTGTTTGTTTTAAAAGCACATTATTAAGAGAGTAAAAAGGCAATTTAAAGCATGCTAGAGAATATTTTCAAATCACATATTTAATAAAGGTGTAGTATATAAAATATGCAAAGAACTTTTACAACACAAAACTTTTTAATTGGGTTGTCTTTTTTATTGTTTTGTACAAAACAATAAAAAATTCTGAATGGACATTTCTCCAAAGAAGACAGTCAAATGGCCACCAAATACAGGAAAGCATGCTCAACATCATTAGGCGTTAAGGAAATGCCAATATAAACCACAATGTGGTATTACTTTGTACCTACTAGGATGGCTATAATAAAAGAAAAAAATGGGAAATTAAAAATGTTTGCAAGGATGTGGAGAAATTGAAACTCTTCTGCATTGCTGGTAGGAATGCTAAATATTTCAAATTATTGGAAACAAGTTGGCAGTTCCTCAAACATTACTTAAATTTTAGGTTTAATAGATTTTCTGTATGACTCCATAATTCTAATTCTCAGTACATGCCCAAACGGTTTGAAAATAGGTACTCAAAAACACATATGTTTATGTGTTCACTATTCAGAATAGGCAAAAGGTGGAAACAGATGAAATGCTCATCAATAGATGAATGTATAACAAACTGTACATTCAGCTATAAAATATAATTGAATACTGACACATGTTACAACATTGAGGAACCTCCAAAACATAATATTAAGAAGAAAAAGACAGACACAAATAGTCATATATTACATGATTCCATTTATATAAAATATTCATAATAGATGAATACATGGAGATGGAATGCAAAGTGATTATTGCCAGGGGGTAGATAGGAGAAGAAAAAGTTGGGAGAAACTGCTTAATGGGTAAGGGGTTTTACTTTGGAGTGATGGAAATATTTCGAACTAGATAGAGGTAGTGGTTGAGCAACATTGTGAATGTACCAAATGCCACTGAATTGTTAACTTTAAAATGGTTAATTTTATCTTATATTAATTTCACCTCTATAAATTATTATTTTGTAAAGAATGTATAGTTCATTCCCACCCCCTTAGCTGATAGTAGCCATCAACTCTTTGAGTAATATATTAGTTGTCCATTGCTGCTGTAACCAATTACCACAAACTCAGTAGTTTAAAGCAACACATATTTATTATCTTACAGTTCTGCAGATCAGAAGTCTAGAATCTGTCTTACTGAGCTATAATTAACGTGTCAGCCGTGATGCATTCTTTTCTGGATGCTCTAGGAGATAATCTATGTCCTTGCCATTTTCAGCTTCTACAGTCTGCTCATATTATGTGGCTTGTGGCCTCTTCCTTCACCTTCAAACTAAGTAATTTTGCACCTCTCCAACCACTGCTCCACGGTCACATCTCACTCTGACTGACTACAGCGGGGAAAAGCTCTCAACCTTTATGGGTTTATGAAATTAGATGAAGTCCACGTGGATAATTCAGGATAATTATCCGATCTCAAGGGCTTTAATCACACCCACGAGAGTCCATTTTTTTTTTTCATTTTGCCATATAAAGCAGCATATTCACAGGTTTCAAGGATTGGAATGTAGACATTTTTGGTGGTCCATTATTCTGTCTTTCACATGCTGGGATTTTGTTTCACTGTGGGCTAACCTTGAACGCTATCCATGCTAGAGTAAGAAGAAGGAAATATCTTAACCTAGAGTAAATAGGACAGGAGATACTGCAGATTTCCAATGACATGTGGGTGCCTACTATTTTTAATGAGGTCTGTATGGTCAACTTCTCAAGTGAATAATTTGGTTTTAAAATTTGCCCCACATTTTCCCCATTTGCTGGCTACCCTCTATTACCTACCAACAAGGATCAAATCCAGTAAAATTTCAAAATTAAATTATTACACAGTGTAATTAGTTGGTTAGCAGAATTTTAAACACAGTTCAAAACTCTGGCTTTACCATTTACTGGCTGAGTACCTTGAGCAGTTACTTAATTTCTCTGTACTTCAGTTTTCTCATCTGTAAATGTGTATATAATAGTATCCACCTCATAATGTTGTTATGAGAATTACATAAAATATGTGTGTAATATGTGTAATGTATAGAGCAGAGCTCATGGCCCATAGACAGCTTTCAACTTTTTATCAGACAGACATGTCTCTCCAAGCAGGGAGAAAGCATCCAATGCATTATTTCAATTAAAGTGCTAGAAAATAGATGTGATACAATTTAATTTTATTTTCAAAAGGAGGCATGGAAATAACAAGGTTTAACTAAAAGAGTTCAATCTCTAATGGTAGAACTGATTATATTGTGGGACTTAAATGGGGGAGAAACTTTCAGTGAGGAGTCTTTCTAAGACACCACAGTTAATGGTCACCTCTAATAAGTTTCTGTTCCACCTACTGTTCAAGTTTGTCATTCAGGCATACAAATGCTCAAAATTATTTCTTAATTTGCAAGAAGAACATATTTTCTTCAGCTGCTCCTCACCAAGGCAACATTCTTAGAATTAGTAAATTATTTGTGGAGATGGTCTATATCCATCAAGTCAATTTCTTCCTTTTCATTTCCACTGCCATCATCTTAGACTAGAGATTCAATCCCTCTCCCCTAGACCACTTCATTAGCTTCCAAAATTCATGCAGTATTCTCCTTTTCTACAATCTATCCTCAACAGCAACGTAATATCTTTGGTAAAATACAACTTTGGCTAAATAATTTCTCTTTTCAATAATCTTTAGTGGTTTCCTGCCCCCTACAAAATTCAGTCAAAATTCTTGCCAGTCATTTAAAAGTATTCACATTCAGACCTCAGCCTGCCTTTACATAGCTTTCTCTCTTTCTTCTCTTCTATGTGTTTCCTCTAGTCCTTTCCTAAAAGACATATCACACATTTTCATCACTACACCTGTGGCCAGAATACTACCTCCCCTGATCTTAATGACCAGTCTAATATCAACTTTGAGATCTTCAACTCTAAGGCATCCATCATGTTCTCTAAATTCCTTTAACATTTAGCTCATACATTCTAAGTGATATCTAATAGTCACTCATAATTATTTATCTATATATTGAATCCCATCCATTTAAATTATATACCTTTTGAGAGAAGAGATAATGTCCTTCGACATAACTTGGGACATTTGAGTCAGGGTAATAGCTCAGCATGTATGAGTTATTATCTGAGACTCCATGAAGCTGGACTTAACTGGGCTTATTAGATAAATGTCAAAAACTGAATAATCAGGAGTGTATGAATATTATAGAAATTGCTAAGCTAACAAATGCAAGAATCTAGATTTGAACAGGTAAAATTATGAAAGAAAGATCAAAAACAGAGAGACAGAAGAAAGGCTTATGTGAATTCACAGATACATAAATGCATAAATTTCAGGGTTTTAAAAAAACCTTAATATGTAATCTAGTCCAACTGCATGTGATGTACGAGTTCCTTTGGTCACACTTCCTCATACTGCCTTATTCGATTTTGTGGCTTGTAGAGGATATATGCGTATATGTTGAATATTGGATAAATGAATGAAAGTTATTCCTTTTACTTATTGCTTAACATCCATAACATGACACTTTAAGGATTTGTTGTATTTTACTTTGCCTTTATAATAAAACCAGAGAAACCTAACAACTAAGTTACCTTTTTAGAATTCAACTGTGTTGTAAATATTATATATTTTTAGAAAGTATACCCTAAACCTGAGTAACTCTTTGCTCCAATTAGTCATTGTACTATTTAATGCACCTCAGTCACTCTATCAGAACACCAATCTACCATTTGGTACACTGAAATGTAAATGTTAATAAGGTTTTTCTGTTGTCCCAAAAAAGGTAATCCAACAGGGAGGCAAAGGGGTTTATAAGGAAAAGAACTTTTGATTGTGAATTTTGAGATTAGATCTGCTATTGACTAGCAGTGTAATTTGTAGTAACTTAACATCTCTGGGCCTCAATTGCCTTTTCTGTTAAACTAAGATAATAAAATCTTGTATCCTTGAGGGCAGAGACTAGAATGAATTAGCCTTTCAAATTTTATTCCACTTTGAAGAGTAATTATTCTAAGTAATTGTTGCTAATGGGACATTGATATCAGACTGTAAAGAATACTGTCATAATATCAGTTTAAAATAATATCAATTAAGCAAAGAAAGCAACCTGATGAATTTAAGCACTAGCAGGAGGAATCTCATCAAAGCTTCTGGTCATTATGTTGGCTAAGAAGTGGAAAGAAGGAAAATAATATCGAGGCCATAATAAGTATTTCACGCTAGATTACATAAAATAAACCTAGACTCATTTAGATAAAAATATTATAATAAGGAAACCCACCCTCTTAGCCTATCGAATCAACTTAATTTAATTTGACACATATTTATTAAACCACTTTTATGTGAGGTACTGTGCAAGTTTCAGAAAGGAATATTTCATTATCCTTTCAATCTAGGTACTTATGGTTTAGTGGGAGCAGGCAGATATTTATGCATATTAATAATGCAAGTCGTACTAGAATAAGGGTAAGCCAGAATTGAAAAGAAGTTCTATGGGGTTATAAGGAAAAAAAAAAGACTAATGACTAGGAAGATCTGGGAGGAGGTGCAGCTGAGACTGTGAAATTTGAACTTACTCTTGAAGAATGGATAGAAATTTGATCGCCTCTGTCTTGGGGTAGGGATAGGATCAGTCGGTGAGAAATGAACTGCAGGCAAGGCAGAAAGAATACAATGAACATACAACAGAAAGGGCTGGGAAATAACAGGGAGCATCAAGAGTTTTAGGGGAATATTAGTGAGAAATAAAGCTAAAAGTGTGAATTAAAAGGCAAGTTCCCAGTATCCCAATTCGTAATTGGTTTTTTAAAAACAGTAGTGCTTCCACTTGCTTCAACCTAAGTAAATGTGATTCTGCTCTCAGAACTCTAGAGGGCAGTCTGGCACTTCCTACTAGGGATTGGAAACTAAAACACAAATTTTTTCATTCTAAATATTATTAACACTTTGTAGACATTAATGGGGTTTTTCTACACATAACCAAAACAACTGATCAATTTTGCCAAATCATTAACAAAACTCGTTGTTACTGGTGTCATATTGACAAAAACTATAGTTGGTTGACTTAAAATTTTCACTTTTCAGGCAAATCCTTTAGTATCTAAAAGAGATATTATCTAAAGATAGTATCTAAAGAGATATAATATTCTCTTTACTGAGATCTCATTGCAAAAATTGTTTTATAGTGACTAGGGTGATTAAGTATCAGTCCTATTTTACAGGTGAATAAATAAATATAGAGTGAGACAATAGATCAATAATATTTATATAGTAAGTCAAAGGAGGACGCTGAAACAACTAATTTTGGAGAAAGCTATCATTAGTTTCAAGGAGATTGAATACATTTCTCCCATTTCAGGTGCTTTTGCCATTGCATTTAAACACAACAAAAACCCCTTGTAAATAATGCAATTTGATTTGCTATAAATAAGAATAATTACTTGCGTACACATAAGTGCTTTCACATATATTACCTTGTTTAATCTTCATAAAAACTCACATAATAGACACTGAGCATATTAGTATTCTTATTTTAAAGACTGCTAACTGAAACTCAAAAGGGTTAGTTGGTTGTCTAAAGTTATGAAACCAGTAAGTAACAAAACCAGGACTAAATTAGAACCTAATATTGTCACTGCCTAGTCCATTACTATATGTACTATACCTACTACCTACCTTAGTTTTATGAAATTTAACACTTTTCGGCAGTTTGAGATAGTCATAAAAAATAGCTTACAAGTATTTGTCACTGTACAAACCCTCATTGAGAGAGAGACAGCAAGTCACATTCAAAGAAAAACAAAAACACAAATTATGTTTTGATGGTTTTGGTCACTGATCCGAGTGTTCTCTGAAATTAGGGAGAAAATTGTACATGAATAAAGGGTCATAAGTATTTTTGTTATTGGTATTAATAGAACAAATGGGCTGGATAAAGAAAGATGACATTTTAGTTGTAGCCCTGGGTCATACAGAAAACCGCACATTTACACACAAATTATTGTAACAAAGTGTGTCACTAGGAAATAAAAGTTGTTAAGAAAGAATAATATTTTTATTGTTGGAAGTTATGATGCTTACTTTAGTAATTCAAGCTTGGTACTTGAAATACTGTCCTTGCCAGCACTTTAAAAAAATATATTGACGATAGGAAATGCCAGCTCAGGATAAGATAGACACATTTCTGTTTAAATTGCTCTCCCTCCAACAATCTTCTTTATTCTGGGAAAGAGTCCAATTATGACAATCTCATGTGTTCTTGGGTGTAGATTTTTTCATTTGAGGAGCATCAAAGCAGCCCTAAGGGTTTCTTTAAAAAAGGACAGGAGCCTGAGAGGAAGACTTCAAAAAGTTGGCAAGGAGACAAATAAAATACACTTCACTTTTAAATGAATGCAAAACACTGTGAAACTGTGTCTTAGAGATTATTCCCAACATGTAATTTTAAAAATATTGGCTAGTGTTCACAAAGAAGAGGGCACGCTTACCCCTAACCTCCAAATAACAAGCATTCACAATGTCCTTTTCATTAAGATTCTCATTTGTAAGTTTAAACTTGTTATTTTTATTAGGCAAACATTTTAATGTCTTGGGAAAAGGGAAAAACAAAACCATTTTTCTCCTCCGTCCTATTTTAAGTGAAGTAATTGAGATGATTATCTTCCATTTATAATTTGAAAAGTCTCTAGTTAATAGATTTTGGGTGGATGGGGGATGAGCTTCACTTTTCTAAAAAAGCTTAATTTAAACATGAATGTATAGCTTGCAGTGGAAAAGTGGGTTTTAAAAATTTCCATTCAGAGCAAAAAGTAAAGAGAAACATGGATCTTCTCCTACTGCCTAAGTTATTTACTTATATTTCTTTCCTCATGGTGTTCATAGGATTGTCTTACCTACTGAAGAAAGTACACTTGTCAGAACTCTTCACAATTCATCAGTAATAATATCTCATTGGCATAGAAGGAATATAGCTAGTCAAGCAAAATCCCTTGTTTCTCTCAGATTTGACTGGATTACTGACTTTTTCCCCTGAGGGAGCTAGAACTGAATTTAGAAATGTTGATTTTAGTGACATTCTCATGATCCCAAAGTTCCACAATAATTTTCTGCTTCTGATAATTTCTGTGGACATAACCTCATATTATAAGTGAACATTTGAGAGAAAGAAAAACAATTCTTAAAAATAAAAGACTGAGCATGTGATACAAAAAAAAGATAAATGGGTGAATAATGATTAACTTTAAGATAAATCTTTAGAAAATGCTTCACATAATAGTGTGGCTGATCTGTTACTACTTATAACTATACTGGTAGTCTGTGTCTTTAGCAAGCCTTCACTCTCTTTTCTTGCATAAGATGGACTAATTTCTTCATTTGAAAACTAACTCTGGCAGTAGGTCAGTCTCCAAAACTCCAAAGCAAAAAGAAAACAAGTTCAATTACATTGTGTTAAATTATATGACTAATTAAAGGACACATATATGAGACATTCGATAGCATAGTGGACACTACTTTCAATTAGATCTTCAGTAAGCAAGTGTCTTAGTCCATTTTGAGTTGCTATAGCAGAATACCTGAGACTGAGCAATTTATAAAGAACAGAGATCTATTTTTTACAGTTCTGAATGCTGGGTGGCCCATATTGTGTGAGGGCCTTCTTGATAATTCATTCTGTGATAGAAGGAAGAAGGGCAGGGCAGCACACACACACAAAAGAGGAGAAAAGCGGTACAAACACATCTTTTTAATCAGCAGACCACTCCATCAATAATAGCATTAATGTATATATGAGCGCAGAGCCCTCATGACCTAATCACCTCTTAAAGATTTCACCTTTCAATACTGTGGCTTTGGGAGTTAAGTTGTCAACACATGATTTGGGGGGGCGGGGATACATTTAAACTACCACAGAAAAAAAAAAGTGTTCTCTGAAGAGGTAATTCTTGTTAGAGTATGTTATAAGAAATACAAAGATTTCTATGAGAAGACTACCATAAGGAAATTTCAAAATGTAGCTCAAGTAGTTAAATGTTTTGAAATAATGGATTGAGTTATTTAAGAATGATTACATAAATGGTAGTGAACACCTACCAAGTTTTAAAAAAAACATTTTAAGTAGGTTTATCTTTCTAGTATTAACTGGTCAACAGTTTCAAGGATACTTAAGACTGTTTCTAATAGAGGAAATATAACTTGTTTACTGTACAAAGTTGTTGAGGTAAAGAATGAAAATAAAGTATGCTAAGATGCAACCTTGGTTAACACTGGAATTCTCCTTCTATCTAAGCTTACTATACTCACAGTATTGTAAAAACAATTCTGAAGAGGAATAGCCTATAAACTATTTTGAGGTTGTACAATTTGACCCATACATTTGTTCCGAAAATAAGGTAATAATAGATTGACCAGTGACAAACACAATCTGATTTTTAGAAATATTAGTGATGATTTATGCACTCATTATGTACCAGGCTGTGTGCTCAGCATTTTAAAATATATTATCTAAGTTAATCCCTCTATAAATTCTATGAAGTGAGAACTAAATTATTATTATATCATTTTGCATATGAGGAAGTTTAGGTATCAAAAATGATGTTAAGTAACAGTCAAATCACTTTCTAGTAAGAGGGTGCCAGGACATAAGCAAGGTTAGTCTGTGTTATTTGGTTGTTTTCATGCTGCTAATAAAGACATACCTGAGACTGGGTAATTTATAAAGCAAAGAGATTTAATGAATTCACAGTCCCACATGGCTGGGGAGGCCTCAAAATCATGGTGGAAGTCAAAGGAGAAGCAAAACTACATCTTATATGGTGGCAGGTAAAAAAGACTGTGTGCAGGGGAACTCTTTTTTTATAAAACCATCCGATATCTTGAGACTTATTCACTATCATGAGAACAGCATGGGGAAGACTCACTCCATGATTCAGTTACCTCCCACCAGGTCCTTGGATTGACACATGGGAAATGTGGGAGCTACAATTCAAGATGAGATTTGGGTGGGAACACAGCCAAACCAACCATATCATTCCACATCTGGCCCTTCCCAAATCTCATGTCCTCATATTTCGGAATCAGTCACGCCTTCCCAACAGTCCCTCAAAGACTTAACTCATTTCAGCATCAACTCAAAAGTCTACGGTCCAAAGTCTCATCTGAGAGAAGGCACAAGTTTCTTGTGTGAGATAGTAGTTTTTAAAATTTAGTCTTATATTTTTATGAAAACTGGTGTGAGACTTTTAAAGAAATTCCTGTAAGACTTAAGCCTTAGTGGTCCTCAATGTTTGAGTGAAAAAAAAGCCTCTTTAAAAATTAGGCAGGACATGATGGTTTCCAGCTTCATCCATGTCCCTACAAAGGACATGAACTCATCCTCAGCAAACTATTGCAAGGACAAAAAACCAAACACCGCATGTTCTCACTCATAGATGGGAATTGAACAATGAGAACACTAGGACGCAGGAAGGGGAACATCGCACACTGGGGCTTGTCGTGGGGTCAGGGGAGGGGGGAGGGAAAGCCTTAGTAGATATACCTAATGTAAATGACGAGTTAATGGGTGCAGCACACCAACATGGCACATGTATGCATATGTAACAAACCTGCACGTTGTGCACGTGTACCCTAGAACTTAAAGTACAATAAAAAATAAAATAAAAAATAAAAATTAGGTAAGACATCAGAAAAATGTCTAAAAGGTTCCAGGTCCTTAATGCTACACAGAAACACCAAAAAGCAACTAGACACTTGTTAAAATAGCATTCCAGAAAGTCAGGAAGAAAGTCACACATCTAGAACTAACAAATGAACGCTCAGTCATGAAACAGTGACATTCAAAACTGTAAAATTTTCATTGTAGTTTTATTTGCACTTGCCCTATCCCCCACCACTGCAGTATGGTCTTGGATTGGAGGAGGCAGGAGCCCAGTTCCACATTTACACCCATGATCCTGAAAGATCACAGCAAAACTTATTTTCAAAGTTCTAACCCTGTCTGGGGCTGCCTGAAGAACTGACATCTGTTTTGCATAACTCAGAGGTCATGAGAGAAAAGTATTGTAACTGACTGCAAGAAAAAAATTATTGTTCAATATCCCTAATTAACATAGTTGCAAAAATTTTAGGCAAAATACTAGCAAACTAAATGTTGCAACACATTAAAAAGATCACAACCGGCCGGGCGCGGGATCGAGACCACAGTGAAACCCCGTCTCTACTAAAAATACAAAAAATTAGCCGGGCGTGGTGGCGGACGCCTGTAGTCCCAGCTACTCGGAGAGGCTGAGGCAGGAGAATGGCGTGAACCCGGGAGGCGGAGCTTGCAGTGAGCCGAGATTGCGCCACTGCACTCCAGCCTGGGCGACAGAGCAAGACTCCGTCTCAAAAAAAAAAAAAAAAAAAAAAAAAAAAAAAAGATCACAACCATGACCAAGTGGGATTTATTCCTATGATATGAGAATGGTTCAATCTAAATAAATCAATAAATGTGATGTACTACACTAACAGAATGAAGGAAAAAAATATATGTCCATCTCAATAGATGTAGAAAAAGCATTTCATGAAATTAACCTTTCTATGATTAAAAAGAAACCTCTCAACAAATTAGATATAGAAGTAATGCACTTTACCGTAATAAAGACCAAATATGACAAGCTCACAACTAACATTATGCTCAGTGTTGAAAAGCTTTAAACATTTTTCTCTAAGACTAGGAACAAAACAAGAATTATCACTGTCTCCACTTCTGTTTTCAACAGAGTTCTCGAGGTCCTATCTAGAGCAGTAAGGCAAGAAAAAAATAAATGAAAGGCATATATATTGGAAATGAAGAAGTAAAAGTATCTCCATTTGAAGATAACATAATATTTTAAAAAGGTAACTATATGAGTTGTTTGATGTGTTAATCAACTTGATTGTAACTATTACTTTACAATGGATATGTATATCAAAACATCAGGTGTACGCCTTAGATATATAAATTTTTTATTTCTTAATATACCTCAATAAAGGTGGAAAAACACATGAAAACAAACACTATAAGAAATATTTTTTTAATTAACAAAACAAAAAGGAGGGTAGTAATTCAGAAAATGATAAATGAAAAAGCTATGAACACACAGCAAACAAATTTTAAAATGGCAAAAATAAGTCATTTTCTATCATTGATTACTCTCTATGTAAATAGATTAAAGTTCCCAAACAAAATACATAAATTGACTGAATGGATGGAAAAGGGCATTCAAATGCGTGCTATCCACAAGTGACTCACTTTAGATTTAAGGACACAAATAAGTCGAAAGTAAAAGGAAGGAAGTAGATATTCCATGCAAATATTAAAGAAAAAAGAGGTGAAATGTAGATACTCATAAGAGAAAATAATGGACTTTAAGTAACAATATACTACAAGAGATAATGGCATTATATATTAATAAAAATGTCAACTTTCCAAGAATATATAACAGTCTAAGCAGATGTGCATCAAACATAAGAACTCCCAAATATATCAAAAATACACTGACATAACTGAAGGAAAAAAATAGGTGGCTCTACAGTCATGGTAGACACGTCATTACTCTGCGTTCAATAATGGATGAGATAATTAACAAGAAGGTCAATAAGAAAACAGCGAACTTGAACAGTACTACAAACCAATTAAATTAGATCAGATGATAGCTCATTGTAGTTTTGATTTGCATTTCTCTGATGATCAATGGTGTTGAGCACCTTTTCATATTGTCTGCCATTTGTATACCTCCTTTTGAGAAATGTCTATTCAAATTTTTTAACCCTCTTCTGATAGGATTATTAGATTTTTTTTCTGTAGAGTTATGTAAGCACCTTATATATCTTGGTTATTAATCCCTTGTCAGATGGGTAGTTTGAAAATATTTTCTCCCGTTTTGTAGGTTGCAGCTTCACATTGTTGATTGTATTCTTTGCTATGCAGAAGGTTTTTAACTTGATGTGATCCCATTTTTCCATTTTTGCTTTGGTTGCCTGTGCTTGTGAGATATTGCTCAAGAAATTTTTGCCCAGATCAATGTCCTTGAGGTTTTCCCCAAAGTTTTCTTGTAGCAGTTTTAGGGTTTGAAGTCTTGGATTTCAGTTTTTAATTAATTTTGATTTGATTTTTATATATGGTGAGAGATAGGGGTCTAGTTTTATTCTTAAGCATATGGATATCCAGCTTTTTCAGCAACATTTCTTGAAGAGACTGTCTTTTCCCCAGGGTACTTTCTTAGAACTTTTGTCACAAATAGGTTTTCTGCAGGTGTGTGGATTTGTTTCTGTGTTTTCTATTCTGATCCATTTGTCTATGTGTCTGTTTCCATGCCAGTACCTTGCTGTTTTGGTTACTATACCTTCATAGTATAATTTGAAGTCAGGCAATGTAATTCCTCCAATTTTGTTCTTTTTGCTTAGGATAGCTTTGTCTAGTCTCTCTTTCGTGGTTCCATGTAAATTTAGAATTTTTTTTTTCTATTTCTGTGAAGAATGTCATTGGTATATTGATACAGATTGCACTGAATTTATAGATTTCTTTGGGTATCACGGAAATTTTAACAATGCTGATTTTTTTCCACTTCATGAACATGAAATATCTTTTCATCTTTCAGTGTTCTCTTCTGTGTTTTACAGTTTTCATTATGGAGCTCTTTACTTCTTTGGTTAGGTTAACTCCTAGGTATTTAATTTTATGTGTGGCTATTATAAATAAATTTTTTAAAAAATTTATGTTCCACATTGTACACTGTTGGCATATAGAAATGCTACTGATTTTTGTATGTCGATACTGGCATATTGGTTTTGTATCCTGAAACTTCTTTTATCAGTTCTAATAGTTTTCTTGTAGAATCTTTAGGTTTTTCCAAATATAAGATTATATTATCTGTAAACAAGGATAATTTGACTTCTTCCTTTCCAATTTGGATGTCATTTATATCTTTATCTTGTCTAAGTGCTCTAGCTAGGACTTCCAGTACTATGTTGAGTAACAGTGGTGAAACTGGGCATCCTTGTGGTGTTCCAGATCTTAGAGAAAAGGGTTTCAGGTTGGCTCCATTCGGTTAATACTAGCTGTGGGTCTGTCATATATGACTTTTTATTAGGCTAAGTTATGTTTCTTCTATGCCCAGTTTTTTGGAGGTTTTTATTGTGAAAGGATGTTGAATTTTATCAAGTGCTTTTTCAGCATCAATTGAAATGATTATTTGGTTTTTATCATTTGTTCTCTCGATATGATGTATCACATTGATTGATTTGCATATGTTAAATCATTGTTACATTACAGGGATAAATCCCACTTGGTCATAATGAGTAATCTTTCCAATGTATTGTCAAATTCAGTTTGCTAGTATTTTGTTGAAATTTTTATATCAATATTCATCAGAGATATTGGTCTGCATTTTTTTTTAATGTGTCCTTTTCTGCCTTGAGTATCAGGATAATACATGCCTCATAGAATGAGTTTGGAAGTATTACTTCCTCTTCTATTTTTTTGTAGTTTGAGTGGGATTGGTCTTAGTTGTTCTTTAAATGTTTGGTAGAATTCAACAGTGAAGCCATCAGGTCCCGGGCTTCCCTTTAGTGAGAGAATGTTTACTGCAGCTTTGATCTTGTTACTTGTTATTGATCTGTTCAGGTTTTATATTTCTTCATGGTTCAATCTTGGTAAGTTGTATGCATCTAGGAATTTTTCCATTTCTTCTAGATTTTCCAACATGTTGGTGTGTAGTTGCTCATTGTAGAAACTAATGATTCTTTGAATTTCTGTGGTATCAGTTGCAATGTCACCATTTTCATTTTTGACTTTATTTATTTGGATCTTCTCTGTTTTTCTTAGTCTGGCAAAAGGTTTGCCAATTTTAACTATTTTACAAACCAACTTTTCATTTTGTTGACACTTTGTATTGTTCTCTTTGTTTCAACTTTATTTATGCTCTATTTTTTAATATTTATTTTCTTCTACTAATTTTGGGTTTGGTTTGCTCTTGTTTTTTTAATTCTTTAAGATGCATGATTCTTTATTTGAAGATTTTCATCTTATATGATGTATGGACTTACATCTGTAAACTTCCTTGTTAGTGCTGCTTTTGCTGTATTCCATTGGTTGTGGTATGCTGTGTTTCATTATCATTTGCTTCAATAATTTTTTCATTTTTTTCCTTAATTTCTTCATTGACCCACTGGTCATTCTGGAGTATATTACTTAATTTTCATGTATTTTTATAGTTTCCAAAAATGCCTCTTGGTATTAATTTCTAGTTTTATTCCTTATTTTTTATTTTATTCTGAGAAGATGCTTGATATTATTTCCATGTTTGTAATGTTTTAAGACTTCTTTTGTGACTTAATATAGTGTCTATGTTTGAGAATGATCCATGTGCTGAGGAAAAGAATGTGTATTTTGCAGCTCTTGGATGAAATGATCTGTTAATATTTATTAGATTTATTTGGTCTATGGTACAGATTAAGTCTAGAGTTTCTTTGTTAATTTTGTCTGAAAGATCTGTCCAATGCTGAAAGTGGTGTGTTGAAATCTTCAGCTATTGTTGTATTGGGGCCTATCTCTCTCTTTAGCTCTAATAATACTTGCTTTATATATCTGGGTGCTCCAGTGTGGGGTACATAGATGTTTAAAATTGTTATATCCTCTTGCTGAATTGACCTCCTTATCATTATATAGTGACCTTTTTCGTCTCTTATAGTTTTTATCTTGAAATCTATTTTATCTGATATAAGTATAGCGACTTCTGCCCTTTTCTGGTTTCTATTTGCACGAGATAACTTTTTCCATCTCTTTATTTTCAGTCTATGTATTTCTTTATATGTGAAGTGTGTTTCTCATAGGTAACAGATAAATGGGTCTTCTTTCTTCATCCAGCCAGTCTACCTCTCTTGATTGGAGTTTATAGTACATTTACATTCTACGTTATTATTGATAGGTAAAGACTTACTCTTGCTATTTTGTTATTTGTTTTGGGGATGTTTTGTGGTCTTCTCTTACTTCTCTCTTTATTCCTGTCTTCCTCTACTAAAGGTAATTCTCTCTTTTGGTATGATTTAGTTTCTTGCTTCTTGTTTTTTGTGTATCCATTGTATGCTTTTTCATCTGTGGTTACCATGAGGCTGGCAAATATCTTATAGCCTTTTGTTTTAACCTGATATAACCTGATAACAAATAAGCACTATTTGCATAAACAAACAAAAATCTAATTTAAAAAACTCGCCTTAACTTCGTCCTCCTGCTTTTTAACATTTGGCTGTTTTCGTTTATATTTTATTGTACTTACTAAGTTTCCAAAATTTGTCATATTTGTTATCTTTGATTGGTTCATTATTTAGTTTTTTATTTAAAATAAGGATAGTTTACACACTACAGTTATGGTGTTATAATATTCTGTGTTTTTCTGTGTTTGTACTATTACCAGTAAGTTTTGTATATTCATGTGATCATTTTTTGCTCATTAATGTTCTTTTTTATGATTGAAGTATTTCGTTTAGTGTTTCCTATAGGATGGGTCTGGTACTAATGAAATCTCTTAACCTTTATTTGTCTGTGAAGTCTTTATCCTTCACGTTTGAAAGATATTTTCACCAGATATACTATTCTAGGGTACAAGTTTTTCCTTCAGCGTTTTAAATATTTCATGTCACTCTCTCCTGGCCTGTAAAGTTTCCACTGAAAAGTCTTCTGCCAGAAATATTGGAGCTCCATTGTATGTTATTTGTTTATTTACTTTTGCTGCTTTTATAATTCTTTATTTTATACCTTTGAGAGTTTGATTATGAAATGCCTTGAATTAATTTTCTTCGGGTTAAATCTGCTTGGTGTTATATAATCTTCATGTACTTAGATATTGATATCTTTCTCTAGATTTGGAAAGTTTTCTGTTATTATACCTTTGAATACACTTCCTACCCCTATCTTTTTCTCTATCTCCTTTTTAGAGGCCAATAACTCTTAGATTTGCCCTTTTGAAACTATTTTTTAGATTCTATAGGAATGCTTTATTACTTTTATATTTTTTTATTTTGTCTCCTCTGACTGTGTATTTTCAAATAGCCTGTCTTAAAGCTCACTAATTCTTTCTTCTGCTTGATTTATTCTGCTATTAAATGGCTCTGATGCATTCTTCCGTATGCTAATTGCATTTTTCTGGTCCACAATTTCTGCCTGATTCTTTTTAATTATTTTGATCTCTTTGTTAAATTTATCTGATGGGATTGTGAAATTCTTCTATGTGTTATCTTGAATTCTTTGAGTTTCCTAAACATAGCTATGTTGACTTCTCTGTCCAAAAGGTCACATATCTCTGTTTCTCCAGGATTGGTCTCTCATGCCTTATTTATTTCATTTGTTGAAGTAATGTTTTCCATGATGGTGATCATGCTAGTAGATGTTCTTAGGTGTCTACACATTGAATAATTAATTAGACATTTATTGTTGTCTTCACTGGCTGGGCTTCTTTGTAGTCATCCTTCTTTGTAAGGTTTTCCAGATTTTGAATGAACTTGGATGTTGTTATCTAAGCTGTATCTGCTTCAGGGGCCACCCCAAGCTCAGTAACACTATGGTTCTTGCAGTCTCATAGAGGTATTACCTTCATGGCCTTGATCAAGATCTGTGAATATTCTCTGGATTACCAGGCAGACTCTTGCTCTCTTCCTTTACTTTATCCCAAACATACAGAGTCTCTCCCTCTCTCTCTCTCACTCTCTCCCTCTCTTTCTCCACCTAAATCTGGGGATAGAGTTACACAAGCAACCATGAGGATATGACTGTTATGACTGCACTGGGTTAGACCTGAGGCAAGCGCAGCAATGGGTCTCTTCCGAAGCCTGTTATAGCCACTACCTAGCTACTGCCTATGTTTGCTCAAAGGCCTAGCCTTTTTTTTCAGGGTGACAAGGACCCCCAGGCTCTGGTTGGCTGCAGAAATACCATCCAGGAGTCAGATACTAGAGTCAAAACCCTTAAAGGTCTGTTTGGTATTCTATTGTATTGTGGCTAATTGGCACCGAAACCACAAGATGTAATTATTTCCACACTTTCCCCTTCTTTCTAAAGGCAGAGGAACCTCACCCCATAGCCACTGCCATACCTGGCCATGAGGAGTACTTTCAGACTACCACCAATGTTCCCTTAAATTCCAAGGTCTCTTAAGTCAGCTTGTGTTAAATGCTGCATGGTCTGGGACTCATCCTTTAGAATAGCTCTGGCCCAGCACACGTCCAGAAATGCTAAGGGTGAAGTTTTGGAATCAGGAACCCCAAGAAGCCACTTGGTGCTCTACCCCACTGTGGCAGTGTTGATACCTAAAGTTAGCAAGTCTCAGAGGCTCAGCGAGGCCTTTCATGTAGTACCTGAGTATCACTGATGATTATTCAGGGCCCAGGACTCTTCAATTAGCAGGTGATGGATGCCAGAAAAACTGGGTCATTTCTTTCAAGGCAGTAGATGCCTTTCTAACCTAGGGTGTGTCTAGAAATATGGTCTGGGAGATAGTCCTGGAACAAGGGCCTCAGAAGTCTGACTGCTGCCTTATTCTGCTGTAGCCCAGCTGGTATTCAGCATGAAAGACAAAGCCCTCCCCATTATTACTTCTCTTCTTAAACAGAAGGAAGGTACGTTAGTTGGTTCCTGTATCACTATAAAGAAATACCAGACACTGGGTGATTTATTTTTTACCATCTCACACCAGTTAGAATGGCGGTCATTAACAAGTCAGGAAACAACAGGTGCTGGAGAGGATGTGGAGAAATAGGAACACTTTTACACTGTTGGTGGGACTGTAAACTTGTTCAACCATTGTGGAAGTCACTGTGGCGATTCCTCAGGGATCTAGAAGTAGAAATACCATTTGACCCAGCCATCCCATTACTGGGTATATACCCAAAGGATTATAAATCATGCTGCTATAAAGACACATGCACACGTATGTTTATTGCGGCATTATTCACGATAGCAAAGATTTGGAACCAAGCCAAATGTCCGACAATGATAGACTGGATTAAGAAAATGTGGCACATGTACACCATGGAATACTATGCAGCCATAAAAAATAATGAGTTTGTGTCCGTTGTAGCCACATGGATGAAACTGGAAACCCTCATTCTCAGCAAACTATTGCAAGGACAAAAAACCAAACACCGCATATTCTCACTCATAGGTGGGAATTGAACAATGAGAACACGTAGACACAGGAAGGGGAACATCACACACCGGAGCCTGTTGTGGGGTGGGGGGAGGGGAGAGGGATAGCATTAGGAGATACACCTAATGTTAAATGACGAGTTAATGTGTGCAGCACACCAACATGGCACATGTATACATATGTAACAAATCTGCACGTTGTGCATATGTACCCTAAAACTTAAAGTATAATAAAATAAATAAATAAATGAATAAATATATAATAAAGAGAAAAAAAGTTTTAATTGGCTTATGTTTCCATAGGCTATACAGATGGCATGGCAGCATCTGCTTCCGGGGAGTCCTTAGGGAGCTATTACTCATGGTGGAAAGCAAAGTGAAAGCAGGTGTCTTACATGGCAGGAGCAGGACCAAGTGAGAGAGAGGAGGAAGGTGTCACCCACTTTTAAACAACTAGATATTGTGAAAACTCCATCATGAGAACAGCACTATGGGGATGGTGCTAAACCGTGAGAAAATGCCCCCATGCTCCCATCCCCTCCCACCAGGCCCCACCTCCAATGCTGAAAATTACAAATCAATGTGAAATTTGGATGGGGACACAGATCCAAACCATATCAAAAGGAGTCTCTTTGGGAGCAGTGAGCTGTGCCATCTGGGATTAGGGGAGGGCTGATGCCAGCATTCCCCTGGCTGACCCAGCTGATGTCTCTGTATGTCATATGCCCACCCAGTCCACTATCTCTGGGCCTAGTTCAACTCTAGGACTCCCCTAAGAGTTGCAGTTCTTATGACCTAGACTGCCTTTCAAGTTTACTTGGAGGCACAGAATGCTGTATCTCTTCATGGCAAGGTTTGCAGGCACTCAATTTCTGACGCTGAGATCAGGGATTCCCCTCTGGCTAGGGCTGGTTTAAATTCTCCCTTCGTGAGAGGGTGTCGTATGAGTTTGGTCCGGTTTTTCTTTCTGCTATAACACTACATCACTGAATTCAGGGTCTCATAATTTTTGTGTACTTCTTCCTGCTATAACACTACATCACTGAATTCAGTGTCTCATAATTTTTGTGTTCTTCTTCCCCCAGCATCCAGAGAATCTCTCTGCATCACAACATGGCTATGGGACACTTCTCAGAAAAATTCATATGCATGGCCAATGAGCATGCGAAAAAATGCTCAACATCACTAATCTTCAGAGAAATGCAAATCTAAACCACAATAAATACCATCTTACAAAAGTCTGAATGACTATTATTAAAAAGTAAAAAAATAACAGACGCTGGTGAGCTGTAGAGAAAAGAGATTGCTAATATACTGTTTCTGGAAATGTAAGTTGGTTCAGCCACTGTAGAAAGCAGTTTGGTGATTTTTCAAAGAACATAAAACAGAACTACCATTCAACCCAGCAATACCATTATTGTGTATATAGCCAAAGGAATGTAAATTATTCTACTATATAGACACATGCAAACCTATGTTCACTGCAGCACTATCTGCAATACCAAAGACATGGAATCTCCCTAAATGCCCATCAAATGTAGACTGGATAAAGGAAATGTGGTACACATACACAATGAAATAATATGCAGCCATAAAAAAACAACAAGATAATGTCATTTGCAGCAACATTCTAAGTGAACTAATGCAGGAACGGAAAACGAAATACCACGTTTTCACTTATAACCGGGAGTTAACCTTTGTGTACATGGGGCCACCAAGCAGAGAACAATAGACACTGGACCCTACTTGATGGTGGAGGATAAGAAGAGGGTGAAATCTACCTATCACATATTATGCTTATTATCTGGGTGATGAAATAATCTGTAAACCATACTCCTATGACAAGCAATTTACCAACAAAACAAACCTGCACATGTATCCCTGAATCTAAAAAGAAAAGTTTAAAACAAGGAAAGTAAAAAACAAAACACATGTTAATTGATTATCAGTTAAGTATCAACAATTATGTATGACCTTTTAGTGAAAAACAGACCATGTATACAACGTGGTTCTATAATATAACAATAAAGTTTACTGTATCTTTTTTTCTTTTATTTATTTCAGTAAGTTTTGGGGAACAGATTGTGTTTGGTTACCTGAATAAGTTCTTTAGTGGTGATTTCTGAAATTTTGGTACACCCATCACCCAAGCAGTGCACAGTGTTAGCTCACTTTTTGATGGGGTTGTTTTATTTTTTTCTTTTTCTTGCTGATTTGTTTGGATTCCTTGTAGATTATGGATATTAGTCCTTTGATGGATGTATATATTGCCATTTTCTCTCACTCTGTGGGTTTTCTGTTTACTCTATTGATTGTTTATTTTGCAGTGCAGAAGTTTTAAAAATTAAGTCCCATCAATTTATGTTTGTTTTTGTTGCATTTGCGTTCGTGTTCTTGGTCACGAAGTCTCTGCCTAAGCCAATATTTAGAAGAATTTTTCCAACGTTACTGTCTAGAATTTTTGTGGTTTCAGGTCCTAGATTTAAGTCTTTCATCTATCTTGAGTTGATTTTTGTATAAGGTGAGAGACAAGGATCCAGTTTCATACTTGTAGATGTGGCTTCCCAATTGTCTCAGTACCATTTGTTGAATAAGACGTCCTTTCCCCACTTTATGTTTTTGTTCATTTTGTCTAAGATACGTTGGCTGTAAGTAATTTGCTTTATTTCTGGGTTCTCCATCCTGTTCCATTAGTCTATGTGCTTATTTTTATACCAGTACCAGGCTGTTTTGGTAACTATGGCCTTTAGATTTGTCTGATATAAGAATAGGTACTCCTGCTTGCTTTTGGTGTCCATTTGTATAGAATATCTTTTTCCACCCCTTTACCTTAAGTTTATGTGAGTCCTTATGTCTTAGGTTAGTCTCTTGAAGACAACAGATAGTTGGTTGGTGAATTCTTATTCATTCTGCCATCCTATATCTTCTTAGTGGAGCATTTAGGCAATTTACATTCAACGTTAGCATTGAGATGTGAGGTACTATTCTATTCACTGCACTATTTTTTGACTGAATACCTTGTTTTATTTTTTTCCATTGTGTTGTTTTTCCAGTTTCTCTGGCAGCCCTCCCAAAGGACCCCTGTGAGACAAATTCAGAAATAACTTTCCTTGGGACCGAGAGTGACCACAGGGCTCTTCCCACTGCTTCTTCTACCCCCATATTTTGCTCAGCTCTCTAAATTTGTCTCAGATCCAGGTAAGGACAAATCCTTTTCCTGTAATCTGGACCTTCAGGTTCCCCAGTGAGGGTGTTTATTCGGGGATGAACAATCCTTCTTTCACGTTTTCACACTTTGGGCACTCACAGATTTCTAGCTGTCTCCCAGAGCCTGCAGCAGCAATCCACTTCCTTCAAATTGTCTGTGGATTCTCTTGGCTTTTCTGTTATGTTCCTGTAGTGGTTCTTGGAGCAACAGTTCATGAGTTCATGAGTCATCCCGTGCTGCTCTGTTCATCCAAGTGGGAGCTGCAAGTTAGTTCTGCCTCTTATCCTCCATTTTTTCCTAACTACGATATCAATTTTTGTGTTTTTATATGTTTAGATGCAAACATAACATTGTGTTAAAATATCCCACAGTATTCAGTACCATAACACTCTGTACAGGTTAGCAGCCTAGGAGCCATAGGCTGTATCATATAGCCTAGGTATGTAGCAGTCTATAGCATCTAGGGTTATGTAAGTACACTCTATGATGTTTGCCTGAAAAGATCACCTAATCATGCATTTCTCAGAATGTACACCTACCTTTAATTATGCATCACTGTAATGCAATAGCTCATCTCCCCTTTTTAAAACAAACCTTTTGAATGAAGTTTATTTTTACTTAAAGTTTTAAAATAGAATAAAATGAGAGAAAGATTCCAACACAATAATAGTTGGGAACTTCAACACCCCACTCTCAGTATTGAACAGAATATGTAGACAAATATTCAACGAGGGAACATTAGACTTAATCTGTACTATGGACCAAGTTGTCTTAACAGATATTAACAGAATATTTCACCCAACGGCCACAGAATACACATTTGTCTTATCAGCATGTGAATCATTCTCCAGAATAAACCATATCTTATGCCATAAAACAATTTTCAACAATTTTTAAAATGAAAATTATATCAACTATATTTTTAGACCACAGTAGAATAAAACTAAAAATAAATAACAGGATGAAATTAGGAAAGCATACAAATGCATGGAAATTAAACATGCTCCTAAACAATTATTGAGTCAATTAAAAAGTTAAGAAGGAAATTTAAAAATTTTTGAAACAAATAAAAATGAAGACACAAAATACCAAAACTATGAGATAGAGAATAATCAATGCTAAGAGTAAAGTTTACGTCAAAAAATATTTCTACATGGAATAGTAAAAAGATTTTAAATAACCTAATAACGTTATCTCAAGGAAATAGAAATGTAACAACAAACGAAACCCCAAATTAGTAGAAAAAAAAATAAATATTAGACCAAAACTAAACAAAAACTAAAAACACAATACAGCAGAATAATAAAATTAAAAGTTGGTTATTAGAGAAGATAAATTTAATAAACTTCAACATGGACTAACCAACAAAAAAATAGGAAAGAACCAAATAAAATCAGAAATGGAAAAGAAAACATGCAACTAATACCACAGAAACCTAAGGAATGATCAGAAACTATTATTTCAAACTAGTTCAGGCACTGAGGAAAGTTATTTGGAGATTTCTCAAAGAACTTAAATTAGAACTACCATTTGACCCAGCAATCCCACAACTGGGTATATACCCAAAGTAAAATAATTCATTCTATCAAGAAGACACATGCACCATGTGTTCACCGCAATGCTATTCACAATAGCAAATACATTGAACCAACTTAAGTGCCCATGAATAGTGGATTAGATAAATACAATAACCTGCATATACATCACAGAATACCATGTAACCATAAAATAGAACAAAAACATATCCTTTGCAGTAACATGGATAGAGCTGGAGATCAATAATCTAAGCAAACTAAACAAGACCAGAAAAGCAAATACTGCATGTTCTAACTTATAAGTGGGAGCTAAACACTGAATGCACATGAATGTAAAGTTAAGAACAAGAGACACTGAGGAAAACTATATGAAGAAGGGAGAAAGGGGGTCATGGGTTGAAGAACGATCTACTGGATACTATGCTTACTGCCTGAGTTATGGAATAATTGAGACCCAAGACCTCAGCATCATGTAATATACCCATTTACCAAACCTGCCACAGGTACCCTTTAATCTGTAATAAAAATTGAAATTATACAAAAAAGAAATATATGCTAACAAAGTAGAATACCTAGAAAAACGGATGAATTCCTGACCGCATAAAACCTAGCGAGATTCTACTAAGGAGAAGTAGAAAACCTAAACAGACCAATAGTGAATAAAAAATTGAATTAGCTATAAAAATTTTCCCAACAAAGAAAATCCCAGAATTACATGGCTTTATTGATGAAATCCATAAAATTTATAAATAAGACATAACACCAGTTCTTCTCAAATCGTTTCAAAACATTAAAAAGAAGAGAATTCTTCTTAACTCATTCTATGTGGCCAGCACTATTCTGAAACCAAAATCATACACACAACAACAACAAAAACTAGTTTCATACATCCAATGAATGTAGATGAAAGAATTCTCAAAAATATCAATCAAAACAACACATCAAAAAGATAATACACCATTATCAAGTGGGATTTATCTTAGTGATTCAAGGAGAGTTCAACATAGACAGATAAATGTGATACTTTATATGAACAGAATAAAGGAGATAAACATATGATTGTCTCAGTAGATGCAGAGAAAGCATTTGATACAATTCAACATCACTTCATGATTAAAAAGAAACTTCTAACAAATTAGGCATAGAAAAAAACAAAACTCAACATAATAAAGTTCACAAATAATAAACTCACAGGTAACATACTGGAGAGAGACAAACAAAGCTTTTACTCTAAGAGCTGAAGCAAGAAAGGAATGCCAACTTTCACCACTTTTATTCAACATAGTACTGGAAGTCTCAAGCAAAGTAATGAGGGAAGAGAAAGAAATCAAAGGCATTTATAATGGAAGTAAAAACAAATTGTCTCTTTTTGCAAACAAAATGATATTATATATTAAGAAAAACCTAAAGACCACCACAAATACCTTGTATAAGGCTGGGTGCGGTGGCTCACACCTGTAATCCCAGCACTTTGGGAGGCCGAGGCGGGAGGATCACGAGGTCAGGAGATTGAGACCATCCTGGCTAACATGGTGAAACCTTGTCTCTACTAAAAATACAAAAAAGTAGCTTGGCGTGGTGGTGGGCGCCTGTAGTCCCAGCTACTCGGGAGGTTGAGGCAGGAGAATGGCATGAACCCGGGAGGCAGAGCTTGCAGTGAGCCGAGATCGCGCCACTGCACTCCAGCCTAAGTGACAGAGCGAGACTCCATCTCAAAAAAAAAAAAAAAAAAAACACCTTGTATAACTGATAAAAAAATTCAGTAATGCTGCAGTATACAACATTAATATACAAAATCAGTAGCATTCCTATACAACAAGCATACTAAATAAATGTATAAAATTGGTACCATTTCTACACACCAGTAACAAAAAGTTGTCATTTTTATACATTATTAATGAACTAACTGAAAAAGAACTAGCTGAAAAATCAAGAAAATTCCATTTACAATATCTACAAAAATAATAATACTTATTAATACATTTAATAAAGGAGATGAAAGACCTGTACAGTGAAAACTACAAAACACTGATAAAAGACAGTGAAGAAGATACAAATTGAAAGATATTCCATGTTCATTGGTCAGAATTAATATTATAAAAATAATCATACTACACAAGCAATCTACAGACTGAATGCCATCACTTTCAAAAATATGAAAGAAATTATTTACAGTAATAGGAAAAGAATCCTAAGATTTATGTGAAACCACCAAAAACCCCAAATAGCAAATGAAATCTAGAGAAAAAACAAAAATAAAACCGAACATCCGATTACCTGACTTCAAAATATATTACAAAGTTATTGTAGTATGTATGCTATAGCTATATACAAAGTATAGTAATCAAAACAGCATGGTATTGATATAAATACAGACACATAGACCAATATAACAGAATAAAATACTCAGAAATAAATCCACATATTTACAGCCAACTGATTTTTGACAAAACTGCCAAAAATGTACATCGGAAATAGGACATCCTTTTCAATGAATTGTTCTGAGAAAACTACCCATTTACATGCAGAAAAGGTAAACTAGACCCTTTCTTTCATCCTATACATAAATCAACACAAAATGAATTAAAACTTAAATTTAAGGCTTAAACCTCTAAAACTACTGAAAGAAAATAGGGGAAACCCTCAGGACATTGGCCTAGACAAAGATTTTGTGACTGAGTCTTCCAAAGCACAGGCAAACAAAAAATAGACAAATGTGATTACATTAAACTAAAAATCTTCTAGTTTTAGAAGAAATTAGAACAGAGTAAAACAATTAACAGAGTAAAAGACAAACTGCATAATGGGGGAAATTATTTGCAACTTACTCTTCTAACAATGGACCAATATCTAGAATATACAAGGAACTCACACAACTCAACAGCAAATAAATAAATAAATAATTACGTAATAAATAAAATAATTCCAATTAAAAGTGTGCAAAATATTTGAATAGACATTTCTCAAAAGAAGACATACAAATGGCCAACAGATATATTAAAAAATACTCAACATCATTTATTATCAGGGAAATGCAAATCAAAACCAAAATGAATCATCTCACCCTCATTAAAATTGCTCTTATCAAAAAGACAAAAAATAACAAAAGTTGGCAAGATGTGGAGAAAGGGGAACTCTTATACACTGTTGGTAGGAATTTAAATTAGTAAAGCCATTGTGAAAAAGAGTATGCAGGTTTCACAAAATAACTAAAAATAGGACTACCACTACCATATGAACTGGCAATCCCATTACTGGTTTTTATCCAAAGAAAAGGAAATCAGCATATCAAAATGACACCTTTATCCCTATTTTAGTACAACACTATTCTCAGTAGCCAAGATCTGGAATCAAGCTGTCTGTTGATGGATGAACTGATAATGAAAATATGATATGTATATGCAATGGAATGCTATTTACGACATTAAAAAGTATGAAACCCTACAGCAACATGGATGTAAATTGGAGGTCATTATGTTAAGTGAAGTAAATCAGACACAGAAAGAAAAATACTGCATGTTTGCATTGATATGTGGGAACTTAGAAATTTGATTTTATGGTAGTAGAGATAATAATGATTATTAACGGAATGAGAAGGTTTAGGGGGCAGTGAGAATAAAGAGATTGGTTAACAAGCATAAACATGCAGTTAGATAGAAGGAATACATTTTGTGTTTGATACGACAGTAGTTTGATTATAATAATTATTGTATATTTCAAAATTACTGCAAGAGAATTAAAATATTCACTCCACAAAAAAAAATAAATGATTGAGAGGACTAATATCTTAAATACCCTGATGTGATCATTACACATTTCTGAATGTATCAAAATATGTACATTCCTATCAACAGTGTAAAAGTGTTGCTATTTAGCCACAGCCTTGCCAGCAACTGCTGTTTCTTGACTTTTTACTAATTGCCATCTAACTGGTGTAAGATGGTATTTAATTATGGCTTTGATTTGCATTTCTCTAATGATCAGTGATATTGAGCATTTTTTCATATGTTTGCTGGCCACATAAATGTCTTCTTTTGAGAAATGTCTGTTCATGTCTTTTGCCTGTTTTTAATGGGTTTTCTTTTTCTTGTAAAGTTGTTTAAGTTCCTTGTAGATTCTGGATATTAGACCTTTGTCAGATAAATAGATTGCAAAAATGTTTACCTCATTTTGTAGGTTTTCTGTTCACTCTGATTATAATATCTTTCACTGTGCAGAAGCTGGTTAGTTTAATTAGGTCTCACTTTTCAATTTTTGCTTTTGTTGCAATTGCTTTTGATGTTTTCATCATAAAATCTTTGCCCCTGCCTATGTTGTGAATGGTATTGCCTAGATTTTCTTCTACAGTTTTTATAGTTTTGGGTTTTACATTTAAGTCTTTAATCCATCTTTAGTTAATTTTTGTATAAAGTGTAAGGAAGGGGTTAAGTTTACATTTTCTGCATATGGCTAGCCAGTTCTCCCAGCACCATTTATTAAATAGGGAATAATTTCCCCATTACTTGTTTTTGTCAGATTTGTCAAAGATCAGATGGTTGTAGATGTATGGTCTTATTTCCAAGATCTCTGTTCTTTTCCATTGGTCTATGTGTCTGTTTTCGTACCAGTACTCTGATGTTTTGGTTACTTTAGCCTTGTAGTATAGTTTGAAGTCGAGTAATTAAATTAGTTCAACCATTGTAGAAGACAGTGTGATGATTCTTCAAAGACCTAGAACCAGAAATACCATTTGACCCAGCAATCTTACATGTGGGTGTGTACCCAAAAGAATATAAACCATTCTATTACAGGGATACATGCACACATATGTTTAGTGCAGCACTATTCACAATAGTAGAGATGTGGAATCAACCCAAATGTCCATCAATTATAGACTGGATAAAGAAAATGTGGTACACGTACGCCATCAAATACTATGAAGCCATAAAAAGGAATAAGATCACGTCATTTGCAGGGACATGGATGGAGCTGGAAGCCATTATCTTCAGCAAACTAACACGGGAAAACCAAACACCGCATGTTCTCACTTATATGTGGGAGCTGAACAATGAGAACACATGCACACAGTGAGGGGAACAACACATATTGGGGCTTCTCTGGGGGTTGGGAGAAGTAGAGCATCAGGAAAAATAGCTAACGCATGCTGGCCTTAATACCTAGGTGATGGGTTGATAAGTGCAGCAAACCACCATGGCACATGTTTACTATGTAACAAACCTGCAGGTCTTGCACGTGTATCCTGGAACTTTAAATTAAATTAAATATTCAAAAAATGATCTGATGATTAACGTAGGATTTCTATGTTATTTTATTTTTAGAACCTCTGCATAGTGTTAAAAGTATCAAATAGTATCTAATTAGATCTGAACACACTGACTTGCTCATACATCTGACCGAAGAGCTTACCAGTCTGAGTGTACCACATGGTAACGGCATTATTTTTGGTTATTATAAAGTCCTAAAATCAGATTTAAAGAAAGCAATGAAGTCAATTCACTCCATTCCCCACACCCTACTTCTTATTATTTATTTGTATCAGATAATAGAATGATAATCTATTGCCTATCCAAGGAAAAAAAATCACATGTATCCCATAAATATCTACAATTATTAATTTTTTAAAAAAGAAACAGAATAAAATTCCAAGACATTGGTAACTTTTGTAAAACCGATAAAATAAATTACAGTTTCTGAAAAAAAGACATACAAATGGCTAACAGTTATATAAGTAAATGTTCAATATCACTAATTATCATGGAAATGCAAATCAAGCTACTACCTCACTCCATTTATAATGGCTATTATCTAAAAGACAAAAAAAAAAAAAAAACACGTGCTGGGAAGAATGTGGACAGAAGAGAACACCTACACACTGTTGATGGGACTGTAAATTAGCACAGCTATTATGAAGAATTTGTATGGAGGTTTCCTAATAATTGAAAGTAGAATTACCATAACATCAAATTATACCATAAGATACAATGTTGTTATTGAGTTTATATCCAAAAAGTATTAAATTAGTATGTAGAAAAGACATACCCCACGTTTATGGTACACGTTTATTGCAGCACTATTAACAACAGCCAAAATATGGAATCCAGCTAAGTGTCAAAAAATGGGTGAATGGGTAAAGATAATGTGGTATGTATATACAATGAAATATTACTCCACCATAAACATGAATGAAATTCTGTTATTTGTGGCAACATGGATGCAACTGGAGAACATAACATTACGTGAAATAAAACATACACAGAAAGAAAAATACCACATAATCTCACCAATATGTTAAATCTAGAGAAAAAGTTGACATCATGGAAATAGTAGAATAGTGGTTACCAGAGACTGAGAAAAAGATAAAGAAGGGAAGCATTGGGAGAGGTTGAACGAAGGGTACAAAGTTACAATTATATGAGAAGAATAAGTTATATGCACAGGAAATTATAGAAGAGGAATGATACAAGAGGGATTATAAGAGGAATTGTAATTATAATTACAATTATATAAGAGGAATAAGTTATGTTTCACAGCAAAGTGACTGTGGTTAATAGTAAGGCATTGTATATTAAAAATGGCTAACGCAGGAACAGAAAACCAAACACTGCATGTTCTCACTTGTAAGGGGAAGCTGAAGAAAGAGAATACATGGACACAGGGAGGGGAACAACACATACTGGGTCCTTTCAGGGGTGTAAGGGAAGGGAGAGCATCAGCAAAAACAGCTAATGCATGCTGGGCTTAATACCTCAGTGATGGGTTTATAGGTGTAGTGAACCACCATGGCACATGTTTACCTATGCGAAAAACCTGCACATTCTGCACATGTACCTCAGAACTTAAAATAAACATAAATAAATGAATGGCTAGAAGAAAAGTTTTTTTTTAATGTTCTCAACACAAATGATAAATGCATGAAATGATGGATATGCTAACTGTCTCGATTTGATCCTTATACAATATATACATGTATTTAAACATCAAATTTTACCCTATAAATATGTACAATGTTTCACAATCAAAAAAAAAAAAAAAAAAAAACCTGGCCGGGTGTGGCATCTCACTCCTGTAATTCCAGAACTTTGGGACGCCAAGGCGGGTGGATCACCTGAGGTCAGGAGTTCGAGGCCAGCCTGGCCAACATGGTGAAACCCCATATATACTGAAAATAACAAAAATTAGATGGGCACGGTGGTGCACGCCTGTAATATCAGCTACTTGGGAGGCTGAGGCCAGAGAATCGCTTGAACCTGGGAGGTGGAGGTTGCAGTGGACTGAGATCATGCCACTGCACTCCAGCCTGGGCAACAGAGCGAGACTCTGTCTCAAAAAAATATAAAGAAACCCAAGGATCATTATTAAAATTAGAGTCTTCTCTTTCCCACACCTTGTATCAATCATCATTTGTTTTTGTTTATTTTTTGGAATAAGAGAGATGAAGGAGGTGATAAATTTCATTTTTGACCTATTAAGATTTTAATGTATATGAGAGGTTAGTAAAGATGTAAAGAAAGCAGTTGGAAAAATGGGCATAAATATGAGGAAAAATATTTGAGGTTGAAATATAAATTTGGGATATTTAGTATGTAAACAGTAATCAAAAGCATAAAAATATAGAATTACCTTTGGTGTATGTGTATGTGTGGAGAGAAAAATAACATGGCTTAGGAAAGGACTGTTGATTCCTTGACTTTTCTTGCTGGAGATTACACTATGTCTTGGATAGCTTATATGATTCACTGCCTTCTTCAAATCTTGCCACTTGGCCAATAATATCTAGAGTGAGAATTTATCAATAAAAAAGAAGTAAACGGCATTGAAAAGAGTGATTAGAGAATCAAAAATTTGCATGTTGTCTTCTGTATTACCCAAGTATGACATATAGTATACTTAGTGTTATATTCATCAAAGTATTATGGCCCATAGCCAGGACATTACACCTGACATTATCATGATCCAAATAAAATATTGACAGACATAATCTTCTTTACTTTAACTCTGTTTTCGTAAAGCAGCCTTCTGATTACTAATTTGGCTTTCTAATTACCTTAATATGGGAAATAAGGGTACCCTCTCAAAAACTTCTAAGCCTGAAGTGGGTAATCATGCATTTAAAAAGGAAATACTGGAACTTATTATACATATCAGTTATTGACACTTTTCTTTTCTTTTCTTTTTCTGGTCTGCCGCTTAGTAAATCCAGATTCTGGATTGGCAAAACTGAAGTCTGGGTTCATATGAATCATGTTGACTTTACCAGAGCAGTGTCATCCTGTGTAACTTCTCAGTAGCTAGCTTTCCAGCCTATGTATCTGTGAAAGAAATTAGGCTGAGAATTTAGAAATAGTTATTATATTTTGCTCTTCATAGTCAGTTGGTGTCATTTTTGAAAGTAAATATAAACACGTGGTGGGAAAAGCACTCAGATAACATGGAATTCAAGGTTGGACTGGTAGATAAGTGGATTAAATGTTGTAGATTACACTATCACAAAGTTTTTCAAGTGAAAAAGAGAAATGAGACAACTTTAGAATGTTTACAAGGAAGCTTCAATGAAGCAGAATAAATTGAAGATGTATTTGAAAAATGAGGTTAACCGACAAAGCAAGATATTATAAAGCCTTCCTATTTAAACTGGTCTGTGGACAAATAGCACTTTCACTTCACCAAGTGATTTCTTAGAAATACAGGGTCATGAGCCTACACCTTACCTTTTAAATCAGAATTTGTATTTAGCAATGGCCCAGATGTATAAATTACTGGTAGAATAATTGACTTTGTCAAAAGAGAAAGCAATTTTTGCTTTAGACGCAGAAGAAAAAGTGTAATACATAATTATTCATAAGAACTTTGCAAACATTCTACCAGTGTGTCAGAGATGAGAAGTTGTGATACACATCTGATCATCTTAATCTTCTCAGTGATGTCATCTGAGAAGAAGAAATGATGTAGAATTAGAGTACTGAGAAAAGAAGGTGAGCAGTACGACTATTGTGGGGAATGAAGTGGAGAGTTACATATTTAGCAAAGTACCTGTAAAGTACACTCAGCCCTCAGCTGAGAGTGGGTACTTTAAATTTTGTGGTAGAGTCCATATTCATGACTATGTAATTTTCTTTGTATGGCTTTGCAGTTCACGAACAAGGTCATAAAATGCAACTTGGTTGAAATTGCCAAGTACTGGGAACTGGCAATGCAATAAACATGCTAGAAAGTCATTGAAGTGAGGTTACCTGGAGTACTAGTGAGTGAAGAATGCATATTTGAAAGAGAAGATCTTGATATCAAGGAAAGATAGGAAAGCATATGAAGCCATGAGAGGACTCGTAGACCCCTATGGTTTAAATGTTTGCCCTTTCCAAAACACTTGTTGAAATTTAATTGTAATTGTGGTGTTGTTAAGAGGTTATATTTTGGGAGGTGATAGGGCCCTAAGGGCTCTACCTTAATGGATGGGATTAACAATAACATGAGGAGGAGTTCAGCCCCCTTTTGCCTTTTTGTCCTTCCAATGTCCACTGTGTGATAATGCAGTAAGAAGGCCCGGAAAAATGCCACCACCTTGATATTGGACTTCCTAGCCTCCAGTTATGTGGGAAAATAAATTTCTATTCATTATAAATTATGATTTTTTTTAGGTATTTTGTAATAGAAGCACAAATGGATTAAGACAGAAATTGGTACTGAAGAGTGGAATGTGCTATACAATTATTTGAAAATGTAAAAGCAGTTTTGGAACTGGACAACTGGAAAAGATCAGTAAGATTTTTGAAATGCAAGATATAAGAAGCCACGATTGGAACATTATGAGAAATTATAATGAGAGCTCAGAAGAAGAGAATAACTGTAGAACAATTCTGAAGCGTTTTAGAGATGACTTAAGTGGTCATAATCAAAATGTTTGTAGAAATACGGACAGTAAAGGCCATTCTGAAGAGGTCTAAAATAGTAATGTGAATCTTTAATGATTTTTTTTAGGTTTAATTGTCATGCTATAAACTGCATATATGTAAGTTGTATAATTTGATGAATTTTGAAGAGAATGTACACACATGCATATATAAACGTACGTATGTGCATATATATACATGAAATTAGAATTTTAGTAACAAGACAGAAATCATTAAAAAATCATAAAAAGGAGAAATTTTGCAGGTGCAAAGTACAACGTAACAAGAATTTTAGTAATGACAGAAATCATAAAAATCATAAAAAAGAAATTTTGCAGGTGCAAAATACAATGAGTGAAATAAAAAATGCAAGAGAGTGCCAACATATATATATACACACACACACATATACATCTAAATATATATATGTTTATATATGCATATGTGTGTATATATGTTGTATATGCATATATAAACACATATAGATGTTAAAATATCTCAGTCAAGATACTGAACATATTGATCACCCAAAAGTTTTCTTTTGTCACTTTGTGATTCATCCCTTAATTGCTCCTTTATGCCCCAGGCAGCTAAATAATCTGTTTACTATTACTACAAATTAGTTTATATATCATAGGATTTTATATAAATATGGTCAGGCGGAGATATCAGCAAGATGGCAGAATAGGAGATTTCTACCATCATCCCCCTGTGCAGGTATTCATTTTGACAATTATCTATAGATGAAGAGTACCTTTGTGAGTCCAGGAGTACAGCAGAAATATTTTACTACACTGTTGGAGCAAAAATCTGAGAATACACTCATTTATTTTATTTATTTTATTTTATTTTATTTTATTTTATTTTATTTTATTTTTATACTTTAAGTTCTAGGGTACATGTGCACAACGTGCAGGTTTGTTACACATGTATACATGTGCCATGTTGGTGTGCTGCACCCATTAACTCGTCATTTACATTAGGTATATCTCCTAATGCTATCCCTCCCCCCTCCCCCCACCCCTCAACAGGCCCCTGTGTATGATGTTCCCCTTTCTGTGTCCAAGTGTTCTCATTGTTCAATTCCCACCTATGAGTGAGAACATGCGGTGTTTGGTTTTTTGTCCTTGAGATAGTTTGCTGAGAATGATGGTTTCCAGCTTCATCCATGTCCCTACAAAGGACATGAACTCATCCTTTTTTACGGCTGCATAGTGAGAATACACTCATTTAAAAAGTAAGTAGGACAGTTTTAATGTATCCATGCTATTCCTCCCCCACGGAGGCACAACACCTTACCAAGGGAGACCTTTGCAACCTGTGACTTTTTTTTTATTTGAGACGGAGTCTCATGCCATTCTCCTTCCTCAGCCTTCCGAGTAGCTGGGATTACAGGCGCCTGCCCACCACACCGGCTAATTTTTTGTATATTTAGTAGACACGGGGTTTCACCGTGTTAGTCAGGATGGTCTCGATCTCCTGATCTCGTGATCCGCCCGCCTCGGCCTCCCAAAGTGGTGGGATTACAGGCGTGAACCACGGCGCCCAGCCAATTATTACTTTTTTTTCTACAAGGGAAAGTAATAATGTAGTGAGTGCCTGACTACCACAAACAATGGGTTACGACTTACAAGTCCCATTTCTTTCTTGCCTCACCCAGATTATTGAAGTAATCAGCAGAGCTGAGTGGTTGGGAGAAGCTGAAAACAAAAATAGAGACTTAAGCCCAAAATAACCACAGCAAGATTCCATCAGTTAGCTTCCCACAAGCCATGTGGAATGCTTTCCCTGCAGATGCCTCCCAACTTGCCTATGGGTACTCCAAATACTTGATGTGCCTCACTACCTTCGTTGCCAGGACGGGCTCACCACATGCACTACCCTGCTTTTCCCTCAGACTTTAAATGTAAGCCCTTGCAGATGACTCATGAGCACTTGCATCCAGCTGGCTAAATTCTATGTTATTAAGAGAAAGCATGCAAACTTGAGCATTTTAGGAAACTACTCCAGGAAAAAAAACGGAAGGCTCTTATCACCCACCCTGGCACTGTGGAATTGAGAAAAGGTATACAATCTTAATAAATCTCCCATAAATGGAATGCAGAGGTATGAAGCAGGTGCATCTGTAGAGAATAATCTAAGGAAGACTCAGAATTCCTAGCCAATTCCTTAACCTTTTCTTCATGATTGGTGAAGGTGTTTCTCTTTCCAAGCCACCCAGACTGCTTCTTTAAGTGTGAAGGCAGTAACACAATACTTCAAGAAACACGAATAGTCAAGGGAACTTTACATCAACAAAGGGACACAAAATATTCCAGTAACTAACCCCAAAGAAATGGGTATCTACATGTTGCTTCAGGGAGAATTCATAAAAATGATTTTTTAAAGCTCAGCAGGCTATGAGATAATACAGATGGACAACTCAATAAAATCAGAAAAAAATACAATATATACAAAAAATTAGAAGTTTAGTAATGAAACAGAAATCATAAGAAAGAAATTTTGCAGCTGCAAAATACGAGTGAAATAATAAATGCAATACAGAGTGCCAACAACAGACTTGATCAAAGGAAAAAAAATCTGCAAACTCACAGACAAATCATCAGAGGAGAATAAAGAAAAAAATTAAAAGTGATAAAAGCCTGTGGGATTTATGGGACACCAACAAGAGAGCTAACCTTTTCCTTGTTAAAATAACAGAAAGTGATGAGACAGAGAAAGTGACAGAATGCGTATTTAAAAAATAATGGCTGATTTGTGACAACATTAATGAACCTGGACATTATGCAAAGTGAAATTATCCAGACAAAAAACCAAAAATACTTTATAATCTCACTTATATGTGGAATTTACAAAGTCACATTCACTCATAGAAACAGTGAATAGAATGGTGATTGCCACAGGGCCAGGAAATAGGAAAAATGGGGAGATGTTCACTAAAGGGTACAAACTTTCATTCATAAGATGAGTAAATTCTGGACACCTATGTACAGCATGATGATTATAGTTACTAATAGTGACAGAGGTGACATTAGCAAGATTATAAAATATGAGGTCCTAGGCTTTTCTTCACCCTTTCCTCAGGGAAAGCTCGACTAACAACTATCCACATATAAAAATACCCAAAAAACCCAAAGACTTGGAAATAAGCCTGAGACACCAAAGGGAACCAGTAAATCCAAAAAAAAACTCCTTTGCAAGTATAAGAGGAGTAATCTCATATATGTCCCATTTTCCCTTTCTTGCCTCCAAGTTAACCAAGTGTCACAAAGAGAGGATTCTCTTGGGATAATGTTTCTACAGTGAGAAAACAGATTTGGAGATGAACATCCAGGTTCCCTAGCATTTTAAAATGCCTCTCAGTTTCATCTCACTGGGAACAAAAAGGTAATTTCACAGTTAGACCAGTTGAAGTCAAACAAGAACAAAGAAAGGAGGAATTTCTCACAGCAACTAGTATGTGGATCTTTGGGGGTAGCTTCATGTTACTGCCAACAGAGATGACTAATTAGAGGTACCAACTGCACGGTCTACCTGCAAAGCTGAGCATATTGCTTTCAGAGTCATGGTGGAAAGTTCAATCTGGCTGAGTCCCAAAACAGACACCTTTCATGCCCAACTTCAAACCCCACCCCAAGGCCCTGCCGAGGGAGAAAGATGCCTGCCATAAACTATTTTAGCAAAGTGCATGGGATAGAGTTGTACCACCTGGGAACTCAAACGGGGACTTTGTTCAATGGCAAAGCCCACCCCAGATCAGATCCCACACAAGAAGGTAGATGCCTATGACAACACCATTCAGCAAAGCACAGGGCCTAGATTTATACCAGTTAGGCGTTTAAACACTGGCTTTGATAAGCCTCAAAGTCCACCTCAAGGCCCTTCCCGGTAAAGGATACGCCCAAAGCAATGCCTTTCAGCCAACCACAGGACCACCTCTGCCACCTGGTCATTCAAACAGTGGCTCATCTCAGTCTTAAAGCTCATCCCAAGTCTCCACTCAGACAAGGAGACAAATCTCAACTGTACAATTTTTATTAATCATAGCAACTTGTCCCCACTATCTTGAGCAGTGATTCCATCTAACCTTGGAAAACAACCTACAGCTCTACCAATTTGCAGAGCTGGTGCCATTGGGCCAGGGAATGCATTTTATGTCTCAGCCTGATGAGAAGTAATCATTGTATCAAGCCAGCAGCTCTTCCTGATTGAAGAGCCTAGCCAGAGTTCTCACTGGACAGCAGAGCCCAGCTAGCAGCCCCATCCAACCTGAGCAAACGTAGCAGCTTAGCCAGCTAGAGAACCTAACAGAAAACTCTGCCTACCAGGTGTCATTACTTGCTGGCCCACTTAGAATCAACGACTGGACTTAATAGAGGAGGTCAATTCCTTACAAAAACACCTGTGAAGGCTGGACTAGGAGGGTCACTTCTCAAACGCACACGCACAAATGAAACAATGCAAGGATTATGAAGAATTGGGGAATTATGACATCTCTATAAAAACTAATGAAGCTTCAACAATAAATCCTAAAAAATAGCAATCTAGAAAATGGCTGACAAATAATTTCTCCTATAATAGTTTAGTGAATTACAAAAAATAGATGGGTAGAAAATTTAATAAATTTTTGGAAAAAATACATCAACAGTAAAAACTTTGACAAAAATAGAAAACATTTTAGAAACCAAATAGAAATCATAGTGATAAAGAGCATAATGACTGCACTGAAAAAAAAAGCAGTAAAAAGCTTCAACAGCAGGCTGAATAAAACAAAAGGAAAAAATCAGTGAACAAGAAAAAAGAATATTTACAATTATTCAGACAGAGGAGTAAAAAGAAAAAAATGTAAAAAAAAAATGAATAAAGCCTATGAGAGTTATGGGACATTATCAAGACACACAATTTGCAAAAGTGGAGTTCCTGCAGGAGAATAGAGATTTAAAAAGCCATAAAATACACTTAAAGAAATAATGTGTTTCTTTTTTCCAAGATGGTAGATTAGAGGCATTGCTGCCATACTGCTCCTTTGAAGGAAGCAGGAGGCTGCAGCCTACACTGTGAGTCAGGCAAAGGGTTGTGAGTCCCCAGAGCGTGAGGGGTGAAAGTCTGCCTTTGGGATACATGCCCCCACTGGAGACCCTGAAAATCTAGGACATGAGGAAAGGCCTTAATGCCACCCAGTGCAGGAACCAACTTGAAGAGGGTTGTGGAATATAAAAGTAGGAGCATCAGTGGGTAAGAAACTTGTGTGCACCTCCAGATCCCACTGTGGAACAAGGGCAGCCATTCCTTACTGTTCCTCACAGGGGACCCTGCAGAAGACAACCAAAGAGTTCAGTTGGTGGTTTCAGGTTGAAAGAAGCTTCCATTGGGGTTTTACAATATAACCTTGAGTGGAGACAAACTCCTTTGGCCAGGAACAGAGCAGAGTAGAGTATAAAGTGGGCAGCAAGTGCAGGAGATACAGGTGAAGCAAAAGAAAAAAATTCAGGAGAAGTAATTTCAGAGCTCAAAGACAAGGCTTTTTAATTAACTCAATTAGACAAAAATAAAGAAAAAAATCAAAAGAAATGAACAGTCTCCAAGAAATGTGAGATTATGTCAAATGACCAAAACTAAGAGTAATTGATGTTCCTGAGAGAGAAGAGAAAATAATAAGTCTAGAAAATTTATTTGAGAGAATGAGAAAAGCTTTCTGGCCTGGCTAGAGATCTGTATATCTAAATTCAAGAAGCTCAAAGAACTCCTTGGAAATTCACTGCAAAAAGAATTTCACCAAGACATGAAGTCACCAGGCTATCTAAAGTGAACATGAAGGAAATAATTCTAAGAGCAGTAAGACAAAAGCAGAAGGTAAGCTACAATGGAAAATCTATCGGATTAACAGCAGACTTCTCAGCAGAAATCTTACAAGGTAGGTTCTGGTTAAGGTATCTTCAACTTCCTTAAACAGAACAGCTGTCAGCCAAGAAATTTATATCCTGCAAAACAAATTTTTATAAACGATGGAGAAATAAAGTCATTTTCAGACAAATAAATGTGGAGGGAATTTGTCACTACCAACCCTGCACTACAAGAAATGCTAAAAAATAAAACCTTCTAAACTTTGAAACAAAAGCCCAATACATGCCAAAATAGAACCTCTCGAAATCTTAAACTTCACAGAGCCTGTGAAACAATAACACAATAAAAAACTATCACAGTAACAACATGATAAAGAAAACAGTAACTCACATCTTAATTTGTAATGTAAATGGACTAAATTCTCCATTTAAAAAATACAGAATGGCAGAACGAATAAAAATTACAATATAAATATCTGCTGTCTTCAAGAGACCCACCTAACACAGAATGATTCATACAAACTTAAGATAAAAGGATTGGGAAAGCTATTCCGCACACATAGAAATCAAAAGTGACCAGGAGTGGAAAATCTTATATCAGACAAAATAGACTTTAAAAGCAACAACAGTAAAAAAAAATTGTCACTATATAATGTTAAAAAGATAAATTCAACAAGAATATATTACAGTCCTAATATATATGCATAAAATCTTGGAGCTCCTAGATTCATAAAACAGTTACTACTAGACCTAAGAAATGAGATAAACAGTGCAGCAGTAATAGTGGGAGACTTCAATACAGCACTGACAGCATTAGACAGATAATCAAGACAGAAAGTCAACAGAAAGAAAATGGATTTAAATAACATGCTGGAACAAATGGACTTAATGAATCTTTACAAAACATTCTCCCCAAGAACTGCAGAACATAATTTTTCTCATCAGCGCACAGCACAGTATCTTCTCAGACCATAGTGGAATAAAGCTAAAAGACAACTCAAAAAGTAACCCTCAAAATTATACAAATATACAGAAATTAAATAATCTGCTCTTGAATAACTGGCTTAACATTAAATCATGATGAAAATAAAAAGTTATTTGACTTAAATAATAATGAGAAAAGTTACCAAACCCTCTGAGATACAGCAAAAGCAGTGCTAAAAGGAAATTTCATAGGGCTAAATGTCTACATTTAAAAGGCTGAAAGAGTACAAATTGATAACTTAATGTCCCACTTCAACGAACTGGAGAAACCAGAACAAACTAAACCTAAAGCTAAAAGAAGAAAGGAAACAACAAAGATTAGAGCAGAACTACATAATATTCAAACAAAAAATATATAAACAAAGTAAAGGAAACAAAGAGATGATTCTTTGAAAAAATAGATAAAATTGATAGACCATTATCAAGATTAATCAAGAAAAAAAAGAAGAGACAAAAATAAGCTCAATTGGAAATGAAACTAGAAACATTACAACTGACATCATAGAAATACAAAAGATCATTTGAGACTACTATGAAGATCTCTGTGCACAAACTAGAAAACCTAGAAAAAATGGACAAATTCTAGGAAACACACAACCCTCCTAGATTAAATCAATAAGAAATAGAAACCTTGAACAGACCAGTAGCAAGCAGCAAGATTGAATCAGTAATTTAAAAATTGCCAACAAAAAAATGGCCAGATGGATTCACAGCTGAATTCTACCAGATATTTAAAAAAAAAAAAAAAAGAATTGGTACCAATTCTACTGAAACGATTCCAAGAGATTGAGAAAAGGGGAATCCTCTCTAAATCATTCTATGAAGCTACTATCACCCTGATACCAGAATCAGGAAATAGTACAACAAAAAGAAGAAAACAACAGACCAATTTCCCTGATGAACTTAAATGCAAAAATCAGCAACAAAATATTAGCTAATTGAATCTAGCAGCACATCAAAAAGATAATTCATCATGATCAAGTAGGTGTAACTCAATGGATACAAGGATGGTTTAACATTATGCAATTCCATAAATGTGGTACATCATATGAAAGAATTAAAAGGACAAAACAATATGATCATCTCAATAGATGCAGAGAGAGCATTCAATAAAATCTAGCCCCCTTTATGATGAAAACTCTCAGCAACATAGAAGGAACCTACCTCAAAATAATAAAAGCCATATATGACAAACCCAAAGCCAACATCATACTGAATGGGGGAAAGGTTAAAGCATTTCCCCTGAGAACAGGAACAAGACAAGAATGCCCATTATCACCACTCCTAATCAACATAATTATGGAAGTACTACACAGAGCAATTAGACAATAAAAAAAACAAAAGCATCTAAATTGAAAAAAAGGAAGTTAAATTATCACTGTTTGCAGATGATATGATTGTATAGTTAGAAAGTGCTAAAGACTCTTCCAAAGACCCTTATATTTAATAAACAAATTCAGTAAAGTCTCAGGTTACAAAATCAATGTACACACATTATTAGCCCCACCAAAAATGACCAAGCTGATAATCAAAGAGATGACAGATCTCTACAAGGAGAACTACAAAATACTGCTGAAATAAATCATAAATGACCTAAACAAATGGAAACACATCTCATGCTCATGAATTGGAAGACTCAATATTGTGAAAATGACCATACTTCCCAAAACAATCTACTGATTCAATGAAATCCCCATCAAAATATCAATGTCACTTTTCACAGAATTTAAAAAAGAAAATTCTAAATTTCAAATGGAACCGAAAAGAGCACAAATAGCCAAAGTAATTCTAAGCAAAAAGAACAAATCGGGAAGCATAACATTATTGAACTTGAAACTATAATACAAGGCTATAGTTACCAAAACAGCGTGGAGCTGGTATAAAAGTAGGCACATAGCCTAATGGAACATAATAAAAAGCCTAGAAATAAAATATGTACAGCCAACAAATTTTTGACAAAGCATGAAAAAACATAAATTAAGGAATGGACATCATATTCAATAAATGGTGCTGAGAAAACTGGCAAGCCACATGTGGAAGAATGAAACTGGATCCTTAACTCTCATCATATATAAAAATCAACTCAAGATGGTTTGAAGACTTAAATATTGGGCCTGCGATGTGGCTAGGCTTTATGTCCCCATCCAATTCTCATCTTGAATTGTAATCCCCATAATTCTCATAAACCCCATGTGTCAAGGGAGAGACTAGGTAAAGGTAATTTAATCATGGTGATGGTTTCCCTGTCCTGTGATATTGACTGAGTTCTCATGAGACCTGACGGCTTTATCAGAGCCTCTTCCCTCTTCATTCAGCACTTCTCCTTTCTGCTGCCTTGTGAAGAAGGTGCATTGCTTTCCCTTCACCTTCTTCCATGATTGTAAGTTTCCTGAGGCTTCCCCACCCACACTAAACTGTGACTCAATTAAACTTCTTTTCTTTATAAATTACCCAGTTTCAGGTAGTCCTTTATAGCATTATAAAAACAAACTGATACAGCCTGAGACTCTAAAAATTCTAGAAGACAACTTTGGAAAAACTGTTCTAGACATTGGCTTAGGCAAATAATTTATAACTGTGACCCCAAAAGCAAATGCAACAAAAACAAAAGTAAACAATGAGACCTAAATAAACAGAAAAGCATCTGCAAGTCAAAATAAATAAGTAACAGAGGAAAAGGACAACCTACAGAGCAGGAGAAAATATTTGCAAACTACACATTCGACAACAAACTAATATCCAGAATCTGTAAGGAACTCAAGCAAATGACAAAGAAAAAAATCAAATAATCCCATTAAAAAGTGGACAGGGAACATGAATAGACATTTCTTAAAAGAAAATATACAAATGGCCAATAAATATGTGAAAAAATGCTCAACATTACTAATCATAAGGGAAATGAGAATTAAAACCACAGTGAGATACTACTGTACTCCCGAAAGAATAGCTATTATTAAAAAGTCAAAAAACAATGGATGCTGACATGTATGTGGGGAAAAGGAACACACATACACTGCTGGTGAGAATGTAAATTCATAAACCTCTTTGGAAAACAGTATGGATGTTCCTTAAAGAGCTATAAGTGGATCTGCCATTGAATGCAGCGATCCCACTACTGAATATGTACCCAAAGGAAGAGAAGTCATTGTATAAAAAAGACACTTGCACATATATGTTTCTGGCAGCACCATTCACAGTTACAAAGATGCAGAACTAACCTAAGTGTCCATCAACTAAAAAGTGAATAAAGAAAATGTGGTACACATATACCATGAAACACTACTTAGCCATTAAAAGTAATGAAATAAATGTCTTTTGCAGAAATTTGGATGAAGCTGGGGACCCATTATTCTAAGTGAAGTAACATAGAAGTGGAAAATCAGAAACTGTATGTTCTCACTTACAAGCAGGAGCTGAGCTATGAGTACACAAAGGCATACAGAGTAATATAAGGGACTTTGGAGACTCAGAAGTAGGAGGGTAACAAAGGGACCCAGGATTTAAAAATAAACCTACCTAATAGGTACCATGTACACTACTCAGGCGATGGGTGCAATAAAATTGCAGAATTTGCCACTATATAATCCATCTATGTAACCAAAAACTAATTGTACTCCAAAAGCTATTGATATTATAATAATAATAATGGCTGAAAAGGTCCTAAATCTGGGCAAATGTGCCAACATCTAGGAAGAAAAATCTTAGAGATTGTCAGCCAAATTTAACGGAAAGAGGACTGCACTAAGATACATTATAATCAAACTATCAAAAATCAAAGACAAAAATTGCTGAAAGCAGCAAAAGATAAGAAAGAGATTACATGTAGGGGAGTTCCTTTATGATTTTACAGTCAATTTCTCAGCAAAATCTCTGTAGGCCAGCAGATAGTGGGATTGTGTCTTCAAAGTATCAAAACAGCAAAAACTGCCTAACAAGAATATTTTACCTAGCAAAGCTGTTCTTCAGAAATGAGGAAGAAAGAAAAAATTGCCCAGATTGAAAAAAAAATTTAAACAATTAATGAATCCACCAATTGGTTTCTTGAAAGAGTTGATGAGATAAATATAGTGCTGGATAGAGTAGGAAAAAAGAAGAGAGAAGATCCAAATAAACACAATGGGAAATGACAAAGGGGACCTTACTGTTGAACCTACAGATATACAAAAAAATCCACACAGACTATTACAAACACCTCTATGCCTATGACCTACACAATGTAGAAGATTAGCTAAATCCCTAAAAAATTACAACCTCCCAAGATTGAACCAGGAAGACGTTAAAACCCTGAGCAGATCAATAACAAGCTCCAAGACTGAATCAGTAATGAGAACGTACCAACCAGACAAAGCTCAGGACCAGAAAGATTCACAGCTAAATACTACAAGATGTATAAGGAAGAGGTGGTACCATTTCCACTGAAACCACCTCATTCTATGAGGCCAACATCATCCTAACAGTAAAACCTTTCAGAGACACAACAAAAAAACAAAAACGCCAATATCTTTGATAAACTTTGATACAAATATCCTCAACCAGATACTAGCAAACTGAATACAGCAGCACATCAAAAAGCTAATTCATGGCCGGGCACTGTGGCTCATGCCTGTAATCCCAGCACTTTGGAAGACTGAGGCAGACAGATCACGAGGTCAGGAGATCGAGACCATCCTGGCTAACACAGTGAAACTCCGTTTCTACTAAAAATACAAAAAATTAGCTGGGTGTGGTGGCAGGCACCTGTAGTCCCAGCTAATCGGGAGGCTGAGGCAGGAGATCACGCCACTGCACTCCAGCCTGGGCGACAGTGTGATACTCCAGAAAAAAAAAGAAAAACTAATTCACTCTGAACAAGTAGGCTTTGTCCCTGTGATGCAAGTTTGGTTCAACATACATAAATCAATTAATGTGTTAATCACATAAACATAACAAAAATAAAACCCACAGTCATCTCAATACAGATGCAGAAAATGCTTTCTATACAATTCAACATTGCTGCATGTTAAAAACCCTCAACAAGCTAGAAATTGAGTGAACATACTTCAAAATAATAAGGGCCATCTTTGAAAAACCAACAGCTAACCTCATACTGAATGGGAAAAAGCTGGAAGTATTCCCCTTGAAACTGGAACAAGACAAAGATGGCCTCTCATACCACATCTATTCAACACCCTACTGGAAATCCTAGCCAGAGCAATCAGGCAAGAAAAAGAAATTAAAGGAATCAAAATAGGGAGAGAGGAAATCAAAATATTTCTCTTTGCCGATGATATTACTCTATACCTAGAAACCCCATAGTCTTTGCCCAAAAGCTCATTGATTAGATACACAAATTCAGCAAACTTTTGGGATACAAAATCAGCAGCATTCCTATATGCCAACAATATCAAAGCTGAGAGCCAAATCAAGAATGCAATAGTATTCACAATAGCCACAAGAAAAAAAAAATCCATAGGAATACAGCTAACCAAAAGGTAAAAGAAGTCTACAGTGAGAATTACAAAACTGCTCAAATAAATCAGAGGTGGCACAAACAAATGGAAAACCATCTCATGTTCATGGACAGAAAGAATCATATTGTCAAAATAGCCATATTGCCCAAAGCAATTTACAGATTCAATGATATTTCTATCAAACTCCCAATGACATTCTTCACAGAATTAGAAGAAAACATTTTAAAGTTCATATGAAACCATAAAAAAGCTTGAATAGCCAAGGCAATACTAAGCAGAAAGAATAAAGCTGGAGGCATCTCATTACTCAACTTAAAACTATACTACGAGGCTAGAGTAATGAAAACAGCATGGTACTGGTAGATAAACAGACACATAGACAAGTGGAAAAAAAATAAAGACCCTCGAAGTAAGATCACACAACTACAAGCATTTGGATCTTGCACAAAATTTATAAAAACAAACAAAGGGGAAAGGACTTTCTATTTAATAAATTGTGCTGGGATAACTGACTAGGCCATATGCAGAAGATTGAACCTGCCCTCCTTTCTTAATCATATACAAAAATTAACAAGATGGATTAAAGACTTAAATCTAAAATAAAAAAGTATAAAAAAAAAACCCGGCCAGGCATGGTGGCTCACGCTTGTAATCCCAGCACTTTGGGAGGCCGAGGCAGGTGGATCACAAGGTCAGGAGATCGAGACCACGGTGAAGCCCCGTCCCTACTAAAAACACAAAAAATTAGCCGGGCGCCTGTAGTCCCAGCTACTCGGAGAGGCTGAGGCAGGAGAATGGCGTGAACCCAGGAGGCGGAGCTTGCGGTGAGCCGAGATCGCGCCACTGCACTCCAGCCTGGGTGACAGAGCGAGACTCCGTCTCAAAAAAAAAAAAAAAAAAAAAGCCCTGGAAGATAACCTAGGAAACACCATTCTGGATATAGGGCCTGGGAACAACTTCATGACAAAAACATCAAAAACAATTTCAAAAAAAATAACAAATGGGACCTCATTACACTAAATATATTCTGTAAAGCAAAGAAAACTATCAACAAAGGCAACAGACAATTTACAGAATGGGAGGGAATATTTGCAAATATATTCCTATATGCCAACAATATCAAAGCTGAGAGCCAAATCAAGAATGCAATAGTATTCACAATAGCCACAAGAAAAAAAAATCCATAGGAATACAGCTAACCAAAAGGTAAAAGAAGTCTACAGTGAGAATTACAAAACTGCTCAAATAAATCAGAGGTGGCACAAACAAATGGAAAACCATCTCATGTTCATGGACAGAAAGAATCATATTGTCAAACCTTTGATGCATCCAACAAAGGTCTAACTTCCAGGATCTATAAGAAACTTAAATTTACAAGCAAAAAAGAAAAAAAAAGGAAAAGAAAATGAAAAACAACTTCATCAAAAAGTGGGTAAAGGATATGAACAGACACTTCTCAAAAACAGACATTCATGCAGCCAAAAAGCATATGAAAAGAATGCTCAACATCACTAATCATTAGAGAAATGCAAATAAAACTCACAGTGAGATACCATCTCAAACCAGCCATAATGGCTGCTATTAAAAAGTCAAAAAACAGATGCTGGCAAGGTTGTGGACAAAAGTGAACCCTTGTGCATTGCTGGTGGGAATATAGACCAGTTCAGTCATTGTGGAAAGCAGTTTGGCCATTTCTCATAGAACTTAAAACAGAATTATTGTCTGATATAGCAATCCCATTATTGGGTATATATCAAAAGGAATAGAAATTGTTCTACTATAAAGACACATGCACATGTATGTTCATTGCAGTGCTACCCCCAGTAGTAAAGACGTGGAGTCAACCTGAATGCCCATCAATACTAGACTGGATAAAGAAAATGTGGTACTTAAACACCATGGAATGGGATGCAACCATAAAAAGAAAGAGAGTCCTTTGCAGTAACAGGAATAGAGCTGGAGGCCACTACACTAAGGAAACTAACACAGAAACAGAAAACCAAACATCACATGTTCTCCCTTGTAAGTGGAAGGTAAACACTGAGTACATATGAACACGAAGAAGGGAAAAACAGACACTTGGGCCTCCAGTAGGGTGGAGGGTAGGAGAAGGGTGGGAATCAAAATACAGCACTATTGAGTACTATGCTTACTACCTGGGTGATGAAATAATTTGTACACAAACCCCTGTGACATACAGTATAATTATATAGCAAACTTGCATATGTACCCCAGAAACTAACATAAAAGTTAGAAAAAAAAGCTAAGGGAGTTTATGACCACTGCACTTGCCTAACAGAAATGACAAAAGTGTATTATTTGAGCTGAAACAAGAGATTACTAGTTAATAACATAAAACATATAAAAATTAAAAACTCAATCATATTAGCACCATGGAACCATATTCAAGATAGACTTCAGTGATAATTGTGGAATGTACAGCAAATTTTACTCTAGTACAATGGTTAAAGAAAAAACAAGTATAAAATTATTTATGTATTTCTTATGGTATCACATCACAAATACTATGCTAGATGCATAAACCATAAGTAGAAAAGCTCCATTAAAAAAATCTGGAGGCATCACATTACCTGACTTCAAATTATACTGTAAGTCTATAGTTACCAAAACAGCATGGTACTGGTATAAAAATAGACATGTAGACCAATGAAAAAGAATAGGGAACCAAGAAATAAAGCCAAATACTTACAGCCAACTGACCTTTGACAAAGCAAACAGAAACATAAATTGGGGAAAGGACACCCCATTCAACAAATGGTGCTGGGATAATTGGCAAGCCACATGCAGAAGAATGAAGCTGGATCCTCATCTCTCACCTTTTACAAAAATCAACTCAAGACTGATCAAAGACTTAAATCGAAGACAAGAAACCATAAAAATTCTAAAAGATAACATCCGCAAAACTCTTCTAATATTGGCTTAGGCAAAGTTTTTGTGACCAAAAACCCCAAAGCAAATGCAACAAAAACAAAAATAAGTAGATGGGACCTAATTAAACTAAAAATCTTCTGCACAGGAAAAGAAATAATCAGCAGAGTAAACAAACAATCCAAAGAATGGGAGAAAATATTCAAGAACTAAGCATCTGACAAAGGACAAATGTCTAGAATCTACAAGGAACTCAAATAAATCAACAAGAAAAAGCAATCCCATCAAAAACAGGGCAAAGGACATGAATACACAATTCTCAAAAGATATACAAATGGCCAACAATCATATGAAAAAATGCTTGACATCACTACCTATCAGGGAAATACAAATCAAAACCACAATTAGATACTACCTTATTTTTGCAAGAATGCCTAGAATTAAAAAATCAAAAAATAACTGATGTTATTGTAGATGTGGTGAAAAGAGAACACTAGTACACTGCTGGTGGGAATGTAAACTAGTACAACCACTGTGGAAAACAGTGTGGAGATTCCTTTTAGAACTAAGAGTAGAACTACCACTTCATCTAGCAATTCCCCTACTGGAAATCTACCCAGGGGAAAAGAAGTCATTATATGAAAAAACACTTGCACATGCATGATTGTAGCAGCATAATTCATAATTGCTAAAATATAGAACCAGCCTAAGTGCTCACTAACCAAGGAGGGAAATGTGGTGTACATATACATACATTATATATATATATATAGAGAGAGAGAGAGAGTAGTATTCCACTATATGTATGTATATATGTATACATACATATAGTGGAATACTACTCAGTCATAAAAAAGAACAAAATGGTGGCATTTGCAGCAACCTGGATGGAATTGGAGACCATTATTCTAAGTGAATAATGGAATTGGAGATCATTATTCTAAGTGAGTAAATGGAATTGGAGACTATTTATTCTAAGGAATAAAAAAACCCAACATCGTATGTTCTCACATTTAAATGGGAGCTAAGTTATAAGGATGCATAACACATAAGAATGATATGATGGACTTTGGGAACTCAAAGTGAAGGGTCGTAAGGGGGTGAAGGATAAAAGACTACCCACTGGTACAGTGTCCACTCCTCAGGTGATGGGTGCACGAAAATCTTAGAAATCATCTCTAAAGAAGTTTTCCATGCAAGCAAACACCAACTATTCCCCCAAAACTATTGAATAAAAATAAACACTGACAATTTGATACAGTTGTTTAGTAATATAACATTTAGACCATGAACACTGCTACTCTAAAATTCTAATTAAATCAAAATAAAGATTGAAAATCTGACTGATTAAAAAAGAAGAGCTTCAGAGCATATCGCTACAGAAAATCATCAAATAACAAAGAAAGACACCAAGAGAGACAGAACAAAACACAGTATAACCAAAACAACCAAAACTAAATTAAATAAGGGCAGTGGTAAGTCCTTACCTATTAATAATTACTTCGAATATAAATAGATTAAATTATCTAATGAAAAGACATGGAGTAGCTGTATGGATAAAAAAGGCAAGACACAACTTTATGCTGCCTGAAAGATACCTTAAATTGAAGGAAACAAATACACTGAAAGTGAAAGAGTGGAAAAATATATTCCATGGAAATGGAAACCAAAAGTGAGTGGAGTAGATGTACTTACCTGAGACAATAGAGATCTTAAGCCAAAAATTGCATAATGAGATGAAGAAGGTCGTTTTATAATGATCAAGGTGTCAATTCATCAACAGGATATAACAATTGTAAATATAGGAACACAACATTGGAACTAACACACACACACATATTATAAATATATATAAATATATATATATATATATATATGAGAATCTGAAAGGAGAGATAGACTGTACTACAACAATGCTACAGGACTTCAATACCCCATTTTCAACAATGGACAATTTTTCCAGATAAAAAAGTGATTAGAACACCTCTCAAACAGCACTTTAGACCACAAATGGTTATAAAAATAGATACAGAGCACTCCATCCAGCAGCAACAGAGTACACATTCTTCTCAAGTTTACATAAAAGTTTCTCTAGGATATATCATGTGTTAGGGCATACAAGTCTGAACAAATTTAAGAGGATTTAGATACCAAATATCATTTCTGACCACAATAGTATGAGAGTAGAAATCAATAATAAGAAAAGTTTTGGAAAATTCAAAAATATGTGGGATTAAACAACATGCTATTGAACAACCAATGGATAAAAGAAGAAATTAATGGAGAAATAAAAACAATACCTTTAGAAAAACAAAAATGTAAGCACAAAACACCAAAACCTAAGGGATGAGGCAAAAGTATTAATGAGAACAATTTATAGCAACAAATACCTATATCAAAAGGAAGATCTAAAATAACAAAAAAGAGAACTTGTCAAATAAAAAAATGAAAGATTAAAGAGGAGGCATTATAACTGATATCACAGAAATATAAAGGATCTTAAAAGAATAATATGAATGTCAACAAATTATATAACCTAGAAAACATGTGGAAATACCTAGACACGTATAACATACCAATACTTAATCCAGAAGAAATAGAAAATTTGAAAAGATAAATAAATGTTAAAAACATTGAATCAGTAATTAATATTTCCCATTAGAGGAAAGCCCAAGACCTGATGGCCTCACTGCTGAATGTTACCAAATATTTAAAGAACTATTACCAATATTCCCAAGAATTTTTTTAATGCAGAAGAGAGAATACTTCTAAACCTTTAATGAGGTCAGTATTACTGTGATAACAAAGATTGTCAATTATATTGCAAGAAAAGAAAATGACAGGCCAATATCCTTCATGAACACAGGAACAAAAATTTTCAAAAAGATACTAGCAAACCAAATTCAAGAGCACCTTAAAAAGATGATTAACCTAAATATATATGCACCCAATACAGGAGCACGCAGATTCATAAGGCAAGTCCTTACAGACATACAAAGAGACTTAGACTCCCGCACAATAATAATGGAAGACTTTAACATCCCACTGTCAACATTAGACAGATCAACGAGACAGAAAGTTAACAAGGACATCCAGGAATTGAACGCAGCTCTGCATCAAGCGGACCTAATAGACATCTACAGAACTCTCCACCCCAAATCAACAGAATATACATTCTTTTCAGCACCACACCACACCTATTCCAAAATTGACCACATACTTGGAAGTAAAGCACCCCTCAGCAAATGTAAAAGAACAGAAATTATAACAAACTGTCTCTCAGACCACAGTGCAATCAAACTAGAACTCAGGATTAAGAAACTCACTCAGAACCGCTCAACTACATGGAAACTGAACAACTTGCTCCTGAATGACTACTGGGTAAATAACGAAATGAAGGTGGAAATAAAGATGTTCTTTGAAACCGATGAAAAGAAAGACACAACATACCAGAATCTCTGGGACACATTCAAAGCAGTGTGTAGAGGGAAATTTATAGCACTAAATGCCCACAAGAGAAAGCAGAAAAGATCTAAAATTGACACCCTAACATCACAATTAAAGGAACTAGAGAAGCAAGAGCAAACACATTCAAAAGCTAGCAGAAGGCAAGAAATAACTAAGATCAGAACAGAACTGAAGGAAATGGAGACATAAAAAACCCTTCAAAAAATCAATGAATCCAGGAGCTACTTTTTTTGAAAAGATCAACAAAATTGATAGATCACTAGCAAGACTAATAAAGAAGAAAAGAGAGAAGAATCAAATAGATGCAATAAAAAATGATAAAGGGGATATCACCACAGATCCCACAGAAATACAAACTACCATCAGAGAATACTATAAACACCTCAATACAAATAAACTAGAAAATCTAGAAGAAATGGATGAATTCCTCAACACATACACCCTCCCAAGACTAAACCAGAAAGAAGTTGAATCTCTGAATAGACCAATAACAGGCTCTGAAATTGAGGCAATAATTAATTACTTACCAACCAAAAAAAGTCCAGGACCAGATGGATTCTCAGCCGAATTCTACCAGAGGTATAAGAAGGAGCTGGTACCATTCCTTCTGAAACTATTCAAATCAATAGAAAAAGAGGGAATCCTCCCTAACTCATTTTATGAGGCCAGCATCATCCTGATACCAAAGCCTGGCAGAGACACAACAAAAAAAGAGAATTTTAGACCAATATCCCTGATGAACACTGATGCAAAACTCATCAATAAAATACTGGCAAACCGAATACAACAACATATCAAAAAGCTTATCCACCATGATCAAGTGGACTTCATCTCTGAGATGCAAGGCTGGTTCAACATATGCAAATCAATAAACATAATCCAGCATATAAACAGAATGCAAGACAAAAACCACATGATTATCTCAATAGATGCAGAAAAGGCCTTTGACAAAATTTAACAACCTTCATGTTAAAAACTCTCAATAAATTAGGTATTGATGGGATGTATCTCAAAATAATAAGAGTTGTCTATGACAAACCCACAGCCAATATCATACTGAATGGGCAAAAACTGGAAGCATTCCCTTTGAAAACTGGCACAAGACAGGGATGCCCTTTCTCACCACTCCTATTCAACATAGTGTTGGAAGTTCTGGCCAGGGCAATCATGCAGGAGAAAGAAATGAAGGGTATTCACTTAGGAAAAGAGGAAGTCAAATTGTCCCTGTTTGCAGATGACATGATTGTATATCTAGAAAACCCCATCATCTCAGCCCAAAATCTCCTTAAGCTGATAGGCAACTTCAGCAGAGTCTCAGGATACAAAATCAATGTGCAAAAATCACAAGCATTCTTATACACCGATAACAGACAGAGAGCCAAATCATGAGTGAACTCCCATTCACAATTTCTTCAAACAGAATAAAATACCTAGGAATCCAACTTACAAGGGATGTGAAGGACCTCTTCAAGGAGAACTTCAAACCACTGCTCAATGAAATAAAAGAGGATACAAACAAATGGAAGAACATTCCATGCTCATGTGTAGGAAGAATCAATATTGTGAAAATGGCCATACTGCCCAAGATAATTTATAGATTCAATGCCATCACCATCAAGCTACCAATAACTTTCTTCACAGAATTGGAAAAAACTACTTTAAAGTTCATATGGAACCAAAAAAGAGCCAGCATTGCCAAGTCAATCCTAAGGCAAAATAACAAAGCTGGAGGCATCACGCTACCTGACTTCAAACTATACTACAAGGCTACAGTAACCAAAACAGCATGGTACTGGTGCCAAAACAGATATATAGACCAATGGAACAGAACAGAGCCCTCAGAAATAATGCCACACATCTACAACTATCTGATCTTTGACTAACTTGACAAAAACAAGAAATGGGGAAAGGATTCCCTATTTCATAAATGGTGCTGGGAAAACTGGCTAGCCATATGTAGAAAGCTGAAACTGGATCCCTTCCTTACACCTTATACAAAAATTAATTCAAGATGGATTAAAGACTTACATGTTAGACCTATAACAATAAAAACCCTAGAAGAAAACCTAGGCAATACCATTCAGGACATAGGCATGGGCAAGGACTTCATGTCTAAAACACCAAAAGCAATGGCAACAAAAGCTAAAATTGACAAATGGGATCTAATTAAACTAAACAGCTTCTGCACAGCAAAAGAAGCTACCATCAGAGTGAACAGGCAACCTACAGAATGGGAGAAAATTGTTGCAATCCACTCATCTGACAAAGGGCTAATATCCAGAATCTACAAAGAACTCAAACAAATTTACAAGAAAAACACAAACAACCCCATCACAAAGTGGGCGAAGGATATGAACAGACACTTCTCAAAAGAAGACATTTATGCAGCCAAAAGACACATGAAAAAATGCTCATCATCACTGGCCATCAGAGAAATGCAAATCCAAACCACAATGAGATACCATCTCACACCAGTTAGAATGGCCATCATTAAAAAGTCAGGAAACAACAGGTGCTGGAGAGGATGTGGAGAAATAGGAACACTTTTACACTGTTGGTGGGACTGTAAACTAGTTCAACCACTGTGGAAGTTGGTGTGGCGATTCCTCAGGGATCTAGAACTAGAAATACCATTTGACCCAGCCATCCCATTACTGGGTATATACTCAAAGGATTATAAATCATGCTGCTATAAAGACACATGCACACGTATGTTTATTGCGGCACTATTCACAATAGCAAAGAGTTGGAACCAACCCAAATGTCCAACAATGATAGACTGGATTAACAAAATGTGGCACATATACCCCATGGAATACTATGTGGCCATAAAAAATGATGAGTTCTTGCCCTTTGTAGGGACATGGATGAAGCTGGAAATCATCATTCTCAGCAAACTATCACAACGACAAAAAACCAAACACCACATGTTCTGACTCATAGGTGGGAATTGAACAATGAGAACACTTGGACACAGGAAGGGGAACATCACACTCTGGGGCCTGTTGTGGGGTGGGGGGATGGGGGAGAGATAGCATTAGGAGATATACCTAATGTTAAATGATGAGTTAATGGGTGCAGCACACCAACATGGCTCATGTATACATATGTAACAAACCTGCACATTGTGCACATGTACCCTAAAACTTAAAGTATAATAAGAAAAAAATAATAAAAGTATAATAAAAAATAAAAAAATAAAGACACACCCAAAACTGGGTAATTTATAAAGGAAAAATAAAATAAAAATAAAAATAAAGTTAAAAATTGTATTTTTTATTTTTAAAAAGTGTTAAGTTCATTTGCTTTAATGAGATAAACCCTGCATCATCATGGTGTGTTATCATTGTTGTATATAGATGGTCTTAATTTGTTCAAATTTTGTTAAGAATGATTATGTCCACGTTCATCATGGATATTTGTCTATAGTTTTAATTTCTTGTTATATATTTCCCTAGTTTTGTGTTGAGGATAATGTTGGGCTAATAGATTGAGTTAGGCAGTTTCTACTCACCTTATATTTTCTGGAAAAAATTGTGTAGAATTATTTCTTCTACAGTTGTTTCTTTCCTAAGTGATTGAAAACCATTTGAGCCTACAGTTTTCTTTGTGAGAAAAAGTTCTTGCTAAATTGCCATTTAAAAGAAAGATTATAGAGATATTCACTTATGTACTTTTTTTTCTTGTGTGAGTTTTGGCATTTTCTTTCTTTCAAAAAATTTGTCTATTTTGTTTATGTTGCCAAATGCATTATCATTAAGTTTTCAATCTATTATCTTTATAATGTCAGCCTAGTTTATAGTAATGTCTTGTCATATTCCTAATATTGGTAATTTTTATTATTTATCTACCTATCTGTCAATCATCTATTTATCTATCATCTTTTCAATAAACCAGCTTGTGGTTTCACTTCTCTTTTTTCCATTTAATTAATTTTTAGTTATAGCTTTACAATATTTTTTGCCTACCTTTTATTTTACGTTTTTTTCTAGTTTGTTAAGGTAGAAGTTCTGGTCATGGATTTAAGAATTCTCTTATTTCCTAATATATGTGTTTATTACTGTTTTTTTAACAACTGCTTTTTCTATATCTCATACATTTTGCTATGTTATGTTTTCATTTTTATTTAGTTCAGGTGACTAGACGAAATATAATACAACGGTACTCTGGATCTCCAAGATGAAGGAATTCTACAGTTAAGTGGTAGACTGAATAGGCCATACTATATAAATAAAGGAGAAGAATTAATGAGTGGGTTTCTAAGTTTCCATTTGGAAATCTGTGATGAGGGTTAAGATGGGCCATTTTCAAGATACCTCATAAGTGGAGAGAGTCTGGATTGTCACTTGTCATAAATAAAGCTGCTGTGTGAAAGAAGTAACTTACTACCTGTCCCTTCACCCTTGTTTGTTTGGTCAACTAGTCAACTTCTTTTTTTCTTTATTTCTTATTTCTACCTATTCTAAGAAAGAATTTTTTTGAAAATCTATATCTACCTCTAACAAGTGTTAAATATGATTCATTTTGAAAAGATGATTTTTATTTCAACACAGAAATGTATGAATACCATTTAAAAGAACTATACTCCAGTTTTCTGCCATTTTATGTGGTACCTTTGATAATTTCTGGTTTCATTTGCTTGGTCTTGTTAAAACCTACATCTAGAATTCTCTTTGTCCTGTATAAAACTATTCAATTTAAAATGAGAGTAAAGGCCTTGGGGAGTCTTTTTCTGTCCATACATGTCAGTGTAGAGTCTAATGTGTTCTTTTTAATCACCATATTATGTTTTTAAAACTATGGAAAGAAGTGAAAAAAGTTCTTCAGAGTAGAATATCTGGTGGTATTTAATTCCTTCACTTTTGATCAAACACAAGCATTCAACATGCCATGAACTTCACAAAAATAACAAAATTAAAATAATAAATTACATAAATCATATTTTATTTTAAAATTTACAATCTATGTTTGGAGAAAAAAACATTTTGTTCTGGAAAAGTATAATTGTTTAAAATTAGTAAGAGAGGAAACTTGACCAGTAACAGTAATGGCAGAGGGATTGAACAGCTGAGAATATTTTTGTAACTTAAGAAAGCTGCTCATTACCTTTTTTGTTGTTTATATCCTTGATTATTATGAGGGTATTAAATATGGAAGGAAAGACACTCCCAGAGATGTATCTGGCTTGACTACATCAGCAAGCTATTGGACATCTTAGAAGAGAGTTATTATTATACCCACATCCATGATTAAAGGGTACATAAACTGTTAAACAGAAAGCAGTCCATTTATAATTCTAGTAAGTGTAGCAGTGGTTGGGCAATTGGCAGTGTGCCATAGGAAGCACATTACTTAGAAAATTAAGCAACCAAATCAAGAAATCCACTAAAACCCATCTTACCAAAATAACATAGATAAGATGGCATTTTGAAAGTAGAATTTTATAATTCATGAGTGAAGAAGAGCTATGTCATCTTAAATGCATATATGTATACAAATCTATCCTAGGAAATAATAACAGAAATAATACAAGGCAGAAAAGTATAATTTCCAAAGAATTGTTTTCAAAACATTCAGCACATAAAAAGAAACTTTGTACACATAAATGTTGCAAGTTTTAAATGTAAAAACAGTTAAGGAAAATTAAACATACTACTCCAGGGAACACATAAATGTTAAGTTCATTGCAGCACTATGCACAATAGCAAACACATGGTATCAACCTAAATGCCCATCAATAGCAGACTAGATAAAGAAAATGTGGGAAGTGCTGGCAAGATGCCCAAATAGGAACAGCTCCGGTCTGCAGCTCCCAGCAAGATCAATGCAGAAAGCGGATGATTTCTGCATTTCAAACTGAGGTACCTGGCTCATTTCACTGGGACTGGTTAGGCAGTGGGTGCAGCCCACGGAGGGAAAGCCAAAGCAGGGTGGAGTGTTGCCTTACCCGGGAAGTGCAAAGGGTCAGGGAGCTCCCTCCCCTAGCCAAAGGAAGCCATGAGGGGCTGTGCCCTGAGGAACGGTGCATTCCCACCCAGATAGTATGCTTTTCCTACAGTCTTTGCAACCAGCAGACCAGGAGATTCCCTCGGATGCTTACACCACCAAGGCCCTGGGTTTCAAGCACAAAACTTGGCAGCCATTTGGGCAGACACCGAGCTAGCCGTAGGAGTTTTTTTTTTTCATACCCCCTTGGCTCCTGGAATGCCAGTGAGACAGAACCATGAACTACCCTGGAAAGGGAGCTGAAGCCAGGGAGCCAAGTGGTCTAGCTCAGCAGATCCCACCCCCACAGAGCCCAGCAAGCTAAGATTCACTGGCTTGTAATTCTTGCTGCCAGCACAGTAGTCTGAATTCCACCTGGGAAACTCGAGCTTGGCAGGGGGAGGGGTATCTGCCATTACTGAGGCTTGAGTAGGCAGTTTTCTTCTCACAGTGTAAACAAAGCCACTGGGAAGTTCGAACTGGGGGAAACCCACCATAGCAAAGCTGCTGTAGGCAGACTGCCTCTCTAGATTCCTCCTCTCTGGGCAGGGCATCTCTGAAAGCAAGGCAGCAGCCCCAGTCAGGGGCTTATACATAAAGCTCCCATTTCACTGGGACAGAGCAACTGGGAAAAGGGGCAACTGTGGGTGCAGCTACAGGTGACTTAAAAGTTCTTGCCTGCTGGCTCTGAAGAGAGCAGCAGATCTCACAGCAAAGCGCTCGAGATCTCCTAAGAAACAGACTGCCTCCTCAAGTGGGTTCCTGAACTCCATGCCTCCTGATAGGGAGACACCTCCCAGAATGTGTCAAAAGACACCTTATACAGGAGAGCTCCAGCTGGCATCTTGCAGGTGCCCCTCTGAGACAAAGCTTCCAGAGGAAGGAACTGGCAGCAATATTTGCTATTCTGTAGCCTCTGCTGGTGATACCCAGGCAAATAGGGTCTGGAGCGGACCTCCAGCAAAACTGCAGCAGTGAAGCCTGTTAGAAGGAAAACTAACAAACAGAAAGGAATAGCATCAACATCAACAAAAAGGATATCCACACAAAAAACCCATCCGAAGTTCCCCAACATCAAAGAACAAAGGTAGATAAATCCATGAAGATGAGGAAAAACCTAAAGGCCAAAAATACCAAAAAACAGAATGCCTCTTCTCTTCCAAAGGATCACAACTCCTCACCAGCAAGGGAACAAAACTGGATGAAGAATGAGTTTGAAGAATTGACAGAAGTTGGCTACAGAAAGTGGGTAATAACAAACTCCTCCGAGCTAAAGGAGCATGTTCTAACCCAATGCAAAAAAGCTAAGAACCTGGAAAACAGGTTATAGGAATTGTTAACTAGAAAAAACAGCTTAGAGAAGAAGATAAATGACCTGATCGAGCTGTAAAACACCGCACGAGAACTTTGTGAAGCAAACAGAAGTATCAATAGCTGAATCGATCAAGCAAAAGAAAGGATATCAGAGATTGAAGATAACTTAATGAAATAAAACGCGAAGACATGATTAGAAAAAAAAAGAAAAAGGAAAAAACCAAGCCTCCAAGAAACATGGGACTATGTGAAAAGCCGAAACCTACATTTGGTTGGTGTACCTGAAAGTGACAGGGAGAATGGAATCAAGTTGGAGAACTCGTTTCAGGATATTATCCAGTAGAATTTCCCTAATCTGGCAAGACAGGCCAATATTCAAATTCAGGAAATACAGACAACACCACAGAGATACTCCTCAAGAAGAGCTACCCTAAGACACATAATCATCAGATTCACCAAGGAAAAGAATTTTTAACCCAGAATTTCATATCCAGCCAAACTAAGTTTCATAAGCGAAGGAGAAAGAAAATTATTTACAGACAAGCAAATGCTGAGAGACTTTGTCACCACCAGGTCTGCCTTACAAGAACTCCTGAAGGAAACACTAAATATAGAAATGGAAAACTGGTTCCAGCCACTGCAAAAACATACCAAATTGTAAAGCGCATCGACACTATGAAAAAACAGCATCAACTCATGGGCAAAATAACCAGTTAGCATCATAATTACAGGATCAGATTCACACATAACCATATTAACTTTAAGTGTAAATGGGTTAAATGCCCCAATTAAAAGACACAGTCTGGCAAATTAATTAAAGAGTCAAAACCCATCTGGGCGCTGTACTCAGAAGACCCATCTGATGTGCATAGATGCACATAGACTCAAAATAAAGGGATGGAGGTATATTTACCAAGCAAATGAGAACTAAAAAAAAAACAGGGGTTGCAATCCTAGTCTCTGATAAAACAGACTTTAAACCAATAAAGATTTAAAAAGCCAAAGAAAGGCATTACATAATGGTAAAGTGATCAATGCAACAAGAAGAGCTAACTATCCTAAATATATAGGCACCCAATACAGGAGCACCCAGATTCATAAAGCAAGTTCTTAGAGACCTACAAAGAGACTTAGACTCCCATACAATAATAGTGGGAGACTTTAACACCCCACTGTCAATATTAGACAGATCAATGAGACAGAAAATTAACAAGGATATTCAGGACTTGAACTCAGCTCTGGACCAAAAGGACCTAATAGACATCTACAGAACTCTCCACCCCAAATCAACAGAATATGCATACTTCTCAGCACCACATTGCACTTATTCTAAATTTGACCACGTACTTGGAAGTAAAACACTCCTCAGCAAATGCAAAAGAACAGAAATTATAACAGTCTCTCAGACCACAGGATAATCAAATTAGAACTCAAGATTTAGAAACGTATTCAAAACCGCACAAATACATGGAAACTGAACAACCTGCTCCTGAATGACTAACAAAAGGCAAAAACAAGTAACAAAATTAAGGCAGAAATAAACAATTCTTTGAAACCAATGAGAACAAAGGCACAATGTACCAGAATCTCTGGGACACAGCTAAAGCAGTGTTTAGAGGGAAATTTATAGCACTCAATGCCCGTAGAAGAAAGCAGGAAATAATCTAACATCAACACCATAACATGACAACTAAAAGAAATAGAGAAGCAAGAGCAAACAAATTCCAAAGCTACCAGAGACAAGAAATAACTAAGATCAGAGCAGAACTGAAGGAGATGGAGACACGAAAAACCCTTCCAAAAATCAATGAATCTAGGAGCTGGTTTTTTGAAAAGATTAACAAAATAGATAAACCACTAGCCAGACTAATAAAGAAGAAAAGACAGAAGAATCAAATGGACACAATAAAAATGATAAAGAGGGTATCACCACTGATCCCACAGAAATACAAACTACCATCAGAGAATACTATAAACACCTCTACACAAATAAACTAGAATATCTAGAAGAAATAGATGAATTCCTGGATACATACATCCTCCCAAGGCTAAACCAGGAAGAAGTCGAATCCCTGAATAGATCAATAACAAGTCCTGAAATTGAGGCAATAATTAACAGCCTACCACCCAAAAAAATCCAGAACCAGAAGGACTCAGAGCCAAATTCTACCAGAGGTACAAAGAGGAGCTGGTACCATTCCTTCTGAAACTATTCCAAACAATAGAAAAAGGGACTCCTCCCTAACTCATTTTATGAGGCCAGCATCATGCTGATACCAAAACCTGGCAGAGACACAACAAAAAAAGAGAATTTCAGACCAATATCCCTGATGAACATTGATGCGAAAATCCTCAATAAAATGTTGGCAAACCAAATCCAGCAGCACATCAAAAAGCTTATCCACCATGATCACGTAGGCTTCATCCCTGTGATGCAAGGCTGGTTAAACATATGCAAATGAATAAACATAACACATCACATAAACAGAACCGATGACAAAAAGCACATGATTATCTCAATAGGGGCAGAATAGGCCTTTGACAAAATTCAACAGCCTTTCAGGCTACAAACTCTCAATAAACTAGGTATTGATCTGACAAATCTCAAAAAAATAAGAGCTATTCATGACAAACCCACAGCCAATATCTTGCTGAATAGGCAAAAGCTGGAAGCATTCCCTTTGAAAACCGGCACAAGACAAGGATGCCCTCTCTCACCACTGCTATTCAACATAGTATTGCAATTCTCATCAGGGCAATCAGGGAAGAGAAAGAAATAAAGGGTATTCAAATAGGAATAGATAAAGTCAAATTGTCTCTATATGCAGATGACATGATTGCATATTTAGAAAACCCCATAATCTCAGCCCAAAATCTCCTTAAGCTGATAAACAACTTCAGCAAAGTCAGGATACAAAATCAATGTGCAAAAGTCAAAGGCATTCCTATACACCAATAATAGACAGAGTCAAATCATGAATGAACTCCCATTCACATTACTACAAAGAGAATAAAATACCTAAGAATACAACTTACAAGGAATGTGAAGGACCTCTCCAAGGAGAATTACAAACCTCTGCTCAAGGAAATAAGAGAGGACACAAATGGAAAAACATTCCATGCTCATGGATAGGAAGAATCAATATCGTGAAAATGGCCATACTGCCCAAAGTAATTTATAGATTCAATGCTACTCCCATCAAGCTACCATTGACTTTCTTCATGGAATTAGAAAAAACCACTTTAAATTTCATATGGAATCAAAAAAGGGTCTGTATATCTAAGACAATCCTAAGCAAAAAAAAAAACAAAGCTGGAGGCATCACGCTACCTGACTTCAAATTATACTACAAGGCTACAGTAATCAAAACAGCATGGTACTGGTACCAAAGCAGATATATAGACCAATGGAACAGAACAGAGACCTCAGAAATAACGCCACACATCTACAACCATCTGGTCTTCAATAAACCTGACAAAAACAAGCAATGGGGTAAGGATTCCCTATTTAATAAATGGTGTTGGGGAAACTGGCTAGCCATATGCAGAAAACTGAAACTGGACCCCTTCCTTATACCTTATACAAAAGTTAACTCAAGATGAATTAAAGACTTAAACTTGAGACCTAAAACCATAAAAAATCCTAGAAGAAAACCTAGGCAATACCATTCTGGATACAGGCATGGGAAGTCTTCATTACTAAAACACCAAAAGCAATGGCAACAAAAGCCAAAATAGATAAATGGGATCTAATTAAACTAAAGAGCTTCTGCACAACATAGGAAACTATCACCAGACTGAACAGGCGTCCTATAGAACGGGAGAAAATTTTTGCAATCAACTCATCTGACAAAGGGCTAATATTCAGAAACTACAAAGAACTTAGCAAATTTACAAGAAAATAAACAAACAAACAACCCCATCAAAAAGTGGGAAAAGGATATGAACAGACACTTCTCAAGAGATTTATGCGGCCAACAAACATATGAAAAAAAGCTCATCATCACTGGTCATTAGAGAAATGCAAATCAAAACCACAATGAGATAAAATCTCACACCAATTAGATTGGTGATTATTAAAAAGTCAGGAAACAACAGAAGCTAGAGAGGATTTGGAGACATAGGAACACTTTTACACAGTTGGTGGGAGTGTAAATTAGTTCAACCATTGTGGAAGACAACGTTGTGATTCCTCAAGGATCTAGATCCAGAAATACCATTTGACCCAGCAATCCCATTACTGGGTATATACTCAAAGGATTATAAATCTTTCTACTGTAAAGACACATGCACACGTGTGTTTATTGAAGCACTATTCACAATAACAAAGACTCGGAACCAACACAAATGTCCATCAATAATAGACTGGATAAAGAAAATGTGGCACATAGACACCATGGAATACTATGCAGTCATATAAAAGGATGAGTTCATGTCTTCTGCAGTGAAATGGATGAAGCTGGAAACCATCATTCTTAGCAAACTAACACAGGAACAGAAAACCAAACACTGAATGTTCCTATTCATAAGTGGGATTTGAACAATGAGAACACCTGGAGACAGGGAGGGAAACATCACACACTGGGGCCTGTCGGGGGGTGGGGGGCTAGGGGAGGTATAATATTAGGAGAAATACTTAATGTAGATGATGGATTGATGGGTGCAGCAAACCACTATGGCACATGTATACTTATGTAACAAACCTGCACATTCTGCACATGTATCTCAGAACTTAAAGCATAATAAAAAAAAAAGAAAATGTGGTACATATACACCATGGAATACTACGAAACCATGAAAAAAATGGTATCTTGTCTTTTGCAAGAACAAGGATGGAGCTAGAAGCAATTATTCTTAGCAAATTAACGTAGGAACAGAATAATACAAATACCACATGTTCTCACTTAAGGAGCTAAATTATGAGAACACATGGACACATAGAGGGGAACACCACACACTGGGGCCTATCAGAGGGTGGAGGGTGGGAGGAAGGAGAGGATCAGAAAAAAAAAAAACTAATGGATACTAGGCTTATTACCTGGTTGATAAAATAATCTGTACAACAAACTCCCATGACTCAAGTTTACCTATATAACAAACCAGCACAGGTATTTCTGAACTTAAAATAAATGTAAAAAAATTAATGAAACAGCCTTATTACTCACATGGAGAAAGTTTTAGTGATCTGAATAGAAGATCAAACCAGAAGCAAAATTCTCTTATTCTGTTAATAATATAATATTTACAATATTAGTAAGTATATGTGTAACAATATATAGTATTATATACAATATCTAAAACTGTTTTATTGCATGTATTTACACATTATACAAAATTTTATATTACTATCTGCAAATTACATATATATATGAAACTGTTATACACACACACATACACACATTCTTTTACTCCTTGTCCTAGTAGTTGCAGGTGTATTATTTATACTGTTGTTCATTTACTCATTCAATACATATTTATTGCCCAATAATGGGATCTTGATCATTATTTTTTAATAAATAAATGAACATAAAACGTCATGACAGAGACTGGAAACAGAAAAGTAAATATTTGATGGTCTCTCTCTTAAGACAAGATGACTAGAAACACATGAAATTAACACAAATACAGAACTATCTATGAGACAGTGTTATGATGCACATATGCACAGGTTGCTGTGGGGATTCATAGCAAGTGATCAGTTTTGTTTGAGTGATTAATGAAGGCTGAGAGAGGAGTGGCGATATAATGAAGAGAGTATACCCTTCAGAGTCCCAGAGATAAAGATTTTAATTTTAATGCTGATACTAGCTTTGACACTGTGCTCAAGGACTCTAAATTCTGTAAGAGGAGAAGCACAGAGGCTTTTGCTTGCAAAGTAGAGTATGAAAGCACTCAGAACAATATTTGGCAATTCATATCAATCCAGTATGTCCTTCTTAGAAGTGAGTGTATATTAGCTGTCCATTGCTGCATAAAATGTATCCCCCAAAACTTAACAGCTTAGAATCCACATTTGTTATCTCAGAGTTTGTGTTGGTCAAGAATATGGGCATGGCATATCTAGGTTCTTTACATCATGGTCTCTCATAAGGCTGCAGTCAAGGTGCTGGTCAGGACTGGGGTCTCACCCGAAGTTTTGTCAAAGGAAGGATCCATTTTAAATTAAATGTATCTCTTTTAGAATCTGAGAATGGGCAATTTGGCTACAAAGTAAAGTGATACATAAAGCAGCTGCAATAGATACTCTACAACCCAAATATCCTGTTTTATCAATCATATCTTTTTATCTTCTTTAAGTTAACTTTATCTATTTGTTTAAATAGGATATTGAGCTTCATGCATTGTACATGTTAGTACAAAAAGCCTGATGTTTGCTACTTCAGTTTTGATAAAGTATTACAGAAGGTATAATGTTTTTGAAGTACATCTTATGAGGAAAACATCACGTGGAAGTTGGAGAAGCATATTAGTTTTTTAATGCTGTTATAAAAAACACAAAATTACTGGCATAAAATAAAAATGTAATATTTTACAGTTCTGAAGGAAAGAAGTCTTAAATTTAAGGTATTGGTAGGGCTGCATTCCTTCTGTAGGCACCAGAGGAGAATGTTTTTCTCTTTTCCATCTTTTAGAGGCTACCTGCATTCCTTGGCTTATACCCCTTCTTCACATTACTCCAAACTCTTGCTTCTATCTTCCTGTTTCCTACTATTAACTCTGATCCTCCAGCCACCCTCTCATGAGGACCTTTGTCATTATGTTGGGCCTATCCAGATAAGCCCAGATGATATCCTCATCTCAAATTATTTAACTTAATCACGTATGCAAATACTCCTTTACCATGTAAAATTATATATTCATAGGTTGCAGGGATTAGGTTACAAACATCTTTATTTAGACTACCACATGGTTTGCAAAATGCAAGATGCAACAGTGAAAGACAGAGGGTGTCTATTGACAGATTTTTAAAGGTGTCCTTGTGCTCTTGAAATAATATGTAACAGCAATTAATCCAGGCTAAACATATGAAACTTTAAGTTGTATTAAATATTGTGTATATTTGTAGCTCCATATATACTAACCACAGTGACTTTTTTTTATTTTACTAATCTCCTTTGAGAAATAAATTGACAGACCCTGAGGAAAGAAAAATCAAATTTCTCAGAAAATTATAGTAGGCATGGTTTTATTTTAGCAAAAGTACAGTATATGTTGGAATAGAAATGTGAATTAATTTGTGTAGCTCCTCTGGAGAAACACAGTAGTAATAAGTGAAATTATAGAGAAGTACACTTTAACCCAAGGATATACTTCCTAGCAATAAGAGTCATTTCCTTCAGGAGAAAGTGACTTTTCAATGATTAGAAGAGTTCAAGAAGAACCTGAATAACCAATGTATTAGATAAGCATACTTAATTCAGAGATCAGTGGATCTCAAACTGTGAGAAATTTTTAATTAGAGTACATTAAAATAAAAAGCTTTACACACACTGGGGCCTGTTGGGGGGCTGGGGGAGGGACAGCATTAGGAGAAATACCTAATGTAAATGATGAGTTGATAGGTGCAGCAAACCAACATGGCACATGTATACCTATGTATCAAACCTGCATGCTCTGCACATGTACCCTAGAGCTTAAAGTATAAAAAAAAAGAAAAGAAAATTTTATGGTTTTCTCATAAAAATAGATTAATCAAATGTAAAGCCCTTTTTAATTTAGATATTATGTTTTCTTTTTTTTAGGTGGCATATTTATTTATTTATTTATTTATTTATTATTTATTTTCTCCTGGCTGAATTTTTTTTTATTATACTTTAAGTTTTAGGGTACATGTGCACAACATGCAGGTTAGTTACATATGTATACATGTGCCATGTTGGTGTGCTGCACCCATTAACTCGTCATTTAACATTAGGTATATTTCCTAATGCTATCCCTCCCCCCTCCCCCCACCCCACAACAGGCCCCGGTGTGTGATGTTTTCTTTATTTTTAGAAATAAAATGACCTTTATTTTATGAAATGATGACAATATATTATAATAATTGTGGTTGTTGTGACTATACATGACAACGAAAATATTAGAAACCGTTAACAGGAACACCTCTCTTTATTGTACTCTGCATTATTGCACTTTGCAGATATTGTGATAATTACACATTGAAGATGTGTGGCAACTCTGTGTCAAGTAGGTCTGTTAATGATAAATTTTAAACAATACGTGTTCATTTTCTCTCTCTATGTCACATTTTGGTAATTCCTGCACTATATCAAAGCTTTTCACAGTTATTATATCCGTTAATAGTGATCTGTGATCAGTGATTTTCAATGTTATTACTGTAATTGTTTTGGAGCTCAACTGTGCCCATATAACATGGAGAACTTAATCAACAAATGTACGTGTTCTGAGTGAGCAGCTGACTAGCTTTTCCACTATGTCTTTTCCTCTACTTGGGATACCTTATTTCATGACACGCAATAGTATTTAAATTAGACCAATAATAAACTTAAAATGGCCTCCATGTGTTCAAGTGTAAGGAAGAGTAGCATATCTTTCACTTTATATCAAAAGTTAGGAAGGATTAAGCTTAGTGAGAGTGAGGAAGGCAAATTGAAAGACAAGATAGGCCAAATTATAGGCTTTTAACCCCCAAACAGCCACATTTTGAATGCAAAAAAAAAAGTTCTTGAAGGCAATTAGAAGTATTACTCCAGTGAACACATAAATGATAAGAAAGTGAAGTAGTCTTATTGCTAACATGGGGAAAGTTTTAGTGGTCTGAATAGAAGATCAAACCAGAAACAATATTCCCTTAAGCTAAAGTCTAATTCAGAGCAAGGACCCAATTCTCTTCAATTCTATGAAGACTGGGAAAGGTGAGGAAGCTACAGATGGAAAGTTTAAAGCTAACAGATGTTAGTCCATGAGGTTTAAGGAAAAAGGCCACCTCTTCAACATAAATGTGCAAAGAGAAAAGGCAAGTGCTGATGCAAAAGCTACAGCAAGTTGTCCAGAACAAATAGCTAAGATTATTGATGAATGTAGTTACACTAACTAACCAATTTTAAGTTTAGACAAAACATCTTTGTACTGGAAGAAGATGCCATCTAAGACTTTCATAGCCAGAAAGGAGAAATCAATGTGTAGCTTCAAAACTTCAAAGGACAAGCTGACTCTCACATTAGGCATTAGTAATCTCTGTGACTTTAAGTTGAAGACAATGCTCATTTACTACTCTGAAAATTGTAGGATCCTTAAGAAATATGATAAATCTACTATACTAGTGCTCTATGAGTGGAATAATACAACAGTTTAAAACATTGGGATACTGAATATTTTAAGCCCACTGTTGAAACCTACTGCTCAAGAAGAAAAAAGAAGATTCCTTTCAAAATATTACTGCTCATTCACAATGCACCTGGTCAACCAAAAGCTCCATTGGGGATATACAAAGAGATTCATGTCGCTTTCATGCCTTCTAACTCAATATAAATCTTGCCACTCATGAAACAAGGAGAAAATTTGACTTTCAAGTCTTATTTAAGAAATATATTTCAAAGGCTATGGATGTCGTAAATAATGATTCATCTGATGGATCGGGACAAAGTAAATTGAAAACCTTTTGGAAACTATTTAACATTTTAGATATCAATAAGAACATTTTTGATTCATGAGAAGAGGGTAAATTATCAGCATTAACAGGAGTTTGGAAAAAGTTGATGACAAGGCTCATGGATAACTTGGAGGGATTCAGACATAAGTGGAGGAAGTCACCATAAATGTGGTGGAGATAGCAAGAGAATTAGAAGTGAAGCCTAAATATCTGACTGAATTGCAGCAATCTCATATTGAAATCTGAGTAAATTAAGAGTTGCTTCTTATAGATGAGCAAAGAGATTTCTTGAGCTGGAATCTACTCCTGGTGAAGATACTGTGAATATTTATAAAATAACAACAAAGGATTTAGAATACTAAATATACTTAGTTGTTCAAGCAGTGGCAGGGTTTGAGAGAATACACTCTAATTTCTTTTTCTTTTCCTTTTATTCTCACCTCCACCCTCAAGTAGATAGTGGTGTCTTTTGTACCATTCATCACAGCCATGTGTACTCATTGTTTAGCTCCCTCTTAGAAGTGAGAACATGTGGTATTTGGTTTTCCGTTCCTGTGTTGATTTGCTAGGATAATGGCCTAGAGCTCTATCCATGTTGCTACAAAAAACATGATTTCATTTTTTTGGCTGCATAGTATTCCATGGTGTATATGTACCACATTTTCTTTATCCAGTTCACCAATGATGGGCATCTAGTTTTGTTCCACGTCTTTGATCCTGTGAATAGTGCTATGATAAACATACTAGTGCATGTGTCTTTTTGGTAGGACAATTTATATCAATTTGTGTATATAACAAGTAATAGGATTGTGGGGTTGAATGATGGTTCTGTTCTAAGTTGAGAAATCTTCCAACTGCTTTCCACAGTGGCTAGACTAATTAAATTTCCACAAGCAGTGTATAAGTATTCCCTTTTCTCTACAACCTCTCCAACATGTGTGTATTAGTTAGTTCTTGTATTGCTAAAAGAACTATGGGAAACTGGGTAATTTATAAAGAAAAGAGGTTAAATTGGCTTATGATTCCACCGGCTGTACAGAGAGCATGGCTGGGCAGGAAACTTACAATCATAGCAGAAGGTGAAAGGGAAACAGGCATGTCTTACGTGTCTGGAGCAGGAAAAAGAGAGAGCAGGGGGAGGTGTTACACACTTTTAAACAACCAGATCTGGTGAGAACTCACTCACTATTATTAAAACAGCATGCAGGAAGGCCATCCTCATGATCCAATCACCTCCCACCACCCCCTCCTCCAATACTGAAGATTACAATTCAACATGAGATTTGAGAGGGACACAAATCAAAACCATACCAATCTGATATTATGTGACTTTTTAAAAATAGCTATTCTGAATGGTATGAGATAGTATCTCATTGTGGTTTTGATTTGCATTTCTCTAATGATTAGTAATTTTGAGTACTTTTTCATATGTTGGCCACATAGTATATCTTCTTTTAAGAAGCGTCTTTTAAGAAGTATATCTTCTTTTAAGAATCTTCTTTTAATGGGTGCAGCACACCAACATGGCACAGGTATACATATGTAACAAACCTGCACATTGTGCACATGTACCCTAAAACTTAAAGTATAATAATAAAATAAAAAAAACAAAAAACAACAAAAAAAGACATAAAGGATCCATATTACACAGTAAGAGAAATGGTGTATATATGTATATTGACATGGATATGTACGACTATCCAATGAATAAATATTTAAGACAATCAAAAAAGAAGCGTCTATTCATGTTTTTGCTCACTTTTTAATGGGGTTGTTTGTTTTACACTTTAATTTTTAAATAGATTCTGAATATTAGACCTTTGTTAGACGCGTAGTTTGCAAATATTTATTCCCATTCTGTAGGTTGTCGGCTTACTCTCTTGATAGTGTGTTTTGCTATGCAGAAGCTCTTTAGTTTAATTAGCTCTCATTTATCTAGTTTTATTACTGTTATTATTTTGCAATTGCTTTTGGAAACTTTGTCATGAAATCTTTGCCAAGACTTATGTCCAGAATGGTATGTCTTAAGTTTTCTTCTAGGGATTTAATACTTTCTGGTTTTACACTTAATTCTTTAATCTATCTTTTTTTTTCTTTTTGGAGACGGGATCTCACTCTGTCACCCAGGCTGGAAGTGCAGTAGTGCCATCTCAGCTCACTGCAACCTCCACCTCCCAGGTTCAAGCAATTCTCCTGCCTCAGCCTCTCAAGTAGCTGGGACTACAGTAATGCCTTATAATGCCTGGATAATTTTTGTATTTTTAGTAGAGATGGCGTTTCACCATGTTGGCCAGGCTGGTCTTGAACTCCTGACCTCAAGTGATCATCCCGCCTCAGCCTCCCAAAGTGCTCGGATTACAGGCGTGAACTACTGTGCCTGTTCAAGTCTTTAATTGCTCTTTAGTTGATTTTTGTATATTTTGAAAAACAGGGGTCCAGTTTCAATCTTCTGCACATTCCTAGCCAATTATCCCAGCACCATTTACTGAATAGGGAGTTCTCTCTCCATTGCTTGTTATTGCCAGCTTTGTCAAAAATCAGATAGTTGTGAGTGTTCAGCTTTACTTCTGGGTTCTCTAATCTGTTTCACTGGTCTACATGTCTAGATTTCTATCAGTGCCATGCTGTTTTGATTACAGTAACCTCATATTATAGTTTGAAGACAGGTAGATTGGGGCCACGAGCTTTGTTCCTTTTGCTTTGGATTGCCTTACCTATTTGGGTTCTTTGTTGGTTTGATATTAATTTTAGAATAGTTTTTTCCAATCATGTGAAAAATGACATTGATAGTTTTACAGAAATAGCATTGAACTTGTAAATTGTTTTGGGAAGTATGGCCATTTTTACAATATTGATTATTCCAATCCATGGGTATGGATTGTTTTTTCATTTGTTTGTGTCATTCATGATTTCTTTCAGAAGTATTTTGTAGTCCTTTTTGTAAAGAACTTTCCACTCCCTGGTTAGATGTTTCACTAAATATTTTATTATTTTTGTGGCCATGGTGACTGGAATTGAATTCTTGATTTGGCTCTCAGTTTTGACATTAATTGTTTATGAAAGTGCTACTGATTTTTGTATATTGATTTTGTTTCCTAAAAATTTACTAAAGTTGTTTTTGTGATCTAGAAGCCTTTGTGCAGAGATTATGAGGTTTTCTAGGTATAGAATCATATCATCTGAGAAGAGAGATACTTTGAATTTCTCTAACCCCGTTTGGATGACTTTTCTTTATTTGTCTTGCCCAGCTGCTCTGGCTAAGTCTTCTAGTACTATGTTGAATAGTAGTGGTAAGAGTGGGCATCTTTGCATTTGGCCAGTTGGCAGAAGGAATGTGTCCAGCCATTGCTAATTCAGTATGACATTGGCTGTGGGTTTATCATAGGTGGCTCTCATTATTTTAAGGTATGTTCCTTTAATGCCTAGTTTGTTGAGGGTTTTTAATATAAAGAGATGTTGAATTTTATTTAAAACCTTCTTTATGTCTGTTGAGATGATCATGAGATTTTTGTATTTACTTATGTTTATGTAATAATTGTCATTTATTGATTTGCATATGTTCAACCAATCTTGTATCCCTAGAGTAAAGCCTACTTCATCATGGTAGATTAGCTTTTTGATGTGCTGCTGAATTTGATTTGCTAGTACTTTGTTAAGAATTTTTTGCCTAAGTTCATCGGGGATGTTGACCAGTAGCTTTATTTATTTGTTGTGTCTTTGCCAGACTTTTGTATTGCTGTGATGTTGGCTTCATAGAATGAGTTAGGGAGGATTCCATTCTCCTTGATTTTTTGAAAAAGTTTCAATATGATTTGTATCAGTTATTCTTTATACATCTGGTTGTATTTTATTGTGAATTTATCAGTTCTAGAGCTTTTCCTGTTTTGTAAGATTTTATTATTTATTCAATTTCAGAATTCCTTATTGATATGTTCAGGATTTTAATTTCTTTCTGGTTCAAATTTGGGAGGTTGTATGTTTCCAAGAATTTATCAATTTCTCTCAGATTTTCTATTTTGCATGCACAGAGGTGTTCACAATAGTCTCTGAGAGTTTTTTTGTATTTCTTTGAGGTTCATGATAACATCACCTTTGTTGTTTCTGACTGCGTTTATTTGGATCTTCTATCTTATTCTTTATTAATTTAGCTAGCTGTCTATGATTCTTATTTATTGTTTCAAATAACAAACTTTTGCTTTTGTTGACATTTTGTATCTGTTTTCCTGTCTGAATTTTGTTTAGCACAGCTCTGGTTTTGCTTATTTTTTTTCTTCTGCTATCTTTTATGTTAGTGTATTACTCTATTTTCATGCTGCTGATAAAGACATATCTGAGACAGGAAAGAAAAATAGGTTTAATTGGACTTACAGTTCCACATGGCTGGAGAGGCCTCAGAATCATGGCAGGAGGTGAAAGGCACTTTTTACATGGTGGTGGCAAGTGAAAATGAGAAAGAAGCAAAAGCAGAAATCCCTGATAAACCCATCAGATCTCATGAGACTTATTCACTACCACAAGAGTAGCATGGGGAAAACTGGCCCCATGATTCAATTACCTCCCTCTGGGTCCCTTCCACAACATGTGGGAATTCTAGGAGATAAAATTCAAGTTGAGATTTGGGTGGGAACACAGCCAAACCATATTATTCCACCCCTGGCCCCTCCAAGCCTCATGTTTTTACATTTCAAAACTAATCATTTCTCCCCAATAGTACCCAAAGTGTTAACTCATTTCAGCCTAAACCCAAAAGTCCATAATCCAAAGTCTCATTTGAGACAAGGCAAGTCTTTTCCGCCTATAAGCCTGTAAATCGAAAGCAAGCTAGTTACTTCCTAGATACAATGGGGGTACAGGTATGGGGTAAATACAGGCATTCCAAAAGGGAGAAATTGGCCAAAACAAAGGGGTTATGGGGTCTATGCAAGTCCAAAATCCAGCAAGGCAGTCAAATTTTAAAGCTCCAGAATGATCTCCTTTGACTACAGTTCCCACATCAAAGCCATGCTGATGCAAGAGGTGGGTTCCCACGGTCTTGTGCAGCTCTGCCCCTGTGTCTTTGTAGGATACAGCCTCCCTCCTGGCTGCTTTCATGGCCTGGCTTTGAGACTGCAGCTTTTCCAGGCACACAGCACTAGCTGTCGGAGGATCCACCATTCTGGTGTCTGGAGGATGGTGGCCCTCTTCTCACAAATCCACTAGGCAGTGCCCCAGTAGAGACTCTGTGTGGTGGCTCTGATCCCACATTTCCCTTTCAAACTGCCCTAGCAGAGGTTCTCTATGAGAGCCCTGTGCCTGCAGCAAACTTTTGCCTGGGCATCCAGGCGTTTCCATATATCTTCTGAAATCTAGGTGGAGGTTCCCAAACTTCAGTTCTTGACTTCTGTGCACCTGCAGGCTCAACACCACATGGAAGCTGCCAAGGCTAGGGGCACCCACCCTCTGAAGCCACAGCCTGAGCTCTAGGTTGTCCATTTTCAGCCATGGCTGGAGCAGCTGGGATGCAGGGCACCAAGTCTCTAGGCTGCAAATGGCACGGGCACCCTGGGCTTGGCCCACAAAACCACTTTTTTCTCCTGGGCCTCTGGGCCTGTGAGGGGAGGGCTGCCGTGAAGGTCTCTGACATGGCTTGGGGACATTTACCCACGGTCTTGGGGATTAACTTTAGTCTCCTTGCCACTTATGCAAATTTCTGCAGCCAGCTTGAATTTCTCCTCAAAAAAAAAAATGGATTTTTCTTTTCTACTGCATCTTCAGGCTGCAAATTTTCTGAACTTTTATGCTCTGTTTCCCTTTTAAAATGGAATGCTTTTAACAGCAACCAAGTCACCTTTAAAATGCTTTGCTGCTTAGAAATTTCTTCCACCAGATACCTTAAATCACCTCTCTCAAGTTCAAAGTTCCACAAATCTCTAGGGCAGGAGCAAAATGTTGCCAGTCTCTTTGCTAAAACATGAGACTCACCTTTGCTCCAGTTCCCAACAAGTTCCTCATGTCCATCTGAGACCACCTCGGCCTGAGCCTTATTGTTCATATCACTATCAGCATTTTTGTCAAAGCCATTCAACAAGTCTCTAGGAAGTTTGAAACCCTCCCATATTTTCCTGTGTTCTTCTGAACCCTCCAAACTGTTCCAACCTGTGCCTGTTACCCAGTTCCAAAGTAACTTCCACATTTTCAGGTATCTTTTCAGCAGCGCCTCACTCCACTGGTACCAATTTACTATATTAGTCTGTTTGCATAATGCTGATGAAGACATACCTGTAACTTCCACATTTTCAGGTATCTTTTCAGCAGCGCCTCACTCCACTGGTACCAATTTACTATATTAGTCTGTTTGCATAATACTGATGAAGACATACCTGACACTGGAAAGAAAAAGAGGTTTAATTGGACTTACAGTTCCACATGGCTGGAGAGGCTTCAGAATCATGGTGGGAGGTGAAAGGCACTTCTTACGTGGCAGCAGCAAGAGAAAATGAGAAAGAAGCAAAAGCAGAAACCCCTGATAAACCCATCAGACCTCGTGAGATTTATTCACTATCACGAGAATAGCATGGGAATGACCAGCCCCCATGATTCAATTGCCTACACCTGGGTCCCTCCCACAACATTTGGGAATTCTAGGAGATAAAATTCAAGTTGAGATTCAGGTGGGGACACAGCCAAACCATATCAGTTAATTTTCTCTTTTTTTCCTTGATCTTCTAGTTGTGATGTTGTTAACTTCAGATATTTCCAACTCCTTAATGTAGGTGCTTAGCACTATAAACTTTTCTCTTAACACCTGTGTCCCAGAGATTTTGGTATATTGTATCTTTGTTTCATTAGTTCCAAAGAATTTTTTTCATTTTCTCCTTAATTTCATTGTTTACCCAAATGTCATTTGGAAGCAGGTTGTTTACTTTCCATGTAATTTTACGGTTTTGGGAGATGTTATTGGTATCTATTTCTATTTTTGTTGCACTGTGCTCTGAGATGGTAGTGTGGTTGGTATTATTTTGGGGGTTGCATTTTTTAAAAATTGCTTTATGGTTGAACATGATCTTAGAATATTTACTATATGCAGATGAGAAAAATGTATTTTATTCTGTTGTTGTTACATGGAGTATTGTGTGGATGTCTTTTAGGTCCATTTGGTCAAGTATCAAGTTTAGTTCCTGAATATTTTTGCTAGTTTCCTGCCTTGATGATCTGTCTAATACTGTCAGTGGAGTATTGAAGTCTCCCACTATTATTGTGTGGTTAGTTAAGTCCCTTTGTACGTCTCTAAGAACTTGTTTTATTAATCTTGGTGCTCCAGTGTTGGGTGCATATATATTTAGGATAGTTAAGTCGTCTTGTTTAATTGCACCCTTTATGTAAGGCCTTTTATTGTGCCTTTTAATCATTGTTAGTTTAAAGTCTGTTTTGTCTAAATTAAGAATAGCAACCTCTGCTCTTTTTTTGTTTTGTTTTTGACTTGCTTGATAAATCATTCTCCATCCCTTCACTTTGAGCCTATGGATGCCATTTCATGTGAGATTGGTGCCTGAAAGACAGCATACAATCGTGTCTTGCTTTTTTTTTCCAACTTGCCACTCACCGTCTTTTAAGTGGGCCATTGAGCCCATTTACATACACGGTTAATACTGATATGTGACAATTTGATCCTGCCATCATGTTATTAGCTGGTTGTTATGTAGACTTGATTGTATAGTTGCTTTATAGTGTCAGTGGGCTATGTACTTAAATGTGTTTTTGTAGTGGCTGGTAGCAGTATTTCATTTCCATGTTTAGCTCTGCCTTTAGGGCCTCTTGTAAAGCAGGACTGGTGGCAATGAATGCTCTTAGCATTTGCTTGTCTGAAAAGAATTTTATTTCTTCTCTTATGAAGCTTCCTTTGGCTGGATATGAAATTCATTGTTGGATTTGTTTTCCTTAAGGATGCTGAGATTAAGCCCCCCATCTCTTCTTCTGGCTTTTAGGATTTCTACTGAAAGTTCTGCTGTCAGCCTGATAGGGTTGTCTTTGTATTGATGTCCCTTCTCTCGAGCTGTCTTTGAGATATTTTCTTTCATGTTGACTTTAGAGAATTTGATGGCAATGTGTCTTGGTGATTGTCCTCTTTTGTAGTATCTCTCAGCAGTTCTCTGAATTCTCTATATTTGCATCCCAACCTCTCTAGTGAAGCTGAGCAAATTTTTCATAATATCCTCAAATATATTTCCCAATTTGCTTGCCCTCTCTCCATCTCTTTCAGGAATGCCAGTAATTTGTACCTTTGGTCCATTTACATGTAACATATTTCTAAGAAGTTTTGTTCATTTTTTAATTTTTGTAAATTTTCTCTCACTTCGTTGAGTTGAGGGAGTGATCTTCATTCTCTGAGATTATTTCCTGAGATTGGTCATTTCTATTATTAATGTTTCTAATCATATTCTAAATTTCCTGCAGTGATTTTTTTTTTTATTTTCAGAAATTCATTTTGGTTCTTTCTTAAAATGGCTATATAATCTTTCAACTCTTGGACAAATTTACCGTATTCCTTGGATTTAGTTTCAACCTTCTCCTGTATGTCTATGAAATTTCTTTTCATCCAGATCCTGAATTCTAGGTCTGTCACCCCAGCAATTTCATTCTGGTAAGGTCCATTGCTGAGAAGCTAGCGTGGTCATTTGGAGGTGGGAAGACACTCTGGCTTTTAGTTACCAGAGTTCTTGCACTGGTTCTTTCACATCTGTGTTGGCTGATGTTAAATTTTTGAAGTTGCTGTCTTTTGGATAGAGGTTTTTATTATTATATTAATATTATTTTATGTCCTTGAGGGTTTAACTTTTGTAAAAGTTGGGTTTAGTTGATTGGCTTCATTTATGGATGCTTTCAGGGAGCCAAGACTCAGCTCAGCACTCCTAGTCTATGTGCTCTAACCTTGGAAGTCTGGGACCAGGCTTGCAGCTTTGTTCTCTGAAACCTCAGGTTTAAGCCAACAAAGGTTAGAGCATCCTAAAGGATTATGGTAAGGATTCACAGAATGGCTCCACCACAGCCATTTCCATACAAATTCTCTGCAATTCTTTCTCTGCCAACTGTCTAGGAAGATCTCTTTGCCAGTTCAGATATCTGTGGGGGCCATAGGGTCTCCACAGCTAGGATTCTGGAGGCCTATGGTGAGAATGGCCACTCCAGGCCTATATAACTCACTACTTCCCTAGAAGTTTCTCAGTGCCAGGAAAAAGTCCTGGTGTCTGTCAATTATGTGCAGCCTTCCCACTTGCTAGCTCTTTCAACCTAGGCTCTGCATCCACCCTGCATCCACTCTCAATGCCTTGTCTCCAAAGATCTGTTTGGATTATGCTGGTCTACTTAATGCTCTGATGACTTTCACTGGGAGAAGCTCTTCCTGGCTACATCTAGTTGGCCATCTTAGCCCTCTGTGATTGCAGTTTGGAAAAAAGTTCTACTGTGTGTAAAATGCTATGAAATAGCATCACATGTGATACAGAAATATTTAGGGACTAGATGTAGCCAGGTGGCACAGCTCCCATCAAGGAATTGAAATGACTGTCATGCTCCTAAAAGATCTTCAAAGGGAAGGCACTAAGAGTGGACCGAGGGAAGAAAAAGCAGCTGGGCTAAATAGGGAGAAAGCTGAGAACCTACAAGTGGTTACAGTGCATCCAGACTCATTCCTGTTACTCAAAGACTGGGGAAATGTGTGAGGTGAACTGGCAAGGAGCAAGCCACTCTCACTATGATCCTGTGGAAGCCCAGCAGGAGGAGACAACTCGACCACCATGGACAATCAAGTTGGGAGGGAGAGCTGCTTGGATAAGTGATAGGAGCAGCAAGCTAGCTGATGTAGAGCCCAGAAGGTTTAGTACAGGAAAGTCTGTAATAGAGCATGGCTAGGGATGGTTATACTCCTAGGCTCATCTTGCTCCCCTAGGAGACTTTAGCCATAGGGAAACTGTCAGTCCTAAATTCTGCAAGGCACTGTTACCAATCAGACTGAACCAATTTGACTTGAGCACCCCTTGGTCTGCTGGCCTCTCCCAGAGCCACAGCATTGGCCATGCCTGCTTGCAGGGCAGCCTCAGGTGCCCTAGGGGTCCACACCATGGCTTCTGCACTGGTGGACCATTCCTGAATGGTAAACAGCTCCAACAGGGCAACCTCTATGGCTACTAACCAGCCCACATGCTTTCCTGACATACTGCAGCTTCTGCCTTGCCCATGGCAACTCCCCATATAGCTTTGCTGGTGCATAATTGCATAGGCAGAGTTTGCCATCCGTGCCCTGCCAGTGTGCAGGAGTACAGATAGAACTTTGGCGGGCATAGAGCCAACCAGCCCCACCCCACCAGTCCCCGACCCTGGCACTAACAGCAAATCCTCCCCACCCCTGAACAACCACTCCTGCTTATAGGGCACAAATAAGCCACTTAGACCTACACCTGCCAACATCCTACCCCCAAGCCAACACCATCTCCAGCACAACCATGCACTCAGTCCAAAGCAGGGAACTCCCACCCCACCCAGCTGCATTGCCTCTGCCACTGTGGTGAACACTCACAGGAAGGCAGGAACCCCAGCACCCACTAGCTCTCTGAGGCATCTGCCAATACTGCTGCTTCCAGCATGTGTAAATGAGAACAGAATCCACTGTCACTGCACTACAAAACACTTTGGTTAATACCACCTATCAACATGCAGTTACCAGCAGTCCAGGATGACCTCAGCCACCCCAGAGCAGTAGATTTCTAACCTCAAGGGTCAAGGGAACAAAATCAGGGTCCAATAAAAATAATCAAGAGTTAGAACACATAGTCCAGGAGTTGGGAGATAGCGTTGGGCTCCTAACATCTCCCAGAAGTTGAATCTCTGAATAGACCAATAACAGGTTCTGAAATTGTGGCAATAATCAATAGCTTACCAACCAAAAAGAGTCCAGGACCTGAAGGATTCACAGCTGAATTCTACCAGAGGTACAAGGAGGAACTGGTACCATTCCTTCTGAAACTATTCCAATTGATAGAAAAAGAGGGAATCCTCCCTAACACATTTTACGAAGCCAGCATCGTCCTGATACCAAAACCTGGCAGAGACTTAACCAAAAAAGAGAATTTCAGACCAATATCCTTGATGAACATTGATGCAAAAATCCTCAATAAAATACTGGCAAACCGAATCCAGCAGCACATCAAAAAGCTTATCCACCATGATCAAGCGGGCTTCATCCCTGGGATGCAAGGCTGGTTCAACATACGCAAATCAATAAATGTAATCCAGCATATAAACAGAACCAAAGACAAAAACCACATGATTATCTCAATAGATGCAGAAAAGGCCTTTGACAAAATTCAACAACCCTTCATGCTAAAAACTCTCAATAAATTAGGTATTGATGGGACATATCTCAAAATAATAAGAGCTATCTACGACAAACCCACAGCCAATATCATACTGAATGGGCAAAAACTGGAAGCATTCCCTCTGAAAACTGGCACAAGACAGGGATGCCCTCTCTCACCGCTCCTATTCAACATAGTGCTGGAAGTTCTGGCCAGAGCAATCAGGCAGGAGAAGGAAATAAAGGGTATTCAATTAAGAAAAGAGGAAGTCAAATTGTCCCTGTTTGCAGATGACATGATTGTATATCTAGAAAACCCCATTGTCTCAGCCCAAAATCTCCTTAACCTGATTAGCAACTTCAGCAAAGTCTCAGGATACAAAATTAATGTACAAAAATCACAAGCATTCTTGTACACCAATAACAGACAAACAGAGAGCCAAATCATGAGTGAACTCCCATTCACAATTGCTTCAAAGAGAATGAAATACCTAGGAATCCAACTTACAAGGGACGTGAAAGACCTCTTCAAGGAGAACTACAAACCACTGCTCAATGAAATAAAAGAGGATACAAACAAATGGAAGAACATTCCATGCTCATGGGTTGGAAGAATCAATATCGTGAAAATGGCCATACTGCCCAAGGTAATTTATAGATTCAATGCCATCCCCATCAAGCTACCAATGACTTTCTTCACAGAATTGGAAAAAACTACTTTAAAGTTCATATGGAACCAAAAAAGAGCCCGCATCGCCAAGTCAATCCTAAGCCAAAAGAACAAAGCTGGAGGCATCACGCTACCTGACTTTAAACTCTACTACAAGGCTACAGTAACCAAAACAGCATGGTACTGGTACCACAACAGAGACATAGATCAATGGAACAGAACAGAGCCCTCAGAAATGATGCCGCATAGCTACAACTATCTGATCTTTGACAAACCTGACAAAAACAAGAAATGGGGAAAGGATTCCCTATTTAATAAATTGTGCTGGGAAAACTGGCTAGCCATATGTAGAAAGCTGCAACTGGATCCCTTCCTTACACCTTATACAAAAATTAATTCAAGATGGATGAAAGACTTATATGTTAGACCTAAAACCATTAAAATCCTACAAGAAAACCTAGGCAATACCATTCAGGACATAGGTGTGCGCAAGGACTTCATGTCTAAAACACCAAAAGCAATGGCAACAAAAGCCAAAATCGACAAATGGGATCTCATTAAACTAAAGAGCTTCTGCACAGCAAAAGAAACTATCATCAGAGTGAACAGGCAACCTACAGAATGGGAGAAAATTTTTGCAACCTAGTCATCTGACAAAGGGCTAATATCCAGAATCTACAATAAACTCAAACAAATTTACAAGAAAAAAAACAAACAACCCCATCAAAAAGTGGGTAGAGGACATGAACAGACACTTCTCAAAAGAAGACATTTATGCAGCCAAAAGACACATGAAGAAATGCTTATCATCACTGGCCATCAGAGAAATGCAAATCAAAACCACAGTGAGATACCATCTCACACCAGTTAGAATGGCCATCATTAAAAAATCAGGAAACAACAGGTGCTGGAGAGGATGTGGAGAATTAGGAACACTTTTACACTGTTGGTGGGACTGTAAACTGGTTCAACCATTGTGGAAGTCAGTGTGGCGATTCCTCAGGGATGTAGAACTAGAAATACCATTTGACCCAGCCATCCCATTACTGGGTATATACCCAAAGGACTATAAATCATGCTGCTATAAAGACATATGCACACGTATGTTTATTGTGGCACTATTCACAATAGCAAAGAGTTGGAAGCAACCCAAATGTCCAACAACGATAGACTGGATTAAGAAAATGTGGCACATAGACACCATGGAATACTATGCAGCCATAAAAAATGATGAGTTCGTGTCCTTTGTAGGGACATGGATGAAACTGGAAAACATCATTCTCAGTGAACTATCGCAAGGACAAAAAACCAAACACCGCATGTTCTCACTCATAGATGGGAATTGAACAATGAGAACTCATGGACACAGGAAGGGGAACATCACACTCCGGGGACTGTTGTGGGGTGGGGGGAGGGGGGAGGGACAGCATTAGGAGATTCACCTAATGCTAAATGACGAGTTAATGGGTACAGGAAATCAACATGGCACATGGATACATATGTAACAAACCTGCACATTGTGCACATGTACCCTAAAACCCTAAAGTATAATAAAAAATAAAAAAGAGAAAAAAAAAAAAAAAAAGAAACCACTGAGCTGCTCATCCCCAAAAAAAACAAAAAAAACAACAAAAAAAAGAAATTTATCAAGTTAAAAAGTTGCGTAAGCAAATGATAATTTATGAATAAAGAAAGTTGTTAATGTAAATGTAGTGTAGCCCAAGCATACAGTGTTTATAAAGTCTACACTAGCAAACAGTATTGTCCTACACCTTCACATTCATTCACCGCTCACTCACTGACTCACCCAGAGCAACTTCCAGTCCTGCAAGCTCCATTCATGTTAAGTGCCCTAGATAGGTGTGCCATTTTAAATCTTTTATACCATATATTTACTGTACTTTTTGTTTGTTTATATTTAGATGCACAAATACATACCATTGTGTTAAAATTGCCTCCAACATTCAGTACAGTAACAGGCTATTTAGGTTATACAGGCGTGTAGCCTAAGAGCAATAAGCTATACCATATTAGCCTAGGTATGTATTAAGCTATACCATCTAGCTTTGTGGAAGTAACATTCTATGATGTTTGCAGGGCAATGAAATAGCCTAACATACTTCTCAGAACATATACCTATTGTCAAGTGACGCATGACTACATGTGGAAGCCTATTTCTATCTATTTAGAAGTACACACACACAACATGTGTGCATATAAGTGTGGGCATGTGCACTCACAAACAAACCCTGAAGGACGTTAAGGCAGAATTAATTGTATATTTCCAAAATTAACACTCATTTTATTTTTAAGCAAAAATATCTAGGGCTCTAATTCTATAAAATGATAAAATAAACAGCTGTGTTATAGCAGTCCTAGAAACAGTTTGTATTATTAATTCTAAATCAGCCTAGAGAGTCATTGAGGTTGAATAAGAATGACAAATGTCAGTGCATTATGAAGAACAAATGAAAAGGGACAAATTCTATAGTAGACCTCAGGTGTGGGCTGCTTTGGGAGTGGCATTCTCACGTAGACATTCTTATTTGGATCATACATAATCCATGCATGAAGGCATAAAATATTTTGACAGCAAAATTCCAGTGTGCCAGCAAGTGTGCAATTAGAACCCCAGCAGCTTCTTAGGAACACGTATTAAGTTGGTGCAAAAGTGATCGCAGTTCCTGTCATTACTTTTAATAACAACTATCTCATAAAGGTGTTTTGAAGGTTAAATATAAAGTGCCTGTAATAGTACCTGATACACAACGTATGTGGTTTTAATGACAAAAACCACAATTACTTTTGCATCCACCTAAAGAGGGAGGATTCATTTGACAGTGAAACATTGAAGTAACTGTTGATTAACTGACTTCTCAATTATTCAGTGGGAGATTCTTCCAGATAGCATTCAAATTAGAAATTATTTTATTTCTGTTCAAAGTCAGACACATTTATATAACAGCAGTGCAAGCAGATATATTTGTAGAATTACATTTACTTATGTATGCTTATATACAATATTGTATGCATTTCATCATTATAATGTCATTCTGTTACATGTTAAAAGTTTTGAGTGGCGTGTGTATGCATATGTGTGTGTGTATGTATCTTCTTTTGTAGACTGTGAAAACTCACATACTCCAGGAGAGGGGATCACAGTTTAAGATCTTAATTAGCAACCACCCGAATTAGTAGTGCATCTTTCAGCTGAAGGGATGAGGGAGGGAACATTTGGGAGTAGGTTGAAGATAGGCTACAAAGATAGGAAAAAATTTGGTTGCATATTTATCTAAGAACATTCCTGAAAGCGATAATATAGGTGAGAGAATACTAAGCAACTTGATGAGCCCCAGGTAATCTTTCAACACACACTGACATTTTTCACTTCTCTTCAGTTACACCCTGCAGAAAGCACAATATGAACATTGGGTCACAAGGAGTTGGTTTGCCTTGATCTTTGGGGTTGGGAGAACTGTAAAGAGTTGAAGTGGTTTAGATATTTTTAGAATTTTCTGGAATGCATTCTTCAGATCCTCATTGTAATAATGCCCCTGAGAAGATTTCCAACATATAAACTCTACTCTAGACCAGAAACTTTATTTAATAATAGATGCATTTGTGTGAATATGGAATCATTTGTATCTTGCCTGGTTGCAATAAGCTGTTAATCATCTCCTCTCCCAGTAACATTAATAATGGTCACACATTGTGTACTAGGTACTGTTGTAGGTACTTTATATTTAACCTTCAAAACACCTTTATGAGATAGGTGTTATTATTTTCATTTTACAAAAACATTGAGAATTTATGGAACAAGACAAGGATAGGATACCCACTCTAGCCACTCCTACTCAATACAGTTAACCAGGGAGATGAAAGATCTCCATGAAAATAATTACAAAATACTGTTGAAATAGATTAAAGATGACACAAAGAAGTGGAAAAATAGTCCATCGTGGGCAGCAAGCCACCCAGGTGCCAAGGCAAGAGACCGAGGGCACAAGCTGTTCCAGTATAATAAAGAAAATATATAAAATAAGAATAGTTATACTAGAAATAGATTATAGATATGATGATATATGAACATTATTAATCATGAGTTTATAGCATTACTGTTTCTTCCAATATTATAATAATCCTTGCTCTACGATTATAACCTAGGAAAACCAGGCCATACAGAGATAGGAGCTGAAGGGGCAAGGTGTGAAGTGACCAGAAGACAAGAGTGTGAGCCCTCTGTCATGCCGGAACAGGGCCACTAGAGGGCTCCTTGGTCTAGCGGTAACGCCAGTGCCTGGGAATGCAACCGTTACTTAGCTGATCTTGGTCTAGCGGTAGCGTCAGTGCCTAGGGAAGGCACTCATTACTTAGCAGGCCGAGAAAGGGAGTCTCCCTTTTCCCAGGGGAGTTAGAGAAGACTCTGCTCCACCACCTCTTGTGGAAGGCTTGACCTCAGTCAGGCCCACCCACAGCCATCCAGAGGCCTAACCATCTCCCTGTGATGCTGTGCTTCAGCAGTCACACTTCTGTTTCACTTTCATGTTCCACTCTGTACACCTGGCTCTGCCCTCTAGATAGTAGTAGCAGAATTAGTGAAAGTATTAAAGACTTTGATCTTTCTGAGAAGAGCATAGAAGAAATAATGACATAGGCTGTCCTCTCTGTCTCAGCCTCAGCTACCTAAAAGGGAAAGACCCGCTGTCCGGTGGACACGTGACTCACGTGACTTTACCAATCATTGGAGATGACTCACACTCCTTACCCTGCCCTTTTTGCCTTGTATACAATAAATAGCAGCGTGGTCAGGCATTTGGGGCCACTACCGGTTTCTGTGTCTTGGTGGTAGTGGTCCCCCAGGCCCAGCTATCTTTTCTTCTGTCTCTTTGTCTTGTGTCTTTATTTCTACAATCTCTCATTTCTGCACACGAGTAGAAAAACCCACAGACCCTGTAGGGCTGGTCCCTACAGTCCATCCTCATGGATAGCAAGAATTAATATTGTTAAAATTGCCATACTGCCCAAAGAAATTTACAGATTCAATGCTATTCCTATCAAACTCCCAATGACTTTCTTCACAGAATTAGAGAAAACTATGCTAAAATTCATACAGAACTCAAAAAGAGTTTGAAGAGCCAAAGCATTCCTAAGAAAAAAAAAAAAAACAAATCCGAAACATTACATTACCTGACTTCAAACCATGTTACAAGGCTACAGTAACGAAAAAAGCATGATACTCATACATAAACAAACACATAAACCAATGGAACAAAAAAAGAGAGGCCAGAAATAAAGCCACACAACTGCAACAACATGATGTTCAACAAAGTCAACAAAAACAAGCAATGTAGAAAGGATTCCCTATTCAATAAATGATGCTGCGATAACTGGCTAGCCATATGCAGAAGACTGAAACAGGACTACTTTCTTACACCATTTAAAAAATTAACTCAGGATGTATGAAAGACTTTAATGTAAAATCTAAAATTACAAAAACCCTTGAAGAAAACCTATGGTATACTATTCTGGACATAGGACCTGGCAAAGATTTCATGATGAAGATGCTAAAAGCAATTGCAAAAAAAAAAAAATTGACAAATGGAACGTAATTAAACTAAACAGCTTCTGCACAGCAAAAAAAAAATCTTCAACAGAGTAAACAGACAACACACAGAACGGGAGAAAATACTTGCATACTATTCCTCTGACAAAAGTCTAATATGCAGAATCTATAAGGAACTTAAACAGATTAGCAAGCAAAAATCATGCAACCCCATTAAAAAGAGGACAAAAGAAATTAACAGACACTTCCCAAAAGAAGGCACACACACACAGCCAACAAGCATATGAAAAAATGTCCAACATCACTAATTACTAGAGAAATGCAAATCAAAATCACAATGAGACACCATCTCACACCAGTAAGAATGGCTATTATTAAAGAGTCAAAAATAACAGATGCTGGCATGGTTTTGGAGAAAATGGAACGTTTGTACACTGCTGATGGGAATGTAAATTAGTCCAATCATTGGGAAAAGCAATTTGGCAATTTCTCAAAGAACTTAAAAAAGAACTACCATTCAACCAGGCAATCCCATTATTGAATATATACCTAAAAGAATATAAATCGTTCTACCATAACAACTCATGAACACGTATGTTCAACAAGTTGATCTACCTAGCATTATGTTTACATATAATACTTGGTGTCACATACTGTTCCCAAATCAACGGCCTGGTAGAAAACAAAGTGTAACAAAATGGGATTGAACCTGGCTGAATTTAGAGATGAGGTAGCCTTAGAAGTAAGTGTTAGAAAGTTATCTTACAACCTGGGTTTTTGTGGGCGCACCTTCTTTTGTGGAGACAGAGAGGGAAATAGGTTTATTTCTTTCATTAAAACCGCACAGTCTATGAACATGTGAGAGCAATAACATTGGCTAACATCTACAGAGTACTCACTATGTATCAGCAGAGTCATCACATTGTCCAAATCTAAAAAGCATCATTCATGCTACATTCTATGTAAATGGTATCCCCTGAAATTGGGTTATTAGTAGTACTGGGTGTCAGGCACTGTTCTAAACACCTTGCATATATTACCCCAATGTAATACTTATAACAACCCTAGGAGGTATGTACCATTATTATATCCACTGGACAGATGGAGGAACTGAGGTATAGAGAATATAAGTAACTAGGTCAAGGTTACATAGTAAGTGACAAAAAGTAGATTTAAATAAAGCCAACTTAAATGTAGAGGCCATGATCATAACCACTACACATACTGTCTCTACAAAGCTAGAAAAGTGTTTATGGATTTAGAAATGAAGATATAGCAGTGGCTGGATGAAGAGCATCTGAATGAAGTTAGGAGGTAAAATGTATGCCAGTGTTTTTTTTTTTTTTCACATTTGCTAAACCTGAGCCGCAAATTTGATTCTGAACTTTCGAGCTGTCAATGCAGAGGGAAACCCTATCAACTGTATGAGTTATAATATCTTAACAACAAACATTGTTACTAACATCAGGTAACTAGTCTCTCATGAGACGTTTTCAAGAGGACATTGAGAGCAGTATCAACAAGACCTTGACAATAAATCCAGCAACTTGTTTCTTAAGGGCTGTTTCTAATAATTCCTCTTATTTTAATTCAATGCCTTAATGACAAAATGTCTATAAAAGATGTTATTGATCTATACTATGTCAAAATAAAGTTGCCCAGCAGTCCAGATTAACAATTCTCTGGTGACCTGGATTAAGCCAGAAATAGATTGTAAAGCATCCAATGGGAAGTCCCCTTCAGAGACTTCACTATAAATATAAGCTTTTTCAAATTAGATTTTGAAAGTGTTGAGCAGCAATAAATGCCAGGTTATTCTGTGTTAGAATCTGGCCTTTCTTTCCCTTCCTTCCTTCCTTCCTTCCTTCCTTCCTTCCTTCCTTCCTTCCTCTCTCTCTCTTTCTCTGTTTCTCTCTTTCTCTTTCTTTCCTTCCTTCCTTCCTTCTTTTTCTTTCATTTCTTTTTCTTTGTTTCTTTTTTCTTTCTCTCTCTTTTCCTGAAGGTCTCACTCTGTCACCCAGGCTGGAGTGCAGTGTAGCCAAAGCTCACTAAAACTTCAAACATCTAGGCTCAAGTCATACTCCCACCTCAGCATCCTGAGTAACTAAAACTACAGTTGCATGCCACCATCCCTGGCTATTTTTTTATTTTATTTTATTTTGTTTTATTTCCTTTTTGTAGAGATGCAGTCTCACTATGGTTCCCTAGTTGGTCTTAAACTACTTGCCTCAGATTATGCCAAGATGGCTGACTAGACTCAGCAAGGTAGAACAGCTGCCACCGAGGGATCCAGACTGCTAGCGTACTTCTAACAAATCTTCAGAGGGAAAGCATCAAGATGGATAGACGCAAGTCACAGAAGCTGGGCTGAACGGGCAGGAATATGGGAATTCTACACAGGGCTTTGTGCACCTGGACTCATTTCCTTCCCCTCATTGGATTCAGGGGAATAGGTGAGTTGAATTAGCACGGAACAACGCATCTCACCATTGGCCTCTGGAACTCCAGCAGGAGGAGATACTTTGACCACTATGGACACTCGAGTGGCAGAGATTGCTGCTTAGAGAAATGGTAGGGGCAGCATGCCGGCTGATGTGGAGCACAGAGAGATTAGTGTGAGAGCATCTCTAGCAGAGCACATCCAGAGATGGCCATGCCCCTAGGCTTTACTTGTCCCCATAGGAGACTTTAGCCCTAGGGGAACTGTCAATCCTGAACTCTGCAGGGTGGTCTTACCCATCAGACGTGGCCAATCTGACCTGAGCACCACTTGGTCTGCTGGCCTCTACAGGGGTCACTGGCTGGCCACACCTGCTTGTGGGGCAGCTTTGGGTGCCCTGGAGAAACACATAATAGCTTCTGTGCTGGTGGACTGTGCTTATCCAGTAAAGAGCTCCAGTAAGGTGGCCTCCATGGTCATGCACCAGCCTGCATGCTCCCTCCCACACACTACAGCTTCCCCTAGACCCATGGCAACTACTCACATCACTTTTCAGGTCCATGTCTGCATAGGTGGATTTTGCTTTTTTTGCCCCACCAGTCTGCTAGGGTGCATGCACCCTTCCCTGCTACTACTGTGGTGGGAGTGCAGACATCCCTTGTACCCCTGCTAACTGCCATTGCAGATGGAGACTAGGCAGGAAAAGAGCCAACCAGCCCCACCTCCACCAGCACCCCACTCTTGCACTAACACTGCCTTGGAAGTGAAATAAGGTGCAGAGAACAGCAGATACTCCCCTATCCTGAGTGATCACTCTACTTTGTGACACACAGAGAAGGCACACAGACCTGGGTCTGCCAACACCGAGCCCCTGAGCAAAGGCCACCACCAGCGGGACTGCACAGTCATTAGCAGGGACCCCTCCATACTCCCACCAGTGAGATGCATTGCCTCCACCACTGTGGCAAATGCCTGCATGGAAGCAAGCACCCAAACACCCGCTAGCACCCCGCAGCAGCTGATGAGTGTGCACCACACCATACTGCTGGCAGGTGTGAATGAGGATAGATCCCACTGTTCACAGTACTATGAAATGCTTTGGCTGACACCACGCATCAAAGAGTAGTGACCAGGGGGTCTGGGAGCAACTTTGTTTCCCTTAACCCAGTACAGTGGGTTTCTAACCTCAAGGAGCCAGGATAAAAAAAAGTCAGGCCCAATACAAGTCCCTCAGTGTTAGAGCACACAATGCAGGAGTTGGGAGCTGAGTGTCAGCCCTGTAAAATAATCCAGAAATGAAGCCAGTTGGCCGAATACAGCTTATATCAAAGTCAATACATCAAGGTCATTGAATAGAATGAAAGAAAGGAACAACCATCCAAAAGTCAGCAACTTCAAAGATTGAAGTAACATCAACCCACAAAGATGAGAAAAAAAATACAGTACAAAAACTCTGACAACTCAAAAAGCCAGAGTGCATTCTTTCCTCCAAACTACTGCAATACCTTTCTAGTGAGAGTTCTGAACAGGGCTGAGATGGCAGAAATGATAGAAATATAACTCACAAATATGGAGAATCACAATGATAATTGAGATGCAGGAATTTCAGGAAGCCAAGAATCACATTGAAATAATACAGGAGCTGACAGATGAAAATAACTAGTATAGAAAAGAATATAACTGACCTGATAGAGCTGAAAAACATACTACACAAATTTTATAATGCAATCGCAAGTATTATAGCAGAATAAGCCAAGCTTAAAGAAGAATGTCTGAGTTTGAAGACTGACTTTCTGAAATAAGACAGGCAGATAAGAATAGAGAAAAACAATAAAAAGGAGCAAATAAAACCTCTGAGAAATAAGGGATTATGTAAAGAGATAAAATCTATGACTCATTGGTGCTCCTGAAACAGATGGGGAGAGTGTAAATAACTTAAAAATTATATTTCTGGATATCATTTATGAGAACTTCCCCAACCAAGATAGAAAGGAGAGGCCTGTTGAATGTTCAGAAAATGCAGACAACCTCAGCAAGATATTTCACAAAAAGATCATCCCCAAGACATATAATCATAAGATTCTCCAAGGTTGAAATGAAAGAAAAAATGTTAAAGGCAGCTAGAAAGGAATGTCATATCACCTACAAATGGGAGCCCACCAGACTAAGAGTGGACCTCCCAGCAGAAACCCTACATGCCAGAAGAGATTGGGGGCCAATATTCAGCATTCTTAAAGAAAACAAATTCAAATCCAGGATTTCATATATGGCTAAAGTAAGCTTTAAAAGTGAAGAAATAAGAGAAATAAGATCCTTTTAAAACAAGCAAATGCTGAGGGAATTTATTACCAGCAGACCCGCCTTACAAGAGCTCCTGAGAGAAGCACTAAATATGGAAAGAAAAGACCACGGCTGGCCAATACAAAAACACACTTAGGTACACACACCAGTGACACTATAATGAAAACGCACAAACGACTCTACATAATAACCAGTAACATCATGAGGACGGTATCAAGTCCACACATTTCAACACTAACCTTGAATGTGAATGGACTAAAAGACTCAATTAAAAATCATAGAGTGTGAAGTTGAATAAACAACCAAGACCAGTGGTACACTGTCTTCAAGAGACACATCTCATATGCAGTGACACACATAGGCTCAAAATAAAAAATAAAAAATGGAGAAAAATCTACCAAGCAATGGAAAACAGAAAAAAGAAGGGGTTGCAGTCCTACTTTCAGACAAAACAGACTTACATTAACAAAGATCAAAAAGACAAAGAAGGGCATTACATAATGATAAAGGGTTTAATTCAACCAGAAAACCTAACTATCTTAAATATATGTGCACCCAACACAGAAGCACCCAGATTCATATAGCAAGTTATTAGGGACCATGGAAGAGATGTAGACTCCCACACAATAATGGTGGGAGAATTCAACACCACACTGATAGTATTAGACAGATCACTGAGGCAAAAAAATAACAATGATATTCAGGACCTAAGCTCAGCAAGGGATCAAATGGTCCTAATAGATATCTACAGAACTCTGCACCCCAAAACAACAGAATATACATTCTTCTCAAGGCCATATGATACATACTGTGAAGTCAATCACATACTCGGACATAAAGCACAACTCAGCAAATGCAAAAGAATTGAAATCATACAAACCACTCTCTTGAACCACAGCACAATTAAAAAGGAATTCAAGACTAAGAAAATAGTTCAAAACCCAATGAGAACACATAGACACAGGGAGGGGAACATCACACACCGGGACCTATTCGGGGGTGGGGGCCTGGGGGAGGGATAGAGTTAGAAATATGTAATGTAAATGACCAGTTGATGAGTGCAGCAAAACAACATGACACATGTATACCTATGTAACAAACCTGCACGTTGTGCACATGCACCCTAGAAATTTAAGTATAATAATAAAAAAGTCAAAAAAAAGAAAAATAGTTCAAAACCATAAAATTACATGGAAATTGAATAACCTGCTCCAGAATGACTTTAGAGTAAATAATGAAATTGAAGCAAAAAAAAAGACATTCTTTTAAATTAATAAGAAGAAAAATACAGCTTACCAAAAATTAGGAGACACGGCTAAGTCAGTGTTAAGAGGAAAATTCATAGCACTAAATGCCCTCATCAAAAAGTTACAAAGATTGTAATTTAACAACCTAACATCACAACTAAAAGATCTAGAGAACCAAAAGAAAACTAACCCAAAAGCTAACAGAAGACAAGAAAAGACCAAAATCAAACCTGAATTGAAGGAGATTGAGACATGAAAAACTATTCCAAAGATCAGCAGTTTCAGTAACTGATATTTTGAAAAAATTATTATGATAAATAGATCACCAGGTAGACTAATAAAGTAGAAAAGAGAAAAAATCCAAATAAACACAGTTAGAAATGACAAAGAAGACATTATCACTGATGGCACAGAAATACAAACAACAATCAGAAAATATTATGAAAAAATCTATGTACATATACTAAAAAATCTAGAAGAAATGGATGAATTCCTGAACACACACACACCCTCCCAAGACTGAACAAGGAAGAAATTGAATCCCTGAATAAACCAATAATGAGCTCTGAAATTGAGTCAGTAATAAATAGCCTACCAACCAAGAAAATCAAAGGACCAGACAGTTGAGGAGGGGGAACTCCTCCCTAATTCACTATATGAGGCCAACATCATCCTGATAACAAAACCTGAGAGAGATACAACAACAAAAACTTCACTCCAATATCCTTAATAAATATTGATGCAAAAATTCTCAACAAAATACAGATAAACTGAATCCAGCAGCACTTCAAAAACTTACCAGCCGGGCGCGGTGGCTCAAGCCTGTAATCCCAGCACTTTGGGAGGCCGAGGCGGGCGGATCACGAGGTCAGGAGATCGAGACCATCCAGGCTAACACGGTGAAACCCCGTCTCTACTAAAAATACAAAAAATTAGCCGGGCCTGTTGGCGGGCGCCTGTAGTCCCAGCTACTTGGGAGGCTGAGGCAGGAGAATGGCTTGAACCTGGGAGGCGGAGCTTGCAGTGAGCCGAGATCGCGCCACTGCACTCCACCCTGGGGAACAGAGCAAGACTCCGTCTCAAAAAAAAAAAAAAAAAAAAAAAAAAAAACAAACAAACAAACAAAAAAACTTACCTAGCACAATCAAGTAGACTTTATCGTGTAATGCAAGATTGGTTCAACATACACAAATCAGTAAATGTGGTTCATCACATAAACAGAACTAAAGACAAAAACCACATGATTATCTTAATAAATGTAGAAAGGCTTTTGATAAAATTCAGCACTCCCCCATGTTAAAAACTCTCAATAAAATAGGCATTGACGGAATATATCTGAAAATAATAACAGTCATCAATGACAAGCCCACAGCCAACGTCATACTGAATGGGCAAAAGCTGGAAGCATTGCCCTTGAAAACTGGCACAAGACAGGTATACCTTCTGTCCACTGCTCCTATTTAATATATTACTGGAAGTCCTGGCCAGAACCATCAGGCAAGAGAAAGAAATAAAGGGCATCCAAATAGGAAGAGAGAAAGTCAACCTATCCCTGTTTGCAGACAACATGATTCTATATTTACAAAACCCCATGGTCCCTACCCAAAAGCTCCGCAAAGTGACAACTTCAGCAAAGTCTCAGGACACAAAATCAATGTACAAAAATTACTAGCATTTCTATACACAAACAACAGTCAAACTGAGAGCCAAATCAAGAATGCAATCCCATTCACAATTGCAACCCCCAACCAAAAAAAAAGAAAAAACAAAAAAAGATAAAATACCTAGGAATACAGTTAACAAAGGTGAAAGAACTGAAAAATGGGAATTACCAAACTCTGCTCAAGGAAATCAGAGATGACACTAATGGGAAAATATTTCTTGCTCATTAATAGAAAGAATAAATATTGTTAAAATTGCCATACTGTCCAAAGCAATTTATAGATTAAATGCTATTCCTATCAAACTACTAATAAATTGGAAAATCTAGAAGAAATTGGGCAAATTCCTAAACACATACAACCTACCAACATTGAACCAGGAAGAAATTCAAAATCTGAACAGACTAATAACAAGTAATGAGATCAAAGCCATAACAAAACATCTGTAAATCAAAGCCTGGGACCTGTTGGCATCACTGCTGAATACTACCAAACATTTAAAAAGAACTAATACTGACTCTACTCAAACTATTCTGAAAAATAGAGGAGGAGGGAATACTTCCAAACTCAATCTGCAAGGCCACTATTACCCTGATGCCCAAATAATAAAAAGACACACAACCAAAAAAAGAAAACCACAGGCCAATATCTCTGATGAATAGTGACATAAAAATCTTCAACAAAATACTAGCAAACCTTATTCAGCAATACATTAAAAACTTTATTCATCTTGACTAAATGGGATTTATCCTTGGGATGCAACAATGGGTCCACATACACAAATCAATCAATGTGATACATTCATCAAGAGAATGAACGACAAAGGCCATATGATCATTTCAATTCATGCTGGAAAAGCATTTAATAAAATTTGACATTCCTATATGATAAAAATAAAATTGTCAAAAAATTGGGTATAAAAAAAAGATACCTCAACACAATAAAAGCTGTATGTAACAGACCCACAGCTAGTATCCTGAATGGGGAAAAAACCTGGAAGACTTTCCTCTAAGATCCAGAACATTACAAGGATGCCCACTTTCAACATTGTTATTCAGCATAGTACTGCAAGTCCTAGTTAGAGCAATTACAAAAGAGAATGAGATAAAGGGCATCCAGATTGGAAAGGAAGAAGTCAAATTATCCTTTTATAAAGATGATATAATCTTATATTTTTAAAAACCTAAAGCTTTCACAAAAAAAATCTATTAGAACTGATATGCAAATTCAGTAAGGTTGCAGGATACAAAATCAACACAGAAAAATTAGTAGCATTTCTATATGACAACAGTGAGGAAAGTGCAAAAGAAATAAAAAAGTAATCTCACTTACAAAAGTCACATGTAAAATTAAATACCTAGAAATTAACTTGACCAAAAAAGTGGAAGATCTCTGTAATAAAAACTATAGAATCCTTATGGAAAAAAAATGGAAGAAGACACCAAAAAAATGAAAAGTATTTTGTATTCATGTATTGAAAGAATCAATATTATTAAAATGTCCATACTCCCCAAAGCAATCTACAAATTCAGTGCAATCCCTATCAAAATACCAATGGCATTCTTCACATAAACAGAAAAAGAAGACTATTCTAAAATGTATATGAAACGAGAAAAGACTCAAAGTAGCCAAAGTTATCCTAAGCAAACAGAATAAGGCTGGAGGAATCACATTACCTGACTTCAAATTACACTACAGAGCTATAATAATGAAAACAACATGGTACTGGCTCAAAAACTGAAACATAGACAAATGGGACAGAATAGAAGACACAGAAACAAATCCACACACCTAGAGTGAACTCATTTTCAATGAAGGTGCCAAGTACATATGCTGAGGAAAAGACAGTCTTCTCAATAAATGATACTGGGTGGTACTGGTACCAAAACAGATATATAGACCAATGGAACAGAACAAAGTCCTCAGAAATAACACCACACATCTACAACCATCTGATCTTTGACAAACCTGAGAAAAAAAAGAAATGGGGAAAGGATTCCCTATTTAATAAATGGTGCTGGGAAAACTGGCTAGCCATATGTAGAAAGCTGAAACTGGATCTCTTCCTTACATCTTATACAAAAATTAATTCAAGATGGATTAAAGACTTACATGTTAGACCTAAAACCATAAAAACCCTATTAAAAAAACCAAGGCAATACATTCAGAACATAGGCATGGGCAAGGACTTCATGACTAAAGTATGAAAAGCAATGGCATCAAAAGCCAAAATAGACAAATGCGATCTAATTAAACTAAAGAGCTTCTGCACAGCAAAAGAAACTGCCATCAGAGTGAACAGGCAACCTACAGAATGGGAGAAAATTTTTGCAATCTACCCATCTGACAAAGGGCTAGTATCCAGAATCTACAAAGAACTTAAACAAATGTACAAGAAAAAAACAACCCCATCAAAAAGTGGGCAAAGGATATGAACAGACACTTCTCTAAAGAAGATATTTATGCAGCCAACAGACCCATGAAAAAATACTCATCATCACTGGCCGTCAGAGAAATGCAAATCAAAACCACAATGAGATACCATCTCACACCAGTTAGAATGGCCATCATTAAAAAGTCAGGAAACAACAGATGCTGGAGAGGATGTGGAGAAATAGGAACAATTTTACACTGTTGGTGGGAGTGTAAATTCGTTCAACCATTGTGGAAGACAGTGTGGCAATTCCTCAAGGATCTGGAGCTAGAAATACCATTTGACCCAGCCATCCCATTACTGGGTATATACCCAAAGGATTATAAATCATGCTGCTATAAAGACACATGCACACGTATGTTTATTGTGGCATTATCCACAATAGCAAAGACTTGGAACCAACGGAAAAGTCCATCAATGATAGAATAGATTAAGAAAATGTGGCCCATATACACCATGGAATGCTATGCAGCCATAAAAAGGATGAATTCATGTCCTTTATAGGGACATGGATGAAGCTGGAAACCATCATTCTCAGCAAACTATCACAAGGACAGAAAACCAAACACTGCATGTTCTCACTCATAGGTGGGAATTGAACAATGAGAATACTTAGACACAGGATGGGGAACATCACACACTGAGTCCTGTCATGGGGTATGGGGATGGGTGAGGGATAGCATTAGGAGAAATACCTAATGTAAATGACGAGTTGATGGGTGCAGCAAACCAACATGGCACATGTTTACCTATGTAACAAACCTGCATGTTGTGAGCATGTATCCTAGAACTGGAAGTATAATAATAAAAAAAATGAAATTGTAATTGAAAAATAAACAAATAATAAAATAAATAAATGATGCTGGGAAAACTAGATATCCATATGAAGAAGATTAACTAGACCCTTATGTCTCAGAATATACAAAAATCAAAACAAAATGAATTAAAGACTTAAATCTAAGACCTCATACTATGAAACTATTACATGGAAACATTGGGGAAAATCTCCAGGACATTGGTCTTGGCAAAAACACATTGTTGACCAATACCCCACAAGCGCAAGCAACCCAAGCAAAGATGGACAAATGGGATCACATAAAGTTAAAAAGCTTATTCACAGCAAAGGATACAATCAACGAAGTGAAGAGGCAATCCACCAAATGGGAGAAAATATTTGCAAACTACACATCTGACAAGGGATTCATAACCACAATATATAAAGAGTTCAAACAACTGTGTAGAAAAAAATCTAATAATCTGATAAAAAAAAGAGCCAATGATCTGCATAGACATTTCTCAAAAGAAGACGTGCAAATGACAAACAAGAACACAAAAATGTGCTCAACGTCATTGATCATCGGAGAAACACAAATCCAAACAACAATCAGATATCATCTCACTTCAGTTAAAATGGCTTGGATCCAAGTGACAGGCAATAACAAATGCTGGCAAGAATGTGGAGAAAACTGAACCCTTGTACACTGTCAGTGGGAATGTAAATTAGTACTAACACTATGGATAACACTTTAGAGGTTCCTCAAAAAAAGAAAAAAATCTAAAAATTTAGACACCATAGGATCTATCTAGCAATCCCACTGCATGGTATATACCCCAAATAAAGGAAATTAGTATATATAAGAGATAGCTGCACTCCTATGTTTGTTGCAGCACTGTTTACAATAGCTAATATTTGGAAGCAACCTAACTCTCCATTAACAGACAAATGGATAAAGAAAATGTGGTTCATATACACAAAGGAGTAGTATTCAGCCATAAAAAAGATTCAATTATTTGCAACAACATAAATGGAACTGGAAATCATTATGTTAATTGCATTAAGCCAGGCACAGAAAGATAAAGACTGCATGTTCTCACTTGTTTGTGGGATCCAAAAATCAAAATAATTGAACTCATGGACATAGTGAGTAGAATGGTTACCAGAGCCTGGAAAGGGTGGTAGAGATCTAGGGGTAGGAGGGGATGCTTAATGGGTATAAAAATAGTTAGAAGGAGTGAATAAGACCTACTATTTGATAGCACAATAGGGTGACTATAGTTAATAACTTCACTTTTATTAAAATTTAAAATTTGTAATTTGGTTTTTTGCAACTCAATGGACAAATGCTTGAGGGAATGAATACCCACCCCATTCTTCACGATGTGCTTATTTAACATTGCTTGCCTGTATCAAAACATCTCATGTACTCCAAAAAATGTACACGTATTATGTACCCACAAACTTAAAAAAAATTTAAAAAGAGCTTTTTGTGAGCTGCTATGATCCAGCTCCAGCACAATATTAGGTAGATTCCATTATTTTCATTTTACAAATTAAGGAATCAAGAACCAGATTAGTCAAGTAATTTGACCCGGAACCTAGGTCACACGGCTAGTAAGTGGCAGAACTCAGATTTTAACCCAGAAATTCTGACTCCAGAGGCTATTATCTTAATCACCTGCTTCTTCTGATAGGTTAAGTGATACTTGGATTAGAATTTTTTCTTTGGCTTTTATTCGTGACGGTGGAGCCTAGCAAATTCTGTGGCCTCCTTTTTTCAGGAAGAATCTATCAAATACTGGATGGTCTACAGATGCAATATCTGGATAATTTCAGACGTCCTCTCTGTCCCAAGTGAATGATTTCCTGACACCAGGCTTCTGTCAAGTTTAAAATAATACTGTATAGGAATGTACTGCCACTTTAAACATCAATGTATTTATCTGTAAAATGTAGATAATAAGGCTAAGCCCAGAAGAATCTTGCTTTTGAAGGGTGTATTTTTGAAGGTCCACTAAATGCCAGGTACTTTTGCAATTTTTTAAGTGCCAGGTAATTTTTGCACATTTTCTTTAGAGAAGCAAAACTAATATCCCAATTTAAAGGTTAGACAAATAAAAATCTGGCTTACTTCAATCAATTAGCAAAATGTGAGAACCAGATTTCAAACTTATGTCTATTTAACTCCGAGGCTCATGTTCTAGACCAATAACAAGTTCTGAAATTGAATCAATAATAAAAAGCCTACAAATCAGGGAATGCCTAGAACCAGATGGGTTTACAGCTAAGTTTTACCAGATGTATAAGGAAGAACTAGTACCATTCCTACAGAAACTATTCAAAAAAATTTAGGAGGAGGGACCCCTTTCTAACTAATTATATGAGGCCAGAATCATACAGATACTAAAATCTGGCAGAGTCACACACAAAAGTAAACTTTAGGCCAATATCCTTGATGAACATCATTGCAAAAATGCTCAACAAAATACTAGCAAACCGAACCCAGCAGCACATCAAAAGCTTATCTACTATGATCAAGGAGGGTTTATCCCTGGGATGCAAGGTTGGTTCAACATGCACAAATCAATAAATGGGATTCACCACATAAACAGAACTAAAAACAAAAATCACACCATCATCCCAATAGATGCAGCAAAGGCCTTGGATAAAAACATTTAATTTTTTTTAAAGGGCTAATATCCAGAATCTACAATGAACTCAAACAAATTTACAAGAAAAAAAACAAACAACCCCATCAAAAAGTGAGCGAAGGATATGAACAGACACTTCTCAAAAGAAGACATTTATGCAGCCAACAGACCCATGAAAAAATGCTCATCATCACCGGCCATCAGAGAAATGCAAATCAAAACGACAATGAGATACCATCTCACACCAGTTAGAATGGCAATCATTAAAAAGTCAGGAAACAACAAGTGCTGGAGAGGATGTGGAGAAATAGGAACACTTTTACACTGTTGGTGGGACTGTAAACTAGTTCAACCATTGTGGAAGTCAGTGTGGCAATTCCTCAGGGATCCAGAACTAGAAATACCATTTGACCCAGCAATCCCATTACTGGGTATATACCCAAAGGAGTATAAATCATGCTGCTATAAAGACACGTGCACATGTATGTTTATTGCGGCACTATTCACAAAGACTTGGAACCAACCCAAATGTCCAACAATGATAGACTAGATTAAGAAAATGTGGCACATATACAACATGGAATACTATGCAGCCATAAAAAATGATGAGTTCATGACCTTTGTAGGGACATGGATGAAGCTGGAAACTATCATTCTCAGCAAACTATCGCAAGGACAAAAAACCAAACACCACATGTTCTCACTCATAGGTGGGAATTGAACAATGAGAACACTTGGACACAGGAAGGGGAACATCACACACCGGGGCCTGTTGGGGGGTGGGGGGGGAGGGATAACATTTTGAGATATACCTAATGTTAAATGACGAGTTACTGGGTTCAGCACACCAACATGGCACATGTATACATATGTAACTAACCTGCACGTTGTGCACATGTACCCTAAAACTTAAAGTATAATAAAAAAAGTTAATCTATTAAAAAATTAATTTTTTTAACTTTTAAGTTCAGGGATACATATGCAAGTTTGTTATGTAGGTAAACTTTTGTCATGGAGGTTTACTGTACAGATTGTTATCACCCAGGTATTAATCCTAGCACCCCTTAGTTATTTTTCCTGACACCCTCCCTTCTCCCAATTGCCATTCTCTGATAAGCCCCACTGTGTTTTGTTCTCCTCTATGTGACCATGTGTCCTCACCATTTAGCTCCCACTTATAAGTGAGAACATGTGTAATTTGGTTTTCTGCTTTTTTGTTATTTTGCTAAAGATGATGGCCTCTAGCTCCATCCATGTTCCTGCAAAAGACATAATTTCATTATTTTTATGGATGCGTAGTATTCCACGGTGTATAGGTACCACATTTTCTTTATCCTTGCTACAATTGATGGACATAATAGGTTGATCCATGTCTTCACTATTGTGAATAGTGTTGCAGTGAACATATGGGTGCATGTGTCTTTATGGTAGAACAGTTTCAAATATATACTCAGTAATGGAATTGCTAGGTCAAATGGCAGTTTAATTTTTAGGACTTTGAGGAATCACCACACTGTTTTTCACTATGGTTGAACTAATTTGCACTCCCACCAATACAGTGTAAGCCTTCTCTTTTCTCCTCAACCTCACCAGCATCTGTTATTTTTGTCTTTTTAATAATAGCCATTCTGGGTGGTGTGAGATGGTATCTCACTATGGTTTTGGTTTGCATTTCTGTAAAGATCAGTGATGTTGAGCTTTTTCTCATATGCTTCTTGGCCACATGTGTATCTTCTGAAAAGCGTCTGTTCATGACCTTTGCCCCCTTTTTAATGTAGTTTTTTTTTCCTTGTATATTTGTTTAAGTTGCTTATAGATGCTGGATATTAGACCTTTGTCAGATCCATGATTTATGAGGAAAATTTCTTCGGTTTTGTAGGTTGTCTTTATACTCCGTTGATAGTTTCTTTTCCTATGCAGAAGTTCCTTAGTTTAGTTAGATCCCTTTTGTCATTTTTTGCTTTTGTTGCAATTGCTTTTGACATCTTTGTCAGGAAATCTTTCTCCATTCCTATGTCCAAAATGAAATTTTACCATCCAATAAGATGTTGACTGTGAGTTTGTCATCAATGGCTTTTATTATTTTGAGGTACATTCCATTAATATTTAGTTTACTGAGAGTTTTTATCCTATTTGATGACCTTGATGTTTTAATTGTGGTATAAGGTGTATTCAGCCGACTGGCTTCATTTCTGGAATATTTTATGGGGCCAACACTCAGTTCCAAACTTCTGGATTATGTGCCCTAACTCGGGGACTGGTATTGGGTTCCAACTATGTTCTCTGGCTCCTCGAGGTTGGAATCCATTGTGCTGGGGGCTGAGCCAAGTTGCTACTGGGCCACTGATCACTACCCTTTGACAGGTGTTGTCAGCCAAAGTGTTTTGTAATGTGGTGACAGCAGGATCTATCCTCCTTTTCATGTACCAGCAGCAGCAGCAGCATGATGGGTACGCCAGCAGCGGCAGCAGCATGGTGCCACTCATCTGCAGTGGCAGGGTGCTAATGGGTTCAAGGATGCCTTTTTCCATGCAGACATTCACAACAGTGGCAAAAGTAGAACAGTTTAGGAGGCAAGGGCCAACTTCTGGTGGCTGTGCATGTGGTTGTGCTGGTGGTGGTGTTAGAACGGGGGTCGATCACTAGTAGGCATAGGACTATGTGTGCTCTCTGTGCTCCGCAGACAAGGGTGGCCACTCAGGGTACTGGAGGGTCAACTCTCCTCTGTGCCTAGTTTCACTCCCCTGGATTGTGGGCACAGGGGCCGGGTGCTAGCAGGGTGGGGCTTTCTGACTTTGTGCCCACCAAGGTTCCAACTGCAGTGGTGGTATGGCAGTGGCAGGGGGGCAGAGTGTACTCACAGCACTGCAGTGGCAGGGCAGGGTGCATACACACACGCATGCTGGTGGGGCAGCGAAGGCAAAACCAACCTGCACACATATGTGCTGGCAAAGCAATGTGGAGGGTTGTCCTTGTCCCAGGAGAAGCTGTAATGAGGGGAAGGAGCAGGTAGGCTGGTGTGTGTCAGTGGGGGCCGCCTCACTGGAGCTTCTTGCAGGTCAAGAGCAGAAGCCATTATGTGTGTCCCCAGGGCACCTGAGGCTGCCCTGCAGGCAGGAATTGCCAGGATAGGGTCCCTGGTGAGGCCAACAGACCAATGAGTGCTAAGGTCAGACTAGTCCAGCCTGATGGGTAAGATTGCTTTGCAGAGTTTAGGTCTGACAGTCCCACTAGGGTTCAAGTCTTTTGTGGGAGTAAGTCGAGCCTCAGGAGACGGCATCGCTGGCAATGCTCCACTACAGATGCTTCCGCACCAAATGCTCTGGGTGCCACATCAAGTGGCTTGCTGCCTCATCACTTCTCTAATCAGTTCTCCCTGCCAACTTGAGTGGCCATGGTGGTTGAGGAGTCTCCTCTTGTCAGGATTCCAGAGGCCTGTGGTGAGAAGGGGTTGCTCCTTACCAGTTCAACTCACCCATTCCCCTGGAGTTGTTGGGGTCCATGAACCAGTCCCAGTGTGCAGTAGCCCTGTGCAGGGCTCCCAGTTTCCTCCCACTTCGGCCTCACTTCTGGGTCTTCACTCCCAGTGCCTTTTCTCTGAGGATGTTAGAAGTGCACCAGTCGGGGGGTTCCAAGATGGCTGAATAGGAACACCTCCAGTCTACAGCTCCCAGAGTGAGCAATGCAGAAGATGGGTGATTTCTGCATTTCCAACTGAGGTACCAGGTTCATCTCACTGGGACTTGTTGGACAGTGGGTGCAGCCCACAGAGTGTGAGCTGAAGTAGGGTGGGGCATCGCCTCACCTGGGAAGTGCAAGGGGTCAGGGAATTCCCTTTCCTAGCCAAGCGAGCCATGACAGATGGTACCTGGAAAATTGGAACACTCCCACACTAATACTGTGCTTTTCCAATGGTCTTAGCAAATGGCACAGAAGGAGATTATATCCCATGCCTGGCTCAGAGAGTCCCACACCCACAGAGCCTTGCTCACGGCTAGCACAGCAGTCTGAGATCAAACTGCAAGGCAGCAGAGAGGCTGGGGGAGGGGTGTCCACCATTGCTGAGGCTTGAGTAGGTAAATAAAGCAGCTAGGAAGCTCGAACTAGGTGGAGCGCACTGCAGCTCAACGAGGCCTGCCTGCCTCTGTAGACTCCACCTCTTGGGGCAGGGCTTAGCTAAACAAAAGGGAGCAGAAACTTCTGCAGACTTAAATGTCCCTCTCTGACAGTTTTGAAGAGAGCAGTGGTTCTCCCAGCACAGTGTTTGAGCTCTGAGAATGGACAGACTGCCTCCTCAAGTGGGTCCCTGACCCCTGTGTAGCCTAACTGGGAGACACCTCCCAGTAGGTGCCAACTGACACCTCATATAGCCCAGTGCCCCTCTGAGACAAAGCTTCCAGAGGAAGGATCAGGCAGCAACATTTTCTATTCTGCAATATTTGCTGTTCTGCAGCCTCCACTGGTGATACCCAGGCAAACAGGGTATGGAGTGGACCTCCAGCAAACTCCAGCAGACCTGCAGCTGAGGGTCCTGACTGTCAGAAGGAAAACTAACGAACAGAAAGGAATAGCATCAACATCAACAAAAAGGACATCCACACCAAAACCCCATCTGTAGGTCACCATCATCAAAGAACAAAGGTAGATAAAACCACAAACATGGGGAGAAACCACAGCAGAAAAGCTGAAAATTCTAAAAATCAGAGAAACTCTTCTCCTCCAAAGGAAGACAGTTCCTTGCCAGCAACAGAACAAAGCTGGATGGAGAATGACTTTGACAAGTTGGCAGAAGTAAGCTTCAGAAGATCGGTATCACAAACTTCTCCAAGCTAAAGGAAGATGTTCAAACCCATCACAAAGAAGCTAAAAACCTTGAAAAAAGATTAGACAAATGGCTAACTAGAATAAGCAGTGTAGAGAAGACCTTAAATGACCTGATGGAGCTGAAAACCATGGCATGAGAACTACACAACACATGCACAAGCTTCAGTAGCTGATTCGATCAAGTGGAAGAAAGGGTATCAGTGATTGAAGATCAAATGAATGAAATGAGGTGAGAAGAGAAGTTTAGAGAAAAAAAGAGTAAAAAAAAACAAAAAAACGAACAAAGCCTCCAAGAAATATGGAACTACATGAAAAGACCAAATCTACGTCTGATTGGTGTACCTGAAAGTGATGGGGAGAATGGAACCAAGCTGGAAAACACTCTGCAGGATATTATCCAGGAGAACTTCCCAAACCTAGCAAGGCAGGCCAACATTCAAATTCAGGAAATACAGAAAACGCCATAAAGATACTCCTCAAGAATAGCAACCCCAAGACACTTAACTGTCAGATTCACCAAGGTTGAAATGAAGGAAAAAATGTTAAGGGCAGCCAGAGAGAAAGGCCGGGTTACCCACAAATGGAAGCCCATCAAACTAACAGCGGATCTCTCAGCAGAAACTTTACAAGCCAGAATAGAGTGGGGGCCAATATTCAACATTCTTAAAGAAAAGAATTTTCAACCCAGAATTTAATATCCAGCCAAATTAAGCTCCATAAGTGAAGGAGAAATAAAATCCTTTACAGACAAGCAAATGCTGAGAGATTCTGTCACTACTAGGCCTGCCTTACAGGAGCTCCTGAAGGAAGCACTAAACATGGAAAGGAACAACCAGTACCAGCCACTGCAAAAACATGCCAAATTGTAAAGACCATCAATGCTGGGAAGAAACTGCACCAACTAAGGAGCAAAATAACCAGCTAACATCAAAATGACAGGATCAAATTCACACATAAGAATATTAACCTTAAATGTAAATGGGCTAAATGCCCCAACTAAAAGACACAGACTGGCAAATTGGATAAAGATTCAAGACCCATCATTGTGCTGTATTCAGGAGACCCATGTCATGTGCAGAGACACAAATTTGCTCAAAATAAAGGGATAGAGCAATATCTACCAAGCAAATGGAAAACAAAAAAAAGCAGGGGTTGCATGCCTACTCTCTGATAAAACTGACTTTATACCAACAGAGATCAAAAGAGACAAAGGCGGCCATTACATAACAGTAAAAGGATCAATTCAACAAGAAGAGCTAACTATCCTAAATATAAAAAATACAGGAGCACCCAGATTCATAAAGCAAGTCCTGAGTAACCTACAAAGAGACTTAGACTCCCACACAATAATAATGGGAGACTTTAACACCCCACTGTCAACATTAGACAGATCAACGAGACAGAAAGTTAACAAGGATATCCAGGAATTGAACTCAACTCTGCAACAAGCTGACCTAATAGACATCTGCAGAACTCTCCACCCCAAATCAACAGAATGTACATTCTTCTCAGCACACATCGCACTTGTTCCAAAATTGACCACACAGTTGGAAGTAAAGCACTCCTCAGCAAATGTAAAAGAAAAGAAATTATAACAAACTGTCTCTCAGACTACAGTGCAATCAAACTAGAACTCAGGATTAAGAAACTCACTCAAAACAGCTCAACTACATGGAAACTGAACAACATGCTCCTGAATGACTACTGGGTACGTAACAAAATGAAGGCAGAAGTAAAGATGTTCTTTGAAGCCAAAGAGAACAAAGACACAACATACGAGAATCTCTGGGACACATTTAAAGCAGTGTGTAGAGGGAAATTTATAGCACTAAATGCCCACAAGAGACAGCAGGAAAGATCTAAAATTGACACCCTAACATCACAATTAAAAGAACTAGAGAAGCAAGAGCAAACACATTCAAGAGCTAACAGAAGGCAAGAAATAACTAAGATCAGAGCAGAACTGAAAAATATAGAGACACAAAAAACCCTTCAAAAAATTAATGAATCCAGGAGCTGGTTTTTTGAAAAGATTGACAAAATTGATAGACTGCTAGCAAGACTAATAATGAAGAAAAGAGAGAAGAATCAAATAGACCCAATAAAAAATGATAGAGGGGATATCACCACCGATCCCACATAAACACAAACTACCGTCAGAGAATACTATAAACACCTGTACTCCAATAAACTTGAAACTTTAGAAGAAATAGATAAATTCCTGGACACATGCATCCTCCGAAGACTAAACCAGGAAGAATAGACCAATAGCAGGCTCTGAAATTGAGGCAATAAAATCTCCTGATGAAGATACCAAAAGCAATTGCAACAAAAACAAAAATTGACAAATGGTACCTAATTAAATTAAAAAGCTTCTTCACAGTAAAATAAACTTTTAATAGAGTAAACAGACAACCTATAGAATGGGAGAAAATGTTTGCAAACTATTCCTCTAATAAATATCAAATATCCAGAATCATAAAAAATTTAAATAAATTAGCAAGGAAAAGCAAACAACCCCATTAAAAACTGGGCAAAAGACATAGACGCTTTTCAAAAAGAAACATACGGTGGTTGTTACAGGTAGTTAGACAGGAATGAGCAGGGTAGGAGAGGACTCTCTTCCCCCACATCAGGAATGTCAGGGAATCGGGTGATGGTTTCACCAGTTTTCACATTGCTTCTTTAAAAATGATAATTTGGCAGCAGGCACCAGGGAGAAGCAAAAGAGTTTTCCAATAAAATCTCAGGTATTGCGTGAATAAGCCTGGGCATGCTCATTAAGAGACAAAATGGTGAAGTATAATCTTCTGTGGGCAGTCCACCAAAAAAGGGAAGAAAGCCTCAGATGGGCATGAATACAACTTCCTAAACACATTGTGTGTGCTCACTTCCATGTGTAAAGAGGGCACTGCACATGCGGGCAGCCCACCCTAAGGGAAGAATCATGGGAAAAGGGTACAAGTCGCCGGAGGTGGGTCAGCCAACAAAGTCCTAGGATCGTGGTTAAACACTGCACTTGACCTTCACGGTGCCCACTTGGGTCTCTTCCAAGTGTACTTTCCTTTCTTTCCTGCTCTAAAGCTTTTTTATCAACTTCCACTCCTGCTCTGAAATCTGCCTCAGTCTTTTCTCTCTTACGCACCTCAGTCGAATTCTTTCTTCTCAGAAGGCAGAAGGCAATAACTGAGGCTGCTGCAGACCCATATGGATTTGTGGCCAGTAACTCAGATACCTTCCACTGGTAACATGGCCAATAAGCATATGAAAAAATGCTCAATATGAGTAATCATTGGAGACATGCAAATCAAGACCACAATGAGATACAATCTCATACCTTTAAGTGGCTGTTGTTAAAAAATCAAAAACTAACAGATGTTGGCAAGGTTTTGGAGAAAAGGAAATGTTTATACATTGCTGGTGGGAATGTAAATTAATGCAGCCTTTGTGAAAAGCATTTTGGGAATTTCTGAAGAAACTTGAAACAGAACTGCCATTTAACTCAGCAATCCCATTACTGAGTATACCCAAAGGAATATAAATTGACCTACTATGAAGACGCATGCATGCATATGTTCATTGTAGCACTATTCATAATAGCAAAGACATGAGATCAACCTAAATGCCCATCAATGGTAGGCTGGATAAAGAAAATATGGTACTTATACATCAGGGAATACTATGCAGCCATAAAAATTAATGAGATGTTGTCATTTGCAGCAACATGGATGGAGCTGGAGGCCATTACACTAAGCTAGCTAACACAGGAACAGAAAACCAAATATTGCATGTTCTCACTTATAAGTGGGAGCAAAACACGGATTTCATAAGGAAAAATAGGAACAACAGACACCAGGGCCTACTTGAGGGTGGAGGGTGGGAGGAGAATGAGGACTGAAAAACTACCTGTGGGGTACTGTACTTATTACCTGGATGAAAAAATAATCTGTACACAAAACTCTCATGACATGCAATTAACCCATGTAGCAAACCTGACCTTGTACCACTGAACCTAAAATAAAAGTTTTTTAAAAGCTCATATTCTTTTTTGTTTTCTAATTGACAGAAACAGTTCAAATTCTTTTCATCAGTTCATATTTTGGACTATCTATTCTCCCTTTCAGCAAAACATGTTGTAAGAAAAAGATAATGAAAAAAATGTTTTGAATCTCCCTGAAAAGCTCTGAGTTTTCTGTAAATGTAAACTGTGCCTAGACCACCCCCTCCACAGTGGGGAGGGAGTTAGCCCATTGGCTAAACCTTAGCACTGGTCTACTCTAGCCACACCCCATTAAGTCCATTCCCTTTTGTCTACATCCTGAGCCTTGAAGAAGGGAGGAAGATCACTGGATTCATCTTTTGTTGCAAAGTAAACCCAAACATGTCTTAGTTATACTCATCTCCTCAGCACTTTCAGACCTCTAAAGAAGAAGCAATTAGCTTTTAATTTGCTTACTTGGCCTGCAAACTTTTAGCCCAAACAGGGAATAATGGAATCCTAGCTTTTGAGTAATGACTGTTTCCCTCAGGGGCAATTGCCTTTACACTTCTGTTTGTACACTCTGGAATGGCTCAGTGTTGCTAGATAAATTTAGTATGATTTGGCCAGGTTTTACAGCAGGACCCTTTTTAAGAAAAATTACTGTTTTTTTTATTTAATATAAAAATACCTAGGCCTCAACCACAATCATCCTTGTGTGATGGAATTTGTGTCAAGGGCTGTCATCCCTGCCTTCCTCTTCTCCTGAAATGTTGGTTGTTTAAACATTCAATTAATAACATGCTGCTTCCCAGAGACTTATGTAATAATATATTTTAAACTGTAGTCTGAAAGCTTAGTATTGTTAATGATCTCATTCATCACTCAGCATTGTGATGTGTTAGGCGATGAGTTTAGTATAATTCAAAAGGCAATTATTTGTGGTTTGTCACCATTGTATTTTAATCAGAAAGAAATATAAAGGTGAGTTTTTTTATTTCTCCATCTGCTCAATAAGTCTCCTCAACATTTTGCCTTTAATAATTATCTGCTTTGAAAATCCCAAGGCCTATTAATTAAACTACTGCTTGTAGGTTTATATGTTGGTCTCTTTAACACCAATTTCTCTGTAAATCAGTAGCCAGTTACTGTGATCAATGATTTCAGCTATGCAAGAAAGGTTAATTGAATACTTAGAGGATTCACTGAGCAATCCAATTCAAACTAAAATCTGTAGCCCTTATTGGTAGGAGCAATGTTGCTTCTTAATTATAGCCTTGCTTCTTATTTCTCTAAATTGACAATAATTGTTATATACCTATTTTGTCAGGAATATTTTGAGGATGTTAGCACATTGTTTATAAAGTACACTGAAACTCTACATTGTTAAGAATGTTCTATGTGTGAAGTATTTTTAAATGGTCTAATAGAGGAAACCCAAGCCACAGATGGATTCTATTTGAAACCCAAATATTTTATATTGAACAGCCTTATAACTCATGTGTGGCTGACGCTTTGGTTGAGGTAATGTGTCATTAGACTAAGACCGTGAGGCCTCAAATTCTCCTAGCTTCATGCTGTTCTGAGGTTCTTAGAGCCAAATTTTTTAAAAGTCTGGGAATCCTGGTGAGGCACATGGCACATGGATACATATGTAACAAACCTGCACATTGTGCACATGTACCCTAAAACCTAAAGTATAATAATAAAAAAAAAAAGAAAAAAAAAGAAATACTGCCTTCCATGGTTTTTCCAAACAAATTATAGTTTTACATTTTATATTTAAATATCTTATCCACTTTACCTCAATTTTCTGTATGACTTACACAATTTGTATTAGAATAAGTTCATGCTTTTATTTACTTAGTATATAGATGTCCAAGTATTTCAGTACTATCCGTTGAAAGGACTAAACTTACTCTGTTGAATTGCCTTTGTACTTCTGTCAAAAATAAATTGGCTATATTTGTGTGGGTCTCTTTCTGGACTCTCCATTATGTTCCATTGATTTAGGTGTCTAGACCTTTGCCAATACCATAATAACTTGGTTACTGTAGCTCTCAAGATAGTATTATACATCAGGTAGTCTGAATTCTACAACTTTTTTCTTTTTCAAAATGTTTTGACTATTTTACATCCTAGGGATTACTATAAAATTTCTAGAAGGCACTTGTCTGAATCTATTAGAAGTTCTGGGATTTCGATTGAAATTGCATTAAATCTATGAATTAATATGGGCAGAATTGATCCCTTAACTCTATAGAGTTTTTCAGTCCATGAATGCAGTATGTTATTTGTTTATTTAAGCATTCTCTGATTACTTTTATCAGCATTTATTTTTAGTGTGCAGATTCTTCTAAGGTTTTGTTAGATTTACACCTAGGTATTTCATTTTTTATGGAGCATTTGTACATGGTATTTTTAAAAATTTAATTTTGGATTGATCACTTCTATTATTAAATGTGATTGATTTTAACATGTTGACTTTTTATCCTGTGTTTTGCTAACCTCACCTTTCAGTTCAAAGAGCATATTTTTCAATTCCTTGTGATGATCTACGAAGACAATCATGTTATCTTCAAATAAGAACAATTTTAACATTCCTTTCCAATCTCTATGTCATTTCCTTCTTTTTTTTCCAATTGCATTGGATAGGACTTACAGAACAATGTTAAATAGAAGTGGTGAGAGTGGATATTCTTATTTTGTTCTTCATCATAGAAGGAAATAATTTAGTCTTTTACTATTAATTTTTATATTATCAATGGGTTATATGTAAATGTCCCTTATCAGGATTAAGAAGTTTACTTCCATTCCTAATTTTCTGAGTTTTAATGTAAATTAATGTAGAGTTTTTACCCTTAACTTTTTAAAATTTTTGGTACAATGTAATAACATAAGCTTTCAGTCTCTCACCCTTATGATGTTAGCTGTAGAGATGTTGAATCTTTTCAAAACTTTAGTGTTTGAATTGATATAATTGCGTGTTTTTTCTTCTTTTTCTCTATTTATATGTTGAATTACTAGTGTGATGGGTTACTATGATGGATGTATTCTCTAGGTGTCATGTGCATATTGCTGAATTACATTTGCTTATACTTTATTTTTAAGGATTTATTTCACCCATATTCTTGAAAACTATTTGGTCTCCACTTTTATTTTCTTGCAATATCTTTATTCGGTTTTTATACTGAGGAGAAATTTGTCTCAGAAAATGAGCTGCAAAGTGTTCCTGCATATTCTGTTGATGTATTACTGAGAGAGGAGTGTTGAAGTCTCCCACTGTAATGTTTAATTTGTCAATTTCTTCTTTCAGTTGCATCGATTTTGCTTTGTTTTGGGTCTCTATTGTCAGGTGTGTACATATTTAAGAATGTAATGTCTTCTTGTTGTCGTCTCTTTTATCATTATGCAATGTTATTATTGATCCTTTATTCCAGAGTCTACTTTCTTTGGTACTAATAGAGGCATCCCCAGCTTTAAAAAAAATTAATGTTGGAAATCAGCAAGAAAAAAACAGTCCCATCAAAAAGTGGGTAAATGACATAGAGATTTCTCAAAGAAGATATACAAATGGCCAACAAACATCAAAAAATGCCCAATATCACTAATCATCAGAGAAATTCAAATTAAAATTAGAATAAGATGCCACCTTACTCCTGCAAGAATGTCCATTATTAAACCATTATTAAAAAGTCAAAAAAATAGATGTTAACATGGATGTGGAGAAAAAGGAGTGCTTATACACTGGTGGTGTGAATGTTAATTAATACAACCTCTATGGAAAACAATATGAAGATTTCTTAAAGATCAAAAAGTAGTTCTAACATTAAATCCAGCATTGCCACTACTAGGTTTCTACTCAAAGGAAAAGAAATCATTATCTCAAAAATGACACCTGCACAATTACAAAGATATGGAAGCAACATAAGTGCCCATCAACTGATCAGTGTATAAAGAAAATGGGGTGTGTATACATCATGAAATACTACTCAGCCATAAAAATGAACAAAATAACATCTCTATATAAATAAATCTGTAATCTTTATAATTTTATAATTATGAATCTATAAATAATATATACATATATACACACATATATATAAACACATACATTTATATATATACATGTTGGAGTGGCATTTTTTTTAATACTTTTACTTTTAACCTAATCATATCATAAAGCTTAATGTGGATTTTTTATTTTTTATTTTTTATTTTTTTATTGTTTTATTTTAATATTATACTTTAAGTTTTAGGGTACATGTGCACAACGTGCAGGTTTGTTACATATGTATCCATATGCCACGTTGGTGTGCTGCACCCATTAACTCGTCATTTAGCATTAGGTATATCTCCTAATGCTATCCCTCCCCCCTTCCCCGACCCCACAACAGGCCCTAGTGTGTGATGTTCCCCTTCCTGTGTCCAAGTGTTCTCATTGTTCAATTCCCACCTATGAGTGAGAACCTGCGGTGTTTGGTTTTTTGTCCTCGCGATAGTTTGCTGAGAATAATGGTTTCCAGTTTCATCCATGTCCCTACAAAGGTCATGAACTCATCATTTTTTATGGCTGCATAGTATTCCATGGTGTATACGTGCCACATTTTCTTAATCCAGTCTATCTTTGGTGGACATTTAGGTTGGTTCCAAGTCTTTGATATTGTGAATAGTGCCACTATAAACATAACGTGTGCATGTGTCTTTATAGCAACATGATTTATAATCCTTTGGGTATATACCCAGTAATGGGATGGCTGGGTCAAATGATATTTCTAGTTCTAGATCCCTGACGAATCACCACACTGACTTCCACAATGGTTGAACTAGTTTACAGTCCCACCAATAGTGTAAAAGTGTTCCTACTTCTCCACATCCTCTCCAGCACCTGTTGTTTCCTGACTTTTTAATGATTGCCATTCTAACTGCTGTGAGATGGTATCTCATTGTGGTTTTGATTTGCATTTCTCTGATGGCCAGTGATGATGAGCATTTTTCATGTGTTTTTTGGCTGCATAAATGTCTTCTTTTGAGAAGTGTCTGTTCATATCCTTCGCCCACTTTTTGATGGGGTTGTTTGTTTTTTCCTTGTAAATTTGTTTGAGTTCATTGTAGATTCTGGATATTAGCCCTTTGTCAGATGAGTAGGTTGCAAAAATTTTCTCCCATTCTGTAGCTTGCCTGTTCACTCTGATGCTAGTTTCTTTTGCTGTGCAGAAGCTCATTAGTTTAATGAGATCCCGTTTGTCAATTTTGACTTTTGTTGCCATTGCTTTTTGTGTTTTAGACATGAAGTCCTTGCCCATGCCTATGTCCTGAATGGTATTGTCTAGGTTTTCTTCTAGGGTTTTTCTGGTTTTAGGTCTAATATGTAAGTCTTTAATCCATCTTGACTTAATTTTTGTATAAGGTGTAAGGAAGGGATCCAGTTTCAGCTTTCTACATATGGCTAGCCAGTTTTCCCAGCACCATGTGTTAAATAGGGAATCCTTTCCCCATTTCTTGTTTTTGTCAGGTTTGTCAAAGATCAGATAGTTTTAGATGTGTGGCATTATTTCTGAGGGCTCTGTTCTGTTCTGTTCGTCTATATCTCTGTTTTGGTACCAGTACCATGCTGTCTTGGTTACTGTAGCCTTGTAGTATAGTTTGAAGTCAGGTAGCGTGATGCCTCCAGCTTTGTTCTTTTGCCTTAGGATTGACTTGGCGATGCGGGCTCTTTTTTGGTTCCATATGAACTTTAAAGTAGCTTTTTCCAATTCTGTGAAGAAAGTCATTGGTAGCTTGATGGGGATGGCATTGAATCTGTAAATTACCTTGGGCAGTATGGCCATTTTCACGATATTGATTCTTCCTACCCATGAGCGTGGAATGTTCTTCCATTTGTTTGTATCCTCTTTTATTTCATTGAGCAGTGGTTTGTAGTTCTCCTTGAGGAGGTCCTTCACATCCCTTGTAAGTTGGATTCCTAGGTATTTTATTCTCTTAGAAGCAATTGTGAATGGGAGTTCACTCATGATTTGGCTCTCTGTTTGTCTGTTATTGGTGTATAAGAATGCTTGCGATTTTTGTCCTTGCGATAGTTTACTGAGAATGATTTTTTCCAGTTTCATCCATGTCCCTACAAAGGACACGAACTCATCATTTTTTATGGCTCCATAGTATTCCATGGTGTATATGTGCCACATTTTCTTAATCCAGTCTATCGTTGTTGGACATTTGTCACTCATAGGTGGGAATTGAACAATGAGAACTCATGGACACAGGAAGGGGAACATCACGCTCCGGGGACTGTTGTGGGGTGGGGGGAGGGGGGAGGGACAGCATTAGGAGATACACCTAATGCTAAATGACGAATTAACGGGTGCAGGAAATCAACATGGCACATGGATACATATGTAACAAACCTGCACATTGTGCACATGTACCCTAAAACCCTAAAGTATAATAAAAAAAAAAAAAAAAAAAAAAAAAAAAAGAATGCTTGCGATTTTTGTACATTGATTTTGTATCCTGAGACTTTGCTGAAGTTGCTTATCAGCTTGAGGAGATTTGGGGCTGAGACAATGGGGTTTTCTTGATATATAATCATGTCATCTGCAAACAGGGACAATTTGACTTCCTCTTTTCCTAATTGAATACCCTTTATTTCCTTCTCCTGCCTAATTGCCCTGGCCAGAACTTCCAACACTGTGTTGAATAGGAGTGGTGAGAGAGGGCATTCCTGTCTTGTGCCAGTTTTCAAAGGGAATGCTTCCAGTTTTTGCCCATTCAGTATGATATTGGCTATGGGATTGTCACAGATAGCTCTTATTATTTTGAGATACATCCCATCAATACCTAATTTATTGAGAGTTTTTAGCATGAAGGGTTGTTGAATTTTGTTGAAGGCCTTTTCTGCATGTATTGAGATAATCATGTGGTTTTTGTCTTTGGTTCTGTTAATATTCTGGATTACATTTATTGATTTGTGTATGTTGAACCAGCCTTGCATCCCAGGGATGAAGCCCACTTGATCATGGTGGATAAGCTTTTTGATATGTTGCTGTATTCAGTTTGCCAGTATTTTATTGAGGATTTTTGCATCGATGTTCATCAGGGATATTGGTCTAAAATTCTCTTTTTTTGTTGTGTCTCTGCCAGGCTTTGGTATCAGGATGATGCCGGCCTCATAAAATGAGTTAGGGAGGATTCCCTCTTTTTCTATTGATTGGAATAGTTTCAGAAGGAATGGTACCAGCTACTCTTTGTACCTCTGGTAGAATTTGGCTGTGAATCGATCTGGTCTTGGACTTTTTTTGGTTGTTAAGCTATTAATTATTGCCTCAATTTCAGAGCCTGATATTGGTATATTCAGAGATTCAGTTTCCTCCTGGTTTAGTCTTGGGAGGATGTATGTGTTGAGGAATTTATCCATTTCTTCTAGATTTTATAGTTTATTTGTGTAGAGGTGTTTATAGTATTCTCTGATGGTGGTTTGCATTTCTGTGGGATCGGTGGTGATATCCCCTTTATCATTTTTTATTGCGTCTATTTGATTCTTCTCTCTTTTCTTCTTTATTAGTCTTGCTAGCGGTCTATCAATTTTGTTGATCTTTTCAAAAAACCAGCTCCTGGATTCATTAATTTTTTGAAGGGTTTTTTGTGTCTCTATTTCCTTCAATTCTCCTCTGTTCTTTGTTATTTCTTGCCTTCTGCTAACTTTTGAATGTGTTTGCTCTTGCTTTTCTAGTTCTTTTAATTGTGATGTTAGGGTGTCAATTTTAGATCTTTCCTGCTTTCTCTTGTGGATATTTCGTGCTATAAATTTCCCTCTACACACTGCTTTGAATGTGTCCCAGAGATTCTCGTATGTTGTGTCTTTGTTCTCTTTGGTTTCAAAGAACATCTTTATTTCTGCCTTCATTTCATTATTTACCCAGCAGTCGTTCAAGATCAGGTTGTTCAGTTTCCATGTTAAGCGATTTTGAGTGAGTTTCTTAATCCTGAGTTCTAGTTTGATTGCACTGTAGTCTGAGAGACAGTTTGTTATAATTTCTGTTCTTTTACATTTGCTGAGGAGTGCTTTACTTCCAACTATGTGGTCAGTTTTGGAGTAGGTGTGTTGTGGTGCTGAAAAGAATGTATATTCTGTTGATTTGGGGTGGAGAGTTCTGAAAATGTCTGTTAGGTCTGCTTGGTGCAGAGCTGAGTGCAATTCCTGGTATCCTTGTTAACTTTCTGTCTCGTTGATCTGTCTAATGTTGACAGTGGGGTGTTAAAGTCTCCCATTATTATTGTGTGGGAGTCTAATTCTCTTTGTAGGTCTCTAAGGACTTGCTTTATGAATCTGGGTGCTCCTGTATTGGGTGCATATATATTTAGGATAGTTAACTCTTCTTGTTGAATTTATCCCTTTACCATTATGTGGCCTTCTTTGTCTCTTTTGATCTTTGTTGGTTTAAAGTCTGTTTTATCAGAGAGTAGGCTTGCAACCCCTGCTTTTTTTTGTTTTCCATTTGCTTGGTAGATCTTCCTCCATCCCTTTATTTTGAGAAAATTTGTGTCTCTGCACATGAGATGGGTTTCCTTAATACAGCACACTGATGGGTCTTGACTCTTTATCCAATTTGCCAGTCTGTGTCTTTTAATTGGAACATTTAGCCCATTTACACTTAAAGTTAATATTGTTATGTGTGAATTTGATCCTGTCATTATGATGTTAGCTGGTTATTTTGCTCCTTAGTTGATGCAGTTTCTTCCGAACCTCGAAGGTCTTTACAATTTGGCATGATTTTGCAGTGGCTTGTACCAGTTGTTCCTTTCCATCTTTAGTGCTTCCTTCAGGAGCTCTTTTAGGGCAGGCCTGGTGGTAACAAAATCTTTCAGCATTTGCTTGTCTGTAAAGTATTTTGTTTCTCCTTCACTTATGAAGGTTAGTTTGGCTGGATATGAAATTCTGGGTTGAAAATTCTTTTCTTTAAGAATGTTGAATATGGGTCTCCACTCTCTTCTGGCTTGTAGAGTTTCTGCCGAGACATCAGCTGTTAGTCTCATAGGCTTCCCTTTGTGGGTAATCCGACCTTTCTCTCTGGCTGCCCATAACATTTTTTCCTTCATTTCAACTTTGGTTAATCTGACAATTATGTGTCTTGTAGTTGCTGTTCTCGAGGAGTATCTTTTTGGCGTTCTCTGTATTGCCTGAATCTGAATGTTGGCCTGCCTTGCTAGATTGGGGAAATTCTCCTGGATAATATCCTGCAGAGTGTTTTCCAACCTGGTTCCATTCTCCCCATCACTTTCAGGTACACCAATCAGACGTAGATTTGGTCTTTTCACATAGTCCCATATTTCTTGGAGGCTTTGTTCGTTTCTTTTTATTCTTTTTTCTCTAAACTTCTCTTCTTGCTTCATTTCATCTTCCGTCACTGATACCCTTTCTTCCAGTTCATCGCATCTGCTACTGAGGCTTCTGCATTCATCACTTAGCTCTTGTGCCTTGGTTTTCAGCTCCATCAGGTCTTTTAAGGACTTCTCTGCATTGGTTATTCTAGTTATCCATTCATCTAATTTTTTTTCAAAGCTTGTAACTTCTTTCCCATTGGTTCGAATTTCCTCCTGTAGCTCCCAGTAGTTTGATTGTCTGAAGCCTTCTTCTCTCAACTCGTCCAAAGTCATTCTTCGTCCAGCTTTGTTCCGTTGCTGGTGAGGAGCTGCATTCCTTTGGAGGAGGAGGGGTGCTCTCATTTTTAGAGTTTCCAGTTTTTCTGCTCTGTTTTTTTCCCATCTTTGTGGTTTTATCTACCTTTGGTCTTTGATGATGGTGATGCACAGCTGGGTTTTTGGTGTGGATGTCCTTTCTGTTTGTTAGTTTTCCTTCTAACAGACAGGACCCTCAGCTGCAGGTCTCTTGTAGTTCGCTAGAGGTCCACTCCAGACCCTGTTTGCCTGAGTTTCAGCAGTGGTGGCTGCAGAAGAGCGGATATTGGTGAACCACAAATGCTGCTGCCTGATCGTTCCTCTGGAAGTTTTGTCTCAGAGGAGTACCTGGCCGTGTGAGGTGCCAGTCCCCCTTACTGGGGGGTGCCTTCCAGTTAGGCTACTCGGAGGTCAGGGACCCACTTGAGGAGGCAGTCTGCCTGTTCTCAGGTCTCAGGCTGCGTGCTAGGAGAACCACTACTCTCTTCAAAGCTGTCAGAGAGGGACATTTAAGTCTGCAGAGGTTACTGCTGCCTTTTTGTTTGTCTGTGCCCTGCCCCCAGAGGTGGAGCCTACAGAGCCAGGCAGGCCTCCTTGAGCTGTGGTGGGCTCCATCCAGTTCAAGCTTCCCGGCCACTTTGTTTACCTAATCAAACAACTAACTTGGCAATGGTGGGCGCCCCTCCCCCAGCCTCGATGCTGCCTTGCAGTTTGATCTCGGACTGCTGTGCTAGTAGTGAGCAAGACTCTGTGGGCGTTGGACCCTCTGAGCCAGGTGCGGGATATAATCTCCTTGTGTGCCGTTTTTTAAGGTGGTTGGAAAAGCGCAGTATTAGGGTGGGAGTGACTTGATTTTCCAGGTGCCATCTGTCATCTCTTTCTTTGACTAGGAAAGGGAATTCTCTGACCCCTTGTGCTTCCTGGGTGAGGCGATGCCTCACCCTGCTTGGGTCACGCACTGTGAGCTGCACCCACTGTCCTGCACCTACTATCTGGCACTCCCCAGTGAGATGAACCCAGTACCTCAGTTGGAAATGCAGAAATCACCCATCTTCTGTGTCGCTCATGCTGGGAGCTGTAGACTGGAGCTCTTCCTATTTGGCCATCTTGGCTCCTCCTGTGGATTTCTTATAGACATACTATAATCGGGTCTTGTGTAATCTATTCTAATCATCTTTGTCTTTTTTTTTTTTTTTGACACAGGTTCTCACCCTGTTGCCCAGGCTGGAGTGCAGTAGCATGATCTTTGCTCACTTCAGCCTCAATATCCCCCAGATCAGGTGATCCTCCCACTTCAACCTCCCTGGTAGCTAGGACTACAGGCACACACCACTACACAAGGCCAATTTTTGTAGCGATGGGGTTTTGCCATGTTGCCCAGGCTGGTCTCAAACTCCTGGCTCAAGCAATCCTCTGAACTCAGACTCCCAAAGCGCTGGAATTACAGGCGTGAGCCACTGTACCTGGCCTATCTTTCTTTTAATTGGTATGTCTAGACCACTTACATTTAAATAAATTATTAATATGTTTAGATTTAGGTTTTCAGTTGTATTGTTTGTTTTCTGTTTTTTGTTGGTCCCGTTTCTTCTTTCCTGCTTTTCTTTGAATTATTTCAATATTTTGATATGCCTTTTTATTTTATCTATTGAGAGATTTATTATATCTTTTATATAGCTTTTTAGTGGATGCTCTAGAGATATTAAAATACATACTTTACATGTCTCTTCAAATTTGGAAAGATTTTAGCCATTGTTTAAATATATATATATATATATATATATATATATATTTTATTGTTTCTCAAGTTTTTTCATCTTTGGACATTGGGAGCTCTTTCAGAATGTTTATTGTATCCTTTGACATGATTTCATTCCCTTACCTTTGTGCACTTCCTTTCTTTCTGTCACTACAAGCAGCCCTAGGCTTATTTTCTTTTCTGAGAGCTAGAATCAGCCACTTCTCTCAGAATTTTTGTCTATTTATTTTCAATAAGAAAAATATTCCTTTGCCACTAAGAAAACTTTGGGATATATTCATTGATTCAATTGTCTTGCCAGATTTTTCTATATTTTTAACTTCTCAAATTAGAAATATTATTCCCTAGGAATTTTTTACTGTACTATTTAAAGATTTTTACCACATCTAATTTGCTTCTTTTGTGATTGTAATTGTGCCAACCTGGGGAAATATGTAGAGAGATATCAAAATACTTACAGTTATAAGGAGCATGTATGAAATGCCTAGAGGTAATGCATACATAAGATATTGTCTTGACCCATTAAGTTTTCACATTAACCATATAATCACAACTAAAATGTTTGTGGCACTGAGAATCTACATTCTTAGATCTACTAGATTTCTTTCTACCATATTTATTCTTAAGAAAATAATTATTACAGGTCATTGTACAAATTTTTGTAACTGCCCTCTCTGCTCAGACAACAAAAATGGGTATAAAACGATTTGTCTATGTGTAGAAAGAAATCCATTAGCATACAATTTCTGTTATCTAATTTGAGAACACCTGTAAAAGGTACTTACTTGCTCAACAGAATAATTAGTATCTGTTGAGCTGAGTTACTTTCAGGAATATGCTCTTAGAATAGTTTCTAGTTTTGTTTGAAAAAATAAAAACTGTAATACCAAAGGCTTTTCCTCAGCCTCTTTTTCATAATTTATTTGTGGAGCACCTATTAACCATAGTATTCTGCTACATCCTAGAAGTAGAGGTGGTGGGGAGGTTATGCAAGACAAAAATGTCAAAGGCCATGCTATCTGATAGTTATAAAAGGTAATGAGGAATGTTAAATTAATGTATATGAGTAAGTTTATAAAATGCAGAAGGATTTAGCAAAAAGAGAATGACCTGTAGAGGCAGACAGACCTGGTTTCAATTCTGTACTCAAACACATATCTGCTATTTTTTTGGCAAGCTACCTTAGGCAGATCACTTACTCTCCTTGACACCCAGTTTCCAAATTAAAAAAAAAGAAAAGCATGCCTCCTTGCAAATGTTATACAGAGAAATGAAGTAATATGTATGTCACAGTGTCCAGTATGGAATATGCAGATATTAGTTAATATTCATTTTTGCTATTGCTATATTTTTGCTAAATATTTGGTACCAAACATTCAATATGATAATCACAGAAAAGAGAGACTCTCAAAGGATTTGGGACATTAAAGATGGGAAGAATTATTTTTTGATAGGCAGGAAGGAGTGATTATAGATGAGAACAATATATGCAAAATTATGGAAGTGTGACTGTACATAGAATTGTTGATGAACTGCCAATATAAAAGCACACGTACAACATTAAAAAAACACTGATTTTTAAGTCATTGTTAACCTTTATGTTTCAATCTTAGACAGTAACTCCCGACTCCTTGCCTTGAAAGAAACACTCTGACACTCTTTATACTCCATTTACCATTTATTGATTTTGTGACACACATATGTGAAATATGTGTATAAGTTATACAGATATTATGTATCGCATATGATGTATATTATATATCACATATGATATATAATATATATATCTTAGAATATATAACACTTACAACTTAATCAGAAGATGTTACATTTACATTCTATTCTGTAACCATAAACCTTGTTTATTCTTAAGTCTATGATTAAATGGAATAAATATTCATTACCAGTTCTTTGTTTTAAACTTTTATTTTAGGTTCGGGGGTACATGTGAAAGTTAGTTACATAGGTAAACTTCTGTCACAGGAGTTTGTTGTACTGATTATTTCATCACCCAGGTATTAAGACCAGTATCCAATAGTTATCTTTTCTGCTCTTCTCCTTTCTCCTACCCTCCACCTTCAAATAGACCCCAGTATCTGTTGTTTCCTTCTTTATGTTCATAAGTTGTCATCATTTAGCTCCCACTTACAAGTGAGAACATGCAGTATTTGGTTTTCTGGTCCTGCATTAATTTGCTGAGGATAATGGCCTCCAGCTTTATTCATCTTCCTGCAAAAGACATGATCTCATCCCTTTTTATGGCTGCATAGCATTCCATGGTGTATATGTACCACATTTTCTTTATTCAATCTGTCATTGATGGGCATTCAGATTGATTCCATGTCTTTGCTATTGTGAATTGTGTTGCAGTGAACATACACATGCATTCACTATGATTATCTCAGAATTTCCCTCAATTTCATTAATTTGATTTTTAGCAATTCTACTAAGTTTCCTACTTTTTCTAGTTTAATAGTTTCTAAATGGTGGAGATTTTTTGTTCTCCATTTGTTTCCTAAGCTCTAAACCCTTCCCTTTTATCTTATGCTGCTGATTTTTATCTGGTCTTTGAGCTCATTTTATATTTAGTTCATGCTTTAAATAAGTTATTTTATGTCCCTTACCACTTGTAAGAAATTTTGAACTGGCTTCTGTTCTTCAAGTTATTTATTCTTCCTAAAAGGTCTTCATTTGTCATTTACATTTTATGCTCACTTTTTTTGTAATTTTCACCTTCTACTTTTTCTGAAGTATATTTGCATAGTTGTGATGTACTTTTGTCTTATCATGTTTATGCCTAAAAGGGGTAGCTTTTAGAACTCTCTTTTTTTCAACTTTTATTTTAGGCTAGTGGGTACATGTGCAGGTATGTTACATGGGAAAATTACATGTCATTGAGGTTTGAGATAAGATTGAATACATCACCCGAATAGTGAGCATAGTCACTCAGTAGGTAGTTTTTCAACACTTACCCCGAGTCAGTCTTCCCACTCTAGTAGTCCCCAGTGTCTGTTTTTCCCATATTTATGTATATGTCTACCAAATATTTAGCCCCCACTTATGATAACATGTGTTATTTGGTTTTCTGTTCCTGTGTTAACCCACTTAAGTTTTAGTTCAGAATTGCTTTGGATATTTTTGACTCATTTTTTGGTTCCATATTAATTTTAGAACACTTTTCTAATTCTGTGAAAAATTACATTAGTAGTTTGGTAGGAACAGTGTTAAATCTTTGGAACTCTTCTATTTGCCTTTCTGTGTTGTAGGTGTCTTTTCTTTGATACTACTCATATCTTAGACCTTCCAACTTCACTTCTTTCTTTTTCCACCTATGTATTGAGGGTGGGTATATTAAATTTGGTCCACTATTTTCTTAACCTACTAACTTGAGCACAGATGGTGGGTATGAGATCCTCGGAAGCAATAAAACAATATCGAAAAAGAAAAACAAATGAAAGGACTCGAACTTCTTGTTTCCAAGCTTGCTGAAAAGTTGTAGGGATCAAAACAGTGTGGCTCCAGAATAAGGATACATATGTAAGCCAATGGAATTGACTGAAGTCCAGAAATAAACCAAATATTTATAAACAATTGATTTTCATTAGGGTAAAACACACGACATTAAATTTATCATCTTAACAATTTAAAAATATTTATTATATTCATATTGCTGTGCAACAAATCTCTCATTATAACATTTCCACCTGGTTACACTAAAACGCTTTATCCATTAAACACTAATTCTTACATCCTTCTGTACCCAGCCCATGCTAACTACCTTTCTACTTTCTGTTTCTATGATTTTGACTACCTTAGATATTTCATGTGAATGAAGTCATATAGTATTTGTCCTTTTGTGACTGGCTTATTTCACTTAGCATAATGTCCTTGAGGTTCATCCATGTTGTGACACATGACGAGATTTATTCCTATTTTAAGATTACATTATATTCCAATTTATGTATATACCACATTTTCTTTATTCACTCATCTATTGATGGGCATTTGAGTTACCTTCACCTCTTGGCTGCTGTGAATAATGTGACTGTGAGGAACGTGACTGTGGCAATATCGCTTTGATATCCTGTTTTCAATTATTTTGAATATATACCCAGAAATGGAATTACCGTGTCATACAGTAATTCTATTTTTAGTATTTTGAGAAATATTTATATTGTTTTCCATAATGGCTGAAATATTTTACATTACACCTACAGTTTATAAGGAGGGTTTCAACTCCTCTGCATCCTTGCCAACACTCGTTTTGTTTTGTTCTTTTGATAATGGCCATCCTAATGGGTGTGAAATGATATCTCACTGTGGTTTTGATCTGCATTTCTCTACTGATTAGGAATGTTAAGCATCCTTTACTGTGCTTATTGGTCATTTTATTTTTTTCAAAGTATTCATAATTTTTCTTGTGATTTCTTTGATATATGAGCTATTTTTTAAAGTTTTATTATTTTGTAATTGGCATAAAACTGTGCATATTTTGAGGTACATAGTGATGTTTAAATACATAAAATATATAGTGATGACATCAGAATAATTAGCATTTCCATCATTCCATGTATTATTTTATTGTGTTGGGATCATCTGATATCCTCTCTTCTAGTTATTTGAAGATATATATTATTGTTAACTATAGTCATCTTAGGGTGCTAGAGAACACTAGAACTTAGAACTAGAACTCTCCCTTTCCCTCCCTTCCTTCTACCTTTCCTAGTCTCCAGAAACCTTTGTTTTATTCTTTACTTCTATGAGTTCAACCTTTTTAGCTTATGCATATGAGTGAGAACAGGAATGTTTAACTTTCAGTTTCTGGCTTAATTTCACTTAATACGATCGCCTTCAAAGTATCCATGTTGCCTGGAATAATGGAAATTCATTTTTTATATTGCTGAATAGCATCCCACTGTCTATCTATGAGTTATTAGAAGTGTGTTGTAGACAGACTGTAAACAGAGTGGGAGAAATTATGTGCAAACTATGCATCCAACAAAAGTCTAATGTCTAGAATCTATAAGGAACTTAAATTAATAAGCATAAAACTAACAATCCCATTAAAAAATGGGCAAAATATATGAATGCTTTTCCAAAAAAGACATATATGTGACCAAAAAGCATATTAAAAAATGTTCAACATCACTAATTATCAAAGAAATGCAAATCAAAATCACAATGATATACCATCTCACATCAGTCAGTATGGCTGTTATTAAAAAGTAAAAAAAAAAATAAATGCTGGAGAAGTTGTGGAGAAAAGAGAATGCTTATACACTCTTGGTGGGGGGATGTAAATTAGTTCAGCCACTGTGGGAAACAGTTTGGCAATTTCTCAAAGAACTTATTAGAGAAGAGAGCTACCATTCGACCCAGCAATCCCATTATTGGATGTATATCCAAAGGAATATAAATCATTATACCATAAAAACACATGCACAAAGATGTTCATTGCAGCACTACTGACAACAGCAAAGACATGGAAATGATCTAAATGCCAATCGGTGGTGGACTGGATAAAGAAAATGGGGTATGCATGCACCATGGACTTGAACCTGGAAGGTGGAGCTTGCAGTGAGCCGAGATTGCACCACTGCACTCCAGCCTGGGTGACAGAGTGAGACTCTGTCAAAAAAAAAAATGTATATGGAACCAAAAAAGAGCCCAAATAGCCAAGACAATCCTAAGCAAGAAAGAACAAAGCTGGAGTCATCATGTTACCTGACTTCCAACTATACTACGAGGTTACAGTAACCAAAACTGTATGGTACTGATACAAGAACAGACATATACACCAATGGAACAGAATACAAAAACTCAGAAATAAGACCACACACCTACAACCATCTGATCTTCAACAAACCTGACAAAAGCAAGCAATGGAGAAAGGATTCCCTATTTAATAAATGGTGCTGGGAGAACTGGATAGCCATAAGCAGAAAATTGAAACTGGACTCCTTCTTTACTCCTTATACACAAATTACATCAAGATGGATTAAAGCCTTAAATATAAAACCCAAAACTATAAAAACCTTAGAAGAAAACCTAGGCAATACCATTCAGGACATAGCCAGGGGCAAAGATTTCATGACAAAAACACCAAAAGCAATTGCAACAAAAGCCAAAATTGACAAGTGGGATTTAATTAAGCTAAAGAGCTTCTGCACAGCAAAGAAACTATCATTGGAGTGAACAGACAACCTGCAGATTGAGAGAAATTTTTTTCAATATATCCATCTGACAAAGGTCTAATATCCAGAATCTACAAGGAACTTAAACAAATCTGCAAGAAAAAAACAAGCAACCCCATTAAAAACTGGCCAAACGACATGAACAGACACTTCTAAAATGAAGACATGCGTGTGCATAGTAAACACAGAAAACAAGCTCAACATCACTGAGCATTAGAGAAACGCAAGTCAAAACCACAGTGAGATGCCATCTCACACCAGTCAGAATAGCAATTACTAAAAAGTCAAAAACCAACATAAGCTGGAGAGGTTGCGGAGAAAAAAGAACACTTTTACAGTGTTGCTGGGGGTGTAAATTAATTCAACCATTTTGGAAGACAATGTGGTGATTCCTCAAAGACCTAGAGGCAGAAATCCTATTTGACCCAGCAATCCCATTACTGGGTATATATCCAAAGGAATATAAATTATTCTATTATAAAGATACATGCATGTGTATGTTCACTGTAGCACTATTCATAATAGAAAAGACATGGACTTAACCAAAATGCCCATCAATGATAGATCAAATTTTAAAAATGTGGAACATAAACACCATGGAATACTATGCAGCCATAAAAAGGAATGAGATCATGTCCTTTGCAGGGCCATGGATGGAATTGGAAGCCATTATCCTCAGCAAACAAATGCCAGGAATGAAAACCAAACACAGCATGTTCTCACTTATAAGAGGGAGCTGCATGATGAGAACACATAGACACATGGGGGGAAACAACACACATTGGGGCCTGTCATGGTGTTGGGAGGAGGGAGAGCATCAGGAAGAATAGCTAATCAGTGCTGGGCTTAATATCTAGGCAATGGGTTGATCTGTGCAGCAAATCACCATGGCACATATTTACCTATATAATGAACCTGCACATCCTGCACATGTTTTTCTTCAACTTAAAAGTTGAAGGAAAGAAAATCATTATGACTTTGGATTTGGCAATGGATTCTTAGATTCCAGACCCAAAACACAGAAAACAAAAGGAAATAAAAGACAAATTGGACTTCATACAAATTAAAATCTTCTGTGCATCAAAGCATATTATCAAGAAAATAAAAAGGCAATCTACAGAATGGGAGAAAATATTTGCAAATGATATATCTTCTAAAGATCGGTATTCATAATATATGAAGCATACTTACAACTCAACATAAAAAGACAAATAACCCAATTAGAAATTGTCAAAGCATCTGCATAGACATTTCTTTAAATATAATATTAAAATGGCCAACAAGCACATGTATAGATGTTCACATCAATGGTCATTAAAGACATTCAAATCAAAACCAAAATGAAATAATGCTTTGCTGCCATTAGGATGGCTGTAATGAAAGAAAAAATAAATTAACAAGTAAGGATGTGGTAAAAAAAAAAAAAAAAAACCTTCTGTATTGCTGGTGAGAATGTAAAAGGATACAGCTGCTGCTGATTACAGTTTAGTTATGCCTCAAAAAGTTAAACAGAATTGCCATATAACCCAGGAATTCAACTCCTAGGTGGTCCAAGAGAAATAAAAACATGTGTTAATACAGAAACTTACATATAAGTGTTTATTAATTATGACCAAAGATGTAAATAACCAAAATATTCATCAATGATGAATGAACAAATAAATTTTGGTATATACATACAATGAAATATTATTCAGTCATGCAAAGTAATGGAGTACTGGTATAAGTCACAATTTGGGTGAACTTCAGAAACATTATGCCAAATGAAATATTCCAGACACAAAAAATCGCTCATTATATGATTATTTTCTATAAAATACTCAAAATAGAAAAATCCATACAGACAGAAAAGCAGATTAATTGTTGCTAGGGCATAGGGGAAATAAGAAATGGGGAATGATTACTTATAAATGCTGAGTGTTCTGGAATAATGAAAACATTTTGAAATCACAAAGAGTTGGTGATTTCACAACATTGTGAATATACTAAATGCACTGAATTATTCACTTTAAAGTGTTTAATTGTATATTACGTGAATTTCACCTAACTTTTATAAAGTTACACTTGGGAGTGAATCAGGACTCAGTTTCTTTCTACTGTCATAAGCTTTCAAATTTATGGCATAAAAATTCAACTTTGTTATTAGTAATTTAAAAAAGTTATTTATGTCATTTTCTTTTCTTTTTCATATTTTTACTGGTTTGGTAGATATTGGAAAGGAGACTTTGTTGTTTCATTTCATTCTACCACCTCTGTGTGGAAATCTTTAATAACCGTTTTGGAGAACAAGTTGGCAATACATAACAAGAACACACTCTTTGAGCAGTAATTCCACATCTAGAAATATATCCTAAGAACATATGTGATGAAGCTATAGATATTATTTACAGTCTTATTTGAAATAGAAAAATATTAGAGGTAAGTGAAATACAGAATAAGAAGAGAAATTATTATTTAAACTGTGATATACGGTCAGCTCATTGTATCCAGATGTTCTGTTTTGTGTGTGTTGTGTGTATGTGTGTGTACATATGCTTTTATTATTTTTGTTTTTTCTATTTTTATGTTCAGGGAGTATAAGTGCAGGTTTGTTACATGGGCAAATTTTGTGTCACTGAGGTTTGGGGTATGATCCTGTCACCTAGGTAGTGAGCATAGTACCCAATAGGTAGTTTTTTAGTCCTTGCCCTCTTCCTCACCTGCCTCCCCCTTTAGTAGTCCCCAGTGTTTATTGTTCCCAACTTTGTGTCCACATATACCCAATCTTTAGCTCCCACTTATAAGTGAAAACATGCAGTGTTTCGTTTTCTGTCCCTGCATTAATGCACTTAGGATAATGGCTTCTGGCTCCATCAGTGTTGCTGCAAAGGACATGATCTCAATTTTTTTAAATGGCTGCATAGTATTCTATGGTGTGCATATACCACATTTTCTTTATCCAGTCCACCAGTGAAGGGCATCTTGGTTGATTCCGTGTCTTGGCTCTTGTGAATAGTGCTCTGATGAACATAAAAGTGCAGGTGTCTTTTTGGTAGAATTATTTATTTTCTTTTTGGTATATACCCAGTAGTGGAATTGTTGATCAGGATGGCAGTTCTAAGTTATTTAAGAAGTCTCCAAATTGCTTTCCACAGTGGCTGAACTAATTTACACTTCCACAAACAGTGTATAAGCATTCCATTTTTTCTACTACTTCATCAATGTCTATTTTTTTTAACTTTTTAATAATAGTCATCCTGACTGGTGATCCACAGGTTCTGAATCTGAAGATTCAACCAAATTTGCATTGAAAATATACCATATGAGGCCGGGTGTGGTGGCTCATGCCTGTAATCCCAGCACTTTTGGAGGCTGAGGCAGGGGGATTACCTGAGGTCAGGAGTTTAAGACCAGCTTGGCCAACATGGTGAAACTCCATCTCTACTAAAAACACAAAAATCAGCTGGGTATGGTGGTGCACGCCTGTAATCCCAGCTACTTGGGAGTCTGAGGCAGGAGAATCGCTTGAACCCAGGAGGTGGAGGTTGCAGTGAACTGAGATTGTGCCACTGCACTCCAGCCTGGGTGACAGGTGAAAAAAAAAATACAACAATAAAAATAATACAAATTTTAAAATATAGTAAAATATTATTTGCATAGCATTTGCATTGTATTAAGTATTATATGTAATTTAAGGATGCAGGATGTGGGTAGGTTATATGCAAATAATACACACGTCTTATATAAGGAAGTTGAGCAGCCATGGGTTTCAGTATCCACAGGGGGTCTTGGAACCAATACCTCACTGATATTGGTTGTGGCTAGTAATTCCAGGAACAATTGCAATGAAGAAGTATACTCTTTGGAGGGTAGTTTAAATCTAACTACTCTATAAGTCATTTATTATGAAGACATAATTCACACACAGACACCGCCTTGCCTAGAAATAGGTGTAAACAATTTGTATTTCTTGTATGGTATTCTGACCTATTGCCATGAAGTTTCTATGCATTACATTTTACTGAAAATGGAGGCTTTAAAAATCACTGGTAATTTGAAAATCCAAACTGGGATGGTAACATGCTCAGGTGCCAATTTATTTACATAAATTAATTTCAGGCCTCTGCTGTAAACCAATTAGCATCCAACACTTAATGGAGTCATTATCTGTCAGATTAGCTTCTAGGAATGCTTGTCACTACTACAGGACTCAACACCAAAACTTTGCTAATAAAAGTAACAGAATTAGTGGAGTCAACAGCATAGATAATGACTTAATGTGGAACATACAGTATAGAAAGAGACTGATCAGCTGTCTTTAAAAAGTAAAGATATCAGAGAGGAAGCTACTTTATTTTTCAGAAAATGAGTTTAAACCATGGTATTCAAAAAATAAAGTTATTTGTAGTCATCGTAAAATTGTGTCAGAAGAAGTCATATCCAACTTTCTTGGCTAGTTGTCAGATGACATTGTGTGCAAATAGAAATGAGTTATGCTTTACTAGAGCTTCAAGTGGCTATTTCCAATGGCTTGAAAGGCCTAGAAGGAGAAGGTTTTGGGGGTGGGGGGTCACTAACCATGTATCAATCAAAGGAAAGAGCCAGCAGTGCTCACAGAGAGTCATGCAGCAAATTTGTACATATCACTAGTGGTGGGAAGAGTAATTTCAGAGGTAGACTGGGGTAAAAAAAAATCCATTTTGGTTTAGAGAGAATACAACTGAATATTAAGCATTCATCAGCAAGACATGTAGGCACATCCTTTTCACAACAAAACCCCATAAAAAGTTGCCAATAATCGGTAAAGCCTAGATAGCTTTACTCAGGATGGTAGAGCAAGTGAATTAGCACAAAATTTGGTCTCCTAAGAAATGTATACCTTTTTTGAAATACAATGTGAAATTTTCTTTTAAGTTTGGGCTATTCTGATTTGGCATTATTATAATATTTCTCTCTTTATACTTTAGCAGTGTCACGCAGAACAAGGAGGAGTCTATTATAAACTTGATCTGAACATCTAGATATTAGCTGTAAGAACAATTGTGAGGACTAGTGATTTAATAGTTTACGAGTCTTATCATTAAATTGGGAATTTCTTTGGAGGCAAAAGTGAGCATGCCAGGGGATTTTTTTTTTTTTTTTTTTTTTTTTTTTTTTTTGTCTTTCAAATGTCCTAGTATGAGCTGTGCACAAAATTTACCTTTAAGAGATTTTGTGAATTAGTTATCATTGAGTAACTAGCTTTTGGCCACAATAGCACTTAATAAGTTAGCAGCTATTGATAGGGATTAACTTAGTTTATCTTAACCAACACAATCAAAAGCATAAGCTATAATTTTAGAATATATCTGGAGAGATTTTTAAAGTCTAGAATTAGTTGGTATCTCTGTTTAGAAGGCAGTTCCCTGGTCCCAACTCAGCCTGAAGAAATCAACATGTCTGGAGTTTGGCCCATAAATCTCCAAATTAAACAAATGTAACAGAAGATTCTGATATAAACTATTATTTGAAAACTAGTACATGCTGATGGGTACCAAATCCATGCTGGTAGTAGGATATCTATCTGGTAACTAATTCACACCACCAAAACACAAATGGTACTTGAGGTAGTGAGCTGAATCTCATTCCTATAATATTAGATCAATTACTTCACTTTACAAATTAGGAATTAAGTCCCAGTTAGGTTAATAACTTACCTAAATTTATTGGCAGTGAGATTGGGACAAGATCTGACCAAGTTGGCTCCAAATTCAGTGCTTTTTCCATCACAGTGATGGAAATAGGTATGAAAATGAAGTTTGAAAATAATTGTGTTTGAATAAGGCAAAATAGTTGCAGAAGAATAAAATGATGTGGATTATCAGTTTTACTGATTTTATTCAAAATTATTTTTTAATAATTGTAATAAATAAGGATTCATATACCCTGTAAATTGTAAATAAGGATTCATTGTAAATAAGGATTCATATACCCTGAGATTTCTAGACTCTCTTTGCATAGTTTAGGAGCTATATTGTAAACAAAATAACCTTGAAGTCTTAAATTTAGAGATATTTGATGATAGCAATTCACAGCTACAAATGCTTTTAAGTGGCTTTCATTTTTTAAGTTTATTTTTTAAATTTTTGCTGTGGCAGTTTATGTATAGCAGTCTCATTAAGGAACTGGGGAAAAATAACATCAACTAGTCACAGACATTTTAATATTAACCAGATATGGTTATGGACTCTTTCTGTAATTATGTACTGCAAAGACAATGATTTATTACTAAAGCATGGTCATTTTGTTGTCAGTTTTAACCTCTACATCCTTGAAAATACCACAGTGCATAGTCTAATTAGCATTAAAACCATAACAGATCCAACCAATGAGACACCAAATCTGGCATTGTGTCCAAGAGTGGCTAAAATTGGAAGCTTCACTGAAAATCATACCTCACCCCACACCCAATGAACTTAATTGTGAAATACTATATTAAAGAAGAAAATGTCTTCCTGACCGCAGCTGGTGATCAGCGTATGCCCTAAAGCATAAGGATTAATAGTCCTTGTGATTTTATCCTGGCTAGTGTGCCTACAGAACCTAATTTGTATATATCTAACCCCCTTTTTAACATCTTGCTAAAATTCAATAGTATCCTATAGTAATGGTTTTCACAGATCATAAAAAAAAATTTCAGCACCATAGATGACACAACACTGACATTCTATTTGGGGAAATGAAGAAAAAGTAAAAACAGCTTTTACATGTTTTGAATGCAATGGAAACAATTAAGAAGAAAGCTATGAGCTATTTTCTTGATGATTTACAAAAGAAGGTGATTTTATTTGTATTTGAAAAGCATTAGGCTTTAGACTTTTTTAATCAAAGAAGGTTATTACTTATAGGAAGCTAGCTTTTTGTTTAATAATAGTTAATACAATGGTTAACGACTCCTCCCATCCCTGCAGAAAACATTTTAATTATACAATGCAGAATGTTGCATAATTATTTGGAAAATCTCTAATTTTAATATTTTTTCCCAAACTATCTCTCTCCCTTCACACGTAAATGACCCATGGCTATTATTCTTTTACTACTGGATGTTGTTCCTTGACAGGAATCTGTGGTCCGATGATTTTTACCTTTGATTATTCCAGTGCAAACTTAAACTGATGCATTATTCTGATTTTTAGTGTAGTAATCTGGTCCTTGCTCCCTCATAAAGAATTGTTATAATTGCTCTTACACTGACAAATCTAATTCAGTGGACATATCTTAATATCTTTAGGTAGAAAAAGAGTCGTACGCTTCAACGTCTACTCTCTCAGTGCAGGCGTACCCTCTACTGACTTTAAAAGAAAGCTTTCTGGTTTGTGCTTAAACACCTCAGTGACTGGTAATTCACTAACTCAGTCCACTGCAGCCTTCTAGTCAGTTAAGTACAATTGTCCCTCATTATCAGTGGCTGATTGGTTCCAGGACCTCCCTTGGATATCAAAATTTTTGGATGCTCAAGTCCTTAATATAAAATGTTGCGTACTATTTGTATATAACCTATGTGCATTTTCTTGTATACTTTATATCATCTCTAGGTTACTTATAATACCTAATACAATGTAAATGCTATGTTAATAGTTGTTACACTGTATTGTTCAGAGAATAATGACAGGAAAAAAAAGAGCTTTACCTGCTGTGTACAGATGCACATAATTTTTCAAAACACTTTTGATCAGTGATTGGTTGAACCTACACATGCTGAACCCAGGGGGACAGACAGCCAACTGTATTTACTGAGCATCAGCTCTTGGAAGAGCACCACATGAGTAAAAGCTTATCCCAATCTAATCAGGGAGACTTGCACATATGCCACTTTCATGCAAAGGTGAGTATAATTAATGATATTTTAAACACAAAGTGCCTGTGGAACCATTGTAGAAAAAGAGATTCAAATCTAACCCAGGAAATCTTTGTGAGCTTTCTGAAAGAAATGAGATTAAAGTGTGAGGGTATTTGTTTGCTACAAGAAAAAGAGACTTGTCTAAATTATCTCAAAAATAAGGGAGTGGTGTTTGCACGCAGACGGAAATAGAGATGTCATTGGAACAGAAACAGCTCTAAGGATCTAGCTACTTTTTTCAAATTCTCTAAGGAGCCAGTTTTTCCTGGTGTCTTATGGAATGTTTTCTCTCAGCATAACTGATTTCTTGTTTGTTTTCCATCCCAATCAACTAATTCTTTTTTTTTTTTTAAGACAGTGTCTCACTCTGTCACCCAGGCTGAAGTGCAGTGGCACGATCATAGCTCACTGTGGCCTCAAACTCCTGAGCTCAAGTGATGCTCCCACCCTGGCTTCCCAAAGTGCTAAAATTACAGGCGTAAGCCACTGTGCAGAGCTCAATCAACTAATTCTGCTTTCACTTAGTTTCTGCCCACACTTAACTTCATTTTGCTCATGGCTCATCATGGTCACTACTGTTTCCTTATTCATTATGGCTTTTCCTCTTCTTACTGCTAACTGGGAAATCAGGTTTTGGTTAAGTTTATCTAAGCCATAAGCCTGACTAATCTTTTGCCTTGTATTGATGGCCAGAACGGATCTCATCATATGATGCCTAATCTAACACACGTAGCTATGGCAGAGTGGGGAAAGGAGGAGGCAAGTGGAGTCACTTGGCACAAAATGATGAAGTTGTTATAGGCTTGAAATTTTCCTTAGAAGTGATATTTGTGAAAATCAGGCAATTGAACATTTAGCCAGTCAAGTGAAATATAGTTGTAAAAACAACTAGAAAGGTAGGTTGATATTAAATGGTAATGGTCCTTAAATACTAATCTAAGAAACATAGATTTTTCTCTACATGTCAGGAGAAGTTTTCAAAGTTTTTTGTGACTGGGGATCATCATAATAATAGCCAGTATTTTTATAACACTTACTATATTACAGGCACCATTCTAAGTACGTTATGAGTGATAATTCATTGAACATCATTAGGAGTTAGCTGTTACAGCAACAAGGCATGACTTGGAAGAAAATTCTAGTGACCGGGGTGAAAGTGCAAATTGGAAAACTGTTAGAGTAGTTTTGAACTCTAGGAAGCAGGAATAACTAAACCAGGGAACTGACAAAAAAGATAATGGGTTGAAAACAAGAGACTTTCACAGTTAGATCTTATAAGATTGCTAACTGACTAGATGTTCAAGGAAGAGTGAAAGATGCCTCTGAGATGGTGATTTTAAGCAGCTTGAAGGAGAGACATAAGGGGATACAGGAGAAACAGTAATTTGGCAGAAGATGAGTTTGTTGAAGTGTTTGTGGGATATCAGGTGGAAAGTTATGCATAAAGTGGTCTGGTACTTGAGAGAAAAGTTAAGGTGAAAGAGTTTTGAAACTCATTCCTCATGACTATATGAGAGTTTGCAGTGTACAATATGAAAGCCTAGTAGGAAATGCCCATTTAAGGTTGGGGAAAATTACCATTAAAGGAGGTGATTATAGAAACATGGTCTGTAGAAGTGAAAAGAACTTTAGAAATCATACACTTTAACATTCTAATTTTGAAGATGTTCAATCCAGAGATAAATGGTTTGCCCAAGTTTACAGCATAAGTTATTGCCAAAGCTAAAGCTAGATCTCTGATCCACTGAAGAAGACCCAGAAAAGCCCCTTATCACAGGAAATTAGGGGAAAGACAGTTAATTGCAAAGATATTGAAAAGAGCTGAAGAGAAATTTAGCTGGATGAATACTCAGAAGAGGTCATTGAATTAAGCAATTAGGAGTTTACTGTTGGACAATTTTTGTTATTGAAATATTAATTAAATCATTCTTTCTTGAACAAAAGGCACTCTTCACCCAGTAACTTCAACCAAATGGTCCTTGTTTTCATTTTCCCCCATGGGCAAATATTTCTCACTTTTCTTTTCTCCTTACTTTGTATGTTTGTTATTTCTCTCTTCTCTCCCTTGTTTCTAGCCCATTTCCTTCTTTCTCCATCTTTTTTCACAATGTGAAAGTGTATTGAAGTGTAGTGTTTTTCAGTACCTGATGCTTTTTAAAACTTTGACTAATATATTTTTTCTTTGAAAATATTTCATCCAATGTTAAAACGTCAAAAATTACCGTCCTCTTTGATTTCTTTCAATGATTTCATGCATACTGTTTCTATCTCTAAAATTGTTTTTCCTTTTTGCCATTTCATATAATTTGCCTTATTTTATTTTATTGATCATCTTTCTTTGTTAGGCAGCGTGGTTTAAATGCCTAAAGCACAAAACACTCCTGTAGAGTCTTGGCCTTATCAACTGTTTTTCTGTGAGATCTTGGGTGGGTACTTTCCTGTGTCATAAATTCCTAATCTGTCAATTGAGGATAATGCCTCCCATGCCTATTTTTAGGCAACAATTGTTGGGAATATTGAGGGAGTAGTTTGGATAACATCGCTTATATAAAAATGGTTTGAAAAATAAAATCATACTTTGCAGAAACAGGTTCTTATATTTGTATGAAATTGTATAGTGGAAAAAGCATTGTCTTTGGAGCCACATAGAATACAAGTTTGAATTCTAACTCTAGCATTTACTAGCTGTTTGATTAGGGCAAATTACCTAAATTTTGTAGACTTAAGTTTCTTCATCTGCATTAAGGGGATAATAAGAACACATTTCCTGTAGTTGTGAAGATTTATACATTGATATAAAATGTATTTTATATACATATGTAAATACATGTAAATATATGTATATATGTATATATGTATTTTATACATATATAAATGCATTTAAAAATATATGTATATATGTATTTTATACATATATAAATGCATTTAAAAATATATGTATATATGTATTTTATACATATATGTATATACATATATGTATTTTATACATATGTATATGCATGTATGTATTTTATATATACATATACATGCATAAAGTACATGTATACATATACGTATAAAATATGTATATATGTATTGTATACATATATACATATATTTTACATTAGAAAAAATAAATCTTATTGTATCTTATAATAAGATGTAATATCTTATAATTACATCTTAGTATCTTATAAGAGTTAACATATGTGTATATAAAAATCACACACATATATACATAGGCTATATATGTATATATACATACATATATACACATACACATATATACATATATACACATATCTATACATACACACACACACACACACACATATATATATATCTTCTTTCATTAGGAAAAAAATACTCTTATTACAAGGTGATTTTCTTTATAAGCAATTATGCTGTGTTTGCTCCAAAAGATAATTTTGTGAAACATGGCCTATATTTGCTCTGACTTCATTCTGCCTAACCCAAGCTTGCCATACAAGATACCAAATGAGGTATTAACATATTGAAAAATTATCTAGAAAGTCTTATTACATAGTACCATCCTGTGTTCACAATTGCTTCAATTTTACATTTATTTTGTTCTTTAAAATAATCATTCTGACTATAAAAGTAATTCATGCTCACTCTTAAGGGTTGAAATAAAATTAAGGAAGGTATTAAGGTACGATGAATAAACAGAAATAATCTATAAACCCATCACACACTGTATATACTTTTCTGGAATATCTTCTATTAGACATAAACAATTTTAACAGAATTCCAAACTCAGACACAGTTAAACAAAACAAAACAAGGCCACTTCAAAATTTAGTCTAAGCCCAGACAAAGTAAAATTCACTGTACCTCTCACAAAATACCAAGCACCCTCTCTCTCAGAAAAATTGATGACTGATACTCTTTTACTACAGCTTTATTTGTATTGGCCCCTCTCCTGCCTATAGGTAAGATTTACTGGGATAACCCGTCATATAATTCCCTCTGTCCTGCTTTCTGCTGACATCTAATATAAAGCAAACCCCCACTTCCTTAGACACTTTCCCAAATCACCCAACCAAAACCCAAATCCTATAATATATTCTAATACCCTCTTACTGAGACACCCCATTTTTCTCTATGGTATGTGATATCCTTTGTTGCAATGAGAAGTAAATTCAACTTGTTTAATTACAAGAATGTGTATTAACCATGTGTTTCTGATGCTTTGACATCTGGAGCCTTGTTGATTCAGGAAAGACTGCCCCTCTCAGTGTCAGCCAAATCCTAGAGATAGTAAATAACTTGCCTGTGAGTGTGCCTTTCATATGCAAACCAATCAATCTAGAGCCTATACCCCAGCCATCAGTTTTATCTGAGCTTTCACAGTGATCTCACACTCTGGGTCTCTATTCACTTGCCCTAATCACCTCAAGGCCAGATACCAGACAGACAGCCCCTATGCCCCAGAGCCTTCTGAAATTATTCAAACTAGCCAATCCTAACCCTGCTTACCCTGCCTTGCCTGGTTCTTCACATAGGAATCACAAGAAGGACTCTTGGCCACATTTACCTCTTGCTTCCTCTGCCTCTTGACTACACTGATGCTTTCCCTCAGTGTGGCTTGGTATGTCTCTTGTTCTGAGAAATCTTTGAGTATAAAAATTTCTTTCTTTCTTCATGACAGTCATTTTTGTGTCTGCACATTTTACCATAACAACTTTATTTAAATCTTGCACACATTTTGAAGCAAGTGTTTTATGTATGAATAGATATATAATATATAATCTATAATACATATATAATATGTAATAAAGTATATATAATAAAGTCTTATATATTATTAAAATATATAAACTCAGTTATTTGACTTTGCAGATTTAATAGTTTTATTTTAAAAGTTATTTTATTTTTTAGTCAATTACGTGTAAATTTTTAAAATTTTTAATGTTTGATTTTTCTTTTACTAGGCAGGAATTGAGACTCCTAAACTCTCTTGTTTAATACTGAATGCATGACAAACCTGATTTTGTAAAATGGCAGAGCTGGGCCAGGCCATACACCTTCAGAAAAAAATGGTAGCAGGGAACATTGTCTTCATGCTGGCTAGAGCATTAAATTCTGAGGTTCCAGCAATGTTTGATTCCAAATAGAATCATTTTCAAGCAGTAGGACATATATGAGCACATTATAGATGGCATCCACATACAGATGGCTCAAAATTGAACTGTTACTCATACATACATTTGGGACTATATGAAATACAGTGAGCCTTCCATATCTATGGGTTCCACATTTGTGGATCCAACCAACCAGACTGATCGAAAATATTCTCAAAAAGTTATATCTGTACTGCACATATTTTGTCCTTATTATTTTCTAAAAATACAGTATAACAACTATTTACATAGCATTTACATTGTATTAGGTATTGTAAGTAATTTAAAGTTTGTTTAAAGTATTTGGAAGGATATGCACAGATTATATGCAAAAACTACACCTTTTTTTTTTTTTTTTTTTTTTTTTTGAGACGGAGTCTCGCTCTGTCACCCAGGCTGGAAGTGCAGTGGCGCGATCTCGGCTCACTGCAAGCTCCGCCTTCCGAGTTCACGCCATTCTCCTGCCTCAGCCTCGCGAGTAGCTGGGACTACAGGCGCCCACCACCACGCCCGGCTAGTTTTTTTGTATTTTTAGTAGAGACGGGGTTTCACCGTTTTAGGCAGGAGGGTCTCGATCTCCTGACCTCGTGATCCACCTGCCTCGGCCTCCCAAAGTGCTGGGTTTACAGGCTTGAGCCAAAAAACTACAGCGTTTTATCAGGGACTTGAGCATCCACAAATTTTGGTATCTGAAGAAGGTCTCAAAACTAGTTCTCCATGGATATCAAGGGATGACTATAGGGATTCTGCTATGATCTTTGAATCTAAGGGTATTATTAACCTTGATTTTTCAAGTTACTGAAAGCTTTTTAAAAATAAATAATATAGATATCTTCTTTTAAGATATGATTTTTGTCTATAAATTCCTAAATAACATTGCCAGAATTTTTATCATTAGTCACTTAGCAGCCCTTCTGTTACTGGTGACTATGTTGAAATATCATATACTATAACTAATCTGCACTCATTATTATATCTCTCACATGAAAAACAGTGGGGAATGTTCTATCTAGGTAACTGGATGAAATATGGGCTTATAATGATGAAAAACATGTTCCACCAATTTTTTATTTGCTGCCAAGAAATCTGTAGTGAAAAAGACTTAATCGAAGGCCCCTTTCTTTCTAATACACTTAAAACTGTTTCTCTCTTTTCTTCTCTTCGCTAACTTGCACTGTTTTAACGGAAAATAATTGTACATGTCACAGAACTAAGAGTGTATAGCTTTAGGGTATTTACAAAGATAGCTTGTAGTTAATAGATATCCTAAACTCCAAGAGGAAACATGATGTCAGTCCCATTATCTATTTACTTAATATGTAGGATCACAGAACTTTTGAGTCAGAAATCAGGCTGAAAAATTGGCGGCACATGCTTTTCTTCATCTAGTTTAGTTCACCTTTCCATTCCAGTCTTTTCTGCCCATGCTGGCCCTCTCAAATATTTGAAGACGATTTCCACAGTTCCTCATGCAATATAGGAACAGATATTTTACCTACCCAGCTACATATCTCTGGTTGCCTCTGTTTATTAATGCTATTTTTAAAATGTACAATGACATTGTAGATTTGATCTGAAGTCAGATCCAAACTCAGATCAAATCTATAATGTTGTAGTACATTTTTAAAACAGCATTAAGATGTTATTTGTGTAGATGAAGGTAACATGCTGTTCGGCTCATACGGATCTTGTTGTCAACTGAACTCCACAGGTTTTTAGAATGTCTTCTCATTTTTGTACTTGGGAAATTGTTTTTAACCTTATTTTATGACTTTCCATTTAATTAATTGGGCTTCACATTTTTAGTGTTAGTCCAGTATTTATTATAAATAACTAAAATAATTCTTTAAAATAAGAGTCAGCAAACTTTTTCTGTATAGGGCCAGATAGTACATATTTGCAACCATAGTTAGTGCAAGCGAACCATAAACAATTCATAAACCAATGGTGTTGCTATGTCCCAATAAAATTACATTTACCAAAACAAGCAGTGAGCTGGATTTGGCCTACGTGCTTTAGTTTGTGTATCTCTACTCTAAAATGTTGTCTGTATAAGCCTGCCTGCAGTCTTTTGAGAAGAATGTCCATAGCTTTCCTCAGATACTTGAAGAGGTCCAGGTCCCAAAGTAAGATGATGAACATGTACCATAAGGAGTCTGTCTAAATATGTTCTTGCTGTTTTATTTTCATTTCCATGTAGATTGACAGTCCGAGTTTATGCCTATTGCTTCCACATCCTGTCTAATTAACACCCTCTTTAACTCTTAAAAGTTTCTCAGTTAAGAACTATATGGTTGCTGTATTAATATGTCATATAAATGTGGTCTCTTTTAAGTCCCGAGAATTTTCTAAAGCTTGAAATTTATTCAAAATATGTAACCTAACTATCCAGGCAAGTGATATTCCAAAAACAAGTACCTTGTTATTTTTTAATTCTATTTAATTTAAAAATGGCAGATTAAAGAATGAGAGACAAAGGGCTATATTGCTGAACCAAATGAAGATTTAAATTACCTCTGGGTTAAGAAGAATTGAGGGGAAAATAAAGAGAAAGACAGGGACTGAGTTCAAAAAACTAGTACTGAGGCAGTAATAAAGGGGAACATACACACATGGTCCCTCTTTGGGAACACGAGCACAAAATGTGTGTTTTTAGTCTCCTAGTGAAACGGGAAAGGTTCCCTCATCCCTCTCACAGGGCGTGGGATGGGGGTGTGGCTCGCTTCCTCAGTGCTCCGCTGCTCAAACCTCCAGAGGAGCATACAGACAGGCTATGGGGCTCCGACCCCACGGCAGAGTCTAGGGGTGAATGTTTACAGCTGAAGCCCCAGTGGGCATGTGTTACAGGGTTCTTTTTTAGTTTGCCATCTACAGGCAGCTTGTGTTAACAAGCTCAGGTAGACCCTCTACCTTGTGGCAAGGACAGAGGGTTTTCTGTATCCCAGGTTCTTTCCTTGGTGTACCAGAATAATCGGATCACACCTGGGCTTGGAGAATGAGTGTACAGTTTTATTGAGTGGAAGTAGCTCTCAGCAGATGGGAGAGCCAGAAGGCAGATGGTCTTCCACTGGAGTTGGGCTGCTCTGTGACCCCGGCTCTCCTCCGACTGCCCGGGCCAAACTCTGCCTCCTTCCGCTGGTCAGCCAGCCAGCCTGCCTCTGTCCATGTGCTCTTCCCCCGCCGTGCTCCCCACAGCGTGTTTGTGTTTTCTTCCACTGCTATGCTCCTTTTGATGTCTGGCCACCTATGTCTGCCTGCTAGGGTCTCAGGGTTTTTTTTATGGGCGTGGCAGGCCAGGGTGGTCTCGGGATATGCAAGATTTGGGCAGAAAATGCCTATCCTCACCTAGGTCCGTGAGGGTGGAGCCCTAACCAGGGACCACACCCTCCTCTACCCAGCACTTCCCTTCTCCTTTCCGTATCATTTAAAGGGACCGCGCTTTTCCCTTCTCAACCCTCCTGTATCACTACTTCTGTGTGGAAGAGTAGAAAAATGGTTAAGATTTTTTAGAACCTCCTGAGAACTTCGGAAATTAAAAACAGAAGACTGCTAAGACTTTGAGAGGCAGTTGTAGTAGGGAATTGGGCTTCTTAGGCCCGTGTACTCTTTACCAACAAGAACCTTTTTTCTGAGATCTCTTTTCTGAATAGAGAATTAGATAACTCTGCTTCTAAGAAGAATAGGGTTCTAGAGCTGTTCTTTTATTAGATATCTGTTGATTTTGCAAGCCATTTCCTCTCCCTGGGCTTCAGCTGCCTCATTTTGTTATGTGGAATAACAATCTGTATACTGCCAGTAGAGATTTTGGGAAAAACAAACAACAGAGTGGCTTCGGTAACACTGAAAAAATTGGAATTTTTAAAATCACATATTTATTTTTTATTAACATGTGTTTTCCTGAGTTTTTTTAAAGCTAACCTTAGAGCTATGTCCTTAACTTCGTATCTGTGATAATTGTTGTTTTTATCTTTCTCCTCATAAAGTATGCTAAATATAGTCTGTGTGAACATCCTTTTTTTTTTTCTTCAAGTTGTAGGTCAGTCTGGCCCCCAACATCATAAAGTGAGTTAGAGTATATATCTCCCTCTTTATGAGCCACACATATTATAAAGATCTGGGTAAGTGCTCTTTTGTTCTTTCTGATAATAAATAAATAAATACAATGTGATAAAAGAATTATAAGAAGTGTGGCCGGGCACAGTGGCTCACACCTATAATCCCAGCACTTTGGGAGGCTGAGACGGGCAGATCACGAGGTCAAGAGATCGGGACCATCCTCGCCAACATGGTGAAACCCCGTCTCTACTAAAAATACAAAAATTAGCCAGGCGTGGTGGTGCATACCTGTATTCCTAGCTACTCAGGAGTCTGAGGCAGAAGAATTGCTTGAACCCAGGAGGCGGAGGTTGCGGTGAGCTGAGATTGCGCCACTGCAACCTGGCGACAGAGCAAGACTGTCTAAAAAAAAAAAAAAAAAAAGAAGAAGTGCATAAGCAATTTATTTTTCTCTACTCATTCTTTGTGAATGTTCATTCAATATGAGCAGCTATTTATTTTCAGGTAAAGCTTAGGCGTGATTTCTTTTTTTGTTGTTGTTAGATGGCAGGTGCTTTCCATCCCAATATAACTATTCTTTATTCTCTATCAATCTGAACTTTAAAAATTAGATTATTCCTCTAAAGACATGAAATATTAGAGACAGGTTTTAATGAAGCAGTAATATTGGTAATCCCTTCTCTGTGTGCTTCATTATGCTTCATCATTTACAAAGCCTTTTGAGTCAAGCAAAACTGGTGGTAGAGTTCTGTCTTTACAGGCGGAGAAACCGTGGCTCTAAAAACATGGGGGAAGACCTACCTGGACTCCAAACAAACTAATAGAATTACCAGCAATAAAACCCACGTGAGTTTCAAAGTACTTTTAATTTATTTCCTTTCTTTTGTCTGATTCAGGTAAAGCTTACTCTGATAACAGTCTAGTGAGGTAAATAACAATGATTGAAAGGTAAAATTGCTAAGTCATACTATAATTTAAAAAGATACCTACATTTTACTTCCAAATCTGCAAAAAAAGATATTTTTGCCTTAAGAAATGTACATTATGAAAATCCAAATTAAAGAGTTATGGATAAATATTTTGATCTACTTAGTAACTCATGATTGGTTAGTGGAGGAACCATGGCTTAAGGCCAAAAATTCAGTAAATTGCAAAGCCTTGCACTAGGGTATGATCATTGAAAAAAGTGTTTACATACTAACACTAACCTTATGGTAGTTGTTGCTACAGATTTCGTTTTATATGGACATTTTGAAAAATCAGTCTTCTACCCATTGATGAGAACATACTCAAAACAGCTTGTTTTCTTGCATACTTTTCTCCTAACAACTAGTTATTGACAGTCAACAATGTGCTAATCTCTGTGTGATCTAAAAAAAAGAAGTAGAAGGCATACTCCCTGATCTAGAGTAGTGTATGCCCTGGCTGGAATAATTAGATAACCCCCAGAGTACAAAATAAAATGCCACAAAGCAGTATATTACCACTGTTCAGACTATATGCAGTAAGGGACATAATCTCTGGATGGTGCAGCTGTTTGTGTGTGCCCCAAGTAGCGTGGATTTCTAAAGGAAGTAATGGACTATGTATGCATCGTAGTTCAAAGGAAATATACACTATTAGGTTTTCAGAAGTCTATAACAGTTAATAGTGGAGGTTATGGTAACAGATTACTTGGATTTCAATCCTGGCACAGTCACTTGCTAATTTGAGCTCAGGTTCTCAGAGCCTCAGTTCATCGTTTACAAGATGTGAGCATTAATAGTAACTAAATAATATAGTGGTTGCAGAAATTAAATGAGATATTTCATGGAAATTAGTTCAACCATTGTGGAAGACAACGTGGCAATTCCTCAAAGACCTAAAAACAGAAATACCATTCAACCCAGCAATCCTATTAATGGATATATACCCAGAGGAATATAATTCATTATATCATAAAGCCACATGTATGTGCATGTTCATTGCAACACTATTCACAATAGCAAAGACATGGAATCAGCTTAAACACCCATCAATCATAGTCTGGATAAAGATAATGTGGAACTTGTAGATCATGGAATACTATGCAACCATAAATAAAGAGATCATGTCCTTTGCAGGGACATGGATGAAGCTAGAGGCCATTATCTTTAGCAAACTAACACAAAAACAGAAAACCACATACTGCATGTTCTCACTTACAAGTGGGAGCTAAATGCTGAGAACACATGGGCACACAGAGGGGAACAACACACACTTGGGCCTATCAGAGGTTGGAGGGTGGAAGAAGGGAGAAGATCAGGAAAAATAACTAATGAGTACTAGACTTAATTCCTGAGTGATGAAATACTTTGTACAATAAACCTCCATGACACAAGTTTACCTATCTAACAAGCCTGCACATGTACCCCTGAACTTAAAATAAAAGTTAAAAAAATGAAATACTCTATGTAAATATCCAAACATAGGGTCTGGAAAATTGTATATGATTCAATTTATAACTGCTATTATTAGTTTTTGCCTGTTATAGTTTGAATTGTGCTCCCTGCCAAATTCATACATTTAAAGTCCTAATCTATAGTATCTTAGAATGTGACTTTATCTGGAAATAAGGCCATCACAGTTTTTGTTTGTTTGTTGTTTTATCAATGGTTTTCCTGTTAACTTTCATTTTACGATCAGGGATACATGTGCAGGTTTGTTATATACGTAAACGCATGTCACAGGAGCTTGGTGTACAGATTATTTTGTCACTAAATTTAGTATCTAATACTTATATTTTTTCTGATTGTCTCTCTCCTCCTACCCTTTACCCATGAGTAGACCCCAGTGTCTGTTGTTACCATATGTGTGTCCATGTGTTCTTATCATTTAGCTCCCACTTATAACTGAGAACAGGTGGTATTTGGATTGCTGTTTCTGTATTAGTTTGCTTAGGATAATGGCTTCCAGCTCCATTCATATTGTTGCAAAGGACATGATCTTGTCTTTTTTTTCATAGCTGTGTATATTCCATAGTGTATATGTACCACATTTTATTTGTACTGTCTGTCATTGATTGGCATTTAGGTTGATTCCATGTCTTTGTTATTGTGAATAGTTTTGAAATGGACATACGTGTACATGTGTTGTGTGGTAGAATGATTTATATTCCTTTGGGTATATACCCAGTAATGGGATTGTTAAATAGAATGGTGGTTTTGTTTTTAGCTCTTTGAGGAAGTGTCACACTGCTTTCCTCACTGGTTGAATTAACTCACACTCCCAGCAACAGAGTATAAGCATTTTCTTTTCTCTGCAATCTCGCCAGCATCTGTAATTTTTTTGACTTTTTTTATCATTGCCATTCTGACTGGAATGAGATGGTAGTTCACCCTGGTTTTAATTTGTATTTCTCTGGTGATTAGCAATATTGAGCTTTTCTCATTTACTTGTTGGTCTCATGTACATCTTCTTTTGAAAACTGTCTGTTCATGTCCTTTGCCCACTTTTCAATTGGGTTGTTTTTTGGTTTTACATCAGTTTAGTTCCTTAGAGATGCTGGATATTATACCTTTGTGAGATAAATAGTTTGCAAATATTTTAACCCATTCCGTAGGTGGCCTTTTTACTCTATTAATAGTTTATTGTGCTGTGCTAAAGCTCTTTAGTTTAGTTAGATCTCATTTGTCAATTTTTCCTTTGTTTGCAATTGCTTTTGACGTCCCATGAAATATTTTCCATCTCCTAGGTCCAGAATGATATTTCCTAGGTTATCTTATAAGGTTTCTATAGTTTTGGGTTTTACATTTAAGTCTTTAATCCATCTTGAGTTAATTTTTCTATGTGGTATAAAGAAGGAGTCCTGTTTTAATTTTCTGCATATGGCTAGTCAGTTATTCCAGCACCACTTATCCTTTCCCCATTGCTTGTTTTTGTGAAGTTTGTCAAAAATCAGATGGTTGTAGCTGTGCAGCCTTATTTTCAGACTCTCTATTCTCTTCCATTGGTCTCTATATCTATTTTTGTACCAGGACCACATTGTTTTGGTCATTGTAGCAGTGTAGTATAGTTTGAAGTCAAGTAATGTGATTCTCAAGGTTTGTTCTTTTTGTTTAGGATTGCCTTCTCTTTTCAGGCATCTTTTTTGGTTCCAAATGAATTTTTAAATATGAATATTTTTTCTAGTTCTGGAAAGAATGTCCTTGGTAGTGATACGGAAGTGCTGGGATTGGAAGAGTGTGGTCTCTTTAAATGATATGGAAGGGGGAAAGGGAAGTACTGGGTAGAGGAAGGCGTGGTCCCTGGCTAGGGCTCCACCCCCACTGACCTAGGTGAGAACAGGCATTCCTGCCTTTGTGCCCACCGTGTCCCCATCCTGTGCCTATAAACCCCCACTGAGACCCTAGCAGGCAGACACACCAGTGGTTGGACATTGTGAGGAGCATATTGACAAAAGGAGACACAGAGGCAGCTGGACGTCAAGAAGAGCCCATCAGTGGAGGGACACACAGGCAGCTGGACCTCAAGAGGAACCCACTGACAGGCACCAGCTTGCCGGCAGGCCACCGACCAGCAGAATGAGATGGAGTTTGGCCAGGGCTGTCTGAGGAGAGCCTGGGCAGCCGAACAGCTGGACTCCAAGGGAAAACCATTTCCCATCTGGCTTCCCCATCTGCTGAGAGCTACTTTCATGAAATAAAACATTGCACTCATTCTCCAAGCCCAAGTGTGACTGAATTCTTTCAGTACACCTAGGCAAGAATCCAGGATATAGAAAACTCTGTCCTTGCGACAAGGTGGAGGGTCTAATTGAGCTGGTTAACACAAGCCTATAGATGGTAACTAAAAGAGCACCCTGTAGCACATGCCCACTGGGACTTCAGGAGCTGTAAACATTCACCTCTAGACACTGCTGTGGGACAAGAGACCCACAACCTGCCTGCCTGTATGCTCCCCTAGAAGTCTGAGCACGGGGGCACTGAAGAAGTGAGCCATTCTCTCTGTCACACGCCCTGTGAGAGGGCCAGAGGAACCTTTCCCGTTTCAGTAGTTTGATAGAAATAGCATTGAATCTGTACATTGCTTGGTCAGTATGACCATTTTAACAATATCAGGTTCTTCCTAAACATAAGAATGTAATGTTTTTTCGTTTATTTGTGTTGTCTCTGATCTTTCAGCAGGGTTTTTGTAATTATTTTTGCAGAGATCTTTTACCTCCATGATTAACTGTATTCCTAGATATCTTATTCTTTTTGTGGCAGTTTTAAATGTGATTGCATTTGTGACTTGGCTGTTGTTAACGTATAGGAATGCTACTGATTTTAGTGTGTTGAGACTTTGCTGAAGTATTTTATCAGCTCAAGGAGCTTTTGAGCCAAGACTATGGGATTGTGGAGATGTAGAATCATGTCATCTGCAAACAGGCATAATTGGATTTCCTCTCTTCTTCTTTGGATGTCCTTTATTTCTTTCACTTTCCTGAGTGCTCTCGTCAGGACTTCCGATACTATGGTGAATAGGAGTAGTGAGAGAAGACATCCTTTTCTTGTTCTGGTTTTCAAGGAGAATGCTTCCAGCTTTTGCCTATTCTGTATGATGTTGGGTGTGGGTTTGTCATAGGTAACTCTTATTATTTTGAGGTATGTGTCTTCAATACCTACTTTACTGAGAATTTTTAACATGAATTATGTAGAATTTTATCAAAAGCTTTTCTTGCATCATGTTATTTTTGCATCATGTGGAACTTTCTGCATCACGTGGAATTTTATCAGAAGCCTTTTTTGCATCATGTGTTTTTTCCTTTAGTTTCGTTTATGTGATGAATCACATGTATTGATTTATGTGTGTTGAGACAACCTTGCATCCCAGTGATAAAGCCTACTTGAACATGGTGGATTAGCTTTTTGATGTACTGCTAGACTTGGTTTGCTAGTATTTTGTTGAGGATTATTGCATTTATATTTGTCAAGGATATTGGACTGATGGTTTTTTTGTTGTTATTGTTGTGTTTGTCAAGTTTTGGTATCAGAATGATGTTGGCCTCATGAAATGAGGTGGGGAGGAGTCCCTTCTCCTCATTTTTTTTTTTTTTTTTGGAATAGTTTTAGTAGGAATGGTACTAGCTCTTCTTCATACATCTGATAGAATTTAGCTGTGAATACATCTATTCCTGGGCTTTGAGGGGTTGGTAGGCTACTTACTATTGATTCAATTTTGGAGCTCTTTATAGGTCTGTTTCAAGATTCAATAGATTCAATTTGTTTCTGGTTAGGTCTTGGGAGGGTTTATTTCTCCAGAAATTTATCCATTTCTTCTAGATTTTCTAGTTTGTATACATAGAGGTGTTCATAGTAGTCTCTTATGGTGTTTTGTATTTCTCTGGGGTAGATGGTAACATTCCTTTTGTTATTTCTAATTTTGTGTTTTTTTGGATCTTCTCTCTTTTCTTATTTATCGGTCTAGCTAATGGTCTATATATTTTATTAATTTAAAAAAACTTCACAATTTGTTAATTTTTTAAGTTTATTATTATTATTATTTGCATCTCACTCTCCTTCAGTTCGCATCTGATTTTGCTGACTTCTTGTCTTCTGCTAGCTTTAGATTTTGTTTGCTCTTGCTTTACTTTCTCTAGGTGTGATGTTAGGTTGCTAATTTGAAATCTTTCTAACTTTTTGATGTGGGTTTTTAGTGCTGTAAATTTTCCTCTTAACACTGCCTTACCTGTGTTCCAGAGATTCCGGTATGTTGTATCTTTGTTCTCATTCTTTTCAAATAATTTATTGATTTCTGCCTTAATTCCCTTTTACCCCAAAGTCGTTTAGAAGTAGATTGCTGAATTTCCATGTAGTTGAATGGTTTTGAGTGATTTTCTTAGTTTTGATTTTTACTTTATTCCACTGTGGACCAAGAGTGTGGTTCATATGATTTCAGGCTTTTTTGCATTTGATGAGGATTGTTTTATGTCCAATTGTGTGGTAGATTTTAGAGTATGTGCTGTGTAGCAATGAGAAGAATGGATAGTCTGTTGTGGGTGGTGAGTTCTGTAGAGGTCTATCAGATTCATTTGGTCCAATGTTGAATTCAGGTCCTGAATATCTTTGTTAATTTTCTGCCTCAATGATCTATGTACTACTGTCAGTGGGATGTTGAAGCCTCTCATTATTATTGTGTGAGACTCTAAGTCTCTTTGTACATCTCTAAGAACTTGGTTTATGAATCTGGGTGCTCCTGTGTTGGGTGCATGTGTATTTAGGATAGTTAGGTCTTCTTGGTGAATTTGATCCTGTACCATTATGTAATGTCCTTCTTTGTCTTTTTAAAAATCTTTGTTGGTTTAAAGCCTATTTTGTCTGAAACTAGACTTGCAACTGCTACTTTTTTTGAATTTTCATTTGCTTCGTAGATTTTCCTCCATCCCTTTATTTTGAGCCTGTGAGTGTCTTTGCATGGAAGATGCATTTCTTGAAAACAGCATACCATAGGGTCTTGCTTTTTTATCCAGCTTGCCACCCTGTGTCTTTTAATTGTGGCCTTGAACTAATTCACATTCAAGTTTAGTATTGCTATGTGTGGATTTCATCCTGTCATTGTGTTGTTAGCTGGTTATTATGAAGACTTGATTGTGGAATAGCTTTATAGTATCACTTGTCTGTGTACTTAAGTATGTTTTTGTATTGGCTAGCAATGGTCTTTCTTTTCCAGATTTAGCACTACGTTTAAGAGCTCTTGTAAGGCAGGTCTAGTGGTAATTAATTCCCTCAGCATTTGCTTGTCAGAAAAGGATCTCATTTCTCCTTCACTTAAGAAACTTAGTTTGACTGGATATCACATTCTTTTATGGAGATTTTTTTTCTTTAAGAATGTTGGATATTGTCTCCCAATCTCTTCTGGCTTGTAGGATTTCTGCCAAAAGGTTGCTGTTAGCCTCATGGGATTCCCTTTGTAGGTGACCTGCCCTTTCTCTCTAGCTACATTTAACATTTTTTCTTTCATTTTGGCTTTGGAAAATCTGATGATTAGGTGTCTAGGGGATGATCTTCTTGTGTAGTATCTTGCTGGTGTTCTCTGTATTTCTCAAATTTGAATGTTGCACTCTCTAATGAGGTTGGGGAAGTTTTTGTGGATGAAATCCTAAAATGTTTTCCAATTTGGTTCCTTTCTCTTCATTTCTTTCAGGGACACAAATGATTCATATATTTGACCTCTTGATATAATTCCATATTTGTCAGGAGTTTTGTTTGTTCTTTTTCATTTTTTTTTTAAATTTTTGTCTGACTATCTTACTTCAGGGAGCCATTCTTCAAACTCTGAGATTCTGTCCTCAGCTTGGTCTATTCTGCTATTAATGCTTGCAATTGTATTATAAAATTCTTGTAGTATGCTTTTTAGCACTATCAGGGCAGTTGGGTTCTTGTTTGTACTGATTATTTCATCTTTTAGCTCCTGTACCACTTTATTATGATTCTTATTTTCCTTGGATCAGGTTTTGCCCTCCTTTGGAATCTCAATGATCTTCATTCCTACCCATATTCTGAATTCTTTCTGTCATTTCAGCCACCATGGCTCTGTTAAGAAACCCTGTTGGAAGACTAGTGCAGTCGTTTGGAAGACACAAGATACTCTGTTCATTTGAGTTGCCACAGTTCTTGTGTTAGTTCTTTCTCATCTCTCTTTGTGGATGTTCCTTTATCTGTGGTATAGATTGAGTACAGTCAGTAGACTGCTTTTTTGGTTGTTTTCAGAGGGCTAATGCTTCATGCAGGCTCTTTGCTTGTAGCTGACTTCTTGTCTTTGGTTTCTGTTAGACTTCTTGTCTAACAGGGGCATATGTTAGCAAAGTATTTTTGGTGTTGAAGTTTTGGAGTGTGCTCTAGTAAGTGGTGCTTTGGCATAACAGTCAGTAGGTATGCTCTTGCTCAGTCACATCTCCCCTGTATTTTCTCACAGTTGCGACTGCGCTCCCTCTCAATGCTCTGAAGTTGTGGGCTCCTCTCTCACTTGAGTACTGACTGTAGATCATGGCTTGGCCTTCCTGGACTGCCCACTACAGCTCTGGGGCAATCTCGGGGTTTATGTTCCCTTGCCAACTTAAAGGCAGCAGAGGAAGGGACTTCAGCAGTGGTTGTGGCCGAGGGCCTTTCACTTATTTCCTGAAACTAGACCCCAGAGAGATGTACAGCAGCAATCGCTCAGTGTGATCAGCCCAGGACGGGCGGATCCGTGATGTGAACCCAAGCCAGTGGAGCCCTGACTGGTGATGAGTGGTGGGTTGGTGGGGCGGAAGGACCCATGGGTACAGACTGGCCTTCTTTCTTTGAGTCTGCTGTAGCTTGCTGGAGGTGTGGATAAGGCACTTAGGGTCCTCGCTCCTTCACCTGTCCTAAGGTAACAGGGTTAATGCCACTGCAGAGGCAGGGGCAGAGGAGCTTTTGATTGCTCCTGAGGGCTCCATTTCCCAGAAATATGGAGAAGCCACTACTGGGGGTGGGGTAGCTGCACTGATGGTGTGAGCTGGAGGCTCTGCTTGTTGGGGAGTGGGGAGTCAAGAGCTCAGAGGGAGAAGAGACAGGTCTACTCTCCATACGGTGACTGTGGCATACATAAGTTCGGGTGTAGACTTCAGGCTTTTTGTTTTTTCCACCCAGATGATCAGCAACAAGGTCAAGACCACTGCTGTAGCAGTGGCAGTGGGGGCTGTCAGTTGCCTCTGGGAGCCTTGCCCCAGGAAATTCAGAGCCACGACCAGTATATTTGTTCAGCCATAGGTGTGGTAGCTGTTCTGTAGTCATGTGCCAGGGGTCCTGCCTATTGAAGAATGGGGGAGTGGGGGCTCCCAGGGTAAAGGGATTGGACTCCTTTCCACATCATGGCTGCTGCATCACAGTTTTAATTAGTTAAGTTATGATGAGGTCATACTGGGGTAGGCTGGGCCCCTAAATGGCTATGACTGTTGTCCTCATAAAAAAAGGAAATTTGACCCCACAGGGATACTTCCATATGAAGACTGGAGTTATGCTGCCAAAAGCTAGGAGACAAACTTGGAACAGATCTTTCCCTTGTGTCTTCAAAGGAAAAATGGACCTGCCAACACCTTGTTCTCAGACATCTAGCCTACAGAACTATGCAACAATAAATTTCTGTTATTTAAGTCATACAGCTTGTTACAGCAGCCCTAGAATACAAATACACTACTCTGTAATGTTGAAGCATCTATTAGTCAGGTCTAGTTCCCTTTTGATCCAAATAATAAATATCAAAACTCCGTTTCTGGTTGGCACCAATGGGGTGGAGAAAAGAAGAAAAGACTTTCTCTTTCTGCTTTCTAGATCTGTTGTTTTTTTCTCAAGGCACGTGTATCTTGAGAAGAAATAGAATTAGGACAAATGTAGCCATATTTTCAAGTCAAGTCCAGAAGCAATCTATGTTCCTAAGGGCAAAAGCAATAGCACAGAAGACGGATGTCATTCAAGGAAAGCAAATCTCTGCAATGTGACATAAACACAATTAAGAAAATGTGTTTTTAGTGCATTCTTTTTGGTATGGCATATATTATATGGGTACCTTTATGCATTTATAACAAGCACCTACCTACTGAGTGCCAGTGTCCTTGCTGAAATAAAGCACACTTGCTGAAATTTTAATTCTGAGTAATGGCAGCATCTTATCTGAGTAGATCTTCATATATAACTTTAAAGGAAGACCATATAATTAATAAACATTTTGCAAGTAAAATACTAACTTTGTATAGAATATTTGATGCCTGATGAAGACAACCAATCTTTCTTTAGTTTATTCTAATTGAAACAACATGTAGTGGGTATTTCCTGCTGATTCCCTCTTGAGATTTAAATCCTCAAGAAAGTTGAAAGCAATTTTAAAATGTATTCCCTTCTTTGTGTTTTATGCTATCCATTATTGTTCCCTGCTTGAGATGTAACACATTTTTTAACTAAAAGCTTAACATTTATTCCCATAAGCATTAATAGAAAATCCCTCAAACCTTTAAATGCATAAAATGTTTAAAGTTCATTTAAATCAAGGAGTGATGACTCATTCTTTGTAACGACTTGCAGGGTTACGTGGTGTTAATGTTGCTGCTATTTAACATTAATATAATACCAATATGGTGCCAGGTTCTATACACATTGGAACCCACACAGCATCACATTTAATAGTTAATTGATTGGAAGATTAAATAAGAAAACAGAAAATTGGTGTTGACTTCACATATCAAAAATCAATTGTCGGCCGGGCGCAGTGGCTCACATCTGTAATCTCAGCAGTTTGGGAGGCTGAGGCAGGTGGATCACCTGAGGTCAGGCGTTCGAGACCAGCCTGGCCAACATGGCGAAACCCTGTCTCTACTTAAAAAGAAAATACAAAATGAGCCGGGGAGACTGAGGCAGGAGAATTGCTTGAACCCAGTAGGCGGAGGTTGCAGTGAGCCGAGATCAGGCCATTGCACTCCAGCCTGGGCACCAAGAGTGAAATTCCATCTCAAAAACAATTCAATTGTCAAAATGTCTACTTTAAAATAAATAGATATCAGACTGTGTAGCAAATATGAGTAGGTGATTACATTTTGACACCAATTTTCAGACACCTCAGTTTCACACAGAAGGAACTGAGTGTCCTACAATCCAATTCAATCCTGACACTATCTACCTGGAGTTAGCATCAAATCCCAGAAGTTAAAGGGCAAAGGCCTCAAGAAGACTGCCTTTACTTCAGATGCCAGCCATATGAGGAATCCCCAGCCTACCCTCTTTTCTGTGTAGCTGACTAGAAATTTGGGGCCTCCCACAACCCCAGATTTATCCCTGTACGCTAGGTCCCTATAAACTTGATGAAGATTATTGAAGTCTAATAATTCACTAGAATGACTCACAGTGTTCAGGAAGCACCACACATATGCTTACCATTTTGTTATAAAGATTTTAGATTAATAACCAGATGAAAAAGTACAGAGGGCAAGATCTAGAAGGGTTCCAAGCACAGGAGCTTCTGTCCCCATGGAGTCAGAGTGTGCCACCCTCCCAGTACATTGATATGCTCATCAACCAGGAATCATCCCTGAGTTTCATTGTCCAGAGTTTTATATTTTTTTCATTATGTAAGCATGATCGATTAACTAACTGGCCATATGGTTGAGCTCAATACCCAGTTCCCCTCCCCTCTCCAGAGATTGGGCAGCTGAAAGTTCCAACCCAGATCAAACAAGGTGAAGAATGTGCTTCATGAACAGGAAAAGTGATATATTGTGTCAAATGCTACTGAAAAAAACAAATAAAACTAGGATGAGAATTGACCCTAGGTTTTAAAAAAATGTGGAGGTCATTGGGGACCACAATATGTGGTTTCAATGAAGGGCTGAGAACAAAACTTAATTAGAATGTATTTGGAAAACACTGAGATGTGGAAAACTAAAGAGAATTATGTGTAGACAACACTTTTAAAGGTGGAGGTTGCTATGAAGGTTATCACAGATAAGAAGTGAAGAAGTGGTAACCGATATGAAATTTGGGGTTTAGGGAATTTTGTTGATGATGATATTGTTTAAGATGTGAGCTATTTTAGCATGGTTGTAGGTTGAGGACCTAGTGTATAGGAATAAATTGATGATGTAGGAGAGAAAAGTTATTTGCAGGAGCAAAATCCATAATTGGAGTAAAGCAGATTATGTAGGTGCAGATTTAGTTAGATGGGTAAATGTGGTGTTAGGATTTGCAGTAGGTCTCTTAAGATAGCCTGTATTTCCTCTATGAAATAAGAGGTTAATTAGTTGAGAGTGAGGAAAGGGGAGACAATATTAGATGCTTGCGAAGGTGTGAAATAGTTGCTTGAATCAGGGGAAAAGAGGATGAAGATAGACTAGGAATTATAGTAGGATCACCTGAAAGTGCCAAGAAACCACTTTAAAGTTTAGTCATAAAATTGAAACAAGACCACAGATAGAAATCTTAAGCCAATTAGATAGATGTAAACTGTCTTTGGAATTTCTTGGCTTCAGCAAACACTTTAAGTAGGATTAGGAAAGATTTGGATTGAGAAAGCAGCCTTCAAGTAAGTCAAAGAAGCCAACAAAATGTGCAATGGTCAAAGGATCAAAAGGGGACACTATTTGGGAAATTAGATCTTGACATGAGCTTATTGGTTTTGCAAACAGAACTAGTGGGGATGGAGGTGATAGTGATAGTGGTGATGGTGTTGTGTTTACTTCAAAAGACGGCAGATAGTGCTCCACTGCCTCCAACCTCCTTCCCAAATTCAGAAAAGAGGATGGAACTCCTTGAGTGTCAGCATTCCATGGCATACAGTTTTTGAGCTTCAGAGCTAAGTTCAGCCTACTTGTCCTTCCATTTCTGCTCATTATCCCTCCTACCCCACAGAGGAACTCTGCTTGCTTAGCCAAATCCACCACTCAAAACAGAAAGGGGAATACTCTTATTCTATTCAAATGTATTCTGTGAAGGGTGAGAAGTACATAGTAAATATTGTATTAGGATTTACTTTTGTTAATATTACTACTGCTGTCTTCCCAGTGTCACTGAAGTCATGCTATCTGATAAAGCTGCACAATGGGCTCAGTTCCCAGCACACTTCTCTACTTGATATTATGGGAAAAATTCTGGAGGAACCCTATTTGTTGTATTGCTGATCCAACAAGACCACCTGGCTACATCTGAGTAAATCAGAACAATGTCTGCCTTACTGCCATTTCTACGTGAGCCACTGTCTTTGCTAGTTTAGTGTTGCTATATATGAACACCTGAAGCTGGGTAATTTAAAAAGCAAATAGACTTATTCAGCTCAGTTCTGCTGCCTGGAAAGTTCAAAATTGGGCATCAGGTGAGGGCGTCCAGCTGCTTCTACTCATGACAGAAGGCAAAGACGAGCTGGAATTTACAGAGATCACATGGTGACAGCAGAAGCAAGACAGAGGGGAGAAAGGTGCCAAACTCTTTTTAACAACCAACTGTCTTGGGAACTAGGAAGAGTAAGAACTCACTCTCCCACCTGCCCACCCACTCCCCACCTCTGCCAAGGAGGGCATTAATCTATTCATGAGGCATCTACCCCCATGATTCAAACACTTCCCATTAGTCCCCAACTCCAATATCGGAATTAAATTTCAACAAGGGATTTTTGGAGCAAATATCTAAACTATAGTAACCACCTATAATGATACTCATCAGGACTTGTTACTCCTTGACACTGTGTGTTGTATCCGGTTTCTCTGTCGAAATACAGCAGGGTTTTCATGGCCAGGGCTTTACTGCATAAAAGTGGGGGTGATGACAACCGATGAATGAACTCCTATTCAGCTGAGTGTACTTTTAACAGTAGGCTGCATTTTGTCGAATTTTATTGTTTCCAGAACATGTTTACATACATTATCTTATTTGAGTATCGTGTTTTTTTGAGGTTGTCAGCAAAGAATTTAGTCTATACATTTTAAAGTAAGGCAAATGTAGCTTATACTGTGAATTTCTGAAGACTATATAGATAGTAAATGGCAGAGCTCTACTAAACCCAAGTCTCCTAGAAGAGTGTTCTTTCTACTACATATTGCCACAGTGTCTTTCTTTTTTTTTATTACACTTTAAGTTTTAGGGTACATGTGCACAACGTGCAGGTTTGTTACATATATATACACGTGCCATGTTGGTGTGCTGCACCCATTAACTCCTCATTTAACATTAGGCATATCTCCTAATGCTGTCCCTCCCCCCGCCCCCCACCCCACAACAGGCCCCGGTGTGTGATGTTCCCCCTCCGCCACAGTGTCTTTCAAATGATCTTGAGTGTAGTTCAACCATATCGAAATGAAAGCCTAATCTGTGCTAAGCATTATGCTATATGCTAGAGAAATAATTATTTTTACTTTTTGTTTATTTTTAAGGTAAAATTTTATTAGTTTATTTTACTTACATAAATAATATGTATGAATTATAGGAGATTGGAACAATCCTAAAATTAAAGAGAAAAGTAATAAACCACAATCCTATCATACTAAAGTAACTTCCTGTATCATTCAGTTAAATTTTCTTTCCGTTAAACCTTAAAAATTTATCATGCTAATAGAATGAAGTAAGAAAAACTGATGGAATATCATGGAGATACTTTAGTATGTGTCCTTGAGAAAGAAGGGTGAAAATACTCCACTATGATTGTGAATTGTCAAATTCTTCTTATAATTATTTCAATTTTGTTGTGAATATTTTCAGGCTATGCTCTTAAATGCATTCAACTTTTAAAACTGCTATAGTCCTGATAAATTGTTCATTTTATCATTGTGCATTGATCCTCTTTATTCCTAGTGTTTTTTGTTTTAAAATTTGCTTTGTCTAATATTAAGATAGTCTCATCAGCCTTCTTTTGTATATTTGCCTGCATGTCCATTTCCGTCTCTTCACATTGAATCTTTCCATGTACTTGTGTTTTAGATGTATCTCTCATGAATAATTTATAAATAAATTTGTTTTTTGCCCAATCCATCAGTACTCGCCTTTTAATTAGTGAGTTTAGTCCATTTATACGTATTGTGATGACAAATATGAATATATTTATTTCTACTATCTTACCACGTGCTTTCTACTTGTCCTCTTTTTCTATACATTCTTTTGCCTCCTGTTCTACCCTATGTTTTCTTATTTTCCCTCTACTGGTTTAGAAAGACAGTCTATTTCTATTAGTTTTGTTATTTCCCTTTAAAATGTGCATACCTACTTGACTTTATTTGTGTAAAGTCAGTCAATATGTGAAGTCAATCAGTATCTTTTTTTATTCTCCTTCTGAATAATAAGTACATTAAAATGCTGTAACTTCAACCACCACTTACCATTTTGCCATATTTTCCAGTACTTTACTATTCTTTGATTTTATACCATTAACTGAGTTGTTTTTAATTTTATTATATAGTTACTTATTGGTATCACTCTTGAATAATAATTTGTCTAGATATAAAATTCTAAGTAGTTTTCTTTCAAAACTGAAGATATTTTATGCACTTCTAATGTCTATTATTACTGTAATGTCTCCTGTTTATTTTTTATGTACAGATAGTATGCTTTTTCTCTCTTACTGATTTTAAGATTTTTTATGTTTAGTGTGCAGTTTAAACCTGATATGTATAGCTTTGGATTTAGTTTTATTTATCATTGCAGATTTAACTCTGATTTTTGCTTCTGATTATTTGTGTCTTTCATAATATGGGGTAAAATATAAGCCTTCCTTATTCTTTGACTATTGTCACTCTTCTATTTTATGTATTCTCTTCTCTGTAATTCAAAATTCATGTATGTTGAACCTTCCAATTCAATTTTCTATGTATCTGAATCTCTTATATTTTCCCTTTCTTCATTTCTCTGTGCTGTACTATGAATACCTTTCTTAGATTTATCTCCAAGATTATTAATTTTGTCTTTAGCAGTTGTGATGCAATGAACAAGATTGTCTGAAAATGACCCTGGGAGTTCACTTTGAGTTGACTTGACAAAGATCACACTGGAACCAGGGGCTCTCCCTTTTACCAGCAAGGGAGTTTGCATCCGTTCAGTTTGTCATTAGACCCATGCTTTCCTCTACCAAACAGGTACTCATGTACACCAAGTTTTCCAGATTCTTTGTGGCTAGCATCACAATAAAATTTTTCTATACATATGGCCCATGAAATCTAGACAGCCTCATGTGTACCAGTCTATGTGGTAATCTACTAACAAGACTATTTCCTCATTTTGCCCTAAAAATCAGTAGAATTACAGGAGAATGATCATCTTTTACAGGGTCATAGATCCTATGGAATAACATCCTTCAGATCTTGGCAGAGCTTCCTTGGTGATGCCAGAATAAAGTGGTCTCACACCTATTCTTCTCTTGTATATGTAGGTGTCCTTAGTTTATGTAAGTGTTCTTTGTAAACCTTATTTCTTAACCCATGCAGTGTAACATTGTGAAGTTTGTCCCAAACCCTGTTACAGGTCAGATGAAGTTTAGTTGCCTATGATATGTTGTTTTCTAGAAAGTTTTGTGACTTAGAATTGTAGGTTCATCTTCAGTAGGGCTTTATCTAGAAAAGTGGTTATCAAACTTCAGCTTAAATCAGAATCATCTGAAGGACTTATTGAAACACAGATTGTTAGATGTCAACATTTCCTTAGGGTTAGGGTTAGGGTTCTGATTTGGTAGGTCTTGGCTGAGGCTCAAGAATGGGCATTTGTAACAAGTTACAAGTGATGCTGATGTTCATGGTCCCTGAACATATGTTGAGAAGTATTAATCTTTAGGGAATTCTTTTCCCTAGCTGAGAACATGTTGTTTCATTGAGGTGTACATTGTTTCTGTGAAACAATGAAGGGCTGTTACCAAAGACATTTTTATTCTAATTTATTGGCAGTACGTTGCAGATAATCTAAATTCAGGTTCCCAAACCAGGTGAAGGCAGGCCTACTGTTATGAATGTTTAGAGAACACTTTTTATTTGTAACTTAGGGCAAAGGGTGAAACAACAGCAACAAAAAAACTTCCTTGTTATATTTTTTATTATACGGTAAGTATGATAAGTGGAGTTTTCTTTCTTTCTTTTCTTTTTTTTTCTTTTTTTTTTTTTTATTTCGAGATGGAGTCTTGCCCTGTCCCCCAGGCTGGAGTGCAATGGCGCAATCTCGGTTCGCTGCAACCTCCGCTTCCCGGGTTCTAGCGATTCCCCTACCTTAGCCTCCCAGGTAGTTGGGATTACAGGCATCCGCCACCACTTCCAGCTAATTTTTGTATTTTTAGTAGAGATGGGGTTTCGCCATGTTGGTCAGGCTAGTCTCGAACTCCTGACCTCAGGTGATCCACCTGCCTCAGCCTCTCAAAGTGCTGAGATTACAGGCGTGAGACACCACTCCTGGCCCCCAAGTGGAGTTTTTATAGTCTATGTATTCACTGAGGTTGAGGCCTTATAATGATTCCTGGCATTAGGTAGAATCATTAGGGAATTCCAATTTCCCATTTTGTGTGAACCCAAGGCCATTAAAACTCATGTTCCTTTGATTACTGAGAGCAATCAACTTTCCCCAGGGCAGCTACAGCTACAATTGCACCATTTTGCACTATTTTTGAGTTTCCTTTCCATTTGGGGCTTATAGGCATTTCTTTATTCTTTTCTGAGCTCTTATGTGAGCTCTTAATTCTCTTATAATATGTACTCTCTTAAATACATTCTCTTATAATTGTCTTATATTCTCAATATATATAGAGAGAATACTATATATTTTCTGTATATTTAAGTGCTATATGTTTAAATATTTTATATTTTATATATATATACAGAGAAAGAATATATTATAAAAGAATTTCACATCCCTAAATGTATGATAGAGGGAAGATTTTCAGGTTATTTAGTTTGCCACATTGCTGGAAATGGAATCGTATTCTTATAATATTATTAATTGAAATAAAAATTCTACATATTTTTGGTGTTCGACATGATGTTTTAAAATATGTACATTTTGTGAAATAGCTATATTAAACTAATTAACATATGCATTATCTCACATATTTACCATTTCTGGGGGGTGAAAAAACTTAAAATCTACTCTATTAGCAATTTTTAAGTCTACAATACATTGTTATTAACTACAGTCATGGTGTACAAGAGGTGCCTTGAACCTGTTTCTCCTGACTAACTGAAACTTGATATCCTTAACCATAGGCTTGTTATTTAAAGGTAAACAATCTTGCCAAATACAAAACAGTGTTTGTAGCAACATTGTACTGGTATCTTAATCCAAAGAAGTCCCAAATTACAGCCCTATAGAGTGAATATAAAGATTAGCATATATTACTGCCAGAATTATACATAGTAGGACTTTCTCTAATAATTACTGGCATTGAGTATTATTTATTTAATGGCATGGATATGATAGCTAATCTAGCAATTGGTAGACATGTTTCAATTTGAAAACCACCACCAATTGATTTGTAATAGCTTCCCTGAGCATTATGTTGACAACGATTTTGAGGCCAAATCCAGGTTCACTGTGAGAAAGATTGTTATTGTTCACAATAACAACTATCAATATCTAACATTTTTGAGTTTTTCAAATGTGCTAGTGACTGTGATAAATGTTTACATAATTATAATATTTAATCCTCACCACAATCCTGAGGTGAGTCCTATTATTATTTCTGTTTAACACATGAAGAAACTGAAGTTTAAAAAGGTAGAGTAACTTTTCCAAAGTCTCAATATTAGCTACTGTTAGAACAAATATTAGCATCCTACCAAAAAACATGTGCACTCATATGTTCATTGCAGCATTATTCACAATATCAAAGACGTGGAATCAACCTAGGTGTCTATCAGTGGTGGATTGGATAAAGAAAATTTGGTACATATACACCATGGAATACTACACAACCATATAAAAGAATGGAATTATGTCCTTTGAAGCAACATGAATGGAGCTAGAAGCCGTAATCCTAAGTGAATTAGTACAGAAACAGAAAACCAAACATCACATGTTCTCACTTATAAGTGAGAGCTAAACTGAATACACATGGACATAAAGATGGGAACAACAGACACTGCGCAGGACTAGAGGAGGGAAGGGGGAAGGGAGGAAAAGGGTTAAAAACTATTCACTGGGTACTGTGCTCACTGCCTGGCTGACTGGATCATCTATACCCCAAACCTCAGCATTACACAATATTTCCATGTAAAAAATCTGAACATGTACCCCCTGTATCTAAAATAAAAGTTGAAATTATTTTTAAAAATTAAAAAGTAAAAAACAGTGATTAGAATTCAAGTCTATTTGACTGTAGAACCCAAGATCTTAACTGGTATCCAAAAGTTTTTCAAATTTGAGAAATATTACCCTTCAAAAAAAATATCTACTCCCATTATGTTTATTTTAATATTTTATATTATTTTGGTTGTTAAATGAATTCAAATATAAGCAAGATATAAACTGCTTATTTATGTAACTTTTATACAAATACTGCAAAAATGCAAAACAAATTCACAAATTACAACTAAAGCTACAAAATAGATTAGATAAAATCAATTCTATTAATTTAATGTGATGGATGATGCTACTTGCTTAAACCAAATAATAAAATTGTTTTTAAAAATACATTATTTCGATGAATTAATTTATTAGCATCTTAGCATATAGTACTTAAAGTATAAAAATAGTATTTATCAAAAGTTTATTTATTAAGTAATTGTTACGTATTGCTTACTACTAATGAAGAATTGAGACATATATACAAAGATGACTGCATAATTTGAATATGTAAGTGAATGCTACTGTTCAGGTTCATTTAACTTTGGCATTACTATACTACTATGCACTGTGAGATTATTCAGTCCTTTTATAACTTTTTAAAAATTGAACTACAGTAAAGCCAGCACTTGCCATGCATTAATTGATATTCACTTGGCATGAGTACATCAATTATGTGTGAAATTCTCTCTGTTCTTAATCTTATTACCTCTCACAATTAGTTATTGCTCCACTAATTTATTTTTATGACATTAAAGTCTTATTTTACTAATAACTAAAGCCACGAAAAGTCATGTTTTATTAAAATGTTCCTCAGTAGTGAGATACCACTCCAGAATAGAATTTTTACTTAAATAATCATTGGAACAAAATGTCAACATTTCTTATAAATCACACCTGTGATTTCAAGACCCAGTTTGAGAAATATTGCTTTCCACAATCTTTTGTGTATGTGAAATAGATTCATTCAGATTCTAAGTTCAATTTTTTTCCAAGGTGAAAATTTGATATAAAATAGCAATTTAGAAACAAAAGTTCTATGAACAAAGCTTTTATGCATTCATTCTATTATGAGATTTGGGGGTTAATAATAAGAATAATTAGCTTTTTTTATTATTATACTTTAAGTTCTAGGGTACATGTGCACAACGTGCAGGTTTGTTACATATGTATACATGTGCCATGTTGGTGTGCTGCACCCATTAACTCATCCTTTACATTAGATGTATCTCCTAATGCTATCCCTCCCAAGAATAATTAGTTTTATTGAGTTCTAACCATGTGCCAGGCACTGTTACAGACAATTTACATGACTTACATAAGTTATACTGCCAATCCTTGAGGCAGGTTCTATTATCTTTATTTTAGGATAAGAAAAATGAAATATAAATAGGTTAATGAACATAAACAAAATCATGTGGCTAATGATGAAGCTAGATACATTCTGAGTCCAGGGTCTACCTTACTAATTACTTTACTATACTGCCTCATGGTGACCAATTTCAGTTTGCATTTTGGACCCTCCTAAACAGTGCTTTTCATTGCTGTTATTAATGTTATTCTTATTCCTATTAAGTTTCTAGTATTATGTTCAGAACAAAGAATCCTCTGGGGCTGAAATCACGTGGTCACCTTTCAATAATAGGAAGTGTGCAAAATGAATGTCCCTGGAAAATTACTTATGGCTCTTTGAATTCTAATGTTTTGCTATTCTGTTCTATTTAATTGCATTGTACCATATATAATGATGTATTTTTTGAGAACACCAACATAAAAAAGGTGGGGATGGAGCTGTATGAGAGTAGAGTTTTTGCATGCTATTGAACTTAAGCTAGTAGTATTTCAAACTAGATTGTTATAAATTTAGGATGTTAAATGTAATCTCCAGGTTAAGCAAGAAAATATCAGAAAACACACACAAAGAAAATGAGAAGGGAATCAAAATTATTCACTATGAAAAAAATCGAGTAAATACAAAAGAAGGTCATAATAAAGAAAATGAAGGACAAAAAGGATATAAGACAAACGAAAACAAATAGTAAAATGGCAGGCATAAGTCCTTTATCAGTAATAACTTTTAAAGTGATTTACATTTAATGTTAATAGGTTAAAGTCTGCAACCAAAAGACAAATACTGGAAGAATGGATTGTAAAAAAGTGATCTAACTATATACTGTCTACAGGAGACTCACTTTAGATTAAAAGAAAAAATATATTGAGAGTGAAAGAATAAAATTAAAAAGTGAAAGAGTAAAACACATAAAAAGTAGTCAAAAGAGAACTGAAGTGACCATATTAACAGCAAACAGAAAAGATTTTAAGTGAAAAACTGTTACAAGAGATAAGGAAGAGCATTATTTGTAAAAAGAAAAATTGTCCAACTCATCAAGAAGATGTAACAATTATGAACATATCTGCATTAAACAACAGAGCCCCAAAATATCTAAACACTAAAAAAATTTGAAGGAAAAAATAGACAATCCTACAGTAATAACTAGAGACTTTGAAACACCAAATTAAATAATGAGTGAAATATCTAGATAGAAGATCAATAAAAATTAGAAGACTTATACAACATTATAAAACAAGTAGTCCTAGCATATATAGAACCCTCTGCTGAACAACAGGAGAATATATGTTCTCAAGGGCACATGGGATTTTTTCATAATAGCCCGTATGTTAGAACACAAAACAAGTTTCAGTTAATTTTCAAAAATTGATACCCGTGATGGTTAATAGTAAATGTCAACTTGATTGGATTGAAGGATGTCTAGATAGCTAGTAAAGTGTTGTTTCTGGGTGTGTCTGTGAGGGTGTTGCCAGAAGAGATTGACATTTGAGTCAGTGGACTGAGAGATGAAGACCTACCCTCAATGTTGGTGGGCACCATCCAATTAGCTGCCAGCAAAGCTAGAATAAAGCAGTGGAAGAACGTGGGATAAGCTGGTTTGCTGAGTTTTCTGGCTTTCATCTTTCTCCTGTGCTAGATGCTTCCTTCTGTTTCTCCTGTCCTTGGACATTAGACTCCAGATTCTTTGGCGTTTGTACTCTTGGACTTACACCAATGATTTTCCAGGGGATCTCAGGCCTTGACCACAGGCTGAAGGTTGCACTATTGGTTTCCCTGCCTTTGAGGCTCTTAGACTTGGACTGAGCCTCTACTGGCATCTTTCTTCCCCAGCTTGCAGATGGCCTGTTGTGTGACTTCACCTTGTGATCATGTAAGCCAGTTATTCCTAATAAACTCCCTTTCATATATATATATATAGATATATACATATATATATATACATATATAGATATATACATATATATATACATATATAGATATATACATATATATAGATATATACATATATAGATATATACATATATATAGATATATACATATATAGATATATACATATATAGATATATACATATATAGATATATACATATATAGATATATACATATATAGATATATACATATATAGATATATACATATATAGATACATACATATATAGATATATACGTATAGATAGATATATACATATATAGATATATACATATAGATAGATATATACATATATAGATATATACATATAGATAGATATATATAGATATATACATATATATATAGATATATACATATATATATATATCCTATTAGTTGGGTCCCTCTGACTAATACTAAGTCAGGAAGAACCCTAACGAATACAATAACATATAAGTATCATCTGTGACACAATGGAATGAAACTAGAAGAAAATAACAAAAACAGTAAAATTCAAAATATGTAAAAATTAAACCACACACACTTACACAATCAGTAAATCAAATAAGAAATTACTAGAGAATTAGAAAACAGTTTGAGAGGATTGAAAATGAAAATACAACATGCCAAAACTTATGGTATGCATCAAAGGCATTGCTAAGAGGAAAATTTATAGGATTAAATACCCATCTCACAAAAGAATAAAAATTTCAAATCAGTAACCTACCTTTACACTTAAAAGAACTAGAAAAAGAAGAGAAAACTAAACAGAATGCTAGCAAAAGAAAGGAAATAATGAAGATTAGCACATTTTTTTTAAAAAAAAAAGATAATATAGAAACAGTAGAGAAAATTAAAAAAAAAAAGTTACTCCTTTGGATAGATTGACAAAATTAGCAAATCTTTAGAGAGCCGGACAAAGAAGAAAAGAGATAAGACACGACACCCAAACTAAAATCAGAAATGAAAGTGGGGACATTAATAACAACTTTGGGGCAGGGCCAAGATGGCCGACTAGAAGCAAAAGTGATCAGAAGCTCCCATTGAAAAGAACCATAACAGCATGTGAATCCTGCACTGGCAACTGAGATATCCAGGTTCTCTCATCAAAACTGACTAGGTGGCTGGTGTGACCCATGGAGAAGAAGGAAGAGCAGTGTGGTGACGTGGCCCACCTGACATCCACACGAGGCAGGGGAGACCCCATCCCCTAGCCAAGGGAGGTGGTCAGTGAGCATGCTACTCAGCCTGGGAAGTCGATATTTTTCCAGGAAACTGTGCAACTCATGGATAGGAAGATCCCACTCGTGAACCCATGCCACTGGGGCCTAGGGTTCCAACCACAAGGCCACACAGATTCTCAACAGCCTCTCAGCTAAAGTCTGCTTAAGGGTGCTGAGTTCCTCGGGGGAAGGACGACCAGCACCACAGCTACAGCTGCCTGCCATCTAAGTCTTTGAGCTTCTTGGGGGAGGGGCGGCAGCCAGCCCTGGGACTGATAGCTGCCTAACACGCTAAGTTTTCAGGGTGAGAGAAGGGCAGCAGCCATCTCTATAACTCCAGGCCATGGTTTTCCTCTGCTGGAGCCAGGGAGACAGAACGGCTAGGTCCCAAGAGATATCCCCCATAGCCCAACACACCAGCTATGGCAGACTGCGGCCAGAGTGCATGTTCAGGTCTAACCCTGACCCATCCCTCCCCCGGGTGGGGCCTCCCTGCAAAAACTCCAACAACTCCAGCCAGGGGCTCAGGTACAGAACTCTGATCTTCCTGGGCCTGAGCCCCTAGAGGGAAGGGTGGCCACAGTCTCCATGGACCAGCAGACAGTCATTCCTCTTGCTATTTCTGAGGAATCCGGGCAGCCCAGACGAGTGGGTTTTTCCCCCAGCAAAGCACACCCCCTCCATCAAGAGACAAAGTGCTTCATAAAACAGGTCCTGCTCCCTGTGCCACCCAACTAAGTGAGACCTTCCAACAAGGGTTGTCAGACACCCTATAAAACAGAGTTCCTACTGGCATCAGGTTGATGCCTCTCAAGGTCAGAGATCCCAGAGAAAGGACCAGGCACCCATCTTTGCTGTTCTCCAGTCTCCATGAATGACATCTCCAGGAGCGGGAGTGATCCAGATGAATAGGGCCTGAAGTGAACTCCCAGCAAACTGCAGCAGCCCTACAGAAGAGGGACCTATAGAAAGAAAAACAAACAGCAGCAACAACAGAATCAACAAAAAAAAGTCCCCACACAAACCACATCCAAGGGTCAGCAGCCTCAAAGATTGAAACTAGACAAACTCATGAAGTTGAGAAAGAATCAACAAAAAAATGCTGAAAACACTTCTCCTCCAAATGATCATAATGCCTCTCAGCATTAGACAAAGGATAAGACAGATGAATTGACAGAAGTAGGGTTGAGAATGTGGGTAATAACAAACTCTGCTGAGCTAAAAGAGCATGTTCTAACTTAATGCAAATAAATAAAGAACCTTGATAAAGGTTACTGGAGCTGCTAACCAGAATATCCAGTTTAGAGAGGGAAGTAAATGACCTGATGGAGCTGAAAAACACAGCACAAGAACTCCGTGAAGTATACATGAGTATCAATAGCTGAATCAATCAAGTGGAAGAAAGGATATCGGAGTTTGAAGACCATCTTGCTGAAATAAGGCATCCTGACAAGATTAGAGAAAAAAGAATAAAAAGGAACAAACAAAACCTCTGAGAAATATGGGACTGTGTAAAAAGACTGAACTTATGATTGATTGGACTACCTGAAAGAGATGAGGAGAATGGAACCATGTTGGAAAACACAATTCAAGATATTATCCAGGAGAACTTCCCCAACCTAGCAAGACAGGCCAACTTTCAAATTCAGGAAATACAGAGAACACCATTAAGATACTCCACAGGAAGATCAACCTCAAGACACATAATCATCAGATTCTCCAAGGTTGAAATGAAGAAAAAAATGTTAAGGGCAGCCAGAGAGGAAGGCCAGGTCACCTACAAAAGGAAGCCCATCAGACTAACAGTGGCTCTCCCAACAGAAACCCTAAAAGCCAGAAGAGAGTGGCGGCCAATATTCAACATTCTTAAATAAAATAATTTTTAACTCAGAATTTCATAGCCAGCCAAACTAAGCTTCATAAGTGAAGAAATAAAATCATTTCAGACAAGCAAATGCTGAGGGATTTCATCACCACCAGGCCTGCCTTGCAAGAGCTCCTGAAGGAAGAACTAAATATGGAAAGGAAAAAACGATACCAGCCCCTGCAAAAACACACTGAAATACAAGGACCAATGACAGTATGAAGAAACTGCATTAACTAGCATACAAAATAACCAGACAGCATCATGATGACAGGATCAAATTCACACACAAGGATATTAACCTTAAATGTAAATGGGCTAAATGCCCCAATTAAAAGACACACACTGGCAAGTTGGATAAACAGTCAGGACCCATTGTTGTGCTGTATTCAGGAGACCCATCTTATGTGCAAAGACACACATAGGCTGAAAATAAAGGGATACAGGAAAATTTACCAAGCAAATGGAAAAACAAAAAAAAAACGGGAGTTGCTACCCTAGTCTCTGACAAAACAGACTTTAAACCAGCAAAGATCAAAAAAGACAAAGAAGGGCATTACATAATGGTAAAGGGATCCATTTAACAAGAAGATCTAACTATCCTAAATATATATGCACCCAATACAGGAGTACCCAGATTTATAAAATAAGTTCTTAGAGAACTACACAAGGACTTAGACTCCCACACATAATAGTGGGATATTTAACACCCCCTGTCAATATTAGACAGATCGATGAGACAGAAAATTAACAAGGATACTCAGGACGTGAACTTGGCTCTGGATCAAGTGGTCCTAATAGACGTCTACAGAACTCTCCTAAAACAAATCAACAGAATATATATTCTTCTCAGTGCCACATGACACTTATTCTAAAATCAACCATATAATTGGAAGTAAAACACTCCTCAGCAAAGCAAATGCAAAAGAACTGAAATAATAACAAACAGACTCTCAGACCACAGTGCAATCAAATTAGAACTCAGGATTAAGAAAGTCACTCAAAACTACACAACTACATGAAAATTGAACAACCTGCTCCTGAATGACTCCTGGGTAAATAATAAAATCAAGGCAGAAATCAAGAAGTTCTTTGAAACCAATGAGAACAAAGAAACAACATACCAGAATCTCTGGGACACAATTAAAGCAGTGTTAAGAGGGAAATTTATAGTACTAAATGACCACGTCAGAAAGTTAGAAAGATCTCAAATTGACACCCTAACATCACAATTAAAAGAACTAGAGAAGCAAGGGCAAACAAATCCAAAAGCTGGCAGAAGACAAGAAGTAACTAAGATCAGAGCAGAACTGAAGGAAATAGAGACACGAAAAATCCTTCAAAAATCAATGAATGTAGGATCTGGTTCTTTGAAAAAAATAACAAAATAGATAGACTGCTAGCTAGACTAATAAAGAAGAAGAAAGGGAAGAACCAAATAGACACAATAAAAAATGATAAAGGGGATATCACCACTGACCCCACAGAAATACAAACTACCATCAAAGAATACTATAAACACCTGTACACAAATAAATTAAAAAATCTAGAAGAAATGGGTAAGTTTCTGGACACATACACTCTCCCAAGACTAAACCAGGAAGAAGTCGAATCCCTGAATAGACCAATAGCAAATTCTGAAATTGAGGCAGTAGCCTACCAACCAAAAAAAGCCCAGGACCAGACAGATTCACAGCCAAATTCTACCAGAGGTACAGAAAGGATCTAGTTTCATTTCTTCTGAAACTATTCCAAACAATTGAAAAGGAGGGACTCTTCCCTACCTCATTTTATGAGGCAAGCATCATCCTGATACCAAAACTTGACAGGGGTACAACAAAAAAATAAAACTTCATGCCAATATCCCTGATGAACATCAATGAGAAAATCCTCAATAAAATACTAGTAAATCAAATCCATCAGCACATCAAAACTTTGTCCACCATGATCTAGTCAGCTTCATCCCTGGGATGCAAGGCTGGCTCAACATGAACAAATCAATAAACATAATCTGTCATACGAACAGAACCAATGACAAAAACTGCAGGATTATCTCAATAGATGCAGAAAAGGCCTTCAATAAAATTCAACACCACTTTATGTTAAAAACTCTAAATAAACTAAATATTGATGGAACATATCTCAAAATAAGAGCTATTTATGGCAAACCCACAGCCAATATCAAACTGAATGGGCAAAAAGTGGAAGCATTCCCTTTGAAAACCGGCATAAGATAAAGAAATCCTCTCTCACCACTCCTATTCAACATGGTATTGGAAGTTCTGGCCAGAGCAATCAGGCAAGAGAAAGAAATAAAGAATATTCAAATAGGAAGAGAGGAAGTCAAATTGTCTCTGTTTGTAGATGACATCATTCTATATTTAGAAAACCAAATCATCTCTGCCCAAAAACTTCCTAAGCTGATAAGCAACTTCTGCAAAGTCTCAAGATACAAAATCAATGTGCGAAAATCACAAGCATTCCTGTACACCAACAATAGACAACCAGAGAGCCAAATCATGAATGAACTCCCATTCACAATAGCTACAAAGACAGTAAAATACCTAGAAATACAGCTAACAAAGGACGTGAAAGACCTCTTTAAGGAGAACTACAAACCACTGCTCAAGGAAGTAAGAGAAGATACAAACAAATGGAAAAACATTCCATGCTCATGGATAGGAAGAATCAATGTGGTAAAAATGGCCATACCTCCCAAAGTAATTTACAGATTCAATGCCATTCCCATCAAACTATCACTGACATTCTTCACAAAATTAGAGAAAACTACTTTAAATTTTATATGGAATCAAAAAAGAACCCATATACCCAAGACAATTCTAAGCAAAAATAACAAAGCTGAAGGCATCATGCTTCCTGACTTCAAACTATACTACAAGGCTACAGTAACCAAAACAGCATGGTACTGGTACCAAAACAGACAGATAGACGAATGAAATAGAATAAAGACCTAAGAAAGAACAGCACACATCTACAACCATCTGATCTTCAACAAACCTGACAAAAACCAGCAATGGGGAAAAGATTTCCTACTTAATAAACGGTACTGGGAAAACTGACTAGCCATATGCAGAATACTGAAACTGACCCCTTCCTTACAACTTATACAAAAAATAACTCAAGATGGATTAAAGAGTTAAATGTAAAACCCAAATCCATAAAAACCCTAGAAGAAAACCTAGGCAATACCGTTCAGGACATAGGCCTGGGCAAAGATTTCCTGACAAAAATGCCAAAAACAATTGCAACAAAAGACAAAATTGACAAATGAAATCTAATTAAACTAAAGAGCTTTTACACAACAAAAGAAATTATCATAAGAGTGAACAGAAAACCTATAGATTGGGAGAAAATTTTTGCAATCTTCCCATCTGACAAGGTCTAATATCCAGAATCTACAAGAAACTTACACAAATTTACAAGAAAAAAAAAACAGCCCAATCAAAAAGTGGAGAAAGGATATAAACAGACACTTCTCAAAAGAAGACATTTATGTGGCCAAAACAAACCTAAGAAAGAAAGCTCAACATCAGTGATCATTAGAGAAATGCAAATCAAAACCACAATGTGATACCATCTCATGCCAGTCAGAATGTTGATTATTAAAATGTCAGGAAACAATAGATGCTGGTGAGGCTGTGGATAAATAGGAATGCTTTTACACTGTTTGTGGGTATGTAAATTAGTTCAACCATCGTGGAAGACAGTGTAGTGATTCCTCAAGGATCTAGAACCAGAAATACTTTTTGGCCCAGCAATCCCATTACTGGGTATATACCTAAAAGAGTATAAATCATTCTACTATTAAGACACATGCACATGTATGCTTATTGCAGCCCTATTTACAATAGCAAAGACATGGAACCAAGCCTATCAATGATAAGACTGAATAAATAAAATGTGGGTACATATACACTATGGAATACTATTCAGCCATAAAAGTAATGAGATCATGTTCTTTGCAGGGACATGGATGAAGCTGGAAGCCATTATCCTCAGAAAAGTAACACAGGAACAGAAAACCAAACACTGCATATTCTCACTCATAAGTGGGAGGTAAACAATGAGAACACATGGACACAGGGAGCAGAACAACACACACTGGAGCCAGTCAGGGTGTGGAGGGTGATGGGAGGGACAGCATTAGGACAAATAGCTAATGCATGTGGGGCTTGAAACCTACAGGACAAGTTGATAGGTGAAGTAAACCACCCTGGCACATGTATACCTATGTAACAACCCTAGACATTCTGCACTTGTAACCCAGAACTTAAAGTAAAATTAAAAAAATAAAATAAACAAACAAATAAATAAAAGAATACTGATTGTGGAATCTGGCTTGAATATAGGCTCCATTACTGATTAGCTACATGTCTCATTTTTTAAAAAAGCTGTTGAAATAGACGACATCACCAGTTTTAGCTCTTTGAAATCAAGTGTAACTTTAATATTTATTCTGAAGTCTTGCCTGAGTTTTGATAATAAGAACATCATAAGACAGGGTCCTCCTCTTTGTGAGTCACTATTTTATCCCAGGCACCTAGCACATGCCTGGCTTGGAGTGGGTGCTCAGCAAAACTCTGTGGAACAAACAAAAGAATGAATGAATAAATAAATAAACAAATGAAAGTTTGTCTGCAGCTTAAAAAACAAAGAAAAGAAAGAAAAAAAAAGAAAAGAAAACTTAGCCATTAGAGAGGCGTGTTAAAGACGTATTTACTCCAAACTCTGGAACCTGAGGGAAAGCTTAAATGAAATTGAAAAGGGCACACTTTTATGTTTAAGAGATTCAGTGGTTAATTCTGTATCTGTGTATGCAACCTAAGAGCATCTCATGTCCAGTGCCAACAATCCCCAAAAGATAGGTACAATAGTATAAAATTGTTGCTTATATTAGTTCCTGTTTAGTTACAGAATATATTTCTGAGAAATACCTCGTCTCTGGTGATGTCAGAAAAATTTTGAGTCAGTGGAATAAATCCTGCTTTTCTGGTCTAATCCATGTCTTCCTGCACTCTCAATTAAGTAAGAATATTGTCTTGAGTCTCGCCACAGTAGAAATGGTAATGCAACACACACACACACACACACATACACACACACACACAGAAGTAAAAGGCAGTTTCAGGAGGAATTACAAACTGAGAAATCCAGAAAAGTTATAAAGGGAGAAAAAATATTGTACATCAGTACTAATAAACATATTTTAACATAAGCTTATGTAAAAATCATATTTTTAAAAAAACTTTACAGAAATAAAAATAATTGTAAGAAAATATTATGAACAGTTGCACACCAGAAAATCAGATAATGTAGATGAAATAAACAAATTCCTAGGAACATAGTCATTACCAAAATTGACTCAAAAAGAAATAAAAAATCTGAACAAAGTTATAACACAGAATGAGATTGAATCAGTAATAAAAAAATGTCCTAATGAAGAAAAGTCCAAGACCAGATTACTTCATTGGTGAGTTTCATTAAACATTTAATGAAAAATTAACATCAATTTTTCTGAGACTTTTCAAAAAATTTAAGAGAAGAAAACACTTTCTAAATTATTTTGTAAGGTCTGCATTACTCTGATACCAGTCAGAAAGGACATTGCAAGAGAAGAAATTCACAGAGCTATATTGTTTCGGAACATACATACAAAAATCCCTAAAAAATACTAGGAAAACAAATCCAACAGCATATTAAAAGGATTGTAGAGAGTGGCTGAAGATGGATGCCAGAAGACCCGGATCTCAGCTAAAGGGCAGTATTCCAGCTACTGAACTTTCAGCAAGTGAATCTCTTGAAATTCATAATCTTCAGAAAGTGTTTTTTTTGTGTGTGAAAAATGAACTTTTAGCTAGTCATCCTCTTGAATTTTCTGAAGAGAATTTCCAACTCAATCAAGATAAAATGAATATTTCCACAGTGAGAAACATTCAGTGGGTATTTGCTCCACTAAAATTATAAATCGAAATTTAAGGCAGGGCAGCAGGTTCGATGTCTTCCATTTCTTTTGAGCTCAAACCTTTCACTGGATATTTTGAGGGGTAATGAAGAGACTACCAGATTTGAAGCTATTCTTATCTGTCACAAAGTGAAGTAATGGGAGAATGACACTTGGTGGAATATAAACTCAGTTTACTATAACACAATGTGCTGTTCATGAAAATTGAGGGGCTGCATCTTGTTTATAGTCATCTTTTTACTATAATTTGATGCACACAACTTTGAAAGTACTGGCACATGGGAATTTTTGAACAAGTAGCCTCAGTGATCATTTGAAATTTTGCGGCTGGGCGCGGTGGCTCACGCCTGTAATCCCAGCACTTTGGGAGGCCGAGGTGGGCGGATCACAAGGTCAGGAGATCGAGACCATCCTGGCTAACACGGTGAAACCCTGTCTCTACTAAAAATACAAAAAATTAGCCGGGCTTGGTGGCCGGCACCTGTAGTCCCAGCTACTCGGGAGGCTGAGGCAGGAGAATGGCATGAACCCAGGAGGCGGAGATTGCAGTGAGCCAAGATCACGCCACTGCACTCCAGCCTGGGCGACAGAGCAAGACTCCGTCTCAAAAAAAAAAAAAAAAAAAAAAAGAAAGAAATTTTGGGGGTGTTGGTTTATGACCATGTGACAATTGAAGTCACTAAAGACATTATTTTAATGCTTCTAATTTATATTTAAAAATGGCCTTCTATGTCTTTAAAAATTGTTGCTCATAAATATTATAAAATAGTCCACAGGTTGAAGTTCAACCTGCTGTCTATGTATTCCATAAATTTGAATAACCATTGTAAGCATTTGAGTCTATAAACTTTATAGTAGCACCTTTCAAAATAAACATTTGTAATTGATTTCAGTGGCAACTATTCAAATTGAGTACAATACGAGATATTTATACATATTTCAGTATAGTCCATTAATACTATTAAGAATTATATTTACTGTATTGATGCTATTTTAGAATTGTAGCTATTCTCTTTCAATTTGAAGAGTACAAGTTCAGAGGTTTTGGTTTTCATCTTATGTTTAAAGTGAAAAATTAAATAAAGCAACCAGCAAATGTAGGTTAAAAAAAGGGGGTTGTATACCATAACCAAGCGAGATTTGTCCCAATAATACAAAAATGGTTCAACATAAAAAAATCAGTCAACAGAATGCAACACGTAAAGAGCATTTAAAAAATCCACGTGAGCTTCTCAATTGATGCAGAAAAGGCATTTTACAAAATCCAACACACTTTCATGATAAGGAAACTCAGAAAACTAGGGGTAGAAGGAAATGTCCCCAACATGATAAAGGGTATATAGGAAAAACTCACAGGAAATAACACATTTAATGCTGAAAGACTGAAAGCTTTTCCCCTAAGATCAGGTACAAGACTAGAATGTTCAAATTATCACTGCTATCCAACATCATACTAAAAGTCATAACCAGGGAAATATACAAGAGAAAGAAATTTTAAAAATCCAAATTATAAGAGAAGGAAAACTATATTCACAGATGACATGATCCTATAAATAGGAAATACCAAACAATCCACAAAAAAAATCTACTGGACCTGATAAATTAATAAAGCAAAGTTACAGATTGGCAATGAACAATCAATAAATAACTAAAAAGATAATTTCATTGAAATAACATACAAATAATAAAATATCTAGGAATAAATTTAACCAAAAAGGTGAAAATCTTGTCAATGGAAACCTATAAAATATTTCTGAAAGAATACCTAAATAAAGAGAAAGACATCAATGTTCATGGATTGAGAAATTTAACATTGCTAAAATACCAATACTACTTAAAGCAATCTACAGATTAAATATAATCCTATTAAAATTTCAACAGCCTTTCTTTTCAGAAATCAAAAAGCTGTTTATCAAATGTATATGAAATTTCAAAAAGCCCTGAATAGCCAAAACAATCATGACAAAGGATAACAAAGTTGGAGGACTCACATTTCCTAATTTCAAAACTGAGTACACAGCTATAGGAATAAAAACAATATGGATAGTCATGTAGACAAATGGAATATAATTGAGAGTCCAGAAACCAATCTGTATATTTATGGCCAATTAATTTTTTATTTTTTATTTTATAGGTACATAACAGTTGTACATATTTATGAAGTATATGTGATACTTTGATACAATCAAACAATGCATAATGATAAAATCTGGGTAATTTGGATATCCATCACCTCAAACATTTGTAATTTGATTGTGTTGGAAACAATCTAAGTCTTCTCTTTTAGCTATTGTGAAATGTACAATAACTTTTTGTTAACTATAGTCACCCTACAGTGCTCTAGAAGACTAGAACATATTCCTTCTACCTAACTGTATTTTTGTACCCACTAACGAACCCATCTTTATCCCCTACTCTCCACTACATTTCCCAGCCTCTGGTAACTACTATTTTTTTCACCATCTCCATGGGATAAATTTTTTTTTTTTTAGTTCCACACATGAGTGAAAAAAAAAAGTGATATTTGTCTTTTTGTGCCTGTTGTAACAAATTGATTTTTGACAAGGGTGTCAAGTTTATTCAATTGAGGAAGAATAGTTTATTCAATGAATTGTAGTGGAATAACTAAATTTCCACATGGAAAAGAGTGAAGTTGTACCCCTACGTTAAGCTGTACACAAAAATAATCTCACAATGGATAAATTACCCAAATATAAGAGCAAAAACCTAAAATCTCTTACAAGAAAGCACAGGGATAAACTGTCATGGCCTTGAATATGGTAATGGGTTCTAAGATATGGCACTAAAAACATGAGCAACAAAAGAAAAAAATGTATATATAATAGACTTCGTCAAAATTAAAAATTTTCATGTATCAAAGGACATTATTAAGAAATTAAAAAGAGGGCCAGGCGTGGTGGCTCACGCCTATAATCCCAGCACTTTGGGAGGCTGAGGTGGGTGGATCACGAGGTCAGGAGATTGAAACCATCCTGGCTAACACGGTGAAACCCTGTCTCTACTAAAAATACAAAAAATTGGCTGGCGTGGTGGCATGTCCCTGTAGTCCCAACTACTCGGGAGGCTGAGGCAGGAGAATCGCTTGAACCTGGTAGGCGGAGTTTGCAGTGAGCTGAGATTGTGCCATTGCACTCCAGCCTGGGTGACAGAGTGAGACTCCATCTCAAAAAAAAAAAAAAAAAAGAAAAGAAAAAAAGTAAAAAGACAACTTACATAGCAGAAGAAAATATTTGCAAATTACATACCTAAGAGATTATTATAGACAATAGATAAAGAATTCCTACAATTCCACAACAGCAAAAAGCAAAAAACCCAATTAAAAAATGGGCAAAAGACTTGAATAGATATTTCTCCAAAGATATACAAGTGGGCAATAAGCATAAAAAAGATGTTCAACATCATTAGTCATTAGAGAAATGCAAATCAAAACCACTTTACACCAATTAGGGTGGTTGTAATAAAAAAAAGGAAAACAACAAGTGTTGTTGAGGATGCACTAAAATTGGAACCCTTGTACATTGTTGACAGAGATGTAAAATGTTGCAGCTGCTATGGAAACAGTTTGATGTTTCCTCCAAAATTTAAACATAGAATTGTCATATGAACCAGCAATTCCACTCCTAAGTATATATCCAAAAGAAGTGAAAACATGGACTCAAACAAGTAATTGTATGCCAATATTCATTGTAGCCTTATTCCTAATAGTCAAAAGGCAGAAGCAGTCCAAGTCTTCATCAACAGATGAATACATAAACAAATACGGTATGTACATTCAATTGAGTAATATTCAGCTATAAAAAGTAATAAAGTTTTGAATCATGTTATGACATGAATGAACCTTGAAAGTTTTACGCTAAGTGAAATAAGCCAGACACTAAAAAACAAATATTGTGTAATTTCATTTACATAAAATATCTAGAATATGCAAATTTATGGACTAGAAAGATTAGAGGTTACTAGAAAATAGGGGCAGACATGAATGAAAAGTCATTGCTTAATGGTATAGTATTTCTGTTTGGAATGATGAAAGTTTCGGAAATAGGTAATGGTGATTATTGCACAAGATTGTGAATACGATTAACGCCACTGAATTGTATGCTTAAATATGATTAAAATGGCCAATTTTATGTTATATATGTTTAGCCGCAAGAACCTTTTAAAAATTGCATTGTACCCAGATGTTATTGTTTAGTATTTTCTTTTCCCAGCTAATCATTTTTTCTTTCAACTTTTATTTTAGATAAAGGGGGAACATGTGTAGATTTGTTACATAGGAATATTGCGTGATTTTGAGATTTGGAGTACAATCCTGTCACACAGGTACTGAGCATAGTACCTAATAGGTAGTTTTTTAACCCAGCTCCTCCCCACAGCCACCTAGTAGTTCACAGTGTCTGTTGTTACCATATTTATGTCCATGTGTGTTCCGTGCTTAGCTCCCACTTACAAGTGAGAATACGTGGTATTTGGTTGTTTAGTTTTAAAAAAGAAAAAGAATCCTATCTGCAGGATTAATTTCATAATTGAAACATGCTAACTAAATTTTCTACGTATTAAAATTCTGCTAAATGAAATCTTCATTTCACTTTAAATATCAAATCAGATAAATTTATGTTGTCAATATATTTAGAGTTAGGATGGATATAAAATTACTCATAAGATACAAAAAAATTTTAATGAAATTCCTATTTTTAAGAGAAATGGAAATTTTTATCAAAATATATTTATACTTAAAATAAATAGCTTTAATGTCCTATGATCTGTTACAAACTTAAAGTTAATTGAGTTTATAGCAAAAGGAGCAGAAAATTAGTGACGTCGAATCGTCGATTAAATTGAAATTTTTGCTACTTCAAGTTGTGGAATGTTGGCATTTTTGATATAAAAGTGTTATCTACAATATACAGTCAAATTCCCAACACAGTGAGGAAAGAACTTGGTGCTGATCATTAGGGACAGGCTAGAGATAAGAACTGACGCTGAAAAACATGTTCAGATTTACAATGTGGGGGAAATACATCTTCAATTGTCTCTTTTACTTAGCAAGAAGAAAGATACAGAGATATTTGTGACTGTAGTGTATCATTTTAGACAGAATTTCAAGCTTCTCTTTTTGATATCTATTTTTCTATTTCTTTTTTTGCCCCTCTATGTTGATTTTATTTCTGTTACAATGATTTAAAAAAGAACAAGGAAGGGAAACAGGGCTTCCTTCTCTGTTACTTATTTCTCCCTTGGCTATCAGATGGCTTAGTTTTAAGAGACATGTGTAATACATCCTTTTCCTTGATGCCATTTTCAATACCATAGTTGCAGCTGCCAATCTCTTACCAGATCTTTTGCTTTGAGGAAAAAAAAAATCTTTCTTAAATACTAAAAGGTGTCTTAAAGTCTTTCCATATGTATGTTTTTCATCCATTTTTATATGGAAATATGATCTCTTGGTTTTGGAAAAGTGGCTTTTTGTAAATGAACAGAAAGGACCTGCCATGATAGTTTTGGCAGTGTCCCATTAGTGAAACTGAAAAAAAAAAAAAGATTTAAAAACAAGGTAGATGTAGTTTGATCAATTTTTTCCCAAAGAGATACATGTCTGAACAAACACTGGTTATCCTTTAGCCTCACCTTCTTTGAGAAGCCTCTCCTGACTACCCAATCTCCACTGGTCTCTGCTTTTTCAAGTTCCTGTAACTCCGAATATTCATCTTAGGCAATTTTAGAACAACTTAACTTGCCTAAAGTCACTTAACAGTTAAATAACAGAGCTAGGATTTTGACCCAGGCAGTCTGGCTTCATAGTCTGCCTGAACTCTTAATCACCATTCTATACTACCTTTTCATGACAGGCCCTCTGATATGAGGAAAAACTTTGATTAGGTGAATTTAAACTCTGGAAGAAAAACAGAGAAGAGGGCTGTACTTGGCTTGCTTTCATCTCTGAGTTTCATTTTATTCAAAGTATGCCATTACATTCAATGGCTTTAAAATTTCTTGTTTCAAAGGAATGTGAGAGTACCTGAGAAAACAGTTATGTTTCAAACTGACCTTAAAAATGTCTCTCTAGGCCGGGCGCGGTGGCTCACGCTTGTAATCCCAGCACTTTGGGAGGCCGAGGCGGGCGGATCACGAGGTCAGGAGATCTAGACCACAGTGAAACCCCGTCTCTACTAAAAATACAAAAAATTAGCTGGGCGTGGTGGCGGGCGCCTGTAGTCCCAGCTACTCGGAGAGGCTGAGGCAGGAGAATGGCGTGAACCCGGGAGGCGGAGCTTGCAGTGAGCCGAGATCGCGCCACTGCACTCCAGCCTGGGAGACAGAGCAAGACTCCGTCTCAAAAAAAAAAAAAAAAAGGTCTCTCTATTTGCTGGGGATGTAGGGATTAGGGAGAGGGATAGTGGTAAAAATTGAACAAGTATTCCTGCTCAGGGCTATCTTGGAAGCCCCAAAGCCAGAGGAGATGAACATGGATACATATGTAACAAACCTGCACATTGTGCACATGTACCCTAAAACTTAAAGTACAATAATAAAAAAAAAAGAAATTAGCTATGCAAGCCTGACTTAAAATGGCACTGGGCCATAGAGGAAACCCATTTCCCTATTAGCTTACTGTAGTTCAGTCAGTGGGCTTTGTCTTCATTAGTACTGTTGTTTTTGCTTTCTGGTCCACTGTTATTTATTATTTAAAAAAAAAAATTCTGTTTTTCTTATCTAATTCCCCATCACTTCTCAAGATATTACAATGTTTCTGACAAGCCTTCAGGTTTCCACAAGATTGTTCCTGAGGATGGCCCATTTGGGCTTGCTCCTTAAATGTCCAAACCCTTTCTTTTCCAGTCCTCCTACAAGAAAAAAAAAAAATAGAAAAAAAATTATAAAATTTTAAATAAAAAAGGAGGACAAAATGACCATATATAAGTCAATGCTTATATAAGCTGGGTGACAGAAATGAAAGCATATGTCTTTTATAAGACTCAAGCTGGTGGCTTGATGTTAGGTTTTCTAGGTCTCAGCCATTTGGTTCAGCTCTGTTGATTCATAACTGTGTGACTTTGAGCAAATAGAATCCTCTTCTCTTAGCCCATTAATAAATGACATAGAGTGGCCAATGAAAGAAGTTCTTTAATACAAAAGTAAACGCCAGCAAGGAATTATCCATGAGCATCTCTGATTTGTACTGACTTTAATCTTCTAATGTCAATCCGTGTCTCAATACATATTACCAAGGAGAATTAAATCATAATATCTAATACTTAGAGTGGTGTTCACTACATGGCAGCCACCCTTTAAATTAATTCCAAGCTATTCAGTCTACACAACAACCCTGGGATATAGACACTACCATTTCCTTCATTTTACAGCTGAGGACACCCCTACCCACAAGTGAGGCTAAAAACACTTAGGCAAATTCATACAACTAGTGAGTGGCAGAGTTACAATTTGAACTCAGCCAAACTGGCTCCAGCAACCATGCACTCAACTATTATACATTAGCTGTGTTTCTTAATACTAATTGAAAAAATAGTGAATATTAATTGAAAAAGATGCAAGTATTAATTGAAAAAAGATAAAATTAGCAAATATTTACAGAGCCCCTTCTCTCCACAGGATTCCAAAGTTTATATACAAATGCCCATCTATTTCTGCATCGCTTTCCTTTCCCCAAAGTTGAAAACACGTGGACATTATTGAAACTTTTTGTTAGTTTTACATTTTCAAGTCTACCTTGATGAGAACACAGTAAAAAGTCATAAGAGAATGGATTGTACCAGGACAGACTTATTCATCTATTTGTAAATATGGATGGATGTGTTCTTCACACAATCCTTGTGGGAAGAACAGAATTAGTCTCATCTGCCTATTTGCAACTGAGCTGTTTTCTGAAAGTAGGCTATAATGTAACATGTGTAATGTTCAAAAGCCTCATAGGTTTAACCTCTTTTTAAAAGCTATTGTCCTTAATTTTTCATAACAGAAAAAAACTGTATTTGCAACTAAATTAAATCCCTTCAATCAAAGAACACACAAAGCCCTCTTGCTCTTTTGTACTTAGGTAATGCCCAATTCCTGATGGCTGATTTTGATGACAGGTAAAATTGCTTAATTCACAGTGGTTTTATACACAAACAATTCACACACTCTATTATACCATTTTCTATTCTTGCTGGAGATACTTAAAGGGTACTCTCACCTCTTTACCACATCTCTCCCAAGTTACCTTTAGGTTCACATTTACTGGTAACTGTTTTACAAGTAAAGAGATCAGATTAAGGTCAAGTAGTGATAATTATGATCTCTCTGGCTGGCTGAGTCTACACACACACTGAAGTGGATAATTGAGACAACTATCAAGATAATTCAAGGCAAAAAATGGTTCTTGCTTTAATTATCTGACTATTTCAGATGACTGTGTTTTGAACTGAATTATCCACCTAATTGCTTCAATTTTCCACTTCACTTTGTCTGGGGTGCCCACAATTTGCTGCAGTGTTTAACTGATAAATATATCTCCCCAGATCTACTTCTTTCCCCACTTCCATTTACTGATTTTTACACCAGCCTGGCTTTTTAAAAATTCAGTCCCTGGGGGGAATTCCAGATAATTTCAGACTTGGAGAGTTGAATTCCAATGTGACCTTGGGCAGTTAGTGGTACCTCTCAGGGCTCTATGCAAAATGTAATAATCTCAGAACCATCCCAGCTCTGACATTCTATGAATGATTTTGTCTCATCGGACTAGACTTAGAGAAAACCGTGATGTTTTCTCTAAGTGTCAGGCCCCCTCTATCCGTGCAACTTATATCCATGCTGAGGATGCCAGATACCGACAGTCTGTGGCTGAGTCTCATATCCAGAACTGCAGTCCCAGGAACAATCTCTTCTTTGCTACAGAGACTTTCTGGCTTCTGCCTTGCTCTGAACATTTGGCTAGGAGAGCACCACCATTTTCACAAGAAAAATATTCCATGTGTTTGTGCATACATACATTTGAGTGTCTGCTGTTGCTATTCCTGCAAAACATTTTCTTTCCAAAGGAGTGACTGTTAACAGGCAGCAAAAACCGGCTGCAAGGAACACAAAAAGGAAAGTGAAAGGTGAGAGTCTAGTGAAGTTGCCTGGAGGTGCCGAATACTTATTAAACGAAACTGTCAAGCTGATTTTCAAAGGGCTGTGTTTCAGAGACCTGTTAATGAGTTGAATTCATTTTCCATGCCAATTACTTGGAGTCCAAGTTTCTACAGTAGCCTGCTGTTATCCTCCCATGTAAACACTCTCAACTGCTTATGTAGCTCTTCTTATGGAGCCAAGCCGAATCGAAAGCAGAGCTAGGTTTCACTTGCAAATAGAAGACAGTAATGGTAAATTGTTCATCCTTTCCCTGGAAAGGTTGTCATCAAACCAATTCTGCCTCCCTAGGTTTAGCTTGTCCAGATAACATGTTAATGAACTTGCTGATGAGCTATAATCACATTGGTAGAATTTCCCAAACTGAGTTGACAGCCGTATCTGTAGGTACTGTCTTTTAACTATCTTTGCATCATTTGAATATGAAGGGGAAATTAATGGGCCATCCCTAGACTACATTCAAAAGTTTCATGATCCTGTCTGAACAGATTGTTGAATATATGATCACGTTTCCCAAATTTCTTGTTTTGTTTACATTTTCTCTAGGAAAATTGAAGTGCAGAGGTTAAGTACCCGATTAGAAAAGGCAAAAATATAGTTTTCCCTATTTCCCGCACTAAAGCCTCACTGTGAGAAAAATTTTAAAATTTTTCTTATTACAAATTCATGATACTTAAAACTGTGTTTCCTTTTCTACTGGGTACAATGAAGACATCTATAATTATGCATGATTTATACTGATATTTGGTATATTTGCTCAGAGCTCAAAATCTTGCGAGGAATCACTAATGCCATAGTAAAATTGCTTTTCAAAAGTTCTCCTCAATGCTTTAAAAGATCAATATGACTGCAGAGTGGATCACGATCAGAAAGTGGCAATAATCATTATCTTTTAATAAAAGAAATTTTATTTTTAGAATTGTCACTTTAAGCAGCTGTGTAAAATCTTGCACTCTGGCCCTTGAGAGCAGGGCTAACTTCATGGGCATGTTACCTGTGCAGTCACAAGAACTCCACACTCAAAAGTGTGTTCTGTGCTTGTGCTTGAGGTTTAATGCTATACAGTCACTATCTTGAAAATCTTGGTAATTTTATTTTTGAATTGTGTTTTGTATATAGTGTCCAATGAGACAATGGAGCATGTGACAGGAGCTTGGAGCCTGACCTTACCTGCAATTCCTCCTGCCACTGCCTCTCTGCCTGCCCAGGACGAGTTCTTGGCACTCAAGTTTGCCCAGCAACATCTGTTGCCTACCCCCCAGAAGAAAGGGTTGAAGATCCTGTGAGTCTTGGGCTGGGGCTTGTTGACTGCTATTCCTGCCTTGAGCTGGCAGTCACCACAATGAATTTGTCAAGTGCCTCAGTAAGAGTGATCCTCTCATCCAGTCATCTCCCCCAATCCAGGAGTGAGTACTGGTGTGGGAAAGAGATATGTCTTGCTTTATTTCTTCCCTCTCCCTGGAAGGACATGGCATTTTGGCCTAGTGGCTGGCAAATGGCAGAACCTAGCAGCAAATAGGCACACACAAAGGCATGGGGCATGAACTCACCTCATGAGTATCCCTATGCCTGAAGGATTGCAACATTATATAGCAAATTTTTAAAAGCTATGACAGGTCAAGAGAGATGAATCATAAAAGGAAGAAAAAAAGCTTTAATGATACTTGTGCCTACTTTTTGAACAAGGAGCTCAGCATTTTAAATTTGCACTGGATCCCACAAATTATGCAGCCAGTCCTGCTGTTGAGGTAGTCCACCAACCAATTTTAGGTGGCAATCCAAGTGGCCTACTGGCAAGCTAAGACCATGTTAATAGAATTCTTAATTTGAGCATGGTGTGATGGCCAAAACCCTAACTAAGGGGTCAGAAATCTGGATTTAAAATAACTCTGTGCCGGGCGCGGTGGCTCACGCTTGTAATCCCAGCACTTTGGGAGGCCGAGGCGGGCGTATCACGAGGTCAGGAGCTCTAGACCACGGTGAAACCCCGTCTCTACTAAAAATACAAAAAAAAAAATTAACCGGGCGTGGTGGCGGGCGCCTGTAGTCCCAGCTACTCGGAGAGGCTGAGGCAGGAGAATGGCGTGAACCCGGGAGGCGGAGCTTGCAGTGAGCCGAGATTGCGCCACTGCACTCCAGCCTGGGCGACAGAGCGAGACTCCGTCTCAAAAAAAATAAAAAAATAAAATAAAATAACTCTGCAAACTACCTCACTCTGTAATCATGAAGAAGTCTCCTTACTCTCTGATGTTCAATTTTTTCATTAGTAAAATAAAAGGGTTATTTTTTGTGTGTTTTCCAAAGCCATCCAAATGTAAGAATTCTGCCTTTCTGTACATGTTTTATTACAAATGATTTTTGCTTTAGCAAGTAGGGTACAGTACAGCAATTCTATTCTCTCTATATCACTGGTGCTCAATTGAGGGAATTTTGTCCCCCAGAGAATGTTTGGAAATATCTGGAGACATTTATGACGGCTACACCTGAGGGGAATGGAGTATGCTATTGAATTCTGGTGTATAGGGGACAAGGATACCGCTAAACATCTCACAATGAACAGGGCAGCCCCCTACAACAAAGAATTATCCAATCCAAGGTGTCAAGTGCCAAGGCTAACAACCTCTGACCTGTGAAAGCATACTATCTCTTTGAATTCATATGGAAAATCCAATTTTTCCTCTAACAATGGATTCTGGCTTCATAATGTTAGGATCAAGGCTACGTGACAAAATCAAAATATGAAAGATGTTGACTAACATTGTTATTGAATTCTGGCATCTGGAAATGGGAACATATGTCTCCTGCAGTGTTTTATTTGTCAAGATAGAAAGAGAATGATGAAGTGTTGTTATAAAAGTATCTCCAACATAATGTATGGAGAAGCATAGAGAGAACTGCTTTCTTGGGCTAATGATTAAGCAATTTTTCTACTGGTATACTTCGTTGTGTTGGAGAAAAATTAAAGGTGATAATTTCTTTGCAGCCACAGTATTTTTACACAATAAATAGAGTGTTCTAACAAGGCTAGTCGTTACTATCACTAGTAACATTGAGATGAATAAGGAGGATGCTACTGGCTAACCCCGATAATTATTTATTCACTAACTCATTAATATACTCATTTATTCAATAAGTTTTAATTAAAATCTTACCTTTTTCTATTCTTTCAGAGAATATAGTGATTAGTAATTGTTTTAAAAATCTACATAGATCCTTACTTGTGGTCTAATAATTGCAGCAAGACACAAAATCACTAAACCAAGTACGTAGCTAATAATGAGACAGCTATGAAGAAAGTATGGAGTAAGTGTCACAGGTTATAAAACAAAAGAGAGAGAATTCTTTAGGTGTTCAAGGAAGAAAAAAGAAGTCGTTTCTGACTGGCGTGATCATGAAGTCTTTATGATATTGGTGATTATCCATCTGGATTTTATTCATGAGGTAGAATTCAAATAGTGCCTTATCTGCCATATTGTGAAGGGAATGGCAATATCCAGGTGAAGAAGGTAAAAATGCAAATACATTCTTAGAATCAGATTTCTGTAATGGAATGGTATATAGAGAGGACTTTTTTATTAGAGTTATCAGAAGCCCAACTGAAACTAATTAAGGCTAAAAGGATAGTTTATCTTAAGGATCCTGAGGTATCTCATGAAAACCAAGGAAAGAACTTAAAGAAAGGTAGAAAAATGAGCATGTGCACAGAAAAAAAAAAACAAAAAACAGAGACTAGAAGAGTCCTTACTGAGTTCCAGACTCTGGTTCCAGTGATTTCTGAGACCTAGATGCATTTCCTATGAATCTCAAAAATGAACTGGGCCTTGCTTGGGTTTGCCCACCCTAGATCAATCGACTCTGGTAAGAGGTGGAGATACATGTACTCATAACTCAGCACTCTCAGCTGCTGTATAAATGGAGTTGAAGTGGGGTGGCAATTTCCAGAAGGGGTATATTTTGCCAGAATAATGGAGTATACTGGATGAAAGGTGTCCACCAGACATAGATGTTTCTACGTTATTCCTATAACCTTATCCAATCGTCTTTGAAATTAAATGACATTTCTTACATTTATAGAGTAATATATGCCAGAGAGTGTCTCACCAAAATTCCAAGTCTTATGCAAAATATACTGCTATTACTACAAATCTTATAGATGAGCAAACCTAGTTTATAGGAGATAAAAATAATTTGATCAAGGTAATATATAAATTTGATAAAGTAGAGAGCCATGATTCAAACACAGATACTCTGACTCAATGGTAACACAATACTGCTTCAAATATTTTTGTGAAATAGTTGTATGGCCAGCTTCATGGGCGTGTGATGAGTACAATCACACATGGTCATATGCTTAGAAGGGCCTCATACTTGGGATTTAATGTTCTGTGGTCCCTGGCTGAAATTCTTAATATTTTTATATTTGAATTTGTGTTTTATAAGGGAAGTCAGATGTGACAATGAAGTGTGAGACAAAGGCTTAAAATCTTGGTTCATGTGAATCTCAGCCTTCTACCTCCCTGCCTTCCTGTGAATATCCCTGTTCCTGGGTGTGTGTGATGTTCAATGGCAAATAAAAAGTACCATGGCAAGTTGTAAGAGAGACTATGGAATAAAGAAACAAAGCTGTATATTTTAGTATCTTTAACAGCACCCCATCACCTTGCTTTTTTAACAGAGTCCTGCATTTTCATTTTGCATTAAGCCCTGAGAATTATGTAGCAAACCCTGAACAGTTGTTAGAAATGTGATTTTATGCCCAAATAGAGTTTCTGTGATCCCAAAATAATTGCCTGTTAGGGAAAAAATACTGCCTGTATTCTAGCCATGTCAGATCACTATCCAGGAAAAAAATACCCAACAACATCAGATACTGTTAAGACACGTATTTTGGGCCCCATTACCTAACTATCCTAAAGTATCACAGCATAGTAATTTTGAGTGCAAATTCTAGAACCAAATGGCTCAGTTCACAACCTAACCTTCTTTGATGTGTATCCTTGAGCAAGTTAGTTAGCATCTCTGTGTCTTAATTTATCTGCAAAATAAGTATGATGATAATAACAATAATACCTATTTTATAGAATTATTATGAGGATGAAGTAAATTGATATATGTAAGATGCTTTGAATATTGCCTGATGCTTAATACATACTTAGGAAATGTCTTTATTCTGAATGTCTATGGACCCAGCATATGAGGATGACACTATAGCATGATTAATGAAGGTGATCACAGAGCTTGTGTCCAAAAAACTACTATTGACCTCAGGCCTGAACTTTAAGTATATCTACAAGCTTACTAACAGTGTAAGTGGTCCAGAAACTATGTTTCTAATGCTTACTAAATTATGAAATAAATGGTTCAAGGTAATAAAGTTTCATTCCATGAAAAACATAGATGGGGTACTGTGCAAAGCACATTTAATTTTGAAAAGTATTTTGATCCCAATGAAAACATTTGAAATTAAGTTGAGCTTCAGTAGCAAGTTTAGCACATGAGGTTTTTGTAATTGTATCTATTTAGTCTTGCAGCCTAACAGGCTGTGATTACAAATTCACACAGAAGATATTATTGCTTAAATATTACACATGTAACTACTAGTGTAGTTCCTGACATAAATAAATGCTCAATAAATGATAGCTGTTAGTATTAATATTGAACTCTTTTGAAACCTCAGTGGCTAGGATGTAATTCAGTTCTCTGACCACATGGGAGTGATTGAAACTAAAGCTCTTTTAAAGGATTTCAGATCACTCATTATGATGATGCATTTTATGGCTGAATAAATCAGTAGCTATTACCTTTTGGGGAAAAAGTGAGGAGAGGAATATTATGAGAAAGGTCACAGATGTGAATTTTATGGACAGTTTTATTAAAAATCCATTAGATGGCAACAGTAGTTCACAAAGTTGTTCTGCTATTTAACGTTGTTACCTACAGGTGCTGAATGACAGTATAAAATCACAGAAGCATAGAATATAAGGTCTTCCAGAGCCTGTGAAAGCACAGAGCACCATAATTAGGCACATAGAAGGTACTTAAATGCTAGTATATTTGTCCTCTTCCAATGAGATTGTATACAGTCCAACCCCTCAATTTTTAAATGAAGAAATGAGAGTGACTTGCCAAAGTTATGCAGGTTTATTTTTCTGGTTGAACAGTAATTAGAATGTCTAAAAAGTGTCTCAGAAGACTCAGATGATGCTCTTCATTTTGAAATAAACTGATGAACCCTGAGAGGAGAGCTTGGAATATAAAACAACATGAATAATGAGAGCTTCCTCTCCTTCAACAGCAAAGCAAACAAAAGCAGCCTATACAACAACTTATAGAAATCCCACCCTTTGAACAAAGACTCACCTATTGCTGCCCCTGCAACTCCCCTAACCCCTGCCAATTTTTCTCCAGTCTGTTAACCAATGTTCCTACAAGGAAATGTCTCAAATAATCACACACTCTCCTAGAGCTAAATGAGACTTTTATCCAACCATTTTCCCAAAGGCAGGAATTCCTTTTCTAGCATCTCTAACCAATAACTTTTACATTCTAGAGGCTAAAAATCCTCAGTTCTTTCAACAATTCTTTGTATGAAATTATTTTCTGAAACTTTTAAATGCACTGTAATTTAGCAGAGTCAATACTGTTGTACCCAATTATAAATTGGATTATCAGTCCTGATTTTCCCCTCTATTGTTAATAAAATTGTACATCCACACACTTTGCCAGGTACATTTGTAGTATCCTTTCAATGTGCTGTGTATTCTTAGCCTTTTGACTTGATTTGTCCAATAAGAGATTAGTGAAAATAATGCCAATAGATGTTTAAAATGTATGTGCATGATTTGGCTTGTCTGGCTGCCCTTCTGTGATCCGTCATGAGAAATATACACTCTGATTAGTTCTGCTAGTCCAAGAAGAAGGAATATGAGGAACACACTTAAATAAAATTCATGGTGTATCCAGGACTAATCAACTCAAAGTCCTAGTCAGAGGTTTACCAAATGATTCACAGACCCATAATAAGAAATACAATTTTTTAATTATAATTCACTGTGTTTCTGCAATGGATTATTATATAGTATTTCAACAATAGCTAATTAATAAACAAAGACCTTCAGTGGTTGACTACTGACAATAATATTCTATAGCCGTAGAGTTGCTCAGACTCTAGATATGGTGTAGACTAATTAGTAGGTTTCTTCATTGTTTTTATTGAAAGCTTTTTTATTTTTCTTTTATGGAAGTCACTCTTGATGTGTGACAAACTTTAGTTTCACATTTTTCCTTTTGATAAATCACCATTATGTGAAACTTTAAGTGAGCTGAAAGGATTCTCCACTGAGATCCTGACTTGCATACCTTGTTCTAATGCTGGACAAAATGACAAGTTGCTCAAATGAAAATTTTCTGCAGAAGAGAAAGGTGGTTTATAACATGGAGACTTTCCTTAAATCCACACTGAATCTTGCAAATGCTCCTTGAGAGAGTTTCTGTAGAAATTGGTTTCAATATTTTTCTTCTTCTTCTTTTTTTTACTTACATGCTGTAATTGTATTTTAGAACAAATTATATTTTCCAAACATATATAAAATTCTTAACAATGGAACTGAGGGAAAATTTTTAAAGAAGGTTTGATGGCTGTGGGGGTTATAACCCTAAAGAGCCAAATTGTCAGAGGATCACAATTAGTCTTCTTCTTTTTTTTTCATTTATTTTTCAGCTGCAACTAGTTATGGGTCCCAAAAGTGCACCTGCACTTTGCCACTGAATATCCTTAAAAAAAAAAGCAAGTGGCCAATTATGTTGGCAAGTGGCTAATTATGCACACCAGGAGCCAAGTGCAGAAGCAAAAATGTACACCCCAAAACAGGAAGACTTCTTTAACATGTTGAGTCTTAGGGTAACTTATACATACTGTGTGTTTGTCACTTAATGAAGGAAGAAACAATCATGACCAGATATTAACAAACATTTGTTTATCTATGTATTTATATATGTAGGTATTTATGACTATTTTCTTTTTTTTTTTTTATTATACTTTAGGGTTTTAGGGTACATGTGCACAATGTGCAGGTTTGTTACATATGTATCCATGTGCCATGTTGATTTCCTGCACCCATTAACTCGTCATTTAGCATTAGGTGTATCTCCTAATGCTGTCCCTCCCGCCTCCCCCCACCCCACAACAGTCCCCGGAGCGTGATGTTCCCCTTCCTGTGTCCATGAGTTCTCATTGTTCAATTCCCACCTATGAGTGAGAACATGCGGTGTTTGGTTTTTTGTCCTTGCGATGGTTTACTGAGAATGATGTTTTCCAGTTTCATCCATGTCCCTACAAAGGACACGAACTCATCATTTTTTATGGCTGCATAGTATTCCATGGTGTATATGTGCCACATTTTCTTAATCCAGTCTATCGTTGTTGGACATTTGGGTTGGTTCCAACTCTTTGCTATTGTGAATAGTGCCGCAAGGTGCTGGAGAGGATGTGGAGAAATAGGAACACTTTTACACTGTTGGTGGGACTGTAAACTAGTTCAACCATTGTGGAAGTCAGTGTGGCGATTCCTCAGGGATCTAGAACTAGAAATACCATTTGACCCAGCCATCCCATTACTGGGTATATACCCAAAGGACTATAAATCATGCTGCTATAAAGACTATTTTCAATTAATCATTGTGCTACGAAGATACAGAGATAAACTGTTTTTGCCCTCAAGGAACTTAGAATTTTGCTGAGATAAGGTGTGTACACATGGAAAAAAGACAATAAAGGCAATATATTAGACGTTGGCTCTTTACAAAATATGTTTAAAATAAAATAAACCACAGTGCCCTAAATCAGCAGCTTTCAATGTCCGTTATTAGTAAGACTTGCACGTTGCCCAGACTAATGTGTAGGTTTCTTGAGTGTACAATATAACATAAAATTGGAAAGATCAAGAGAATTTCACGAGAGAGAGGGGAAGATGGAGCAGCCTCTTTATTTAATATTTATTTTTATTGCAACTTTTTCTACTTTTTTTAATGCTCCAGAATTTATGGTTTTATAAAACTATAGGGAGACTATGAAAGAGAAAACAGCATTCTTATTTTATTTATTTTTATCTCCCCTTTATATATTAAATATAGCCTATTTGCACTGCTGTTTAGAGGGGTTGAAAATATTTAACATGTCAAATCTAGCACAGAACAAAAAAGCAACCACTTCAGAAGCCATGGGCTACTTCTCATTTTTTTTTTTAAAAAGTCAGAACCAAATGTAGCTTTACTACTTGTCCCCTCACTGATTTAATCTAAAATACTAATCAAGGTGACAACCAACCTATAATTGCAAACAATTGCAAACAGTTCTTCTAAAGCTTTGGAGTTTTTAGAGGATAGTCTATCATACAATTTTTTTTTTTTTTTTTTTTTTTTTTTTTTGAGACAGAGTCTTGCTGTGTCTTCCAGGCTGGATTGCAGTGGCGGGATCTTGGCTCAGTGCAACCTCTGCTTCCTGGTTTCATGCGATTCTCCTGTCTCAGCCTCCCAAGCAGCTGGAGTTACAGGCACCCACCATCACGCCCGGCCTAATTTGTGTATTTTTCAGTAGGGACGGGGTTTTACCATGTTGGCCAGGCTGGTCTCAAACTCCTGGCCTCAAGTGATCTGCTTACCTCAGCCTCCCACAGTGATGGGATTACAGGCATGAGCCACCATGCCAGTCCAGTCTATAGTAAAATTCTGAATTGTCCCTGTAATTCTGTCCATAAGCCCCAGTATCCGAAGGGATTGTATTAGGATGACAGCACCAGGAGACTGTCTTAGCAACTGACTACTTCCCATCATTATTCCAATTTATTTGCTTATCTTTTAAAATGTAAATAGGCCAGGGGAGATAGATGTTTTTAAAGACCTTAAAGGCGAGAGAAGTATTTATTGAGCTGCTACTATTTACAATTCATTGTTGTGGAAAAGAGGAAATGTAATGCAAAGCTTATGCTCTCAGTAAACTTAGCACACTGCTGTCTTTCATATATTTAGCCTGAATTATTATTATTCTCAGAGTCTTTACAAAATTTCGATTATTAGGGGCTAGAGTGAAAGATTATATTGAAGCATTTCTGAGGAGGGAAGGCCTGGAAAGACACTCGGTATAGCCAGAGAGTGAATACGGAAAATGACAGGAGCATGATGGCCTTGAGTGGGGAGGTGGAAAAGAATGAAAGAGAAAGAAAGGAAGATAGTAAAAACAGATTTTTGAATACTGTTTTAGCGTGGCTTCTGTTTCTCCTAGACAATAGAGGGCATGAGGATAGATCTGTTTGTCATGTTTCTATCTCTTCAAATAAACTGTGAGGGCGGAGATTACCATTGTACCTCTAAGGCCTATCCCAGTATCTGGTACATAGTAGACATTCAAGAAACATTTGTTGAATGGAAAAAAAAGCAGGTATCTGTTCAAAATAGGAATAACTGCTGTTTTTGCATCTATTTCTACTTATATGTAAGTCAGTGGGGGCCATAGTCTTATTTTTCTTTTTTTCTTTTCTGAGATGGAATCTCACTCTGTCACCCAAGCAGGAGTGCAGTGGTGCAATCTCAGCTCACTGCAACCTCCGGCTCCCAGGTTCAAGTGATTCTCCTGCTTCAACCTCCTGAGTAGTTGGGACTACAGGCGCGTGCCACCACGCCTGGCTAATTTTTTTTGTATTTTTAGTAGAGACGGGGTTTCACCGTGTTAGCCAGGATGGTCTCGATCTCCTGACCTCGTGATCCACCCACCTCGGTCTCCCAAAGTGCTGGGTATGAGCCACTGTGCCCGGCCATAGTCTTAAACTGTTCCCACATTAGGCAAATTAAGCTAATAACACAACTTGTCCAAGCAATATCTAGTTTTAATTGTCTCTTTTCCATAGGTGATTTGAGAAGGAGCATGAACTGTCCAGTTCGCCTCAGTCATTGCTCCTCCCTACTATCTAATGCTCAGTCTATGCCACTCCCTGAAATTACTTTTTCTGGCCTAAAGCCATTTGAAATTGTAAGCCTGTAAAATATACTTTTGTTCCCACCTCAGCTCTTTGCTCTAGAGTTGTACTTATCTGTCTTGCCCCCTCTTCTGTCCATTCCCTCCACATCAATTTTCTCCTTTCATTTATTTTAAAAAAAGTTATTTGATGACTTACTATGAACTAGATTCTGTAGTAGGTATCATTGTAATGAATAAAAGATATATTCTCTGTCCTGGGAGAGCTCACAGTACAGTTGGGGAGACTGACAAGTAAATAACCTCTTATGACACAACTTGATTAGAATTATGACTAGCATTCTATAAGAATGTATAGCTACTCATTAACTTTATCTGTTTCATTTTCCTGTTTAACTATTTCTTTTGTTTCCCCTTTTTTCTTTTTTATTTCTTTGGAAATAAGAACTATTTTGAACACAGAACTGAGATAAGTTGGGTCATAATTTCTGCTCATTCAGCATGAGCGAAAATAAACCATCTAGACATTTATTCATTCTTGCCAAATAACATAATGAAAAGCACCTAGAATTTGGAATATAGCATAGGTATGAATTATTATTCTGTCAGTGAATAATTTATATAAATGACTAAAACTTTCTAAAACTCAGTTTTCTAATTTGTAAACTGAGGATAATGGAGCCTGTCTTAGATTTGGATTGTTAAAGAATTCAACATGATATATGCAAAGCATGTTACACAGTGCCTAACACTTAGTAGGTAATCATTATTAATAGCTCTTGTTATTCATTCTTTCAGTATATTGAGTACTTATTTTATGTCAGGCATGTCTCTAGGTTCTGAGGAAATAATTCCCAGTCCCTGCCTTCAGAGATTAGAACTCTAGTAGTGACTGTATCCCAAGACAGATAACTGAAATCATTGTTTTAGCACTTGATCATAAGATGAAAATAATTATGTAAAAAATAGTAGATTGTATTTACTTATTTTTATAATTTACTAAATTTTGTAATGTTTGTGCTTTCTAATCAACAATTTCATGTAGAACCTTTAATTTTCTTAAATTGTAGATATAACACCAATAGACTTTGGAAATCCTCATCTTTTTAGGGTTTGATTATCATCATAGGTCCCAGGTCCTGGTACTTTCTAATTTTTAATTCATTACTTCCTTTATAGATCCTCAAAACTTAGGATACCCTATTATGTGACCACACACACACAGACACACAGACACACACACACACACACACACAGAGGGGTGATATACCTGTTTGTGGAGGTAGCACTTGCTGTAGGGAATCATTGTAGTACAATGGTGAAGAGTACAGATTCTAGAGCCAGATGTCCAACTTGAAAACTCACTCTAGTATTTATTAGCTATAAAATCTTATAAATTTAACACAACGTCTCTGATCTAAATTTCCCCATCTGCAAAATGAGCAAGGAAGTAATTTCCATATTTTAGAGTTATAATGAGGATTAAATTAGCTAATACATATAAAATACTTAGGATAATGGTGCATAACAAGTGCTATATAAGTGCTAGCTATTATTGTTGATTATGCCAGAAACATAAGGTAAGAGTGACTTCATTAAAGCCACACCTTTCTGATAAATATCTGATATCAAAATGGAGAATATAAGAATCTTTGTTGCAATTACTCTTAATTGGAGGGCAGGTGGGCTTGTGCAACAGGGGAAGAAAAAGGTTGGCATTCATTTTTTCAGTAGGAACAATACTAAGAGTATATTTGATCCAGTAATGACGAGTAGATCCAATGAGGGAATGGGTCTTTCACCGGAGAAGGCAGGAGAGAGGAAGAATGCTTTACATGATCGTCAGCCTTTGATAGGGTTTTATAGGGCTAGGGCAGCCAAGAGCAACTGCAACAAACCCAGAGATAAGTAGCCAAGATTAATTTTACCCTCTCCAAAATGTTTCTCAGAGGAACATAGAGGCCTTTAGTATGAAAATGTTGTTATTTATTCATTCCACATACTGAGTATTGTTGTATTAGAATGAAGTGTCTAGACTTGGAAGGACTTCAGAAAACCACTATGTGTTAAAATTAGGTCATTATGATAGTCATGGATTCATTTTTATTTTCTTTCCAAATTTAGTGGCTGCCTTCTCCAAATCTGTTGAAAATAGGAAAGAATAATTCATATAATTTTAAATCAGCTTAGAATGTTACCTTTCAAATGAAATTATGTTTTAACCACTAGGTCTTTAATTGTGTTAGGTGTTCAGTCTTCAATTTTTTCACAACTGAAAGAGTACAGCAAAAAAAAAATTCTCAAAATTATTTAATTGTAAATGTGGGTGTCATCAAATTGCTAACATATTTTTCATTAGCTTTACATTATACAGATCACTGTTCCAAATACCCTAAAATACCCCTTTATTTCTCTCTGGTAGAAGAAGATCCAATTACAATAAAAGTATCCAGTTGTTTTTGCTAGGATTTTTAGTAATACTAGGAAATTTTAATAATTTTTACATTTAAAACAAAAAGCAGATGAATGCCGGGCGTGGTGGCTCACGCTTGTAATCCCAGCACTTTGGGAGGCCGAGGCGGGCGGATCACGAGGTCAGGAGATCGAGACCACGGTGAAACCCCGTCTCTACTAAAAATACAAAAAATTAGCCGGGCGTGGTGGCGGGCGCCTGTAGTCCCAGCTACTCGGAGAGGCTGAGGCAGGAGAATGGCGTGAACCCGGGAGGCGGAGCTTGCAGTGAGCCGAGATTGCACCACTGCATTCCAGCCTGGGCGACAGAGTGAGACTCCGTCTCAAAAAAAAAAAAAAAAAGCAGATGAATATATTGTATTTATTTATTTATTTAGTTTGACACAAAGTCTCGTTCTGTCACTCAGGCTGGAGTGCTGTGGGGCAATCTTGGCTCACTGCATTCTCAGCCTTCTGGGTTCAAGAGAGCCTCGTGCCTAAGAATCTCGAGTAGCTGGTACTACAGGCATGCGTCACCATGCCTGGCTAATTTTTGTATTATTTGTAGAGACGGGGTTTCGCCATGTTGGCAAGGCTGGTCTCGAACTCCTGACTGCAGGTGATCCACCCGCCTTGGCCTCCCAAAGGATTAATGTATTTCAATCAAGGCTTGTATGCCTGCAGCTAACATCTAGCAGTCTGTGTGATTTATACCAAGATATGTTAGCTTTTCTTATAGGAGACATTCTAAGTACAGTTAATTTGGATAAGCATAGTATATAAAAGGCAATTTTTCTTTCATTGTAATAAGGCCTAACAGTTGACCTAACGACAAGACCAAAACAATATGTTTTTATATAACATATAATTATGCTATGAAGCTCTAGATACTTCAAGGTATTATCCAGGAAAATAATAATACATTTCAAATATAAAACAGATGTAGAAATAATAGTACATTCATCATCATTGGTTACCTAAAAATAAAGTCACATCAATTGTTGATCTTTGGCTAGAAAGGTTAGAAAGGAGTCAGCTGATTTATAGTTATGGATTTATGGAGTTCAAATGTCTCTCATCTTTTTCCAAAGCGTGAATGGTAAGTTATCACGCTAAGTACTAGACTTTTAAATTGAGTTTCTTAACAGTTATTTAATAACTCCTGTTTCCACCATAATTAGTGGTTTAGGTTTACACTATTTTCTGTTTTTCTTGCAGTTATTGTCATGGGAACAAATTAATACATATTATGCCATTTTGTATTCTCATTACAAATTTTGTCTTGCGAATGAAATTGTTTTTACCCACTTCTTTCTTGTTGCAATGTTTATGACCAGAACAAGATAACAATAGTTTTAATGCCCAGTGCAGTCTGTGAAAGACTATAAACATTTAATAGACTCATAAACATAGACTTTAACCTTTTCAATATTCTGCATTTTGATTGGCTGCCCATACTGCTTTATCTCTACAGGTTACTGAGAGTGTAAACAGGAAGGAATGGATAGTGAATCATATTGCACAAGCCCTGAAAAGGTCAAAGTTGTGCAGTTGCTTATTCTCTTATCTAGAATATTTAACAATTTCAAATATTCAATATATTTCAAATATTCTAAGAAAGGGAATAAGCAACTGCACAACTTTCAGGCAAGCCTTCTTGGATTTAAGTTAGAAATAGGTATAGAAATAAGAAATATGAATCTTTTTTTATAAGTGATGGTGAACACAAAGGAGATAGGAATTTCTATGTTATTGTAGTGGAGTCACTTTTCAATTTTCTTCGTTAATGGGAATAAGACATAGTAGTGATTTATGAAGGTTAAGCTGGGATAACAGTGTTACTGGCTTAAATTTAGGTTGGAAAACCCATAGATATCCCTGTACACCAGCAACTTTCAATCTTGGTGTGACAACAAACTATTGTGTTTCAACATGTTGTGGGGTGCATCAAAAAGAGTGTGTTGCTAATGGTAGTTGCAGTACCAAAGTGTGAGACTTACATGCCTTGTTAAAAAATAAATAAAATCAGGCCAGGCACGGTGGCTCACACCTGTAATCCCAGCACTTTGGGAGGCTGAGGCGGGCGGATCACTTGAGGCCAGGAGTTCAAGACCATCCTGGTTAACATGGAGAGAACCCATCTCTACTAAAAATACAAAAAAAACCCACATGTGGCAACATGTGCCTGTAATCCCAGCTACCCAGGAGACTTGAGTATGGGAGGTGGAGGTTGCAGTAAGCAGAGATCTCACCACTGCACTCCAGATACGGTGACAGAGGAAGACTGTCTCCAAAGAAAAGGGAAAAAAAGTCAGAACAGGTTCAAGGTTTTTCTTGATGATATAGCACTCGTAAGGACCTACATTACAGTTAATGTCCAGGGAATTGCACATAATGCTGGGGGGAAAAAAGTATGTTGCTCATATAAGGGTCAATTGTCATGCATGTTAAAATGGGGAAAAAAGGTGTTATGAAGCACTACAGTAGTCAATAATGAAGAGGAAACTTCCTCTCCACGCTGTTTAAATGAACTTCAACCATATTGCAATTTTCTGCATAATACAGAACATAGAATAGGAGGAGAAACAAACAGAGCAATAAGAGCTAATATCAAGTGAGCACTTTACGTCAGGCACCAAGGTAAGCATTTTGTGTGATTATATTATTAAATTTTACAACAACCTTATTAGATAGGTGCAATTATTATTCCCATTTTATAGGCAGAAAGACTGAGATACAGATGTTAAAGGACTTGCTCATTCTCCCACAGCTAGATAGGCTGCAAACCTAGAATTCAAACTCAAATCGAAATCCAGACTATAAAAATAAATCCCCAAAAGCAATACCGATTTCAAAATTCTGGTATGTGGTAAGTGCTCAATAAATGTTTGTTGAATTAATGAATGTTTCTGAAATTATTAAACTCATAATTCCACAAGGGATTCCATATCTAGTTTTTGAGGGGTTAATCCTCAGGTACTCATTTAATTGGGGTGCCATTCCCTGGGTTGGTATTGTGGCTGATATTGTAGGCAGTTACCTCAGCTAGGACAAGAAATCAATCAGAAAGCATTCCAGGTGTATGATCAGGATTTCCAGTGTCGCAGTGTGGGACTGAGGGCTCTGTAGGTGCCAGAGACAGGAGCTTATTGCAAGTTCAAGAAAAACTCAAAAGAGCCTGATTTTATTCAGACACTGCTTCACCCAAAACTTTCCCCCACAACAAAAAAAGAAAAACAAAAACAGAAAATAAAAGGTCAACATTTAGAGTCATGAAAAGTACTGAATGTTAGATAAATAATTTGAGTTAGCTTTTATTTAATTGTTAAACCTGTGCTTTGAGGTTTTTAATAGAAAAATTTTTAGAGATAATTGTAGATCTACAGAAAGTTTTAAGGCTAGTACAGAAACACCCATGTGCCCTTTACCTAGTATCTCCTAATAGTAACATATTGCAAAACTATAGTACAATATCACAACCAAAATATTGATGGACATAAATACATCTGGGTTAAGCCTGACAAACTCAAAATGCATTTGTTTAGTCTTTTAGGATCCTGTTGGAGCATTGCTCACTATTTCGCTGATGCAACTCTACCCGAGTTCATCTCTGTTCCCTGAAGAGCATGACTGACACAGTAGCAGTCTGTCCTGAAAAGCTTAGTGAGGCAGACAGCATTTTCATGAGATTGTCTACTGTATTTCTAGTCCTTTCCCCTAAGATAAGCATGCTCCTGTCTCTCATTACTCTGTGTTAAGAGTGCAAATGCAGGCCCATTCAGAATGATTTTCTTATTCCTCTCTGATTATGTCTTTTATCAGTGTTAGGGAACATATTTCACGCTGAGCATATTTTCCACAAAATAATTGGAAATTTTGAAATAGCGCTGCAAGCTTTGCTTTGTAGAATGCATTTCAAAAAGGGAAAAATACATAAAGAAAAGAAAACAAGCGCAGAATGCATTCCATGCTTAATGAGTTTTTGTTAGAGATTTAGGTTTCTTCAAGCTCTGAATATCATCCTAACAAGTCAACTAAATAGTCACACTTTAAACATCAATGCCATTTCCCCATAGGTTGCTGAATTCATAGAAATGAATCCATACATTACTAGTCAATGGAGAAATGTACTACCAAAAATCTCAATGAGGCCGACTTTTAGCTGGGGACAATTTGGTTACAAAAAGCTGTTACCAATCTGGTGGATGCTTTTAGTTTCCTTCCTTGTTTTAAATCACAATACCCGTAATTTTTCAAACAGGGATTTCTAGTCTAGAAATGTATTTTTTCATGCTTCTCTTTGCCTAATGTTTTTACCATGTCATAAATCAGATGGAATGAAGTCTACAGTGGAGCAGAACCATCCTACAGAACCTCCTTGCTTTGCAGTCTGATTCCTAGCACCTGCTGCTGAGTCTTTCCCTCCTCCTTAACTCAAGTACTAACTTAACTCGTGTAACTAGTTACAGAATTGTGAGACACACACAAATTCTCTAATTAGAAAAGGACTGAAAATTAGGGGAGGTGAATATTTCACGTTGCTCAGGTTACCTGCCATTAATTCCCAGTTTTCCAAATGGGAAGCAGAGGAATAGAAGGTGACTTTTAGAAGCTTGCAATGTGTTTATTCTTCTACATTTTATCCCTTTAAAAACATTTTCTTAGAGGCCAGGCTCGGTAGTTTATTCCTATAATCCCAACACTTTGGGATGCCGAAATAAGAGGATCATTTGAGGCCTGTAGTCCCAGCTACTCAGAAGGCTAAAGTGGGAAGAATCACTTGAGCCCAGGAGGTCTAGGGTAGGGTGATCCATGATCACCCCACTGCACTTCAGTCTGGACAACAAAGTTAGAGCTTGTCTCAAAACAAAGAATACCTTACAAAAATTATTCAAGCTCATCAGAGCTAAATTCAGTTATAGGAATTTTCAGATAAACACTTTTATTGTCTAGACATATAAATCAACCAATAATTGCATCTACCTGGGTTTCAACAAGGATGCACAATATTATTAAAATAGCACAAAGAAATGCTATGTTTGAGTATGAATGTGTATTATAAAAAAGGAACAATAAAAATAGAGAGTAGTGGCATCCACATTGATAATAGTACATATCTCTAGCACTCCTTTATTTAACAGTTAGTTATGTACATTTCTTATTCTTATCTTACCATGGGGATTGTTAGCCCTTTGAAGCAAGCTCCTTTCCTTACTCCACATGCTTCACGTGCCACTTTAACAAAGTAGGCAGTCAATAAATTTTTGTTGAATTGAGTATTATTGCCATTTTTATTCTGCAACTTTTATATGAAATCTGAACATATTTATTCAGCAGAACCTGCTGGGTTTTGAAATTCATATGTTTGTATGTGGGAAAGTAGAGAAAATCTTTAAGCTATTATTTATGCTGCTCCATTCTTGTCACTTTTTAATTTGACACTGAACTTTGAGTGGGCCCTGCAAAATTCTGAAGCCAGAGGCATGAAACAGGGTTAGGACATGCAAAGAATTTTAGAGCAACACATACATTCCAGCAAATATTCAATATCATCACAGCTAGGTTGATTCTTGACATGTTTTTCAAAATATTTTTTAAAATGGTTGCATACTATCAGGGGGTAATGGTAATATAATTTGAACTTATTTTGCTATAGAGGAGTCACCATTTGTATCACATATCTAATTGTCATAGGTGTTAAAAATAAGCCAAAAGACAAGTTGGTCTCTATTAAACTCTTAAGAGTCTCTGACCTGAGAGTCCTGTTTTAACTTAATTTACTTAAAACTAATCACCCTCCCCCACAATCTGAACAGCTTGGTCATTTTTATAAAATACAGACTGAAATATAGATAGGTGGTAGCATACACACACACACACACACACACACACGCAAATGAGAGTCTGTGATTTTCAAACTGGCTATTTTGTCATTACGTTTTTCACAAATGCTTAAAACAGTTTAATTTACAATATCACATATCTTAAAGGCACAATTACCTTTGAGTATTGTTGGTCTTTCAGTTACCAAAATACTTGTTTTTCTCCAGAAGACTCAAAGACAACTTTAATCAATAATTTTGAAATGTTTTTGTGTTCATTTTATTTGCCTATGATCTCTTATATGATACGAGTTTAAAATGTTGGACTTGATTTGTTTGAGATGTGAGTACAAGCACTTTCATACTCTCACACAGCAATGAATGAGACCCATGGCATATACTGCTCTTTAGTTGTGCACAGGATGCCTATTGATATTAATGATCTTTTTGCCTGGCCTTAGTGTGATCATTTTGTGTGGCCTGAAGTGGTCATTTTGTTGTGCTTTGCATATTGGTTGTTGCAAAGTATAGTGTGCATATCATTTCCAAATTGCCTAGGAATCTTTAGGGAAGAAAGACAGTACGTAAATTTAAATGATTATTATTGCCTTTAACTTAAATTTTTCTATTGTGAGCTCTCAAAATCATGCATAAAGGAACACAGTAATACAAAGTGCAAATAATTGTGCAGAGAAAGCTCTAGAAAATAACAAGATTTCAAGTCAGCAATTTTGAAATTACTTGTTTAGACATAACTTTAATCCATTGAAAACAAAGCTAGTTAGTTTTCTAATTCAATCGAAAACATCATATGAGGACATGCAGAAGCAGATCATTAAGGAGTAGAAGAGACTATAGGACTTTATCTTATCAGTTGATTTTCCACTGTAGATAAGAGGCTGGAGCTCTCAGTGTAGGCAGCAGATCCTCTGTCTTGCAATCCTTTCTACACTAACTTCCTTTACCTGCCCTGAGGAGGCTGCTGGGGAGCATCTATAGAGCCAACATTGCCCACTTTTCCATTGACAGTGATGGCGGAAGATTCAGGGCACATGAAATAACTACCTTAAAAATTACTTTATTTTCAGTTTTAGTATAAAATCTGGAGGAGTTAAAGTATTGTCACCCAGGAAATAACATGGAAAATGAAGGTGATTAATACAAGTATGTTTATCTAGAATTTCAAACATTCTTACTCCAATGAAAGACTCAGAATTCAGAATTTCAGGTTAAACACACTCAACTCCTCTCTTATGGTGAAAGAAATTCATTTGTAGAGAACTACTGTCTACTGGGGAGCAAGTCAAACCCTATTGCTTAAAAGTGGCTGCTGTACACTTTTCTGAACAGACGTAGTCCCTGATTATGCCAATATAGTTCACAAATATGATTTTTTTTCTGCTTAATTTCTACACCACCAGAGGTTTGAGAGATACTTCTGTCTTTGATTCAGATCTTTTCTATATGCATGTATACATATGCTCCTGTGGCAATACATTTCATAGAAAATAATTACGTTAATTAAACATGAATACTACCAGTACCATGACAGGTAGAGTGTGAATAGTAAATCATGAAGAAAAATGCTATTCCTCTGTGCAAGACATCCACTCAGATAGCCATTTCTTCAGCTTGGAATTACATGCCATTTGAAGACCAACGAACTACTGCCCCTGGTCCATAGCCCTCTATTTTCTGTGCTTTAAAAATGTGATGTCTAGTAGTGATCTTTGCAGGTGGTATGGGTATGTGTGTGGTTTTCTGTGCTCAGATAGCAAGAATTATGGTAGAGGAAAATCTCTTACCAAATGTAAATTATGTGCAAAAACCTCTTTTTAATATTGGTCTGCTGGTGGGGGGTTGCTAACATCCACTTTACAAGCTTTACACTTTACGTTTATAGCAGGCTTTTCCATGTCTGTGAAAAGGGGTCAGGGTAAGGGCTGGTCTCCAGTCTGGCCAAATTTGAGAGTTAATCATCTACATTAGAATGGGATTCTACAGTATGTGAAAAATAACTAAGGAATATGAGAAGTAATCAATATTAAAAACGTTTAGATGGTCCCCTTTCTCCCAAGTAGCAATGCTGATATAATAGAAATTGCTTACAAAATGCCAACACAAACAGCAATTCTGTATGTATCAGAGTTGGGGAAAGAATCACTCAAACTAGGTTTGAGACATTACATAGATAAAACAAAGTTTGACAGAGAGATTTTTTTTCTCTTTTCAATTGACTGCACCAGAATGGTGTGGACACAGGTTGACTAGGAAGACAGATGAAAAGACAAACTTAATAAATTGGTCAATGAGTTGATCTCTTCCTTTTTGGTCTTTGAGGGACAGTCTGCTTTCTGTTAAATCATAGTGTCTGTGTGCAAGTGCAGGGGTGGGGAGGTAGGGTTTGAGGGGAAGGAGAAGGAATGCATTTATGACTGTGGGTATGTGTCTGCACAATATACTTGTACTAAATACTGTAGAATTTCAGCCAAAAGCAAGCTGTCCCGAGATTCCCTCCCTTCAAGGATGAGTGCACTTCATAATAAGGCCCTTTTGGTAGTTGAATAAACACCCGCCTTGGAAGCCATATAAGATGAACCTTATACCAAATCCTCCTGATAACAAATAGTGTTGTAAAGAGAATCCAGTCTTCTATCTACTTAATTAAATAATGTGTGAAGTGTGAATAGGTGTAGTTCCATTCTCATGTTGATGAAAGAAAGCATAGTGAGGCAATACATTTTTTACTGGAATGCACAAGTGTTTAATTTTGTGGATTTGGTTTACGGGAAGAGTAGTCTAGATTCTTGTTTCTCCCCCTTCTTAGAGATTGCAGAAGTTAACTAAATTTTGTTTTCAAGACTGTATTCTTTTAACTAATCCCCTAGTTTGGGAAATGCTGCACCAGCAGTGCTCTTAAGAAAAGATACTTTTATATTTCACCTTATTAGAGAAAAGCCTTAATTGGTTTCAAATATATTTTATATTCACTGTTCTTAATGCTTTAAAAACCAATATCAGTAAGTGAATAAGCTGGGGGATTACTATTTTAAAACTACTATCAGGGGCATTTATAAAGAATGTCTACTCTTTTATTTTACAGAATGGATGAGTGTGAGTGACATCAATTCTAATGGCACTGTGCCACATTGTTACTTTTTATTCCTTTCAAGACTTTTTTGAAAGGGTCACATGTTTGGATTTTTAAGTACTTACTCACAGAAAAAATTTCCACAATTCTGAAGTTCCGTATGTGTCTTTAAAAAGATCTGACAGGTGGGAAAATACGTTATCCTCTTTGGAAAACTGAACTGTTTAACCTGTAACCATTTTCTACGTCTCCATTCTCCTCTTTCTTCTCCTCCCCACTTCCCCCACCACGAAAAAATTTTTTTAAATAAAACCAGAAATGTATGTTTCTACTTTTAGCCTACAGACAATTAACACAACAGCAGCAGCCTGATTTGGGAGCAAGAGAAATATGTGAATGCTAAATACTTCCAAGGGAATAGTCTTTGATTTTATTAAAGAGAAGCACAGCTCATATACTAATTTAAGCAATATTTTCCCTTACCCTTTTCTTTTAAAGGTAAGAAACAAATTTCCAGGGATAACATTAATTTTCTTATTTTCTTGTTGGAAATATAAATGCTTGATTTTTGTAATCTATTTCCCTTTTTTTATGCATGCAGAGAGCCACAGCCATTTAGACAACCAAGGTATGTTTATATGCATATATATAGGTGATTTGCATATTTGACTTTGTTTACACATCTGTAACACCTGTATATTCACTCTTTTCACATCCTACCTCCCTCCACAACCGCTGCATTTTCTATTCTGATCTGGTGAAGGAGAGGGAACTTTTTTGCTTTTACCCCATTAGATATGATTTACTGTTGTTGTTCTTTGGAACCTACCAATTCTTATTTCATGAGAAAGAGAGCTACTGTTGTGAAGGCCTGAGAAAAACTGAAGACAAAGCCACTTTTTTTTTTTTTTTCCAAAGGCCTTGGTTTGAAGCAGGATTAGCAGCAACTCAAAATAAAGGAAGCCCCAGGCAGAAACACCAACATCTCCCGATTTTTAGTGAAAATATTATGTTCATGTTGCAAAAATGTTGATCAGAAAAACCAATTAGGACTTGATTATATTTCAGGAGAAAGAAAAGGAGCAGTAAAGAAAACAAATCTGATAATACATATAAAATATATGAGTAACGTATATTAGTAAAAATACTGATGATAGTGATAAATGTGTATATATATTTTTGTATCTCCTAAAATATCTACATAGAGCTCCATTAAAGAGTTCAGGATACATTGAAAGTTGATATTTGTGTAGTTTTGTGAGAAAAGCTATAACTTTTTAACCAATTCTAATTTTTATAGGATATCAAAAGAGAAGGAAGTTAGTTGGCATGAACTGAAAGAGAACCAAGAGGCTTAAAACTATGGGTTTTGTGCTTGTACATATACCTGTATAGAATAAATATTATTTATAAAGAGTGATATGCCCATGACTATACACACAGCATGTGGCATATTTCATACACAACAATCACGTGTGTGATGCACCATGGAGCTGTAAATTGTTAGGCAATTTGAAAAATACAAGACATCATATGCTGTAATCATTATCTATTCAAATGATTAAATCATTTTGGGTTGTCTAACAAAAACACCTACTTCAGACTATGAATTGAGGGGGGTTTACTGCTGGGAAATTATCATTAAATGTCCTGTTCATTGCTTCATATACACCTACCAAAAATAGATGAATAAGGCATGCCTGTACATACAAAACCTTAAAACAGAACTGGTTCAGATTTGGTCATTTATTCCTGAACTATCACTAAAGGTAACGGTCATTTATTTTATGGAGGGTCTTGTAAAATAAAATAAAACAAATGAAATTGTGTATGGGAGTGGGAAGAAGAGTGTAATCAAACTCCAACCCCCAAAATGTCTCCTTGTATTATGTTTTCCTTCCACCCATACTCAGATAGGAATGGACAGAGTTCAGCATTGTTGGGATAAACAGTTTACCTGTGTTTCTGGGCCTAGGAAGAGCCTTAAGAGGGAGCGTGCTTCTCCTTACCTATTATCGTCATCCCATCCCTCCTCAGGGGAATGAGGGATCAGGTACCAAAAGGGAACCTAGCAGAATGCAGAGGAAGAAGAAGGACGGGTGCAGTGAGGCGAAATGAAAGCCTTATAGAAGACCTGAGCTCAGTTTCAGGAGAGGCAGGTTTGGAGAAAGGTCTATCTACTGGCAAAGAGAGAGAGAGAGAGACTCCCTTTTTTGAAGAACATTAGTAAGATTGCACCTCCTAAAATAAAACCCACCTCGAGCCTTCCCTATGCGGGTTCCCACAACTTGTGCTGTGCTTTGCGTGAGCGTGGGCTCCAGAATAGGCCGTGCCCTGTACGCCAGTGTATTTCAGAGCTGAGCTGAAAGACCGAAAGTCAGAGGAAGGGAATCAAGAGTCAAAACAATGACTAATGATTTATAAGCCGAAGCAAAGCAGAAGTGTTGTTCACCCGGAATGTGCCTCTGTTTAAACACTCCACCTCACACAGCACACAATAAGGCCAGGAGAAGAAAACTTTTTTTTTTTGGAAAAATGTTTTATTTAAACCTTTTTAATCTTTTACAACAATAAAATATTGCGTCAATATAAACCCCTTGACTAAAACTTCACATCAAACATTACAGCGAATTGTTTTCTTTTTGACATCCAACTTATCTGTGAAAGAATTTCCTTTTAAACACAATGCAGAATTTATTGAAAATAAATAATTGTTGGCAACTGCAATAGGCAATTTGAATAAAATAGTTGAAAAAGCAACTCTTAATGAAAATAGCGTTTATTATACATCAGTTACTAAATGAATAAACTAAATGATCTTTCTTTAAATTAATAACTTCAAAAACGTTTAATATACAAAACTGTACAGTTATAAAGTCGGCAGAAATATTTGGGTTAACTCAGGTTCGAACCATAGCAATTAACTGCAAAGAAAAAAAATCGAAACAAACAAAAAACTCCCAACAGTTGTAAAACATGAACTCAATGTGGGGGAAAAAAATAAAATCCCAGAACTAAAACCTAACTACCAACAGAATGCAGAGACTTGACAAAAAAGTAGAAGGATCCAGGATTTGAATTAACACATGCTCTTCGACCTGCAGCTGAGGGAGACACAGTGTGGTGGACCAGAGGCCTGGCAACTCATACTAACGCATCCTCGACAACGGGGCCGGGCTTTCTGGTCCTTAGGTAGTTTGAAGCTTTGTCTACAGCAGCTGCGCCTAAAGGCCGGACTAGACGGCCAGCAGTGGCGTGCAGCGCCCCCAGCCAGGTCTGGCCGGCGGCAGCTGGGTGTTGGGTGCTTGGCCGGCCTCACACGTGTGTGCTCCTTGGGAATGAGGTTCGCCTGTGGACCTGGTGTGTGGATACTAGCTAGCAATAAAGCCACAGCAACTGCATATTTTTGGGATCTCTACACAGCCTAGCGAGGTTTTTTTTTTTTTTTGTACTTTTTGTTTTTGTACATAGTAACACGATACACACAGCTATCTACACACACACGTTTGCACGCGCACGCACACACACACACGCACAGAGACACATACACACAGAGATTTAAAAATATATATATATATATATATATATTTTAAAAGCAGGAACCCAGCCTCCCGGGCGCTCGCTAGCTCGCTGGATCGTCGCTGTGGGCTTCCACCAGCTGTGCTTATCAGAAACGCCGAGACAGCTCCCCACGAGCCCACGCACAGACAGCGGTATATACATGGGGGGAGAGGTGGTACGCGGATGGACCAGAATCCCTGTGACCTTTGCCAATCATTTCATTGTCGTTCTGCACTGAGCAGAGAATGCCTATCCCCCACTCCCTCGCCACCCCTCCCCAAGTGTTTCTCACTCAGAGGGGGCGGTGAACTGGAGGTGAACCGAAATGGGAGGCGCTGGCCCAGTCGCCAGCGTCTCCGGGTCGTGATCTCCAGTGAAAGTAATCGCGTGTGAAGGCAAAGTCTTTCCTCTAGGAGGGCCGAAGTGAGGTCGCGCGGGAGGTCGCCCTAGCGAGGCTGGGGGCCTGGATTTCTGCGCGCAGGAATCCGGGAGTCCGGTGGGTGCGGAGCCCTCCCAGACTGTCAGGCCACCTCTTTGGCCCAGCGTTGCCGCCGAATCCTTCTCAGATACCTGGATCTATGCTGTGGTAGCCTGCGCGGGCTCCACACTTCCAGGAGGGAGGGCAGAAAGCTGCGAAATCGCCGCTGCTACTTCGCACTAGTTTGCAAACCTAATAGGCTTCCCTATTCTGCCCTTCCTAGGCACTCCACCCCGGAAAAAAAATATAACCAATATCATCATCAATAACTCTCTTCGTTGTATCCTCTCCTCCTCATACAGATTTGGGAAGGGGGGTGAGTAGATAGGCATCTCTCTCCCCGCCTATTCCCATTCATCTCCTCCCTTTTCTAAGCAATTAAAAAGCCATCAGCTCAACGAAGTAGTAATAATAATAGCAATAATAACATGGAGTGGTCGATTAGATACAAATTATCTCACAAATATTGTGTACAGATTGTAGTAAAACACCGCAGACATTTAGAAAGGCTATAGAAGTTTTTAAAAATGCAAAACTAGTCTATTGTAAAACAAATTTCACCTGAAATACAGCTGCTATAACCAAGGCGCTGAAAGGTTATTCAGAGGCACACATCTGTCTTCCCAATCCCTCCCCCGCCCCACCCCGCCCCCACGTTATCCCACTCCTTGTTCTTCCTAGAGAGGAGCGACCAAACAAACCTTACTCTGAGTAAACAATATGTATTGATCAGCAGAAAATGCTAAAGGGAACTGTTGCCCGGGGAGCCAGGAATATGAGATCCCAGCTTGGACCGCTTAATATAACTGTGTATCAGCATTGAGAAGCCTGAATGAGAGAGTATGTGTTTCCTTTGTCAACAGAAGTTAGAACCTCTTATGAAAAGGAAAGGAAAGGGAAAAAAAGGAAAGGAAAGGGAAAAAAGGAAAGGAAAGGAAAGGAAAGGAAAGGAAAGGAAAGGAAAGGAAAGGAAGAGATGGAAGGGAAGGGAAGGGGAAAGGAAAGAAAATGAAAGAAAATGAAAGGAAAGGAAAGGAAAGGGAAAAAAGAAGGGAAAGAGAAAGGGGAAAGGAAAGAAAAAAGAAAGGAGGGAAAAGAGAGAGTACGAGAGAGCGAGCGAACGAGAGAGAGAGAGAAATAATAAAGAATGCTAGAATGAAAGGAAGAGAGTGAGAGAGAAAAAGAAATCCGCGCTGCTCCCAGTGCGGCCGGCCGCCTCCTCGCTTCCTCCAGTCAGAGATCATGGCAAGATGTGTCTGTTTTCACGGTGTGCGAATAAACCTCATGCGGCTGCTGATCCCCTGGCGGAGTCATTCTTTTCTCTTTTTGTCTTCGATTACAGAACCAGACACGCACCACTTCTTTCTCCAACTGGAGGCTGTCTGCCAGCGAGGAGATCTCCTGCGCGGCAGGCTTGGGACACTTGAGGAAATGCGTCTCCAGTACGCCCTTGACACTCACCTCGATGGAGGTCCGCTTCTTGCGCTTGCGGCCCTGTGCAGCGATCTTGTCAATGCTGGTCGGGCTCCCTGTGGACGAATCCGCCTCCTCCAGCCACTTGTTCAGCAGCGGCTTCAGCTTGCACATATTTTTGAAGCTCAGCTGCAAGGCCTCGAACCTGCAGATGGTGGTCTGCGAGAACACGTTACCATACAGTGTGCCCAGCGCCAACCCCACGTCGGCCTGCGTGAAGCCCAACTTGATTCTTCTTTGTTTGAATTGTTTGGCGAACTGTTCCAACTCATCAGAGGTTGGCGTCTCCTCGTCGGAGTGATCCTGGCAATGGTGCGAGCCCAGTTCGCCGTGATCCGGGGGCTCTCGGAGCACCGGGTGCAGGCTCTGTGCAGAGGCAGCAGCTGGAGGTGGGGTGAGTCCCCCGTGTTCCAGCATGCCGCTCACGGTGAAACCAGGCTGCGAGTACACGTTGAGGGGTTGGCCGCTTGACGTGATAGACGGGTTCGGTGCTGGGCTCGCCCCCCAGGCGTTGGGATGGTTAGTGTGAGGTGAGTGGTGGGCTACGTGTGGCGAGCGGTGATGGATGATCGCACCCAGTTGCAGGTCTTCGCGCACGGGCTTCACGTCCTGCTGGTCCAGGGGGCTGGTGGCCAGTGTGGAGGACCATGGGCCCCCGTCGCTCAGACTGGTCACCCAGTGATGCCCGAGGGGATGCCCATTGCTGGGAACTCCCTGCAAGTAATCACTTTGGAGAAGTTTCTGAGGGTTGCGGAAAGGACTCCCCTGCTGCATGCCCGCAGAGTCCGCATGGACTAGGGAGGTGGAACTGAGAATGCTGTAGGGATTCGAGGCAGCTGTGGCCATGGTCGGTGAGGATCCCCTACTAGTTATAATGTGGCAAAGGGAGCAGCTTCAGCCTTTGACATCTACGGTGCGGGGGAGCCAAAGACGCTAGCACGGGTTACCGGCACCCACCACGGCCAATCGCAGCGCGTCTCCGCCTGGCCAGGAGTAAGCCCGGCCAATAGCGGTGCGGGAGGTCGGGCTGGCTTTCCAAATTAGGCTGGTGAAGCTCCGGAGTTTCAATGAGACCCAAGCAGGAAGTGAATCAATCTTTCAGCTCCATTGGCTGCCTAGCGCAGAGTGGCGGCCGTACATTTGATTACCACTCCCCCTACCACGGGGTTTACGTTGATGGGGAAAAGATGTGAGGGATGTGTTGTTGGGGGGCAGTCAGGGAGTGAGGTGGAAAATTAAGGTTGTAGAACTCCTTTTTGATTATTTAGATTAATCTAAATAAAGAAAAAGTAAAAAGTTTAAATGTCATGTTGATCTCAGTGAACAGGGATTTTTCAGACTCACTCGGCGGTCTGGGCGGGCTAGTTGTGTGCCTAGGACTGCAAAACAAAACGTCGCTACAAACTTTGAGCAAAGTAACGTCTTCGATTGGACCCTAAACCAATAAAGTTGAAACCAATGATTCCAATAAGAACATTTCAGTTTATTTCATTGCATTAAGAAGCTCGATATCAAGGTCTGAAAGCTTCTAAAAGATATCCTGTTCTTTCAATTTTTCTGAAAAAATTTTTAGGTCACGAAGAACTGAATTATTCTGGGAAAGTAAAATCTAATGTGATACTGACAATATTCAGTTATTTCGAAGTTTGCTTCCCAATCTAGCTGGTCAATTGGAAGGAAACCTTGCTTTCTCACTGCTTCATATCAGTTCCCATCACAGATCTCACAACTTCTGTCAAAGGTTCTGCTTGCTGAAGCGGGCAGCCCTCACACTCACCCAAAACACTCTGCAGACCCACTACGAATAGGTATACAGGAAAACGTTCGTGACCCCGCGTCCCGATGCTATCCCCTAGGAAAATTGTTTTTAACCTTCACCGCTCCCCCATCCTCCTCACCCGCCCCGCATTTAATGTGCCCAGGAAATTCAGAGAGAGAGAAATGGCGGGATGTTTGGCATCAAGTACCGCCCCCACTTCCCCAGTCCCCATCAAGCTTGAATTTGCTTTCAGCTTGAAAAGACAGGACTGCTTTTACATTTTGGATAGAATAAAAGAGGTGAAACACTTGTGCTCCTTCTAAGCTTTTATAAGTTAGGAAAGGACAAATCCGTGTGCTCCACAGCCCGGAGCAAAGGCAGTGCTTGGAAGCAGAGTGGGGAGAAAGGCAAAGATTTAAGATTTGTTCTAGCTGAGAAAAGGCAACACCAGATACCCAACATGGTCTTTGAAGTTAAAAAAATGACCTTTCATTGAATAATTTTGGAGGTAACCTAGCTGTCTAATTATATTTGCACTTACAGAAGACGGCATCAGAGTTCCCTTATTGGTTTGAAATTCCATTAAATATATTGCAAGAGCGCCTAGGTTAAGCTTGATTTAAATTTGCATACATTTTCATATATTTAGCAGAAATAAAAGAAGGCTTGCTGCTACCAGAAAGTCATTAAGGCATTAGTTTCTCTAAGAAGACAGATCTGAAGAATGTGCAAGAAAATGAGAAAAAAATAAAAACAAGGTGAGCTTATTCTGCCATTCCTTTATATAGCTAAAGAGCATCTATTTCCTGTGAAATGAGTAATTTCTTATGAGAGCACAGAGCAATAGGAGCTGATATTGGTAAGTGTAAACGTGTTTATTAGGCATGAAAACCTGGCATCTGATTCAGATCTATTTCTTTTTTTCACTCTTTTTTTTAAGGTAAACACTTAGTAATTATTGGCAGAGAGGATCATTTGCCATCTTACCCCCTCCTCCTGCCCTCTCATTGAAACTGTAGCTTCATTTGCCCACGTCCTATTGTAGAGGCTTATCTGCTTTTAGAAATTGAGTTTTCCTTTCTCTCTCTCTTTCTCTGTCTCTCCCCCCGCCCCCCAGCTCCCCACCTTTTCTGCTAAGGAACTCATTTCTTTACTGCTAACTGTTTGCATCTTCCTTTGCAAGAATGCCATCTCATTTGTGCCTGAAATTCCGTTTCTGGAAGAAACAAGAACTTGTCAAAATCAAACAAAAGTAAAGTTTTTAGGTGCTCTGTTAAGCTGGCCTTTCGAAGATCCATTTGTGAGTCTGTGTGGGCTCAATTTAGAGGTCAGAGGGAAACGCGTTGAAGAAACCTTACGTGCAAAACGATCATGATCATTGCCATGCTGTTTTTGTTGTTGTAGGTTCCCCACCCCCACCTTGCAGCTGCCTTTGGGTGAGAGTTGCTAATCTTAGGCCATTCAGGGGGTTAAGGTAATTATCAAATGATAAGGCTTTTGCATCAAGAAGGGGATCTTTTTTCAATGTTGACTTGCCTGAGTTCTTACAATCAACCTTCCTCTTGCCCATGGCCTCTGCTCCTGGTACCCTATTTTGCCAGCCGCATCAAGTGGTTCAGACCATTTGCCAGAGGCTTGGAGGGGGAGAGGTAAGGAGGGAGATATGATCCCAGGGACAGGTTTTTTACACCCTTACTTTGCAGTTTTTTAATGTAAAAACTCGCTTTTTAATGGAAATAATAGCTTTCGTCAGGAGCACAAACTGTCGTTATCGCCTTTATTTTTCTTTTCTCTCCCTCTCTTTCTTTTCTTTCTTTCTTTCTTTCTTTCTTTCTTTCTTTCTTTCTTTCTTTCTTTCTTTCTTTCATCTTTCTTTCTTCCTTTCTTTCTCTTTCCTTCTTTCTTTTATTTAAAAAAATGTTTCCATGAATATATATAGTGCCTATTGAATTCAGGTCCAATCACATCCTCTATTAACTGTGATAGAATCTTCTCTTGCATATAAGGTGTTTTGTTTTTTGAATAAAATATCTGCATATAGTCAAATCTTCTTGCTGTTCTAACTAATCTGCTGGAGAGGTTTCCTTCGCCCTCTCCTGTCAGTTTAACTTCCCAAGTGTAACAGATGCCGCTCTCAAGCGCTCCTTTCTGCAGCTTCTCTTTATTCAGCTTCACATATTTCTCCCCATGATCTGGGTTTCCATAGAGAGAGGAATAAAAGGGGGGACCATGGTCACAAATCCCCTGCCCCATGCAAAATAAAAGAGCCACATTCAATAGACGACCCGTCTGGACATGGGAGAAAAATAAGTTGATACGAAGCTACTGTTGCAAAGAGCTGGTAACTTATTTTTCATAGACTGCATTTTGCCTTAAACTCTAAGTTACCACTGGCAAGCTTGCTTTCTCATGCAGCTGGGCTACATACACACTTGATGTGCTCCACATCCTGATCTTGAAGCCCAAACCCGGTCCTCAGATCTGCTTCTCCCCACCCCCTCTAGAGCTTTGGTTTGAATAATATAACAATAGCTGTGGAACCTACCGGGTAGGGGCAGTTAAAAGTCGCCCTAGAGAGGAGCCGGGCTTTGAAGTAGACAAACTGTAATTGTAGCGAATCCCCACCTATCTTCAGCAAAGCAGCACAGGTTTCAATTCCTGTGCCAGGCAAGAACCTGGCACAATTTTTATTCCTTGTTAAGTTGCCCTCACACTCCAATTACACACCCCACCTTACCCTTTCCCCTTGCCTTGTTTCTAAGAGGGCAATTCAGATCATTTTTAAAAGAAAGTCAGATTGGCTTTATTTATATATGTTCATTTATTTGTAACTGCAGAGTTTGCGGTGGATTTCCTTCCTCACAAGATTTAGGGACACCAGCTCCTGAACGTCTTCACAGATACCCACTGCCCTTTCTTTCTAAGCAAGGAAAGATTCACAAAAGAAATTAAGCAGATTAGTGTGGTTCAGGTTGTGCTCCTGTGGAAACATCTGAGCACAGCCGCAGCTGGGTAGCCTGCGTCCTGGCTCCTTTGGAAAGTACCCCAGCCATGGGGATTGTGTCTTTTGCAGATTTCATATGTGAGTGTAGATTATGAAGCATTCTCATTATGTGTACAAATTGAGGGTGGGGAGAGGAAGGTGGTTTGGGGCTGAAGCTGGCAGGGGGTCAGGACGGGGAGTAGCGGCGGGGGTTGGAGGGGGTTCAGGAAATAAGTTCAAAAGGCCAGATTTGATTGTGTGCAATATAGCATGAAGCTGCAAATGGCAGGACATGGAACATAGGCATTATCTCAAGATGAAAACTTCACCTTCAACCCAAGTTCACTTTGGAAACAGAACAAGTTAGATGGGGCTTGGTAGGGACAAATGTACATTTTCTTTTTAACACCAGGAGCTCATAAGGGAAGGAAACAATTGAACAGACTTCTCAAAGCAACAGAAAAAAAAAAAAGCTGTTTTCCTGGTTTCTGCATATTGAGCTCATAAGACAGTTCTCGGTGTGAGACTCAGCTGTCCTTCAGAGCACTAGCCCACTGCAGCTCCTCTTATAGTCGCCTTCTTTCTTCTTCTCCTTTTTTCTTTTTCAAAAGCTGCATGGGGTGGGGGGAAGGTAAGGGGCTCCTAATATTCTGGGGAAAAATTTTAAAAAAGAATTTAGATGACATTAGGAGACATTGCCAATACTGATGGTAGGACAGGGCAAAATAGTTCATAGGCATGAACTAATTGAGCTCAAGCTCAATTAGTTCATTTTTTTTTCCAGGTCTCTATTGGCTTTCCTGAACGTAAGAAAAAGAATCTTCAGAGAAAAAGGAAAGAGGAAGAGGGGAGGGGTTGAGTACACACAGTGCTGCAGCAGAAACAGGGAAACTTAAAATACTCCTCATGTAAAATCGAATACAAATACCCCAATCTGTGAGAACCACTAGTCATTTGCTAGCAAAATTGAATGCTGGGGAGAAGTGCTGAGGCATTGTGTGGCAGGGGCCTCTGACAGGATGGTTAGAGGACAGGCTGGGACAATAGAGACCCTCACTACCAAGAGAAAGGATGCTTGCTCCTATAACTGCGTGGGCCAGGTCGTGTCCATCCAGTCTCAGTTTCTCTTTAGGGATCACATTTTTGCCGTTGCAATGTCAGTGGGTGAACCCTAATTTTACAGTATCCCAGAGAAAAGAGCTTTACAGAGACAGAGCTATTGTGTCATACTCAGCATAGCTATCATTTTCCTGGCACCAGGATTTGGGGTGTTTAGGAATCATTGTGCAGTTTTGCACTGCAGACCAAGCCTAGAGTAGAGGAACCCAGCGGATGGTTTTACAAAATATATAACACACGTGGAATTACACTTTTATCTAAAAAAAAAAAAAAAAAGCGGCAGAATGCTTCCAAATTTAAAATGCAATGGTAGTTTTGATTTTCATTTTAATTATTTTTTTAAAGTGAGAAATGGTAGAGGTATTTAAAAACAAACAAAAAAAAATAGTCATAGCTGCGCGATTGATCAGAGGGCGAGTAGAAATCTTTTACTTTAAACCCTGCGCGCATCGGTATTCCAGTCATCAATAAGTCTTCTGGCTGAACATTAGACGCTTTTCTTAAGTCACTATAGTAGTTAATAGAACCTCCCCAAATTGCAAATCACTTCCTTCTTCATGGATGGATTAAGGTTTTAATGTGCAAAATTGTAAGAATGCTTAGGCTCCATTCCTAACTGAGGTCCTGTGTTCCCTGCCACTCTGTCTCCCCGCCCCTTAGTAAATGGTATTTATTTGTCTGAAATGGCGAGCGTTCCACGTCCCTGTGTGGTTATGGGACGACAGGAAGCTTGATTATAGATTGATACATGGGATCCTTCTGGAAATGACTTTTAGTAAGTAATCTGCTCAGTGTCTGGGGCTCACATTACCATTTCAGGGCCCCACAAAGAACAAGAATGTAAGTTTATCACTTTGAAAATGAGCAACCGACCGGATTTAGCCTGCTGTCATTTTTTCAGAAATTTCAATTACTATTATCATTATTTTCCAGGAGGAAAGACTAGAGAAGGGGCTGCTGATGATTATGAAAATAATGTGTAGTGTGTGTGTGTGTGTGTGCGTGTGTATGAGAGGATTGTGGTCCCCCACCCAGCACACACACACACACACACAGAGAGAGAGAGAGAGAGGGAGAGAGAGAAAGTGTTTGGCGAAAAGTCCAATTTGCAAGGACATTTGGGGAACGCATTTTTAACAAGAATATTAATGCTTCCTCTGTTGTGATTGCTGTTGTGTTAGTTCTTCTTTAGTTCTTCTGGGGGAGGGATGTGAGTTTCCTGAGTGGTCTTAAAATTTCCCTTTTCTGTAACTTTTCTTTGGACCGACATCTCTTGCACTTTGCCTCACTATGGATTTGAGGAATCGATTTAGCTCCCCTGCCCAGAGAAGAGTTCCATTCGGTCGGGTATTCCGGTTTCCAGCTGCCTGTGAATACATCAGTCAGGCCATCGTGGGTGTTGTGCGTGCACACACACATTTAATATCCAATAACTTTTTGGAGTCTCTTTTCCAAGTACAAGAGCTCAGGTAGGCAGCAGAACCTAGTCCCTGACTAGTGCTTTGCCCTTGGTGATTCTGCTCCTGGCTCAGGTGGTTGTGACTCCCCCAGCCAGCTCGCTCCCATTCTGGTGTTGCCGCTAACCCAAGTCAGCTAGCTCCATTCTGCCGAGATGCAAAGCCATAAAGAATCAAGGAGCTTCCCCAAAACATCAGACAAGGCATTGGCAGGAGGGGGCGCGATTTGGGCAACAACAGGATCCCTCGCCTTCTGGAGAGCTTGGCTAAAATGCCCAGATATTTCGGAACGGTGGACCTGACCTTAGCCTCCTCGACATACACTGAATAGAGGTGTTGTGGTGGGGGTCGGGAGCATTCTACTGAGATATATTGTTTTAAGATAACTCCGCGGGTGGCAATTCTTTAGGCCAAATGGATTCTATTGCGAAACAGGGCGGCTGGCTAGAGGGGCTCATTTTGACAGCCTTCAGGACTTCATTGCCCCCTAAACCTCCCCAGCCTCTCTTCTATTTGAAGCAGGATCTGAAGGATGGTGGCAAGGTCACTTTCCTTCTGTTGGAGGCGGAGGGAGGGGGCAGGGATCTAGAAGCAAGACACCAAAGTGTCTGTATTAGCCTAGAGCTCCTGGTCCCCCAACCCGACAATAGTGGCCACCTGCTGTTCTTTTGGAGAGCCCTGGGCCTTTTCGGCCTGGCCAAAGGAATATCCTAGTCCCTGGGCAGCCTCTGCTGCTCCGCCAGGAGAGCCCCTCCCAGGTCCAAGGCTCTTTTTGCCCCTTGAACACTACTAAGCCAATTGTCCTGCTCTCTAAACCTGCACCTATGTAAAGGGCTCAAGGTAGTGCTTTCTCAGGAGACAAGGCCCATCTCCTTCCCCAACAAATGATGTGTGTCACCACAGCTCTGCCGCAGTGACGCCCCCCCTCGGGGGATATGCTGGAGGACTAGCACCCCTATTATTCCCCTGGTGTGTTAAAGTGACAGTTGCCCTAAAATATTTTGTTCCAGCAATAAGATGTTAACTCATATAACATTAAGGGAGGAATTTAAACCTGCCTATTCCTCTTCAAAAATAAGAAATTTCATGTTTTTAACAATTGAAGGGGCAAGAAAACCTTAGGCTTCTAAGGAAAGACATTTAGGGCAATCTAAATATCAATACTCAAATGTCTTTGGTACATCCTAAATATTTCTTTTAACTTATTCAAATAATAGTGAAAATGAGGTTTCTGCTTTTCTTCCTCACCTATCCTCTTCTTAATATTTCTACTTTTGGGGAGAGATTGGAATTCTTGTTTGCCAATAAACAATAGTTCAATCACATCTGCTCTCATCTTAACTTTTAAATACAATATTTTTTTCCAGGTGCTTGATGTAAACATTAGGTATGTTACCACCTCTCTTAAACAAATGGATAACTCACATCTTTGCACATGTGGTGAGGGGCAGTGGGTGTGAATTTACAGGGTTGGACCTTTGCATATTGGAGAACAAACCTATTTGAATATAAATTGCATTCAATAATGATCTCAACTCTTGAGTGTGGATCTCAGCTCAGCTGAAGCAGAATCTTAGAGTTGTGGAGGATTGGTTTTCTTTTAACAGCTAGTTGACAGTTTTGTAAAGAACCGAGATTGTCCTATACAGACACCCACATTAGTGATGGAAAGATGCATTTGAGCCCCCCCTACTTTTATTCATCCCTTGGAGCAGAAGAATTGCATTTTCAAACACATTCTGTATGTTTTCAGTAGCATCAAGGGGTCTTAGACATTTTTTTTTTTTTTTTTTTTTTTTACGGAGGATGAAATTAAGTTATAACATGCAAATAGAAACACTTTGGGAAACATAGAATATGTTTGTTTTCCTAAAATTTACTACAAATGGAAAAAAAGTCAAGCTTTCTTAAAACAGTTTTTGTGAGATGATAACTTGCATTATAAATATATTTACACTACTCATTTTATGTCATTAGAATAAGTCTCATCCCACACAATTGAATTTTAAATTCTATTTAATATTCCATCCTACCACATTTTAAAAGGAGGACTATATGTACCATGCTATGAAAGGAAACCAGAATATATTTATTGTTAAGGTATGAAGGATATTGAGGAATAATACAATGAAGTTTGGAATAAAAATATGTTCAGTTAATTTTTACCAGCCTTTACACATTCATTATTAACTCTTCCAAGTACTCATTTGAAATAAAAATTATCTCTGCTATGTATAGCATATCAAGAGTATTATGTCTTTATGGAATAATGCTTACTTTTGTAGGTGATTGTTGAATGTAAATAATGTTCATGAAATAAGCTAACTCAGATGATTCATGGAAGTATGTTAAAAAGATATGTTAAAGTGTTTTAGCTTACATTCATATACTTGGACACTCTGTTTTTAGATATGTTGCAGTATTTCTCATTTGGTGGATCCGCAAACTGCTTTGAAATGACTAGTAGAGTATAAGTAGATTGCAAGTAAACCTAGTGAATTAAGATGATTCTCTATCAGTTTAATTTATGTTTTATAGTTAGTTTAGCATTCTGATTTGATTGCCTTAGTAATGTGAATTGCCTACAGCTGCTGATGATACAGCTTTAATTCTGTTTTAAAGGTCATGTAAACATGTGCCTGTAGCATAAGGAATGCAAATTCAATTCCCTTTTAATGTTTCCTCACATTCACTTCACCGCCTTCACCTAGAAAATTAGTGAGATTTAATATAAAGTATTCTAATGTTATGATTTCATTAAAATCCTTTTTCAATGCTTTACTTTTCCTTTTGCAGGGTAAAGAACTCTTCCTCCGCTTTGCAGTGCATAGCTCATGTAACATACATCACTCATACTGGAGGCAGAAAAACATTTCTGTTATGATCTATTTACTTTTCTGATGCTTTTACTAATAAAGAGCTGAGAACTTCATTTCAGTTTCTCTGTAGCCGCAGGTGAAAAGGACACAAAACAAACTAGATAATATAGCCACATTTTAGATTGCAGTAGACAGAAGCAAAATGTTGTACAGATATGTAGGAGCCTGTAGTCACAAGCATTTTCATAATATAAACACATAATTGAAACTGAACTGTGGCAAACATATAGCAATAGGAAAAAAATATTTAAAATATATGTGACATAGAGAAGAATGCTTTAGTTGTTCCAAATTCATAAGAAAAATATAGAAATCATGGCCTTCAGATTCCATGGCTTAAATATTGTTTGATATGCAGATATTTATTTTTTCATTACTTAAAAAATATATTAATCCCTTGAGATTAATACAAGCCTGTGCCACTAGATTACATTAAAACTTTTAAAATGTACTTTAAGAAATTGAATAAGTCCTTGCAAAATATACAACTGTTAGTAGAAGAGACAGTCATGTGGAAACGAGAAAAATGGGGGATGTAAAATAGCCAAGTTGAAATAAAGTAGAAAGTTTAACCTAATATTCCTGGTGACACCATTGCGCTGTTTTATAATTTATATCTCTGCTCTTCATATGTCTCTAAGCTGGCACATTTTTGCACTGAAACTTAGCCAGATGTCATAATTTCAGATATCTTTTTGCTTAAATTGAACTGGCCAAAGGAATAGAATGTGAAAAATATAGAAGTGGAAAAATATATATGAATACATTTATTTGTTAGCATATTGATTAATATAACAAAAACAAAAATAAAAGCACATATAAATGAAATCGGAATGCAATCATTCTCCAATGTAGCTTAATTTGGTATTGAGGAACTGTAATTCAAAAGTTCAGACCTCAACTTAGATAACTGCTGTTGCATTGTAATAAATGTGTTTTGTTCTGTGTTTGTGTGTTAAAATAGTTACCCACAACACGTGAACAACTATGAATGCCCATTGAGGAAAGGGCTATGGCCATGAACATCTTAGGTGCTGATATAAGTGGTTGATTTTTCATAGTTTACCTCTGGCTTACTGCTCACAGTTTTCAAATACTTCTCTCTCCCTCATTTTCTTCTTGGAGGGCACTCGACATGCAAAGTTTATATGTAAAGCTTTGAGAAAATGCCACATTTTCATTAGCATTCTGGACTCCAGCAATATAATACTGCAGAGATACCTGATTGATGATAAAATCAGCATGGAAGTAGACTCTGTTTTCTGTGATTTTGCCCTCCTGCTTTATGTCAGTACAAGTTACAGATGAAATTGCTTGGAGATAATTTTTTTTTTGTTTTAATTTTGCACAATCTTATTGTTAATGTGTATATATTCTTAGAATGAAAACCACAACTGGAAGAGCTGTGTTACACATAAACTGTACAAATTCCCAGTGTGTTTTGCCTTTGATAGAAGACTTTTAGTCATATTGTTGTTGTCCTGCCTAAGGAAATTTAAATTGTGCAATGATACAGTCCTACATTTTATTTTATTTTTATTTTTATTTTTTTGGAATTTGTCATTTTGAATAATAGATTCAGATGAGCAAGTTTCTAGCTTTTTATTCTGAAAAATATAACAACTCTGCTCATAAAAGTATTTTCTTTTAAACAGAAATGAACTGTAAATAAATTAGGACCCCCCAAACAAAATCACTGCATGGAGGTCTGTGTGTTGTGTCTACGCTGAACACAGGAGGTCTATGTGTTGTGTCACTCATTTGCTTGTATGCGTTTGATATCACCTTAGTCAGATATTGCACTTACAGGTGTCAATTTCAATATAGGTACACATTTTTCCTTGATGGCAATATTAGTACTATTATCTTATCAAAAAGATACAGAGATACAATTGAAAGTTAGCTATTTCATGACTGCATGCTCTCCCACTAAAAGAGCGAACAGTGTTCATGTCTGAGTAGCATGTGTCTCAGGGATAATCCCTACCTGAAATAGCTAAAAATAACATTTAAAAAAAATAAAGCACAAAGAGACAAAAAATGTCAGCATTTACATTTAATCCAGGTATGCTGTAATCCATTTGCAAGGTAGTTAACAGACACGCTTCTTTAAATTTTGTGCACACACACACACACATTCTGAAAAAAATTAGGGTGCTTTTTAATGCAGCTACCCCCCACAATATATTTTCATATTTTTTCCACTGCATTTTATTTCCACAGTTTTCTAATATCCTGTAGCTTCCCCCATTGAATAATGGCACTCACTATTTCTGTTCTGAGAATGAATTATTTGAACACAAACAAGGTACATAGAAGCATTTTGCGGCTGAATCTATTAATTTTTATCCTTATCACTGCTTGGCTTTAAATATAAAGAGTGTTAAATGACTTTATTAAGTTTAAAATAGCATTACAAAGCACCTGTGGTAGTCTCTTATCAAATCTCTATATAGTAACAATGATGGAAATTTGTTGTTATAACTATTCAGAGAAAGTTTACAATTTACTTAAAATCAACTTAACTAGAATAACTGAGAGAAATAATGTGCTTGAGACAATGAGCCACAATTCGATATTTCCTAATAATGTTATGTTCTTGCATGTTCTACTATGTGTTTTTCTTCGTTATCTTCTTATATCTGAAGTTCTATTCCCACCCCTCTTCCCTCCACCCCATGTATTTGATCATCTCTTCAAGTCCCTTGGCTGAACCAATCTCTTTTCATGCAAGGATAAAAAGAGAAGAACTTCAAAGTAGGTTCAGGTAATTAACAGCTGAGGGGAATATAATCTAAACCATAGGCCCTGCTTTGCACCCAGGCTGGCTCTCTGAGCCAGCCGGCAAGGGAGTGCCTATTCCCTATAGCATCTAAATCTGCTTCCTCTGAACAGCTCTGCCAGGCCTCTAGTTATCACATCTGCATTTCAAACACCGTGGCTCTGGCATTAATTATTAATTAGCCTACAGTCACCCTAGAGGATTCAAGTTCCAGTCTGCACATACTTATTCATTGACCTCTATCTTAGTTTTTGTTGGGGTGTGGGGGGATCTCAGTAGAATGCTTAATAATGTTCTTTCTCTTAGACCTTCTGCTCTAGTTTCATGAAGAGAAAACAGTATATTTTTCCAAGTGGGAATAATCACAGAGTGGCCCCCAAATTTGTTTACAATAAAATACTTTGTGAAAAATTGAGGGACATAGAAGGAATAAAATCATTTTTAGACAGTATTGAGTGTAGAAAGTTTCTTTTTAATATTTTACCAATTGACTGATTGTAGTTTCCTCAAACTGGGAGATAACAATCATGGGAGAAAGCCAAATAATTCCTTAGTTCTCAGTGCAAGCAACTGCAGAGCTTGTAAAGTGAACTAGATTCCATCCTTGGATAATACGTATGTATAATCAATGATACCTATAGTGGTAGGTGCTGCTGAAAGCAGGAATGCCCAACAAATCTATAAACAAAACGATTTTTAAAGAGATAAATATTCTCATTTTTTGTTTATTTCAAAAAGAAATTTAAAGAAGCTCCTTTCTTACCAGCAAACATTGTGATGTGTACTAAACTATTATGCTATTCGTGACAAACCTTCGGGCCTAAATGTGAAAGCCTTTACAGAGTACTATAAAGGTTAACTGAGTCAGCTGAGCCCTGCTATTGACTAAATGACCTTAAATCTCATGTCATCTCTGAGACTCTGACTTCCCTTTAGGAAAATGAGGGTAACATTAGACCCTACCTCATGGAATTGTTATGAGAATTAAATGACATAACGCATAAAATAGTTCATCATAGTGCCTGACGTATATAAATGCTCAATTAGTGTCAATAATTGTAAAAAAAACTTGTTCCATTATTTTGTTGAGAGGATTTGAGAGTTTTTCTTATTTTTTTATTTAAATATCAATTCCTCTCCAAAATAAATGAATAAATGTCAATTCCACGCTTCATGTTCTTCACAACGTGGGGTTTTTGAACAACCGTGTGTGAGCACAGCCCCTGCTGTCCTACTCCTAAGTTATTTTTACTAGTGCCCCTATTACCATTCAGTTGCCATCATAATCACCCTCTTCTTCACCCCAAAATCCTTTTTTCTTGCTTTGTTTTCTGGCAGTTCTTCTGGAATCTAACCATCTCTGGTGCAAATCTTTCTCCCTAATATAGGAACCCCTGTGGAGCTTTTCCAAACATGTCAACTTTTGTCTTTGACCTGTTGAGTTCCCTCTGGAACCACAGTCTTCTTAAGCTGGTGGGATTGGGGGAGGGGTCTTGTCACCTGTGCCAAGACTGGGAATGTGGTTGCAATACTGATGTAGAAAATAACAATCCCACAATTCACATTTATCATTTTGGTAATTTTCCCTGTATTATTTTCTTTGGTTTTAAATATCTATAAATATGATTGTGATACTGCTTTATAAGCAATTTCATGTGCTTTTCTTTTTCAACATGACATTATATTACATGATTTCCCTATGTCATTGCAAACTCTTACTATTAATATTTTTTAAAGGTATGTTATTTCATATTAAAAGTGTAACATAATTTACATAAACATTCCTTTTTGTTGACTTTTCAAATATTACGAATACAGTGTAATTTATATTTGAACACAAATGTATTTGTAAAATGTTTTATGACCTTTTTTGGTACTTAGTTTCAGTCTATGGACACACACACACACACACACACACATCTTATTTTTTTTTATCTCACACATTAGCGATCCCTAGGATTGTGTCATGTGCAAATTAAAGACCCTTCTATATCTTGGTCCACATTGAAAATAATGTTGAAAAGGATAAGGCAAAAGAGAGAGTCAAAGTTTTACCACTTGAGATTTTGGTCAGGTTTACAAACTTGTATATCAAATTATATATCCTTTAGCATCCAGCAGAAATGTATCTTTATTTCTACCACGTGAAACCCATGGGATTTTGAACATCAAAAGACACGTTAGATCAGTGATCCCCAACCTTTTTGGCACCAGGGACCAGTTTCAAGGAAGATGATTTTTCCACAGACAGGTGCTGGGGACAGTTTCAGGATGAAACAGTTCCACCTCAAATCATCGGGCATTAGTTACATTCTCATAAGGAGTGTGCAACCTAGATTCCCTTGCACGTACAGTTCACAATAGAGTTTGCACTTCTATGAGAATCCAATGCCCCTGCTGATCTGACAGGAGGGGGAGCTCAGGCGGCCATCTTCTCTTGCCCGCTGCTCATCTCCTCCTGTGTCACCTGGTTCCTAAGAGGGCACAGACCAGTACTGGTCCCCAGCCCACTGGCTGGGTACCCCTGCTTTAGATGATTATACAGTCCAGGACCTTAACATAAAATTTTGAATGATTGTTAAAAGGCCGCCACATCTGTACCAGTTCCACCTGAATTTTATAAGACAAAGAAATGGGGTTGGTTCAGGCCGGGCGCGGTGGCTCACGCCTGTAATCCCAGCACTTTGGGAGGCCGAGGTGGGCGCATCACGAGGTCAGGAGATCGAGACCACGGTGAAACCCCGTCTCTACTAAAAATACAAAAAAATCAGCCGGGCGTGGTGGCGGGCGCCTGTAGTCCCAGCTACTCGGAGAGGCTGAGGCAGGAGAATGGCGTGAACCCGGGAGGCGGAGCTTGCAGTGAGCCGAGATTGCGCCACTGAGCCACAGCCTGGGCGACAGAGGGAGACTCCGTCTCAAAAAAAAAGAAAAAACAAAGAAATGGGGTTGGTTCAATATAACTTGTTTTTAGTGAATCTATAATGGCTTCTAATGAACATCCTTGGATATTTTTAGGTTCTTACAAAAGTTTTTAATAATAAATTAGAGAATTATGGGGGACATTAATGTTAAACTTATTGGTCTATATTTTGTAGAATCTATCATTCCCCCCTTGTTGAGATTTAGTTGTTCTCTGTCAATTGGCTAGCTCTTACTTAAAGCAATAATATGCCAAAATTGCAGAATTATAGTTTTGTATTGCAAATCAGCAATGATGTTGTGCAGTAAAAATATTATAGAGATAGCAATAAAAATTAAATGTACAAGAATCATTATCTCCTCCAGTCAAGGTACTATAGCAGGAGGTTTATAAAGCATGTGTAGAAATAGAAGTGGGTGAACCACGATTAGACTAGATGACTTTTAAGATATTCAGTACTCAGATGCTCTAAAAGACATTTACTAAAATTATTCTAAGACTAAGATATGCTAATTAACCGATTATAAATTGTTGAAAATGAATTTCAGGGTTTTCTCTTTAGAGATGTTTTAAATGACAAATTTAGGTGTCATCAAAAAATAAATTATTTTTATTCACTATTTTAAAGTAGTAGTATTTACTATATAAAGTTCAAATTGTGAGATAATCATATAGTCCAAATAACTCAAATGCATTTTTAAAAGCAATTTAAAACTTTACCCCAATAGAATTTTAAATTGTTTTAGCAAAAACTGGAAATATATACAAGTATATATAAGTGCGAATTGAGATACTGATGGAGATGATGAACTGAGATTCTAAATTACTCAGAAAAAATGCCTTGTGTGGATGAACTAAAATGATAGGACATTATCTACAAGTGGCAAAAGAATCAATGGTTTAAGAAGTGAAGCCTTTAAGATGATTAATAAAAACTTATGTGATTAAATTGTTGTGTAAAGTAAAATGAATGGATATGTGACTGACCATATAAATAACTGCTGCACTATGTTATCTATTATTTTTAAGTAGTAAACAGGAACTTTTATGATAGAAGAAGTCCAAGATTTGGAATGAATCATATTTGGGTTCAAATCTCATCTCTACTCCTCCTTCGATGTATGAGAAAATCATTAAAACTCTCTACACCTCAGTTTTTTTTTTAATTTGTGAGATGGAGATAACAAAATAATATAGCTTGCTGGTTTATCTTAATAATTAAATTTTAAAAATCTGAATAGTTTTTAGATCTGTGCATGACACATGGCAGAGATTTCAGCAAAAGGGAATTATTTTTATTGCTATAACTTTTTCTGTGTAAATGTGTATTTGACAGATACAAATTTTATCTCTGAATGGCCCAAAAAAGCCTTTAAAAATTTATCAATTTGGATTGAAACATTTATATTGCTTTCTCTCATTCTTTCAGTGAGCTATAGTGAACATAGCTGATATGTTTCTTAATGGTCCTGGGTAATCACAAGGAATTATCATGTCTTTGCTCTTCTCTCATGTGGCAACGACCTTGGCCTGCTAATTTATTAAGAGCTGTGTTTGTCCCATTTCTTAAATTGTTCTAAGCTGTGCATTTTCAGATCTTTATCTGATTTTTCCAGTTTTTTTTCTTTTTAAGTTCAACTTTCATAGTTAAAAGATGCTGTGAATATACCTGCCTGTAGTAACCTCGACCTCATTTTCTTTCCCCTTTTTCTCTAACCTGCTGTAGGCTCAGAAAACAATAACAGCAGCCTATCTACATTGTGCTTTACAGTCTACAGTGTGCATTCATTTTTAACACTTTGGACTGAACATTTGACACTTTGGAGTGAATAGATATAATAATCCTCAGTTTACAGGTGGGAAAATGAAGGCACAGAAAAGGTAAGAGATGTGCTCAAGGTTTTACAACTCAGATTCAAACCAATCCTTTTGACTAAAGACTTCATAAAATGTATTTTGACTAATCAGAGAACTTATCTTTACATTTGTATTGCTAATTATAACCCACATACCATATATAAAAAAATAAAAGTACAACTTGGAAACAACTGTAAAGCAACCCCCATGTAATTCTTTAGGGAAAGAAACAAAACACTCTCAACATCCGTGTACAATTTCTTAAATATAGCCCTCTCCTCCACTAAAAGTAACCCTCTTCTGACTTCCATGGTTTGCTTTGTAGTTTTTCCACCCGTGTTCTGAAATAACAGTTCAGTTTTGCCTATTTTTGAATGTTATTTAAATGAAATCATACAGTATGTGCTATTTTAAAACTGGCTGCTTTTGATAAATATAATATGAGTGTGTGTCATCCACATTGTAGCATTAGTTGTAGTTCATTAACACTTCTGCATAGTATTTCATTGTGTGAATACACTATAATTTATCCCTTTGTATTGTTGGTGGATATTTGTGTTGCTTCTAGTTTTTGCTCTAAGGAATGCTGCTATGAGCATTTTTGCACATGGATCTTTTACACATAACTTATATTTCTGTAAGGCATATATATCTAATATTGGAATGTTGTGTTGTAAGATATCTCCAATTTTGCTAGATTACTCCAAATTTTTTTCCAAAATGATTGATCATATCAATTAACAGCCTTTTATTCCACACTCATTCAGAATATGAGACTTCTCATTGTTTCATTTTATCTTTCCTTTTTTGGGACATTCCTGCCGTCATTTGCGCATATATTGGGTTGTCTTACTTTTTCATATTACATCTTTGTAGTAATGCTTTCTGTGTCCTTGGAAGGATCCCTTTGTTGGTTATATTTTTTCAACTATATTCTCCCATCCTGTGACTTACCTTTTACATTTTTTAATAGTTCTTTAAATGAAAACAAATTCTTAATTTAAAAAGTCAAATTTATTCATCTTTCCCCTTATAGTTAGTGCTTCTTATGAAATTAAGAAATATTTTGTCCTGAGAGCATAAATGTATTTGTTTTTTGAGACAGAGCTTTGCTCTGTCACCCAGGCTGGAATGCAGGGGCACGATTAGGCTCACTGCAGCCTCAACCTCCCAGGCTCAAGCACTTCGGCCTCCCAAAGTGCTGGGATTACAGGAATAAACCACCGTGCCTGGCTGATAAGATATTATTTTATTATCTGAAAGCTTTGTTGTTTTGTGTTTCAAACACAGGTCTATAATCCGCCTGGATTAATTTTTGTGACCATGCGATGTAGGGCTCCAATTTTATTTTTACCTATATGGGAAACTTGTTTCACCATTATTTATTGAAAAGACTGATTTACTTTGTTAATGTTGTATAAATCAAGGGATCTTACATGCATTTGTCTGTTTCAAGGTTTTCAATTATCTCTCATTTGGTCTATATATAAATCTGTGCAATTGCCATATTCTTTTTTTTTTTTTTTTCCTGAGAAAGGGTCTTGCTGTGTTACCCAGGCTGGAGTGCAGTGGCGTGATCATGGCTCACTGTAACCTCAGCCTCCTGAGCTCAAGAGATTCCCCCCATCTCAGCCTCCTGAGTGGCTGGGACTACAGGCGCATACTACCATGCCTGGCTAATTGTATTTTTTTGTAGAGATGAGGTTCTGCCATATTGCCCAGGCTGATCTTAAACTCCTAAACTCAAGCTATCTTCCAGCCTCCTCTTCCCAAAGTTCTAAGGTTACAGGCATGAGCCACCGTGCCCAGACCATACATTTTATTACTATAATTTTATAATTTTGTAAATAAATTTGCTAAAATTTGTTTTTTCTCCAAGAATATCTTTTCTACTTTTAGATTTTTGTGTTTCCATATAAATGTTAAAATAATCTTGTCAATTTAGAAAAAAGCCCATTGAGATATTAATGGAGAGTTCATTGAATTTATTCATTTTTTGACCATACGGGGTCTTCTAATCCGTAAACATGACATCTCTCTCTCTCTCTCTCTCTCTGTTAATAAAGTTTTATATCTTTCTATAGAAATCTTGTTCATTATTTTGTCATGTTTTGTATAGGGCACCCTTTTACAAATATCACTTTATAAACATTTGTTGCTGTTGTATAGCGATATGATAGATTTTGCAGTTGGTTGTTTAGTTTCCCTCAACCTTGCTAAGCTCTTTAATTAATTTTAATATTTTATATATAGATTTTGTTAGATTTTCCAGGAACGCAAACATACAACTTAAAATAATAAGTTTTATCTATTTGCTTCATATCTAGGAAATATTAGATTTTTTCATCTATTCATTACTCCTGTGCAATAGGATTATACAACCCAGAACATTGTCATATGACTTGCTTGTGCATCCTTTTCCACCCGCCAGTACGTATGAGAGGGCTATACTTTCTGCATCAATGACTTGACCATTTGAAATGTAACATGGTTTGGGTGATATCATGTGAATGAATATAGTGTGTGCCATGTTTGAACACAGGATTTAACTGCTATCCTGTAGATTGGTTTAGACTATTTTGCACCTGTATGTCCTCTGTCTGAGGAAGAACATAACTCGAATGGGGCTGGTGCTTTACCTGGGGCTAAGAATAAGAAGACATGTGAAGCTAAGCACAGCTGTGTACAACTGCAATCAACCCGCAAACTTCATGTCATGTAAGCGCTTTTACTTTTGCAGAGTTATTAAGCTATTGTCTTTCTGCTCTAAATTTACCCTTCTATTCTCTGCTCTGTGGGACTGAGGTGAAGCTCAGCATAGCACATTTTTTCTTTGCAACTTGGTTCTGCATTATATTCTTCAAGAGTGGCCCTTAGGAAGAGATTTTCCTGTTGGAGATGTGGGGGAAGGAATTTGTTCTTTCTTCCTTGCTTCCTGTTTCACTCCAGCAATGGCTCTTCACCCCAGCAGTGACATTTGGTTTCAATAGCAGTTGGTTCCAATGTCCAGCATTTCCCAACACTCCCAGATCCAACCCCATTAGAAATACTTGGAGGTATTAACGCAAACTGGAGATATTACCTGTGGCTTATTTTCAGAGGTCTGAGTCCCTGATCCATGAGATCCCTTTCCAAGCTCCTGAATACCATCACTAGTCAGGCAGCATCCTCTCATAGAGGATTTCTCAAGTCTTTTTCTCCAAGCTTCTAGGTTCTGGTAACTCTAATCTCTTTCCTTTGTCTCTCTAGGTCTAGGGGTGGTATCTGTTTCTGCAGTTGCTCTCTTGTTACCACAGTGTTTGCAACACCCTTTTCAGTCTTCTGCCACCTATTTATATAACTCACATTATTAACTTATCTCTGCAAAATGGACCATTTTCTTGAGTTACTGCACTGGCTAAGACCTTTAGAACAATGTGTCTTTGTCTTGTTCCCTATCTCGAATTGAAAGTATTCAACATGTCATCATTAAGTAAGATTTTGCAGTAGATTTTTCTGCTTTACATTTATAAAAAAAATCAAGGAGTTTCCTTTTTATTCCTTGTTTTCCAGAAAGCTTTATCATTAAAGAAAGTTGATTTTACAAAAAAAATTCCATGTATTTAAATAATCCTGTGAATTTTCTTCTTTAGTCTGATATTGTGAGTTTCTGAGTATTAAATCAACACAGAATCCCTTGGATAAAACCAACTTGGCCCTGACATATTATTACTTTTACATATTGTGAAAACTATTTTGCAAATATTTTGTTTGGGATTTTTTAATTTAATTTTTTATTAAGGTAAAATATACATATGAAATTTACCATCTTAAAAATTTTAAGCATACAGTTCAGTGGTAATAATTACATTTACATTCTTTTTTTCTTCTTCTTCTCTCTTCTCCCCACCCTTACCAGTCTCAGGTAACCACCAGCTTACTCTCTGTCTTCATGAGATCCACATTTTTCGCTCCCACAAATGAGTGAGAACATGTGATATTTATCTTTGTGTTTGGCCTATTTCATTTAACATAATGGCTTCCAGTTTAATCCATGTTGTTGCAAATAAAATAATTTCATTTTTAATGGATGAATAATATTACATTGTGTATATATTCCAAATTTTATTTATTCATTCATCCATCGATGGGTACTTAGATTGATTTCATATTTTGGCTATGTGAATAGTGCTGCAATAATGATGGAAGTGCAGCTATCTCTTCATTATATTGATTTCCTTTGGGCATACATCCAGTACTGGAATTGCCGGATCATACAGTAGTACTATGTCACTTTTTGAGGAACTTCCATACTGTTTTCCATAGTGGTTGTACTAAATTACATTTCCACTAACAGTTTATCAGAGTTTCCGTTTCTCCACATCCTCACCAGCATCTGTTATTGCCTATATTTTTGATATAAGCCATTTTAACAGAAGTGAGATGATAGCTCATTGTGATTTTGACTTGCATTCCTCTGGTGATTAGTGATGTTGAACATTTTTTCGTATACCTGATGGTCATTTGTATGTTTTCTTTTGAGAAATGTCTGTTCAGATCTTTTGCTCATTTTTAAACTGGAGTATTTGGTTTTTACTATTGAGTTGTTTGAGCTCCTTATATATTCTGGCTATTAATCCCTTGTCAAATGAATAGTTTGCAAATATTTTCTACCGCTCTGTGAGTTGTCTCTTTACTTTGTTGATTGTTTCCTTTGCTGTGTAGAAGCTTCTTAGGTCAATGCAATCCTATTTTTTTTTTTTACTTTAATTGCCTGTGTTTTTGAGGTCTTAACACACACACACACACAAAATCTTTTCTCTGACTAATGTCCTATAGCAATTCCCCAAAGGTTTTGTCTAGTAGTTTCATAGTTCCACGTCTTAGATTTAAATCTGTAATGAATTATGATTTCATTTCTGTGTTTGGTGAGAGACAGGGTCCTATTTTCATTCTTCCACATATACTTATCCAGCTTTCCCAACATTAGTGACATTGGCCTATTGTTTTTGTTGTTGTTGTGTCTTTGTCTGGTTTCAGTATCAGGGTAATGCTGACCTTGTAGAATGAGTCTGTAAGTATTCCCTCTGCTTCCAATTTTTTTTAAAGAATTTGAGTAGAATTGGCATAAGTTCTTTAAATGTTTGGTAGATTTTGACAGTGAAGCCATCAAGGCCTGAGGTTTTCTTTGATGGGAGACTTTTTATTATGGCTTCGATCTCATTTCTTGTTATTTGTTTGTCAAAGTTTTCTCTTTCTTCCCGGTTCAGTGTTGATAGGTTGTATGTGTCCAGAACTTTATCCATTTTTTTTTCTAGGATTTCCAATTTGTTGTCATATAGTTGTTCAAAATATTCTCTAGTGATTCTTTGTATTTCTAAGAGTTCAGTTGTTATGCTTCCCTTTTTGTTGTTTGTGATTTTATTTATTTGGGTCGTCTCTCTTTTTGCTTGGATAGTCTAGCTAGAGGTTTGTTTATTTTGTTGATCTTTTCAAAAAAATCAACTTTTCATTCTATTGATCTATATTTTTGTTTTAGTCACCCTTTCATTGATTTATTCTCTGGTCTTTATTATGACTTTCCTTCTTCTAATTGTGGGGTCATTTCGTTCTTGCTTTTCTAGTTTTTGAGGTGCATCACTAGGTTGTTTATCTGAAGTCTTGCTACCTTTTTTACATAAGTGTTTATTGCTATAAACTTCCTTCTTAGTACTGCTTTTGCCATATCCCACAAATTTTAGTATTTCCATTTTCATTTGTTTTGAAAAATGTTAATTTTCTTCTTATTTTCTTCACTGACTCATTCATCATTCAAGAGCATGTTGTATCATTCACATGTGTTTGTGTATTTTTTGAGGTTCCTCTTGTTTCTCTTGGAATTTATTTCTAGTTTTATTTCATTGTGGTCAGAAAAGATACCTAATATGACTTCTATTTTTTTTAAAAAAATTATTCAGACTTGTTTTGTGGCCTAAGATATGGTGTGTTCTGGAGAATGTTCATGTACTGATGAAAAGAATGTGTATTCTGCGGCAGCTGGGTGAAAACTCTGTAAATATCATTTAGCCTTATTATATCTAGTGTGTGTAGTTTAAATGTTCTGTTTCTTTGTTGATTTTCTATCTGGAGGATCTGTTCATTACTGAGATTGGGGTGTTAAAGTTGCCAATTATTATTGTACTGCAACTTATCTCTTCCTTTACATATATTGATGTTTGTTTTATATACTTGGGAGAGCTCCAGTATTGGGTTCATAGCTATTTATATTTGTTATATCATCTTGCTGAATTGACCCCTTTATTATTATATAGTGACCTTCTTTGTCTTTTTCTACAATCTTGGATTTGTAGCCTATTTATCTGATATAAATATAGCCACTTCAGCTCTTTTTCAGTTTCCACTTGCATGGAATATGTTTTTCTACACTTTCACTTTCAGTCCATGTTTGCCTTTGTAAGTGAAGTATGTTTCTTTAAGGCAGCATATAGTCAGGTCGTTCTTTATCCATTCAGCTTTGTAATTGGATAATTGAGACTGTTTACATTCAGCATTATTATTGCTAAGTAAGAACTTACTATTGTCATTTTGTTGCCTGTTTTCCAGTTATTTTGGGACTCCTCTCTTTCTTCCTTTCTTACTATGTTCTTTTGTAGTTAAGTAATTTTCTCTGGTAGTATGTTTTAATTTGTTGCTTTTATTTGTAGTGAACCTATCATAGCTTTTAGTGCTGTGGTTTCTAGGAGGTTTACAAAACCAGTTTATGGATTTAACAGGTTATTTTTAAAGAGATGAAAACTTATCTTAGGTCACAAATATAGAAATAGAAACAAAGGCAAAACACACACAACAAATTCTACACTTTATTTCCATATCATCCATATTTTGACTTTTAGGTGTCTCAATTTATGTATTTTACAATACCTGTATCTTAACAGGCTTCCATAGCTATGATTTTTTTGGTAGATTCTCTTTTGGACTTTATAATAGAGTTACAAGTGGACTGCACAATACTCTACAGTAATAGAGTATTCTTGGCTTGTCCAAGTACTTAATTTTACCAGTGGGTTTTATGCCTTCAAATGTTTTTTCTGACTTTCTTTTTTTGCATGTTAGTAGTTTTGATTTTTGTTAGGTTGAAGAACTCCCTTTAGCATTTCATGTAAGATGGGTCTGGTGGTGGTGAAATATCTTACGTACTTAGATATTGTTTTCTGTGAAAGATTTTATCTCTTCTTCATATTTGAAGGGTAATTTTGTTTAGTACATTATTCTTGGATAGTGTGTTTTTTCTTTAAGCACCTTGAAAATGAAACATCATACAACTCCCTACTGGCCTGTATGATTTTTCTTGAGAAGGCTGTTGCCAGATGAATTGGAACTACTTAGCATGTTATTTGCTTGTTTTCTCTTGCTGCTTTTAGGATCCTCTATTTGTTCTTGTCCCTTGAAAGTTTGATTATTATATACCTGGGGGTTGTCTTATTTAAGTTGAATCTATTTGGTGTTCTCAGACTTTCCTATATCTGAATATTTATATTTTTTCAAGTTTTGAATAGTTTTCTGTTAGTATTTCTTTTATTAAGCTTTCTATCCCTTCATCTTGCTCAGATTCCTCTTTAACACCAATTCTTAGATATGGTCTTTTGAAGTATTTTCTATTAATATATCTTGTAGACATCTTCGGTTTTTTTTTTTTTCATTCTTTTTTTTTTTCCCTCTCACGGTGCATTGTCAAATAGATGGCCTTTGAAGTCCCTGAATTTTTTCCTTTGCTTGATATGTTCTCCTGTATGTAGCCTCTAACTTGTTTTTCAGTTTAGCAAATATATTTCTCAGCTCTAAGATTTATACGTTTGATTTTTTAAATTATTTCAACATTTTTGGTAAATTTATCTAATAAATTTCTGAGTTGGTTTTCTGTGTTGAAGACCACTGAGTTTCATTAAAAATCCTATTTTTTTGGTGGGGTTTATTTTTTAATTTATTTTTTATTTCAATGGTTTTTGGGAACAAGCGGTTTTTGTTTACATGGATAAGTTCTTTATTGGTGACTTCTGAGATTTTGTTGCACCGATCACCCAAGCAGTGTACACTGTACTCAGTGTGTAGTCTTTTATCGCTCACCATCTTCAACCCTTCCCCATGAATCCCCAACGTCCATTATATTATTCTTCACAAAACAGTAAAGGCATCCGAATTGATAAAAAGAAAGTTAAATTGTTGCTGTTTGCTTAAAACCCCAGAAAACCCTCATACCTCTACAAATACATGGAAATTAAATAATCTCCTCCTGAATGATCTTTGGGTCAGCAATGAAATAAAAATGAAAATTTAAAAAATTATTTGAACTGAACGATAGTAGTGACACAACCTATGAAAACTTCTGGGATACAGTAAAAGCTGTGCTAAGAAGAAAGTTCATAGCATTAAACACCTACATCCAAAAGTCTGAAAGGGCACAAATAGGCAATCTAAGTTCACACCTCAAGGAACTAGAGAAACAAGAACAAACCAAACCCAAACCCAGCAGAAGAAAAGAAATAACTAAGATCAGAGCAGAACTAAATGGAATTGAGACAAAAAATACAAAAGATGAATAAAACAAAAGCTGATCCTTTGAAAAGATAAACACAATTGATAGACCATTAGTGAAATTAATCAAGAAAAGAAGAAAGAAGATCCAAATAAGCTCAATTAGAAATGAAATGGGAGATATTACAACAGATACCACATAAATAAAAAGGATTATTAAAGGCTACTATGAACACCTTTACATACACAAACTAGGAGATAGATAAATTCCTTGAAATATACCTTTCCAGATTAAACCAGGAAAAAATAAAAACTCTGAACAGACCAATAACAAAAAGTGAGATTGAAATGTTAATTAAAAAATGGCCAAAAAAATCCAGGACCAGACACATTGACAGCTGAATTCTGCCAAACATTCAAAGGAGAATTGGTATCAATCCTGCTTAAACTATTCCAAAAGATAGAGAAAGAAGGAATCCTCCTTAAATCACTCCATGAAGCCAGTATCACCCTAATACTCAAACCAGGAAAGGACATAACAAAAAAAGAAAACTACAGACCAATATCTCTGAAGAACTTAGATGCAAAATTCCTCAACAAAACATTAGCTAACCGGATCCAAAAGCATATAAAAGAATTATCCACCATGATCAAGTGGGTTTCATACCAGGGATGCAGGGATTGTTTAACACATACAAGTCAATAAATGTGATACACCACATAAACAGAATTAAGAGCAAAATCATATGACCATGTTAGTAGACACAGAAAAAACATTTGACAAGATCCAACATCCCTTTATGATTAAACCCCTCAGCAAAATTGGCATCAAAGGAGCATACCTCGAGATAATAAAAGCCATCTATGACAAATCCACAGCCAACATTATACTGATCAGGGAAAAGTTGTAAGCATTTTCTCTGAGAACTGGAACGAGACAAGGATGCCAATTTTCACCACTTCTGTCGAAGTCCTAGTCAGAGCAATCAGACAAGAGAAAGATATAAAGGACATCTAAATTGGTAAAAAGGAAGTCAAACTGTCGCTGTTCCCAATGATATGATTGTATACCTAGAAAACCTTAAAGACTCGTCTAAAAAACTCCTCAATCTGATAAGTGAATTCAGTAAAGTTTTGGGATACAATATCCACGTACACAAATCAGTAGCACTGCTATATATCAACAATGACCAAGCCGAGAATCAAGTCAAGAACTCAACCCCTTTTACAACAGCTGCAAACAAACAAACAAAACAAAACAAACAAACAAACAAAAAACTATTTTGAATTCTTGGTCAGAGTGCTCACAGATTGCTGCTTAGTTAGGGTAAGTAACTGGATTTTTGCTTTGTCCCTTTGTGGCAGTCAGGTTTCCTGTTCGTGGTTGTTTCTTGTAGGTATATGTCTATATCTTTTCATTAAATGATTAACTGGTAATTTATGTCCGTTTTCTCTGTACAGATTTTACAAAAAAATCGGCAATATTTGCTTAGTAAATATTTACTGCTCAGCTGCTTTGTCCTTTTCACCTCTAGGTCACACCTTAAGCCCAGTTTCACTTTGGCTCTAGTAAATGATAGAAGTGCTGCCTGTCCAGAATAGGAGAGATCTAATGGGATTATACAAGCAGTGTGGGAAGACGGGCTAAGGAAGGGTTTGCACCCAAGAGACTGGTGAAATGTACCTTATACAGCTTGGTGCTGTTGAACAGTCACTCTAATTTGATGTATCCTTTGGCTGAGTTACACAGAAGTGTTTCCAGGACTGGGGATGGTAGTCCCACTCCCCATTTTGTTTCTGCTTGTCCTCAGGGATATTTCTTCCTTCCGGCAGTTACAATGCTTCCTGTAGGTTAAGGCAAGAACGGATCTCCTGCCAGGGAACCCAGACTGGTGACAGAGCTTGTTTACCCCCTCAATCTCACTTTCTCCAGTGTAGAAACTGCGAATTGGGGAAATATTTTTCATACACTTGTTGCCAAGCAGAAGACAAGAGTAGGAGCACTGCAGTTGTGGAAGTCTAATTCTCCTACCATCTGCTCAGGGTTTTTCCACTTCTCTGCAGCCCTGGGATCTCTCTCATCCTTATATTTGAGTTATGGGTTGTTTCTATTGAAAAACTTGGTGCTGTATTGTTTTTTGTCTTCTGTTGGTGGTGAAGAGTGAAGCCAGCTTGCTTATAAGCTGACATTTTAAAACTGTTTAAGTTCTTGTTTAGGATATTTTCAGATACTTTTATATGTGAGATTGGCTGGTGTTTTTCTTTCTTCTTTGTGTTTGTTTTTGTGGTAAAAAGCATATAACATGAGATCTATACTGTTAATACATTTTTAATGTACAGCACAATATTGTTAACTATAGGAACAATGTTGTACAGATGATCTCCAGAACTTTTACGTGTTGCATGTCTAAAACTCTATATTCATTGAACGGCAACTCCTCATTTCTTTTTTTCTACAGTCCCTGACAACCACTATACAATTTTTTTTTTACATTGTGTGGTTCAACAGGGATAAATTCAAACTGTTGATGGTGAATAATCATTTTGATGTGCTGTTATATTTAGTTTGCTAGTATTTTATTGATGATTTTTGTATGTATGTACATTAGGGATATTGATCTGTTGTTTTCTTCCTTTGTAGTGTCTTTTTCTGGCAAACATCATGTAACGAGCTTGAAAATGCTCCTGCTCTTCAATTTTTTGAAAGAGTTGGAGAAGAATTGGCATTAATTATTCTTCAAATGGTAAAATTCATGAGTGAAACCACCTGGACTTGGGTTTTTCTTTGTTGTGAGGTTTTGATTACTGATTCAAGTTCATTATTTATAGGTCTGTTTATGTTTTCTACTCATAGTGAAGTCTACTTTTGCAAATAGAGAAATAGAAAATTACTTGCTCTTAATAGAGGTCACATATTAAACGCCCACTGATATGGTTTGGCTGTGTCCCCACTCAAATCTCATCTTGAATTGTAGCTCTCATAATTCCCACGTGTTGTGAGAGGGACCCAGTGGGAGATAATTGAATCACGGGGGCAGTTTCCCCCATACTGTTCTCGCGGTAGTGAGTAAGTCTTGTGATATCTGATAGTTTTATAAGGGGAAACCCTTTTTTGCTTGGATCTCGTTCTCTCTTGCCTGCTGTCGTGTAAGATATGCCTTTCACCTTCTGTCATGATCGTGAAGCCTCCCTAGCCACGTGGAACTGTGAGTCCATTAAACCTCTTTTTCTTTATAAATTACTCAGTTTGGTGTATGTCTTTATTAGCAGCGTGAAAACTGACTAATAACATCACATCATATTTAATGATGAAAAGCTGAAATATTTTCCTCTAAGGTCAGAAAAAAAACCAAGTAAAACAAGTATGTTTATAGGAGTTGATCCATTTTTTTCTAGCTTATCCATTTTGTTGGTGTGTACTTTGTTTATAGTAGTCTCTTGTAATCCTGTTTATTTTTATGGCATCAGTTGCAATATATCTTTAATTTCTAATTTTATTTAATTGCACTTTCTCCCTTTTTTCTCTGTTAATCTAACTACGTGGTTTTCAACCTTATTGGTCTTCTAAAAAAATAAATCCCTAGTTTCATTGGTTATTTTCTTTTCTCTGTTTCATTTATTTCTGCTGTAATTTCATTTTCTTTCTTTTGCTAACTCTGAGCAGAGTTTGTTTTTCATTTTCTAGTTCCTATAGGCATAAAGTTAGATTGTTAAGAGATGTTTCTTCTTTCTAATATAGGCACTTATCAAAATAAAGTTTTATGTTAATACTGCTATAGTAATATCATATAAGTTTTGGCAAACATCCTATAAGTTCTGGCAAAGGACAGCGTTTTGTTTTTAATTTGTCTCAATATATTTTCTATTTTTTCTTTTACTTTTTGTTTTTAGTTCTTTGGCTATGCATAAGTATATTGTGTAATTTCCACATGTTTGTAAATTTTGCTGTTTTTCTTCAGCCACTTTTATTCTGTCATGGTTAAAAAATATACTTGGTATGATGTCAATCTTCTTAAATTTGTTTTGTGGCATAAGATGTGACCTATCTTGGAGAATGTTTCTTATGCACTTGAGAAGAATGTTTATGATGTTGCTTTTGGGTGGAATGTTCTGTATATGTCTTTTAGATCTATTTGATCCATAGTGTTGTTTACATCCTCTTTTTTGTTTGTTTGCTTGTTTGTTTTTGAGACAGGGTGTCCCTCTGTCGCCCAGGCTAGAATGCAGTGGCGTGATCTCAGCTCTTTCCAACCTCTACCTCCTGAGCTCAAGTGATCCTTCCACCTCAGCCTCCCAAGTGACTGGGAATACAGGCACAAGCCACCATGCCTAGATAATTTTTGTATTTTTTGTAGAGACAAGGTTTGCCATGTTGCCCAGGTTGGTCTTGAACTCCTAACCTTAAGCAATCTGCCCACCTCAGCCTCCCAAAGTGCTGGGATTATAGGAGTGAGCCACTGCACCCAGCCACATACTCTGTTTTTGTATTCATCTTCTGTCTAGATGTTCAACCTAGGATTGAAAGTGGAATATTGAAATCCCCTACTATTATTCCTACTGTTATTCTGTTGTCTATTTCTCCCTTCAGTTCTTTCAATATTTGCTTTATATTTTGGGGTCTCCTGACATCTGGTGTGAGTGTGCATATGTGTTTATTTTAGGTTCAAGGGTGCATGCTTAGCTTTATTATATAGGTAGATTGTGTATCACAGGGGTTGGGGATACAGATTATTTAATCATCCAGGTAATAAGCATAGGATATAATAACATGATAGGTAGTTTTTCAATCCTCATCCTCCTCCCATTGTCCACCCTCAAATAGGCTCCAGTGTCTGTTGTTTCCTTCTTTGTGTTCATGTGTACACAGTGTTTAGTGCCCACTTATAAGTGAGAACATGTGCTAGTTTGCTAAGCATAGTGGCCTCCTGTGCCATCCATGTTGCTAAAAAGGGCATTATCTCATCCTTCTTTATGGCTGAAGAGTATTCCATGGTATATGTGTACCAGATTTTCTTTATCCAGTCTACCATTGATGAGCATTTCGGTTGATTTCATGCCTTTGCTGTTGTGAATAGTGCTGCGATGAACATGTGTGTGCATGTGTACTTATGATAGAATGATTTATATTCCTTTGTGTATATACCCGATAATAAGATTGCTGGGTCAAATGGTAGTTCTATTTTAAGCTTTGAGAAATCACCAAACTGCGTTCCACAATGGCTGAAATAATTTACATTCCCGCTAGCAAACTATAATCATTCCATTTTCTCTGCAACCTTGTCAGCATCTGTTGTTTTTTAACATTTAGTAATAGCCATTCTGACTGGTGCGGAATGGTATCCCATTGTGGCTTTTATTTGCATTTCTCTAATGATTAGTGATTTTGAGCATTTTTGTTCATATGCATATTGACCACTGTATGTCTTCTTTTGAAGATTATCTGTTCATGTCCATTGCCCATTGTTCAGTGGCATTGTTTATTATTTTGCTTGTTAATTTAAATTTCTTCTAGATTCTGGATATTAGACCTTTGTCAGATGCATGGTCTCCAAACATTTTCTTATTCAGATTTCTTTATTCAGATTTCTTATTTCTTATTTCTTTGTCAGATGCATGGTTTCCAAACATTCTCTAATTTATCTGTTTACTCTGTTGATAGTTTCTTTTGCTGTACAGAATCTCTTTAGTTTAAACAGGTCCCATTTGCCAATTTTTGTTTTCATTGTAATTGCTTTTGACTTTTTCTCCATGAAATATTTTTCAGAGCTTGTGTCCAGAATTGTATTTCCTAGGTTTTCTTCAAGGATTTTTATAGTTGTAGGTTTTACATTTAAGTCTTTAATCCATCTGGAGTTGGTTTTTTTATATGATGTAAGTAAGTGGTCTACTCCCTTCCATCTTCTGCAAATGGCTAGCCAGTTACTCCAGCACCATTTATTGAATAGGGAGTTCTTTCCTCATTGCTTATTTTATTGACTTTATCAACGATCATATGGTTGTAGGTGTCTGGCTTTATTTCTGGATTCTTTTCTGTTCCATTGGCCTATGTGTCTGTTTTTGTACCAGTACCATGCAGTTTTGATTACTATACCCCTGTAATATAGTTTGAAGTCAGGTAATGTAATATAGTTTGAAGTTAGGTAATGTGATGCTTCCAGCTTTGTTCTTTTTGCTTAGGACTGATTTGGCTATTCAGGCTCTTTTTTGGTTCCCTGTGTATATAAAAACAGTTTTTTTCTAATGATTTAGGAAATACCATTGATAGTTTGATAGAAATAGCTTTGAATTTGTAAATTGCTTTTGGCAGTGTATACATTTTAACGATACTGATGCTTTCTTTTCATAAGCATGGAATGTTTTTCCACTTGTTTGTGAATTCTCTGATTTGTTTCAGCAATGTTTTGTAATTCTCATTGTAGATATCTTTTCCCTCCCTGGTTAGCTACATACATAGGTATTTCATGCTTTTTGTGTCCATCGTGAATAGGATTGTTTTCTTGATTTGGCTCTGAGCTTTGATGTGGTGTGTTTATAGAAATATTACTTACTTTTGTGCATTGGTTTTGCGTACTGAAACTTTGTTGAAGTGGTTTATCAGATCTAGGAGCTTTTGGCAGAGACTATGGGATTTTCTAGGTGAAGAATCATGTTGTCTGCAAACAAATAGTTTGACATCCTATTTAGATAGCTTTTATTTCTTTCTCTTGCCCGATTGCTCTGGTTTGGTCTTCAAGATACCTTGAATAGGAGTGGTGAGAGTGGGAATTCTTGTCTTGTTCTGGTTCTCAACAGGAATGCATCGGCTTCTGCTTATTCAGCATAATATTGGCTGTGGGTTTGTCAGAGATGGCTTTGATTACTTTGAGGTATGTTCCTTCAATGCCTAGATTGTTGCAAGTTTTTAATATGAAGGAATGTTGAATATTATAGAAAGCTGTTTCTGCTTCTATTGAGATGATCTTTTTTTTGTTTTTAGTTCTGCTTATGTGATGAATCTCATTTACTGATTTGTGTATATTGAACCAACCTTATGTCACAGAGATAAAGCCTACTTGATCATGGTGGATTAGCTTTTTGGTGGGCTGTTGGATTCAGTTTGCTAGTATTTTTTTTGAGGTTTTAAATCTATATTCACCAAGGATTTTGGCCTAAAGTTTTCTCTTTTTTTGTTGTGTTTCTGCCAGGTTTATCAGAATGATGCTGCCCTCATAGAATAAATTAGGGAGTCCCTCTTTCTCATTTTTTGGGGGAATATTTTCAGTAAAAATGGTACTAACTCTTCCTTATACACGTAGCAGAATTCATCTGTGAATCTGTCTGGTCCTTTTAGTTGGTAGGCATTTTCTTACTAATTTACCTTTGGAATGCATTATTGGTCTTTTCAGGGATTCAGTTTCTTTCTGATTCAATCGTGGAAAGTTGTACATTTCCAGGCATTTGTCCATTTTTCTAGGTTTTCCAGGTTGTGTTCATAGAGGTGTTTGTAGTAGTCTTTGAGGGTTTTTGGTATTTCTGTGGCATCAGTAGTAAGGTCCCCTTTGCCATTTCTGATTGTGTTAATTTGGATCAGCCTGTGATCTATCAATCTTATTTATTCTTTCTAAGAATCAGCTCCTGGGTTCATTGATTTTTTTTTTGTATAGTTCAGTTCTGATTTCGGTTATTTGTTGTCTTCTGCTAGCTTCTGGGTTGGTTTGCTCTTGTTTTTCTAGCTCCTCTAGGTGTAATGTTACGTTGTTAACTTGAAGTCTTTCTAAATGTGGGTATTTAGCACTATAAACTTTTCTCCTAAAACTGCTTTAACTATGTTCTAGAGATGCTTGTATGATGTATCTTCATTCAAATTAGCTTGAAAGATTTTTTTGTTTTTTTTTTATTTAATTTTGTTGTTCACCCCAAAGTCATTCTGGAACAGGTTGGTTAATTTCCATGTAATTGTATGGTTTTCTGTTCTATAGATGTCTGTCAGGCCCATTCAGTCAAGCGTAAAGTTCAGTTCCCAAATATTTTTGTTAGTTTTCTGCCTTGATGATCTGTCTTATACTGTCAATGAGATGTTTATGTTTCCCACTATTTTTGTGTAGTTATCTAAGTCCCTTCATAGGTCTCTAAGGCTTGCTTTATGAATCTGGATGCTCCTGGGTTGAGCGCACACATATTTAAGATACTTAGGTTTTTTCTGTTGAATTGAACCCTTTACAATTATGTAAATTCCTTATTTGTCTTTTTGATATTTGTTTGTTTAAACTGTGTTTTGTCTGAAATTAAAACCACAACCCTGTTTTCTTTTTCTGTTTTCTGTTTGGTTGGTTCATTTCTCTCCATCTCTATATTTTGAGACTATGAATGTCATTGTATGTGAGATGGGTTTCTTGAAGATCTCATACAGTTCAGTCTTGCATCTTTAGCCAGCTTGCTACTCTGTGCCTTTTAATTTGGGCATTTGTCCCATTTACCTTCAAAGTTAATATCAATATTTGCAGATTTGATCCAGTCAATCTGTTTTTAGCTGGTTATCATGCAGACTTCATTGTGAAGTTGCTTTATATTATCAATTGTGTATGTAGTTAAGGTCTTAAGTGTGTTTTTGTGACATCCAGTAATGGCCTTTTCTGTTCATATTTAGCATTCACTTAAAGACAGGGCTTGTGGTAATAAATTTCCATAGGATTTGCTTGTCTGAAAAGGATCTTAGGTCTCCTTTGCTTATGAAAGCTTGGTTTGGCTGGATGTGAAATTCTTGGTTGGAATTTCTTTAAGAATGCCAAACCTAGGCCTCCAATCTATTCTGGCTTGTAGGGCTTGTGCTGAAAGGTCCACTGTTAGCCTGCTGAGGTTCCCATTGTAGGTGTCCAAACCTTTCTCTCCAGAGGCCTTTACCTTTTTTTCTTTCATTTCAACCTTGGAGAATCCGATGACTATGTGTCTTGGGGATGGTCATCTCTCCCTGGGGTTCTCTGTATCTCCTGAATTTGAATGTTGGCCTCTCTAATGAGGTTGGGGAAAGCTTTATGGGTAATATCCTCAAATATGTTTTTCGAGTTGATTACTTTCTCTCCCTCTCTTTCAAGGATGTCAACGAGTCATAGATTTGTCATCTTTACATAAATTCATATTGCTCAAAAGTTGTGTTAATTTTTCTTTATTGCTTTTTCTTTATTTTTGTAAGAATGACTTATTTCAAAAGGCCAATCTTTAAGCTCTGAGATTCTTTCCTCAGCTTGGTTGATTCTGCTGTTAATATTGGCAATTATATTATGAAATTCTTGAAGTTAGTTTTTTGGCTCTATCAGATCAGTTTGATTTTATCTTAAAACGACTATTTCCTCTTTTAGCTCCTGTATCATTTTATTGTATTCCTTAGATTACTTGAATTGGGTTTTCACTTTCTCCTGAATCTCAGTGATCTTCATTTCTATCCATATTCTAAATTCTATGTCTGCCATTTCAGCCATTTCAGTCTGATTAAGATACACTGATAGGAAAGTATTATGGCTGTTCTAAGGTAAGAAGGGAATCTGGCTTTCTGAGTTGCTGGAGTTCTTGTGAATATTCTTTCTCATATCTATAGGCTAATGTTCCTTCAATATTTGAAATTACTCTCCTTTGGATGGAACTTTTTGCTTTTATCTTCTTTGATGTCTTTTGGGGTTTAACTGTGGTATAAGTTGGGTTCAGTCAAATGGTTTTATTTCTGGGAGATTTTAGGGGACCAAGGCTCAATTCAGCACTCCTGAGCTGTGTTCCCTAACTTTGGGGGACTTGAACGAGGCCCTTGGCTTTTTTCCTCTGGCCCCTCAAGGTTAGGAACCTGTTGTCCTGGAGCAGCTGAGGTGTTTCTGGTCTGCTGACAACATTTTAATAGGTGGTGCCAGCCAAAGCACTTCGTCATGGCAGTGGCAGTGGGAACCATGCTCGCCTGCACATGCCAGCAGACATGGCAATGCTGTGGGGTGCTTGCATATCTGCTGGGGCAGGGCATCTGATACCTATGTTTTTATAATTGCTATATATTCCTGGTGAACTGACACTTTCATCAATGTATACTGGTCTGTTTATCTCTTTTGACAATTTTTGACTTAAAATCTATTTTTTTCTGATATAATTATGTCCAACCTGCTCTTTGTTAGCACTTGCATGGGATATATTTTCCCATCTTTTCACTTTCAGCATATGTGTGTTATTAAATCTAACACAAATCTCTTATAAACATAATATAGAGGTTATGTATCTTTTATTAAAAATATTTGGGACAAGAAGTGTTTTTAGATTTTGGATGTTTTGGGATATTGAAATATTTGCATTGTTATTATTGTTTAGACGTGCCTATTTCAAAAATTCAAAATCTGAAATGATGCAAGGAGCATTTCCTTTGAGCATCATACTGGCACTCAAAAAGTGTTGGTATCTGTAGCATTTAAAATTTTGGATTTTTGCATTAGTGATGCTTGGTTTATAGTTATAACTTTGAAAAAATCCGTTCAGCCACTTTATTATTTAATTGGGGATTTTAATCCATTTTGTTACAGTAATTCTTGATAATGAGAGACTTGCTATTGACATTTTTATTAATTTTTCATTGTCTCTGTTGTAGCTATTTTTCTCTCTTTTCCTCCCCTGTTGTATTCCTTTGTACAGTGTTGATTTTTTTGCTATTACGTGTTTTGGTTCCTTCCTCATTTTCTCTTGTGTATATTCTATTGATCTGTCCTTAGTGCTTACTATGGGACATATATGAAACACCTTATAGTTAAAACAACCTATCTTAAGCAGATAACAACTTAACTTCAATTGCATGCAAATAGTCTACACTTTTACTTCTACCCCACACTTTATGCTATTAATGTCAAAAATTGCATTTTTATATTTTGTTTCCACTGACATATTTTTACAGTAACATTTATTTTTGAACTTTTGTCTTTTATCTTCTGTAGCAGAATTAAAACAGGATTTGTTTATCACCATTATAGTATTAGAGTATTCTTCATTTTTCTATATATTTACTTTTACCAATGAGTTTTATACTTTTGTATGTTTTTGCGTTGCTGTTTAGAATGTTTTTACTTCACCTTGAATGACTCCTCTTGGCATTTCTTGTAAGGCAAGTGTAGTGTTGGTGAACTCCTTCAGCTTTTCTTTGTTATAGCAAGTATTTCTCCATCATTGTTAAAGGATAGTTTGCCTTCTACAGTATTTCTTGGTGGGCAGTTTGTTTTTAACTTTCAGCACTTTGAATATATCACCCCACTTTCTTCCGTTCTGAAATGTCCCTGTTGAGAAATCCACTTATAGTCTTATTGTAGTTATTTTGTATGTGACAAGACACTTTTCTCTTGCTAATTAAAAAAAAACTGTCTTACTTTTGACAATTGGATTGTCTTGGTGTGGATTTTTTTGGATTCACTCTAGTTAGAGTTTGTTGGACTTCTTTAATATGTATGTCCATTTTCTTTCCCAGATTTAGAAAGTTTAAGACTACTATTTCTTGGAATAAGCTTTTTCCTTCTTTTCTCTCATTTTTCTTTCTAGAACTTTCTTAATTCTTAATTTGCTCCTCTTGATTGCCTTCCATAAGTTCTTTAGGCATTTTTTCCTATATTTCATTTTATTTTGTTTTCGTTCTTATGACTGCATAATTTCAAATGACTGATTTTTGATTTTGCTAATTCTTACTTCTGTTTGATCTTGCCTGCTGTTGGGTTCTTCTTGTGAATGGTCCAGTTAAGTTTTTTGTATTCTTTAACTCTAAAATTTGTTTGCTTTTTAAAAAATATGTTCTATCTCTTTGTTTGTATTCTTATTTTCTTCATGAATGGTTTTCTTGAGCTCATAGAGCATCTTTATTATGATTGTTTTGAACTTGTTTCAGGTAAGTTGTATGTCTCCACTTTTTAAAGATCAATTTCTGGAGTTTTATATTGTTCCATTTTTTTTCAAAGTTTAAAAGTGTTAGTTGTATTTAATTGCATGTTCCAATTAATTCTAATTCTAATTCTAAATATGATTTCATGATTACTTATGCTCTTCTACTTTTGTATTTTTTGTATAGTACATTCATTTAATATTTGTGATTCCTAAAGAATTTTGGACTGGCAACACAGATTCTCAAGCAAGAATCAATAATTATTTATATTTGTTGTTAATTCTTATGTTTCTCATATTAACATAAAATTTAGATATTCTTAGCCACCCTCTCAGGTTGATAATGCACACATAAAGTGAAATACATTTTAACATAATTTCAGAGATTGCTATAATTTTCATTCAGGGTTGATCTTTTAAGCCACTTTAAAACAATTTTTTTTTCAACTTTTATTTTAGATTCAGAGAGTACATGTGCAGGTTTGCTATGTGGGTAAATTGTGTGTCATTGAGGTTTAGTTTACAAATAATCCTCCCACCCAGGTGGTGACATGAATAGACACTATGCAAAAGAAGACATACAAGTGGCCAAGAAACAGATGAAAAAATTCTCAACATCATTAATCATTAGAGAAATGCAAATCAAAACCACAATAAGGTACCATCTCATACCAGTTAGAATGGTCATTATTAAAAAGACAAAAAATAACACATGTTGGTGAGGTTGCAGAGAAAAGGGAACTCTTTCTCCCTGTTGGTGGGAATGTAAATTAGTTCAGCCACTGTAGAAAGTAGTTTGGTGATGTGTCAAAGAATGTAAAACAGAACTACCCCTTTACCTTACAATCTCATTATTGGATAGGTACTCAAAGGAATATAAATCATTCTACCAAAAAGACATCTGCACTAGTATGTTCATCACAGCACTATTCACAATAGCAACGACATGTGATGAACTTCAATGATTACCATCAAGGGCAGACTGGATAAAGAAAATGTGGTACATATACAGCACAGAATACTATGCAGCCATAAAAAAATAAAATTATGTCCTTTGCAGCAACATGGATGCAGCTGGAGGTCATTATCTGAAGCAAATAACACAGAAACAGAAAACCATGTTCTCACCTATAAGTGGAAGCTAAACATTGTGTCCAAATTGACATAAAAATGGAAACAGTAAACACAGGGGACTACTAGAGGCAGAAGGGTGTGAGGTGAGTGAGGGTAGAAAAACTACCTATCAAGTATTGTGCATCATTTTTTAAAGCCATGTTTCTTGGCTTCTTTGTGTGTCTCATAACTTTGTACTGGGATCTGCACATTGGAAAAAAAAGTCACCTTTCCCAGTACTTATGGACTCGCTTCATACCAGGAAAGACCCTCACCAATTAGCCTATGTTTAGATTCTGAGGGCCTCTGAAACCAGTTTTGGAGAGATGTCACTTCTCTGGGTCTGGGCATGCAATTTCTCAATTGCTTGGGCTCATAGCTGGTAATTTCTTGCTCCCTCTGGTGTCTGCTTGTGGCACTCCAAGTTGTCTGCTTCTGTAATGGCATTACATACCCTCTTTTGTTCTTATCATCCGCTAGGCATCCAAATTATGTCAGCTCTTTATCAGTGTCTCAAGTAAAATGAGACAGATGCTAATCCCTTAGGCAGCCCTTTAAAACTATGAAACAGTGGATAAAAATTTCAGTCTTCTCCCTCCCTTTCATGGGAGGAGCCTCAGATTGTGCACCTTCTCCTGATTTTGCCAATCTGTGCTGGCCTCAGTAAGCTGCCCCTCCTGCTCATCTTTGCTTTTAGTGGCCCCCAGGCATCCAAACTATGCCAAGCCCATCAGCACTCTGAGTGAAATGAAAAGTCATTATTTCAGGAAGGCTGCAGAAAAGCCAAAAATTTGTTTACATTTGCCACATGTTTCTCCCTCTCCCTTCCTCTAGGGAGAAATAACGAGCTGAGACATTTTTTCTCTGGAACAACCTGTGCTGTCTTGGGAAGTGGTTAATGTTGGTAAATTTTAATTGCTCTTCTTTCCCATTTCAATGTGACTGTTCTCAGCTCTATGCTTACCTGGGGTACAGCAAATTCCTATCTGGAGTTTGGAAATATCATAAAAGTATTCTGGTCTATATATAATTGTTCAATTGTTGCTTCTGTGGGACTTCCTATTCTGCTATCTTTTTGATGTCACCGTCTGCTTTGTGTGGTTTTGATATTAAGAATATGTGAGCCTCATAAAATGAATTGTGAAACATTTCTGCTTTCTCTATTCTTTGGGAGAACTTATGTACGATTAAAATTTCTTCCTCTTTGAATGTTCAGTAGAATTCATCAGTGAAGTAACCTGGTTGTGAATTTCCATTTGCGTAGTGGATAGATTTTGCATATGAATTCAATTTTCAATCAGTTATAGAAAAATTCAGTCTTTCTGTTCCTCTTTTGGGTAGTTTTGGTAATGTCTGCTTCTAGAAATATGTTCAACTAGATTTTCAATCTGGTGTGTCATACATTTATCAGTTATAATCTCTTATCTCTATAATTACTGCAGAAATTGTGAGTTTGCCAATGCTTTATTCCAGATGCTGGTTAATTGTTCTTATTTTCTTTTATTCTTGCTCATTTGTCAGAAGTGTGTTTATTATTTACCTTAGAGCAAACTAATTTTTACCTTCATTGTTTTTCCCTATTGTAACATTGTTTTTTCATTAATTTCTGCATTTATCTTATTTTCCTTTCTATATATTTGGGTTTATTTTAATATCAACTTATTTTCTTAGGAAATATTGTTAGCTAATTAATCTCCATATTTTTTCTAACGTAAAATTGTAAGGCTCTTTATTTTTATCATGTTCTACATCAGCTGCATTTCACAAGTTCTGATATTTGTTAATTTTATTACCATTCAGTTAAAACTTTTTTCATTATCTATCTTCTGCTATGTAAGTATTTAAAGGTATATTCTTAATTTCCATATATATGGAGATTCTTTGTTATTGGTTTCAAGCACACTTGCATTGTGACATGAAAATGTATTTTGTATTATTTTATTTATTTTATATGTGTTAATGTTAGCTTTGGGGCCACAAATGTGGTCTTCTTATTCCCAAGTACTTAATATGTTCTTGAAAAAAATGAGCACTCTGCAGTTTTGTATGCATAGATAGAAATATATCTGCATTGTTTGCTAATTGTGTTATTTAAATCTATATTCTTAATGATTTTTGTCTCTTTGTCTCTGTAACAAACAGATAAGTTTGTTAAAGTCTTCTATTATGATTGTGAATTTGCACTATCAAGTTTTGCTTTATGGTATTAGGTGCACACTCATAGATAACTTTTATTTCATCCTGAAGAAATAAATGTTTTATGATAATATTTTGATCTCTGTTTCTAGTCATCTTTTTGCCCTACCATTTATATTTGGCTGATATTTTTATAGCCAAATCGGCTTTATTTTATTTCCTGCTTTAATGGTTTTTTTGTCTTTTTATTTTAGCATTTTCGTATCTTTATGTTTTAAATCTGTTATTTGCAGTTAACATTAATTTGAGTTTTCTTTTTTTTCCAGTGTGACAATTTTTTAAATGATAGCACTTTGTCCATTTATATTTAATGTAATTAATGATACATTTGCTATTTAAATCTACAGTCTTATGTTGTGCTTTTAATGCCTTATCTTTTCTACTTTCTTTTTCTCTCTTTAAATGCTTCATTTTTAATGTATTAAGTAATTATTACTATTATTTACATTCCCCTTTTTTTGTCTGGAAGTCATAAACACTTCATTTAGTTACTTTAAAATGTATTATATATGTCTTTTACAAGAAAAAAACAAACAGCCCCATCAAAAAGTGGGCAAAGGATACGAACAGACACTTCTCAAAAGAAGACATTTATATGGCCAACAAACATATACAAAAGGTCAACTTCACTATTCATCAGAGAAATGCAAATCAAAACCACATTGAGATACCATCTCACGCCAGTCAGAATGGCGATTATTAAAAAGTCAGGAAACAATAGATGCTGGAGAGGCTGTGAAGAAATAGGAATACTTTCACACTGTCTGTGGGAATGTAAATTAGTTCAACCATTGTGGAAAACAGTGTAGTGATTGCTCAAGGATCTAGAACCAGAAATACCATTTGACTCAGCAATCCTATTACTGGATATATACCCAAAGGAATATAAATCATTCTGTTATAAAGATACATGCACGTGTATGTTCATTGCAGTACTATTCACAATAGCAAAGACATGGAATCAACCTAAATGCCCATCAATGATAGACTGGATAAAGAAAATGTGGTACATGTACACCATGGAATACTACGCAGTCGTAAAAAATGAGACCATTTCCTTTGCAGGGATATGGATGAAGCTGGAAGCCACCATCCTCAGCAAACTAACACAGGAACAGAAAACCAAACACCTCATGTTCTCACTCATAGGTGGGAGCTGAACATTGAAAACACATGGGCATGGGGAGGGAAACAACACACACCAGGGCCTGTTGGGGGGTGGGGGGTGAGGGGGGTGTGGCAGGGTGAAGGGAGGGTACTTAGAAGATGGGTCAATAGGTGCAGCAAACGACCATGGCACACGTATACCTATGTAACAAACCTGCATGTTCTGTTCATGTATCCCGCTTTTTTAGAAGAAATAAAGGAAAAAAAAATATGTCTTTAAATTATGAAAACTGAATGATAATATATACTTTACCCTTATCCGGGACAATATGAGGAATTTATAACATTTTAACTCTGTTTTTTTCTCTGTTCCTGACTCTTATGCTGTGTACTATATTTTAATCCTTCTTTTCCTCTTTCTCTTCTCTCGTTTTTACCTTCTCTCTCTCCCTCTCTCCACATATACATATATTAGCACAAGATATCATATGCTTATACATCAAATATTAACATAGATTTTCCTACATATTTAAGGCTTCATTTTTTCCCATAACTGTGATTACTTAATGTTTTTTTTTTACTTCTAACTGATGAATATTTTAGTATTCCCTTAGTGTATGGTTTCTTGTGGTGAACATTCTCAGTTGTTGCCTGAAGTTGTAATTCATCTTGTCTTTATTCTTTTTTTTATTATTTACTTTTTTTTGAGACAGAGTCTTGCTCTGTCACCCAGGCTGGAGTGCAGTGGTGTGATCTCAGCTCACTGCAAGCTCCACCTCCCAGGTTCATGCCATTCTCCTGCCTCAGCCTCTCGAGTAACTGGGACTGCAGGCGCCCACCACCATGCCCAGCTGATTTTTTTTTTTTTTTGTATATTCATAGAGATGGGGTTTCACTGTGTTAGCTGGATGGTCTCGATCTCCTGACCTCATGATCCACCCACCTAGGCCTCCCAAAGTGCTGGGATTACAGGCATGAGCCACCATGCCTGGCCTATCTTGTCTTTATTCTTGAAGGATATTTTCATTGAGTAGGTTGGCAGTTATTTCCTAACAGTACATTGAAGATAATGTTCCCTTGTCTTTTGTCTTCCACTGAAGCTATTAAGAAATCAGATGTCTTTCAGTGTGGCGATTCCTCAGGGATCTAGAATTAGAAATACCATTTGACCCAGCCATCCCATTACTGGGTATATACCCAAAGGATTATAAATCATGCTGCTATAAAGACACATGCACACATATGTTTGTTGCAGCACTATTCACAATAGCAAAGACTTGGAACCCACCCAAATGTCCAACAATGATAGACTGGATTAAGAAAATGTAGCACATATACACCATGGAATACTATACAGCCATAAAAAATGATGAGTTCATGTCCTTTGTAGGGACATGGATGAAGCTGGAAACCATCATTCTCAGCAAACTATTGCAAGGACAAAAAATCAAACACTGCATGTTCTCACTCATAGGTGGGAATTGAACAATGAGAACACTTGGACACAGGAAGGGGAACATCACACACTGAGGCCTGTTGTGGGGTGGGGGGAGGGAGGGAAGGATAGCATTAGGAGATACACCAAATGTAAATGATGAGTTAATGGGTGCAGCACACCAACGTGGCATATGTATACATATGTAACAAACCCACATGTTATGCACATGTACCCTAGAATTTAAAGTACAATAAAAAAATAAAATAAAAAGAATGAAATAGGACCCCTACCTCAAAAAAAAAAGAAATCAGATGTCTTCTTAACTGCTGTTTCTTTGAAAGTAAACTGTTTTATATTCTGACAAATATTAAAATATATTTATTTTTGGTTTTTCATAGATTCTCTATGTTGTGTGGATTTCTTTTAGTTTTTCTGCTTGGAATTTTCTGGAGGTATTGAAATTATGAATTACCACAAATAGTTTTTTCTAGCATTGACTATGTATATTTTTTCCCTTCCCTCCTCGTGGGACTCCAATTAACTGTATCAGATTGTATTTTTTATGTATCATCATCTCTTTCATATTTTTTATCATAATGTCTCTTAAGAATTCATTTTGCATAATTTCTTCTGACTTTTTCTCCAGTTCACTAAGCTTATATTCAGCTGTGTATGATTTATTGTGTAGCCCAATCATTCAGTCCTTAATTTATCATAGTATTTTTCAAGTCCAGAATTTTAGTTTGTATTTTTTTATATCAGTTCTGTTTCACTTTCCTGCTAAAAGTTTCAAGCTTGACGGTTATCTCCTTGAATAAAATATGCATAGTTGTTTTACAGTCTGTGTTCATAATACCAATATCTGAAATCCTTTTGTGTCTTTCTTTTCTGTTTTCTTCTGTTTCTAGCATATGAGTTCTTGTTGTGTGTGTGTGTTTAGCTGTCTCTATATGTGTTCTGTACATTAATTGCATTTTGTACAAATAATTTGAAGCCTGGGATGATTCTATCTTTCTCCAAAGATGATGTCAGTTTGCTTTTGTTAGGTTCCCGGGGACAATAGCAAGTCAGCAAGTTCAAGGTTCATTGTTTTCTGGACCTCAAATTCAGGCCGCAATTTTGTGAAGGTTAGTTTCCTTCTGTCTTGCCCTTGCACCTAGCGTTTAACCCCTTACTTTTTTAGTCCAAATTAAAGGAAAATATGTTGGGCCTCCATCTTTTGCAGACTCTGCACTTTGAATTGTTTTCCACCTAATGTTGGGAGACAACTAACTACTCAGTTCAGTTTTTCAGCTGCTTATTCTAGATCTGAAAATACCTCAAGGGTAAAAGTAGCTTTGGTTCTTTTCCCTTGCCATATCTCAAACCAGAAATTTCTCATTATTGTCCAATTTCTTTTATGATTTTAAGAACACTGAAAATGTTTTCTCTAGCTTTGTGAAAATCAAAAGCCAGATAAAATTAAGTTAAATCAACTTGTCTGCCCTTATAAAAAGCACGTGTCTTCAGAGGATTTTATTTTTATCTTTTTCCTGCTTCTTGACTGTGCTATGAAATGTGGGTCTTAGTAATAAATTGCCTTTCAGAAACATATGATTTTTAAAAATAACAATTTTTTCTTACTAATATGAACACTTTAACATTAGGCACTATACTTTGCATTTTTAGCATGTGGCACTGACATTTAATTAATATTTGATAAATGAATGAATCAATTAAATAAAAACAACATAGCAAGTATGTTCCAAATAATGAACATCTTGCTACTATTATCCCATCATATTTTACTTTGCGTTTGGTCTGATACAACTCTAGATAGCTGTGACTACTAATGATATAAAATATATTAGAATGATTTTGTAGTGGAAACTAGCATCCACTAGAATCTTCTGAGACTGTAATAATAATATCTTTTGGACATAAATCAAATTCTACTTCAAGTTTCTAGATTAGTAATAGAAGTTTTGTTTAGAAATACACTTCTTTCATACTATGTCATATATCTGGACATTAAATGAAAGAAATTATAATTTTTTCATTCACAGCAGCTCTGTTTCCAAGGTGATTTCGGTTGTCGGAGAATTTTAAGAATTATATTCAACTGTGTTTAATATATAAAATGGAATAATCATTTCAGAAAATACAGCAGGTGCTATATATAGTAATTGTGGTAATGTTTTGGACAATATATTGGGGTGAAGGTAAGAGTGGTAAGGACTCCTAAAATGTCTAAATATATTTGTTTACTGTTATAACATTTTTGAAATAAGTTATTCAAAAGGACAGATGAATAAAACAGCACCTACTGATTAATAATTGAAGAGCATCGGTGTTATGTGATATGCATTTGTAAACCATGCTAATATTTAGTATAGTTTATAGTTAACTCTACATACTCAATTGCATTTTTTCTCCTTAAAAATACAATAAATTTTATGATTCTTTTTGTGTGCTTCTGAGAAAAGGGATTAGTTTTCGCATGTAAGGATAGAGGAAGAATAAGATCCAATTATAGGTCCAAGTAGGTTAGGCCCAGGTAAAGACCCCTTGACACCTCAAAAGGAGAATATGAGGTCACTGAGGACCTCTTGAAGCTATAGAGTAGTTAATATCAGAGAGGAGAGGAGTAATGAAAAGAAAGATTAGCTAAATAATTAGCACCTGGAACTGTAGAAGGCTTACCTTCAAAAATAAGGGTAAATAACCCAATTTCTGCTCTCAGGCCATTCATCTTCTACTAGGGAGATGAACAACAACTATATTCAAATATTAACAACCAGGAATGCACAGGAACTGATGGATTGAAATGAACACAAGCCTTAGCTATGGCAGAGTTCTGGAGGATCCTTGCTGTTTTAGATATTAATCACTTAGTTGCTTGGTCATTGGAGGCTTTTTTTTGAGGGGTGTCCTAAAAGTGCTAGGAGGCATATGAGGTGAGATTTAGGACACTGGATATTTACCAACCTGTACAGCATTATTTTTATTTTTATTTTTATTTTATTTATTTAGAGACAGGGTCTTGCTGTGTTGCTCAGGCTGGGTCAAACTCTTGCTCAAGAAATTCTCCTGCCTCAGCCTCCCAAGTAGCTGGGACAATAGATATGCACCACCTCACCCAGCTAGAAGTATTTTATTTTATTTATTTATTTATTTGAGACAGGGCCTCACTCTGTCCCCTAGGCTGAAGTTCAGTGGCATGATCACAACTCACTGCAGCCTCAACTTCCCAGGCTCAGGTGATATTCTTACCTCAAAATCCCAAGTAGCTGGAACTACAGGCATGCACAACCATACCAGGCCAATTTTTTTGTTTTTTTTTGTGTGTAAATGGGGTTTTGCCATGTTGCCCAGGCTGGTCTCAAACTCCTGGGCTGAAGCAATTTGCCTGCCTCTGCCTCCCAATGTACTGAGATTACAGTCATAAGTCACCACAACCGGCCATATTTTAATACTATAACAACTATTAGGATTATATTAGGGCTTAATAAGCTCTGGGTTCAAGACATGTAAATAATGACAAAACATAATAGAGGTTTGTATAAAGTATTGCGCTCCATCTAGTGTTAGACCTCACAGTGGAAGTAACACTAACTGAGTCTTGAAGTATCAATAAGAGTTAGACATGAAGGTAGCGCAGTAAGATCATCCTCTAATTACTCTGCTCAACTGGCGTATCAGTTGAAAGGAAGTAGGTGACAGATAATGGTGTTAGGTAAGTAGGTAGGATAATTGATTTGCTCAAAGCCACACATTCAGTAAAGTAGAAGAGTGATTGTTTAAAACCTATCTCTGTCTAGCTCCAAAGATAATACTTTTTCCACTATACTTGCATTTTTTTTTTTTTTTTTTTTTTTTTTTTTTTTTTTTTGAGACGGAGTCTCGCTCTGTCGCCCAGGCTGGAGTGCAGTGGCGTGATCTCGGCTCACTGCAAGTTCCGCCTCCCCGGGTTCACGCCATTCTCCTGCATCAGCCTCCCGAGTAGCTGGGACTACAGGCGCCCGCCACCAGGCCAGGCTAATTTTTTGTATTTTTACTAGAGATGGGGTTTCACCCGTGTTAGCAAGGATGGTCTCGATATCCTGACCTCGTGATCTGCCCACCTTGGCCTTCCAAAGTGCTGGGATTACAGGCGTGAACCACCGCACTCAGCCCTATACTTGCGTTTTATTATGCTTGTTTTGTTGAGGGAGAATACTTTTTAAAATAAAATCTTATTCAGAATGTATACAAATTTTAAGATTTAATATGCTTTGTTTGAAGTAGGGCCTATGTTTTGCAGCCCCGTAGTTACCTCTCTGGTGAAATCCATTGCTCTACCTGCACTCTTCTTCCCTCCCTCTCTCTCCCCATCCTGCACATTGCATGGGTAAAGATTTATGGGAATCCAGGAGAGAGTGGCTAATTCATTCGGTAGAAGTCAGAAGAAGATTCACAATGGAGGTGTCATTAGACCTGGGCCTTGAATGAGAGAGAAACAGACATCCATCAACCAAAGAAGAGAGGAGTGAGACCACAAAAGAGATGGAGAAAGGAAATGACGATTCTAGAAGAGTAGTTTTGGCCTGCTTTTCACTAAAGAACTTGGGCATTATCCTATAAGCAATAGGGAGTTGTTGAAAGATTTTCATCAGAAGAGTGCTGTAAGAAAACTTGCCTTTAGAAAAAATATTTCTGACTGCAGTGTGCAGAATGTCATGAAGGATCAGAAAGGCCAGCTGAATGTAAGTCATCTAGGGGGAAATTGCTTCACCAAGAGATGAGGTGAGTCTGAACTTAATGCCCCTTAGGAGAAGATGACTCTCCCTTCTGAATTGTGGGGAGGTAACAGAAATGATTCATTGTTATCTGATTATTAAGTGTTCATGTATGGATATTTTAATTCAAAGCAAAATAAATCACCTGATGGGGTTTATTACAAGGTAAAATTAACCTTGCTTTCATATGTTGTTTGATAATTTGGCCTTCCATTCCTCATTGCCTTTGTAAATGCTATTCATAAACTTTAAAATACTCCTAATAGTTTTATGATATTTTCCTTAGCTTTGAAATTGGCTTCTCAGAAACGACAATTCAGCAAAATTATACAGGAGTCTATGACCCACACCCGTTGTATACGTTTAGTGAGTGTTCCAAGTTATGACTGGATACAACATGCGTAGCTTTTGGTATGCCAAAGCACTCTTTAGACTCGTTTGTTTCCCCTTAGAGCAGAGGATGTAATCTGAAGGGTGAGAAAATGCATTAAAATATATAATTTAATTACATAAAATAATCTAATTTGTATATTACACATCATTTCTTGGCCTTTTGGCTAAGATCAAGTGTAATTTATATATTATATATGCTATATATTATACATATTATTTTCTTTTAAATCCATTTTGACTACTGCTATTTCACTTTATTACATATCCTATATTGCCAGAATTCTCTACTTGGTTAAACTATATGCTCATAATTATTTCTGGAGTTTAGAGGTTTTAATTTATGTCAAAGAGGCTTCATGCAGAAAGAAGACATCGTGTGTGAACATTTTCTTCTTTTGATGATAAATGTCGTTTAAAAATATTCAGTCACAGAGAAGTTTGTACCAGACAAACTTCTGGTACAAACCCAAGGGTTGTTCCTTTCCTTCAAGTTAAGTTGTAAAGAACACAGATGAAATTTAAATATTTTCCAGTAGGATTGATTTGGTGAGGATCATTCCACTTATAAGTTCATCTGTCCAAGGTAGTGTTATGTGACTGAAACATGTAACAGTGCTGTATGTGGAAACAAAAGAAGGTTCTAACAAAGAACCCTTAATAGTTTAAGAATGTGCTCTTCACATCTTGTGGTGTAAGATTTGATTTATCTACAGCCTTTGACCTGAGGATAATGGTGCCATTTCTTTCCTCTTCACCTTTCCATGTCTCATTATGATCTACTTGGGTTTGTACCAACCTATTTAGTTATCATTTCTTACTTCTTCAATTTTCCCATTTAATGCAAAATACCTCCATTTTGAAGACCATTTCTTGGGGAGGAATAGCGTTTTTCATGCCTCACTTATACACTTACGAATACTCATGGTATCAGTTCATTATGTTATTTATTTATTTATTTATTTATTTATTTATTTAGAAACAGGGTCTGACTCTGTCACCCAGGCTGGAGTGCAGTGGTGTGATCATAACTCACTGCAGCCTTGAACTCCTGGACTCAAGTAATTCCCCTGCCTCACCTTCCCAAGTAGCTAGGACTGTAGGATTATACCCAGCTAACATTTTCTAAAATTCATTTCAATAGTTTGGGGGGAACAGGCAGTTTTTGGTTACATGGATAAGTTCTTTTATTTTTCTATTTTTCTTGGATATTATATTTCTTATATATATATATATATTATACTTTAAGTTCTAGGGTACATGTGCACAATGTGCAGGTTTGTTACATATGTATACATGTGCCATGTTGGTGCGCTGCACCCATTAACTCGTCATTTACATTAGGTAGATCTCCTAATGCTATCCCTCCCCCCTTCTTTAGTGGCGATTTCTGACATTTTCTTGCATCCATCACCTGAGCAGTGTACACTGTACCACTGTGTAGTCTTCTATCTCTCAACCCTCTCCCAACCTTCTCCCCAAGTCCCCAAAGTTCATTATATCATTCTTATTCCTTTGCATCCTCATAGCTTAGCTCCCACTTATAAGTGAGATCATACAATACTTAGTTTTCTATTCCTGAGTTACTTCGCTTAGAATAATGGTTTCCAACACCATCCATGTTGCTGCAAATGTCAATATTTCCTTTCTTTATATGGTTGAGTAGTATTCCATAGTGTGTGTATGTGTGTGTACCACGTTTTCTTTATCCACTCATTGGTTGATGGACAATTAGGTTGGTTCCATATTTTTGCACTTGCGAATTGTGCTGCTGTGAACATGCATGAGTGACTTTTTCATATAATGATTTATTTTCCTTTGGGTAGATACCCAGTCGTGGAATTGCTGAATCAAATGATATTTCTACATTTAGTTCTTTAAGGAAACTCCATACCATTTTCCATAGTGGTTGTACTAGCTTACATTCCCACCAGCAGTGTGAAAGTGTTCCCTTCTCACCACATCCACACCAAAATCTATTATTTTTTTATTGCAGCCATTCTTGCGGGAGCAAGGTGGTATCTCATTGTAGTTTAAATTTGACTTTTCCTGATAGTTAGTGATATTGAGCATTATTTCCTATGTTTGTTGGCCATTAGTGTATCTTCTTTTGAGAATTGTCTATTCATGTCCTTTGTCCACTTTTTGTTGAGGTTATATGTTTTTTCTTACTAATTTGTTTGAATTCCTTGTAGATTCTGGGTGTTAATCTTTTTCGCATGCAAAGCTTATACTGTGGGTTGTCTATTTACTCTGCTTATTATTATTATCATTTTGTTTTTGCAAAAGCTTTTTAGTTTAATTGTCTCATTTATTTTGTTTTTATTGGATTTGCTTTTGCATTCTTGATCATTAATTCTTTGCTAAGCCAATGTCTAGAAGAGTTTTTTTGATATTACCTTCTAGCATATTTATGGTTTCAGGTCTTAGATTTAAGTCTTTGATTCATCTTCAGTTTTGTATAAGGTGAGAGATGAGGATCCAGTTTCATTCTTCTACATGTGGCTTGTCAATTATCCCAGCACCATTTGTTGAATAGGGTGTCCTTCTATGGAGTCTCACTATGTTGCCCACTCTAGTCTCAAACTCCTGGCCTCAAGTAATCCTCCTGCTTCAGCCTCCCAAAGTGCTGGGATGACAGTTGTGAGCCACCATACTAGGTCCATTATTTTATTTTTATGCTAGTGATAGAATAGAAAATTTGCTATGTAAGCCTTTCACTACTTCTGCCAGCTTTCACTACTTTCCCCATCATCTATGCTTCTTTCTTTTTCTCCATTTTCCCTTCTTCAATATTTATTTTCTCTTTTTAGTTCAAGGAAGCAGGAAGTTGGTGATGAGGTGAGGAGAGTGGTGTAGAAGTAGGAAAACCCAAAATTTTTTCTCCACTTCAAGCCCTCACCCATATGGTATCAACCCAAGTGGTTGAGAGGTGAAGATGTGCAATTAAGTCCATTTCTGTTAATTAATGGCATCCTGGAGTTGGCTGTTATTGGCTAACAAGAGCTGAGTTAAATTTTCAAGAAATTTTTGAGCCAGATGTTAAACAGAGCCATCATTAAAGGTAAATTATGTAAACTTACAATTAAATAAATTATAATAAAAACAAAGATAACAAGTACTTAGCATTTCTTAATTATTTTACTACATTTTACTATTATGTATGCTCTTGAAGTTATTTACAGCTATCATAGTTACATAATGGTAATTGTATTTACATAATAGGAATACTTTACAATGAGAGAACTTTATAATGGGAATACTTTATAATGATATGCCACTGTACAACTCTTTCCAAGCATTTGCACTGAGGAAATAGGCAAGAGCCACAAATCAGGGTTTGATTTATTGTTTTCTTGATTCTTTAACCTAAGGGTCAGCAAACTTCAGTTAATGGGCCAAATCTAGCCTGCCATCTGATTTAGTAAATAAAATTTGACTGGAGCATAACCAGTTCCAGTTGCAGTGCTGCAACAGCAGAGTTGAGTAGTTGAAGCAGAGATTATATGGATTGTAAAGCCCAAATATTTCCCATCTATCCCTCTACATAAAAGGATTGCCAACTCTTGGTTTAATTTGGAGAAAATGTTGGAGAAAATGTTAATAATTCAGATTAAATTCACAAGTGTAACATGTTTGTAGCTGCAATATTGTTGAGTAGCCCCCAAAATTGAAAATACTATTGTTTTAATGTTTGAAAACGATCATCTAACTCAGAAAGTAAGTCATTCAAGTAATGATAAATGAGTGAAGTTCTTTCACATGACTTTGTTGTTTCACTTTCATCTTTCTCGTTAACATAAACAAAAATATCATCCAAGATTCATGCTTGAATTACACTTGTTCATCACTTACAAACATAACTTGACTATGGTTAAAAAAAATGTTGCCAAAAATCAACCAAAGTGTTTTCTGAGAAGCAACCAATTATGTGGAATTTACATAAAGGATATTGTGTATTTTATTATTGTTTGTAAATTATGTGCCTCAAGTCCTTTATGTCAGAAAAATCTATAATTCACATATATATAATTAATATATTCATACATTTTAAAGAGAACTGGTTGATAAATATATACCAGCATGACATAGTGTAATAAAATAGTTACTACGTACTGGATGTAGTGAGAAAAAATTGTAAATGAAGTACAAATTAATACTGCACTTCTTTGGACTAGTTTTAAATATAGCTGGATTATAAACTCTTAAGATATGGATCATTTATTCCTTTGGTCTTAAAGCATCTAGCACAGTGCTGAACACATGGTAGCCACTCAGCTAATACCTGTCAATCATAAATAATGATTCTTGCTTAAAAGGAAACCTTTGCTTTATATTTATATAAAAAATTCCCAAATATTTATTTTGATCTTCCCAATAAACTTTTAAGGACATAGGGCAGAAGTTGTTAGCTCAATTGGACCAGTTAGAAAACTGAGACTCATGATGGTTACATATGTGTGTGTGTGTGTGTGTGTGTGTGTGTGTGTAGTTACATATATATGTTTAGCTGACCTTTGAACAACACACGTTTGAACTGGTCATGCCCACTTACACATGGAGCAACTTACATGTGGACTTTCTTCAACCAAGCAGGTATCAACAATTACAGAATTCTGCCTGTGGCATAACTCCCATATAGAGAAAGGCCATCTCACAGGTCCAACTGGAGGACTTGAGTATGCATGGATTTGGGTACACACAGGGTTCCTAGAACCAATCCCTGCGTATACCAAGGGATGAGTATATATGCCCTTGTTCTTCGAAGTGTGTCTCTTGGATGAGAAGTCATTCATCACTTGTTATAAAGGCAGTATTCCAAGTGCATCAAAGGCCTACCGCTCAGAACTTAACTTAATGTTAACAAATTTCCCTGGTGATTCCTATGCACGTAAAGCTAGTCCAAGAAGTTCTGGGAAGAGTGTTGTTGCATATTGCCTCTTAATATACTATGCTTTTATATGTCAAAATAGAATAGTAAATGGTAAATATGGTAAATTTTCTACTTCTTCCAGGTATCCCTCCCTGTTCCCCCAACCCCAAGAAGCTAAACAGAGATATTTGTATACAGACTCCATTTATCCTGCATTTCCTAGGTAGTATCTGAGCCATAGTGGGTTTCCACGGAAATTAATTTGTCTTGACAATAGGCCTAAAGATTGGAGTCCAGGGATCACTTGGCAAATTCCCTTTAAACCAAGCACAATAATAAACAGAAAATTGATAATGAGATTTCTAAAAGATCACACAGAAACAGCCAAGAATAAACCTGCTGTCTGTGTATCTGTGAATACTTTTGTTAAACTAGCTTTCAGAAGCTTCAGGCTTACTAGGATTCTTACATAATGATTTATAAATGTTTTCATATTACATAATTCAGCAGATACTACAAATTCACATTTTAAACCAATTATTTAAGGATAAATAATAAACTTCATCAGTAATGAGGGCCCATTATCACTATTGAAAATAGTTATTAATTTTTAATATTTGAAAATTCAAGAACAATTTTTAGCAATCTATTGATTTACAATTCGTCACAATCTGTTTATTCTTATCAGAAAGTTGTAAGGTAAAATTTAATGCATGCAAATAATGGTCCACAAATCGTTTAGTGGTAGTTTAGTATTATGGTATTATCAGCAATGTTTTGCATGTTTATTACACAGTTTTCCATTCAAATTTAAATTTTCTTTAAATAACTCTTAAATAACAATTTATTTAATACTGAGTAAGAATAGAGAGCTTGTGGTAGTAATATTACAGTTTTATTCTTACCCTGCTTGTCTCATGCTAAGCTATTAAATGAGTGTTGTTTATTTTAGGATTCATGTTTGTGCTGTATGTATACTACACGTATTGTATGGCACTTGCATTAATTCCTGTTTCTATTCTTTTAATGGCTAACCCTCCCTGTGAAGGAAATGAAAAGGACATAGTCAAATTATTAACTGAAAATGTTGGAAATGAGTAACTTGCCAATATATGTATAAAAACACCATTCTTTTTTTATTGGTGACTTCTATGGCCTTTTTCAGTCACATGATTCTCTTTATATGTGTGATAAAATCTACCAAGAAATTTCTGCTTCTTTGCCGTGAAGACATATGTTAGAGTATGTAATGAAATGTGAGATATGTGGGTGATATTGTTTAAAACACAAGAAGATGATTTGAAAGTAAAGCCTAATTTTTATTTCAGTGACCAGGGATGTGTTCTGAGTCAGCCTTTCAATGTACAGAGAGGGATACGTGAATGTATTATTAGAAGCAAAACAGAGTATTTGACAAGCATAACGACGTACCTAATGGCTCAAGTCATATATGATTATCTCTACAATCTCAGGGGTTTTTTAAGATGAATTTTGGCACTGTTCTTTAACACAATCATTTTAACGCCCTCAAAAATGCATTATCCTTCCTCACGCAAATTTTTCATGTAAAACATGTATGTGCTTGCAACAAACGGAAATATTAAAGTTGTAAATCTGCAAACCCTGGTGAAAAGAGAGACTAAATTAGCCTACTCAATGTTCCAATGCACAGCAACAACTCAAGAGGAAGGGGCATGTTGTGGGAGTTGTTATACTTCTCTACAAGGGCAGGTGGTAGTTTGTCAGCATCTCCCTAGTTAAGGACTTGGAAAGGCTGTCTCTGGCATTTGAGAAGAATAATATGTATGTTTAAATAAAAATTTCTGTCTACACATTTCCAGTATAAACATTTTTAACGTAGTGGGAAATAATCAGTTATCTACCAAATTTTAAATTTCAGCCTAATGTACCTTCCTGTAGAAAAGCAATACTATATAATAATGTCCACTGAAAAAATATGTGGAAAAATTAATATATCTCAACTGATTTACCTTCAGCAAACCTTTGAGCTAGTGCTGTTCATATTCATGATTTGATATTTCTTTTGTATAGGGAAAAATTAAAACTAGTTTCTGTGCTTTCTAACTATTTTTTCTTTTTATACCAAATCAAATTGGACTGCCATTTCTTTTAATACATAGTTCTGTAACATAACAAGACCATATAATATAAATTTTGTTATATATAATCAACTTGTGCCTTTAACCACACAGTATATTAGCTGATGGTCTTATGAGATCAATAATAAACTTTTGAATATATATATATATGTATATATATATATATATATATATAATTTGAATAAAAGCCCATGTAGTTCTAACCTTGTGTCCTAAAGGCTGATTTTCCTGAAGAGTTATTATCATGCTGCTCCCATTGTCACTCACCTACATTGTTGAACTTGCTATCAAATAGCTTGAAAAACAGCACAAGTTATTATATGTCATGGGACAGATTTACGATAAACTAAGTTTGAAACAAAACAATGAATTCTGGACATTTATCTTCTCTCTAATAACATGGCTACTAATTTCATCAGATTTAATTTAAGTCAGGAAGTTACATTTCCTCTTTTTATATCATATAGTAATTCCTCACACATTCCCTAGTCGAATATGGCTTATGACTATATGCATTTCCAGGTCAAAAGTAACAATTAAAAAACATTTTTAAGCAGCCAAACTGGTTACCAGAGATTATCGTGACTTTCTATGCAGATTAAACTATAGGAGACCTTTCAGTCTGTACTAATTAAAATAGCTAACAATCTTGTAACAGCTTCCAGAGACGGTAAATCTCTGAAAAAGGTGAGAGATATTTTACATTATTGCACAAAGTTAATGGTGCACATTATGAAAACATACATTACAATAATATAATACTCAACAAATCACTAGGTAAACAGAGACAGTGATTTTGTAACATTTTTGGTGGTTGAGATCCTTCTGGTCGGTACGAGAGTAGGGTGCAAAAATCAGGTGGGCCCTCATAATACCTGGTTTGAATTATATATCTCTGAAAGAGGCACAGAAGAGATACAATAATCAGTCTTGAATTGCTGATGCCACCCCTCCCCCATCCCCTGGCAGTGGCTGCATGATGCCAAGAGCATCTCTGGGCACTGGGAGAGGGAGAGCATAGCAATTGTGAGGCAGCAAATTCAGTACTGTCCTGTTAGAGCAGAAAAGAAAATTCGACAAAACTCAATTGACACCCGTCTTCAGAGGGAGCATTTAAACCAGCCCTAGCCATAGGGGAATTACTGTTCCTGGTGGTCTAAATTTGAGTTCCTGCAAACCTTGCCACTGAGGTATAAACTGCTCTGAATCTCTAAGTAAAATTGAAAGGCAGTTTAGGCTATAAGGACTTAAACTCTTAGATGAGTCCCAGGGCTGAACTGGGCCCAGAGACAGTGGATCTGGGGGGAGCATCCTACCTACTGAGACACCAGCAGGGGCAGCTAAGGGAGTGTTAGCATCACCCTTCCTCTAACACTAGACTGCACAGTTTGCACCTCCAAAAGAGACCCCTTCCTTCCACTTGAGGAGAGGAGAGGAAAGAGTTGGGAGTAATTTGTCTTGCATCTTGGATACCAGCTCACTCACAGCAAACAGCAGGATAGGGCACTAGTCAGAGTTATGAGGCCCTCATTCCAGGCCCTAGCTCCCGGATGACATTTCTAGACATACCCTCGGCCAGAAGGGAACCTGCTGCCTTGAAGGGAAGGGCCCAGTCCTGGAAGAATTTGTCATCTGCTAACTTAAGAGCCCTTGGGCCCTGAAAAACCAGCAAGAATACCCAGGTACTATGTCCAGGGCTTTGGGTGAGCTTCTGAGGCTTGCTGGCTTCAGGTACCAGCATCGACACAGGGAGACAGAGCACCAAGTGGGCTCTTGGGGTCCCTGATTCCAGGATTTGACTCTTGGATGGCATTTTGGGACCTGCTCTGGGCCAAAATGGAGCCCACCGCCCTGAAGCATGAATCCCAGGTGAAGTCACATTCACCACAAGGTGACTTAAGAGCTCTTGGGCCTTAAGGAAACACTGGTGATAGCCAGGAGTACCCTGTGGCCTGTGGTAGCAGTGGGTATGTGGTAAAGTAAGTTTGGAAAGGGGAGGGAAGTTTGAGTGCCAGCTCAGCTGCAGTACAATAGAACACAAAGTAGAATTCTAAGGTTGTTGACTCTAGTCCCTGACCCCCATATGGTAACTCTGGACACACCTGGGGCCTGAGGGAACTCATCGACCTGAAGGGAAGGACACAAGCCTGGTTGGATTTGCTACCTGCTGATTGTAGGGCCCTAGGACCTTAACAAAAAAGGCAGTAGACAGGGAGTGTTTACAACAGGCCTTGAGTGAGACCTACGGTTGTACTAGCTTCAGGTCTGACCAAATGCAGTCATAGTGTTGGCCCAAGGGGTGCTTGTGTCACTTGACCTTCAACTTTAGGTGGCTCAGAATAGAAAGACTCTCTTTGTGTGGAAGAAAGTAAGGGAAGATAAAAAGAATCTCAGCCTGGTAATGCAGAGGATTCTCCACGATCATGTCCATGACCATAAAGGCAGTACCTCTACACGTCTAAAATAACCACAATGTTACTGGGCTTTGGGTGCCCTCAAAGCTGATACAGCTTAAATTACAACACCCATGTCCTTTTAAATGTTTAGAAAGCCTTTCCAAGAAGGACAGGTACTGATAAGCCCGGAGAGTGAAGATTACAATAAATACCTACCTCTTCAATGCCAAGGCACTGAAAAGCATCTATTAACATCAACACCATCCAGGAAAACATGACCTCACCAAATGAATTAAGTAAAGCAGCAGGGATCAATCCTGGAGTAAAAGAGCTATGTGACGTTTCAGAGAGAGAATTCAAAATAGCTGTGTTGAAGAAACTCAAAGAAATTCAAAGTAATGCAGAAAAAACATTCAGAATTCTATCAGATAAGTTTAACAAAGAGATTAAAAAAGATCAAGAAAAAATTCTGGAGCTGACAAATGCAATTGTTATACTAAAGAACGCATCATAGCCTTTCAATAGCAGAATTGATCAAGCAGAAAAAAAAATCAGCTTGAAGAGAGACTATTTGAAAATACACAGTCAGAGGAGACAAAAGTAAAAGAAATAAAAAACAATGAAGCATTCCTACTGGAACTAGAAAATAGCCTCAAAAGGGCAATTCTAATGGTTATTGGACTTAATAAGGTGGTAGAGAGAGAGATGGGGGTAAAAAGTATATTCAATAAGATAACGACAGAGAACTTCCCAAACCTAAGAAATGATATCAATTTTAAAGTACAAAAAGGTTTCAGAACACCAAGCAGATTCAACCCAAAGAAAACTACCTCAAGGTATTTAATAATCAAACTCCCAAAAATTAAGGATAAAGAAAGGACCCTAAAAGCAGCAAAAGTAAAAAACAAATACAATACAATGGAGCTCCAATACATCTGGCAATAGATTTTTCAGTGGAAACCTTACAGACCAGGAGAGAGTGGCATGACATATTTATATTGCTGAAGAAAAAAAAAACTATCCTAGAATGATGTATGTGGTGAAAATATCCTTCAAACATGAAGGATAAATAAAGACTTTCCAAGACAAACAAAAGCTGAGGGATTTCATCAACACAAGGGTTTTCCTGCAATAAATGCTAAACGGAGTTCCTCCAGCAGAAAGAAAATGATGTTAATAAGAAATAAATAATTACCTGAACATACAAAACTCACTAGTAATAGTAAGAACACAAAAACAGATTATTGTAACACTATAACTGTGCTGTGTAAACTACTCTTATCCTAAGTAGAAAGACTAAACAATTAGCAAATCAAAAATAATAACCACAACAACTTAGCAAGATGTAGGCCATACCATAAGATATAAATAGCAACAACAAAAAGTTAACAAGTAGGGGGATGCAGTTAAAGCTTAGAGTTTTTATTAGTTTTTTTTTTTGCTTGCTTGTTGGTTTGTTTATAAAAAACGGTGTTAATTTGTTATTGGGATAAAATAATGGTTTATGAAATAGTATTTGAAAGCCTAATGGTGACCTCAAAGCAGAAAACATAAAATGGATACACATAAAATAAAAAGCAAGAAACTAAATCATATCAACAGAGAAAATCACCATCACTAAATGAACACAGGAAAGAAAGAAAGAGGGAAGAGAAGACCACAAGACAACCAGAAAACAAATAACAAAATGGCAACAGTAAGTCTTTACTTATCAATAATAACATTGGGAGTAAATCGACCAAACTCTCCAATCAAAACTCATAGAGTGGCTGAATGGATGAAAAAACAGGACCCATTGATCTGTTGTCTACAAGAAATACACTTTTGCTATAAAGACACACATAGACTAAAAATACAGGGATGTAAAAATATAATCCATCTGAATAGAAACCCAAAAACAGCAGGAGTCACAATACTTATAACAGACAAAATAGATTTCAAGATGAAAACTATAAGAAGAGACAAAAAGGTCACTATATGAGATAAAGTGGTCAATTCAGCAAGATAATGTAACAATTTAAAACATTAATATATATGCACCCAACACTGGAGCACCGAGATATATAAAGCAAATATTACTAGAGCTAAAGAGAGAGAGAGGCCCCAAAACAATAATAGCTGAAGAATTCAACACCTCACTTTCGACATCTGACATACATTCCAGAACAGAAATAAAGAAATATCAGACTTAGTCTGCACTACAGACCAAAAGGATCTAATAAATATTTACAGAACATTTTATCAAATGGCTGTAAAATACACATGACTGTCCACAGCACGTAAGTGATTCTCGAGGATACACCATATGTTAGGTTACAAAATAAGTCTTAAAACATTAAAAAAACTTGAAAAAAAAATCAAGCATCTTTCCTGACCACAATGAAATAAAACTAGAAATTAATAACAAGAGAATTTTGGAAACTATGCAAATACATAGAATTTAAACAATATGCTCCTGAATGACAAGTGGGTCAATGGAAAGAAGTTGATTTTTTTTAAACAAATGATAATGGAAACACAACATACCAAAACCTATGGGATACAGCAAAAGCAGTACTAACAGGGAAGTTTATAGCTATAAGTGCCTACATCAAAAATAGAAAAAAAACTTCAATGCATCTTAAAGAACTAGAAAAACAAGAGTAAACAAAACTCAAAATTAGTAGAAGAAAAGAAATAAAGATCAAAGCAGAAGTAAATAAAATTGAAATGAAGAAAACAATACAAAAGATCAACGAAACAAAAAGTTGGATGTTTGAAAAGTTAAACAAAATTGACAAACCTCTAACCTGACTAAAAAAGAAAAAAATAAAGAGAGAAAATCCAAATAAATAAAACGAGAAATGAAAAAGAAGACGTTACAACTGATACTGCAGAAATTGAAAGGATCATTAGTGGCTACTGTCAGCAACTATATGACAATAAATTCACAAATCTAGAAGAAATTGACAAATGCCTAGACACATAATAACATACCAAGACTGAACAAGGAAGAAATCCAAAACCTAAACAGACCAATAACAAGTAAAGAGATCAACGTCACAATAAAAATTTCTCCGTAAAATAAAAATCCTGAGACCCAATAACTTCACTACTGAATTCAACCAAACATTTAAAAAATAACTAATACCAACCTTGTTCTAACTATTCTAAAAAATAGAGGAGGAGAAAATACTTGCAAACTCATTCTATGAGGCCAGTATTGCCTTGAAACCAAAACCACACAATGATACATCAGAAAAAGAAAAGTACAGGCCAAGAGTGCTGATGAATATAGATATAAAAATTCTCAAAAAATATTGACAAATGGAATCCAATAATAAATTAAAAAGATCATTCATCATTAACAAGTAGAATTTATCCCAGGTATGCAAGGATGGTTCAACACACACCAATCAATCCATGTGATAAACCATATCAACAGAATGAATGATAAAAACCATGTGATCATGTCAGTTAATGCTGAAAAAGCAGTTGATAATATTCAGCATCCCTTCATTTGAAAATTTTTATAATATTTGCATAAATAGAGTAAAACTTTTTCTTCCTGTTTTTTGCCTTTCTTTAAGTGTAATATATACTCTCCAAACATACTTTCTTAAAAGTAGTATGTGCAAAAAAACCCCAAAACAAAAAAGCATGTCGTTTATGTCATTTCAAAAAGATAAAGAAATAGAAAACAAAACAAACAGAAAAAGAAACAAACCAATCCAAAGGTATAGGGTACTTTTTCTGAGTTTAAAGTTGTAGAAGACAGAAGGTGACATAAGCAAAAGTGGAAAGACTCTTTTCTATTTCTTATTCACTGTAACCTTTGTTGAAAAGTTAAAAAAAAATAAACAGGAAAACATAGTCACTGTAACAATAGTTTTTCCCTCATCAATGGGTTTATAGTGATAAAAAACCAGCAGCAGGCCCAGAGGTAAGTTAAACAAATACTATGTTGAATAAAAATTAAAGTCATGGAACCCTGTTTTGTCTTATTACCTCAGTTACTTTTTCTGGTTCCTCATTTGGATAGACTATTTTTTAAAATTGTTCTTGAATTTATTTTGAATTGGACTGTGTTTTTAAAGTTTTTTTTTGTTCTCTTAAGAATTGACTTTAATATTTATTTGAGCCTAATTTGATTCTTGGTGCATTTAGGGGTTAAAACTTTGTATGAGTTCCTTAGTTATAGAGAGTCTTTGTGCACCGGCTTTCCCAGATGCTGGTTGTAGTAGTTACATTCTTGGTGTGGGGCGAGTTCACTGTCTCTTATGGGGTTGAAATGGCAGGGCCCTCTTGAAGTGTACCGTGTTCTCTAAAGGTGTACGCTTTATTTATTTGAACTTTACCCAGTACTTTATTTGCTGAGTTGACAATTCAGGCCAAAAGGGGAGATATCCCTGGGTATGTATCAGTTGTAGCTAAGGCAGGTGGGTAGATGTAATACCCAATGGTGTGCTGAGGTCTCGGCCTTAATGAGATTGGTTGGAGAGAGATCTTTATTACATGCACTGAGGTTTAATCAGGGTAAAGAGTGGAAGCTACCTCAGATTCCCTGTCAGGCCAGAAAGGAAAGTTATTCACCTCATAGCCTCGCTCCTGTCCCAGCGTTTCAGCTACTCAAATCTGACAGGCATCTTTTATTCATAATTTAAAAATAAAAACATAATAGATGTTAGTGTGGATGTAGTGAAAAGGGAACACTTTTACAATGCTGGTGGGAATGCAAACTAGTTCAACCACTATGGAAAACAGTATGGATATTCCTGAAAGGACTAAAAATAGAACTACCATTTTATCCAGCAATTCTACTACTGGCCATCTACCCAAAGAAAAATGTTATATGAAAAAGACACACACACACACGTTTATAGCAGCACAACTGCAATTGCAAAAATATGGAACCAACCTAAATGCACATCAACCAACAAGCAGATTAAGAATATGTGAGATACGTACATATATTTGTGTGTATATATATATATATACATACACATATATACGTATATATGTGTATGTATATATGTGTGTGTATATATATACATACACACACACACACACCAAGGAATACTATTCAGCCATAAAAAGAACAAAATAATGGCATTTGCAGCACCTTGGATGGAGCTGGAGCCCATAAATCTAAGAAAAGTTGCTCAGGAGTGGAAAACCAAATATCATATGTTCTCACTTGTAACTGGGAGCTAAGCTTTGAGGATGTAAAGGCATAGGAATTATATAATGGACTTTGGAGACTTGGGACAAATGTTGAGGGGGGGTGAGGGATAAAAAACTGCATACAGCATACACTTCTCAGATAATGGGCGCACCAAAATCTCTGAAATCACCATGAACAAACTTGTCCATGTAACCAAAAACCACCTATATCCCCAAAACTATTAAAATAAAAAAAATACAATCAAAAAGAATATGTTACTTTTTTATTGCTAACTTTACGAAGTGATTGAAGATGAGTTATTCTGCATGTTCAAAGAATAAAACCTTGGAGAATAATCCTACTGAGTGTTCATACGTTAAAACTGGCAGAGTCTACAGATTCAAACAACTGTTCTAGTCAGTAAAAATTTACTCAATTATTTGACAGAGTTGACTACTCTCTTGATTTACTGGTTAAGGCAACATGATTTAGCTCTTTCTTGTAGTCAAGGTGTTGTTTGTAAGGGAAGTAATGAGAGTTTATTTTGCTCCATATGCATCAATGTATATCTCGAGTTCTGTTCTTAACATTACATGCCTCCATTGTCAGCATTCCTGTAATATTGTGTCATTCAGAAAAAGCAATATATTTCATCTGGTTTTCAGTTATGTTTTATTTTACATTACACATGGAGGTGCAAAGGAAGGGCATCATAATCTTTTTGATATGTAAGGCCTCTAAAGGTCTTAATCCAGATATTAGTGCCACATTTGAAAAGAGTTATTGAAAAACTGAAGTCTATTCAGGGGGACATAGTTGTATTCATTCAATCAGTCAAGTCAGCCATTATAAAAAATACTTGAAATAGGAGAGTGACTAAGATGATAACAATGAAGAAAGCCCACATCACATGAAAAAAATTGGGAGATATTTAGTTTTAGAAGAGACAATTCTGTTTGTTTAATGTAGGCTGGGGGTTGGGGGATTAAAGCAGAATAGAGGTCTTCAAACATTCAAAGAACTATTATATAGAAGAAGGATTCAAGTTGATCTTTATGACTCCAACAGGGAGAGTTACATCAATAAATGGAAGTTAAAGGGAGTCAAATGTTGTCTATATTAAAACAGGAATTTTCTAAGAGTAACAGCTGACCCTAAATTAAATGGAAGGTCTATGTCTCTTGCGATGTTCAAACATCTCAAGATAACTGTATGTAGGGATGTTGGAGGGAAAAATCAGATAATGGCATAATTAGAAAAAAAGTAAAATATATAAAGTTTAATGAAGATAAATTTATTTACCGTTTTAGTTATGAAATGTCTTTAAAATGATGTTAGATGAAAAACTTTAAAAATGTTTTTATTTAACCAAAAAGATGGCAACTTAATGTTAGTCTTCTTATAAACATTTGAAAATTAAAGTATAAATTGCTGGTCAGTGGAATCAAGGTTTTTTGAAACACTGAATAAAATGACTCTCAAGATTCTTTTCTATGTCGAGTATCTATAATTGAGATATTGGGGATGGTGAATGGTAAAGTGTTGAAGTCTCCTTGCAGTTATTAATTATTTGCTGTGAATGGCTTCATCAGATTGCCTTTCCCCTTAAAGGTAGGCCTGGTCACTATTCACAATAGCAAAGACTTGGAACCAACCCAAATGTTCATCAATGATAGACTGGATTAAGAAAATGTGGCACATATACACCATGGAATACTATGCAGCCATAAAAAATCATGAGTTCATGTCCTTTGTAGGGACATGGATGAAGCTGGAAACCATCATTCTCAGCAAACTATCACAAGGACAGAAAACAAAACACCACATGTTCTCACTCATAGGTGGGAAATTGAGCAATGAGAACACTTGGACACAGGGTGGGGAACATTACACACCGGGGCTTGTTGTGGGGTGGGAGGAGGGGGGAAGGTTAGCATTAGGAGACATACCTAATGTAAAGGACGAGTTAATGGGTGCAGCACACCAACATGGTACGTGTATACACATGTAACAAACCTGCATGTTTGCACATATACCCTAGAACTTGAAGTATAAAAAAAAAAAAGTAGGCCTGGTCAACGTAAGAGCTCTATAACTCTGGCATGGAAAGAAGGTACTGGAAAGAAAAGCAAAAGATGCAGAGGATATCTAAGCCAAACACTAAGTGCTTTAACATTTTGCTCTTGGTAACTTTATTTTGTGTTCTTCTCTATTATCTTATTATTTCCCTTTGAACTTCTCTGTAGAGCATTGCTCTGCCTTAAAATCTCTATTGATTTAAAAAATTATTCAATTAGAAGATATCATTACAAAATAGGTCAATGTTGCTGCTAAGTAAAGGATTCCATGCACTTAAAGGAGTCATTTTGGAAAGTGTTATTTCCAATATCATAGTCTCACAGGTGTTGTTTTATTCAATTTTTAAAATCTTATGTGCTTGTTTGGCAGTGCACTGTGCTGAAGGTATCTCAGTGCTGATCATTTAATAGGAATTTCTCAGATTAGCTCCCTCCCACATTTGTCTGCATGTAAAAATGGTTGAAAATTTCACAACTAGAAACATACTTTCATTAAATGGTTAGCTTTCACATAGAGCAGAATGAGGTTTTAAGACTCTCATAAATGTATGTACTTTTTTTTTTATTATACTTTAAGTTTTAGGGTACATGTGCACAACGTGCAGGTTTGTTACATATGTATCCATGTGCCATGTTGGTGTGTGGCACCCATTAACTCGTCATTTAACATTAGATATATCTCCTAATGCTATCCCTCCTCCTTCCCCCCACCCCACAATAGGCCCCAGTGTGTGATGTTCCCCTTCCTGTGTCCATGTGTTTTCATTGTTCAATTCCCATCTATGAGTGAGAACATGCGGTGTTTGGTTTTTTGTCCTTGCGATAGTTTGCTGAGAATGATGGTTTCCAGCTTCATCCATGTCCCTACAAAGGACATGAACTCATCATTTTTTATGGCTGCATAGTGTTCCATGGTGTATATGTGCCACAGTTTCTTAATCCAGTCTATCATTGTTGGACATTTGGGTTGGTTCCAAGTCTTTGCTATTGTGAATAGTGTCACAATAAACATGTGTGTGCATGTGTCTTTACAGCAGCATGTTTTATAATCCTTTGGGTATATACCCAGTAATGGGATGGCTGGGTCAAATGGTATTTCTAGTTCTAGATCCCTGAGGAATTGCCACACTGACTTCCACAATGGTTGAACTAGTTTACAGTCCCACCAACAGTGTAAAAGTGTTCCTATCTCTCCACATCCTCTCCAGCACCTGTTGTTTCCTGACTTTTTAATGATGGCCATTCTAACTGGTGTGAGATGGTATCTCATTGTGGTTTTGATTTGCATTTCTCTGACGGCCAGTGATGATGAGAATTTTTTCATGTGTCTTGGCTGCATAAATGTCATCTTTTGAGAAGTGTCTGTTCATATCCTTTGCCCACTTGTTGATGGGGTTGTTTGTTATTTTCTTGTAAATTTGTTTGAGTTCATTGTAGATTCTGGATATTAGCCCTTTGTCAGATGAGTAGATTGCAACAATTTTCTCCCATTGTGTAGGTTGCCTGTTCACTCTGATGATAGTTTCTTTTGCTGTGCAGAAGCTCTTTAGTTTAATTAGATCCCATTTGTCAATTGTGGCTTTTGTTGACATTGCTTTTGGTGTTTTAGACACGAAGTCCTTGCCCATGCCTATGTCCTGAATGGTATTGCCTAGGTTTTATTCTAGGGTTTTTATGGTTTTAGGTCTAACATTTAAGTCTTTAATCTATCTTGAATTAATTTTTGTTTAAGGTGTAACGAAGGGATCCAGTTTCAGCTTCCTACATATGGCTAGCCAGTTTTCCCAGCACCATTTATTAAATAGGAAATCCTTTCCCCATTTCCTATTTTTGTCAGGTTTGTCAAAGATCAGATAGTTGTAGATGTGTGGCATTATTTCTGAGGGCTCTGTATGTACTGTTTATGTGTAAACATTTGATTGAAAATATGAAGACATTACAAGTTTTTACTGCCTGTGGTGCTTAAATTTTAAGTAAATACTACTTGTTAGCAAAACTTCATAATCATAATGTATACAATTTAGAATCTAATATCATATATTTATGATAGAAAAATCAATTTATAAGTTCAGTTCATTTTTCCTCACTAACAGATGAAGCAAAATTGTTTGACAATTGTGTATTAAAATATTATTCTAAAGACAATTTATGAGGAATAATTATGTAATATATCTCAAGTGCTTCAAGTATGAGAATTATCTTCACTCAGTAAAACTGGGTTTCATGGCTGCCTTTAGAAAATGTTGTTTTGTTTTTCATATTTATTTTTATGTATTTTTAATTGTCAATAATTTTGTATATTTACAGAGTACAATATGATGTTTTGATCTAGATATACATTACAGAAAGATTCATTCAAACTAATTAAGATGCACATCATCTCACCATACTTATCACTGTTTTAAATAGTAGACATAAATTAAATTCTGTTTAATGTAATACAATTTATTTAATGCCACTCTTTTTACGGATATAAATGTGACCACATCACTAAAAGTCCTATGTGTTGATTTTCCCAGAAATGAAAGAGAAGAAAATTGGTAACCAAAGCTGGAAGTCTAGATACGTAAAAATTTCTGAATTAAAACTCTCTCTCTGAAATGTTTTTCGAAAACAATACTATTCCAAATACCTCAAAGCTGTTCATTTCCTTTCTCTTTACAAAAAGGCTAATGAATGTGTTTAAAAGTTAATGCAGAGGATTTATTTCACTTACTAAAATATCCCAATTATCTTATGTGTCAAAATCTGATCCATTCAAAGTTTTTAAAAGAAATGATGTTCCAGCAGCTGATGTTATTACAGAGTAGTAGAAAAGCTGAGCAACGTGGGATAACAGGCTAGTCATATGCAGAAGACTAAAACTAGACCCCTTCCTTACACCATACACGAAGATGAATTAAAGACCTAAATGCACAACTGAAACCTATAAAAATCCTGAAAGATAACCTAGGAAATACCATTCTCTTCATAGGCCATGGCAAATATTTTATGGAGAAGAGGCCACAAGCATATATATATATATATATATATATATATATATATATATATATATAGAGAGAGAGAGAGAGAGAGAGAGAGAGAGAGAGAGAGACAGAGAGACAGAGATCCTTGCTCTGTCACCAGGCTGGAGTGCAGTGGCACCATCTCGGCTCACTGCAACCTCTGCCACCCAGGTTCAAGTGATTCCCCTGGCTCAGCCTCCTGAGTAAGTAGCTGGGACTACAGGCATGCGCCACCATGCCCAGCTAATTTTTTGTATTTTAGTAGAGACGGGGTTTCGCCATGTTGGCCAGGATGGTCTTGATCTCCTGACCTCGTGATCTGCCCACCTCAACCTCTCAAAGTGCTGGGATTACAGGTGTGAGCCATCGCACCCGGCCAAAAATAAATATTGACAAATGGGATGTCATTAAACTGAAGAACTTCTGCACAGCAAAATAAACTATATCATCAAACAGACAACACACATAATGGGAGAATCTATTTGCAAACTATGCATCTGACAAAGATCTAATATCTAGAATCTGTAAAGAATGTAAACAACTAACAAGCAAGAAACAAACAACTCCATTAAAAACTGTGCAAATAACATGAACAGACACTTTACCAATTAAGACATGCATGCCGCCAACAAGTATATAAAAAACTGCTCAACATCAGTAATCATTAGAGAAATACAAATCAAAACCACAAGGAGATATCATCTCACACCAGTAAGAGTGACTATTATTAAAAAGTCAGATATTCTGGACAAGATGGTCGACTAGAAAGAGCTGTGGTTGGAGGCTCCCATCAAAGAGAACCAAAAAGGCGAGTGAATCCTGCACCAGCAACTGAGGTATCCAGCTTCTCTCACTGGAACTAATTAGGTAGTTGGCATGACCCACAGACAGCCACGGAGAGCAGGGTACCGTGACAGCCCACCAGAGAGCCACATGGGGCAAGGAAAGCTCCCACCCCCAGCCAAGGGAAGTGGTGAGTGATTGTGCTACCCTGCATGGGAAATGGTGCTTTTTTCATAGATCTGTGCAACCCACAGATAAGGAGATCCCACTTGTGGGCCCATGTCACCAGGGCCTTGGGTCTCAAGCACAGAGCTGTGCAGAGTCTCAGTGGCTATTTGGCTGGAGACTGCCTAAGACTACCACGTTCCCAAGGGGAGAGACAGCCATCATCACTGTGGCTGCTTGCTGCCTAAGACAACTGAGCTCCCTGGAGGAGGGGCAGCAACCATCACTGAAGCTCTAGTCTGCAATTTTTTCCCTTGCTGGTGGTGGGGAGACAGGATGGTTTGAGCCCAGCAGGAATTCCCCAGAGCTACAGCACACCAGCTGTGGCAGATCATGCCAGACTGCCTCTTTAGGTTGGCCCTTGACCCATTCTTTCTCACTGGGTGGGGACTCCATGCAGGAATTTCAGTAATCCCAGCCATGGGGTATAGGGACAGAATTCTGATCCCCTTGGGCCTGAGCCCCTGTGTGGCTGTGGTCTCTATGTATTAGCAGACTTAGTCTTTCCCCCTGCTGACTCTAAAAAATCTGGACATCCCAGAGGAGTGGGACTCCAGAGTGCAGCACACTCTCTCCACCAAGGGGCAGCCAGAATGCTAGTTAAGTAGGTCCTAGATCCTGTGCCCCTTGACTAGGCGAGACCCCCCAACAGGGTTTGCCAGACACCTTATACAGGAACATTCCTGCTGACAACAGGTCCGTGTCCCCCAGGGACAGAGATCCCAGAGGAAGGAGAAGGCAGCCATCTTTGCTGTTCTGCATGTCAGGTGACATGTCCAGGGTGAAGGGAGCCAGGTGAATAGTGCCTGAAGTGGACACCCAGAAAACTGCAACGGCCCTACAAAAGAGGAACCTCACTGTTAAAAACAAACAGAAAGTGACAACAACATTCACAAAAAGTCCCCACAAAAACCACATCCAAATTTAACAGCCTCAAAGATCAAAATTAGACAAACTCATGAAGATGAGAAAGAATCAAAGTAAAATCACAGTAAATTCCAAAAGCCCAAATGCCTCTTCTCCTCTGAATGATTGCAACACCTCTCCAGCAAGGGCACAGAACCGGGTGGAAGCTGAAATGGATGAATTGACAGAAGTAAGCTTCAGAAGGTGGGTAATAACAAACTTAACTGAGCTAAAGGAGAATGTTCTTACCCAATACAAAGAAGCTAAGAACCACCATAAAACATTACAGGAGCTGTTAACCAGAATAACCAGTATAGAGAAGAACATAAATGACCTGATGGAGCTGAAAAACACAACATGAGAACTTCACAATAAAACCACAAGTATCAATAAGAGAATAGACCAAGCAGAGAAAATAATTTCAGAGCTTGGAGACTATCTTGCTGAAATAAGACAGGCAGGCAAGATTAGAGGAAAAAAAAGAAAAGAAAAAGAAAAAAAGAAAAGGAATGAACAAAACCTCCAAGAACTATGGGATTATATAAAAAGACTGAACCTATGACAGATTGGGGTACCTGAAAGAGATGGGGAGGATGGAACCAAGTTGGAAAATATACTTCAGGATATCATCCAAAAGAATGTCTTCAACTTAACAAGATAGGCAAACATTCAAATTCAGAAAATCTGGAGAACCCAAGTAAGAAACTCTATGAGAAGGTCAAGCCCAAGACACAATCATTAGATTCTCCAAGGTCGAAATGAAGGAAATCATGTTAAGGGCAGCCAGAAAGAAAGACCACGTTACTTACAGAGAAAAGCCCGTTAGACTAACAGCAGACCTCTGAGCAGAAACCCTACAAGCTAGAAGAGACTGAAGTCCAATATTCAAAATTTTTAAAGAGAGTAATTTACAACCCAGAATTTCATATCCAGCCATACTAAGCCTCATAACCAAAGTGGAGATAAAATCCTTTTCAGACAAGCAAATGCTGAGGGAATTCATCACCACCAGGCCTGCCTTACAAAGAGCTCCTGAAAGAAGCACTAAATATAGAAAGGAAACACCATTACCAGGCACTGCAAAAACACACTGAAATACAAGGACAAATGACACTATGAAGCAACTGCATCAACAAGTCTACAAAATAACCAGCTAGCATCATAATGACAAGACCAAATTCACACATAGCAATATTAACCTTAAATGTAAATGGGCTAAATGCCCCAGTTAAAAGACACGGGATGGCAAACTGGATAAAAGGTCAAGACCCATTGGTGTGCCATATTCAAGAGACCCATCTCACATGTGAAGACACACATAGGCTAAAAATAAAGGGATGGAGGAAAATTTACCAAGTAATTGGAAAGCAGAAAAAAAAGCAGGGGTTGCAATCCTAGTTTATGACAAAACAGACTTTAAACCAAAAAAGATAAGAAAAAGCATAAAGAAGGGTATGACATAAAGTAAAGGCCTCGATTGAACAAGAAGAGCTAACTATCCTAAATAAATATGCACCCAATACAGGACCACCCAAATTCACAAAACAAGTGCTTAGAGATCTCCAAAGAGACTTAGACTTCACACAATTATAGTGGGAGACTGTAACACCTCATTGTCAATATGAGACAGATCATTGAGACAGAAAAATAACAAGGATATTCGGGACTTTAACTCAGCTCTGGATCAAGTGAACCTGGTAATTATCTATAGAACTCTCCACCCAAAACCAACAGAATATATATTTTTCTCAGCACCACATGGCACTTACTCTAAAATCTATCACAGAATTGGAAGTAAAACACTCCTCAGCAAATGCAAAATAACTGAAATCATAACAGTCTCTCAGACCACAGTGCAATCAAATTAGAACTCAAGATTAAGAAACTCACACAAAGCCACACAAATACATGGAAATTGAACAATCTGCTCCTGAATGACTCTGGGGGTAAATAATAAAATTAAGGCAGAAATGAAGAAGTTATTTGAAATCAATGAGATCAAAGAGACAATGTACCAGAATCTCTGAGACACAGCTAAAGCAGTGATAAGAGGTAAATTTATAGCACAAAATACCCATATTGAAAAGCTAAAAGGATCTCAAATAAACACCCTAACATCACAAAAAAATAACTAGAGAACCAATAGTAAAGAAACCCAAAACCTAGCAGAAGACAAGAAAAGATTAAGATCAGAGAAGAATTGAAGGAGATAGAGACACAAGAAAACTTTCAGGGCTGGGCGCGGTGGCTCATGCCTGTAATCCCAGCACTTTGGGAGGCCGAGGTGGGCGGATCACGAGGTCAGGAGATTGAGACCATCCTGGCTAACACGGTGAAACCCCGTCTCTACTAAAAATACAAAAATTAGCCAGGCGTGGTGGTGGGCGCCTGTAGTCCCAACTACTCAGGAGGCTGAGGCAGGAGAATGGCGTGAACCCGGGAGGCGGAGCTTGCAGTGAGCTGAGATCGCGCCACTGCACTCCAGCCTGGGTGACAGCGAGACTCCATCTCAAAAAAAAAAAAAAAAAAAAAACTTTCAAAAAACCAATAAATCCAGGAGCTGGTTATTAAAAAAAATAATAAAATATATAGATCCTTGGCTAGACTAATAAAAAAGAAAAAAGATAATAATCAAACTGACAGAATAAAAATGACAAAAAGATATCACCACTGATCCCACAAAAATACAAGCAACCATCAGCAAATAATATAAACCCCCCTATGCAAATAAACTAGAAAATCTAGAAGAAATGAATAAATTTCTGGACACATACACCCTCCCAAGAGTAAACCAGGAAGAAATTGAATCTCTGAAGAGACCAACAAAAAGTTTTGAAATTGAGGGAGTAGTAAAATGTCTACCAACCAAAAAAAGCCCAGAACCAGATGGATTTACACCTAAATTTTACCACAGGTACAAACAAGAGCTGGTACCATTTCTTCAGAAACTATTCCAAACAATTGAAAAAGAGAGACTCCTCTATAACTCTTTTTATGAGGCCAGCTTCATCCTGATACCAAAACCTGGCAGAGATACAACAAAAAAAGAAAACTTCAGGCCAATATCTTTGAAGAACATTGATGCAAAAATTCTCAAAAAAGTACTGGTAAATGGAATCCAGCACCACCTCAAAAAGCTTATCCACCATGATAAATTTGGCTTTATTCCTGGGATGTAAACCTGATTTGACATATGCAAATCAATAAACATAATTCATTGCATAAATAGAACTAAAGGCAAAAACTACATGATTATCTCAATAGATGCAGAAAAGGCCTTCAATAAAATTCAACATCTCTTCATGTTAAAAATTCTCGGCTGTAGCCAGACTGCCTCTCTAGATTCCTCCTCTCTGGGAAGGGCATCCCTGAAAAAAAGGCAGCAGCCCCAGTCAGGGTCTTATAGATAAAACCCCCATCTCCCTGGGACAGAGCACCTGGGGGAAAGGGCGGCTGTGGGCACAGGTTCAGCAGATTTAAACGTCACTGCCTGACGGCTCTGAAGAGAGCAGTGGATCACCCAGCACAGCGTTAGAGTTTTCTGCTAAGGGTCAGACTGCCTCCTCAAGCGGGTCCCTGACACCCGTGTCTCCAGACTGGGAGACCCTTCCTAGCAGGGGCCAACAGACCCCTCATAAAGGAGATCTCTGGCTGGCATCTGGCAAGTGCCCGTCTGGGACGAAGCTTCCAGAGGAAAGAACAGGCAGCAATCTTTGCTATTCTGCAGCCTCTGCTGGTGATAGCCAGGCAAACAGGGTCTGGAGTGGACTTCCAGCAAACTCCAGCAGACCTGCAGCAGAGGGACCTGACTGTTAGAAAAACAACTAACAGAAAGGAATAGCATCAACATCAACAAAAAGGACATCCACTCAGAAAGCCCATCCAAAGGCCACCAACATCAAAGACCAAACAAAGGTAGATAAATCCACAAAGATGGGGAGAAACCATCACAAAAAGGCTGAACATTCCAAGAAACAGAACGCCTCTTCTCTCCAAAGGATCACAACTCCTCGCCAGCAAGGAAACAAAACTGGATGGAGAATGAATATGACAAATTGTCCGAAGTAGGCTTCAGAAGGTGGGCAATAACAAACTCCTCTGAGCTAAAGGAGCATGTTCTAACCCAATGCAAAGAAGCTAAGAACCTTGAACAAAGGTTAGAGGAATTGCTAACTAGAATAACTACTTTAGAGAAGAACATAAATGCCTGATGGAGTCAAAAAACAGCACAAGGACTTCGGGAAGCATACATAAGTATCAATAGCCAAATCGATCAAGTGGAAGAAAGGATATCAGATATTGAAGATCAACTTGATGAAATAAAGTGTGAAGACAAGATTAGAGAAAAAAGAATGAAAAGAAACAAACAAAGCCTCCAAGAAATATGGGACTATGTGAAAAGACCAAACCTAAGTTTGATTGGTGTACCTGAAAGTTACAGGGAGAACAGAACCAAGTTGGATAACACTCTTCAGGATATTATTCAGGAGAACTTCCCCAACCTAGCAAGACAGGCCAATATTCAAATTCAGGAAATACACAGAACACCACAAAGATACTCCTTGAAAAGAGGAATCCCAGGACACATAATCGTCAGATTCACCAAGGTTGAAATGAAGGAAAAAATGTTAAGGGCAGCCAGAGAGAAAGGTCGGGTTACCCACCATCAGACTAACAGTGGATCTCTCTGCAGAAATCCTACAAGCCAGAAGACAGTGGGGGCCAATATTCAACATTTTTAAAGGAAAGAATTTTCAATCCAGGATTTAATATCCAGCCAAACTAAGCTTTGTAAGTGAAGGAGAAATAAAATCCTTTGCAGACAAGCAAATGCTAAGAGATTTTGTCACCACCACACCTGCCTTCCAAGAACCCCTGACGGAAGAACTAAACATAGAAAGGAGCAACTGGTACCAACCACTACAAAAACATACCAAATTGTAAAGACCAGCAACACTATGAAGAAACTACATCAACTAATGGGCAAAATAACCAGCCAGCATCATAATGACAAGATCAAATTCACACATAACAATATTAACCTTAAATGTAAAAGGGCTAAATGCCCCTATTGAAAGACACAGACTGGCAAATTGGATAGAGTCAAGACTCATTGATGTGCTGCATTCAGGAGACCCATCTCACGTGCAAAGACATACATGGGCTCAAAATAAACTGATTAAGGAATATTTACCAAGCAAACAGAAAGAAAAAAAAAGCAGGGGTTGCAATCCTAGTCTCTGATAAAACAGGCTTTCACCCAACAAAGATCAAAAGAGACCAAGAAGGGCATTTCATAACGTTAAAGTGATCAATGCAACAAGAAGAGCGAACTATCCTAAATATATATGCACCTAATACAGGAGCACCCAGATTCATAAAGCAAGTTCTTACAGACCTACAAAGAGACTTAGGCTCCCACACAATAATAGTGGGGGACTTTAACACCACACTGTCAATATTAGATAGATCAATGAGACATAAAATTAACAAGGATATTCAGGGCTTAAACTCAGCTCTGGACCAAGTGGACCTAATAGACATCTACTGAACTCTCCATCCTAAATCAACAAAATATACATGCTTCTCAGCACCATATCGCACTTATTCTAAATTTGATCACACAATTGGAAGTAAAACACTCCTCAGCAAATGCAAAAGAATGGAAATCATAACAAACCATCTCTCAGACCACAGTGCAATCAAATTAGAACTCAGGATTAAGAAACTCACCCAAAACCGCACAACTACATGGCAACTAATCAACCTGCTCCTGAATGACTACTGGGTAAATCACAAAATCAAGGCAGAAATAAATAAGTTCTTTGAAACCAATGAGAACAAAGACACGATGTGCCAGAGTCTCTGGGACACAGCTAAGGCAGTGTTTAGAGGGAAATTTATAGCACTAAATGCCCACAAAAGAAAGCAGTAAATATCTAAAATCAACACCCTAACATCACAATTAAAAGCAAGAGCAAACAAATTCAAAATCACAAACTATCGGGGAACCTGCCCCGACATTCACATAGGTTCTTTTCTATTTTCCTTAAGCATCGGCCTGCTTGAGAAATAAAGGTACAGAGTACAAAAGAGAGAAACTGTAAAGCTGGGCATCCGGGAGAGACATCACATGTCGGTAGGTTCCATGATGCCCCAAAAGCCACAAAAACCAGCAAGTTTTTATTAGAGATTTTCAAAGGGGAGGGAGTGTGTGAATAGGTGTGGGTCACAGACATCAAGTCCTTTACAAGGTAATAGAATATCACAAGGCAAGTCAAGGCAGAGTGAGATCACAGGATCACAGGACCACAGGTCCAGGGCGAAATTAAAATTGCTAATGAAGTTTCAGGCACCATTGTCATTGATAACATCTTATCAGGAGACAGGGTTTTGAGAGCAACCGGTCTGACCAAAATTTATTAGGCAGGAATTTCCTCTTCCTAATAAGCCTGGGAGTGCTATGGGAGACTGGGGTCTATTTCACCCCTGCAGTCTTGACCATAAGAGACAGCCATGCCTGGGGGGCCAGTTCACAGACCCAGCCCCAGGTGCGCATTCTCTTTCTCAAGGATGTTCCTTGCTGAGAAAAAGAATTCAGTGATATTTCTCCTATTTGCTTTTGAAAGAAGAGAAATATGGCTCTGTTCTGCCTGGCTCAGCGGTGGTCAGAGTTTAAGGTTATCTCTCTTGTTTCCTAAACATTGCTGTTATCCTGTCCTTTTTTCAAGGTGCCCAGATTTCATATTGTTCAAACACACATGCTGTATAATTTGTGCAGTTAATGCAATTATTACAGGATCCCGAGGTGACATACATCCTCCTCAGCTGACAGGATTAAAAGATTAAAGTAAAGACAGGCAATTTATGTTTAGAGATTGCAGTAAAGACAGGCATAAGAAGTTACAAAAGTATTAATTTGGGGAACTAAAAAATGTCCATGAAATCTTCACAATCTATGTTCTTCGGCCATGGCTTCAGCCAGTCCCTCCGTTTGGGGTCCCTGACTTCCCACAACAACAAACCACAAATTAAAAGCAAGAGCAAACAAATTCAAAACCTAGCAGAAGACAAGAAATAACTAAGATCAGAGCAGAAGTGAAGGAGATAGAGACACAAAAAAACCCTTCAAAAAATCAATAAATCCAGGAGCTGGTTTTTGGAAAAGATCAACAAAATAGCTAGACCACTATTCAGACTAATAAAGAAGAAAAGAGAGAAGAATCAAATAGATGCAATAAAAAATGATAAAGGGGATCTCACCACTGATCCCACAGAAATACAAGCTACCATCAGAGAATACCATAAACAACTCTACACAAATAAACTAGAAAATCTAGAAGGAATGGATAAACTCCAGGACACATACACCCTCCCAGGTCAAAACCAAGAAGAAGTCAAATCCCTGAATAGACCACTAACAAGTTCTGAAATTGAGGCAGTAATTAATAGCCTATGAACAACAACAATAAAAAAAGTCCAGGACCTGAGGGATTCACAGCTGAATTCTACCTGAAGTACAAGAAGGAGCTGATACCTTCCTTCTGAAACTATTCCAAACAGTAGAAAAAGAGGGAATCCTCCCTAACTCATTTTATGATAAAACAGGCTTTAAACCAACATCATCCTTTAAATCAGTATCTTCCTGATACCAAAACCTGGCAGAGAAACAAAAAAAAAGAAAATTTAGGGCCATCAATGCTGTTATACTCAATAAAATACTGGCAAAGCAAATCCAGCAGCACATCAAAAAGCTTATCCTCCATGATCAAGTTGGCTTCATCCCTGGGGTGCAAGCCTGGTTCAACATATGCAAATCAATAAACTTAATCCATCACATAAACAGAACCAATGACAAAAACCACATGATTATCTCAATATATGCAGAAAAGGCCTTCGACAAAATTCAACAGCCTTCATGCTAAAAACTCTCAATCAACTAGGTATTGATGGAACACATCTCAAAATAATAAGAGCTATTTGTGACAAACCCACAGCCAATATCATACTGAATGGGCAAAAACTGGAAGCATCCCCTTTGAAAACCGGCACAAGACAGGGATGTCCTCTCTCACCACTGCTGTTCAACATAGTATTGGAAGTTCTGGCCAGGTAAATCAGGCAAAAAAAGCAATAAAGGGTGTTCAAATAGGAAGAGAGGAAGTCAAATTGTCTCTGTTTGAAGATGACATGATTGTATATTTAGAAAACCCCATCGTCTCAGCCCCAAATCTCCTTAAGCTGATAAGCAACTTCTGCAGTCTCAGGATACAAAATCAATGTGCAAAAATCACAAGCATTCCTATACACCAATAATAGACAAACAGAGAGCCAAATCATGAGTGAACTCCCATTCACAATTACTACAAGGAGAATAAAATACCTAGGAATCCAACTTACAAGGGATGTGAAGGACCTTTTCAAGGAGAACTATGAACCACTGCTCAAGGAAATAAGAGAGGACACAAATGGAAAAACATTCCATGCTTGTGGATGGGAAGAATGAATATCGTGAAAATGGCCGTACATCCCAAAGTAATGTATAGATTCAATGCTATCCCCATCAAGCTACCATTGACTTTCTTCATAGAATTAGAAAATCTACTTTAAATTTCATCACTTCAAGTGTTTATCTTTTGTGTTACAAACAATCCATTTACACAATTTTAATTATCTTTAAATTTACAATTAAATAATTATTGACTATAATCACCCTGTTGTGCTATCAAATACTAATCTTTTTATTCTTTCTACTTTTTATACCCATTAACTATCCCCACTTCCCCCTTACCCTCCCAATAATATTTGAAGCCTCTCGTAACAATCATCCTACTCTCTATCTCAATGAGTACAATTGTATTAATTTTTAGCTTCAACAAATAAGTGGGAACATGAGAAGTTTCTCTTTCTGTGCCTGGCTTATTTCACTTAACATGATGACCTCCAGTTGCAATCATGTTGTTGTAGAAGTCAGGATCTCATTCTTTTTCATGCCCAAATAGTATTCCATTGTGTATATGTACCGCAATTTCTTTATCTATTTTTCTGCTGATGGACACTTAGGTTGTTTCCAAATCTTGGCTATTGTGAATAGTGTAGCAATAAACATGGGAGTGCAGATATAACTTTGATATACTGATTTCCTTTTGGAGGGTATATACTTAGCAGTGGCATTGCTATATCAAATGGTAGCTCTAATTTTAGTTTTTTTGGGGAGCCCTGAAACTCTCCATAGTGCTTGTACTAAGCTACATTCACACCAACACTGTACAAAGCTTTTCTTTGCTCCACATCCTTGCCAGCATTTGTTATTACCTGTCTTTTGAGTTTTTAAAAAAAATTTTAAATTTTTATTTATTAAAATTTGCGTTGGTATTTAGTAGCTGTATATATTTATGGAGTACATGAGATGTCTTGATACATTCATGCAATATAAAATAAGCACATCATGGACAATGGGGTATATATCCCCTCAAGCATTTATCATTTGAGTTGCAAACAATCTAATTACACCTTTTAAGTTATTTTAAAATATACAATTCAGTTATTATTGACTATAGTTACCCTATTGTGCTATCAATAGGTCTTATTCATTCTTTCCTATCAATAGGTCTTATTCATTCTTTCCACTTTTATTGTACCAATTAACCATCCCCACCTCCTTCCAGGCCCCACTGCCATCCCCAGACTCTGGTAACTATCCTTCCGCTCTTTACATTCACAAGTTCAATTGATTGCATTTTTAGATCCCACAAATATGTGAGAACATGTGATGTTTGTCTTTCTGTGCCTGGCTTATTTTATTAAGCACAATAATATCCAATTCCATCCATGTTATTGCAAATGACTGGATCTCATTATTTTTATGGCCAAATAGTACTCCATTGTGTATATGTGCCAAATGTTCTCTATCCATTCATCTGTTGATGAACACTTAGGCTGCTTCCAAATGTCACCTATTGTAAACAATGATGCAACAAATATAGGAGTGCAGATATATCTTCTATGTACTGATTTTCTTTCTTTTAGGTACATACCTAGCAGTGAAATTCCTGCATTATATTTTAGCTCAGTTTTTAGTTTTTTAAGAAACCTCCAAACTGTTCTCCATAGTGGTTGTACTAATTTACCTTCCCACCAGCAGTGCACAAAAGTTCCATTTTCTTCACATCCTCCCCTGCATCTGTTATTGCCTGTCATTTTGATATAAGCCATTTTAACTGAGGTGAGATAATAGCTTATTGTAGTTTGATTTGCATTTCTCTGACGATTGATGATGTTGAGCACATTTTCATATGCCTGTTTGCCATTTGTATGTCTTCTTTTGAGAAATATCTATGCAGATCATTTGTTGGTTCACTTTTTGATCAGATTATTAGATTTATTTTCTAGAAATTTGTTTGTGCTTTTTATATATTCTGGTTATCTGTCCTTCGTAAGATGGGTAGGTTCCAATTTTTTTCCCCATTCTGTGTGTTGTCTCTTCACTTTGTTGGCTTTTTTTTTTCCTGAGCAGAAGCTTTTTAACTTGATCCCATTTGTCCATTTTTTTTGGTTGCCTGTGCTTGTGGGGTATTGCTCAAGAAATATTTGCCAAGTCCAGTGCCCTGGAGAGTTTCCCCAAATTTTTATTTTAATAGTTTGATAGCTTGAGGACTTATATTTAAAATTTCAACTCATTTTGATCTGATTTTTGTATATGATGAGAAATAGGCATCTAGTTTCATTCATCTGCATATGGATATCCAGTTGTCCCAGCACCATTTATTGAAGGAAATATCCTTTCCCAAATGTATGTTCTTGGCATATTTGTTGAAAATGAAATCACTGTAAATATATGAATTTTGGGGGGTTCCTATTTTGTTCCACTCTTCTACATGTTTGTTTCCATGCCAATACCCTGTTGTTTTGATTACTAGAGCTCTGCAGTATAATATGAAATCAAGTAATGTGATCCCTCCAGTTTTGTTCTTTTTCCTCAGGATTGCTTTGGCTATTCTTGGTCTTTTGTGTTTCTATATAAATTTTAAGATTGTTTTGTCTATATCTGTGGAGAATGTCATTGATATTTTGAAAGGTATTGCATTGAATTTGTAGATTGATTTGTGTAGTGTAAACATTTTAACAATATAGATTCTTTCAATCCATGAACTTGGAATATCTTTCCAAATTTTGGTGTCCTCTTCAGTTACTTTGATCAAAGTTTTATAGTTTGTACTGTAGAGATCTTTCACTTCTTTGACAAAGTTAATCCTTAGGTATTTAATTTTATTTGTAGCTATTATAAATGGAATTTGTTTATATTTATGTTTCAGACGTTTTGCTTTTGGCATATAAAAATGCTATTGATTTTTGCATGTTGATTTTGTATCCTGCAACTTTACTGAATTTGTTTAACATTTCTAATAGTTATTTTGTAAAGTGTTCCAGTTTTTCTGCAAACAAGGGTAATTTGATATTTGGAAAAATTATTTGATTTCTTTCTTTCCAATTTAGATGCACTTTTTTTCTTTATCTTATCTGATTGAGCTGGAACTTTCAGTACTATGTTGAATAACTGTGGTCAAAGTGGGCATCTTGTTTGTGTTCCATACACAACCAGGGCATCCTGGCTTTCTGTTTTTCCCCACTGAGTATAATACTAGCTGTGATTCTGATGTATATGGCTTTCAATGTGTTGAGGTATGTTACTTCTATACCTTGTGTTGAGGACATTTATTGTAAATGGTTGTCTGTTTACTCTGTAGATCAGTTCTCTTTATGTTCAGAAGCTCTTTATCTTAATTAGATATCGTTTGCCAATTTTTGCTTTTGTTGTAGTTGGTTTTGGCATCTTCATCCTAAAATCTTTGCTCATTCCTATGTCCAGAATGGTATTGCATAAGTTGTGTTCCAGGCTTTTTATGGTATTGGGTTTTACATTTAAGTCTTTAATTTATATTTATTTGACTATTGTATACGGTGTAAGAAAGAGGTCCAGTTTTAATCTTCTGTATGTGGCTAGCCAGTTATCCCAGCAACCTTTTCCTATTGCTTGTTTTTGTCACTTTTGCCAAAGACCAGTTGGTTGTAAGTGTGTGGCTTTACTTCTGGGCTCTCTATCCTGTTCCATTGGTCTACCTGTCTGTTTTTGTAGCAGTACCATGTTGTTTTGATTACTGTAGATGTGTCGTAAAGTTTGAAAAGTGGTAGCATGATGCCTCAAACTTTGTTCTTTCTGGTTAAGATTCCTCTGGCAATTCAAGCTGTTTAGGTTCCATATGAATTTGTAAATATTTTTTTCTAGGTCTGTGAAAAATATCAATGGCAGCTTAATAGGAATACCATTGAATTTGTAAATTACTTTGGGCCATATGGCCATTTTAGTGATATTGATTCTTATTATCCATGAGTATGGATTTTTTTATTTGTTTATGTCATCTCTGTTATTTTTGAGTAATGTTTTATAGTTCTCCTTGTAGAGATCTTTTACCTTCTTAGTTAGCTGTATTTATAGATATTTTAGTTTTTTGATGCAATTGTGAATGGCATTGCATTTTTGATTTGATTCTCAGTTTGACTGTTATGGGTGTATAGGAATCCTACTGATTATTGTATGTTCATTAAATATTTTGAGATTTGCTGGAGTTGTTTATCAGCTTAAGAAGTTTTTGAGTCAAAACAATGAGATTTTTTCCTAGATATGGGATCATGAGATCTGCCAAATGAGATAGTTTGACTTCCTCTCTTACTATTTGGATACCCTTTCTTTTTTTTTTTCCTTATTGTTCTGGCCAGGACTTCCAATACTATGTTGAATAGGAGTGGTGAGAGAGGACATCCTTGTCTTGTGCTGGCTTTCCAGATGAGTGCCTCCAGCTTTTGCCCATGATGTTAGCTGTGGGTTTGTCATAGATGGCTTTTATTATTTTGAAGTGCATTCCATCAATACCTAGTTCATTGGAAGTTTTTAACATGAAGGGGTGTTGAATTTAATCAAGTCTTGTCTGCTTCAACTGAGATAATCATGTGGTTTTTGTTTTTAGTTCTGTTTATGTGATGAATCCCATTTATTGATTTGTGTATGTTTAACCAACCTTTAATCTCCGGAAAAAAGCCCACTTGATTGTGGTGGATTAGCTTTTTTATGTGTTGCTGAATTTGATTTGCCAGTATTTTGTTGAGAATTTTTGCATCATGTTAAACAAGGATATTAGACTAAAGTGTTTCTTTTTTTCCTTTGGGACACGGGGGTGGAATCAGTCTCTGGTTTACTATGAGAATGATGCTGGCCTCATAGAATAAGTTAGGGAAGAGTCCCTCCTTCTTAATATTTTTGAAACCGTTTTAGTAGGAATGATAGCATCTCTTCTTTGTACATGTGGTAGAATGCAGCTAAAAATTCATCTGGTCCTGGACTTTTTTTGGTTGCTAGTCTATTTATTACTGATTCAATTTTGAAGCTCGTTATTGGCATGTTCAGGGATTTAATTTCTTCCTGACTTAGTCTCAGAAAAGTGTATGTGAACAGGAATTTATTCATGTCTTCAAAGATTTTCTAGTTTGTGTTCATAGAGGTGTTCATAATTTTCTCTGATGATTATTTGTACTTCTGTGGGTTCGGTGGTAATATTCCCTTTATCATTTCTAATTGTGTTTATTTGGGTCTTCTATCTTTTATTCTTTATTAGTCTAGCTAGCAGTCTATTTTATTAATTATCTTATAAATACCAACTCCTGGATTCATTGATCTATTAAATTTTTTTTATATCTTAATCTCTTTCAGTTCAGTACAGACTTTGGTTATTTCTTGTCTTCTGGCCTTGGCACTGAGTTTCTCTTGGTTCTGTAGTTCTTTTAGTTATGAGGTTAGGTTGTTAAATTGAGATCTCTTTAACATTTTGCTGTGGGAATTTAGTGTTATATATTTCTCTCTTAACATTGCCTTACCTATTTCCCAGAGATTCTAGTATGTTTTGTCTTTTATTACTTTCAAATAACTTCCTCATTTCTGCCTTAATTTTATTATTTAACCAGAAGTCATTCAGGAGCAGGTTATTCAATTTACATGTAATTGTATTGTCTTGAGCAAATTTCTTTTGCTTGATTTCTAATTTGATTGTGCTGTTGTCTGAGAGAGTTGTCATTATATCAGTTCTTTTGCATTTACTGATGAGTGTTTTATGTCCAATTATGTGATCGATTTTAGAATTGTGGCATGTGGCAATGAGAAGAATGTATATGCTGCTGTTTTGAGGTGGAGAGTTCTGCAGATGTGTATCAGATCCATTTGATCCAGTGATGAGTCAAGACCCTGAATATCTTTAATTTTCTGTCTTTATAATGTGTCTAATACTGTCAGTGTGACATTGAAGTCTTCCATTATTATTGTTTGGGAGTCTAAGTCTCTTTGAAGGTCTCTAAGAACTTGCTTTATGAATCTGGGTGCTCCTGTGTTGAGTGCATATATATTTAGAATAGTTTAGCCTTCTTGTTGACTTGGACCCTTTACCATTGTATTAGTTCATTCTCTCATTGTTATAAAGAAGTATTTGAGACCGGGTAATTTATTTTAAAAAAGGTTTAATTGGCTTATGCTTCCACAGACTGTACAGGAAACATGGCAGCATCAGCTTCTGGGAAGGCCTCTGGAATATTTTACTTATGGCAGAAGGCAAAGCAGAAGCAGGCATTTTAACATGGCCACAGCAACAGAAAGGCTGAGAAGGTGGGATGTGCTATACACTTTAAAACAATCAGATCTTGTGAGAACTCACTCACTATACGGTACCAAGGGGTGATGGTGATAAACCATTTAGGAGAACTCTACTCCCATGATCCAATCACCTCCCGCCAGGCCTCTCCTCCAACACTGGAGATTACAATTCCACATGAGATTTGGGAAGGGACACAAGCACAAACCATAGCAACTCTTATGTAATGCCCTCCTTTGTTGTTTTTGATCCTTGTTGGTTTAAAGTCTGTTTTGCCTGAAATTATGATTGCAATCCCTGCTTTTTTTCTGATTTCCATTAGCTTGTTAGATATTCTTCATTCTGCTCCTGGCCTCTCCCAAATCTCCTCTTTCTCACGTTTCAAAATACCATCATGCCTTCCCAAAAGTTACCCAAAGTCTTAACCCATTCCAGCATTAACTCAAAAGTCCACAGTTCAAACTCTTCTCTGAGACAAGCGGTGTTGCTTTGGACTATGAGTCTGCAAAATCAAAGCAAGTTAGTTATGTTCAGGATCCAGTGAAGGTATGGGCATTGGGTAAATTTCCCCATTCTAAAAGGGAGAAATCAGTAAAAACAAAGGGCCTATAGGCCCAGTGTAAGTCTGAAATCCAGCAAGGCAGTCAAGATTTAAGCTTTAAATCTTAAAGCTCCAAAATAATCTCATTTGACTCCATATCTCACATCCAGGTCACACTGATGCAATGGGTGGATTCCCAATCTTTGGTCTGCTTTGCCCCTGTGGCTTTTCAGGGTTTAGCCCCTTTGGCTGCTCTCATGAGCTGGCATTGAGTGTCTGCAGCCTTTCTAAAAGGAAATTGCAAGCAGCTAGTCAATCTACCATTCTGGAGTCTGGAGGATGATGGCCCTCTTCTCACATATCCACTAGGCAATGCCCCAGTGGGGACTCTGTTCGGGGGCTCCAACCTCATTTTTTTCTTCCTCACTTCCTCAGTAGAGGTTCTCCATGAGGGCTCTGCTCCTGCAGCAGGCTTCTGCATGGAGATCCAGGCCTTTTCATACATCCTCTGAAATCTAGGCAGAGGCTCCCCAGCCTTAATTCTTGCATTTTGTGTACTTGCAGGCTTAACACCACGTGGAAGCTGCCAAGACTTATGGCTTGCACTCTCTGAAGCAGTGACTCAAATTGTGTCTGGGACCCTTTTAGGAATAGCTGGAGCTGGAGCAGCTGGGATGCAGAGACCAGTGTCCTGAGGTTGTGCAGGGCAGTGGGTCCCTCAGCCTGATTCATGAAACCATTCTTCCCTCCTAGGCCTCCAGGCCTGTGATGAAAAGGGATGCCACAAAGGTCTTTGAAATGCCTTTCAAGCCTTGCCCCCATTGTCTTGAACAGTAACAGTTGACTCCTTTTCACTTGTGCAAATTTCTGCAGCCTGCTTGAATTCCTCCCCACAAAAATAGGCTTTTCATTTTTACCACATGACCCGGCTGCAAATTTTTAAAACTTTTACACTCTGATTCCCTTTTAAATATAACTTTCAGTTTTACATCATTTCTTTGCTCATGCATATGAGCATAGGTGATTAGAAGAAGCCAGGCCACATCTTGAATGCTTTGCCACTTAGAAATGTTTTTATACCGGATACCCTAAATCATCCTCCTCAAGTTCAAAGTTCCACAACTCCCTAGGGCTGGGGTACAAAGCAGCCAATCTCTTTGCTAACTCATAACGAATGTGACCTTTGCTTTAGTTCCCAATAAGTTCCTCATCTCCACCTAAGACCTCCTCAACCTAGACTTAATTGTCCATATCACCATCAGCATTTTGGTCACAACAATTCAGCCAGTCTCTAGAAAGTTCTGAATTTTCCCTCATCTTCCTCTCTTCTTCTGAGCCCTCCACACTCTTCCAACCTTAGCCAGTGTATTGATCCATTCTCACATTGCCATAAAAAAAACTGAGACTGCGTAATTTATAAAGAAAAGAGGTTTACTTATCTCACACTTCCATGGGCTGTACAGGTATCATGTCTGGGAAGGCCTTAGGAAATTTTTAATCATGGCAGAAGGCAAAAGAGAAGCAGGTATGTCTTCACATGGTTGGAGAAGGAGAGAGAGAAGGGGCAGGTGCTACACACTTTTAAGCAACCAGATCTTGTGAGAACTCACTCACTATTACAAGAACAGCAAGGGAGAAATGCACCCCCATGATCCAATCACCTCCCACCAGGCCCCTCTTCCAACACTGGGAATTACAGTTTGACATGAGATTTGGGCACGGACACAAATCCAAACTGTATCAACTGATTACCTAATTTCAAAGCTGCTTCCACATTTTGAGGTATCTTTATAGCAATGCTCCACTCCTCAGTACCAATTTTCTGTATTAGTTCATTCTCATACTGCTATAAAGAAATACCTAAGACTGGGTAATTTATTAGAAAAAGAGGTTTAAGTGTCTCACAGTTCCACAGGCTGTACAGGAAGTATGGCAGCATCTGCTTTTGGGGAGTCCTCAGGGAGACATTACTCATGGCAGCATGAAAAACAGGAGAAGGTATCTTCACATGGCCAGAGCAGGAGGAGGAGAGAGAAATGGGAGGTGCTATACACTTTTAAACAAGCATATCTTGTGACAATTTACTCACTATACAGTACCAAATGGGGATGGTGCTAAACCATTTGTGAGAACTCCACCCCCATGATCCAATAACCTCCTGCCAGGCCCCTTTTTCAACATTAGGGATTACAATTATACATGAGATTTAGGTGGGGATACAGATCCAAACCATATCAACCATTATGGAATGCCCTTCTTTGTCATTTTTTATCTTTTTAGTTGAAAGTCTGTTTTGTCTGAAATTAGGGCTGTAACCCCTGCCTTTTTCTAATTTCCATTTGCTTGGTAGATTTTCTTCCATCCCTTTATTTTCAGACTATGAGTGTCATTGCATGTGAGATGAGTCTTTTGAAGAAAGAATTCCATTGGGTCTTGCTGTTTTATCCACCTTGCTACTCTGTGCCTTTTAACTGGGGCAGTTAACCTATTTACATTTAAGTTTATTGGTATGTGTGAATTTGATCCTGTCATCCTGATGGTTGTTAATTATTAGGCAGACTTGTTTGTGTGGTTATTTTTTAGTATCATTGGTCTGTGTACTTAAGTATCTTTTTGTAGTGGCTGGTAATGGTATTTTTCCATATTTAATGCTTCCTTCATGAGTTTTTGTAAGGCAGTTCTGTTGATAACAAATTCCCACTGCATTTGCTTGCACAAAAATGATATTACTTCTCCTCTGCTTATGAAGCTTAGTTTGGTTGAATATGAAATCCTGGGCTTGAATTTCTTTTTTTTTTTAATAATGTTGAATATTGGCCACCAATCTCTTCTGGCTTATAGAGTTTCTGCTGAGAGGTCCACTGTTAATCTGATGAGCTTTCCTTTGTAGGTGACCTGAATTTTCTCTTTAGCTGCCTTTAACATTTTTCTTCCATTTTGACCTTAGAGAATTTGATGATTGTATGTCTTGGGAACAATCTTTTTGTGAAGTATCTTACTGGAATTCTCTGTACTTCCTGAATATGAATGTTGGCCTCTCTAGCTAGGTGGTATAAGTTCTCATGGACGATATCCTGAAATATGTATTCCAAGTTGCTTACAATCTCCGCATCTCTTTCAGGGAAACAAATGCATCATAGATTTGGTCTCTTTACATAATCTCATATTTTTCAGAGTTTTTGTTTGTTCCTTTAAATTATTTTTTCTCCATTATTGTCTCAGTGTCTTATCTCAGAGCCAGTCTTCAGGCTCTGAGATTCTTTCTTCTGCTTTGCCTGTTCTGCTTTGCCTGTTCTGCTATTAATATTTATGTTTGCATTATGAAATTCTTACAGTGTGTTTTTTAGATTTTTCAGGTAAGTTATGTAATTTTTTACATTAGATATTTTGTCTGTCCACTCCTGCATCGTTTTATGATTTTTAGCTTCTTGGATTAGCTTTAAACATACTCCTGTATCTCAATGATCTTCATTGCTACCCATATTCTGAATTCTATTTCTGTCATTTTAGCCGTCTCATCCTGGTTCAGAACACTTGGTAGGGAGGTGGTGTGGTTACTTGGAGGAAAGAAAGCACTCTGGCTTTTTACATTTTCAGAGTTCTTGCATTAGTTTTTTCTCATATTGTGGGCTTATGTTTCTTCAGTGCTTGATGTTTCTGATCTTTGGATGGATTTTATTTCTTTTACCTTATTTGATGACCTTGAGGATTTGATCATGGTAAAAGGTGGATTCAGCCAAATGGCTTTGTTGATGGAAGACTTTAGGGGGCCAGCACTCAGCTCCCAACTCCTGGACTCCCTACTCTAACAATGGTGGACTTCTATGAGGCCCTGACTTTTTGATCTGGCTCCTCCAGGTTAGGAATCCTCTGTGCTGGGGGTGGGAATGGGGGGGTACAGAGGTGCTCCCAGACCACTGGGCACTACCTTTTAACATGTGGTGTCAGCCAAAGCATTTCATAGTGCTGTGACAGCAGGATTTGTCCTCATTTGCGCATGCCAGCGGCCCCCAGCAGTGGCAGTGTAGCTGGTTGCATGTTCATTGGCTGTGGGAGGGTGGTAGCGCCTGCTGTGCTGCCTATCTCAGTGTGGGAGTTCACCACAATGTTGGGGAAAATGTAGCTGGGGGGCGGTTACGCGGGGCTTCTGCTAGTGACTGTGTGTGCAGTCACACTGATAGTGGTGTTTGCATGGGGCGGGGCAATGGTGGGCCCAGGTTTGTGTGCACTCTCTGTGTGTTGCAGTCCAAGGTGGTTGCTGAGGGCAGGGGAGGGTCCGCTCTTCTTCGTACCTAGTTTCACTTTTGCGGCACTGTTTTTTTTTTTTTTTTTTTTTTTTTTTTTTGAGACGGAGTCTCGCTCTGTCGCCCAGGCTGGAGTGCAGTGGAGCAATCTCGGCTCACTGCAAGCTCCGCCTCCCGGGTTCACGCATTCTCCTGCCTCAGCCTCTCCGAGTAGCTGGGACTACAGGCGCCCGCCACCACGCCTGGCTAATTTTTTGTATTTTTAGTAGAGACGGGGTTTCACCGTGGTCTCGATCTCCTGACCTCGTGATCTGCCCGCCTCGGCCTCCCAAAGTGCTGGGATTACAAGCGTGAGCCACCGCGCCCGGCCTTGTGGCACTGTTGATGCAAGGGTGAGGTACTGGCGGGTATGGGGCTGGCTGGTGCTGTGCCCGTGAAGGCTCTGCCTGCAATGATGGTTGGCAAGGAGAGGAAGGGGTGAACTGTGCTCTCGCTGCAGCAGTGGCAGGGCAGGGTGCATGCACACACGTGCACTGGCAGGGCAAGAAAGGCACCCACGTGCCAGCAAAGCAATATGGGTGATACCAGGGCCTGGTGAAAGTTGCAGTGTGGGTAACAAGCAGGTAGGTTGGCGTGCGGCAGTGGGGGCCACCGCACTTGAGCTCTCTGCCGGTAAGTCATGGTCCGCCAGCACAAGAGGCATTACTTGAGTTCCCAGGGCACTTGAGGCTGTCCTGCAAGCCGGCCAGCCAGGCTGGGGCCCCGGGAGAAGCCAACAGAACAAGGGGTGCTGAGATTGGACCAGCTCCGTCTGATGGGCAAGACCACCCTGCAGAATTCAGCCCCAACAATTCCCCTGGGGCTAAAGTCTTCTATGCAAACAAGTGGAGCCTAGGAGGATAGCTGACCGTGTCCATGTTCAGCCACAGACGCTCCCGCACCGGATTCTCTAGGCTCCACATCAGCTGTTTGCTGCCCCTACCACTTCTCTAAGCACCTCTCCCTGCCAACTCTAGTGTCAGGTGGCCGAGGGGTTTCCTTCTGCTGGGATTCCAGGGGCCCATGGCGAGAGCAAGTTGCTTTTTGCCAGTAAAACTCATCCATTCCCCCGAGTCATGGGGGCCAGGAATGAGTCCTGGTGTGCGATCACGCCCTGGAGAGTTCCCAGCGTTCTCCCCCTTCAGCCAAGCTTCTTTGTCTTCCCTCCATGTACTCTAGTGCTTTCCCTCTGAAGATCTGTTAGGAATGCACCAGTCATCATCTCGGTCCCTCGGTGGCAGCTGTTCCACCTGGCTGCGTGTAGTAAGCCATCTTGCCCTCCCTCCCCAGCCGTGTCCGAAATATATTCTTTCTTATTGTTGACTTTGTCCTTTAATTTTACAGGACTGGGAATAACTGGCTTCTCAAACCAATTGAATTCTCTCTTAATAAATTGTTAATTTAGTCCTTCTCATTTTGCTTTCAGTAACAACATGAGAACACTAAATTCAGTTATTTTTTGCCCAGAGCTAAGTTGTAGTTTCACTCCATCAGCCATAAGATAAAGGCATGCTGTTGACTTCATTACCAATTTTACTCCTTCAGGCTCATAATTTTCCTTGTTCCACCAAAAAGCTCCATTTTCAGAGAGCTTCATGGCTTCTTTGTTCTTTCTATTGCTTCTCTCAAGCTTTCAGATGTAAAAATGATCTTTGTTTTTAAGTCTGGATTATGACAAAGTCTTTGGGGGAAGCTGGCTTAGCAAATATTGTAAGAACCACATATGTATGCTTTGGGGATCAAACATTCATATAAAAAGAATATATTTCAGGTACAGAGTAAATGAACAGCTAATGCATGTCATAATATTCTAACTACTAATGATTCCTCTATGTAGACATCCATAAAATGAATTTCTTGAATTTTACTTAGTCTTAAATTGTTAATGAAGGCCATGGAATCTATTTCCACTTTCTACATCCAAGTTAGATATTGGCAAATTGTTTCTCACTTTCTCATTTCGTTTGTACATTTTAATTTGCTTTAAAATACAGCCTGAAGTTTTATATCACTTTAGATAAAATTGTAGATGGTTTCTTAGTAGTCTAGATGCAGTCTTTGGGGGATTCAATTTTCTATTTACTAATATATAACATTGTTACACATATCTGAATTAATTAAATAATTAATCATTTTTGTTTGCTGATAGATCTTGGACACCCAGAGCAAACTGAATGCAAATTGTTTAAGTTACAAGCACTAGAGCTCAAATAATTTTTTTCTTTTTTTCTTTAATTTTTGTATTTTATTATTATTATTATTATACTTTAAGTTTTAGGGTACATGTGCACAATGTGCAGGTTTGTTACATATGTATCCATGTGCCATGTTGGTGTGCTGCACCCATTAACTCGTCATTTAGCATTAGGTATATCTCCTAATGCTGTCCCTCCCCCCTCCCCCCACCCCACAACAGTCCCCGGAGTGTGATGTTCCCCTTCCTGTGTCCATGTGTTCTCATTGTTCAATTCTCACCCAACAGGTATCATCTTTGTCCATCTTCAGTTATGTTTCTTTTATTAATTGATTTATTTCATCAGAAAGATAGAATTCACAGGTGGAAGGTGCACTTTGTTTTTAATGCAGTCATTTTTATTTTATTTATGGGTAAGTTTTTTATTTATTCATTAGTATCCCTCATTTCCATAGTCATCATAATAAAGAAACAATAATCACTAACAAAGCAGTCTTTTCAACTCACACAAAGGACAAAGAACAGAATCAAAGAACGGAAGCCTAGGAATAGGTCTTGGTTAAAGCAGAGTGTCATTCCTTGAGAGATCTGAGAATTTGTGAGCAGGCAAGGTGCACATCTTTTTGCCACAATCGGTTGCCCTATTATAGTAGCAGTTCTTAACAGTGGAAAATTGCTTCTGCCTATTATCATAATCACCAAATCCCTTAGCTTGTCTACCATTTCGTTCACTGATTAATTTTCTTCTAAGAGAAGAGACATGACTCTAAGTAGTTTAGGTAAAATTCACTACTTTATACTTTTTCTAAGAAGCAAATATATGAAGCTTTTAGTCAGGTATGTAGTCGTCACAGGCTGGGTATTAGTAAGACTTTCAAGGTCATCATTTCTCATCCAAATAAGAATTTTTTCAGAAAAAAGTGTTATTACTTCTATTAATACTATTACAAAAACAATAATTATAACATGCAACTGCCCAGGAAAACCAGGGCTATAGTTGCTTAGAAATAGAAGAGTGTGAAAACAAATGTCCAAGTGTGAAGTAAATTTCAAAACATATTTGAATTATAGGTAAAAATGAAAGCAAGATCTCAACCTCAAGGAAAGATGATGGTATGTAGATCTGTAACAAAAATACCAAACTTACATATGTTCAGTTTAAAAGGCACCCTGGATTACTAAACACACATGTCATGATTCTTGAGTTAATAGTACACAGGCCAAGCCAAAAAATGACTTCGAAAAAATTGTGACATTTACTTATATTCATTCAGATTTTAAAATTTGGTATTTTAATATGCCACTAAACATAGAAAATGACCTAGAAGAGTGAAATTATTTACCCATGTACAATGTTCTCTTGTTGTATGGTCAGCAATCCAGCAGAGGGAGCACACAATAGTAAATGATGAAATACTAGAAGAGCTAGACCTCTACAGAAGTCCACAATAATATGGATATGTGAATCATAGAGTTAACCTGTGACTTAAATGTTTTCTTTCACTTCATGAAAAAATAACTATGGAGACATGTTCCTTTCTAAAACAAATCATGTCTCTTTTTGTTTTCAGTAAGATTTTTTCTCTCTGTGTGTATGCCATTGAATGGTGTCTCCAATTTCTCCACAATGAAAATTCTCTGTGATGTCTCAGAAAGAGGGAAGGAATGTTTTTATGTGCACTTCTGCATCTAGAATGCCAGTATTTTTTCTTGTTATTGTTTCCATTTAAAATTTTGAGGACACATTATGTTTATGAAATATTTTGTCTTCTGAGTCTTTATAATGCATAACTAATATGCTAAGTACTAAAGACTATATGTTATGGGAACACAATATTCCACTTATTTTGGAAAGATTATATCTGGTTTTATGGATTTTGGTATATATTTATACTGCAAAGATAATACCAACCAGTACTATACCCAAAGATAATATACCCAAGGATATACTATGCCTAAAGATAGTACTAAAATAGTATTTATACCCAAAGATAGTACCAACTAGTGAAGATCAGACCAAAGCAACAGAACAAACAGTTTGTGATTGATTTCAAGCTTGACTAAACCAAATGAATATGGCACAATATGTTTTTTGGTAAATGTAAAATGTCTTTGCTCTTTAGTTCACTAAGGCAAACACGTATTATTTAAAACAAAATGGGTCACCAATGTCCAGTATATGTTTACTTACCAGTTTTTGTTTTCCAAATTAAAAATAGTTGTATACCTTTTTATAACTTGTATAAAATTTACAAATGCAAAAAAAGAAGAAAATACAGTTATACGTACTCAAAAATAAATGCTACTAACATTTTCTTAATGTTTTATTTTTAATTTTTGGGAGTCCATAGTAGGTGTATGTGTTTATTGGGTACATGAGTTATTTGAATACATACAACACATAATAATCATATTGGCGTAGATAATCCACAGCCAAAAACATTTATTCTTTGTGTTACAAATTGTCCAATTATACTCTTTTAGTTATTTAAAAATGTACAGTTAAATTATTATTGACTATAGTCACCCTGTTGTGCCATAAAATGTAGGAGCTCATTCATTCTTTCTAACTAACTAACTAATTCACTATATGTATTTTGCTCCAGTAACTATCTACACTTCCAGCACCCCTCCCAGCCTCTGGTAACCATCTTTCTACTCTCTATGTCCGTGAGTTCAATTGTTTTGTTAGCTCTAACAAATGAATGAGAACATGAAAAGTTTATCCTTCTGTGCCTGACTTATTTCACTAAACAAAACGACCTTCAGTTCCATTTATGCTGTTGTAAATGTCAGAATCTAATTCTTTTTTATGGCTGATTACCACTCCGTTGTGTATATGTACCACATTTTCTTTATTCATTCATCTGTTGATAAACACTTAGGTTGCTTTCAAATGTTGGCTATTGTAAATAGTGTAAAAAACGTAGGAGTGCAGATATACCTTTGATATATTGACTTCCCTTTTTGGGGGAATATATTTAGCAGTGGGATTGCTGCATCATGTAGGATGTCTATTTTTAGTTTTTTGAGGAATTTCCAAGCTGTTCATCATAGTGGTTGTATTATTGTACATTCCCACCAACAGTATACAGTTTTCTCTTTTATCCACATCCTCACAAGCATTTGTTATTGCCGGTATTTTGGATAAAAGCCGTTTTAGGCCAGGCGCAGTGGCTCACGCCTGTAATCCCAGCACTTTGGGAAGCCGAGGCGGATGGATCACCTGAGGTCGGGAATTCGAGACCACCTGACCAACATGGAGAAACCTTGTCTCTATTAAAAGTACAAAATTAGCCGGGCATGGTGGTGCATGCCTTTAATCCCAGCTGCTTGGGAGTCTGAGGCAGGAGAATCGCTTGAACCTGGGAGGCAGAGGTTGCTGTGAGCCAAGATCGTGCCCTTGCACTCCAGCCTGGGCAACAAGAGTGCAACTCTGTCTCAAAACAGAAAAGAAAAAGAAAAAAAGGCATTTTAACTGAAAGAGATGATATCTCATTGTAGTTTTGATTTGCATGATTCCGATGATGAATGATGTTTAACACCTTTTCATTTACCTGTTTTTCATTTGTATATCTTCTTTTGAGAACTGTCTATGCAGATTTTGGCCCATTTGTTAGTTGGACTATTAGATGCTTTCTTATTGAATTGTTTGAGGATTTTATATATTCTGGCTATTAATCCCTTGTCAGTTAGATAGTTTACAAATAATTTTGCCTATTCTGCGAGTTGTGTCTTCCCCCTACTTTTTTTTTTTTTTTTTTTTTTTTTTTTTTTTTTTTTACTGTTTCCTTTGTTGTGGAGAAGCTTCTTAACTTAATGTGATCCCCTTTGTACATTTTTGCTTTGGATGTCTATGCTTGTGGGGGTACTAGCCAAGAAATTCTGGCCCAGTCTAATGTCCTGGAGAGTTTTCTAAAGTTTTATTTTAGTAGTTTCATAGTTTGAGATCTTAGCTTTAAGTCTTTAATCCAGTTTGATTTGATCTCCTTATAAGGAAAGAGATATTGGTATAGTTTTATTCTTCTGCATGTGGATATCTTCTTGTCCCAGCACTATTTATTGAATAGACTGTTGTTTTCCCGATGTATGATGTTGGCATGTTTATTGAAAATAAGTTCACTGTGGATGTATAAGTTTGTTTTGGGGTTCTCTATTCTGTTACATTGCTCTATGTGTCTGTTCTTATGCCAGTACCCTGCTGATTTGGTTGTTATAGCTATGTTGTATAATTTGAAGTCAAGCAATGTGATTCTTCAGTTCTGTTGTTATTGCTCAAAATAGCTTTGGCTATTCTGGGTCTTTTGTGGTTCTATATAAATTTTAGAATTTTTTTCTGTTTCTGTGAAGAATAATAGTATTTTGAGAGGCATTATATTGAATATGTCGATTGCTTTTTGTAGTGTGAACATTTTAACAATATTGATTTTTCTAATACATGAACATGAAATACCTTTTCATTTTTAGGTGTCCTCTTTAATTTCTTTGAGCAAAGTTTTATAGTTTTTACTCTAAAGATTTTTCACTTCAGCTAATTCTTAAATATGTAATTTAATTTTTTTAGGGAGCATTATTTATTGATTTTTTTCTTTGTAAATAAAGTTTTATTATAACACAGTCATGTTCATTTATTTACATATTGTCCATGCCTTTTTTTATACTACAACAGTGGTCCCCAAGCTTTTTTATTATTATTATACTTTAAGTTCTAGAGTACATGTGCACAACGTGCAGGTTTGTTACGTATGTATCCATGTGCCATGTTGGTGTGCTGCACCCAGTAACTCGTCATTTACATTAGGTATATCTCCTAATGCTATCCCTCCCCCTGCCCCCACCCCATGAAAGGCCCTGGTGTGTGATGTTCCCCTTCCTGTGTCCAGGTGTTCTCATTGTTCAGTTCCCACCTATGAGTGAGAACATGTGGTTTTTGGTTTTTTGTCTTTGTGATAGTTTGCTGAGAATGATGGTTTCCAGCTTCATCCATGTCACTACAAAGGACATGAATTCATCCTTTTTGATGGCTGCATAGTATTCCATGGTGTATATATGCCACATTTTCTTAATCCAGTCTATCATTGATGGACATTTGGGTTGGTTCCAAGTCTTTGCTATTGTGAATAGTGCCACAATAAACATATATGCGCATGTGTCTTTATAGCAGCATGATTTATAATCCTTTGGGTATATACCCAGTAATGGGATGGCTGGGTCAAATGGTATTTCTAGTTCTACATCCTTGAGGAATCGCCACACTGTCTTCCACAATGGTTGAACTAGTTTACACTCCCACCAACAGTGTAAAAGTGTTCCTATTTCTCCACATCCTCTCCAGCACCTCTTGTTTCCTGACTTTTTAATGATTGCCCTTCTAACTGGTGTGAGATGGTATCTCATTGTGGTTTTGATTTGCATTTCTCTGATGGCCAGTGATGATGAGCATTTTTTCATGTGTCTGTTGGCTGAATAAATGTCTTCTTTAGAGAAGTGTCTGTTCATATCCTTTGTCCACGTTTTGATGAGATTGTTTGTTTTTTTCTTGTAAATTTGTTTAAGTTCTTTGTAGATTCTGGATATTAATCCTTTGTCAGATGGGTAGATTGTAAAATTTTTCTCCCATTCTGTAGGTTGCCTGTTCACTCTGATGGTAGTTTCTTTTGCTGTGCAGAAGCTCTTTAGTTTAATTAGATCCCATTTGTCAATTTTCCCTTTTGTTGCCATTGCTTTTGGTGTTTTAGACATGAAGTCCTTGTGCATTCCTGTCTCCTGAATGGAATTGCCTAGGTTTTCTTCTAGGGTTTTTATGGCTTTCGTTCTAATATTTAAGTCTTTAATACATCTTGAATAATTTTTGTATAAGGTGTAAGGAAGGGATACATTTTCAGTTTTCAACATATGGCCATCCAGTTTTCCCAGCACCATTTATTAAATAAGGAATCCTTTCCCCATTTCTTGTTTTTATCAGGTTTGTCAAAGATCAGATGGTTATAGGTGTGTGGTATTATTTCTGAGGGCTCTGTTCTGTTCCATTGGTCTACATCTCTGTTTTGGTACCAGTACTATGCTGTTTTGGTCACTGTAGCCTTGTAGTATAGTTTGAAGTCAGGTAGGGTGATGCCTCTGGCTTTGTTCTTTTGGCTTAGGATTGTCTTGGCAATGCGGGCTCTTCTTTGGTTCCATATGAACTTCAAAGTAGTTTTTTCCAATTCTGTGAAGAAAGTCATTGGTAGTTTGATGGGCATGGCATTGAATCTGTAAATTACCTTGGGCAGTATGGCCATTTTCACGATATTGATTCTTCCTATCCATGAACATGAAATGTTCTTCCATTTGTTTGTGTCCTCTTTTATTTCGTTGAGTAGTGAGTTGTAGTTCTTGAACAGGTCCTTCACATCCCTTGTAAGTTGGATTCCCAGGTATTTTATTCTCTTTGAAGCAATTTTCAGCTCTCTGTCTGTTATTGGTGTAAAGAATGCTTGTGATTTTTGCACGTTGATTTTGTATCCTGAGACTTTGCTGAAGTTGCTTATCAGCTTAAGGCAATTTGGGGCTGACACGATGGGGTTTTCTAAATACATAATCATGTCATCTGCAAACAGGGACAATTTGACTTCCCCTTTTCCTAACTGAATACCTCTTATTTCTTTCTCCTGTCTGATTGCCCTGGCCAGAACTTCCAACACTGTATTGAACAGGAGTGGTGAGAGAGGGCATCCCTGTCTTGTGCCAGTTTTCAAAGAGAATGCTTCCAGTTTTTGCCTATTCAATATGATATTGGCCGTGTGTTTGTCATAAATAGCTCTTATTATTTTGAGATACGGCCCATGAGTACCTAATTTATTGAGAGTTTTTAGCATGAAGGGCTCTTGAATTTTGTTGAAGGCCTTTTATGCATCTATTGAGATAATCACGTGGTCTTTGTCTTTGGTTCTCTTTATATGCTGGATTACGTTTATTGATTTTTGTATGTTGAACCAGGCTTGCATCCCAGGGATGAAGCCCACTTGATCATGGTGGATAAGTTTTTGATGTGCTGCTGGATTTGGTTTGCCAGTATTTTATTGAGGATTTTTGCATCAATGTTCATCAGGGATATTGGTCTAAAATTCTCTTTTTTTGCTCTGTCTCTGCCAGACTTTGGTATCAGGATGATGCCGGCCTGATAAAATGAGTTAGGGAGGATTTCTTCTTTTTCTATTGATTGGAATAGTTTCAGAAGGAATGGTTCCAGCTCCTCCTTGTACCTCTGGTAGAATTCAACTCTGAATTGGTCCACTCCTGGACTTTTTTTGTTAGTAAGCTCTCAATTATTGCATCAATTTCAGAGCCTGTTATTTGTCTATTCAGGGATTCAACTTCTTCCTGGTTTAGTCTTGGGAGGGTGTATGTGTTCAGGAATTTATCCATTTCTTCTAGATTTTCTAGTTTATTTGCATAGAGGTGTTTATAGTATTCTCTGATAGTAGTTTGTATTTCCGTGGAATCTGTGGTGATATCCCCTTTATCATTTTTTACTGTGTCTATTTGATTCTTCTCTCTTTTCTTCTTTATTAGTCTTGCTAGCAGTCTATCAATTTGTTGATCTTTTAAAAAAACCAGCTCCTGGATTCATTGACTTTTTGAAGGGTTTTTTGTGTCTCTATCTCCTTCAGTTCTGCTCTGATCTTGTTTCTTGCCTTCTGCTAGCCTTTGAATGTGTTTGCTCTTGCTTCTCTAGTTCTTTTAATTGTGATGATAGGGTGTCAATTTTAGATCTTTCCTTCTTTCTCTTGTGGGCATTTAGTGCTATAAATTTTCCTCTACACACTGCTTTGAATGTGTCCCAGAGATTCTGGTATGTTGTGTCTTTGTTCTCGTTGGTTTCAAATAACATCTTTATTTCCACCTTCATTTCGTTATGTACCCAGTAGTCATTCAGGAGAAGGTTGTTCACTTTCTATGTAGTTGAGTGGTTTGGAGTGAGTTTCTTAATCCTGAGTTCTAGGTTGATTGCACTGTGGTCTGAGAGACAGTTTGTTATAATTTATGTTCTTTTACATGTGCTGAGGAGTGCTTTTCTTCCAACTATATGGTCAATTTTGGAATAAGTGCAATGTGGTGCTGAGAAGAATACATTCTGTTGATTTGGGGTGGAGAGTTCTGTATGTGTCTATTAGATCTGCTGGGTGCAGAGCTGAGTTCAATTCCTGGATATCCTTCTTAACTTTCTGTCTCGTTGATCTGTCTATTGTTGACAGTGCGGTGTTAACGTCTCCCATTATTATTGTGTGGGAGTCTGTCTCTTTGTAGGTCTGCAAGGACTTGCTTTATGAATCTGGGTGCTCCTGTATTGGGTGCATATATATTTAGGATAGTTAGCTCTTCTTGTTGAATTGATCCCTTTACCATTATGTAATGGCCTTCTTTGTCTCTTTTGATCTTTGTTGGTTTAAAATCTGTTTTATCAGAGGCTAGAATTGCAACCCCTGCCTTTTTTTGTTTTCCATTTGCTTGGTAGATCTTCCTCCATCCCTTTATTTTGAGCCTTTGTGTGTCTCTGCACGTGAGATGAATCTCCTGAATACAGCACAATGATGGGTCTTGACTCTTTATCCAATTTGCCAGTCTGTGTCTTTTAATTGGAGCATTTAGTCCATTTACATTTAAGGTTGATATTTTTATGTGTGAATTTGATCCTGTCATTATGATGTTAGCTGGTTATTTTGCTCGTTAGTTGATGCAGCTTCTTCCTAGCCTTGATGGTCTTTAGAATTTGGCATGTTTTTGCAGTGGCTGGTACCAGTTGTTCCTTTCCATGTTTAGTGCTTCCTTCAGGAGCTCTTGTAAGACAGGCCTTGTGGTGACAAAATCTCTCAGCATTTGCTTGTCTGTAAAGGATTTTATTTCTCCTTCACTTATGAAGCTTAGTTTGGCTGGATATTAAATTCTGGGTTGAATATTCTTTTCTTTAAGAATGCTGAATATTGACCCCCACTCTCTTCTGGCTTGTAGAGTTTCTGCCGAGAGATCAGCTGTTAGTCTGATGGGCTTCCCTTTGTCGGTAACCTGACCTTTCTCTCTGGCTGCCCTTAACATTTTTTCCTTCATTTCAACTTTGGTGAATCTGACAATTATGTGTCTTGGAGTTGCTTTTCTCGAAGAGTATCTTTGTCGCATTCTCTGTATTTCCTGAATTTGAATATTGGCCTGCCTTTCTAGGTTGGGGAAGTTCTCCTGGATAATATCCTGCACAGTGTTTTCCAACTTGGTTCCATTCTCCCCATCACTTTCAGGTACACCAATCAGACATAGATTTGGTCTTTTCATATAGTCCCAAATTTCTTGGAGGCTTTGTTCATTTCTTTTTACTCTTTTTTCTCTAAACTTCTCTTCTCGTTCCATTTCATTCATTTGATCTTCAATCACTGATACCCTTTCTTCCTGTTGATCGAATTGGCTACTGAAGCTTGTGCATTCATCATGTGGTTCTTGTGCCATGGTTTTCAGTTCCGTCAGGTCATTTAATGTCTTTTTTACACTGGTTATTCTAGTTAGCCATTCGTCTAATCTTTTTTCAAGGTTTTTAGCTTCTTTGTGATGGGTTCAAACATCCTCCTTTACTTTGGAGAAGTTTGACCATCTGATGACTTCTCTCAACTCAACAAAGTCATTCTCCATCCACCTTTCTTCCATTGCTGGCGAGGAGCTGCATTCCTTTGGAGGAGAAGACGAGCTCTGATTTTTAGAATTTTCAGCTTTTCTGCTTTGGTTTCTCCCCATCTTTGTGGTTTTATCTACCTTTGGTCTTTGATGATGGTGATGTACAGATGGGGTTTTCTTGTGGATGTCCTTTCTTTATGTTAGCTTTCCTTCTAACAGTTAGGACCCTCAGCTGCAGGTCTGTTGGAGTTTGCTGGAGGTCCAATCCAGACCATGTTTGCCTGGGTATCACCAGCAGAGGCTGCAGAACAGTGAATATTGCAGAACAGCAAATGTTGCTGGCTGATTGTTCCTCTGGAAGCTTCGTCTCAGAGGGGCACCTGGCCGTGTGGTTTCAGTCGGCTCCTTCTGGGAGGAGCCTTCCAGTTATGCTATTCTCGGTTTAGGGACCCACTTGAGGAGGGTCTGTCCATTCTCAGATCTCAAATCTGTACTGGGAGAACCACTACCCTCTTCAAAGCTATCACAAAGGGACATTTAAGTCTGCGGAAGTTTCTGCTGCCTTTTGTTGACCTATGCCCCGCCCCCAGAGGTGGAGTCTGAGCTGAGGTGGGCTCCACCCAGTTCGAGCTTCCTGGCTGCTTTGTTTACCTACTCAAGCCTCAGCAATGGCGGGCGCCCCTCTCCCAGCCTCGCTGCAACCTTGCAGTTAGATCTCAGACTGCTGCGCTAGCAATGAGGGAGGCTCCGTGGGCGTGGGACCCTCTGAGCCAGGCGTAGGATATATTCTCCTGGTGTGTCGTTTGCTAAGACCATTGAAAAAGTGCAGTATTAGGGTGGGAGTGACCCGGTTTTCCAGGTGCCATCTGTCACAGCTTTGTTTGGCTAGGAAAGGGATTTCCCTGACCCCTTGTGCTTCCCGGGTGAGGTGATGCCTTGCCCTGCTTTGGCTCACTCTCAGTGGGCTGCACCCAGTGTCCTGCACCCACTGCCTGACAAGCCCCAGTGAGATGAACCTGGTACCTCAGTTGGAAATGCAGAAATCACCCGTCTTCTGCATGGCTCATGCTGGGAGCTATAGACTGGAGCTGTTTCTTTTTAGCCGTCTTGGAACCTCTTTAAATATTTAATTTTATTAGTAGCTATTGTAATTGTAATTTTATTAGTAGCAATTGTAATTGTAATAATTTTATTAGTAGCTATTAGTATGTAATTTTATTAGTAGCTATTGTAAGTTTTTAAAATTTCATTTTCAGATTTCTTCCTGTTGGCAAATACAATGGTATTAATTTGAATATTGATTTTATATCCTGCAACTACATTGAGTTTGTTTATCAGTTATACAAGTTTTTTGGTGGAGTCTTTAGGTTTTTCCAAATATAACATTATATCATCTGCAAACAAACATAATTTGATTTCTTCCTCTCTAATTTGAATGCCACTTTTCCCTTTCTCCTTTCCTTCCTTCCTTCCTTCCTTCCCTCCCTCCCTCCCTCCCTTCCTTTTACTTTCTCTTATCTGATTGTTCTAGCTAGGACTTCCAATATGTTTAATAACAGTGATGAAAGTGGGCATTTTCATCATATGATTTATCCTTCATTCTGTTGATAATCTGTATAGCATTGATTGATCTGCATATGTTTTTGGTTTTGGTCATATTACATATCTTACAGAATAGGCTTTCAGTTTTTTCTCACTGAATATGATACTATTTGTGGGTTTGTTGTGTGTGGCTTTTGTTATGTTGAAGTTTGTTTCTTCCATCCACGTGTTTTGAGGGTTTTTATCATAAAAGGATTTTGAATTTTATCAAATGCTTTTGCAGCATCAGTTGAAGTGACTATATAATTTCTTCCTTCATTCTGTTGATATGATGCACCACATTGATTGATCTGCATATGTTAAACTATACTTGCATCCCTGGGACAAATCCCACGTAGTCATGATGAATGATATTTTTAATGTATTGTTGAAATTGGTTTACTAGGTTTTTGTTCAGGATATTTGCATTAATGTTCTTCAGTGATATTGACCTATAGTTTTTTTTTTTTTAAATGGGTCTTTGGTTTTTATATCATGGCAATTCTAGATTCACAAAACTAGCTTGAACGTATTTCCTCCTCCTCCAGTTTTTGGGATAGTTTGAGTAAGATTGGTATTACTTCCTTTTAAATATTTGGTAAAATTCTGCAGTGAAGCCATTGGGTCCTGGGGTTTTTATTTGCTGGGAGACTTTCTGTTGTGAGTTTGATCTAGGTACTTGCTTTTGGTCTGACTAGGTCTTGGATTTCTTCATGGCTCAATCTTGGTAGGTTTTATGTGTCTAGCAGTTTATCCATTGCTCCTAGGTTTTTCAATTTATTGCCGTACAGTTGTTCATACTAACCTCTAATGATTTTTTGAATTCCTGCAGTATTGGTTGTAATGTCTCCTTTTTCATCTCTGATTTTATTCATTTTAGTCCTTTTTTAAATTTATTTTCCTGGTTAGCATGCATTAAGATTTGTCATTGTGAATTTTTTCAAAAAATATTTACTTAGCTATATCAGTGCTTAATATCCTATCAACATATTTGACTTAACAAATCATATGACTTTCTTTGTATTTTCAACTATGAAAATGACATATAATGATACTTTAGGAAATATACCTTAGAAGTGTTTCACATATTAAGGTATTTATTTTGTGGTATATACTCTACAAGTTAAGGCATTGCTAGCTTTCATAACTAATAAACTCTGAACAAAACACAATAGAAATTTATTTCTCACTTGCAGAAATACCAAATCTGGAGGTAAACTATGAACATGGTGATTTATGGACATAGACCCTTTCCATTTTGTGGCTTAACCACTTTCAAAACATGGTTTTGAGTCTTCTCCATTCAGCAAGCAAGTAGGAAAAGGGAGGGAGACTGTACAAGAGAATCTATTTTTTGTGTAAACATAAATTTTCATTCCCCTGGAAAAAAATGTGTAGAATTGCTATTGCTGGATCAAATGGTAGTTATTTGTTTAGTTGTATAAGAAAATGTGCATGAAGTTTTTATGAGTCAGGTCTCAAAATGGTGTACTTCAGATTCTGCCTACATTCCATGGATGAGAAATAGAGTTAATAGTCACTCATAACTGAAAAGTGGTTTGGGAAATATATTCTACTTGCCTAGGAGAAAGAGAAACAGATTTTAATGAACACATAGCAATATTGCTACCCATAGTATGAGCTTCATTCATTTAGCTTGCTAAAATCTGTGTTTATATTCATTTGGCCAAAAGTCATATAATTTCAGTCTGAATAAAAACTTTGTTGGAAGACTCAGAGGGAAAAGAAGTTAATTTTTCTAGGTATTTTTGTCTACCCCTGGTGTTATTTTTTCTCATGTATATATGGCACTGGCAGCTATTACTCTAGTAACAAAAAATCTTGAGGCAGGATATCAAAATATAATTGCACTCTTTATTTATTTGGGTAAAGAATGCAGCATCGATTTGGCAAAATTTTAAAAAATTCAGTGTATTATGTTAAAATAGCTCTATGAAACATCTTATTCTGTTTCAGGTTGCTATAAAGGAATACTTGACACTGGGTAATTTATCAAGAAAAGAGGTTCAATTAGCTCATGGTTCTGCAGGCTGAGAAGTTGAAGGGGCTAGCTGCAATTACAGCTCTGGTTTCTGGTGAGGGATTTTGTGCTGTATCACAGTATGGCAGAGAAGGTAGAAAAAGAAGTAGACACATATGAAGAGTGGAAACACCGAGGGGCACCCTGACTTTATAGCAACCCACTCTCCTGCGAACTAATCCATTTCCATAAGAATGAATCTAGTCTCTTGAGTGTAAGAGCTCACTCACTGATACTAGAACAACACCAAGTCATTCATAGGGGATCCACCTCCATTTCCTAAATACCTCCGGACAGGCTTCACCTCTCAACACTGCTACATTGGGGGTCAAATTTCCACATAAATTTTAGTGGAGACAAATAAACCTGTATCCAAAACATAGCAGAGCATATGATATAAAATAAGTTATTTTACCCTGCCCACTCCCTTCCACATTGAAGTAATTATTTTGCATTATGTAAATGCAACCCAAAATTGACTTTGCTCAAGTGTTATTCTTTGAAAGAAGACAATCAATTTTTTTTATTTTTACAAGTAACTCAAATAATAGGAATATAAATGTAACCCTCGAGGGGAATTGCTGAGCTGCCTTCCCATGCCCACATTGTTTTTTTTTATTATTATTATACTTTAGGTTTTAGGGTACATGTGCACAATGTACAGGTTTGTTATATATGTATCCATGTGCCATGTTGTTTTGCTGCACCCATTAACTCGTCATTTACATTAGGTATATCTCCTAATGCTGTCCCTCCCCCCTCCCCCCACCCCACAACAGTCCCCGGAGGGTGATGTTCCCCTTCCTGTGTCCATGAGTTCTCATTGTTCAATTCCCACCTATGAGTGAGAATATGTGGTGTTTGGTTTTTTGTCCTTGCGATAGTTTACTGAGAATGGTGTTTCCAGTTTCATCCATGTTCCTACAAAGGACATGAACTCATCATTTTTTATGGCTGCATAGTATTCCATGGTGTATATGTGCCACGTTTTCTTAATCCAGTCTATCGTTGTTGGACATTTGGGTTGGTTCCAACTCTTTGCTATTGTGAATAGTGCCACAATAAACATACGTGTGCATGTGTCTTTACAGCAGCATGATTTATAGTCCTTTGTGTATATACCCAGTAATGGGATGGCTGGGTCAAATGGTATTTCTAGTTCTAGATCCCTGAGGAATCGCCACACTGACTTCCACAACGGTTGAACTAGTTTACAGTCCCACCAACAGTGTAAACGTGTTCCTATTTCTCCACATCCTCTCCAGCACGTGTTGTTTCCTGACTTTTTAATGATGGCCATTCTAACTGGTGTGAGATGGTATCTCACTGTGGTTTTGATTTGCATTTCTCTGATGGCCAGTGATGATGAGCATTAAAATCCTACAAGAAAATCTAGTCAATACCATTCAGGACATAGGCCTGGGCAAGGACTTCGTGTCTAAAACACCAAAAGCAATGGCAACAAAAGCCAAAACTGACAAATGGGATCTAATTAAACTAAAAAGCTTCTGCACAGCAAAAGAAACTACCATCAGAGTGAACAGGCAACCTACAGAATGGGAGAAAATTTTTGCAACCTACTCATCTGACAAAGGGCTAATATCCAGAATCTACAATGAACTCAAACAAATTTACAAGAAAAAATCAAACAACCCCATCAAAAAGTGGGCAAAGGACATGAACAGACACTTCTCAAAAGCAGACATTTATGCAGCGAAAAAACACATGAAAAAATGCCCATGCCCACATTCTTTAAGACAATTTTACCTTATCTCTGGGAGGGTAATTTCTGGATTAATGATTTTTAACAGTTTTAATCAATTGATAAAAATTTGATGATTTTGGTTTTCATAAATAGGTAACATCACTTTCTCTCCCACTTTCTTGTTTCCCTAGCTTTTGCTATGAAGCCACGTCTGATATTGAAAAAGGACTGTGTTTCAAATAAAAACCATTACAAATATTACAGTATGTAATTATTGAGCAAATACTTTGTTCCAGCTACTGTCCTAAATATTTTATGTGCATTATTTCATAAAATTCCCACTATAATCTATAAAGTAGGTAGCATTATTATTTAAATATTAAAGAATAAATACCTGGGACTTAGAAGTTAAATAAGTTGCACTAGGCAAGATAGCTCATAAATCAAAGTGTGCAACTTGGACATAGGTCTTTGTAACTCCATATCTCAGTCTATTAACCATAATGCAATTTTGCATCTCTCCTACTGTGGGTTTACCCCTTGGGCAAATGATGTGAACCTCTGCACAATCTTGGTTATTGCCCAATAAATGAAAAGGGGTGTGCAAGCATTTACTTGAGATTCTGCATTCAATTCTATTGGATATATATATACTCTAAAGTGGATTGCTGAATAATAAGGAAATTGTAGTTTAAATTTTTTGAGGAACTTCCGCACTGGTTCCCATACTGGCTGCACCATTTTGTATTCCACTAAACAGTGCAAAACAAACAAACAAAAAAACAAACAAAAAACAAACAAATTTTCCACATCTTCACACATCTTCACCCATCTTCACCATGAGTTGTTATTATGTTATTTGCTCTTACAATTGCCATCATGACTGTAAGTTCATATCTTATTGTGCTCTTGATTTGCATTTCTCTCAAGGATTAGTGATTTTGAGCATCTCTTCATGTGATTATTGAACATGTATATATATTCTTTGGAGAAATGTCTACTCAGTCATTTGATCATTTTTAAATTTGGTTGTTTGCATTTTTCTTGTTGAATTGGAGGAGTTCTTTATATATTCTGGGTAAAACCCATTAAAAATGTATTATTTACAAATATTTTCTCACATTCTATTGGTTGCCTTTTTACTTTGTCTTTTCATGCACAGGAGTTTTTAAATTTTGAAGTATTCCGATTAACCTCTTTTTACTTTTAAACTTTTTTAAATTTTATGTGTACATAGAAGGTGTAAGTATTCATTAGTTACATGAGATACTTTGAAACTGGCATAAAATGCATAATAAACACATCAGTTAAATGAGGTGTCCATTACCTCAAGCATTTATCATTTTGCAGTGTTGCAAACATTCTAATATACACTTTTGGTTATTTTTAAATGTATAATAAATTATTATTCACTATAATTACTCTGTTGTGCTATAAAATACTAGTTCTCATTTGTTCTATCTAACTATATTTTTGTACCTACTAACCATCCCCACTCCCCACGACCACTGCCCTTCCCAACCTATGGTAACCCAGTTTGTTTACTTTTGTTCTTTGTGCTTTAGGTGTTATGTCTGAGAAATCATTGAAAAGTCAATGTGATAAAGTTTTTACTCTACATTTCTTTCTAAAAGGTGTATAATTTTAGCTTTTACATTAGGTCTTTGACCATTTGAGTTAATTTTTTGTAAGTGGTGTAAGTTAAGTGTCCAACTTCGTTCTTTTCCATGTGGATATTCAGTACTCTTAACACCAGTTACCGAAAAGATTTTCCTTCCCTCATTTGAATGGCCTTGGCACGTTTGGCAAAAATGATTTGACCATATATATGCGTATATATTGCTGGGTTCTCAATTCTATTGCAATGGATTGTAGGTCTGTCATTATGTCATTAATACACAGTTTGATTACCATAGTTATATAGTAAGTTTTGAAATCAGGAAATGTGAGAACTCCAATTTTGCTCTCTTTTCTCAAGACCATTTTGGTAATTTTGAGTCCTTTGAAATACCATACAAATTTTAGGATAGATTTTACTATTTTTTGCAAAAAAAATTTAATAGGATCTTATAGGAATCACATTGAATCTGTAAATTGTTTTGGGAAATATTGACATATTTTAATTTTTATTTTATTTTAGATTAAGGGAGGTACATCTGCTTGCTTTTGCATAATGGTAAAGACTGGGCTTCTAGTGTACCCAATAAATACCTAAGTAGCAAACATTGTGCCTGATTTTTCAACAGTCTCTTCATTCCCATCTTCTCCCCTTTTGGAGTTACCAGTGTCTATTATTTCCATCTTTATAATCATATGGACCCATTGCTTAGCTATCACTTTTAAGTGAGAACATGTAGTATTTGATTGTCTTTTTCTGAGTTAGTTCACTTAAGATAATCGTCCCCAGCTCCATCCACATTGCTGCAAAGGGAATACATTTATTATTTTTATGGCTGTATAGTAGACCATGGTGTATTTTCTTCATCCAGTCAACCACTGACGGACAGTTAAATTGGTTTCACGACTTTGCTATTATGAATAGTGCTGCAATGAACATACGAGTACAGGTGCCTGTTTTATACAATGATTCGTTTTCCTTTGGGTATACACCCAGTAATGGGATTGCTGGGTTAAATAATAGTTCTATTTTTAGTTCTTTGAGAAATCTCCATACCGTTTTACATGGAGGTTGAATAAATTTACATTCCCAATAAAAACGTATAAGCATTCCAGTTTCTCCACAAATATGCCAACATCTGATGTTTTCTTTTCCTTGTTTTACTTTTTAATGATAGCAATTCTGACCAGTGTGAGATGATATCACATTGTGGTTTTAATTTGCATTTCTCTGATGATTAATAATGTTGAGAAAATGCTCAACATTATTAATGTGTTAAAATACAAGCGTTTTCTCAACATTATTAATGTGTTAAAATACAAGTATTTGTTGGCCACTTGTATTTTTTCCTTTAAGAAATGTCTGTTCATGTTCTTTGCCCAGCTTTTAATGGAGATGTTTGTTTGTTTGTTTTTTCTTGTTGAGTTGTTGGTTTTCTTGTAGATTCTGGATATTAGTCCTTTGTCACATAAATAATTTGCAAATATTTTCTCCCATTCTGTAGGTTGTCTATTTACTCTGTTGATTGTTTATTTTGCTGTGTAAAGGCATTTTGGTTTAATTAAGTCCCATTTGTCTATCTTTGTTTTGGTTACATTTGCTTTTGAGTTCTTCATCATAAATGGTTCGACTTGCCCAATGTCCAGGAAAGTTTTCTCTAGATTTTCTTCCAGGATTTTTGTAGTTCCATGTTTTTCATTTAAGTCTTTAATCCATCTCGAGCTGATTTTTGTATATGGTGAGAGATCGGGGTTCAGTTTCATTCTTCTGCACATAGCTAGTCAATTTTCCCAGCACCATTGATTGAATAACGTGTCCTTTCTCCATTTTTTATTTTTGGCAACTTTGTTGAACATCAGTTTGTTGTACTTTGTGGCTTTATTTCTGGGTTCTCTGTTTTGTCCTCTTTATCTATGTGTCTATTTATGCTCCAGTACCATACTGTTTTAATTACTGTAGCCTTGTAGTTTAACTTGGAGTCAAGCAGTGTGATACCTTTGGATTCGTTCTTTTCACCCAGAATTGCCTTGACTAATTTTTTTTGGTTGCTGTTCCATATGAATTTTAGGATTGTATTTTTCTAATTCTGTTAAAAATGATGTTGGTAATTTGGTAGGGATTGCCTTGAATCTGCAGGTTGCTTTGGACAGTATGCTCATTTTAACAATATTGATTCTTCCAATCCTTGAGCATGGGATATTTTCTATGTTTGAATCATCTACGATTTATTTCATCAGTGTTTTGAAGTTCTCTTTGTAGATATCTTTTACCTCCTTGTTAAATGTATTCCTAGGTATTTTATTTATTTTTGGTTATTATAAATGGAATCGAGTTATTGATTTGGTTTTCAGCAAGGACTTTATTGATGTACAGAAATGCTACTGTTTTGCACATTGATTTTGTATTTTGAAACTTTAGTGAATTTGCTTATCAAGTCTAGGAGTCTTTTGAGGGAATATTTAGGGTTTTCTAGGAATATAATCATCCTCAGCAAAGAGGTAATTTGATCTGCTCTTTCCCAATTTGAAGACTTTTTATTTATTTCTCTTGCCCAATTACTGTGGTTAGGACTTCCAGTATTATGTCGAGTAGGAGTTGTGAGATTGGACATCCTTGTCTTCTTGCAGTTCTTAGTTGGAATGCTTTTAACTTTTTCCTATTCAGTATAATGTTGGCTGTGGTTTAGAGATGTCTCTTATTATTTTGAGGTATGTTCTTTTGATGTCTAGTGTGTTCAGGGTTTTTATGATGAAGGGACACATTCTCTCAAGTGCTTGTTCTGCATCTGTTGAGATGGTGAATCACATTTATTGATTTGCAGATGTTGAATCATCCTTACATCCCTGTAATAAAACCCACTTGATTGTAATGAATTAACTTTTTTGATGTGCTGTTGGAATCTGTTTGCTAGTACTTTGTTGAGGACTTTTGTATCTATGTTTTCAGATCTGTTGGCTTGTAGTGTTCTTTTTTGTTTTGTCCTTGCCTGATTTTGGTATCAGAATGATACTGGTTTCATAGAATGAGTTAGAAAGAAATCCCTTCTCCTCAATTTCTGTGAATAGTTTCAATAAGATTGTTACCAGCTCTTCCTTTGATGTCTGGAAAAATTTGGCTGTGAATCTGTCTAATATCAGACTTTTTTGTTTTGTTGAAAAAAATTTTATTACTGATTCAGTTTCTTTACTCGTTATTGGCATGTTTACGATTTTTCTTTCTTCCTGGTTCAATCTTGAGAATTGCTATGTTTCCAGGAAATTATCAATTTTTTACAGGTTTTCTAGTTTTAGCACATAGTGGCACTCATAGTAGTCCCTGCTAATCTTTTGTATTTGTGTGGCATCAGTTGTAATGTCCTCTTTCTCATTTCTGATTGTACTTGTTTGAATCTTGCTTCACTGTAGCTTGGTTAATCTAGTTAGCTGTCTGTCAATTTTGCTTATCCTTAAAAAGAAGCCACAACTTTTTCTTTTGTTACTTTCTTGTATCATTTTTTTTTGTCTCCATCTTCCTTAGTTCTGCTCTGACCTTTGTGATTTCTTTTCTTCTGGTAGTTTTGGGTTTGCATTGTTCTGTTTTTCCAGTTCCTTGAACTTTGATGTTTGGTTTTTAATTTGGGATTGTTGTAATGTGGACATTTAATCTTATAAATTTTTCTCTTAACACTGTTTTTGCTGTATCACATAGTTTTTGATATGTTGTATCTCTGTTTTCATCATTTTGATTTCTCTTTATTTGTGCCTTAATTTTGTCATTTACTCAAAAGTCATTCAGAAACAAGTTGTTTAGCTTCCATGTACCTGTGTAGATTTTAGAGGTCCTCTTGGTGTTGCTTTTAAATTTTGTTTCACTGTGGTCCAAAAAGATACTTAATATGATTTTGATTTCAAAATATTTAACAAATCTTCCTTTATGTCCAAGCATATGGTCAATTTTGGAGAATATTCTATGTGGAGGTGAGAAGAGAATATATTCTACTGTCATTGGATGGAATGCTCTGTAAATGTCTAATATGTTCATTTGGTCTATAGTTCAGTGTAAGTTTGAGTTTATTTGTGGCTTTACCACTTTAGTGATCTGTCTAGTGGTTTCAGTGGGGGTGTTTAAGTCCCTCATTATTACTCTATTGCTATCCATATTTTTTTTTAGGTCAAGTAGTATTTGTTTTGTGAATCTGGGTGCTCCAGTGATGGCTGTATATATATTCAGGATGATTAAATCTTCTTGATATACTGAAGCTTCTATCATTATATAAGTCCCTTCTTTTTTTGTTAACTGCTGTTGATTTAAGGTCTGTTTTATCTGATATGGGGATAGCTGCTCCTGCTCACTTTTGTTTTCCATTTGCATGACGTATCTTTATTCACCCATTTAATTTAAGTCTATAGTTGTATTTAGCCAGTAGGTGTGTCTCTTTTAGGCAACAGATTGTTGTGTGTTTTTTTTAATCAAGTTAGTCTATCAGTATCTTTTAAGTGGAGTGTTTAGGCCATTCATATTCAAGGTGAATAATATTAATATGTGAGATTTTGATCTTGTCATATTGTCATTACCTAGTTGCCTTGGGGTTTCAATTGTGTAATTGTTTCATAGGTTATACAAACTTTGTACTTGTGTCCTTTTATAATGGTGATTGTTGTTGGTTCATCTCCATGTTTAGAACTCTTTTGAGCTTTTCTTGGAGGAACAGTCTAGTGGTAATAAATTCCCTTAGTGATTGTCTGGGAAATACTATTTCTCCCTTATTTTTGAAGCTTAGTTGGCAGGATATATTATTTTAGTCTGGCATTCCTTTTCTTTAAGGAGGCAAAAAATAGCCTCAATCTTTTCTAGATTGTAGGATTTCTGCTGAAAAGTTTGCTATTAGTCTGATGAGATTTCCTTTATAGATGATTACACAATTCTCCTTGCCACTCTTAGAATTTTTTTTTCAAGCTGGCTTTGGATAGCTTGATGACTATATTTTACATATATATATATTTTATATATATATAATATAATATATAATATATATTTTTTTGAGACAGAGTTTCACTCTTGTTGCCTAGGCTGGAGTGCAGTGGTGTGATCTTGGCTCATTGCAACCTCCGCCTTCCAGTTGCAAGCAACTGGATGACTATATTTTTTGGTGAAGTTCTTCTTGCAATGTATCTTCCAGGATTTCTCTGACTTCTTGTCTGGATGTCTAAATCTCAAAGTTTTCTTGAATTATTTTCTGAAATAAGTTTTCCATACTTTTTTTTCCTTTCTTTCTCTCTAGAATACTTACAACTTGTAGATTTTTAGATTGTAGATTTGGAAGTTTTACATAATTCCATATTTCTCAAAGGCTTTGTTCATCTTTTAAAATTCATTGTTCTTTATTTCTTCTGACTGAGCTAATTCAAATGACCTGTCTTTCAGCTCTGTAATACTTTTTTTCTATTTGGTTTAGCCTATTGTTAAAGTTTTTAACTGTATTTTGTAACTCCTACTTTTTTTTTGTTTCCAGATGTTGTTTTATTTCCATAATATTTTTCTCTTCTTTCATGTCCTGAATTGTTTTCCTGATTTCTTTGTGTTGGTTTTAGCTTTTTCTTGCATCATGTTGAGCTTCTTTAAAATCAATACATAGAATACCTAGTATTTCAAAGATTTCATTTTGGTTAGAATTTGTTGGTAAAAGGTCTTCTCCCTTGACGGTGTCGTAACACTCATACTTTCAGAGTTGTTTCTCTGGTTATTTCCCATTTTGATAGGCTATTTCTCCTACTTATATTTTGATTTTTCTTTTGTTTAGGTGGAAATATTTTTACTCCTGAGGAGGTGTCTAAAGTATATGATGTTGTGTAGAGTCCTTTGACTTTGGCTACGAATGTTTTAAGTGGCAAGGAGTTTATATAAGTTCCTTGGTTATAGGTAGCCTATATACAGTGGTTTTCTCAAATATTTCTGTAGTAGTGGTGTTCTGGGCATGTCAGCAGGCCCACTGCCTCCTATGTAGCTTGGATGTCAGTGCTTTCAGGGTATCTGACATTATTCCCCAGTGCTGTGCACTTCAGTCAGCAGATTTCTTGTTTTATTGTACCATTTAGCCTCAAGGCAACTAGTTTGTCTTATGGGTAAGAGCTGATTGCAGCCAATGTGGATGGGTGTGTATTTGATCTGGTTTACTGTGGGAAGTTCTCTGTTGCCTCAGGTCTTGGGCTGGTTTATATCAGTCAATCACCATCAAAGGGGCTGCTTCCCAGTCTTCTCTCCAGGTTCTGGGGTGTTCTTTGCTATTCTGGTGAATTCCCATTTTTCTTCTTGAATTAAAACTCATAGAGTTTAGCTTTACACACTATTTCTCTATTTCTAAGTGACTGAAGCCCACTAAAAGCCCGTAACCCACTATGTTAGAATAAAATAGGCATTAAAATCTTAAAAATATTGAATCTTCCACTGAATGAACATGGGACATTATTTTATTTACTCATGTCTTTATTAAATTTTTGTAACAAACTTTTGTAGTTTTTAGTATACACGTCTTTTACCTCCTTGATTAAGTTTATTCCTAAATATTTTATTATTTTAATGCTGTTGTTTTTGGAATTGTTTTATCATTTTTTAAATGTTTATTGTTAGTGTATAGAAATGAAATTGATATTTCTGTGTTGATTTTGTATCATGCAAATTTGCTTAATTTATTAGTTATAACAGCTTTTTTGTGGAAAATTGATGGTTTTCTATATAGAATATCATATCACCTGAAAACAAATTTCACTTTGTAATTTTCAACTTGGATGGCTTTTATTTCATTATCTTATTATATAATGGTGGCTAGGACGTTTAGTACTATATTAAATAAAAATGACAAAAGTAGGTATCTTGTTCTTATTTCTGATTTTAGAGAAAATGTTTCCAGTCTTTCACCATGTTCCAAGAAGCCAAACAGAAAACTGGGACCAATATCCCCAATTAATATTGATGAACAAACAATCCTAAACAAAATATGAGCAAACAATATTCAGCAACACACAAAAAGGATCATACAACATGTGCAAGTGAGATTTATCCCTGGGATGTAAGAATGATTTGATTTATGCAATTCAATCAATGTCATATGTCACATTAGCAGAATGAAAGATAAAAAAAATATATATCATATCAATAGACACAGCAAAAGAATTTGACAAAATGCAATATCATTTTGTGGTAAAATCTCTCAATAAATTATGTATTAATGTACCACAACATAATAAAGGACATATATGACAAGCACAAAGGTAACATCATACTCAATGATGAAAAGCTGAAGGCTTTTTCTTTAAGATTAGGAACAAGACAAGGATGCCCACTCTCACAACTTATAGCTGGTATAGTACTGGTAGTCCTAGCTAGTGCAATTAGGAGAGTGATTGCTGGGTCACATGGTTAGTATGTGCTTAACTTTACAAGAAACTGCTCAACAGATTTTCTGATACGGTTTTGGAAGTTTCAGTTATTATAAGAACATACTTTATATACTCCAATTTTATGCCACTGTAAAACAGTAATAAATATTGAACTTTAAGACTTTTCTAAATACAATTTTTAAATAAACTACAATCTTATTTTTAGCTGCTTTTCTATTTTCTACTAAGCCTCTGCCAAGGCTTCTGGGCCACAGTGTGTCCACTAAACAAAAAGTTATTTTTGAATGATTCTGTTGCCCTAACCTTTGATGCATACCATGTCTACATTAAAAAAACTGATATGACAAAATTTCATTTGTATTGCTAATTTTAAAATAAATTCTTTGGAAAATATGCACCCTTTATATGATTACCTACTAGGGGATCAATATTGACAAATGTAAAAGCTTTTAAATCATTTTTAAAAATGTATAGCCTACATGCATTATGCTACAAGATAACTTGTTTCTTTATTAAAAAAAATCTTGCCTGTATCAAAACATCTCATGTACCCCATAAGTATATGCAGTATATGCAGCTATGATGTACCAATACAAATTAAAAATGAAAAATTAAAAAATCTTACCTACTTTTCAAAATATTTGAGATCTTAGAAAGTTAACTGTAGTATAATATAAAAATAATTATAATGCTGATGGTTGTTGTGAAGACTTGGTTCTTGTATTTTGAGTTTAAAAGAATTTAAACAAGAGACACACAGCAAAGGAGATGCAGTATAGAGCAATGCATTTCAAAGGAGAAAGAATACTCTGAAAGTTAGGTGCAGAATAGACAGTACACCCTGAGGGACAATTCAGAGTGAGCTGCCCATGAGGAGGAGATAGCAAAGACTGGCATTAGGGAGACTCCCTTTATGGAAGTCTTACATGATTATTCATAAGGGAGTGGGAAAGAATGTTGCTGGTAAGCATATTGTGGGTGGTCCTTTGGCTGCACATGCACGGTAGCTGTACATGCTTGTCCATACATCGCGTGTCTCATTAGCATCTTAAATCTCCACCCAGCAGTGTGTTTTTTACTATTATTAGAGCAAATCATCAGTCTGAGGACAGGTAAAATCAAAATGTGCCTGCTTTCTACATGGGAACTTCCCTTCTGGAGATAGCTTTTCTTGAATGAGCTTGACTACAATGCAAATGCAGGGGTTCATTTTGTTGATGGTGTGGTCACTATGGTTGCCACATCCTGAGGACATGGTTACTGCCTTGACTACCTAGCCTCTCTCAATTTTCCCTTAAGTGATTTCGGGCTCACAGTCATATGGGAGGTTGAGGGGCTAGGTTACTTAGTCCAGAGCTGCTTCCTGCTGGGTGGGTAGTTGTCCCTGCTTAGCCTGGGCCCTAAAGTCTCTTTCTGTCTCATTTAACGAGTTTTAAGTCATGTTGTTTGTAGGACTGGTGGGTGACATGTGGGATAGCTTATTAGCAGCCAAATGTTGGAAGCCTTGCAAAACCATCATGTGGACCCGGGATTGCTGTAGGAGAGAGAGCTAGAAACTGGTTAGCACTTTTAACAAAGTTGGACTGAAAGTTACGGCTAAAAGTATGGTAATAATTGGCACTATTAAAGGAAGCAAGGCTGATAATACCGGTTGTTTCCAAGTTCCTGTTATAGTTCCCAAAGACTCAGTTTTGTTTGCTTGGGTATTAATATTTTTAATGTTTTCTGGGAACAAAGTAGACTAATTAATGTAAAAACAGCATTCTCCTTTTAGATACAAACATGTTCCTCCTTGTCCAGCTGTGACAACATCTACAGCTCTTTAGTTTTGTAGGGCTACAGCAGCCAGGGAGTCCAGCTGTTGCTGAAGTCTAGTGAGGCCCTCTGCTGTTTTTGGAGGGTCACTGTGGTCTCCTGAGAGTTTATGCTGGATTCCCAAGGCTCCACCTTCTGTGACTGACCCCGCTAATCCCAACAGAGAGGATAGCATCAAACCTAAGGGAATAAAGGGTCCTATGTGTAGGTGGATCTTGTGATGTTGGTACATGGGGAAAGGGAGAGATGCATTACCCAATTGAAAGTTAAATAAGGAGAAATGAAAGCAATGGAGCATCATCCCTTCCATAGTGGAGAGAGTTGTAGATATGCCAAATATTCAAAATGCCCCACACCAGCTAAATTTCTTGTGATGGTGACATTTGTGCTGCAGAAGTATTTTGCATGAAGGTGGTAAAAGTAATGAAAGTTCAGTGGTCACTGTGATTATTAGAGAATGGTAGAGTTGGGTGGTGTTAATAAGTTTTTAAAATAAGCTTCCTTTTTTAGAGTCCCATCAAAAAATGTGTAGATGACCCAGTAATAAAAGCTTGGTTATATTGACTCTCTTGGAGTTCTTCTATGAGAATAGTAAAACTGGCACAATTATTGTAAAGGCAGAAGGGAAATTGCTTTGGGTAAAAGATAAGGTAAGAAAGCATTTTTCCCTTTGTCAGGAGGAACTATTATTAATATAATTAAAAGGGAAGTTTGAACTGGCCATAACCAGGTTCAAGGAAGCCTCCTTGTATTGCTTGTTTAGCCAGATATTCCCATTTTATAGGCCAACGGGTGTGTTCCAGGAGGTGTATAGGAATGTCGGCCCAGTCTTCTTGAGGCACAAATATGGCTTATTTTCTACTTTTGGTAGTCATGCAAAGCCAGCAAGGCTAAGTTAATTTTAATAAGCTGGGAGTATGATTTATTATTTCTTTAGCAGATAAAGTCATTTTACTAAGAGTGTGCAAAGTGAGTAAATAAGATAAAAATAAAAAAATACTTATCTTTTAAGGTGATCTCATTTTGAGCTGTTTTCTTGAATAGAAACTTATGCTGAGAAAATATTCATTGTTTGATGTTTTGGGTTTTGATTATTTATTGGACAGGAGCTTTAGACCCTCCAGTGCTTCACAAGAATAACTTGGAGTCTGCATTGTGTGTTTTTGTGATGACTTAAAGAAATAATTTTTATTTGTGATAAGTGCACCCAAGGCCCCATATCCCTAAGTTTTACTGCAATTGAAGTTGGCCAGCTGCAGGGCAGAGTGAAAATCATAGTTTGGTGTTTGCTATTAACACCAATGACAGTATGGTATTTGGCAGACAGAGGTCTAGGGCAGAAAGTGAGGGTTGACAGGCTGGCCTCTATGTTTAAAAGGAAATTAGTATTTCTGCCTTTCACAGCCAGAGTCACCCAAGACTCCACTGCTATGATTGAGACTGATTGCTACATGGGAGAGTCATTGTTAGCTTTGGATCTTTTTAGTCTTTGGCCAAGGTCAATAAGGAATTAGGAGTCCCCTCCTGCCTTCAGAGTTGGGGACATTTCTTCTTCCAGTGCCCTTTTTTACCACATTGATGATAGGCTCCAGGGGGTCTGTAAGCCTGAAGGCCCTTGGGCCTTGTTACTGATTTGGCTCCAGTGTCCAGACTTTTTGTAAATGCTGCAATAGCCCTTTGGGTTCCATCCAGAATGATCTGGAGATGGAAGTTTTCCCATAGCGAGTTTCTGTCTTGTCTCTCTTTTCTTCTTTGATTTGTATGTGCCTTTTTCACTCTGCCCTGGTATTTGCAGAACCCAAAAGCTACATTTAGTCACTTATTTATTGGGGATTTGGAGACCCATGGCTAGTTTTTGTTAGTTTTTCTAATATCTGGGGCAGACTGATTAATGGAGTAGGTTTCTACGAGGATTTGGTACATTTCTCTATTTGTTACCTTCCTGAGAGAAAAAGAGTGAGTAGTCTGTTTTTTCATTTTAGGTTGGCGATAGGATACACTGTTATGAGTTGTTCCAATGGGACTGGGCTATTCAGGGAGTGTCTGGTAAGTACGTTGATATGGAAGGGATGCAGAAGACTGTGTTTCTGGTAAGGAAGGACTAGTAGAAGGAGTAGAAGCTCAAGAGGTTTGAGGAGTAAACTTGAACTAGATTATAAGGAAAGGAAGCTGTTCATGGGAAGCATGTTTCCTAATATAGAGTCATTAATTACACTGAGTTTCCTCAAACTCTTTCGAAAAACCTGCAAATATATTTGGTGTTGGTGTTTAAGAAGCTTTTCTTAGTATAGACAAGTTCAGTTAGGTGGAAGAATAATGCCAGGGTCCCCTTGACCCTTGGAAAATTTCTTATCATCCTCCTTTATTTTTATAAAAAGGTGCAATTATAAAACAGTATTGTTTGGGACCATGCTATGTTGAATAAGCCTAATCACGGAGCATTTATTTATACATTTTTTCACTTTATTAATGGAAAACCTTATATATGTGCCCTTAATGCTTTAATTTTGCTCTTAAAATAATGGCTTAGCAGGTGTAAATGGTCATACCTCTTAGGCTTCCTAGGTTCCATAAAGGGAATTTGGCAGAAAATGTGTCTTACCCAGCAATTTTAAGTTTTCTTCTGTGTAAAGACAAAACTCCATTCACCCTGGCCAAAGGTGGAGGAGCCTTGACACACACAGAAGAAAGGGCCTTTAGGATATATCTTATTAGCCTTACAGGTAAGAGATAAAAAGAAAAGAGGTGAAAGTCTTTGAGTACAGACGGACCAAAAAGCAAAATAAATTTTCATGAAAACAACTGAAAAATGATGAAATACAACGAAGTGCAAACATAACAGGATATTTGTTACTAGTAAGATAAAATGAAGATCTTTAGACATTTTGAGGCCTATGCTTAAGCCCTGCAACCTTCACAATCCTCCTGTCCAGGAGGACCAGAGTGACCTAGGCCTACTCAGTGTGGACTTTGAAGTCCACTTCCTACTTCCACTGTCACCCATCAGCATGAACTGAGAAATCAGACAGAGGGAGCAAAGTCACAATGGCTTAGGGGAAATGTTCTGGAAATTTATAAGTGGAAGAATGAGAGGAAAGGGAGAGACTCAGTGATGGAAAAGAAAACCCTAAGCCTTAAAGTGGTGAGGATGTGATCAAGAGTTTTAGCTTTGGCCATTTTAAAATCTCTTAATTTATAAAGCTTAAAAATATTCCAATTTTATTTAGTATACAACCTAGAGGTGTTTCAGTGAGAGTAGACAGGTAGCTCTCCAGGAGCCAAGATAATCAAATGATAGAAACATAGACCAAAGTCAAGGAGGTCATGGGCATCCACATGAGCAAAGTTAGACCATGATGGAGTCCAAGGTGTCCCTTTGAATTCTCATAAAACTGAAGCCCTAGGAGATCATGAGTGTTTGCCACGCACCACCCTAGGTATCACCAGCCCTAGTAATCACCAGGCCTGACTGAATTGGCCCCCACTGCCAGCTGTGGGGCCCAGATGTCTTGCCAACAAATCTTTTTCTACCTGATTTGGCAGTAAAAAAATATCAATAGGTTTTTGGGGAACAGGTAGTTTTTGGTTACATGGATAAATTATTTAGTGATGATTTCTGAGATTTTGGTGCACCCATTACTTGAGCAATGTACACTGTACCCAATGTGTAGTCTTTTATCCCTCACTCCCCTCCCACACTTCCCAAGTCCCCAAAGTCCATTATATTATTCTTATGCCTTTGCATCATCATAGCTTAGATCCCACTTATGGGTGAGAACATACAATGTTTGGTTTTCAATTCCTGAGTTATGCTACTTAGAATAATGGTCTCCAGTTCCATCCAGGTTGCTGTGAATGCCATTGTTTTGTTCATATTTATGGCAGAGTAGTATTCCATGGTGTATACCTACCACATTTTCTTTATCCACTAATTGATTGATGGGCATTTGGGCTGTTTCCATATTTTTGCAATTGCGAGTTGTGCTGGATATAAACCTGCATGTGCAAGGATCTTTTTCATATAATGACTTCCTTTCCTCTGGGTACATACCCAGTAGTGGGATTGGTGGATCAAATGGTAGTTCTATTTTTAGCTCTTTAAGGAATCTCCACACTGTTTTTCACAGTGGTTGTAGTAGTTTACATTACCACCAACAGTATAGAAGTGTTCCTATTTCACAACATCCATGTCAATATCTATTTTTTTATTATGGTCATTTTTGCAGGAGTGAGGTGGTATCATATTGTGGTTTTGATTTGCATTTCCCTGACCTTTAGTGATGTCAAGCACTTTTAATATGTTTGTTGGGCATTTGGATATCTTCTTTTGAGAATTGTCTATTCATTTACTTAGCCCACTTTTTGATGGGATCTTTTTTTTCGCTTGCTAATTTGTTTGAGTTCCTTGTAGATTCTGGATATTAGTCCTTTGTCAGATGTATAGATTGTGAAGATTTTCTCCCACTCTGTGGGTTGTCTGTTTTCTCTGCTGACTGTTCCTTTTACTGTGCAGAATGTCTTTAGTTTAATTAATCTCCACCTATTTATCTTTGTTTTTATTGCATTTGCTTTTGGATTCTTGTTCATGAAATCTTTCCCTAAACCAATATTTAGAAGGGTTTTTTTGATGTTATCTCCTAGAATTTATATATTTTCAGGTCTTAGATTTAAGTCCTTAATCTACCTTGAGTTGATTTTTGTATAAGGTGAGAGATGAGGATCCAGATTTATTCTCCTACAGGTGGCTTGCCAATTATCTCTGCACCATGTGTTAAATAGGGTGTCCTCTCCCTACTTTATGTTTTTGTGTGCTTTGTCAAAGATCCTTTGGCTGTAAGTTTTAGGGTTCATTTCTAGATTCTCTATTCTATTCTGTTGGTCTATATGCCTATTTGTATGCTAGTATCATGCTGTTTTGGTGACTATGGCCTTATAGTATAGTTGTAAGTCAAGTAATGTGATGCCTCCAGATTTGTTCTTTCTGTTTAGTCTTGCTTTAGCTATGCAGGCTCTTCTTTGGTTCCATATGAATCTTAGGATTGTCTTTCCTAGTTCTGTGAAGAATGATGATGGTATTTTGATGGAAATTTCTGTAAATATCTGTTAAGTCCACTTGTTCTAGGGTATAGTTTAAGTCCATTGTTTTTTTGTTGACTTTATGTTTTGATGACCTGTCTAGAGCTGTCAGTGGAGTATTGAATTCCCCAGCTATTATTGTATTGCTCTCTATCTCATTTCTTAGTTCTAGTGGTAATTGTTTTCTAAATTTTGGAGCTCCAGGGTTATGTGCTATATTTTCCTGTTGGACAAGGCCTTTTATCCTTGTATAATGTTCCCCTTTGCTTTTTTAAACCGCTGTTGCTTTAAAATTTCTCTTGTCTGATATAAGAATAGCTACCCCTGCTCGCTTTTGGTGTCCATTTGCATGGAATTTCTTTTTCCACCCCTTTACCTTAAGTTTCTGTGAGTTCTTATGTGTTAGATGAGTCTCTTCAAGGCAGCAGATACGTGGGTGGTGAATTCTTATCAATTCTGTATCTTTAGAGTGGAGCATTTAGGATATTTACATTCAATATTCATATTGAGATATGAGTTACTATTCCATTCATTGTGCTATCTGTTGCCTGAATACCTTTATTTGTTTATTGTATTTTTGTTTTGTAGGTCCTGTGAGATTCACGGTTTAAAGAGGTTCTGTTTTGACGTTTCTTTTTAGGATTTGTTTCAAGATTTAGAGCTCCTTTTAGCAGTTCTTACAGTGCTGGCTTGGTATTGGTGAATTCTCCCAGCATACGTTTGTCTGAAAAAAAATTGTATCTTTCCTTCATTTATGAAGCTTAGTTTCACTGGATACAAAATTCTTGGATGATAATTGTTTTGTTTAAGAAGTCTGAAAATAGGGCTCTGAGGCAAAAGCACAAGGTAATCCATCAAGGAAAAGCTATCAGATTAACAGCAGATTTCTTAGCAGCAGAAACTCTCCAAGCTAGAAGGGATTGGGGCCCCATCTTCAGCCTTCCTAAACAAAACAATTCAGAGATTTTGTCTTGGTTTGGAGCCATTGCTGGTGAGCTAGTGTAATCTTTTGAGGGTGTTAAAGAACCTTGTTTTGGCATATAACCAGAACTGTTTTCCTGATTCCTTCTCATTTGGGTAGACTATGTCAGAGAGAAGATTTGGGACTCAAGGGCTGCTGTTCAGATCTTTTTTTTTCCCCACAAGGTGGTCACTTGATGTGGTGCTCTCCTCTTTTCCCTATGGATGGAGTTTCCTGAGAGCCAAACTGAAGTGATTGTTATTTCTCTTCTGGATCTAGCCACCCAGCAGAGCTACCAGGCTCTGAGCTGGTACTGTGGGGTGTCTGCACATTGTCCTGTGCTGTGAACTGTTCAGGTCTTTCAGCTGTGGATACCAGCACAGTATTTGGGCTGTCTCTCAGGTCCTGCAGGAGCAATCCGCTTCCTTAAAAGGGTCTGTGAATTATCTCAGCCTTTGTGGTATTTTCTTGCAGTAGTTCTTTGAGCAGAAGTTTACAATGCAAGTCTCCACATGCTGCTCTGTCCATCCGAGTGGGAGCTGCAATTTATTCCTGCCTTCTATCCACCATTTTTTTTCATAATCTAGTTGTCTCTTCTGTTCCATTGGTTCATATGCCTGTTTTTATACCAGTATCAGCTCTTGTAGTGCTGACTTTGTAGTGGTGAATTCTTTCAGCATTTGCTTGTCTGTATCTTTCATTTTTATGAAGCTTAGTTTCAAAGGATACAAAATTATTGTCTAATAATTGTTTTGTTTAAGGAAGCTAAAAAAGGACTTGAATTCCTTCTAGCTTGTAGATTTCTGCAGAGCAATTTGCTATTAATCTGATAGGTTTTCCTTTATAGGTTACTTGATGTTTTTGCCTCACAGTTCTTAAGATTCTTTCCTTTATCTTGACTTCAGATAACCTAATGACTAGGTGCCTAGGCAATGATCTTTTTGTGATGAATTTCCCAGGTGTTCTTAAAGCTTCTTGTTTTTGGATGCCTAAATTTCTAGCAAGGCCAGGAAAGTTTTCCTAGACTATTTCCTCAAATATTTTCCAAACTTTTAGATTTCTCTTCTTCCTTGGGAACGCCAATTATTCTTAGGTTGTGTCATTTAACATAACCCAAAACTTCTTGGAGAATTTGTTTTTTTTAATGATTTTTTTTTGGTCTTTGTCAGATTGGATTAATTTGAAAGGCTTTATCTTCAAGCTCTGAAGTTCTTTGTTCTACTTGTGTGATTCTATTGTGGAGTCTTTTCAGTGTATTTTGCATTTCTCTAAATGTGTCCCTCATTTCCAGAAGTTGTGATTGTTTTTTATTTATGCTATTTATTTCACTGAAGAATACTGCTTTCATACCCTGTATCATGTTTTTGATTTCTTTAAGTTGGTATTCATCTTTCTGTGGTGCTTCATTGAGTAGCTTAATAATCGAACTTCTGAATTCTTTTCTTGCAATTAAGAAATTTCTTGGTTCAGATCTATTGCTGGTGAGCTAGTGTGATCTTCTGGGGACGTGAAAGAAACTTGTTTGGTCATATTGCCAGAATTGTTTTTCTGGTTCCTTCTCATTTGGGTAGACTATGTCAGAGGAAAGATCTGGGGCTCAAGCACTGCCATTTAGATTCTTTTTGTCCCATCGGGTGCTTCCTTGATGTGCTGCTTTTCCCCTTCCCCTAGAGATGTGGCTTCCTAAGAGCTGGATTGCATTGATTCTTATTTCTTTTCTTGGTCTAGCTGCCCAGCAGAGCTACTGGGCTCCAAGCTGGTATTGGGGGGGGTGTCTGCAAAGAGTCCTGTGATGTGATCTACCTTCAGGTCTCTAAGCCATGGATTCCAGCACCTGGTCCAGGGGAGGTAGCAGGGGAGTGAGGTGGACTCTGTTTGGGACCTTGGTTGTAGTGCTGTTTAGTGCACTGGTTTTCTCAAACGCTGGTTGTGCTGGCAGTAAAGTTGTCATATGGATGGACTTAGGACCTCTGGTTGCAGGATGCTACAGGCAGTGAAGTTAGCTGTTGTTTTCTCATTTCTTAGGGCGGGGTTGTTCTTTTATGAGTTTCTGTAGTGGTTTATGTTGGTTGGCCTCCAGCCAGGATGTGTCGCTTTCAAGAGAGCATCAGCTGTGGTAGTATAGGGAAGATACGAACTTGCCGTACAGTCACCTGGGTAAGTACTCAGGTTTCTCAGGTAGTGGGTCGGGCCATAGAGCTTTCAAGAGATTGTGTATTTTGTTTTCAGCTACTAGGGTAGGTAGAGAAAGACCATCAGGTTGGGGGCAGGCTTAGGTGCGTCTGAGCTCAGACTCTTTTTGGGCAGGGTTTGCAGCATCCACTGTGGGAGATGGGGGTGTGTTTCTCAGGCCAATGGAGTTATGTTCCCAGGGGGATTATGGCTGCCTCTGCTGCGTCATACAGGTTACCAGGAAAGTAGGAAAAAACCAGCAGTGACCGGCCTCACACAGCTCTCATGCAGCCAGAAAGGCCAGTCTCATTTCCATTGTACTCCCCCAACAACACCAAGTCTATATCCAGGCAGCTGGTGAGCAAGGAAGGGAACTTGCCCCAGGTTACAAGCTTCTCCTCTGAGAAAGCAAGTAGGGCTTTCAGGCTTTGCTCCTCCCCACCACAGCTTCTGTGCTCATACCTGCACTTCCTGTTCTCTTCCCACCCCTAGACTCTACCTTAGAAAATTCATGCTCAGTCAAAATTATTACAAAGTTCAGCTGGAAGTTTTCTACTCCCTGTGGTCTTTCCCCAATTCCACTGGAAGCCCTCCCCAAGGAGCCCTGTGAGATAAAGTCAAAAATGGACTCCCTGGGCTTTCCTGGGAGCTGGGAGTGCCTACAGGGCTCTTCTCACTTCTTCTATGTTTACATTTAACTTGGCTTTTTAAATTTGTTTCAGCTCTAGGTAAGGTTAAATCCTTCTTCCATGATCTGGATTTTTCAGGCTCCCTAGTGAGAATGTGTGTTTGGAGGTGGACTTTTCCCCTCTCACACTTTGGGCACTCACAGTTTTTTGGCTGTCTCGCGATGTTTGCAGCAGCAAGTTGCTTCTTTCAAAGGGTCTGTGAAATATTTTGGTTATTTTGGTATGTTCCTGTGATAGTTCTTGGAGCCAAAGTTCATAATGTGAGTATCCACAGACTGTTCTGTCCATCTGAGTCAAAGCTACAAGTTAGTTCTGCCTTCCCTATGTGCCATTTTTGATGTCCAATTATAATGATTGGGTGTAGTTTCCATGATGGGGATCCATGTGGCCGTGCATTTCATACTCAACATGAATGGCCACTTGGAAAGTCTCCTGAAAAAGTCTAAAAGCACATAGATTTTGCAAGGATGAGACATTTTTGGCAAATTAGATTTAATGTGTCCCTCAAGATAAACAAAAATCTTTGAAGAGATTGCTTAAATAACAAACAAGTTACAATACCTAATAAGTGCTATTCAGTTGCGCTCCTCGGAAGGACCGCAACACAAAAGGTGAGAGAAAAATAGCATAAGAGTCCAAAGGCTGAGTAATCAGGGCATTCCATCCGAAAAAGGTAATTATTAACATTGCAAAACATCAGCCAAATGGAAAGCAATCACAATTCCTTTCTCAAAGAATGTGAGTGATTTAAAAATGTCTCCCCCCTCCCAGAGCCATAAAAAATAGCACTTGACAAAGCATTTATAGTTAACTAGGTAGTCTGGGACTGCCATACTTCGCAACATGGCTGAAAGGAAACTGAACCAAATGAAACAGAAAAACCTCTCTCCAATTTGCAGCACCAGAAATTTTTTTAAATTATTATTATACTTTAAGTTCTAGGGTACATGTGCACAACGTGCAGGTTTGATACATAGGTATATATGTGCCATGTTGGTTTGCTGTACCTATCAACTCGTCATTTACATTAGGTATTTATCCTAATGCTCTCCCTCCCCCCGTCTCCCATCCCCCGAGAGGCCCCAGTGTGTGATGTTTCCCGCCCTGTGTCTAAGTGTTCTCATTGTTCAATTTGCACCTAGGATTGAGAACATGCAGTGTTTGGTTTTCTGTCCTTGTGATAGTTTGCTGAGAATGATGGTTTCCAGCTTCATCCATGACCATGCAAAGGACATGAACTCATCCTTTTTATTATGACTGCATAGTATTCCATAGTGTATATGTGCCACATTTTCTTAATCCAGTCTATTATTGATGGACATTTGGATTGGTTCCAAGTCTTTGCTATTGTGAATAGTGCTGCAATAAACATACGTGCACATGTGTCTTTACAGTAGCATGATTTATAATCCTTTGGATTACATAGCCAATAATGGGGTTGCTGGGTTAAATGCTATTTCTAGTTCTAGAACCTTGAGGAATTGCCACACTGACTTCCACAATGGTTGAACTAATTTACACTCCCATCAACAGTGTAAAAGCATTCCTATTTCTCCACATCCTTCCCAGCATCTGTTGTTTCCTGACTTTTTAATGATCGACATTCTAACTGGAGTGAGATGGTATCTCATTGTAGCTTTGATTTGCATTTCTCTGATGACCAGTGATCATGAGCGTTTTTTTCATGTGTCTGTTGGCTGCATAAGTGTCTTCTTTTGGGAAGTGTTTGTTCATATCATTTGCCCACTTTTTGATGGGGTTGTTTTTTTCTTGTAAATTTGTTTGAATTCTTTGTAGATTCTGGGTATTAACCCTTTGTCAGATGGGTAGATTGCAACAATTTTCTCCCATTCTGTAGGGTGCCTGTTCACTCTGATGGTAGTTTCTTTTTCCATGCAGAAGCTCTTTAGTTTAATTAGATCCCATTTGTCTATGTTGGCTTTTGTTGTCATTGCTTTTGGTGTTTTGGGCATGAAGTCCTTGCCCATACCTATGTCCTGAATGGTATTGCCTACATTTTCTTCTAGGGCTTTTATGGTTTTAGGTCTAGTATTTAAGTCTTTAATCCATCTTGAATTAACTTTTGTATCAGGTCTAAGGAAGGGATCCAGTTTCAGCTTTCTACATAAGGCTAGCCAGTTTTCCCAGCACCATTTATTAAATACAGAATCATTTCCCCATTTCTTGTTTTTATCAGGTTTGTCAAAGATCACATGGTTGTAGATATGTGGTGTTATTTCTGAGGCCTCTGTTCTGTTCCATTGGTCTGTATCTCTGTATTGGTAGTAGTACCATGCTGTTTTGGTTACTGTAGCCTTGCAGTATAGTTTGAAGTCAGGTAGCGTGATGCCTCCAGCTTTGTTCTTTTGCCTTAGGATTGTCTTGGCAATGCAGGCTCTTTTTTGGTTCCATATGAACTTTAAAGTAGTTTTTTCCAATTCTGTGAAGAAAGTCATTGGTAGCTTGATGGGGATAGCATTGAATCTATAAATTACCTTGGGCATTATGGCCATTTTCACAATATTGATTCTTCCTATACATGAACATGGAATATTCTTCCATTTGTTTTTTATCCTCTTTTATTTCGTTGAGCAGTGGTTTGTAGTTCTCCTTGAACAGGTCCTTCACATCCCTTGAAAGTTGAGAGTTGGATACCTAGGTATTTTATTTTCTTTGTAGCAGTTGTGAATGGGAGTTCACTGATGATTTGGCTCTCTATTTGTCTGTTATTGGTGTATAGGAATGCTTGTGATTTTTGCACATTGATTTTGTATCCTGAGACTTCGCTGAAGTTGCTTATCGGCTTAAGGAGATTTGGGGCTGAGATGATGGGATTTTCTAAATATACAATCATGTCATCCACAAACAGGGACAATTTGACTTCCTCTTTTCCTAATTGAATACCCTTTATTTCTTTATCTTTCCTGATTGCTCTGGCAAGAACTTCCAACACTATGTTGAATAGGAGTGGTGAGAGAGGGCATCCTTGTCTTGTGCTGGTTTTTAAAGGGAATGCTTCCAGTTTTTGCCCATTCAGTATGATATTGGCTGTGGGTTTGTCATAAATAGATCTTATTATTTTGAGATACATTCCATCAATACCTAGTTTATTGAGAGTTTTTATCATGAAGGGCTGTTTAATTTTGTCAAAGGCCTTTTCTGCATCTATTGAGATAATCATGTGGTTTCTGTCTTTCGTTCTGTTTATGTGATGGGTTATGTTTATTGATTTGCATATGTTGAACCAGCCTTGCATCCCAGGGAGGAAGCCGACTTGATCTTGTTGGATATGCTTTTTGATGGCAGCACCAGAAATGTTGATGGTTGTTGTGAAACCTTTGTTCTGGTCTTCTTAGTTTAAAAGAATTTAAGCAAGACACATACAGCAAAAGAGATGCAGTATAGAAAAATTTATTGCAAAAGAGAAAGAATATTGTGAAATTTAGTCGCAGAATAGTCAGAAAAACTGAGAGATGGTTCAGAGTAGGCTGCTCATGACGATGAGGTAACAAAGACTGGCACTAGGGATATTCCCTTTATGGAAGTCTAACATGATTTTTCAAAAGGGGTAGAAAAGGGTATTTCTAGTAAGCATGTTATGGGCAACCATTGGCTGCACATACACAGTAGCTGTCATGCTTGTTTATACAACACATGTCTCATTAGCATCTTAGATCTCTATCCAGGGGTGTAATTTTTACTATTGTAAGAGCAAAGCATCAGTCTAAGGACAGGTAAAATCAAAATGTGCCTGCTCTCCACAGGAGAACTTCCCTACTAGAGAGAGCGTTTCTTGAATGAGCTTGACTACAATGCCAAAGCTGAGGCTTATTGTGTTGACAGTGGGTCACACAGGTTGCTGCGTCCTGAGGACATGGTTACTTCCTTGCCTACCAATCTTGCCTCAATACAAACAAAACAACATGTTTTGTGAGGACTTAAACAATAAAAATCTTTGAGACATTTAAAAATATATCTTATCAGCTCCTTTATTGCAAGAATAGCCATGACCTTAAATAGCTTCTGTTTGTTAGTTCACTAGAGTGGCTTTAACAAAGTATCACAGATGGGGTGGCCTAAAAAACATAAATTTATTTTAATGAATTGGCTCACGGGGTTGTGGAAGCTGGCAGTCTAATATCTAGGTATCAGCAGCATTAGTTTATTTTGAGGCCTATCTCCTTCGTTTGCAGATGGCTGTCTTCTTTCTGTGTGATTGTGTGATTACATGGTCTTACTTCTGTACCTGTCAGTGTCCTAATTTCCACTTCTACAAGGACATCAGTTACTTTGGATTAGGGTCCACCCTAATAACCTACGTAACTTAATCACTTCTTTAAAGACTGTATCTTCTACAGAACTGCAGAATGAACAAGAACTGACCAATCCACTATCTGCTGCTTTGAGGAGACTCACATAAAACATAAAGACTCACATAAACTTAAAGTAAAGGGGTGGAAAAAGGCATTTCATGCAAATGGACAACAAAACTGAGTAGGGGTAGGTATTCTTATATCAGACAAAACAAACTTTAAAACAACAGCAGTTAAAAGACATGAAGAGAAACATTATGTAATGGTAAAAGACCTTGTCCAATAGGAAACTCTCATAATCCTAAACATATATGCACCTAACACTGAAGCTCCCAGATTTATAAAACTATTACTACTAGAACTAAGAAATGAGATAGACAGCAACACAATAATAATGTGGGACTTCAATACTCCACTGACAGCACTAGACAGGATTCAAGACAGAAAGTCATCAAACAACTAATGGTTTTAAACTATACTTTGGAACAAACGGACTTAACATATGTATAAGGAACATTCCATCCAACAACTGCAGGATACACATTCTATTCAACAGTGCATGAAACTTTCTCCAAGATAGACCATATGATAGGCCATAAAATAAGCCTCAATAAATTTAAGAAAACTGAAATAATATGGAGCACTATCTCAGACCACAGTGGAATAAAATTGGAACCTTCAAAACCATGCTAATGTACAGAAATTAAATAAGTTGCTACTGAATGAGCATTGGGTCAAAAATGATATCAAGATGAAAATTTAAAAATTCTTCGAACTGAACGACAATAATGACACAATCTATCAAAACCTCTGGGACACAACAAGGGCGATACTCAGAGGAAAGTTCATAGCTCTAAACACCCACATCAGAAAAACTGAAAGAGCACAAACTGATATTCTAAGGTCACACCTAAAGGAACTAGGGAAATAAGAACAAATTAAACCCAAGACCAGCAGAAGAAAGGAAATAACCAAGATCAGAGCGGAAATAACCAAGATCAGAGCAGAAATAAAATGTAAACAACAACAAAAAAAGCAAAGGATAAATGAAACAGAAAGCTCATTTTTTAAAAAGACAAATAAAATTGATAGATCATTAGCAAGACTAACCAAGAAAAGAAGAGAGAAAATTCAAATAACCTCTTTAAGAAACAAAATGGGAGATATCACAACTGACACCACTGAAATACAAAAGATAATTCAAGGCTACTATAAACACCTTTATATGCATAAATTAATAAAACCTAGAAGAGATGAATAAATCCTGGAAAAAATAACACCCTCCTAGCTTAAATCAGGAAAAAAGAGATACTCTGAACAGAACAATAACAAGCAGTGAGATTGAAATGGAAATTTAAGAATTACCAACAAAAAAGTCAAAGACCAGAAGGATTCACAGTAGAATTCTAATAGATATTCAAAGAAGAATTGGTATCAATCCTTGTGACACTATTCCACAAGATAGAGAAAGACAGAACACTCCCTAATTCATTCTATGAAGCCAGTATTACCCTAATACCAAAACCAGGAAAAGACATAGACAAAAAAGAAAACACAGACCAATATCCTTGATGAGCATAGATGCTAAAATCCTTAACAAAATACTAGCTAACCGAATCCAACAACATATCAAAAAGATAATCCACCATTATCAAATGGGTTTCATACCAGGGATGTAGGGATGGTTTAACATACACAAGTCAATAAATGTGATACACCACACAAACAGAATTAAAAACAAAAATCACATGATCATCTCAATAGATGCAGAAAAACTATTTGACAAAATCCATCATCCATTTATGATTAAAACTCTCAGCAAAATCAAGATATAAGGGACATATCTCAATGTAATAAAAGCCATCTATGACAAACACACAGCCAACGTAATAATGAATGGAGAAAAGTTGAAAGCATTCCCTTTGAGAACTGGAACAAGACAAGGATGCCCACTCTCACTGTTCCTCTTCAACGTAATATGGGAAGTCCTAGCCAGAACAATCAGACAAGAGAAAGAAATAAAAGTCATCCAAATCGATAAAGAGAAAGTCAAACTGTCACTGCTGACGGTATGACTATTTACCTCAAAAACCCTAAAGACTCCTCCAGAAAGCTCCTAGAGCTGATAAAAGAATTCAGCAAAGTTTCCAGATACAAGATTAATGTACACAAATCAACAGCTCTTCTATACACCAACAGTGACTCACCAGAGAATCAAATCAAGAATTCAACACCTTTTTTTTCAATAGATGCAATAAGTTAAAAAAAGTAAAATAAAATAAAATACTTAGAAATGTACCTAACCAAGGAGGTGAAAGACCTCTACAAGGAAAACTACAAAACACTGATGAAAGAAATCATAGATGACAGAAACAAATGGAAACACAGCCCATGCTCATTGATGGGTAGAATCAATATTGTGAAAATGACCATACTGCCAAAAGCAATCTACAAATTCAGTGCAATCTCCATCAAAATGTTACCATCATTCTTCACAGAATTGGAAAAAGCAATTCTAAAATTCATATAAAACTAAAAATGAGTCCTCATAGCCAAAGCAAGACTAAGCAAAAATAACCAATCTGGAGGCCTCACACTACCTGATTTCAAAGTATACTGTAAGCCATAGTCACAAAAACAGCATGGTACTAGTATAAAATTAGGCACATAGACCAATGGAACAGAATAGGGAAACCAGAAATAACCCCAAATACTTACAGTCAACTGTTCTTCCACAAAGCAAACCAAAACATAATGTGGGGAAAGGACACTCTTTTCTCTTTTTTTATTATTATACTTTAAGTTATGGGGTACATATGCACAATGTACAGGTTTGTTACATAAGTATACATGTGCCATGTTGGTTTGCTGCTCCCCTCAACTCATCATTTACATTAGGTATTTCTCCTAATGCTATCCTTCCCCCAGGTCCCCACCCCCTGACAGGCCCTGGTGTGTGATGTTCCCTTCTCTGAGGACACCCTTTTCAACAAATGGTGCTGGGATAATTGGGTAGCCACCTATAGGAGAATGAAACTGGATCCTCATCTCTCACCTTATACAAAAATCAACTCGAGATGGATTAAGGACTTAAATCTAATATCTGAAATTATAAAAATTCTAGAGGATAACATTGGAAAAACCCTTGTAGACATTGGCTTAGGCAAGGATTTTATGACCAAGAACCCAGAAGCAAATGCAATAAAAACAAATATAAATAATTGAGATGTAATTAAATGAAAGTGCCTTTTCACAGCAAAAGAAACAGTCAATGGAGTAAACAGACAACCCACAGAGTGGAAGAAAATCTTCACAATCTATACATCTGACAAGGGACCAATATCCAGAATCTACAATTAAGTCAAATCAGTAAAAAACAAACAAACAAACAATCCCATCAAAAAGTAGACTAAGGACATGAAGACAATTCTCAAAAGAAGACACAAACTTGGACCACAAACATGTGAAAAAACACTCAACATCACTAATGATCAGGGAAATGCCCTTACTCCTGCAAGAATGGCCATAATCAAAAAATCAAAAACCAATAAATGTTGGCATAGATGCGGTGATCAGGGAACACTTCTACACTGCTGGTGGAAATGTAAACTAGTACAATCACTGTGGAAAACACTGTGGAGATACCTTAAAAAACTAAAAGTAGAACTACCATTTGATCCAGCAATACCACTCCTGGGTATCTACCCAGAGGAAAAGACATCATTACATGAAAAAGATCCTTGCACAAGCATGTTTACAGCAGCACAATTTGCAATTGCAAAGTTGTGGAACCAACCCAAATGCCCATCAATAAACAAGTGGATAAAGAAACTGATATATATATATATATATCTCACAATGATTTATATATAATTCCATCATATATACTACACAACCATAAGAAGGAATGAATTAACGGCATTTGCAGTGACCTGGAAGAGATTGGAGACTATTATTCTAAGTGAAGTAACTCAAGAATGGAAAACCAAACATTGTATGTTCTCACTAATATGAGGGAGCTAAGCTATGAGGATGCAAAGGCATAGGAATGATACAATGGACTTTGGGATCTTCGGGGGAAGGGTGGGAGAGGAGTGAGGGATAAAAGACTACAAATAGGGTGCAGCGTATACTGCTCGGGTGACGGGTGCACCAAAATCTCACAAATAACCTCTAAAGAACTTACTCATGTAACCAAATACCACCTGTACCCCAATAACTTATGAAAAAAATTTAAAAAGCAACCAAGAGACTAACCAAGTAACCAAGCAACCAAGCAACCAGCCAACCAACCAACAAACCAAACAAACAATAAGAACTGGCCCCAGACCAATAAAATAGGATCTTAATGAATGGGTTCTTCCTGGGGGATTCTACTGTGCAGCCACATTGTGAAACACTATCCCTCGGAATATTCTCCTAACTTCTCTGCTGATGTGAATCACCTGGGATGCTTGTTAAACATACAGCTTTCCAAGGCTCTCTGGATATTCTGATAACCATGCATCTGGTTTTAAGCCCAGAAATTTCTGTTTTTAACCAGTGCAAGGCTTGATCTTGCCTGCAATAGTGAGATAAAAATAATCATCTTCTACCAATGTAAAAAAAAGACTTTATATTCAAATACAATCACATTCTGAGGTGCTGGGGAGTAAAGCTATACAAATAAATGTTAGGGGACATAATCCAGTGCATAAAGTACAAATTTAGAACTTGTAGACCATGAAGCAGTTAATGATTTTGGACAAATTATAATGGATTTTTTATGCTTCTGAGAGGATGTTATCCACCCCCTTATCTATTTCTTTCAATCATACCTTTTTCATCTGAAGGAATTAGAGAGGTAGCTCAGAAAACAAGTAAAAACATCGATTTTGAAATTGTGAAAAATATGTTTTCATGATAATATTTATCTTGTAGGTTTTTCTTAGGGTTAAATGAGATAATGCATGTAAATCTGCCTGTACATTGTCTGGCACATGGAAGTTGCCTAACGAATTCTTTGTTTCTTCTCATTGTGGAGAGTTCCTTTCCCTTAGTTAGGTGTCACAACTTGGTCTTGGCTCTAGTGGCACAGTTAACTTAATTCCTGAGTAAAATTTAAGATCTGATCTTTACTTTCCAGGTTGTCTTTTAGTCTCATCTTCTATCCTGACCATGGGCTATTTCTTGACTGTACTTTTTTTTTTTTTTTTTTTTTTTTAGAATTTTAGTTCCTTGCCCTTCACCTCATTTGATTCTCTCCCCATTTACTGCACCCACTATTGGTCCTATTCAAAGCCCAGCCTGCATTCTTGTCTTAATGTGTTCCATGCCCAACTTGTCCATTGCTGTTTTTTTGGAGAGTGACCTCAGCATATTTCATGACCATTCACTGGACACTCCCAAATAAATTAAAGGTGCAATCATACTTTTAACTGCTTCCCTATAGTTTTACATCCCCAATCCATAAGCATATTTCCTGTTCTATCCATAAACCTTCAGTTTGTATTTTCATCATTCTCTCATGGTGTTGTGTATCTCCAGCATTCCTCTCACCTCTGGAATTCTAGAGATATGTGTTAGTATGCAAACAAACTAACAAAAACCATCAAATAACAACACAACTTAGATTCTAAGTCAGAAGCTTATACATAATTGCCAGACTTTTTATTCAATTTTCTGGAACTCACTTCAGCTAGGTGGTATGACTTTGGGATACACTATTTTTGGGGGATTTGGACTGGTTGTAAGAGGCATTATTAATAATATTTAATAAAAATTAATATGACCACTGCTTGTTTTTCTTGCACAAAAATTTTTGCTTTAAACAATTGGGTGTTGATATTTTTGTACATCTCCATTTTGTTATTTTTAAATTAGATTCCTCACATCCCCACACTAGAGTAGCCTGGTCAAAGTATGCAATTTCTCACATTCTGGAGAAATACATAGACTATATAATTCTTTTTTTATGAGCTACCTAAAGTAGTCAGATTCTCACAGACAGAAAGTAGAATGGTGATGCCAGGGGCTGGAGAGGGAGGTTTGAAACATTGTTGTTCAAATGGTAAAAAGTTTCAGTTTTGCAACATTAAAAAAGTTCTGGAGATTGGTTGTACAATACTGTGAATATACTTAATACACTGAAATATACACTTAAAATGATTAAGATGAGAAATTTTATGTTGCGTGTATTTTACCATAATGTTTTCTCTTTCAGACTGTGATTTAAATTATTTTTAATATACATCAAGAAATTGAATTGCTGAATCACATAGTCATTCTACAATTCTGCTTTAATTACTTTAGGTACCACCATAATTTTTTTTTAATTATTGTACTTTAAGTTCTGGGATACATGTGCAGAACATGCAGGTTTGTTACATAGGTATATATGTGCCATAGTGGTTTGCTGCACCCATCAAGTGACTGCACCGTTCTGCATTTCCATTAGCAAAAGCAAAAACGTACCAATTTCTCTACATCCTCATCAACAATTGTTATTTTATTTAATTACTGTATACATTTAAGAGGTACTTCATGATGTTTTGATATATATAGATATAGATATATACACATAGTAAACTGCTTAATACAGTCCAGAAAATTAACATATCCGTCATCTCACATAATTTTCTTTCTTTCTTTGTGATAAGAATACCCACAATCTACTCTTTATAATAGTATATAATATAGTAATTATATTACATAATTAGTATATAATATAGTAATTATATTACATAATTAGTATATAATATAGTAATTATATTACATAATTAGTATATAATATAGTAATTATATTACATAATTAGTATATAATATAGTAATTATATTACATAATTAGTATATAATATAGTAATTATATTACATAATTAGTATATAATATAGTAATTATATTACATAATTAGTATATAATATAGTAATTATATTACATAATTAGTATATAATATAGTAATTATATTACATAATTAGTATATAATACTGTAACTATATTATATAATTAGTGTATAATACAATATAATATAATAATTAGTATATAATACAATAATATTAACTATAATTCTAAAGCTGTACATTAGATCTCTAGACTTATTCATTCTATAAGACAACTGTTTACCCTTTGTCCCACATTTCCCTATTAACTACCCCTCTCTGCCCCGTTAACCACATTCTACTCTCTGTTTCTATGTATTAAATATGTATAGATAGAGATATAAATACAGATATATAGATTTAGATTCTACATAAATGTGAGATTATGCAATATTTTTATCTGGTTTATTTCACTTAACACAATCTTCTCTAGGTTCATCCACGTTGTCACAAAAGCAGAATATTGTTCCTCCTTAAGGCTGAATAATATTCCATTTTATATACACATCATGATTTTTTAAATCTATTCACCCATCAGTGAACACATATTGTCTCCATAATTTGGCTGTTGTGAATAATGATGCAATGAACATCAGAGTGCAGATACATTTCTAAGGTGGTGATTTCATTTCCTTTAGGCATATAAGCAAAAGAGGGAGTGAAATATATCTCATTAATGTAATAAAAATATAGATCATAATATTATCTCAATAGGTACAGAAAAAGTAATTAACAAAAAATCAACAACCTTTTATGATAAAAATACTCAACAAAAAGGAAGTTTCTCAACATAAAAAAAGCCATTTATGAGAAACCCAGAGCTAACATCATAATCAATGGGGAAAAACTAATATCTGGTACAAGGCAAGGATGCCCATTCTTGCCACTTCTATTCAAAATAGTACTAGAAGTTCTAGCAAGAACAATCAATTAAGGAAAAAAAGGCCTTGAAATCAGAAAGGAAGAGTAAAAACTGTATTTGCAGATGATAAGATTCTATATGTAGAAAACCCTAAGACTCCAAAATTGAGTACAATTAGAACTAGTAAATGAATTCAGTAAAGTGTCAGGATAGAAAATCAGCATACAAAAATAACTTGCATTTATTTACATCAATAATAACCTATCCAAAAAAGAAATCAAGAAAAAAACTCATTTACAATAGCACTGAAAAGAATAAAATACTGAGGAATAAATTTAACCAAGGAAGTAGAAATTCTGTACACTGAAAATTATAAAACATTGATGAATGACATTGAAACAATCAAGAATAAATAGAAAGATGTCCTGTATTATATATATATAAGAATCAACATTGTTAAAATGTCCATACTCTCTGCTATGGTCTGAACGTGTCTCCCTAAAATCATGAGTTGAAACTTAATGGCCCATATGATAGTATTAAGAGGTGCAATCTTTAAAATTTAATTAAGTTATGAAAGCAAAGCCCTCATGGATGGAATTCGGGCCCTTACAAAAAGGTTTAAATACGTAAGTTCACTCTTTTTTTCTCTGCCATGTGAGGACACACCATTTGTTCTTTTTTGCTCTTCCATCCTTTCTGCCATGTGAGGACACTTAGATGGCATCATATATGAAAAGTAGGCCTTGAACAGAGGCAAAAACTGCCAGCACATTGGTTTTAGACTTTTCATCCTCCAGAATTGTGAGAAATAAATTTTTGATGTTTATAAATTACTCAGTCCCACATATTTTGTTATAGCAGCACAATTGAACTAAGGCACTAGCCAAGGTGATATACAGATGCAATACAACCCATATCAAAATTCCAATGAATTTTTTTGCAGAAATAGAAAAAAAGGCTCTAAAATTTGTATGGAAACATAAAAGGCCCAGAAAAGCCAAAACAATTCTAAGAAAGAACAAGGCTGGAGGCATCACACTTTTTTATTTCAATTTATACTACAAAGCTACAGTAATCAAAACAGTATGGTGCTAGCATAAAAATGAACACATAGACCAATGGAACAGAATAGAGAGCCAAGAAATAAACCTAAGCATATATTGTCAACTAGTTATTGACGAGGACAGCAAGAAGACACAGAAGGGAAAAGCTAGTCTCTTCGGCAAATGATGATGAAAAAACTGAATATCCACATGCAGAATAATAAAATTGCAGCTTTATCTTACACCATAAGCAAAAATCAACTAAAATGGGATTAAATAACTAAACATAAGACCTAAAACTGTAACACTTCTTGAATAAAACACAGCAAACAATTTCTTCTTTTTTTTTTTTTTAAGAATTTAATTCCTTTAATAGGTAACACCACAATTGTTTTCTTAGAGGGCAAATAGCAAACAACTTCTTGACATTGATCTCAGCAATAAATTTTTGGAAAGGACAGCAAAAATACAAGTACAAAAACAAAAATAAACAAGTATAAACTTGTCAAACTAAAAAAAAAAAAAAAACACCTCTGCCAAGTAAAGAAAACAATCAACAAAATAAGAACATAGCCTAAATAATGGGAAAAATATTTGTGAAATATATAATTAGTAGGGGATTAATTTCAGAAATATAGAGGGAACTCACACAAATCAATAGCAAAAAAAGTAATAATCCAAATAAAAATAAGCAAAGATCCAGACTATATATTTCTCCAAAGAATACATAAAAATGGCTGACAGATAAATAAAAATATACTTAACATCACTAATAATAAGGGGAATGCAAACCAAAACCACAATGAGAATATACCTCACTGCTGTTAGGATGGCTATTATCGAAAAGACAAGATAACAAGTGTTGGCAAGGGTGTGGTGAAACAACAACCCTCATACAGTGGGAATGTTGGTGGGAATGTAGATTGGTGTAGCCATTGTGGAAAGCATTATAAAGATTCCTGAAGAAAGTAAAAATAGACCTACCACAGAACTCAGCAATCCCTCTGTTATTGTTATTACTATTAATTTTTATTATATTTGCCATCCTAAATGAGTAATGTTGAACATCTTTTCATTGTGGGGTTATTTGTATATTGTCTTCAGATATATATTGATTAAAATATATTGCCCAGTTTTAAAATAGATTGTTATGGTGTTGTTCTTGAGTTGCAGGAGCATTCTATATGTTCTGAGTATTATCCCTTAACAGGTAATATGATTTGCAAACATTGTCTCTCATTTTTTAGGTGGCCTTTTCACTGTATTGATTGTGTCCTTTGATGTAAACAAATTTTTTATTGTGTTGTATTTCAGTTTGGCTAGTTTTTGCTCTTGTTGCTTGTGCTTTTGGTGTCATATCTGAGAAATCATTGCCAAATTCAGTTAGGTAAATTTTTCCCCCTTTGCTTAAATCTGAGTTTTATAGTTTTAGCTCTTACATTTAAGGGTTTTCTTGACTTAATTTTTGTGTATTGTAAGATAAGGATGGAACTTTATTCTTTTGCATTTATACATCCAGTTTTCTCAACAGTCTCCTTTCCACATTGAATGATCTCCGCACCCTTGTCAAAAATCATTTGACCATATATGCAAAGATGCATTTCTGGGATATCTGTTACTTTCCGTTGGTCTATGTGTCTGTCCTTATGCTAGGACCACAGTGTCTTGCATACTGTAGTTTTGTAAAAAGTTTTGATATCAGGAAGTGTGAGACCTTCGGTTTTGTTCTTCAATGTTTCTTTGGTTATTTAGACTCCTTTGAGATTCCATTTGAATTTTAGGATGGAGATTTTTCTACTTCTGAAAAAAACAACTTTGGTATTTTGATAGCGATTACCTTAAATCTGCAGGTTGTTTTGGGTAGTATTGACACATTTATGGTATTAAGTCTTTTATTCCATGAACATAGGATAACCATTTCAACCTCATGTTGAAATGTAATCCTTAATGTTGAAGGTGGAATTCAGACAGAGTTGCTTGGGTCACTGGGCTGGATCCTTCATGAATGTTTTGGGGTCCTCCCCACAGTAATGAGTTTTGGTATCAGGATGATACCAGCTCCTCTATGTATTTCTGGTAGAATTCAGCTGTGAATCTGCCTGGTCTTGGTCTTTTTTTGGTTGGTGGGTATTAATTGCTGCCTCAATTTCAGAGCTTCTTATTGGTCTGTTCAGGGATTTGACTTCTTCTTGTTAAGTCTTGGTAGGTTGTATGGGTCCAGGAGTTCATTCATTTCTTCTAGATTTTCTAGTTTATATGCATAGAGGTGTTTATAGTATTCTCTGATGGTAGTTTGTATTTCTGCTGGGTAGGTGGTGATATTCCCTTTATCATTTTTTATTGTGTATACTTGATTCTTCTTTCTCTTCTTCTTTATTAGTCTAGCTAGCAGTCTATTTTGTTAATTTTTTTAAAAAAACCAGCTCCTGGATTTGTTGACTTTTTGGAGGGTTTTTCATGTCTCTATCTGCTTCAATTTTTCTCTGATCTTAATTATTTCTTGCCTTCTGATAGCTTTTGGATTAGTTTGCCCTTGCCTCTGTAGCACTTTTAATTGTGATGTTTGGGTGTCGATTTTAGATCTTTCTAACTTCCTGATGTGGGCATTTAGTACTATAAATTTCCCTTTTAACAGTGCTTTAGCTGTGTCCCAGAAATTCTGGTATATTGTGTCTTTGTTCTCATTGGTTTCAAAGAACTTCTTGATTTCTGCCTTCATTTCATTATTTAGCCAGGAGTCATTCAGGAGCAGGTTGCTCAATTTCCATGAAATCGTGTGCTTTTGAGTGAGTTTCTTAATCCTGAGTTCTAATTTGATTACACTGTTGTCTGAGAGATGGTTTGTTATGATGTAAGTTCTTCTGCATTTGCTCAGGAGTGTTTTACTTCCAATTATGTGGTCAATTTTAGAATAAGTGCCATGTGGCACTGAGAAGGATGAATATTTTGTTGACTTGGGGTAGAGAGTTCTGTAGACGTCTACTAGGTCCACTTGATCCAGAGCTGAGTTCAAGTCCTGAATATCCTTGTTAATTTTCTATCTCATTGATCCATCTAACACTGACAGTGGGGTGTTAAAGTCTTCCACTATTATTGTCTGGAAGTTTAAGTTTCTTTGTAGGTCTCTAAGAACATGTTTTATGAATCTGGGTTCTCCTGTATTTGGTGTATATATATTTAGAATAGTTAGCTCTTCTTCTAGAATTGTTCCCTTTACCATTATGTAATGAAAGTTGTCTCTGTTTGCACACAACATGATTTTTATTTGGAAAACTCCATAATCTCAGCCCAAATCTTCTTGAAGTGATACGCAACTTCAGCATAGTCTCAGGATACCAAATCAATGTTCAAAACACAAGCATTCCTATACACAAAAAATAGACAAGCAGAAAGCCAAATCATAAATGAAATCCCATTCACAGTCGCTAAAAGAAGAATAAAATACCTAGGAATACAGCAAACAAGAAATGTGAAAGGCCTCTTCAAGGAGAACTACAAACCACTGATCAAGGAAATAAGAGAGGACAAAAACAAGTGGAAAAACATTTCTTCCTCATGGATACGAAGAATTAGTATTGTGAAAATGGCCATAATGCCCAAAGTAATTTAAAGATTCAATGCTATTCCCATTAAACTACCATTGACATTCTTCATAGAATGAGAAAAAAAACTACTTTAAATTTCATCTGGAACCAAAAAAAGAACCCATAAAGCCAATACAATCCTAAGCAAAAAGAACAAAGCTGGAAACATCACACTACCTGACTTCAAACTATACTACAAGGCTACAGTAACCAAAACAGCATGATATTGGTACTAAAACAGACATATAGACCAATAGAGCAGAACAGAGACCAGAGAAATAACACCAGTCATCTACAACCATCTGATCTTCTACAAATCTGATAAAAACAAGCAATGGGGAAAGGATCTCCTATTCAGTAAATGGTGCTGAGAAAATTGGCCAGCCATACGCAGAAAAATGAACTAGCCCCTTCCTTACACCTTATACAAAAATTAACTCAAGATGGATTAAAGACTTAAATATAAAACCCCAAACCATAAAAGCCCTAGAAGAAAACCCCACCTCCTGACAGGTCCCAGTGTGTGATGTTCCCTTCCCTGTGCTCATATGTTCTCATTATTCAACTCCCACTTATGAGTGAGAATATGTGATTTTTGGTTTTTGTTCCTGTGTTAGTTTTCCAAGAATTATGGTTTCCAGCTTCATCCATGTCCCTGCAAAGGACATGAACTCATTCTCATTCTTTTCCATGGCTGCATAGTATTCCATGGTGTATATGTGCCACATTTTCTTTATCCAGTCTATCATTGATGGGCATTTGAGTTGATTCCAAATCTTTGCTGTTGTGAATAATGCCACAATAAACATACGTATGCATGTGTTTTTATAGTAGAATAATTTCTAATCCTTTGGGTATATACCCAGTAATGGGACTGCTGGGTCAAATGGTATTTCTAGTTCTAGATCCTTGAAGAATCACCACATTGCCTTCCACAATGGTTGAACTAATTTACACTGTCACAAACAGTGTGCAAGCATTCCTATTTCTCCACATCCTCTCCAGCATCTGTTGTTTCCTGACATTTTAATGAGCGCCATTCTAACTGGCATGAGAGAGTATCTCAGTGTGGTTTTGATTTGCATTTTTCTAATGACCAGTGATGATGACCTTTTTTCATATGTTTGTTGGCCACATAAATGTCTTCTTTCAAAAGTGTCTTTTGATGTCCTTCACCCACTTTTTGATGGGGTTGTTTTTTTCTTGTAAATTTGTTTAAGTTCCTTGTAGATTCTGGATATTAGCCACTTGTCAGATGGACAGATTGCAAAAATTTTATCCCATTCTGTAGGTTGCCTGTTCACTCTGATGATAGTTTCTTTTTCCATGCAGAAGCTCTTTAGTTTAATTAGATCCCATTTGTCAATTTTGGCTTTTGTTGCAATTGCTTTTGTTGTTTTAGCCATGAAGTCTTTGCCCATGCCTTATGTCCTCAATGGTATTGCCTAGGTTTTCTTCTAGGGTTTTTATGGTTTTAGTTCTTACATTTAAATTTTTAGTACATCTTGAGTTAATTTTTGTATAAGGTGTAAGGAAGGGGTCCAGTTTCAGTTTTCTGCATATGGCTAGCCAGTTTTCCCAACACCATTTATTAAAATTACTTTTTTAGGCTGGAAAATGTGGCTTACGCCTCTAAGCCCTGCATTTTCTGATGCCAAGGCAGGCAGATCGCTTGAGCCCAGGAGTTTAAGACAAGCCTGGGCAACATGGTGAAACCCTATCTCTACTAATTTTTTTTTAAATGGCTAGGCATGGTGACTGACACCTATGATCCCAGCTACTCAGGAGGCTGAGGTAGGGGGATCATTTGCACCCAAGAGGCAGATGCTGCAGTGAGCTGCATTTGCGCCATTGCTCTCAAGTCTCCTCTGTCACTCAGGCTAGAGTGCAGTGGCATGATCATCATTCACTGTGCCTCAGCCTCTAGAGCTCAAGATATCTTCACCCTTCAGCCTCCCTGGTAGCTGAGACTACAGGCATGTACCACCACAACAAGCTAATATTTATGTATTTATTTATTTACGTATTTATTGTCCCATGTTTCCCAGGCTGGTCTCAAACTCTTGGGATCAAGCGATCCTCCCACCTTGGTCTCTCAAAGTACTGGGATTATAGGTGCGAGTCATGGGTATAGGCACAAAATCTCTGTATGGAGGTTTGTGGTATGGATGGTTCCATCATCCGGATAGTGAACATAGTATAGATAGTTTTTCAACCCACATCCTCCTCCTTCCCTCCCTCTTTTATTATCTCCCAAATTTAATTTTTTTAAAGGACTCTTTATATGTTGTGGATATGTGCCCTTTATCACACGTAGTACAGATTTTTAAAAGTAGTTTTTCATTTGTCTTTTAACTTTGATTATGGGTTAATTTTTCTCATGTAAGTTTTTAATTTGTAAAGAAAGAATTATATTGTACGAACTATTCTAAAATGTTATTTACCCACTTAATATAATGTATAAAATGTCTATATATCTGTCTTATTGGTTAAGTTCTACATAGCTTCCCACCATTTGGATCTGCCATATTTTATTTAATCAGTCCTTTGTTAACTATACGTTTAGGATAATTTTTCTGGCTTTTGGAACTGAAACTGTTGTGTCAATGAGATTTCCCGTACCTTCAAATTCTTTGTAAATGGTTAGATACATTCACAGGATACAGTGAAATAGCAGTGGAATTGTTGCATCTTAAGTGTAGGTAAACTAAATATTATAGGAGATTGCCAAATTGTAGGAAGGAATGGGTTATCACTGTTGGAGACTGATTGAGATTTCAGCAGTTAGGAATAAAGATGCTACAGGAAGAAGGGAAGAATATATCAAGACATGGAGTTCCCCAATCATCTCCAAATGCCCACAAGAGAAAGCAGGAAATATCTAAAATTGACACCCTAACATCACAATTAAAAGAACTAGAGAAGCAAGAGCAAACACATTCAAAAACTAGCAGAAGACAAGAAATAACTAAGATCAGAGCAGAACTGAAGGAGATAGAGACACAAAAAAACCTTCAAAAGATCAATGAATCCAGGAGCTTGTTTTTTGACAAGATCAACAAAATTGATAGACCGCCAGCAAGATTAATAAAGAAGAAAAGAGAGAAGAATCAAACGATTGAATAAAAAATGATAAAGGGGATATCGTCACAGATCCCACAGAAATAAAATCTACCATCAGAGAATACTATAAACACCTCTACACAAATAAACTCGAAAATCTAGAAGAAATGGATAAATTCCTGAACACATACACCCTCCCAAGACTAAACCAGGAAGAGATTGAATCCCTGAATAGACCAATAACAGGCTCTGAAATTGAGACAATAATTAAGAGCCTACCAACAAAAGAAGTCCAGGACAGGACGGATTCACAGCTGAATTCTACCAGAGGTACAAGGAGGAGCTGGTACCATTGCTTCTGAAACTATAGCAATCAATAGAAAAGGAGGGAAGCCTCCCTAACTCATTTTATGAGGCCAGCATCATCCTGATACCAAAGCCTGGCAGAGACACAACAAAAAAAAGAGAATTTTAGACCAATACCCCTGATGAACATTGATGCAAAAATCCTTAATAAAATACTGGCAAACCGAATCCAGCAGCACATCAAAAAGTTTATCCACCATGATCAAGTGGGTTTCATCCCTGGGATGCAAGGCTGGTTCAACATATGCAAATCAATAAATGTAATCCAGCATATAAACAGAACCAACGACAAAAACCACATGATTATCTCAATAGATGCAGAAAAGGCCTTTGACAAAATTCAACAGCCCTTCATGCTAAAAACTCTCAATAAACTAGGTATTGATAGGATTTATCTCAAAATATTAAGAGCTATTTATGACAAACCCACAGCCAATATCATACTGAATGGGCAAAAACTGGAAGCATTCCCTTTGAAAACTGGCACAAGACAGGGATGACCTCTCTCACCACTCCTATTCAACATAGTGTTGGAAGTTCTGGCCAGGGCCATCAGGCAGCAGAAGGAAATAAAGGGTATTCAATTAGGAAAAGAGGAAGTCAAACTGTCCCTGTTTGCAGATGACACGATTGTATATTTAGAAAATCCCATCGTCTCAGCCCAAAATCTCCTTAAACTGATAAGCAACTTCAGCAAAGTCTCAGGATATAAAATCAATGTGCAAAAATCACAAGCATTCCTATACATAAATAACAGACAAATAGAGAGCCAAATCATGAGTGAACTCCCATTCACAATTGCTTCCAAGAGAATAAAATACCTAGGAATCCAACTTACAAGGGATGTGAAGGACCTCTTCAAGGAGAACTACAAACCACTGTTCAATGAAATAAAAGAGGACAAAAACAAATGGAAGAACATTTGATGCTCATGTATAGGAAGAATCAATATTGTGAAAATGGTCATACTGCTCAAAGTAATTTATAGATTCAATGCTATCCCCATCAAGCTACCAATGACTTTCTTCACAGAATTGGAAAAAACTACTTTAAAGTTCATATGGAACCAAAAAAGAGCCTTCATTGCCAAGACAATCCTAAGGCAAAAGAACAAAGCTGGAGGCATCACGCTACCTGACTTCAAACTATACTGCAAGGCTACAGTAACCAAAACAGCATGATACTGGTATCAAAGCAGAGAGATAGACCAATGGAACAGAACAGAGCCCTCAGAAATAATACCACACATGTACAACCATGTGATCTTTGACAAACCTGACAAAAGCAAGAAATGGGGAAAGGATTCCCTATTTAATAAATGGTGCTGGGAAAACTGGCTAGCCACATGTAGAAAGCTGAAACTGTATCCCTTCCTTACACCTTATACAAAAATTAATTCAAGATGGATTAAAGACTTAAATGTTAGACCTAAAACCATAAAAACCCTAGAAGAAAACCTAGGCAATACCATTCAGGACATAGGCATGGGCAAGGACTTCATGTCTAAAACACCAAAAGCAATGGCAACAAAAGTCAAAATTGACAAATGGGATCTAATTAAACTAAAGAGCTTCTGCATGGAAAAAGAAACTACCATCAGAGTGAACAGGCAACCTACAGAATGGGAGAATATTTTTACAATCTACCCATCTAACAAAGGTCTAATATCCAGAAACTACAAAGAACTTAAACAAATTTACAAGAAAAAATCAAACAACCCTATCAAAAATTGGGAAAAGGATATGAACAGACACTTCTCAAAAGAAGACATTTATGCAGCCAACAGACACATGAAAAAATGCTCATCATCACTGGCCATCAGAGAAATGCAAATCAAAACCACAATGAGATACCATCTCACACCAGTTAGAATGGCGATCATTAAAAAGTCAGGAAACAACAGGTGCTGGAGAGGATGTGGAGAAACAGGAACACTTTTACACTGTTGGTGGGACTGTAGACTAGTTCAAACATTGTGGAAGACAGTGTAGCAATTCCTCAAGGATCTAGAATTAGAAATACCATTTGACCCAGCCATCCCATTACTGGGTATATACCCAAAGGATTATAAATCATGCTGCTATAAAGACACATGCACACTTATGTTTATTGCGACACTACTCACAATAGCAAAGACATGGAACCAACCCAAATGTCCATCAATGAATGACTGGATTAAGAAAATGTGGCACATATACACCATGGAATACTATGTAGCCATAAAAAAGGATGAGTTCATGTCCTTTGTAGAGACATGGATGAAGCTGAGCAAACTATCGCAAGGACAGAAAACCAAACACCGCATATTCTCACTCATAGGTGGGAACTGAACAATGAGAACACTTGGACACAGGGTGGGGAACATCACACACTGGGGCCTGTTGTGGGGTCAGGGGAGTGGGGAGTCGTAGCATTAGGAGATATACCTAACATAAATGACGAGTTAATGGGTACAGCACACAAACATGCCACATGTATACGTATATAGCAAACCTGAGCGTTGTGCACATGTACCCTAGAACTTAAAGTATAATTTAAAAAAATAGAAAAATAATAGAATGATGATGAATTTAACTTAAACCAAATATATGGAGGCTTTCATTGGAAAATAAAGTCAAATCGTAAGACAGTTTGTCAAAAAGCAATCAAGCTCATATAACACTTTTATTTTCTGAAACCCTAAAACAGTTGTTTTTAAATAGTGTTTCATAAAACCATAAGATTACCAAAAGGGGAGAGGGAGGACAGGCCCCAGCTAATCTTCCATCAAAATATTTCATATTAAATTTGTTTTATATATTGGGGTTCAACATGAGATTTCATTTCACGGATAGGTATACATCACTGATAAGCAAAGAAAAAAGATACATAATTCTATCGAAAGTATGTTACACTAAAAATATCTAGGATTATTTTGAAATGCTTTGATCTCAAGAACTTTTTTCAATCTCAAAAAAATGAGTTTATAAAAATCTTTCGTTTTGTAAGTTTTATTTATTATTTCCCATATTAAAATTCAAATTAAAATTCTGAGTTGAAAAATGTGTTCTATTTAACAAAATATGTTTCAATTGACAGATAAAATTGTATATATTAATCATGTACAAAATAATATTTTGATATATATGTGTATACACACATTGTGTATCAAGCTAGTTAACATATACATTACTTCACATAGTTGCCATTATTATGGTGAGAACACTTAAAATTCACTCTATTTTTCATGAATTCAATATTTTGTTTTTAATTTTAATCACTATGTTGTACAATAGATTTCTTAAACTAATTCCTCTTATATGACTGAAATTTTGTAACCTTTGACCAACCACCTGATCTCCCCAACCGCCTCTCTCACCACTGCCCAACCTCTTGGTAACCACCGTTTTACTCTTTACTTCTGTAAGATCAACATTTTTAGATTCCACACTAGAATGAGATCACGAAGTATTTGCCTTTCTGCGCTTGGCTTATATCACTTAAGATAATATTCTCCAGGTTCATCCATGTAACAGATGACAGGATTTTCTTCTTTTTATGGCTGAATAATATTTTATTTTATATGTATTATAAATATAAAACATTTATACTTATATGTTTTATCTATCCATTCATCCATTGGTGGATACTTAGGTTGATTCCACATCCTGGCTATTGTAAAAACACTTTAAAAAGTATAGGACTGTTGACATACTGATTTCATTTCCTTTGGATATAAACTCAGTAGTGCGATTGCTGGATCATATCATAGTTGTGCTTTTAATTTTTTTGAGGAAACTTCATACTGTTTTCCATAATGACCATACTAATTTACATTTCCACCGACAGAGTATAAGTTTCCTTTTTTTCTGCATCTTCATCAACCTTTGTTATTTTTTGTCTTTTTGATAATATTCATTCTAACAGGTGTGAGGTGATATTTCATTGTGGTTTTAATTTGCATTTGCCTGATGATTAGTGATGTTTAGCACCTTTTCATATATCTATTGATCATTTGTTTGTCTTCTTTGGAGAAATGTCTTCTCAGGACTTTTGACCATTTTAAAAAATCGGGTTATTTGTTTTCTTGCTATTGGGTTGAGTTCTTTATGTCATTTGGATATTAACCTCTTATAAATGTATGATTTACAAATATTTTTCTCATTCTCTAGATTTTATCTTCATTTCTTTGATGTCGTCCCTTGCTGTGCAGAAGCTTTTTAGTTTTATGTAATCTCATTTATCTATTTTTACTTTTGTTTCTTGTGCTTTTAGGGTCATGTAAAAAATTTTTGCCAAGACCAATGTAATGGAGTGTAACCTCTATGCTTTTGTCTAGTAATTTAATTGTTTTTGGACTTACATTGAAGTCTTTCATTTATTTTGAATCGGTTTTTGTATAAGGTGTGAGATAAGGGTTTATTTTCATTCTTCTGCCTGTGGATATACAGTTTTCCTAACACCGTTTGCTGAAGAAACTGTCCTTTCCCCCACTGTGTGTTTTGGACACCTTTGTCAAGATTCACCTGGCCACAAATGTGTGGATTTATATCTGGTCTCTCTATTCTGTTCCATTGGTATATATTTCTGTTTTTATGCCAGTACCATGTTATTTTGGTTACTATAGCTTTGTAAGACATTTTAAAGTCAGGTAGTGTGATTCTTCCAGTTTTATTCATTTTGGTCAAGTTTCCTTGTCTATTTGGGGCTAATGTGGTTCTACATTACTATTAGAATTTTTTTTATCTCCATAAAAAGCGCCATTGGTTTTTTGATAGGAATTGTCTTTAATCTGTAGATCACTTTAGCTATAAATCATCAATGTTTATTCTTCCAATCCATGAACATGGACATCTTTCCATTTACTTATGTCTTCCGAAATTTCTTTCATTGTGTTATATAGTTTTCAGTTTAGAAATCTGTCATCTCTTTGGTTAAATTTATTCCTAAGTATTTTATTTTTGTAGTTATTATCAATAGGATTGTTGTCTTGATTCCTTTATCACATAATTCATTGTTAGTATATAGAAATGTTACTTATTTTTGTATGCTGATTTTGTATCTTGCAACTTTACTGAATTTAATTATTTCTATCAGTGTTTTGGTGAAATCTTTAGGTTTTGTAGATATAAGATTGTGTTGTCTGGGCTGGGTGTGGTGGTTCCTGCCTGCAATCCCAGCACTTTGGGAGGCTGAGGCAGGCAGATCACCTGAGGTCATGAGTTTGAGACCAGCCTGGCCAACATGGCAAAACCCCATATCTACTAAAAATAGAAAAATTAGCCGGGCATGGTGGTTTGCACCTATGGTACCAGCTACATGGGAAGCTGAGGCAGGAGAATTATTTGAACCTGGGAGACAGAAGTTGCAGTGAGCTGAGACCATGCCACTGCATTCCAGTCTGAGTGATAAAGTGAGACTCAGTCTCAAAAAAAAAATTATGTTGTCTGTAAACCAGTCCAGTTTTATTTCTTCTTTGCAAATGTGGATGCCTTTTCTTCCTGTTGCCTAATTGCTCTAGCCAGGACTTCATTCTTATGTTGAATAAAAGTGCTGAGAGTGAACATCTTTGTCTTGTTTATGATCTTAGAAAGAAAGATTTTAATATTCCTTATTGAGTATGATGATGGCTCCTTGTAATATACAGCCTTTATTGTGTTTAGGTGCATTCCTTCTATACCTAATTTGTTGAGAGTTTTTATCACGAAAATATATTGTATTTTGTCAAATGATTTTTCTGCATCTATTGAAATGATCATATAGTTGTTGTTCTTTAATCTACTACTGTGGTTTATCTCATTTTTAGTTTTCTGTATGTTGAACTATCCTTGTATCCTAGGGGTAAATCCTACTTGATCATGGGGAATGATATTTTTAATGAAATGTTAAATTTGGTTTGCTAATTTTTGCAGAGGATTTTTGTATCTGTGTTCATCAGGGATATCGGGCTGTAGTTTTTTGCTTTGCAGTGTCTTTGTCTAGTTTTTATATCAGGATAATATTCATTTTTAATAATTTAATTTTATATCAATTTAATTAAAATTTATTTTTAAAATTGTTATTTAAAAGTGATTATAATACACCCATTACATGTTAACATGAATAACTGACATTTTATAAAATCTATACTTTTCTAACCAAATAAACTTTGATAAGAGTGGCATTGTTTTACTATTTTTGCAAATCTTGGGCATATCTTGTACAATGGAAAACAGCTTTAAAGGAACAATCTCATTCTATTTTTAATGTGTGACTATTCACAGCTTTCAAGCTTCATCTTTCTCTTTCCTCCTCTTGTCTCACATCTGGGAAAGCTGATAAGAAAGCATATGCACTCACCCTTTGGCACCAGTGGGAAGTTCAAAGCCCATAATCTCTGGTACAGTCCCAATTCCCTAAATAAAAGAAGAGCCATGACCATTCACCCCTCCTTGGTTTCTCAGTTCATTTTTGGACCTGCTTGGGAGCCACTCTTGCTCTCTCCAGAGAGCCTCATTATACATGTCATGAATTTTTGCAAACCTTTTTGGTGCATGTGTGGCATGGTTAGTCTCAACATTCAAACCACATTTGGGTGGAGTGTCCATCCCATCTCTTTGGTGTGACCACAACACAGCTGGATTCTTTTATGTGCTTCTTCATTCAATCTTTTCCATATGTTGTTTTACTTTAAATATATAAAGAAACTCCAGCCTCACACAGATATATAGTTGGAAAAAGCATTATTCTAATAACTTTTTTAGAAAATTGTGGATATTCCCCTTTAATACTTTACCAAAACTTGGTAAGTGTTAGTTGCAATAGATAAGGTAGTTTCAATGTGGAATTTTAGACAATGTTAATAAATTTGACATTTAGAAAATGTTTGCTGCTAGGCGTGGTGTCTCATGCCTGTAATCCTAGCACTTTGGGAGGCCCAGGAGGGTGGCTCTGTTGAGCCCAGGAGTCTGAGACTAGCCTAGGCAACATGAAAAAATGTTGTCTCTCAAAATAAAATAAAGTAAAAATAAAATAAAATAAAATAAAATAAAATAAAATAAAATAAAATAAGCCAGACGTGGTAGCACTTGCCTGTGGTCCCAGCTACTTGGGAGGCTGAGGTGGAAAGATTACTTGAGCCCAGAAAGTCGAGGTTGAAGTGAGCAGTGATCATGCCACTGCACTCCAGCCTGGGCTACAGAGTGAGACCAAATAATAAATATTTTTGACAAATATTGTCATTTTTTTTTCACTGATGTCTTGCTTCCTTTATTTTTGAGAAAAAGTCTACCAAATACCTGTCTAAATGACCATGATTTTTCTCTCATTCTTTCAAATAAAACAACGTGTTGTTTAGGTTTCAAAATGGCTAACATCTTTTACCTCAAAGAATCATACAACTGCTTTTTCTGGAGACAACCATCATACTTTAGTATACAACAAAAGTGCTTTATGTACACTTCCCATTTTATCACAAAAATTACTAAAAAGTTGTATATTCAGAGATTTAGATTTAATAGCCTTGATAGTCTTTACTGCTTCATCAAGAATGTTTTTAGATATAACTGGCTTGTTTCTACTTGCATATGTGTGACAGTAAATAACATAATGACTATTAGCAGTTTAGTACCACTGCCTTGATTTTTTCTAAGGTGCCAGCATTTTTAATCCCCATTGATTTTCTGCCGTATGCCAATATCTACACAATAAAAAAGGCAGATCATATTTTGGCATTTATATGGAAATATTTTGATGTCATAGACTTTAGGGAAGAGTATCAGTAATCACAAGGGTACTTGCACCACTATTTGAGAACCACATTTAGGGGCTTAGAAAAAAGGGAAATATGTGAGAAATATGTGTAATTAAATAACGATTTTACAGAGCAAGTGTAACTTGAGTTGGAATAGTAACGATTGACATTCGGACAGGCAACCATGGGAAGGAAAAGCATTTCGAGCAGTTCCCTCTGCATGAATGTAACTGTTGTGGTATGTGGGAGAAACAACCAGGGGTCTGGTGAAAGATTACAGAGTAGAAGAAAGATGGAAATAAACTACCTGGTTAGGATGAGATATGAGTATAAGATCAGGCACTCTGATAATGAGTGGCATGAAGATAAACAGGTGAGAACCTTTGAATATGAAGTGAAATACTAGCAATAAGAGGAAATAAAATGCTCAGCAAAATGTGGGCCCTTCATTGTTTATCAGAATTATTAATTAACAATTTTCAAGTATCTTATTAAAAATTAGGTGGAAACACAAACATGATTTTGCTAAATGGGAAGCATAGTTTCAGAGAGGTAACAAACCGGTAAACACCTTCAGAAGCAATCATTGCTTTAGTAGTTTTAATTAGTGGATTTGTTCTTATTTAATTCATTCATTCCTCAATCTTCTGAGAGTCATGTTTGTGAAGAAAATTTTCTGAGACAATTGCTGACATTTTTTTCTTCTTCATGTGGGAGGGTTTCTTTTGTGTTGATGGTTTACACACTCCCTATAGTCCAGTGAAAGGATCAGTGCTTTCTCTCAGCATGGCTCGCAGATGGAATGCTATGAAGACAACCATACACGTCAGCATTGCCCAGAATGAATACTGATTTGGGAAAAAACAGAATGCTAGAAGGCACTAGAAAGCACTAGAATATACCAATCATGTTTGGATGCAAACAAGAATTTTGGTAATTCATCTGGCCTGAGTGAGGAATGCTGCATGCATTTTTCTTAATAGACTTTTTTTACTTATAGTTTTAAAAGCAAGTAACATTCGCAAACAAACTGCATGTGAGGTATAGTTGCTTTATTTTATTAAGTCAGTCAAATAACAAATTAGACTAAACCCACCCCCACCCCCAACTAAATTAACGGGTTGATGGAATTTAATAAATTGGTTGTTTTGGTTCATTAGTGATTATTATTGCTTCTTTTCCTTTTCATTATACAATAAACCCACCTAAACATTTTACAGCAGAAAATTAATCCCAAATAACTTAAGGCCCTATATAATATTTAGAGTTTTCCTTATTGATTTGGTTTAAATTCCCAATAGGTTCGAGTGTTTGGAGAAATCTCTGCTTTTATTTAAAAGAAGAAAAAGGGACCGGGGTGGTGATTGATTCATGCTTATAATCCCAGCACTGTGGGAGGCCATCACTTCAGGGTGAGTGGATCACTTGAGCCCAGGAGTTAGAGCTCAGCCTGAGCAACATAGTAAGACCTTGTCTCTACAAAAAAATTTAAAAAAATAGCCAGGTGTTGTGGTGTACGAAGCTGCAGCTAGCTGTGATTGTACCACTTCACTGCAATCCCGCCTGAGTCACAGGGTGAGACGCTGTCAAAAAAAAAAAAAAAAAAAAAAGAAGAAGAAGAAGAAGACGAAGAAAAAGTTCTTTGTAAGTATCTCTGTGACCCCGCAATGCTGAGAAAAATAAATGTCACTCCCAAAACAAATAAAACAATAAAACAAACCCTTGCATTTATTCAGAGGTATTCAGTCAACTCTTTTAAAGGGGAAATCTATTTATTTTAAAATTAAAAAATGTCTTTTTTAAATCACAAAAGCAGTACCTATTCATTACAGAAATCTTGAGTAATAACGTACTCAGTATTTTGAACCTAATATTGGAAGAAAGTCATGCTTTTCTGCAATACTGCAGATTTGCAAGTGCCTGTCCATTGCAACGAAGACAATGTTTACATATTCATGTCTGTGCCTACTGTAACCTCAATTCACTATAACTCAACTAAGCAAAACGTTTTACTAATGTAAGGTTGACAGATTTATAAAATAAAAATACAGGATGCCCAGCTAAATTAGTTAATTCTCAGTATATGCACGCCTCATATATCATCCTGTATTTTAATTTGCAACTTTATAGCCCGAACTTTAATATTACTCTTTGCCTTAGAATAAAAGGTGAAAAATGAAAAATAACAGAAAAGAGCAAAACAAATTCCTGTTAGAGAATAAGTAAAACACAAAACAAACAAATATATTTCAGACCTTAACACACATCTAGCCTACTCTCCCATACTTACAGTCCTCCAGTCCTAAAAGGTGAGAGGCAGATCCTTATTTAAGTGGAGACATTCCGAGCACAGTTGATCTTATTGTCAGACCGATTTGTCTGCCACTAATTCTCAACTTTCCATTTCTTGTCTTTAAAATTAAGATACCTACCTAAGTTGATTGATATAGAAATTAAATGAGATAATATGTGGAAAGTGTTTTACATGTAGTTACCTGTCATTTTCTTCAATCAAGTAAAAGAAGATTAAATTATATTTACTAAATACTATAGGGGCAAAATCTTGAAGCTATTACATTTTAGACTGTTTTTAATTTTTATTATAAAAATTTCAAATATGCACAAAGGTAGAGAAAATAATAACAATAAAATGCCATGTATTTAGTACCTAGACTCAAAAATTATCAACATTTTACCATTCTCATTCTCCTCCTTTTTTTTTTCCTGGAGTATTTTAAGTATATTCTTGAAAAAAATATACTTTTACCCATTCATATTTCAATATGTATTAGAAGGATATTTAACAATAAGGATTAATCCCCTTTTCCAAAAATTAGCTGGAAATTGGAATCTCCTTTCCAATTATTTTCACCTTCCAATTAATTGGTGTACATTCTAAATTAGCTGTCAAAAGGAAGTGAGTAAGGAAATGCTTAGATTTTAGCACTGCAGACTGGAAATGCAAATACTGTTACAAGATTACATCTTGCATAATAAAAGCACAAAGAAACAAACTTTCACCATCAAAAATTAAAAGCAGTTTTATAAAAACAGAAAACAAAATTCTCAGGAAATGAGAAATTTTAACTTGCCATTTCAGTCGTATTTGTGCACCAGTAGGATGAAATTATATACTTGGAGCTAACAGAAAACTGCTAGTGGATATATTTTACATTTGAAAGTCTTCAGTTTTTGACTGGGCATGGTGGCTCATGCCTGTAATCCCAGCACTGTGGGAAGCCCAGGCAAGCGGATCACCTGAGGTCAGGAGTTCGAGACCAGCCTGGCTAACGTGGTGAAACCCAGTTTCTACTAAAAATACAACAAATTAGCTGGGCATAGTGGCGTGCCTGTAATCCCAGCTACTAGGGAGGCTGAGACAGGAGAAGGCTTGAACCCGGGAGGCAGAGCTTGCAGTGAGCCGAGATTGCTCCATTGCACTCCAGCTTGGGCAACAAGGGCGAAACTCCGTCTCAGAAAAAAAGTCTTCACTTTTTAAGGTTACCTGAAACTTATACATAGTAATAAATGCACTAAACTAGATTATTCTTCTAACAGCCTGTTTTTTTTTCTCCCTCCTGTGTAAACTTTAATGCTAAATGCACCATTGTTCCCTTATATGTAATATTTAAAGAAAGCAGCTCCATAATGGTAAAGTAAAAGTGAAAAGCCCAAGTGAAAAATGGAATGCACGTGTATAAGCCTTCTACTTGAATGTGTACTGAGAATTAGAAAAAATTTAACCAATACTAATTCACTGAAAATCTTATAAACTCAGTGGAATAGAGTGGAAAAAAGAGAAGAAATTCAGATTTGGAACACCTGATATACATTCTCAAGTTCCACTACTAGCTAGCTGGTTGGATGGAACAAGGACGATGTGAAGATGAATGCCGTCCACTTTAAAAACATTACATACAAGACATCGTATTTTATTGTTATATACAACTTTTTTTTTAAGTGTTAGAATACTTAAAATACTTAGAATACTATGGCTTTATTGAAACAGCTAAGCTGCCAGGTGATTTAGAGGTTGCTGTGGTAACTGTTTCCCACCTAATAGCAGAATATGCGAATATAAATAAGCATGCAAGTTGAAGGTATCAATGCCTGAGGGCAGCATATAAACCCACCATCTATTTCAGCGTCTATTTTCAGAAATTGTGCAGTTTTACCCAAATATGCTTGCATTCAGATGCCTTATTTTTCCTCCCTTTTGTTACCTCTAACCTGGTTTGTGTTTGTACACCCTTCTGACCCCAGAGATGAAGTGATAATGGAGAGATCTTTGTGGGGAGCAGGGAGAATGATTGATGAATTTTCGAATAGGCCTAATTGAAAAACAAAGCTAGTTACATTTTATCATTTGCTGTAAACATTCTTTGAACAGAGTGGAATTACAGATTTTTCCTTGTAAAATCAATGAGCGCTTTGTACTTTAACTGGGAATTTATTAGCCTCTACATTCAATAAGTTTGCATCACTAATGTGAATCAAACCATTACAGTCTGCTCAAATACTTTTGATTTTGGCATCTGAGAAGAACTTTGTTGGGATGTGTGTTCCCTACGTGCAGGTAATATTGAACTGGAAAAGGGAAACATGTCCAAATGGGAACAGATGTCTTCTCCACTACCAGTTTCCAGTTTCAAGTTCAATATCTGCACATACCAAGTACAACCAGTGTTTTATTTAAATGTGTAAATGTATTACATTTACACCAGTGAATTTTAGGAATAGAGCCTTTATGGGACCTCTTTCCGACTTGCTTCTCCACTCCATTTTAAAATTCTCTACTGAAGTTTTCCTTCCTCCACCACAGTGCCTGCATTTTGCAAAGTAATTCATGAATGCAGCTAAAAAGAGAAGCGTTTAACAGCTAATCTGCATTTTTTTGCTTCAGCATAATATCGATCTGACAGTAACAGTTTTGATAAGGTGCACTTTTTGCAGGGTGGAACAAAGAGCAATAAATTAGTTTTGAACTTCTATGATCTTGTATTATACAGTCTACAACAGACGTTGTATTCAAATCAATTGTCAAAGTGAAGAAGGATTAATAACTGTTGTACTATATAACCTTTTACATAACTGCAGCCTGAGGAAGGGAAAACTTTAAGATCTACTGCCGTATTTCATTATTGTAATTCCTAATAGAAGACCCTTTTCATTATAGAAAAAGGGGAAAAAAAGAACATCTTAGTTTGTAGATTTGTTTGTAGAACTTATTTCAATTTTCCTTGACATTATTGGGAGATAAGTTGAAAGTAGACCCAGAGAAGAAAATTCCCAAGAGAAATTTTGGATTATGAAGTCAAAGAAAAGAATAAATAGCAGAGATGTTGCTTTACAGGAGACATCGTATTAGATTACATTTCCTTTCTATTGTTTTATCACTGATAAAGTGACTTTTGTCTGAAAAATCTTGAAAATTTCTATAGATAGAATAATTTTAGTGGGTCTTAGGATCATATGTAGATGATTCTGGAATCAATATTGCTTTTTCCAGAGAAAGAAACTGAGTCACAAAGTGGTTCAATAACTGCCTCAAGATAATTACCCAGCTCAGTGATTCTGTCCTATATTTTAGTGTCTGAATGAAGAAGAAATCTAGACCTTCAGACTCCTATGTTAAATCATCATACTCTACCTACCTCCCCTGGATGATTATGGCCCTTTCACAGAAATTCTAAAATAAAGTTCACCTCACTGTTGCTAAGAATTTTTGTACAATATAGAAAAGGAAAACATCTTTGTTGTCAAAGACCAATAGCATATGATCCACCAAGGCAAAGGCAAGGAGTTTCTTCATTTTAAACTGTAGCTTGGCTGGAAGACATTAAGAATATTCTAAACCATGTGGAGTCAGACGGCTCCTCAAGATGACAAGGCCTAAAATAACACAGTGACAGGACAGTACTCTAAAACGGGCTTTAGAATCGACTTCAGGAATAGAACAGAGAATTAGGAGTTAGGAGACTTAAACTCTAGTCCCTGACCAGCTGTGAGGCTTTGGACAATTCCTCTCCCATTGCTGGACTCTGTTTTTCTATCTTTAAAAAGATTAAAAGGAGGAAGTTAGGTTAGAATTAGTGACTCTCCTTGCTTATTCAAATCAGGATTCAATCAAATATCATGAATAATTTTGTCTAATGTAATAGAACCACACCTTTTTTTTGTTCTTTATAAACGAGTTTTTAAAGAGATGGGAACTGTGATTCTACAGAATGTTTGATCTTCTGGATTTAACTACTTCCTTTCTTGTAGTATATAATTCATTCCTCACATCCCTGAATTTCCTGTAAAGTGAAAGTTAGATTAAAAGGCTGTATGAGATTTTTGGCAAGTATGTTGCATAGGTGCTGCTTCATACTTCATATTGCATTTTATCAAAAGGCTTATACTGACTGCTTATCCACTATTAGTGATCATAAGTAATTGTTGTTTAGGGTGGTAACAACTTTGTACCTACATTGTAAAGTTTTGATTTTCCCTAGAAACTGGCAAGTACTATGATACTTGTGACCATGACATTTTTGAAGTCTGAAATAGTAAGGATAAAAACTATATTAAAAAGACCCCAAAATGTGGTTTATTACCTTTTCTAATTCTTTCCACAAATCCTTTTAAATTAATGGTGTTTAAGATTGTCCTTTCTCTTCTATTCTACTCTTACTTTCTCTATGAAAAAATGGCAAGTATCTGGTGATATATTATTTTAAGAAATGTTCTTGTAATGAAAATCCAAACATTTGATTTTAATAATAATAAGCAATTACCTAGCAATTAATTTTTAAAGGAACAGTTTTAATAGTAAACAATGGTTTTCAAGACCATATATAGGACAGAATTTATTTTGTAAAATTCCCTTAAAACAAGTTTTTTTTTAAGTTAAACTTTCTTTCACAGTGTAGTATTGAGATTTATGTATGCTTACATATATTTTTTCAGCTCATTTGCCGCAGAGTACCTCACCTGATTATATAAATATCCGTTTTCTCTGTATATTTATGTATTGTATGTGCTAATTTTACTGGCATAGGAAGGACTGCTAAAACTGCAAAACGGGCTAGTTCAGGTTTGTCTTCAATGAATTGAGTTGCTCTATCAATTGAAGGGTCATAAGCAGGTATGCTTAATGGGAAATAATTTTTGTAACAAGCATCTGTGAAAAAAATTACACAAAAATTGCTTCTGAGGAATTTTTTTAATGACTGATTTTTAATAAACTCACCTACTTGACTGAAGATTTGAATGTAGAAACAAAAGAATCTAAAATTGCCTTAGGGAGTGAGGTCAGGTGAAGGTTAGTCGAAGGAAGGGGGAATTAAATGGCATTCATGGCTTTGGAAAATGTTTAATCATTGCACACACATACACACTTAGCATCAGAGCATTGATAGGTAGGCTCTGTAAATACGATTTTATAAAATTAGATGAATGTTTCATTTTATTCTTATGATTTGGCTTTCTGCCTGTATTTCACTTCATAATAGAATTTTGAAATTTGAAAAATAGGGAATGTTAAAACAACTATGGGGTATTAAGATATTCAAATTATTATTTTGGCTTAAAATGAGGATTAATTTTAGTAGAACATTGAAAGAAAGCTTTATGTATATAGAGTTTGTAGGGGACCTAAATGAGGAGAAATATGCAGAATTTCTATAATCAAATGTTCTAGTCCATAAAAAAATAGAAATAGTGACTAGTTTCTATACGCACTTAGCTGGAAATTGAGGATGTAAGCAGAAATTCCTTTTATTATGAAGCAGGTGATTATAAACAAGAATGTTTAACTATCAACATAGGACAGTTTCTTATGAAGAAATACTTCGAGTGGGTTGTTATGTATGTTCTCAGACAATATTTTAATAGTTAAAAATGCCTGATTAAATATTAATTCATCCCCTTTTTGCTGTTTTTTACCCTACTTTTTCTAGATTAAAAGCAAAATTAAATTAATAAACAAATCTTAAAAAGATGTTCCTTTAAGATTGATGAGCTTTCTTTATGAAAAACATTTCTGTTAAGTATACTTAATTTTTGCAGCAATCACTTGGATACTTTAACAATATGGAGTCAACCTTTAGTAACTTTATTACTCCCTGAGACAATTGCCTCACAGTAAGACAACCTTTATTTCTTTTCATTTGACTATATACAATTAATGTTATTAAGAGATTTTGTGGATGTAGGACAGGGATTTCTTCCTTTTTCTACTTCCACCAACTATATTGCTGAAGAAGAAGGCAGTGAGGATGAAGAAGAGACTAAAGTTTCACTTCATTGATTATTACTAACAGGGAAATGTGGAAAAAGAATTTTAAACTCTCTAAAATTATTAGATCACCAGCAGTTATTATATTAATTTTCTAATAAAATCTTCTGAAGACTTCCTACTTACACTAACAGTGATAACTGCAATGCAATTTATCTGAGGATACACTGGTAGACATTTGCAGACTTAATCAAAATGGATTATAAGGAAATTGTACTGAGCAAAAAGCCTCTTATGTGAAACAAAACTGATGAATTTTGCACTGTGTTGGTTTGCACAATTATGGAAAGGAAAAAAAATGTGGTGTGCTGTTATAACTTTGCCGAGTTTCTTCCTCCTCAAAAAATGTTTCTCTCTTTTCAAATTTCCCCATTGTGGCACAAAATAAAGCTAATGAGATAGACTTACAGAATAGAGACAACTAAGATTTCTAGAATCTAGAATACTTTGATATTTCTAGGATCTGCATTTTTACTATATAAAAGCCTTTAGTGTCTTACTTGGAAGATGCTGTCAAAAGTAGTGTTATGAGAAAATGATGTGCTTTTTTTGTTTTAAATTTTGGAACACCAAAATAATTCAGTATTTGTTAACTTGGATAAAAAACCTATCTATTTTGTAAAAACAAAACAAAAAAAAACAAAAACAAAAAAAAGAAAAGAAAAAAAGTCAAACCAACAACCTAGGAAAAACTGTCCAGCCTTTAGTATTGCTCCCAGAATAACTGTTATTCATTTTTCTTTTATTTGGAGATGAAGAAGAAAATGTTCTTTTACTTTTAGACAATGGGAAAAGATATTAGAATAGCTGTGTACTTAGAACTAAGTTTTACAGAAGGGAAGGCTAGTCAAAAAGAGAGTTAAGAAAAAATCTGAGCATACTTTTTACTTATTTTATGGTATTTATCGTTTAGGCCATGTTTATGAAATTATGAGTGACTCAAAGTGGAGCTAACAACCATACAGAAAGGACCTATTTAATGACCGACAAGTTAATGTGGTTTGAGGAGGGTTTTTAGTATTTTTCGATTTTTAATTAACTCATAAATGCAGATGAATGTTGTGCCTAGAGAAAATGAATAAGTCACACAATCTCACAATTTGTTCCTTTACCTATACAGATGGAGCCAATAATATCTACTAATACGGTTATTGTGAATGTTAGAATGGGAGGAAAGAATTTTAAGTCCTACCTGATTGGGAGCCTTTGTATAGATCTAAAACAAAGGGATAAAATGAAGTAATTGTCCAGAGAATCTGGGTAGGAAACTCACTTTAGTCTTCTTTATTTGATATTTTTAAAGGAAATGCTTGTTGTGATTTGAGCCAACTATATATTTGAGCCTTTGTTTTTATGCAAATTCTATAAAAATACATTTTTTACTCTCATAAAAAATTTCAAAAGCTGCAAAATGCTTTTTTGTTCCTTTTAGTATTTAAACCTCTTATTCCTTGTAGGACTTAATAGGGCGCATCACAACCTGAAAAAAGTATAGCAACTGTTTCTGTCTGCATAAAATGAAGGTAATAGGATTGTAGTAGGGATCAAGTCCTATAATATGTGTAAATATGCTTTACAGAGAAAAAGATTTTATACAAATTTTAATTATGTTTTCCGTTATTTATGCTGGCTCTTGTACCTGGAGAGATAATATCAGGAGAGCTTCTCCTTCCAAGGAAGTTTACTTGTCATGAGCCTGGGTTTGCAATGAGCCAGTCACACTTACCTGGTTTCCCTTGTGACAAAATTAGGCGTTTGCCATTTGGCTTACTAGGGTGATGGCTGCAATTTGTGTTATTGAAAATAAGTGATGCTAATTGGCCCTTGTGGAGATAAGTCTTGTCGCCTTGGTCTCATTAATGCCACGATTTAGCCAACGGAACTAAGCAGCAACGAACTCAACGATGAAGCTACTAACTTCCCATTGCATAATTTTCCCACACTTTCAGCTTTCTCACATTTACATTTTTTACTATATTCACAAAAAAAGTATATTTATGCCCCTGAAGATTTTCCAGATTCTAAAAAGTCTGACAGTGAAACTTTATCATACAGAAAGTTGTTTGCAAATGTGCTCGGAACTTAATAAAAATGTATAGCTTGAGAGACTTGGCAGTGTTTTAATATATGCACCTCCCAAGTTTTACCCAGCTGGAAGGAGGAAACCCTGATGAATTTTTATGCCTCTTGGAGAGCTAATAACAATATTTGTTGAAGTGAGGATTCTTTCGGGAGCTCTTGAGGAAAAATACTATTCTCCTCTTTGAGTCGGTGAAATTTGAAGAACAACTTCAAGCAGCAACACTGTTGTCAAAAGAAACAGATGGGGCAGTTTCTGAGGTCATTTCTTACAGTATCTAAAATTAATTTACAGTAAAATATCTACCTAACTAGAGGCTAATTTCTTTTAAGAATTTCTGAACTGGAAAATGAGCTCACCAGCTTCCTGCTTCAAATTTCTCTTTGTAGAACCGATCAAGCGGAAGGATGGGTATTATCTGAAATGTAGATCTGAAAAAAGAACATTAACAATAATGGCATTTCTTCACGGTGTTCATTTAGAAATATGAGTGTAGCAAGAGTGTGTACATAGAAGATGCCGTCACTTAAAACCCATCTGTCCTCAATGGGGTCATCAAAAGGTCAGATATTGTGTCACCTTGGGCCATTTAGCAAAAACTAAAGCTTTCTTTCCAACCTTTAGGCCTTCTTTTATTTCCTGGAGACTGGTTTCCCCTTGGCAACAATTCAAAGGTTTAATTCCATAGGTTGAAGGCCTTTAAAATGGAAAATGAAAATCCCTCTTGACTCCCTGTAGTTGATTAATTTGCCACTAAATGTGGGTGAGGGACAAGAAAAGCTGTCATTTTTTTTTCCAAAAGAAGAAAAGAACAGTGGGGCAGAACTGATTGCAGTTAAATATATGTTTTAACAAACATGAGACAGAATTGAAGAAAACAAATATGTATAGAATATCCAATGGGCTGTGTCTTCAAGTTTATGTTTTTTTAAGTATAAAATAATATGATTTTTTATGTTTATCATCATGTTGCTTGTTGATTCATATTACAAATACCGGAAGCATTTATGTTTTTCGTATTTGCTTTCTGAACTCCTGCAGAGATGTGTTGTGACTGAGAAGAAGTTACTTCCGCCCCCCCCCCACACACAATGTTGCATGACATATCATTAATGCAAACCAAAGTTTTGGCAAATATGTGTGACTGTGAATATTTGGAATCACCACTCACTATGAAAAACTCTTTGTCATAATGTTAGTTTGAAACAAATGGTTTCAACACTAATGAAGAATATAGCCCAGACAAAATAATTAATCAGCAGGTAATATTGTATGACCTTGTTGGTATGAAAGGAGAGTGACCAATTTTTATCATTTTTTATAGTTTTGGTTTCTGTCAATGATACATAGGTAAATGACACTCAAGTAAATAGTAGTATGCCATAAGACATAAAAGAGCTTTTAGAGACCGTCTAGCCCAACTGCTTATTCAATGGAAAGAAAATGGAGACTCGATAAAAGTAGTCATTTCATTAAAGACAGAAAGTTTATTAGTATGTAGTTTCCCAGACCTATGATTCCTTCCACTACATGATACAAATTGTATAGGTTTACCCTGTCTTATCTTCAGCCACTCCTCTTCTTGACCTCTTATTTGTTAGTTTGCTTGCTTGCTTTGTTTATAGGCAATATGCAATTTGAAAAATTGGTAGGTCAAAATAATAGTTTATTCGTATCATATGAATACAGTCTCTGGTCTATAAGAATCAGAGAATGTTAGATTTGGAAAAGACTTTGCGCTGAGTATAGAAATCCATTTCTCAGTAACCTTGTTGAGAATTATTTAGTTTTTACTTGGACACTTCAGAATGGGAGCTCGTTTTTTCTTTTTTTTTTTTTTTTACAAGGAAGGCTATTTTATTATCGATAATATCGTTAGAAAGTTTTAAAATATTATACTAATATTTTCCTCTTTGTGATTTGCGTCTACAGTTCTTTACTTTTCTTCCACATAGGACCATACAGAACCAATTTTATTTGTTTCATGTGTCAGTATTTCTACACTTAAGCAAATTTAATCATGCCTTTCTTGCCTTCTAATGTCTCCCAATTCCTTACATGACAGCATTTCCAGATCTTTCAAGATCCCATGGATTTTTTTCTGCATGGTGTCCAGTGGGTCAATATTCCCCTTCAAAATGGATGACAATTTACAGATTTATTTTGAGGAGTGCAGAATGCAGAAGAACAACTTTGGTCCAGATATATATATATATATATATATTATTTTTCTATCATGGACAATCAGTATTTTGAGTGTTTACTATGAGTCAGAAACTGCTATGCACTTTTTATGAATTATTGAATTTAATCTTCACCATTACCCCATGAGCTAAGTACTTTCATTATTTTCATGTCATAAATGACAACACCGAGAACCAGATACATTGAGTTAGTTATTCAATGGCTCATAGTTAATAAATGGCAGGCATGAACCCAAGATTTCTTAACTTTCAAAACTGGAATGTAGACTGCTACCTTATGCTGCCTACTACCCCACCTGAGTGGCTTATTTACCTACCCTCCTACTGTTGGTTCATTTTAATATTGTACATAATCTGGCTGGGCACAGTGGCTCACGCCTGTAATCCCAGCACTTTGGGAGGCCAAGGTGGGTAGATCACCTGAGGTCAGGAGCTCGAGACCAGCCTGGCCAACATGGTGAAATAGTGTCTCTACTAAAAATACAAAAATTAGCTGGGCGTGGTTGTGCACCTGTAATCCCAGCTACTCCAGAGACTGAGGCAGGAGAATCGCTTGAACCAGGGAAGCAGAGTTGCAATGAGCCAAGATCGTGCCACTGCACTCTAGCCTGAGTGACAGAGCGAGACTCCATCTCTCTCTCTCTAAATATATATAGTACAGAATCTTAAATTATTCTATTTCACACAAATAACAATAAAATTTAGTTTGTACTTGTACATGGGGCTTATAATCAATTGCTAGTAGGCAATTACATTTTTTCTTTTCCAGTTTTCATGCTGAAAGTATTGCTCTAACCATCTAAATTTTTGAATACTACTTTATCTCTTAGATGTGTCATTTATCATGTTGACTAACAAGCCATTAACATATTTAATTAAATTATCTATAAATATTGGACAGGACAGGGAAAGCCTTCCAGATTGATATACATTTATTACCTCATATTGTATACGAATATCCAACCGGGTGCAACATCACCTTATAGTACTGTCATATGGCTTATGTTTTCCATGTCATTCACAAGGATATTACAGGAAACTGTCAAGTACCTTGCTAAAATAAAGCTACCTTGTGGCTATAGTATCCTCCAATTAATTCAACAATTACTGATTGAAAGTCTACTAGATAAGAATGGGATGAAAAGATAACTACTGTCCTTAAAGCATCCATTGTCTTGTAAAGAAAACAAGACTGTAAAATAGGCTGGACACAGTGGTTTATGGTTGTAATCCTAGCACTTTCAGAGGTTAAGACAGGCAGATCACTTGAGGCCAGGAGTTTGAGACCAGCCTGGGCAACTTGGTGAAACCCTTTGTCTACATAAAAATACAAAAATTAGCTGGGTGCGGTGGTGCTTGCCTGTATTCCCAGCTATTCAGGAGGCTGATGTGGGAGGATTATTTGAGCCCAGGAGGTTGAAGCTGCAGTAAACTGAAATAGTGCCATTGCACTCCAGCCTGGGTGACAGAGTGAGACATTGTCTCAAAAAAAGAAGAATGTAATATAATTAACTCGAATGGATCCTAATCTGTTTAAAAACAGAGGTACAGATAATATGCCTTGATGGGTCAAAGGGATGAGGAATTATTTCTAATTTATGAAGAGAAAAAGAATGTTTATCAATCTAAGGAAACTCCAAAATGGGAGTTTTACTTAATTTGGGGATTGCCTATTAGTAAATCAATTCTAAATCTTGGTGATTGTTTCCACTTGAGTCACAAAGTATAAATCCTTAGATGTACTTTTCTGTCAAAATAATCACTTGTTGGGTATTTGATAATTTATGCTAGGGTAAATCAGTTTGGTAAGCTTAATGTCTTGGAACTTAAGATAGAGTTATTCTGTGTTCTTTCCAAAAACATATAAAGTCTTCTCTTCAAACTACCTACTTGAGGAGTTTTCTAGTAACTTCAAGGAGAGTTTTCTTATCTTTATGGGTCATTTGCATCATAAGGGATCACTTCAACAAAACTTTTTACCAAAAACTTTTTTAACAAAACTTTTCCAATGTGGCTTCCTCTCAGAATTCTACTGCTTCTCACGGCGGGGCTCTGCCCTTTTGTTGTTTGGAATATTTTAAACATCTTTGAACAGACAGAACAGTACCATTTAAAAACACAACTACACAGTGTTTTCCTCAAATATGCAGACAATATTTACAAATTAAGCCTATGTCTACATGGTGCTAAAATATCTGCTCAGTTCCGTCTTACTTACTGTTTTTTATTGTTGCTGTTGTTGTTGTTGTTACATAGATATAGTGACCGTGTGCCCTGGGTTTAAAAAGAGGATTCTAATTTCAAATAGTTTGTCTCATTGTCCCCATAATTACACTTATATCTGTAGGAACATGTGTCCTATTTTGAGGAGGGGGGAAAAAGTTTATCTGCTTACTTTATAGATAAAACATTTTAAAGATTGAATTATTTACATGGGCCAGATATTTTGGTATTTTATAGATGAATCCTAGGTGTCATTAGAATACGATATGTTGGATGTGTTGCTGTTTCTATTCATGTCTCTCTCCTTCACCTAACACATGGTTTGAGAACTCACAAGCAAACCAAAAGCTAAAACAATTAATCTTGGCAACACTAAAGCTTACTGGGTTCATTATAAAAAACAAGATGTAGATAAGAATATTTTAAAATATATTTCAAAAGACAAAGCAGAGACAAAGTCACTCTTTAAATGTTTCTTAACGCTCCACAAGGCAGATCACCATATTGAGGCACATAAAATTATTAATTATTGAACATGTTCTCTGCACGCAAGGAGCAGTCACTCATCACCCCCGAGCCTCTGTTTCCTTTTCTATAAAATGAAAATGACAATAAATAACAGCACCTATCCCATTGAGATGTTACAAAAATTAAGTAAAATAATTGTAAATTGTTTAGTGATCCTACTACAAAGGAAGTGCACCGTGAATATTAGCTACTAATATCATTATAACCAGAAAACTTATCTTTATGTACTTCAATATAAGGACTGTATAATACATTAAGGCAAAAGTAGGGTTTGGAGTTGAGCTTATAGTTAAGAGAATAGAGAAAACTGGTGACAAGAAAAAACCCGAGAGGAAATAGATCTTGAACAATGAATTAAAGAGAGGAAAATATGAATTACATGGATAGATAGGAAAACAAGGGGCGACACATACAAAAGGACAAACTTGACTGTTACGTGAACACTAAAACGTGATTTATTATAATAAACAAAATATTCCATGTAGTAATTTAGCACATTGCCAATCAAATGTCATAATTTTAGTTTCTCATTATTTCAGGTAGTTTTTTGTTTGTTTGTTTGTTTGTTTTTGAGGCGGAGTCTCACTCTGTTGCCCAGGCTGGAGTGCAGTGGTGCGATCTCGGCTCACTGCAACCTCTGCCTCCCGGGCTCTAGTGGTTCTCCTGCCTCAGCTTCCCCAGTAGCTGGGACTACAGGTGCGTGCCACCACGCCCGTCTAATGTTTTTTGTATTTTTAGTAGAGATGGGGTTTCACCGTGTTAGCAGGATGGTCTCGATCTCCTGACCTCATGATCCGCCCATCTTGGCCTCCCAAAGTGCTGGGATTACAGGTGGGAGCCACGGCACCCGGACTCAGGTAGTCTTTTTTAAGCCGCATATAGTTACAATAGTTGAATTCAAAGGTTGAACTAATCAGCCACCTGAATCTACTGTTACTAGGGTCACTCTTTTATGGGATGCCTCATATCCGTCTCTGTAATTTTTTTCAATTTCTGTCCTTTATCAAACTTTTACTTAGAATTGTGATCTTTGACATCTGTGGTCTGTATTTTGAGTCTTTACATGGTTGATTGGTGATATCTGGGTGAATAATACTTACGATAACAATTGCTTAATAGCATTTATTATACAACAATTCCTGGACTTAGTACTTTAGATCAATTACCTCATTACATACCTCATAAGGTAATCTTATTATCATCCTTATTTTACAGATGAAGAAATGAAGGCTTGGAATGGACAAATAACTTATCAAAGGACACATAGCTAAGTGGTAATAGTTGGATTTTGAACTTAGACAGTTTGGCACTTGATTCTATTTTACTACATTACACTGCTGCCTATAAGAAAGTTCAATCACTGATCATATTGCCTAACAAATAATAAATTCATTATAAACATTTATTGAATGAATGAGAATGAATGAATTAATGTTGATATGGGTTAAACTTGTAGGACAATCTCACTATGCTAGTATTGTTATAAAGAAGAAAACTAGGTAATTATTCATTACTCTTAATCCATGTTAATGACCAAGCCAAGGCAAACACTCATTTATGACTCAATATTATCTTCTTTTTTTGACCAGCTATTATAATTACCTAAACCATACACTGAGAATTTCCTAAAACAAAGCAAAAAGAAGAAGGTATAATATCAGATAAATTTGGTATCTAACTCAAGACTAATATTTCACATTTCAAATTATTCCACAGACCAGTATAATCGAAATTTATTACTAAAGATGCCAACAGACACAGAGAAGAGAAAAAAATTAAGAAAGCCATAATATAACCACTGTCAAAGCAGATGGGGTGGAAAGGAATCTAGGAACTAAACATTTGACTTTCTGGACTAATCCATGAGATTATTGTTTAGACGGATTGCTCTATACTGCATAATTTAAGTTTTACCTCATACTATTTGTATGTGTTTCTCTCTGTCTATCTGTATTGAGTTTTCTAGTTTGACAATGGACATTATTCTGGTGAGCTGGCTAATTTCCAAGACTCCCTTTTATTTCATATCAGATAGAATTAGCCACAATTTCCATTTCACACTGCCTATGTGTAGATACAGGGATCATTCAATTTGCAAGAAGAAAAATAAGTTACCGTGTTGGAGAGGAATTTCCAAAAGCTCTCTCTTCATTTCTGACATAATGACAAAGCTCAAGGAATGTAATTAGAGTCTCTATTATGACGCAGCGAAGTATAGTCATGAACTTTACTAAGTTACTGCCACCTAGATACTTTGGGTTCAATATGGGAATGCCTCAGACAAGAGATTCATTGACATCTATCCATTTATCTATGTATCTATCTATATATCTATCTAATCATGTATCTACATTTGGTAATACATTTTTATCTTTAAAACAAGACAACAGGGGAGTCTGAAATTTGTGTACTGCATTCCTCTGGCTTTATTTTTTAAAAGCTAGGCTTTATTTCATCAAATCAGTAAGAATTTTATATTTGTGTTTTGCTTCCTTTTTTCTGTCTCTTTTTCAAAGGTAGATCGGGCACAACTCTATTGAATCAAAGTTTAATTGAATGAAATAATCAATTTTCAGTTTCACTGCAGAGGAAAAGGGAATAATCTCTTAGTTTGCTGATTATGTTATTAAAATTAGCAGCAAAATGTTTCTTTTTATGGAATTTGTTTTCACGTCAATATACATTCCTTAAATGTTTCACAATTAGCCCATCTATGTACATTTTGAAGTAATGACCTTTAGAAATATTCTTAAATTCTAATATTAATATTTCTATTCTTTTCTGAATTTGCAACTGTGCATACTGTATGTAAGTTCAGTGGCTTCAGGTCTGAAACTTGATTTTTCTCAGTATAGCTGCATTAGCATTCAGCTGTGAGTATGTAAGATAATAGTATTAAAAGCAACTTCCATTCTGTTGTCATGGATGCAGCACAGCCCAATACTGGTGACACTATACCACTAGCCTTTGTACAATCTCATTTTTATCTACTAATTTTAATTTCATTACACGTAAAATTCAATCACTATACCAAAAAAGTTATGATTTATTTGATGTTTGAGGCATTAAAATGTTAGAATCTATTGGTTATTTTTGAATATAAGTTTCTTTAAAAATGATTTTTAAAGCAAAATATATATGTCACTGTCAGTTATGAAGATTAGAAACAAGAATCAAGAAAAATATAACATTATACAAGGAAGAGAGTCTTTTTTAAGTGAGTCAGTGATTTGGTATATACTCTTTGTGTGTATGTTATATGAGGAGAAGTAGTAGTATTCTATAAAAACATTATAGAAATAACACATTTTTTTTTAATTCTTGGAGAATTGTACCATGTTCATATTTTTTTTACAAAAGCTATATACCATCGTTTCTAAAGAACATATTTTGTCAAAAGAAGTACACATTTGCTTGATAACTAATCATGTTAGTGGAAAAAAACTGGTCTCAAGAATGCTTGTCCCAGAACTGATGGCCATAACTGGACCTAGAAAAACAATATGCAACTCTGTAGAAGGCAGGAATTTTAGGATTTATAAGAAATTTACTTTTCATTATCTAATAACCTAAAGTATATGTAAGAACAGGGTAAATGCATAAGAAAATAGCCAAATTTATAGCTGATTGCCTAGACAGTATAATATCCAATACGTCCTCTCTTTATTTGTGGGTATGTATTTATTTGTTCTTTTTGTGCATAAAATACGACTTTGTGATATTCGTTCATAAAAGTCTTCGTTCTTTTATGTACTTACTTTTGTACAAAAAAAGATGATTGGTGTTTTAATTTTACAATAGCAAATAGCAAATAAAGAGATCCTTCATCTGTTAAAAACAATTTTTTCCTTTTCTGTGTTTTAATTCTGATACTTTGCATTTTTATGGTGTGAGAGCAAATTTTGAAAAGGTACTCTATGAAGCCTCCATAATATTTTTCAATAATTTTTTATTTGATGGTTGCTTTTCTGCATTACTTCAAATAAAAAATGGAAAATAAAAATTTCAAAAGTAGCTTTGGATATTAACTTTTGATATATTAGTAATAAAATATTCTTATTTTACATAATTAAATTTGCCTCCTGTTTTTCAATAATTTGAACCAGACAGGTTGTTTTTTTGTTATGATTACACCAAACATCTATCACCATATTTACATAAAGACACCTCAGATTGTATATTGCTTTGGCTGAGGATGATGGTGAAATGGGGAGGCTACAGAGTGGGGGAAATTTGGGCCCACTTGTAATTAAACAACAATGAAACTACATGCATCAGTCAGTAAAAGCAGGTATCTACATTATGGAGTGAAAATTAAAGAGTCAAACACCCGAATATCTACTGTATCTGCCTGCTGCTAGACACTGAAGCATGGAGAACAGGATACACCTCTATGGATGGATAGATTTCCTTATTAAAAAAACACAGTGGGAAGCACAGTAGGGGAACTTACTAAAACAAGGCTTTGTATAATTTCCTTGAAAGAAATTTCCCAAGATAGCAACTTGAAAAGCTTTTAATTGTATGACTAGCTATAGAGTGCGCTTTGCAATTGGTTGTATTTAAAAATTCCATTAGTTTGCAACAGATCCGGTAGAGTTTCCCAAACTCTTCCCTCTTTTATTTTTTTCTTTATAAGACATTTGATATCCAGACTCATTAAAATGCATACATATTTGTGTCTGAATCCCTCTAAAATATTTTCTCAATTATATATTAGCTATTTTTATTTTGGATGAAAAATTTGACATAGAAACTGACATATTGGCATCACTGAATAAAATAATAAACTTTTATCGCTATATTTACTGCTTCATCCATTTAATGTCTCACATGTTTTATCAGGTGAATACTGAAGGCAGTGTGGCATCCTTTTACTCCTTATAAAAGGTCGACTTAACTGCTATAAACCTATCTTACTTCACACTATTCACTCCTAATAGTTGAAAAGAAATACGTCAAATGTCAGTTTGGAACTACTTGAAATAGTTTCTATTCTACTGTGAACTTTTTTTTTCTTATCTTAGGTGTGACTTGTATTTTTGGAAAATTAATTTTTTTGAACTTGAGTGTGCCTGTTATTTACATTGTCCATTAAATATATTTAAACAGTTAAGACTTTGATAAATTATCATCTAAAAGTATTAAAAGAAGTCTTTGTGAATGGTAACCTATTGGTGGAGCATGATTGAGCACCTTGTGAATGTTTGATATTCCTTAAATAGATTTCTAGTAATGTGACCAATGTTTTTCTAATATAATTAATCTATTTACATGTATTGTACTCTTAGACATATGTTAAGGTTCTGGTTATAGTAGACATGGACTAGAAACTGATATAATTTTGAGTAAGTTAACAGGAAGGCTCAGGGATTTTCGGTTCAAAAAAACACTCAATTTTATATTAAAATAAGCATTAGATTCATATTTATTAATTGTAGATTTAGATAATTCAACCTCAGCATCAGAAATCAACTCTGGATTTTACATAATTTGTTCTGAAACTTATAAAAATAGAACTTAATAAAATCTAACTTGATTCGGTAGACAACAGTATATATCGAAGTAATAGATAGCTGCATACTGTCTTCATCAATCTTGATTTACAGACATGTTATTTTTATGTAGTCATTAGCAGCAATGCTTTAAAGTTGAATTTCCTCCTTCGAGTAGCCCTATTTTAAAAATACACATTAAAAAGCTGTATGGCTAAAAATGGTGGGTTTTTTATCTTCTTGTTTAGTAATGTAATTATAATCTCTAGGTATTTGTATTTTTCTCACAAAAAGGAGCCACACAAATATTTCATAAATATAAATCTTGAGAGAACAGCCAGTATTTTTTTTTAACTTTCATGTTGTCTTTATTTCAACACAAAGACATTTTTAACATATTGGTACTAATTCTGTAGGTGGTACATAGCAGACTATTTTAAATTAATCTTCTTTCCTTTAGAGTAACACTTGTAAAATTCAGTGGTAAAGTTTTTGTTTATTTCATTATATTTGATCATCTTCCTACTAAATTTAATTTGCAAATTTATTAAACTACTTCAGGAAAGAACATCTAAAGTGAAAGGATTATGTGTCTAAAGTATGTCTACGTTTTGCCTGATGTTTTTTTAGCTGTCTGAAATTATATTAGAAAAACTTTCTTTTTTTTTTTTACTGTTGATATGTTCCTCAGTGTCAGGAATGAAAACTATTCCCAGTTTAAAGTCGAAGAGCTTGGATTTCAAAAGAAAAAAAAGCAGTGCTTAGTGGCACTTAAAATTGAATTGTCAGTTTTATTGAGAACATTATAGTGCACCACACTTGAAGATATATATATTTAAATGATTACAAATAATATTTGCATAATTTTGAATAATTCTAGATTTGAAAAGAAGAATAAGGGTAGAAGGCCAATGAGATGATTATTATTTGATAATGGGGTAATTTCTTATTATAAAACTCATGCAATCTTCATTTTTAGGAGTTTTATTTACTATAACGTTAAAATCCACGCGCACTGTAATAATTACAAGATTTGGACTGAAAAATACCCATTGGTTTTAGAAAGAGGAACATATTTTTCAGTTTGCATTGTAAGTTAAAAATCTGATGTACATACATTTAAAACAGCTTTCACATCATTAATGCACAGTTGCTATTTATAACAAATTTATTTTTTGGTTCTTATAACCTCACCCAAAAATAAAGTATGAGAAGGATGGAAGATTTTCATGGGAAAGATTGCTTATACATTTCTACATTTTCAAGACATCAAGGTGACTGTGGAGGGAAACTATATTTCAACACCATATGCTTATGCTACAAAAATGACCAGATAAAATTTTGTTTTATATATTTCGGGGGATTAAAGAGTTCCTGCAGGGAAACAGTTAATCTATGTTTAACTAAAGCTTTACTTTTATAATCTATCCAGTGCTTCGAGTTCTGTCATTGATCTATGATTTATGTGATTTAAACCACCTCTTGGCTGTAACACTGGTTTCTGTCCAAGATGCTGAGTTGAATACTAATTACAAGATCAAATTTATGCTGTTGGGCTAGGCAGCTGAATGAGTTCTCCATGAGGGACTCCCTTATCCATTCTCTGCCACAGTTGAACCTGAGGGAAGTTTTGTCAGAGAAAATAATAAGAAGAGAAATAAATGAATCAAAGAAAACTATTCTATACACTTTAGTTTATTAAGCAATTATTTTTGAATCACACATATGCAGACATGAATGGAGATGTGGTTGTGCAGATAGAATACATAAACTGTATATTTACTAACTCATCTGTGTGTGTGTGTGTGTGCGTGCATGCGTTTTCATGTATGAGAACACAGAATAAGTACTCAAATAAATATCCATGGCTTTCTTTATAACTCAAGTTAAATTAATGGCTAAGATCAGCTCCACAGAATGGCAAAGCTTCCATTCTTTGACTATACTCAAAAATTTCCAAACCCTAGATAACCAATTATTTTATTAGAGGTAACAAAATCCATTTGTTGAGAGAATAATTTAAGACATGCAGGTAACTAATTTTCTGTCTAGAGAAGTGGTACCCAAGTGGGGATGACTTTGTCCTCTAGGTGACGTTTGTCAATGTCTGGAGACATTTTAGTTTTAACTGGGAAGGCAAGGTGCTACTTGGCATCTAGTGAGTAGAAGCCCGGGGTGCTGTGCTTTCTACAATGAACAAAACAACTTCTTAAAACAAAGAATTACCCAGCCCCATATGTCAATACTGACACTGTTGAAAATCTTGGTGTAGAAGTACCATACACTTGTCAGGCATTGCTGAAAAAAATGACAGTAATTGGTATTTTTCACGTTAAAAAAAAAAAGTCACGCAAAATAACTAGGCCAAATAAATGGCAGGATTCGAGTGCTAGGATGTAGCTGTGAACAAAGCACAATTTAGAAGAATGCAAAACTTGAAGGACCACTCTAAAATGTGACTTTCTCAATTTCAGTGGGCCTTTGAATTTAGTTTGCTTTTTAGAAACAGAGCCCTCCTTCCCATATGTGCATGCATACCAACTTAAATCCTCGTTTCTTGAACTCACCCAAATACATATTTATGTATTATTGGTATATGAATGTATTTTTAATTTGGAGACCGCTATACTTGTTTGTATATGGGTTTGATCCGTTTGGGCATCTTTTTAATTCGTGGCAGTTATACAGTTGAATTTCCTGTAGAGTAATGAACATTTATTCTTGAGACACATTTGCTATTTAGCCAGGTCATTTATTGTTTCTCCAGAAATGGAGACTTAGATTGAACTCGTCATGTAAAATGTGCAGCTAAAAAGCAGTGAGGTCCCAATTTCCATGATGGAACAAAGGCTGAATGCTCTGATTAGTCCCTTAAGCTGAAGAACTCAGAGGAGTGTGTGCATGTGCATGTGTTTGTGCATATATGTATGTGTAATTCAGGTTAGGAATGCCTGTAGATATTAAAATGTACTCTTTAGATTTAACAACCGTCCATCACATCTTTGACAATGATTGTGATGCTTTAGTTACCACAATGGAATGGGGTTGACTAGAAGAATATAGACGCTAAAATCAGACTGTTTCCTGGTTTTGTCACCTTATAATAACTAAACACTATGTCTTATTTTCTCTTCTATAATTTTTGAATAAGAGTACCTACATCATAGGATTCTTTATGAGTTGAATAGGGAAATTAATCAGAACTTTAATTATTATTATTATTATTATTATTATTAGTGTCTCAAACTTGCAATTCCTATTTAGAAAAAAATTCTTTTTTTGCTTATTGATTTTAAATCAGCATAATGTTTATTCAGTTAATACAGGCTTCACTGATGTAATTTCCATTATTTTATAATTTAGAGGAAATAATTATTCAGAGAAGGTCTAGTTTCCTGGCACAACTTGTTTAAGGTTGAAGAGTCTACTATAGCAATTGGAACAAGAAGACCCAACATGGAAGAACAACTTATTTTGACAGGTTATCTGACCATAGCAGTGGGAAAGTCAGGAACAGGTGACATTTGGAGAACCAAATAAGCAGGCAGAAATATGGCATCAAGGATGGCAATCAGTAGGTACCAAAGCTGTAGTCAAAGACTAGGATTTGGAAGAGAGATTCGCAGTTTTGGAGGGGAAGTGGCAACGTTTATCAATGACACGGTAGGTTCTCAGAAAGGCCACTTTTTTCAGGGAAATGGAATTGGAGGCAAATAAGGAATATTCTTTAATGGATTTCTGTACTACCACTTGAAATCTAGTACTACAGTGGTTTTGTCATAAGCAGCAGTTATTTTCTGCTTTACTGCCCCTCTTTCTATAAGGTATGTAAAACACAAGAGACTAGAATTAATAGAAGAGATTTACATATCTTTAATAATCATGAGTTTTTCTCTAAGAAAGTCAATTGATCCTTTTTAAAAATAATGCTTGTATTTTTTACTTTATATAACTAAAAATTAACGTGAGTACTTTTTTAAACTTTTATTTAGGTTCGAGGTACATGTAGAGGATTGTTATACAGGTAAACTTGTGACAAAAGGGTTTGTTGTACAGATTATTTTATCACTTAGGTGTTAAAACTTAAGGAGATTTTAGCAAGTCCAGTAAGGTAGTAATCTAGTTTTAAAAACTGTCTTTAGAATGAATAGAACTATAGTGTCATCTGTAAGGTATTTTAAGGGTAGATATTAACCAAAGTCTATTTAAAATATCTCTGGTGATCTGTATAACTCAAGACTGGTAGTAGTAATGGAGATTGTGGACATTTTAATTATGTCTTGCTCTTGTTTTACTGGCCATCTGTGGACCCAGTCTTATAATTAATATAGTAGATTGTAGAAGGGTGAGATTTGAGATCTTCTACTTTAAGTATTTTGAATTTGATCTGTTATTGTACTTAAAGTGCAATTGTTATTATACTTAAATGATGCATGACTTAAGGAGGATTTAATTTAAAAATATTTTCCCAATTCTGCTTTATACAGATAGTGTTTTAATTCTGATAGTTTACATTTATATGGTGTGAGAGCAAATTTTGAAAAGGTACTCCAAGAAGCCTCCATAATATTTTTCAATTTTTTTATTTGATGGTTGCTTTTCTGCATTATTTGAAATAAAAAATGAAAAATAAAAATTTCAAAAGTAGCTTTGGATATTAACTTTTGATATATTAGTACTAAAATATTTTTATTTTATATAATTAAATTTGCCTCCTGTTTTTTAATAATTTGAAATAATACAATATCTTATTTATATGGAAACTTGAATCCTGGTCAAATTGCATTATAAAATTTTGCTAATTTTGCCCCTGAAATACTCATACCCTTATTATCTCCTACTTAGATTATTGAAATAGCATATTAACTAGTCTCTACGATTCCAGTTTGTCCTCATTCTAATTTATTATTCATATTAAAGCCAAAATCTAGGTGGAAACCTTCTAATTCCTTTCTTACCATTGTCAAGAAGAGGTACTTAAGTTTTATTATACATCAGTGTCACCTAAATAGATTTATAATATGTAGATGCCTAGGCCCTACCCCCCAAAATTTGATTCATAACATGGAGTAGAGCTCACTAATCTGAATTTTAACAAGCTTCTAGGTGTCTCTAATGCATGACTTCCTTTTACTACACTTTAAAAAGTAGTGGCATTATGAATAAGGCCCAAAATCTTTCTCACAGCTTTTAGCATGCTCTAAAGAACAAAGTGATAATTCCCGTTTGGGAATTCAAAGATCTTAATTCTGATATTATCAAACCCAATATATCAGAAGCTATTGTAACCATTACAGAAAAATGAATATAGATTATTCATGAATCTACAGGGTCACAAAAAGCTATTAGGTTACTTCAGCAGCATATGTGTGTGTGTGTGTGTGTGTATGTGTGAGAGAGAGAGAGAGAGACAAAGAGAGAGATAAAGAGACAGAGAGAGAGAGGAGGTTATTAGCCAAACGATTCAGTGCATTTTATGGGGAAATCTTGGATGTGTTACTTCCCTAGAAATAAAGATAATTACTCTTGTTACCATTCATTGCCAATACTACTCTTACTCTCTGGCTCTAATCTAACTCCTTTATGCCTCTCTCCACTCTGATAGCCCAATATCAATCCCGTACCTCATCACTGTTCTTTTTGGGACCACCATTTGGTCAGATGAGAGAATGGATTGGGAGATATTGGCACAATGGGGAAACATTTTTTGGGTTCTGGGATTTGTGACCACAACACATGATATGGGCTTAGCTCAAAATATGGACTTGCTGGGCCAGTCACGGTGGCTTACGCCTGTAATCCCAGCACTTTGGGAGGCTGAGGAAGATGAATTATTTGAGTCAGGAGTTCGAGACCTGCTTGGCCAACATAGTGAGACTCCCGTCTCTACTAAAAATACAAAAATTAACCATGCATGGTGGTGCCTGCCTGTAGTCCCAGCTGAGGTAAGAGAATTGCTTGAACCCGGAAGTAGAGGTTGCAGTGAGCTGAGATCACACCACTGCACTCCAGCCTGGGCAACAGAGTGAGACTCCATCTCCAAAAAAAAAATGTGGACTTGCTAAGATTAAGAGGCACACGGTCAGGAAGAGTCAAAAAGAAAAATCAGGTAGATAGATCACTGTGACTTTTTGATGAACTCTTTAACTCTTTAAGGACCAATTGTGTAACAGAACAAAATGAATTTCTCAACTCATTTGAATCTGAACATTTCATTAAGCAGTGATAGTTGAGTTGCTAAAACACTGGCCCCATTTACTGAAAACTGTCTGTATAATAGGGTTTTCATGCATGTTTGCTGAAACACATTTTCTTTCTCAAAATACCTTTCTTTTGTCAATGCTTCTACACACAGGTATGTTAAATGAATATCAAATGAAAGATACTCTGCTAGATTTTCTTCTATCTTCTAATTATTCCTAATTAAACATTGTTCTTCCCTTTACATTTTTGTTCATATCCATAACTCAGTTGATACATTTCACATAATCTATTAGCAGGACTGGAAATGACTACTAAACTAAATCATTTTATTATTATTATTATACTTTAAGTTTTAGGGTACATGTGCACAACTTGCAGGTTAGTTACATATGTATACATGTGCCATGTTGGTGTGCTGCACCCATTAACTCATCATTTAACATTAGGTATATCTCCTAATGCTATCCCTCCCCCCTCTCCCCACCCCACAACAGGCCCCGGTGTGTGATGTTCCCCTTCCTGTGTCCATGTGTTCTCATTGTTCAATTCCCATATTTTATATGATTTACTTTATAGTAGTAAATGTGAAAGGGGACTGACTCCTCAGTACTATACAGAATATGAGACAGACATTAAAAGACTTCCCACAATGCCCGGCCACTAGGGTTTGACAACTTGTAATGGAATATCCATAGGCAAATCAGACTTCTGGAGGGTTTTCATGCTTATGCTAAAAGCAAATATAAATTTGTACAAATTCACATCCAGTTGTATTCTGTTTTGACACCTGCTACTGAGGGACCATGCGCGTATATGAATGAAGATCACCTGCAGATCCTTCCTTCCAGTCATAAGTAGACCTACTGCTATGGGAAAACATTAAGATATGCTCTTCTAACTGGAATATTTCATTAAACAGCTCTTTATAGACAGTCTGAAAGGCAGTGATAATGTGTTTACAGTGATGACTCTGGGACACTGTAAGATCTTAAAGTGCATTCTAAATCTTCAAAATAAAATGTTGGTAGGCTCAGCATAGTTTTAGCATTGCATTTTTTTTGTTGTTTTATTTCTCTTATTCTATGCCATTGAAAATTGGGAGTTCAGGTATGATAAAAGTGTAGGTTCACTGCTAACCAAGATTATATTAAACCAGACTATTCCACTTTTAAATTCCTTTGAGTAAAAGGACATCCACTGCATTTGATATAATGTTTCTATGTTTCTGTATTTTCATCAATCCTTCTGCATTTTAAAGAAACCAGACACTGTATTCTCCTGAATCTCTCCTTTTTTTTTTTTTTTTTTTTACTTAAGGCCTCCAACTGAGGATCCCAGTTGAATGGTAAATGTGGAGACTATGGTCCATTTTTGTTGTTGTTGTTAAACCTGATGTCCAATATGAACCCATGAAGCAAAAAGAATTGATAATGTCTTTATTGTGTTTTTAGCATTGTGCTAGGCAATGCTGAAAACTATGAAAATAAAGATAAAACCATTTGTTCATTCATTCGACGTATATTTATTGAACACTTATTATATGCAAGGCAATGTGTTAGCAAAACCAGTTCTTGATTTTCTCTCACAGAGCTTAAACATTGTTGGTAGCAGCAAGGAAACATACATTAATCAAATAATCACATAAATAACTGTCATACTCCGACTGGTAGAGAGGTCTACAGTACTATGAAAACATTTAAGAGGATAATTTTATGTGGTCTGGGAAGTAAGAGCTGCCTTCTTTCAGATGAGATCTGAGGGATGAGTAGATGGTAGAGTTGAAGAGGAAAGGTTAAGAATGTGGTAAGTTGAGAAAGGGGCTGTATCAAGATGAAAAATCGCAGTTTTGAGACAGTGAAAATCTACTGTGGAGGGAGTGCAAAGGCTGTGAGGAAGACATGGGAAATGAGGTAAGAGAGGAAGATGTGGTACAAAGGTGCCCCTTTAAGGAGTTTTAAATAGAAATTGGTGAGGTGATGTAACTTTGGTTTATGTGTAGAGAGTTGACAGGTGGGTGACAAAATGAAAGCAGGAAAATAAAACATACTACTGCAGTAGTCCATGTGAGAGATGATGGCAGCTTTAATGCGCTGGCAGTGGAGGAAAGAAGTGCACACATTAGAGAGATATTTAGGAGCCAAAGTTTAAGCTTTTAAAACTACAAAGGTGGGTTTTGAAATGGGTAATACTGGAAAAGATGGAATGTTTCTCTTGTGGAGGAGGTGGGTAGGAATAACTTGTATGTCAGACATATTTACCATTCAATTACTTACAGTGCCCTTGGGAAAGGTGAGACATACAGTAAAACCATTAGAATATGAATAAAAGCAGTCCATAATAATACTTGCTTGTAGGTGGTTTAGCCTTTAAGTGCCCTGGAAGTGTCGGGAGAAGAGAGTAATGTCTACTGCCGCCTCCATGAGTATGTGAATTCAGACTTGACAATGCTGGTGGTGTGGTAAGTTTATTTTACAAGTTAGTAGAACCCACATATGGAATCCAAAACCAAATAAGAATCCACCTATCACTGAAGCTAACTCAGTTCTCCCATGCTAGCTATTGATGTCTGTAATATTAAAAGATTGGGATTGACAGAAGTGGATTGTTTAAGGCCAATTACATTGACTGAACTCTTGAAACGTATCACTCATAAATTTGAAGTTATTTTCTACTGGCAAGTTTCAAGAGGCCTGGAAGTAGCAGTGAGACTAAGTTAAAAAGCAAATAATACCCAAGGTATCAAGGTCTCAGCAAACACTCACCTACAGTAAGTCTTGATTGACCTCTCTGGGAACCATGGTCATATGAAAGTATCCCAAATCTAAAAATAAATATCTCCAGGCAGATCTATCTCAATTTATCCCATCTGGGGATTATCTTTCAGAAAATATAATATTGTTGATGAAAATGAGCCCAGGAAAGGATGACGGTAAGAATAACAGAAGAATGAATCATTGTTTGCCTTACTATTCTTCAGAATGAAATAATTATTTGATTATATATTCTCAATTATTCCAAAGCTTCTTATAAAAGTCAAGTATTCTGTATTTATAAAGTAGAGAGGTTAGAAATTAAATGGCCTATTGATCATCAAATACTTCATCAAGATGAATAATATTTTTTCAGTAGTTGGTTAGAAAACAAACTCACCATTTGAAATTGTTTTGAATTTCATTATATTTAATCTTTTTGATATAAATAACATTTCTGTCACCTTTCTCTACCCTCCCTTCCCCATTAAAAAAGCAACACAACCACAACAAAACTTTTCTTATCCCTTGTTAATAATAGATATGTTAGATTTGGAAATTGTTAGTACAATGTTTTATCAAGGCCAGAATTATTTTTCTGACAAGAGCATTTATCTCAGTGTCATTTTATAGAAAAAATCTGGATGATCTTACTGCTTTAAGCCTAAATTTGAACTGATCCAACACCTAAATAGACCACATATTAAGTACACTGTATTCATTGATTAAAACAATTTCTTCCTGGTATTTGTTTCTCCTTCTGTTTTTGTCAGCTTTGTCAAAGATCAGATGGCTGTAAGTGTGTGGCTTTATTTGTGTGCTCTCTCTTCTGTTTCATTGGTTTCTGTGTCTGTTTTTGTGCTAGTATCATGCTGTTTTAATTACTGTAACCCTGTAGTATCATTTGAAGTCCTATAATGTTATATATCCAGCTTTGTTCTTTTTGTTTAAGATTGCCCTGCTAGTCAGGCTCTTTTTTGGTTCTATGTGAATTTAAAAATAGTTTTTTCCTAGTTCTATGAAGCATGTTATTGGTACTTTGATCGGATTAGCATTGAATCTATACATTGCTTTGGACAGTATGGACATTTTAATGATAGTATAATTACAATGTTAACCTGATAAAGCAAATACTCACACTTCATCATTTTACAAATGAGGAGACTAGGGCTCAAAGAGATTAAGTAAATTGTCTATGCTTATAACAATTGTAGGTGTTTAAGACCATATGTGAATCAGGTAATTTTACTTTAGAACCCAAATGCTCAACTAGTATGCCAGAGCAATAAGAAATATTTCTACTGGATATTACCTAGATATCTACCATTTATTACTGTTTTAGATGTGGCTTTAGCACAGGTTTGTCACATCTAACTTTTCTTGGTTTCAGATCCAACTTTCTAGGCCAATCATAATCTTTGTACCTGTTTCCTTACCTAAAATTCGGAAAATGTGTAACTACCTTACAGGATTATTTTAATAATCAAATGAAATAATTTAATGTGTATCAGGTAATATGGTATATACCAGACAATATGATTTGTGCCAGATAAAATATTTTATTGCATTTAATATTTTAAAATAACAATAATAATAATTATAATAGTACTTGGTATTTACCGTTGGATTACTATTAATTTTGGATCCAAGCTGTCTTGTAACTGACCATATGTTCTGCTTGCAAATTGTTCTGTTTCCAGCAGCAAAACTTGATGTACTCCTTTCAGGCTGTCCTAAACGTGCTTAAGGAACAACAATGATGCCAGCGTAGATGGAGTGCAGTGAGCAAGGTAGGGTGTGGTAGGAAGGTGAGAGAGAGAGAGAGAAGCAACTAAGAATTCTGTAGAGAATGGATTATAGGGAAACAGAGTGGCAACAGGGACAATAGTCAGGCAGCTATTATAGTAATTACTTCCCTTCCTTCTTTTCCTTATGTAACCATGGCATGATTTTTATTCCACTTAGAAGTTTTCTATGTCAAATTCAAAAGAATTAATAAAGTTATCAAATTATCCAGTAAAGCCAGTGATTGATATTCATGAGGCTTTTCCAAGATGATGTGGGAGATATTTCATTCAAGTGAATATTAGAACCAGTTAATTTTTTTCTAGAATCATATATGCATTACCATTGTCATTAATTATTTTTCTGGAATACCATCACCTGAGCCAGGCAAATGGTTGCTAGATTATACTCCTCTGCAGCCGCCACAGCATAAATTTGAAGGGTGTCCAAGGCTACAGAAAGGGCTATTTATAAATTACTGGTCTGGGCCTTAATCAATAAAGAAGCTTACCATAGAATTTTACTTTTTTAAGTGAATGATCCACTGCTATACTTAATGTAACTGCCTTTTATTTAATCCTTTACCCATTACCTACTGTGGGAACTGTGAGCAAGATATTTAGCTTCTCCCTTATTCAGTACTTTGAAATGTAAATTGTCTATTTCCTAGTCATTTGTTTGTTTGCTTTCTAAAAGGATTAAATAAATAACTATGTAAAGTGCATAGAATAGTGTCTAGTACTTAGTAAGCACTCAATAAGTCTTTCTTCTTCATTCAGTATCCCGATGTTTAGCTTTTGTTTAACATTTTATTCATGGAAACTGTATTATTTCACTTTTACACTAGTATAAAGAACTGCCCAGGACTGGGTAAAAATATAAATAAAAGAGGTTTAATTGACTCACAGTTCCTCATGGCTGGGGTGGACTCAGGAAACTTACAATCACAATGGAAGAGAAAGCAGTCAAATCTGACATAGCAACAGGAGAGAGAGAGCATATGTGAGTGCAGGAAAAACTACCATTTATAAGACCATCAGATTTCATGAGAATTTACTCACTATCATGAGAACAGCATGGGGGAAACTGTCCCCATAATCCAAACACTTCCCTCCCTCAGTACATGGGGATTCCAGTCCCTCCCTTTACACATGGGGATTATAATCTGAGATGAGATTTGGGTGGGAACAGAGAGTCAAACAATACTCTTCTGCCCCTGCCCACCCACAAATCTTATGTCTGTTCACATTTTAAAACCAATTATGCCTTCCCAATAGTCTTCCAAAGTCTAAACTTATTCCAGCACCAACCCAAAAGTCCAAGTTCAAAGTCTTATCTGAGACAAGGCAAGGCCCTTCCCCCTAGAAGCCTGAAAAATTAAAAGCAAGTTATTTTCAAGATACAGTGGGGGTACAGGCATTGGATAAAAGCTCCCATTCCAAATAGGATAAATTAGCCAAAAAAAAGGGGTTATAGGTCTTACGCAAGTCCCAAATCTAGTGGGGCAGTCATTAAATGTTAAAGCTCCAGAATAATCTCCTTTGATTCCATGTCTCACATTCAAGTCACACTGATGCAAAGGGTGGGCTCCCATGGCCTTGGGCAGCTCTTCCCCTGTGGCTTTGCAGGGTACAACCCCCTACCCACTCACCGTGGCTGCTTTCACAGCTGGTGTTGAGTGTCTGTGGCTTTTCCAGGCACACAGTGCAAGCTATTGGTGGATTTATCATTCTGGGATCTAGAGGATGGTGACTTTCTTCTAACAGCTCCTCTAAACTATGCCCCAGTGGGGACTCTGTGTGGGGTCTTCAAACCAACATTTCCCCTTTGCACTGCCCTAGCAGAGGTTCTCCATGAGGCCTTCACTCCTGCAGCAGACTTTGGGGTGGATATCTAGGCATTTCCATACATCCTTTGAAATCTAGACCAAGGTTCTCAAACCTCAATTCCTGTCTTCTGCGCACCCACAGCCCCAACACCATGTGGATGCTGCCAAGGCTTGGGGCTTGCACCCTTTGAAACAACAGCCTAAGCTGTACCTTGGCCCCTTTTAGTTACGGCTGGAGGTGTAGCAGCTGGGACACAGGGCAACAAGTCCTGAGAATGCACAAAGCATGGGGGCCCAGGGCCTAGCCCACAAAACCATTTTCCCTCCTAGGCCTCTGGGTCTGTGATGGGAAGGGCTGCTGTGAAGGTCTGTGACATGCCCTGGAGACATTTTCCCCCTTGTGATTAACATTTTGCTCCTCATTACTTATACACATTTCTGCAGTCAGCTTGAATTTCTCTCCAGAAAACTGGTTTTTATTTTCTATCTTATTACCAGGCAGAAAATTTTCCAAACTGTTCCAATCTCTTCCTGATACCCATTTCCAAAGTCATTTCCACATTCTCTGGTATCTTTATAGCAGTACCCCACCCTCGGTACCAATTTACTCTATTAGTTCCTTTTCACGCTGCTATAAAGAACTGCCTGAGACGGAGTAATTTATAAATAAAAGAGGTTTAATTGACTGACAGTTCCTCATGGCTGAGGAGGCCTCAGGAAATTTACAATCATGGTGGAAGGGGAAGTAGGCACATCTTACATGGCAGCAGGCAAGACAGAGCATGTGTGAGTGCAGGAAAAACTACCATTTATAAAACCATCATATCTAATGAGAATTCACTCACTATCACAAGAACAGCATGGGGGAAACTGCCCCCATAATCCAATCACTTCCTTCCCTTGATACATGGGGATTACAGTTCATCCTTAGACACATGGGGATTACAATCTGAGATAAGATTTGTGTGGGGACATAGAGCAAAACCATATCAAATAACGATTCTGTTTACTTTTTAAAACTATTAATTGGTTACTTTTGTGTAATGTATATTTTGCTATGCATTGTGGATAAAAAAAGGTGGCACATTCACTTTTTAAAGAAAAGACTCGTAATGAGGAATGTAGACATGTAAACAAAAACTCCAAAGGTAGTGAATGCTAGAAATTCATAGGCAAATTATAGAGTGTTAATAATAAACCTAAACTACGAATCCCATCCTAGGGTTTGTATATTCTAGGTAAGTGAATCCTATCAGATTGTGATTCCCATAATTCCTCAACTTTTCAAAGAATATACATCTTTTGTTAAGTTTGGTGAGTTGCTTAGTGGCAAAGGAGCAAGTTCACTTCTTTATGCCAACAAATTTTGCAAGATTCAGTGCCATTGTTATCTTCATTGAAATAGTACATAGACTTGTGTACATTTTAAAGGAGTATTTCAGCTTCTTCCATGACTTACAGATGGGTAACATCAGTACAATGACTAACTGGTAATTCCGCCCAAGGGGCTAAATAAAGCTCATCATTCACTTAAAAAACAGCTCAACATGTATGTCTTGATTCCATCTTCGAATGTTTTTGTTCTTCCAAAAGGATCAATATGCACTTGGTAGTCTTTTCTGTTAGAGGAACATGAATCATAAAGAATCTTTCTCACCAAACACTTAAAAGATAATAAAATGGTAAATTGACATGTGTAAATGTCATTAGGTGTCTTTTGGACAAAAGGTACAAAACATTCAGGATGAATACAAATGAGGCTAAATAAAAAAAAAAATATGTAAGTGTATGATGCAGAAACCGGGGGATGAGTACCCTTTTCCCTAAGAAAATGTCTAGTCGTTATCTGATCACTAAACTAACCAAGCAGAGACTTCAGTGGACATATACAATAAAGAATATAGGTCTTATAGAATTATTCCAAGAAGTCACTAAATAAACAGCAACAATAACAAAAAGAATAAGAAATAGCAATAACGACTAATTTGACGGCTGTGTTACAATTTTTCTAGTTGCTGCGTTATATTGCCACATCATATTTTAAATATCCAGTTTTCAAGAAAGAAAATCTTTTGAGTCAGAAAAAAAACAAGCAATGATATAGCCCATACACAGAAAAATAACCAATAGTCAATACAAACTGTCCCTTCGGAAGCTCAGATTTTGAACTTACTAAACAAGGACATTAAATCAGATATTACAATGTGTTTAAGGAAGTAAACGAAGTCATCTTCATTGAATTAAAGAAAAGTATGAGGATAACATCACACCTACTAGCGATCAATAAACAGACAAAAGCTTTAAAAAAGAACCAAAGAGAAATTCTAGAGTTGCAAAGTACAATTACTGAAATAAATAAATTAATTTAAAAAGACCCACTAGATAGGCTCAAGAGCAGATTTGTACTGGTAAAAAAAGAATCAGCAGACCTAAAAACAAGTTGATTGAGTTTATCTTTTTTTTTTTTGAGGAACAACAAAAGAAAAGAATGAATAGAAATGAGCAAAGCCTAAAATACCTGTGAGATACCATGAAGTGTACTAACATATCCATAATGGGAATTCCATGGAAGGAATGGGATATTTTATAATAATAGAAGGATCATCTCAGCAGGAACATATATACATCATATCATATAGTAATAGTTTCCCCCAATACAAACAGAAACTAAATTGAAAAGAGAAACACCAATCAACAATAATATTTGGGGACTTCAATACATTATCTCAATAATTGGTAGAAAAACTAAACAGAAAGTTAACACAGAGTTGTATTTTGAATAACCACTCCGTCCAACAACACAGGAATGCATAGATTTTTTTTCAAGCAAATATGGAATGTTTTTCAGGGTAGACCAAACACTGTGTTATAAAATAAGTATCAATAAATTTAAATGATCAAAATCATGCAAAGTAACTCTATAGCCACAATGGAGTATGATAAAAACTCAAAAAGCAAAACACAATTTAGAAAACCCACAGCTATTTGGAAATTAAGCAACATATTTCTTTTTATTATTTTATTTCAAACTGAAAGAAAATTTTATGTATTTATCACATATAACACGGTGCTTCGAAGCATATATACAGTGTGGAATTACTAAATTTAGCTAATTAACATATGCATTACCTCACATAGTTATCATTTTTCTGGTGAGAACAGTTATCTACCCTCTCAGCACTTTAGTTTTTTTTTTTTAGCATTTATTTTAGTTTTAGGGGTAAATGGGCAGGCTTGTTATATAGATGAATTAAATATCCCAGGGGCCTTGTTATAGAGTATTTCATCACCCAGGTAATAAGCATGGTACCTGAGAGGTACTTTTTCAATCCTCAGCCTCCTCCCAACCTCCATTCAGAAGTAGGCCCCGGTGTCTAGTTCCCTTCTTGGTGTCCATGTGCACTCAATGTTTAGCTCCCACTTGTGAGAACATGTGATATTTGGTTTTCTGTTCCTATGTTAGTTTACTTAGGATAATGACCTCCAGCTTCATCCATGTTGCTGCAAAAGATATGATCTCATTATTTTTTATGTCTGCATAGAATTCCATGGTGTACAGGTATCATATTTTCTTTCTCCAGTTTACCATTGATGGCCATTTAGGTTGATTCCATATATTTGCTGTTCTGAATAGTGCTGTGTGAACATACAAGTGCATGTGTCTCTGTGTTAGAACGATTTATAGTCCTTTTGGTATGTACCCAATAATGACATTGCTAAGTTGAATGGTTGCTCTGTTTTAAGTTTGTGGATTTTGTGGATATATCGCCAAACTGCTTTCCACAATGACTGAGTTAATTTATATTTGGACCAACAATGTATATGCATTCTTTTTTCTCTACAACCTCACTAGCATCTTTTATTTTTCAACTTTGTATTAATAGCCATTATGACTGGAGTGACATGATATCTCATTGTGATTCTGATTTGTATTTCTCGAATGGTTAGTAATGCTGAATACTTCTTCATTTGTTTGTTTGCCAAGTATATGTCTTTTTGAGAAGCACCTGTTCATGGCCTTTGTTCGTTTTTAATGGGGCTGTTTGCTTTTTGCTTAATTTGCTTAAGATCCTTATAGATTTTGAATATTAGACATTTGTCAGATGCATAGTTTGCAAGTAGTTTCTCTCATTCTGTGTGTTGTCTATTCACTCTGTTGACAGTTTCTTTTGCTTTGCAAAAGCTTTCGTTTAATTAGATTCCATTATTTCAATCCATGAACACAAGATGTCTTTACATTTATTTTGTCTTCTGCAATTTTTAGTCAATGTTTTATAGTTTTCAGTCTAGAGATCTTTCACCTCTTTGGTTAAATTAACTCCTAAAATTTTTATATTTTTGTAACTATTGTAAATGAGATTGTTTTTAATCTTTCTCAGATAGTTTACTGTTAGTGTGATAAAAATGCTACTGATTTTTCTATGTCGATTTTGTGTTTTGTTTTTATTTTTAAAAATTTTTTGGTTCTGTGGGTAAATTATGGGTGTATATATGGGGAACATGAGATGTCTTATATAGGCATGCAAAGCATAATAATCCCGTCATGGAGAGTGAGGTATCCATCTTCTCAAGCATTTATCCTTTGTGTTACAAACAATCCCGTTATATCCTTTTAGTTATTTTAAAATATACAATCAAATTATTATTGATTATGGTCACCTTGTGCTCTCAAATAGTAGGACCCTTCCCAAACTCTGGTAACCATCCTTCTACTCGCTAGGTCAATGAGTTGAATTGTTTTCATTTTTAAATCCCACAAATAAATGAAAACATACGATGTTTGTGTTTCTGTGCCTGGCTTATTTGACTTAACATAATGATCTCCAATTCTATCCATGTTGCTGCAAATGATAAGATCTCATTATTGTTTATGACTAAAGTGTACTCCATTGTTTACATGAAGCACATTTTCTTTATCCATTCATCTGTTGATGGAAACTTAGGTTGCTTCTAAATCTTGGCTATTGTAAGCAGTACTGCAGCAAACATGGGAGTTCAGATATCTATTCAATAAATTGCTTTACCTTCTTTTGGGTATATACCTAGCAGTGAGAGTGCTGGATTGTATAGTACCTCTATTTTTAGTTTTATAAGCAACCTCCAAATTGTTCTTCATGGTAGTTATATTTATTTACATTCCCACCAACAGTGTTTGGGGTTCCCTTTTCTCCACATCCTTGCCACCATTTGTTACTGCCTGCCATTTAGATATAAACCTTTTTAATGGGGACGAGATGATATCTCACTGTAGCTTTTATTTGCATTTCTCTGATGATCAGTGATGGCGACCACCTTTATATATCCCTATTTGCCATTTTTACGTCTTCTTTTGAGATATGTCTGTTCAAATCATTTGCTAATTTTTTTGTCATATAATTATATATTTTTCGTCATATAATTATATTTGTTTCCTTCAAAGTTGTTTGAGTCCTTATATATTCCAGTTATTAATTCCTTGTAGAATGGGTAGTTTGCAAATACTATCTCTCATTCTGTGGGTTGTCTCTTTACTTTGTTGATTGTTTCCTTTGCTGTGCAGAAGCTTTTTAACTTGAGGTTCTTCCATTAGTTCATTTTTGCTTCTGTTGCCTGTGCTTGTGTGGTATTGCTCAAGAAATTTTTACCCAGACCAATGTCCTGCATATTTTCCCCAATGTTGTCTCATACTAGTTTCATAGATTGAGTTCTTAGATTTAAGTTTGCATAAACAAACAAACAAGTAAAAAGAAAACTAATAAAAATTTTACTACTTCGTCCCCTCACCTTTTTAACTTTTTGTTGTTTGTATTTATACCTTATTGTCCTATGTCTTGAAAAGTTGTTGAAGTCATTATTTTCCATTGGTTCATCGTCTATTTTTAGTTAATATAAAAGTAATTTACACACCTCAGCTACAGTGTTATAATGCTCTGTGTTTTCCTGGGCACTTACTATTACCAGTGAGTTTTGTACTTTCAGGTGAATATTTGTTGCTCATTAATGTCCTTTACTTTCTGATAGAAGTACTCCTTTTAACAGTTTTTTAACTTTCTGATCTTTATGATTGAAGTACTCCTTTTAGCATTTTTTTTTTTTTTTTTTTTTTTTTTTTTTTGTAGCTCATGCCTGGCATTCACGTAATTCCTCAGCTTTTGTTTGTCTGGGAAAGTATTTAGTTCTCCTTCATTTGAAGAATATTTTCAAGAATAATTTGAAAAATATTTTCACCGGATATACTATTCTAGGGTAAAAGTTTTTTTTTCTTTCTGCACTGAAATCACTTCGTGCCACTCTCTGCTGGCCTGTAAAGTTACCACTGAATGATTGCTGCCAGACATATAAAAGCTCCATTGTATGTTATTTCTTTAATTTCTCTTGCTGCTTTTAGGATCCTTTCTTTATGCTTTTTCTTTTGGAGTTTGATTATTAAATGCCTTAAGGAAGTCTTCCTTGGGTTAAATCTGCTTGGTGTTGTATAATCTTCTTGTACTTGGGTATTGGTCTCTTTTTCTGGGTTTTGGAAGTTCTCCGTTATTATCCCTTCGAAAACATTTTCTGCCCCTATCTCCTTCTCTACTTTCGCCTTAACACCAAAAACTCTTAGAATTTCCCTTTTGAGGCCATTTTCTGGATGCTGTAGGTGTGCTTCACTGTTTTTTTCTTCTTTTCTCTTTTGTATCCTCTGGCTGCATATTTTTAAATAGCCTGTCTTCAAGCTCACTAATTATTTCTTCTGCTTGACCAATTCTGCTATTAAAAGACTATGATGTATTCTTCAGTATGCCAGTTGCATTTTTTGAGCTTCAGAATTTCTGCTTGATTCTTTTTAATTTTCTAATTTTCTTCATTAAATGTATCTGACAGAATTCTGAATTCCTTCTTTGTGTTATCTTGAATTTCTTTCAGTATCCTCAAAAAGTCTATTTTGAATTCACTTCTGAAAAGTCACATATCTCCGTGTTTTTTAGGACTGGTCCCTGGTGCCTCATTTAGTTCATTTGTTTAGCTCAAGTTTTGCTGAATTGTCTTTATACTTGTAGATGTTTGTCTGGGTCTCTACACTGAAGAGTGTGGTATTTATTTTAGTTTCCTCAGTCTGGGCTGGTTTATGTCTCTTCTTCTTTGGAAGATATTCCAGATATTCAAAAGGACTTGCATGTTGTAATCTGAGCTGCATCTGATTTAGGAAGTACTCCAAGCCCAGTACTGCTGTGGTTCTTGCAGACTCATAGAGATATACCTTGATGGTCTTGGACAAAATCCATGTGAATTCTCTGGATTACCAGGCAGAGACTCTTGTTTTCTTCTCTAACTTTCTTTGAAACATACGGGGTCTCTCTCTCTCTCTCTCTCTCTCTCTCTGTTCTGAGCCACTTGAAGCTGGGGTTGGAGTGACACAAGAACCTCTGTGGCCACCACCACTATAATTGCGCTGGATCATCCAGAAGCCAGCAGAGCACTGAATCTCACCCAAGGCCTGTTGTAACTACTCCCTGGCTACTGCCTATGTTTTCTCAAGGTTCTGGGGCTCTATGTCAGCAGGTGGCAAAGCCATCTAAGCTTGTGTTCTTCCCTTCAGAGCAGCGAGCTACCTCAGGACCCAGGCAATCCCAAGGTGATGCCCCGGAACCATTGACTAGAGTCAAAAACCTTAGAATTCTACATTGTTCTCTTGTACTGCAGCTGAGCTGGCACTTCAACCACAAAATGCAGTCCTTCCCACTCTTCCCATCCCTTTTAAAAGGCAGAGGAACTTCACCTGGTGGCCACCATTTCCACAGGCCCATGGGGAGTATGTCTAGACTACAGCCGATGTTCCATTAAGGCCCAAGGACTCTTTAGTTAGCTTGTGATTAGTGATGCCCAGTCTGGTTCTTACACTTCAGGGCAGTCGGCTTCTGTCTGACCCAAGGCAGGTCCAAAAATGCTGTCCAAGAGCCAAATCCTGGAATTGGGGACCCCAAGAGCCCACTTGGTGCCCTACCCAACTCTGGCCGAGCTGGCACCTATACGCAAGACAAAGTCCCCTTTAATTTCTCTCTGCTTTTCTCATGCAAAAGAAGTCTTGCCCCATAGCTGTCACAGCTGGAAATGTGCTGAGTCTCACCTGAAGCCAGCAAGTCTCAGAGTCTCGTCCAAATCCCTTGATATAGTACCTGGGTATTACTGCTGGTTTTTCGGGCCCAATGTCTCTTCAGTTAGTAGGTGATGAATGCTGCCAGAACTGGGTCCTTCTCTTCAAGGAAGTAGGTTCCCTTATGGCCCAGGGTGTGTCTAGAAATATCATCTTGGAGCTAAGCCCTGGAAAAGGGGTTTCATGATTCTGATAAATGCTCTATCCTGCTGTGGCTGAGCTGCTATCCAAGATGCAAGACAAAGTCTTCCCCACCTTTCTTCTCCTCTCCTCAAGCAAAGGGAAGGAGTCTCTGTTGGAGCCACAAGTTGTGTTGTCTGGAGTTAGAGGAGGGGTGATGCCAACACTCCCTTAGCCACCCCAGCTTGTGTCTTTTTATATTGTGCCATCCCACCCTATACCCCAGTCTACTGGCTCTGGTCCCAGTTCAGCAATAGGACTTGCCTAAAAGTTGCAGTATTTGTGGCCTAGACTGCCTTTCAAGTGTATTTAGAGCCCCAGAGCACTTTGGCCCATGGTACTAAGGCTTGCCGGACCTCAAGTTTGGACCTCTGAGATTGGTGATTCTCCTCTGGCTAGGGCTAGTTTAAATGCTCCCTGTGTGGGAAGGCATTATCTGAGTTTGTTTCAATCTTGCATTCTGCTATAACAAGTGCAGCATTGAGTTCAATGCCTCACAGTTCCTACTCTCTCCCTCTCCCAGTGCACAGAAATGGTCTCAGCATCATGCTGCCACTGCCAGGGGGATGGGGAAGGGGTGGCATTAGTGATTAAAGACTCTTTTTGTCTACCTCTTGAGTGCCTCTTTCAGTGATACAAAGTTGAAACCAAGTATTGTGGGTGCTCACCTGATTTTTGGTTCTTATGAAGGTGTGTTTTTTTTTTTCTGTGTAGATAGTTGTTAAATTGGTGTCCTCATGGGAGGATGATCAGTGGAGCCTTCTATTCTGCCATCTTTCTCTGCCTCTTCCTCACATGTTTTTTTTTATAGAAGCGGTCAATGAGAAAAAGAAGTGTATGTTGCTTTTGTATCCTGCAACTTTACTGAATTTATTAATTCTAAAATTATTTCATGGAGTTTTAAGGGGTTTCTAAATATATGATTATGTCTCTAAACAGGGACAATTTAACTTCTTTCCAATTTGAATGCCTTTTATTTCTTTCTCTTATCTAATTGCTCTGGCTAGGACTTCCACTGCAATGTTGAATAGAAGTGGTGAAAGTGGGCATCTTTGTCTTGTTCTGAATCTTAGAAAAAAAGCTTTTCGTTGTTGTGATGTTAGCTATGTGTTTGTCATATATGGTCTTTATTGTGTTGAGGTATATTCTTCCTATATCTAATTTGTTGAGTGTTTTTAATCATAAAAATACTGAATTTTGTCAAATGCTTTTTTCCTCATCTATTGAAATTATATTATGGTTTTTGTGCTTCATATAGTTAATCTGATGTATTGCACTTATTGAATTTGAGCAATGCATTTCTAAACAGTTCCTTGGTCAAGTAATAAATTATAAGGGAAATTCAAATTTTGAGCTGCATAAAAATAAAAACACAACATATCAAAATTTTTGGAGTGCAGCTGAAATACTTAGATGAAATTTTATACACTTAAATCCCTAAATTAAAAGAGAAGAATGATATCAAATTAATAATCTTATGTATCACCTTAAAAATCTAGAAAAAGAAAGGTAACAAAACTAATAGCAAAGCTCATAGGAAGAAAGTAATAAAGATTAGGACAGAAATCGTTACATTAAAATAGAATAATACAGAGAAATAAATAAAATCAAAGTTAGTTTTTTTGAAAAGATAAGCAAAATTGACACACCTTTAAATAGATGAACCATGAGAAAAAGAGGAAAGACACAGATGCTGGGAACTAGGAATGCGAGAAGGGACATTACCACTGACCCCTGAGGAATTAAAATGATTATAAGAGAATGCAGTGAAAAACCTTATGTCAACACATTTCACAACTAAGATGAAATAGACAAATCGTTAGTAAGTCACAAATTAACAAGACTCACTGAAGATGAAATGTGAATATAGAATAAAAATGGAACAAATGAAAAAATTATTTAGTAGTTAAAAATCTTTTCACAAAGACAGATTTACACCGAGATACGAATTTTATTAAAGATTTAAACAAACAATAATCCCAATATTTTATTAACTCTTTCAAAAATGTAGAAAGTTGAAACATTCTTCAACTCACTCTATGAGACAATTATCAGCATCACAACAAAACCAGACAAAGATAACTACAGACCAATAGCTCCCATAAATGTAGATGTAAAACAATCCTGAAAAATATTAGCTTACCAAATCCAAAACATATAAGAAAGGTTACATATGATGATAAAGTGAGATTTGTCCTAGGAATGCAAGGTTGGTTTAACATCCAAAAATAAATTAATATAACACATCATATTAATATAATGAAGTGAATAAACAATACAATCATTTTAATAGACTAGGAATATGCAATTAACAGAATGGAACATTCATTTCTGATCAAAATTCTTACAGAATTGGAACAGAAGAAAAGTTTTATCAACCTGATGACAATTGTGCCCTTTGTTATTTTGAAATCTACTTAAACTTTTCTGATGTGGTTATTCAATAAGTTGAAATAAAATTAACATAATGTAAGCTTTAACAAAGAAAGGTTGAAGCAGGTTAAAGTGCTACAGTGGTTCAGAAAAAAATGAAATTTATTTTTATTTTGAGTTATGTAAAGTTTTGTTTCTTAATAATGAGGAAGCCAGAAAGTTTAGACAGTAATCAACACTTTTAACCTTCTAAAATTAGAGGTTCCTTACAAGGGATCTTAGGTTGGGGAAAATGCCAAAGCATGACAACAAAAGAAATGGTCCCTAATCTCTCACCTTGTCCTCACATTACAGCCTTTTGACTTCAGGACCTATGCATCTCTCAGATGTTGTGTGGAGGAGTCAGTGAGGACATGGCTTTTTCAGTCCACAGCCAGGACAGAATTTCTTGCTTATTCTTTTTTTATTCTGCTTTTATTGTACCTAAAGAGTGTAATTAGTCTACTTAATTGATCTTTAACTGATGAGCATTGTTTTCTTGCAGCAACATGCACTCTCTTCATGTTGTTGGTTTATTGTGTGAGTTCATTAGGTGATTTAATCCTCAGAAGGTGAAAGACATTACTTATGAGTTATTAACACTGTGAGAGCCCTTCAGTGAATGTAAACAAATGAGCAAACGATTCCAGACAACTCCTTTTTATCAAATTAGGAAAAAACTAAGAAAATAATGAACATGCTGAAGCATAGAAAAATCGTATTTTTTACTCTTTTAAATCTCATATATAGACAACCTTTCAACTTTGAAAGTAAATAGGATGTTACTATTTTCATAGTGCAGTTTATGCCTCTATTGAAGTTAGTGTAGTTTATGCCTCTTTCTCCTACATCTGGGAATAAAAGTATCCATGTTACTGGCTGCAGAATATTCAGAATTCCCACCTTAGTTACTCTTTAGACTAACGGTTTCAAAATATTCTGTATACGTATAAAGAGGTTAACATATTTTGTCTTCATTAGCCATAACACCTTTAGTTATTATAGATTAGTTTAGTACATTAGTTCCACATTCCCAATGGGGAAATGATGATATAGAATGGAGACCAATAATATGGGTATGGGGTGAAACCCTGCTCAGTTGAGCCAGATAGGGGTTTCTTGGTAGCCAGAATGGAGTCTTGAGCCTTTAATATGTAGAAATACTAAGAAAATGTGAAAAGCACTGATTTTGGAGGTCACAAAAGTAATGAGAGAGAGAGTAGAAGAGACATTTTAAGCATCAAAGTACTTAACCCTGTAACCTGGAGGATACTCATGGTGGGGTGTAGAGCTCAGAGCCATTGGGTCTTTCATAGACCCCCAACCTAGAGGTTCCTCCTCCCTCCTTTGCATTCAAAGACAACCTTAGCCTCATCTCATTTCAACTCTAACTAGACCCCTGCTCTGTACAAGATCCAGATTGAGCAGTGGGGCTTGAAGTCAAGGCAGGCTGTTTTATTTCCTTTCTGGAGCTCATGGTCTGGTAAGGGAGATACCTCACTTCCAGGCTTTTCCACTTTACTAAGAACTTAACATTGGGTAGCTCACTTAACCTCTCTGAGTTTCAGTTTTCTCATCTGGAAAAGAATAATAATAGTGCCTACTTCACAGGTCTGTTAAGAGAATTCAGTGGGATAAAGCTGGTCTGGTAAAAGATGAAGTGAGTTATTATGGATAATTACAATGATGAAGCACTTAGCAAAATGCTTGGCACAAAGTAAGCACTCAGCAATTATGATCTGTTATAAGCAATTATTACTGACATACATGATGGTTGTAGCTTTTGTGAGACCTGAGATGACTACTTCAGATTACATTATGAATATTAGCATTAGCTATTGCAGAAAATTTCCCAAGGTTCTTTATTCCTCATTCCATTGTGGGCCATTCTGCTTCTGGTGACATAGGCTCACAGTGATTCTTATACTTTAGTATGTAACAGAATTACCTGACGAACATGTGAAAAATATACCTCCTGGCACATTGTCCAAAGATTCTGATTTAATAATTCTAGAAGTCACTTTCAAGAATCTGAATTTTAAACAGGTATCATGTGAGTACTGATGGAGACGATTTTTGGACTGCATTTTGAGATAGTCTGGCCTGGAAACTCTCCAGTTGTCTTTTGGGAATATGGTGATTTTTCTGGATTGTTTTTCCATGTCAATCCAAATTCCTCCCAAACCAACTGTCACACCCATGAGAAGAAAAGGCTGGGAAAGATTCCCATAAAGTCAGCCAGAATAGCGAGGAAGGCCTAATGGATACCAAGGGAAGATAAGATTTAAGGAGGGCAGAAGCAGGCCTTTTCCAATTAGGTCCATGGGGCTGCTTCTGGCACAGCAGGCACTCAAAGAGCAACAGTGCTTCTCACTCACTGAGTTGGAGAAGAGGCAGGGTGCAGCTGGAAATGAGTATTCAGGAGCATGATCCTTAACAGAGCTTAATGAACAAAAATATAGTAACACAAAATCTTGCTAATGCAGTCTAATTGGGGCCTGAATAATTTTTTTAATTAACTTTTTTCAATTAAAAATGATAGAATATTTGAAAGGCAATTTTATTATAGTCAAGGAGCTACAGCAACCCGAACCAGTCCAACAAAGTGTTGCCAAGTAGAGGGCCTCTGGGAGCAAGTGTAATGAATTGAGAATTATTTGTCATCAGGAATTTGTATGTAAATGGATTTGTATGTAAATGGATGCTCCATAAGTGCTTGAAAACAGTTTGCTCTTCTAAGGGGTATAAATATGCCCCTGGTAATCATGTTTGCATGATTTTACTCACAACCTCCCCCATCCTTCCATCAGCTAGACAGTCCAGCTTTTACTTCTGGTAGAATTATTTCAAGTTAATTTGCAAAGCTCTGGAAATTATAATTTCCACTTAGAGAATGAATATGTAGCAAATTTTTGTGAATAGAACCAAAGTAAGTCTGAACTGGAAGGGAGCTTAGAGATTATTAATCCTGAAATTCATTTTACATATGGAGAAATTAAGGCTCAGAGCAAGAATGTGACCTACTCAAGGATGTACAGAATTGGGGTAGAGTTAGATCTGGATCCCAGATCTAGCACACTCCAGAGCAGCCTGCCTTCTGCTGCACGGACCATACTGTCTCCTAATGAATGTCATTTACTATAACTTATACTGACAAGTAATGAATTTTTTCATTAGAATCCTGTTGTTTAACAATATCCTTTGTTTACTATCTAGATGTGAATTAATGAAACTCTCTATGAAGATAATAAGATTCACATTGGCTTAAGAAGCAAAATTCCAAATTGGTATTTAAATCGATAACATAAGGTTTATTAATGAGAGAAAACATTGCTATTACTTCAAAATGCAGGTGAAACATACAAAGAAACATTAACTCATGAAATGGATAAATGGCAAGAGATATAATTAGAGCTCTTGCCTTCAGCAAAATTGAGTCAGCAAGGTGTGTCTACATCAACCTCCACCTCACCTTGCCCATTTGTTCTTTCTGTGCTCTGTCCCATCTTCTGAAATACTTGAGAAACATTTGTTAAAGAATAAAATATGTAAATTGATGTCAAAATGTTCTGGCAATGTCTTTCTTACGCAAATAGGAGAAAACTCAAATGGGAAAAGGTTCTACAATTTTCAGTAACCACTGTTATTGCTATGGGTGAAAGCTAGATGGCCAGGCAATTTATTACATGAACCCTTTTGAGATTGAAAGGGGATGCTATTAATACTTACACTGGAACAACAGGCAGAAACTGCAACTGTCCCAGGCAAACAAAAACGTATCATAATTCATGAAAACAGAAAGAACACAGTGTTAAGGAAAGCAGAGTACAGCACTACATGACTCAGATATCCACAGAAGAATGGCTTATTTCACTTAGCATAATGTCCTCTAGATTTATCCATGTTGTTGCACATGACAGAATTTCCTTCTTTTTAAAAGTTGAGTGGGATTTTGCTGTGTATACACTCTACGCTCATTGCAGCATTATTCACAATAGCCAAGATATGGAAATAAGCTAAATGCCCATAATGAATGAATGGATAAAAATATTGCATATATGAACAAAAAGAAGGCATAGAAAGACAAATACCATATATTCTCCTTTATATATGGAATCTAAAATATCAAACTCATATAGATAGAGTAGAATGGAAGTTATCAGAAGATATTGGGGGTAGTGGACAGGGAAAGGAGTGATGTTAGTCAAAGGTGAGAAACACTTTCTATTAGATAGCAGGAATAAGTTCTAATGATCTATTGCATATCATAGTTATTGTAGTTAATAATAATGTCTTATATATTTCAAAATTGCTATAAGAATAGATTCCAAATGTTCTCTCCACAAATAAATAATAGGTATGCAAGGTGATGAATATCTTAATTAGCTTGATTTAATTATTCCACAATGTATAAATGTATCATAACATTATACCTCTTAAATATACAAAATTAATATTTGTCAATTTAAAAACTAAAATTTTTAAGGAAGGCCTGAGAGGGACCCTTCTCCTCTTTTGTGAGGAGGCAGCTAGAAAGCACCATCTCTGAACTAGATGTTGGACCCTCACCAGAGATTGAATCAGCCAGCACCTTGATCTTGGACTTCACAGCTACTAGAACCATGAGAATCAACTTCTGTTGTTTAAAAGAAGCCCAGTGTAAGATATTTTGTTATAAAAGCCTAAGTCTAGTGGACTAAGACAAAGTTAATTGGCTTTAACTACAAAACTTGTTGTCATCTCTATGACTACCACTATCCCTTCCAGAATGGCTGTAAAGCCTCTTAACTGGTATTCCTGCTTCTGTTCTTCTCCCTGCAGTCTCCTATCCACAAAGAATTCAACCCAATATTTTAAAATTGTAAATAATATTTTTCACTCCTCTGTTTAAAACACTGGCCTTTAAAACCATTGCATTTATAATTAAATGTATACAGCATATCATAGCCCTACATAATTTTTTTTTTTTGAGACAGAATCTCGCCCTGTAGCCCAGGCTGGAGTGCAGTGGCATGATCTCAGCTCACTGCAAGCTCCGCCTCCCAGGTTCACGCCATTCTCTTGCCTCAGCCTCCCAAGTAGCTGGGACTACAGGTGCCCACCACCACGCCTGGCTAATTTTTTGTATTTTTAGTAGAGATGGGGTTTCACCGTGTTAGCCAGGATGATCTCGATCTCCTGACCTCGTGATCCACCCGCCTTGGCCTCCCAAAGTGCTGGAATTGCAGGCGTGAGACACCGCGCCCGGCCCTCTACATAATTTGACCTTTGCCTACCTCTGCTCACTCATCTTATCCCACTTTCTCCCTAACTTACAATATTCCTGTCACAAATGCTTCTTGTTTTCCCTCAAATGCAAGAAGTTCATTCTTGACTTGTGACCTTTTCAGTTTCTGTTCCCTCTGTCTAGACTGCTCTTCACCAACATCTTTGCTTGGATGGTTCTTTGTTTTTGCAAATGTCATTTACGTGGAGTTACATCCTGTAACCATCTATAGCAGTGTTCAACTCTCTATCTTATTACCTTTTTAAATTTTATTCTTGACATTTGTAACCACCCAAAATTTTTCTAGACAGTCATTCCTTGATATCCATGGGAGATTGGTTTCAGGATATCCTGCAGATACTATAATCCATGAATGCTCAAGTTTCTGAAATAAAATGGTGTAGTACTTGCACACAACCTGTGCACATTCTCCAGTAGTTTCAACTACTCTAATCATCTCTAGATTACTTATAATAACTAATACAAAGTAAATGCTATGTATATAGTTGAGGGCATAATGACAGGAAAAAAAGCCTATACACATTCACTACAGTTGCAATTTTTTCAAATATTTTTTATCTGTATTTGATTGAAGCCGTGGATGTGAAACTCAGATATGGAGAGCTGACTTGTACCGCATTTCCTTTGTTGCCATGTTAAAATGAAAGTTTTTTGTGAGCAGGCACTTTGTTCCATTTTCTGCTGTATCGCTAGTACTGGAACAGTGCTAAGCACATAGTAGTCACTCAAAAAATAGTACTGAATGCATGAATATAGATAAGCCATTATCTTTTGAATAACTCAGGGAAACATAAACCCATTGCTAATATTAGGTAGGGGGAAATTGAATATCATTTACTATTCAAACCCAAAACATCACTGATTATGTCAAAATGTACAATTTACAACACTGACAATGACTTAATGGAAACCTTAAGCCAAAACTGTGACATCCAAAAACTTTAATTGCAACAACAATCTCTTAACCTACAAACTAAGTCTACTTCACTTTTGGATCACTGAAATCTGTTTAATGTCCTGATGTTTATGTTTTGAAAATCATCTCTCTATAAAAACATATTATTAAATATATTGTTTAAAGAAATTGGAGTGAATGAAAATGGATAATTACCTAACAACTCCTGACCATCAAATGCAGAACTGTGTATCCCTATTCTGGTCTAGTCATTTAAAATCAAAGGCTATTGGCAGAGGAAGTCCAGTCTAAAGTCGTATTCTTTGCTGCCAATATTAGTTTTCTGGGACTTTACTGGATTTTCCTCATCATGTTGATTTACTTTGCAGAGGTAAAAGTTTAAGTTGGACCACTTTATCCTGTTACATATTACTAACGATGTGCTCAAATGGTGACTTAGACTTAGCATTTGTTTGACATGGCCAAAAGGGTTAGTTATTTTAACTGGCAAATAGCAAACTATGTACATCTGTCCAGGCAGGATCTAGCAGCTGTCATAAAGGAAGCAAATGACTGCTACTTCTAGCTATTTTCTTATTTTATATAGCAAGAATCTCCTGGAGTGAGCTTCCCCACATTACTCTAGAATATGTGACGGCTGCAGCTTGTTGACCTAACTGGTCAAGCCAAGAATTTGTGTTTGGAGTGACTTGGTTTCTCAAGGGCTGAGTTTAATCCCAGAGGTTTCTAGGACCAAGGCCATTTATTATTGACATTAAGGGGTTTACATTTTCTCTCATTCTCTCTTCCCCTCTATTTCTCTACTTCCTCCTCTTGCTTTTTAAAAATATAATGTCTTTCTTTTTGAGACCAGGTCTCATTCTGTCACCCAGGCTGCAGTGTATTGGTGTGGTTATGGCTCATTGCAACCTTGACCTCCAGGCTCAAGGCAATTCTCCTACCACAGCCTCCCTAGTAGCTGGGATCACAGGTGCACAGCATCATACCAAGCTATTTTTTTTTTTTTTAGTAGATATGAGGTCTCACTATGTTGCCCAGCCTGCTGTCAAACTTCTGGGTTCCAGCAACCCTCCCACCTGGGCCTCTGATAGTGTTGAGATTACAGGCATGAGCCACCATGCCCAACCTAAAATGATGTATTTTACTCCTTTTTTATTTACTTGTTTCTTTCTTTTTACCCTAACCTTTGTAAGAAAAAATATTTACTTTTTGGCCCCTGTATTGAAACTATTCCTTAGGGCATTGGTGGTCTAAATATAATCAGTATTTTTTTTTCTGAGCAATTACTGTGTGCCCAGTAATGTTGAACAGCAGGATGTCATTTTTGGATTGTGCTTCTCAGACTTCAGAAAGATTCCATGATATTGTGTCAGAACCATCTTGGAAGTAGGTTGTAGGATTCAGTAGAGGAGTTCAGTAGAAGGAGGAAAAATATGGCTAAGTGGATGGAATCTGTGTCATCAACTCTGTTGAATAAGGGCAGACCTATTTTTACCTCTTTTATTCATTGACATCCTGTGTTAGATAGTTCTTTAAAAAAAAGGTCCACCACTAAGGAAATGGTTGAAAATTACTGGTATTGTGGAAAGAGCAAGCAAACATGGTCATTTGTTTAAACCTTAGCTAACATTTTATTTTGAAAGATCTGTGGTTTAGATAGCCTATATACATATATTTGGGTGAGCCTATTTAAATTCTCTAAGCCACAGAATCCTCATTCCTAAACGAAAGAAAATGTTTATCTTACAGATTTTCTCCTGGATTAAATGAAATAAGAAAACATAGGCCAGGGACGGTGGCTCATGCCTGTAATCCCAGCACTTTGGGAGGCCCAGGGGGGTGAATTACGAGGTCAAGAGTTCAAGACCAGCCTGGCCAACATGGTGAAACCCCATCTCCACTAAAAATACAAAAATTAGCTGGGCGTGGTGGCACGTGTCTGTAATCCCAGCTACTCGGGAGGCTGAGGCAGAAGAATAGCTTGAAACCAGGAGGCGGAGGTGGCAGTGAGCTAAGATCACACCACTGCACTTTAGCGTGGGAGACAAAGCAAGATTCCTTCTCAAAAAAAAAAAAAAAATATATATTATATATAAATTAAAGCACTTATAACAGTATCTGGCAGGCACTATGCAGTCAATGAATATTAGTTTGCAAAGTGCTATGATGGATAGAGAAAAACAGTAAGTAAATATTCTAATTCACAGAATGTTTATATTCTAGCTAGGATGAACTGATTAATATACTTGAGACTACTAAAATATAGTTTATTATTGTATGTGGTTTTAGATAAGAAAAATGTAAATTCTGAAGAGATAGGGCTGCAAGAATATTTTGGAGATATATTTTTGCTTAAGTTGCTTATCAGATCTCAGAGCTTTTGGACATAGACTATGGGGTTTCCTAGGTATACAATTATATCATCTGCAAACATTGATAGTTTGACTCACTCTATTCCTATTTGGATGCATTTCATTTTTGTCTCTTGCCAGATTTCTCTGGCTAGGTCTTCCACTAGTATCTTGAATAGGAATGATATGAGTGGGCAACCTTGGCTTGTTCTGGTTCTCAATAGACATGTTTCTAACTTTTGTCCATTTAATATAATCTTTGTTGTAGGTTTTTCCTAGATGGCTGTTATTATTTTGAGATATGTTTCTTCAATGACTGCATAGTTTGTTGAAGGTTTTCAACAAAAAGGGATGCTGAACTTTATTTAGATAATTTTCAGTATATATTGAGAACATCAATGGGGTTTTTGTTTTTAGTTCTGTTTATGTGATAATCACATTTATTGATTTGCATATATTAAACCAACCTTGCATTCCAGGGATAAAGCCTACTTGATTGTGGTGGTTTAGCTTTTTGAGGTGCTATTGGATTTTGTTTGCTGATATTTTATTGAGGATTTTTCATTTTTGTTCATCAAGGATATTGGCCTCAAGTTTTCCTTTTAGTTGTATCTTTGCCAGGTTTTGGTGTCAGGATGATGCTGGCCTCATAGAATGAATTAGGGTGTATTCCCTCCTCCTCAGTGTTTTGGAATACTTTCAGTAGTAATGGTGCCAGCTCTTCTTTATGCATTTGGTGAAATTCAGCTGTGAATTCATCTGGACCTGGGCCTTTTTGGTTGGTAGGTTTTCTATTACTGATTCAATTTCAGAACTCCTTATTGGTCTGTTCAGGTTTTGAATTTCTTCCTGGTTTAGTCTTGGGAGGAGGTATATTTCCAGAAATTTATCCTTTATTTTAGGTTTTCTATTTTGTGTGCATGTAAATATTCGGATTAGTCTCTGCTGGTTTTTTGTCTTTCTATGGGATTGGTGGTAATGTCCACTTTTTCATTTCTGATTTTGTCTGTTTGGATCTTCTCTTTTTTCTTTAGCAGCCTAGCTAGTGGTTCATCTATTGTATTTATTCTTTCAAAAAACCAACTTCTGGTTTTGATGTATTTTGGAATTTTTTTTTTTTTTTTTGCATCTCACTTTTATTCAATTCAGCTCTGATTTTGGCTATTTATTGTCTCTGCTAGCTTTGGGGTTAGTTTGCTGTTTATCTATATCCTCAAGGTATAATATTAAGTGAAGTGGAGATCATTCTAACTTTTTGATCTGGGCATTTAGCACTATAAACTTACCTCTTAGCATGGCTTTAGCTATGTCCCAGTGATTCTGGAATGTCATGTTTTTATTTTCATTAATTTCCTAGTTTTTTGATTTCTGCTATAATTTTATTGTTTACCAGAAGTAATTCAGGAGAAAGTTGTTTAACTTCTATGTAATTGTGTAATTTTCAGCAGTCTTCTTAGTACCATTTTCTATTTTTATTGCACCGTGGTATGAGAGACTTGTTGGTATGATTTCAGTTGTTTTGCATTTGTTGAGGATGTTTTATGCCTGATTGTGTGTTGCTTTTAGAATATGTACCATGTGCCATTGAGAAGAATGCACATTTTTTTATTTTGAGTGAAGATTTCCATAGATGTCTATTAGGTCCATTTGGTCCAGTGTTTAGTTCAAGTCCTGAATATCTTCATTAATTTTCTGACTTGATAACCTGTTTAATGCTATCAGTGAGGTGTTGAAGTCTCCCACCATAATTGTTGGGAGTCTAACTCTCTAAATAACTCTAAGAACTTGCTTTTTGAATCTGGGTTCTCCTGTGTTTGGGTGCATATATATTTAGTACAATTAGGTCTTCTTGTTGAATTGAACCTGTTACCATTATGTAATGTCCTTCTTTGCCTTTTTTGATCTTTGTTGTTTTAAAGTCTCTTTTATGTGAAATTAGAATTGCAACCCTGATTTTTTTTCTGTTTTCTGTTTTCTTGGTTCATTTTTCTCCATCCCTTTACTTTCGAGACTATCACTGTCATTGCATGTGAAATGGGTCTCTTCAGGACAGCATACAGTTGAGTCTTCATTCTTCATCCAACTTGGCACTCTGTGACTTTTAGGTGGGGCAATTAGCATGTTTAAATTCAAGGTAAATGTTCATATGTGCAGATTAGGTCTTGTAATCATATAGTTAGCTTATTGTTTTGCAGAACTGATTGTTTAATTGATTTATAGTGTCAATGGCTTATATACGTAAGTGTAAGTGTTTTTTTCCAGTGGCTGGAAACAGTCATTCCTTTCAATGTTTAGCACTCCCTTAAGGACTTCTTGTAAGTTGGGTCTGGTGGTAACAAATTCCGTTAGCATTTACTTGTCTGAAAATGACTTTGTTTCTCCTTCACTTTCAATGCTTAGTTTTGCTGGGTATGAGATTCTTGGCTAAAAACCCTTTTCTTTAAGAATTCTAAATATAGGCCCTTAATCTATTTTGGCTTGTAGTGTTTCTGCTGAAGCATCCTTTTGTAGTTGAGCTCCCTCTTCTGTCTAGCTACCTTTGATATATTTTTTTTATGTTAACCTTGGAGAATCTGATGACTATACGTCTTGGGGATGGTCGTCTGGTATAGTATCTTGCAGGAATTCTCTGTATTTCCTGCATTTGAATGTTGTTCTCTCTATTGAGGGTGGGGTAATTTTAGTGGACAATATTCTCAAATATGTAGAGGATACAAACAAATGGAAGAACATTCCATGCTCATGGGTTGGAAGAATCAATATCATGAAAATGGCCATACTGCCCAAGGTAATTTATAGATTCAATGCCATTCCCATCAAGCTACTAATGACTTTCTTCACAGAATTTGAAAAAACTACTTTAAAGTTCATATGGAACCAAAAAAGAGCCCGCATCACCAAGTCAATCCTAAGCCAAAAGAACAAAGCTGGAGGCATCACACTACCTGACTTCAAACTATACTACAAGGCTACAGTAACCAAAACAGCATGGTACTGGTACCACAACAGAGACATAAATCAATGGAACAGAACAGAGCCCTCAGAAATGATGCCGCATAGCTACAACTATCTGATCTTTGACAAACCTGACAAAAACAAGAAATGGGGAAAGGATTCCCTATTTAATAAATGGTGCTGGGAAAAATGGCTAGCCATATGTAGAAAGCTGCAACTGGATCCCTTCCTTACACCTTATACAAAAATTAATTCAAGATGGATTAAAGACTTAAATGTTAGACCTAAAACCATTACAATCCTACAAGAAAACCTAGGCAATACCATTCAGGACATAGGCGTGGGCAAGGACTTCCCATCTAAAACACCAAAAGCAATGGCAACAAAAGCCAAAATTGACAAAAGGGATCTAGTCAAACTAAAGAGCTTCTGCGGCCGGGCGCGGTGGCTCACGCTTGTAATCCCAGCACTTTGGGAGGCCGAGGCGGGCGGATCACGAGGTCAGGAGATCGAGACCACGGTGAAACCCCGTCGCTACTAAGAATACAAAAAATTAGCTGGGCGTGGTGGCAGGCGCCTGTAGTCCCAGCTACTCGGAGAGGCTGAGGCAGGAGAATGGCGTGAACCCAGGAGGCGGAGCTTGCAGTGAGCTGAGATTGCGCCACTGCACTCCAGCCTGGGCGACAGAGCGAGACTCCGTCTCAAAAAAAAAAAAAAAAAAAAAGAGCTCCTGCACAGCAAAAGAAACTAGCATCAGAGTGAACAGGCAACCTACACAATGGGAGAAAATTTTTGCAACCTACTCATCTGACAAAGGGCTAATATCCAGAATCTACAATGAACTCAAACAAATTTACAAGAAAAAAAAAAACCCCATCAAAAAGTGGGTGAAGGACATGAACAGACACTTCTCAAAAGAAGACATTTATGCAGCCAAAAAACATATGAAAAAATCCTCATCATCACTGGCCATCAGAGAAATGCAAATCAAAACCACAATGGGATACCATCTCACACCAGTTAGAATGGCCATCATTAAAAAGTCAGGAAACAACAGGTGCTGGAGAGGATGTGGAGAAATAGGAACACATTTACACTGTTGGTGGGACTGTAAACTAGTTCAACCATTGTGGAATTAGGTGTGGCGATTCCTCAGGGATCTAGAACTAGAAATACCATTTGACCCAGCCATCCCACTACTGGGTATATACCCAAAGGACTATAAATCATGCTGCTATAAAGACACATGCACACGTATGTTTACTGAGGCACTATTCACACTAGCAAAGACTTGGAACCAACCCAAATGTCCAACGATAGACTGCATTAAGAAAACGTGGCACATATACACCATGGAATACTATGCAGCCATAAAAAATGATGAGTTCATGTCCTTTGTAGGGACATGGATGAAACTGGAAATCATCATTCTCAGTAAACTATCGCAAGGACGAAAAACCAAACACTGCATGTTCTCACTCATATGTGGGAATTGAACAATGAGAACTCATGGACACTGGAAGGGGAACATCACAGTCCAGGGACTGTTGTGGAGTGGGGAGAAGGGGGAGGGACAGCATTAGGAGATATACCTAATGCTAAATGACGAGTCAATGGGTGCAGCACACCAACATGGCACATGTATACGTATGTAACAAACCTGCACATTGTGCACATGTACCCTAAAACTTAAAGTATAATAATAATAAAATTAAAAAAAAAAGATTGATGTAGTGGGTGGGGAAGAACATTCTTAAGATACTCCATATCCTCCAAACTCGGATTGACTGGGGAACAATTTGAATGAGTCACCCTGCTGGATATAAAATAGTGTCTCTCATTCTATGCTGGTCTATTATCTTTGGTCAACCTTTTATGTCTTCTCTCTGTTTTTCCTTGGATTGAGTCTTCCTTTTCTCACAGTAGATTCTGTAATCCCTCATGAGAGTAGACTCAGGGTCAGTGTGTCTCATAGACCTTCCATTGAGGCATACCTGAATCCTAAATTAAACACCATGAGTTTCTCAAGCTGAGAACTTTATCACATATCGAGAAGAAATGAAAAACTTCTACATTATTTATTTAAATTGTTTCATTCCACTTCTAATGTTTCATTCCACTTATAATACATTTAAAATGTTTAATTCCACTTATAATAGTGCTTTGTGATTTTCAGAGAACATAGCATCACTCTTATTCAAAATATAAATAAAAGTTAAAATTTTTATTTTTACTTAATGTAGCCTTCAATGGTTAGATATGAACCTCTAGAGAGCTACATGTGGCTCCAGGGTCAAATATTGCTACTCTCAGGCTTGAGAATTATGACTCCAATTCTCTATATTGACCTTAGAAAAGCAAAACTGTTATGCTCATTCCACTATAAAGGAATGCCCAGGGCTCATCCGTATTTTCTTCTTAATAATCCTTGAATCACACCTTAGTCATACTACTGTCTAGCATTTGAATGGACTTACTTCTCCAAGCAGTTTTAGCAGAAAACTTCCTGCCCTGAGAAAGTCAGTATTGGGTGTTCTTTGATAGCTTGGTTATTTTCCCTGACTTATTTATTTCAGAATATCCATACCTTGGGCATATCTGTTGCCACTGAAGCAGAGATCCTTTTATTTTCTGTGAGCATTAGACTTTTTGTGTTTAAATTTTTATTAAAAATAATTGTACAATAGTAGAGATAATAGTATAATGATTCCTTCTTAATGTACTCATCACATAACTTGAATAATTATTAACATTCTAATGTTTTGTTTTATTAGGGTTGGACTTTTTTTAAAAAATCAAATACTTATATGAAATATTTTGCTTTAAATAATATCCTGTAATATAATTTAATTCTCAGGTATTATTATCCTTATTTCTGAGCAAAAACAGCAAAAGTTTAAGTGACTTGCACAAGGTTGAAGCATTATAGCAAAGATGAGATTAGACCTCTAGACCCTTGATCCCCTTTCTCATTTTCCTTCACTTGTTTATTTAAAATAAAGTTACTTTTCTCCTCAAACAAAAGAGAGCTGATTTCATCTTCAGAGTGTTATGCAAAATCTCATCACTTTTTGAAGAAAAGTAATTTAATCTTTCACATACAAAATCTTCGTTTTTTTGCAGTAGCATCCTTTATGCCCAACATTTCAAGGAGTAAAATTGACTTTCTTTGTGCAGTCCCTGTTTGATCAGTAAAATTTGTCACCAGCCTATGACTATGTTTTCTGTTTATGTGACTATCTAGAGCACCATCTGACAAACTTCAGCTTTAGCAATTCAATGCACAAATATCGCCTTCCTGGGGTTGTTTCAGATCTTCCAGTGTCTGTTTGAGCTGGTCTCCAAAGACTTTTGAAGATTGGTTTGAATTCCTGGCTCCTGGTTGGACTGTCTTTCTTTGCCTGCTTTAGACTGACCTCTGTACACATATTGTACTTGGCAAGTTTTCTGGTTTACCGCTTGGACTGCTCTTTCAGACTTTTCACAATGAACTTCACCTCACAATCTTGATTAATAACTGTAGTTCTCTCAGCTCAGACTCTGGCATGTGGCAGCTTTACCTCATTGGTTTAGACTATAGTAAATTACAGGGTTTGATTATGCTGAAAAAACATAGTGGAGAAGAAAATTTCCGAAGATATTGCTGTTTTACTGACTCCTAACCCCTGCATCTCTCTACTCTCAATAACATGAGTTACTTGGTCCGTGGACTCAACCGTGGTCCCAATCCCTAATACCAACAATGGGCTGAGATAGGAGGGAACTATAAAGCTTCAGCAGGGATCAAATCCCTTTGCCGTTTATCTGGTGCCAATTTTATGCCCTAGTTTGGCTAGCACTTTTGCCTTCATTTTCTATGTGATAATTTTTACTTTAGTGCCCCTGCCCTTTTAGACTTTAAAGAAGTCAGCTCACTTCATTGAAAGTCTTGTCCTTGTGACAAGACTACCTGGGACTCTGCCTAGATGCTGCCAGGGTTTACTCAAACCAGTTACCTGCTTGGACTTGAGAGTTTCACAGCCAGTTAGATTTCCTATCTCTGCTCTGCTTGCTTTATTATCTAGATATAACTAATAATAATGAATAATAATGGATTACATGAATTGAGTGCTAACCATGTGCCAAAGCTTAGCCTATAAGCTTTCAAAGTATTAAATTACTTATGCCTCACATCAGGCCTGAGGTAAATAATGTTATTTTGCCTAAACTTCCTGGCATCTGTTACCATATTCTTGATATAAAATCAGCTTCTAGACTAGATTTTCTTAGCCCTTGTAGCTGAGTCTATCTCCTTTGTCCCAATCCTTTAATCATCATGCACCCCACTAGTGGTTGTTCCAGTTTCATGTCTTTGCTCCTTTCAGACTGTCCAAAATTACTCATATAATAAGATCATGGATATCCATGCTGTGGCATATGACAATGATCCATGTGTGGTCTTTCTAGGATGAAAAATTAGCTAAAGATTTGGGATTTCTAGTTAGATAAATTGACATTCAAATTCTGGCTCTAGTGCTTTTAGTTGTGTGATCCTGTGCTCAGTTTTTCTACTGTAAATGAAATTTGCAAGAATAATTATTTTCATAAGGCTATAATGATAATTAAAATAATTTTATATGTGAAGTACTTAACAACATAGTCTTGGCACATAATGATAACTCAAAATGATGGATAACACTAATGTCTTTTGCTTCCTTTTCAGTGTTTTATTGAACATTGGACTCCATTGGATTATGTTCTGTCTTTAGTATCCGTGGTCTAACAATTGATGCTATCTTCAGAAAAAGAATAATTATTTAGAAACAGAAAATAAATGTTGTTTTCACTTGTGAATTTCCTTTCTGTAACAAAGAAAGGATTCTCTGAACAATAACCCTAATATTCACATATCAGGAATAATGCATTTAGGAAAAAAACTGTTCATTTAAAGTGAATATTTAAGATGCTGATACCTTTTGGAGAAAATAAGAACATGAGGATGATTAAAATAGAGTTTAGGATCAATTAGTAGAATGTACAACTTGCCTAAGGGTTACTGCCAAAGGAAAATAGCTTTTAAATTAAAATTGAATTTGGCAATAATTAACATTAGTAACTAAAAATGAGAACATATTTAAGAAAGTAATCAAAAAGAGACCCAAAAGTCCATGCCTGTTTATTATGTACTTTCATTTTCCTGGTCTCGTTCAATATCTTTAGAGTACCAATGGAATATTTATTTGTTTTTGGTAGTTTCCATATTTCTTAATTCCTGATTGTTCTCAATTAATGAACACATTTATACTAAGATCTTCTGTATGTGAAAGTCATTCAATAAGTATCAGAAGAGACATTAAAAAGCAAGAGAAAGTCTCTGATCTCAAGGACCTTAATGTCTAGACTTAGAGAAGATGTAAAAACATGTGAAAAGCTAAAAAAAATGTACAAAGGAACAAAAATCTAGAAAAAGGTGAGTTGCTACAAGACAATGTGATTAGTTGTCTTTATCACAATGACTGGTGAAGGCAATAGGTTCTAGAAAAGTTCAGAGGGCAACTCATGCACTTAGGCTAAAGTGGCTTGGGAAAGTCTTTCTCGGGGTAGACAGGATCGAAGCTATTTTTGAAGGATAAGTATAATTTGGGCTCTCTCAAACATTTTTAATCTATTTAAATAATTACCTATTCTGGTTTTCTTATTAATGTCCTAAGAGTCGCTCAAAGTTTCAAGAGAGCAGAGAAGGATCAAGGGGTTAGAGAATGGGAGCTGTAGGTCTCATAGCCTCCAGTTTCTGACTAAACTTACTAAACATCTGTTAGGAATTTTGTAGTATTAGTCCCACACCTCCCTTGTCCACCGTCTCAGAATTGCCCTGGGAATTACCACCTATAAAGCATAGTTTTATTTGTCAATTTCCATAAAAAATGTTTAGGGAAATGGTTGAAATTTACTCATGCCTCAGTCCTCCTGATTGGAAAATGGTCAGCTATCCTAGTCCACAGGAATGTTGGTTCACAAAGAGAGCTGGATACTGTAAAATGTGTATAATGGACTACACATGCTCATTTGTTATTTTCATCATTGCTGACAGTACACAGCTTGCTACTGCTCTTGCATTTTTCATCCATTCATTTTGAGATGCCTAAGCCAGATGCAAATCGTTCCCTTCTTCTCTTCCCTGGGCTCCAGATGCTGTTTACAAGACAGAAAAATGTGTGGTAGGCTCTTTATAACAAGACAGCACTTGCATTTGAATAGTTACATTATGAAAACTCAAGCTTTTCATGTATCGCTTATCAGTTGTTTACTAGGCTATGAACCCTTGGAGGTGAAAACGCCTCTGTTTGGGAAAAGCTGCCATGGACCTATTCATTATTGCTTTATACTAAGAACAAATTAAAATGCCAGCTATCTCTGGACTGAACCCTGGCAAATGTACACTTTTTGCTCCTGTATGTCTCTTCTTTGGCATCTGAAAATAAAACCAGTTAGTTGAAACAGTGCTTGTTATGGTAAATTAAACTTCTTGAGAGCTTTGAGAATTGAGAGCTTTAAGTTGCATTTGAAATTCAGAGTGGATTACGTAGTTCTTTAAATAACTCAAAATTATACCAGGTCAGCCCACTTTGTGAGAGCACTCTCAGGCATAAGTGTGATTTCAAATTCCCCATAAAGTGTAAATGAGGATCTGATTTCACATAAATGACACATTTGCCTCAATAGAAAAATTAATTTTATGTCCTGTAAGAAGCTGATTAATGATGCTGTCACCTTATATTCTAGCAAAATTCAACATTGCATAAAATAATATTTAATTGAACATCTCAGTTTTCATGAGACTTTTCATGAAATTAGCTGACATGAGATACTAATGTGTCATTGTCTTATAGGTTACCTTCATTGTAATATAAGGAGAACATTGTAGAGTGCCTTTTAATTAAAACAATTGATGTTGATATTTTTATAATCATTAAAATAGATGAAAAAGAAAAATCTACAAATTGTGTGTGTGTGTGTGTGTATTCTGACAACTAATGAAGAATTAATTGCTCTGACGTAAATAATTTTAATAATAAAAATTGTTGTTAGGCCATAATTTAAGAAGTTTTTGCTCTGAATCCAATAATGAAGAAAATATTTTGTGACTTAATGAAAGGCTGTCTTTGTTACAAGTAAAGATGACCAATTATGAATCGGAACCATAGTATCTTGGTTGAAATAAAATCATAACTCTACAAGTAATATGATGTTATTATTTTCCACAAGATGTTAAAGTTGTTAACATATTTTTGTATGTTTACTATTTAACAATTTTGCTAAAAATACTTTGTGTGTAAGAACAGAATAAAAGTACATTTATTGAACGTGAACTGAAAATATTGAAGGGCATATGCCAAAAAATATAAGTAAAGTTTATTCCATGAGAAGTAACCAGAAAAAGCATTACTTTAAAAAGATTTTTATATCTGTCAGTCTTAAATCCTACTCACCTGTTGAGAAGTGTTCAGGCATTCTCACTTTTGCAACTCATCAATGATACATTTTTTTCTTGAATTCAAGAGTTTCTTTCCCTTTGGTTCTGTATATGAAGGAATAGTTGTTATATTGGCAACGTTACAACTATTTCCTAAGCAGAACAGCATAATTTTATTAATATTGTCTTTTTGCGGTAATGTAACATTTACAGGAGCCCACAAGCCACCGAAGGCCAAGAGCTCTATCTCTTTCTAAATTAGAAATATACTGAAAATCCTCCTTCGTAAGTCTTGTTATTCCTGCTTTTGCACTGCTTGGTCAACTTTGCTTTACATGTGATACCCGATAAAACCATTCCTTTACCCTTTTTTTATAGCTTGTATGCTAATCAAGTTATTATAGGAAAATAAATCAGTCAACTGATGACCAGAACTACTTTTCATCAGATGGAGGTCAACCATTTTTGGATACCAAATACCCCTATTGTTAAAAGTCCAATACCCACTTGCTATTGAAAAAAAATCTGCTGAGGTGAAGGAATGGGAAATAATTTACTGACAGCTTGTTCTTAGATAAGCTCAGAATGGAATCCTGGTTGCTTGACTCATAGTTAAAAGTATCATCTCTCCTTACTTGTGGCACCTGAAAATAACCCTATTAAAAATAGGGGGTGGGCACCATGGCTCGTGTGTGTAATCCCAGCACTTTTGGAGGCCAAGGGAGGAGGCTTGAAACCAGGAGTTCCAGACCAGCCTGGGCAGCAAAGCAAGACCCCGTCTGTATCAAACATTTAACAAATTAGCCAGGCATGGTAGTGCACCTGTAATCCTAGCTACTTGGAAGGTTGAGGCAGGAGGATCACTTGATTCCAGGAGTTTGAGGCTCCAGTGACATATGATCGAATCACTGCATTCCAGCCTTTAATTCCTTGACCCCATCTTAAAAAGAAATAGGTGCTGGCATGTAAATATTGTTAAATAAAACTGCTTTTTGTTTTCTAAAAATATAAAAATTAAAATTAAGACCTGTCTACAGGATGCAAGTTGAAAGCGCCCCCATCTCACACCAGTCAGAATGGCTACTATTAAATAGTCAAAAAATAACAGATGCTGACAGTTGCAGAGAAAAAGGAATGTTTATACCCTGCTGGTGGGAGTGTAAATTAGTTCAACTATTTTGGAAATCACTGGGGTGATTCCTCAAAGACTTAAAAACAGAAATGCCATCCTACTACTGGATATATACCCAAATGAATATGAATTCTTCTCCTGTAAAGACGCATGCATGCAAATGTTCATTGCAGCACTATTCACAATAGCAAAGACATGGAATCAACCTAAATGTCCGTCAATAGTAGACTGGATAAAGAAATGTGGTACATGTACAACATGGTATACTATGCAGGCATAGAAAAGAATAAGATTACATCCTTTGCAGGAACATGGATGGAACTAAAGACCATTATTCTTAGCAAACTATGTGATGATGAAAATAAATTTAAAAAAAACATGGGTAAACTCCACACTGATTATTTCGGTCAAGAATCATCAATGGATAAAAATTAGTGGGAAAATCTATTATAAAAACAGGTAAATTGCATGGGCTCAAAGTATCTTTCTATGAAATGTTAATTACAAGAGGAAAAATAGTAACTTTGCACTGCAAAAACCCAGTAGGTACCAGTTTAACTAAATTATCAAGGTTAGTTTCACCATTAACAAGACATACCAATATCATAGGCCTCTTACTATGATGTGTTAAGAGGGGGACAGACATTGTTTCCGTGATGTTTTTGCCACAAAATTTATAATCTAAATTTTATCTTTAAGAAATATTAGACAAAAGAAAAATGAGAAGAATTCCACAAAATAACTAGCTTTTACTCTTCAAATGCATCGTCCTAAAATAAAAAGAAACAATGAGAAACGATTTCAGATTTAGGGAGACTAAAGAGACAGGACAATTAATGCAATGTTTAATCAAAGATTAGGTCCTGGATCAGAAAAAGGAAATTAGTGGGACAACTGGCAAAATTAAACAGGTCTGGAGATTAAAGTAATGTATCAGTGTTAATTTCTTGATTGTGTTAATTGTAATTTGGTTCTGTAATATGTTAACCTTTGAGGAATATGGGGCAAAGGTATACAAAATCACTTTGGACTACTTTTGCAAGTTTTGTGAGTCTTGAATAATTTCAAAAGCAAAAGCCAAAAAATAAAAGCAAAAATAAGTCCTATTTCATTAAACCTTCATTTGTACAGTCAGGACAAGTAATAAAGTTGTTTTCTAAAGGATTCAGAGCCCAAACCTCCTTAAAGACCTTATCCTTCTGGTATCTCCACTTCTATTGTTCAGATATTTGCTAATGTTTAAAATAACCCCTCACCCCCTCCTCACTGCCATGAAAAACCTTTTCCTCAAGGGAAAATATGACACCTATTTCCCAAAATTGCCCTAGACATAATACGTTCCTATACTTAGTATTTCAGGAAACAAAACCAAAATATGCCTAAACACTCATGGGACAAGTTTATATAAGATGTGATTGTCCAAATCATATTGTCTCTCTCCACCCCAAATATGTTTTGTTTTCTTTTTTTTCTTCAACTTTTAACTTCAGGGATACATGTATGTGCAGGATGTGCAGGTTTGTTACATAGGTAAATGTGTGCCATGGTGTTTGTTTTGTTCCCCCATATGTCCATGTGTTCTCATCATTCAACTCCCACTTATAAGTAAGAACATGTGGTGTTTGGTTTTCTGTTCCTGCATTAGTTTGCTGAGGATATTGGCTTCCAACTCCATTCATATCCTTGCAGATTACATGATCTTGTTCTTTTATGGCTGCATAGTATTCCATGGTGTACTACACTTTCTTTATCCAGTCTATCATTGATGGGCATTTATGTTGATTCCATGTCTTTGCTATTGTGAATAGTACTGTAGTGAACATACGTGTGCATGTATCTTTATAATAGAATGATTTATGTTCCTTTAGGTATATATCCAGTAATGGGATTGTTGGGTCAAATGAGATTTCTGCCTTTAGGTCTTTGAGGAATCACTACACTGTCTTCTGCAGTGGTTGAACTAAATTACACTCCCACCAACCATGTAAAAGCACATTTTTTTTCATATTTGTCAGTTGTCAAGGAATTAAAGCACATTTTAAAGATAAAAAGTAGTATGACTAGCAGTCAACTATCTTTTCAATGAAAAGCTCCTTTGAACAATATTTTAAAATAAAATTTGAGAAAAGATAAACAAGTTAATCACCTTCTCAATGGTGTGATAAAATGAAAAAAGCAGGAATTAACATAATTCTTTAAAAGATGCTGTTATGGTAGAATTAAAAGCCAGACATGACAATAATAGTTATAATAATTATCACTGACTGATCAGGTTCTATGTTATAGTCACTGTGATATTTGCTTTATATATGTTTTCTGTTTTGATGTTCAGAATCCTATGAAGCAAGTAGTATTGTTATTCATATTTTGCAGATGAGGTAATCAAGGTTGAAATATTTTTAATAATTCACCCAAGGTTAATATCTAGTAAAATCTTGACTTTATGAACCAAGTTCTGTCTGTCTCTGAAATTCACAAGTTTTCCACTACCCCATACTCACCAAGTTGAGTTCCAAACTGCTGGGTAATAACAACAAGACAGTAAACAATTCTTATGTTTTATTTTTTTAATAATTCTAAACATTGGAATATTTGAAACATTTAATGTTTGAACATTATTAAGACACAATATTTAGATATTTGACTTTGCTTTCTACTTCGTGTAAGGGAGTTTGGTATCTTTTAGAAGATAGACTCAAAGGTAAGCACAAATATTCTCAATAGTGCAATATATCATTAAACACAATATCAGAATTTCATTACTCAACACTTATTCCATTGGGTTAGAGAGTTCTCCAGTAATGTCCCATTTGCATAAAAATCAGACTTTCATGTTAATTCGCGTTTGGCTATCATCAAGCAGGTAAAACTATATATAAATAGAATATTGGGGGAAAGCATGGCTTGATGAATAGTTAATGGAAAAACTGGCTTGCTCTTTCCTGGCTGGGAAGAATGGCATTCTTAGACCTCAATCCACTGAAAAAAATTATTAAGAGAATAAAGGACTGAACAAACAGAAACATTTTGTGGACAAAAACAGAAGTTTCATTGAGAAAAGTTGCTTTACTGTTTTTGTAGTGTGGTAGCTGTCAACATCTCAGCATATGATCTCACCAAAACTGTTGAGAGAAAGAAACCCTTTGATTTTCCCCTTGAGATTGAGACTGAAATGGAATCTTTGCAATCCCAGCTCTATCTCAGATAGTACCCCCTTTTTATATTCTAGTCAGTAGAAAAAAAAATTCTTAAGAAGTTAATTAAATAAGTTTCATTATTTAAACTTGCTTTCAAGAGAAAAAGAAGGTAAAGTAAATCTTCCACATGCTTTTCTCTTTATTACCAATCTTAAAAGACTAAACATCACATTTCTTGCATCATTGATAATGCAAATTAGTTTTTTTGTGTGTGTCTCACATAAGACTATAATTAGAAGTAAATATTTAATGCCTAGATCAGAAAATCAAATCTTACACTCCAGAAATGTGTTATCTAGCTACAGGAAGTTAATGTGAGAAAGATTGCAACTACTGATATTTTTGTTTATTTAGTATTTCTTGGTTTTTCTTCACTATCAATGGTTTACTTTGTAACTATATATTAAACAGTAATATATTCCAATACTCTTTTACTCCCAATTTTCAGGGATGCCAAAAACATTAAATATTATACCTTCAACATTGTTAAGCAGAAGTGAATACATAAGTACAGCATCTGAACTTTAAATTTTACATAATTTCAAAAAGATGAAATGTGGACCATTATTCAGAATGCAATTATAAAAAGAAGTTTATTGACACCAGTTTTTTCAACATAAATGTGGTGTCATTTTTATAATTTCATTCTGAATACTGCAATTATAAAAAAGTTTATTGACACCAATAAACTCTTACAAATATATTTTTAACATATACGTGTTAAAAAACTGATGTTGATAAACTCTTTTTAAAACATATATATATATAAAGTTTTTCATTTTTAATTTTTGGATACATAGCGGGGATTTATATTTATGGAGTACATGAGATATTTTGTTATAGCCATGTGATGTGTAATAATCAAATCATGAAAATTAGGTGTGCATCTCGTTAAACATTAATTACTTGTGTTACAAACAATCCAGTTATAATATTTTAGTTATTTTTAAATGTACAATTAAGTTATTATTGACTATAATCACCCTGTTATGCCAAATACTAGGTCTTACTCATTCTTTCTATTATTTCTTTGTACCCATTGACAATACCCACCTCCCCCTCAATACCCCACTACCCTTCCCAGCTTCTGATAACCATTCTTCTATTCTCTATCTGCATGAGTTGAATTGTTTTGATTTTTAGATCCCACAAATAAGTGAAAACATGGTGGTTGCCTTTCTGCACCTGGTTTATTTCACTTAACATAATGACCTTAGGTTTCATCCATATTGTTGCAAATGACAGAATCTCATTCTTTTTTGAGGCTGAATAGTATTCCATTGTGTATATGTACCATATTTTATTTATCCATTCATCTGCTGATGCAAATTTCTGTGGCTTCCAAATCTTGACTATTGGAAACAGTGCTGCAACAAACATAGGAGTGCAGATATCTCTTTGATATACTGATTTCCTTTTTTAAAAAATATGTACCCAGCAGTGGGATTGCTGGATCATGTGGTAGCCCTATTTTTAGTTTTTGAGGAATCTCCAAACTATTCTCCACAGTGGTTGTACCTATTTACATTCCCAAGAAAAGTGTCTAAGAGTTCCCTTTTCTCTACATTCTCACCAGCATTTGTTTTTGCCTGCCAATTGGATAAAAGCCATTTTAACTGAGGTGAGATGATATTTCATTGTCGTTTTGATTTGCATGTCTCTAATGATTAGTGATGTTGAGCACCTTTTCATATGCCTGTTTGCCATTTATATGTCTTTTGAAAAATGTGTGTTTAAATCTTTTGCACATTTTAAAATCAGATTATTAGATCTTTTCAATATAGAGGTGTTTGAGCTCCTTATATATTCTGGTTATTTATCCCTTGTCAGATAGGTAGTTTGCAGATATTATCTTCCATTCTGTGGGTTGTCTCTTCACTTTGTTCATCGTTTCTCTTGCTGTGCAGAAGTTTTTTAACTTGATGCAATCCCATTTGTAAAGTTTTTCTTTGGTTGCCTGTATTTATGTGGTATTGCTCAAGAAATGTTTGCCCAGACTAATGTCCTGGAGAGTTTTCCCAACGTTTTATTTTATTTATGTCATAATTTGAGATATTAGATGTAAGTTTTTAATCCATTTTGATTTGATTTTTATATATGGCAAGAGTAGTTTGCTTTTATTCTTCTGCATATGGATATGCAGTTTTTTTCAGCACCATCTATTGAAAAGACTGTCTTTTTCCCAACATATTTTCTTAGCAACCTTGTTAGACATGATAGACATGAATTAACTGTAGGTTCATAGATTTGTTTCTGGGTTCTCTTATTCTATTCTATTGGTTTATGTATCTTTTTTTTTTTTTTTTTGAGGTGGAGTCTCACTCTGTTGCCCAGGCTGGGGTGCAGTGGAGTGATTTCGGCTCACTGCAAGCTCTGCCTCCTGGGTTCACGCCATTCTCCTGCCTCAGCCTCCCGAGTAGCTGGGACTACAGGTGCCCGCCATCATGCCTGGCTAATTTTTTTGTATTTTTAGTAGAGACAGAGTTTCACCATGTTAGCCAGGATGGTCTCTACCTCCTGACCTCCTGATCCGCCTACCTCGGCCTCCCAAAGTGCTGGGATTACAGGCGTGAGCCACTGCACCCAGCCTATGCATCTGTTTTCACGCCAGTACCATACTGTTTTGGTTACTCTAGCTCTATAGTATAATTTTAAGTTAGGTGATATGATTCATCCAGTTTTGGTCTTTCTGCTCAAGATAGCTATCTTATAATTCGTTATTTAAACAGATGACAACAGAACACTAATTGCATAAATAAATATATGAACACACAAAAATAAAACTAACAAAACTCTACACTTTATTTCTTCCCCTTGGTTTTTAACATTTTCCTTCTCTTTACATCTAAACATTATATGTCTTCAAAAATTGTTGTAGTTATTATTTTTTATTGGTTCATTACTTGGTCTTTCTACTTAAGACAAGAGTGTTTTACACACCACAATTACAGTGTTATACTATTCTGTGTTCCTCTGTGTGATTACCATTACCAGTCAGTTTGTACCATCAGATGATTCCTTCTTGCTCATTAACATTCTTTTCTTTTATGCTAAAGAGCTCCTTTCAGCATTTCTTTTTTATGAAATTATGAACAAGATTTTAATTGTGGTGTTATTTCCAATAGCAAAATTAAAAACAGTCTAAGTTCCAACAACAGAAAAATGCGTATCGATATACGGTTTGTAAAATTACAATTTGAAAGGCTGTGTTGATGCAAAATTTACATGACACAATCATAAGGTTTTTTTAAGAGCGGGATACAAATTATATGTTTTCTGCTTGTAGCCATGTTTTTAAAAGATGGAAATGAAATATACCAAAATACTACAAATTGTTGTGTTAGAGTATCAGAATTTAGGAAATTGTTTTCTCTTTAGTATTTTCCAAATTTCTACAAACATTTAACTTCTGGCTTAAAAGGTTGTGGGTAAGAGAAATCTTACTTGCTTTGAAAATATAAAAGGTTGAAAGTGTAAATATTCATAATTATAACTTTAATCTAAAAGTAAATACAGGATTTTGAATAAATCAAATTTTCCTTTTGTTTGGAAATTATATATTCATGTTGATATACAGTTTAAGTCAAGGTTGTAATTCTTCTGTGAATTTTTTAAAATATTGAGTGTCAGAAGGAAATTATCAGTTGTATACTGAACGATTTGACTCCTTTAAGTCAAGTGAAAGTTTCTATTTTGGTAATCATTGCTTTTAGATATTTCAGGCATTTTGGAATTACGTTTTTAGGAATGTCAATTTGAGTTCATTTGTGTCACTGAAAGATTACTCTTCAATTTTCTTTTGATCATTGTGTTTAATTTCCTAGGGCTACTGTACCACAAATTGGATCCTTAAAATAACAGAAGTCTTTATTTTCACAGTTTTTATGTCAGAAGTCCCAATTTCTTAAATTTTTATTTTAAGTTCAGGGGTACATGTGCAGGTTTGTTATATAGGTTAACTTGTGTAATGGAAGTTTGTTGTACAGATTATGTTGTCACCCAGTTATTACACCTAGCCCCCACTAGCTATTTTTTCCTGATTCTCTCCCTCCACTTACCCTCCACTCTCAAGATAGCTATCAAGATAGGCCCCAGTGTCTGTTGTTCCCCTGTATGTGTCAAATATGTTCTCATCATTTAGCTCCTACTTATAAGTGAGAACACGTGGTATTTGGTTTTCTCTTCCTCAGTTAGTTTGCTAAGGACAATAGCATCCACCTCCATTTTTGTTCTTGCAAAGGACATGATCTCTCTCTTCTCTGTAACCTTGCCAGCACCTGTTAATATTAACTTTTAAATAATAGCCATTCAGACCCTTGTGGGAGTTTATTTTTGTATATGGTGTAAAGAAGGAGTCCAGTTTCAATTTTCTACCTATGTATCTCATTTTGGTTTTGATTTGCATTTATCTAATGATCAGTGATGTTGATCTTTTTTTTCATATGCTTGTTGGGCACATGAATATATTCTTTTGAAAAGTGTCTGTTCATGTTCTTTGCCTACTTCTTTTTTTCCTTATTTTTTTTTTTTTTTTTTTTTTTTTTTTTGAGATGGAGTCTTGCTTTGTCACCCAGGTTGGAGTGCAGTGGTGAGATCTCAGCTCACTGCAACTTCCAGCTCCCTGGTTCAAGCAATTCTCCTGCCTCAGCCTCTGAAGCAGCTGGAACTACAGGCGTGAGCCACCACGCCCAGCTAACTTTTTGTATTATTAGTAGAGATGGGGTTTCAACATGTTGGCCAGGCTGGTCTTGAACTCATGACGTCAGGTGATCTGCCTGCCTCAGCCTCCCAAAGTTCTGGGATTACAGGCATTAGCCATAGTATTTGGCCTCTTACAGATGCTGGATATTAGACCTTAGTTGGAGGCATAGTTTGCAAAAATTTTCTCCTAATCTGTAGGTTTTCTGTTTGTTCTGTTGACAGTTTATTTTTCTGCACAGAAGCTATTTAATTTAATTAAATCTCATGCGTCAATTTTTATTTTTGATGCAATTGCTTTTGGCATCTTTGTCATAAAATCTTTTTCAGGTCCTGTGTCTAAAATGGTATTGCCTATGTTGTTGTCCAGGGTTTTCATAGTCTTTGGTTTTACAATTAAATCATCTTGAGTTTATTTTTGTATATGGTGTAAGGAAAGAGTCCAGTTTCACTTTTCTACCTGTGGCTAGCCAGTTATCCCAGCACCGTTTACGAAATAGGGATTCCTTTCCCCCATTGCTTGTTTTTGGCAGCTTTGTCAAAGGTCAGATAGTTGTAGATGTGTGGCTTTATGTCTGGGCTCTCTATTCTGTTCCATTTGACTATCTGTCTGTTTTTGTACCAGTACCATGCTGTTTTGGTTATTATAATAATGTAATATAGTTTGAAAACAAGTAGCATGATGCCTCCAGCTTTGTTCATTTTGCTTAGGATTGCCTTGGCTCTTTGGGCTCTTTTTTGGTTCCACATGAATTTCCAAGTAGTATTTTCCAGTTCTTTGAAGAATGTCACTGGTAGTTTAATAGGAATAGCACTGAATCCACAAGTTGCTCTTGGCAGTATGACTATTATACTGATATTGATTCTATCCATAAGCATGAACTGTTTCTCCATTTATTTGTGTAAACTGTGATTTATTTGAGCCATGTTTTGTAGTTCTCCTTGTATATAGATCTGTCTTCTCCTGGGTTAGCTGTATTCCTAGGTATTTTAATCATGTTGTAGAAATTGTGAATGTGATTGTGTTGCTGATTTGGTTTTCAGCTTGGCTGTTCTTAATGTATACGAATCCTAGTAATGTTTGTACATTGATTTTTCATTGTTTATCAGCTTACGGTGCCTGGGGTCAAGAACCTCATAGGTCCTCTAGACATAGGATCATACCATCTGCCATCAGGGATGTTTGACTTTCTCTCTTCTTATTTAGATGCTCTTTATTTCTTTCTCTTGCTTGATTGATCTGGGCAGGACATCCAATACTATGTTGAATAGGAGTGGTGAGAGAGGGCATCCTTGCTGTGTACCTATTTTCATGGAGAATGCTTCCACGTCAGGTTTGCCAATTCAGTATGATGTTGGCTGCAGGTTTGTCATATATGGCTATTATTATTTTGAGGTATGTTACCTCAGAGTCTAGCCTATTAAGAGTTCTTAACTTGAAGAAGTTTTGAATTTTATCAAGAGCCTTTTCTGCACCTATTGAGATAATCATGTGGTTTTTGTCTTTAGTTCTGTTTATGTGATGAATCAGATTTACTGATTTGCATGTGCTGATCCAATGTTACATCTCATGGATAAAAGCCTACTTGATCATGGTGGATAAGCTTTTTCATGTGCTGCTGGATTTATTTTGTTAGCATTTTATTGAGGATATTTACATTCATGTTCATCAAAAATTTTGGCCTGAAATTTTTATTTTTTGTTGTATCTCTGCCAGCTTTTGGTATTAGCATGATGCTGGCCTCAGATAATGCTTAGGAAGGAGTCCATACTCCTCAATTATTTGGAATAGTTTCAGTAGAAATGGTACCTGCTCTTATTTATACATCTGTTAGAATTTGGCTGTGAATCCAACTCATCCTGGACTTTTTTGTGGTTGGTGGGCTATTTATTACTGAGTCAATTACAGAACTCATTATTGGTCTGCCCAGGCATTCAATTTCTTCCTGTGGATCCAACTCATCCTGGACTTTTCCTGGTTGGTGGGCTATTTATTACTGATTCAATTTCAGAACTCATTATTGATCTGATCAGGGATTCAATTTCTTCCTGGTTGAATCTGGGAGGTTATGTGTTTCCTGGAATTTGTCTGTTTCTTCTAGGCTTTCTATCTTGTATGCATAGAGCTGCTTGTAGTAGTCTCAGATAACTTTTTAAAAAATTTTTTGGGGTTATTAGTAATGCCCCCTTTGTCATTTCTGATTTTACTTATTTGTACCTTCCCTGTTTTCTTCTTTGTTAATCTAGCTAGCTGTTTATCTGTCTTATTTTTTCTTTTTAATAACCACCTCCTGGATTCATTGATTATTTTTAGGGTTTTTTCATCTCACTTTCATTCAGGTCAGCTCTGATTTTGGTTATTTATTTTATTCTGCTAGCTTTTTATTTGCTTTTGTTGCTCTAGTTACTATAGGATTAATGTTAGGTTGTTAGTTTGAGATGTTTCTACCTTTCTTATGTGGGTATTTAGTGCTATAAACTTTCCTCTTAACACTGCTTTAGCTGTGTTTCAGAGATTCTGGTATGTTGTATCCTTGTTTTCATTAGTTTCAAACAATTTATTAATTTTCTCCTTCATTTAATTGTTTACCCAAAGGTCATTCAGAAGCAGATTTTTTGTTTTCCAGGTAATTGCATGGCTTTGAGCAATTTTCTTAATATCCATTTCTACTTTTATTTTGCTGTGGTCCAAATGTGTGTTTGGTGTCATTTCAATGTCTTTGATTTTGCTGAGGATTGTTTTATTTTTGATTGCATAGTCAATATTATGGTATGTGTAAACGAGAAGAATGTATATTCTGTTGTGTTTGGCAATGAGAAAAATGTATATTCTGTTGTGTTTGGGTGGAGAGTTATGTAGATGCAGATTAGGTCAATTTGATCAAGCCTTGCACTCAGGTTCTGAATATCTTTGTTAGCCTACTGCCTTGATGATCTATCTAATACTCTCAGTGTGCTGATTAGGTATTCCACTATTATTGTGAGAAAATCTAAGCCTCCTTTTAGGTCTTTAAGGACTTCCTTTATAAATCCAGGTGCTCCAACTGAGAGACAGGACTGGCTGGATTTCCTAGGCCAACTAAGAATCCCTAAGCTTAGCTGGGAATGTGACTACATCCACCTTTAAACATGGGGCTTGCAACTTAGCTCACACCCAACCAATCAGGTAGGAAAGAGAGCTCACTAAAATGCTAATTAGGCAAAAACAGGAGGTAAAGAAATAGCCAATCATCTATTGCCTGAGAGCACAGTGGGAGGGACAATGATCAGGATATAAACTCAGGCATTCAAGCCTGCAAAGGCTACCCTCTTTGGGTCCCCTCCCTTTGTATGGGAGCTCTGTTTTCACTCTATTAAATCTTGCAACTGCAAAAATAAATAAATAAATAAATAAATACAATAAATCCAGGTGCTCCTATGTTGGGTGCATATATATTTAGAAGAGTTAGTTCTTCTTGAACTCTATATGTAATGCTCATTTTTGACTTTTTGGATCTTTTTTGTTTTAAAGTCAGTTTTGTCTGAAATTGGGATTGCAACCCCCTTTTTTTTCTGTTTTCAATTTGCTTGGTTGATTTTCCTCCATTTCTTTATTTTGAGCCAATGAATGTCACTGCACGTAAGATGAGTCTCCTGAGGACAGCATACCAATGGGTCTTGGTTCTTTATCCAGCTTGCCACTTGGTGCCTTTTAATTAAGGCATTTAGGCCATTTGCATTCAAAGGTAGTATTAATATGTGTAAATCTGATACTGTCATTATGGTATTAGCTGTTTATTATGCAGACTTGTTTATGTGGTTGCTTTATAGTGTCAATGGTCTGTGTACTGCAGTGTGTTTTTATAGTGGCTGGTAATGGTCTTTTCTTTCCATATTTAGTGCTTCCTTTAGGAGCTCTTCTAGAGCAGACCTGGTAGTAACAAATTCTCTAAGCATTTGGTTGTCTGAAAAAGGATCGTATTTCTCCTTCACTAGTGATGCTTAGTTTGGTCAGATATGAAATTCTGGGTTTGAATTTCTTCTCCTTAAGAATGTTGAATATTGGTTCCTAATTTATTCTGGCTGTAGGGTTTCTGCTGAATGGTCCACTGTTAGTCTGATAGGTTTCCATTTTTAGATTGCCTGTCCTCTTTCTCTAGCTGCCTATAACAGTTTTTCTATTATTTTGACCTTGGCGAATCTGATTATTATGTTTCTTGGGGATGATCTTCTTATGAAACATCTCACAGGGGTTCTCTGCATTTCCTGAATTGGAATGTTGGCCTCTCTAGCTAGGTTAAAAAAGTTTTCATGGATGATATTCTGAATTATGTTTTCCAAGTTGCTTATACTCTCTTCATCTTTTTCAGGGACACCAATGAGTCACAGATTTTTTTTTTTACATAATCTCATATTTCTCAGAGGTTCCACTCATTGCCTTTTATTTATATTTCTCTATTACTATCTCACTATTTTATTTCAGAAAGCCAGTCTCTGAGCTGTAAGATTCTTTCCTTTGCTTGGTCTACTCTGCTATTAGTACTTGTGATTGTGTTATGAACCCTTTTGGTGTGTTTTTTTAGCTCTATCAGGTCAGTTACATTATTTTCTACACTAACTATTTTCTCTGTCAGCTCCTACATTGTTTATTATTCTTAGCTTCTTTGAATTGGATTTTAATGCATTTTCACATCTTAGTGATCTTGGTTCCTATCCGTTTTCTGAATTCTGTTTCTGTCATTTCAGCCATCTCAGCCTGGTTCAGAAAGCTAGCTGGAGAGGTGGTATGGTCATTTGGAGGAAAAAAGACATGCTGGCTATTTGAGTTGTCAGGGTTTTTTTGCTGATTCTTTCTCTTCTTTGTGAGATGGTGTTCCTTCAATCTTTGAAGTTTCTGATCTTTAGATGTCTTTTTTAATCCTATTTGATGACCTTGAGGGTTTTATTGTGGTATAAGGTGAATTCAGCTGACTGGCTTCATTTCTGGAAGATTTTATGGGGACAAACACACAGCTCTAAACCCCTGGACTGCCTGTTCTAACTCTGGCAAACTTGCCTTTGTTCTCTTCCTCCTCAAGGTTGGAAATCCACTGTGCTGGGGGGACAAAGTTTTTCTGGACTGCTGTTCACTACACTTTCATGGGTGATGAAGGCAAAGCAATTCATAATGCAGTGATAGTAGGATCTATCCTTGTTTGCATGTGCCAGCAGCAGCAGGGCAGTGTGCACACTTCAGAATGGCAGGGTGCTAGCGGCTGCCGAGGTGCCTTCTTTTGTGCTAGGGTTTATCACAATGGCAAAGGCAATGTGGCTCAGCAGGTCTGGGATCCCCTGCAGGTGACTGTGTGCACAGACGCCCTCTTAGTGGTGTTGGCACAAGGAGGAGCTCTGGCAGTTGCAGGTTCATGTACACTCTGTGCACTGCAGGTTGGGAAGGTCACTCAGGATAGTCTGAGTGACTACCTAGTTTATTCCCATGGCAGTGTTGGCAAAAGAGTGGGGCAGATTGACCCTGTGCATAGAAAAACTGACTGCAGTGGTCATTGGTGAGGGGAAAGAGAGTGGACTGCACACTCGCTGCAGCAGGGGCAAGGCAAGGTGCATACATATACCTGCACTGAAGGGACAAAAAATGCAAAACCATGTCACACACACATATGCTGGCAAAGTGATGAGTGGGGTTACCATGGTCCCAGGGGAAGCTGCAGTGTGGGCAGGGAGATAATGAGCTGGTGCATGCCCATGGGGCTGCCTTGCTTAAGCACCCTGCTAGTCAGGTACAGTCCACCAGTGCAGGAACTATAATTTGGGCCCTGAGGGGCCCTGAGGCTGCCCTGCAAGAAGGCACAGCCATGTTGGGGCCCCGGTAGAGGTCTGAAGACCAAGAGGTGCTAAGGTTGAATTGGCCACGTCTGATGAGAAAGATCACTTTGCAAAGTTTAGGTCTGACTGTTCCCCTAGGGCTTAAGTCTCTTATAGGAGCAAGTTGACCCTAGGAGAATGGCTACTCCAGTTCATGCTCTGCTACAGATACTCTCACATCAAACCCTCTGGGCTCCACATCAGCTGCCTTGCTGTCCCTACCACTTTTCTAAGCAGCTCTCCCTGCCAACCAGAGTTTCCATGGTGGTAAAAGGGTGTCCTCCTGCCAGGATTCCAGAGGCCTGTGGCCAGGGTAAGTTGCTCCTTGTCAGTTCAACTCACCTGTTCCTCTGGAGTCACTGGGACCAGGAACGAGTCTCAGTACATGATAACCACATGCAGGGTTCCAAGCTTCCTCCTCCTTCAGCTCAGCTTCTGTGTCTTTCCTTTGCCCACTCTCTGTGCCTTCCCTCTGAAGATCTGTTAGAAATGCTCCAGTCATCTCAGTTCCTTGGTGGCAGCTATTCCACTGGGCTTGATCTAGTAAGCCATCTTGCCCTCTCAACTCTCTTTATCACTTCTTGTAGGAAAGGTTTGGTATTGATGAAATCCCTTAGCTTTTGTTTGTCTGGGAAGCTATTTATTTCTCCTTCATACTTGTAGGATATTTTTGCCAAATAAACTATTCTAGGGTAAAAGTTATTTTCTTCAACATTTTGTATATCTGAATATATAAAGAATATCTTGGGGCAGGGTGCAGTGGCTCATGCCCGTAATCCCAGCACTTTGGGAGGCTAAGGCGGGCAGATCACGAGGTCAGGAGATTGAGACCATCCTGGCTAACACGTTGAAACCCCGTCTCCACTAAAAATACAAAAAAATTAGCCAGTCTTGGTGTCACACACCAGTAGTTTCAGCTACTTGGGAGGCTGAGGCAGGAAAATGGCGTGAACCTGGGAGGTGGAGCTTGCAGTGAGCCGAGATCGCTCCACTGCACTCCAGCCTGGGTGACAGAGCGAGACTCCGTCTCAAAAAACAAACAAATAAACAAACAAACAAAGAATGTCTTGGATAACATCTGAAAGAATTCCCTGGATTACAAGGCAGAGATTCTTCTTTTCTTTATTTTTTCCCAAACAAATAGAGTCTCTCTGTGCTGAGCCACCTGGAACTGGAGGTATGATGACTCAAGCATCACTCTGTCCACCAACATTGAGATAGTGCTGGGTAACACCTGAAGACAGCACGGCACTGGGTCTTGCCCAAGGCAACTCCCCTTCACAGTGACGAGCTCCCCAAAGTCCCAGGCTTGTCCAGAGGTGCTATCTGGGAGCCAGATTTTGGAGTCTAAAATATTGGGAATTTACCTTCTATTCTATTCTACAATGAATTGTGGTTAAGATGACAGACTACAATACCAAGTCCTTCCCACTCTTTCCTCCCCTTTCTACAGGCAGAGAAACTTCTGCTTGTTTCTGCCACCACCACTGCTCTACCAGGGCTTCTGCCAGGCCACTGGCAATGTTCACTTCAAGTCCAAATATTCTTCCATTAGGTTGTGGTAAATTCAGCCATGCTTGAGACTCACGCTTCAAGAAACTGTGCTCCCCTCTGATGAAGGGCAGGTCTAGAAATGCAGTACAAGAGCCCAGGCCTGGAGTCAGGGACCCCAAGAGCCTGCTTGTTGCTCTACTTTATTGTGAACAAGCTGGTACCTAAGGTGCAAGACAAAGTTCCTTTTAGTCTTCTCTCTGCTCTTTTCAAACGGAAAGAGTCTTTCCCTGTAGCCACTACAGCTGTGAATTTACTGGGTTACCCTGAAAGCCAGTATGTCTCACAGCCCAAGGCCTATGGCGTACAACCTATGTATCACTACTGGTCATTCAGGGCCCAAGGTTTCTTTAGTCAGATGATGAGAAATCCTGCCAAGATTGTGTCCTTCCTTTTAAGGCAGCAGGTTCCCTTTTGGCTCAGAGTGTGTCTAGAAATGCCATCTGGAAGCTAGGGCCTAAAATAAGGTCCTCATGACTCTGCCTGGTGCTCTATTCTGCTGTGGTTGAGCTTGTATGTATGATGCAAGACAAAGTCCTCTTTACTCTTTGCTCTTCCCTCTTAAGCAGAAGGAGGAAGTGACTTGTGGTGAGCTGCACTACCTGGGGTTGGGGGAGGGATGGCACAAGCACTCACTTAACTGCACTAGGAGGTGAGGTGGTGTCTCCTTAGGTCACATGCCATCCTAGTCCACAGCCTCTAAGTCCAGCGTTGCACTAGGTGTTGCCTAAGAATTGCAGTTCTTGTGTCCCGGACTGCCTTTCAAGTTTACCTAGGACCCCAGAGCACTTCAGCCCACTGTGGCAAGGTTTGCAGATAAAGTCAAGTCCTGATTGCTGTGCTGGGTAACTCCCCTGAGACTAGGGCTGGTAAAAATGTTGCTTTCATGTGTGGGCACGGGTTGAACCCAGTATGACTTTATTCTCTACTGCAACAGAGCAGCACTGAGTTCAATGTAAAGTCCCCCAAAGTCGATGCACTCTTCCTACCCAAAGTGCACACATTCACTCTCATCACTTCATGGCCGCTGCTGGTTAATAAGGAAGGAGTGATGTCAGTGATTCCAGCCTGTCTCTTCTGCTCTTATCAATTCCTCTTTCAGCAATATGAAATTAATCAGGTATTGTGATTGCTCTCCTTATTTTTGGTTCTTGTGGTGGTACATTTCCTTGTGCATATAGTTATTAACATTTGTTATTCCAGTTGGGAGAAAATAGCACAAGTGGGGGGAGGGGGGAGGGACAGCATTAGGAGATACAACTAATGCTAAATGACGAGTTAATGGGTGCAGGAAATCAACATGGCACATGGATACATATGTAACAAACCTGCACATTGTGCACATGTACCCTAAAACCCTAAAGTATAATAAAAAAAAAAAAGAAAGAAAATAGCATAGGTTTCTCTTCTGCCATATTTCTCTACCCATCCCATGTTTGTTAACTTTCAATAGTTTTGGGGGCACAAGTGGTTTTTGGTTGCATGGTAAATTACATTGTGGTGAAGTCTGAGATTTTAGTGCACTCATCATCCCAGTAGTGCACATTGTATCCAACATGTAGTTTTTTTATCCCTCACTTTCTTCACATCCCCTTCTGATTCTCCAGCATCTGTTATATCACTCCATATGCCTTTGTGTACCCATAGTTTAGCTCCCACTTATAAATGAGAACATACAGTATTTGGTTTTCCATTCCTGAGTTATTTGACTTAGTATAATGGCCTCAAGCTCCATACAAGTTCCTTCAAAAGACATTATTTCATTCTTCTTATACCTGAGTAGTATTCCCTGGTGTATACACACCACATTTTCTTTACCTACACAACAGTTGATGGGCACTTAAGTTGGTTCAATATCTTTGCAATTGTGAGTTGCGCTGCAATAAACATATGTGTGCCAGTGGGTTTTTAATATAATGACTTACTTTCCCTTGGTTAGATACCCAGTAGTGGGATTGCTGGAACAAATGGTAGATATAGTGTTAGTTGTTAAAGGAAATATCCATACTGTTTCCATAGAGGCTACCCTAATTTACATTTGCACCAGCAGTGTGTAAGGGTCTCCTTTTGACCACATCCACACCAACATCTATTTTTATGACTTGTTAATAATGGCCATTCTGGCTGGGGTAAAGTGGCATCTCATTATGATTTTAATTTGCATTTGCCTGATGATTAGTGATATTGAGCATTTTTTCATATGTTTCTTGGCCATTTATATTTTCTTTTGAAAAATTTCTATTCATGTAACTTGCTCGGTTTTTAAATGGGAATATTTGGTTTTATTTCTTGTTGATTTCTTTGCGTTCTTTATAAATTCTGAATATTAGTCCTTTGTCAGATGCATAGTTTGCAGATATTTTTTCTTTGATGATTATTTCTTTTGCAGTGTAGAAGCTTTTTTAGTTTAATTAGGTCTCATTTATTTATTTTTGGTTATGTTGTGTTCACTTTTGGGGTCTTGGTCATAACTTACTTGCCTAGGACATTGAGCAGAAGTGTTTTTTCCCTAGGCTTTCTTGTATAATTTTTATGATTTCACACTTTGGATTTACGTCTTTGATCCATCTTGACTACAGTTTTGTAAATGATGAGAGATAGAGATCCAGTTTCATTCTTCTACATGGGGCTATGCAGTTTTCCCAGCACCATTTATTGAATAGGGTGTCTGTTTCCCAATTTATGGGTTCTTTTATGCTTTGCCAAAGTAATGTAATATCTTCAGATTTTTTCTTTATACTTAGGATTGCTTTAACTATTCAGGCTCTTTTTTGGTTTCGTATGGATTTCAGGATTATTTTTTCTAATTCTGTAAGAAATGATGTAAATCTTTTGATTGGAATTGCACTGAATCTATAGATTTCTTTGGGCAGTACGGTCATTTTTATGATATTCCATACTAAATCTTCCAATCTGTGAGCATGTAATGTATTTTTATTTGTTTATGTCTTCTGATTATTTTCAGAAGTGTTTTGCCGTTCTCCTTGTAGAGATCTTTCACTGCCTTGGTTAATTATATTCCCAGGATTATTTTTTGCAGCTATTATAAAATGGTTTTCATTCTTTATTTGAGAATGTTCAGTGTGCTAATGAGGAGAGTTCAGTTCTTGGGTAGAATCCTCTGTAAATATCTGATATTATGTGTTCTGATATGTGTTCTAGAGAATAGTTTAAGTTCAATGTTTCTTCTTTGACTTTCTGCCTCAATGATCTGTCTAGTGCTGCCAGGGGAGTATTTAAGTTCTCCACTATTATTATGTTGCTGTCTATCACTTTCCTTAGGTCTAGTAGTAATTGTTTTATGAATCTGGTAGCTCCAGAGTTAGGTGCATATATATTTAGGGTGATAATATCTTCTTGAATTGATCCTTTTATCATTATATAATGAGCTTTTTTTATACTGTTGTTGCTTCAAAATCTGTTTTTTTTTTTTTTCTGTTATAAGAATAGCAACTCCTGCTTGCTTTTGTTTTTTATTTGCATGGAATATATTTTCCACCCTTTTAGCTTGAGTCTGTACAAATCCCAACATGTTAGATGAGTCTGTCGAAGACAGCAGATGGTCGGTTTGTGATTTTTTTTATTTATTAAGACAATTTGTATCTTTTAAGTGTAGCATTTAGTCCATTTACATTCCACGTTAATATTGAAATGTAACGTACTGTCTCAGTCATGTTGTTTATTGTTACCTAAATATTTTGTTTTCCTCATGTCTTATTGTCTTATAAGCCCTGTGAGTTTTATGATTTAAAGAGGTTCTATTCTGGTGCATATTGACCTTTTTCCAAGCCTGTGTATTCTTAGCATTTTTCGTAGGGCTGGTGACAAATTCTCTCAGCATTTGCTTATCTGAAAAAGACTTCATTTCTCCTTCATTTGTGAAATTTAGTTTTGCTAGGTACAGAACGATTGGGTTGGCAGTTATTCTGTTTAAGAAGGCTAAACGTAAAATCCCCAATTCCTTCTGGCTCATAAAGTTTCTGCCAATAAGTCTGCTATTAGTCTGATAGATATTTTCTTCATTGATTACCTAATATTTTTGCCTCAGTGTTCTTAGAATTATTTCTTTAATGTTGACTTTAGATAGTCTGATGAGTATGTCTCTTGGTGATGTCTGTTTTGCAATAAATCTCCCAGGATTTCTTTGAGCTTCTGATATTTTGATGTCTAAATCTCTAACAAGGCCAAGGAAGTTTTTCTCAATTTTTCTCACAGATAAGTTTTCCAAACTTTTTTTTTCTCCCTTGGGAACACCAGTGATTTTTATACTTAACCATTTTACATAATCCTATATGTTGTAGAGACTTTGTTCATTTCTTTTAATTCTTTATTTTTTTGTTTTTGTCTGATTGGGTTAGTTAAAAAGTCTTGTCTTTGAGCTCTGAAATTTTATCATTCACGTTTTCTAGTCTATTGGCATAACTTTCCATTGCATTTTTAATTCCCTAAATGTGCCTTTTATTTCCAGAAGGTCTGATATTTTTTCTTTAAGATATCTGTCTCTTTAGAAAGTTTTCATTCATACCTTGAATTATTTTCTTAATTTTTTCATGTTGATTTTCACCCTTCTCTTCTATGTTCTTTTTGATAGAGATACATTTTGTCTGGTATTTCAAAAATTTCATCTTTGGTTGAATCAATTGCTAGAGAGCTAGTGTGATCTTTTGGAGGTGTTGTAAAACCCTATTTTGTCATATGGCCAAAATTATTTTTCTGTTTCCTTCTCATTAGGATAAACTATTTCTTCTAATTATTTTTGAATTTATTTTTGATATGATTGTGATTTTTCAAAATTTTCCCCCTTGACACTGTGACTTTAATGTTTATAACTGATTGTAATATAAGTCAGATCTGTGCGCTTTCAGAGATAAAGGCTCTGTATGAGTTCCTTGACTATATAGAATACTTGTATGGTGGCTTTCAAAGGTGTTTGTTGCAGTTGAAGTGTGCTCAGAGTGTGTTTAGTTTCACTGTCTCCTGTGGGGTTGTAATGGCGGAAGTCTCTTAAAGCTTATCTTGTTCCCCAGTGGTGTATATGTTTTTATTTATTTATTTTTCCCCCAGTATCTTATTTATTGGGCTGAACAGTTCAGGCTTCAGGCCAGTAAGGGAAGTGTCCATGGGTAAAACTGTCTGTGGTTAAAGAAAGTTGGTAAATGCAATAACCAATGATGAGCAGAGGTCCCAACCTTGACAGATGCAGCTGAGGGAGCTCTCAGTGAAACACACTGCTCTTTTCAGAGGTAAGGAAGGGAGCCACCTCAGCTTCTCTGGCAAGCCAATATGAAAGCAATCCATCTCCCAGTCATACTCCTGACCCAGTGTTCTGGCTATTCATATCAGACAGGGACCACTTTTCATTTGCAGTAGTGCTGATGCTCCATGTATAGAGGGATTATGACTCTACCCTTCATGAAAGTGAAAACCTGGAAGGCACTCCTCCTGTGGAAATGCAATCACCCTAAAGTCTTCCAAAAAGACTATCTACATGTGTGCCCGCACTGAGCTCACTTGGAAAATTGCCACCTGTCTGCAGTGGTGGATGAGAGGGAGAAGTCTCCTTCTCCAAGACCCTTCACAAGCACCAAGACTTGTGGTGGAGCTGCAGACTTTTCCTCTTGAGCTTAGCACTACAACTGTCACTCCACTGAAAGATACTTCCCACAAGTGGAAAGTTCTGGGACTCAAGACCTGTTGTCTGCATTCTGTTGTAGAATGGGGCGCTCCCTTGATGTCGTGTAGTCACCCTTCCCCTAGGAGTAGGAGTCCCTGAGGGCCAGACTAATGAATGATGCTTCTCCTCTGGGTCTATCCACCCACTGTGGCAGCCACATTCTAGGCTGGTGGTGGGGAATGTCCACAAAGGGTCCAGTGATGTGACCTTTTCTCAAGACTCCCAGCAGCTGGTTCCAATACCTGCTGTGATGGGAGTGGAAGGGGAGTGATGTAGACTCTGTGAGATTACTTTGTTATAAATAGCTTTAGTGTATTGGCTTTCTCAAATGTCAGTCATAGTAGTAATAAACTGGTCATGTGGAGAGACTCAGGAAGCCCTGGCTAGTCAGGGTGATGCAGGCAATGGTGATAGCTGAGGTCATGCACAAGCTTTTTTCTTTTTCTTCCTTCATGGTGTTATTGCACCTGCAGATGCCATAATAAACTGTGACAGTTGGTTTCTACCCAGGTGGTGGTGCCTGCAAAAGGGCATCAGTTGCAGTGGTAGCAGTGCGATTTATCTTGCCTTATGTTACCCAGGGGCGGTACACTGGTGACTCAGGCAATTGCTGAGGTCATTGAGCTCCCAAAAGATCTGTCCTTTCTGTTAAACTACCAGGGTGGTTGGAGGAGCAAAGTTACCTAGGGGCTGGGTCCGGCAAGTCCGTGCTCTGCCTTTCCTTGTGTCCTCAAAAGCAGCAGCCCCCATGGGGATCAGAAAGTGGTTCTCTGGCCCCAGGGGTAACGTTCCAGAAAGGAGTGCAGCTGCCTCTGCTGTACAGGAAAGCCTGTAAAGGGAGCTGGGGGTAGCAGGTAATAGTAAACCCCACCCAGCTCCCATGCACTTGGCAAGGAAGGTCTTGAACTCACATTGTTGCACTAACAGCAGCTAACTAGTTTCTAGGCAGTCTGCACTCAGAACTTAAAATTGCCCCAGGCCATACACCTTCCCCAAGGACACGACACCCATGGCTTACAGGCCATGCCCCTTGTGGTCTGCCTACAAAGCAAGGGCACTCAGCTCCTGCATCTGTGGCTGCAGCACACTTCCCACTTGTCCCTCAGTTCTGCCCAAAGTGTTTTGTCCTTATTCATAATTATAACACAAATTTCATTTGGGAGGTTCTTTCTGCTTGTGATCACTTCCTGAGTTAGCTGTAAAATTTTCACAAGGTCCCCTGTGAGGTAGAATCGTGAATGGCTTCCCTCAATCTCTTCTGGATACTGGAAATGCACACAAAGCATGTCCCAATGCCACATTTTTTTTTTTCATATGCTCCCCACTGCTCACTAAATTAACTCCAATGCTGGATCAGAGTAAAGACTTCTCTCATGGCCTGAGTTGCTAGGTTCCCTGTTGGTAGTGTATACTCTGGAGGCAGTTTGTCCTCCTCTCACATTCTGGATACTTACAGTTTTCCACCTGGCTCATGGTGTAGGCTCCAATCCAACACTTATTTCAAAGAATACGTGGTTTCTTTTAGTTTTCCTGTTAACTTCCTGCATTACTTCTTGGAAGAAAGTTCACAGTGTGAATCTCTACACACTGTTTTGTCTTTCCAACTGGGTGATGCATACTAATAACGCTTCCAATCTACCATCTTGGCCATGAAGAAGTGACACTATTTCATGATACTTTAGTTGAAAATATTTGTTAATACACTGAAGATACAAAACTCTTTGTGGTTTTTTGAGCGTTCTGTAGATATGGTATATTTATTTTATCAATTGGGTAAAAAGCATCTATAGGATAAAGGTAATTCCTTGTTGGAGATTATTATTAAATCAAAATCATTACTTACGGACTGAATTTTCCAGATTATTTCTCCAAATTCACTTTTTCACTTGCAATGGTATGTGTGTATTTAACATAACTCGCCAGTGAACCCATCACTATAAAGTATAAATTAGTATAGAATCTCTATTTATTAGAGAGAAAAAAATAAAACTGCTGGCCAAACACAACTTAGAAATTAAATTTCTATTGCACTTAGTTTTTTGGTGGTGTCCACAAAAATATTTAAGCAGCATTCTGTTAGGTTGCAATTTGATAATAAAAGTAATAATAAAAGCTATACTCAAGAATCTGTCTTTTTCCATTCATTTGATTATGGACACCCAGTTTGCTCCCATATTTTAGCTATTGGGAACAATCTGGCAGTAAACAAGGGTGTGCAGATAGCTGTTTAACTTACCGATTTCAAATTATTTGGATATATACCCAAAAGTGGTTTTGCTGAATCATATGGTAATTCTATATTTAGTTTTCTGATGAGACTTTATACTTTTTCTTAATGGCTATGTTAATTTACATTCCCACCAACGATGCCAAGGGTTCTCTTTTCCCCACACCCTTGGGAACACTTGTTATCTTTTGTCTTTTTGATAGTAGCCCTTCTAAAAAGTTTGAGGTTATATCTCATTGTGGGATACATACTCAGTGGAATACTACTCATCCTTAAAGAAGGGGGAAATCCTGTCATTTGCCACAATGTAGATAAACCTAAGGAACATTATACTAAAACAAATAAGCTGGACTCAGAATCACAAATACTGCATGATCTCACTTATATGTGGAATCTAAAATAGCTGAACTCATAGAAGTAGAGAGTGAAATGATGGTTACCAGAGATTGGGGGAGGGAGGGGAGTGAATGGGGAAAAGGGAGATGTTCATCAAAGGTTACATAATAATAATTATTTTATACATTATTGTGTATAAATAATTTTCAGTGACCTATTACGCAGAATGGTGTCCATAATTAATAATGCATCGTATATTTCAAAATTGCTAAAGTAATAGATTTTAAATGTTTTCACCATAAAAAAGATAAGTATATGAGGTGATGGATTTTAATTAACCTGATTTAATCATTCCACATTGTAAATATATATCAAAACATCACATTGTATCCCATAAATGAGTTTGTTTGGCAAACATGAATTAGTAGGTAATATTTGCAGTAGGGAGAGGGCATTTCAAGATAAATATGTAGTTTGGGAGAGGTCAAATTGCTTGTCTTTTAGCCTCAGTTTTATTATCTGTAAAATTGGCATACACATATCAATTCTGAATAATTGCTGTAAAGTTCAAATTGATGAAATATTTGAAAATGCTGTGAAAACTATAAATGGTTAAGTGATATAAGGGGTTATTATTTTTGCTCTCTCAAAAGTTTTCTCTCCTTTTATCTTTTCTTGATATTTACCAACCAACGTTTTCATTCTTTTAGATACTCTTTGCTGGATGACAACTTGTCAATCTGATAAATAATTTTATATTAGTATGTTAATTGATGGTGATAAATTAATTTCCCTCTTGGGATATTTTATCAGGAGTCTCTTGAAGCACTCCCTTAGTCTAAAGGAGTAATGAATGGTGAGAATTACAGCCATGGTGTTAGGCTAATGAGAATGATAGTTTTTTTCTGTGGAAGATTGGACTATTTAAAGTTCCTCAACTCTACTAGGTAGGGGACCACCTATTCAGCCCACACGTATAACCAGTCTGGGGCAAACCAAATGACATTTGTTTCAGTCATCATCTCATTTGATACCCCTTGCAAGACAGGGTCAGAGTTACCGCTAGTAAATGATAGAATATAAAAATAGAACCCAAGTCTTCTGACTTCAAGCAGTGTTCTCTCTACTGTAAGAGTGGCCTTAACCATGTTTACTCCTGTGTTCAAATAAAATCCTTTGCACTAGCCCAAGATAAAAAACAGGCACAAGCAGAGATGTTTGCCTGGAAAAGGATTTGTGGTCTCAGACACCTAACTTCCCATCATTTTCTACCTGCCCTCTTTCACAGCCTTAAAGGTCTCCTGGTCTCCTTAAGAACTTCATACCATACTTTTACAAAAACTGCACAGCATCATGGTGTTATATAACTCACCTAATATTTCCAAAGTGTCATCTCTTGAAAGTGGACTTCTTTCTGTCAGGACTAAATACATTCCATGATGTAGCTGATTGATACCATGTTTCTAAGCTACCAGGAGAAACTCCAGAGAGGTATAACGACATTTTTGCTTGTTTATTCACCCTCAAAGTAATAAACTAACCTATTCAACAAATATGTATTGAGAACCTACTATAATTTAGACATTCTTGGCACCAAGGATACACCAGTGAACAAAATAATTAAAAATCTCTGACTTCACAAGGAATATATTTTATACTTTTTTAAATAGCATGGACACTGGAGTCAAATTGTGTGTGTTTTAATCCCAACTCCACCACTTAATATTTGCATGGCCTTGTTCAAGTTACCTAATCTACTTATGGCCATTTTCATTATCTGCAAAATAAGTGTATTGATAGTGCCTACTTCCCACAATAATCGTGAAAATTAAACAGTTAATATTTATAAAATGCAGCACAGAATGAGCAATATATATGTTTGTTAAATTGAAAATAGGCAATAAACAAAGAAATAACCTATAGGACAAAAGATGATGATAAATGCTATGAAGAAAATTAAGGCATGAAAAACATACATGTTATAGGGAAGAAGGGAAGGCAGTAGGAGTCATCAATACCACTTTAAATTTCTCTTCAAAGTGGATTGTTCTATAGTAATAGATACATACTCTTCTAGGAAGCAGCATACTTCAACGGCAAACCATGGAAGTTGTAGGCTGCCAGGATATTGCTAACACCTGTTAGGTACCTACAACTAGAAAGTCCCTTGAAGAGAGAGAAGATAGTGCTTCTATTTCACAGAAGAATATAAAGTGACTTTCTGATTAGGGGTAGGGGAGGAGATGGAGGAAACACACACTATTACTTTTGTGTGTCTTCAGTTTCTCCCTTCTAATGTAAGGGTCTACTTCAGTTGATGCTATAAAACAAAGAGTTCTGGCCGGGCGCGGTGGCTCACGCTTGTAATCCCAGCACTTTGGGAGGCCAAGGCGGGCGGATCACGAGGTCAGGAGATCGAGACCACAGTGAAACCCCGTCTCTACTAAAAATACAAAAAAAATTAGCCGGGCGTGGTGGCGGGCGCCTGTAGTCCCAGCTACTCAGAGAGGCTGAGGCAGGAGAATGGCGTGAACCCCGGAGGCGGAGCTTGCAGTGAGCCGAGATCGCGCCACTGCACTCCAGCCTGGGTGACAGAGCAAGACTCCATCTCAAAAAAAAAAAAAAAAAAAAAACAAAGAGTTCTAAAAATAATTTGTTCTGTGCAAATAATCCACAGTTGGAATTGGGGGTGCTCTTCTTCTCAAATAGATCTGAGCTAAGTTTTAGAGCTGTGTTTAACCAGAGATGAGAAATATTTTACTCCAGAAGGAGCCTCAGAATTAGTTAGCAAAATCATACCAATCTTTTATAACAGAAACTTTCAATCTATCAAAGAACAATTTCCAATTTCACCCTTTTTCTAGTCTCTGGTAAACACCATTATACTCTCTGCTTCTATGAGTTTGACTCTTTGAGATACTTCACATAAGTGGAATCATGCAGTATTTGTCCATCTGTGACTGGCTGATTTCACTTAGTATAGTGTCCTCTAGTTTGATTAATGGTATTACAAATGGCAGGATTTCCTTCTTTTTAAGGTTGTACATTGTGTGTATGTGCATAGCACATTTTATTGTGTAGTCATCTATAGGTGGACATTTGGGTTGTTTACATATCTTGATTATTGGAAATAATGCTGCAATAAACATAAAGTTTTAGATGTCTCCTTGATATCCTCATTTTAATTATTTTGGATATATACCAGAAGTGGGATTGCTGGATCATATGGTTGTTCTATTTTTAATGTTTTGAGAATCCTCCATGTTGTTTTCCACAGTTGCTGCAGTTATGTTACATGAGCAACAAGACATTGTACACTTTAAAATACGTTTAGAAGATAGATCTCACGTTTAGTGTTCTTTTTTTGTTGTTTGTTTGTTTATTATTATTATACTTTAAGTTCTAGGGTACATGTGCACAACGTGCAGGTTTGTTGCATACGTATACATGTGCCATGTTGGTGTGCTGCACCCATTAACTCATCATTTACATTAGGTATATCTCCTAATGCTATCCCTCCCCCTCCCCCCACCCACGACAGGCTCTGGTGTGTGATGTTCCCCATCCTGTGTCCAAGTGTTCTCATTGTTCAATTCCCACCTATGAGCGAGCAAATCATCATTCTGAGCAAACTATCGCAAGGACAGAAAACCAAACACTGCGTGTTCTCACTCATATGTTTAGTGTTCTTAAAAAAAAAAGACAAGGACAATTTTAGAGGTGACAGATGTCTTTAGCACCTTGGTTGTAGTGATGGTATCATGGGTGTGTGTATATGTCCAAACTCATTAAGATGTACACACAAAATGTGTACAATTTTGGCATGTATTTCAATAAAGCTAAAAAAGAAAGACACAAAATAATTATAGAAGGAAATATTGTAATATGATGTAAGGCTAAAATCTGAGTTAGATTAAACTGTGAGTGAAATATTAGAGATCAGTAACAAAGGTAACATCTTGCATATAAGTGGGCATTTCTTCAAATGCATGCACTGACTAGGTTCTCTAAATTTAGTTGTTTTAAAATTCTGATTAAGTTCAGCGATATGAAAAACAAGCCTTCTTAAGTTTATGTTTATCTATCTGTCTATCAAGGTATAGGTATCAAAGAAACATTTCTGTAATTTTGAGTCTAATATTTGAAATGATAATTGAACACTCATGCCACACATATTTGCCAAGCATCCTCCATGATCTAGATACAGTTCTATGTGTTGGCGTTGTGGTAGTAAAGAAAGCAAGCAAGAAGCCTGCTCTCATGGAGCTTACATCTACTGTGGGTGATAGATTTGAAAGTGAAATAATCTGAAAAAGACATATACGTTAGGATAATTTATATGACTACCTTACTGCCACATAAAAATTCCTTATAGTAATCCGCATTTACCAAAAATCAAGTAATAAAGAAAATAACTGAGATCATGAGTAAATTTACAAACGCAAGATGTAAAATGGTAATATAAGTGTCACTAGTTCCAAAAGTGCTATTGATTGACCCCGACACCAATAGACAAACCCTTATTGTCCTTTAAGGATATCTAAGGGTGTTTTTTGTTGACGGTAATGATCCCTTAGGGCTGTTTTTAGTTTCTGCAGTGTATCTTGGTAAGCAAAGATTCAAAGACTCCAGAGGAGAGAAAAATAGTGGGGGAGTCTAATGGCATCAGGGACACGGGGGCTTCTACAGAACACCTCCGGCAACTATGCATGTATCAGGCACTGTCACTTAAACCATTCATGGGTTTGACTAGTTGAATACAATGTGTTTTGTTAAACCCTTCTCCCACCTCATTTTGAAAGCCATTTGTTATAATTCAAAGAACAGGTTCATTTCTGTGGCACACTTCAAAATCAGATTTTGACAGAATTATTTGAAGCTGAGGAAGACTCACAAACTCTTTTATAAGCTTTCTGAAAGTTCCTTTTGATAAAACTACCATGTCACAATTTGCCAAGAGAAAGTAGATATAAAACAGAAAAGCTTGGTGACAGTGACATGAGTCACGAGCTTGGTGAAATGTCACACCGAGAAGACAATGTCTTATGGAAATTATTAACACAATGCTCGGAACAGCTTTCATGGAGCTCTGCCTCTTAGCTGTCCAGACCCTATTATACTCACGCTATTCTGCATGTATAATCAGTTTCACGAGTCAATCCAGTTAATGTGGTCATCTCAGTGAAAGGAGAAAAAAAACGCAAAATTACAACATCTATGTAAGTGGTAGTTTCATTAATGGGATATTAAAAAAAACCCAAATCTTTACCTATTGAAGAAACACTATCCCTCTTCACTGTTATAAAATCAGTGTTGCAATGGATTATGCAAGTTAAAGCAATCCTGTCCTTGAAACATAGTTTTGTAAATGTCGAGTAATTGATAGAATCACAACACAAGAAATTTGATATTGCTGCAACATCCAAATATGGACTTACATTTTGTATGTTTTTTTTTATTTTTGTGTAACTTTTATAGTATTTTATTTGTAAAATATTTTATAAAAGTATACATTTATGACAAGGTGGATATTTTAAAAACATTCTTCATCACTGCCTGCATCTATAATCAAAATTTTATGGAATATGTTTTCAAATCAAAAAAGTCCATGTATCCATGAAGGGAAACTTCAATACCCACCAAACATTTCTTATACACCTATTATGCGCCTAGCATTGTGTTGGGAATTGGAGATACGGAAATGACTATACACAATATTTCCCCACATGGGGAAATAATGACATGTTGCTGAAATTGTGATCTACAGACAAGCGACATTGTAGGCTTCATCTGGTGTCTTGCTAAAAATACTCAATCTTTCACCCAATCACAGACCCATTTTAACACATTTTTAACAAGATCCCTAGGTGGTTCAAGTGCACATTAAAGTTTGAGATGCATAGGGCTGGGCATGGTGGCTCATGCGTGTAATCTCAGCACTTGGAGAGGCTAAGTCAAGCTGAGGACTTGAGTCTGAAGGTTTGAGACCAGCCTGGGCAACATGGCAAAACTCGGTCTCTACAACAACAACAAAAGTTAGCTGGGCATGGTGGCATGTGCCTCTAGTTCCGGCTACTCAGGAGGCTGAGGTGGGAAGATTGATTGAGCCCAGGAGGTTGAGACTGAAGTGAGCCATGATCATGCCACTGCACTCCAGCCTGGGCAACAGAGGGAGACCCGGTCTCAAACACTTAAATGAGAAAATAAAGTTTGAGAAGCACTGATTAAATGAATTCTATCGGGGCTACTCAGTGGATGTCTGGAGACTGTGATGGTCTGTCAACCGGTACATGGCAAGACAAAAATGGAAATAAAGAACAAGTCATTTAAAAATGTTTATAGCAGCTTGAAACATTGCTGCAATGTGATCACTAATGTGATCACCAAAGGTGATCAATGGGGCTGCATTTTGTGTATGTTTGCTTTTTAAATTTTACCTTTCTATTAATTCACTTTTATTATATTTTACAAAAGCACACTTTTGTAACAGATTATATATTTTTTTAAAAAAAGCTTCATCATAAGTAGATTGAGTAGCACAACATTAGGTCGTTTGATCATCCAATGTCTGAGGCATGTAAAAATCTTAATTTTTCAGAAATTGTCTTAAAACTAGCTGCAATTGATCTTCAGAAATATTATTTTATGTTTTATTTGATTTAAGAGAAACAGGCTTTTCAAAAATAAATTCATGAGAAACTCTTCTGTTGAAATTTTGTGGAAGATGTAGATGTCAGGCAAAGATTTTCATAAGAACTACAATTTTGTGAAACAATATCATAACTACAAAGTAAAAATTGAAATTATTTTTCTTGTGAGTGGAAAGGATCTATTATCAAGGTGCTATCAGGGTAGTTTCCTGTTCTTGCTAAGTGAAGAAGACTTAAGAGAGTTCTAACAGATGAGAGTTAAAACTTAATGGTGAGTCATTTCAGTAGTAGGCTATGAAAGGGAAAACCCACAGATAAAGTAATGTGCAGGAAATTGTGAAATCAAGTTGGTCTGAATTTATTCAAGAAGAAAACAGAGTTCCTGCCTTCAAAGAGCTTGCAGTTTGGCAAAGGAGACAGACATATAAAACTTATGTAACCAATGATTTATTTTTATTTGATACAGGAAAATTACTTGGTCATATGAAAATATATACAGACAGAACGTGAGTTAAAATGGTCTGACTTTGATTTTTTTGACCTCACAATCATGCAAATGTGATAGCATTCAGTACGCTCCTTGAATTACAGTGGGGTCATTTCCAGATAAACCCATCATAGGTTGAAAATTTCATGAATTGAAAAGACACTTCAACTTAAAATATTTTGGATGTTTGATGGTTTTATTGGGATGGAACCCCATCATAAGTCAAAAAGCATCTATAATTATATATAGTCATAACTTTCTCAACCATGGGGCTACATTCCAAGAAATGTGTCATTAGGCAATTTCATCATTGTGCAAATAAATGTCAGAGAGTGTACTTACACAAACCTAAATAGTATAGCTTAGGACACACCTAGGCTATAAGGTATAGCCCATTGCTCCTAGGGCACAAACCTGTACATCACATGGCTTTACTGAATAGGCTATTGTAACTCATCGGTAGTATTTGCATGTCTAAAAATATCTAAAAATAGAAAAGGTATTGTAAAACTATGGCATAAAAAATAAAAAAGTGGGACACATGTACAGAGCACCTACAATGAATGGAGCTTGTTGGACTGGAGGTTGTTCTGAATGAGTTAGTCAGTGAGTGAATACGAAGGCCTAAGTCATTACAGTCCACTACTGTAGACTTTATAAACACTGTACACTTAGACTATGCTATATATATAAACACGATATATTAAAATTTATAAATATTTTTAATAAAGTTTAACATTAGTTTTCTGTGACATTTTTACTTTTTAAAATCTTTTTGACTCTTTAGTAATAACACCTAGCTTAAAACAGAAACACATTGTATAGCTATGCAAAAATATTTTCTTTCTTTATATCCTTATTCGATAAGCTTTTATTTATTGTTAAAATTCTTTATTTAAACATACTTGTTATAAATGAAGACACAAACACACACATTAGCCTAGGCTTACACAGGGTCAGGATTATCAATATCAGTCTTTTATTTCCACATGTTGTCCAACTCCAAGTTCTTCATAGGCAGTAACACACATGGAGCTATCATCTCCTTAGATAAAATGACTTCTTCTGAAATATCTCTTGACAGATCCCCTCTTGACAGATCTTCCTCTGGCTATTTTATAGTTAACTTTTTCTTATAAGCAGAAGCAGTACACTCTAAAATAATTATTAAAAATATAATACAGCAAATACATTGGTTAGGATAGTCATGTATTGTCATTAATCCAGTGTTACATATTGTACATAATTGTATGTACTATATTTTTATGACTGGCAGCATAATAGGTTTGTTTACACCAGCATTACTACAAATATGTAACTGTTTGTGCTATGGTCTCACAATGGCTAAATGTCACTGAGCAATAGAAAGTTTTCAGCATCATTATAATTTTTTGGATTTTTTAATGTTTGTGGATACATAGTAGGCATATGCATTTATGAGGTACGTGAGATGTTTTTATATAGACATGCAATGCGAAATAATCCCATCATGGAGAATGAAGTACCATCCCATCAAGGGTTTATCCTTTGTGTTAACAAACCAATTACAATCTTTTAGTTACTTTTAAATATACAATTAAGTTATTATTGACTAAGATCACCCTATTTTGCTATCAAATAGTAGGTCTTATTCATTCTAAGTATAACTTTTGTACCCATTAATTATCATCACCTCCCCCCTCGACCCCTACTACCCTTCCCAGCCTCTGGTAATCCTCCTTCTACTCTCTATGTCCATGAGTTGAATTATTTTGATTTTTAGATCCCACAAATGAGTGAGAAAATGTGATGTTTGTCTTTCTGTGTCTGACTTATTTCACTTAACATAAAGAGCTGCAGTTCCATCCATGTTGATGCAAATGACTGGATCTTATTCTTTTTATGGCTGAATACTACTCCATTGTGTATATGTACCACATTTTCTTTATTCATTCATCTGTTGATGGACATTTAGGTTGCTTCCAAATCTTAGCTGTTGTAAACAGTGGTGCAGCAAACATTGGAGTGCAGATGTCTCTTTAATATACTGATTTCCTTTTTGGGGGTTATATATGCAGCAATGGGATTGCTGCATCATGTGGTAACTCAATTTTTAGTTTTTTGAGGAACCTCCAAATTGTTCCTCATAGTAGTTGTACTAATTTACATTCCCAGCAACAGCGTATGTGGGTTCCCTTTTCTCCATATCCTGGCCAGCATTTGTTATTTCGTGTCTTTTAAATCTAAGGTATTTTAACTGGGGTGAGATGATATCTCATTGTAGGTCTGATTTGCATTCCTCAGGTGATCCATGATGTTGAGCACTTTTTTATATACCCGATTGTTATTAGTATTTACTCTTTTGAAAAAGTCTATTCAAATCTTTTGCCTATGTTTTGATCAAATTATTAGATTTTTTCAAAGAAAGTTCTTTGAGCTCCTTATATATTCTGTTTATTAATCCCTTGTCAGATGAATAGTTTGAAAATATTTTCTTTCATTCTATGGGGTATCTCTTCACTTTGGTGACTGTATCCTTTGCTGTGCAGAAGCTTTTTAACTTAATGTGACCCTAGTTGTCCGTTTTTGCTTTGGTTGCCTGTGCTTCTGTGGTATTGCTCAAGAAATTTTTGCCCACATCAGTATCCTAGAGATTTTCCCCAATGTTGTCTCATAGTAGTTTCATATTTTGTTTTAGATTTACTTCTTTAATCCATTTTGATTTGATTTTTGTGGTGACAGATAGAGGTCTAGTTTCATTATTTTGCCTATAAATATCCAGTTTTCCCAGCACCGTTTATTGAAGAGATTGTCTTTTCTCCAGTGTATGTTCTTGGTAAATTTGTTGAAAATGAGTTTACTGTAGGTGTGTGGATCTGCTTATGGGTTCTCTATTCTGCTCCTTTGGTCTATGTATCTATTTTTTTTGCCAATACCATGCTGCTTTTGTTACTATAGCTCTGCAGTGTAATTTGAAGTCAGGTAATGTGATTCCTCAAGTTTTATTAATTTCCTTAGGATAGTTTTTGCTATTCCTGGTCTTTTCTGGTTCTATATAAATTTTAGAGTTTTTTTTTCTGTTTTTGTAAAGAATGCCAATGCTAGTTTGATAGGGATTGTATTGAATGTGTAGGTTGCTTTGGGTAGTATAGTGATTGTAACAATATTGACTCTTTCAATTCATGAACATGGAATGTCTTTCCATATTTTCGTGTCCTCTTCCATTTCTTCTACCAGTGTTTTATACTTTTCATTATAGACATCTTTCACTTCTTTGCTTAAATTAATTCCTATGTATTTAGCTTTATTCGTGGATATTGTAAATGGGATTAGTTTTTTATTTCTGTTTCAGATTGTTCATTGTTGGCACATAAAAATACTACTGATTTTTGTATGTCGAGTTTGTAACCTATGACTTTATTGAATCTGTTTATCAGTTCTAATAGTTGTTTGGTGGAGTTTTTAGCTTTGTCCAAATATAAGATCAAATCATCTGCTAGCAATGAAAATTTTACTTCTTCCATTTGGATTTCTTTTATTTGGATGCCTTAGAATGTGGATGCCTTACATTATTTTCTCGCTGATGTTGAATATCTCTCATATTGAATATTAGTGGTGAAAATGGGCATTCTTGTCATGTTACAGATCATAGAGGAAAGGCTTTCAGTTGTTCCCCATTCTGTATAACACTAGCTGTTGGTCTGTCATATATGGCTTTTATTATATTGAGGTATGTTCATTCTATACAGTATTTTGAAAGTTTTTATCATAAAGGGATGTTGAATTTTGTCAAGTGCTTTTTCAGCATCACTTGAAATGATAATGTGGTCATTATACTTCATTTGGTTGATATTATGTATCATGTTGATTGATTTGCATATGTAGAACCATCCTTGCATTCAAGGGTTAAATCCCACTTGATTATGTTGAATTATCTTTATAACATATTTTTGAATTTGTTTGCTACTATTTTGTTGAGAATTTTTGCATCACAAGTCATCAGAGATATTGGCCTGTAGTTTTCTTTTTCTTTTCTTTTCTTTTTTCTTTTTTTTTTTTTTGATATATCTTTGTCTGGTTTTGGTATCAGGCTAATACTGGATTCATAGAATTACTTTAATGTTCCTTCTTTGTCTATTTTTCAGAATAGTTTGAGTAAGATTCATATTAGTTCTTCTTTAAATGTTTCTGTTTTGTTTTGTTTTGATTTTTAAGAATTCAGCAGTAAAGCCATCAGGTCCTGGGCTTTTCTTTACTGACAGACTTTTTATTATGACTTCAATCTTATTACTTGTTATTGGTCTGTTCAGGTTTTGGTTTCTTCCTGATACAATCTTTGTCAGTTGTATAATTCTAGTAATTTGTCCATTTCTTCTAGATTTTCCAATGTACTGCCATAGTTGCTCATAGTAGCCAGAAATAATATTTTAAATTTCTGCAGTAACACCTTTGATGGCTTCCTTTTCACTTCTGATTTTATTTATTTGTATCTTCTTTCTTTTTTTCTTAGTCTGGCTAAAGGTCAGTCAATTATGTTTAACTTTTCAAAAAATCAACACTTTGTTTTGTTGATCTTTTGTGTTGTATTCTTCATTTTGATTTTATTTATTTATGCTCTATTTTTTATTTTTTCTTCTATACTACTAATTTTGAGTTTGATTTGTTCTTGCTTTTCTAGTTTTTCAAGATGTACCATTAAACTGCTCACTTGAAATTTTTCTTATTTTTGATGTAGGCCCTTATAACTATAAACTTCCTTGTTGGAATTGCTTTTGCTATATCTCATAGGTGTTGATATGTCATATTTCTATTATAATTTATATATTTATATAAATAATATACTATATATAAATATATATAGTATAATATATATAAATATATATTTATATAAATATATAATATAACATATATATAAAATATATATTTATTTATTATTCATGTCCTTAGCCCACTTTTTGATGAAATTTAAAATTTTTTTTCTTATTGATTTGTTTGAGTTTGTTGTAGATTCTAGATATTAGTCCTTTGTCAGGTGTATAGATTGTGAAGATTTTCTACCACTATGTGGGTTGTCTGTTAAAGCTCTTTAGTTTAATCAGGTCCCAGTTCTTTATCTTTGTTTTTATTGCATATGCTTTTGAGTTCTTTGTCATGAAATCCTTGCCTAAGCGAATGCCTAGAAAGGTTTTTCCAATGTTATCTTCTAGAATTCGGATCTTAGGTTTAAGTCCTTAATCCATCTCAAGTTAATTTTTGTATAATGTGAGAGATAAGGATCCAGTTTATTCTCCTACATGTGGCTAGCCAATTATCCCAGCACCATTTGTTGAAAAGGATGTCTTTCCCTCACTTTTGTTTTTGTTTTCTTTGTCGAAGATCAGTTGGCTGCAAGTATTTGGGTTCTTTTTTTTTTCTGGGTTCTCCATTCTGTTCCGTTGATCTATGTGCCTATTTTTATATCGGTATCACTCTGTTTTGGTGACTATGGCCTTATAGTATAGTTTGAAATCAGGTAGTGTGATGCTTCCAGATTTGTTCTTTTTGGTTAGTCTTACTTTGATATGCAGGCTTTTTTTTTTGGTGCCATATAAATTTTAGAATTGTTTTTTCTACTTCTCTGAAGAATGGTGGTTGTATTTTGATGGGAATTGCATTGAATTTGTATATTGCTTTTGGCAGTATGGACATTTTCACAATATTGACTATACCCATCCATAAGCATGGGATGTGTTTCCATTTCTTAGTGTCATCTATGATTTCTTTCAGCAGTGTTTTGTAGTTTTCCTTGTAGAGGTCTTTCACCTCCTTGGTTAGGTATATTCCTAAGTATTTTATTTTATGTTTTTGCAGCTGTGGTAAAAAGGGTTGAATTCTTGATTTGATTCTCTGCTTGGTCACCATTGGTATATAGAAGAGCTACTGGTTTGTGTACATTAATCTTGTATCTGGAAGTTTGTTGACTTCATTAGTTCTAGGAGCTTTCTGGAAGAGTCTTTAGGGTTTTTGAGGTAAATAATGATATCAACAGCAAACAATGACAGTGTGACTTCACCTTTACCAATTTGGATGTCCTTTATTTCTTTCTCTTGTCTGATTGCTCAGGCTAGTACTTCCAGCACTATGTTGAAGAGGAGTGGTGAGAGTGGGCATCTTTGCCTTTTTCCAGTTCTCAGATGAATGCTTTCAACTTTTCCCCATTCAGTGTTATCTTGGCTGTGGGTTTGTCATAGATGGCTTTTACTACATTAAGGTATGTCCTTCGTATGCTAATTTTGCTGAGAGTTTTAATCATAAAATGGATTTTGTCAAATGCTTTTTTGCATCTATTTAGATGATCATGTGATTTTTGCTTTTAATTCTTTTTATGTGTTGTATCACATTTATTGACTTGCATATGTTAAGCCACCCCTGCATCTCTGGTATGAAACCCATTTGATCATGGTGGATTATCTCTTTGATGTGTTGTTGAATTCGGTTAGCTAGTATTTTGTTAAGAATTTTAGCATCAGTGTTCATCAAGGATATCAGTCTGTAGTTTTCTCTTTTGGTTATGTCCTTTCTTGGTTTTGGTATTAGGGTGCTGCTGGCTTCATAGAATGAATTAGGTAGGGTCCCTTCTTTCTCTATCTTGTGGAATAGTGTCAAAATGATTGGAACCAATTCTTCTTTGAATGTCTGAAAGAATTTTGCTGTAAATCTATCCAGTCCTGGAAGTTGTTTTGTTGATATTTTTTAAATTACCATTTCAGTCTCACTGCTTGTTCTTGGTCTGTTCAGGGTATCTAATTCTTCCAAATTTAAGCTAGGAGAGTTGTATTTTTCTAAGAATTTATTCATCTTTTCTAGGTTTTTTAGTTTATGTGTGTAAAGGTGTTCATAGTAGCCTTGAAGGATCTCTTACATTTCAGCGGTGTCAGTTGTAATATCTCCTGTTTCTTTTCTTAGTGAGGTTATTTGGATTTCCTCTCTTCTTCTTTTTTTTTTTGCTTAATCTTGCTAATGGTCTATCAATTTTATTTATCTTTTTGAAGAACTAGCTTTTTGTTTCATTTATCTTTTGTATTTTTTGTGTTGTTATTTGTTTGTTTGTTTTTGTTTGTTTCCATTGCATTTAGCTCTGCTCTGATCTTGGTTATTTCCTTTCCTCTGCTGAGTTTGGGTTTGGTTTGTTCTTGTTTCTCTAATTCGCTGAGGTGACCTTAGACTGTCAGTTGGTTCTTTTCCAGTCTTTTTGATGTAGGCGTTTAGGGCTATGAACTTTCCTCTTAGCACCACCTTTGCCATATCCCAGAAGTTTTGATAGGTTGTGTCATCATTGTTGTTTAGTTTGAAGATTTTTTTACTTTTCATCTTGATTTTGTTTTTGACCCAATGGTCATTTATTAGTAGGTTATTTAATTTCAATGTATTTGCATGGTTTTGAAGGTTCCTTTTAGAGTTGATTTCAAGTTTTATTCCACTGTGGTCTGAGAGAGTGCTTGATACAATTTCAATTTTCTTAAATTTATTGAGGCTTGTTTTATGGCCTATCATGTGGTCTATCTTGCAGAAACTTCCATGCACTGTTGAATAGAATGTGTATTCTGTGGTTGTTGGATGAAATGTTCTGTATATTTCTGTTAAGTCCACTTGTTCCAAGATATAGTTTAAATCCATTGTTTCTTTGTTGACTTTCTGTGTTGATGGCCTGTCTAGTGCTGTCTGTGGAGTATTGAAGTCCCCACTATTATTGTGTTGCTGTCTATCTCATTTATTAGGTCAATTAGTAATTGTTTATAAATTTGGAATCTCCCGTGTTAGGTGCATATATGTTTAGGATTGTGATATTTTCCTGTTGGACAAGGCCTTTTACCATTATATAATGACCCTCTTTGTCTGTTTTAACAGCTGTTGCTTTAAAGATTGTTTTGTCTAATATAAGTATAGCTACTCCTGCTCACTTTTGGTGTCCATTATCATGAAATGCCTTTTTCCATCACTTTAAGTTTATGTGAGTCCTTATGTGTTTGGTGAGTTGGTTGTTGAGTTCTTATCCATTCTGCTGTTCTGCATCTTTTAAGTGGAGCATTTAGGATTTTCACATTCAATGTTTATATTAAAATGTGTGTTCATCATGCTCTTTGTTGGGTGTGTACTTTGTTTTTTTGGTTTGTTTTTTATTTGCTTTTTAACTTATATTTTTGTTTTATAAGTCCTGTGTGATTTAGGCTTTAAGTAGGTTCTGTTTTGATGTTTCCAGGATTTGTTTTAAGATTTAGAGCTCATTTTAGCAGTGGCGTGGTAATGGCAAATTCTCTCAGCATTTGTTTGTCTGAAAAAGTCTGTATCTTTCCTTCATATATGATGCTTAGTTTCACTGGATACAAAATTCTTGGCTGATAATTGTTTTGTTTGAGGAGGCTGAAGATAAGGTCCCAATCCCTTCTAGCTTGTGGGGTTTCTGCTGAGAAATCTACTGTTAACGTGATAGATTTTCCTTAATAGGTTACCTGGTACTTCTCTTTCACAGCTCTTAAGAATCTTTCCTTTGTCTTAACTTTGAATAACCTGATGACAATGTGCCTAGACAAACATCTTTTTGCAATGAATTTCCCAGGTGTTCTTTGTGTTACTTGTATTTGGATGTTTAGGTCTCTAGCAAGACTAAGAAAGTTTTTCTTGATTATTCCCCCAAATATGTTTTCCAAGCTTTTAGAATTCTCTTCTTTTTCATAAACAAGGCTGTTCAGGTTCTTTTGTCCTATGGGACTGTTCCCTTGATGTAGTTCTCCCCGCCTTTTCCTATGGATGTGGCTTCCTATGTGATTGTTCACATAGGACAACTCCCGTGATTGTTGTGTCTCTTCTGGGTCTAGTGACGCAGTGAGTCTACCCGGCTCTAGGCTGGTACTGGGGGTTGTCTGCAGAAAGTCCTGTGATGTGAACCATCTATGGGTCTCTCAGCCTTGGATACCAGCACCTGTTCTGGTGGAGGTTGGGGGGTGGGGCGTGCAATGTACTCTGTGAGGGTTCTTAGCATCCGTAGTTTAATGCTCAATTTTTGAGCTGGTTGGCCTCCTGCCAGGAGGTGGCACTTTCCAGAGAGCATCAGCTGTGGTAGCATGGGGAGGAACTTGTGGCCGGCAGGGCCCTAGAACTCCCAAGATTAAATGCCCTTTGTCTTCCACTACCAGGGTGAGTAGGGAAGGACCATCAGTTGGGGTTGGGGCTAGGTGTGGGGGGAACTCAGACTCTCCTTGGGCGAGTCTTGCTGCAGCTGCTGTGGGGGATGGGAAAAGATTCCCAGGTGACTGGAATTGTGTACCTAGGAGAATTATGGCTGCTTCTGCTGAGTCATGCAGGTTGTCAGGGAAGTGGGCAAATGCCGGCAGTCACAGGCCTCACCCAGCTCCAACACAAACGGAAAATCGTCTCATTCCCACTGTTTCACCCCCAACAGCCCTGAGCCCATTTCCAAGCAGAGAGTGAGACAGGCTTAAAAACCTGCCACAGGCTACCCTGCAGTTGTTGGATGAAATGTTCTGTATATTTCTGTTAAGTCCACTTGTTCCAAGGTATAGTTTAAATCCATTGTTTCTTTGTTGACTTTCTGTGTTGACCTCCCAGCCGCTAAAGAAAATGGCTTGGTTTTTCCCCTGCCTGTGTAGTCTGCACACCACATTTGGACTTCCCTCAAGTTCTGGCCAGGAGGCTTCTCACCTCATTCAAATTGTTGCAGAGTTCAGCTAGATATTTCTATGCCCTGGGTATTTACAATCAGCATTTAGCAAAGACAATGAGGCATGTGTTCTTCACTTCAGTGTGGCAATACAACAAACATCACCCATTCAAAAGTAAGCACTCACAGGAGAAAACATACCTATAACCATTTGTCCTTCGACAAAGTCAACAAAAACAAGCAACAGGGAAAGGATGCTCTGTCCAATAAACTGTGCTGTGATAATTGGCTAGCCATATGCAGTACAGTGAAACCAGCCACCTTCCTTACATCATATACAAAAATCAGCAAAGATGAAGTAAAGACTTAAATTGAAACCCTGAAACTATAAAAACCCATGAAGAAAACCTAGGAAATACCATTCTGTACAGAGGCCTTGGCAAAGATTTATGACAAAGACTCCAAAAGAAATTGCAACAAAACCAGAAATTAATAAGCATGACCTAATTAAACTAAAAAGCTTATGCACAGCAAAAGAAATTATCGACAGAGAAAACAGGCAACCCACAGAACTGGAGAAAGTATTTGCAAACTATGCATCTGATGTAAGTCTAATATCCAGAGTCTGTAAGGAACTTAAACAAATTAACAAGTAAAAAACAACTCCATTACAAAGTGTGCAAAGGACATGAACAGACCTTTTTCAAAAGAAGACATATACCTGACTAACAAGCATATGAAAAAATATGCAACATCACTAATCACTTAGAGAAATGCAAACCAATTGCACAATGAATACTATCTGGCTCTAGTTAAAATGGTATTATTAAAAATTCAAAAAATATCAGGTGCTGGTGAAGTTGTGGAGAAAATGGAATGCTTATACACTGTTGATGATAATATAATCATTTCAGCTATTGTGGAAGACAGGTTGGCAATTCCTCAAAGAATTTAAAACAGAACTATTATTTGACCCAGCAATTCCATTATTGAATATATGTGCTAAGAAATATAAATTGTTTTAGTACGAAAACACACACATGCATATGTTTACTGCAGCACTATTCACAATCGCAAAGACATGGAATCAACCTAAATTCCCATCAGTTGTAGACTGAACAAAGGTCATATGGCACATATATACCACCATGGAATACTATGCAGTCATAGAAATAATTAGATTATGTCTTTTTCAGCAACACTGGTAAAGTTGGAGACCATTACTCTAAGCAAACTAATGCAGAAACAGAAAATCAAATACCACATATTGTCACTTATAAGTGGGATCTAAACATTGAGTACACATGGACAAAAAGAAGAGAACAACAGACACTGAGGCCTACTTGAGTGTGGAGGGTGAAATGAGGGTGAAGACAGAAAAACTGCCTGTCAGGTACTAAGGCTTATTACCTGGCTGATGAAATAATCTGTACACCACATCCCTGTGACATATAACTTACTTATATAAGGAACCTCTACATGTATCCTTGGACCTAAAATAAATTTTTAAAAGCCCAAAGAAGAAAATGTTTAAATTATCAACAAATAATAAACAAATACTCTGTCTTACACTTAACCAACTAAAATTTTATCAGGAATAGCATATTAAAAATTCCCAGAGGTTTGAAAACACACCAAATATAACTGCTAGGAATGAAAATAGGAAATAACAGAATTTTTTAAGTCAGCAGATTCATTTAAAAAAATTAACATATGTGAAGACATACTTGGTAATTAATCTTGAAGATGGGTCACAAGAAATTTTCCAGAATGCAGCATAGGGAGACAATGAGACAAGAAATATAAATATAATAACTGTTAAGGGACATATAGACAAAAAGCTTTTTTTTCTGAATTAAAGCAAAACAAATCGTCTCTCACATCAGGATTCTCATACATTCTATTTCCACAGCCTTAAATGGTTTTCCCCCAGATTTTTGCACTGGCAGATAGCTGGTCCTTTCTCATTTTTGAGACTGTAGCTTACATGTCATACTCCTGGAGAGCCTTTCTGTGGAGGGTATTGAGTATTTTATTTCTCAGGCAACAATCTATCCTTTGGTTCTTATAATATGGAGTCTAAAAAGCAACATCAAAACACAACAAAACAGTATATAGCTCAGATTTCTTTACATTTAGTGCTGAAAAAATGAGGTTCCACTAATTTTATGCACTTCTGTGGGATAAGGAAAGCAGAAAAGAGACAGAAAGCTCTTGTTGTTGCTATATCTGTTGACAAACAAAATCATGGATTGAGAAGCAATTGCGGTGACTGAACTTAGATTTCCAGTGGCTCATCATCAATTTCATCAACGTTGAGTGGCAACTGAGGCAGTGTTAGCAGTTATTGCAGGAGTAATGGCTGTGTGATCTCTGAATCACTGGATAATGATGTTCTCTTTCTTTTCTTCTTTTGGCATTATTTAAATAAAACATTTATATATATATTTATATTATATATAAAATATATTTTATATCATAACATTTACACTTTTAAAGTGTTCAATTCAATTGGCTTTAGAACATTTTTAGCCTTACACCCCCATCACCACTATCTGTTCCAGAATATATTCATTACTCTCCCCTAAAAACTCTGTATCTAATAGCAGCACTCTCCTCTTCTCAGCTCTTTTCAACCACTTCTCAGCCCTTGTCAACCACTAGTCAAATGTCTGTTCACAGAGTTTCCTGTTCTGGACATTTTATATAAATGACATCACAATATGGCTGTTGGTCTGACTTTCTTTACTTATCATGTGTTTTTAATATTCATCCATGTTGTAGCAGGTATCAGTATTTCATTCTTTCTATGATTAACATTTCCATTGTATAGCTTTACCACCTTTTGTGGATCCACTGATCAGTTAATGGACACAAGGTTATTTCCAAGTTTTGGCTATTAGAATAATTCTCCTGTCAACAATCATGGGCACATTTTTCCGACACATGTTTTTAATTCATTGGGGTACATATCTGGGAATCACTGGGCCATGTGATAATTCTATGTTCAAATTATGAGGAATTGCCAGACTATTTACCAAAGTAACTACAACATTTTACACCCTTATTAACAATGTATAATGGTTCTAGTTGTCCACATCTTCTTCAACATTTGCTACAAGCTTTCTATTTGATGTTAGCCATTCTATTGGATGTACTGAGATATCTCACTGAAGTTTTAATTCGCATTTTTCTAATGACTATGTCCAATAACTTTTTAGGAGTTTGTTGGGTATTTGTGTATCTTCTTTAAAGAAATGTTCATTTACATTATCTTCACATTTTCTAAATGGATCTTTTAATTTGTTAATATTATTTTTGAGTTGTAAGGCTCCCTTATGTATTTTGTATGCAAATATCTTATCAGATAGGTGATTTGCAAATTCCCTCTCATTCTGTAGATTGTTCTTTCACTTTCTTTTATTTATTTATTTATTTTTAAATTATTGTTATTATACTTTAAGTTCTAGGGTACATGTGCACAATGTGCAGGTTCGTTACATATGTATCCATGTGCCATGTTGTTTTGCTGCACCCATTAACTCGTCATTTAGCATTAGGTATATCTCCTAATGCTGTCCCTCCCCCCTCCCCCTACCCCACAACAGTCCCCGGAGTGTGATGTTCCCCTTCCTGTGTCCATGAGTTCTCATTGTTCAATTCCCATCTATGAGTGAGAACATGTGGTGTTTGTTTTTTTTGTCCTTGCAATAGTTTACTGAGAATGATGTTTTCCAGTTTCATCCATGTCCCTACAAAGGACATGAACTCATCATTTTTTATGGCTGCATAGTATTCCATGGTGTATATGTGCCACATTTTCTTAATCCAGCCTATCGTTGTTGGACATTTGGGTTGGTTCCAAGTCTTTGCTATTGTGAATAGTGCCACAATAAACATACGTGTGCATGTGTCTTTATAGCAGCATGATTTATAATCCTTTGGGTATATACCCAGTAATGGGATGGCTGGGTCAAATGGTATTTCTAGTTCTAGATCCCTGAGGAATCGCCACATTGACTTCCACAATGGTTGAACTAGTTTACAGTCCCAACAACGGTGTAAAAGTGTTCCTATTTCTCCACATCCTCTCCAGCACCTGTTGTTTCCTGACTTTTTAATGATTGCCATTCTAACTGCTGTGAGATGGTATCTCATTGTGGTTTTGATTTGCATTTCTTTGATGGCCAGTGATGATGAGTATTTTTTCATGTGTTTTTTGGCTGCATAAATGTCTTCTTTTGAGAAGTGTCTGTTCATATACTTTGCCCACTTTTTGATGGGGTTGTTTGTTTTTTTCTTGTAAATTTGTTTGAGTTCATTGTAGATTCTGGATATTAGCCCTGTGTCAGATGAGTAGGTTGCGAAAATTTTCTCCCATTTTGTAGGTTGCCTGTTCACTCTGATGGTAGTTTCTTTTGCTGTGCAGAAGCTCTTCAGTTTAATTAGATCCCATTTGTCAATTTTGGCTTTTGTTGCCATTGCTTTTGGTGTTTTAGACATGAAGTCCTTGCCCATGCCTATGTCCTGAATGGTATTGCCCAGGTTTTCTTCTAGGGTTTTTATGGTTTTAGGTCTAACATGAAAGTCTTTAATCCATCTTGAATTAATTTTTGTATCAGGTGTAAGGAAGGGATCCAGTTTCAGCTTTGTACATACGGCTAGCCAGTTTTCCCAGCACCATTTATTAAATAGGGAATCCTTTCCTCATTGCTTGTTTTTGTCAGGTTTGTCAAAGATCAGATAGTTGTAGATATGCAGCATTGTTTCTGAGGGCTGTGTTCTGTTCCGTTAATCTATGTCTCTGTTTTGTTACCAGTACCATGCTGTTTTGTTTATTGTAGCATTGTAGTATAGTTTGAAGTCAGGAAGCATGATGCCTCCAGCTTTATTCTTTTGGCTTAGGATTGACTTGGCGATGTGGGCTCTTTTTTGGTTCCATATGAACTTTAAAGTAGTTTTTTCCAATTCTGTGAAGAAAGTCATTGGTAGCTTGATGGGGATGGCATTGAATCTATAAATTACCTTGGGCAGTATGGCCATTTTCACGATATTGATTCTTCCTGCCCATGATCATGGAATATTCTTCCATTTGTTTGTATCCTCTTTTATTTCATTGAGCAGTGGTTTGTAGTTCTCCTTGAAGAGGTCCTTCACATCCCTTGTAAGTTGGATTCCTAGGTATTTTATTTTCTGTGAAGCAATTGTGCATGGGAGTTCAGTCATGATTTGGCTCTCTGTCTTTTATTGGTGTATAAGAATGCTTGTGATTTTTGTACATTGATTTTGTATCCTGAGACTTTGCCGAAGTTGCTAATCAGCTTAAGGAGATTTTGGGCTGAGATGATGGGGTTTTCTAGATATCCAATCATGTCATCTGCAAACAGGGAAAATTTGACTTCCTCTTTTCCTAATTGAATACCCTTTATTTCCTTCTCCTGCCTAATTGCCCTGGCCAGAACTTCCAACACTATGTTGAATAGGAGTGGTGAGAGAGTGCATCCCTGTCTTGTGCCAGTTTTCAAAGGGAATGCTTCCAGTTTTTACCCATTCAGTATGATATTGGCTGTGGGTTTGTTATAGATAGCTCTTACTATTTTGAGATACGTCCCATCAGTACCTAATTTATTGAGAGTTTTTAGCATGAAGAGTTGTTGAATTTTGTCAAAGGTCTTTTCTGCATCTATTGAGACAATCATGTGGTTTTTGTCTTTGGTTCTGTTTATATGCTGGATTACATTTATTGATTTGTGTATGTTGAACCAGCCTTGCATCCCAGGGATGAAGCCCACTTGATCATGGTGGATAAGCTTTTTGATGTGCTTCTGGATTCGGTTTTGTTCATTAAGGATATTGGTCTAAAATTCTCTTAGATTTTTCTTACTTTCTGATGTGCTCATTTAAAGATATAATCTTTCCTCTTAACACTGCTTTAGATTTGTCTGAGATATTCTGGTATGTTTTATCTTTGTTTTCCTTAGTTTCATTTTCTTAAAATTTTTACTTTAATTTTATTGTTTGCCCAAGAGTCATTCAGGAGCAGTTTCTTTAAATATCCATGCAATTGTGTAGTTTTTAGTGATCTTTTTGGTATGAGTTTTTATTTTTTTTCACTGTAATCCAAGAGTGTGACTTGTATAATTTTTTAAAAATTTTTCTGAGAATTGTTTTATGGCTGGTTGAGTAGTTAATTGTAAAATATGTGCCATGTGGTGATGAGAAGAAAGTATATTCTCTTGTTTTGGGGTAGAGAGTTTTGAAGATGTCTGTTGGTCAACAGTCAATTTCAGGTCCTAAATATCTTTGTTGGTTTTCTGCCTTGATGATCTGTCTAAACTATCATTGAGGTGTTGAAGTCTACCACGATTATTGTGTAATTATCTAAGTCTCCTTTTAGATCTCTAATAACTAGCTTTATAAATCGTGGTACTCATGCATTGGGTGCACTATATTTAGAATACTTGGGTCTTCTTGTTGAAATAAACCGATTGCCATTATGTAAAATCCTTATTTGTCTTTTTGATCAGTGTTGACATAAAGTCTGTTTTGTCTGACATTAGAATAGCAATCTCTACTTTTTTGTTGTTTTCCATTTGTGTGGTACATTTTTCTCTATGCATTTACACTTAATGTATGAATGCCATTGCATGTCAGATGGGTCTCCTGAAGACCATATTTAGTAAGGTCTTGCAATCTTTATCCAACATGGTACTTGGGCCTTTTAAGTGGGGCATGTAGCCCATTTACATTCAATGTTAATAATAATATGTGTGAATTTGGTCCTGTCAGCATGTTACGTGCTGATTATGCAGACTTGATTGTGTAATTGTTTTATAGCATCTACGGTCTATGCAATTAAGTGTGTTTTTGTGGTGACTGGTAATGGTCTTCATTTTCATTTTAGCACTCCCTTAAGGGCCTCTTGCAAGGCATGTCTGGTGGTAACAAATTCCCTTAGCATTTGCTTGTCTGAAAAAGATCTTATTTCTTCCCTGTTTATGAAGCTTAGTTTGAGTGAATGTGAAATTCTTGGCTGGAATTTCTTTTCTTTAAGAGTGCTGAATATAAGACCCCAGTTTAGCCTGGCTTTTAGGGTTTCTGCTGAAAGGTCCACTGGTAGCCTCATGGGATTCCTTTTGTTGGTGGCCTGCTCCTTTTTCTCTAGTTGCATTTATCATTTTTTTATTTTATATTGACCTTGGAGAATCAGATGACTATGTGTCTTATGGATGGTTTTCCTGAGTAGTATCTCACAGGGGTTCTCTGCGTTTCCTGATTCTGACTGTCGGCCTGTCTAGCAAGGTTTGGAAAACTTTTGTGAGCAATATCCTCAAGTATATTTAACAATTTGCTTTTATCCCCCTCTCTTTCAGAGAGACTAATGAGTCATAGGTTTGATGTCTTTATATAATCTCATATTTCTTTGAGGTATTGTTCATTTTTAAATCTTTTTTCTACATTATTGTCTGAGTTGATTTAAAGAACTAGTCTTCAAGCTGAGAGATTATTTCCTTTGCTTGATCTAGTATTTGTTGTTAATACTTGTGGTTGTATTGGAAATTTTTGTAGTGAGTTTTCAAATCTATCAGATCAGTTTGGATGTTTCTTAGAATGCCTATTTTATCTTTCAGCTCTTGTATGGTTTTACTGTATTGCTTAGATTCCTTGGATTGAGTTTCAACTTTCTCCTGAATTTTGATAATCTTCATTCCTATCCATATGTTGAATTCTATGTCTGTCATTTCAATGGTTGAGAACAATTGCTGGGTAACTAGTGTGATTGTTTGGCATTAAGAAGACACTTACATGATTTCACTGTGTCCTCACTCAAATTTCATCTTGAATTGTAGTTCCCATAATTCCCACGTGTTTTGGGAGAGACCAGGTGAAGATAATTGAATCATGGGGGTGACTTCCCCTATCCTGTTCTTATTAGTGAGTTAGTTCTCGTAAGATCTGTTGGTTTTATAAGGGGCTTCCTCAATCGTTGGGCACCCATTTACTCTTTCTGCCATCATGTGAAGAAGGACATGTTTGCTTCCCCTTCAACATGATTGCAAGTTTCCCGAGACCTCCCCAGCCATGTGGAACTGTGAGTCAATTAAACCTCTTTCCTTTATAAATTACCCAGTCTTGGGTACAACTTTATCAGCAGCATGAGAACGGACTAATACGAACACTCTGGATTTTTGAGTTGCCAGAGTTTTTGTGCTGGTTCTTTCTCATCTTTGTAAGCTGATGTTCATTTAATCTTTGAAGTTGCTGTCCTTTGGAAATTTTTTGGGTTTTTTTGGGGGATTTATCTTTTTTGATGCCCTTGAGGGTTTTATTGTGGTATAAGGTTGGTTCACTCACCTGGCTTCATTTCTGAAAGATTTCAGTGGGCCAAGGCTTAGCTTATTACTCTTCTGATGTGTGCTCTAAACCTAGGCATACCGGGTCCCTGGTTTGTTTTCTCTCCCCTTGAGGTTAAAAGCCTACTGTGCTGGAGGAGCTAAGATGTTTCCATTCTGAAGGGCACAACACTCCAATGGGAGGTTCCAGCCAAAGTGCTTCACTGGGGCATTGGCGGTAGGAAGGATTATCATGCACACATGCCATAATCAGTGACAATGTGGCAGGTGCACACATGTTGGGGGTGATGGGGCACCAATAGGGGCAGGGCAGTGGCATCCATGCATGTACTTACATGGGTTGTATTGGCAAGTGGTTCCTGTGCATCAATGGGGGCAGGAAGGCAGTGTCCATGTGCACGTGCTTGCACCAGTCCTGGCTGAGCAGTGGGGTGGGCGTGGTTGCAAGCTGGGAGGGCAGGGAAGGCAAGTTCCACCTGCATGTGCATGCCAGCAAAGCCGTGTGGAGTGGTGCTATGATGAGTGCATGCTAGCACAGTGGCAGGGTGAGGCAGTAGTAGGGGAAGGCTTCAGGTGGTTGGGTGTGTATAAGAGGGGGCTGGTTCTCTGGAACTCTCCAGTGATTAGGCATGGTCTTTCAGTAAATAAGCTTTGAAGACAGTCCAAGAAAATACCCTGTTTGGATATCCGAGGTTGTGCTACAAGTAGGCACAGCTAAGTTGGGGTCCCAGGAGAGGCTGGCAGACAGGGTTCACTCAGATTGGATTGGCTTTGTTCTGTGGGTAAGCCCATCCTGCTCTGTCAAAATCTGACAGTCCCCAAAGTCCAAAGCCATCTAAGTGGGCATGGAAAGCCTTGGTGGACGGCTATTCCTGGTGATGCCCCATTGCAGCCACTCCCATGCCAAACCCTCTCAGCTCCACAAAGGTTGGAGTCCTACCCCTGTCACCTCTCCAAACACTTGTCCCTGCCAGCTCAAGTGTCCATAGGACTCATAAAGTGCCTTGCAGCTAGGATTCAATAGGCCTATGGTGAGAGCAGGTCACTTTTTTTCCTGTTCAAATCACCCATTCCCCACAAGCCACGTCAGGCATGGAATAAATTCTGGTGCTCAGCAGCCCCATGCAAGGTTTCCAGCTTTCTTAGTCTTTTTAAAAATGTGTATTATTTTTTTCTTTTGACTTTTATTTTAGGTTCGGGGGTAGGTGTGCATGTTTATTGCATGTGTAAATTGTGTTTCAATGGGGTTCGGTGTATGAATAGTCCTGTTATCCAGGTAGTGAGCATAATACTCAATATTTAGTTTGTTAGTGTTCATGACTTTCACCCACTCCCCATAGTATTTCTAAGTGTCTTTTTAAAAAATATTTATGTCCTTGTGTATGCAATGTTTAGCTCTCACTCATAAGTAAGAATATGTAGTACTTGTTTTTCTGTTTCTATTTTAATTCACTTAACATGATGGCCTTCGCTGACATCAATGTTGCTACAAAGATTGTGATTTCATTATGTTTTATGGCTGCATAGTATTCCCTGGTGTATATTATCACATTTTTCTTTATCCATTTCACTGTTAATAGGCATCTGGATTGATTCCATTTCTTTGCTATTATAAATAGTTATGCAATGAACATATGAGTTAATGGTTTTTTGGGGTAGAACAATTAATTTTATTTTGGGTATACTTGGTAATAGGATTGCTAGATCAAACGATTGTTCACCTATTAGTTTTTTGAGAAATCTCCAAACTGACTTCCATGATGGCTTAAAGAATTTGCATTCTTCCCAACAGTGTATAACCATTCCCTTTTCTCCACAACCTTGCCAACATTTGTTATTTTTTGATATTTTAATATTTAATAATAGTCATTCTGACTGGTATGAGATGGGATCTCACTGTGGCTTTGATTTGCATTTCTCTGATGATTAGTGATATTGAGATTTTTTCTTTTTTTATTATTATACTTTAAGTTCTAAGGTACATATACACGATGTACAGGTTTGTTACATAGGTATACATGTGCCATGTTGGTGTGCTGCACCCATCAACTCACATTTACGTTAGGTATTCTTCCTAATGCTATCCATCCCTCCTCTCCCCACCCCCCAACAGGCCCCAGTGTGTGATATTCCCCTCCTTGTGTCCATGTGTTCTCATTGTTCAATTCCCTCTTATGAGTGAGAACATACGGTGTTTGGTTTTCTGTCCTTGTGATATTTTGCTGAGAATTATGGTGTCCTGCTCCATCCATGTCCCTGCAAAGGACATGAACTCATCCTTTTTTATGGCTGCGTAGTATTCCATGGTGTATATGTGCCACATTTTCTTTATCCAGTCTATTATTGATGGACATTTGAGATGGTTCCAAGTCTTTGCTATTGTGAATAGTGCCACAATAAACATACATGTGCATGTGTCTTTATAGTAGCATGATTTATAATCCTTTGGGTATATACCTAGTCATGGGATTGCTGGATCAAATGGTATTTCTAATTCTAGATCCTTGAGGAATCACCACACTGTCTTCCACAATGGTTGAACTAGTTTACAGTCCCACCAACAGTGTAAAAGCATTTCTATTTCTCTGCATCCTCTCCAGCATCTTTTGTTTCCTGACTTTTTAATGATCACCATTCTAACTGGCGTGAGATGATATCTCATTGTTGTTTTGATTTGCATTTCTCTGATGACCAGTGATGGTGAGCATTTTTTCATATGTCTGTTGGCTGCACAAATGTCTTCTTTTGAAAAGTGTTTGTTCATATCCTTTGCCCACAAATGTCTTCTTTTGAGAAGTGTCTGTTCATATCCTTTGCCCACTTTTTGATGGGATTGTTTGCTTTTTTATTGTAAATTTGTGTAAGTTCTTTGTAGATTCTGGATATTAGCCTGTTATCAGATGGATATATTGAAAAGTTTTTCTCCCATTCTGTAGGTTGCCTGTTCACTCTGATGATAGTTTCTCTTGCTGTGCAGAAGCTCTTTAGTTTAATTAGATCCCATTTGTCTATTTTGGCTTTTGTTGCCATTGCTTGTAGTGTTTTAGTCATGAAGTCTTTGCCCATGCTTATGTCCTGAATGGTATTGCCTAGGTTTTCTTCTAGGGTTTTTATGGTTTTAGGTTTTACATTTAAATCTTTAATCCATCTTCAGTTAATTTTTGTATAAGGTGTAAGGAAGGGATCCAGTTTCAGCTTTCTACATATGGCTAGCCAGTTTTTCCAGCACCATCTAATAAATAAATAAATTTAATAAATCTTTCCCCATTGCTTGTTTTTGTCAGGTTTCTAAAAGGCCAGATGGTTGTAGGTGTGTGGTGTAATTTCTAAGGCCTCTGTTCTGTTCTATTGGTCTATATATCTGTTTTGGTACCAGTACCATGCTCTTTTGGTTACTGTAGCCTTGTAGTATAGTTTGAAGTCAGGTAGCGTGATTCCTCCAGCTTTGTTCTTTTGGTTTAAGATTGTCTTGGCTCTGTGGGCTCTTCTTTGGCTTCATATGAAATTTAAAGTAGTAGATTTATCCAATTCTGTGAAAAAAGTCAGTGGTAGGTTGACGGGGATAGCATCGAATCTATTAATTATCTTGGATAGTATGGCCACTTTTATGATATTGATTCTTCCTATCCATGAGCATGGAATGTTCTTCCATTTGTTTGTGTCCTCTTTTATTTTGTTGAGCAGTGGTTTGTAGTTCTCCTTGAAGAGGTCCTTCACATACCTTGTAAGTTGGATTCCTAGGTATTCTATTCTGTTTGCAGCAATTGTGAATGGGAGTTCACTCATGATTTGGCTTTCTGTTTATCTCTTCTTGGTGTATAGGAATGTTTGTGAGTTTTGCCCATTGATTTTGTATCCTGAGACTTTGCTGAAGTTGCTTATCTGCTTAAGGAGATTTGGGGCTGAAACAATGGGGTTTTCTAAATATACAATCATATCATCTGCAAGCAGAAGCAATTCGACTTCCTTTTTTTCTAATTGAGTACCCTTTATTTCTTTCTCCTGACGGATTGCCCTAGCCTGAACTTCCAGTACTGTGTTGAATAGGACTGGTGAGAGAGGGCATCTTTGTCTTGTGCTGGTTTTCAAAGGGAATGCTTCCAGTTTTTGGCTATTCGGTATGATATTGGCTGTGAGTTTGTCATAAATAGCTCTTATTATTTTGAGATATTTTCCATCAATACCTAGATAAAACCACAAACATGGGGAGAAACCAGAGCAGAAAGACAGAAAATTTCAAAAACCAGAACACCTCTTCTCCTCCAAAGGAACACAACTCCTCACCAGCAAGGGAAAACTTGAAGGATCATGAGTTTAACTAGTTGACAGAAGTAGGATTCAGAAAGTCGGTAATAACAAACTTCCCTGAGATAAAGGAGCATGTTCTATCCCATTGGAAGGAAGCTAAAAACCTTGAAAAAAGGTTAGATTAATTACTCTAGGTAATTAATTAATTACCTAATCAGTGTAGAGAAGGGTTTAAATGACCTGATGGAGTGGAAATCCACGGTAAGAGAACTTTGTGAAGTATACACAAGCTTCAGTAGCCGATTCAATCAAGTGGAAGAAAGGATATCCGTGACTGAAGAACAAATTAATGAAATAAAGTGAGAAGACAAGATTAGAGAAAAAAGCGTGAAAAGAAATGGACAAAACCTCCAAGAAATATGGAACTATGTGAAAAGACCAAATCTACATTTGATTGGTGTACCTGAAAGTGATGGGGAGAATGGAATCAAGTTAGAAAATATTCTTCAAGATATTATCCAGGAGAACTTCCCCAACCTAGCAAGGAAGGCCAACATTCAAATTCAAGAATACAGAATTTTTAAAATATACTTATTGTCCACATATATTTCTTTTTTCATAATTGCCTGTTAATGATTTATTTGCACTTTTTAATAGGGTTGTTTGTTATTTGCTTGTTAATTTATGTTCCTTGTAGATCCTTGATATTAGACCTTTGTCAAATGCATAGTTTGTGAAGATTTTCTGTCAATCTGTATATTGTTTACCCTGTTTATAGTTTCTTTTGCTGTACATAAACTCTTTAGTCTAATTAAGTCCCACTTGTCCATTTTTTGTTTTTCTTGTAATTGAGTTTTGGGATTTTGTCCTAAATTCTTATCCAAGGCTAATGTCCAAAATAGAATTTTCTTGGTTTGCTTCTAGGATTTATAATTTCAAGTCTTACATTTAAGTTTTCAATTCATCTTGAGTTGATTTTTGTATATGGCCAAAGGAAGGAGTTCAGATCAAATCTTCTCATATGGCTATCTCATTATCCCAATACCACTCATTGAATGCAGTGTCCTTTCCCTATTGCTTGCTTTTTAAAACTTTGTCAAAGATCAGATGGTTGTAGGTGTGCAAGTTTATTTCTGAGTTCTCTATTTTGTTCTATTTGCTTTAGACATGTTTTAAACATATTTATAATTTATATTTGATATTAATAATAGGCAATTTAATGTCTTTTTCTAATAAATGTAATTGTGGGTTTCTGGAGAAACAATTGCTATTCATTGCTTTTTTTTCCCTGAGTATGTGTTCACACTTTACTCTTTATTAACATGAATTATTTTTTTCAAAGCAAATTTTTTAAATATTATAGTTTTTTAGCTCTGAATGTTAACTCCTTCCCTAACCTTTGTTTTCTGTTCTCCTTATTCAATGGTGGTTTTTGCTTATTTAATAAGTACTCTGGCCTGATTCTGAAATGTATATTCTTTACCATATTTTCCACTAAAGACACTGCTGGGTTAGTTAGTAAATAGAAATAGGTGGGATAAATATTTTCTTAAATATCTTGACATAATAAGTCTCCCCAGTTTTGTTTGTACTGGGGCATACATTCTACAATTATACAGAAATTTTTTATCTCTATCTTAGTCTACACTTATTGTTTGTGGAAAGAATCATGGTCAGCCACAAGTGCAAGCTTATGACATTCTCGTATTTTTCCTAGATATGTGCAAAGCTCTTTGTATGTTTTATGCTTTTCTAGGTGCCCATAAATATGTTACAAGTTTTTCAACACCCCTTGTAGACATCTACTAAGCTCATTTTCTTTTTTTTCCTGTAGATTTTCTCACCAGCTCCAGTTAATTTGGACTAGAGTCTCCATTCCAGGGAGCTTCAATTTTAAACAATTATCGGTGATTGTTTAGAATAACACTAACCCTCTGGAGATAGAATTATTTGCATAGAATAAAATCTGCCTTAGGTGAAATAAAACAAACCCTGAGAATGGAGCTTTAAGGGAGCATCCAAACTCAAATAATGATGAGTCCATGAGGAATATGACTTTTGGGGAGTTTTAAACACATTCTTTCTCCTCTAGCCACTGCTAGGCATAACTACCATAGTTGAAAGGCTCCTGAATTTTTAATGCTGCAGTGGAGTTGAGGAAAAAAGGATAAAATTGTGGCATGTAAAAATGCTACAAACTTTATGGTTCTTCTTACTGAGCTTCCAGTTTTTCTTGAATAAATGCTTCTCAGATTGTTTTAATCTTTTGGTTAATTCCAGCCTTCCAAAAAGTTGATTTTTACATTCTTTGGGTCACCCTCCCTGTTTCATTTACAGAAGAGGCAATTATCAAAATTTCTTACTCCACAACTTCAGAAGTGCTTTCTAATGATGTTTTCGTAACTCAATAACTCAATGGTGGCACCTAGACTTCTCCTCTCAAGGGCCTTTCAACAATGTGCCTTCTTTCCTGTATTAAATTAATTTCTTCTAAAATACTTAAATAGTTTATTTTTCTTTTTTTAACTTTTATTTTAGGTTTGGGGGTACAAGTGAAAGTTTGTTATATCGGTAAATGTTATGCTATGGGTGTTTGATGTATAGATTATTTTTCATTGCACTGAATCTGATTGATATATCATCCCTATTTCTCTAATGTAAAATTCTTGTTACTTTCTATCACTGAACCTTCTTTGCTCTCTTAATCTCACATAAAAGTTGAAAAAATGTGTTTATTGGCCAGGCACGGTGGCTCACACCTGTAATCCCAGCACTTTGGGAGTCCGAGGTGGGCAGATGGCCTGAGTTTGGGAGTTCGAAACCAGCCTGACCAAAATGGAGAAACCCCATTTCTACTAAAAATACAAAATTAGCCAGGCATTGTAGCACATGCCTGTAGTCCCAGCTGCTTGGGAGGCTGAGGCAGGAGAATCGCTTGAACCCAGGAGGCAGAGGTTGTGGTGAGCCAAGATTGTGCCATTGCACTCCAGCCTGGGCAACAAGAGTGAAACTGTCTCAAAAAAAAAAAGTATTAATTTACTTGTTTATTATCTGGTTGTGCCATTAAACAAGGGTCAACATTTTCTTTGTTCAGTATCATATATTAGTAATTATTCCAATGATGGGCACACAGTAGATGATAATTACATATTTGTAGAAAAAAATGGGTCAATAATAAATGAATGGAGAATTATGGAGGAATATAGTAATAAATAAAATAATTGGATTGGCACACATTTTATATGTGCTGTACTTCCAAAAATATTTTCCTCTTGGGGTTTGAGAGCTGAAATTTTTAACTTGTAAGGCATCAGAAAAATTAGAATTAAAGGGTTTTATTTCATTATGAATATTTTCAACTGATTACTGGAATATAAGCACTATAGTAAGAAAAATGTTCTGTGAGGACAAAAAATATGTTTTGTTCAGAGCTATATCTCTAGTTTCTAAAACAATATTTTGCACATTACGGGGAACCTGAAAGGTATAAATATATACCTTTATCCCCTCCTTTCTTAGTCTTACTTTTTACCTTTCAAGGTACCAAATCATCTGTTACTCTCTTTTTAGTTTCTATTAATTCTACAATATCCTTTTTAAAGCATGAAAATCAGAAATAAAGACAATATCTTTAACCTATATTTATTCTATCACTCTACAAAACCTGTTGTCATGGGCCTTACAATCTAATGTAGACAAGACTATCTAGGTTATACCAACAGATAAATGAAAATGCTAATGTAGCATATAGCTATACCATAATTTATTTCAGTATAGAATTTTTAAATATCATTAAGGGCATTTTTATTACAGAGAGTTAGAGAAGAGATTTGTAATAACAAATAAATCATTTCTAGATATAGTGGAGAGAGAAGAACTCTCACTCAATACAAGACGGCTTTGTTAAAAAATGTACCTTTTCAAGAGTGAGTTGAAATATTGCTCATATATTATGTGATACTACACAGCAATACATTCTCAGGCTCTAGAGTCAGACATCTCCTTTTCAGACTTCATCTTCATCACTTATTTTTTTTTTTTTTTGAGACGGAGTCTCGCTCTGTCACCCAGGCTGGAGTGCAGTGGCGCGATCTCAGCTCACTGCAAGCTCTGCCTCCCGGGTTCCCGCCATTCTCCTGCCTCAGCCTCTCCGAGTAGCTGGGACTACAGGCGCCCGCCACCACGTCGGGCTAATTTTTTGTGTTTTTAGTAGAGACGTGGTTTCACCGTGGTCTCGACCTCCTGACCTAGTGATCCGCCCACCTCCGCCTCCCAAAGTGCTGGGATTACAAGCGTGAGCCACTGCGCCCAGCCCTTCATCACTTACTAGGTGGTTAATGATGAACACATTATTTCTTTGAAAATTAGTATGATCATTTATAAAATAAGAATAACAATAGTTTCTTAACTTACTAGATAATTGTGAAAATTATATAGGCTAATCCAGTAAACACTTAGTTTACAACTTAACACATAAGAAATGTGTCAATAAATATAAAATATCATTGTTATTATAATTGCAAGCACATGGAGTTTAGACACAGAAGACATGAGTTTACCAACACAGGTCTACCTTTTGCTAGCTGTCATGACATTGGCCAGGGAACTTAACATTCTTGGGCCTTAATTTTCATCTGTGGAATATGAGTAATGATAATACTTATCTTGTGATGTGATTATAAAGATTAAATGAAGACATTCCTTATAATCTACTCAACATGGTGCTCAGCATTTAAAAAGTTCCCAATTGGATGTTAGTCCTTGTTGTTATTACTGTGAAATAAACATGGCAAGTCATTTTCCACATGGCCTTCAGCAAGTTAATTTTCTTACCTGGAAAATAAGCCTGATAATGTTATTTTTAATATAAAATAGTGTCTGTTCTTCCGTAGTTGTTGACAGGAATTAGTTAGGTTATCTATATAAAAACATTTCATAGGCCATTAAATAAAAATATTACTTGTATATTAAATATAGTTACATAATTGCTATGTGACTGGCCAATTAATATAGTGAGCTAAACTAATAAACCAAGATATTTGTGAGTGATGATAGCTTAATTGGTGATTTTTATAAAATAACAAATTTGCATTTTCCATGATCTGAATTTTGAAATTTAAAGTAACATGGTGGATTTCCCAGTCCAAATTCTCCATCTATTTAGAAAAAACAGGTTTAGAAAGTAAAGTGTCTTTTCCAAAGTAAACAATGTGTTCATGGATGAGATGGGGTTGGAACTCAGATTTCTGTGTATCTGGTCTAGTGTACTTTTCAATTGATCTTTTAATATGCATCAGCTTAGAAAAGCAATATTAATGGTAGGAATGTCGAGTACTAAGGCAAGAAAGTATGGTGAAATATTTGGTTCCATGTATTACAGTACCCCCAAGTGGTATTTCATTAGTGTCAAAATGCCTATTGCAGTCCTATTCTATAAAAGTGGATGGTACTTGGCTTCCTAATAATGCAATAGTGGTGGCTGCAAACCACTTTACTCACCATGTACAACCATAAAATTACAAACAGGTACTTATGTAAAACCCACGTATCTATATGTGTCTTTATTCAAATTCAAGAAGTACCTGTTGCTCTTAAAAATTAAAGGAATTTTTTTACTTGGTGGGTTGTTTTTACGGATTTCAGACACTTATTTAATGGAACTTTCAATAAACAGGGAAAATAATTTTAAAAATACTGACAGATATGAATTACCTTTTCATATGTCTGATAAAATAGAACTTAAATAGACAGAAAAATTAATAACATGTTTTCACTGTTAGTTTAAAGTAAACATAGTCGGAAATCTCGGTATTCCAGAAACCTATTAAGCATGTAAAAGAAATCTTTTCTAAGCAGTAGTGCACATTATGGTAAAAATGGACATAAAATACAGTGTTTATTAACTTATCCTTTATATAAATAGACATGAGTTCAAATTTTTGCTCTGTCATTTACTAGCTGTGTGACCCTGAATGACTTAGGTAACCTAGCTAAGCAATAATTTTCTCATTTGTCAAATGAGGCTTAATACTAGTATCTATTTCATAGGGTTGTTATGAGGATTAGAGGACATGATAATTTATCTAAAACCAGATAATACAGTTCCTGTATAAAAACAACTCAGTAAATGGAAACTTATCATGATCGATGTTTGTTGCCGAAGTGACTCATTAATAAAGACTGAAGGTATAAATAATAGAAAATCTCCTCAAGCCAGTAGGTTGTACTGTAGTTTATCTCTGTTGGATAGATGACATTTTATTAATTACTTGGTAGCTACTGTCCTTGTTTTACACTCTAACTTTAACATGGAACAGCATTTGGCTTTTCCCTCTTATCTTCAACATCTAAGACATTTTATGTAGATCTTATATTCAATGTGTGTGATTAATCTTTTAATACATACAATTACACAATCCTATGGAAAACTTCTCAAATGACCTTTGAAATGCTCAGTTAGACAGTTATGAGTGTTAAAATATCTGTTTTAACTTATGGTAAATCTGTCCCTTTTTAAAACTCACCATTGTTCTGAGTTAACCTTCTCAGACCATTTTAAATTGAGATTATCCCTTGGGTGCAAATCCAAAATTTCTAATACCTTTTATATAAGATCATCTTTCATATATTTGGAGAGGGATCTCATGTCTCACAGTGAATTTTTCTCTTTCAGGGTAAACATGCAAAATTATTTAAAACATTTCTCATATGGCTTAATTGTATTACTACTCTCACTACACTTTCCTCAATGCATTTTAATTTGTCTAATTATTAAAATAAAATGTGATGCCCTGTTAGAAAGCCAAGACTCTGGTTATCATTTGAGATCTGATTAGTAATATTGCCTCCTTAATGTTAAGTACCATACTTCTGTTAATGACACTAATAATATCATACAACTTTTTTTGGCTTTAACATCATATTTTTTTCTCACACTGATCTCATTGTTAACTAAAAGTTCTGACTCATTATTACACAAGCCGTTGGAAAGACTTCCTTATTCTATCCATGAACATATTTTCCATCTTTGAGTACAGAAGTATTTTATTTAATAATATTATATTAATCTTATATTTGTCTTTCTGTCAATATTTTTGAATGCCGATAATAACAACCATATGTTTTGTTTCATGTGCCACTAGGAGTAATGCTATCAAAATGGTATACTAGAGAGCTCCAAGATTTTGTTCTCTTATATAAACATTTTTAAACACCACCACCACCAACAAGTAGCAATTGATTTCACTGATTTATCAGAGCTCTGAAAAGCAAAGTTTTACAGTAACCAAACAAATACCCAGTTAAAAGAGAGCTATCATCAAAAAAGAAGAATCTGTGATACTTTTACTCTCCCTTGCCTAACTTCCTCCTTAGTTTGGTGGCTATCTTGGTTATGAAGTGATAGCAGCTCAGTTCTCAGTTATCTCCCTTGAACTAAAGGGAGATGATGACCTTATTTGCAAATCGGTATGAATATTTTTTTCTAACTTGCACGTAGGCTACTTAAACTACAGAAGAAAGGTGGACTTCTCAATTTTTCTATTGTGCATCTCCGATGGCAAAAGCAAAGGGCAATGCTTTTGAAGGCTTCAAGTAGACTGCAGACTCACAGAAGCTTGGGGCAAGAGTTTATGGACACATACAGTAGACCACCTAAGACATGGAGAAGAATCTGGGGTGACACTCTTTAGGAAATTATGATATTCAAAAGCAGACATGTATACAGGGGTATTTAGAAAAACACAAACATTCCCAAAAAAGATCCATGCTCAGAAAAGCTTTAAGAAGACCATAAACTTTCACCTTGAACTGATATCTAGTCTTAGAAAAAGTCTAGCTGAGTGCTGAAGTGGCCTAGCACAGAGCCAATCAACAAGAACTAGGAAAATTGGGTGTTTGTCTGATTCTCTCTTTAATGGAATTTTTATTACTTCTTTTAGTTTCTGGTACTTACGAAAATATTTATCAAAATTTTAGCTTCACACCAGTTAAAGGAAAAGAGACTATAGTGATAGCAAATGACAAGGAATAGTCTTTGCAAAAATAGTTTGAAAAAGTCTCAAAATAGAATATGGCCTTCAACAAGTTGAAAAAAAAAAAGTCAGCAATCTCTAGAGAAGGAGAGGAAAACAGTTTTTATACTTACAACATTATAAGAGTCAAATGCCAAATTATTCACATGAAAATATCAATTTATGCAAAGAAACAGGAAAACATGGAACACTGAAGTAACAACAATGAACAACAATTGTCTCTTATGAAGACTAGACATCAGAATAAATAGAAAGTTCCTTGAAAACAGCTATCTTAAATATTCCTAAAATGTTAAATGGTAACATAAAGAACTAAAAAATCATACAAATTATATGAGAACAAAATGAGCATATCAATGATGAAATAAAAACCATAAAATATCTAACAAAATTTCTGGAAATGAAAAGTATAATAACTAAAATTTAAAAAAAAAGTTATACAAGTAACTCAACAGCCATTTTGAGCAGAAAAAAGAAGAAATTATTATACCTAAATAAAAAAGTGCAAATAGCATATTCAAAGGAACAGAAAGGAAAACGAACACAGCCTAAGGAACAGGTGGACACCATCACGTGGACCAATATTTGTAATATGACAATCCAAAAGAAGAAGAGAGAGACAACAATGCAAAGAGATTTTTGAAAGAAATAATGGCCCCAGATGGGTGCGGTGGCTCATGCCTATAATCCCAACAATTTAGGAGGGAGGACAAGTTTGGGCAGATCGCTTGAGCCCAGGAGTTTGAGACCAACCTAGGAAACATGCCAAAGCTCCATCTCTACCAAATATGTATATATACAAAACTAGCCAAGCGTGGTGTTGCATGCATGTAGTCTCAGCTACACTGGAGACTGAGATGGGAGGATGGGTTGAACCCATGAGGCAAGTGAGGTTAAGATCCTAAAGCATTTCTTGAAAGAATTATAGCAAGCGATAAAACTGAAACAGTTCTTTACCAGATATATCCTTAAGACAAAATACAATCAACATAAAGGCTACTGAGAAGACAACATGGTCTGGTTGAAGCAAAAGCAGACCAGTCAAGAACAAACATTATGGTCACACTTTTTTGGTAATCCTCAAGGCAGTTTGCCTGCTGACTTTCTAAAGGGCCAAACGATGATAACATCTGCTTATTATAGGAATGTTTTGAGACAATTAGCCAAAGCTGTAGCAGAAGAATTTTCTACGAAAGCTTTAACCAGGAGTCATCCTCTACTGTGACAATGATCCTGGTCATTTTTCTCATTAAGCAAGGGTAATTTTGTGTAAGTTTCAAAGGGAAATCATTAAGCATACACCTTACAGTTCTGATTTGGCTCCTTCTGCCATCTTTTTGCTTCCCAGTCTTGAAAAGTCTTTAAAGGGCTCTCTTTTTTCTTCAGTAAATGATGTGATAAATACTTCATTGACTTGGTTAAATTCCCAGGACCCTCAATTATATAAGGAAAAACTAAATGGCTTATGTGATTATTTACACAAGTGTCTTGTAGTTGATGAAGTTTATGTTAAGGAATACAGTTTTTACTTTTAATTTTTATCTGTGAAGCCAAATTTTTTATGAACTTTACAAAATTACCTTTTGTTACTTCCTGTAGATTTCTAAGCTGAAATCTTTCAGGCCAGGAGAGAGTGGGATGCTATATACAAATTGCTGAAGGACAAAAAAGAAATTCTTAATGAAGAATACTTGTCTCAGCAAAGTTGTCCTTCTAAAACTAAAAAAGAAAAATACTTTTACAAAGAAGCAAAACTAGTGGGAATTCATCAACACCAGACCTCTCTCTCCTATAAGAAATGCTAAGGGAGTTTTTCAATCTGAAAGAAATAGATGATCATATGTGACAGGGAAATATCTAATGGTATTATACTTATTCATAAATTAAAAAAGAAAATTCAGAATACTGTAATATTGTAATTGGAGTAAGTAAGCCACATACATCCCACATATGAAGACTAAGAGTAAAAAATTAAAAGCTGGCCATAGTGGCTCATGCCTGTAATCCCAAAACTTTGGTAACCCAAGGGAGGTGGATTGCTTGACGTCAGGAGTTCAAGACTGGCCTTGACAACATGGCGAAACCACAGCTCTACAAAAATTCACTGGGCATTGTGGCACATGCCTATAATCCTAGCCACTCTGGAGGCTGAGGCAGGAGAATCGCTTGAACCCAGGAGGTGCAGGTTGCAGTGAGCCAAGCTCACCCCACTGCACTCCAGCCTGGGCAACAGAGTGAGACTCCATCTAAATAAAAAACAAATTAAAATAAATCATAACTACAATTGTTTAAGAGATTGGTCGTATAAACAGATGTAAATAGAAACATTAATAAGTAAAAATGTGAAAGGGTGATGATATATTAAGTGTAGAGTTCATTATTGTTACTTTTCTATACTTTGCAGTCAAACTTAAGTCTTTATTATTTTAAAATAACATAAGTATAATAAGTGTTTTAAACTTCATGGTAACCGTTATGCAAATACCTATAATATATACACTAAAAGTAAATAGCACAAAATCAAAATGTACTGCCTAAGAAAAATCACCGAACCACAAATGAAGATAATAAAAGAGAGTAAAAGAAAATAGAATTTGCACAACCACCAGAAAATAAGTAATAAAATGTCAATAGTAAATCCTTATCTATCAGTAATAATCTTCAATGTAATTGTATTGAATTCATCATTTTTAAAACATTGGATGGTTGAAAGGATAAAAATTACAAGACTCAGCTATGTGTTGTCTACACAAAACTAATTTTAACCATATAGACGTGTACAAATCAAAAGAGAAGCACTGCAAAAAAAAATCCACACAAAGAGGCATTTACAAAGAGCAGGAGTACCTGTAATTAGAGTAGATGGAATAAAGTTTAAGCAAAAAATGGTTAAGAAAAGACAAGTCTATTATATAATGATGAAGGGCTAAATGCTGCAAGAGAATATAAATTATAAATATATGCACCCAACACAAAGCACACAAATGTATAGAAAATATTAATAGACCTAAAAGAAGATATTGACTTCATTACAATAATAGCAGGAAACTTCAACACCTCAACTTTGGCAATAGACAGATCATTCAGTCAAAAATTAACATGGAATAATTGAATAATTGGATGTAAATTGCACTCTAGAGCAAATGGGCCAAGCAGACATTTACAGGACAATACATCTAACAGCCACAAAATACAAATTTTGCTTAACAGTCCTTGGAATATTCTCTAGGATGGACCATATGTTTGGTCATAATACAAGTTTTAACAGATTTTAAAACTATCAAAATAATGTCAAGTATCTTTTCTGAACATAATGGAATAGAATTAGAAATCAATAACAGAAGAAATGTTGGAAATTGTACATATTCATGAAAACTAAATGGCAAGAACAACTAATAGGTAAACAAATAATTATTTTAAAAAATTAAAATATGTGTTAGACAAAAGGAAATGTAAACACAACATACCCAAACCTATGGGAGACAGCAAATGCAACATTAAGGGAAAAATGTATGAGAAAAAACACTTGCATCAAAAAAGTCGGAAGGCTCAAATAAACAACTAAATGATATGCTCAAAAAACTAGAAAACATGAACAAACTAAACTCAAAATTAGTAGAAGAAAAAAGTAATAAAAATCAGCATAGAAATAAGCGAAACTGAGACTAAAATGATGCAAAAGAGCAAAGAAACAAAAGCTTGATTTTGTGAAAAGATAAAATCAAAAAAGTTTAGCTAGACAAAGTAAGAAAAAATGTGAGAATACCTAAATAAATTAAAATTACACAAAAAGAAGAAAACATTAAAACTGATACCATTGAAATACAAAGGATTATTGGAGACTATTATAAACAAATATTTGAAAATAAAATGAAAACCTAGAAAAATGGATTATGTAACACACAAATGACACCAAGAATGAAACATGAAGAAATAGAAAACTAAACAAAACAATATGTAACATGATAGAAACAGTAATTAAAAGTCTATCAAAGAAAAGTACAGGACTTGATATCTTAAATATACCAAACATTTTAAAAAAAGTACTAATTCTACTCAAACTATGTAAATACACTGAAGTAAAGAAAATACTTCCAAGCTCATTTCATGAAGCTAGCATTACCCTGTTACCAAACCAGACAAAGAGACAACAGAAAAAAAAACTACAGAATTAAGAGCCATGATAGATGGTTCTCTTATTTCTGAGAGCTTTATTCTGTTCCATTGACCTGTGTGCCTACAACCCATCTGATCTTCAAATGAACCTGACAAAAACAAGAAATGGGGAATGTATTCCCTATTTAATAAATGGTACAGGGTAAACTGGCTAGCCATATGCAGAAAATTGAAACTGGACCCCTTCCCTACACCTTACACAAAAATTAACCCAAGGTGGATTAAAGACTTAAATGTAGAACCCAAAACTAGAAAACCTTGGAAGAAAATCTAGGCAATACCATTCAGTACATAGGCACGGGCAAAGATTTCACGACACAAACGTCAAAAGCAATTGCAATGAAAGTAAAAATTGACAAATAAGATATAATTAAACTAAAGAGCTTCTTCATCACAAAAGAAGCTATCATCAGAGTGAAAGATAACTCACACAATGGGAGAAAATGTTTGCAATCTATCCATGTGCCAAAGGTGTAATACTTAGAAACCACAAGGAACTTAAATTTACAAGAAAAAGACAGCCTCATTAAAAAAGTGGGCAAAGGACATAAACAAACACTTCTAAAAGAAGATATTTAGCCAGCCAACAAACATATGGAAAAAAGCTCAACATCACTGATTATTAGAGAAATGCAAATCAAAACCACAATGAGATACAATCTCATGCCATTAAGAATGGTGATTATTAAAAAGCCAAAAAACAACATATGCTGGCTAGGCTGTGCAGAAATAGGAATGCTTTTAAAATGTTGGTAGGAAAGTGAATTAGTTCAACCATTGTGGAAGATGGTGTGTCGATTCTTCAAGGACCCAGAGCCAGAAATACCATTTGACCCAGCAATTCCACTACTGGTTTTATACCCAAAGGACTATAAATTATTCTATTATAAAGATACATGCATGTGTATGTTGATTGCAGCACTTTTCACAATAGCAAAGACATGGAATCAACCCAAATGCCCGTCAATGATAAACTGGATAAAGGAAATGTGGTACATATACACCATGGAATACTATGCAGCCATAAAAAGAATGAGATCATGTCTTTTGCAGGGACATGGATGGGGCTGGAAGCACTATCCTCAGCAAGCTAAAACAGAAGCAAATAACCAAACACTACATGTTCTCACTTACAACTGGGAGCTGAACAATGAGAACACATGGACACAGGGAGGGGAACAACACACACTAGGGCCTGTCAGGGGGGCAGGGGGAGGGAGGGCATCAGGACAAATGGCTAATGCATGTGGGGCTTAATACCTAGTTGATGGGTTCATAGGTGCTGCAAACCACTATTGCACACATTTACCTATGTAACAAACCTGCACCTCCTGCACATGCATCCCAGAACTTAAAATAATTTTTTAAAAAAAGCCACGATAAGAAACTAGATGCAGCCAGGAAGAGATTATGCCACCAAGAGAGAACAGACCATTCAAGTCAACTGGCATACTCTGAAAAAAATCTTCAAAATAAGTCATTGAGAGTAGAGGGAGGGAGTTTGCAAACCCCAGGCTGAAAGGAGAGAAACCTGGGAAGCGTGCACATGTTTGCCACATACCAGGTTCTGTTTCTGGCCCTGAGAAGATGCTGGGGAAAAGAGTGAGTAAAATAGGTCAGAAGAATTGCCCACAATCACCTTGGTCCTCCAGAATCTTAGCTGCAAGAAACCCTTTAATCTCCATGGACACTACACCTGGTCGGGGGAACCGTCTGGAGAGTGGGCAGGGGCAGAACTCTAGCGTGCAAGGATACCAGAGTGTTTGGCATGAAAATGCCTGCTGTGGAGCATGGCCTGGGTGCCCATCCCCGAAGACTCACCATGCTTCTCTAGGTGGCTTTAGCGTTTGTTGTATGCAAGACATAGACAGAGAAGAGCTATCTTGCCTGCGGGAGGGGGCCAGTCTGACCTGAGCACACACCCTGTTCAGCTGGTCTGTACCAGGGTCCCCACAGGACCAAACTTGTGTAGCCTCTGCTACCAAGCCAAGGTGCTTTCTACCTCAACCATAGCTCTTTTGCTGAAATACCCTGCCTAAGAGAAAGTTTCTGCATTTGAGCCCCTGCTGGTGAGCAGCTGCATTCAGTCCTCCTCCATTGGCATGTAGTCACCCACAACTGTAAACTACTGCTTCATCAGTATGAGCATGGACCCATGGCCACCTACCACCACTGGTGCATCCACACATGTAAACCTCTGCCACCGAGCACACACCCACCAAAGCATTTTTGCCAGTATTCCTCATTAGAGTGTTCTTGCCCGTGGACTGGCAGCACAATAGATTCTTTTAAACATTTATTTTATTTTATTTTTATTTCCATAGGTGTTGGGAGAACAAGCGGTGTTTGTTTACATAAGTTCTTTAGTGGTGATTTCTAACATATGGTGCACCCATCACCTGAGCAGTATACACTGTATCCAATTTGTAGTCTGTTATCTCTCACCACGCTCCCACCATTTCCCCTGAGTACCCAAAGTCCATTGCATCCATCATTGTTATGCCTTTGCATCCTCATAATGTAGCTCCTACTTAAGAATGAGAACATACAGTGTTTGGTTTTCCATTCCTGAGTTACTTCACTTAGAATCATGGTCTCCAACTCTATCCAGTTTGCTGTGAATGCCATTATTTCCTTTCTTGTATGGCTGAATAGTATTCCATCATTCCTATATATATATCACAATTTTTTATCCTCTCATTGACTAATGAGCATTTGGGCTAGTTTCATATTTTGATAATTGCAAATTGTGCTGCTATAAACATGCGTGTGCAAGTATCTTTTTTGTATAATTACTTCTTTTCCTCTGGGTAGATAGGCAGTGGTGGTACTGCTGTATCAAATTGTAGCTCTACTTTTAATTCTTCAAGGAAACTTCACACTGCTTTCCATAGTGGTTGTGCTAGCTTACATTCCCACCAGCAGTGTAAAAGTGTTCCCTTTTCACTGCATCCCTGTCAACATCTATTATTTTTTGCTATTTTGATTATGGCCCTTCTTGCAGGAATAAGGTGGCATTGCATTGAGGTTTTGATTTGTAGTTCCCTGATCATTAGTAATGTTGAACATTTTGTTTGTTGTTGTATCTTCTTTTGAGAATTGTTGATTCACGTACTTAGCCCATTTTTTGATGGGATTGTCTGTTTTTTATCTTGCCAATTTGTTCGAGTTCCTTGTAGATTTTGGATACTAGTCCTTTGTCAGATGTATAGATTGTGAAGATTTTCTTCCACTCTATGGGTTGTCTGTTTACTCTGCTCATTGTTTCTTTTGCTGTGCAGAAACTTTTCAGTATAATTAAATCACCTATTTATCATTGTTTTGTTACATTTGCTTTTGGGTTCTAGGTTATGAGGTCTTTGCCTAAGCCAATGCCTAGAAGGGTTTTTTGGATATTATCTTCTCGAATTTTTATGGTTTCAGGTTATATATTTAAGTCTTTGATCCGTCTTGAGTTGATTTTTGTATAAGTTGAAAGATAAAGATTCAGTTTCATTTTTCTACATGTGGCTTGAGAATTATCCCAGTACCATATGTTGAATAGGGTGTCCTTTCCCCATTTTGTTTTTCTGTTTGCTTTGTCGAGGATCAGTTTGCTTTAAGTGTTTGGGTATATTTCTGGGTTCTCTATTCTGTTACATTGGTCAATGTGCCTATTTTTATACCAGTACCATGCTGTTTTGGTGATTATGGCCTTTTAGTATAGTTTGACTTCAGGTAATGTGATACCTCCAAATTTTTTCTTTATGCTTAGTCTTGCATTGGCTATGTGGGCTCTTTTTTTGTTTGTTTGTTTCATATGAATTTTAGAAGTGCCTTTTCTAGTTCTGTGAAGAACGATGGTGGTATTTTAATGGAAATTTCATTGAATTTTTAGATTGCTTTTGGCCACATGGTCATTTTCACAACATTGATTCTACCCATCCATGAGCATGGGAAGTGTTTCCATTTGTTTGTGTCATCTATGATTTATTTCAGCAGTGTTTTGTAGTTTTCCTTTAGAGGTTATTCACCTCCTTGGTTAGGTGTATTCTTAAGGATCTTATTTTATTTTTTTTTTGCAGCTTTGTAAAGTGGATTGAGTTCTGGATTTGATTCTCAGTTTGGTTGCTTTTGGTATGTAACAGAGTAACTGGTTTATGTACATTAATTTTGTATCCTGAAACTTTGCTGAATTCATTTATCAGTTCTAGGAGCTTTTTGGATCAGTCTTTAGGGTTTTTTAGGTATATGATCATATCATCAGCAAACAGTGACAGTTAGATTTCCTCTTTACTGATTTGGATTCCCTTTATTTCTTTCTCTTGTCTGATTGCTCTGGCTAGGACTTCCAGCACCATTTGGTTCTTAACCTTGAAGGCCAGAGTAAAAAGCCAAGGGTTTTTTGCCAGACCCTCCCCACCCCTGAGTTAAAGGACAAACTCCAGGAGTCCTCAACTGAGGCTTGGCTGCCTGAAATCATCCAGAAATAGACGATCAACTAAACCCAACTTAAATTACAATCAAGACCTCAAGGGCCTCAAAGAATATACAATCAAAAATCCCCAAGTGAAGGACAGCAACTTCAAAGATGAAAGGAACACCCGCCCAAGCAGATGAGACCAGTGCAAGAAGTCTGGCAACTCTAAAACCCATTTGAAGGGTGTCTTACCTTCAAATGACTGAACTAGCTCCCTAGAAATGTTTCTTAACTAGACTAAAATGGCTGGAATGACAGACACAGAATTCAGAATCTGGATAATAATGAAGATCAAAGATACTTAGGAGAAAATTAAAATCTAATTTAAGAAATATAAGGAATGTCATAAAGTGATACAAGAGTTGAAAAATAAAGAAAAAACATTTTTAAGAAACAACCAAACTGATCTTCTAGAGCTAAAAAAAATTACTATAAAAATTTCATAATACAATCACAAGTTATTAACAGCAGAATAAGTCAAGCTGAGAAAAGAACCTTAAAGCTCAAAGACTGATCCGTGTATCAAGTCAGTCAGATAAAAATAATTTTAAAAAATTAAAAATGAACAAAACCTCTCAGAATTATGGGATTACATAAAGAGACTAGACCTATGACACATTGGCATAACAGAAAAAGGGGAGAGGGAGCAAGCCATTTGGAAAACATATTAGAGAAATTGTCCACAAAAATTTTTCCAACCACACTGGAGAGATGAACATGCAAATACCGAAAATTCAGAGAAACTAGGTGAGATACTGCACTGGAAGACCATCCTCAGGTAACGTAATCATATTCTCCAAGGTCAACATGAAACAAAAGTTAAAGGCAGCTAAGTAGAATGGACATGACATCTACAAAGGAAACCCCATAAGGCTAAGTGTAGACCTTTTAGCAGAAAACCAACAAAGCAGAAGACAAAGGGGGCCTATGTTCAGCATTCTTAAAGAAATTTCAGTAAAGAATTTCATGTTCAGGTAAACTAAGATTCATAAAGGAAGGAGAAATAAATTATTTTTCAGGCAAGTAAACATTAAAAAATTGTTACCACCAGAAGGGCCTTACAAAAGATCCTTAAGAGAGAGCTAAATGTGGAAATGAATGGTAAGTATTGGCAACAACAAAAACACACTTAAGGATATAGCCCGCTGACACCATACACAACTACGCAATCAAGTCTACATAACAACCAGCAAACAACACAATGACAAGATGAAATTTTCTGGTATCAATATTAACCTTAAACATAAATAAGCTAAATGTTCCAATAATAAAAAAAAAGAGTCACAAGCTGAAAAAATAAGTAAGACCCAACTGTATGCTATATTGAAGAAATCTATCCACCTTGCAACGACACTCATAGTTTAAAGGTAGTATGATGGAGAAAGATATCTCAGGCAAACATAAAAACAAAAGGCAGCAGGGATAGCTCTTTTAATTTAAGAGAAAACACACTTTAAACCAACATCAATCAAGAACAACAAAGAAGGGCATTACATAATAATAAAAGGTTCAATTTAATGAGATGACTTAGCTATCGTTAATATATATGAACCCAACCTTAGAGCACCTACATTCAATAAAACTAGTTTCTAGAGACATATAAGGAGACATAGATAACAACCCAATGATAGTGGAAGACTTCAACACCTCACTGACAGTGTTAGACAGATCAGCAAGGCAGAAAACTAATGAAGGTATCTGAGACCTGAACTCAACATTTGACCAAATTGACCTAGCATACATCTATAGGACTTTGCACCCAACAAGAGAATATGCATTCTTCTCATCTCCACATTGGCATATAATCTAAGATTGACCACATGTCAGCAATAAAGCAATTCTTAAAAAAATTTTAAAAACCATGCAAACAACACTCTTGGACCACACAGCACAATACAAATCTAAATTAATACAAAGACGATCTGTTAAAATTATACAATAACATAAAAAATGAAAAAGCTACTTCTAAGTGATTTGGGAGTAACAAAGGAAAGTAAGGGAAAAATCAAGAAATTATTTGTCATTAATGAAAACAAAGATACCACATACCAGCATCTTTGGGATACACCTAGTGCAGTCTTAAGAGGAAAGTTAATAATACAAAACATCCACAAAAAAGGCAGAAATATCTCCAATTGACAGCTTAACATCAGACCTAAAGGAACAAGAAAAACAAAGGAAACTATCCACAAAGCTAGCAGGAGAAATAAAATTTCTTCTGAAATTTTCTTCTGAAATTTCTTCTTCAAGAAATATTATTTCTCTGAAATTTTATTTATTCTGAAATTTCATTTATCTTGTTAGCTTTGTGGATGGTTTGATGTTTCACATTCAAATTTCATTCATTTCACCTCTGATTTGAAATTTCAACCAGCTGACCTGAATAAAATTGAGATGTGAAAATTAAAAAAAAGATCAAATGAAACAAAAGTATGTTCTTTGAAGGAATAAATGAAATTGAAAAGTCATTAGCTAGACAAAAAAAAGAGAGAAGATCCAAAAGAACACAATCAGAAATGACAGAAGACATTATCACTATCTGTACCCCAAATACAGAAATCCTCAGATACTCTTGTGAATACCTCTATGCATACAAACTAGAAAACCTACATTAAATGGATAAATTCCAGGAAAATTACTACCTCCCAAAATTGAACCAGGAAGAAATTGAATTTCTGAAGAGACCAACATTGAGCTCTTAAATTGAATTAGTAACAAAAAGCCTAACAACCAGAAAAAGCCCAGATCCAGATGGATTCACAGTCAAATACTACCAGATGTATATAAAAAGATACTATTTCTACTTATTCTATTCCAGAAACTGATAAGGAGGGACTCATTCCTAACTTATTCCATAAGTCTAGCATCATTCTGATATGAAAACCTGGCAAAAACACACACAAAAAAGAAAATTTCAGGTCAATATCTCTAATAAGTATAGACGCAAAAATTCTCTACAAAATACTGGCAAACTGCATCCATCATCATATCAAAAAGCTAATCCACCATGATAAAGTAGGCTTTATGTCTGAGATGCAAGGTTGGTTTAAAATATGCAAATTAATAAATGTGATTCATCACATTAAGATAACTAAAAACAACACGTGATAATCTGAATAGATGCAAAAATTCTTTTGCTAAGACTAAACATCTCTTCATATTAAAAGTCATCAAGAATCTAGGCATTGAAGGAACGTACCTCAGAATGAAAAGAGCCGTCTATGACAGACCCAAAGCCAACATTACACTGAATTGGCAAAAGCCTGAAGTATTGCCTCTTGAGAATCAAAAAAAAAAAAGACGAAGACGTCCACTGTAACCACTCCTATTAAATATTGCACTAAAATTCCTACCAGAGCAGTCAGTAAGAAGAAATAAATAAAAAGCACCTGAGTGGGAAGAAAGGAAGGAAAACTATCTCTTTTCATAAGTGAGATGGTTAGATACCTAAAAAACCTGATTGTCTTTGCCCAAAGGCTCATAGAATTGAATAAAAACAAAACAAACTTCAGGCCAGGAACAGTGGCTCATGCCTCTAATCTCAGCACTTTGGGAAGAAAAGGTGGGTAGATCACTTGATGTCAGGAGTTTGAGACCAACCTGGCCAACATGCAGAAACCCTCTGTCTACTAAAAATACAGGAATTAGTCGGGCACGGTGGCAGGTGTCTGTAGTTTCTGCTACTTGGGAGGCTGAGACACAAGAAGCGCTTGAACCCGGGAGGAGGAGATTGCAGTGAGCCACAAAAAAACAAAAACAAAACAAACTTCTGTAAAGCTTCATGATGCACAATTAATCTATAAAATTAGATTAATCTATCAGTAGCATTTCTATACACCAAAAACTTCCAAACTGAAATACCAATCAAGAATGCAATGCCATTTTCAATAGACAAAAAATGAATAAAATACCTAGGAAAACAGCTAACCAGGGAGGTGAAAGATAACTACAATGATAATTACAAAACACTGCTGAAAGAAATCAGAGATAACACAAACAAATGGAAAAATATCCCAAGCTTGTGGATAAGAAAAATGTATATCATTACAATGGCCATACTACCCTCAGCAATTTACAAATTCAATGTTATTCTTATCTAACTACCAATGACATTCTTCACAGAAATAGAAAAATAAAACTATTCTAAAATTTATGCAAAACTAAAAAGAACCCTAATAGCCAAAGAATTCCTAAGTAAAAAAAAAACAAAAAAACAAAGCCAAAAGAATTAACACTACCTGACTTCATGCTACACTATAAGTCTACAGTAATCAAAACAGTATGGTACTGGTACAAAACCAGACACAGACCAATGGAACAGGTCAGAGAAACCGAAAATACAGCTGCACACTTACAACCATCAGATCTTTGACAAAGCTGATAATAACAAGAAAGAGTGAAAGGACTTTCTATTCAATAAATGGTGCGGAGATAACTGGCTAACTATCAAGATGGCAGTGGCAGGCCATCCGGAGAGGCCACTGTCATCATGCCGGCTGAAGCAAGGAGATGCAGGCAGTGACCAGTGACGGCAGGAGTGGCTGCGAGAGCAGCAATGGTGGCAGTGGGTTCCCTCTGCCCCACAATTCCAAGGCAGCCGACTGCCATGCGTGGCTAGGTGGGACCAGCTCCCAGGTCTGGAGTCTCCGCTGCTCCAAATTCAGCTCTGCTTTGCCATTCTCGCTCAGCGCTGCTTCGGGAAGGGTAGGCGGAGGAGGCAGAGCTCTACCGGGAGGAGTGCTGCACTCCACAGAGCCAGCAGGAGCCAGAGAGGAGTGGGAGCCACCAGAGAGCCCATCTCCCTGAGGGTTGCCACAGTGGGGTTGGGTTGAGCATCCCGCTGGAGGGGGAGCAGAGAGGTCAGGCATGGAGGGGTGGACAGAGAGGCACCCAGCAAGGATCCAGAGCCCCCATCCCACGCTGCGAGGAGGCATGGCCAGAGCTGCAGGCATCCCCCATGGAGCAGATTAGAGCCCTGCCCTCCAAGGTACAGGACCCGGGTGTCTCTGGACTCTACACCCTTGGGGTCCTGAGAAGGTCCCTCTGCCCCGACAGGCTTGGGGGTTTCTGCTACTGCTGCCTGGCTTCTCCCTGCTCTCAGTTCCTACTCCAAACTTGGAGCAGGTTTGGGGCCAAGCTCGGGCAGTGTTACAGCTCAGGCAGATCTGTGCATGTGTGGGGCATCACTGACACGTCAGTCCCCTGCTGCCTTGGCCACCTCTAGACTTTGGACACCAATGAGCATGGCGGGGAAACTGAGGAATGGTGTTGATGGCATCTCAGTGCTGGCCTGCGTGTGTCACTTGGCGCGAGCAGCCTGGGCACCATGGACAGTGGCAGGAGGAAGACAGGCTCCTGGGTGGAAGTGGTTGAGTCCCTGGTAAGGCCCCACATTCAGGCCAGGGAGGACATGAAGGCTGGGGCCTGGGCTGCCTGTCCTGTGTACCTGAGTGGAAGATTGTGGTGCCTTTTTCAGGTGCACTCATGGCCGACTATGGACCAACTGGTGCACACTTCCTCCCCTCTGAGTTCCATAAAAGTCCTGGGCTCAGCCTGAGCAGAACAGAGGATCAGGCAACCAGCTGCAGAAAGGAGCTACCCTCTCTGCTGGGAGTGAACACTTATAATGACTAGCCTACAGAGAGGAGCTACCCTCTCTGCTGGGAGCTGAACACTTAATGGAACACTCTGGCTGTGAAAAGGAGCTGCCCCCTGTGCAAGACTGAGCTGTTCTATTGCTCAGTTAAAGCTCCTCTTCATTTTGCTCACCCTTCACTTGTCTACGTACCTTCTTTTTCCTGGTCACAGGACAAGTACTTGGGACCCTCCAAATGGCAAGGCTAAAAGAGATGTAAAACAAACAGGGCTGAAACATGGCCCTTGGTTGCCATGTTGTGGATAAAGAGGAGAGAAGTGCTGTGGCCCTTTGGCAAGCCAAGACCTGGGAGCTCCCCAAGCCAGGGCTGTGACTCCTTGGGGGCCCTGCAGTTCCTGGCTTCTCCAAGCTTCCGAGTGCCACTGTACTCCCTGGTGCCAGCTAGGGAAGCTGCTTGCAGTGTGCATGGTCCATCTGCAGTTTCACAGGGAGCTAGCACCCATGCCAGCACCTGGAGCTGCCCATCCTGTGGCAGATGCCAGCATGTGTGACTACGCAGTAGCCAGACCCCACATTCGATCACACACCCCTTGCCGCTCCATGCCTGACTTGCAGTCTTCATTTAGAGGCATAGATCCAGGCCGGTAGCATGAGCTGGGTGCAGCCTGCCAGGCTGTGTGGGTGGAACGAGCTCAGCAGGCCTGAGCAAAATTCAGGCAAAGGCATCACTGGCCACAGGTTTCCAGCCAGAAAAACAATACCCACAAGATTCTGTAACATTTTTTGTGCTTGTCCAGGATCTGTGGAAGGGTGAGTAAAAGTGGACTTGCTGCTCTCTTCTTTTTTCGGAGTCCCTAAACTCCACAATAGCTAATGTGAAATAAAAATACCTGGCCTCTGTCAGCCAGTTAATGGCAACTGATGTGGTTGCTGGACTCAAGATACGTAAGACAGACTTGCTGGGGCAGACACTGTCAATTCCCTATCACCCTCGGGTGTTGGGAACATTGGCTTTGTTCCAATCAGTTTCCCTTCATGGAAGTCTGTCACATGTGACCAGAAAGAAGGTCCTGGGGTAACTGAGGGTATTTGGCCAGTGCTACACCTCAGTGTTATCGAACGCTCACGGACTAACTCCTGTCCCTGACCACCCGTTAAGGTGTTGGCACTAAGGCCTCCAGTCTATCCCTTCCTTCCTTCCATCCTTCCTTCCTTCTTTTCATGGCTGTCATGGCTTCTATCTCTTCTTTATATACAATGTTAAGAATTTTGCAAACAGCAGAGATAATATTACTGGGTATAATAAGCATTTGGCTTAGTCATCAAAAGTATAAAATGGAAGGTTAAGAGTAGCACAGATGAAGCAAAGTGTGCCTTGGTGTCTGTACATAAATTTGTGTTGGAAATGTTCTCGTCATTTCCTAGGTTTCCAACATAGTGCCAAGCATCTTGAGGTAAAGAAAAGAAGTATGGCTTCAAGAAGGAAGCATTAATTTCAGTACCATCCTACAGCTGGACATTTTCTGTAAATGCAAGGGCAAATGGTCCAAGGTTCCATATGTGCGGGCGTTTGCCTTGGCAGGGTTATCCAATGTTGCAGGATTGATTCAACCCTCCTCGCAGCCATCTCAGGAGGAAATGCAAGGGCAATCCCACGGAATTAGGGAAGCAAACACCAGGGGTACCTCTAGCAGGGGAATCAACCCCCTTCGCTCCTCCTATCCAGGTTCTGTCTTACGCTTGCCTAAGCCTAGAAATCCTTGCTTTAGGCCGTTCCCAGTTGCAACTGTCCCTGCAACAGATGCCTGGTGAATACAGCCTTATTAAGGGCCAGGTCCTCTTTTCTCTACAGGACTTAAGGAAAATTTTGGCAAGTTTTCAGATGGCCCTGACAGGTATACAGAGGCTTTCCAGAACTTACCCCAAATATTTGAACTCCCTTGGAAGAATGTCTTTGAATCAAACCCTGACTACCACTGAAAAGCAGGCTGTCCTGTAAGCAGCAGATAATTTTGAGAATGAGCTGTGTTATCTCTTGTAGGGCCAGGGAAGGGGATAAAACTTATCTGATTGGAAGAATAGAAGTACCGTTGAAAGACTCTAAATTAGACTCCAATAATAAAATAGGAGAATGGGAAAGGAAACATTTTCAGATGTGTATACTGGAGGGCTTAAGAAGGACTAGTATTAAGCCCCTGAATTACACCAAGCTATCTATGGTAGACCAGGGATTAGATGATAATACCACTGCCTTCCTGAAAAGGCTATGAGAGACCTTGGTAAAACACAACTCTCTATCCGCTGATTCTGTAAAGTATAGCTAGTCCTAGGGGATGACTTTATCACACAAGCAGCCTCTGATGTCAGGAAGTGGCTGCAGAAATGGGCTGTGGGACTAGATGGTACTTTGGAGGACCTCCTGAGAAGGGCCACCTCAGTATTTTGTAGTGGGAACCAGGAGGAAATTTAGAAGAAAGAGGGGAGATACAAGAAAAGGGCAGAGGCTCTAATAGCCATCTTGTGGGCTGATGGACCCCAGAGTCCCTGAGATGCACCTGTTGACTGCAGCAAATATGGCAGGCAAGGGTATTCTAGGAGGGACTGTCTAATCAGCAGGGAGAAGACACCTCAACCCTGTCCAGTTTGTGATGGGGACCAATGGAAGGCAGACCATCCCTGGAAACACAGGTCACTGGGTCCAGGGCTGGTCTTCCAAGCAGGACTAACAGGCCCTGGGGCTTCTCTCCCCATCTTCAGTGGTTCAGACTGCCATTGCCATTCAGGAGACCTGGGTGATTCTGGGGGCTGAGGGAAGGAGAGTGGACCTACTCCTAGACTCCAGAGTGGGACTTCCAGTTCTATTCTCCTATCTAGGCACCCCTCCTCTCTTGACATGACCCTGAGGGGCATCTTAGGAAAGACTTTCTAACCTCTTGTTGTAGTTGGGGAGACCTCTTTCTTACTGTTCTCTTTCCGTTGTTGAAGGAACCTATTTGCATAAGGCAACAGACCTTTTCCCCCAGGCACCTTCCCTCCCCTGCACTTAAGTTCTCCTTCTTCCAGTATGTCAGGAGTCAACATAGTCCTGTGAATACAGAGAGCTTTTCTGTGTGAGGGGTTAGCTTTTTGCATTTTGGAAAACACCTTATTGGGACAGGTCCCCGATTCCCAGGAGTCTCTTTATCGCCCTTGTTTAAGGAGGAACTGGTTCCACAGCTCCACCTGCTTATGATAGGGAGGCAATGGAGAAGTGGCCCCCACCAGTTGCTAGCTGCAACTGGGCAAGAGCCACCTGGAAGTAATTTAATGGGCCGTACACTCTCCTGAGGCAACTTTTTGTCCAAAGGTTTAGTTTGAAGCCCTGAAATAGAACACTAGACCTGAGACATATGACAGTGGGAGTCAAGGGACACAGTACAAGTAAGCATGACTAATTCCTCACTATTAGGACCTCCCACTTCATGGATTGAGATCATTCTCACATCCATGACATAGTTAAGGTCTAGGAAACCCAAAGGTTACTGACAGTGAGAGGATAGGGTGGCATGTAGGTAAGTGTGAATATTCGTACCTATTAGGCCTCCACGCTACATAGGTGAAGATCGCACTTGCACCCATGAGATGTCACCTGCAAAGGTCATGAGGACTCAGGGATATAAGGTTGGAAGAAAAAATAAGGATGCCTTTTTTTTTCTCCCCATAATATACCCTTGGTATTTGCTGGAAAGAGAGAGAAAAAAGGGATGCCTTTTTTTCCCTCTTTCCAGATGGGTAACCAACCATCTTCAGCCTCCACTCCTCTTGAGTACATCCTAAAACACTGGAACTCTTTTGGTCCTCAGACCCTCAAAAAAGAAAAAAAAAAGTTTTGTTTTTTTTTTTTTCCTATTTTCCTCCTGTGTCCTCTCTTCATATCTCCATACCACAGGACACACCCCTTGGATGGATCTCCCAAGCTGGGTAGATTTTAATTTCTCCCAATCTCAAACCTCTTGGTAATATCTTGATAAGAAACAATTTATATTTGTCTGTTCCCCCTTCACAGGACTCTAGGGGCAATAGGGCTCCATGGCTTCAGGGAAAAGAACCCAGAAGCCTGACATGCTGGCAAAAGGGTAAAAGTTCTTACCGGTTAGACTTCTGGCTTCTCTCTCTCTGTGCAAACTAGTTGCAGGAATGGTAAAACTTACCATATTATTTTTTCTTCCATGAGTTCAAAAGCCAGAAGTATTGGTCATTTGGCATGGCTATGGTCAGGTAATAAAAGATGTAAAAGGACTTCTTATAAAAGGAGTGTTATAGTTAAAATCAACTTAATGAAAGATGGATATCCAAGCTATAGGTATATTTAAAAGGGCTTTGTGTCTTTTCTCTTAGTCGATCTTGTTTTTCTGAAAGAAAGATTTTTTATTCTCAGTCAACTTAATTATTTTTCTCCATTTTTGTCTTGCCATGAGCACATGAGGGGCTCCAGGATTATTTCTGGTGACCTGGGTCTCCTTGGGAAAATGGAGAATGTGCCACTGACCCCATTTCGGGAAAAACCTCTGTTTTCCTCACAACACCCCAGGAATTACAGATGGATGTATTCCTCTCAAAATCTGATTTGTCTATCAGCTATGCCTGCTTATTAAATCTTAGAAGCTGCATGTTTTCCTAGACCTGTTTCTTGAAGAGCTTCTCCCTGAGGCCAGTAATTCAATTAAGAGATTGGCACATAGAAAATCTTACAACTACTGGATACCCTTCTGTCTGTCTGTGTAGTTATATATGTGTTATGTGTGTGATGTTTATATAAAAGATTTATAACTGATTGGCTTAAGGAAAAAGAAGCACTTAGATCAAATATTCTTAAAGAAAAATAGAATGTAATGCCTTTTAGTTCACATGACTTTAATATTTGAGAAATAAAAAGTTTTTAAAATTATTGGTAAAATAAAATTGTCTTCAAAATTTAGATGTGTGGTCCAAATTAGGTTTGCTAAATGCTTTAAGATTATAAACTGCATTTTTGGCTTTTGAAAACTGTTCAACTTGCCTGCTTTACAGTTTGGTAAGGCCTGGGGAAATTTGGAGTTAACCACTCTCCTAACCATGCTGGAAATCATCAGACCATATCCACACCCAATACATAATTAAAATAACTTACCCGGTTTTCCACCAAAATTAAACATTGCTGAGAGTTAACACTGTAATATATAACTGAGACTACTGAAAATAAATTTACATACAAAGTGTGTAAGAAGAGTAAAATGTGGTTTTGGTAAAAGATTATAAGAAGGGATGGGAATGTAAATTTCTGCCTCAGTTTAGATGGTTAAAGGATTATTTAAAAGCTAAAGGTCTGAACAAATTGTGGAAAGTTTATAAAAATTAATCATGTTAAAGAAACTGATATTGACTACATTCAAAAGAGTACAATTGGCTTTTTCTGTAAATTGAACTTGGGAATCAAAGCACAACAAGGTTATCTTGAGGCACTGACCTGCTATTTAACAAAAATTTGTAAAGGGTTATAAAAAGTCCATAAGAATCTTACCTCGTGGTAAAACTGATTAAGATTTTCAGGTAATGTTAAAGGATGATGGAAGATTTTTGTTTTCCTTGGCAACAAACTATTAAAAAAAGAAGGAAAAGACAAGAGATAGATTGTTTGGAAAGCTAAGTCTTCCCTCTTAATAAGTAAAGGTTTTTGGCCGGGCGTGGTGGCTCATGCCTGTAATCCCAGCACTTTGGGAGGCTGAGGTGGGCGGATCATGAGATCAAGAGATCGAGACCATCCTGGCTAACATGGTGAAACCCCATATCTACTAAAAATACAAAAATTAGCTGGGCATGGTGGTGCACACCTGTAGTCCCAGCTACTAGGGAGGCTGAGGCAGGAGAATCACTTGCACCCGGGAGGCAGAGATTGCAATGAGTTGAGGTTGTGCCACTGCACTCCAGCCTGGTGACAGAGTGAGACTCCATCTCAAAATAAATAAATAAATAAAAATAAATAAAGGTTTTTGCCTTCTTTTTTGATTCATCACTTTGACTAAATAAATGACTTATGGTAACCTGAAATTCTACTTCTTAATATCAATGGTTTTAAATCTTTAACATATTTTATCTTTCCCAAAATAAAATTTCAGCTTCAAAATTGTCTTTTCTCACTCATGGAGCATCCAGAAGAGAGGTAAACAAAATTATTTAACATGTTTAGTTTATGGAATTGTCAAGATAAAGATAGCATTTAGTCTTCTTCAAGTTATGTTTTGGTGAATAATGTTGGTGTATGTTCCAAAATTGTGTGGTACTTCTAAAATCCAAATGTCTGAGTATGTGTTATCAATTGTAATTAGAGTTATTGGGTTAGTATATTGTAGAGCACAGAGGTGGACAAATTTCTTTGTCAATTGTGTTTTTTAGTGTGATTACCATAGGGCACTTTGACAAACACAGACAATTGTTGTCTTGTTTTGATCCTCTTCTAATGATGGATTACAGTCCTTGACTGCAAGTTTCTGATAAACTTGGAGATTGTAACTAGGAGTTAAATGGGCGGACTGAATTAATGGAAGATAGAAGTAATGTTTTCTTCACTTTTTGCTTGGAACATTGCTGATCTTTGTTTTGTTTTTCAGAATCAAGGAAACTTTTCTTTTGAGCTATTTGCAGCTTTTGACAATTGTAAGAGTGGACAAACCAGTGATCTCTGTCCACAGTTTGGAGAAAAATAAGTGGGATGGGCCATCAAACTCAAAATGGTCATGCAATTGGATGATGGCTCCCTTTTGCTGGGGACCCTTAGATAGGCCCCTGAGAGAAAACCTGACTACGATTTCTCCCAAAACAACAGCCCTGTGATAGTGAATACTGAGTATCAACTTGTTTGGATTGAAGGATACCAAGTAATGATCCCTTGGGTGTGTTTGTGAGGGTGTTGCCAAAGGAGATTAACATTTGAGTCAGTGGGCTGTGGAAGGCAGACCCACCCGTAATCTGGTGGGCACAATCTAAACAGCTGCCAACAAATATAAAGCAGGTAGAAAAAATGTGAAAAACCCAGACTGGCTTAGCCTCCCAGCCTACATCTTTCTCCCCTGCTGGATTCATCCTGCCCTTGAATATCCAACTTCAAGTTCTTCAGTTTGGGACTCGGATTGGCTCTCTTTGCTCCTCAGCTTTCAGACAGCCACTTGGGACCTTGTGATCATGTAAGTTAATACTTAATAAACTCATATATATATATATATATATATATGCCTGCAGACAGCCTCTTGTGGGACCTTATGATCACGTAAGTTAATACTTAATAAAATCATATATATATATATATATATATACACACACATATATTTCATGTTCAGGTAAACTAAGATTCATAAAAGAAGGAGAAATACATTATTTTTCAGGTAAGTAAACATTAAGAATTTGTTACCACATATACCACATATGTTACCATATATAACACATATGTTACTATATATATATAAAATTAGTTCTGTCCCTCTAGAGAACCCTGACTACTACAGATTTTGGTACCAGGAGTGGTTCTAAAGAAATAGAATATTAAGGATACAGTTCTTTCACTGGCTTTGGGGTTTCTAGAGTTGACTGCTTAATATGATTAGACCCCAAAATGCTAAGGACTCTACTTCTGATAGTATGGAGCATACTGATAGTCCTTGGCATAAACTGTTTAGAGAGTTATACAAAATTAATGTATTTGATACTCCCGATTCACCACTCATGAGAGGCAGGGAGTTTAGTGACTCTGTGCATAATACCTTTGACCATCTGTGGAGAACCAAGGAATATAATGAAGCTGTTTTGTTGCTCCTAAGTTCAGTGGACAAATTGATGAAGAAAAAAAAAAACATGATGAGCTCAGAAATTCTGTCTCCCAGCTTCAGAACCAGATAGCCTCAAATCTGCTAAGGTTGCCCTGAGTGGTAGTCTTATTTCCAATCGAGACAGAGCTGAAATTGTGGAAAAACAGACACGAGCGCTTATGTAAGTGGCTGACCTACAATGAAAGGTGCATGCACAGCCTCGCCAGGTGTCTTCTGTTAAGTGATTGGAAAAGAATGGGACCCTGTATCTTGGAATGGGGAGGTGTGGGAAGACCCTGATGAAGTTGGGGACACTGAGTTTGTAAACTCTGATGAACCGTTTTTGCCGGAAGGAACAGCTTCCCATCTCCAGTGGTGGCAACATCCCTTCCCCAACCTATGCTGCCATCAGCCTTTCCAGCTTTGTCTGAGGAGATAAACCCTATGGTGCCTGAGGCAACAGTGATGGCCTCCCCTGAGGCAGATGCCAGGAAAAATTATGTTGATCCTCCTCAGGAACCACCCTCAACACTAGTTTGTTTCTAGACCTATAACTAGACTAAAGTCTCGACAGACCCCTAGAGGTGAGGTTTAGAGTGTGACACATGAGAAGGTATGCTACACTCAAAAACAACTGTTTAATTTATATGAACAGAAATCTGGAAAACAGGCATGGGAATGAATATTAAGGGTATGGGATAATGGCGGAAGGAACATAGAGTTGGATCAGGCTGAATTATTAATTTTGGCCCACTAAGAAGAGACGTCGCATTTAATGTTGCAGCTTAGGGAGTTAAAAAAGGTTCTAATAGTTTATTTGCTTGATTAGCCAAAATATGGATTAAAAAATGGTGCACTGTGAGCAAGCTGGAAATGCCTGCTCTCCCTTGGTTTAATGTAGAGGAATGGATCTAAAGGCTGAGGGAGTTTGGGATGTTAGAGTGAATTAGTCACTTTAGATATACTCATTTCAGCTGGGAGGGTCCAGAAGATATACCCTTGACCAATATCTTGTGAAATAAATTTGTGAGGGCAGCACCTGCATCTTTGAAGAGCCCTGTAATTGCTCTTCTCTGTATGTCAGATCTAGCAGTGGAAATCACAGTCACTCAACTACAAAATTTAAATAAATGAGAATAATTGGATCCCGAGGTGGCAGGGGCCAAGTGACAACACTCAACAGTCAAAGGCAAGGTGGGTATAGCTACCATAATGGACAGCAGAGGCAAAGTAACAATCATAATAGTCTGACTTGTTTAGAGCTCTGGCATTGGCTAATTTATCATGCTGTTCCTAGAAGTGAAATTGATAGGAAGCCTACTGCATTCCTAAATTATAAAAATAGAAAATTTCCAGGTTGAATGAACAAAACAGCCCCTCAATCGATTTCCAGACTTGAGCCAGTTTACAGACCCAGAACCCTTTGAACGAAGGGGAGGCTAGGTCACCTTGAGGAATGACTCCACTACATTACCAACACTTTATGCAGTGAATCTTTCTCCTATCCTTCCCCCGAGGAGACCTCTGGCCTTTTACCAGTATAACTGTGCACTGGGGAAAGGAAGATTATCAGACATTTTGGGGACTACTGGACACTGGTTCTGAGCTGATGTTGATTCCAGGGGAACCAAAATGTCATTGTGGTCCTCCAGTTAAAGTAGGAGGTTATGAAGGTCAGGTAATTAATGGAGTTTTAGCTGAGGTCTGACTTACTGTGGATCCAGTGGGTACCTGGACTCATCTAATAGTTGTTTCCCAGTGCCAGAATGCATAATTGGCGTAGACATACTTAGCAGCTGATGGGGGCCTATGGGGGCCTGCCAAAAGCTCCTAGGGGGGCAGGCTCCTATGTGTGGCATCAATGTGTGGCAGAACCCCCACATTGGCTCCCTGACTGATAGAGTGGTGGCCATTATATTGGGAAAGGCCAAATGGAAGCCATTAGAGCTGCCTCTACCTAGGAAAATAATACATCAAAAACAATATCACATTCCTGGTGGGAATGCTGAGGTTAGTGCCGCCATCAAGGATTTGAGAGACACAGAGGTAGTGATTCCCATCACATCCCAATTCAACTCTCCCACTTGGCCTGTTCAGAAGACAGATGGATCTTGGAGAATGACAGTGTAATCATAAGCTTAGCCAAGTGGTGACTCCAATTGCAGCTGCTGTACCAGATGTGGTTTTATTGCTAGAGCAAATTAACACATCTCCTGGTAACTGGTATGCAGCCATTGACTTGGCAAATGCCTTTTTCTCCATTTCTGTCCATAAGTCCCACCAGAAACATTTTGCCTTCAGCTGGCAAGGCCAGCAAAATACCTTTACTGTCCTACCTCAGGGGTATATTAACTCTCCAGCTTTGTGTCATAATCTTATTCGGAGAGACCTTGGACACTTTTTGCTTCCACAAGATATCACACTGGTCTATTACATTGATGACATTATGCTGATTGGATCCAGTGAGCCAAAATTAGCAAACACTCTGGACTTATTGGTGAGACATTTGTGTGCCAGAGGATGGGAAATAAATCTGACTAAAATCCAGGGACCTCCTACTTAAGTAAAATTTCTAGGGGTCCAATGGTGTGCGGCCTGTTGAGGTATTCCTTCTAACGTGAAGGATAAGTTGCTGCATTTGGCCCCTCCTACCACCAAGAAAGAGGCACAATGCCTAGTGGGGCTATTTGGATTTCAGAGGCAACACATTTCTCATTTGGGCGTGTTACTCTGGTCCAATTATCGAGTGACCCAAAAGGCTGCCAGTTTTGAGTGGTGTCCAGAACAGGAGAAGGCTCTGCATCAGGTCCAGGCTGCTGTGCAAGCTGCTCTGACATTTGGGGCATGTGACCTAGCAGATTCACTGGTGCTTAAGGTGTCAGTGGCAGATAGGGATGTTGCTTGGATCCTTTGGCAGGTAGGTGAATGACAGAATAAGCCTCTAAGATTTTGGAGCAAGGCCATGCCATCTTCTCCAGATAACTAGCCTCCTTTTTAGAGACAGCTCTTGGCCTGTTACTGAGCTTTGGTGGAAACTGAACATTTTACTATTGGTCATCAAGTCACCAACCGACCTGAACTGCCTATCATGAACTGCGTGCTTCAAAGATGGTTCTGCATGATATGCAGGCACCACCCAAAAGTGGACAGTTGCAGTACTACAGGCCTTTTCTAGGATATTCCTGAAGGACAGTGGTGAAGGGAAATCTTTCCAATGGGCAGAACTTTGAGCAGTGCACCTGGTTGTGCACTTTGCATGGAAGGAGAAATGGCCAGGTGTACAATTATATACTGATTCATGGGCTGTAGCCAATGGTTTGTCTGGATGATCAGGGACTTGGAAGAAGCATAATTGGAAAAATGGTGACAAAGAAATTTGGAGAAGAGGTATTTGGATGGACCTCTCTGAATGGAAAAAAACTGTGAATATATTTGTATCCCATGTGTGTGCTCACCAAAGGGTTACCTCAGCAGAGAAGAATTTTAATAATCGAGTGGATAGGATGACCCATTCTGTGGACACCACTCAGCCTCTTTCCCCAGCCACGCCTGTCATCGCCCTTTGGACCTATGAGCAAAGTGGCCATGGTGGCAGGAATGGAGGTTATGCATGGGCTCAGCAACATAGACTTCCACTTACCAAGGCTGACTTGGCTATGTCCACTGCTGAGTTCCCAATTTGCCACCAGCGGAGACCAGCATTGAGTCCTCAATATGGCACCATTCCTCCTGGTGATCAGCCTGGTGACAGGTTGATTGTTTTGGACCTCTCCCATCATGAAAAAGGCAGAGGTATTTCGTTATTGATATAGACACTTACTCTGTATATGGGTTTGCCTATCCTGCACACAATGCATCTTCCAAGACTACCATCTGTGGACTCATGGAATGCCTTATCCATCATCATGGTATTCCACACAGCATTGTCTCTGGCCAAGGCACTCACTTTACTGCTAAAGAAGTGAATCAATGGGCTCATGCTCATGGAATTCACTGGTCTTACCATGTTCCCAATTATCCTGAAGCAGCTGGATTGATATAATGGTGGAATGACCTTTTGAAGTCACAATTACAATGCCAACTAGGTGACAATACTTTGCATGTCTGGGATAAAGATCTCCAGAAGGCCTTGTATGCTCTGAATCAGCATCCAATATATGGTACTGTTTCTCCCATAGCCAGGATTCATGGGTCCAGGAGTTAAGGGGTAGAAGTGGAAGTGGCACCACTCACCATCACTCCTAGTGATCCACTAGCAAAATTTTTGCTTCCTGTTCTGACCACATTACATTGTATTGGCCTAGAGGTCTTAGTTCCAGAGGGAAGAATGCTGCCACCAGGAGACACAACAATTCCATTAAATTGGAAGTTAAGATTGCCACCTCTACACTTTGGCCTCCTATCTTTAAGTCAACAGGCTAAGAAGGGAGTTACAGTGTTGGCTTGGGTAACTGACCCAGACTATCAATATGAAATCGGTCTACTACTCCATAATGGAAGTAAGGAAGAGTATGCATGGAATACAGAAGGTCCAGTAGGTCGTCTGTTAGTATTACCATGCCCTGTGATTAAGGTCAATGGGAAACTACAATAATCCAATCCAGGCAGGACTACAAATGGCCCAGACCCCTCAGGAATGATGATTTGAGTCACTTCACCAGGAAAGAAACCACTACCTGCTGAGGTGCTTGCTGAAGGGAAAGAAAATACAGAATGAGTAGTAGGAGAAGGTAGTCATCAATACCAGCTATGACCACGTGACAACGTGCAGAAATGAGGACTGTAACTGTCATCAGTATTTCCTTCTTCTTTTGTTAAAAACATGTTTGTGCACGTATACAATTGCACTAAGAAAATACCTTAATTTTATTTCCTTTTCCTTTATCATGTGACATAAGATTTATTGACTTTATATCAGCATTTAAGCACTGTTAACTTTATGTAACAGTATTTGGGATGGGGATAGGTCATATGAAGAATAGTTGTATTATGTTGGGCATAATTATAACCTTATTATTATCTTTATTTGAAGATTATATATAATCTCATGAGATGTGTATGGGTTCAATTGGACAAGGGGTGGACTTGGGATGGTTAATACTGAGTGTCAACTCGACTGGATTGAAGGATACAAAATACAGATCCCCTGAGTGTGTCTGTGAGGGTTTTGCCAAAGGAGATTAACATTTGAGTCAGTGGGCTGGGGAAGGCAGATCCATCCTTAATCTGGTGGGCACAGTCTAATCAGCTGCAGTGAATATAAAGCAGGCAGAAAAAATGAGAAAAACCGAGACTGGCCTAGCCTCCCAGCCTACATCTTTCTCCCCTGCTGGATGCTTCCTGCCCTTGAACAACCGACTCCAAGTTCTTCAGTTTGGGATAAGGACTGGCTCTCCTTGCTCCTCAGCTTGCAGACAGCCTCTTGTGGCACCTTGTGATCATGTAAGTTAACACTTAATAAACTCATATATATACATATATAGGTACATAAGTATCTACAACTATCTGATCTTTGACAAACCTGACAAAAACAAGCAATGGGGAAAGGATTCCCTATTTAATAAATGGTGCTGGGAAAACTGGCTAGCCATATGTAGAAAGCTGAAACTGGATCCCTTCTTTACACCTTATACAAAAATTAATTCAAGATGGATTAAAGACTTATATGTTAGACCTAAAACCATAAAAACCCTACAAGAAAACCTAGGCATTACCATTCAGCACATAGGCATGGGCAAGGATTTCATGTCTAAAACACCAAAAGCAATGGCAACAAAAGCCAAAATTGACAAATGTGACCTAATTAAACTAAAGAGCTTCTGCACAGCAAAAGAAACTACCATCAGAGTGAATAGGCAACCTACAAAATGGGAGAAAATTTTCGCAACCTACTCATCTGACAAAGGGCTAATATCCAGAATTTACAATGAACTCAAACAAATTTACAAGAAAAAAACAACCCCATCAAAAAGTGGGCAAAGGACATGAACAGACACTTCTCAAAAGAAAACATTTATGCAGCCAAAAAACATGAAAAAATGCTCATCATCACTGGCCATCAGAGAAATGCAAATCAAAACCACAATGAGATACCATCTCACACCAGTTAGAATGTCAATCATTAAAAAATCAGGAAACAACAGATGCTGGAGAGGATGTGGAGAAATAGGAAAACTTTTACACTGTTGGTGGGACTGTAAACTAGTTCAACCATTGTGGAAGTCAGTGTGGCGATTCCTCAGGGATCTAGAACTAGAAATACCATTTGACCCAGCCATTCCATTACTGGGTATATACCCAAAGGACTATAAATCATGCTGCTATAAAGACACATGCACACGTATGTTTATTGCGGCACTATTCACAATAGCAAAGAGTTGGAACCAACCCAAATGTCCAATAACAATAGACTGGATTAAGAAAATGTGGCACATATACACCATGGAATACTATGCAGCCATAAAAAAAGATGAGTTCATGTCCTTTGTAGGGACATGGATGAAACTGGAAATCATCATTCTCAGTAAACTATCTCAAGGACAAGAAACCAAACACTGCATGTTCTCACTCATATGTGGGAATTGAACAATGAGAACTCATGGACACAGGAAGGGGAACATCACGCTCCGGGGACTGTTGTGGGGTGGAGGGAGGGGGGAGGGATAGCATTAGGAGATATATCTAATGCTAAATGACGAGTTAATGGGTGCAGCATACCAACATGGCACATGTATACGTATGTAACAAACCTGCACATTGTGCACATGTACCCTAAAACTTAAAGTATAATAATAATAAGAAAAAAGAAAATTGAAATCTTTTCAAGCATCTCTTTCAATCAAAATTGCATCAAACTAGATTAATAATGGAATAAAAATGGTAAAATTCACAAATATGTGGAAAGTAAACAACGCACATTTATACAACCATTCAGTCATAAAAATATTTTTAAAAGAATTGAGAAAATAAGACAAATGAAACTGAAACCAACATATCCAGACTTAAAGGATGCAGGAAAGCAGTACTAAGAAAGATGATTGTAGCAATAAATGCTTACACTAAAGAAGAACAAAGATCTGAAATATACAATGAAATTATACCTCGGAAAATTAAAAAAAATGAAACAGCAAAAAATTAAGAGAGAAAAGAAAATAATAAATCTTAGAGCAGAAATAAAAATAAACAGAAAAAAATTAAAAATTAAACAAAGAAGTTACTTTTAAGAAATAAAATTAACACTTAGCTAAAGAGAGATTCAAATAAACAAGAAGTATAAAAAGAAGACATTACAACTGATTATGCAGAAATGAAATGATCATAAGGTATCATTTTAAAAATTAAATGTAAACATATTGGGTAACCTAGAGAAAAAATAAAAATGCATAGAAACGTAATCTACAAAGACTGAATCAAGAAGAAATAGAAGGCCTGCATAGACCAACTGGAAGCATATTGATTGAAACAGTAATTAAAAAAAAATTGACAAAGATAAGTCCAGTAGTAGACGACTTCATTGGTAAAGTCTACCAAAGATTTAACAAAGATCTCTTACCAATTATTTTTAAATTATTTCAACACTTCCAAATTCATTATATGAAGCCAAGTATCACCCTGATACCAAGGTCAGAAAAGATATCACAAGAAAAAGAGTATGTTCACGGTTATAAGTATAGCAAGGAAATACACTCAAGGAAGTACATTCATATTTATTACTGATAACATATTGAGACACATCAGAATTAAAAGAACGTTATACAGCTTTGGAAAACACATACCAATAGCACATTTATATGAATTCAGCCCAAGGAAAGCCAAAAACATTTTATGGTTTTATAGTTGACAATGCTCTCTGTATGATTTTAATATACCAAATAAGCCAAATATGTCTCTTTTGGACTTTAGAGGACTTAATATTTAAGAGTTAATTAGATTAAAAAGGCTTAAATAAGAATTTGACTTTGGAATATTTGTCAAATATCAAAGGATTAAACACTTGATACTATAATGCCATATGTTACTGTAAGTCATTTATTTACTCAAAATGAAACCTTTAAATTTTTTTACAAGGTAAAAATCTTTACTAATTAACAGAGCCATAAGGGGAGAAAAGCTATAGTTACTCTCTCTGAGATTTGGACCTGGAAGGTAAGGGGAATAGGTACTGATGGATGTTAGTCCAGGAGGTCCACGTTAGGTGAAAAATAAGTTAGTGAACAACTTCCCCTCCAATTGTTAGGGAAGGATAGATATGTAACCACAGATAAAATTTTACTTTTCCCAGCATAGCCAGGGGGCATGTGTAACTCCACATGTCCCCAGGACTTACCTAGAATTTAACAGCTCTAAAGCAATAAAATAAACTTAAAGTATAATAATAATAAAAAAATAAAAAAATAAAATTGAACAATATTAAAAGTTATAGAAACAGCTCATTACCACAAAGCATTTAGTAAACCTAGTATTTGATCTGCATAATTTAGACCAAATTTCAAAAGGATGAAGACATTTTATTTATTTATTTTGAGACAGAGTCTCGCCCTGTTACCCAGGCTGGAGTGCAATAGAGCAATCTTGGCTCACTGCAACCTCCTCCTCCTGGGTTCAAGCAATTCTCCTGCCTCAGCCTCCTGAGTAGCTGAGACTACAGGCATGCACCAACGCATCCAGCTAATTTCTGTAGTTTTAGTAGAGATGGGGTTTCAGCATGTTGGCAAGGCTGGTCTCAAACTCTCGACCTCAGGTGATCCGCCCGCCTCGACTTCCTTCCCAAAGTGCTGTGATTGCAGGTGAAGACATTTTTATTTTATAGATAATTTTAAAAGGTTTTAATTAAATATTTCTAAAGTTACATGAACTAAAGGGTATTAATATTTTCTCCTGAAGCTGAAAACCTAATAAAGACAGCATAGGACTGACAAAATTTTATTTCTTAAGCTAGTTACCAAAAAGGCAAAGAAAAACCTTCTTCAGGGTGACAACTTCTCTTTATGGGAAGTCTCCATATAAATAAGTTGGAGGTCAAACTTGATGAAAAAGTGCTTGAATTTAATCAGAAACAGGAAGGGTATGTTCAGGGTTATGAATATATCAGGGAAATACATGACTCTTAGGAACCGCATAAGAACTGTTCTAATTATATTGAGAATTTAGACATATTAAGAAAAGCTAAGAGTACAAAATTAAGTTATGTTAGAGGAAAACGTTGTTTTAATTTTTTTTTTTTACTTTTAAGATAAAACATTTTAGCATTAGGCCATAATAATAGTTAGCACTGGAGGAAAAAATTACAGGAGCTGACAAAAAGCTAGAAAGAGTTATTGTCTCAGACTTTCTTCAGGAGAGAAAAAGCTGAAAACAGTGAGGCACAGCAAAAGGTGAACTTCTGAGATAAAATTCTGAGAAGTTTTTAAAAGAACCAAGTTATAAAATTTAAAGTAAAACTTCTTATAATTTCATTAAAACCAGGTTAATACTTTAATAAAACCTTTTTAACAGAGGGAACCAATGTTAGAAAGACTGTCATAAATAATTTTCTTCCAATTATAATCAACTTAATTACATACAAAATTCCTTCCATAAATTTATCTTCACAAATCTTATCACAACTTACACAGACAATCTATGACATGGTTGAATATTTTTACTTCTCCTAAATATCAGTCTTTTTTAAGCAGCCAGTCATTTTATTTTAGAACCAGAATTTAACCATACAAGATCTTCTTTACACAAAATTGTATTTTCTTTATGACCTGCTTTACCAAAAATACAATTTTATATTCATAATTTTCTTTACATTTCCTTTCCTCAACTTACACTTTCGGTTTTGGATACTTCGTATCCTCTTTGTAGAAAGTTTAAGGTTTGTGCTGCATGTCATGTGAGCTCTGTGGGGGTGGGGCAGAAGAGTAAGTAATTTATATATTGTAGAAGTTCTTCCCCATCAAGAGAAAGCTCAGTTAGATTTTTTGCTAGGGCCTGTTTGAGTAAGTATGGACTATTTTTCAGATGCTAAATTTGGGCTTTCCAGGTTGAAGTTATTGGGTAAAGTTTGGTTTATGTGGCTTCCCCAGGAGAAATAGGGCTATTGGAGGGAAAAAATGAATTCAGATGTTTGGGGAATATTATCCAGGCATCCATTTGGGAGAGTATATTTTTACACAAAAGAAGATTGGGACATTTAGGCATTACAAGGGACTGGTAGGCAAATGGCAATTGGTCCCTTAAGTAATAAAAAGGGGGTGTGGGCTGGGCACAGTGGCTCATGCCTGTAATCCCAACCCTTTGGGAGGCCCAGACGGGTGGATCACCTGAGGTCAGGAGTTCCAGACCAGCCTGGCCAATATGGTGAAACACTGTCTCTGCTAAAAATATAAAAATTAGCCAGGCATGGAGGCGGGTGCCTGTAATCCCAGCTACTCAGTAGGCTGAGGCAGGAGAATCGTTTGAACCTGGGAGGAAGAGGGTGCAGTGAGCTGAGCTCGTGCCACTGCACTCCAGCCTCGGCAACAGAATGAAACTCTATCACAAAATAAGGGGGGATGGAGTGTGAGATTTTTGGGGGGACTGCCACTTGTCCTCACTACCCAACAGGATTTTGGACAAAAGTTGCCCAGAGAAGGAGGTTAGCATAGGGTAATTAGCTCTTGAATCCAAAAGAAAATGCATAATCTTACCTGACACATTTAGAGTTGCCTTGGTTTCATTTTTTTTTTTATGATGATGTCAGATCTCAGAGACAGCTGGAGAAGAGGACCACTTCAGCTCAAATCCATTACTGGATTGGGGTTTGGCCTGGGACCTTTTGTCTCTTGAGATAGTCCTTTTTCCAGTGGCCAAGCTTGTGGCAGAGAGGAAAGGCCATTTGGGTCTTTCTACTATTGGACACATTAGGATAGTTTACCTTTCAGTGGCCTGGCTTTCTGCTCTTATGGCAGTTCCCAGGAAGGGGATTTTTAGGGTAACTTGGAGGTGCCTAGTTGATTTGTAAAGCAGCCGATAATTGAGCCTGTCTCCTGACTTTCCATTTCTCCTTCTCTTTGGCCCTGTTCTCCTCATCCTGATTTCGGTGTGGAAGTCAGTGTGGCGATTCCTCAGGGATCTAGAACTAGAAATACCATTTGACCCAGCCATCCCATTACTGGGTATATACCCAAAGGACTATAAATCATGCTGCTATAAAGACACATGCACAAGTATGTTTATTGCGGCACTATTCACAATAGCAAAGAGTTGGAACCAACCCAAATGTCCAACAACAATAGACTGGATTAAGAAAATGTGGCACATATACACCATGGAATACTATGCAGCCATAAAAAATGATGAGTTCGTGTCCTTTGTAGGGACATGGATGAAACTGGAAAACATCATTCTCAGTAAACTATCGCAAGGACAAAAAACCAAACACCGCATGTTCTCACTCATAGGTGGGAATTGAACAATGAGAACTCATGGACACAGGAAGGGGAACATCACACTCCGGGGACTGTTGTCAGGTGCGGGGAGGGGGGAGGGACAGCATTAGGAGACATACCTAATGCTAAATGATGAGTTAATGGGTGCAGGAAATCAACATGGCACATGGATACATATGTAACAAACCTGCACATTGTGCACATGTACCCTAAAACCTAAAGTATAATAAAAAAATAAATAAATAAAAATAAATAAATAAATAAAAATAAAAGACTGAGGAGGTCAATTTGACGATTTCTGACATAGGGACTTTGGGTTCTAACTCTGACTTTTGTAATTATTTTCTTAATATCTGAGGCAGCTTGGGTAAGAAAGTAATGCTTTAGTACTAGTTGTCCTTTGGAGATTCCTGGGTCTAGGTTGTTATGTTTGATAAGCATTTTCGCAGCCTTTTAAGAAAGGCTGTGGGGTTGTTATTTGGCCCTTGGTCTATGGTGGCTAACTTATAATAATTTCCTTGTTTGATGTTACTCCTTTGTATTACCTCTACTAGGCATAGGAGCATATTGTTTCTGGCCTCTATTCCCCTTTGGGTATTGTAGTCTCAACTGGGGTCCTGCATGGGAATAGCTGTAGTTACCATGAGGTAGGCGGCATTTGCCAAGTGTAGGTTATCCTTGCAGCAGAATACTGCCTTACATATGTTTTTTTTTTTTCTTGTGAGAGGGCTTGTTTCATGAGGATGAACAAGTTAATAAAATGTAAGAGTTAATTGTTGGAATCCTTTGATGAGCCTCTCAGTATCAGCTGAGAACTCTCCTAGGTTTTCTTTAACTTGGCAAAGGTCTTGTATAGAAGAGCGGACCTGGACCTGGATGGGTCTGGGTGGCTCAATTATAATTTATATTTGTCCTTCACATGTTTCAAAAGAAAGAGGAAAATGAATCAGAAAGGTGCCTGAATGAGAAGTTGTTTTTTTTATTTGAGCTTTTCCAGGGAACCTGAATCCTTTAGGAGGCCAGTCCTGCAGTCAAGCCAGGGATATCAGGCATCCCTGTCCTCTTTGGCTCAATGACCCAAACCCAGGCATCCCTTGGTGCTCCACCGGACCAGGTCCATCCTGAAGTGGGTGTCCACGAAGCAGCTCTCTTCTTGAGGGAGTGTTTATTGCTTAACCATCTGCAGCCCTTGGGGCTTTGGAAAAGGGAAAGCTTTTGGAATCCTTAGAACAAATAAGCCTAATTTTATGAAGACAAGAATGTTGGTGTCTAACTGAATTGATTTCTGTCTTTATTTTTGGGGGGAGGTGTGAGTGCTCACACCCATTAGGTTTCTTAGGTTTCACAAAGGGAGTCTAGCCAAAAAGACATTTTACCTAGAAATTAAGTTTTTCTCTGTGTAGATAAAAACTCCATTTGCCCTGGACAAATGGAGAGGAATTCTGACATACACAGCAGAAAGGACCTCCAAATCAGCCTGGTCGGTCAGAGGTAAAAGTGAAGAAAGAAATGTGAGAAAGCCCTTGCAAGAACAAAGGGACAGCCCGGCAGGGGTAAGCAGTCTGATCTGTGAGGCTTATATGTGAGCAAGGGAGGGAGAGAAAAAACTTCACACCTTGAAGTGGCAAGAACAGCATTAGGCAATGCAGAAAAATCAGAGGCGGTCAACTTGGGGACTCAACCACCCTCGGCACTTACCTCAGAGAACAGTTCACAGGAAAGGCCATCTGAGCCACAGCACCACGGTATGCTACCAGGAAGTGTGGTAATCCTTGGTTCTTGCCTAACTTGAAAGATAGAATTCAGACAAGAGATGCATAGCGATGGTTAAGTAGCAGAGTTTATTGAAGGCAGATAAGTACCTTCCTAGAGAGGAGTGGAAAACAGCCCCAGGCTGGTCCAGTTGGAATATTAGTAGTAGTAGTAGTGGTAGTAGTAATAGTAGTCATAGTAGTGTTCATTTAAAGAGAGAGTACACTCTGAAAGATGAGACAGAGCGGGCTGCTCAAAAGAATGAGCCAGCAACAGCTAGTGCTGGAATATTCTCTTTATGAGAATCTTACATGATTTTTTTATAAATGGCCGAGGGGGTGTTACTTGCAACAATGTTTTAGGCAGTCTCTTTGGGCACGTATGCTTTGTGGTTGTATGTGCTAGTACACACATTGCATGTCTTATTAGCATATAAAACCTCCACCCAGACATCTGTTTTTTACTATTATAATGAACAAAAGGCTACTTTAGGGTGAATTTTTGGAGGAATGTGCATGCTTATCAGTGGAGAAAATTCCAGTGTGGTTATCTCTGGCTAGGGCCTGATAAGTACCCTTCAAGGCTGGAGGAGCTAAACATCGAATACACATGGCCACAAAGAAGGGAACAAAGGACATCAGTAGCTACTTGAGAAAGGAGGGTGAGAGGAGGGTGAGCATTGAGAAACGACCTATTGGGTACTATGGTTATTACCTGGGTGACTAATATTTACAAAAACCCATATGACATGCAATTTACCTATATAACCAACGTTCACATGTACCCTTGAACCTAAAAGTTAAAAAATATTTTTGATAAGATAAAAATGTTACTACAATTGAAAAAAGAGAACACTACTGACTAATATTCTTGATTAACATAGATGCAAGAATCCTTAACAAACTACAAGCACACTTAATACAATAAAATATCAAAAAGATAATACATTTTGATCAAAGAAGATTTATTCCAGGGATGCAAGGATGGTCCAATATACACAAATTGAAACATGTGATCCATCATATCAACCAAGTAATGAAAAAACTATATGATTATCTCCATAGATACAGAGGAAGTATTTGATAATATTCAACCTTCTTCATGGTAAAAAAAAAAAATCAGCAAATTAGATGTATAAGTAAAACACTTCAAAACAATAGCTACCATATATGACAAATGCACAGCTAACTTTATACTGAAAAAGGAAATATTGAAAGCTTTTTCTCTGAGATCTGTAATAAGGCAAGGATGTTCACTTTCACTCCTTTTATTCAACATTAATACTGTAAGTCTTATCCAGAGCAATTATATAAGAGAAAGAAATGTAGGCCATTCAAATTGGAAAGAAAGCAGTCAAATTGTCTACGTTCATAGATGATATAATCTTATATTTAGACAAACTTAATGACGCCACCAAAAACTGATAGAACTGATAATGAAATCAGTAAAGTTGCGGGATACAAAATCAACTTATTGAACTCAGTAGCATTTTTATATGCTAACAGTTAACAATCTGAAAAACAAATCAAGAAAGAATTCTCATTTTCAGTAGCCATAAAAAATACATACCTAGGCATAAATTTAAGCAAAGTAAAAGATCTGTACAAAAAAAAACCCTGATGAACAAAATTGAAGAGAACACAAAAAATGGAAAGATAATCTGTATTCATGAATTGGAATAATTATTATTGATAAAAATATTCATAATACACAAAGTGATATACAGATTCAATAATATAGCTATCAAAATAACATTAACATTATCAGCAGAAATATTATTATAAACCATTCTATCATAAGGATACAAGCACATTTATGTTCATGGCAGTACTATTCATAATAGCGAAGAAGTGAAACAAACCTGCACATCTTACACATGTACTCCTAAACTTAAAATAAAAGTTAAAAAAATCTTAATATTTATAGGAAACACAGAAGGAAAACTTTTATAGTCAAAGCAATCCTGAGCAAAAAATACAAGGCTAGAATCATCAAACTACCTGACTTTAAAATATACTACAAAGTTCTAATAATAAAAAAAGTATCAGCATAAAAAAAGACACATAGATCAATGAAGCAGAGTAGAGAACTCAGATCTAAATGACTTTATTTACCACCAACTCATTTTTGTCAAAGGGCCCAAGAATATGCATTGGGGAAAGGGCAGTCTATTTATAAATGGTGGTGAAAAAAATGAATATCCATATACAGAAAAATAAAATTAACCCCTATCTTTCACCATATATAAAAATAAAATGAAAGTAGAATTAAAGACAGATGGAAAAGACAAAATTATGAAACTATTAGAAGAAATATTAAGCAAATGCTATAGGACATTGATCTGGGCAAAGAGTTTTTGCTTGAGACTTCAAATGCACAGGCAAACAAAGTAAAAATAGGCAAATAGGATTAGAGTAGGCGAAAAAGCCTCTGCACATCAAAGAAACGATCAACAGAGCAAAGAGACAACGTCAACAATGAGAGAAACATATTTGTAAACCATCCATCAGATAAGAGATTAATATCCAGAAAATATAGACAACTCAAACAACTAGATAGTAAAAATGCAAATAATCCAATTCAAAAATGGGAAAATAAAATGAATTGACATTTCTCAAAACAAGACATACAAGTGGCAAAGTGGTATATGAAAAATGCTCAACATCATTAATCATAAATGTAATGCAAATCAAAACTTCAGTGAGACATCTCACCCATATTAAAGTGGCTACTATCAAAAGGCAAAATATAACAGATGCTGATGAGGATGCAGCAAAAGAGGAATTCTCATAAGTATTGGTGGGATATAAATTAGTACCACCATTATTAAAAAATAATATGGAGGGTTTTTTTTCCTTTTTTAAAAACTGTACTTTAAGTTCTGGGATACATGTGCAGAACACGCAGGTTAGTTACATAGGTATACATGTGCCATGGTGGTTTGCTGCACCAACCAGTCATCTAGGTTTTAAGCCCTGCATGCATTAGGTATTTGTGCTAATGCATTCCCTGCCCTTTTCTCCACCCCCTGACAGGTCCCAGTGTGTGATGTTCCCCTCCCTGTGTCCATGTCTTCTCATTGTTCAACTTCTACTTATGAGTGAGAACATTGGGTGTTGGGTTTTCTGTTCCTCTGTTAGTTTGCTGAGAATGATGGCTTCCAGCTTCATCCATGTCTTTGCAAAAGACATAAATTCATTCTTTTTTATGGCTGCATAGTATTCCATGGTGTATATGTGCCACATTTTCTTTATCCAGTCTATCATTGATAGGCATTTGGATTGGTTCCAAGTCTTGCTACTGTAAATAGTGCTGCAATAAACATATGTGTGCATGTGTCTTTATAGTAGAATGATTTATAATACTTTGGGTATAAACCCAGTAATGGGATTGCTGGATCAAATGGTATTTCTGGTTCTAGATCCTTGAGGAATCGTCACACTGTCTTCCACAATGGTTGAACTCATTTACACTCTCATCAACAATGTAAAAGTTTTCCTATTTCTGCAAATCCTCACCATCATCTGTTGTTTCCTGACTTCTTAATGATCGCCATTCTAAGTGGCGTGAGATGGTATCTCATTGTGGTTTTGATTGGTGTTTCTCTAATGACTAGTGATGATGAGCTTTTTCTCATGTTTTTTGGCCACATAAATATCTTCTTTTGAGAAGTGTCTGTTCATATCATTCACCTACTTTTTGATGGGTTTTTTTTCTTGTAAATTTGTTTAAGTTAGTTGTAGATTCTGGATATTAGACCTTTGTCAGATGGGTAGCTTGCAAAAATTTTCTCCCATTCTGTAGGTTGCCTGTTCACTCTGATGATAGTTTCTTTTGCTGTGCATAGGCTATTTAGTCTGATTAGATTCCATTTGTCAATTTTGGCTTTTGTTGCCATTGCTTTTGGTGTTTTAGTCATGAAGTCTTTGCCCATGCCTACGTCCTAAATTGTATTGCCTAGGTTTCCTTCTAGGGTTTTTACAGTTTTGAGTTTTACATTTAAGTCTTTAATCCATCTTGAGTTAATTTTTGTTTAAGGTGTAAGGAAGGGGTCCAGTTTCAGTTTTCTGCATATGGCTAACCAGTTTTCCCAGCACCATTTATTAAATAAGGAATCCTTTCCTCATTTCTCGTTTTTGTCAGGTTTGTCAAAGATCAGATTGTTTCGATATGTGGTATTATTTCTGAGGTGTCTGTTCTTTTCCATTGGTCTATATATCTGTTTTGGTACCAGTACCATGCTGTTTTGGTTACTGTAGCCTTGTAGTGTAGTTAGAAGTCAGGTAGCATGATGTCTCCAGCTTTGTTCCTTTTGCTTAGGATTGTCTTGGCTATATGGGCTCTTTTTTCATTTCATATGAAATTTAATGTCGTTTTAATCATTCTGTGAAGAAAGTCACTTGTAGCTTGATGGGAATAGCATTGAATCTATAAATTACTTTGGGCAGTATGGCCATTTTCATGATATTGACTCTTCCTATCCATGAGCATGGGTTTTTTTTTTCCCCATTTGTTTCTGTCCTCTCTTACTTCCTTGAGAAGTGGTTTTTAATTCTCCTTGAAGAGGTCCTTCATGTCCCTTGTCAGTTGTATTCCTAGGTATTTTATTCTCTTTGTAGCAATTGGGAATGGGAATTCACTCATTATTTGGCTCTCTGCTTGTCTATTGTTGGTGTGTAAGAATTCTTATGATTTTTGCACGTTGATTTTGTATCCTGAGACTTTGCCAAAGTTGCTTATCAGCTTAAGGAGTTTTGAGGCTGAGACGATGGAGTTTTCTAAATATACAATGTTGTTATCTGCAAACACAGATAATTTGACTTCCTCTCTTTCTATTTGAATATCCTTTCTTTCTCTTCCTTACTGCCCTGGCCAGAACTTCCAGTACTATGTTAAATAAGATGGTAATAGAGATGATCCTTGTCTTGTGCTAGTTTTCAAAGGGAATCCCTCCAGCTTTCACTCATTCAGTATGATATTGGCTATGGATTTGTTATAAATAGTTCTTATTATTTTGAGATATGTTCCATCAATACCTAGTTTATTAAGGGTTTTTTAGCATGAAAGGATGTTGAATTTTATCAAAGGCCTTTTCTGTATCTATCGAGATAATCATGTGGTTTTTGTCATTGGATCGGCTTATATGATGGATTACATTTATTGATTTGTGTATGTTAAATCAGCCTTGCATCCCAGTGATAAAGTCTACTTGATCTTGGTGGATAAGCTTTTTGATGTGCTCCTGGATTTGGTTTGCCAGTACTTTATTGAGGATTTCCGCATCGATATTCATCAGGGATATTGGCCTGAAATTTTCTGTGTGTGTCTCTATCAGGTTTTGGTATCAGGATGATGCTGGCCCCATAAAATGAGTTAGGGAAGAGTCCTTCTTTTTCTACTGTTTGGAATAGTTTCAGAAAAAATGGTACCAGCTCCTCTTTGTACCTTTGGTAGAATTCAGCTGTGAATCCATCTGGTCCTGGGCTTTTTTTGTTTTAGTAGACTATTAATTACTGCCTCAATTTTAGAACTTGTTATTGGTCTATTCAGGGATTCAACTTCTTCCTGGTTTAGTCCATTTTTTCTAGATTTTCTAGTTTATTTGCGTAGAAGTGTTTATAATAGTCTATGATTGTGGTTTGTGTTTCTGTGGAATCAGTGGTGATATTCCCTTTATCATTTTTTATTGTGTCTATTTTATTCTTCTCTCTTTCCTTCTTTATTAGTCTAGGTAGTGTTCCATCTATTTTTTTAATCTTTACAAAATACCAGCTACTGGATTCATTGATTTTTTGAAGGGTTTTTTGTGTGTCTCTATCTCCTTTAGTTTTGCTCTGATCTTAGTTATTTCTTGTCTTCTGCTAGCTTTTGAATTTGTTTGCTCTTGCTTCTGCTTGATAATGAGCTGAGTTCAAGTCCTGGATATCCTTGTTAATTTTCTGTCTCACTGATCTGTCTAATATTGACAGTGGAGTGTTAAAGTCTCCTACTATTATTGTGTGGGAGTCTAAGTCTCTTTGTAGCTCTCTAATACCTTGTTTTATGAAACTGGGTGCTTCTGTATTGGTTGCATATATATTTAGGACAGTTATCTCTTCTTGCTGCATTGACCCCTTTACCATTATGTGATGCCCTTCTTTGACTTTTTTAATCTTTGTTTTATCAGAGACTAGGATTGCAACCCCTACTTTTTTTTGCTTTCCATTTGCTTGGTAAATATTCCTCCATCCCTTTATTTTGAATCTACTTGTATCTTTGCACATAAGATGGGTCTTCTGAATACAGTACACCAATGGGTCTTGACTCTTTATCCAATTTGCCAGTCTGAGTCTTTTAATTGTGGCATGTAGCCCATTTACATTTAAGGTTGATATTGTTATGTGTGAATTCGATCCTGGCATCATAATGCTAGCTAGTTATTTTGCACATTAGTTGATGCAGTTTCTTTATAATGTCATTGGTCTTTACATTTTAGTGTTTTTGCAGTAGCTAGTACCAGTTTTTCCTTTCTGTATTTAGTTCCTCCTTCTGGAGCTCTTGTAAGGCAGGCCTTGTGGTGACAAAATCATTCAGCATTTTCTTGTCTGGAAAGCATTTTATTTCTCTTTTGCTTATGAAGCTTAGTTTGGCTGGATATGAAATACTGGGCTGGAAATTATTTTCCTTAAGAATGTTGAATATTGGCCCTCAGTCTCTTCTGGTTTGTAGGGTTTCTGTAGAGAGAGCTATTATTAGGCTGATGGGCTCTCCTCTCTAGGTAAACTGACCTTTCCCTCTGGCTGCCCTTAATATTTTTTCCTTCATTTCAACCTTGGAGAATCTGACAGTTATGTGTCTTGGGGTTGGTCTTCTCGAGGGTATCTTAGTGGTGTTCTCTGTATTTCTTGGGTTGAATGTTGGCCTTTCTTGCTAGGTTGGGGAAGTTCTCCTGGACAATATCCTGTAGTGTGTTTTGCAACTTGGTTCCATTCTCCCTGTCACTTTCAGATACACCAGTCAATGGGAGATTTGGTCTTTTCACATTGACCCATAGTTCTTGGAGGCCTTGTTCATTCCTTTTCCTGCTTTTTTCTCTAATCTTGTCTTCATGCCTTATTTCAGTAAGTTAATCTTCAATTTCTGATATTGTTTCTTCCACTTGATCAATTTGGCTATTAATACTTGTGTATGCTTCACAAAGTTCTCGTGCTGTGTTTTTCAGCTCCATCGGGTCATTTATGTTTCTCTCTAAACTGGCTATCCTATTTAGCATTTCCTGTAACTTTTATCAATGTTCTTAGCTTCCTTGCATTGGGTTAGAACATGCTAATTTAGCTCAGAGGAGTTTGTTATGACTCACTTTCTGAAGCCTACTTCTGTTAATTCGTCAATCTCATCCTCCATCCAGTTTTGTGCCCTTGCTGGAGAGGAGTTGCAATCCTTTGGAGGAGAAGAGCCATTCTGGTTTTTGAAATTTTCAGTGTTTTTGCACTGGTTTTTCCTCATCTTCATGGATTTATCTACCTTTGATATTTGAGGCTGATGACTTTTAGATGGAGTTTTTGTGTGGGAGTCCTTTATGTTGATGTTGTTGCTTTCTGTTTGTTAGTTTTTCTTCAAACAGTCAGGCCCCTCTTCTGCAGGTCTGCTGCAATTTGCTGGAGTTCCACTCCAGACCCCATTGGCCTGGGTATCACCAGTGGAAGCTGCAGAACAGCAAAGACTGCTGCCTGCTCCTTCCTCTGAAAGCTTTGTCCCAGAAGGGCACCAGCCTGATGCCAGCTGGGGCTCTCCTGTATGAGATGTCTGTCAACCCCTGTTGGGAGGTTTCTCCCAGTCAGGAGGCTCAGGGGTCAGGGAACCACTTGAGGAGGTAGTATGTCCTTTAGTGGAGCTGGTGTGCTGTGCTGGGAGAATCTCTCTTGTCAAGATCAGCTACTCTCTTCAAAGCCAGCAGGCAAGAATGATTAAATCCACTGAAGCTGCACCCACAGCCACTCCTTCCCCCAGGTGCTTTGTCCCAGGGAGATGGGGGTTTTGTCTGTAATCCCCTGACTGGGACTGTTACCTTTCCTTTACAGACGTCATGCCCAGTGAGGAGGAATCTAGAGAAGCAGTCTGGCCAAAGCCACTTTGCTGTACCCAGCCCAGACCTCCCAGCCTCCTTAGTACCGTCAGAGAATAACAGCCCAGTAAAGCCTCAGTTATGTTGAAAGGCCCTCCCCTTACCAAGCTTGATAATCTGAGGTTGACTTCCGACTGCTGTGCTGGCAGCGGGAATTTCAGGCCAGTGGTTCTTAGATTGCTGGGCTCTTTGGGAGTGGGACCTGCTGAACGATACCACTTGGCTCTCTGGCTTCAGCCTCCTTTCCAGGGGAGTGAATTGTTCTGTCTTGCTGGGGTTCCAGGCACCACTGGGTTATGAAAAAATACTCAGCTAGCTCCATGTTTGCCCAAGCAGCTGCTTAATTTTGTGCTTGAAACCAGGGTCCTGGTCATGTAGGCAAATGAGGGAATCTCCTGATCTGCAGATTACAAAAACCATGGGAAAAGTGTAGTAATCTCACCAAGTAGTACAGTCCCTCACGGATTTCCTTGGTTCTGGGAGGGAGGTCCCCAGCTCCTTGCACTTCCTGGGTGTAGCAGCTCCCCACCCTGCTTCTGCTTGTCCTCCATGGGTTGGACCCACTGCCTAACCAGTCCCAATGAGATAAACTGGGTACCTCAGCTGGAAATGAAGAAATCACCCACCTTCTGCGTTGGTCTCACTGGGAACTGCAGACTGGAGCTGTTCCTATTGGGCCATCTTGAGCTCTCCCCCACCCCCCCTTTTTTTATAGAACTAAAAATAGAACTACCATATGATTCAACAATCTCACTGCTGGGTATATACCCTAAATAAAGGAATTTAGTAAATCAAAGACATATATGTTCTCCCATATTTACTGTAGCACTATGCACGATAATCAAGTTATGGGATTAATCTGTGCCCAATCATGGATAAATGAATAAAATGTTGTAAACATATATATATATATATACATTAGCGGCTTTTATGTTAAATGAAATAGGCCAAGTATAGAAAAAAAACATGTGGGAGGTAAAAATCTTGTTCTCATGGAGGAGGAGAGTAGAATGGTAGTTATCCAGAAAGAATAGGGGGTATAGGGGAGTTAAGCTAGTTTGATTAATGGAAACAGATACAGTTAAATAATAGGAATAAGTCCTAATATTTGGTAACACGGTGAGGTGACTATAGTTATCGATAATTTTTTGTATATTTCAAAATAGCTGTAATAGAAAATTTGGAATGCTCTTAACATTAAAAAATGATAAATATTTGAGGTGATGGATATGCCAATTATACTGATTTCATCATTACACATTATACGCATGTGTCAAAATATTACATGTATCCCATAAATATGTACAGTTATTATGTATTGATAAAAATTGATATGATTTGGAACATTGAAATGAAGAAAGGGAATCAGAAAAAATAATATTTTAGTTTGCATTACCCCCAAAAATTTGAAAAGATTTTCAGGATCTGAAAGGTCCCCCTCTTGCACCACAAAAGGTCAATTTGTAGTAGCTCTCTACTTTCCAACATGTCCCACAACATTTTATATTGTGTATAAGTTCAGGGTAAAATTTATCTCTATAAATCTTTCTTAGCTATATAAAATTTCAGAAATAAATGAAGGTATGGAAACAATTGTGTCTAACCCTTTCACAGACTTTTCTACAAGTAGAAATACAGAGACACAGGGAAGATAAATTACCTAAGTCATGTTACTAGTTACATACAGAACTAGACACAAAACTTAAATGTCTTTAAAATCTAGATTTCTTATCTCCTGATTATAATTTTTTTTCACTTTGGGTTTGGAAGAACCATTTACTTGGCCACAAAAGCCTACTGTATGCATTGGCATGCATTTTCTTATATTGTATAATGAGTAGCACCAGTCACAGCTCTTTGGCTCCCAAATTTATCCCACTGTCTGCTGTATCGATGTGATTCCACTATTAATAAGTCATTTTTAGGAAGGCTAGTCTTCTCAATTTTCCTTTACAAAAATACAGATCCACTGTCTACCAACCCACATAACTAGGTTTTCATGGAAGAATATGACAGACTTCTGTGAATAATTTCATGGTCTTCAAGGGACCAATGGCCTGCTACTCAGGGTAAGCAGAAACAGTGTCTTCTCCATAACAATGAAACGTGTTTGAATAGGGAACCCTTCTGTGGGAGTAAAACAGAGAGGAAAACTTGAAACTTGAATTTAGGCCATTTGAGGCTTCCAAGGTTCTCCCAGATGGCAAGGCTTGCATAATACTGAGCCTTAATTTTAGGCCCTAAACCATAGATTTTAAACATGAGGACATTTCCATGGATGACTCTTAAAAGTTTTTTTGATATTTAAAATATAAGGACCTAAATATTTGGGAAACGATGTCATCAAGATGATAAAGTGGGAGATACCAGCTTTATTATTCTATTAAAACCAATAATTAGACAACTACCAGTGAATGAAAATAGCCTTGAGAGGGCCCAAGAGTCCAATTAAAAACCTCTAGTAAAATAGTGGAGAAAAAAAATAACCACATAGAAAAAGTTTCCGGGGAGATCAGCATACCTGAGATGTGTGAAGATCATGGGACCAAAGGAAAAGGGCAGAGAGTATCAATATTAGTGACAAAGCAGACGCCATCTTGGTCCCAGTGGCCTAATCTGCAGAGGACCCTGACCACTTTAATCAATGAAGTAACCAACAGCCATCACCACCATGGGCCCCCTTAAGAGGGATTTGTTGCTGTGCACTTCCTCAGGAAAACACCACTGTGGTGCTACCCTGAGGCTGAGCTGCCACCACCACCAACAAATCATGCCCCAGACCCAAGTGCCACTGTTACTCTGTACCTGTCTATGCTCTAGACCCTGGCCTGTACCTTTGTGCAGTTTGAAAACGGGAAATGAGATTCCTTCAGCTTTGTTATTCTTGCTTAGGATTGCCTTGGCTATACTGGCTCTTTTTTGGTTCCATATGAACTTTAAAATAGTTTTTTTCTATTTCTGTCATTGGTAGTTTGATAGAAATAGCATTGAATCTGTAAATTTCTTTTCACAGTATGGCCGTTTTAAGGATATTGATTCTTCTTACCCAAGAGCATGGAATGTTTCTTCATTTGTTTGTGTCGTCTCTGATTACTTTAAGCAGTGTTTTATAACTTCATTGAAAAGGTAGGGATCTATGAGGCCAGCATCATCCTTATACCAAAACCTGGAGGAGTCCAAAGAAAAGTAGGCCAATATCCTCAATGAACTTAGATGCAAAAATCTTCAACAAAATACCAGCAAACTGTATCCAGCAGCACATCAAAAAGCTAATTCACCATGATCAAGTAGGCTTGATCCTTGGGATGCAAGGGTGGTTCAACATATGCAAATCAATAAATGTGATTCATCACATAAATGGAACTAAATACAAAGCCACATGATTATCTCAATAGATGCAGAAAATGCTTTTGATAAAATTCATCATCCCATCATGTTAAAAACCCTCAATAAACTAGACATTGAAGAAACATAATTCAAAATAATAAAAACCATCTACGACAAATCCACAGCCAACATCATACTGAATAGGCAAAAGCTGGAAGCATTCCCTTTAAAACCAGGAAGAAGACAAAGATCCCCTCTCTCATCACTCATACTTAACACAATATTGGAAGTCCTGGCCAGAGCAATCATGCAAGAGAGAGAAATAAAATGCATCCAAATGTAAAGTGAAGAAGTCAAACGATCCCTGTTTTTGGATGACATGATTCTATATCTAGCAGTCTCCGCCTAAAAGCTCCTTGAGCTGATAAGCAACTGCAGCAAAGGGATACAAAATCAATGTACAAAATCAGACACATTCCTATACACTAACAGCACCCAAGCTGAGAGCCAAACCAGGAACATAAGCACATTCATAATTGCAACAAAAAATAAAATATCCAAGAATACAGGTATTCGAACAACCGTATTCTAACATATTGGATAACCTAAAAAAATTGATAAATTTCTAGACACATACAACATTTCATAACTGAATTAGTTATATTTCAGATTGAAAACCTATATAGAACAATAATAAATGACCATTGGAATCATTTATAAGAAACTGATTCATTAAAGAAAAGCCTAGGACCTGATGTCTTTATTTGTGAATTCTACTAAGCATTTAAAGAAGAATAAAAACCAATTATTCTCAAACTGTTACAAATATTTGAAGTGGAGAGAATATTTTCAAACTAATTTTACCAATTTGGCATTACCCTGATACCAAAGTTAACCAATGGCACTATAAAAAAGTAAATTACAGGCTAATATCCCTGATGAACACAAATGTAAAAATACTCAACTACATAGTAGCAAACCAAATTTTGCAGTATGTTAATTGACTCATACATTATGATCAAGTAGTATTTATTCTGTAATGCTAGGAATTTTTAACAAACACAAATCAATGAATGTGGTACACTGCATTAAAGAATGAAAGACAAAAACCATGATAGTTTCAATAGATGCAGAGAAGCAGCTGACAAACTCAATGTCCTTTCATGATAAAAACTCTCAGCAAATTAGGTATAGAAGAAATTTCACTCAACACAATAAAGGCCATGCATCACAAGGCCACAGCGAACATCATAATCTAAGGTAAAAATTTGAAAGCTTTTTCTCTAAAACAAAGAGAAGACACAGATGCTTACTCTAGCCACTTGTATTTAACATAGTACAAAAATTCCTAGTCAGAGCATTAAGGCAAGAAAAGAAAAATACAAAGCATCCACATTCAAAAGAAATAAGTAAAAGTTTGTTTGCAGATGACATGATCATATATAGAAAGCCCTAAAGACTCCAACAAAAAAAAACTGTTAAAACTAATGAATGAATTCTGTGCATTTGCAGCATACAAAATCAACACATAAAAATCAACTGCAATTCTATACACTAAAATGAACTACCTGAAAAAGTACCTAATGAAACAACGAGGAACTCAGTCTTACAACCACAGTGAATTTAATTCTGCCAATGACCTGAATAAACAAGTAAACATATTCTTCCTTACTGCCTTTAGAAGACAGCAGACTTGCCAATATCTTGATTTGGGTATTGTGACACTCTAAGCAGAGAAAATACTTGAGCCATGCTGTACCTGGACTTCTCTGACCTACATAACTGTGACATAATAAACTTGTGCTGCTTTAAACTGCTAAGTTTGTGGTAATTTGTTACAATAGTAGTAGAAAGTTAATATACACCAATGGACTGAAACCTCTATGAAGACAGGGTTTATATCTCCCTTTGCTCCTCAAAATATCCCCAGTGAGTAGCTCTGTGGCAGAAAGTAGTTGCTTAGTCAATATTTGTTGAACTCAAGAGAACCATACAGGAGACAAGTAGAGTTCCTGGGTATTACTTGGAGGCAGGCAGACATTTGAAGAAAGATTAACAGAAAAATGGAAATAGGGGAAAACATAGGCCAGTATAGTCAAATGTTCATGATTTTTCCAAGATTCTGCTCTTGTAGCTGGTTTTATTTAGAAAAGATGGTGTACACACTGTCTGAAACAACCAAAAAAAAAAAAAATAGCCTGTGATACAATTGGCTGTGATATCTGCAAGAACTTAACTCTCTGTGACTTGAATCCAGAGAATTCTGGCAAGTTTAGACAATGCGACACAAGTGTTTATTTCACCAGTGTCTCAAATTCTACTGTTTCTTTACAATAATTGCTTTACCCTCATTTAATTGTTATGTTGTACATGAGCATATTTAAGGTACAGATCGAAGCTCCCTGCAAAATGCCTTGAATCATCAGCTTCAATAGCTTTATAGACCATGTAATCATACAAATAAAATCCCAAAGCCTATTCAGCTTACTCAGAAAAAAACTGCTCTAAATACATTCAATGCTTCTGTATTCAAATAGTTAATTTGCACTATGTTCTGTTAAAGAAAAGAAAAACTGTCACCCTGTCATTTTAGAGTCTGGCACTAAGCTTGTCAAAAGAGACAGCTGTTAAACTGAATTACTGTTGACACGCAGAGAAATGGCCCTTGCCAGATGTAAAAGACATCTGCGGCAATGAAGTGGTACAGGATGGCTTTTCAAATGTGGTCACACTGGTATTTGAATAGCATGTCTATGGCACGAAAACATGGCCTTGACTCAGTCCGTTTAAGGCAGCGAACCGAAGCCAATGAGAAGCACAAAGAAATTTCACTCTCTGTTGCTATATCCATAACTTATGCCTGGGTGTGAAAACAGTACAATAATGAAGACTTCACACTCTTATCTTGTATACAGAAGCAGGGAGGCTTAAAGCATAGCAGAAAATAATTTGAGGTTTCCAGGTCCTTGACTATGTGGATAGGTGAGGCGCAAATTTATGAAGTAGATTATGTAGAGAATTAATGAAAATAAGCCTTGTAATCTAGTAATACGTGTTTCTGTGATAATTGTAAATGGTGTTAAGTTGGTGAAGAGTTTGGTAGTTGAACTATTCTAACACCGCCTTTCAGGGATCCCAAGGACTGAAGAATTTACAAATGGACAACACAGGAAATCTGTAATACAAATGAGTTGCACTGATAACCAAACAACAGACGCAGTTCAACAAATATTTGCTAATTGCCTAATATGTCCCAGCTACTGTATTAGGTATTATTCAGAATACATGAAATGTCCCAAACAGAACCCCTTCTTTCTTAAGGAGCTCTTTGTAGTGGGGAGACAAACACAAACTTTAAAAAGTGTGTTCTGAGTAAGACTATGATAAGAGCTTTAATAGAGGCACAAAACCCCCACATTTTTATGTATAAGAGAGAAAGATCAGCAAAAGTACATAGAGAAGTTAAGAAATCATCACATTATTAAAAACAGGTGTATTTTCATAGAACACTATGAAGACAAAAAGGAAGGCACAAGCAATTTCTAAATGATATTTCACAAATAATAATCTGGAATTTAGGTACTAGACTATACAGCACATTATATTATTTTTAAAATTTATTTTTATCAATATTACTTTCAATGCCAAATCATAAATGTATACATTTATATGGTACAATGTGAAGTTTTGATATATGTATACAATGTGAAATGATTAAATCAAGCTAATTAATATATCCGTCACTTCACTTGTCTATTGTTGTTTTGTGGTGAGATATTTGAATTTACTAAGTTATTTTGTAATATACAATATATTATTATTGACTATAGTCATCCTGCTGTGTAACAAATCTCAAACATTATTTCACTTTTCTAACAGAAATTTTAAACAACACATTCTTTTTATTAACTTTTGTTCTAACCATCTCTCACTTACACTTCCAACAGAACTATAGTCACTTGCAGACTAGACAGCAGAAAATCTGAGATTATTCATCCCTAGATGTTAGGATTAACTGAGAAGTTAAGCTGAATACATATCTGATCTTTCTTTTTTATGATTGGTAAGAGTGAATATCTACTAGCTTGGAATAGACCCAGGAATAGACAAGAAACCATCTCAGAAAGAGAAAGGTGATTCTACTGCTGTATTAGATATTATTATTCACTATTTATTGGGCAAGTTGCTTTACATTATCTCAGTCAACCGGCACTTTAATGCTTTAGGGAAATATTTACTATTACAATGTTTCAGATAAGGAAACTGAAGCTCAGAGTGATGAAATCACTTGCACATACTGCACAGCTAGCAAGTGGTGGATCTCTTGAAATATTTGAGCCCAAAGCCTCTTATCCTCTGTTACTTAAAACTGATTTTTCATGCTCTAGAAAAAGTAGAAGCTGGATAAGTTTGCGGAAATATCTGTAACTCCACTTTAAAATTTGCCTTTATTCCCCATCTGGTTAACTACTACTCTCTAAGACACCACATATTCTTAGTTGGCCCAAAATTTCTTGGTGAATCATTTGGTTTGGCTACCTGTGAACCATAAGAGAGATGGATAGTAATATTCAAAGACTTTAATTAAACAAGAAAGACCTTCAAGGACCAGCTTCATATAGTTCAGAATCATGTCCATTTCACTGTCAAAAAACTTAAAAGTGTAAGAAATTTGGAGCTGTGTATAATCCTCAATATTAAATTTATAGTAGCCACTTTTAAAAGCATCCCTGACTTTTTTTCACCCTCATAAATGTTATCTTTGGATTTAAAGGGCTGATATAATATATATCACAGATATCTAACTTGCTATTGACATAGTGGGTATCGGATCGTAGGATAAAGACTGACAAATGGGCTACAAATGTGGCCATTTTAACCATATTTTAGTATAAAATTCAGTGGCATTAATTACATCCACAATAGTACACAACCATTACTACTAAATATTTCCAAACAGAAACTCTGTACCCATTAAGCAAGAACTCTCATTCCTCCCTGATCCCAGCCCCAGCAGACTCTTTTTGTCTCTATGAATTTGCTTAATTTAGAAACCTCATGTAAGTGAAATCATGCAATATTTGTCCTTTTGTGAATGACTTATTTCACATCGCATAATGTTTTTAAGGTTCACCCATGTTGTGGCATGTATCAAACTTCAGCTTTATGGCTGAGTAATATTCCATTGCATGCATATACCATATTTTGTTTATACATTCATCTGTTGATAGACACTTTAGTTTTTTCCCATATTTTGTCTATCGTGAATAATGCTGCTGTGAATACCGGTGTTCAACTGTCTGTTTGAAAGCTTAATTTCAACGCTTTTTGAGTTTATAACGAAATGAGGAATTGCTGAGTCATACGGTAATTTTATAATTAACTTTATGAGGGACTGCCAAATTGTTCTCCATGGCAGATGCATCATTTTACATTCCCACCAGCAACGCACAAGTGTTCCAATTTCTCCACGTTCTCATCAACACTTACTTTCCACTTTCTTTTAAATTATAGCCATCCTAGTAGGTTTGTAGTGATATCTAATTGTGGTTATAATTTGCATGTCTTTAATGGCTAATGATGTTGAGATTTGTTTGATGGGTTTATTGGCCATTTGTGTATTTTCTTGGGAAAAAATTTTATTCAAGTCTTTCGTCCATTTTATTTGTTGGGTATTTTGTCTTCTTTTCATTGAATGGTAGTGGTGGTTGAGTTGTCCTCAATATATTCTAGATATTAATCCCTTAGCAGATATATGATTTGCAAATATTTTTCCCATTCTGTAGATTGTATTTTCACTTCCTTTATTGTGATCTTTGATGCACAAAATTTTTATAAGAAAATTCATTTTTTCTTTTATAGCTTGTGCTTTTCATGTTATATTAAGGAAACCACTCTCAAAACCAACGTAATGTTGATTTTCCTCTATGCTTTCCTTTAAGGTTTCTAGGAATCCAATATTGAGTAGTAGCTAATTTAGAGTTTTTCAATTCGTTTTGAGTTCATTTTTGTATGTGGTAAAAACTAAAAATCCGTCACTCATATTTTGGTATATCCAGTTTTCCTAGCACTGTTTTTTTATTATTATTTTATTCCCAATTTAATGGACTGGGCATTTTTGTCAAAAGTCATTTGACCATATCATATATGTGAGGACTTCTTCTGGGCGTTCAGTTCTATTCCATTATTTCTATATGTCTGTCCTTATGCCAGTTACACATGGTTTGGAGTACTATATCTACCTTTGTAAATAAGTTTTGAAATCTGGAATTGTGAGTTATTAAACTTTGTTCTTTTATAAGACTGTTTTGGTTACTCAAGGTCCTTTTAGATTGCATATGAACTTTAGGATGGCTTTTTACATTTCTTCACAAAATGACATTGGGATTTTGATGAGGATTACATTGATTCTCTAGATTACTCTAGGTAGTGTTGATATCTTAACAGTATTAAACCTTCAAATCATAAACACAAGATGTCTTTCATGTTTTTTCTTTTTAATTTTCTTTCAGTAATATTTTTTAATTTTTAATATGTAAGCATTTTGCCTTCTTGATTAAATTGATTCCCAAGTATTTTTGAAACTATTGTAAATTTATTTTTATAAATTTCTTTTTCAGATTACTTATGCTGTTGTGTAGAAATGAGGCTAATATTTTTTTTTTTTTTTTTTTTTTTTTCTGAGACGGAGTTTCGCTCTTGTTGCCCAGGCTGGAGTGCAGTGGCACCATCTTGGCTCACCGCAACCTCCACCAATGAGGCTAATTTTTACATGTTGATTTTGTATGCTGCAATTTTGCTGGATTTCTTGATGAATTCTAACAGTTTTTACTGTACTTTTCAGGGCTTACTAGAAATAAGACCTTGGTATCTGAAAATATAGTTTTACAATTATGTTCTAATTTGGGAAACTGTTTTTAATTTTACTTGTCTAATTGCTCTGCCCAGAATTTCTAGTGTATATTAAATATAGTTGTGAAAACAAACATCTTTGGTTCCTCATCCTAAGGGGAAATATTTCAGTCTTTCTCCACTGATGTTAGATGTGGGCTTTTCATATATGGTTTTCATCATATTGTGAAAGTTTCTTTCTGTTCCTAGTTTATAGAATGTATTTATCATGAAAATGTGCTTGATTTAGTCAAGTGTATTTTCTGCATCAATTTATATAATCATTTTTACTTCAATCTATGCCTGTGATGCATTACACAGATTTTTTTTTTTTTTGTAAATTCAACCACATTTACTTTCCTGAGATAAACCCCACCAGATCATGGAGTATAATCCTTTTAATATGATGTTAGGTTAGGTTTTCTAGTATTTTTTTCAGAGTTTCTGCATATATATTTGTATTAATTGGGGTTCTCCAGAGAGACAAAAAAATATGAAAGATAGATAGATGATAGATAGATAGATAGATAGATAGATAGATAGATAGATAGATAGACAGACAGACAGATAGATAGATAGATGAAAGCGGATTCGTTAGGGGGATTAGCTTATGTAATTATGGAGGCTGAAAAGTCCCAAGATAGGCTGTCTGCAAGCTAAATAATTAAGAAAGCTGATGATGTAACTCTCAGTCGAAAGGCCTGAGTCCAAAGGCCTGAGAACCTGAGGGGTTGCTGCTACAGGTCCTGGAATTCAAAGGCCAGAGAACCTATGGTTCTGATGTCCAAAGGCAGGAGAAGAAGGGTGTCCCAGCTCCTAAATCCAGAAAGAAAATTTGCCTTTCCTCTGCCTTTTCGTTCTGTCCAGGCCCTCAGCCGATTTGACGGTGCCTGCCCACACTGGCTGAGAGTCTTTCTTCTTTACTCAGTCCACAGATTTAAAAGCCATTTTCTTCTGGAAACATCCTCACAGACATACCCGGAAATAATGCCCTATCAGCTATTTGGGAATTCTTTAATTCAGTCAAGTTGATCCCTGAAATTAACCCTCATAGTATTCATAAAAAACGTTAGTGTGTTTGGTTTTCTTTGTAATGTCTTTGTCTGGCTTGTTTATCAGGGTAATGCTGACCTATAGAGTGAGTTAGAAAGTATTCTCTGTTTCTATTTTTTTGGTAAAGTTTGAAAAGAATTAGTTTGCATTTTTTAAAAATCTTTGGTAGAATTTACAAATGAATTCTTCTGGTACTGGGTTTTTCTTTGTTGGGAGGTTTTTGATTATGGATTAAATTTACTTATTTATTTTAGGTCTATTCAGGAATTTGTATTCCTTCCTATATCATCTTTGGTATTTTTTGCATTTCTCAGAATTTGTCCATTTTATCTAGATATGCAACTTAGTGACATACAGTTATTCATAGTAGTATTTTATAAATGTTTCTATTTCCATAATGTCAGTAGTAATGTTTCCTTTTTATTTCTGAATTTAGTAATTTTCCCCTTAGTCAATCAAGGTAAAGGTTTTACAATTCTGTTGATTTATTTTTTTTTTCAACAAACCATTCTTGGGCTGTATTGATTTTCTATATTATTATTTTTTCTCTATTTTGTCCATTTGTATTCAAAATACTTAGACATTTTTTCCTTCATCCTACTTTTGGCATTAGCTTTTCATTTTCTGGTACCTCAAAGTGTAAGGTTAGGTTATTCATTTTAGATATTTCTTCTTTTTAATAAATGCACTTACAGATATAAATTTCCATTTTAGCACTACTTTTGCTGCATTCTATGAGTTTTAATATGTTGTGTTTTCATTTTCATTTGTATTGAAGTACTCTCTAATTTACCACAACACTTTTTTTGGCCTCTTAGCTAATTGAGGGTATATGTTTGACTTTCCATATATTTGTGATATTTCAAATTTTCTTTCTGCAATTGACTTCCGGTTTTATTTCATTGTCATCAGAAAAAAATATTTTGTATAATTTCAATTTTGAAGTTTATTAAGACTTGCGGCCTAACACATGATCTGTTCTGAAGGATAGTCTTTGTGTACTTGAGAAGAAAACATATTCTAGTGTTATTCAGTGAATTGTTCCTATGTATTTATTAGGTCTAATTTTTTGTAGTTTTATTCATTTCCTCTGCTTTCTTACTGATCAGTTGTCTTGGTCATTCTATCATCTTGTTGCACATTCAATAGAGCTATTGTAATCTCAAACACTCTAGAACTCTCTATTTCTTTAATTCTTTTCAGTAATGTTGCACGTATTTGAGCAATCTGTTAAGTGTATATATATTTATAATTGTTATATCTTCTTGGTGAATTAAAAAATTTATCAATATATAATGTCCTTTGTCTTCTCTGACATTTTATGACTTAAAAAATCTATTTTGTCTGATAATTTGCCATCTTTCAGACTATCACTGATCCAGAAATTGTGTGAGGCAAGAGAAAATATAACATCACAAAACTTTTAAAGTTACTTTTTTTTAACTTGGCTTTTCTTGGTGGCTATAAATCTTTGACTGTTTTTCATATTTATGATACTTGGGTATGACCAGTTTCCGGTTATTTTTTGATGTTTCTGTAAAGAAACAAAAGTTTGAAAGTTCCTACTCCACTAATTCCTGTTGTCATTTCATATTGTGTTAATTTTTAGTCTTATTTTTCTCTTTATAGGATTTTTTTTGAGACAGAGTTTCGCTCTGCTTTCAGATTCTCCTTTTGCTTTAGGTATTTCAAAAATTTGACAATAATGTGTCTCAGTATGGATGTTTTTGAGTTTAATCTGCTTGGAATTTGTTGGGCTATTTTATATGTAGTTTATGCCTTTCATTAAATTTGGGAATTTATCAGCTATTAGTTCTTCAAATACTACTTCTGCCTCTTTCTTTTTCTCTTCTCCTTCTGAGACTTCCATAATGTATATGCTGGTCCGATTGATGGCGTACTATAATCCCTTAGACTCTGTTCTTTCTGTCCCTCATATTTAAAAAAAATCATTTGGCCTAATTGTTATATATGCTGATCCTTTCTTCTGCCTACTCTAATTTGTTTCTAGAATTCTCTAGTGATTTTTAAATTTTGATTATTGTACTTTTCAGCTCTAGAGCTTTTATTTATTTCTATAATTTTTGTCTCTTAAATGATAGCCTAATATTGATCCTGCATAGTTTTTATTTGTTTCTAATCACCACAAAACTTTTAAAGTTACCTTTTTCTATTTGGCTTTTCTTCGTGGCTATAAATCTTTGACTCTTTTTCATATTTCTGATACTTGAATATGACAGTTTCTGGTTATTTTTTGATGTTTCTGTAAAGAAATGCGAGTTTGAAATTTATTCCACCAATTCATGTTGTCACTTCATACTCTGTTAATATTTTGTCTTTTTTTTCTCTTTATAGAACTATTATTTTTCTTGAGACAGAGTCTCATTCTGTTGCCCAGGCTGGAGTGCAGTGGCATGATCTTGGCTCACTGCAATCTCTGCCTCCCAGGTTCATGCAATTCTTGTGCCTCAGCCACCCAAGTAGCTGGGATTAGAGACATGTACCACCAGCCCAGCTAATTTTTGTATTACATGAGAAAAAAAGGAGGAACTGCAAACTAAAATTAAAATACTATGTGTTTTACTTAGCCACATAGTTACCTTACTGATGATTTATATAGTTTTTCATATAGCTTTAAGTTACTGTTCAGTGTCCTTTTATTTCAGTCTGAAGGACTTCATTTACTATTCTGGTAAGTCATGTCTTATAGAAACAAACTCCCTCAGCTTTTGTTTATCTGGGAATGTCTTAATTTCTCCTTCATGCTTAAAAGAGTATTTTTGCCAGTTATAGAATTAATCACTGATTGTTTGGGTTTATTTTTCAGCACGTGAAATGTGTTATTTCACTGCATCCTGGACACCATTGTTGCTGATGATAAATCAGCTGTGCATCTTACTGAGAATCCCTTGCAACTGATCAGTCACTTCTTGCTCTGTCACCCCAGGCTGGAGTTTCGTGGTGTGATCTCAGCTCACTGCAACTTCCGCCTCCCAGGTCCAAGTGATTCTTGTGCCTCAGCCTCCAGAGTAGCTGGGAGTACAGGCATGTACCACCAGCCCAACTAATTTTTGTATTTTTAGTAGAAACAGTGTTTCCCCATGTTGGCCATGCCAGTCTCAAACTCCTGGCCTCAAATGATCTGCCTGTCTCGGCCTCCCAAAGTGCTGGGATTACAGGTGTGAGCCACGATGCCCAGTTAATTCTTATTGTAAGATATTATACTCATTTATTTTATGTCCTGATACTCAGTTGTCCGTTCATATTTAAGAATGATTTTGCTTTTTTATAAGTAGTTGATGGTTTATCTTTGTTTTTGTGTGTATAGATCTGTGTCCATAATTGGCCTTTTTCCTTTTTTTTTATTAATTTTTTTTGCATACAAAAACAATAAACATTTTCTAAAAATACATACAAACAAAAAGATGCGTATCAAACATATTAGGAAGGTTGCACATGGGAAGTCGGGGAATAGAAATGGGGGTGGGAGTTAAAATAAATGAGAGAGGGACTTTATATGGATCAGTGATAATAACTCAATCCTCTATTTGACAAAGAAGAGGGAGAAGGAAGAGGAAGAAAAGGCCTTTTTCCTTAATGTGAAGCTTGAGTATGGGCTCTTTGTACATTGGTAAGATGTGTTACTTTGCAAGGTTTCATTTTGGGTGCATTTGTGGGGAGTCTTACCAGTATATTGTGGAGTAGGCTGTGGGAGTCCTTCAAGTAACAGAATGAGGATATCTTTATTCAACTATATCATATCCCACATTTGGAACCCAAGTCCTGTGCAGTCAGTTTATTCACTTTCTTTATTAAATAAACCTAAGGGTATTTTGCCTGCTGGTAACTACCAAGTTTCCTATCATTCTAGAAGATGCATGTGTAGGGGTGTGCATGGAGAGGTACTAATTAGTGATGTTTCCCTGTTTTCAGCCTTATATCATTCCTGTGTTCTGTACTTGCCTATAACTTCTCTGGTATTCCTCCAGAAATGTTGGATCTTTTCTCCACACTGTGTACATGCTCTGCTCTGCCTAGCCTGTTAATATGCTCTCATTAACTTTCTATGTTACATAATTATTTCTTTGTAATTTTTTATTTCCTGTCGTTTCATAGGGTTTTAAAGAGGAATGAAGAGTGAAAAATGTGCTCAGTCCACTGGGCAGAAATTAAAACATACCCAAATGATTGTATTTTGTGGGGTGACATTTCTTGCCACCAAAACTGTGCTGAAAGAAATTTTCAGTTGTAGAGTACTTTGGAAAATAAAGAAATAAGAAGTAGGCCAGGAGCGGTGGCTCACGCCTGTAATCCCAGCACTTTGGGAGGCCGAGGTGGGTGGATTACAAGGTCAAGAGATCGAGACCATCCTGGCCAACATGGTGAAACCCCATCTCTACTAAAAATACAAAAATTAGCTGGGCGTGGTGGCGCTTGCCTGTAGTCTCAGCTACTTGGGAGGCTGAGGCAGGAGAATCGCTTGAAACCAGGAGGCAGAGGTTGCAGGGAGCCGAGATCGCTCCACTGCACTCCAGCCTGGTGAAAGAGTAAAACTCTGTCTCACAAGAAAAATAAATAAAAAAAGAAAGAAAAAAAATAAGAAGTTGTATTCAAGAGGAAAAATGCCTGGGCTTTGTTATGGGAAGCTTAGTCAAATATAAAGAGGAATTTGTGAAAGAAAAAATTAGAGGCTTTAAACTTAGGCACCAGCCTAAAATTCTTCTATTGGTAAAACAAAGTGGGAAGGGGATAAATCTGAAAAGAATATCTATTGAGTAATTTTCTTCATTATGTGACAGGTGGAAATCATGAGCTAAAGCTTTATTTGCTGTGTTACAAAACTTTATTAAAGTTTTAAGTTAATATAATTGAGGCTGTGTCATGTTAATATATTAAAAGATCAATCTTCTGTACTTTAAAAATAAGTCTTTATTGTAAAAGAACTGAAGATTGACCATCTGTGAGCAGTAGACAATTAATTTTTTGCATGTTTGAAAATTACGTATCTCCTGGGCTGAGAAATGCTTTAATGGAATTAGCTATGACAAAATTGCAAAGTGTTATTAAAAATGAACAAATGACATGACCTAGACATTCTCTCATTATATAGTACCAAGTATAAAAAGTGTATTTTTTCTCTTGGTTTCAAAATACGTAAAATTTTAGTCCAAAAGAATGAAGCCCTTTCTAGGTTTACTGCTTTTTGAATCTTTTTTATTCACTAAATGGATCAATATTTATTAAGCACCTACTGTGTCCCAGGCACTTGTAGGGGTATTGTGAACATAATGATTAACAAAATAGACAAGATCTCTGTCTTAATGGAGTTTTCTGGGAATTCAGAAAATAAAAAAGTAAATAATAACATAGAATAATTATAAATCCTAATTATAAATCCTAGTAACTACAAAGAAAACACATACTATTAAAGAATAAGAAGGTGGGAATATTTTAGATAGTATAAACAGAAAAAAAACCTTTCAAAGGAGATGATATTTAAGTTGAAACTTGAAGAATTAGAAGGTGCGAAACATAGAAAATGCAGGAATGGAAATACAGGGGGACATTGCTGGCAGATGAAACAGCAAGAGTGACAACTTGAGGCTAAAGCCTTCACAAAATTTATAAATGAATTTATTCATATGGAAATTACAGTTGGCCCTTGAACAACACGGGTTTGAACTGCATGGGTCCACTTACACATGATTTTTTTTCAATAAATATCTATTTTCTCCCCTTCCACATTCTCCATGTCTTTTACCTTTGCTATACCTGAGAAAGCTGACCAACCTCTCTTCTTCCTCCTCCTCCTCTTCAGCCTACTCAACGTGAACACAATAAAGATAAAGACCTTTGTGATGATTCATTTCCACTTCATGAATAGAAAATATATTTTCTCTTTCTAATGATTTCTTAATAAAATTTTCTTTTCTCTAACTTACCTTATTGTGAGAATAAAGTATAAAATACACTTAACATTGACAGTATTCTGAAAGATTTTATGTAACTACAGAAAAAAGAAAACGTGCTAATTTACTATTCACGTAATTGATAAGACTCTCAGTCAACAGTAAGCTACTAACCTGTTTTTAGACTTTTATATTATGTTCAAGGGTAAATGTGCAGGTTTGTTATATAGATAAATAGTGTGTCATAGAAGTTAAGTGTAACACATTATTTCACTCACCATGTAATAATCATAGTACCCAGTATGTAGTGTGTTTTTATTCTTACCCTCCTCCCTCCCTCCACACTCAAGTAGAGCCAAGTGTCTGTTGTTTCCTTCTTTGAGTCCACGCACTCAATGTTTTGTTGCCACTTATAAGTGAGAACATGCAGTATTTAGTTTTCCTTTCCTGCGTTAGTTCATTTAGGTTAATGGCCTCCAGCTCCATCCGTGTTGTTGCAAAGGACATAATCTTGTTCTTTCTTATGGTTGTGTAATATTCCATGGTACATATGTATCACATTTTTGTTATCCATTTTCCTGTTGATGGGCATCTAGGTTGATTCCATGTCTTTGCTATTAAGAAGAGTTCTGCAGTTAACATTAATGTGCATGTGTCTTTATGATATAAAATTTTATATTCCTTTGGGCATATACCCAATAATGAAATTGCTGGGTTAAACGGTAACTCCGCTTTGAGTTTTATTGAGAAATTACCAAAATGCTTTCCACAATGGCTGAACAAATTTACATTCTCACCTGCAGTGTATAAGTGTTCCCCTTACTCCACAACCTCCTCACATTCTGTTTTGTTTTGTGTGTGTGTTTTTTTTTTTACATTTTAATAATAGCTGTTCTGACTGGTGTGAGACAGTATCTCATTGTGGTTTTGATCTGAATTTCTCCAATGATTAATGATGTTGTGCATTTTTTTCATGTGTTTGTTGTCCATGTGTATGTCTTCTTTTGTAAAGTGTCTATTTGTGTCATTTGCCTACTTTTTAATGGAGTATTTTTCTTATTGATTTGTTTAATTTTCTTATGGATTCCGGATATTCGAGCTTTTCTGGATGCATAGTTTGCAAATATTTTCTCCCATTCTGTAGGTTGTCTGTTTCCACTGTTGATAGTTTATCTTGATGTGTTAAGCTCTTTAGTTGAATTAAGCCCCACTTGTCAATTTTTGTTTTGTTGCAATTGTTTTTAACGTCTTCGTAATAAAATCTTTCTCAGGTTCTATGTTCTGAATGGCATTTCCTAGGTTATTTCCAGGGCTTCCATAATTTTAGGTTTTACATTTAAGTCTTTAATCCATCTTGAACTGATTTCTGTATGTGATAGAGTAAGGAAGGGGCCCAGTTTCAATCTTCTGCATGCGGCTAGCCAATTCATTTATTGAAAGGGGAGTCCTTTTCCCGTTGCTTGCTTTGATTGACTTTGTCAAAGATAAGATGGTTATCAAAGATAAGAAGCATTGTTTCTGTGCTCTTTATTCGGTTTCATTTGTCTATGTGGCTTTTGTTACCAGTACCATGCTGCTTTGATTACTGTAGCCTTGTATTATTGTATAAAGCTGGATAATGTGAATCCTCCATCATTGTTGCTCTTGCTTAGGGTTGCCTTCGTTATTCAAGCTCTTTTGTGGTTTCTATAAAATTTAAAATTATACTTCTGTGAAAAATATCATTGGTAGTTTGATAGAAATACCACTGAATCTGTAAATTGTTTTTGGCAATATGGCTATTTTACAACATTCATTCTTCCTATCTATGAACATGGAATGTTTTTTCATTTGTTTTTGTCATTTGCGATCTTTTTTTTTTTTTTTTTTTGAGACAGAGTTTCCCTCTTGTTGCCCACGCTGGAGTGCAGTAGCGTGATTTCGGCTCACTGCAGCCTCTGCCTCCCTGGTTCAAGAAATTCTCCTGCCTCAGCCTCCCAAGTAGCTGGGATTACAGATGCCCACCACCACGCCCAGCTAATTTTTTGTATTTTTAGTAGAGATGGAGTTTTGCCATGTTGGCCAGGCTGGTCTCAAACTCTTGGCCTCAGGTGATCCACTTGCCTTTGCCTCCCAAAGTGCTGGGATTACAGGCGTGAGCCACTGCACCTGGCCAGTCATCTGTGATTTTTTAAGCAATGTTTTGTAATTCTCACTGTAGACATCTTTCACCTCCCTTGTTAGCTTTATTCCTAGGTATTTTATTATTTTTATTATTATTGTAAATAGAATTGGGTTCTTGATTTGGCTCTCAGCTTGAATGTTGTTGGGGTATAGGAATGTTACTGATTTTTGTACATTGATTTTGTATCCTGAAACTTTACTGAAGTTGTTTATTAGCTTAAGGAGCTTTTTGGAAGACACAGTTGGGTTTTCTAAGTATAGAATCATATTTTCTGCAAACAGAGATAGTTTGACTTCGTCTTTATCCTTTTTAAATGCCTTTTATTTCCCTCTCTTAAATGATTGCTTTGGACAAGACTTCCAGTACTATGTTGAATAAGAATGGTGAGAGAGAACATCCTTGTCCTGTGCTAGCTTTCAAGGGGAATGTTTTCAGGTGTTGCTCATTCAGTATAATGTTGGCTGTGAGTTTGTCCTAGATGGCTCTCATTCTCTTATTATTTTGTTGTATGTTCTTTCAATGTCTAGTTTGTTGAGGGCTTTTAATATTAAGTGATGATAAATCTTACCAAGAGCCATTTCTACATCTATCAAGATAATTCTGTGGGTTTTGTTTTTAGTTTTGTTTGTGTGGTAAACCACATTTATTGATTTGCATATGTTGAACTAACCTTGCATTCCAGGGATAAAGCCCACTTAATCACGATGGATTTGCTTTTTGATGGGCTGCTGAATTTAGTTTGTTAGCATTTGTTGATGATTTCTGCATCTATATTCATCAAGAATATTGCCCTGAAATTTTATTTTTTTGTTGTATCTCTGCCAGGTTTGTTATCAGGATGATGCTGGCCTCAAAGAATGGTTTAGGGAGAGTTCATACTCCTCAATTTTTGGAATAGTTTTAGTAGAAATAGTACCAGCTCTTATTTATACATCTGGTAGAATTTGGCTGTGACTCCATCTAGTCCTGGACTTTTTATGGTTGGTAGGCTTTTTATTACTGATTCAATTTCAGAATTCATTATTGATTTGCTCAGGGATTTAATTTCTTCTTTTCAATCTTGGGAGGTTGTATGTTTTCTGGAATTTATCCATTTCTTCTAGGTTTTCTTTCTGGTATGCATAGAGGTTTTTGTAGTAGTCCCTAGGTTATTTTTTTTAATTTTGTTTGGTTAGTGGTAATGTCCCTTTTGTCACTTCTGATTTTGTTTATTTTTATCTTCTCTATTTTCTTCTTTATTTATCTAGCTAGCTGTTTATACATCTCATTTATTGTTTATAAGAACCAACTTAGATTTGTTGATTAATTTTAGGTTTTCTCATCTCAATTTTATTCAGATCAGCAGATTTTGATTATTTCTTGTCTTCTGCTAGCATTGGAATTCGTTTGCTTATGTTTCTCTAGTTACTCTAGGAGTGATGTTAGGCTGTTAATTTGAGATCTTTCTAACTTTTTTATGTGGGCATTTAGTGCTATAAACTTTCCTCTTAACACTGCTTTGGCTATGTTTCAGAGATTCTGGTAGGTTGTATCTTTGTTTCAATTAGTTTCAAAAAATATTAATTTCATTTTTTGGTCATTCAGGAGCAGGTTCTTTAATTTTCATGTAATTGCATGGTTTTGAGCAATTTTCTTAATATTGATTTTTGTTTTCATTGTGCTGTTTTCCAAGAGTTTGTTTGGTATGATTTCAGTTTCTTTGAATTTGCTCTGGATTGCTTTATGTCTGATTGCAGAGTTGATATTAGAATATGTGCCACGTGGTGATGAGAAGAATGCATATTCTGTTGGGATTTGGTGGAGAGCTCCGTAGATGTGTATTAGGTCGATTTGGTCAAGTGTTGAGTTCAGGTCCTGAATGTCTTTGTTAGCTTACTGGCTTAATCATCTGTCTAATACTGTCAGTGTGGTGTTAAAGTCTCTTGTTATTTTGGGGTGAAAATCTAAATCTCTTCATAGGTCTCTAAGAACTTGCTTTATAAATCTGGGTGCTCCTGTGTTGGATGCATCTATATTTAGGAGAGTTAGGTCTTCTTGTTGAACTGAATATTTTACCACTATGTAATGCTCATCATTTTCATCTTTTATGATGTTTACTGGTTTAAAGTCTGTGTTGTCTGAAATTAGGATAGCAACCCCTGCTTTTATCTGTTTTCTATTTGCTTGGTAGATTTTTCTCCATCCCTTAATCTTGAACCTATGGGTGTCATTGCATGTGAGATGGGTCTCTTGAAGACAACATAGACAGTGGGTCTTCCTTCTTTATCCAGCTTTCCAGTTTGTGCTTTTAATTTGGACATTCAGCCGATTTACATTCAAGGTTAATATTTATCTATGTGGATTTGATCCTGTCCTGTGTTGTTAGTTTGTTATTATGCAGACTTTTTTGTGTGGTTTCTTTATAGTGTCAATGATGTGTGTACTTAAGTGTGTGTTTTTAGTGGCTGCTGATGGTCTTCTCTTTCTATATATTTAGCACTCCCTTAAGGGCCTCCTGTAAGGCAGATCTGACGGTAATGAATTCCCTTAGTATTTGTTTGTCTGAAAAGGATATTATTTCTCCATCACTTACGAATCTTAGTTTGGCTGGATAGGAAACTCTTGGTTAGAGTTACTTTTTCTTAAGAATGCTGAACATACGCCCCCAGTTTCTCTTCTGGCTTGAAGGTTTTCTGCTGAAATGTCCACTGATGAGGTTTCCTTTGTAGGTGACCTGCCTCTTCTCTCCAGCTGCATTCAATATTTTTTCTTTCATTTCGACCTTGGGGACCTGATAAATGTGTGTCTTGGGGATGGTCTTCTTGTGTGGTATTTCACAGGGGTTCTCTGGATTTCCTGAATTTGAATGTTGGTATCTCTAGCAAGGTTGAGGAAGTTTTCATGTATAATATTTTGAAATGAAATGCTTTCCAAGTTGCTTGCTTTCTCCCACTCTCTTTCAGGGACACCAATGGGTCGTAGGTTTTGTCTCTTTATATAATCCCATATTTCTCCAAGGTTTTGTTCATTCATTTTTATTCTTTTATTTTTAGTTTTGTCTGAGTTAGTTCAGAGAACTCCTCTTCAAGCCCTGAGATTCTTTTCTCAGCTTGATCTACTCTGCTGTTAATACTAGCCATTGCATTATTAAATTCTTATAGTGTGTTATTCAGCTCTACCAGATGAGTTTGGTTCTTTCCTATAGTGGCTATTTTGTCTATCACCTCCTTTATTGTGTTACTGTAATCCTTAGCTTACTTGGATTGAGTTTCAACTTTGTCCTCAATCTCAATGATCTTCATTCCTATCCATATTGTGAATTATATTTTTGTCAGTTCAGCCATTTCAGCCTCGTTCATAAGCTTTGCTGGGGAACTAGCGTAACCATTTGGAACAAAGAAGACATTTTGGCTTTTTGAGTTGTCAGAGTTCTTGTGCTATTTCATTCTTATCTGTGTGGGCTGATGTTTCATTAACTGTGGTATAATTTGAGTATAGTCAGTTGACTTATTTTCTGGATTTTTTCAGAGGGCTGAGCCTTTGTCCAGGGTCTTCATTTGTAGCAGAGCCCTTGCCCTTGGTTTCACAGGGGGTTACATTAGCAAAGTATTTTTCACGTTGAAATTTGAGCTGTGACCCTGTAGACAGTGCTCAAGCATAATGGCTGGTATATAGGCTCTTGCTTAGCCACATGGCTCCTTTGTATTTCCTCACAATTGCAGCTATTCTCCCTCTAAATGCTCTAAAAAATTTGGATTCTCTCTCATATGACTGTTGGCTGAGGCCCTTGGCTTGGCATTTCCAGGCTGTACACTGCAGTCCTGGGGCAATCTCAATCTTTAAGTTCTTTCCCCAGCTTGGAGGCAGTAGGAGAAGAAAACTTGGAAGTGACAATGGCAGTGGATCTTTCACTTGTTTCTTGGGGCTCCACCTCATAGAAATGCAGAGCCACTACCAATCAGTCAAATTGACTTGGAATGAGACCACCACATTTTGGGTCTAAGCTGGGGGGCGGGCCCTGCCTGGTGAGCAGTGGGAGAGGGGTGGCTCACTGGGGAGACCAATGGTGTCTTCTGCTTAGGATAGCTGCACTTGCTGGAGATGTGGTTAAAACACTCAGGATTTTTGCTGTTCTCCAGTCCAAGAGCAGCAAGGGCAGTACCATTGCAGTGACAGTGACGGAAGGGCTTTCAGTTGCCTCTGGAAGCTCCACCTTAGAGAAACACGGGGCCACTGCTACTGGAAATTTTTCTGCCAGGGAGTGGAGCAGCTGCTCTGCTGGCCCAAGACAGGGGCCTAGCTTATTGAAGAACAAGGGGTCTAGGGTTTACAGATAAGACAAACTGGGCTTCTTTCCTTATGATGACTGTCATGCTGGGAGTGCAAGTAAAGCCCTCAGGCTCTTTGTTCCTTCTCTAGTCCAAGGTGAGCAGGGGCAGAACTGCTGTTGCTGTCGTGGCAGTGGCAAAGGGGTTGTTGGTTGCCTCTGGAAGCACCTCCCCAGGAAAACACAGCACCTTAGCAGTGGAAATGCTCAGTCTGGGGTGGGGCAGCTTTTCTAAAATCCCAAGATGGGGGCTTTACCTGGTGAAGAATGAGGGTTGAGGGCTCACAGGGAGGAGAAATGGAGCTCCCCACCCTATGGCATAGGGAGGGTGTCACGCTGCAATCATGAGTAAAGCCCTCAGGCTCTGTTTCCTCTCCAGTCTGAGGTCAGCAAGGGCAGAACCACTGCCTTGACAGTGGTACAGGGGCTGTTGTTTACCTCTGGGAGCTCCTCCCACAGGGAAACACAGAGCAACAAGCAGTAGAAATGCTTGGTCATGGGTGAGGCAGCTGTTCTATGGTTCTGAGCAAGGGCCTTGTCTGGTGAAGAGTAGAAGGTGGAGGCTCACAGGGTAGAGACACTGGGTTCCTCTTCACAGGGTGACTGCAGTGTACTGGAGGGTCCAGCATAGTGACCAGGCCCTTTGCTCCTTCCCAACCTAGGGACATTAAGGGTGGTACCACTGCAGCTGCACTGGTAGAGGGGCTGTAGGTTTGTCTCTGAGATTCCCTCCTCAGAGCAATACACAGCTGCCACCAAGTAAAGTGTTCAGGTGGGGGCAGGGTGATTGTGCTTGGAGCCCAGGTCAGGAAGCATTGCCCAGTGAAGAATAGCAGAGGTGGGTAATTGTGTGGAAGACAGTCTGGCCACTTTTCTGTAAGGCTGCTGCTCTGCACAGGGAGGGAGTGGTCGGTGGCAGGGAGGAATGGGGGGTCAGTCAGGGTGGAAGTCTGAGTCAGTCCCCAACCACTATACTCCCTCCAGAACTGGAGGACAACAGGAGTGAAGGCTGCAGAACAGCAAAAATGTCAGTCTGTCTCTCCCTCTGGAAGCTATATCCCAGGGGATTGCAGAGCTGCTCCCAGCCCCAGAAGTTAGGTGGGGCTGGGGTTGCCTCACTAGCATACCAGGTGAGACTTATCCTGTGAGGTGCGATGGAGGTGAGGCCTGCAGTGCGTTGCTGCTAAATCCTGTGGATTCTGTTCATTTTCTCGAGGCACATGAGGGATCCAGGCCTCCCTTATTGCTGGAGCTGTTGCTGCTGGTGCCAGGATGCCCAGGGATCCAAGTCTCCCAGGACTCCACATGTGCCTGAGCAGCAGCTTTGTCCAGACCCCATGTAGCTTTCCACGTCAGTCTGGAGGTTCTGGTGGGGAGGGCTCACAGAGGAGCTCCTGAACCTCAGAGATGTAAAGTTCCATGGTAGAAGCATGTGTCGCTGAGGACTGTCAATCACTCACTGTTTCCTTGTGTCCAGCAGACACAAGCTGGGCTGGCTGTTAGTTTTTGGTTGTCAAGAGTTATACATGGATTTTCAACTGTGCGGAGGGTTGGTGCTCCTAACATCCATGTTTTCCAACACCCAACTGTCTATGTTTGTAGAGGCAATATAGTATTAACACTTAAGTGTATGATCTTTAAAGATCAGATAGCTGATGTTCAAATCACAAATGTATCACTTCCCCTAGTTTTAAGATCCTGCCTTGTCAAGTAACTTCATCTGTGAACCAAACACATCATAAGCACTTGGTGAATTAGTTATGATTTTTCTTCATTCCTTACTAGACTATGAAAGACTTTAGCTCACAAACTATAGCTTAGTAACTGTTATATCTCAAGAGCCTATCAAAGTGCATGATCGGTTCTAGCCAATGTTTAATGAATGAATAAAAAAGAATAAAGCATATATATATATATGTAAATGGTATATAAATGCTGATGTTTTATTTGGAGTCACTGGAGTAAGTTTATCTAGGGATATATGAAATGCATAATTTAGTGGGGTTTATTTTTGGAAAGTTTTCATGAAATACCTATTGTACAACAACCCAGAAACAGACCAACCACCTGATTAGAGTTCGAACCAGTAAATAGTAAAAAAGAGTTTTTTTCATCATGCTGCAAACATGTTGCCAGATATCTTTGTTACCTTACTAGACCACCAGATCACCAGATATATTCATCATCTAACATTTATTCTACACGTGATATCTCATGTAATTTTTTCTATGACCTATGAGGTAGATGATATCATATTCACATTGTGTAGGTAAGAAAATGAAGGCATAGGGAACATATATAACTGGCCCCCACGTTTACAGTTAATAGAGGGTAGATCCAGGTCTTGAACTATACAGGCTGCCTCTAGACCTAACTCTCTTAACCATTATGCTATATACATGAAATAAGAGAAACACAGTTGCCTCAGGTCCCTTTTGTACAGATTCAAAATTCAAAATTCAAAAGAGGGTAAACAATTACTTTCATTTTTTAAAAAATGGGCTTATTGCCAAAGGGTCGTAAACATGGACAGCTTAACAAGTACAAAGATATGCAAATCAGTCCAAAATCAGAGTACTCAAAAATTAAAAGCATGTCTTGTTCTATTACAGTATAGTTTTATTTTTTCTAATTTACTCAAGATTATTTAGGTAATACACAACTTTCTCATTTAACTCGCTAAACATTAGATTTCAGTAGCATTGAATTATTGTGATTATACTCTTTAACATTTAAAAAATACCAGCAATAAATTATATATTACAGAGAGAGTATAAAATGTACCCTTATTGCAACTCCTTGGCAATAAGTAAATCCTTGACCTGCCTTTGGAGAAAAGACATGTAAAACAAGGAGAATGTAACTCAAGAGGAAAATATACCAAGAGCTAAAAAATAAAACAAAATAAAAACCTCTCTTCTTTTATAAGTCTAGATCTATGGGAAACATGTAGTTTCTAAAGTTTGCTTTGGTGTACACTTCACCTTTTGCAAGATTCCCTTTTCCCCACTTCTCTTCCTCTATTCTCACAAATAATTAATGAGGATCTTGCCTGCTGCCTATCAAATACATGTATTCATAGTAATCAATTTCTGGGCTGTGAGATATTATACTTTAGGAAGGCATTCAAAGAAAAGTGTGTGTTATCCTCTCAGACACTCAGACTTGATCCACAGAAAGTTATCTGCATGAACATTTCCCTAGCTTCTGTTACGAATAGCCCTCAGTGTGCTATCATTTACAGTTATGCTTTTGGCCTTTATCATAAGTTGATAAAGAAAAGCCACTGGAAGATTATTTGCTGTTTATCTGTTGTCAAACAAGTGTCTCAATACATCAGTCAATGTCCTCTAGAAGAGGTTCGGTATGATAAATTACTTTGTGTTTCTAGCATTAGAAAAAAGTTTGTTTTTGCTGAATAATTGATAAGCTTCTGTTTATCAAATAATAAATGAAAAAGGCAGAGAAGTAGCAATGAGAAAGATAACCAGGAGCATGCAATATCATGGAGCTCAAGAGAAGAAAATTATCAAAATTTGTAAGTGGTCAGAAAAGGGGATGATTTGTGGGATAACGCTTCAATTTGTTCATTGGTAATTTTTATGATAGTGGATTAAGAGGGGCTGGCATTGAGTCAGTCACAGTCTAATGTTTTGGCTTTAGCTTTCCTCCTGTCCCCTGGGGCCTTTATACAGAGCCTCATTCAATTTTCTTAACCTAGGACGGCCATCCAGGGTTTCTAGTTACTATGCTAGTACTCAACCATTAAAATTCCTCTCATATAAATTTCACCCTTTTGGGGAACAAGTCACAATTTTTTTTCCGAGTAAAGGGAAATAACTTCTTGCAACATATATTTTATACCATAGCTTTAAAACTTCTGTCTTTGTTCCTTAACCCATTTATCGCACTGATGACCAGTGAGAAGGTGAATAGATTCATCTAAAGACTTGCTTTCCAGAACCTCTCAAATCACACTGCTTAAGCATTTTTCTATTATGCTTCATTATAGATGTTGGAGTAGGCCAACAACCACAACATGATAATCTCTTTAAATTACATGTATAAAAAATATGATAAATACTTGCCTGATTAGGTACTTTTTCATTGCAAATTGTAAAAAACCAGCCCTTGATAGAGTGTTTAGCATAGTCTTTTTGTTTGTTTGTTTGTTTTGTTTTGTTTTTTAAGCAGAGTCTTGCTGTATCACCCAGGCTGGAGTGCAGTAGTGTGATCTCAGCTGACTACAACCTCCAACTCCTGAGTTCAAGCGATTCTCCTGCCTCAGCCTCCCAAGTAGCTGGAACTACAGGTGCCTGCCACCACACCCGGCTAACTTTTGTATTTTTAGTAGAGACAGGGTTTCAATATGTTGGCCAGGCTGGTCTTGAACTCCTGACCTCGTGATCTCCCCACCTCAGCCTCTCAAAGTGCTGGGATTACAGGCGTGAGCCACCGTGCCCAGACCTGCATAGTCCTTCTTTATAAGAAAAAATAATAGACTGATAATTGGAATTTAAGAAATAGACCACAACCATTTATCTTTTAATGTATTGTATTTTAAGATCTTTATTCAAAGCTCAGATAAATGTAAAGGTGGCACAGAGGGAAAGAAATTGCACTTGAAACTAACTCTGCTTTTTATAGGGCTTTCATTCAAGAATGAATACATTAATTTTCCATATGTCTTTTCTGAGACCACACCCCACAAAGTCTCAGAAATTAAAGGCACTAGATACAATAAAAGGTGAGTATAAAGTGGAGGATTAAAACAGGATGGTATGTAGAATGTCTATACAAAGAGCATTAGACACCCAGAGCTCTTCTTCTTGCCTGGTTAGCTAGAAGCCATTATCCACATTTCATCCCTTAAGGAGTAGAATGTTCGTTCTCTGTGGAAACCAAGTGAAAAATTCTCCAGGATCTTGAATACCTGGAAAAGCTAGTCATAATATTTAGGGGCTACAAAAGAGATTAAACAAAAGTTTATGTACTGAATGCCAAGACACCAGTTCTGTGCCCTGTCTAGATCCCAGTATTCTGATAAGTATTTCAAAGGTTCCAAAGAACAATAATGAGATCCGGCACATTCTGGGTACTATGGTAGTAGAAAACACAACTTTTGGAGGAGAGTAAACAAGGCAATAGAAATAATTCTCATAAGGACATCAGATCTCTCATAAATAGCTCACAGGTAAAAAATTATAGAATATTGTTTCAAAATTATAAGAAAGATGATTTTGAACCCAGATATCTAGACTCAGCCAAACAATAAAGTTAGAGTTGTGACTACAAATTTTCAGATATGCAAACATACACACTTACCTTTGAGTGGCATAAGGAGAAGAGCACTGTCAAGAGTTTGAAATACTTCAGAGTGAAAAATTAGTTATCAGAAAATAAAGTTCACAGAATTTACCAAAAACAAACATATTCTGTCAGGTTTGGATTAACCTTTTTTTGTTTAAAAAAAAACTTGAAGTGGGTGGAGTAAATTGGAAGTGAGAAAGAGAAGCCAATGTGTACAGAAAACTCTGCCAAAAACTTAACAGTGAAGAGGAGAGAAAGACAGGACAGGACAGCTTTTTTATAAAGTTGATTTTGTTTTTTATTTTATGTTTTCCCTTTAAGCTCTTGAAGTCATTCTTTAAGAAGAGCTCTTTTACTGAGAGAAAATTAAGTGTACAGGTATGTTGATGGACGCAGACAGAATGCAAGCAATAAAAAGCCTGGAGGTAGAAAGTCAGAACTGGTGCCACAGCTCGAGCTATCACAGATATATGTTACTTTTATCTTTGTGTTCCATTTCTTAATACATGACTTCCATTATCAAGGTCATGTCATAGTCCAAGATGGTAATTGCCATCAGCAGGAAGAAAGTAGAAACAAGGAACAAGAAGTGGATTCTCCTCTAATCAGCTTTAAGGAACATTCCCAGAAGAGCCTCATAAAAGTTTCACGTACAACTTCTTGGCCAGAACTTAGTCATATGGTACATTTAGCTACAAAGAAATATGGAAAATGTAGTCTTTTATTCTAAGTTCTAATATGCTGAGCTATAATTTGGCATTCTGCCTATAGGCATCTCTGTATCTAGGATGACTCTTCAAAGTGACTATGCTCTTTTATCCCTGCAACAGACAGATTCTAATACAAACTTTCCTCTGGGAAAGAATATAACCTTGGCAAAGGTCAATACACAATGATGGACAAAGCCATGAGCTGTCAGTAGTTTATCTTTTTAGTTGCTAGGCAATGGATACAGCCAGGAAGAAGGAATCTGGGAAGAGCACTACAATATGTACTCTATCTGGTAAATGTGGTGGAGATAAAAATAGGTAAGTGATGAGTATATTGATGAATGAATTGTTAGAGAGCAAGGTTGCAACTATATAGGGAAGGAAAAGGGCTAACAGCAAGAGACTACAAATTTTTATTAGTTGGATACAGTATGGTAAAAAGTTTATATTTCTAACTCTAAAATAATTCAAGACTTGAATTTCTGGTAGGAATGTAGTCATTGGTAAATCTAGAATCAAAACCGGGGCAAACTGAATCCAGTACCTTTTGGTTTTATCTCTCTGACAACAGAGATTGAGATGCAGTGGAAACCAGTGATCCAGCTGTCATGTACTAAAAAATGACAGTGAGTGGCTGAGAGGCATAAACCTGACAGAGGGAATGAAGGAAAAATATTGTGTGGCATGAACCTCAAAAGAGTAATTTTTAACAGCAATATGAGAATGTAAGACTATAATTCTGGACCAAGAAAGATGCCATACCCATGGTACCATGGCACCAGATCAATTTTCAGTTCTGACCTTAAGAAGAATGTGATTTTTTTTTCACCAAAACACGCAAAGATGATTTCTCTCCTACTTATCAATCTAGCCACTCACCTACTTGGAGATAAGACTGCTAAGCTGCCTGAAGTGTGGGAAGCTAATCTCCATAAAAGAAGTTAGATACACTGCACTTATGTTAGAAATTGTAAAGCCTTCTGCAGACTTTCCTAGGATTAACAAGTAATTGTAACCCAAGATTCTCAGGTTTTGGGGGACACACTGAAAAATTATCCACTGGCAACTTGCACCTTGAGTTCTTGTTACAGAAAAATTTCTGGAAAAAGCCTAGCCCTGGTACAACAAAAACCGATTGGATCCAGAGATGCCTGAGTTGGAGATGAACTTTGTTGAACTCTTCTCATTACCATACTAAAAATCCTGCCAGAGATGAGCTTATTGTCCATTTTCTATACATGTGACATATGTAGAAGCATGATTGACAACTGTACCTGTGCTGACTCCATCTCTGCATAAAATGACTCAGCTAAATAGCCTAATAAAAGCCCTGTTTTCACCTTTTTGGGGGAAGGCCCTGTTTTGTGGTACTATCCACAGTGTCTACATTTCTTGTTGCAAGTAATAAAATCCCCTTCTTGGAACAACACACACTGGGGCCTGTTGGGAGTCAGGGAGAAGGGAGAGCATCAGGATAAATAGATAATGCATGTGGGCTTAATAACTATGTGATGGGTTGACAGGTGCAGCAAAGCACCATAGCACACATTTACCTATGTAACAAACCTGCACATCCTGCACATGTATCCCAGAACTTAAAATAAAATTCCCTTGTTAAATCCTCCTTGATGACTAATAACAATCTGTGATAAGTCATGAGGGCTTTGAAACAACAACTTAACAAATGCAGAAATGTAGTAGGAAAAGTGCAGCATGGCATGCCTAACAAAAGATATATTCTTCATATTATGGGCTACAGTAGTCTTAGTTTCTTATTGAGGAAGGAACAGTGACTATACCAGAACCTGATGTTTACCCTCCGCATTTTACATTCTGTATGCATATATAGTAAACTGCATGAGTTCTTACTCCTGAGGGTGAGGTTAGTCACTTTCAGCAAATCTATATTAGGACTATTACTGTCCAGAATCCAACGTGGAGTGCTTAAAACTTGAAAACAACAAGATTTATAGAATGTTACTTCTATTAAACTTATTAATCTGTTTGTGCACTACACATTATACAATATATTGGATACATAAATAATACCTGAAATTTAATTGATTACCATAGAAGTAATTGACCAATCACATCATAAGCAAAGCATCTTCTTTTTTCAGTTAATTTGATCATAGAACAAAGATGCAAAAGCTGGAGTTTTCTAACTCAGTACTGCTCTGTCATTGTTTCTGTTCTGCTCTGAATTTTTGCTCATATGGTATCTGTAAAATAATAATAATACCTTATATTATATAGCTATGAAAATGCTAAGCTATTGATATGCAATATCCCATTTTTAAAACAATTAATAATATATTGTATTTAACTCAATATGTACAAAATTTTGTTTTTTCAACATGTAATTAATCTAAAAATAATGAGGTATTTCATGATCTTGTTTTATTTTCTTAATCTTATTTTCATTTGACAAATAATTTTTTTATATTTATGGGATATGATATGATGTTTTGATGTATGTTTATATTGTGAAATAATATATCAAGCTAAATAACATATTCTTCACTTTACATACTTCTTTGTAGAGAACACTAAAATTTATTCTTTTAGCAATGTTGAAATATATAATGCATTATTATTAACTATGTTTGTCATGCTGTGCAATACATCTACCAAATTTATTCCTCCTCTTTAACTAAAACTTTGTACCCTTTGGTGAATGTATTTCCATTCTTCACCCCACCCCATTCCAGATTCTGGATAACCATCACCTTACTCTCTACTTCTGTAAGTTCACTGTATTTAGATTCCACATATAAGTGAGATCATGTGGTATGCATGGCTTTGCCTGGTTTACTTCACTTAGCACAATGTCTGCCAGACTTATGCATGTTGTCAAAAATGACAGAATTTTCTGTTTTTATTTAAGGCTAAATAGTAATTCCATTGGGTGCATTTGTATTTATATATAAATATATACATGTTTATGTGTGTATACACACACATACACACACTCACCCACACATAGCATTTTCCTTACCATTTGTCCATTCATGGACACACAGGTAGGTTTAATATTCTGAATGTTGTAAACAAAGCTACAAAGAACATGAGAGTGCAACTATCTCTTTGAAATACTGATTTCATCTCCATTGGCTATATACCCAGAGATGGTATTGTTTGATCATATGGTAATTCTACTTTTAGTTTTCTGAGGAAACTCTAATTCATTCTCTGTAATGTCTGTACTAATTTATGTGCCCATCAACAGTGTGCAAGGATTCCCTTTGATCTGAATCTCGGCCAACACTTGTTATCATTCATCTTTTGGATAACAGCTTTTCTAACAAGTGTGAGGTAATATCTCACTGTGATTTTAATTTTCATTTTCCTGATAGTAATGTCGAAAATTTTTTATAAACCAGTTGGCCATTTGTATGTCTTCTTTGAGAAATGTCTATTCAAGTATTTTGCCCATTTTTAATGGAGTTAAAGGCATACCTCATTTTTTTGTGTTTTGCTTTATTTTATCTGTGCTTCACAGATACTATTCTTTTGTAAAAAATGAAGATTTTGTTGCAACTCTTTTTTAAGCAAGTCTATCAGTATCATTTTTTCGGCAGCATGTGCTCACTTCATGCCTCTGTGTCACGTTCTGGTAACTCTTAAATATTTCAAAATTTTCATTATCATTATATCTGCTATGATCTGTAATCAGTGATCTTTAATATTGTTATTATAATTATTTTGGGGCACCACGAACCATGCCCATACAAGATGGCAAACATAACCAATAAATTTCGAGTGTGTTCTGATTGCTCCACCAACAAGCTGTTCACCCATATCTCTCCCTTTCCTCAGGCTTCTCCATTCCTTCAGACACAACAATATTGAAATTAGCCCAATTAGCAACCCTACAATGGTCTCTAAATATTCAAAAAAAGTTGCAAGTCTCTTACTTTAAATCAAAAACCAGAAACAACTTATCTTACTGAGGAAGGGATGCTGAAAGCTGAGATGGATCAAAAGCTAAGCCTCTTGCATCAGTAAGCCAAGTTGTGAATGCAAAGAAAAAGTTCTTGAAGGAAATTAAAACTGCTACTTCAGTGAACACATACATGATATGAAAGCAAAACAGTCTTATTGCTGATCTGGAGAAAGTTTTCGTGGTCTGGATAGAAAATCAAATGAGCCACAACATTCACTTAAGCCGAAGCCTAATCCAGATCAAGACCCCTAATTTGTTCCATTTTGTGAAGGCTAAGAGGTGAGGAAGCTGCAGAAAATATTGATTCATGAATTTTAATAAGTTTAGCCTTATCCACAACATAAAAGTGCAAGGTGAAGCAACAAGTGCTGATGTGGAAGTTGCAGCAAGTTATCCAGAAAATCTACCTAAGATAATTGATGTAGGCGGCTACACTAAAAAACAGATTTTCTATGTGCAAACAGCCTTATACTGACATAAGATGCCATATGAGCCTTTCATGCCTAAAGAGGAGATGCCAATGCCTGGCTTCAAACTTCGAAGGACAGGCTGGCTCTCTTTTTAAGGGCTAATGCACCTAGTGACTTTAAGTTATGCCAATGGCCACTTAATATTCTAAAAATCATAGGGTCCTTAAGAAATGTGGTAAACATACTCTGCCTGTGTTCTATAAATGGGACAACAAAGCCTGAATAACAACAAAGCCTGGATGACAGCACATCTCTTCAGAGCATAACTAATTGACTATTTTAAGCTGCTGTGAGACTCACTGCTCAGAAGAAAGTTTTTTTTTTCCCCAAAATATTACTGCTCATTGACAATGTATACAGTCACCTAAGAGCTCGTATGGGCATCTATAGGGAGGTTTTTATGACTGCTAACACAGCATCCATTCTGTGGCCCATGGATCAAGGAGGAATGTTGACTTTTAAGCCTTATTACTTAAGAAATACATGTCATAAGATGATAGCTGCCATAGATAGTGATTCCTCTGATGGATCGTGGCAACTGAAATTGAACGCCTTCTGAAAAGGATTCATTATTCTAGATGCCATTAAGAAAAAGTGTGATTCATGGGAAGAAGTGAAAATATCAACATTAATAAAAGTTTGGCATAAGTTTTTTTCTAATGCTTATCAATCATTTTGAAAGGTTCGAGACTTCAGTAGAGGAATTCACAGCACATGCGGTAGAAATAGCAAGAGAACTAGAAATAGACATGCAGCCTAAAGATGTGAATTAATTATTGAAATCTCATAATAAAACTTGAACAAATAAGGAAATGCTTTTTTATGGATGAACAAAGAAACTGGTTTCTTGAGATGGAATCTACTCTTAGTGAAGATGCTGTGAACATTGTTCAAATGACAACAGAGGATTTAGAATAAAGACACATGCACACGTATGTTTATTGCAACACTATTCACAAGAGCAAAGACTTGGAACCAACCCAAATGCACATCAATGATAGACTGGAGAAAGAAAATGTGGCACATATACACCACGGAATACTATGCAGCCATAAAATAGGATGAGATAATGTTATTTGCAGGGACATAGATGAAGCTGGAAACCATCATTCTCAGCAAACTAACACAGGAACAGAAAACCAAACACCGCATGTTCTCACTCATAAGTGGGAGTTGAACAATGAGAACATATAGACACAGGGAGGGGAGAATCACCCATTGGGGTCTGTCGGGGGTGGGGGGCTAGAGGAGGGATAGCATTAGGAGAAATACCTAATGTAGATGATGGATTGATGGGTGCAGCAAACCAACATGGCATGTGTATACCTATATAACAAACCTGCACATTCTGCACATGTATACCAGAACTTAAAGTATAATTTTAAAAAGTCACTATAAAGATGTATCAAGTAAGGGTGGAGCCAAGATGGCCGAATAGGAACAGCTCCGGTCTACAGCTCCCAGAGTGAGTGACGCAGAAGATGGGTGATTTCTGCATTTCCATCTGAGGTACTGGGTTCATCTCACTAGGGAGTGCCAGAGAGTGGGCTCAGGACAGTGGGTGCAGTGCACAATGTGCAAGCCGAAGCAGGGCGAGGCATTGCCTCACTCAGAAAGCACAAGGGGTCAGAGAGTTCCCTTTCCTATCAAAGAAAGGGGTGACAGACGGCACCTGGAAAATCGGGTCACTCCCACCCTAATACTGTGCTTTTCCAACAGGCTTAAAAAATGGCACACCAGGAGATTATATGCCGCATCTGGCTCAGAGGGTCCTACGCCCACGGAGTCTCACTGATTCCTAGCACAGCAGTCTGAGATTAAACTGCAAGGTGGCAGCGAGGCTGGGGGAGGGGCACCCGCCATTGCCCAGGCTTGATTAGGTAAACAAAGCAGCCGGGAAGCTCCAACTGGGTGGAACCCACCACAGCTCAAGGAGGCCTGCCCGCCTCTGTAGGCTCCACCTCTGGGGGCAGGACACAGACAAACAAAAAGATAGCAGTAACCTCTGCAGACTTAAATGTCCCTGTCTGACAGCTTTAAAGAGATTAGTGGTTCTCCCAGCACACAGTTGGAGATCTGAGAACAGGCAGACTGCCTCCTCAAGTGGGTCCCTGACCCCCGAGCAGCCTAACTGGGAGGCACCCCCCAGTAGGGGCAGACTGACACCTCACACAGCCGGGTACTCCTCTGAGACAAAACTTCCAGAGGTACGATCAGGCAGCAGCATTCATGGTTCACGAAAAATCTGCTGTTCTGCAGCCACCACTGCTGACACCCAGGAAAACAGGGTCTGGAGTGGACCTCTAGCAAACTCCAACAGACCTGCAGCTGAGGGTCCTGTCTGTTAGAAGGAAAACTAACAAACAGAAAGGACACCCACACCAAAAACCCATCTCTACATCACCATTATCAAAGACCAAAAGTAGATAAAACCACAAAGATGGGGAAAAAACAGAGCAGAAAAATGGGAAACTCTAAAAGACAGTGCACCTATCCTCCTCCAAAGGAATGCAGTTCCTCACTAGCAATTGAACAAAGCTGGACAGAGAATGACTCTGACGAGTTGAGAGAAGAAGGCTTCAGACAATCAAACTACTCCGAGTTACAGGAGGAAATTCAAGCCAAAGGCAAAGAAGTTAAAAACTTTGAAAAAGGCCAGGCATGGTGGCTCACGCTTGTAATCTCAGCACTTTGGGAGGCTGAGGCGGGCGGATCATGAGGTCAGGAGATCGAGACCATGGTGAAACCCTGTCTCTACCAAAAGTACAAAAAATTAGCCAGGCATGGTGGCGGGCACCTGTAGTCCCAGCTACTCGGAGAGGCTGAGGCAGGAGAATGGCGTGAACCCAGGAGGCGGAGCTTGCAGTGAGCTGAGATTGTGCCACTGCACTCCAGCCTGGGCCACAGAGTGAGACTCTGTCTCAAAAAAAAAAAATACTTTGAAAAACAATTAGATGAATGTATAACTAGAATAACCAAAACAGAGAAGTGCTTAAAGGAGCTGATGGAGCTGAAAGCCAAGGCTCAAGAACTACGTGAGGAATGCAGAAACCTCAGGAGCTAATGCGATCAACTGGAATAAAGGGTATCAGCAATGGAAGATGAAATGAATGAAATGAGGCGAGAAGGGAAGTCTAGAGAAAAAAGAATAAAAAGAAATGAACAAAGCCTCCAAGAAATATGGGACTATGTGAAAAGACCAAACCTATGTCTGATTGGTGTACCTGAAAGTGACAGGTAGGATGGAAACAAGTTGGAAAACACTCTGAAGGATATTATACAGGAGAACTTCCCCAATCTAACAAGGCAGGCCAACATTCAGATTCAGGAAACACAGAGAACGCCACAAAGATACTCCTCGAGAAGAGCAACTCCAAGACATATAATTGTCAGATTCACCAAAGCTGAAATGAAGGAAAAAATGTGAAGAGAAGCCAGAGAGAAAGGTCGGGTTACCCACAAAGGGAAGCACATCAGACTAACAGCGGAGCTCTCGGCAGAAACTCTACAAGCCAGAAGAGAGTGGGGGCCTATATTCAACATTCTTAAAGAAAAGAATTTTCAACCCAGAATTTCATATCCAGCCAAACTAAGCTTCATAAGTGAAGGAGAAATAAAATACTTTACAGACAAGCAAATGCTGAGAGATTTTGTCACCACCAGGCCTGCCCTAAAAGAGCTCCTGAAGGAAGCACTAAACATGGAAAGGAACAACCGGTACCAGCCCCTGCAAAATCATGCCAAATTGTAAAGACCATCAAGGCTAGGAAGAAACTGAAGCAACTAACGAGCAAAATAACCAGCTAACATCATAATGACAGGATCAAATTCACACATAACAATATTAACTTTAAATGTAAATGTACTAAATGTTCCAATTAAAAGACACAGACTGGCAAATTGGATAGAGTCAAGACCCATCAGTGTACTGTATTCAGGAAACACATCTCATGTGCAGAGACACATATAGGCTCAAAATAAAAGGATGGAGGAAGATCTACCAAGCAAATGGAAAACAAAAAAAGGCAGGGGTTGCAATCCTAGTCTCTGATAAAACAGACTTTAAACCAACAAAGATCAAAAGAGACAAAGAAGGCCATTACATCATGGTAAAGGGATCAATTCAACAAGAAGAGCAAACTATCCTAAATATATATGCACCCAATACAGGAGCACCCAGATTCATAAAGTAAGTCCTGAGTGACCTACAAAGAGACTTAGACTCCCACGCAATAATAATGGGAGATTTTAACACCCCACTGTCAACATTAGACCGATCAACGAGACAGAAAGTTAATAAGGATACCCAGGAATTGAACTCAGCTCTGTACCAAGCTGACCTAATAGACATCTACAGAACTCTCCAACCCAAATCAACAGAATATACATTTTTTTCAGCACCACACCACAACTATTCCAAAATTGACCACATAGTTGGAAGTAAAGCACTCCTCAGCAAATGTAAAAGAACAGAAATTATAACAAACTGTCTCTCAGACTACAGTGCAATCAAACTAGAACTCAGGATTAAGAAACTCACTCAAAACCACTCAACTACATGCAAACTGAACAAACTGCTCCTGAATGACCACTGGGTACATAACGAAATGAAGGCAGAAATACAGATGTTCTTTGAAACCAATGAGAACAAAGACACACATACCAGAATCTCTGGGACACATTCAAAGCAGTGTGTAGAAGGAAGTTTAGAGCACTAAATGCCCACAAGAGAAAGCAAGAAAGATCCAAAATTGACACCCTAACATCACAATTAAAAGAACTAGAAAAGCAAGAGCAAACACATTCAAGAGCTAGCAGAAGGCAAGAAATAACTAAAATCAGAGCAGAACTGAAGGAAATAGAGACACAAAAAACCCTTCAAAAAATTAATGAATCCAGGAGCTGGTTTTTTGAAAAGATCAACAAAATTGATAGACTGCTAGCAAGACTAATACAGAAGAAAAGAGAGAAGAATCAAATAGATGCAATAAAAAATGATAAAGGGGATCTCACCACTGATCCCACATAAATACAAACCACCATCAGAGAATACTACAAACACCTCTACACAAATAAACTAGAAAATCTAGAAGAAATGGATAAATTCCTCCACACATACACCCTCCCAAGACTAAACCAGTAAGAAGGTGAATGTCTGAATAGACCAATAACAGGTTCTGAAATTGTGGCAATAATCAATAGCTTACCAACCAAAAAGAGTCCAGGACCAGACAGATTCACAGCCGAATTCTACCAGAGGTAGAAGGAGGAACTGGTACCATTCCTTCTGAAACTATTCCAATCAATAGAAAAAGAGGGAATCCTCCCTAACTCATTTTATGAGGCCAGCATCATCCTGATACCAAAGCTGGGCAGAGGCACAATCAAAAAAGAGAATTTTAGACCGATATCCTTGATGAACATTGATGCAAAAATCCTCAGTAAAATACTGGCAAACCAAATCCAGCAGCACATCAAAAAGCTTATACACCATGATCAAGTGGGCTTCATCCCAGGGATGCAAGGCTGGTTCAACATACGCAAATCAATAAATGTAATCCAGCATATCAACAGAAGCAAAGACAAAAGCCGCATGATTATCTCAATAGATGCAGAAAAGGCCTTTGACAAAATTCAACAACACTTCATGCTAAAAACTCTCAATACATTAGGTATTGATGGGATGTATCTCAAAATAATAAGAGCTATCTATGGCAAAACAACAGCCAATATCATACTGAATGGACAAAAACTGGAAGCATTCCCTTTGAAAATGGGCACAAGACAGGGATGCCCTCCCTCACCACTCCTATTCAACATAGTGTTGGAATCTCTGGTCAGGGCAATTAGGCAGGAGAAGGAAATAAAGGGTATTCAATTAGGAAAAGAGGAAGTCAAATTTTCCCTGTTTGCAGATGACATGATTGTATATCTAGAAAACCCCATTGTCTCAGCCCAAAATCTCCTTAAGCTGATTAGCAACTTCAGCAAAGTCTCAGGATACAAAATCAATGTACAAAAATCACAAGCATTCTTGTACACCAATCACAGACAAACAGAGAGCCAAATCATGAGTGAACTCCCATTCACAGTTGCTTCAAAGAGAATAAAATACCTGGGAATCCAACTTACAAGGGACGTGAAAGATCTCTTCAAGGAGAACTACAAACCACTGCTCAATGAAATAAAAGAGGATACAAACAAATGGAAGAACATTCCATGCTCATGGGTTGGAAGAATCAATATCGTGAAAATGGCCATACTGCCCAAGGTAATTTATAGATTCAATGCCATCCCCATCAAGCTACCAATGACTTTCTTCACAGAGTTGGAAAAAACTACTTTAAAATTCATATGGAACCAAAAAAGAACCCGCATCGCCAAGTCAATCCTAAGCCAAAAGAACAAAGCTGGAGGCATCATGCTACCTGTCTTCAAACTATACTACATGGCTACAGTAACCAAAACAGCATGGTACTGGTAACAAAACAGAGATATAGATCAATGGAACAGAACAGAGCCCTCAGAAATAATGCCGCATATCTATAACTATCTGATCTTTGACAAATCTGACAAAAACAAGCAATGGGGAAAGGATTCCCTATTTAATAAATGGTGCTGGGAAAACTAGCTAGCCATATGGACAAAGCTGAAACTGGATCCCTTCCTTACACCTTATACAAAAATTAATTCAAGATGGATTAAAGACTTACATGTTAGACCTAAAACCATAAAAACCCTAGAAGAAAACCTAGGCATTACCATTCAGGACATAGGCATGGGCAAGGACTTCATGTCTAAACCACCAAAAGCAATGGCAACAAAAGACGAAATTGAGAAATGGGATCTAATTAAACTGAAGAGCTTCTGCACAGCAAAAGAAATTACCATCGGAGTGAACAGGCAACCTGCAGAATGGGAGAAAATTTTCGCAACCTTCTCATCTGACAAAGGGTTAATATCCAGAATCTACAGTGAACTCAAACAAATTTACAAGTAAAAAACAAACAACCCCATCAAAAAGTGGGCGAAGGACATGAACAGACACTTCTCAAAAGAAGACATTTACACAGCCAAAAAACACATGGAAAAATGCTCATCATAACTGGCCATCAGAGAAATGCAAATCAAAACCACAATTGGATACCATCTGATACTAGTTAGAACGGCGATCATTAAAAAGTCAGGAAACAACAGGTGCTGGAGAGGATGTGGAGAAATAGGAACACTTTTACACTGTTGCTGGGACTGTAAACTAGTTCAAACATTGTGGAATTTGGTGTGGCGATTCCTCAGGGATCTAGAACTAGAAATACCATTTGACCCAACCATATATACCCAAAGGACTACAAATCATGCTGCTATAAAGACACATGCACACGTATGTTTATTGCGGCACTATTCACAATAGCAAAGACTTGGAACGAAGCCAGATGTCCAACAATGATAGACTGGATTAAGAAAATGTGGCACATATACACCATGGAATACTATGCAACCATAAAAAATGATGAGATCATGTCCTTTGTAGGGACATGGATGAAACTGGAAATCATCATTCTCAGTAAACTGTCGCAAGGACAAAAAACCAAACGTCGCATGTTCTCACTCATACGTGGGAATTGAACGATGAGAACACATGGACACATGAAGGGGACATCACACTCTGGGGACTGTTGTGGGGTGGAGGGAGGGGGGAGGGATAGCATTAGGAGATACACCTAATGCTAAATGACGAGTTAATGGGTGCAGCACACCAACATGGCACATGGATACCTATGTAACAAACCCACACATTGTCCACATGTACCCTAAAACTTAAAGTACAATAGTAAATAAAAAAAAAGATGTATCAAGCAATTAATAAAAATATAATGTGTGGAAAAAAATATGATGCAAACCTAGTTGGTAATGCAGTGGCAGAGTTTGAGAAAATTGACACCAATTTTGAAAGAAGTTCTACTATGAGTAAAATGATATGAAACATCATCTCATCCTGCAGATAAATCTTTTCATAAAAAGAAGTCAATAGATGTGGCAAAGTCCATCATTGCCTTATTTTAAGAAATTGCCAGAGTCATCCCAAACTTCAGCAACCACCACTCTCATCAGTCAGTAGTCATCAGCATGGAGGCAAGACTCTTCACCAGCAAAAGATACTATTGAACACCTATCAGTAGTTGTGAACTAACAGTACACACCTATTAGAATGGCTAAAATCCACAAAGCTGACAATATCACTTGCTACTGGGGATTCAGAGAACAAAAATTCTACCACTTGAGAGACACTTCGGCAGTGTCCAACAAAGTTAAAGGTAGTATTATCACATGACCCAGGAGTTATGTTCCTAGGTATTTACACAACTGATTAGAAGAATTACATTTACACTAGTACTTGTATGCAAATGGATTATAGTAGCTTTGTTTTTAGTTGTCAAACAGTGAAAACAACCAAGATATTCTTTAATAGATCAAGGGAAAAACAAACTGTGGTACAATTATAAAATCACATATTATTTGATAGAAAAAAGAAACTATTGATATATTTAACAAGTTTAATAAAATTTAAATAAATTTTGCATAACAGAGTAATGGTGAATACAAAAATCTATGCATTTGTCAAAACCCATAAAATTTTACAGCACAAAGGATCAAACATAACTATTCAAATTTTTTAAAAAGTGTATCAAACAAGATATTGGAGGAATACCAGAATGGAATCCAAGCTGTGATGAAAAATTCTAATTGCATTACCAGTGTATGAGATAAACTTATTGAAGAAGGTATGAGATAAATGTTGACCTAAGTAATTTTGTAGAACAGTGTTTTCACTGAAAAGCATCAGAGTAAATACAAAAGAAACTCTACCACGGTACTAGACCCCTGTTGACCGAACTGTTTCTCATAAGAGTATGGATTAACAAGTATAAATTGCTGTATGTTTATACTGGGATTGAGCAATTGATAACAGAAATGAGATTATCTAGTGATGAGACAGTGAATTACTGATATTTCACCTTCTAAGGATAGTTTTGTTTTGTATTGTTTTTCTGGTATAATGGGTAAGGCTGGACCTGAGGGTGGAAATAAGTTTACTTGTTTTCAGATTCGAAGAGATGAGAAAGTGAAAATTTAGGCGCTTATTATAAATTAGTCTCTTGACACAGTGCTAATTATAATACCACAAGCGATACTTGCAAATCTGATGTCTAAATTGTTCTTGCCACTTGTAAAGAACCCTTTTGTTAACTGTGATAAGGAAATCCCATGAAGACAACCAGTAAGGTCTTAGAATCGGTTTTCTTATTTGCACAACGGCTGGCTTCTATTTTGCCTTTCAATGTGTATAACTTATGCTCTGCAGAACTGCATTAAAATGTTTTAAAAATCTGACATTTTATTTGTTTTACTGGGTTGTAAGTTTTTTAATGCCAGAGAGCATGTCTTTTGCTCATATAGTAGTAATCAGTAAACATCTGTTGAAAAATCAAGTTTTCAAATAATTACACTTTGGAAAAAGGATTTTTAGTTAAAATATTTCCAATTAAAAATTCTAAAGTTTAATATTGCATTAAAATGTACAAAAATTCTAGTTAAGATAATTAATTGAGGTGTAAGCCAGGAATATGTCTTGTTTAATATGCAAATATCAATCATCATGATCCACTATGTTAAGATATTAAATAACAATGGTTAAATGATGATACTGATTCATGTGGAAAAAGCATTTGATGCCATTCAACAACCATTCTAGACAAAAGCTTTCAATTAACTAGTAATATAAGAAAACTTTCTCAATCTGATAAGGCATTTACAAAAACCTGTAGCTAACAGCACTTTTTAGTTAAAGACTAAATGTTATATCCCTAGGATTTGGAACAAAGTAAGAATGCCCATTCTCACACAACTATTAAACATTTTATTAGAATTCCTAGCCAGTGTAACAAGGCAAGGAAAAGAAATAAAAGGTGTACAGATTAGAAAGAATTGTATGAAACTATTTATATTTGCAGATCACATTTGATTTACAGAATTGTCTACATAGAAAATTTCAAGGAATATAAAAAATTTCTTATAACCAATATGTGAATATACTAAGGTCAGAAGTTACAAGACCAACCTGTAAAAATCCCTTGTGCGGCCTGGCACAGTGGCTTATGCGTGTACTTCCAGAGTTTGGGAGGCCATGGTGGGAGGATTGCCTGAAGCCCGGAGTTTGAGACCAGCCTGGGCAAGATGGTGAGATTAAATCTCTACAGAAAAGCAAAAACTAAGACTAAAATAGAGTTGTGTTTTATTATGTTAACAAATTAAAAATAAGAACCATTACAATAGCTCTAAAACAAACACAAAGACATACTTACGTATAAATATAACAAAACACATGCATTTTCTGTATGCTGCAAACTCTGCAATGCTGATGAATGAAATAAGTAATTTGTAAATAAATAAGCAGATAAACTATGTTCATGGATTGGACACGTCAATATAGATAGTATGTGAAGTCTCTTCAAATTGATCTTAAATATAATGTAATTCAAATCTTAATTATAGCAGAATTTTTGTTTACATATGAATTAGCTTATTTTAAAAATTATATCGAAAGGCAAGGAAATTAGAGTAATCAGAATAGTACTGAAAAAAAGAATAGAGTTGGAGATCACACATTATTTTCTTTTAAGACTTTTTATAAAATAAAACTTACCAATACTGTTTGCTATTGGTGAAGGGGCACACACACTGGCAAATTGAACAGATTAAAAGTCTAGAAATTAACCCATACAAATAAGTCCAATTTATTTATGACAAAGATACAAAAGTAATTCAATGAATAAAATATAGTCTTTTCATCATTGGAGTTAAAAAATAAATATTCATCTAAAATGAAATTTGATTTTGGCCGTAAATCTTTTCTAAAACTTACCTCAAAATAATACATAGCTTTAAAAATGTATTTTACACAACACATACATACACACACACGCGCACACACACACACCCCACATAGCATGATAGCATGAGTATAAAGACAAAAACTGAGAGTTTTTTGAGGTGATGTAACTGTTTTGTATCCTGACTGTGTTAGTGGTTGCATGTATCTGTACATGTGTTAAAATTCATATTACTCTAAACTAAAAATAAATTTAATTTATTCTGTGTAAACTATAAGGTAAAATTAAATCATAAGAAATTAAAATGAAAGAGAAAAAAAACAAAAACAAAATAGGAAATACAAAGGGACACCAGAGGTGCAACCAAAGAAGAACAAAACAAAGGAGGAGGGAGGATAGTAGGGAAAAAGAGACAAATAGGAAAAGAATTAGAAGAAAAGAGAGGCAGAGATGAAGAGAGAGAGAGCAAGCAAATGAGAAATAGGGATATACCTTCGGATAACAATATATGTAGACAAATAAAGAAGGAGGAGAGTGAGAGAAGAAGTTAAAGAAAAGAAGGTTGAAAGGGAGAAACAAAGAAACACACAGACCAAGAAAGGAAAATAAAGAGAAATGGAGTGAGATTGATAGAATCATGAAAGGGAAAAATAAACTGGAAAATAATGGAGGCAGAGAGAAAGGGATAATTAGAAAGAGACAGAAAAAGGGAGAAAGAGAAGGGGAGGGAAAGTAAAAGAGAAAAAGAAGGAGAGTGGAAGAAAGAGGAGAGGAGAGAAGAGAGGAGAGGAGAGGAGGGAAAATAAATGAAACAGATAAAAGAGAAAGAGAAATGATTAATACAGACTGTTTCAAATATAATATATATTACTTGTAGCAAAATCAGAAAGTATAAATAATTGTAATTATAATGAAAAGCTGTTGTGTGTAAGAGCTGTGTTTTCTCCTTCCCTTGTGAATTTTCACCATGGCTAATACAATTCATATTGAGTGCTAATTAACTACTGTTTGAGAATCAAGCACTGGCAGCAGTGAATGGATCTATATAAATTCTGTAAACCTGGACTATTTGCCTCAGTACTTATTTGAAATTTATTTACTATGTACTAAATTACTTACAATAGTTATGCTATAGTTTTAAAAAAGTATGCATAAATTTGGGAATTACCAATAATTAGGGCCAAGGAAGAGTGAAAAAGCAGTCCAGTATAATTCCTAAATTGAACTACAGTGCTCTAAATATAGTTATAGGTCATCCTTTCTTTTTAATTTTTTAATTAGCATATAATGATTGTACAGATTTATGGGGCACCATGTGATATTTTGATACATGTGTACAATGTATAATGATCAAATCAGGATAATTTGCAAATCCATCACTTCACAAATGTGTTACGACCTTCCAAAATCTTTCTATCTTGGTGTTTTTTTTTTTTTTTTTTTTTTGACAGCTCACTCTCACCTAGGCTGGAGTGCAGTGGCATGATCATATGTCACTGTAGCCTTGAAATCCTGTGGGGTGGGGGGAGGGGGGAGGAACAGCATTAGGAGATATACCTAATGCTAAATGATGAGTTAATGGGTGCAGCAAACCAACATGGCACATGGATACATATGTAACAAACCTGCACATTGTGCACATGTACCCTAAAACCTAAAGTATAATAATAAAATAAAAGAAAAAAAATAAAAAATAAATAAAAAAAAGGAAATCCTGGTCTCAACAAGTAATTCTCCTGTCTCAGCCTCCCAAGTAGCTAGGAGAACATGTGTGTGCCACAATGCCCAGCAATTATTTATTATTATTATTATTCATAGAGATGGGCTCTTGCTATGTTGCCCAGGCTGGTTTCAAACTCCCTGCCTCAAGCAATCCTCCCAAAAAGGCCTTCCAAAGTGCTGGGATTATAGGTATGAGTCACAGTGCCTGGCTTCTAGCTATATGAACAAAACAAAACAACTCTTAAAAAAACACAAAACAATAAATTGCTAACTATAGTAAGCTTACAAAGTTATGAAACACTAAAATTTATTGATTTTATCTGGCTATAATTTTATATCCATTAGCCAACCTCTCCTAAGCCCTGTCTTTCCTGTACTCCCCCTAGCCTTTAGTAACCACTATTCTACTCTCTACTTCTATGAGATTAAATGCTGGCAAGGATGTGGAATGAAAAGGAACTTACACATGATTGGTGGGAATGTAAACTAGCATAGCCATTATGAAAAACCATGTGGAAGTTCCTAAAAAAAACTAAAAATAGAACTATCATATGATCGAATAATCCCACTACTGGGTATATATTCAAAAGAAAGAAAACCAGTATGTCAAAGAGATATTTGTATTGCCATGTTTATTACAGCACTATTCACAATAGGCGAGATGTGGAATCAACAGAATGAACACATGAATGATAAACAAAATGTGGTAAGTATATACATGATGGAATACTATTTAGCCATATAAAAACAATGAAACAAAATATGGTAAGTATACACATGATGGAATAATATTTAGCCATATAAAAACAATGAAATTCTGTCGTTTGCAGCAATATACATTAGCCTGGATGATATTATGTTAAGTGAAATAAGCCAGGCACAGAAAGGCAAATGCTGCATGTTTTCACTCATATGTAGAGGCATCAATTTTCTATACAAGAGTGAGCATTGGTGCCCAGTAGGAGAGGTTGAAGGCCTAATGTATCCTCATTGTCAATGTTTTGGTAAATATTCCCAGAAAATATTTCCAGAAAATTTGAGCTCATGGTCCTGATGAGGTATATACCTTACCAATGGACCTTGGTCACCAGGTGTAAAGGAAAGTCACGAGCCTGGGTGGGAACTCTTGCTATGAAACACCTTGTTAGTTCTATACATGTTCTATGTGCTAGGGAAGAAAACAGGCTCTCAATCCCTTTAACCCAGCCATGGCTATAGCAGTAGTTGGAATGGAAGCTCAGTTTTCTGGTGACTAGGGATAAAGAATTAATGTTATGGGTTTCTAATTAGGGTGATCTCAAGAACAAGGCTGATATGAACAATCAATGACAGAATTCATCAACAGTTATAAATGCTCTCTAATATTAAGTTCTGTAGACAGGAACTCCTATGTGTCTCAGTACCCTACTATTGGGGGTTTGCCTATTATATCTAGTCCTATTGATACAAGCTTTTTGGTGGAGTTGAAGTTGGTAGCTATTTCAATAAAATTTGATCTCCAAAATTATCTGATGGTCCAAAATTCTCCAAGGTACGAATTGTAGGCAGTATCCAGCTATTTACTGTTCCACCCAAAGTACAGATATTTTGAGTTTCTGCTGAGGACCTAGAATAGATGAGTATAAAACACTAAACTGAGGTGACATCAATGTGACATCTTTTTATAGAGCCACTAGAGATGACCCATATGGGTCACTTTTGTGAGATGTGGCCAGATCTATCATAATGTAGGCATACCTGCTAAATCGAAGCTAGCCCATTGTCTTTTATCAGTAGGTCATGGCTGGCCCCTTTCACTGGCTTCAGCTTATCATCCAGTCCTACAATGAAAATGTGTCATTACAGATTATTGCAAATGCTGCTGAGGAGATGAGATTTGAGGACTAGTTATGCATCTATTGGGTGTAGAGTTTATTAGCTTGCCTAACTGCAAAGCTAAAAAATATGGGCCACTTTGTTTCTTACATCTGATGAAATATGCTCTTAGAACTAGGTCAAAGAACAGCATCTTTCCATGACCCCTCTTTGGTGAGATTAAATTGTGTTTTACACAACTAGACTGGCTCCTTAATCTGATGAAGGCTACAAATGGTAGCATTCATTTGCCATGGTATTTTCAGTATGATTATCAGGCATGCTATGAAAGGCATTCAGAAAGCTTTTTCTCCTTTACATATAACTACTTGATAACACACACTTACTCTGAGGTTCTGCTGAACTGCTTCCAGAGTAGATACTGCAATGGCGTTGGAGAAGCTAAGTCTGTAGAAGGTGGGGCCCATAAACCACACAACAAGAGGCCTGCCTTTTTAAAATTGCTTCTAGAAGTTTATGAGATCCTCCTTTTGAATCATGATCCTCAAATGGATTTATTAGTGAGCAGCCAATAGCTCAGCCCCAGCATTAGGAATTATGTTGGCTAAGGTAGTATATACAAAATGACCAAAAGCAGGAAGACTCAGAGGTAGTATCCAAACCAAGTTTCAAAATGTTTAGAGGCCCAGTTCTAGAAAGCATGAATTCAGGCATTTAATGTAAAAGATAAAAGCTGGTGAAAATGGGAGATAGTCAAGCAGTTAGCAACTAGGATGAACTGGAACGGAGCTGAAGTCAGGTCTGTTTCGGAGGTGGCTCTTCTCAGGTGATGGTCGGAAAAGAGACAAATCCAGCAGAGATCTCAAACTATCACAAAACCAAATATGTCTGGACTATCAATTCCAGATTTTTTAATGGAAACAGATTAAAAATGTAGTATAAAATTTATGCATTGATTTAAATATTAAGGGAGGCAAAATCAGTTAACACATTGCTTCTTTCTTACCATGAAACTACTGATTGTGTTATATATCTATGGCATTTTTTACCAATCAGTATTTCATTCATGAGCACGCAGTTAGGAAAAAATATAAGAACTATGTTAAGAGAAGAAGAACCTTGGGCATTCATTTTATTATTCAGCATGTAAACATCACCTACTATGTCCCAGTCACAGATAATGAAGTGGACAATGACATAATCTTTGCTGTAAAACATTTTATTATGTAACAGGGTTTAGAAAATTCATGCACAGAAATGAAGTTGTAAGCTTATAAAATGTACAGAACTGATCCAGTTCAATGAGTACTTGTTCTCATCAAAGGAAAAGGCTGGGGAAATTGTAAAGTTGTTCCTGAGATGCCGCTATTGCTCAAAGCATTTTTGAAATTTTTTTCTTGACATTCCTTAAGAACTTTTGGCATATTTTTCTGAACAATTTCAGTGGGATACATTTAGTGTAAGAATGTGGATATGATTTTTAGAAATAGTGAAAAGATGTATGGAGGAAAGACAGTGACAATAGAAGCTTGAAGATGGAAAAAATTACCAAGAGAATAACAATGGACAGATGGCTTGAGGTTTTACAGGCAAAAAAAATGAATTTTGGTAATATCGCTCAGAAAATTTTGATACGCTTGGCTCTATGACAAAACTATAGAATGGATTATCAATCAGATTGTTCGTAAGCACTTAGAAAATAAAGTAGTGATTACTAGCAGGAAGCTTAATTTTTTAACTGCGTTCATTGGCATCTCATGTCTCCAGTAGCACTAATAGAATGGCTTAATTAGAGTACTGGTAAATATGCAAAATAAAGATACTTAACATTTATTAAATGTCTACTAGATATTTGGCCCTGTGCTAGGCACTTCACATGCTTCATATTATTTCCTCATCACCAGCATCCTGCAAGGTAGATATGATCACTGCTATTTTACTGATAAAGAAGTTGAGGTTCAATGGATTTAAATAATGTCATGCATAACTAATAACTCTCAAATTGAGCTCAAGTTTATCTGACTACAAAATTCGAGTGCTTTTTATTTTAAAAATTACATAATATTTCAAGCATACAGAAAAGTACAGTGATTAGTATAACCAACACCCACCTAGATGCCCTCAACATTTTCTAGTATGTTAGCCATTTCTAATATGTTAGAAAATGTTAACCCTTTCACATATTTGCTTCCAATTTTAAAAGAAAGAAACATTGCAAATACAATTGAAGTTCCCTTCTACTTTTCACCATTCCTTTCTTTTGCTTCTCCTTCAGCAATGGTGTGAATTATATCTATCCATGCTACTTACATTTTTGTGTATGTATTCACATGTTTTTTAATGTTTTATAATGTACTTCAATTACATTATATTGTATATATTCTTGTAGAAATTCCTTTTCTCATTCAGTATTGTTATTCAGATATATTCATGTTGATACATGTGGTTCTATTTCAATTTTTTCAGTGGCTGTACCATATTTTATTGTATTATTTTAAACCATGTTTTTATTTTAGTTTCTCCCCAAATTTCCGCTGTGGCAAAAAATGCGGCAATAAATATTCACATACATGTTTTCTTTGTATACATGTAATAGAGGTTCTTTATGTACCATAGAGTGGTATTGGTGAATTGTTGGTTATGTACATTTCATGTTTATTGGATATTTTTTCAAATTGTTCACCAAAATTGTTGACTAATTTACCATCCTTTTAGTGTTGTTAATTTTTTTAAATTTTGCCAGGACTATGGGTTTGGACAAATATGTCATTGTTATATAACCTTGCTTCTTTCTGGTTAGTAAAGTTGATCTTTTCTTACACTTACTGCTTATTTTGATTTCTTCGTTTATAAATTACCCATAATGTGTTTATTTTCATATATATTCTTTAACTTATTGGTTTCTATAAGTTAAGTTTTATAAATTGAAAATATTTTATCCTAGATTCCAGCATGCATTTTTGGTCTGTTTATAACATTTTTCCATGAAGTTTTTTTGTTAAAATGTAATCAAATTTATTAATATTTTCTTTTATGGTTTGTATTCATTATGTCTTACTCATGAAACATCCTTCTTTATCTTGATATGTATATTCTTGCACTTTTTAATAAAAGTGCTATCGTTTTACCTTTTTCTTTGATGTCTTCAGTAAATATGATATTCACTTTTGTGGGATGTGCGAGCTAAAAATTAATTTTATTATATTTCATATAGATAGCCAATCACTCCAAAATTTGATACTGCACAGAACAGAACATTTTTCCCTACCAGTCACTAATTCCATCTCCTTGATAATAACTATATTTATATATATGTATATATGCAGAAATATATTCATGTTTTTGGACTCTGTAGTTTGTTCCATTAATCTTGTAATATAAACATGTGCAAATACCATTTTTAAAAAAAATTAATTGTAGCTTTATGACATATATGGATAGCTGGTAGGAAAATATCTCTACTTTTTGCTCTTCTTCAAACTTGTTTGGTCTATTCTTGCACATTGCATTTTCAAGCAAAGTTTAGAAACAATTTTCTGAGTAAATTCTATTATGATTTGAATTGGAATTGCAATTAATTTAGGACACTAAAGAGGAGATGATTATCATCTCTATGAAATTAATTTTTTCATTTAGACACATAAATATCTCCATTGATTCAGGTATTGTTAAAAATATTTTTTTTTCATTTATTTTATTATTTTATTTTATTTTATTTTATTTTATTTTATTTTATTTTATTTTATTTAGAGATGGAGTCTCGCTTAATCTCGCCTCACTGCAACTTCTGCTTCCCTGGTTCAAGTAATTCTCCTGCCTCAGCCTCCAGAGTAGCTGGTATTACAGGTACACACCACCATGCCCAGTTAATTTTTGTATTGTAGTAGAGATAGGGCTTCACCGTGTTGGCCAGGCTAGTCTCGAACTCCTGACTTCAAGTGATCCACCCGCCTTGGCCTCCTAAAGTGCTGGGATTACAGGCATGAGCCACTGTGCCTGGCCATAAAAAATATATTTAAACATTCTCTTTACATCTTGTCATTTAGCATCAGGATCATATCTCTATTGAAAATAAAAATATATTGATAGCAATGTGTCTTTGTGTCTTCTACAGTATTTATTACATTGTTAGATACATGAGAATTGAATACACTAGCTTATACTTGAATTTAATATGACAGTTGACAATGTGGTTCTTACATTATACTCATCATAATTCCCTAATACTAGATAAAAACATTTTTCAAGAGAAAACTGAGATGATTATAAACATCAAGACAAAAATAGCAAATAAATTATTTGCCATTTAATGTTAGATAACAGAGTTAATTCTGTGTGGTAAAGAAGTTGTTCACGCCTAATTCAAGGCAAATTTAAGTTATGTACTATTTTGTTGTTTTTGTTGTTGAATTTATCTATTTAGCTTTTATTATTGTTTTAGTTGACACATTAATTTTCCCTATTTGAGGTACAGTGTAATGTTTAACACATGTGTACAATGCATAATGATTGAGTCAGGGAAATCAAAGTATCTATTACCTCAAAAATTTACTATTTTTATGTGTTGAGAATATTCAAAATGATCTTTTCTAGCTATTTGAAAATATACAATAAATTATCATGAACTGTAATCACCCTAAGTGTTATAAAACACTAAAATATATTCCTCCAGTTTTTATCAGCTAACCAATTCCCCCTATCCTCTATACCCTTTCCCCACTTCCAGCCTTAAATAACCACTATTATAATCTCTGCATCTATCAGATCATTTTTATAACTTCCATATATGAGTGGTAATGTGCAGTGTTTATCTTTCTATGCCTAGCTTATTTCACTTAAAATAAAATGATCTATGTTTTTTTCTGAATGGCAGGCTTTCATTTTTATGGCTAAATAGTATTCCATTGAGTTTATATACTATATTTTCTATTTTCTAAATTTTAACTTTTATTTAAGGTTTTGAGGGTACATACATAGGTTTTAAATATGAACATTTTGCATGATGCTGAGGTTTGGGGTATGAATGATCCCACCAACCAGGTACTAAGTGTATTACCAAATGGGTAGTTTTTTCACCCTTGACCTCACTGTCCCTTCTCTCTTTTGTAGTCTCCAGTGTCTACTGTACCCATTGTTATGTTCACCTGTTATCAATGTTTTACTCACACTCATAAATGAAAAAATGTGGTTTTTCATTTTCTTTTCCTTCATTAATTCACCTAGAATATTAGCTTCTAGCTGCATCCATGTTGCTACAAAATATATATATATATATATTGTTATATGGCTGCATAGTATTTCATGTTGTGTATATATCACATTTTCTTTATTCAGTCCACCATGGATGAGAAACTAGGTTGATTTTATGTGTTTGCTATTGTGAATGGTGCTGCAATGAACATACCTGTGCATGTGTCTTTTTGTTAGAACAATTCATTTTCTTTTGCATATGTATCCAGAAAAGGGATTGTTGGGTCAAATGGTAGATTGTTGAGAAATCTGCAAGCTTCTTTCCACAGCGGCTGAATTAATTTACATTCTGACCAAGTAAATAAAGTGTTCCCTTTTCTCTGCAGCCTCACCAGCATGGGTTTTTTTTCTTATTAACAATAGCCTTTCTGACTGGCATGAGATGGTATCTCATTATTGCTTTGATTTGCATTTCCCTGACGATTTAGTGATGTTGAGCATTTTTTACATGTTTGTTATCTGCCTGTATGTTTTCTATTGAAAAGTGCTTGTTTATGACTGTTGCCCAAGTTTTCATGAGGTTATTTTTCTGTTTGTTTCTTTTGGTTTTTCAGTAGTTTAAGTTCCTTATAGATTCTGGATATTAGACCTTTGTCAGATGTGTTGTTTGTGAATATTGTCTATCATTCTGTAGGTTATCTTTCTATTCTGTTGGTAGTTTCTTTTCCTGTGCAGAAACTCTTTAGTTTCATTAGGTCCCACTTTTCAATTTTTATTTTTGTTGCAATTGCTTTTGGGGACTTTGTCATAAATTCTTTGCCAAGGCTGATGTTCATAATGGTACTTGCTAGGTTTGCTTCTAGAATTTTTATAGTTTTAGGTCTTAGATTTAACTTTTAAATTTATATTTAGTTAATTTTTGTATATAGGGGAAAAATAGAGGTTCAGTTTCCTTCTTACGCATATGGCTAGCCAGTAATCTCAGCACTCTTTATTGAATAGTCTTCCCCAGTGCTTACTTTTGTCAACTTTGTCAAATATCAGTTTGTTTAGGTATGTGGCTTTATTTCTGTACTGTCTATCCTATTCTCTTGTTGTATGTGACTATTTTGGTACCAGTACCATGATGTTTCAGTTACTATAGCCTTATAGTATTGTTTGAAGTCAGGTTATTTGTTGCCTCCAGCTTTGATCTTTTCGCTTAGGATTGTTTTGGCTATTCAGCCTCCTTTGTGTTTCCATATGAATTTTAGATTTTTTTTATTCTCTGAAAAATAAAATTGGTAGTTGGATAGAGAGAGTGGAATCTGTGTTTTGCTTTGGGCATTATGGCCATTTTGATGATATTGATACTTCGAATCCATGAGCATGTTATGTGTTTCCGTTTGTTTGTGTCATCCATGATTTCTTTCAGCAGTGTTTTGTACAGCTCCTTGTAGAGATCATTCACCGCCTTGGTTAGATGCATTCCTATGTATTTCCTTTTTTGGTGGCTATTGTGAAGGGGATTTCCTTCTGGATTTGAATCGCAGCTTGAATGTTATTGATATATTAAAATGGTACTGATTACCATTTGTTGACTTTGTATCTAGTGAATTTACTGAATTAATTTATCAGTTTTTAAAATCCTCGGTGGAGTCTTTAGGTTTCTCTAAATGTAGAATGAAATATCCACAAGGAGAGATAATTTGACTTATACATGTATTTTTCTATTTGGATCCTTTTTTTTTTTTTTACTTGCATGTTTGCTCTAACTAGGATATCCAGTACTGTGTTGAAAAAGAATGGTGAGATGCAACCTACTCATCTGACAAAGGGCTAATATCCAGAATCTACAATGAACTCAAACAAATTTACAAGAAAAAAAAAACCCCATCAAAAAGTGGGCAAAGGATATGAACAGACACTTCTCAAAAGAAGACATTTATGCAGCCAAAAAACACACGAAAAAATGCTCATCATCACTGGCCATCAGAGAAATGCAAATCAAAACCACAATGAGATACCATCTCATACTAGTTAGAATGGCCATCATTAAAAAGTCAGGAAACAACAGGTGCTGGAGAGGATGTGGAGAAATGGGAACAATTTTACACTGTTGGTGGGACTGTAAACTAGTTCAACCATTGTGGAAGTCAGTGTGGCGATTCCTCAGGGATCTAGAACTAGAAATACCATTTGACCCAGCCATCCCATTACTGGGTATATACACAAAGGATTATAAATCAAGCTGCTATAAAGACACATGCACACATATGTTTATTGCAGCACTATTCACAATAACAAAGACTTGGAACCAACCCAAATGACCAACAATGATAGACTGGATTAAGAAAATGTGGCACATATACACCATGGAATACTATGCAGCCACAAAAAAAGGATGAGTTCATGTCCTTTGTAGGGACATGGATGAAGCTGGAAACCATCATTCTCAGCAAACTATCGCAAGGACAAAAAAACAAACACTGCATGTTCTCACTCATAGGTGGGAATTGAACAATGAGAACACTTGGACACAGGAAGGGGAACATCACACACTGGGGACTGTTGTGGGATGGGGGGATGGGGGAGGGATAGCATTAGGAGATATACCTAATGCTAAATGACGAGTTAATTGGTGCAGCACACCAACATGGCACATGTATACATATGTAACAAACCTGCTCACTGTGCACATGTACTCTAGAACTTAGTCAAGGGCCAAGAATGGAATCAAACTTAGATCTTCCCAACTCTCTGCATAGAATTTATTATTTAGCAAACAATACAGTCAGTAAAGGCAACAATTTGTACATTTTCCATATTTCTCCCATTTGTCTCAGCTTGGTATTGCTTTTTAATGTAACACAGTTTCTTAACTATAGTGAACTAAATGTGGTTAAAAGACAAATTATTTCGACATCATGAATATCCCTATGGCTAAATGCTGACAAATGTGTGGCTCCTTTTCATTGGAAGCTTATGATTTTTACTGCCTTAACTTGAATTATTTTTTAAGAGAGAAGGTTCAAATATGTATAATCGTAAATGACAAAAGTGGCATTACAAATAATCTCCCAGAAATATAAAAGATCCTAAGAGAAAATTATGAACACCTCTATGAACACAAACTAGTAAATCTAGAGAAAATAGTAAAATACTTGGAAACATACCGCTATCAAAGATTGAATAAAAAAGAAATTAAAACCCTGAAAAGACTAATAATGAGTTCCAAGAATGAATTACTAATAAAAAAATATGACACCAAAAAGCCCCAGACCACATGGATTCACATTTGAATTCTGCCAAATGTACAAAGAAGAGATGGGACAAATTCTACAGAAATTACTCCAAAAATTTAAGCAGAGGAATGGGTCCTTAACTTACTGTCTAAATTGAGCATTATTCTGATACCAAAACCTGACAAAAACACAATGAATAAAAGAAAAATACAGACTTGTATTCCTGATTAACGTACATTCAAATTTTTCAACAAAATACTAGCAAATTGAATCCAGCAATACATCAAACAACCCACCAAGATCAACTATACTTTATATCTGGGATGCAAAGTTGTTTCAAAATATGAAAATCAATAGACATGTTTCACCATACAAACAGAATTGAAAACAAATATCATGATCATCTCAGTAGATGTGGAAAAAGCTTTCATTAAAATTCAACATGCCTTTGTTCTCACTCATAGGTGGGAATTGAACAATGAGAACACATGGACACAAGAAGGGGAACATCACACACTGGGGCCTGTTGTGGAGTGGGGGGAGGGGCAGGGATAGCATTAGGAGATATACCTGATGTTAAACGACAAGTTAATGGGTGCAGCACACCAACATGGCCCATGTATACATATGTAACTAACCTGCACGTTGTGCACATGTACCCTAAAACTTAAAGTATAAAAAAAGAACATAATCAAAATTTGCTTTTTGAAAGAACAAACAAGATTGATAAAACTGCTAACTACATTAATAAAGAAAAAAGAGAGAAGTAAATAAATATAATCAGAAGTGACAAAGGTGCCATTACCACAGACCCCCATAGAAACGTGAAAAAATTCTCAGAGACTTTCAGAAACCCTTTTATGCACACAAATTAGAATATCTAGAAGAAATTGATAAATTCCTGGAAGCATACAACCTACCAATATTGAACCAAGAAAACCTGAAAGACTAAAAACAAAAATAATGAGTTCAGAAATTGAATAATAACAGAAAACCTAATAACAAGAAAAGGCCCTGTACCAGATGGATTCCCATCCAAGTGTCAGCATATGTACAAAGAAGATCTGGTGCCATTCGTACTGCAATTATTCCTAAAATTTGAATAGGATATACTCCTCACTAACTCATTCTATCAGGCCAGCATTATTCTGATACCAAGACGTGGCAAAGACAAAACAAAAATAGTCTGTGAGTCAATATCCTTGATGAATATAGATGCAAAAAAATCTATAACAAAGTAGTAGCAAACCAAATCCAGTAGCATATCAAAAAGCTAATCCACCACCATCTGGTAGATTTTATCTCTGGGATGCAAGGTTCGTTCAACATATGCAAACCTATAAATGTGACTCATCACATAAACAGAACTAAAAACAAAAAACACATGATCATCTCAATGTAGACAGAAAAGGCTTGCAACCTAATCCAACATCCTTTTATGTTAAAAACCCCAAGCAAACCAGGCATCAAAGGAACAATTCTTGAAAATAATAAGAGCCATTTATGGCAAACCCACATCCAATACCTTACTGAATGGGTAAAATTGAAGCATTCCCCTTGTGAAAAAGAACAAGAAAAAGATGCCTGTTCTTACCATTCCTATTACACGTAATACAAAAAGTCCTAGCCAAAGCAATCAGGGAAGAGAAAGAAATAAAAGGCATTCAAAGAAAGAGAGGAAGCCAAAATTTGTCTCTTGACCGATTATATAATTGTGTACCTAGGAAACTCCATCATCTTATCCAAAAGCCATCTAGAACTGATAAACAATTTTAGTAAAGTTTCATAATAAAAAATCAATGTACAAAAATCAATAGCTTTTTTATTATTAGACTTTAAGTTCTGGGATAAATGTGCAGAACGTGCCAATTTGTTACATAGGTATACACGTGCCATGGTGGTTTGTTGCACCCATCAATCCGTCATCTACATTAGGTATTTATCCTAATGCTATCCCTCCCCTAGCCCCCCACTCCTTACAGGCCCCAGTGTGTGATATTTCCCTCGCTGTGTCCATGTGTTCTCATTGTTCAACTCCCACTTATGAGTGAGAACATGTGGTGTTTGGTTTTCTGTTCCTAAGTTAGTTTGCTGAGAATGATGGTTTCCAGCTTCATCCATGTCCCTGCAAAGGACCTGAACTCATCCTTTTTTATGGCTGCATGGTATTCCATGGTGTATATGTGCCAAATTTTCTTTATCCAGTCTATCATTGATGGGCATTTGGGTTGGTTCCAAGTCTTTGCTATTATGAACAGTGCTGCAATAAACATACATGTGCATGTGCTTTTACAGTAGAATGATTTATAATCCTTTGGGTATATACCCAGTAATGGGATTGGTGGAGCTAATTAAACTAAAGAGCTTCTGCACAGCAAAAGAAACTATCATCAGACTGAACAGGAAACCTACAGAATGGGAGTAAATTTTTGCAATCTATCCATCTGACAAAGGGCTAATATCCAGAATCTATAAAGAACTTAAACAAATGTACCAGAAAAAAAGAACCCCATCAAAAAGTGGATGAAGGATATGAACAGACACAGAGGGCAGCATTTAATGAAACAAAGATTGATTCTGTAAAGATGGAATAATAGGGTACTCTGGATATCTTAATTAAAAATTGGAAAGGCACAATATGAGAAAATGTGTGTGGAAATTATTTTCATATTTGTATGCATCGTGATGACATGCACAAGATTATCAGCTGGGGAAGAAGTGGGACTACAAAATATGCAATATTTGCAATATTTGACTTACCATATTTTCAACTTATAATAAGTTTATCTGTATATACCCTACTGCAAGACAAGGAGTGTGCTTATTGAATGTATATTGATTTTGCACCATGGTAAAGTTAAAAAAATCTTGAGGTGCACCATCGTAACTTGGAGACTGTATTGCCAATAGCAAGGGTAGTTTGTTTTAAGCATCTTCTACTCTGAAGAATCTTGAAAGACCTATTCCTGCTTCTAAGAAAGAATACCATGGTCTTCATAGTCTACTACTGGCTTCATAGTCTACTACAGAACAGAGGTAGGATTCATGGCTTTCATGTTCTTAACATCATTCATTGTTGCAAGGATGAGCCTTGCTGCATAAATGAACAATGCCTGTTATGGATAGGGGCATACAAAACAAAATATACCAAGAGGATATCAGATAAAAGGGACCCTTAGGCATGAATCTAAGGCTCAACATTTATACGTATGTGGTATGCATAATTCTAAGCTGATGCCTGTGACGTTTGACCTCCGGAATTACTCCAGTGATTCTGTTGCATTACATGGTGATATGATTTGGCTGTGTTCCAACCCAAATCTCATCTTGAATTGTAGCTCTCATAATCTCCATGTGTCATGAGAGGGACCCAGTGTGTGGTAATTGAATCATGGGGGCAGGTATTTCCTGTGCTGTTCTCATGATAGAGAATAAGTCTCAAGAGATCTGATGGTTTTATAAAGGGCAGTTCCTCTGCACATGCTCTCTTGCCTGCTGCCATGTAAGACGTGACTTTGCTTCTCCTTTGCCTTCTACCATGATTTTGAAGCCTCCCCAGCTATGTGAAACTATGTGTTCATTAAACCTCTTTTTCTTTATAAATTACACAGTCTTGGGTATTTCTTCATAGCAGTATAAAAATGGACTAATACACACAGCAAAAAGGATTTTCCAGATCGCTTATTAATCAGAAAGCTTATTTAGTAGGCCTAATGTAATCACACAAGCCCTTCTAAAAAGTTGTTTCTAGCTGTTAGCAAAAAAGGGAGTCAAAGCAATTCCAAGTCTGAGAAAAATTTACCATGACTTTGTGAACTCTGATCTTAAGTAGGCCACAGCACAGGACCTGAGTATGGCCATTGGAAGCTGAGAAAAATTGCTGGCTATCAGCCAGCAATAAACCAAGAAACTTATTCTGGATTTTTGCCAACAATATGGATGAGCTTATAAGCAAATATTTTCCCAGACCCTCCATATAGGACTACAGCCTAGTGGACATCTTAATTTCAGTCTTGCGATGTCCTTAGAAAGATAATTCAGTCAAAAATGCCTGGATTTGTGGCTTATAGAATTGTGAGATAATAAATAGATGTAGTTTTAAGTCACTAAGTATGTGATAATTGTTTTTTGCAGATATGCAAAACTGATACAAATGTAAAGGTAAAGAAATACTTTATACCAGTTTCTGGTATCCTTTGCATTTGCGATTGTGTAATAGCATTGTTTTATTTCTATTTTGGGTGGCGATATGGATTGGCTCTATCGCCACCCAAAATCACATCTTGAATTGTAATCCCCATAATCCCCACATGTCAAGGGAGAGACTAGGTGGAGGTAATTGAATCACGGAGGCGGTTTTCCCCCATGCCATTCTCACGATAATGAGTGAGTTATCATGAGATCTGATGGTTTTATAAATGTTTAGTAGTTCCTCCTGCATTCCTTCTCCTTCCTGATGCCTTATGAGAAAGGTGCCTTGCTTTCCCTTTGCCTTCTGGAACGATCAAAAGTTTCCTGAAGTTTCCCCAGCTATGCTGATCTGTGAGTCAATTCAACCTCTTTCCTTTATAAATTACACAGTCTTGGACAGTTTCTTATAGCAGTGTGAAAACGCACAAATAGAGGCTGTGACTGAACATCCCTCAGATATTAAGGGGCATAATGAAAGAGTTATCTATGTAAATTTGGTAGTTTTTAATATGAGAATTTAGTGTAGTAAAGCTTGGAATAATTTGTACAATCCAATAGAAAATAATGCTATACAAATTTGAGATGTTGAAGCTGGAAGATCTCAGCTAACTTTTCCTATATATTGTTAACTCATTTAATTAGCCATGAGATGTCTAGTAGTATAAATTCTACCATTCCTTTAGAATGTGAAAATAAGGAAAATGAGAACTGAGCAGGAAAAAGCATTCTCCAGGCTCATGAACTTGTATTCATAAGAAAGTCGTAAAATAATCCTTGGACTATCGACTAAGGAAATTTGTGTACTGTAATCAAATATTAAGTGATATCAACAAGATAAAAAAATAGAATGTCCCAGCAATGATCCCCTCAGAGAAACACCAATTTAATAAGCATGTATAGACAAAAATACATTCATGAGAATCCAGTTAAGAAGTTGTAGCATCCCAGAGAAGCCAAAAACTAAGAACAGTCACATTGAAACAGACAAGAGGAACAGTTCCACTTTTCCCATACCATGCCCTACCCCAATCTGGCACAGCTCCATGTAGAGAGAGATCACCTTGGCCTGTGATTTCTCCCAAGGAATTGAGGGAACTAGAGAGAAAAATATGCATCCAGCATCCCTAGATTTATGGATTCCTACTCAAAAGACTGCTTCTATCTCACCTTACCCAGAACACTGAGGGAACCCAGCATAATTGGAATGAGTCAGGGAAGCTAAGAGCAAAGAGGGAGTATTTCTCAGAAAGTGGTGCAGCTCAGCCTGTGGCACTTATTTCAACAGCTAGTGTAGATCTCAGTAGAGGACATGGATCTTAGCAGACAGCATGAGCCTCAGCAAACAGTACAATTATCAGCAACCAACATAGCTATCAGCTGATGGTATAGATATCAACAGCCAGTGTAGCTCTCAGCAGCTGGTGCAGTTCTCATAATATGGTAATACTCTCAGATGATGTCCCAGTTATCAGGAGCTAACACAGATCTCAGCAGCTGATGCAGACTCAGCAGATGGCATGGATCCGAATATCTGTTGCAGTCCTCAGCTGACAATGAACATCCTGGTAGATAGCACAGCTCTCAGCATTTGCCATGGATCCCAGTGGACTATGTGGTTCTCAGCAGCCAGTGCAGATTTTGCCAGACAGCATGGATTTCAGCAGATGGCACAGTTATCAACTTACCATGTGCCTTTCAGCAGCTGACATAGATCCCACAAGCTGATACAGATTTCAGCAGATGGCATGCATCTCAACAGCTATCACAGCTGAAGTGTTGCTATAAGTAGATGCCATACCTCTCAGCTCATATCTCAGCAGTCAGATAAGCTCAGCAGAACTGGAAGAAGGCACAAAATCCTGAGATGTCTGCTTCAGAAGGGAAAAAAGGAATGGAAACTTTCAACTAAAGACCTAGCGTCTCAGTAAACTGACCTAGGAAAATGGGTTGGGTGGCTTTCAGCACTAAGCATGGTTCTGAAAGATTTGGAGAAGGTGCACAATCCTGAGACTGCCTCCTTCCCAAGGAGGGAGAGATGTGAAGAATACATATCCATTGAAAATATTTGAGAGACACCCGGAATCTGTAGCTGAGGACATGTTTTCCTGTTGAAGCAACTTCATAAGGACTGGAAGATGTGGCTGGTTCTTCAAATGTACAGATGCCAATGCAAATCTATCAGGAATGTGAAGAAGAATCAAGGAAATAAGAAGCTACCCAAGGAACAAAATAAATCTCCTGTAATCAATTCTAAAGGTATGGAGATCTGTGTATTGCCTGACAAAGAATTCAAAATAATTGTTTTAAAGAAGTTTCATCCAACAATGATAGACTGGTTTAAGAAAATGTGGCACATATACACCATGAAATACTATGCAGCCATAAAAAATGATGAGTTCATGTCCTTTGTAGGGACATGGATGAAGCTGGAAATCATCATTCTCAGCAAACTATCGCAAGGACAAAAAACAAACACTGCATGTTCTCACTCATAGGTGGGAATTGAACAATGAGAACACTTGGACACAGGAAGGGGAACATCACACACTGGGGCCTGTCATAGGGTGGGAGTGTGTCCAGAATTGGCGGGTTCTTGGTCTCACTGACTTCAAGAATGAAGCCGTGGATCCTCACGGTGAGTGTTACAGTTCTTAAAGGTGGTGGGTCCGGAGTTTGTTCCTTCTGATGTTCGGATGTGTTCGGAGTTTCTTCCTTCTGGTGGGTTCGTGGTCTCACTGGCTCAGGAGTGAAGCTGTGGACCTTTGTGGTGAGTGTTACAGCTCTTAAGGCAGCACATCTGGAGTTGTTTGTTCCTCCTGGTGAGCTCGTGGTCTTGCTGTCTATAGGAGTGAAGCTGCAGATCTTCGCAGTGAGTATAACAGCTCATAAAGGCAGTGTGGACCCAGAGTGAGCAGTAGCAACATTTATTGCAAAGAGCAAAAAACAAAGCTTCCACAGTGTGGAAAGGGACCCAAGTGGGTTGCCACTGCTGGCTCAGGTTGCCACTGCTGGCTCGGGCAGCCTGCTTTTATTTTCTTATCTGGCCCCACCCACATCCTGCTGATTGGTAGAGCCAAGTGGTCTGTTTTGACAGGGCGCTGATTGGTGCGTTTACAATCCCTGAGCTAGACACAAAGGTTCTCCATGTCCCCACCAGATTAGCTTGATACAGAGTGTCGACACAAACGTTCTCCAAGGCTCCACCAGAGTAGCTAGATACAGAGTGTCGATTGGTGCATTCACAAACCCTGAGCTAGACACAAGGTGCTGATTGGTGTGTTTACAAACCTTGAGCTAGATACAGAGTGCCGATTGGTGTATTTACAATCCCTGAGCTAGACATAAAGGTCCTCCAAGTCCCCACCAGAGTAGCTAGATACAGAGTGTGGACTAGTGCATTCACAAACTCTGAGCTAGACACAGGGTGCTGATTGGTGTATTTACAAATCTTGAGCTAGATATGGAGTGCTGATTGGTGTATTTACAATCCCTGAGCTAGACATAACGGTTCTCCACATCCCCACCAGACTCAGGAGCCCAGCTGGCTTCACACAGTGGATCCCACACCGGGGCTGCAGGTGGAGCTGCCTGCCAGTTGCACGCTGTGCACCCGCACTCCTCAGCCCTTAGGTGGTCGATGGGACTGGGCGCCATGGAGCAAGGGGCGGTGCTCATCAGGGAGGCTCGGGCTGCACAGGAGCCCAGGGAGGCAGGGGAGGCTCAGGCATGGCAGGCTGCAGGTCCCGAGCCCTGCCCCGCGGGAAGGCAGCTAAGGCCCGGTGAGAAATTGAGCACAGCAGCTGCTGGCCCAGGTGCTAAGCCCCTCACTGCCCGGGCCAGTGGGGCCGGCAGGCCACTCCGAGTGTGGGGTCTGCCAAGCGCATGCCCACCTGGAACTCACGCTGGCCCACAAGCACCACGTGCAGCCCCGGTTGCCGCCCGTGCCTCTCCCTCCACACCTCCCAGCAAGCTGAGGGAGCTGGCCTTAGCCAGCCCAGAAAGGTGCTCCCACATTGCAGCAGCAGGCTGAAGGGCTCCTCAAGTGCCACCAAAGTGGGAGCCCAGGCTGAGGAGGCACCCAGAGCAAGCGAGGGCTGTGAGGACTGCCAGCATGCTGTCACCTCTCAGGGGGCAGGGGGAGCGATAGCATTAGGAGATATACCTAATGTAAATGATGAGTTAATGGGTGCAGCACACCAACATGGCACATGTATACATAAACCTGCACGTTGTGTGCATTTACCCTAGAACTTAAAGTATAGTAAAAAAAATTAAAACAAAATACATTATTCCTAATAAGATTAAATAAATCCTGTTCACTAATGACTACGGTCGTCTTAAAAGATTGATAATTTGAAGAAAGCAGTTAATATTCCTTTATACAAATACATTGTTCAAAGGGTTTATACAGATTTACACCCACAGGCAATATATAGAATGCCTTGATTCCCTATATTTAACCAACACTTTGTGTTATCAGACTTTGCATTCATATAAGTTATTATCAAATCGCTCTCAGGTATCAATTGGTGATATGGTTTGGATTTGTGTTTCCACCCAAATCTTATGTCGAATTGTAATCCCTAGTGTCAGCGGAGGGGTCTGGTGGGAGGTGATTGGCTCATGGAGGTGGACTTCCCCCTTGCTGTTGTTGTAATAGTGAGTGTGTTCCCATGAGCTCTAGTTGTTTATAAGTGTGTAGTACCTCCCATTCTCTCTCTTCCTCCTTCTCCTGTCATGGTAAGATGTGCTTGCTTCCTTTCCTGAGGCCTCCACAGCCACGGTTCCTGTACAGCCTGCAGAACTGTGAGTCAATTAGACCTCTTTTCTGTATAAATTAACCAGTCTCATGTAGTTCTTTATAGCAATGTGATAACAGAAAACTGACAATGATGTTACATATAAGAAAAAATACATTTTTGCTATAACTATGACAGTATAACAAATATTCTCACTGGATTGATAGTACTGTATGGGGCAATTCATATAAAATTGTTAAAATATTTTGTGGCATGGAGTAAGTGCTAAATAAATAGCCAAATTTGGGACTATCTTGGTCTAAGCTCTGTATAAGACCTTATATAAGCTTGTATAAAATCACTGTGAGATATGAGATTAGGAGGGACTTGACAGCAGGAGTTTCACATGGCACAAGCACTTTCTTAGAACAACTGCACTGGGGCAGTATTTTCACTGGTCACAGTTAGGAATGCTGGGTTGATACCTGTATCACAAACAGCATTCTATAAATACATGAACATAATATACTCATATATAAAATTAAACACATCCAAAAGCATTTTTTATCTTAGCAAATGACACTGCCAACAATTAAACTGAGAAGCTAGAAATGTAGAAATTATCCTAGAAATCCCTTTCTCTCACTTCCATTCTCAATCTGTCAATTAATTCTGTGGATTTCGTCTCCCACATGTCACTGAAATGGGCCTTTTCTCCATATCTCTACCACCATTGTAACCATCAAATCTCAAGACACCATTACCTTGATCAAAACTATAGTAATAACTTTCTGGAATAGCATCTCCACATCTGCTTTTCCATACCAAATTCTTCTTACAGAAGCTAGACTTTTCTTTCCAGAAATACCTGTAAAATTGTCACTCTTTTGCCTTAAAATCTTTGATAGAACTCAGTTGTTTTTGGAATACCGAATAAAATTCTTAACATTGCTATAAGGCCCTGCATGGTATGAAACCAATCTACCTCTCCAGCGTCATATTATATCAAGAAATTTATTTCCCTCTCTTATTAACCATAACTTTTATTTTGATTTCTCAAGTATATCATTCTTTCATCCAATGTAAGGCCTTTGCACATGCTGTTTCCTCTGCCTGGAATTTTCTTCTACCCATTCTGGTTCTAAATAATTCCTACTTGTCCTTCATATTTCAGCTCCATTATCATTTCTATGACTTGGCAAGTTACCATTATTATATACTTTTCTGGCATGATCACATTTTACTTGATAAAATACATTATTTAGACTGTTTTTCATTATAATCTATTATTTGTCGATATCTCACACTAATTATAAACTTCCACAGAACATGTCTGTTTTGTTCACTTTTGTTTTTCTACAGTGCCTGACAATAGAGTTTAATAACTATTTGTTCAATGAATGAACCTATAATAATACACAAGTATTTAATATTATATACTAAGGGTCTTCAAAAAGTTCATGAAAAATGTGTATTATAAAAAATTATAAGGAATCGCCACACTGTCTTCCACATGGTTTAACTAATTTACATTCCCACCAACAGCATAAAAGTGTTCCTATTTCTCCACAGCCTCACCAGCATCTGTTGTTTCTTTACTTTTTATTAATCTCCATTCTAACTGGTGTGAGATGGTATCTCATTGTGGTTTTGATTTCCATTTTTTTAATAACCAGCAATGTTGAGATTTTTTCATATGTTTGTTGGCCACATCGAAGTTTTCTTTTCAGAAGTATCTTTTTCTGTAAATTTGTTTCAGTTCCTTGTAGATTATGGATATTAGACCTTTGTCAGATGGACAGATTGAAAAAATTTTCTCCCATTCTGTAGGTTGTCTGTTCACTCTAATGATAGTTTCTTTTGCTGTGCAGGAGCTCTTTAGTTTAATTAGATCACATGTGTCAATTTTTGGTTTTGTTGCTATTGCTTTTTATACTTTTGTCATAAAATCTTTGCCCATGACTATGCCTTATATTGCCTACATTTTCTTCTAGAGTTTTTATAGTTTTGGGTTTCACATTTATGTCTTTAGTACATCTTTTAGTTCAACCATTTGGAAAACAGTGTGGAGATTCCTCAAAGACCTAGAACCAGAAACATCATTTGACCCAGCAATCCCATTACTGGGTATATACCCAAAGGAATATATATCATTCTATTGTAAAGATACATGCACAAGTATGTTCATTACAGCACTGTTCACAATAGCGAAGACATGGAATCAACCCAAATGCCCATCAATGATAGACTGGATAAAGAAAACATCATACATCTACATCGTGGAATACTATGCAGTCATAAAAAGAAACAAGACCATGTCCTTTGCAAGAACATGGGTGAAGCTGGAAACCATTATCCTCAACAAAGGAACACTGGAACAGAAAACCAAATACAGCGTGTTCTCACTTATAAGTGGGAGCTGAACAATGAGATCACATGGACACAGTCAGAAGAACAATATACAGTGGGGCCTGTTGGGAGGTATTGGGGTAGGGAGAGCATCAGGAAAAATAGTTAATCCATGAGGGACTTAATACCTACATGATGGGTTGATAAGTTCAGCAAACTATCTTGGCATATGTTTACCTGTAACAAACCTACATATCCTGCACATGTATCCCAGAACTTTAAATTAAATTAAATTAAATGTAAAAAATTCTGCATTTATTTCAAACTATTTTTGCTCCAAAATAAATTCATACTAACTTATTATATCAAGTCTGAACAGAGTCTAGCTTGAAGCACTAACAAAGATATGACATTAGCTGGACAAGGTCCTCTATCAGAGCAACATAAATTCTGCTAAAATGGAAGCAAAGACAAATATCAAATTTATGGTGAAGCTTATGGGGAAGAATGCTAAAGTCAATGAAGCTTTAATAAAAGTTTATGGAGATAATACTCCCAAAGAAATTATCAGTTTACAAATGGATAATTCATCTTCTAGAAGGAATGAGATGATGGTAAAGGTGAAATCTGTTGCAGCAGATCATGCATATAAATTTGTGAGAAAAAAAAATCTTATTCAGGCCCTAAATTAAGAGGACCAATGCTTAAGAGAAGAAACAATAGCTAACACCATAGATAGTTCAAGTGCTTCAGCATATACAATTCTGACTGAAAAATTAAAGTTGAACACACTTTCCAGTCAATGAATGCCAAAACCATTGCACACAATATTAGCTGCAGACAAGAATGGAGCTTTCAATGGAAATTTTAAACAAGTGGGATCAAGGTCCTGATGCATTTCTTTGAAAAACTGTTACTGGAGATGAAATATGACTTTACCAATACACTCCTGAACACAAAGCACAATCAAAGCAATGGTTACTGAAAGGTGGGAGTGTCCCATCCATAGCAAAAGTAGGCTATTGAAGAGCAAAGATTATGGCAGCAGTTTTTTTGGATGCTCAAGGCATTTTGCTTCTTTTCTTTCTGGAGGGCCAAAGGGCTATAACATCTGCATATTACAAGTGTTTTTGAGAAAGTTAGCCAAAATTTTAGCAGAAAAATGCCCAGGAAAGCTTCACCAGAGAGTCCTTCTTGACCACAAGTATGTTCCTGCTCATTCCTCTTACCAAACGAGGACAACTTTGTAAGAGCTTCACAAGGACAACTTTATGAGAGTTTCAATGGGAAATCATTAGGCATCCAAATTATTCTTGATTTAGCATTTTCTGACTTCGTTTTGTTATCTCATCTTTAAAAATCTTCAAATAACACCTGTTCCCTTCAGTTACTAATGGAAAAAAAGACTACATTGACATGGTTAAACTCTGAGGACCGCCAGTTATTTAATGGCAGATATCATCACCTACACAACTGTCATGAACTTGATGGAGCTTATGTTGAAAAATAAAGTTTTATTTTTGTTTTTTATACTTTATTCAAATTTTCAACAAATGTCTTGAAGCCCCCTCGTATTTCAACTCTGAGTTCATATATTACATTATCTGAGATGCTTTTCCAAATTCCCTTAGCAAAAGATTCTAACGTTTCCACTAGCTTTCTACATTGCTCTCCACCTCATTACCCTATTTTTCTCTTTAGCATTTATTCTTATTAGAAAGTATCTATCTATTTATCTAGATATTTATTTTCTTTCCACCATGAGAATGCAAGATCTTTGATAGTAAAGACTTTGATTTTTCTAATTTACTACCATATCACCAACACCTAGAACAATGTTTTACTCTTATAGATTCTCAAAATTGTCAAATGAATGAGTCAATGCAACATATTTCACTAGATTTCTACTTATTTTCAGATGTCTGAACCAAAATAAAGCCTTCTTTAGAAATAAAAATTCTAAAACAATGTTTGTTTTCTTTGCAAACATTGAGATCCCTATTCCCTAAAACTTGGTAAATGGAAATAATGGCAAAAAGCTGTACATGAAAAAAACTAAGAAAAAATACTAGATAACTGTTGACAGTGACGTTGAAAACTCCAATTAGGCATGTGATTTTAGAATATCACTTGTCTCAGCCCAAGAATAACTACAGAAATGAAAAAGATGATAGATCATAGGAAGTAAGTTCATGTCAACAATTGTTACAAAAATAAATTAAGTAATCAAATGATGTCCCTAAATGTCTAGATCTCTAAGGTATATTCGCTAAAATGCAGTAGGGTAGTTTCTGGCACTTTTGGGAAGACTGTAAGTCTCCCTTCTGCCCATGTCTACTCCCTCAATTAATTCTCAACTTACCATTTCAAAATAATGAAATGATCTTGTATTTACACTTTTGGATTTATAAAGGATAAAAGCAGTTTTATAAAGTGTGAGAGGCTAATAAATGTTTTTAAATGCTGAAATATTTATAAAAAGCTAAAATGAGAGAACATAAGTTATTGCGGGATCTGGCCAGCAGCCCGCAATGCAAGGGGGCTCTCTCTTTGTTCCCGGGGGATCGGCAGGTTGAGAAATAATAGACACACACAAGATAGTGAAAGCTGGGTCCGGGGGGTCACTGCCTTCTGGTCCCATGCTGCCAACAATGCACTGGATATACCAGCATTTATTATTAAGTTTAGTGAGGGCGGGGGTAGGTTAGTGAGGGATTTAGGGTCATTTGATTATGAAGTGAGATGGTCACATAGGGATGAAGTAATTCCTTAACATAACATCTGTATGCAGAAGTACAGTACACAGAGATAAGAATTTACAATACAGTGTGTGCATCAGTAATTTCTAACAGAGCCTTAAAACAGAAACACAGTCTTTCCATAACCTATGATTAGCAAGATATTAATCAGCAGTAACAGTTGCAGCAAAAGCTGGTTACAAAAAATCCATAGAAACAGGACGTGAAGTTAGACAACCAGTCAGACCAGAAATTCTCAGAAGGGAGTATGCCTTAACCCTAGAAGAGCCATGGCAAGATGAGGGCGTTTATAGCCCTATCTTATCCATATGGACAGGTGCCCCCATGCATCCATTTATAGGCTCTCCACAAGGTTCGCATTCCATTCCCAGAGCTATGAACATCTGCTTTTCTGGAATAAGAATTTTGGTGATGTGAAACCTCCCTGACTGCATGTCCATTCATAGGCTCTCTGCAGGGGGAAGCACATCACGTGCTGTTGGCTCGTTCTGGCAGTCCAACCTGGCATTGTCTTTACACAATCCTGCATGCAACTTTATATTTACAATAATCAGGAGCATTTCATCTTTTATTCCATAGCAAAAGTTTCAGGGGGTCTCCCTACAATAAATATACCAAATAACTAAGTTAATATGAAGTATTTGAGCTATATTTTAGCTCTGAAAGTCGTGCCAGCCACAGTCGAAGACAAAATGAATTGGCTGACAGAAGGAAATGGGTCAGGTCACCAGGAGGTGGAAATTTTCTCTGGAACTGAATTTTAAAAAGATAACTATTGTGTACATTTTATATAAGTGTTTTTGAATAACATAGACTATGTTTTTAGTTGTATTCTTTATTAAAAGGTCTGTGATTTTGACAAGATGTGATGTGTTCCCTAGAAATTGTTGACAAAGCTTCTTGAGAGTAGTCAGGCATCATAATATTTTCTAAGCCCTATAATTTAATAGTAAAATTGCATTCTATTTCCTATTTTCTACTCTTTCTAGCTTTGATAAATATGTGCTGTGTATATTATATTATTGACCTATGGTTTTTCCATCATTTACATCAGCCACCTATGATATTAACAATAATGTCTTCTAAATCATGCCTGCAGAAGTCAACAATGCACAATGAAAGCACATACTGTAGTTTACTTATTTACCAAGTAAAATGTTTAATGACAAGATGGCCTTAGGTGCAGAATGTCTCACTACCACAGGCCTTCAGGACGGGAGCTGGAGGTTGAAGGTAGAAGACAGCTGCCTTATGTGCATCTCAGGTACATCGCTGTAATCTTATGAAGTGAAACAATTCAATGATAGATTTAAAAATTACCAGTCTCTAAATGGCAGAAATTCTTGTTGGGGGTAGGTGTAGCTTTTTTCCAAGTTATTAAAAACAAAGACGAAAACGGCCAGCAACACTATATGCATCTTGAATTACCATTGAAAAAAAAAAAAGCCACATGGTTTTGGAAGATTTTTTAAAAGTCATTTAAAAAAGAGTATTTGAGTGCATCAGTAAGCAGATATGTCATACATTTAGTTTAAAATTCCAATACAAATGATATTCTACAAGCAGAAGTTTGAAGTCAATTCCATAACTGGGAAATGCAGTTGTTGAAAGCCCCTGCTCCAAGGGATTTGAGGTTTTACTCTAGACAGGCTAAATCACCTGTGGACACTGACCTTGATGAACAAATAGAAATATGTAGTGACAAAAGATCTCACAATATATTTAGCCACAGCCATAAAGTGCTATATAAGTTAAACGAATTCTTTACATAACATGCTGCAAGCATTGTATCATGACAACACTCTAGCAAAGAATGACAATAAAAAGTCAAAATCAGACACTTTTGGCAAACTTTGAGTCACTTCGCGTGCTTAATCTTGGGACATTCGGGCTGAAATAATTGTTTGCAAGACATAATTATTAACATTGTACCAACTGAATTTTGACATGCAGATGTTTCTACTAATCTCTGTAGTGATGATTGATTAGTGTATAGATGATGTTTAACCTTCGGAAAGGAGAATTAAGAGTGGCTATAGTAACTCAAAATGGTAACAAGCCTTTATTGTAGGTTTCAGGAGAATTAATTTGAGTGAAGGATTTTGCTGAAGTTATTTCATGTGGTTATTAGAAATGCCTGCTGACTTGAGACTTACACTTTAAAACCACTGAATAAAATTGACTAGGCCAAATGAAGGGCTGCAAACTGTTATAATCTAAGGTAATTGATACAGCAGTACTTGAGACTGGACCTCAGTAAAACTGTGAGATTGCATTTGTCTCTCATAACTATCTCCCTTCTATTTTTCTAACTTCTGCCTTCCTTTCTCCTGATGAGTAGTTAACAGCAAAGATGGTAAGTATTGAAGTCATCAGCTGCATTCGTTTTCTATTGTTGCATAACAAATTATCACAAATTATCGGATTAAGACCCACTTATTAGCTCAGAGTTTTGTAATTCAGGAGCCCTGGCAGGCTTATCTGGATTCTCTGCTCAGGGTCTCACAAGACTGAAATCAAGATGCTGGTTGGGGGTGAGGTCTCATCTGGAGTCTGGGAAGAATATGTTTCCAATCTCATTCAGATTGTTGGCTGAATTTGTTCCTTGTGGTTGTAGGTCTGAGGTCCTTGTTTTCTTGCTGGCTATTAGTAAAGGACATCTGTCAGCTCTTTAAGACCACCTGCCTTCCTCTCATGGAACCTCAAACAAATAGTCTAATATTATGGTTAAAAGTGTGGGGATTGTGGTGTGTGATAGTGATGATGATGATAATAAGTTAAGAATTTCTTTGCTGATTCTGCTTCAAATTGGTAAACTGTGAGTATGAAGATCTATCGCATCTCAGTCTTTTGGCTCATATAAGTGCAATTTAATGGTCTGAGTGTGCTACTCTTTATTCATAGCAGATTCTAGTTTATCTAACAATTATTATTTGTAGACAGAAAAGTAAAATGAGCTAATATTGTGAGCAAAGGATAAGGTTATCATCACTTGGAAGAGGTTGAAATTGGGGCTTAGAGAAGTTATAGGTTGTCCAAGCTTAAACAGATAATAAGTCTCAAAGTGTATGAGCCCCTTTTTATCTGGTTAAAAGGAAACCTCGGCTGAGGTGCCATGGAGATAAGTCTTGCCACAGTTTTGTGTAGTTATTTTTTATTATGGAGAATCTGTTTACATCAGGGTTGCTATATACCCTTCATCATTATGGTCTTAGTGTGCTGTGACCTATGACCTTAAGTGTAAAGGCATTAACCTCTAGGTTTAACAAAGATGAGAAGGAAGTAAAACTCTTTTGGAATGATTCCACTGAGAAGTTCTGGACACTTTCAGGCACTTTGGCGGTTGATCATATTGGTTACTTTTTATGATAGGTTTCACTCTCACACAATCCATAAGAATATGTGATAAGCTGCTATAATAAACATTTGTGTATAAGCCTATAAATTATGACTAGGGTATGTGGTTATTATATTTGATTTCAAAACAGAACGAAATGTGGGTTGCAAGCAAGAGATTTTTTTATGTAATAAAGGGGAGTAAAAATTGGAAAAAAATGAAAAATTAGATTAAAGAAGATGCCATGAAAGAAATTGCCTAAGGTAAAACTAATAGAAATATCAATGAAGAGACACTGAGTAAAAAAAGGAAAAGTAGAGCAGGAAGAAAGAAAAAAATACAAAAACAATTTTGGCTGCTTTCTATGAAAATAGGTAAGTTATGCTGTTGGCCCTGGCAATTTGTGGCTGATTTGACTGGGATGAAGGGTAAGATTGGACAGGCATTTTTAAAGTGGGGAGTTTTAGGTATGTGAAATATAACGTTACAAGATGGATACATCAGAAAGTGGTTGTTTTCATTATGAAAGAATGATTTGCTATGCATAAACATTCACTGCAGGGCTCTTTTAATTATGATTTTCCCTAAATACATTTACATATCTGCTTACGTATTATTAACTACACAGAGCAACAGAGTTAAGAAGTAAAGAAGCAAAAAACCAAAGACTTAGGGGCATCTTCCTCTTAAAATTCATCCACTGTGGATAAATACGATTTTCTTAAGAGCAGGGAGCATGCCATGTTTGTTATATCTAACATATAGTATGTGCTCAGTAAATATTGAATAAATCAGTGGAAATTTGATGAACAATGGCTACACTTAATAAATGCATTTACAATTGTACTCTATCCACTTCTAGAAAGGCATTTGAATTGGCCTATAAGAAAATAAACATGTATAAAAGGATGACTGGTGGTGACATAGTGCAATAGGCAGAATAATGGTCCCTCAAATGTACATGTTATAATCCACAGCACCTGTGAATATGTAATATCACATAGCAAATGGAATTCAAGGTATAGGTAAAATTAAGGTTATTAATCATTTGACCATATTAATAATTTGACCTATTATCCTGGACTATTCAAGTGAATCTAGTGTAATCACAAGGACTCTTAAAAATGGAAGAGGAAGGTAAATTAGTCAATGTCAGAGTAAGGTAGTGTGAGAAAGACTTGACTGGTGATGATTGGCTTTGAAGAGATAAGAAAGGGACAAAAACCAAAGAATGTGAACAGCCTCTAGAAATTGGAAAAATAAAGAAACTGAAATTTCTTCTAGAACCCCCAGAAAAAAAAATCAGCCCTGCTGATATTTTGATATTAGCCCAGTGTGATGGTTGTTGGGAGAAAAGCTGAGTGTTGGGAGAGAAGCTGAGGCAGGCTTTGCATGTCTGCTAGACTTGCTGGCTCTTTGCTTCTAGCACTCGGGTTATCTCAAGCAGCCATATGTTTCTTTTTCACTTGATACACTGTTTCCTTTCAACCCCCACATCCTCACCACCTGTTTGTTTGTTTGAGCACCAATAAATAGCGTGGGCTTCCAGAGCTCCAGGCCTTCACAGCCTCCACGCTCACGATGGCCCCCCTGGTCCCACTTTCTCTCTCAAACTGTCTTTTTCTCATTCCTTTGACTCCACCGGACTTTGTCGCCCCCACGACCTGGTGTTGGGTCTGATCATCCCAACAATGGTTAATATCACAAGTCAACTTGACTGGCTTGAGGATGCCCAGATGGCTGGTGAAGCACTGTTCCTGGGTGTGTCTGTGAGGGTGTTGCCAGAGGAGATTGACATATGAGTCAGTGGACTGGAGGATCAAGATCCATCCCCAGTGTGGGTGGACACCATTCAATCAGCTGCCAGAGCGGCAAGAACAAAGCAGGTGGAAGAAGGCATGATAATTTTGCTTGCTGAGTCTTGTGGCTTTCTCTCTCTCTTCCCATGCTGGATACTTGATTCCTCTCCTCTTGCCCTTGGACATCAGACTCCAGGTTCTTAGGCCTTTGGACTTTGGGACTTACATCAGCAGCTTCCCAGGGGGTCTTGGGCCTTCAGCTTAAGAGTGAGGGCTGCACTGTCAGCTTGCTGATTTTGAGGCTTTTGGACTTAGACTAATTCCATGCTACTGGCTTTTTTCTTTCCCCAGCAGGCAGACAGCCTATTGTGAGATTTCCCCTTGTAATCGTGTGAGCCAATTCTCCCTAATTAAATCCCTTTTATATGTACCTATATCCTATTGGTTTTGTCCTTCTGGACAACCCTGGCTAACACACCTGTGAGACCCAATTAGGGTATCTGATCCCCAGGACTGTAAGAAAATAAATGTGTGTTGTTTTAAGCCATTAAGTTTATGGTAATTTGTTACAACATCAGTAGAAATCTAATACACATAGAAACAAAATGTCCATTTCCAAATATTGATTTTCACATTTTAGTAATGTCTATGCACATGAACCAAAGAATAATGAACTTTAAGTCTTATTTTATTTTTTTCTGAAAACTAGAGCAGCACTAATACTACCACTATAAAAGGTATATTTGCTGCTGGTACTGAGATACTTTCATACCTTGTTTTGATAGCCATGGCCTTCCTGAGGAGCCCCAGAAGTTCATTCATTTGCTCACTCATTCAACAGTGAATGACACTATTCTAAGTTTTCAAGATACGGCAATGAGCCAGATATAGTGGTGCACACCTGTAGTCCCAGCTACTAAAAAGGCTGACATGGGAGAACTGCTCGAGCCCAGCAATTTGAACTGCAGTGAGGTATGATCGTGCCACTGCATTCCAGCCTGGGTGACAGAGCAAGACTCCATCACTAAAATAAATTTTAAAAAGGCAATAAACAAAACAGCATTTTCTCTCATGGAGACTACATCCTAGGGGAAAAATGATAGCTAATAAATGTAAGACAATATAATGTACTATCACAGATGTTGTAAAGTAAATATAAAGAAAAGTAAGAAGAAACAGTAATGGAATAGGGCATACGTTTTAGATCAGATGGTGAGGGAAATGTTCTCTGAGAAGATGAACTTAATAAAGTCATATGAATGAAGTGAAGAAAGTGACTAATATGGATAATTAGATTTTATTCTTTTGTAATGCACAATGGCTTCTTGGGAGAAAGTAATACGATGTCTCAGGTCCAGGTGAAAGAAGTAGCTTTTTATAGAGGAATGTTTATGATTGTTTCTTCTGTAAGTTTAAGACTCCTCACATACCAACTTTATTTTTAGTCTTTTCCTAGACAACCTTCTTCCACTATCATAAAACCTCACTACCCCATAAGAATAATACAGTATTTTTTTCCAGAGGAAAAGATGTAGTTGTTTATGAGTGTGTCGCTTTTGCCCTTTTGAGAAAGTGTTTGTTATAAAGTGCCCTAGTTTTTAATATAATATGCCATTAATATGCACTAGCCACTTAAAATTCTCCATCTGAATTGAGATGCTCCCAAACCTCTGAGCAACAAACTTTGGTGTCTCCTGGAATCTCCCACGTTCAGCTAAAGAAAAGACTGCATAAATCCTAAGAATTTTCTCTAGAACTAGGTAACTATACTGCAATAACAAAAGAGAGTTTAAACATTTTTCAAAGACGAAAGGAAATGCAGGACTTCTGAATAGGAATAAACCACAATAAAATCACTCTGCAAACTAAAAAAAAAAAAAAAATTGGGGGAGAAGAATGCAGTCCAAAGTGTGTTTTAAATTTAGTAAGTTACCTCTCATAATGTAATAAGCACTCACAGTTTCAACATCCAAAACTAAACTTAGGCCTTGATAATAACTTAACTTACATTTAATTATACCCTTCTCCACTTCAATCTATTTCCCTGGGTCACTTACTATGAATCTCATTTTCATTGTTCCCTTGCTTTCTTTTTTATTGAGGTTTGCTGCATTTAAATGTTTTCTGAATGTTGGTATAGAAATAAATATATAATTCTCTTTAATAGGCATAAAATTTGTATCACTTAATATTTGCCATTTTAACCACTTCAAAGTATACAATTCACTTATTTTTAGTATATTCACAGTGTACAAACATGACTGTATAATCCTAGAATATTTTAATCAAAATATAAATGAGACTGGGAACTGTGGCTCACACCTGTAATCCCAGCACTTTGGGAGGCCAAGGCGGGTGGATCACTTGAAGTCAGGAGTTCAAGACCAGCCTGGCCAACATGGTGAAACCCCGTCTCTACTAAAAATACAAAAATTAGCCAGGCATGGTGGTGCACGATTGTAATTCCAGCTACTCAGGAGGCTAAGGCAGGAGAATCGCATGAACCTGGGAGGTGGAGGTTGGAAAAAAAAAAAAAAAACAAACATAAGTGAACCATGTACCCAACCCGATAAGAAATCACTGCTCATTGGTCCCTCTCCCTCTAGTGCCTGAAAGTTATTAGTCATCTTTTTGTCTCTATAGATATGGATATTTTTAAAAATGGTATAGTATAATATGTAACCCTTTTGTCTGGCTTCTTTCATTTAGTATAATGGTTTCATGTTTTTAAAATGTAGCATGAATCAGTATTTCATTAATTTTTTTGGAAGAATAGTATTCTATCTTATGGATACCACATTTATTTAGTTACTCATCAATTTTGATGGACATCTGAGATATTCCCACCAACTGGCTTTTGTTTATAATGCTACCTTTATAAACACTCATGCATAAGTTTACATGAGGACATTTGTTTTCATTTATTTTGGGTGTATAGGAGTAGAATTGCTGGTTCATATGATAAGGCTGTGTTTAACTTTTTGAGGAATTGTCATACAGTTTCCCAAAGTGGCTATATCATTTTTTATTTATATTGGAAATATATGATGTTCTAATTTTTCCATGTTTACCAATAATTGCTATTTTCCATGTTTTTTATGATGTCCATCAAAGTAGTGTTAGGTGGTATCTCACTATGGTTCTGATTTGCATTTCTATTATGAATGATAATTTTAAGCTTTTTTTTATATACTTATGCACTATTTTTATATCTTACTTGAGAGGAATGCCTATACAGATATTTTACCTATTATTAACTGGGTTATTATTTTTTATTTAGTGTGCACTGCTAATCATAAGCCTTGGTGGATCCCATATGCTGTTGAGCCTGTGGATGCACAGAGTGTTAAGAGTCTATGGCTGGAAGCCTGTGCCTAAACTTTATAGGATGCAGGATAAAGCCTGCATGTCCAGGAAGTACCTGCAGGGAAGAGGTACTCACAGAGAACCTCTACTAGGGCAATGTGGAGGGAAAGTGTGGGATTGGAGACCTCACACAGAGTGCATACTGGAGCACTACCTAGTGGAGCTGTGAGAAGAGGGACACGATCCTCCAGATCAAAGAATGGTAGATCCACTGACAGCTTGCACTCTGTGCCTGGAAAAACTGCAGCCTCTCAAAGACACCCCATGAGACCACTTGTGGCGGCTAAACCCTGCAAAGGCACAGGGTTGAAGCTACCCAAGACCTCAAGTGTCTACCCTTTGCAGCAGCGTGCTGTGGCTGTGGGACATCAAGTCAAAGGAGATTATTTTGGAGCTTTAAGATCTACTGAGTTCTCTGCTGGGATTCAGACCTGTATGGGGACTGAGCCTCCTTTTTTTGTTCACTTTCTCCATTTTGAAATGGGCGTATTTACCCAATGCCTATATTCCCATTGTATTTTGGAAGTAAATAACTTTTTTTTTTTGGTTTTACAAGTTTATAGGTAAAAGGGACTTGCCTTATCTCAGATGAGTTTTGCATTTTGGGCCTGTGAGTTAATGCTGGAATGGGTTAAGACTTTGGAGGACGGTTGGGAAGGCATACTTGTATTTTGCAATGTGAGAAGGACATGGTATTTAAGAGGGATCGGGGTAAAATAATATGGTTTGAATTTGTGTCCCCACAAAATCTCATGTTGAATTGTAATCCCCCAATGTTGAAGGTGCGGCCTGATGGGAGGTGATTGGATTATGGGGGTGGAGTTCTCATGAGTGGTATAGGACCTTCCCTTTTGGTACTGACCTTATGATAATGAGTGAGTTATTGTGTGAGCTGGTTATTTAAAAGTGTGTAGCACATCTCGCCTTTCACTCTTGCACCTCCTGCTGCCATGTAAGACATGTCTGCTCTCCCTCGACTTTCAGCCATGACTGTAAGTTTTCTCAGGCCTCCCCAGAATTTGAGCAGATACCAGCATTACGCTTCCTGTGAAGCCTGCAGAACCATGAGCCAAAAAGAAATCTTTTTAAAATAAATTACTCAGTCTCAGGTATTTATTTATAACAATGCAAGAGCAGCCTAATACAACAGACAAGTGACACTATAAAGCAATAGCACAAACAAGTTTGCATAAAAACCACCTAACAACATGATGACAGAATCACATCCACAAATATCAATATTAAGCTTGAATATAAATCAGCTAAATGCCCCAATTAAAAAACAGAGTGGCAAGGTGGATAAAGAACTAAGACCCAATGCTGTGCTGTCTCCAGTGGATCCATCTCACATGCAATCACACCCACAGGCTCAAAGCAAAGGATGGAGGAAAGTCTACCAAGCAAATGGAAAACAAACAACAAAAAAAGCAGGGGTCTCAATCTTAATTTCAAATAAAACAGCCTTTAAATCAATGAAGATCAAAACAAATGAAGAAGGAATTCAGTAATGATAAAGGGATAAATTCAACAAGAAGACCTAACTATCCCAAATAAATGTGCACCAAACACAGAAGTACCCAGATTCATAAAAGAAGTTCTTAGAGACCAATGAAGAGGCTTAGATTTTTGCACAATAATAGTGGGAAGCTTCAACACCCAACTGATAGTATTAGACAGATCATGAAGGACAAAAATTAACGAAGATATCCAGGACTTGAACTAAGACAAAAATTAACAAAGGTATCCAGGACTTGAACTAAACACTTGACCAGATGGAAATAATAGATATCTACAGAGCTCTCCACCTCCAAACAACAGAATATACATTTTTCCCATCAGTACATGGCACGTAATCTAAAGTCAAACACACAGTTGAGCAAAAACAATATTCAGCAAATTAAAAAAAATAAAATCATACCAACACCACACTCAGACTACAGCACAATAAAAAAAATTCAAAATGAAGAAAACTTCTGAAAACCAAACAGTTACATAACAATTTAACAACCTGCTCCCGAATGACTTTTGGGTAAATAATTTAATTAAGGAAGAAATCAAGAGGTTATTAGAAAGTTAAAAGAACAAAAATATGACATTCCAGAATTTCTGGAACTCAGCTAAGGCAAGGCAGTATTAAGAGGTTATTTATTTATTTATTTATTTTGAGATGGAGTCTTGCTCTGTCACCCAGGCTGGAGTGCAGTAGTGCGATCTCAGCTCACTGCAACCTCTGCCTCCCTGGTTCAAGCGATTCTACTGCCTCAGCCTCCCAAGAAGCTGGGACTACACATGTGCACCACCACGCCCAGCTAATTTTTGTATTTTTAGTAGAGACGGGGTTTCACCATATTGGCCAAGCTGCTCTCACACTCCTGACCTTGTGTTCCACCCACCTTGGTATCCCAAAATGCTGAGATTACAAGAAGAGGGAAATTTATAGCACTAAATTCCCACATCAAAAAGCTAGTAGAATCTCAAATTAACAACTTAACATCATAACTAGAACAACAGAAGCAAGAGCAAACCAACCTTAAAAGTAGCAGCAGACAAGAAAAGAAACAAAATTAGAGCTGAACTGAAGGAAACTGAAAAACAAACATAAAAACATACAAGTGCAGTGGCTCACACCTGTAATCCCACCCAGCACCTTGAAAGGCTGGGACAGGTGGATCACCTGAGGTCAGGAGTTTGAGACCAGGCTGGTCAACATGGTGAAACCCCATCTCTACTAAAAATAGAAAAATAAAATCAGCCAGGCGTGGGGTGTACACCTGTAATCCCAGCTAATGGGGAGGCTGACGTAGGAAAATTGCTTGACCCCGGAAGGGGGAGGTTGCAGTGAGCCGAGATCACATCACTGAACTCCAGCCTGGGTGACAGAGTGAGACTCCATCCCAAAAACAAAACAAAACAAAACAAAACATACAAAATATCATCAAATTCATAAGTCACTCTCTGAAAAAAAAATAATAAGATAGACCACTAACTAGACGAATACAGAAAAAGGAGAGAAGATCCAAATAAACGTATTTAGAAATGACAAAGGGGATGTTACCACTGAGCCTAAAGAAACACAAATAACTATCAGACACTACTATGGACACCTCTATGCACACGAACTATAATATCTGAAAAAATGGATACATTCCTAGAAACATACACCCTCCCAAGACTGAACAAGAAAGAAGCTGAATCTCTGAACAGGCCAATAATGGGCTTCAAAATTGAATCAGTAATAGTGTACCAACAACAACAACCAAAAAAAAAAAAAAAAAGCACAAGACCAAATGAATTCACAGCCAAATTCTACCAGATGTACAAAGAAGGGCTGGTATGATTTCTACTGAAAGTATTCCAAAAAATTGAGAAGGAAGGCCTGCTTTTCAAGTCATTCCGTGGAGCTAGTGTCCTCCTGATACCAAAACTTAGCACACACACACACATACACACACACACTTAAGGGCAATAGCTTTTATAAACACGGATGCAAAAATTCTCAATGAAATACAAGCAAATGAATTCAGCAGCATATCAAAAGGCTAATCTACCACAATTAAGCAGGATTTATACCTGGGATACAAATTTGGTCCACCATATGACTGGAAATTATCATTAAATTTGATTCATCATGTAAAAATAAAGACCGGGACCACATGATTATCTCAATAGAAACAGAGAGGGCTTTTGATAAAATTCAACATCTCTTCATATTGAAAATCCTTAATAAAGTGAATATTGAAGTAACATACTTCAGAATAATAAGAGCCATCTATGAGAAACCAACAGCCAACCTCATACTGAATGGTCAAAATCTGAAAGCATTCCCCTTGAAAACCAGTACAAAGTAAGGAAGTCCTCAACTAATTAACATATCATTTGAGGTTCTGGGAAGAGAAATCAGGCAGGAGAAAGAAATAAAAGGCTTACAAACAGGAAGAGGGTAAGGTCAACTATTCCTATTTGCAGATGACATGATTCTATGTCTAGAAAATACTATAATCTCTTACCCAAAACTCCTTGAGCTGATAAACAACTTCAGCAAAATTTAATAATACAAAACAAACATGCAACAATTAGTAGCATTCCTCTACACCACAACATCCAAATTGAGAGCCAAATCAAGAAAGTGATCCACTTACAACTGTCACAAAAATAATAACATACCTGGGAATAGAGCTAACCAGGGGGTGAAAGAATTCTACAACAAAATTTATAAAATATTGCTCAAAGAAATCAGAGATGACACAAACAAATTTAAAAAACCTTCCATGCTAAAGGGTAGCAAAAATTAATATTGTTGAAATGGCCATACTGCTGAAAGCAACTACAAATTTAATGATTTCTGTATCAGATTACCAATGACATCCTTTACATAACTAGAAAAAAACTATTTGAAAATTCATGTGGAAGCAAAAAGGACCCCAAATCGCCAAGACAATTCTAAGCAAAAAGAACAAAGCTGGAAGCATCATGTTACCCATATTCAAACAATACTACAGGACTACAGTAACCAAAAGAGCATGCTGCTGGTACAGAAACAGACATATAAACAAATGGGATACAATAGAGAGCCTAGAAATAATGCTGCACTCCTACAATTATCTGATCTTTTCCTAAACAGGTGAAAACAATGGAGAAAGCATTTTCTGTTCAATAAATGGTGCTGTGATAAGTTGCTAGCCATATAAAGAAGAAAGAATCTGAATTCCTTCCTTACACCATATAGAAAAAATCAAATCAAGATGAATGGATGTTTGGATGGAGATGATAATAAAAAAAAACACAATCAGGTACTATGCTTAGTACCTATGTGATAAAATATTCTGTACTACAAACCCCTATGACATAAATTTACTAATGTGAAAAACCTGCACATGTACCCCTGGACCTAAAGGTTGAAAAAAGAAAAATAATTAAAAAAAAAAATTAACATGCCCTACACTAATTCTTTAGGAACTATTTCTCCTTTAAAAATGAAACTTTGTACTTTTTGATCAATATATCTCAATTTTCCCCCACTCTCCAGCAACTAGAAACCACCCTTCTAGTCTCTGAATCTATGAGTATGACTTTTTTGTGTTCCACACATAAGTTCAATATTTGTTTCTCTCTGCCTGGCTCAATTCACTTAAGGTCTTTCAGGTTCATCATTTTCTTTTCATAAAAGACATAAATTTCATCAAATTAAAGTTTGAATAATATTCTATTGTGTGTATATATTATATACAGATGTACACATATATGTTAATATTTTTATTATCCACTCATTCATTGGTGGACACATATGTTGATTCCATATCTTGGTTATTGTGAATAATGCTAAAATAAACATAGAAGTGCTTATGTCTCTTTGACATACTGTTTTCATTTCCATTGGATATATACACAGACGTGGGATTGCTTGATCCTGTGTTAGTTCTATTTTTACTTTTTTTTTTAGGAACTATCATACTTTTTTACAATAGTGACTATACTAATCTACACTCCCACTGACTTAGTTCATTTTGTATTGCTATAACAGGATGCCTGAGACTCGGTAATATATTCTTTTTAAAAAGTTTTATTTATCTTACAGTTTTGCAGGCTAGGAAGTTCAAGGTCATTGCCTGGTAAGTTCTTTCGTGGTGTGTTATAACATGGCAGAGATGGTCAGAGATGAAGCAAACACATGCAAAGAGATGAAATCTGAGGGACATCTTGGGTTTATAAAAACCACCTCTAGCAGAATCTAATGTATTCCCACAGTAACTAATCCAGTGTCATTAGAGCAAGAATTCACTCCCTACTTTCAGAACGGCACCAAGCCGTTCATGAAGTATCTACCTCCATGACCCAAACACCTCCCACTAGGCCCCGCTTCTTATCATTGCTACACTGTGGATCAAATTTCAATATAAGTTTTTGGTGGAGAAAAACAAACCATATCCAACACACAGCACCCACACACAGTTTACAAAGCTTGTCTTTCCTCCAGATCCTCACTAATACTTATCTTTGGTCATTTTGATAATAACCATCCTAGTGGATGTAAGGTGGTGTTGACTTGAATTTTCCTAACAATTAGCAGTGTTGAGCATTGTTTTAATATACTTGTTGACCGCTCGTATGTCTTCAAATGAGAAATGTCTATTCAGGTCATTTACCCATTTTTTAAAATCAAATTATTTGTTATTTATGTTGTTTATTTGAAATTTTTCTTCTTTTTTGATGTAGATGTTTACAGTTATAGACTTCCATATTAGTACTGCTTTTGATAGATCTCATAGGTTTGGGTATATTTTGTATCCACTACCATTTGTTTCTAGAAAATGTTCAAATTTTTTATTAATTTCTTCATTGACCCATTGGTCATTGAAGTGCATATTGTTTAATTTCCATATATTTCTGTACTTATCAAAATTCCATTTGTTTATTTCTAGTTTAATTCTATTGTCATCAGAGAGAATACTTGATATTATTTTATTTTTTTTTGAATGTTTTAAAACTTATGTTGTGACCTAACATATGGTCTTTCCTTGGGAAGAATCCATGTGTTGAATAAAAGAATATGTATTCTAAAGTCTTTGAATGAAATGTTATATAAATTTCTATTCGTTTTTTTGATCCATAGTGCAGATTAAGCCTGTTGTTTCTTGGTATGTTTTCTATTATTATATTGGGGCCTATCTCCCTCTTTAGCAATAATAATTTTGCTTTATATATCCAGGTGCTCCAGAGTTAAGTGCATGTATATTTTAAATTGCTGTATCCTCTTGAGGAATTGACTCCTTTATCATTATACAGTGACCTTCTTTTTCTCTTCTTATACCTTTAGTCTTGAAATCTCCCTTTGCTGATATAAATATAGCTACTTCTGCTCTTTTTTGGTTTCCCTTGGCATGGAATCTCTTTTTCCATCCCTTTATTTTCAGTCTATGTGTGTCTTTATAGGTGAAGTGTGTTTCTTACAGGCAACAAATCACTGGGTGTGCTTTTTTAAAAATCCCTTTAGCCATACTGGGTCTTTGTGTTGGACAGTTTAGCTCATTTACATTTAATGTTATTATTTATAAGTAAAGACTTACCTCTGCATTTTGCTATATATTTTATGGTTGTTTTATGGTCTTCTCTTCCTTTTCTCTTTCCTGTCTTCTTGTTCATGAAGATGATTTTCTTTGGTGAAATGATTTTTATTTCCTTTTTATTTTTTATATACCTGTTGTACGTTTTTTGGTTTCATGTTTCCACACCACAGTTACAGTGTTATATCATTCTGTGATTTTCTGTGTACTTAACACTACCAGGGAGGTTTTTACCTTCATATGATTTCTTTTTGCTTATTAATGTCTTTTTCTTTCTGATTGAAGTATTCCCTTTAACATTTCTTGTAGAACATGACTGGTGTTTGAGAAATCTCTCAGCTTTTGTTTCTTTGATAAAATTTTTGTTTCTTACTCAGGTTTGAAAGATATTTTCACAGAATATACTATTATAACTTAAAAGTTTTTCCTCTATCATTTTAAATATGTCATGCCACTCTCTTTTGGCCTAAAATTTTCACTAGAAAAACTGCTCCCAGGTGTATTGGACTTCCGTTGCATGTTATTTGTTTCTTTCCTTTTGATGCTTAGGAAGCTTCTCTTTTTTTTTTTAATGTACTTTAAGTTTTAGGGTACATGTGCACAATGTGCAGGTTTGTTACATATGTATCCATGTGCCATGTTGGTGTGCTGCACCCATTAACTCATCATTTAGAATTAGGTATATCTCCTAATGCTATCCCTCCCCCCTCCCCCCACCCCACAACAGTCCCCGGAGTGTGGTGTTCCCCTTCCTGTGTCCATGAGTTCTCATTGTTCAATTCCCACCCATGAGTGAGAACATGTGGTGTTTGGTTTTTTGTCCTTGCAATAGTTTACTGAGAATGATGGTTTCCAGTTTCATCCATGTCCCTACAAAGGACATGAACTCATCATTTTTTATGGTTGCATAGTATTCCATGGTGTATATGTGCCACATTTTCTTAATCCAGTCTATCGTTGTTGGACATTTGGGTTAGTTCCAAGTGTTTGCTATTGTGAATAGTGCTGCAATAAACATACGTGTGCATGTGTCTTTATAGCAGCATGATTTATAGTCCTTTGGGTATATACCCAGTAATGGGATGGCTGGGTCAAATGGTATTTCTAGTTCTAGATCTCTGAGGAATCACCACACTCACTTCCACAATGGTTGAACTAGTTTACAGTCCCAGCAACAGTGTAAAAGTGTTCCTATTTCTCCACATCCTCTCCAGCACCTGTTGATTCCTGACGTTTTAATGATGGCCATTCTAACTGGTGTGAGATGGTATCTCATTGTGGTTTCGATTTGCATTTCTCTGATGGCCAGTGATGATGAGCATTTTTTCATGTGTTTTTTGGCTGCATAAATGTCTTCTTTTGAGAAGTGTCTGTTCATGTCCTTTGCCCACTTTTTGATGGGGTTGTTTGTTTTTTCTTGTAAATTTGTTTGAGTCCATTGTAGATTCTGGATATTAGCCCTTTCTCAGATGAGTAGGTTGCGAAAATTTTCTCTACTTTGTACGTTGACTGTTTACTCTGATGGTAGTTTCTTTTGCTGTGCAGAAGCTCCTTAGTTTAATTAGATGACATTCATCAATTTTGGCATTTGTTGCCACTGCTTTTGGTGATTTAGACATGAAGTTCTTGCCCATGCCTATATCCTGAATGGTAATGCCTAGGTTTTCTTCTAGGGTTTTATGGTTTTAGGTCTAACATGTAAGTCTTTAATCCCAAATTTAATCTTGAATTAATTTTTGTATAAGGGGTAGGGAAGGGATCTAGTTTCTGCTTTCTACATATGGCTAGTCAGTTTTCCCAGCGCCATTTATTAAATAGGGAATCCTTTCCCCATTACTTGTTTTTGTCAGGTTTGTCAAAGATCAGATAGTTGTAGATATGCAGCATTATTTCTGAGGGCTCTGTTCTGTTCCATTGATCTATATCTCTGTTTTGTTACCAGTACCATGCTGTTTTGGTTACTGTAGCCTTGTAGTATAGTTTGAAGTCAGGTAGTGTGATGCCTCCAGCTTTGTTCTTTTGGCTTAGGATTGACTTGGTGATGCGGGCTGTTTTTGGGTTCCATATGAACTTCAAAGTATTTTTTTCCAATTCTGTGAAGAAAGTCATTGGTAGCTTGATGGGGATGGCATTGAATCTATAAATTACCTTGGGCAGTATGGCCATTTTCACAATATTGATTCTTCCAACCCATGAGCATGGAATGTTCTTCCATTTGTTTGTATCCTCTATTATTTCATTGAGCAGTGGTTTGTAGTTCTCCTTGAAGAGGTCCTTCATGTCCCTTGTAAGTTGGATTCCTAGGTATTTTATTCTCTTTGAAGCAATTGTGAATGGGAGTTCACTCATGATTTGGCTCTCTGTTTGTCTGTTATTGGTGTATAAGAATGCTTGTGATTTTTGTACATTGATTTTGTATCCTGAGACTTTGCTGAAGTTGCTTTTCAACTTAAGGAGATTTTGGGCTGAGACAATGGGGATTTCTAGATATACAATCATGTCATCTGCAAACAAGGACAATTTGACTTCCTCTTTTCCTAATTGAATACCCTTTATTTCCTTCTCCTGCCTAATTGCCCTGGCCAGAACTTCCAACACTATGTTGAATAGGAGTGGTTAGAGAGGGCATCCCTGTCTTGTGCCAGTTTTCAAAGGGAATGCTTCCAGTTTTTGCCCATCCAGTATGATATTGACTGTGGGTTTGAAAAAGATAGCTCTTATTATTTTGAGATATGTCCCATCAATACCTAATTTATTGAGAATTTTTAGCATGAAGCATTGTTGAATTTTGTCAAAGGCCTTTTCTGCATCTATTGAGATAATCATGTGGTTTTTGTCTTTGGTTCTGTTTAAATGCTGGATTACATTTATTGATTTGCATATGTTGAACCAGCCTTGCATCCCTGGGATGAAGCCCACTTGATTATGGTGGATGAGCTTTTTGATGTGCTGCTGGATTCTGTTTGCCAGTATTTCACTGAGGATTTTTGCATCAATGTTCATCAAGGATATTGGTCTAAAATTCTCTTTTTTGGTTGTGTCTCTGCCCAGCTTTGGTATCAGGATGATGCTGTCCTCATAAAATGAGTTAGGGAGGATTCCCTCTTTTTCTATTGATTGAAATAGTTTCAGAAGGAATGGTACCAGTTCCTCCTTGTACCTCTGGTAGAATTTGGCTATGAATCCATCAGGTCCTGGACTCTTTTTGATTGGTAAGCTATTGATTACTGCCACAATTTCAGAGCCTGTTATTGGTCTGTTCAGAGATTCAAATTCTTCCTGGTTTAGTCTTGGGAGGGTGTATGTGTCGAGGAATTTATCTGTTTCTTCTAGATTTTCTAGTTTATTTGCATAGAGGTGTTTGTAGTATTCTCTGATGGTAGTTTGTATTTCTGTGGGATCAGTGGTGAGGTCCCCTTTATCATTTTTTATTGCATCTATTTGATTCTTCTCTCTTTTCTTCTGTATTAGTCTTGCTAGTGCTCTATCAATTTTGTTGATCTTTTCAAAAAACCAGCTCCTGGATTCATTAATTTTTTGAAGGGTTTTTTATGTCTCTATTTCCTTCAGTTCTGCTCTGATTTTAGTTATTTCTTGCCTTCTGCTAGCTTTTGAATGTGTTTGCTCTTGCTTTTCTAGTTCTTTTAATTGTGATGTTAGGGTGTCCACTTTGGATCTTTCCTGCTTTCTCTTGTGGGCATTTAATGCTATAAATTTCCCTCTACACACTGCTTTGAATGTGTCCCAGAGATTCTGGTATGTTGTGTCTTTGTTCTCGTTGGTTTCAAAGAACATCTTTATTTCTGCCTTCATTTCGTTATGTACCCAGTAGTCATTCAGGAGCAGGTTGTTCAGTTTCCATGTAATTGAGAGGTTTTGAGTGAGTTTCTTGATCCTGAGTTCTAGTTTGATTGCACTGTGGTCTGAGAGACAGTTTGTTATAATTTCTGTTCCTTTACATTTGCTGAGGAGAGCTTTACTTCCAAGTATGTGGTCAATTTTGGAATAGGTGTGGTGTGGTGCTGAACAAAATGTATATTCTGTTGATTTGGGTTGGAGAGTTCTGTAGATGTGTATTAGGTCCGCTTGGTGTAGAGCTGAGTTCAATTCCTGGGTATCCTTGTTAACTTTCTGTCTCCTTGATCTGTCTAATGTTGACAGTGGGGTGTTAAAGTCTCCCATTATTATTGTGTGGGAGTCTAAGTCTCTTTGTAGGTCACTCAGGACTTGCTTTATGAATCTGGGTGCTCCTGTATTGGGTGCATATATATCTAGGATAGTTAGCTCTTCTTGTTGAATTGATCCCTTTACCATGATGTAATGGCCTTCTTTGTCTCTTTTGATCTTTGTTGGTTTAAAGTCTGTTTTATCAGAGACTAGGATTGCAACCCCTGCCTTTTTTTGTTTTCCATTTGCTTGGTAGATCTTCCTCCATCCCTTTATTTTGAGCCTATGTGTGTCTCTGCATGTGAGATGGGTTTCCTGAACACAGCACACTGATAGATCTTGACTCTGTCCAATTTGCCAGTCTGTGTCTGTTAATTGGAGCATTTAGCCCATTTACATTTAAAGTTAATATTGTTATGTGTGAATTTGATCCTGTCATTTTGATGATAGCTGGTTATTTTGCTCGTTAGTTGATGCAGTTTCTTCCTAGCCTCGATGGTCTTTACAATTTGGCATGTTTTTGCAGTGGCTGGTACCGGTTTTTCCTTTCCATGTTTAGTGTTTCCTTCAGGAGCTCTTTTAGGGCAGGCCTGGTGGTGACAAAATCTCCCAGCATTTGCTTGTCTGTAAGGGATTTTATTTCTCCTTCACTTATGAAGCTTAGTTTGGCTGAATATGAAATTCTGGGTTGAAAATTCTTTTCTTTAAGAATGTTGAATATTGGCCCCCACTCTCTTCTGGCTTGTAGAGTTTCTGCCGAGAGATCTGCTGTTAGTCTGATGGGCTTCCCTTTGTGGGTAACCCGACCTTTCTCTCTGGCTTCTCTTCACATTTTTTCCTTCATTTCAACTTTCATGAATCTGACAATTATGTGTCTTGGAGTTGCTCTTCTCGAGGAGTATCTTTGTGGTGTTCTCTGTATTTCCTGAATCTGAATGTTGGCCTGCCTTGCTAGATTGGGGAAGTTCTCCTGAATAATATCCTGCAGATTGTTTTCCAACTTGGTTCCATTCTCCCCGTCACTTTCAGGTACACAAATCAGACATAGATTTGGTCTTTTCACATAGTCCCATATTTCTTGGAGGCTTTGTTCGTTTCTTTTTATTCTTTTTTCTCTAGACTTCCTTTCTCACTTCATTTCATTCATTTCATCTTCCATTGCTGATACCCTTTCTTCTAGTTGATCTCATCAGCTACTGAGGTTTCTGCATTTTTCACGTAGTTCTTGAGCCTTGGCTTTCAGCTCCATCAGCTCCTTTAAGCACTTCTCTGTATTGGTTATTCTAGTTATACATTTGTCTAATTCTTTTTCAAAGTTTTTAACTTGTTTGCCTTTGGCTTGAATTTCCTCCTGTTGGTTGGAGTAGTTTGATTATCTGAAGCGTTCTTCTCTCAACTTGTCAAAGTCATTCTCCATCCAGCTTTGTTCGTTGCTGGTGAGGAACTGCATTCCTTTGGAGGAGCAGAGGTACTCTGCTATTTAGAGTTTCCAGTTTTTCTGCTCTGTTTTTTCCCCATCTTTGTGGTTTTATCTACTTTTGGTCTTTGATGATGGTGATGTACAGATGGGTTTTTGGTGTGGATGTCCTTTCTGTTCGTTAGTTTTCCTTCTAACAGACAGGACCCTCAGCTGCAGGTCTGTTGGAGTTTGCTAGAGGTCCACTCCAGACTCTCTTTGCCTGGGTGTCAGCAGCAGTGACTGCAGAACAGTGGATTTTCATGAACCAGGAATGCTGCTGCCTAATTGTTCCTCTGGAAGTTTTGTCTCAGAGGAGTACCCGGCCCTGTGAGTGTCAGTCTGCCCCTACTAGGGGGTGCCTCCCAGTTAGGCTGCTCAGGGGTCAGGGACCCACTTGAGGAGGCAGTCTGCCTGTTCTCAGATCTCCAGCTGCATGCTGGGAGAACCACTACTCTCTTCAAAGCTTTGAGACAGGGACATTTAAGTCTGCAGAGGTTACGGCTGTCTTTTTGTTTGTGCCCTGCCCCAGAGGTGGAGGCTACAGAGGCAGGCAGGCCTCCTTGAGCTGTGGTGGGCTCCACCCACTTTGAGCTTCCTGGCTGCTTTGTTTACGTAATCAAGCCTGGACAATGGCAGGCGCCCCTCCCCCAGCCTGGCTGCTGCCTTGCTGTTTAATCTCAGACTGCTGTGCTAGCAATCAGTGAGACTCCATGGGCATAGGACCCTCCAAGGCAGATGCGGGATATAATCTCCTGGTGTGCCATTTTTTAAGCCCATCGGAAAAGCGCAGTATTAGGCTGGGAGTGAACCGATTTTCCAGGTGCCGTCTGTCACCCCTTTCTTTGACTAGGAAAGGGAACTCCCTGGCCCTTTGTGCTTCCCGAGTGAGGCAATGCCTTGCCCTGCTTTGGCTTGCTCAGGGTGCGCTGCACCCACTGTCCTGAGCCCACTGTCTGGCACTCCCTAGTGAGATGAACCCAGTACCTCAGATGGAAATGCAGAAATCACCCATCTTCTGCGTCGCTCACACTGGGAACTGTAGACTGGAGCTGTTCCTATTCGGCCATCTTGGCTCCACCAGGACGCTTTTCTTATTTTTGACATTTAGGAGTTTGATTATTAAGTGGCTTGAGCTATTATTCTTTGGATTAAGTCTTCTTTTTCTTCTGTAAGCTTCTTGTACTTGAATGTTATTATCTTTCACTACCTTTTGGAAATTCTCTGTTATTGCCCTTTGTGTATACTTTCTGCCCCTATTTGTCTACCTCTTCTTTAAAACCAATAACTCTTAGATTTGCCCTTTTGAGGCCGTTTTCTAGATCCCATAGATGTGCTTCTTTGTTCTTGTTGTTATTGTTGTTGTTTTACTTTTTTTATTTGTCTCCTCTGGCCATGTATTCCATATAGCCTGTCTTCAAGCTCACTAACTCTTTCTTCTGCTTGGCCAATTCTGCTATTAAAGGACTCTGATTCATGTTCCTGTATGCCAATTGCATTTTTCAGCTCCAGAATTTCTGGTTGATTTTTAAAGTTATTTTAGTCTCTTTGTTAATTGTATCTGCTAGATTCTAAATTCCTTCTCTGAGTTTTCTTGTATTTGAATCTCCTCAATATAGCTGTTTTGAATTCTCTTACTAAAAAATCACATATCTCTTTCTTCTCCAGGATTATCCCCTGGTACCTTATTTATTTCATTTGGTGAGGTCACATTTGCCTGGATAGTCTTGATACTTGTGAATGTTCATCTCTCTCTGATCATAGAAGTGTTAGGTATTTTTTGTGTTCTTCACAGTCTAGACTTGTTTGTATCTGTTCTTCTTGGAAGAGTTTCTAGGTATTTGATGAAACTGTGGTGTTGTTATCCAAGCCATATTCTCATTAAGGTGCACTCCAACCCAATATCACTGTGGTTCTTGCAGACTCATAGAAATACAGCCTTGATGATCTTGCATAAAATTTGGAATAATTATCTGGATTACCAGGAAGAGATCCTTGCTCTCTTCTTTTATCTCCCCTGCCCATCCCCACCTCAAATTAAGTATTTCTCTCTGTTCTGATTCACCTGAAGTTGAGAGTGAGGAGAAACCAGCACCCTTTTGGCCACCAAGCTGGGACTGCATTGGGTAAGGTCTGAAACCATCACAGCACTGGATCTTTCCCAAGGCCTGCTGTAACCACTGCCTGACTATCACCTGTGTTCACTCAGGGCCCTGGGGTTCTGGGATCAGGGCGTTTAGAAGCCAGGCAGGCTTGTGTCTTTCCCTTTAGGGTGGTGAGATCCCCCAGGCTCCCAGCAGGTCCAGAGGTGTAATATGAAAGCATAGACTTGAGGCAAAATGTAATAAGTTTATGTGATATTATTTTGTTTTCTGGCTGAGCTGGTACTCAAACCACAAGATGCAGTTCTTCTCACTCTTTCCTTCTATTTCCACAGGGAGAGGAGTCTTACTCTGTGACCACCACCACCACAGTCTCATGGGGAGTACTACCAATCTACCGCTGATGTTTCCTTAAGGCTCTAGGGTTCTTCAGTCAGCTGGTGAATGCTGCCTGGCCTACAATTTACCCTTCAGTGCAGTGGGCTCCATTCTGGCCCAGAGCAGATACAAAGATTCTGTCCAGCAGCCAAGGCCTAAAATCAGAGACTCCAAGGGTCCATTTGTACTCTACCCTTCGGTGGCCAAGCTGGTATCTAAGGTGAAACACAAAGTCCCCTTTACTTTTCCCTCCACTTTTCTGAAGCAGAAAGAATCTTTCCTCATATCCGCCACAGGTGTAATGTGTTGAATCTCACCTGAATCTAGGAAGCATATTACCTGGGTGTCACTGCTTGTTATTCAGAGCTCAATGGCCCTTTAGTCAGCAGGTGATGGGTCCTGCCAGATCCATGTCCTTCCTTTTAATGCAGCAGGTTCCTTTTCTGTCCAGGGTATGTCTACAAATGTCATGTGGAAGCTAGGGCCTGAAAAAGAGGCCTTATACCTTTGGTCAGTGCCCTATCCTACTGTGGCTGAGCTGGTATTCAAGATGCAACAAAGTCCTCTTTACTCTTTCCTCTCCTCACATAGAAGAGATGAGTCACTTCTATTGCTGTGAGCTTTGCTGCATGGGGTTGGGGGAGGAGTGGTGCAAGCACTTGCTTAATTGACATGGCTGGTGTCTCCCTAGGTCACATTCCACCCTGGTCCACTGGCTCTAAGCCCAGTTCTACACTAGAACTTGCCTAGCAGTTTCAGCCCTTGGGGCTTTGACTGCCTTTCAAGTTTACTTAGGGCCCCAGAGCAATTTAGGTTGGGATAGCAAGGCTTGTGAAAACTCAATTACTCACCACTGGAATGGGCAATTTCCTTTTTGCTAGAGGTAGTTTAAATACGTCCTCTATGGGTGAAATTCACTTGAATTCAGCCCAGTTTTACTTTCTCTTGTGTCAAGGAAGCACTGAGTTCTATGCATTGTCTCACGATTGCTGCATTCTCTCTCTTCCAAGTGCACGGATTCTCTCTCCATGCCACATGGTCACTGCTGGGTGATGGGGAAGGGGTAGCATCAGTAATTTGAGATTATCTTTCCTATTATCTTCAGTGCCTCTTTTAGTTAAAAGCAAGTAGTGTGAGTAATCATCTGATTTTTGTTTTTTATGAAAGTGCGTTTTTTTTTTCTTTTACATAGGTGTTAAATTTTTTGTTCTTGTGGGAGGGATGATTGGTGGAACTTTCTTTTGGCCATCTTGCTCTGCCTTCTAAGCATACTTTCTTAAGACTATACATTTTCCATCAAATGGTCTTGAAACTAAAAATTATTTACATGTTTGGCGTTTTATTTCTGAGCTCTCTATTCTGTCATTGGTCAATATTGTCTGTCTTTATTCTACTACCACACTATCATGAAGAATCTATATTTTTAGTAAGTTTTAAAATCAGGAAGTGAAAGTTTTCCAACTTCATTCTTCTTTTTAAATGGCTGGTTGGCTATTTGAAGTGCCTTAAGCTCTCTTACAAATTTTAGAAATAGTTTTTTTTTTTTTTATTTTTGCTAAAAAGCCATTGGAATTTTGATAGGAATTACATTGACTCTGTAGTTCTATTTGGATACTATTAACATATTAACAATATTAAGTCTTTTAATTCATGAAAGTGGAATATCTTTCCATTTATTTTTGTCTTTTTAAATTTTTTGCAACAATATTTTGTACTTTTTAGTTTACAATCTGTTGACTCCTGTGTTAAATTTATATCCAAGTATTTTATTATTGACACCATCAATATGGTAAATGGAATTTATTCATTTAATTTATTTTGCTAGTGTATAGAATGCAACAGATGTCTGTGTGTTGATTATGTATTGCAAATGTTTGCTAAATTTCTTTATTAGTTTCCAAAATTTTCGTTTGAGGAGTCTTTGAAATTTTTTTACATAAAATATTATGAAATCTATTAACAGTGGTAATTTTTCATCTTACTTTTTAATTTGGCTGACTTTTATTTATTTTTATTTGTAATTGTTTAGGCTAAGACTTGACTATCATATTGAATAGAGGTAGTGAAAGAGGGAGTCCTTGTCTTATTCCTGATCTTAGGAAAATACCTTTTAGTCCTTTATTATTGAGTATGAGGTTAGCCGTGGGGCTTTTATACATGACCTTTTTTATATTAAGGTAGTTTCCTATTCCTAGTTTGTTGCTTCTTGTTATAAAACTTCTCACTTTTTGTTCAATGTTTTTATGCATTATTCAAGATAATAATATTTTCCCTCTATTTGCTAATAATTGTATCATATTAAGTGATATTTGTTAAACTTCTTTTTATTACTTGAATCAATTACGTTTGGTCATGATGTATAATCCTTATAATATGCTGCTAAATTCAGTCTGCTACCATTTTGTTGAGGTTGCTTGGATTAGTATTAATAAGGGATATCAGCCTTTTTTATTTTCTTGCAGTGTCTCTGTATTTAGTATCAGAATAACGATGACCTTATAGATTATGTTACAAAGTGTTTACCCTTTCAGTATTTCAGATAATTTTTAAAGTATTTCTGGTCATTCTTCTTTAATGCTTGGTAGATTTCACCAGTTAAGTAATTTGGCTGAGAGCTTTTGTTTGGAGGTTTTCATTATTGATTCAATCTCTTAGGTAGCTGCGGATACTTATATTTTTATTTTTATTAATCAGTCTAGGTAGGTTCTGTATTTCTAAGAAGTTTTCAATGTAATCTGGACAATCCCATTAGTTGGTGTAACATATTTTATAGTACTTTAATATAACTGTGTTAAATTCTTTAATATCATTGGTAATGGCCCACTTTTAATTTTTATTGTGGCTACTGGAGTCATCTTTCTTTTTCTGTTAGTCAACTAGGTAAAGATTTTCCAGTTTTGTTGATAATTTCAAATAACCAACTCTTAGTTCTGTTAATTTTTTCTATTTTAAATTATTTTTCATTATGTGTGCTTTGAAGCTTTACTATCTTCTTCCTTTTTCAAGCTTTGGGCTTAGTTTTTTATCTTGCTTACATAGTTTCTTAAGGTGCAAACTTAGGTTACTGATATGCAATTTTTAATGTAATGTATTCATTACAGTTATAAAGTTTTTTCTTAGTACTGTTTTTACTACAACATATTCATTTTATTTTGTTGTATTCTTGTTTTCATTTGATTTAAGGTGTTTCTTATATCCATGCTAATTTTTATTTGATAATTCAATTATGCTAGAGTGTGTTGTTTAATTTCCACATATTTGTGAACTTTCATGTTTTTCTTCTACTATTGATTTCTAGTTTCATCCTAGAATAATTGGAAAACAAACTTTGTATCACTTTAATCTTATATATTTTATTATGATTTATTTTATTTGTATTTTACTGAATGTTCCACTTAATTTTTTAAAATGTGTGTTATGTTATTGCTGAGTAGAGTATTTTGTGTGTGTCTGTTAGGTCTAACAGTTATATAGTAAGTTTAGTTTATTTATTTTCATATTTGTTTCTTAGCTGAATGTTTTTTCCATGGCTGAATGTGGGTGTCAGTGTTTCCAACTCTTACTGTAGGGCTGTGTGTTTCTCTTTTCAGTTCTGTCAATTTTTGCTTTATATTTTAGAGGTTGCCTTGTTTGGTGCGTGTTTGTTTTTAATGGTTAAATTTTCTTGATATTCTAGTGTTCTTATCAATGTATAATGCCATTCTTGTTTCTTGTGTCTTGTAACAGTTTTTGACTTAAAGCCTATTTTATGTGATATTTGTATAGCCACTCCAGATTTTTTTTGTTATTATTGTCTGAAATATGCTTTGTCAATCTTTTAATTTTAACCTATCTGCACTTTTAGATCTATGGTGAGCCTTTCCTAGGAAGCATATAGTTGAATCATAGTATTTTTAATTCATTCTCCTAATCTCTGATGTTTCATTTTAGAGCTGGATCCACTACTAATTAATGCAATTACCAATGGGAAATAACTTATTTCTGCCATTTAGATGTGTGTTTATTGTGTTTTACGGTATTTTGGTTCTTAATTACCTCTATTACTGCTGTCTTTTACATCTAGTTAATTTTTTGGTAATTATTTGTTTGATTGCAGTCTCATTTTTTAATAAATACTTGACAGATATTTCATTTGTGGTAACCTTAGTGATTACATGTAACATTCTAAGTTTAAAACAAACTAATTTCAATGTATACAAGCTTAATTTGAGTCATTTACAAGAAACTCTATTATTGCATAGCGCCATTTCTACCAACACATTTGTGATATAGATATCACAAGTTACAGTTATATGTATATTGTGTACCCATTAACACAGTTTTATAATTATTTTATGTATTTGTTTTCTAAATATTGTATAAAATAAAAAATGGAGTTACAACGCAAATTAAAGTAATACTGGCTTTCATATTTGGCCAAGTATTTACCTTTGAGATTTTTATATCTTCATGTGACTTTGAGTTACTATTTTCTTTTCATTTCAACCTTAAAAAATATCATGAAAACTTCTTACAGCACAAGACTATTGATCACAAACTGTCTCAGGATTTGATTGTGAATGTCCTGATTTCAGCCTCTGTTCTGAAGGACAGTTTTGCCTGATATTGAAATATTGTTTGACAGTTCATTTTATACTGTTAAGACTTTAAATTTATCATCCCACAACAGTCTGTTCTCTGAAGTTTTGAGAAATTGGCTGAAGATTTTTTTAAATGAGGCAAGTCACTTCTTTCTGATTTCAACAGGCCATCTTCTCTGTGTCTTAACAGTTTGACTATATATCTTTGTGTGAGCTTCTTTGGGTTTGTACTACATGGATTTTGTTGAGTTTTTTGAATTTGTAGTTTCATATCCTTTATCAAATTTGGGAATTTTGGAGATATTATTTATTTAAATAATATTTCTGTCTCCTCTTTCTTCTAGAATCCTCACAATGTGTATATTGCTATTATTGTCATGCTTTCCTTTTTTCAACAATTCCCTCAGGTTGTGCTCGTTTTTTTTTCCCCTACTCTTCAGACTTTATAGTTTAAATTTTCCTACCTTCAAGTTTGCCGCTTATTTTCTTTCCCTGTTGAAATATGTTGCTGAACGCTTTTGCTCAATTTTTAAACTTAGTTATTCAGTTTTTGGCTTTAGAATTTCCATTTGTTTTTTCTTATACTTTATATCCCATTGTTTATATTTTTATTTTTGAAGAATACTTTGCAAACTATAGAATTCTTATTTGACAGTTTTATTTTTCCTTTCAGTATGCCATCCCACTGCTTTCCAGCCTCCATTATTTATTTTTAATAATAACCTGTTATTCTTATTTAGGACCAGATACAAAGATTTGTGTGTGTGTGTGTATCTGGTAAGTCACTTCTCTCTATTTTCAAAATAATTTTTGTCTTTCAGTAGGTGCTTATGATATGCCTCAGTTTAGATCTTTTGAGTTTATGGTACTTGGAGGTTGTTGAGATACTTAGATGGGTAGATTTAAACATTTCATATAATTTGTGATGTTTTTGGTCATTATGACTTCAAATATTGGTCCTCACTTATCTGACTCTCCCATTTTTCCTGGGACTTCCATTGTGTATATATCAGTAAAGTTAATGTTGTGTCATAAGAATTTTGTTAATTTTGCTTCATAAATTTTCTGTTTCTTAGACTAAAATATCTTAATTGAACCTTCTTCTAATTTTTCCTTCTGCTTGCTATAATCATTTTAGTTATTATAATTTGAACTAAAGTATTTGTTTGATTTTTTTTCATAATTTACATCTTTATTCAAGTTATGTTGTTGTCATATTTTGGAATTATTTATATATTACTGCTTTTTTGCCTATAAAACATATTTACAGTATATAAATAACTACTTAAAATAGCTGATTTTAAGTATTTTTCTAGAAAGTTCAAAGACGAGTCTTCTTTAAGGTCTCTTTTTATTTACTGCTATCTTTACTCATAAATTTTGTTGATATGTACAATTATAAAAATCTCATATGTATTAATTCAAGTCTTTACATGCCTTAATTTTTTTGGTTGTCAATTGGACAATTTGAATATTATAATATGACATCTAAATAAATAAAATTCTCATCTGAAATGTTTGATGTTGTCCCATTTCTTGTTGCTTTTGATTAATAATCCTTTAAAATTGTATTTTATTTTTATGTATTTTATTTTATTTTTTTTTTGAGATGGAGTCTCACTCTGTTGCCCAGGCTGGAGTGCAGTGGCACGACCTCGGCTCACTGCAACCTCTGCCTCCCAGGTTCATGCCATTCTCCTGCTTCAGCCATCCAAGTAACTGAGACTACAGCCATGTGCCATGACACCCAACTAATTTTTGTATTTTTAGTAGAGACACGGTTTCACCATGTTAGCCAGGATGGTCTCGATCTCCTGACTTTGTGATCCACCTGCCTTGGCCTCCCAAAGTGCTTCAATTACAGGCATGAGCCACCATGCCCAGCCTGTATTTTACTTTTAATTGACAAATAATGATTGTGTATATTATGAGGTACAATGTGATGATCTCATACATGTATGCATTCTGAGATCATAAAATTAAGCCAATTTGCATATCTATCACCTCAAATATCATTTCTTTGTAGCATGAACATGTAAAATTCTATTAGATATTTTGAAATATATAATACATTATTGTTAACTATAGTCATTTTTGAGGAAATCCCATGTTATTTTTCCAGAAAATAAAAAAAATTATATACCACAAAGAGTGTATAAGAGTTAACTCTTCTCTACATCTTTGCCAACACTTGTTAGCTTTTATCTTTTTGATAATAGTCAATCTGAAACACGATTGAAAAATAGAGCTGAAAAGTAAATAAGGAAGTTAGAAGCTCACGGAGGAATGGGGGTTAGAAAATTGCATGGAGGTAGCTGTGAAGACAGAAAACATCTACCTGGGGACTATGCATTTCTAACAAACTTTTGTCTGAACTATGCATAGGTGCATTTGTGTGTGCAATTATGTCTTTGCATTCAGAACTTAAATGTAAAAGCATCTAAAAGATGATTACATTTTTCTTGGGTAAGATAACAACCTTTGAATACAGAATTTTGAGAAATCTGCATATAAGGATAAAATATTAAATTCATTTTTGACAAAATAAAAAGGTTTCCTGATTTTATTTCCCACCCTAGACTCGATCTTTCTGCCTTCATCCCCCACATCCTTTTTTAAACTTTCATTTTAGATTCAAAAGTACAAGTGAAGGTTTGTTACATAGGTAAATTCATGTGATGGGGGTTCGATGTACAGATTATTTTATCACCCAGGCACTAAGCCTATTACCCAGTAGTTACTTTTTCTGCTCTTCTCCCTCCTTACATGCTGCACCCTCAGTTAGACCTCAGTGTCTGCTGTTTCCCTCTTTGTGCCCATGTATTCTCATCGTTTAGCTCCCACTTACAAGGGAGAACACTCAGTATTTGGGTTTCTGTTTCTGTGTTAGTTTGCTAAGGGAAATGACCTACATCTGCGTTCCTGCAAAAGAAATTATCTCATTATGTTTTATGGTTGCATAGTATTCGATGGTGTATATGTACCACATTTTTTTTATCTGGTCTTGCGGATAAAAGACCTAAAGATCATCCGGTCTTTAGGTTGATTCCATGTCTTTGTTATTGTGCATAGTGTTGTGATGAACATATGCATGCATATGTCTTTATGATAGAATGATTTATATTCTCTTGGGTATATATGTAGTAATGGGACAGCTGGGTTGAATGGTACTTCTGTTTTTACCTCTGAGAAATTGCCACACTGCTTTCCACAATTGTTGAACTAATTTACACTTCCCATAACAGTGTATAAGTGTTCTCTTTCTTGGCAATCTCACCAACATATGTAACTTTTACTTTTGAGTAATAGCAATTCTTACTGGTGTGAGATAATATATCATTGTGGTTTTGATTTGCATTTCTCTAGTTATCAGTGATATTGAACATTTCATATGCTTGTTGGCTGCATGTATGTCTTCTTTCACAAAGTGTCTGTTCACGTTCTTTGCTCACTTTTTAATGGAATTTGTTTCTTTATAAATTTGTTTAAGTTTCTTAAAGATGTTGGATATTAGGCCTTTGTCAGATGCATAGTTTGCAATATTTTTTCCATTCTGTAGGTTTTCTGTTTACTCTGATGACAGTTGTTGTTGTTGTTGTTGTTGTTGTTTTGCTGTGTAGAAGTTCTTTAGTTTAATTAGATCCTCATCGTCAATTTTTGCTTCTGTTACAATTGCTTTTGGTGTCTTCATCATGAAATCTTTGCCAGCTCCTGTGTGCAAAATGGCATTGCCTAGGTGGTCTTCCAGGGTATTTATAGTTTTGGGTTTTACATTTAAAACTTATATCCATGTAGATATCCATCTAGAGGTGGCTTTTGTGTATGGTATAAAAAAGGGGTCCAGTCTCAATCTTCTGCATATAACTATCCAGTTATTCCAGCACCATTTATTAAATAAGGAGTTCTTCCTCCATTGCTTGTTTTTATCATCTTTGTTGAAGATCAGAAGGTTGTAGATGTGTGGCTTTATTTCTAGGTTCTCTGTTCCATTGGTCTATAAATCTGTTTTTGTGCCAAGACCATGCTGTTTTGTTTATAGTAGCCTTATAGTTTTGTTTCAAGTTGGGTAGGGTGATGCCTCCTGCTTTGTTCTATTTGCTTAGGATTGCCCTGCCTGTTCAGGCTCTTTTTTGGTTCTATATCAACTTAAAATAATATTTATCTAGTCTGTGAAGAATGTCATTGGTAGTCTGATAGGAATAGTGGTGAATTTGTGAATTGCTTTAGACACTATGGCCATTTCAATTATATTGATTCTTGCTATCCATGAGCATGGAATATTTTTCCATTTATTTGTGTCATCTCTGATTTATCTGAGCAATGTTTTGTAATTATCATTTTATATAACTTTCACCTCCCTGGTTGGCTTTATTAATAGGTATTTTATTCTTTTTCTGGCAATTGTGAATGGAATTCCATTCCTGATTTGGCTCTTGGGTTGGCTGTTTTTCGTGTATAGAAATGCTTCTAATTCTGGTATGTTGATTTTGTATCCTGAAACTTTGCAGAATTTGCTTATAAGTTTAATGAGCTTTTGGGCCAAGACTATGAAGTTTTCTAGGTATAGGATCATGTTATCTGCAAACAGAGATGGATAATGAAACAAAAATATTCAACAGAATATTAGCAAACTGAATTAATAGCACATGAAAAAGCTAACCCACCACAATCAAGTAGGCTTTAGTCCTAGTATGCCAGGTTGGTTCAACATATGCAAATCAATAAATGTGATTCATTAAGTAAATAGAACTAAGGACAAATATCACTTCTCAAAGGATCATTTCAATAGATGCAGAAGAGGCTTTCAATAAAATTCAACATTCCTTTATGTTAAAAACTCAGCAAACTAGGTATTAAAGAAACATACCTCAAAATATTAAGAGCCAGCTGACAAACCCACAGCCAACATCATACTGAATGGGCAAAAGTGGGAAGCTTATCCCTTGAAAGCCAGCAAAAAACAAGGATGCTGTCTGTCACCACTCATATTCAACATACTATTGGAAGTCCTGGCCAGAGAAATCAGTCAAGGGAAAGAAAAAAGAGAAATTCAAGTAGGAAGATAGGATGTCATCCCTTATATTTTTCTACATAACTTATAATTTAGTAATATCTTGGAACACAGCATGACCTTTCCTGCCTTAGGAATATAATATATAATATATAATATGTATTATAATATACAATACATAATATAATATAAAATGTATAATATACATAATATATAATATAATATAATATATTTTATATATATACACACATATATACATATATATTTTTTAATATTTACATCAGAATTTCCTTTTAAGAAATCAAGCACTAACATTAATTTGAAGACATTCTGTACTTCTTCCACATCCCATCTCTCCTCTTTCTTCTCCAAAATATAACCATCATTATGAAATTGTTGACTATAAATTCCAGTTCTATTTTGGCTATGTACATATTCATAATAATATTATTTTTTAATAAAACTTTGTATATATGGTACCATAATGCTGTATCCTTCTTACCTTTCTTATTTCTTAATATTTTGTTTCATAATACTTTTATTCATTTTGAAGCACAGCAGTCTATTTCAGTAATTTTACCTGACTTATAGTATTCTGTGGCATGAATATACCAGAATTTACCATTTCTCTGTTGATTCACACTTAAGATGCTTCTAATTTTTTCTTATAACTATGTAACTGTGAATATTATTATACATTACTATAAGGTTTCTAATTTTTTGTTATAACAATTCAGCAGTGAATAGTATTATACACTACTTCTTATGTACATAAATAGCATCTCTTAAAGGTATTATACCTAGGATTGGAAATTTCTATGTTATTGGATATGTGCAACTTGAACTTCATTCAATTTTTAAGGCATAGGAAAAATAATCTTTTTTTTTTTCTGTGACAACTTGGGTATTTCATACAGCCTTCCTTATCTCAGTAGAAAACAGTCCCTACCAAGCTACTTTTTGTAGCAAGGATTTCCAAGTCAAGTGAAAAGTGGTGACTAAATTGAAAACCTCCAAATTTTCTGCCCTCCCTAACTTTGCCTTTACACCGGTATGCCCTCTCTACCCTGAGGGCTGCCATCAACAATTTGTTTCCTAGGTAACTGCTATCTACTATTTACCCCAGTTTTCTAAGAAGGAATTTAATCCTTCTTTTGTTTTTATTGGCCCAGGTTGGACATATTTCACTAAGTTTTACATAATACTATGGGAAAGCACCAAATAGTAAAACATATAGAGAGGATAAAAAGTTCAAAATCATCTATGCTTGCCAAATCCAGGCTTCAAATTCTGACATTTTAATCTTATCTTCAGGTTTGGTAGGACCTGTGTAATTGTAGTAGCTACACTCCAGCTCCAAAATACAGTAATTTTTTATTAGCTACCTCTACCAGGAGGAAGTCATCCTTCTACTCATCCCCTATAAACTTTATCTTAGACTCCTTAACACTATTAAATGTCTCATACCAGAAGACTCAATTTCTCACATGGTAATTCATATAAGGCAAAGGCATTACTCTGCTAGTTCAGTTTTTCGGGTTTTAAAAGATGCTTTTTTCTCAATACATATTTGACACTAAGAATTGTCACATTTTAAAAAGTCAACACTGACTTCACACTTAGGTCTAATAATATAAAATCATATTAACCTTATCACGGACATAACATACATTTAAAATGGATTTCTCACATGTAGAAACAGAAGACTTTTCCATTACACTTCCAAGGGCACCTGGGTTAGAATTAAAGATGTTTCCCTTTGTGACTTACCCCAAAATTCCTTGATCTGATAAACAAACTTAGGAAAGTTTCAGGATACAAAATTAATGTAAAAAATGAGGAAATTTTTATAATTCAAACACAATTTATTTTTAATTTCTCAAACAAAAATCAGCAGTTTAAGTCACTGATTGGCAAGCTATAGCCTGCAAGCCAAACCCCGCGCCACACCTGTTTTTGTAATTAAACTTTTCTTGGATTACAGCTATGCTCATTTGCGTGCATATTTTCTATAGTTGCTTTTGCATGTCAACAGGAGAGTTGAGTAGATGTAACAGAGGTCGCATTACCAGCAAAGCCCAAAATATTTACTGTCCAGTCCCTTACAGAAAAAGTTTGCTGACCCCTGATTTAAGTGAGCATGATATGATTTAAGGACAAGGTGACATCTGGAAAAAGTATCAGTAAGAATGGGGGCACTGACCCATCAAATAGTAAGATTCCTCCAAAAAGGAAGGAGATCAAGAGTGAATATTTGACATCAATTCTTTGACAAGCATTTTGATATAAATTATAATTACTTAAACTACACATTCAAATAATTTAACAAAAACCTTTTCTTCCCTAATTTGGTCACTTTATTATTTGAGCAAGAGAACAGATTGCTAATATTTACTCGGAAAGAGGTCACACCTGAAAGGGTGAAGAAGAACAGCTTAACCATCTCTCGTCTGCTTGTTCTTAAAGCAAGCTGAGAGTTGCTGCCTGTTTTCCAGATGTCCATCTCCACATTACAGAAGCTGAAGACTTGCTGTAGCCATGTAAGACAAGCTGGGAAGCAATCAGCTCCTCATCTCTCTGCTCCTATGCTCCACGATTGTTCTATTTCTTTCTGGGAAAGGGTTATTGTCGTTTGTTTTGTTTTTTTTCTGACAAACGGTGATTGGCTCAGTCATGAATACTATCGAATTTGTGTGCTATTGGTATATCAGGAACTTGCTGACTAGAAAAGTTTTATGTAAGAAGTTCATATTTTTATGGCTCCAGATGGAAGACTGGCCTCCAAGTTGAGATCCCGGGATTCTACACATTCAGAATCTCAAAATCTTCCTCCAGATCAAACTCATCCAGTTGTTCAGTAGAGTCAATGAATTATGCCCCAGTGGTTGTCACTTCTGGCTTGGCTGGAGGTACAAGGCGAGGCCAGTGCAATGGATGTTTCTGAATCAATTCAAACATGTTCAAATGCTCCTTTAGAATTTCCTTCTGAACAAGGCTATGCCAGTTATTAAAGTCTTTTTCTTATTTTCAGAAAAATCCCAGTGCAACTGAAGGATCCAGGTTCAGCATGTTCATTTGCTGTGGGGACTGCAGGTAATGGAAAGTCTGATCATCAACGGTTTCATTCTCTTCAGTGTTGACAAAGGTCTGGGTTGTGTGAGGGTCCAGGAAGATGAGCTTATCACCTAAGAATTCTTTGAAACAATAGGCGTTATTTGGTTTTCTCCTAATGCCCCTAAAGACTGTGGCATCTTAAAACACTCTTTGAATTCATCAACATAGACAGGGTTGATTTGGTTTATGCCCAGGCAAAGGGGCACAATAAGCAGCAGGGGTTTCCAGGCTAGGCAGTAGGCGGAGGTGCCCTTACTCTAGTTTAAAGCAGTCAGAGAATCAGGAGGCCTGTCACGGTCTGTGTAAGCACTCAAGGGAAGGACATAACACATTTTTTGATATCTTCAATGACCACTGTGTTATCCATTGAAACATAAAGAGCCAAGGAATTCCATTCATCAAATAAAGCGAGTTTTTTGTTAACATCTGTGCAACTGTATTTGGTCCAAACCATTCTCCAATTGATCTGCCTTCTCCTACACCCATTTGTGCCATTTGATGGATAGTGTGGCAACAATTTTTTCTCTCTAAGAAGCACTGTAGGATCCGTTGGTATTTTATTGTTGTTGTTGTTCTTTTTGTTTCTCCCAGTTCCAGTCCTTTCCCAAGTGTCTACATATAAGGGCTTGAGCCAGCATCATCTGTCCACAGCATAGCATACATCCCCAACCGGCATCTGATGAAAGGCCCGTTCCCCAAATTGGTGAAAATTTCCTTCTGTATGTAAACTATAGACAAATACTTATATCAGACAACAGCTTAGATGTTTCTGTTTTAATAAGATGCTGCTTTTCTAAGATCCATACCAGCTCATCTGTATCTAAATATTCTTCGAGGTATTCAGTGAAAGTAGTAATCTGGTTTTCATACTTCGGTAAAACTGACTCCATTCTCCAGCTGTCATCCTGGGCCATTTCCACCAGCAACCTGGTGGAATAGCTTCTGCACAACAAAATAAACTATCAACAGAGTAAACAGGCAACCTAAGAGTGAGAGAAAATATTTGAAAACCATGCATCTGACAAATATCTAATATCAAGAATCTATAGGGAACTTAAACAAATTTACATGCAAAAAACAAACAACCATATTACAATAATGGGAAGAGACACTTCTCAAAAGAAGACATACATGTGGTCAACAAGCTTATAAAAATGCTTAACATTACAAATAGTTGGAGATATGCAAATAAAAAACATGGTGAAATATCATCTCACACCAGTCAGAATGGTTATTGTTAAAAAGTCAAAAATAGCAGATGCTGGCAAGTTTGCGGGGAAAGAGTACTTATAAACTGATGGCACAAAGAAAAATTACTTCAGCCATTGTGGAAAGTAGCGTGGCGATTCCTTAAAGAATTTAAAACAGAACTACAATTCGACCAGCAATTCTGTTGTTGGGTATATACACCAAAAAATGTAAATCATTCTACCATAAAGACATATGCATGTGTATATTCATCACATCATTATTCAAAATAAAAAAGACATGAAATCAACCTAAATGCACATCAATGGTAGACTTGGTAAAGAAAATGTGGTACTTATACACCGTGGAATACTATGCAGCCATAAAAAAGAACCAAATTATGAGCTTTCCAGCAACGTTAATGGAGCTGGAGGCCATTATCCTAAGCAAACTAACAAAGAAACAGAAAAGCAAATGCTGCATTTTCTCATTTGTAAGTGGAAGCCAAACATCAAGAACATATGGACACAAAGAAGGAAGCCAGAGTCAGGCCTATCTGAGGGTGGAGGTTGGAAGGAGGGTGAGGGTCAAATAACTATTTATCAGGTACTATATTTACTATCTAGGAAAGAAAATACACATAATTTATTCATATAACAAAGTTGCACATCTTTCCCCTGAAACTTAAATAATAGCTCTAAAAAAAAGTACACATTTTGTTGAGCATTCTATAAAAGTTGTTTTCTAAAAGATAAATAGAGCTGGGTGTGATGGGTCATGCCTGTAATCCTAGCATTTTGGGAGGCTGAGGCAGGTGGATCACCTGAGGTCGGGAGTTCGAGACCAGCCTGGCCAATATGACAAAACCCCATCTCTACTAAAATTACAAAAATTAGCCAGGCAGGGTGGCACAACCTGTAATCCCAGCTGCTCAGGAGGTGAGGGAGGAGAATCACTTGAACCCAGGAGGCAGAGGTTGCAGTGAGATGAGATTGCACCACTGTACTCCAACCTGGGTGACAGAGCATGATTCTGTCTCAAAAAAAAAAAAATAAAATAAAAATAAAGGAAATTAAATAAATTAAAAAATGTAAAAGGTAAATAATCTTGAATCTTGATTTTATTTTGTTCATGTTCATGAATGAACAACACAGTAATTCAGGACCGTTAAACAAAATTGGGAAGAAAATGATTTTAACAGATTGAATGATAAAGGTAGTAACAAATATGTAACAAAGATGTTATAAATGAAGAATACACCAAAAACCTAATGCAGATGTGTATCTCATAAATTTAGGAGCAAATAAGACCTGATTAGTCAGTACAAGTGTATAAATAAGAAGAGGCCAATTATACATTTTATTTAGCATATGATTCTCAAGCCTAATACTTGGGGAAAATCTCAAGCTCCAGAATTTGAGTCAAAAATGAGTTACCTAGTCCTGGATATTTTTGGTTGGTAGGCTATTAATAATTGCCTCAATTTCAGAGACTGTTATTGGTCTATTCAGGCATTAAGCTTCTTCCTGGTTTAGTCTTGGGAGAGTGTATGTGTCCAGGAATTTATCCATTTCTTCTAGATTTTCTAGTTTATTTGTATAGAGGTGTTTATAGTATTCTCTGATGGTAGTCTGTATTTCTGTGGGATTGGTGGTAATATCCCCTTTATCATTTTTCATTGCATCTATTTGATTCTTCTCTCTTTTCTTCTTTATTAGTCTTGCTAGCAGTCTATCAATTTTGTTGACCTTTTCAAAAAAACAGCTACTGGATTCATTGATTTTTTGAAGGTTTTTATTATTATTATACTTTAAGTTCTAGGGTACATGTGCACAATGTGCAGGTTTGTTACATATGTATACATGTGCCATGTTGGTGTGCTGCACCCGTTAATTCGTTATTTACATTAGGTATATCGCCTAATGCTATCCTTCCCCCCTCCCCCCACCCCATGACAGGTCCTGGTGTATTATGTTCCCCACCATGTGTCCAAGTGTTCTCATTGTTCAGTTCCCACCTGTGAGTGAGAACATGTGGTGTTTGTTTTTCTGTCCTTGTGATAGTTTGCTCAGAAAGATGGTTTACAGCTTCATCCATGTCCCTACAAAGGACATGAACTCATCCTTTTTTATGGCTGCATAGTATTCCATGGTGTATATGTGCCATATTTTCTTAATCCAGTCTATCGTTGTTGGACATTTGGGTTGGTTCCAAGTCTTTGCTATTGTGAATAGTGCCGCAATAAACATATGTGTGCATGTGTTTTTATAGCAGCATGATTTATAGTCCTTTGGGTATATACCCAGTAATGGGATGGCTGGGTCAAATGGTATTTCTAGTTCTAAATCCCTGAGGAATTGCCACACTGACTTCCACAATGGTTGAACTAGTTTACACTCCCACCAACAGTGTAAAAGTGTTCCTATTTCTCCACATCCTCTCCAGCATCTGTTGTTTCCTGACTTTTTAATGATGGACATTCTAACTGGTGTGAGATGGTATCCCATTGTGGTTTTGATTTGCATTTCTCTGATGGCCAGTGATGATGAGTATTTTTGCATGTGTTTTTTGACTGCATAAATGTCTTCTTTTGAGAAGTGTCTGTTCATGTCCTTTGCCCACTTATTGATGGGGTTGTTTGTTTTTTTCTTGTAAATTTGTTTGAGTTCTTTGTAGATTCTGGATATTAGCCCTTTGTCAGATGAGTACGTTACGAAAATTTTCTCCCATTCTGTAGGTTGCCTGTTCACTCTGATGGTAGTTTCTTTTGCTGTGCAGAAGCTCTTTAGTTTAATTAGATCCCATTTGTCTATTTTGGCTTTTGTTGCCATTGCTTTTGGTGTTTTAGTCATGAAGTCCTTGCCCATGCCTATGTCCTGAATGGTATTGCCTAGGTTTTCTTCTAAGGCTTTTATGGTTTTAGGTCTAACATGTAAGTCTTTAATCCATTTTGAATTAATTTTTGTATAAGGTGTAAGGAAGGAATCCAGTTTCAGCTTTCTACATATGGCTGGCCAGTTTTCCCAGCATCATTTATTGAATAGGGAATCCTTTCCTCATTTCTTGTTTTTGTCAGGTTTGTCAAAGATCAGATAGTTGTATATGTGTGGTATTATTTCTGACGGCTCTATTCTGATCCATTGGTCTATATCTCTGTTTTGGTACCAGTACCATGCTGTTTTGGTTACTGTAGCCTTGTAGTATACTTTGAAGTCAGGTAGCTTGCTGCCTCCAACTTTGTTCTTTTGGCTTAGGATTATCTGGCAATGCGGGCTGTTTTTTGGTTCCATACGAACTTTAAAGTAGTTTTTTCCAATTCTGTGAAGAAAGTCATTGGAAGCTTGATGGAGATGACACTGAATCTATAAATTATCTTTGGCAGTATGGCCATTTTCACAATATTGATTCTTCCTATCCATGAGCATGGAATGTTCTTCCGTTTGTTTGTGTCCTCTTTTATTTCATTGAGTACTTTGTAATTCTCCTTGGAGAGGTCCTTCACATCCCTTGTAAGTTGGATTCCTAGGTATTTTATTCTCTTTGAAGCAATTGTGAATGGGAGTTCACTCATTATTTGGCTTTCTGTTTGTCTGTTATTGGTATATGTGAGTTTTGCACATTGATTTTGTATCCTGAGACTTTGCTGAAGTTGCTTATCAGCTAAAGGTGGTTTTGGGCTGAGACGATGGGATTTTCTAAATATACAATCATGTCATCTGCAAACAGGGACAATTTGATTTCATCTTTTCCTAATTGAATGCCCTTTATTTCTTTCTCTTGCCTATGGTGAATAGGAGTGGTGAGAGAGGGCATCCCTGTCCCATGAACACTTTTAGAGATTGAGACACAAAAGAATATTGAAAAGATCAACAAATCTAGGAGCTGGTTTTGAAAAAAAAAAAATGAGATAAGTAGATTGCTAGCTAGACTAATAAAGAAGGAAAGACAGAGGATTGAAAAAAACACAACTAGAAATGACAAAGGGCAAATTACTACTGAACACACAGAAATACTAATGACCATCAGCAAATACTATGAACACCTCGGTACACACAAGCTAGAAAATCTAGAAAAAATATGGATAAATTCCTGGACACATACGCAGTCCCTACACTAAACCAGAAAGAAATTGAATCTCTAAACATAACAGAACGAGCTCCAACTGTATCAGTAATAAATAGCCTACCAACCAAAAAAAGCCCAGCATCAGACAAATTTATAGCCAAATGCTACCAGGTGAACAAAGAAGGGCTGGTTTCATTCCTACTGAAACTATTCCCAAAAATAAGGAGGAGGGTCTCCTCTCCTACTCGTCTATGAGGCCAGCATCATCCTGATACCAAAACTTGGCAGATGCACAACAGAAAAAGAAAATTTTAGGCCAATATCCTTGATAAACATCGATGCAAAAAACCTCAACAAAATACCAGCAAACTGTATCCAGCAGCACATAAAAATGCTAATCCATCATGATCAAGTAGGTTTTATGTTTGGGATACAAGGGTGGTTCAACATATACAAATCAATAAACACAAGTCATCACATAAATACAACTAAAGATAAAAACCAAAAAATCGTCTCATAGATGCAGAAATAGCTTTTGATAAATTTCAACATGTCTTCATGGTAAACACTCTCAACAAACTAGGTATTGAAGGAACATACCTCAAAATAATAAGAGCCATCTGTGACAAACCTACAGGCAGCATCATACTGAATGTGCAAAAGCTGGAAGCATTCCCCTTGAAAAGTGGCACAAGAAAAGGATGCCCTCTGTCACCATTCCTACTCAACATAGTATTGAAGTCCTAGCCAGAACAATTAGGCAAAATAAAAAAAAAAATAAAGGGCAATCAAATAGCAAGAGAGAAAATCTAACTATCCCCGTTTGCAGATGACATGGTTCTATATCTGGAAAACTCCATTGTCTCTGCCCAAACACTGCTTGAACTAATAAGCAACTTCAACAAAGTTTCAGGATACAACATCAACATGCAAAAATTACTAGCAATCCTACATATCAACAACAGCCAAGCTGAGAGCCAAATCAGAAATGCAATCCCATTCACAGTTGACACACAAAGAATAAAATATCTAGTAATACATCTAACCAGGGAGGTGAAAGATCTCTACAGTGACAATTATAAAATACTGGTCAAAGGTATCAGAAATGACACAAACAAATGAAAAAACATTTCATGCTCAGCAATTCACATATTCAATTACAATGGTATACTTATCAAACTACCACTGACATCATGCACATAAGTAGAAAAAAATATTTTAAATTCATAGGGAATGAAGGAAGACCCTGGACAACCAAGGCAATTCTAAGTAAAAAGTACAATGCAGAGAGCATAACACTACCCAATTTCAAACAATACAACAGGGCTAGAGTAACCAAAACAGCATGGTACTGTTAGAAAAGCACATAAATATACCATTTGAACAGAATAGAGAGCCCATAAATAAGGCTGCACACCTACAAACATCTTATCTTTGGCAAATCTGACAAAAACAAGCCATGGGGAATGGACTCCCTATTCAATAAACAGTTCTGGGAGAAGTAGCAAGCCATATGCCGAACTTTGAAATTGGATTTCTTCCTTACACCGTATACAAAAATCAACTTAAGATGTATAAGAGACTTAAATGTAACACTCAAAACTATAAAAACCCTGGAAGACAACCTACACAATATCATTCAGGACATAGGTACTGACAAAAATGTGATGACAAAGACACAAACAAAAATTGCAACAAAAGCAAAAATTGACAAATGGGATCTAATGAAACTAAAGAGCTTCTGCACAGCAAAAGAAACTATCAGCAGAGTAAACAAACAGTTATAGACTAGGATAAAATGTTTACTGATTATGCACCTGACAAAAGTCTAATATCCAGCATCTGTAAAGAAGTTATACAAATTTACATGAAACAAGTGACCCTATTTAAAAGTGTGCAAACAACATGAACAGATATTTTTCAAAAGAAGACATGCATGTGGCCAAGAAGCATGTGAAAGAAAGCTCAATATCACTGAGCATTAAAGATATGCAAATCAAAACCACAATGAGATACCATCTCACACCGTCAGATGGCTATTTTTAAAAAGTAAAAAAATAACAGATGTTGGCAAGGTTGCTGAACAAAGGGAACACTTACATACTGTTGGTGGGAATGAAAACTTCGCAACCATTATGGAAAAGCAGTGTGGCAATTTCTTAAAGAGCTGCATATATCCCCAAAGGAATAGAAATCATTCTGTCATAAAGACACATGCACACGTATGTTCATTGCATCATTATTCACAATAGCAAAGACATGGAATCAACCTAAATGCCCATCAATAGTCTACTTGATAAAAAAAATGTAGTAGATATACACCATGGGATGCTATGCAGCCATAAAAAAAATGATACCATGTCTTTTGCAGGACTTGTGTGGAACTGGAGGCCACTATCCTTTGCAAACTAATGCATAATCAGTAAACCAAATACTGCCTGATATCACTTGTATGTAGGAGATAAATGATGACAGCACATGGACACAAGGAGGGGACAACAGACACTGGGCCCTGCCTGAGGGTGAATGGTAGGAGGAGAGAGAGGAGCAGAAAAATAACTATTGGGTAGTAATAGTTATTTTTATATTATAAAAATATTAAATATATTTAAATATAAGTAGGTTTAGTGTCTGGGTAATGAAATAATCTGTACAACAAACCCCTATGATTTGAGTTTACCTAGATTACAAATTTGCACATATACCCCTGAACCTAAAATAAAAGTTTAAAAATGTGATTAATTTTATTTTAACTATTTTAATTGCTGACTGCCTGATGTGGGTCCTTTAAATAGCCTTGCTGTTGAATTTTGCTCTTAAAGCTAGCTGGTAAGAACATAAATGGAAATATCGGGAGCAAGCAAAATATAAGACCCTTCACTAAGAAATAGAGATCAAGAAAGAAGAGTTTTCCTAACAATTGAAGAAAATGTTTTAGAAAAATACTGTTCCAGAGAGAGAGAAGCTAATGAATAAGGACAGAGAAGAAAGTAGTTCATGATGAAATACAGAGACAGAGAGTCAGGAAATTGTTATCTTGAAAATAAATAAATGATTAAAAAACAAACTGCAAAGAACAAAACAGAAAAAAATAAATAGAAGATTAAAAATGGATGGGTCATTATATAACTTAGTAAGGAACAAATCATTATATTTAAGCACTTGAATGCTGAGAGCTGAGTGTCAGCTACAGAGGGGCAAAATTATAAAGATGTTTAGGCATACAGTACAAGTTTTTCAGATTGTGGGATTTGCCCATATGAACTCTACTTTTAAATCAAATAAATCTTTTTGACTAAATTTTTAACTTTGTATATTTATAAAAACTTTGCTATCATATAACTGGAAATTCCTAGTTTTCAAGGCTCAAAGAGCTCCTTGTTAAATTTCCTTAGGTAAGTTTATAATTGCCTCATGAACTTAGAGATAATATGCATCTCAGAGAAGAGATTAGTAAAACATACAATGAATGAGATTAGTCATTTGCAGAAGTCATTTACCATACAGGACAGTATATAATCGTGATTATTATGAGATAGTGTGTCTCCTATAATTAAAATGACTAGCATGTTTCATCGGGACTAGAATGTAACTTAAAGCTGTAATTTAATCAATGTTATTGTACTCTAAAAACTAATGTTTTATTATAGATGGTGATACGGTTTGGCTCTGTCCCCAACCAAATCTCATCTTTAATTGTAGCTCCCATAATTCCCACATGTCATGGGAGGTAGGAGGTGGTTGAATCATGGGGGTGGGTTTTTCTCATGATGGTGAATGAGTCTCAGGAGATCTGATGGTTTTATGGAGGGCAGTTTCCCTGCACATGCTATCTTGACTGCCACAGTGTGAGATGTGTCTTTGCTCCTCCTTTGCCTTCCACAATGATTGTGAGGCTTCCCCAGCCATGTGGAACTGTGAGTCCATTAAACCTCTTTTTCTTTATAAATTACTCTGTCTTTGGTGTGTCTTCATTAGCAGCATGAGATGGACTAATACGGACAGGTGTGGTTTACCAAAAGACTACACAGAAGAGGATAAAAGAGTAAGAATTTAGTCTTGTTACTGAGCACAATGCAATTAAGAGAGACATTATGTTTGACGGACACAAATTTTCTAGTCTCCAGACATGCCTTTGTAATTGCAGGTCAAGAATAAATCATCAGTCTCTCTTGTGATACAAATTTCATCACAAGAAAGTGCAAGGCTCACCACATTTGGATTTCTTGTTAATCAGTTCCTAACTACCTAATTTAGCTTGCCAAGTACTTTGCTTCCATATACATTTTCTTTGCACCACTAGAATGAGGTACCTTCTGCTGTAAATTTTAAAACTGGTATTCTGGCATATACATCAATCATTATGAGAATAGTTAACGTGAGCATACTCTTAAAAAACTATTATCTCTTGAAATAGGAACAAAAAATGTGTGTACCTTATATTTGGCACAAGAAGTTAAACAACTATAACAAATAAAATAAAAGGTGCATAACAGCACATATTCAATACAGATTCATTTCTCACTAACTTAACAGTTTATGTTGGGTTTCTTGTTGGCAAGTTATACTCCTCCAGTTGATGACTTATGAACATAGGTTTCTTCTGTCTTGTGGATACACCATCCCATAGAGCCTTATTTTCATCTGCACTTAGTTGAAGAAAGAGTAGATTGTGAAGGAATGCTTGCCACTCATAGGCCTTGGCAGAAAATTGCATAGCTTTTGCTTTTATTCTATTGACTAAAAATCCATTATGTGGCTATATGCAATTGTAAAGGAGGTAGAGATGCTTTGCCTAATTGTGTGCCCGGAAGAACCATAAGTGGTTTTGGTGATGAACGAGAAGTTTATGCCAAATCTTGTAAAGCCGAGGACAAACCTTATATCTTGATGATAACACCAAAGAACTCCAGCCATGACATTAGATGTATATATTTAATCTCAACTGCACTGTAAATAAGGAGTTTCATTATTTAGTGGCAGTAACTTAAGGTAAGATCAAAGTGCTAGAAGAATTTTAATTTGACATTGGACATTGCCATAATTTCATTCATTAGTACTGAATGAAACATAAGTGAAAAAATATAACTGGGCACAGTTAGAGGAGAAACTGTATTTGACTTCAAGTGTTAAGATGGATTCTGGCAATGGGGCTTATAGAAATATAAGAAACAATAAAAATTCTTAGGCTATTTTGGACCAAGTATTCTGCATTGATTCTTAACATTACAGATAACTTAATGATTTTGTCAGTCTTTCTTCTACCATAGGTTTCTAGTCCTTAGAGAAAGAAGAAAAACTGATGAAAGATGGCCATAGATAACTGCCTGAATAGAAACTGTATGTTAGCTATAACCTGAATACTTGTAAACACCAACTTAACATCTTCATCATTCATACTATCAATATCCCATGTTTTACTTGTCTCTTTTGGCTACTCTTTAAGTTTTGTATTATTTTTGGGTGATTCTGATGAGGAAGAAAATTTATTTCTAACATTTGCAAAATCACAAGAGAAGCCTTGCAAAACCACAATAAAAGCTTCTTTTGCAATTAAGGAGAAAATGAAGTAAAAAATATGGAATTCATGCTCAATTGTATTTTAGTTGTTGGATCGTGTTTCGTATAATGAAAACAAGTATATTATGTAGAATTCACTATAGCATCAAAACAAATCCTTTACTTAAGTACCGTACTCACTCACTGCTTAAACATCTATCTCCAATGTTGTCAGATATTTAAAATGTTAATTTTGTCTTGTGAATTCCTTGCTATGCATTTTTAAACCTCTAAAAGCAACAGACAACTGTAATAGCGATCTACTGAAACACATGCTAATCCTTTTAAATGAACAAAGGTAATTCATGAAAATTATAATGCATTAACCTGAGTATATATGATATTATTGAATAGTGTGTCTGCAGATTGAATTATGATACAACTGTGACAATTTAATGATTTCATGCTCATGATCTCATTTTATGTTTCAGGTCCAGATTTATTTTCTTCTATTACTCAAATTTTGGGAAAATATACATTGATGAAGCCTTTGGAAAAAGAAAAAATCTGCATTAATACTGGTATGGGCCATGGAGAAGATACTATAAACTTCTTGGATTAAATGAATAAAATACAAGATTAGCATGGAAGAGTCAGCAGTATTCAAAATGTCACATATGAATATATTAATAAAAACCTATCAATGTTTCCATGTACCAGATTTGCTTATTTGTGAAAGTATTTACAGAGATCTAATGTTGCCATTGTTCAAAAATGTGTTGGACCTTCCTCTGCTTCAAAAAACACTCTCTGGGAGTTAGCCACATTATTTTAACTATTCTTGGAAGTGACAAATCATAATCTCTTGAGAATGAACTTGATTTTAATTCAAATATTATAAAAACCCAAAGATGACTAGATTTTTAATAACTTGGCTGATATAATTTAGGCTAAAAATATAGTGACATGATTAGCTTATTTGTGTGATTAATATGAGCTTTATTCAACAGATATTTACTGAGTGATATGTATAAAGATTGTGTTTTTGATGCTAAAGGGAATGGTTCTCAACTTTGCAATAAAATTGCTTGGGCAGCTTTAAAAATACTAAGTCCTACTTCCATAAATAATTATTGATTTGTCTGGGTGGGACCCAGGTTTTGATGTAAACATTATAAACCCTTTCCAGGTGATTATAATGTGTAACCACGGTTGTAAATGGCTAAGGTAAAATATTTAGACATAAGACAATTAGCTGGATACAACTGATGAAAAATGTCCTTCTGTTTCCCTATGCTGTGAGTTTCACCTATAGAGTCACAGTCAACAGAATAAAACAAAAGGTAGAGAGTAAAGTACTATTTGTTGAGTGTTAACTCTGTGCCAAGCAGTTTTTTAAAATCTCTATATGTCCTACAGTATTTAATCCTCACAGCAACAGTATAAGATATATAATCATCTACCTGTTTCATAATGAGAAAAACAAAGTTCAGAGAGGTTATAAAACATTGCATGCCGTCACTCAGATAGTAAATAGCAGAGCCATGATTCAGCTCTAATGCTACCAGGCTTCAAAATTCTTGTTCCCCTTACTCTACAATGTTGCCTCAAATAAGGGTAATAAAGGCCATGCCTACATATTAAGTATGTACTTAATGGCACACATATTAAGAATGTATTATGTACATACAGAACTTACTATAAGTTGTATAACCACTTATTATAAGTGCTGTACACACATAATACATAAGTACATACTTAATATGCATGCTTATTATTATATTATTAAGTGCTGTAAAACAGATGTAAACAAAGACTTTATTTCAGAAGAAGGAGAGGTATTTCTAGCTGAGGATAAAAATAAATACTTTATAAGGGAGAATATTTAAGTTGGAGTATTAAGGAGTGACAGAATTTTTATAGGTGGGCATACAGAGACAGGAATTTTAAAATACAGGCAAAGAGATACAGAAATAAAATCATGTAGTATATTTGAGTAATTAAGTGTGGTCTATATTAATGGTACTCAACCATGGCAGTACAACTGTGATGTTTAGAATTGAGTGTTTTGGTTCTATTAGAAATGAAAGCACTCTACAATGCATGTAACAATCTTTCAAAATCAACAATAATAATGTAAATGCCATTGAAATTCCTGTATATGGTATGCTTATGAAAGTTGCAGGAGATAAGGCATGGTAGAGAGTATTAGTGCTTACCAGTACTTTTAGTCCTCCTCTCATTTTGGACACATTGGAAGATTGGATTCCTTTGTGTTCTTTAACTTAGGTGAAGCCAATGAAAATGAAAGAAGGAAAAGGTGTTAACAGTAGGCAGAAGTATTTACAAGCAGGTACACAATTCTACTTCCCTTTTTCTTATTGAGGAGGTGGTGCCACAAAATTGAATCATCCTGTATTACTGAGCTATCACATAGGGGACTGCTGCCTTGAAAAGATTACTAGGACTATAACAGACTTTGTAATATCTTCCTGTTACTTTAAAATACTGACATTTTAGTGTAGTTTCTTTTATTGTCATAATCTAGCCCATAGAGACTAATATTTAAAGCTGGATATATGAATTAAAAATAGCTTGCAAAGATAGTTCAATATTAGAGAATAAAGTTTAAACATGTCTCTGAAGACCCTTCAAATACCAGATTTCTACCACTGTTCAGAGAATTGATATTATAATAGGATTAACTGTGTAATCACCCAATTTAACTTCTTTGAAGAATACCATTAATTGAGATATACAGTTTTGGTATGTTTAAAATTACTATCATTCCCTTTTAGTCACAGAGTATGCAAATGATCAGAATACCTTCTAGACATGTCTGATGTCAGCATTAAAAGAAATTCCATAGGTTAAGAAAGGGAAAAACTGTTATTGAAATGTGACAGAATCTTACCAGTAAATACAACTGTCCGACATATAAAGTAGAGAACTATCTTTCATGCATGCTGGAAAGTACTTAACAATAAGAATTTTTTATCATCATTGTCTCCTTTATATAAACAAGCACCTGGATAACTTTCTTTCTTGTCAGATTTCTCACCGCCCCAAAAAGCATAAAGATTCAAATAGTCTGGCATGCTATAGAAATGGGAGACATGCCCAAGAAATGTTAAAATGCTCATCTGCTCATCTCAAGCCTTCTCTGTGCTCTGAACACAGTAATGTGAAAATAAGCTGAAACCATTTAAAGCAACTTGGCAATATTTATTGAGAAACTATACAATGTTTATATCTCTCAATTGAGTAAATTCACTTTAAGGATTCTAGCTAAAGAAAATAATGCCAAATAACAACAATTTTTAAACACAAAAATATTCTGTATGGCTCTGCTGCCCTGCAACCTTGGGACACTGCTCCCTGCATCCCAGCTGCTTCCACTCCAATCATGACTAAAAAATCCCTAGATATGTCTCAGGTCACTGCTCCAGAGGATGCCAGCCATAAGCCTTAGCAGCTTTCATGTGATCTTAAGCCTGTGTGTGTACAGAGGACAAGAGTTGAGGCTTGAGAATCTCTGCCTAGATTTCAGAGGATGTATGGAAATACCTGGATGTCCAGGCAGAAGTCTGCTGCAAGGGCAGACCCATCATGGAGAACCTCTACTAGGGCAGTGCAGAGGGGAAATGTGGGGTTGGAGCCCTTGCACAGAGTCCTCACTGGGGCACTGCCTAACGGAGCTGTGAGAATAGGGCCACCATTCTCCAGACCCCAGAATAATAGATACACCAACAGCTTGTACTGTGCACCTGGAAAAGCGAAAGGCACTCAATGCCAGCCATTGAGAGCAGGCATGGGAGCTGAGACTTGAAAAGCCACAAGGGGAGAGCTGCCCAAGTCCTTAGGAGCCCACCCCTTGAATCAGTGTGCCCTGGATTTGGGACATGGAGTCAAAGCAAATTATTTCGGGGTTTCAAGATTTAATGACTGCCCTGCAGGATTTCTGACTTGCATGGGGCCTGTAGCCACTGTGTTTTAGCTGATTTTTCCTTTTTGGAATTGGAGTATTTAGCCAATGCCTGTACTCCCATGGTATTTTGGAAGTCATGAACTTGTTTTTTAATTTACAGGCTTATAGGCACATAAGCCTGTAAATAGTAGGCACATATTATTTTATTTGTTATTTATTATTATGTTATATATATTATATATATTATATATATTATATTATATAAATATATAATATATATATTATATATATATAATATAATATATATATAATATATACTATATTATATTATAATATAGTATATATAATATATTATATAATATATACTATATTATAATATAATATAGTATATAATATATAATATAATATATATTATATAATATAATGTATATATTATGTATATTATATTATATATATTATGTTATATATTATTATTATTTATTATTATTTATGTGCCTAAATAATAGGCACATAATAAGCCTGGAAATTACAGGCTTATTGCCTTGTCTCAGATGAGACTTTGGAGTGGGGACTTTTGGGTTAATGCTGAAATGAGTTAAGACTTTGGAGGACTGTTGAGAAGGGAGACTATATTTTTCAATGTAAAAAGGGCATGAGATTTGGGAGGGGCCAGTGGCAGAATAATATAGTTTGAATTTATGTCCCCACCAAATCTCATGTCAAATTGTAATCCTCCATGTTGGAGAAAGGGCCTGCTGGGCAGTGATTGAATCATGGAGATGGACTTCCTCCTTGCTGTTCTCTTGATAGTGAGTGAGTTCTCATAAGATCTGGTTGTTTAAAAGTGCATAGCACCTCCCCTTTCTCTCTCTTCCTCCTGCTCTGGCCATGTAAGATATTTTTGCTTCCCTTTCTGCCATGATTGAAAGTTTTCTGTGGCCTCTCCAGCCATGGTTCCTGTACAGCCTGCAGAACCATAAACCAATTAAACCTCTTTTCTTTACAAATTACCCAGTTTCAGGTTTTTCTTTATAGCAGTAGGGAAACAGACTAATACAGCAGTATTTACAGTAGCAAAAAATTATAATCAATTTATCTTTCAAAAATAGAAAATTTCTAAATTACAATGCATGTATTTTTAAATTATATAATTAATATAATGTTAATTATTATAATTAATTAAATGGGCATTGTTTATTTTTTGTAAAATGGAAGATATCTAATACAGTATGTACAATATTTTGCCATATATATTTATTTGAATAAAGATAGAATAGAAGCACACCAACATTGTTAAATTGTCACCTCAAGCTGATAGAATTAGGAAGTATATTTTCTATTTTTAGTCCTTTATATAGTTTGCAAAATTTCTGTACAATATATGATCTGTTATAAAATCGGAATATAAATAACATAAATGTGTGCATCAGCTTCAGGCCAATTAAGTCCAACATGACAGAAAGAGACAGAGAAAAGAGTATTCTATGGCACCTCTTATTCCATTTTTAAAATATATAATCCTGCTTTCTTCCAACTATTTGTCTAGCTTTTCATTCATATTTACAATATGTAGACATTGCTTCCCACCCAGGCCATGTGATTTCATGAATAAATTACTCAATAGTAGGAAGGCTAGATCAATTACATCATACATATCAACATTCTGTTTATATACCTAAACTATGAAAGCTTTTTCTCTTTACATGGGCATATATAGACATATATAAGTACAAATGTAAACATACACATATGTATGTGCACATATATATATACACATACATGCACACATAGACATATATTGCATATGAAGAAGAGAGACAGAGAAAGAAAGACAAATGGGGGAAATATTTTCCCATGGACCTGTGTTGATCTGAAACTAAGTCTAATAGTTTTATTTAAAAAATAAAAGATATATGAGAAACATAAGGATGATGAATGACACTTTTTTCTCTTTTATAGAGTTATACTTAGATATTTATATAGAATGTTTGCCTTTCCTATTTTTTGGTGTTAATTTTATTTGATATTAATATTATGGCAACATATAGTTCTTTGTTGTATTTTTTAAAATTGACGTATAATAGTTGTACATATTTTTGGAGTACACATGATATACTGATTCCTATATACAATGTGTAATAATCAAATCAGGGTAATTGGGATATCCATCACCTCAAATACTTCTCATTGCTTTGTTTTGGGAATGTTTCATATTTTCTCTTCTAGCTACTTTGGAATATATAATAATTACTGTTAATGATTATTTATTTATTTATTGTTTTAATTTTTTAATTAATTTATTTTTTGAAACGGAGTCTCGCTCTGTCTCCAGGCTGGAGTGCAGTGGCAGGATCTCGACTCGCTGCAACCTCCGCCTCCCGGGTTCAAGCGATTCTCCTTCCTCAGCTTCCCAAGTAACTGGGATTACAGGCACATGCTGCGATGCCCAGATAATTTTTGTATTTTTAGTAGAGATAGGGTTTCACCATGTTGGCCAGGATGGTCTCGATCTCTTGACCTCGTGATTCTCCCACCTCAGCCTCCCAAAGAGCTGTCATTACAGGTATGACCCACCACGCCCAGCCACTGTTAACTATTTAATATAATTCCCCTACTGTACTATCAAATACTGAAAATTCTTTCTTCTATCTAACCGTATTTTTATAGCTCTTAATGAACTTCATCCACCTTCCCAACTTCCCTTCTCAGACTCTGGTAACCACCATTCTACTCTCTACCTTCCTGAAATACACTTTTTTAGCTCTCACTTATGAGTGAGAACATGCAGGATTTGTCTTTCTGTGCTTCACTCATTTCACTTCATGACCTCAAGTTCCATCCATGTTGCTGAAAATGACAGAATTTTACTATGTTTTATGACTTAATAATATTCCATTGTGTATATATACCACATTTTCTTTATTCATTAATCTGTTGATGGACACATGGGTACATTTTATATGTTGGCAATTGTAAATAATGCTGTAAAAAACATAGGAGTAAAGATATCCCTTTAATTTACTGATTTCCTTTCTTTCGGATATATAACTACTGGTGAAATTGCTGGGTAACTTTGTAGTTCTACTTTTTACATTTTTGAGAGACCTCCATACCCTTTTTTATAATGGCTACACTACCTTATATTCCCACTAAGAGTGTACAAGTGTCCCCCATTCGTTCTGTCCTCGCCAGGATTTGCTAGTTTTTCATATAGACATTGTAGCTAGGGTGAAATGATACTTCATTGTGGTTTTGATCTAAATTTCCCTAATGACTAGTAATGTTGAACATTTTTTCATATACCTGTTGGCTATAACTATGTCTTTGTTTAAGAAATCATATTATGTTTTCTCAATGTCCCCTTTAGTAAACTAAAAACTTAATAACCATATGTAGGACATCAACAAAATAAATAATATCTAGTGGGGCCATCCATCACTAACATTGTATGAGCCCATGTTTTGAAGCTACTGTCTTTCGGAACCCTCCCCACTCAGACCTTGCATGTAGCTGCTTATATAAGACTGGCCCCAACTAGAAGCCTTGGAAGGTAAGATCTGTCCTCAAATGGGGCTTACAACAATAAAAAATCCCCAAAAGGAAGTTGAGTTTCCTACATTTCCCTATTCCATCCTTCCAGAAGAGAAAATCGTCCATCTCATTGTGGTTAGAACATTGGAACAATGATGAAAAAGAATAAAATAAGGAGGAGAAGGCCAAGTTCTGCCAATAAACCATTAGTGCAGCAATGTAATTGACACCAATTTCCTGGTAGCTTCTGAATTAAAGGGATAAAAACTGAATTAATAATTTCTCATCCCTAACATACATACGTAAAAGCTGCTATCGAAGCTATGGTTTCTGCTGCTGTTATCCCCATAGCCTGCTAGAGGCCTTTTTTAATCTTTTACTTGGGCTTTCCTAGTATCTTCCTGGTTCTATGCTCAGAATGAGCCCTCCAAGTTAGTCTCATGAACCATCTAGAAAAACTAATTCTGAACTCATGCCTCTGACTTGACATCTCAGGTCTCTATGCCTGCTGGCCAGAGATCTAGGGGCATTCTTAGATGGCAGCTGCAGTTGTGACATCTGGAACAAAATCAAGGATTCAAGTTACTTGGCTTCTTTCCTTGTGGAACACAACCACTGCCCATTTCATGTCTCGATTTTTTGTATTCATTCTGGTAGAAAACAACACTAAAAAAAGAAGAAAATAATGTTTTTGTGTCATCTCATCATGTGATAGACAGAGAAAACACTATGAGCAGTTATTTTGGCAAAACGCAACTGGCCATGCTCTATTTGAAATAAATTGATACAAAGAAAATACACATGAAAGACACAGCCTATATATGGCAATTCTAACACACCCAATAGTATCTGTGGTTGCTGGTTCCAGCACAGCAAGGCCGAGAGGATGCTATTGTGGGTCTGAAATGTGAGAAAGATTTGTCAGGCCACAGCTCCTTAAATACTCCTTTCTCGCAAGTTAAATTGAGGCTTGGTAGGAAAAGGGTGCCTCTTTGTCTGATTAATGAAGGTTTAAGCTCTCCTCTTGTCGTCATACAAAATCCTTCTAAGGTACTCACTCCCATTTAAAAAGTAATATATATTTATAAATATATTATTTAAAAATATATTTTTAATGGAAATGAGTACCTATACTTGATTTTCTATATATATTTTATATATTATAATATAATATATATTATATTATTTATATATTATAATTTATACTGATATATATTCATATATAATATATAATATATTATCTATTCATATATATTATATATATTATATATATTATATATTATATATAATATATTAATATATTTATATATATTATATATAATATATAATATATTTATATATTATATATAAATATATTATATACTTATATACTTATATATACTATATAATATATAGTATAAATATATATAATATATAATATATAAAATATATATTATATATATAATATATAATATATAATATATAAATATATACTGATATATATTCATATATAATATATAATATATTATCTTATATATTCATATATAATATATAATATATTATCTTATATATTGTGAGTATGTATAATTATATACATAAATATATATAATTATTTAGATATTATAATATAATATATTATATAGAAAATATAATATATATATAATCAAGTATAGGTACTCACTTCCATTAAAAATATATTTTTAAAAATATATTAATAAATTTTATAGATATTATATATAATATATATATAATCAAGTATAGTACTCACAATATATAATATATTATATGTATTTATAAAAAATCAAGTATTGGCTGAGGATATTCAAAACGTCGCATCATAAATATTAATGAACAGAACACTTGGCTTTGATAATGATTAAGCCCTGTTTCTGGCCTAATGCCGCTCAGACAATGAATGCTTGGGCAGGAATTGGAGCAAAAGACTTCCATGACTGAGATCGGAGTCTTCAGAAGCTTTGCTTTCTGTTGCCCGCATTAGAGGATCAAGGACATTTCACTTCTGTTATTCCCTTTAAATGTATAAAATTACCAGGAGGTAAATTACTGTGGGATTTTGATTGGACATTAAATAGATAATTGAAACATAAAGTTCATTTGCTTTAAGACATATTGATGCCCTTTTGTAAAAGTAATAATACCCCCATAATTATCACTACAAACAGAAAAGAAATTTTGAATCCAGAGTATTTACATAGTCAACTGACTCACTGTCCCTCTGATATCAACTGTCATTTATTAAAAATAAATTATTTTAAAGCATTGTGGTTTTTTCATTTCATTTTGTTTTGTTTTGTTTTGCTTCAACCAGGAAGGAGAAATTCCATAAGATGGCCAGTTTGTTTGTTATTTGGTTTTACAAAGGTACCTAATGTTTCAGTTCATTTTGTGAAAACATGTTTACCCATCTCTTCATTTCTTAACTGATTTCCTTTTTTAACTCTTATTTTAAGTTCAGGGGAACATGTGCAGGTTTGTTATGCAGGTAAATTGTGTATCACAGGGGTTGGATGTACAGATTGTTTTGTTACTCAGGCAATAAGCATAGTACTAGATAGGAAGTTTTTTATCCTCATCCTCCTTCCATCCTCCAGCTTCAAGTAGGCCCTGGAATCTGTTGTTTCCTAATTTGTGTCCATGTATACTCAATGTTAGTCTCCCATTACAAGTGGGGACATGTAGTATTTGTTTCTTTGTTCCTGCATTAGTTTTCTTAGGATAATGGCCTCAATTTCCATCCATGTTGGTGCAAAGGACATGATCTCCTTCCTTTTTAAAACTGCATAGTATTCGACGATGTATATGTACCACATTTTCTTTATCTATTATACTGTTTACAGGCATTTGGCTGATTCCATGTCTTTGCTAATGTGAATACCACTACAATGAACATATGCATGAATGTGTCTTTATGGTGGAATGATTTATATTCCTTTGGGTATATACCTAATAATGAGATTACCCTGTTTAATGGTAATTCCATTTTCAGTTCTTTGAAAAATCACCACTCTGATCTCCACAATGGCTGAATTAATTTAGATTTTCACCAGTAGGGTACAAGTGTTCCCTTTTCTTCATAATATCATCAGCATCTGTTATTTTTTGACTTTTTATTAATAGCCATACTGACTGGTGTGAGATGGCATCACATTATGATTTTGATTTCCATTTCTCTAATGATTACTGATGTTTAACTTTTTTATAGGCTGTTGCCTGCATGTATGTATTCTTTTGAAAAGTGTCCACTTACGTCCTGTGTCTACTTTGTAATGGGGTTGTTTGTTTTTTTTGCATGTAAATTTGTTTAAATTCCTTATAGATTCTGGATATTAGCCCTTTGTCAGATGCATGGTTTGCAAATATTTTCTCCTATTCTCTACGTTGCCTATTTACTTGGTTGATAGTGTCTTTTGTTGTGCAGAAGCTCTTTAGCTTAATTAGGTCACATTTGTCCATTTTTGTTTATTATGCGATTACTTTTGTTGTCTATTTTAAAACCTTTGCCAGAGCCTGTGCCCAGAATGGTATTTCTGAGGTTATCTTCCGTGGTATTTATAGCTTTAGCTTTTACATTTATGTCTTTAATCCATCTTGAGTTGATCATTGTATATTGTACAAGGAGGGGGTCCAGTTTCAATCTTCAGAATAGGGCTAGCCAATTATTTCAGCAACATTTATCAAATAGGGAATCCTTTCCCCGTTGCTTGCATTGGTCAGCTATTTTGAAGATTAGTTGGTTGTAGGTGTGTGACATTATTTCTGGGCTCTCTATCCTCTTTCATTGGTCCATGTGTCTGTTTTTGTACCAGGATTATTCTGTTTTGTTTACTGCAGCCTTATAGTTTGAAGTCAGGTAGCATCACGTCTCCAGGTTTGCCCTTATTGCTTAGAATTACCTTAGTTTCACAAATTTTTTTATTCCATGTGAATTTTTGAAGATATACTGTTTTCTAATTCTGTGAAGAACATCACTAGTCATTTGACAGGAATAGCATGAAATCTATAGATTTATTTTGACAGTATGTACCTTGTAACAATATTTATTTTTCCTACCCATGAGCATAGTATGCTTTTTCATTTGTTTGGTTGTCTCTAATTTCTTTGAGCAGTGTTTTTGACCTTTTGGTGTATGGAAATGCTACTGAAATTTGTACATTGGTGTTGAAAACTGAATCTTTGTTGAAGTTGTTTATCAGATTTACAAACTGTTGGTTAGAGAGTATGGGCTTTTCTATGCACAGAATCATAACATCGAAAATCAGTTAGTTTGACTTCCTCTCTTCCTATTTGGATATATTTTATTTTCCTCTCTTGCCTGATTTCTTTGGATAGGACTTCCAGTACTGTGTTGAATAGCAGTAGTGAGAGTGGGCATCCTTGTCTTTTTCTGTTTTTTAAGAGAAATATACTCAGGTTTTGCTCATTCAGTATGATGTTTGCTCTGGACTTGCAATAGATGGCTCTTATTAATTTGAAGTATGTTCCTTCAATGTCTAGTTAAGTGTTTTCAACATAAATGGATGTTGAATTTTATGGAAAGGCTTTTCTGTGTTTATTGAGAGAATCATGTGGTTCTTGTTTTTAGCTGTGTTTATTGGTAAATCACATTTATTGATTTGTGTATGTTGAACCACCATTGCATCCCAGGGATACAGGCTACTCCATAATAGTGGATTAGCTGTTTGATGTACTGCTGGATTCAGTTTGCTAGTATTTTATTGAGGATTTTTGCATCTGTGTTCATCAAGGATATTGACCTGATATTTTCTTTTTTTGTTGTATATCTGCCAGGTTTGGGTATCCGGATGATATGTGTTTCATAGGAAAAGTTGAGAAGTCCCTTCTCTTCCATTTTTGAAAATAATTTCAGTAGAAATAGTTCTATCTCTTCTTCATACATTTGGTAGAATTTGGCTCTGAATCTTTCTGGTCCTGAGCTTTTTCTGGTTCTTAAGCTTTTTATTACTGATTTAATTTTGGAACATGTTGTTGGTCTGTTCAGGGATTCAGTGACTTCTTGGTTCAATCTTGGAAAGTTGTATGTTGCCAGGAATTTAATCATTTCTTCTAGGTTTCCCACTTTGTGTGCATAGAGATGCTCATAATAGTCTCTGAGGGTTTTTTGTTTGTTTGTTTGTTTTAAAATTCTGGGTGCTTATGGTAATGCCGATTTGTCATTTCTGATTGTGTTTATTTGGACCTTCTGTTTTCTTTATTCATCTAGCTAGTGGTCTATCAATTTTTTATTTTTTTTTCTAAGAATGAACTCCTGGATTCATTGACCTTTTGTATGTTTTATTTTTTAAATTTGCTGAAGATTGTTTTATGGCTGACCATGTGGCTGATTTTGGAGTATGTGCCATATTGAGATGATAACAATGTATATTCTGTTGTTTTTAGGTGGAGAGTTTTGTAGATGTCTATTAGGCCCATTTGATGAAGTTTTTAGTTCACGTCCTGAATATCTTTGTTTTCTGCCTTTATTATCTGTCTAATACTGTCAGTGGCGTGTTGAAATCTCTTGTCATTATTGTGGGGTTATCTAAGAGTCTTTGTGAGTCTCTATGAATGAATTTTATGACTCTGGGTGTTCCTGTGTTGGATGAGTATATATGCAGGGTAGTTAGGTCTTCTGGTTGAATTGAACCCTTTTCTATCATTTTTTACCACCAGAACTGCCACCATACCACCAGAAATGCCTTTTATTTATCTTTCATAATCATCGTTAGTTTTAGTCTGTTTTCTCTGAAATTCAAATAGTAACCCCTGCTGTTTCTGTTTTCCATTCTCTTGTAGATTATTCTTTATCCTTTTACTTTGAGCTTCTGGGTGTCATTGCATGTGAGATAATCTCTTGAAGATAGCATACAGTTGAGCCTTACATCTTTATCCAACTTACCACTCTATGCCTTCTAATTGGGGTATTTAGACCCTTTTACATTCAAGGTTAATATTGATATGTAAATTTGATCTTGTTAGAGTGTTGTTACCTGGCTATTATGCAGACTTCATTGTGTGGTTACTTTAGTGTGTCAGTGACCTATGCACTTAACTGTGTTTTGGCTGTGGCTGGTAAGTCTTTCCTTTTCATATGTAGCACTCCCTTAATGACCTTCTGTAAGGAAGGTCTAGTGGTAACCAGTTTTTATTTGCTTATATGAAAAGGATCTTACTTATCCTTTGCTTATGAAGCTTAATAGTTTGGTTGGATAGACAATTATTTGTTGGAATCTCTTTTCTAGAAGAATGCTACATATACCCCCCAGTCTTTTATAGCTTGTAGGGTTTCTTCTGAAAGGTCCACTGATAGATTAATGGAGTTATCTTGGTAGATTACCTGCCTCTTCTCTGCATCTTTCTGTATTAGTACATTTTTACACTGCTATAAAGATACTACTTGAGACTGGGCAATTTATAAACAAAAGAGGTTTAATTGACTCAGAGCTCCACATGGCTTGGGAGGCCTCAGGAAACTTACAGTCATGGTAAAAGGCAAAGGGGAAGCATGCATCTTTTTTACAGGGTGGCGAGAGAGAGAAGGAGTGAGAAAGGGAAATCCCAGACACATAGCAAACAACCAGATATCATGAGAATTCCCTCACTATCATGAGAACATCATGGGGGAAACTGCCCTCATGATCCAATCACCTCATGCCAATTCCCTCCCTTGACACATGGGGATTAAAATGTGAAAAGAGATTTGGGTGGGGACACAGAGACAAATTATATAATTCCATCCCTGGCCCCTCCCAAATTTCATGTCCTTTACACATTTCAAAACCAATCATGCCATTCCAGCAGTCCCCTAAGTCTTAACTCATTTCAGCATAAACTCAAAAGTCCTAGTCCAAAGTCTCATCTGAGACAAGGCAAGTCCCTTCTGCCTATGAGCCTGTATAATCAAAAGCAAGTTAATTGCTTCCAGTATATAATGGGGATACAGGCATTGGATAGATGTTCCCATTCCAAATAGGAGAAATTGGCCAAGACAAAGGGACCATGGGCCCCATGTAAGTCTGAAACCTGGCAATGCAGTAGTTAAATCTTAAAGCCCCAAAATGACCTTATTTAACTCCATGTCTTACATCCAGGCCAGATTGATGCAAGGGGTAGGTTCCCGTGTCCTTGGGCAGTTCCACCCCTATGGCTCTGGAAAGTACAGGTCATGTGGCTGCCTTCATGGGATGGTACTGATGTCTATGCTTCTTTTGATTGCTCATCTTGCATAGTATCTCACACTTGTTCTCTGAATTTTCTCAATTTGTATGTTGGTCTTTCTAGTGAGATTGTGAAAATTTGTGAAAGACATTCTCAAATATGCTTTCTCCATTGCTTGCTTTATCTCCTTCTCTTCTCTGATGAAAAATGAGTAATAGATTTGGTCTCTTTACTTAATCCCATATTTTTCAGAGGTTTTGTTCATTCCTCTTAAAAAATTTTTTTTTGTGACTGAGCTATTTCGGACAATTGGTTTTTGAGCTCTGAAATTCTTTCTTTAGCTTGCAAATTCTGCTGCTGATACTTGAGATTGTATTATAAAATTTTTCAAGTGAGCTTTTCAACTCTATCACATCAGTTTTGTTCTTGTTTATAATGGGCATTTTGTCTCTTCTGTATCTCTTTATTGTATTTATTTAATTCCTTGGATTGGTTTTCAACTTTTTCCTGGATGTTAATTTTCTTCATTTCTATTCATGTTTTGAATTCCATTTCTGTTGTTTCAGTCATTTCAGCCTGCTTAAGAACCATTGCTTGGGGACTAGTGTAATCATTTGGAGGTAAGACATTCTGACATTTGAGTTGCCAGAGTTCTTATGCTGGTTCTTGCTTATCTTTGTGAGCTGATGTTACTTCAGTTTTTAAAGTTGCTGTCCTGCTGATTTTTTTTTTCTTTCAGCTTTTTTGATGCACTTGGTGATTTAATTGTGGTATAAGTTTGGATCATTTGACTAACTTCATCTCTGGAAGATTTTAAGGGATCAAGTCCCAGCTCAGCACTCTTGGTTTGCATGCTGTAACTCTGTGGGTCTGTTAGTGGGTTGCCAGCTTTGTTCTTTGACCCCTTGAGGTCAGAAACCTGCTCTGCTAGTTGAGTAAAGGTGTTTCCTGGCTGCTGGTCACAGAACTCCAATAGATGGTGCCAGCCAAAGCACTTTTTCAGGGTGGTGGTAGTGAGGTCAGTGCTTGTTTGCATATGCCAGCAGCTATACCAGTGTGAGGGAGTACATGTGCAATGACTAGGGTGAGGTACTGGCAGAAGTGGTGCTTCAGCATTCCTAAGTGTGCTCACATCTGTGGTGGGGTGCATGTGTGGGAAGGGTTGCTGGTCTTCAGGCTTATGCTTGCCCCAGTGGCAGCTGGGGCAGTAAGCTGGTGGGGTCAGGGCATTCAGCCTTCATGCATGCTTTTGCACAATCAGTAGTGGCAGTGCAGGGGTGGGTGGGGTTACTGGCATCTGTGTGTTCATTTGCAGTGGTGGTAGTGACACTTGACTGGTATTCTAAGGCAAAGACAACATAAGTTATTCTTTCTCACAAGATTACAATCAATCTTAAAGCTTCACTGACCTAGGTAAGACTGAAACTAACAGACACCGCTAAACACTTGAATATTTTCTCTTGTTAAAATGCTTAAAATAATTTAATTGTATTTATTAAATAGTTAATGTTTTAAGTTTCTGTTTACACTCTAATGCAGAAGGCAATTTTCTCTAAATCACAGTACCAGAGTATTAACAAAGAATGTTTTATAACGTATTTTACCAAAAATATGTAAACTTTTAAAACTGTTCATTGTTTATATGTTGGTAAGCATGACTATTTTAACTTTCTATTGAAGTTTCATGATTAAATATTACAGTAATGATTATGAGGTGATGTCTAGAAAAAGACTTACATCAAAAATAAAGTTTAAAATGTCTTTGTTCAAATTTGCAGGTTGAAGAGAAGAAAAATGTCCTTTGATTAATAGAATATTTAAAAACTTGCTATTAAGAAATTTTGTTTTGTTTTATCCATGTATATGATTTACATATTTCAACACCTGAAATTATTTACATGTCCTCCCTCACAACTTTAACAAACCAACTCTGTCAAAGTTAAACCATCCAAAGTACAAAGCTACAGCAATGGCTTTCTCCCTAAAGTGGCTATTAGGAAAAGTTTTAAAACTTTGGTATTAGCTAGCCAGAAAGATATAATCATCTTGTGTGGTGATTAATGCAAATAATTATTGTTAAAGATGTATCTAAGAAAACAAAAATGAGGCAGTCTTTAAACTGGAGCAGTGCAGATAATTCACTTACAGGGACCAATAGTATAAATTTACTTTAACCTTTTACATACCTTGATTGAAATAAGACACACTTCGTTGACTGCATAGTTAAGTGTCTTATTTCCCATAATGCTCCTAAACCTGCTATAAATTGTCTTGTTTTGGTCATCACTCTCCATTTGTCCTGAACAACATTCTCTCCTCTTCTCAGGCTTGTCTTCTTCTGTCTATTTGTAAAATCTCATTTAAATGTTGGCCTTCTTTTTCATCTGTGTATCATCATTGTCAAACTCCCCTCCTTTAGCTCAATATGGCTTATATTTTCTATGCCTGTATTCATTTTTTACATGTAAAAATGTCTTAATTCTCCAATGCAATAAGAAGTTCCTTGAAGATAAAGGTTATTTTAGATGTCTTCATATTCCCTTAAAGAACTCATTAAAAGAATAGATATCTTAAGAATAAATATAAATCTTCACACATATGATCAGCTGATTTTTAAAAAAGATGTCAGGACCATTCAATAGGAAAAGAAAAGTCATTTCAGCAAATGTTGTTGGAAAAATATATCCACATGCAAGGTAATGAAGTTGGATGTCTACTGTGTATCATATGCAAAAATTAATTCAAAGTGAATCTAGGACATAATCTTAATAGCGAAAACTCTTAGTAGAAAACATAAAGGGAAAACCTTATGACATTGTATTTAGCAATTTTTTTGGATATAACACCAAAAATACCTGAAATACAAAAATAAATAAACTAGGTTTTATTAAAATTAAAACTTTGGTGTAACAAAGGACCCAATCAACAGAGTGTAAGGTAAGTTGCAGCATTAGAGAAAATATTTTCAAATTATATATTTGGTAAGGGATTAATATCCAGAATGTATAACAAACTCCTTCAACTAAACAACCACCACAACAATAAAATAATCCAATTAAAAATGGGCAAATTACTTCAATAAACATTTTTCAAAAAAAATACATATATCTAGTAAGTAGATGGAAAGATTCTTAATATAATTAGTCTTTATGGAAGTGCAAATCAAAATCACAATGAGATAGCACGGTGAAATACCTACCAGGGTAGATATAATCAATAAAACAGAAAATAAGAGTTTGTAAGAATGTAAATAAATGAGAACATTTGAGCCTCAGTGATGGCAATGAAAAATGGTGAAGTCACTATGCAAAACAATTTGACAATTTTCCAAGAGGTTATAAATATAACTACTATATATCCAAAATTATTGAAACCGGGACAGGACTTGAACAAACATTTGTACAACAATGTTCATAACAGCATTATTCACAATAGCCAAAAGTTGGAAACACCCCAAAGTTTCATTAGATGGATAGATGGACAGATAAACCAAATGTGGTATATACATACAATGACATGTTATTCAGCATTAGAAAAATAAAATTCTGATGCATACTACAACTTTTATGAACATTTAAGACAATGTGCTAAACAAAATAAGTTAGACAGAAAAGACTACGGTAGGATTCCACTTCTATGAGTAACAGAATAGGCAAATTCATAGAAGCAGAAAGTAGAATAGAGGTTACAAAGGCTGGGGGAAGGGAATGTGGGAAGTATTGTTTAATGGGTATAGAGTTTTATTGGTAATTATAAAATATTTTGAGTATGGATACTAGTGAGAGTTATGCAAATTGTGAATATATTTAATGCCAATGAATTATACATCTATGAATTGTCAGATTGTAATTATTTTGCTATATGTATCTACAACAATAAGAAGACATACACTAACCTAACACAATATTATTTCAAAACATTTGATAAAATAGCTAAATTAGATGGATTAACATGCATTACTATCCAAAATTTGGCATGGTTTTAGCTACCCAGGTGAATAAGATAGTTACAGTGCAATAGCTTTGATCTTGCCTCTTTATTTCTCCTCTCATTATGATATTATACTGATTCTCTGGTGCTCTTTCCGAGTAGTTACCCTCAGCTCATGAGTAAATGTCCCAATTGTAAAATTTCTGACTGATTAAATCCAAACAAAACATGTAAGTTAATCTTCTTCTTTTAAATAATAAAATTAAAATGAAGAAAATTTAAGGGCTTGTGAAAATTTCCAGACCAATGAGAGTCAGGAGTGGGACTAGAAAGTAAATTACTTGAGGTGTATTAAGTGTTAATGCTGCTAAGACAAGGGTCTTAGGATTAAATTTGATGTCAATATTTTTACATGTAGACAGTCTATGCCTGATCTGCAAATTAGGTAGTCCAATATTAAAATAATAATTTCTTGGATCTAGATTTATTTGGAATGATGGAGTGTAACACATATGTATCTACATTTTCAAAGAAGAATTGATGTGGCTGGCTCTTTCTTCTCTAAGTCATAACTGAAATGTCACTCCCTCAGAGAACCCTTTCTTGGCCATCCTCTTAAAGTATCTTCCATTACTCTACATTACATTATCCATTATATTTTCTTATATTGCATATTGCACACAAATATTTAATATACTTACTTGTTTATTGTTCTACTTTTATTGGAACATATGATTATCCTAGTTTGTCTTTTTCACCTTTTTGTGCATGGCAACAAAAATAGTATGTGGTACTGACAAAGGATTCAGTAGATTTCTACTGAATGAGTGGGTAAAGCTAAATTTAGGGCATATGGAATGAAAGGAAACAAGATGGCTACAAAAATCTCTGGTGCATTTATATAGGAGATCGGTGAAGGAAGAGAATTGAGGAAGACTTCTTAAAAGTAAAACAAAGACCTAATAGAATGTAAGAAGTTGTGAAAAGTTGAGACAGCAGGAGGGTGCAGTAGGGGAGAATTGAATACAGAATGAAGTAGGGCAGTACAGAGCTTCATGTGGGAGGTCAATTTGCTGAACTCTTCTAGAAATCAGTGACATGGGAATTTGCTATGAAGGTGTTATTCAGCTTGATCTTTGTCTAGGCTGAAAATGAAAACATTTCTGAAACACCAGAAATAAAGACACACAACGTGTTACGTATAGCCAGAGAGGCACGGTAAAATATTCACTTAGCTATGAAGTAAAAATTACCTCAGACCTAAGAAGTCTGGCAGAGTAATTCCTACCTAAAAATGATCATTTGGGCCAGGCGCGGTGGCTCATGCCTGTAATCCTAACACTTTGGGAGGCTGAGGCGGGCGGATCACTTGAGGTCAGGAGTTCAAAATCAGCCTCGCCAACATGACGAAACCCTGTCTCTACTAAAAATACACACACACACACAAATTGGCCGGGTGTGGTGGCAGACACTTGGTAATCCCAGCTACTCGGGAGGCTGAGGCAGGAGAATTGCTTGAATCTGGGAATCGGTTGCAGTGAGCCAAGATAGTGCCACTCCACTCCAGTATGGGTGAAAGAGTGAGACTCCGTCTCAACAAAAAATACAATACAATACAATGAAATAAAATAAAATAAAATAAAATAGAAAATGATCATTTGAGCTTTTGTAACAATTTATTTTAAGGATGAAATAATAACATTTATCAAACGGGGGGAGAAAATGCAAGCAGTAAAATGCAAATAAGCAATTTGACAAAACTACTGTCTTTGAATATTGTGGATCGAGGTACCAGCTTACTGAAATTTCCAACAATTCCAGTGTAGCAATCTATGGACAAATTACAAAATCTGAGAACTTCATAGTGATACCTTGGAAACAAAAAATGTGGCTCTACTTATGGAAGCTCCATTAAAATAAATATGACAATTTATGAAGTCCTGAAGCCCAAACTTTACTTGGAGAAGCGTAGCATTTGAGTCCTATTTTGTATAGAGGAAAGGAGACTCTACTGACAAAGACTAAACAGAATGTGGTAGAAGTGTGTATTTCCTCACTAGAAATAACAAAGAATTGATGTTTCTAAGGAGTCTCACCTTTGGTATATTTTGTACTAAGCTCATTTGTCTTTGTTGGCATAATATTCTCCAAAATATCATCATTCTGTTTGAGTAAAGCAAGATCATGGATATTCCCTTTCTCATTTTTCTATCTTTCTTTCTTCTTTTCTTCTACTCTTAATAATGAGAAAGAAAGCAATTCCATTTCCCTAGTCTTAACTTACTCTGCAATAAATAGAAGCTGTGAGTCAGTCTTCTTCTTGTACTCCCTGATGGGGACGTTCAGGCTCTGAAAAATTTTCTATTGCTAATCTCATCATTTTGTGATTTTGTTTTCATTGCTTGCCTTTGTGTCTTTTAAAAATCACTTTTTGTGCTTCCTTAAACTTCATGAAGTTATCATTAGTTTTCCTCAGTTTGATATATTATAACCTGTGTATGCTCTTTCAGCATGATTGATTACATTCTGCACTTCTCTTTCTTTTACAGTGGCCTTTAAAATCTACCACTACATACCCTCGAATGTAATTATTTATGGATGGCACGCATAGCCTGTGAGCATACATCCATTTACCTTTGGGCGCTTTATATTTTCCCTCTATCCTTTGCTTCCATAACACTAAACGACTCAAATTTGTCATGCACTTCCTACAGACTTCTGTGACTGGCTTTGCTTACAATCATACAGCTCAGTTTTCTATCCCTTAATCAAAACTCAGGTAAGAAAAATTGCCGTTTAACTGTTCCACATTTTCCAATATAGCCAATCTAATAAGTGTGGTTTGAGCTAAACCAAATCAAGAATTGCTATTACCTTTAAATTATTTTTATTTTTACTTTGAGAGTTTCAAAATCTAAAATGATTTTCATTTTGATTTATGTCATTTTTTAAAACATTAGACAAAATATCTTTCTCTTCTCACTTTGTAGATTATACACAAAGTTAACTTCTTAGACTGTGACCTATAATTTAAAATCTTAATCATTTGGCCACCTACATAACTCTTCCGAAATCATACAATTATGTTTTTGCTTCACTCTCCTTACGTCTTCTAATAGCGATCATAGTTTTCTTCTAAACGTTTTTAGATTTCCGTTCCAACTAAATTTTTTGGGTTGGATACACTGGTCATAATTTTCTGAAGATGTTTTTGATATGCAATACTTAATTATACAAATTTCAATATCTACTCATGCAAAACAGGCATGTGTTTACTACAAATTGAGACAGAGAATGTGTCAAACATGTAAAGTAGGCCTCATTATCAAACTGGTTTTGGCATCAGTGATGTAGATATTGTGTTAAATGGAGAAGCTTTGATTATTTTTAGAACTTCATTGGATAGGTTGTGATGATTGATTGTCATGCTGGACTAATTTTTATAAAGAAGATGATTAGGCAGAGTCTCTGTGAATTCTACAAATTCAATATGAGCCTTTAGTGGACCTTTTTCATTTCCCAGCTGTTACTCACAACAAACACTTTCACTTTTAATTTTAAGTTCCTTGTAGATAAAATCTGTGCTTTTCAATATGACTTTCAGGATCCTTCAGAATTATATTCCATCTAATCTGTCCAACTTATCACGTAATTTTCCTACATATAAATATTTCACTTAATCCAGGTTAGGTTAGGTTTTACATCTACTAAAATATTCTGAGGAGGGAAATGTTTGCTTCTGTATGTTTGTTCATGATTTATATCAGGTCTAGAATACTGTCTCCTCTACTCTCTATCCAAATTCTATTGAGATCAAGTGCCATATCCTTTAGCAAGCAAATCTTCACTTAGTCTAGCCCACTTTATGCACTATTTTGCAAGAGTAGTTTGTTTGTGTCATGTAATTCAGTTTTTGGTTGCATGCTGATTTGCATTACGATTTAATATTTCCACAGATATAATGTGTTTTTGTTTAATTGGTTGCTGTGTAAGCTCCTTCAGGAGAGGGACTATGCATTGCCTTATTATGTTAGTGTAGTATGGCAAAGAGGAAATGTTTTTGAGTAATCAATTTTCTCATTCTGGCTTCTCCACTTATTTTCTGTGTGACCTTGGATTAGTTAACCTCTTTGAGCCTTATTTACTTCTGAAAAATAAAATTGTGATAATCATGGTACTTACTTTGACAGTATTGTCATAAGAAACAAAAAAGATAATGCATGTAGTCTATTTTGCTGAATACTTGACCCATACAAAATTATCAATAAAAAGAGTATAGCTGAGCCATTAAGGATATAGTTTCTAGATATGTACTGCCCAATTTGATAGCCACTAGCTACATATGACTATCACACTTAAATTAATATAAAATATAATTTAATCCCTCAATTGTACTAGCCACATCTCAAGTATTTAATAGCCACATATGTCAGGTTGCTACCATATTAGACATTATAGGTAGATAATATCGTAGGAGTTAAGAAAAAAATCCCCCTTCATTGTATAAAGGCTCACTGAAAATCAACTGATAAAAAACAGAATAATAAGAGAAGAAGCATACAAATTTATTAATGAGAATAGGTAGAAAATCACAACGTGATTACCCCACCACATAATGGGTTACAGATGGTTATATGCACTTCTTAGGGGAAAGGAAAGTAGGAAATTTAGGATAATTTTAGAGGGGCAGTAAGTAATTCTTAGGGTAATTCAATGGGATATAAGATCATACAATGGCTCAAGACAAATTCTGTTTGACCCACAGGACAGACAATGGTTTGTGACAAAAGTCTGTCCAGGAGTGTTGACAGGCTTCAGTTCTTTCCTCTCATGATTTGAGTTCTGTGAATGAAACTCAGCGGAAAGACCAGAGGTAATGGTTTTATTCTTTGGCAGTTCTGGACTTTAAGCAGATAAGAAAACTTCAGAGATTAACTTGATACTGTGCTTTGGGAGAGACAGAGGATTGAGAGATGACGGGATGGGGTATTCAGAGAGAACTTGAGGTTTCTTCTTCAATTCAGCATGTCAGACCACTATCCCTGGTAAACATGGATATAAAAATCCTCAACAAAATACTAGCTAACCAAATCCAGCAGTATATCAAAAAGACAACACACCATGATTAGGTGGGTTTTACACCAGGGCTGCAGGTATAGTTTAACATATGCAAGTCAATAAGTGTGAAACATAACACAAAAAAAGAATTAAAAACAAAAATTATATTATTATCTCAATAGATGCAGAAAAAGCATTTGACAAAATCCAGCATCACTTTATAATTAAAACCCTCAGCAAAATTGGCTTAGAAGGGATATACTTCAAGGCAATAAAAGCCATCTATGACAAACCCACAGACAACATTATAATGAATGTGGAAAAGTTTAAAAATTCCCCCTAAGAACTGCAACAAGACAAGGATGCCCACTTTCAACACTTCTATTCAACATAGTACTTGATGTCCTAGCCAGAGCGATCAGACAAAAAAAAGAAAGGAAGGAAGGAAGAAAGGAAGGAAGGAAGGACAAAAGAATGAAAGAAAGAGAAAGAAAGAAAGAAAGAAAGAAAGAAAGAAAGAAAGAAAGAAAGAAAGAAAGAAAGAAAGAAGAAAGAAAGAAAGAAAGAAGAAAGAAAGAAAAGAAAGAGAAAGAAAGAAAGAAAGAAAGAAAGAAAGAAAGAAAGAAAGAAAGAAAGAGAAAGAAAAAAAAGAGAAAGAAAGGAAGAAAAAAAGGAAGAAAGAAAGAGTTATGCTAGTTGGCATAGAGAAAGTCAAACTGTGACTCTTCACTGATGATATGATACCATACCTAGAAAACACTAAAGAGTCAGTTGAATAGCTTTTAGACCTGATAAATGAATTCTATAAAGTTTCAGGATACCAAATTGATGTACACAAATCGGTAACACTGCTTTATACCAACAATAGCCTTAGAACAGCTGCAAAAACAATAAAATACTTAGAAATGTACCTAACAAAGGAGGTGAAAGATTTTTACAAGGAAAACTACAAAACACTGCTGAAAAAAATCATCAATGACACAAACAATAGAAACACATTTCATTCTCATAGATGGGTAGAATCAATATTGTGAAAATGACCATACTGCCAAAATCAACAGATTCAATGTAATTATCATCAAAATGCCATCACCATCTTTCACAAAAGTAAACAACAACAACAACACAATTTTAAAATTCATATAAAACCAAAAAAGAGCCCACATAGCAAATGCAAAACTAAGCAGAAAGAACAAACTTGGAGGTATCACATTACCCAGCTTGAAACTATACTACAAGGCTGTAGCTACCAAAACAGCACAGTAGTGGTATAAAAATAGGCATGTAGACTAATGGAACAGAATAGAGAACCCAGAAGTAAAGCCAAATTCTTACAGCCAACTGATCTTTGAAAAAGGAAACACAAATATAAAGTGGAAGAAGTACATTCTATTCAACAAACGGTGCTGAGATAATTAGCAAGCTACATGTAAAAGAATAAAACTGGATCCTCATCTCTCACCTTATAAAAAAATCAACTCAAGATAAATCAAAGGCTTACATCTAAGACCTGGAATCATAAAAATTCTCAAAGATAACGTTGGAAAAACTCTTTTAGACATTGGCTTAGGCAAAGAGTTCATGACCAAGAACCCAAAAGCAAATGTAACAAAAACAAACAACAACAACAACAACAAAATAGATGGGACCTAAGTAAGCTAAAAAGCTACTGCACAGCAAAAGAAATAATCAGCAGAGTAAACAGACACCCCACAGAATGGGAAAAATATTTGCAAGCTATGCATCTGTCGTAGGACTATTATCTAGAATCTATGATAACTCAAACAAATCAGCAAGAAGAAAAACCAAATAACTGAATCAAAAACGGGCAGAGGACACGAATAGATAATTCTCAAAAGAAGATACACGAATGGTCAACAAATATGTGAAAAGATGCTCAACATCACTAATTATCAGGAAAATGCAAATTATGACCACAATGAGATACCACCTTACTCTTGTAGGAATGGCCATAATTAGAAAATCAAAAAATATATAATAGATGTTGGTGTAAATGTGCTGAAAAGGTAACACTTTTACACTGCTGGTGGGAATGTAAACTAGTACAAACACTGTGGAAAACAGTATAGAGATTCTTTAAAGAACTAAAAGTAGAACTATCATTTGATTCAGGAATCCCACCACTGGGTATCTACCCCAAGGAAAAAAATATATATTATATGAAAAAGACATAATTGCAAAAATAAGGAACCAGCCTAAATGCTCATCAATGAATGAGAGGATAAAGAAAATGTGGTATATATATGCCACATAATACTACTTAGCCAAAAAAAGGAACAAAATTATGGCATTTGCATCAACCAGTATTGAGTTTAAGACCATTATTCTGGAAAACATCATTCTCAGTAAACTATCGCAAGGACAAAAAACCAAACACCGCATGTTCTCACTCATAGGTGGGAATTGAACAATGAGAACTCATGGACACAGGAAGGGGAACATCACACTCCGGGGACTGTTGTGGGGTGGGGGGAGGGGGGAGGGACAGCATTAGGAGATATACCTAATGCTAAATGACGAGTTAATGGGTGCAGGAAATCAACATGGCACATGGATACATATGTAACAAACCTGCACATTGTGCACATGTACCCTAAAACCTAAAGTATAATAAAAAAAAAGAATAAAGATATATAAATACAAAAAATAAAAAATAAAAAAAGACCATTATTCTAAGTAAAGTAACTCAGAAATGGAAACCCAAATATCATACATTCTCACTCAAAAATGGGAGCTAAAGCTATGAGGATTCAAAGACATAAAAATGATATAATGAACTTTGGGGACTTGCTGGGAAGGGTAGGAAGGGATTGAGGGATCAAAGTCTACACAACTGCTTGGGACAGGTGCACAAAAATCTCAGAAATTACCACTTAAGAACTTATTCGGGTAACCAAATACCACCTGTTCCCCCAAAACTATTAAAATTTTTAAAACTAAAATAAAATATTTATTTAAATATTTTAAAAAACTTTATATGCGTCCTTATGTGTTAGGTGAGTCTTTTGAAGACAGGACATACTTAATTGGTAAAGGTTTATCTAGTCTGCATTCTTTATTATTTAAGTGCAGCATTTAGTCCATTTACTTTCAATGTCAATATTGAGAGGTGAGGTACTGTTCTATTCATCATGCTAGTTTTTGCCTAAGTACCTTGTTTTTTTAGTATTATGTTATTGTTTTATAGGCCCTGTGAGATTTATACTTTAGGGAGGTTCTATTTTGGTGTATTTCTAGTTTAATTTTGCTGGATACAAAGTTATTGGCTGACAGTTATTTTGTTTCAGGAGGCTAAAGTTAGGACTCCAATCTTTTCTGGTTTGTAAGGTTTCTGCTGAGAAATCAACTGTTAATCTGATTAGCTTTTCTTTATAGGTTATTAAGTTCTTTTGTCTCAAAGATTTTGGGATTCCTTTCTTCATCTTGACTTTAAATAACCTGATGACTATGTGCCTACATGAGGATCTTTGCATGATGCATTTTTCAGGAGTTCTTTGAGCTTCTTGTATTTGAATGTCTATATAGCTAGCAAAGTGAGGGAAGTTTCCTTCAATTGTTTCCTCAAATAAGTTTTCTAAACTTCTAGATTTGACTTTTTTTCCCAGGAGCACCAATTATTTTTAGGTTTGGTCATTTAAACTAATTCCAAATTTTTTGAAGACGTTATTTATTTATTTACTTATTTATTTAGTCTTTTTGCTATTGAGTTAATTTGAAATTCTTGTCTCTAAGTTCTGAAGTTCTTTTTTCTGTTTGTTCTAGTCTATTGTTGAAATCATCCAGCGAATTTTGCATTTCTCTAAGTGTGTCTTTTATTTCCAGAAATCGTTATTTTTTTCTCTATAATATCTATTTCTCTGAAGAATTTTTCATTCATAAACTGTATTTTTTTAATTTTTTTAAGTTGGTTTTCACCTTTCTCTGGTATCTCCTTAGTAGTTAACTTTCTGAATTCTTTATCTGGCAACTCAGAAATTTCTTCTTGGTTTGGATCTATTGCTGAGGAGCTTGTGTAAACTTTGGGGAGTGTTATAAAACCCTGCATTGTCATGTTGCCAGAATTACTTTTCTTTTTCCTTCTTATTCTGGTAAACTATTTCTTGAGATTGTTGAATTGTGTTTTTTTGTTTTTTTTCTTTTTTCCCTCTTATAAATCAGATTTTAATGTTGAATTTTGCCTAATTTGATTCTTGGTGCTTGTAGGGGTGAAGACTCTGTATGAGATTCTTAGTTATAGAGAGTCTTTGTGCACTGGTTTTCCCAGGTGCTGGTTATAGTTGTTATATTCTTGCTGTATGGGTGAGTTTACTCTCTTTTATGAAGTCGAGATGACAGAGATCTCTTGAAGCTTATCTCATTCTCTTGTAGTATACAGTGTATTTATTTATTTAACTTTTCCCCAGTGTTTTATTTACTGAGTTGATGATTCAGGTTTTAGGTCAATCAGAGAGAACCCCTGGGGGGCACCAGTTGTGCCTAAGGAAGGTGGGTAGATGTAATACCCAATGATGGGCTGAGGTCCCAGCCTTGAGGATGGTGGCTGAGGGAGCTCTTAGTTAAATGTGCTGAAGTTTTATCAGGATGGAGAGGGTGAACTACTTCAGCTCCCCTGCTAGGTCAGCAGGAAAGCTATTCACCTCACAGCCTCACTCCTGTTCTAGTGTTTCAGCTATTCAGATGAGACAGAAACCTCTTTTCATGTATAAAAATGTTGATGTTCCAAGTAGGGAGGAATCATCACTCTGCCTTTCATGTGGCCCGAATCTGAAGTGTATTCCTCCTGTGGGGCTGCACTCACCATGGATTGTTCCAGAAAAGCTGTCTGTAGGTGCCTCCATGCTGCAATGTTGTTGGGGAAGCCCCAGTTGTGCCTGCAGTGGAGCGCCATAGGGGATAAAGGACCCCTTCTCCAAAGCCTTTCACAATCACAGAGGCTGCTTGATTGTTGCAGTATAGGTGCAGACTTTCCCTACAGTGCCCAGCACTGCAGTTGTGTCTCTGCTCTGATAAACTACCCACTGGTGGAAAGATCTGGAACTCAAGACCTGCTGTTCAGATTATTTTGTCCCACGAGGTAATCCCTTGATGTGGTGCTCTTCCCTTCCCCTAGGGGTGGGGCTTCCTGAGAGCCAGACTGCAGTGATTATTATTGCCTTTCTGGGTCTAGCCACCAAGCGGGGCTACCTGGCTCCCTGCTGGTGCTGGGGGCTGTCTGTAAAGTCTTGTGATGTGATCCATCTTCAGGTCTCCCAGCTATTTATACCAGGAACTGCTCTTGCGGATGTGGCAGGAGAGTGAATCAGACTGTGAGAATCCTTGGTTGTAAATATATTTAGTGTGCTAGCTTTTCTGAATGCTGGTTATCCTAGCAGTGAAGTTGTCACGTTTACAGACTCACGACCTCTGGTTAGCCAAGATGTTGTAGGCAGTGGTATTAGCTGTTGTTTTTTCCTTCCCAGGAGCAGAGTTATTCTGTCATGAGTTGTTATAATGGCCTGAGTTGCCTTTAGCCAGGAGGTGGCACTTTCCAGAGAACACCAGTTGCAGTAGTAGCAGTGGGATATAAGCTTTTCTTAAGTTGGCCAGAGTAGTAATTCTGGTTTCTCAGGTGATGGGTGGGGCCATAAAGCTCCCAAGAGTGTATATCTTTTGTGTGTGGCTACCAGGTCAGGTAGAGAAATATTATCAGGCTGGGGCAGGGTTAGGTGGGTCTGGGCTCAGACTCTCTTTGAATGGGGCTTGCAGTGGCCACTGTGGGGGATGGGGACATGCTTATTACACCAAAGGGATTCTGTTCCAGAGGGGATTGGGATTATGTCTGCTTCTGCTGCAGCATATAATTAGTCAGGGAAATGGGGGATAGCTGGTAGTGAAAGGTTTCACCCTGCATCCATGTAATTGGTGAGACCGGTCTCACTCCCACAGTGCCCCACTAACAGCGCCAAGTTTAGATTCAGGCAGCTTGTGCGTGGAACTCAAACCTGCCTCAGGCCATAAACTTCTCTGCTGAGCAAGGAAGCTTGCCTTGCAGGCCTTGCCTCTCCCTGTCTGTCCACAATATCAGTGGCAGCTCCTGTGCTTGTATCTGCATCAGTTTCCATTTATCCACAGATTCTTCTAAGAAATGTTTGTGCCCATTGGAAATTATTACAAAATTTAGTTGGAAGCTTCTTACACACTGTTACACCTCCCTAATTTCACTGAGTGTGCTCACCAAGGGTCCCAATGAGAGAGTCAGGGATGGCTTCCCTAGGCTTGAGCTGGAGAATGGGAGTGCCAATAAGGCTCTTTCTGCTGCAGCTTCGACTTTTATATTTTATGCAGTTCCCTAAACTCATTCTACCTCTAGGTAAGGTTAAATCCTTCTCTTGTGATCTGGATTTTTAGATTCCCCAGTGAGGACGTGTGTTCAAGTGCAGCTTTTCCCCTTCTCACACTTGGGGAACTCACGGTTTTTCACCTTTCTCAGAATTTGCAGTTGCTTGCCACTTCTTTCAAAAGATCTGTGAATTCTTTCAGTTTTTCTGGTATGTTTCCGCAGTGGTTCTTAGAGTAAAAGTTCCTGGTGTGAGTTTCCACACACTGTTTTTTTGTTTGTTACCTGCACATTAGCCCTGTCTCCTCTCGGCCACCTTCCCTCAGCATTCTTTTCTAGACTTTTAGAAAATTATTTAGTTAAAAATTGTCTGTTTTTCAGCAATTTTGAAATATATGACATATTCACTGTGGTCATAATGCAGTGCAATACATAACTAAAGCTTGTACTTTCAGTCTAACTGAGAATTTTTACAGTTTGATAAACATACTCCATTTCCTCATCCCTCCCCTTCCTCCTAACCTCTGGCAACCATCTAAAATATTTTTTTATATACTTCATTCTCTTCACCTCCTTAATTTACAAGTGTTTTAATGCTACTTGTCTTTCAAAGTCTAAATAAAGTGTGCTTTCTATACAAAGTATTCCATGATCTCTTTAACAAGCAGTGATCTCTTCTTCGTTTGAATTTACACAGCTCTATATTTGTAACCATTATTTCTGGCACTTCTCAGTATACGTTTTCAGTATAACGAATTTTATAAATTTTTTTTCTCACCAGACACAGTGGTTCACACCTGTAATCTCAGCACTTCGGGAGGCCAAGGCAGGTGGATCACCTGTCAGGAATTCAACACCAACCTGTCCAACATTGTGAAACCCCATCTCTACTAAAAATAAAACAATTAGCTGGATTTATGGTGCGTGCCTGTAGTCCCAGCTAGTCAGGAGGCTGAGGCCCGAGAATCATTTGAACTCAGGAGGCAGGGTTTGCAGTGAGTTGAAATTGCAACACTGCATTCCAGCCTAGGCAACAGTGAGGCTCCATCCAAAAAAAACAGCCTTTCTTCTCAAATCTACTGCAAACTCCTAGAAGGCAAGGGCTATAGCTTACCAAAATTAAAATAAAATTGTCCAAGTTCCTGAAATGTTTTATTATTATGGCTTTTTTATTACAATACAATATACATAACATTTACCATGTCAACCATTTTAAAGTGTTCATTTAAAGTAGTATTAAGAATATTTATGTTTCTGGGCACAGTGGCTCATGCCTGAAGTCGCAGCACTTTGCTTTTATAGGGGAGGACTGTTTCTTTGAAAATGTATCTATGACGTTGGTTTGGTAAGACACTTTGGCTTTTATTCTGGTGCATGCAGTAACGTAGTATTGGTATAATTTTTTTGCGTGTAGTAAACATTACTAGTGGTTTCTGTATTTTCCTCATTGGCTTAAGTTGTAATTGGTAGTGGAGGCTGTGGTAAAATTTTTCTGGGGATTTGAATGCCTGTTGGGCCTGTCTTCTGTCTCCAATGGTGGTAACAGTGGGCTGAGTGTGACAGTCCTTGAGCTTCAGAGTAGCATATGCTGGCACCAGTGTTAATGGGTTCTGGCATGCTGATTCTTGAGCCTCTAGATGGCTAGCTTTGGTGCTGGGAAGGTCAGTGGTTGCCCAGTTCTTGGGCCTGCAAGTGGTGCATGCTAGTGGTTGCCAGTTATGTTGGTAGTGGCGTAGCGGCAAGTTTAGTAGTACAAACCAGAGACATTAGAAGAAGTGCCATGGTATGCACAGTGGTGGAATAGTTTGGGTGATTCTCAGGCACCTGGAGCTTGTGCTTGGGCACTAGGAGGTGGGTGTTTTCAGGTTAGGTGACTCTACCCTTAGACTCCATAGTGGTGCTTGCATATACTGGCTGTGGTAGGCATACGCAAGGTAATCCCCAGGCCCCGGAAGAATGTTAATTCTAGGGTAGCAGCAGGCATGCTATGACCTTGCTACTGAGGAAAGCAGGGTTGCTTTTAAAGGTAGAAGATATAGGCAAGTGGCTGGAGAGTGCATACTTTACCTGTGCCTCAGTCCACCATCAGCTAACAATGGAGGTAGTTGCAAGCAGTAGCATTTCTCTTGGGAGGCATAAAAATGCATATCCTTTCCTCTGCTTCGGGAGGCAGGGTCGCTGCCAGTGGCTCCTGCCTCTGCCCTGGTGGTAGTGGTTGTGGACGGTGAATGTCAGTCAAGCTCCAGGGATGTGGAGATGCAGAGGCTTTTAAGCCTCAGGCCAGAAAGTATTTTGGTAGAGGCTGGGCTCTCAATATACATTCTACTGCAGCTGCTTAGGACTCAAGAGTTTGTGGGACTCAGTGTGAGCCATTTTTGTGTACTGTGGCATATCACCAAATCCTATTTATCAAAACTACTTTGTCAATCTATGCCTTCTAATTGAGGAATTCAATTTATTTATGCATATTTAAAGTAATTACTGGAGGTGAGGCAAGATGACAGAACAGAAGGCTCTATCAATCATCTCCCCAAACAAGGACACCAATTTAACAATTATCTACACAATAAAAGCACCTTTATAAGAACTAAAACTCAGGTGAGCACTCACAGTATCCAGTTTTAAGTACGTATCTCTAAAAGCGACACAAAGGAGGTATTAAGAACAGTCCCAAATCACCAACATCTCTCCTTCCCCATGCCTCGACAGCGTTGTTGTGTTGTGGAGAGCATTTCTGTGTGTTGACAGATGGAGAACAAAGCAATCGAGAGGCACTGAACTCAGTGTTGTCCTGTTATAGGGGAAAAGACAACTAGATCAAACTCAGCTGAAACCAGCCCACGGAAGGAACATTTAAACTAGCCCTAGCCCTCTCTATGATAATCCCAGCAGTGGAAACTTGAGTTATCAAAAGCCTTGCTACTGTGGGTTAAAGTGCTGTGGGGCCCTAATAAACTTGAAACACAATCTAGGTCTTAAGGACGTCAACTTTTAGGTGAGTGCTAGTGCTGAACTGGTCCCAGAAACAGTAGACTGTGGGGACATGTGACCTACGGAGACGTTAGATAGGCTGACTAAAAGAGTGCTAGCATCAAACCTTCCCTAACCCGAGGCTGCATAGCTCACAACTTTAAAAGACATTCTTTCTTTCTGCTTGAGTAGAGGAGAGGGCAGAATGGAGAAGACTTTGTTTTGCATCTTGGATACCAACTCAGCCACAGCAGTATAGAGCACCAGTATGAGTTGTGAGCGTACTTTCCAGTCCTTAGCTCCTAGAAGACATTTCTGGACACGCTCTGGTCCAGAAAGAAACCTGCTGCCTTGAAGGGAAAGACCCAGTCCTGGCATAATTTGTCACCTGCTAACTGAAGAACCCTTGGGCCAAGAATAACCAGCAGTGATACTCAGGTATTACATCCAGGGCCTTGGCTGAGGCTCTGAGATTTGCTGGCTTCAGGTGAAACTCAGCATATTTCCAGTTGTTGGTGGTTATGGGGTGAGACTCTGCTTGAGAAAAGAAGAGAAAAAAATAAAGGGAACTTCTTCTTTGCAACTTAGGTACCAGCTCAACCACAGAGGGTAGAGCACTAAGCAGGCGTTTGGGGTTCCCAGTTTTAGAAGTTGGCTCTTGGACATTTCTGGGCCAGAGGGAAACCTTCTTCACTGAAGGGTGAGTCCCAGCAAAGCAGCATCCAACACAAGCTGACTCAAGAGCTTTTAGGCATAAAGGGAACATTGGCAGTAGTCTGGCAGAACTCCCTGTGGCCCTTGGTGGTGGTGGCTATGGAGTTAGGTCCCTCTGCCTTTGGAAAGGGGAGGAAAGAGAAGCATGGGAAGAACTGTATCTTGTGGTTTGAGTGCCAGTTTAGCTGCTGTACATAGAACACAGGTAGATGGCTGTAAATTTTTGACTCTAATCCCTGACTCCTGAATGGCATCTCTGTATTCACCTGGTACCTGAGAAAACTCACTACCCTGAAAGAGAGAACACAGGCCTGGCCCACTTTGCCACATGCTTATTGAAGAGCCCTAGGCCCTTGAGCAATGTAGGCAGTAGCCAGAGAGTAATTACAACAGGCCTTGAGTGAGATTCAGTGCTGTGCTGACTTCAGGCCTGACCCAGCTAGTTATGGTGGCCACAAGGGTACTTATGTCACTCCAACCCCAGCTCCAGGTGACTCAGAAAAGAGAGAGAGACACTGTAAGGTAGAAAGTAATGAACAAGAACAAGAGTCTCTGGCTTGTAATCCAGATAATTCTCCCGAATATTCTTTAAAATTATGAGTCTGCAAAACTCTATGAGTCTGCAAAAACCACAGCGTTACCTGGCTTTGGGTGCCCTGTAAAGTAGATATAACTGAGATCACAAAACCCAAGTCTTTTTGAATATGTGGAAAGCCTTCCCAAATGTATAAATGAATGAGTACAAACAAGCACAAACAGTAAAGACTGCAATAAATATCTAATTCTTCAATGCCCAGACACAAAAGAACACCTACAAGTGTCAAGACAATCCAGGAAAAAATGACTTAACCAAAGGAAGTAAATAAGGCATCAAGGAAGAATCTGGGTGAAACAGTAATATGTGACTTTTTAGACAAAGAATAAAAAAAAAATAATTGTTTTGAAGAAACTCAAGAAAATTCAAGATAACACCTAGAAGAAATTCAGAATTCTATCTGAAAAATATAACAAAACAGCTAAAATGATTTTAAAAAATCAAGCAGAAACTCTGGAACTAAAGTATGCATCAGAGAGTCTTTTTTTTTAACTTTAAGTTCTGGGTTACATGTGCAGAACGTGCAGGTTTGTTACATAGGAATATGTACGCCACGGTGGTTTGCTGCATCTATTGACCCGTCGTCTAAGTTTTCTCCCCTCACCACCCACCCCCCAGCAGGCCCTGGTGTGTGTTGTTCTTCTCCCTGTATCCATGTATTCTCATTGTTCAACTCCCACTTATGAGTGAGAACATGTAGTGTTTGGTTTTTTGTTCCTGTGTTAATTTGCTGAAGATGATAGCTTCCATCTTCATCCACGTCCCTGCAGAGGACGTGATCTCATTCATTTGTATGGCTGTGTAGTATTCCATAGTGTATATGTACCACATTTTCTTTAACCAGTCTATCATTCACGGGCATTTGGGTTGGTTCCATCACTTTGCTATTGTAAGTAGTGCTGCAATAAACATACGTGTGCATGTGTCTTTATAGTAAAATGATTTATATTCCTTTGGGTATATACCCACTAATGGGATTGCTGGGTCAAATGATATTTCTGGTTGGAGATCCTTGAGGAATTGCCATATTGTGTTCCACAATCATTGAACTAATTTACATTTCCACCTACAGTGTAAACGCATTCCTATTTCTCCATAGCCTCACCAGCATCTATGGTTTCCTGACTTTTTAATAATCGTCATTCTGTCTGGTGTGAGATGGTATCTCAATGTGGTTTTCATTTGCATTTCTTTGATGATCAGTGATGTTGAGCTTTTTTTCATATGTTTGTTGGCCGCATTTATGTCTTCTTTTGAGAGGTGTCTGTTCATACCCTTTGCCCACTTTTTGATGGTTGTTTTTTTAATTGTAAATATGTTTACATTTCTTATAAATTCTAGCTATTAGACCTTTATCAGATGGGTAGATTGCACAAATTTTCTCCCATTCTGTAGGTTGCCTGTTCACTCTGATGATAGTTTCTTTTGCTGTGCAGAAGCTTTTTAGTTAGATCCCATTTGTAATTTTGGCTTCTTTTGCAATTGCTTTTGGCATTTTCATCATGAAGTCTTTATATTTTGGTGTGTTTTTGCAGTGGCTGGTACTGGTTTTTCCTTTCCATATTTAATGCTTCTTTCAAGAGCTCTTGCAAGGAAGGCACGGTGATAACAAAATCCCTCAGCATTAGCTTATCTGGAAATAATTGTATTTATCCTTTGCTTATGAAGCTGACTTTGGATGGATACGAAATTCTGGGTTGAAAATTCTTCCCTTTAAGAATGTTGAATATTGGCCCACAATCTCTTCCGGCTTGTAGAGTGTGTTCTTCAGCTGCTGGATGAAATATTATGTAAATATCTATTAGATCCATTTGGTCTACCATGCAGAAGAAGCGCAAAGTATTATAAATCATTCTACTATAAAGACCCATGCACAAGTGTGTTTATTGCAGCACTATTCACAATAGTAAAGACTTGGAAGTAACCAATGCCCGTCAATGATAGACTGGATAAAGAAAATGTGGCACATATACACCACAGAATACTATGCAGCCATAAGAAAGGATGAGTTCATGTCCTTTGCAGGGACATGGATGAAGCTGGAAACCATCATTCTCAGCAAACTAACACAGGAGCAGAAAACCAAACACCGCATGTTCTCACTCATAAGTGGGAGTTGAAGAATGGGAACATATGGACACAGGGAGGTGATCATCACTCACTGGGGCCTATCGGCGGGGTAGGGGCTGGGGGAGGGACAGCATTAGGAGAAACACCTAATGTAGATGATGGGTTGATGGGTGCAGCAAATCACCATGGCACGTGTATACCTATGTAATAAACCTGCACATTCTGCATGTGTCCCAAAACTTAAAGTAATATAATAAAAAATATATATATATTGTGGTTCCAGAATTCTTACACTGGTTCCTGCTCATCTGAACATGGCAGAATTTCTAATTCTCTTATTTATTTTCATGTGGACAAATATGTTCTTTATTCCTCATGATATTTTGACTTTATTTTCTTGTCTTTCTTCCATCCCCAGGTTATGTGACTGTAACGTTGGGTAGGAAATTTTGGCTCTGCTTCTATAGGGCTAAGCATTTTTGTTGAGGGGTTTTATATTGTGCTGTAAGGTTTCACCTACAAGCCAGTAGGTGGCCCTTATAGGTAGGAGTTGGCAGCAGCGAAAATGGGTGAGTATATACTTGATCCTTGTTCCCTGAGAAAATCTCTGTGTTCTTTTAGGCATGGGCTGATCCTTGGAGTGTGTAGTGGCTACTGCTGGCAGTTAATGCAGGGTATAGCTGTAGCTGCTGGGAGATGGTGGATTAGAGTCTTTTAGCATGATTCAGCCATTTGAAAATATCAAAATAGTACAAAAAGATCAACTCTGCAAACTTTAATTCAAAAAGTAAATTGGGAATTCCTCAGAGTCATGAAGAACGGCCCAGATCTCAGTGAGGAGACCATGGGGAAATTGACCCTGTGACAACTTCTGATGGAAAAAAATTGAGTGAAGTCCCAAAATGTGTGAGAGACAGATAGCTTCTCCCTGTGACTTACCTTTCCACTGGGGATCTAAGCAACTCAGGCCAAAGAAGAGCACTTTGTTTCTCCAAAGCCCTAGAGCTAATTTCTGAAGAGTCTGGGAGATGCTAGGAGCAAAAGTCATTGAAAATAGCTGCAGAAATTTTCCCAGATCTGAGATGGAGCGCACACTATTTTCAGTTTGGGTACATACAAAGTAAGTTATTGGGTGACCCAGGAGTGTGCCCACACAAGCATTTTAGTATTGGGCCACAAAATGCTTGCTCTAGAGTAGGGTAGGCACCTCCACAGCCAAAATTGTGGAAAGCTCCACACAAGTAGGTGCTGGAATTGTGCTGTCACTCATCATAGAACTGTGGTGAGCAGAGAACTGCTACAACCACATTTGCTCCTGGACAATGACACTTGTGGCCAGGGCTAGCTTGGTAACCTAGAACTAGTTTGTATGTGTCACTGCTGGGTAGCCCAGCCTGCTCCCCTGAGATAGTGGGGCAGTTTTAATTTAACCAAGTTAATTGCTAAAAAGTAAAAATAAAATGAAAGTAAAAATTTTAATAATATTCAAACAAGACCCAGAATAATATACTATAATATTGAAAATGTCCCAAAGGTAATAAATACTACTTAGCCTGCAAAAAATTAATAAAATCTCAAGATCTAAAATGAAAAAATACAGTAAAATACCAATAAAAAGTTTTCAAGATATTGGGCTTATTGTACAAGGTTTTTAGAACAGCTATTATAATCATACTTAAGGGTGTGAGAAAACACACTTAAACTGGAATGACAGAAAACTCTAGCAAAGATACAGAAGTTATAAAAATACCTAAATATAGGCTGGGCATAGTGGCTCACACCTATAATCCCAGCACTCTGGGAGGCTCAGGCAGGCAGATAACTTTAGCCCATGAGTTTGAGACAAGCCTGGACAACATGGCAATACCCCTTCTCTATGAAAAATGCAAAGATTAGCCCAGTGTGGTGTCATGCACCTGTAGTTTCAGCTATTTGAGAGGCTGAAGTGGGAGGATCACTTGAACTTGGGAGGAGGAGGTTGCAGCAATCCATGATCACATCACTGAACTCCAGCCTGGGTGACAGAGTGACAATTTGTCTCAATATAAAGAAGAAAACAACAAATAAATGTTTTTGAGCTAAAAATACAATAACCAAAGTAAAAATTCAGTGGGTGCACTAAGATAATAAAAAATAAAAAAAAAATCAGTGTTTGTAGAATGCAGCACAGAAATGTGCAGAAGGAAATGTAAGTTGTAAATAAATATATTAGAAAGGAAGAATGGTCTCAAATTAATTTGTTTCCACCTTACAAAACTGAAAAAGTAAAATCAAAATCAACCCAAATCTACTAATAATCTATAAGAGAGTGACATAAGAATAGAAAGCAATGAAATTTAACATACAGAGATACAAAACATCAATGAAACAAAACACTGGTAATGTAAGAAAAGATCCATGAAATGAATAGGCATCTAGAAATATTGATAAAGAAAATCATCAGAGAAGACACAGATTATCATTATTAGACATACAAGAGTGACTAACACTAAAGACTACTCATACATTTAAAAAATAATAAAAAAATAAAAATAACACAACATACATAAATACTATAACGTAGGTAGAATAGACCAATATCTTGAAATTCGTTAACTGTTAAAAAGAGTAGATAATATTAATAGCTTTCAATCAAAGAAATTAAATCTGTATTTAAACATTACCAGGAAAACTAATCTCCAGTCTAATATGGCTTTACTAAAATTTTCCATAAAATTCATAAAGGACCCCACAAATTCTATACCTACAAATCCTCAACAAAATACTAGCAAATAGTATCCAGTAGAACATCAAAAAGTTAATTTACCACAACCAAATAAGCTTTATTCTTTAGATACAAGCCTGGTTCAACATATGCAAATTAATAAATGTGATTCACTAAATAAATAGAATTAAAAGCAAAAGCATATGACTATCTCCAAATATGCAGAAATAAAGCATTGAATAAAATTTAATATCTCTTATGATAAAAACTCTCAATGGACTAAGCATTGAAGGTACATACCTCAAAATAATAAAATCCATCTATGACAAACCCACAGCCAATGTCAAGTAATAGTATATAGTAATTTGGTGAAAGGCTGTAACCATCCCTCTTGAGAACTGGGAAAAGACAAGGATACCAACTGTCCCCACTCCTATTCATTCCACGTTATACTGGAGGTTCCAGTCTGAGCAATGAGGCAAGATAAGGAAATAAAAGGCATCCATATAGGAAAAGAAGAAGCCAAATATCTCTCTGCTGATATGATTCTATACCTAGAAAATCCTAAAGACTCCACTAGAAGGCTCCTAGATATGATAAACAACTTTGGTAAAGGTTCAGTTACAAAATCAATGTACAAAAATCTGTAGCATTTCTTTACACCACAACATTCAAGCCAAAAGCCAAATCAAGACACAGTTCCATTCACAATAGCCACACACACACACACACACACATACACACAAAATACCTAGGAGTACAGCTAATCAGGGAGGTGAAAAATCTCTACAATGAGAATTACAGAACACTGCTGAAATAAAATGAAGATGAGACAAAAAGTCCATGCTAACTGATAGGAAAAATCTGTATTGTTAAAATGGCCATTCTGCCAAACACAATTGACAGTTTCAGTTCTATTTCTATCAAACTACCAAAGACATTTTTCAAAGAATTAGAAAAATCTATTCTAAATTTCAAATTGAACCAAAAAAAATGCCTGAATCAATCCTATTCAAAATGACCTTCCTACCTGAATTCAAACTATATTACAAGGCTATAGTAAAGAAAATAGCACAGTACCGGTAGAAAAACACACATAAACCAATGAAACAGAATGAAGAACCCAGAAAGAAACCCTACCATCTACAATCATCTGTCTTTGACAAAGTTGACAAAATCAAGCAATAGGGAAAGGATTAAAAATTCGGTAAATGGTGCTGGCGTAACTGACTAGTCATATGCAGAAGATTAAAACTGGGCCCCTTCCTTTCCCCATATAAAAAAATCAACAGAATGTAGATTAAAAACTTTAAAATATAAAACTATAAAATCCCTTGACGATAACCTAGGAAATACCATTCTGGACAGAGGACCTATCAAACATGTCACGACTAAGGCTCTGAAAGCAATTAACGACAAAACCAAAAATTAACAAGTGAGACCTAATTAAATGAAAGAGATTCTGCACAGCAAAAGAAACTATCAACAGTGTAAATGGAAAACCTATAGAATGAAAGAAAATATTTGCAAATGATGCATCCAACAAAGGTCTATTAGTCAGAATCTGTAAGGAATTTAAACAAATTAACAAGCAAAAATAAACAACCACATTAAAAATTGGGCAAAGGTCATAAACAGACACTTCTCAAGAGAAGACATAAACATGGCCAAAAGGCATATGAAAAAATAATCACCATTAATCATTCGAGAAATGCAAATCAAGGCTAGACACAGTGGCTCACACCTGTAATCCCAACACTTTGGGAGGCCGAGGTGGGCGGATCACCTGAGGTTGGGAGTTCGAGACCAGCCTGACCAACATGGAGAAACCCCATCTCTACTAAAAATACAAAATTAGCCAGGTGTGCTGGCACATGCCTGTAATCCCAGCTACTCCGGAGGCTGAGGCAGGAGAATCGCTTGAACTTGGGAGGGGAAGGTTACAGTGAGCCAAGATCGTGCCATTGCACTCCAGCCTGGGCAACAAGAAGTGAAACTCTGCTGCAAAAAAAAAAAAAAAGAAAAGAAAAAAGAAAGAAATGCAAACCAAAACTACAGTGAGATACCATCTCACACCAATCAGAATGGTTATGACAAAAGACAAAAAAAAAAAGATTCTGGCAAGGTTGTACAGAAAGGGGAATGCTTATGCACTGCTGGTGTCAGTGCTAACTATTTCAGCTACTGTTGAAAGCAATTTGGAGATTTCTCAAAGAAGTTATAAGAAAACTACTATTCACTGCAGCAATCGCATTACTGGGTATATTACACCTAAGAATATAAACATTCTCTCAGCGATATGGTTTGTTCTGTGTCCCCACCCAAATGTTATGTTAAACTGTAATTCCCAGTGTTAGACATGGGACCTGGTGGTAGGTGTTTGGATCATAAGGGTGGTGATCATGAAAGTTTAACACCAACCTCCTAGTGCTGTCTCCTGATAGAGTTCTTACAAGATCTGATTCTTTGAAGATGTGTAGCACCTCCCCTTTGACTTTCTCTATCTCTCCTGCCAGCCATGTAAAGACATGCTTGCTTCTCCTTCACCTTCTGCTATGATTGTAAGTTTCCTGAGGCCTCCCCAGCCATGCCTCCTGTACAGCCTAAGGAACTGTGAGTCAATTAAACCTTTTTTTCTTCAAAAATTGCCCAGTTTCCGGTAGTTTTTTTTATAGCGGTGTGAGAACAGACTAATATACCCAGAAAGACACATGCACATATGTGTTTATTACAGCACTATTCACAATAGCAAAGACATGGAACCCACCTAAATGCCCATTAATGTGGACAGAGTAAAGAAAATATGGTACATATACACCATGGAATACCATAAAAACTGAAAACAAAAAGAAAGCATGTCCTTTGCAGCAACATGAATGGAGTTGGAGATCATTATTGTAAGTCAACTAACACAGGAAGAGAAAGCCAAATACTGCATGTTCTCACTTACAAGTAGGAGGTAAATATTGAGTATACATAGATTAAAAAAAAAGGAAACAATAGAAAATGGGGCCTACTTGATGGTGGAGGGTGGGGGGAAAGTGAAGATTGACAAACTACTTATCAGTTACTACGGTTATTAGCTGGGTGACAAAATAATCTGGACACCAAATATTCAAGACATGCCATTTACCCATGCAACAAAGCTGCACCTATACCCCCTGAACTTAAAATTAAAAGAAGAAAATAAAAAGACAAAAGCAAACAAACAAACAACAAAACAAAATAGATGCCATGGTTCTGACTTCTAGACTTAGCTTCTTTATCTAAACAATTGTGAAGATAAAGATGTTCTCCTTTTTACTTGAAGGACAAACACTGAAATCAGGTTATATAATAAAAAAGAAATATTATTACTTTGCATTGGTAGCTTTAAATTTGCAGAACTGCTGGAAATTATTGTTACTTTTCATCTGCCACAACAAACCTTGTATTTAATGTCAGCATTATCATATTTATTTTGTAAAGGTTACACATTATGAAGTAATATTACTTCAAATAAAAATTATTAATATAAGTCATCTCCTTTGAAGGAAACATACATGATGAAGACATACACTTTTAAAGAATAAAATTATATCTGACTAGATTCTGGTAAAGTCAACCCTTTTAAATGTAAGTATGGTAATATGTTTTGCAAAGAAAATGGAAGTTACCCAAATACTGTGTCTCTAGTCAGCATTTTGTGATTAGATTGTGATTCTCTACATTACTTTATAGTTTAGAAAATTCTCTGTTACGTTAATTTTCTCCCGGCAATCCCTTTTAACTAATCCTGGAAAAACTCGGTTTTCCCTTGAGAAGGCACTAATTTTAGTTTTTGTAGCATTATTTTTGAATAATATTACTAATGCAAACCTTGGAAGAGGTCATTAGATAGGGTTCGTTAAATGATGTTTATAATGGTTGAGATATAATTCTGTATGTAGTACATCAGAGACCCTCATCTCCTCCTGTGTTGGAATTGTTTGACTACTCATATCTGAAAACCAATAATATCCAGATTTGAAAATAATGTCTATAAAAAGTGCTGTGGGTCAATTTGGGCTCTTAAATGAGCACATATTATTTTAGTCAGGGTGTCTTATAAAGACTGTCGAGGTAAGAAAAGACTCATTTTCCATTTGTAAAAAATTCTTTATTTCATCCATATTTCAATATTACAATGGCTGGTTTGGCAATGGGTAAGTTTTGGTTTTAGATATAAGTAAATAGGGAGAAGCATTTATTAGTATAATACTTTAATTCTCCTTAATATGATGGTTTTAAGTATAGTTGGCCTAAGATGTTCCCTTCCAAATAAATTAAATGAAAATATTTTAGAGAAAACTGGAACCAGTGTAATCAGGTGGGTAGTGGGTTTGCTAATGTGGCCAAAACCCAGCAGAAAATCACCAAATGCAAAATGAGTCTGCAATAAAGCAAAAGGATGAATAAATTAAAGGCTTAAAAATGTGTTTTAGAAAGAGAAGAAGGACCCTAAAAAAATAAATTCATGTGTCAGAAAGAGTCCCAAATGTTCTGAGGTCTCAAGAAGACAGAAAGTTAACCATCTGAACTAGTAATGTGTCATTATATGAACAATTTTTTATCTATCAACTGATCGATCAATTATGATCTATTTAAGAACCTTTCTACTAGACTGTGAACTCTGTGGGAGAAGGGAGAGTGCTTGATAATCAACAGCACTAACTGGCCAAAGTAGATTCTCAATAGATAATGACTGTGTTAATCAACTGAACTCATTATAGTTAAAAAAAAAAAAGAAAAAAAAGATGTAGATCATATATTTCAGTACTGTCAGCAAAGTATTAGGCCTTCTCAATGTAATTCCACTCCTAACTTTTCCATTTAAATATAGCTTACTTCAATACAAACAGTACAGTACTTTGCTAAAGTCAAGTATATTCTGTAGAGTTATCTGATTATTTTTTATGTGCTAGAAAATCTTCTAGGCATTTAAAACATATTAACACATCTGATTATCACAAAAACCCTATGATAGGATTATACTATTACCTTTATTTTATAAATGAGGTAAAGGAAGCACAGAGAAGTTAGGTAACATTGTGACAGTTACACACATTTTAAATACCATGAAATAAATATGTCTCATTTTTCTGTACTGACAATGTTAAACTTTACCCATTCCCCATAATCCTAGAAAATAGTGATAATTAGGATACCTTACCACACTTTTGTTCTGTAAAATGGTTTGCTGAAAATAACTATTAATCTTTACTTGATTTAGATAAGACTCATGGATACTCCCCATTTTTACCAGTGATCAGACACCAACCTTCCAAATTACATTTCTTACAAATGATTAGTTGAACTACTTGTCCACACTGATTAGTTAGAACAAATTGCTTGTTAATGAAACTTTAGATAAAATTATTTCCTTCTCCCAGGGCCTTGAACTTTGAACCAAACTCAGCCTTAGCCAGCATTCAACATCCTCCTTAATGTCTCCTCTCTAGAAAAGGCTGACCTCAGGAAAAAACTTCCTCTGACCTTTCTAATCATTTCTTTTCAACATTTTCATCTCATATGTACCACTAGTGCTTTCCCAAACCCATTTCATTCTATCCTTGTTTACTCCTTTTAAAAACAGAAAAAGTAGTTCCTCATCTATCTGTTGCAATAATCCTTTTGAAAAGTGTCTCCTTTGTCTGTCTGAATTTTTTGATTGTACCTGACACAATAGTATCTAGCATATGATAGGTTATTAACACATACAAATTGAAGTTTCAATAAAAATAAGAAATATTTAAATGCTTTTGCTGTACCTTTTTCAAGTTATTCTTATTGTACATAACAAAACAAAAATTAGAAAAAAAATCAGAAGAAATTTCACCTATATTTTTCTAGTCAGTTTGCCAAATCACATTCATCTTCTCTCTTTAACGATTCTTAAATTACTCCAAGATTTTTAGACAAATTTTGAA